>NC_084830.1:58535574-61062241 GCF_033115175.1 Lepus europaeus | reverse complement strand
GTGTTCTCCAGTTTCGCTAAAGATACTGAGTTTGGCTGAGCTTTACATATGTAAAATCGCGGTGCTCTTTGTTTTGCTTGGTGAGTGAAGGGAGAGGCCTCTGTTCCCCCTCCCCCCAATGTCTCAGACTTCTCAGGTCTTTGTCTTACCCTCCTGGGTTCCCGCGCTGGCGAGATTCTGTGGCTCTGGCTCCTCTCCCGCCGCTGCCGCTGGGCTCGTCTCGGTTGGTTTTCCACGTGGTGGGTTCCCTGTAAGTCCTCTGTGTCTCCTCCACAAGATCCGGAAGCGATTCCTCTGCAGTTTTTTTCTTGAGTCTTTTCCTGAGGCTACAGTAATTCCGCTTTTATGAAAGTTTATTTTCCCAAACTAAGGCACACGTCCTCACTATCCGCCATCTTGGCTCCGCCCCCTTTTTTTTTTTTAACTATTTACCTGCTACCTGTTTTAGATAAAATTAATTATAATTAGGAGAGTGCTGGATGATTATGACCTTTGAGAGTAGATGAATCTTACTGCTTTTAGGTCTTACATCATTTATTGCTATATTCTTGAGGACACTGAGAGACTATATACATGAAATTGAGAAAACCAGAAATGCAAGCTAAATCTGTTCTTTTTCAGAAAGGAGGAATGTGTAGGTATATGAACAGTGGTTATTTGAATCATTGAATTTTTTATTTTTCAAAGCATACTAGAGTATCATCTCAATTTATAGTTCTATTATGATATATCACCATGTCTGTATTTACTTTGAAAATACCTGTGACTTTTAGAATTTTTAGTTTTGATCTGGAATGCATATTTTATATAATTTCTGTATAATATATTTTATATAATATAATTTCTAATAATATATCTATATAAGATGTTAACTTACATATTAGAAATCTTATATTTTTCTTATCTTTATCTCTTTAGTATTTCTTACATTTGACAATATTTTCTTCAAAAATATTCTGTTTTGAACTGATTTTGGTTATATTTCTATTTTTTTCAAAAAATAGTTACATTGTGTGATTTATTTGTGCGCTCTGTTATCTTATTATTCTATATTATCTCCCTGGGAAAACTTACACAGTACAATCACTCCACGACTACTACCAAGTACTAATAACTACTGTATTTGTATAGCATCACCAGATCTGTTTTCAAAGCTGTATACATACAGATAGTTCCCATTCCAATAATGGTTTGGCTTATAATTTTTCAAGTATTATGGTACAAAATAAATATCCATTCACTGGAAACCATGTTTTGCCTTTTGGTCTCTAAATCAGTCACACAATCATGAGGATAAACAACCATTACTCTACAGATTTTTATGTTGTTAAGCTATGATATCCTGCAAAGCAGGTGTATTAAACTTATGATATTGTCAATATGTCATGGATTTAACAGTTGCAACCTCATTGTACGTCAAAGAATCTATCTTTCTGAAGATAATTATTATTGCAACCACAAAAGAGAACATGTGGTTTTTTTTAAAAAGTTTTTTTTTTTTTAATTTGAGAATTAGAGTTACAGACAGTGAGAGGGAGAGACAGAGAGAATGGTCTTCCTTCCGCTGGTTCACTCCCCAGATAGCTGCAACGTTCGGAGCTGTGCCGATCTGAAGCCAGGAGCCAGGAGATTCTTCCTGGTCTCCCATACGGGTGCAGAGGCCCAAGCACTTGGGCCATCTTGTACTGCTATCCCAGGCCACAGCAGAGAGCTGGATTGGAGGAGGAGCGGCTGGAACTCGAACCAGTGCCGTATGGGATACCGGCGCCGCAGGTGGAAGATTAACCTACTGTGCCACGGCGCCGGCCTGAGCACATGTGTTTTGAGTCCTCATGACAATTTTGCTTATGAACATGGGTTCAAAGCAAAACCCACAACCGAGTCCAAGTCCTTGGGCCCTGCACTCGCATGGGAGACCAGGGGGAAGCACCTGGCTCCTGGCTTTAGATGAGCGTGGTGCACCGGCCACAGCGGCCATCTGGGGAGTGAACCAACAGCAAAGGAAGACCTTTCTCTCTGTCTCTCTCTCACTGTCCGCTCTGCCTGTAAAAACAAACGAACAAACAAACAAACAAACAAAAAACCAGGCTAAAGAGGGAAACATTTCTATTTTGCCACTTAGTAATTATCTGCCACTTCAAAAACCTTCCTTATAGGGAAGGAGTGTTTGGGGGGGGGAGGGGGAGACAGAGAGAGAGAAACTGCTCTACTAGATATGCTTACTTCAATACCCTGGGAGTATGTGAAAGTTACCATGTCACAAAACAAGCTCATTTACAAGTTTTCTATTCAAAACTATTGTTGGACTGCATCCAACAATAATCCCTAATACTGTGGCGTTTGTCAGTTAACAGAAGTACTCCTAAGTCATTTCCCCAGCTAATAAATTCATGATTTTCTCAATTTCCCACTCTTTTTTTTCTTTTAGCATTTAAGCTTTTAAAAAATAGTTTCAAAACTATCAGAGCTTTATTAAAATTTAATTTCAAACAAAATCATTGATTTTGTACTAAAAATTTGTCTTGAATGTCATCTTGTTCTATTCTGATACCCACTTTTCAAGTCTGTTTTTTTTTTTTAACCTCAACTTTTTATTATTGTGTTTCTACTTAATCTGTAAATCATTATAGTTAAGTCTTTTGTGAGTCAGTCACAGTGCCAGGGGCCTACTTTGTGTAATAGTCAGGAAAACTCTCTCAGATGGTGACATTTAAATTTGTAATAATGAAGAAATGAGTAGGAGCCAAAACTTTTCTCACAGATCCTCTGCCTTCCAGTTTCATATCACCCATTCTCCACAATGACTTCCAACCTCCTTTTTCAACACAGGTCCTAAAACACAGATACTGAAAAATTGCTAAAATTTATCAAATGGCTCCAATTACCTATTGTGTGAAGTGCAAATTCTCTCTTGGCAAAGACTGTTGCCTTCTTTGCTAGAATGGATTCTTTTATATACCACAGAGGGTCAAAATGTGTAGTAAAACTTTAGAAACATGACATAAAATGAAAATACAAATGGTATGTTTTCTATCGTTGCTTCTGTGCGTGTCTGAAATATTTACCTTTCTTTCTGATCTGCCTAATTTATCTTTTAACACTCATTTCAAATATTACTCCTCAACGAAGTTTTCCTCAGATAAAATTATGTTCTTCCCTAGGCTCCCATATTCCTGTAGTCTCTAGAATATTTCTTTTTTAAAGACATTTGTAACGTTAGAATTCAATCATTTTTTAAGTCCTAGTTTACCTGACTGGACTGAGGTTATTCAAACAAGACTGAAATAATTCATTTTGCAATTCTGGCATGTAGGTTGGTGCTTGGTATGATCATAGATATTTAATCCAAATTTGATGAATGTATAGATGGATGGATGGAGAGATGAATGACAAAAATTTGCCTCTTTTTGAAGGTAATTGCTTTGCATATACCATTAGTCTTGTTCTCATTTCAATGACATGACTTTTCTGACTCAGAAAGTAAATTTCTATATTTTACAACTTCAACACAAAGAACTAAAAGAATGTCTGAAGCTGTGCATTGGATTATTTTACACTTCTAAGATTTGAGGAGTTCAAGAAGAGCTTAATGGAAATTGAAAGTGGAATTGAAGGACATCTCAGTAGTTACTTGCAAATAAGAATATTCTGTTTATTTTCTTCTTTTCATGAAGGGGAAAAAACTGACAACATCACCGGGGGAAAATAGATCCTGCATTTTAAGTCACAACAAACAAAACTAATAAACAGCAAACCACAGAGAACTGTCAGCTGAAAGGAAGACACAACATTCATTTTATAAACAATTCACTAGCGTGTCAGCAATCTTACAGGGAAAGAAAGTAAACAGTATTTTTTAAAGAAATATCTATTTTCCTGAAGAAATCTTGAGCTAAATATTGTGTGAGAAATATTCATTGGGAGTAAGGACCATGAAAATGATAAAGCCATGTTTCCAATATTGGACAAACAATCTTCTTGTTGTGATAAATTTCTTTTGAAATTAGAATATTACTCCAGTGTCATTAATATTCAGCCATTTTATTTTCAATAGAACATTTGAATAGATGTTATAAAAGATTTTTCTCTAATGATGAAAAATCAGTTAATACACATGTAATTATCTTTATGTTAGCAGCGTAATTCTGGTTACATAAAAAGGAAAGTCATGAATCTGAAAGTGGGTAAGGATTATTGAGATGTAGAGAAGCCAACTAATGTGATTACCTACTCAAATGATCAGAAGTGCTTTGAATTTACTGCATAGATGATCACATTAAAATTTTAATGGAATAGAGTTCGTGTTGTGGTTTGAGTTCTCCTGAAAGCAAATCCTTAGATTCTGATTTAGGGATAAATTGTTTGTTTGATAGATGATCTCAGAATGTTCAACTGAAGAAGAGCGAGAATGAACAGGGCTGGAGGGAAAGCTAATTGAAACTGGGTTTATGATCTGGTTATTAGTCTATGCACCTAGACTCAGTCATGCTGGAGACCCTCTGTCCTCTAGGAAACTATGTAGAAGTATCCTCAAAATTGTCCCACCAGAGAATGTGAGTGGGGCATCCATACGTAGACAAGACTCACTAAGTTGCTTTTGAAAATGTTTATCTACCACACTTATGACTATGACTTTGTAGTTAAATGTCTTGAAATCTTGATGAGGACAGTTGACATTATGTGTCAGGGCTGTCCACTATAGCAATGGCTGAAGGTAGAGCTGTCTTGGGGATGATGTGAGACACCAATAGTGTCCAGTGTACATTTGCATCCACAGTTACTTTATAAATTCTCCAGCTGCTTTTTAAAATATGAAGATACATGTATTTATGACTTAATTGCTGTATGAGATAGGAAGTAATCTGATGAAAATAACCTAGTATTGAATTATTTGCTAATTTTAGAATATATTTAGAAAAGTCAGAATGTAGTAGTCATCATACAATGTAGTAACAACATTCTGTCAGTTACTTGTTGCTATTACTAACAGACTGGAGGTAATTTTTAATGCAGTCATTAAGCTATTATTCCAACAAAGATCTCTTCTTACTATTCTTCAAAATTTTTTTTTATTTTAAGCTAATAAATATAAGTTTAGATTTAAAAGATTCTGATACCTCATCTTTTTGTTATAGAGTAGAGCTCCTTTAGGGCATTGGAATAGTAACTTCCCTCTTCTTTTTTTATCAAGTGACATCTTAAGATCTCTGCAAACAATATATCATTCATCATGTAATTTATAGTAGTTATAAAATTTTCAAGAAATATATATTTTGTTGTGAATAAATCTTGAATATGATATGTGTGAGTAGAAGGTATTGACCAGAGTCCAGGAACTATTGTAAGGAAATTATCTATATTGACATATGCAAACTTAATTAAGAATATGTGAAGTGAGAAATATTTTTTCTTTATTATATAGATAATAACCTGAGACACAGTGAAGGTAAGTAGCTTCCTGAAAGTTTAGAAATAATAAGTATCTGAATGAAACTTGAGATCCAGGCTGGAATTGAGAATCTCTGCTTGAAACAAACTGGTAACAGAAACATCTGGATAGAAAGCAGTATGTCTCTTTAAGCCTGAATTAGGGGCCAGCACTGTGGCTTAGCAGGTAAAGCCATGGCTTGCAGTGTGGCATCCCACATTGGCGCTGGTTCTAGTCCTCGCTCCTCCACTTCCAATCCAGCTCTCTGCTATGGCCTGGGAAAGCAGTAGAAGATGGCCCAAATTCTTGGGCCATGGGATACCTGGAAGAAACTCTTGGCTCCTGGCTTCAGATCAGTGCAGATCCAGCCTTTGAGGCCATCTGGGGAGTGAACCATTGGATGAAAGACCTCTCTTTTTTTCTGCCTCTGCCTCTCTGTAATTCTGCCTTTCAAATAAATAAATCTTAAATAAAAAAAATGAATTTGCCTGACTCTATAGCTTATGTTATGATGGTTAGTCAGAATCATGTTGGTTCACAGTCATCACTTCAAACCTCCTCTTTTTGTCCCACACTCTGAATTTTTTGAGGCCCAAATAGAGTCACATTTTACTTAATTACTTGTCTACTTGAAACACTTTAGTAACTCCTGGTTACTTAAAGAATTAGGATGAAGCCCCATTTTATGTAGTTTGTTTCTACTTTCTAATTTCATATCCTTACCACTCACTGAATACCATAATCTAGTCACTGAATTTTTTTTTTTGCAATTACTTCATACTTTCTTACCTCCATAATTTGCACATGATGTACTCACTGGAAGACATTTTTCTGACATTTAAACATTTCATTACATTTTTATTTATAGCATTAACTAGGATATAGTATCCTTATCAATATCTCTAAAAATGGAAGGGGAAGACAGGTTTATAGAACCTTGGTTTAATATATAGAAGTGGTAGTTCTGAATTCTGGTGGAGTTACATGAAAGGGATGGTCCAATTAATGGAAGTAAAGTTGAGTTAATTTATCAGCAAGATTAAAGGTGGAGAATTACCTGGTTTGAGGTATAACCATAACTGTGTCAAAACTGCACTAATGAGATGTAATGAATGAGGTTACAATGAGAGGAAAATAAGAAGGGCATGTAGTTCAGAAATTTTGGCCAGGTCTGTGCTGTTATCAAATAGCGCTTATAGTAAGATTAAATATTTCAGATAAGAGTAACTTGAAATAATAACTTCCTTCTGTGCATTTTTAGTATTTTTAATTTTTAAAATTTTTATTTAATAAATATAATTTTCAAAAGTACAACTTATGGATAGTAGCAGCTTTTCAACCCATAAGATCCCTCCCACCTGCAACCATCCCATCTCCCACTCCCTCTCCCATCCCATTCTTCATCAAGATTCATTTTCAATTATCTTTATATACAGAAGATCAACTTGGTATATACTAAGTAAGGATTTCAACAGACAGCACCCACACAGACACACAAAGTATAGAGTGCTGTTTGAGTAGTATTTTTACTGCTAATTTTCGTAGCACAACACATTAAGGACAGAGGTCTTACATGGGGAGCAAGTGTACAGTGACTCCCGTTGTTGATTTAACAATTGACACTCTTATTTATGATGTCAGTAATCACCTGAGGCTTTTGTCATGAGCCACCAAGGCTATGGAAGCCTCTTGAGTTCACAAACTCCGACCTTATTCAGACAAGGCCATAAGTGGCCAAAGTGGAAGTTCTCCCCTCTCTTCAGAGAAAGTTACCTCCTTATTTGATGGCCCGTTCTTTCTACTGTGATTTCACTCACAGAGTTCTTTCATTAAGGTCATTTTTTTGCCACAGTATGTCTTGGCTTTCCATGCCTGAGAAGCTCTCATGGGATTTTTAGCCAGATCTGAATGTCTTAAGGGCTGATTCTGAGGCCAGAGTTCTGTTTAATTCATCTGCCATTCCATGAGGCTGCTGTGTATCCTGCTTCCCATGTTGGATCATTCTCTCCTTTTTAATTCTATCAGTTGTTATTAGCAGGCACTAGTATTGTTTATGTGATACCTTGGACACTTGATCAATTATGAGCTGAAACTGATCACTTTGACTAGTGAGATGACATTGATACATGCCACCTTGATGGGATTGAATTGGAAAACCCTGGCATGTTTCTAGCTCTACCATTAGGGGTAAGTCCAAGTGAGCATGTGCCAAACTGTACCTTACCTCCATCTCTTATTCCCACTCTTGTATTTAACAGGGATCACTTTTCAGTTAAATATAAACACCTAAAAATAATTGTGTGTTAATTTAATTAAAGATTGCAACAAATGGTATTAAGTAGAACAAAAAATAATAAAGGCATAAAATAGTAAGTTGTTCCTCGAAAGTCAGGACAAGGGCTGATCAAGTCATTGTTTCTCATAGTGTCTGTTTCACTTCAACAGGTTTCGTTTTAGGTGCTCAGTTAGTTGTCAGAGATCAGGGAGAACATACAATATTTGTCCCTTTGGGACTGGCTTCTTTCACTCAGCATGATGTTTTCCAGATTCCTCCATTTTATTGCAAATGACCAGGTTTCATTTTTTCTTACTGCTGTATAGTATTCTATAGAGTACATATCCCATAATTTCTTTATCCAGTCAACTGTTGATGGGCGTTTTGGTTGATTCCATGTTTTAGCTATTGTGAATGAGCTGCAATAAACATGGAGGTGCAGACAGCTCTTTTATTTGCCAATTTAATTCCCCTTGGGTAAATTTTCCAAGGAGTGGGATGGCTGGGTCATGTGGTAGAGCTATATTCAGGCTTCTGAAGTATCTCCAAACTCGCTTCCACAATGGCTTTACCAGTTTGCATTCCCACCAACATTGGGTTAGTGTCCCTTTTTCCCTACATCCTCACCAGCATCTGTTCTTAGTTGATTTCTGAATGTGAGCCACCCTAAACGGGGTGAGGTGAAACCTCATTTTGGTTTTGATTTGCATTTCCCTGATTGCTAGTGATCCTGAACATTTTTTCATGTGTCTGTTGGCCATTTGGATTTCCTCTTTTGAAAAATGTCTATTGAGGTCCTTGGACCATCTCTTAAGTGGGTTGTTTGTTTTGTTGTTGTAGAGTTTCTTGATCTCTTTGTAGATTCTGGTTATTAATCCTTTATCAGTTGCGTAGTTTGCAAATATTTTTTCCCATTCTGTAGGTTACCTCTTCACTTTTCTAACTGTTTCTTTTGCAGTACAGAAGCATCTCAAGTTGATATAATCCCATTTCTTAATTTTGGCTTTGACTACCTGTGCCTCTGGGGTCTTTCCAAGAAATCTTTGCCTTTGCCTATATCTTTCATGGTTTCTATGATGTTCTCAGATGTTCTCTAATAATTTGATGTTGTCGGGTCATAGATTTAGATCTTTAATCCATGTTGAGTGAATTTTTGTTTAAGGTGTAAGGTACAGGTCTTGCTTCATGCTTCTGCACGTGGAAATCCAGTTTTTCCAGTACCATTTGTTGAGGAGACTGTCCTTGCTCCAGGAATTGGTTTTAGATCCTTGATCAAATATAAGTTGACTGTAGATGTTTGGATTGATTTCTGATGTTTCTATTCTGTTCCATTGGTTTATCCATCTGTTTCTGTACCAGTACTATGCTGTTTTGATTACAACTTCCTTGTAGTATGTCCTGAAATCTGATATTGTGATGCCTCTGGCTTTGTTTTTGTTGTACAAAATTGCTTTAGCTATTCGAGGTCTCCTGCATCTCCATTGAATTTCAGCATCATTTTTTCTAGATCTGAGAAGAATGTCTTTGTTATTTTAATTGGTATCACATTGAATCTATATATTGATGATATTGATTCTTCCAATCCATGAGCATGGAAGATTTTTTCATTTTTTGGTATCTTCTTCTATTTCTTTCTTTAAGGTTTTGCAATTCTCATCATAGAGATCTTTAACGTCCTTGGTTAAGTTTATTCCAAGGTATTTGATTGTTTTTGTAGCTATTGTGAATGGGATTGATCTTACAAGTTCTTTCTCAGCTGAGGCATTGCCTGTGTATACAAAGGCTGTTGATTTTTTTGCTTTGATTTTATACCCTGCTACTTTGTCAAACTCTTCTATTAGTTCCAGTAGTCTCTTAGTAGAGTTCTTTGGATCCCCTAAATAAAGAATCATATCATCTGCAAAGAGGGATAGTTTGACTTCTTCCTTCCCAATTTGTATCCCTTTAATTTCTTTTTCCTGCCTAATTGCTCTGGCTCAGACTTCCAGTACTATATTGAAGATCAGTGGTGAGAGTGGGCATCCCTGTCCGGTACCAGATATCAGTGGAAATGCTTCCAACTTTTCCCCATTCAGTAGGATGCTGGCCATGGGTTTTTTATAAATTGCTTTGATTATCTTGAGAAAGTTCCTTCTACCTCCAAGTTGCTTAAATTTTTTATCATGAAAGGGTGTTGTATTTTATCAAATGCTTTCTCTGCGTCTATTGAGAGAATCATATGGTTTTTCTTCTGTAGTTTGTTAATGTGGTGTATCTCATTAATTGATTTGAGAACATTGAACCATCCCTGCATACCAAGGATAAATCCCACTTGTTCTGGGAGAATGATCCTTCCTTTCTTTCTTTCTTTCTTTCTTTCTTCCTTTCTTCCTTTCTTCCTTTCTTCCTTTCTTCCTTTCTTCCTTTCTTCCTTTCTTCCTTTCTTCCTTTCTTCCTTTCTTCCTTTCTTCCTTTCTTTCTTTCTTTCTTTCTTTCTTTCTTTCTTTCTTTCTTTCTTTTGACAGGCAGAGTGTACAGGGAGAGAGAGAGAGACAGAGAGAAAGGTCTTCCTTTTTTCCATTGATTCACCCCCCAGTGGCCTCTGCGGCCGGCGTGCTGTGGTCAGCACACCGCGCTAATCTGAAGCCAGGAGCCAGGTGCTTCTGCTGGTCTCCCATGCAGTTGCAGGGCCCAAGCACTTGGGCCATCCTCCACTACACTCCTGGGCCACAGCAGAGAGCTGGCCTGGAAGAGGAGCAACCGGGGCAGAATCCGTTCCCCGACCAGGACTAGAGCCGAGGGTGCTGGTGCTGCAGGTGGAAGATTAGCCTATTGAGCCACTGCGCTGACCTGGATGATCTTTCTTATGTGTTATTGAATACTACTGGCCAGAATTTTATTGAGAATTTTTGCATCTATGTTCATCAGGGAAATTGGTATGTGATTCTTTTTCTCTGCTGCATCTTTTTCAGCTTTAGAAAGTAAGGTGATGCTGGCTTCATAGAAATAATTTGGGAGGATTCCCTCTTTCATTTGTTCTGAATAGTTTGAGAATAATTGGAGTTAGTGCTTTTTTAAATGTCTGGAAGAATTAAGCAGTGAATCCATCCAGTCCTGGGCTTTTCTTTGTTGGGAGGGCCTTTATTACTGTTTCAATTTCTGACTTGTTTATGGGTCTGTTCAGTATTTTCTGTTTTCCTGGTTCAATTTAGGTAGGTTGTATGTGTCCAGGAATCTATCCATTTCTGACAGATTTCCCAGTTTGCTGGCATACAACTTTTTGTAGTAATTTCTGATGACTCTTTTTATTTCTGTGGTGTCTTGTTACATTCCTGTTTTCATCTCTGATTTTATTAATTTATTATTTATTAATTTATTAATTTTTTTAGCTAGTTTGGCCAATGGTGTGTCAATTTTATTTATTTTTTCAAAAAACCAACTCTTCGTTTCGCTCATCTTTTGTAATTTTTTATTCAATTCTGTTGATTTCTTCTCTAATTTTAATTATTTCTCTTCTACTAGTTTTGGGTTTGATTTGTTGTAGTTTTTCTACATCCTTGAGATGCATTGATAGCTCATTTATTTGGTGCCTTTCCAATTTCTTGATGTAGGCACCTATTGCTATGAACTTTCCTCTTAACACTGCTTTTGCTGTATCCCATAAGTTTTGATATGTTGTGTTGTTATCCTCATTTACTTCCAGAAAGTTTTTGATTTCTCTTTTGATTTCTTCTATGACCCATAGTTCATTCAGGAGCATATTGTTCAGTCTCCATGTGTTTGCATACTCTCTAGGGATTCCTGAGTTGCTAATTTCCACCTTCATCCCACTGTGGTCTGAGAAGCTGCATGGTATGGTTCTAATTCTTTTAAATTTGCTGAGACTTGCTTTATGGCCTAGTATGTGGTCAATCCTAGAGAAGGTTCCATGCACTGCTGAGAAGAATGTAAAATCTTTAAATGTAGGATTGAAAGTTCTGTAGATATCTGTTAGATCCATTTGGGCTATAGTGTCGATTAATTTTGCTGTTTCCTTGTTGATTTTCTGTCTGGTTGATTTGTCCGTGGCTGAAAGTGGAGTATTGAAGTCCCCCAGTACTATTGTATTGGTGTCTAAGTCACCCTTTAAGTCCCTTAACATATCTTTTTAATAAACCAGTGTCCTGTAATTAGTTGCATATACATTTAGAATAGTTATATCTTCCTGTTGAATTGATCCCTTAATCATTATCTAGTGCCCTTCTTTGTCTCTCTTAATGGTTTTTACATGGAAGTTTATTTTGTCTGATATTAGGATGGCTCCGCCAGCTCTTTTTTGGTTTCTGTTGGCATGGAATATCTTTTTCCAACCTTTCACTTTCAGTCTGTTTGCACCTGTGTTGGAAAAATGTGTTTCTTGTAAGCAGCAAATAGATGAGTTTTGTTTTATAATCCATTTAGCCAGTCTGTGCCTTTTAACTGGAGAGTTGAGGCCATTTACATTCAATGTGACTATTGATAAGTAGTGACTTTGATCTGCCATTTTCCCAAACATATTACTAATTTTTACTTTGAACTTCCTGTGATCTTTTACTGAGAGCCTTTCTTCCTTCCTTTATCTTCTTTCATATTGATGACCATGCTTCTGTGTTTCTGTGTGTAACACATCTTTAAGCATCTTTTGCAAGGCTAGATGAGTGGTGACAAATTCTTTCAATTTCTGTTTGCTATGAAATGTCTTTTTTTCACCTTTATTCACAAATGAGTACTTTGCAGGATATAATATTCTATATTGGCAGTTTATTTTTCTTAGTACTTGGGCTACATTTCACCATTCCCTCCTAGCCTGTAGGGTTTCTGATGAGAAGTCTGCTGTGAGTCTAATTGGAGATCCTCTGAGAGTAATCTGGTATTTCTCTCTTGCACATTTTAAAATCTTTTCTTTCTGTTTCACTGTGGTGAGTTTAATTACAATGTGTCGTGGTGAGGATCTCTTCTGGTCCTGTGCTTGGATGTCTCTTTCTCCAAACCCAGGAAGTGTTTTGCTACTATCTCACTAAAAATTCCTTCTAATCCTTTCTCTTTCTCCATGCCTTCAGGAACTCCTAGAAACCAAATGTTGGGTTTTCTAATAGTATCCTGTAGATTCCCAACAATATTTTTTAGATTTCTAATTTCCTCTTCTTTTCTTTGGTTTGACTGTGTATTTTCCTGTGCTCTGTCTTCTAAGTCCGATATTCTCTCTTCTGCCTCACTGATTCTGTTTTTAAGGCTCTCAACTGTGTTTTTTATTTGTTCTATTGAATTCTTCCTTTCATTTTGGTTTCTCTTCAATATCTCCATTTCTCATTCTATTAAATTCCTCATTTTATTTTGGTTCCACTTTAAGATTTCATTTTCATGAGAGATCTTCTTTCATGTCCTGCATAGATTTCAGTAGTTCATGCATTTGTTTTTGATTACTTCTAAATATTCTTATCATAAACTTTTTGAGTTCCATTTCTTGCATTGCTTCTATCTCTTCGTCTTCATAATCTTGTATTGATGTGTCATTTTCTTTTGGGAGAATCATGTTGTCTTCCTTGTTCATGTTTCCTCGGTTCTTGCATTTGTTGTTTGGCATTTTTAATTGGACTGTCTGCTTTCAGTGACTCTCTAGAGGCTTGTGGTGGGTGTGGCCAGAGAGCTCTGTTCAGTATTCAGGGTTAGGGTGTGCCTAAGTTGACACACCCAGTTTTGTCATGGTAAATATTCTATCTCTCTCTTTCTTTTTTAATCAGAAGGGTGGTAATTCTGCTCAGCTAAGCGCTTCTCCTCAATGATGATCAGTGCCTGAGTGCCAGTCTCAGTGGGTATAATATTTGTCTGCTTTGTCCCAAGGAAATGTGCAGTCCTCAGTAAGCTCAGATTCCTCCACTATGTCTCTCACCATATATCCAGGGCCACCTGAGCCAGATTCCCTTGCAGTGTCTCTCACTGGGTAGCCAGGGCCGCCTGACCTTGTGGCATCTCCCACTGAGACTACTCAAGTCTCAGCCACATAGTGAGTTCTACCACACACCCTCAGTTTTGTTTTGTTTTCTTCCACAGTCTCAGTTCATAAGGCCCGCACATTCACTAGGTCTTAGTCTCTTGTTATTACTCTCCACCAGAGTCAGATTTTTCTGTTTGGTTGATTGCCAGGCACAGCCCCGAGCTGGCGAAGCTGTTACATATGTCCAAAATGGCACCTGATCTATTGGCTAATAGGCTTTTTAAGGTGATTGGAGAGAGAGAATCATGTCCATACCGTCCCTTTTATTTATTTCTTCTCTAGTTAGGCTGGTGTACTTTCCCCAGTGGGCTTCAAGCGTCGTTCCCTCTCAGGTCTTCCTGCTGCTTTTCTGCCAGTGGCTCGGGCTACTGTGGTTTCATCTCACCTCTCTTTCCAGTGCTGGTGTGGAGACTCTTGGCATCTGGAGTCCCAAGCCATGGGCACCCATGCTCTCCACGTAGATCCACTGTGTCCCTCTAATTACAGAAGAGTTTCCTCTGCCGTTTTTTCCCTAATTCTTCCCTGAGACTACTCTATCTTCACTTTTATTAATCTGTCTTCTCCCAGACTATCAGTAAGCTCCCTCCCTATTCCACCATCTTGGCTCTGGCTCAGTATTTTCTTTTCAATTTTTAAAAGAGTTATTTGTTTATTTTAAAGTCTGAGTTCACAGAGAGAGAGAGAGAGAGAGAGAGAAAGAGAGATCAGTCTTCCATCTGCTAGTTCACTATTTAATGGCCACAATAGCCTGGGGCTGGACTAACTGAAGCCAGGAGCCAGGGGCTTCTTCCAGGTCTCCCACGAGGGTACAAAGGCCTAAGTACTTGTCCCATCTTCCATTGCTTTTACAGGCCATTGCATAGAGCTGGATAGGAAGTGGAGCAGCTTGGACATGATCCAGCATCCATATTGGATGCTAGCATCACAGACAGCAACTCAATCCACTATACTACAATGGCATCCACCTGATTAGTTTTTTAAATGTTTATATATAATAAATATTCACCAAGGACTATATTATATATCTTTACCAACAGATCACATTTTATGTGTGTTTTGATAATCTATTTTGTTATAACTCTGAGTTTTCTATTAAGCTATCTGTTATTTGAAGGAATGAGAAGTGTCTTGTATGTGCTTTTTCTCTTCCTGTGAGATCTATCGCTTTACCTAATGTAGAGTAGCCATTTAGTTTATTAAGTTAAATAAATGAGAAGGTATCCCTATTTAGCTTAGACAACTTTCTGTGTTTCAGTACACTAAGGTACTGATTGAACTTTCATGAAATAAGGTTATGAATTAAAGTAGAAAACATAGAGGGTGATTTTGTATTTGTTTTTGGTTTATTGATTGTCACACCTATTTTGTGCTGCTCTAATAGAACACCACCAACTGATTAATTTACACATGGTAGAAGTTTGTTTCTCGTGGTTCTGGAGAAGTCTGTGAAAGCCAATGTCAAGGAGACAGATGACTCTGCTTTCAAGATGGCACCTTGGAGGCTACTTCCTCCTAAAGGGGAGGGACATCATTTCTCATGTGACAGAAAAGTAGAAGTGCAGAAAGGGCAAACCCACCCCGCCAAAGCTCCTGACTCCTGGCTTCAGATCAGCACAGCTCTGGCCATTGTGGCCAGTTGTGGCGTGAACCAGCAGATGGAAAACATCATTCTCTCTCTCTCTCTCTCTCTAACTCTGACTTTCAAAAATAAAGTAATCCTTTAAAAAAAGTCATTTCTTGCTTATGATAATGAAAATACTTGACTTTCTTTCATGCCACTTTTATGACTTGTTGGATCCCTCTCTGCAAAGTGATGTTTGTGGTGGCTTTAAGTTCAGAGTTAATTCATACATGTATATATGAGGTAGGTGCAAGTATTTATGAAGTGGGTCAGTTTTTTCTAGCTCTCATCTTAACATCCTGGACTCTTTTGCTCTTTATTCTAAAATCTCAGGTTAAGTGACCAGCATCTCCTGTTTCCTTGATCTGCTTTCTATGAAAACACTTCATTTATTGGAATGATGGCTCTGCTTCTCACTGTAAGAGAGAAAATGGGAAGTGGAATGCAAATGTTAGTCTTTAATCCAAACTTCTGGCGACTTACTATTTTATGTATTTTAAAATAAATCTATTCTATAAAGTAATAAAACAGTGGAAACTAAAATATAAATAATAAATGAGTAAGAACCTATGTAGCATTTATCAAGTAGTACTTAGGGGTGAAATCCATGTTTTATTGAAATGTTATTTTCTCCTTTCTGTTATTTGGTTTGTGAGGGATAATACTTCTGGTCTTTTCAGAAACTAGTTTATATTCTGAATATTCAAAAAGTTATAAAGTTATATAAAGATTTCATACTAATTTTCTTTCACTTGGGAATGAAAGCAAAAATGCCTAGATAGTTATCTAGGTTTAAATTTAATTCAAAGAAGGAGGAATTGTCCTTCTCCCATCCTCCTTTTCATTATTCTTAAGTCATTATTGATGTCGTTCCTCAATCACAGCATATTTTTAAAAAGGGAGAAAGTGCTGCAGGTTCCTTAGAAATAATAGAATACTTAGTACTTAAAATGGATGAAATTATCAGTAGTACAAAAATTGCAGCCTGATGTTCAATGTTTAATCCAGTAACTTCTTCAGCAAGCCTCTCTGTAGTGTGTATTATGTGATAGATACTATGCCAAGATTTAGCATGTAGATGAAGATACAGAGCCGAGCAACAGTCCTTGAGGAACTTAGTATGTTGGAGAAGACATCCAAGGTATAACTGGTGATTAGGGAGCAGGGAGAGTGCCTAATTTTCTTCCTCAAAAGACCTCAGGCAGCTGAAATTGGTATCCTAATATAAAGAGACATATCTTATTATTTTATTGTTTTTGGAGGGAACAGAACATAGGTGAAGTAGCAGAATATATAATGTGTTTGAGAAACAGAAAGATTGAAGGGCTGGCACTGCTGCTAATGGCCTGGAAAAGATGTGAAGGGTGACCCAAGATGTTGGGCACCTGCCACCTATGTGGCAGATCATGGAGAACATATGGTATTTCTCCCTTTGAGACTGGCTTATTTCACTAAATTTGATGTTCTCCAGATTCATCCAGTAAATTTTGTTGCGAATGACCAGATTTCATTTTTTTAACTCTATGTAGTGTACCATAGAATACATACTCATAATTTCTTTATCCAGTCTTCAGCTGATGGGCATTTAGGTCAATACTATGCCTTAGCTGTTGTGAATTAAGCTGCAATAAACACGGGGGTGCAGATAACTCTTTTATTTGCTGATCTCATTTCCCTTGGGTAAATTCCCAGGAGTGGGATGGCTGAGTCATATGGTAGGTCTATATTCAGATTTTTGAGGTGTCTGCAAACTGTCTTCCATAGTGGTGTTACTGGTTTACATTTCCAACAACAGTGGTTTATGGTACCTTTTTTTTCTGCATCCTCACCAGCATTTGTTGTTTGTTGATTTTCTGTATGAAAGCTATTCTAACTGGGATGAGGTGAAACCTCATTGTGGTTTTGATTTGTATTTCCCTGATGGCTAGTGATCCTGAACATATTTTGATGTGTCTGTTGGCATTTGGATTTCCTCTTTTGAAAAATGTCTGAGTCCTTTGCCCATTGCTTAACTGGGTTTTATGTTTTGCTGTTGTGGAGTTTTTTGATCTCTTTGTGGATTCTGGTTATTAATCCTTTATCAGTTGTGTGGTTTGCAAGCAATTTCTCCTATTCTGTCGGTTGCCTCTTCAATTTCCTGACTGTTTCTTTTGCAGTACAGAAGCTTCTCAAGTTGATATAATCCCATTTGTTAATTTTGACTTTGGCTGCCTGTGCCTTTGGCGTCTTTTCCTAAAACTACTTGCCTGTGCCAATATCTTTCAGAGATTCCCCAGTGTTCTGTAATAATTTGATGGTATCAGGTCACACATTTAGGTCTTTAATTCATTTTAAATGTATTTTTATGAAAGGAGTAAAGTAGGGATCCTGCTTCATACTTCTGCATGTGGAAATCCAGTTTTTCCAGCACCATTTGTTGAGGAGACAGTCCTTGCTCCAGGGATTGGTTTTAGCGCCTTGATCAAATATAAGTTTGTTGAAGATGCATGAATTGATATCTGGAGTTTCTATCTTGTTCTAGTGTTGTTTCCATCTGGTTTTTCCAATACCAGGCTGTTTTGCTTATAACTTCCTTGTAGTATTTCTTGAAATCTGGTTTTGCAATGTCTCTGCCTTTGTTTTTTGTTGTATAAGATTGCTTTAGCTATTTGGGGTCTCCTGTGCCTTCATGTGAATTTCAGCATCACTTTTTCTAGATCTGAGAATAATGTCGTTGGTATTTTGATTGGTATCACATAGAATCTGTAAATTGCTTTTTGGAGAATGGAGATTTGATGATATTGATTCTTGCAATCCATGAACATGGTAGATTTTTCCATTTTTGGTATCCTCTTCTATTTCTTTCCTTTTTTTAATTTTTTATTTTTATTTTTGACAGGCAGAGTGGATAGGATAGTGAAAGAGAGAGAGAGACAGAGAGAAAGGTCTTCCTTTTCTGTTGGTTCACCCTCCATTGGCCGCTGCAGCTGGTGTGCTGTGGCTGGCGCACCGCGCTGATCTGAAGCCAAGAGCCAGGTGCTTCTCCTGGTCTCCCATGAGGGTGCATGGCCCAATGACTTGGGCTATCCTCCACTGCACTCTCGGGCCATAGCAGAGAGCTGGACTGGAAGAGGGGCAACCAGGACAGAATCTGGTGCCCCGACCGAAACTAGAACCTGGTGTGCCGGAGCCACAGGCAGAGGATTAGCCTACTGAGCCACGGCGCCGGCCTCTATTTCTTTCTTTAAAGTTTTGTAATTCTCAATGTGGAGACTTTGATATCCTTGGTTAAATTTATTCCAGGGTATTGGGAATTTGTTGTAGCTATTATTAATGGGATTGATCTTAGAAGTTCGTTATCAGCCTTGGCATTGTCTAAGTATACAAAGGCTGTTGAGTTTTGTGTATTGAGCTTATATCCTGCTACTTTGCAAAACTCTTCTATGACTTCCAACAGTCTCTCAGTGGAGTCTTTTGGATCCCCAATGTATAGAATCATGTCATCAACAAATAGGGATAGTTTGACTTCCTCCTTTCAATTTTTATCACTTTTATTTCTTTTTCTTTTTCTTTTTTTTTTTTTAAATTTTTGACAGGCAGAGTGGACAGTGAGAGAGAGAGATAGAGAGAAAGGTCTTCCTTTTGCCGTTGGTTCACCCTCCAATGGCCGCCGCGGTAGCGCGCTGCGGCCGGCGCACTGCGCTGTTCCAATGGCAGGAGCCAGGTGCTTCTCCTGATCTCCCATGGGGTGCAGGGCCCAAGGACTTGGGCCATCCTCCACTGCACTCCCTGGCCACAGCAGAGAGCTGGGCCTGGAAGAGGGGCAACCGGGACAGGATCAGTGCCCCGACCGGGACTAGAACCCGGTGTGCCGGCGCCGCAAGGCGGAGGATTAGCCTAGTGAGCCGCGGCGCCGGCTATTTCTTTTTCTTGCCTAATGGCTCTGGCTAAAACTTCCAGGAATATATTGAGTACCAGCGGTAAGAGTGGGCATACTTGTCTGGTACCAGATCTCAGCGGGAATCCTTCCAGCTTTTCCCCATTAAATATGATTTTGGCCATGGATTTGTCATGAATTGCCTTGATTGTGTTGAAGAATGTTCCTTCTATACCCAATTTACTTAAGTTTTTCATCATGAAAACATGTTCTATTTTATCAAATGCTTTCTCTGCATCTGTTAAGATAACCATGTACTTTTTGTTCTTCAGTTTGTTAATGTGATGCATCTCATCGATTGATTTGTGAATGTTGAACCGTCCTTGTGTACCAGGGATAAATCCCACTTGGTCTGGGTGGGTGATCTTTCTGATTTGTTGTTGGATTTGATTGACTAGAATTTTGTTGAGGATTTTTGCATCTGTGTTCATCAGAGATTGGTTTGTAGTTCTCTTTCTCTAATGCATCTTTTTCCTCACCTCACTCTCCAGTGGTGGTGTGGAGGCTCACAGCTGCTGGAGTCCTGAGTTGTGGGTGTCTTCATCCTCCATGTAGGTACACTGTGTCCCTCCAATTTGCAGAAAGTTTCCTCTGATGTTTTATCCCTAACTCTTCCCTGAAGTTGCTGCTTTTTATTTTCTCCAACATGAATATTACATGAGTATTCATATGCATGAATGGGGTTCAAAAATTTTTGCACCAAAAAAAACTATTCTTTGAATTTCATTTTCTAAAAATGTATAGACTTTTCCTCATATATCATATCTTAAACTCTTTTATAATAATGAATGATAATGTTAAAATAGCATCTTGGCACCTAAAAATGTGAGAATTTTATCCATATTTGCAGTGATTGTGAACTATTCTCTCTGGAAATTATAAATTCCTTTATGGCTCTCATGTATTAAGTTAAATCAAAAATAATGTTTAGTGTTCCTGTCTTTGTCAAGATATCTGGAAGAAGAAAAGTCAGTACATTTTCAGAAATTTTTATATAAGTTCTGTTCACAATACAGCATGATTTTCACTGTTACAGTAGTTTCCATTGGTAAGGCTTATTGATAGATAGGATAGACAAATTGATCATTCATTTTATTCATTTGTTAGAATCTATACTATTTACATACAAACAGTTAGGTGTTAGGACCTGAATTCTTGTTCTGTTTCTGCTAGAAATTTTTACAAAAACTGGAGTAGTTAGTTTTTATAGCCTGTTTTCTATAACACATATATATGTGTGTACATATAAAATATTTATGTGTGTTTTATCTATATATAAAGTATGCTATATATGCTAAATGAATATGATATATATTCTCAAGAAAGAAAAGCTAAGAGACAAGGTTTAGGCCAACGATAAAGAAACTGAATGAAAAGTTTCAAAGACCTTGAGATAAAGAAGTCTGGGTTATATTTTTGGTATTATCAGTGATTCACTACCTAGAAAACTTTCTTTATCTGAGCACTATTCAGATGCTATTGTAATACATGTTCTCCATAGTTATGTAATATTAGAAACCGTTTTATTAGAACAGATTTGTTTTCATTCAGAGCCTATATGTTTTGTTCTTTACATAAAACTAGTACTGATCACCTTTTAGTTCTTCATTTTTATTAGTATATTGAAATTCTAAGTTGAGAGAATGAGTAAGTCTATTTGAATAACCAAGAGTTGAAGTCAAAATAACTCCAGTGGGAAAAGTCATACACACTTGGTTATAATTTACCTCCCTATTCCCAGTTGGTGGCATTGATGCAATGTTCAAGTTTTAATTATTTTATGCAAATCCTTCCCTGCTTTTTTGAATGTCATTAAGGCATGCAGCCCCAGGTGGTATAAGGAAACATGATATTCTCCTTTCTATTACTCATTCATTTGGGAGACAAAACAATATTGGACTTTATTTGTAGTAACATCTGTCATAAATTCCATTTCCTCTGTTTCTTAGAACTCTTGTTAGCAAGGAGCTATAGAACACTTAAATGTCCTTTTGGAGGAAAACTAACAGCTCTGTTTTTTATACATCACTACTGACCATTGGAGTCTTATTTCAAGGTTTCTTCTTTTTGAGGATTTGCCTAATTAGCTTTGTTGTTTCAGAGATTTTTCAGGGAGCTGTTGGGTGTTTATTGTACTTTAATCAATGCTTCCTGTGACCTATTTTGTACTAATTCTATCACTATTGGCACACATTTTTCACAAATTTATTCCCACTTCATTATTGGTCAGATAAAGCAGGAAACCTTGGTTAAGTGGCTGCCCAGTTTTCATACAAATATATTATCTTTAAATTTGTCCATAGTTTGTCTCAAAACAAAAACTATACTTGAATCACATTGTTCTGAAAAACCTTATTTTGTCAATCGTATGTTGAATTAAATGTAATGTGTGTAGTTCTAGAGGGGGAGACAATCACTTGTGGGTGACTGTTACATTTAGAAAGAATCAAGCTTACTATGGGAAATAACTCTGCACAATTATGGCTGACAGAATTTTAAGTGATAATTCTTCATTTTAGGGTTATTTAAAAAGAAATTTAATGATCTCTTGCCAGAAATATGACAGAGGAAATGTATGCACATAATATAAACAGAATTGTATTAAAGTTGCTTTAGGATTTTTTTGGCTATAAATATGTAAATGCCTTCATGGTCACACACCTACTTGCATATGTTAACATATTTTTTTTATTTTATTTATTTGAAAGGCAGAGTTACAGAGAGAGAGAGAGAGAGAGAGAGAGAGAGAGAGATCTTTCATCTGCTGGTTCACTCCACAGGTGGCCACAACAACCAGGGCTGGGCAATGCTGAAGCCAGGAACCAGGCACTTCTTCTGGATCTTTCAATTGGCTGCAGGGGCCCAAGGATTCGGATCATCTTCCGCTACTTTCACAAGTGCATTAGTCGAGAGCTGGTTTGCAAATGGAGCAGTCTGAGCTCAGACTGGTGTCCATATGGGATGCCAGCTTTGCAGGTGGCAGCTTCAAGTCATCTTGGGCCCCAAACTGGCCCCTATACACATATTTTTCTGAATTTTACTTATAAATAGGCATATAAAGTTAGATATGTATAGCTATACAAATAATTTCTCTTCCTGAAATGTAATAGGAAGGATTGGACATACAGTACCAAGTAAGGGGAGAAGTTATGGGACTCCAGTTGTAAAGGGGAAACTCAATAGTTAGATACTTCTATGGTCAGTGCATGGGTATCCATGAATACAGAGGAAAAACACAGATGTGCAAAAGCTGATTTCAAACATAGAAAAATTGAGTTAATAGGGATAAAATGGGGAATTCTCCTGAAGGACAGAGATGATCCTGGAGTAAGCATAGAACAAGGCATTTAGCATGATGACATGGTCTCCCAACTTCAATAATACCCACATTTTCTGGTTACTTTACCATGATAAAATTTTAGAAGAAAGTAACAGATAATATTTTAAGTCTCCAAAACAATTTCGTTTCTTGGTTCTTTTTCTATAAAAACTGTATGATTTCAAATTTGTAAATTTTTGAAAAAGAATCAAAATGTTTTACTTTTGGTGCAAAAAAGCTGGAAATCTATGTTTTCATTATATGTATTTTACAGGAAATCTTTTGAAGACCACTCCTGTTTGTCATTTTCATTTTTAACTCTCCCAGTTGATGATTCGTGGATGGATTAATAGAAAAGAGAAATATAGCTGTGTAGGTGTAAACTGTTGGAATCCTTACTTAGTATATACCAAGTTGATCTTCTGTATATAAATGAATGAATGAATCTTGATGAAGAATGGGATGGGAGAGGGAGTGGGAGATGGGATGGTTGCGGGTGGGATGGAGGTTATGGGGAGAAAAGCTGCTATAATCCAAAAGTTGTACTTTGAAAATTTATATTTATTAAATACAAGTTGAAAAAAAAAAGAAAACAGAAATACAGAAAATAGGAGTAGAAAGATATAAGGGGCCAGCACTGTGGCGCAGTGGGTTAAAGCCCTGGCCTGAAGTGCTGGCATCCCATATGGGCGCTGGTTCCATTCCCAGCTGCTGCTCTTCCTATCCAGCTGTCTGCTATGGCCTGGGATAGCAGTAGAAGATAGCCAAATCCTTTGGCCCCTACACCCAGGTGGGAGACCTGGAAGGAGCTCCTGGCTCCTGGCTTCGGATCAGCACAGCTCTGGCCGTTGAAGTCATCTGGGGAGAGAACCAGCAGATGAAAGACACCTCTCTCTGTCTCTACATCTCTCTGTAACTCTGACTTTCAAATAAATAAAATAAATCTTCTAAAAAAATAAGAAAGGTATAATATTTGTATCATGACTAGCCTCACTCTAAAAAGAAAAAATACATATCAATCAAGAACTAAAATTCTTGATCTGTTAATCTAGTGGTATTGAGAGGAGAGGATTGAGGGAGACTGTTCATAAGCCAGTGAGGATAAGATAAAATATTGCATTTAGAATTCTATCCAAAATGATGTATGTGCATGAGTATGTGGAATATGTGTGTTTGAGTGTAAATGTGGCTCTGAATAAGTGAAATGCAAATATAAAAATTTGCTCCCACTTAATTTTCCATTTTACACGTCTACCAATTAATTTTTATTTTGTATTTTCTAAATGAGGTTTACCTTCATTGCTTCATCTCCACTTCCCTCCAGTAGTACAAATATGGATGGCAACTTACACGTACCCTAATGGAACTGATTACAGATTCACTGACTCATATATTCAGATGTATTTTTGTATTGGGTACAGATCTACCTAATTATTTCTACTAAACACTTCATAATGCTTTTCAAATTGACTTACCAGTTTGGCCTCTGAAGAATAGAGAATAAAAGATTCTGTTCCCCCACATGTATTAGAATTCTTGGAATTATTTTATTATTGTGTGTCTGACAAATTATAGTTTGAAAAGTAGTATCTTGTTTTAATTATTCACTGATTGCCTGTGAGTCTGAGCATACTTTCGCATATATTTAAGTAATTTGAATTTCCCTTTTGTATACTGGGTGTGTATAATCTTCACTCATTTTTTTTATTAGAGTTTATGTTTGTTGTATATAATCAGCAGGATCTTTTATGTTCCTGATATTAATCACCTGATGATTTTAGACATTATAATCGTCATTTACTACTTTGCCATGTTTACTGACTTTGTATATGACATTCTTTATTAAACTGAAATGTTAATTTCAATGTTGTCACCAATTTTGTACTAGCTTTGAATGCCTGAAAATTATGCATTGTTTATATACAGCTTTTGTACATGCATTAACTCACAGTTATTAATCTGGTTATTTAATTTTACTGTCATTATGTATTTTATGCTCATAGTTATCTGTTTCTAAGTGATGGGATAAATTCTATGTAACTATTTATTCAAAATATTTTTGTAGTTTCCTTATTTTTATAACTTGATTGCAACATTCTCTCTTCACCTTTTGAGGGATACTGGAGGGAATTGAGATACACAAATCATGACATACTGACATCAGTAGCTTATCCAAGGATTATTTCTTATTTTATCTATCTTTATGTTTTTATTTCCTTTTCACTTCCCATTCGCATTTATCCCTGCCTCCACCAGAGACAGCCACTTATTGTATCTGATGTCTGGTCATGCATATGCATGTGTAATTTTTGCTTTGTTTATTCGTGGTTGTGTCTTAAATTTGATTTAAATGTAGTACTCTGATAGAGATGAGATACATATTATTTCCTTCTCAATTCTTCTGAGTTTTTTCTCAAGAAGATTTTGAAAATTCGACCTATTGTGTGTGAGCACATCCTTATCTTGTTTTTGTGCTTAAATCAAGTTCAGAAGGACGTGAAAATACTAAGTTCAAGCATACTTTCCTTTCAGACTGAGAGTGTTATTTCACTGCAATCTTGTAATCCTGGGTTAATTTGTGTTTCTTTATCATTTGCTTCTTTCCATTTCTCTTGTTGTCTGTCTTTTTTTCTTAAAAATCTGCTTATGTTTTTGTCCTCCTTATTCATCTTATTTCATATTGAATAATTTTTTTCTGTAGTGTTACATATTTATTTTTGAGTTCAGAGATAAGCCTAATTATGATTTTCTTCCTTCTCTTTTAATTTCTCTGTGTATGTGTTTCCAGATTGTGGTAATATTCCTATACATATCTTCTTTATCTTAACTCTAAGTTTTCCCTTTCCTGGAGAATTTTTCTGTGCTATTCATATATCTTCTTATTTTTTCCTCTGTACATATTTCCTAGCAGCATTAAGAAAGTTAATATTTAGGAGCAAGAAAAAAGTTCTAACTCAGCCCTGGTTTGTACTCTTCCTGATAAATTTTAGATATTTAACAAAAACTATATTTAAAACTCCTCAAGGCCGATGCTGTGGCTCACTTGGCTAATCCTCCGTTTGCGGTGCCGGCATCCTGGATTCTAGTCCCAGTTGGGGTGCCGGGTACTAGTCCCGGTTGCTCCTCTTCCAGTCCAGCTCTCTGCTGTGGCCCGGGAAGGCAGTGGAGGATGGCCCAAGTACTTGGGTCCATGCACCCACATGGGAGACTGGGAGGAAGTACCCGGCTCCTGGCTTCGGACTGGCGCAGCACTGGCTGTAGTGGCCGTTAGGGGAGTGAACCAATGGAAAGAAGACTTTTCTCTCTGTCTCTTTCACTATCTATAACTCTCTTTCTGTCTCTCACTCTCACAAAAAAAAAAAAAAAAAAAAAAAAAAAAACCTCAAAACCCCAAGATAATCCAGTAAAAAGATGAGAAAAATGGACAAGATATTTAAACATGCATTTAGCAGAATAAATAAAGCAAAATAGTCAATGAAATAAAAGATACACAACCATTTTCAATCAGAGAATGTCAAGCAGAACCACAATGTGACGTTACTATACACCACCAAGCTAGAACATTTTAAAAAGTGTGACAAAGTAAATGCTGGTGAAAATGTGGAATGATAGATACTCTCATGCACTACTAATCAGAGTTGAAATTGGTATATCTATGTTAATGAGCAATTTGCCAATACCAGACTTGTGCATATGTACCCTAAAAGGAATGACCCACAACACTCCATATCTAAAATACACATCTGTAGTATAAAAAATGACTTCATACCTTCATACATCAGATTGTTATATACGTATTCCATTAAAAGTGAATTAAATACACATTCACATAGTGGTACAATTTCTACAACCAGTGTTTTGTTGAACAAAAGAAGCTTTAAACAAAGACTTAATATTTTGTAATTCTATTTATATGAAGTTCAAAAAGTGAAACTATGCTTACTTTTTAGGAAATGATTACATAGTGAACAAGAACGAGTGTTGGATAAATGTTAAAAGCAAATTTTACAAAATATCAGAGCAGAAGGCAAGAAATTTTGGAAAATCCTGTAAGTCCAAAAATGGAACACAACATATTCCAAATCAATGAACCAGGAAGTCTCTTGGGTGCCTGTTGGCTCAGAGCTCCTGTTCAAATAGATCCTAACCCTGCAAAGAATAGTAGACAAAAGCTAGGACTCAAGCACAGTAAACCATGATTTGGAACCCTTTGCATAAAGTTTACTTCTTGAAATAGGTAAACAAACATACCCACCCAAATAGAAAAAAGTTAATTCAACCCTGTCAGTAATACATGCTACTTTTGTGCCATTAGTTACATGTGGAGGGATAAATATTTTTTGCCTAAATAGATTGAATGCAGACTCTCCCAAATGTGGTGATGGAATTTGATTTCAAATATATCTACGCCTAAAAATCCAATGCTTCAGAATTTATTCTAAAGTAGTTCCAGCTTCTTAGCTAACTCAGGCTCTTGGAAGAGGGAAAGGAAGACCCTTCCTAGATTATTTCATCTTAATCCATGATTTGAAACATTCCCATTGAAGAGTTCCAATGAAAATAAGCCCACAGTTAGGATATCACAAAACAAATTCAAACTTGAAAAAATAGAGTTATTCATCAATTTACTACATTAAAGGAGTAAAGGGGAGAGCCACATATAAAATACTGAGTAATATTTAACATAAATATATTTCTTTTTTTTTTTTTACTTTTATTTAATGAATGTAAATTTCCAGTGTACAGCTTATGGATTACAATGGCTTCCCCCTCCCATAACTTCCCTCCCACCCACAACCCTCCCCTCTCCCGCTCCCTCTCCCCTTCCATTCACATCAAGATTCATTTTCAATTCTCTTTATATACAGAAGATCAATTTAGTATAAAGATTTCAACAGTTTGCACCCACATAGAAACACGAAGTGAAACATACTGTTTGAGTACTAGTTATAGCATTAAATCAAAATGTACAGCACATTAAGGACAGAGATCCCACATGAGGAACAAGTGCACAGTGACTCCTGTTGTTGACCCAACAAATTGACACTCTAGTTTATGGTGCCAGTAACCACCCTAGGCTGTCGTCATGAGTTGCCAAGGCTATGGAAGCCTTCCAAGTTTTCCGACTCTGATCAGAGTCGGAAAACATAAATATATTTCTATGACAGAAAAGTCAAGAGAACCCTTGAGTTAATGTATGAATTTTTCTTTCAAATAAGTGGAGTCTACATGTACCAAGTTCTGGGGGCTCTAGATGCTCAATAATCTTCAGTTCTCCAGAGAGACAAATAACTCTTTATGCTGACATGGTAGAGAGAGGGAGAGCAAGAGCCAGAGCCAGAGTGAGAGTGCAAAAGAGAGAGGAGAGTGCTTGGGTGTCTTTAGCCTCTTATAAAGGCACCAATACCACCATGATAGCTCCACCAACCCATTTCATCCAAACCGAATTAGTTCCTAAAGGCCTCGTTCCCATATATCTTCACACTGGAATTTAAGGCTTCAACATTCATTTGTGAGGCCACAAACATTTAGCTTACAGAAGAAAGTTGTATTTTGAACTAGGATATTAAACTTCCATTATTATTGACAGGCATAGGCAATTTTATAAACTAGCATTTTAGCAAACATGATGGAAAACAGTGGAAATGTTAAAGAACATGTTTTAAATAGAAGCTGGATAAGGAAGGTCACTGAAGTTATACCTAGTCAGCATTGTAATAGGAATCTGGGACATATAATAAGGCATGTAGAAGTAAATTAAGGAGTTAAGCAAAATTGCCAAATATAAGAATATACAAAAATAAAATGTATTTCTCTACACCAGAAAATAGTAATTAGAAATGCAATTTAAAAATTAACACTAGGGCCTGGCATTGTGGCATAGCAGGTAAAGCCACTGACTGCAACACAAGCATCCCTTATGGTCACCGGTTCAAGTTCTGGCTACTCCACATCCCATCCAGCTCCCTGCTAATGTGCCTGGTAAAACAGCAGAAAACAGCCCAAGTGCGTGGGCCGCTGCACGCAGGTGGGAGACCCAGAAGAAGCTCTTGGCTCCTGGTTTGGCTTGGCCCAGCCCTGGCCATCGCAGCCATTTGGGGAATGAACCAGCAGATAGAAGACCTCTGTTTCTTCCTCTCTCTTTCTCTCTCTGTAAGGCAGATTTTTAAATAAATTTTTAAAAATATTTTTAAAAAGTAACACTAAAAGTTATTTCCAAGAAATAAATCTAACAAACTAAAAATAAGAATTTAATGAAAAATTTATAATAGTTGATAAAAATGTAACAGTTAAGAAATATAATCATTTTATGGAATTTCAACCCAAAATAATCTATTAATTCCACACAATGTCAATGAAAATTTCAATGATAAATTAAAAGGAAAAGTGGATCACCTGGTTAAGATATTATTTTTCGCTGTATCAAAATGCAATTTAAGAGGGATCAAAAATAAAATATGAAAAGGAGAACTTGTAATACTTTCGAACTACATGTGGGTGAACCTTGAAATTAGAGGTTCATTTTTAAAAAGAGCAAAAAACATGACCAATAAATATATCTATTTAAATTAAGGTTATATTTTTGTAATTATTATACTGTTAAAAAAAGACTTAATTAAAAGATAACTTACCCACATAAAATATGACTTTCCTATTTCAGACAAACAGAATTCTTAAAACTCTTAACAAAACCCAACAATCTCAGGAAAGTTGGAAGAAAACAGGTATTTTAGAGAGGGAACAAATGATTAATAAACATAAGAAAAGATGTCCAATCTAATATTTAAACAGGGAAACACAAAAATCAAGTAGATATTGTTCTATCTTTATTTACTAATTTAGTTTATAAATGTTTCTTTATTTGAAAGGCAAAGTTACAGAAAGAGAGAGAGGGACAGTGAGAGAGACAGACGGAGTCAGAGATCTTTCGTCCACTGGTTCACTCTCCAGATGGCGGCAACTGACAGGACTAGGCCAGGCTAAAGCCGGAAGCTGGGAGCTCTTTCAGTTCTCCAACATGGGTGCAGAGGCCCAAGCACTTGTGCCATCTTCTGCTGCTTTCCCAGATTCATTAGCAGGGAGCTTCATTGGAGGTGGAGTAACCAGGACTTGAACGGGTGCCCATATGGGATAATGGCACCGCATAAAGGGTCTTTACCTGATATGCCACAGCATGGGCCACTGGATTCAATACTTATATCCCACATTTTTCCTGGTCCATCCCCAATTGTTGCAGGTATTTGGTGAATGAACCAAAAGATAGCAGTTTTCTGTCTCTCAAAAATTAAAAAAAATATTAAATTAATACAAAATTCAAGATAATATTTACTTATTAGGTAAATGTAGGCTGTGCTACATAGAAGAAGTGCACAGAGAATTTCAAGATGCCAGTATTTTTAAAGTTGATAAGATAGTAGATAAGTATTCATTTTATTGCTATTCTTTAATACAAATAAAATATTTAATGACAAAACAAGAAAAATGCAGTACATCTACAGTTACTTATATATGATTTTAATTTCAATACCAAATAAACTATTAGGAGAGTGTAGAATATAAAAATGTTATATTTGTATATTCTTCTCCATGTAAATTGTTTTAGGGAATGATCACATGTATATAATAATGGTAGTATTCTACATTCTGAAATAATGAGCCATTTTATGTGTTTAGGATAGAGCTATATTTTAAAAATACTCCAAAATTGTTATCAAAGAATAGTTTCCTCAGGGTACTTCAACTACAGTGAGTAAAACTACTTAACTCTACATTTTATAGCTTTTTGGTTTTGTTTGTTTGTTTTAGTTTATTACTTTTTGCAGGTAATCCTGAAACAAATAGTAGGCACTGCTGCTGAAACAGAGAAAACTGACTTGTTTTTAATAAAAACGTATACACTTGGGAGAAGTAAAATGCCTGAAAATTCAAAAACAAAAGAAGTTATTATGCCTATAGTGCAACAAACACAACAAAGATTACATAATGAATTTGGCTAATCACAAGGGAACAAACTGCTGAAGTTATTGTTGGTGACCCGTTTAAATTATTTTTAGTAAAGATTTAATAAATTTTAAACAAATTGGACATCAAGTAAATCTGAGTTTTTTTTTAGGTGGCCAGCAAAATTGTGTGAAAGGTACAGAGACTGCCTATGTGTCCCTGGTCTTCATATAGACCCCTACCCATTACCAACATCCTCCACATAGGTTATGATTTGTGAACCAACTCTGACACATAATTATCACCCAGAGACTACAGTCTATGTTAGGATCACTCTTGGTATCCTATGTTCTATGGGAATTGACCAATGTATTTTTTGAATTATCCAAAGTTGGTTAAAATATTTTTAACCCAAACGAAGATGGTTAGATGTATTACTATTTTTTTTTTACAATGAAATACTTTGTTTATTTTATAATTATAAGATTACCCCTCTGCAAAGTAAAGAGTTCAACAAATGGAAAGGAGAAAAAAAACACTGTCCTGCAACAGTAGAGACAAGGGCTGTAAACAATAATCAATTCTCAAAATATCAATTTCACTCCTATGGATTACCTTTTAGGTACTCTATTAGTTACCACAGATCAGGAGAAACATATGGCATTGCTCTTTTGGGGATTGGCTTATTTCACTAAGATTTCCAGGTGTATCTATTTTGTTGTGAAAGATAGGATTTCATTCTTTTTTATGACTGAGTACTATTGCAAAGTGCATTTTTACAAAATTTTCTTTAACCAGTCATCAGTTGATGGGCATCTGGATTGATTCCATATCTTAGCTATTGTCAATGTTAGTATAAATATTTTACAGACCAGTTACACTGTCCTAGAAATCCTCTGTGCGCTGACTATTCATCTGTTCCTCTATAGCCTCTGATATTTTTAGGATCTCCATAGTTTTGTCTTTTTCAGGATATCACATACCAGGAATCATATAATATGTAGATTTAACAGACCAGCTTCTTTCAATCAGTGATGTGCATGTAAGTTTCCTCCATATATCAACATGCCCCCTAGTATGGAATAATATATAATTGTCTGAGTGTTTTGTGATTTATTTATCCATTCACTACTTATTCCTCTTAAGATTGGCAATTATGAATTAAACTATTATACATATCTATGTGCAGGTTTTGTGTTGATAAATATTTTTAACTCCTTTGGGTAAGTAACTAGGGACATGATTGCTGAATTTTATTTTTAAGAAAGAGTGTGTTTAGTTTTGTAAGAAACTGCCAGCTAATTTTTCAAAGTAGATATACCACTTTATATTCCATCAGCAATAAATGTGAATTCTTGTTGCTTCACATTTTTATTAATACTTTGTATTGTCAGTGTTCTGCATTTCAGTCATCTTTTAAGATATAATTTTTCCTCCATTATTACATTCACCTCTAAATGATCTCATCTCAAGAAAGTGTCTCTGAATTTCAGGACTAATATGATTAGGTTAGGCCCCTTTGCATTATCCAGGATAATCTTTTCCTGAAGATCTTCATCTTAATCACACTTGCAAAGTCCCTCCTTCCAGGGAAGGCAGTATATTTACAGATTCAGAACCAATGTATATGTATCATGGGGAAAGGAGAGTTATTGTGCTAGCCACAATTTTAAGTCTGTTCAATTTTATACACATTGATTTATGAAACTGCTTCCTAAAATAGTCAAGTGGAAAAAAGTTATGAAATATGCAACTATACAATTTTTTGTAGTTACCCACATGATCACCTTTACTGATGCTATTTTGCTTTATGTGCATGGATTTGAATCATTACCTGAAACTGACTGCTGTCAGCCTAAGGAAATTCTTCTACTGTTTGTTATAAGAAAGGTCTTCCAGCAACAAATTCATATTTTTGTTTACTAGAGAATATAATTTTTCCTTTTTTTAAAAAAATCTAAGATTCTTGATTGACTTGTTTTTTTTTTTTCCTGCACTTTGACTATGAGCGCATTCCACTGGCTTTTGATTTCCATTGTTTCTTACAAGAAATCAGATGTTAATCTTACATGTACATCATGTACATTTCCCTGTTATAATGACCTATTTTTTGTCTTGCTGCTTTCAAAATTTTATGTTTGTCTTCTTCTTTCAATATTTCAACCATGAGATATTTCTGTGATTCTCTTGAATTTATCCTCCTTGAGGTACATTGTCTTAAATCTGTAGAGTAACATTTTTTCATTAAATTTGAGAAGTTTTCAGTTTTTATTTTTTTCTGTTTTTAGGTTTATTTGTGTATTCCAATGAATATATATGTTGAAGTGTTTAATAGTGACTCATATTTCTCTGACACTGTATTCATTTTTCTTTATTTTCTTTACTTTTTAAGATTTATTATTTATTTGAAAGGCAAAGTTACAGAGAGAGGAAGATAGAAAGAAAGAAGTTTACCTTCCTTTTGCTAGTTTACTCCCCAAATGGTTGCAGTATTCAGGGTTAAACCAGGGTGAATCCAAGAGCCAGAATCTTTATCCAGGTCTCCTATGTGAGTCCAGGGGCCCAAGCACTTGGTCCAACTTTTTTTTTTTTTTTGACAAGCAGAGTTAGTGAGAGAGAGACAGAGACAGAGAGGAAGGTCTTCCTTCCATTGGTTCACCCCCCAAATGGCCACTATGGCTGGCCTGCTGCAGCCAGTGCACTGCACCAATCTGAAGCCAGGAGCCAGGTGCTTCCTCCTGGTCTCCCATGCGGGTGCAGGGCCCAAGCACCTGGGCCATCCTCCACTGCCTTCCTGGGCCAAAGCAGAGAGCTGGTCTAGAAGAGGGGCAACCAGGACAGAATCCGACACCACAACTGGGACTAAAACCTGGGGTGCTGGCACCGCAGGTGGAGGACTAGCCAAGTGAGCTGCAGCACTGGTCACTTGGTCCATCTTCTGCTGCTTTTCCAGGTGTGTTAACAGGAGATGGATTAGAAATAGAACAGCCATCTCAGGAGGTGGCTTAACCCACTACACCACAGCATTGGCCCTTTGTTCTCTAAATTGCACAAACTCCATGTTTCTCTCTTCAAGTTTCTTTATCTTTTCTTCTTCTTAGTCAAGGCCATTCTTGAACTGATCTAGTGAAATTTTTATTGTACTTATCCTTTTCAACTTCAAAATTTCCTTTTATTTCTTTCAGATGATTTCTATTTCTTAATATTTTCTATTTGATACTTTTTCATCGTGTATCTTTTTAATTTTTTTTTACAAAATTTTCACTTTTATTTATTTTCATCCATTTGAAGGGCAGAGTGATGTTGCAAGGCAGTTATATCTTCTAACTGCTGATTCAATCTTCAAATGCTTGCAAAGGCTAGGGCTGTGCCAGGCCAAATCCAATATTCTAGAACTCCAACCAGGTCTGTCCTGTGGGTGGCAGGGGCCCAAGCCCTTGAGCCATCAACTGCTGCCTCCAGGGAAGTATAAAAAATCAGGAAGGTGGATTAGAAACTGAGTGGCCAGAATTTGAACCCATGATGCAATATGAGAGAAGAGCATATAGACTAGGGACTTAGCCCACTGTGCCACAATGTCCCTTCCATCTTTTTACTTCTTTAAACAAGTTTACTTTTGTTTCTTTGCCCATATTTACAGTAAGTGATTTCAAAGTCTACCAACTCTGCTGCTTCAAAGGCAACCAATAGTGGCCTCCTTAGAATGTTACCTTACATACCTCCTAATATTTTGTTGATGACAACATAATTCAAATTATACATTGTAACCACTCTATAAACTGACCCCCCAAAGACTTATTGTTCTTGTTTTTTGTTTGATGATTTGTTTAGTGCCATGCCTTGATAAAGTCATTTTCACCTGTTATGTGTAGCTTCTTATGTCTCTGCAAGTATTCACATCCCCTATATTTTATTTCATATACCTAAGAGATGCCTCTGCTTTGGAGTAACCATTTTGAATGAATACTATATTTAAGTCCCTGTAGTCAGATTTTATACTTTACTGTTATACCTGCACAGCTTGAAGGCTGGTTTAGCAGTTGAAGGACTTTGTCTCTGGGTGTGTTTGTTTTGTTTTTTTGCCTCTTTTCTTCGGATTTTTTTTTTATCCTGGGATGAGTGGTTTTGATATTTCCTCTGCTTGTCCTGGAAAGCATGAACTGACAGACTTCCAGGATATTTGCAATATAATTTTAAGTCCTGATTACTGAAGTATATTCTTTGGGTCACAGTGGATTGTTGCTAACTCAGTTTTTAGTCAGAGCTGTATTTAAGCACTGTGAGAAACCCAATCCATATTCCAGTAAGGAGACACTTTTTTTTCCCACGGATACTTGTAAAGAGAAGGAAGAGACTATTGCAACAGGGAGAGTGAAACAACCAAAGCAAGCATATCAAGGATTATATGAAAAGAATTTTTATTTTATAGAAGGAGTATATAAAGCTAGAAAGAAGTGCATGTGGGGAAGCAGGGTGAAAAAGAGGAGTGATAGAATAGAAGATCAGAGAGTCTTTTATCCTGATGTCAACCTATTTTCAGGAGGAGGAATTTAGGAGAGGTTATAGGCTGACTCAAGCAGAGGGTAGGTTAAATTTTGGAGATCTGTGGGATGAAAAATAACTTAACAAAGTGTGGTTAAGAAGCCTTTTGCTCTGATTGATTAGTGGGCACAAGCAGTTCAATAAATATTTATGAGGCAAAGAGTGGGAATTTGGAGTGTCTGTGTCCGATCGTGCCATTGGTGAAAAAAGGGATCTTTGACATAGGTAAAAAGAGAGCATCTGTGCCAAGGTGTTTCTTTGCAGAAAACCATTTCCAGAACACAAGGGGTAGGGTGTTTCTTTCATCTCCTTTGCATTTAGGAGTGTTTTGGGGGATTGGAGGAGCTGAGTGAAATTTAACCATGTCAGTCCTTGTGCCATTTAGACTTCCCTTGTATGTTCGTGGTCTGTGTGTGGTTTGGAGGAAGATTTCTACCTCATATCCTGCTGTTATTGCTCCTGAGTGGGTGTAGCCTAGTGCATGGACAGAATCTCCTTAAACTCTGGAGCTGGCTGGGATCACAGGAAAACTCTTCTTGGTCATTTCCTTCTTTAATTGTTAAACTTTTGGCTTCTCTGCAATTTTGCATGTTTCCATTTACAGTTTCCTTAAGAGTACTCTCTATAAAGGTGTTCTTTTTTTTTTTCCCGTAACACCCATATGAATAAAACTTTCTCTTCCTTGTTATAAAGAAAATCAGTCTCAGGCAGAGCCAAGGGTATCTTCATCCTCACGATTCACCTTCCACCAGGGAAGTACCATGTGCCTCTGCCTCAGATTTGGGGGCAGAAATCTGTTTTTCCCAGAATGATGTTCATCATGTTGGCCCTGAAGATTGTGACAGCCCTGGGTTGCCCTGGATTGTCCTTATGGGCATGAAACTTCAACCAAACTAGTGTGTCGAAGCATAAGTGATAGGTCCTAGTATCTTCCATCTCCTCTATGTAGGTGGAGCTTCTGCATTAACAGTGGGGAGTGGCTTCAGGGAATGAGAAGTGGGACCTCTTTTTAACTCATCTGCCTGGAATAGAGTCTGTGTAGGTGGGATGAGAAATGCCTGTAGAACTCCTGAGGATGAGGGAGTTCTGACTTTTTTGGGTGCACATACTGGGGATAGAGTTTCTGTAATATGGAGCTGTGGAGTGGAGGTAGTAATGAGATTTTCCTGGCTCACATTCTATTGACTGTCATCAATTGTACTGATACTATTTTTTATTGAATGATTTTTAATGTATTTTCCCTATGTCCATAGGACATTTCCACACTTTAAATATTGATTTTGAGTAATTTTCACTAGTGAAATTGTTGGGTTTTTTTGGAGAGAGGGCCTACCAAGATCTCCATTCAAATCTTTAGAATGTCAACAACTGGTTCTTACTCTTGTTTCCTCTACTTTCTTTCTCCTTTATCTTCTCTACTTTTGTGTAAATACCTTATAGTTTTTATCCCTTTCAAATTCACCCCAATAATTCATCCCAAATTATCTAGAAATATTCCAGCTGTCATCTGCAAGGTCTTGATACAGCTCTCCCACAACCTCTTTTCTTTGTTAACTGTTGGAGATTCATAGGCCATCGGACTTCTGGTTTTTCAGGATTCTGCATTAAAATATCCATCACTAGTCCTAAATAAAATCACTCAGCTCCTGTATTTCTTTACAGTTATTTTAAGTAATTTTTATTCCTCTGTATTTTGTATTGTTTTGCACTCATATGCTTTCCTCTGGTAAAATTCTAGTTAGAATGTAACTCCCTAGGTTACAGAAATCAGATGACCTCATTTCCTGACTTGAGTGGGTTTCGCAGTGTCATGAAATTAAATCAGTATTAAATGCCTGATTTATGTGAAGACAACGTTTCAGTTAAAATGGATTAGTAGGAAATAGTCTTTTGGTCCCAACTCAGGAGAACAGACCTCAAGGACAGATAGGTTCAGTATGGAACCATAGTGCTCCTCACAAAAAATTAAGTGTTCTATCATTCACCATTATTCATTTAACATAGATTTATGGAATTTTTATTATGTGGATGATTATTATTTCACTTTTCTCACAATATTATGGAGACTTTTTTTGTTTTAAAGATGTATTTTATTTCAAATGCAGTGATAGAGAGAGAGAGAAATTTCCCATCCACTGGATCACTCCACTATATGGCTGCAAAGGCAGGGGCTGGGCCAGGCCAAAGCCAGGAGCTTGGTCCCCCACATACCAGAAGGGGCCCTTGTACTTGAGCCATCCTTTGATGCTTTCCCAGGTGCAACAGCAGGGAACTGCATTCAAAGTACAGACTTGAACTGGTACTCTGGTGGGTGGTGGCAGCAACTTAATCTTCTGTGACACAACTCTGGCCCATGGTTATTGTTTTTAAATGAAACAAAATGTTTGGAATTTTTTAAGCTATGAAAATATGTAGATATAAGACTATGTTTTCATCTTAATTATTTTCAACAATATGCAGTTTCATCATGGCAACAGAAATCACTATGCTGTGACCCTCTTGTTCATTACATTTATACACAACTTGAAATTAAAAGAAAGTCAAATTAATAAAATCTCAGTATACTGCGGTGACTGTTCCTTGCCACCGCCAGAGAATTAGGCAGGCTGCCCACAGCTTGCCTTGACGGAGGAGGGGAAGTGCGCCACCCGCCACTCAGCCTTCCCCAAATCCGGGGGGCAATCAGGCGAGGTGTGGAGCCCAGTCATAGCAGGGCCTCACTTTATTGTAAAAGGGAGGTGTATATATAGCTGAGGTACAGAGCAGATGAGCGGATGCGGGCAAGGGGTGGGGTGATGTGATGCAAAAGGGTCTTAGCCACTCCTATTATACCACCCTAATGATCATTAGGAAAAAGCGCCATGGGGCTGGGGTGTTTGCCACCAGGGATTTGAAACTTAAAGACAGGTTATCAAATTGGAGGCAGGCTCAGGAAGTTTCCTCTAGGCCTCTCTGGATTCAGCCTCCCCCACAGTATACCAAGCCTTCTATTCACTATTCTCTATTCACTATTGATCACATAATCTTTTGTTAAGAAATTTCATGATAATGCTTGTGAAAGAACACTGGACTGGTAGAGTTACTCCAGTTCAGGCCTTACATAGCTTGTGGCCATGGTGAGGTCCTTTAAGTCCTGATCACATTCTTTCAAGGTATAGCAATGCCTATGCATTGTATTTTGCATTGTATTTTGCAGAATGATTCTATAGGTTAAATGAAATTTTTGTGAAATGACACTGAAAACCAAAAATGTAATAAAAGTCTTAGGTGTTTGTTACTACCAGAATGCATTCAGTTGAGTTACAAAATTCTCTTGAGAAAAACTGCAAACTAAATATAAATTGTATTGGAGCCCCAGAAGAATATTCTCTGTTTCCTGAATGGATAAACTCATGGCTGCTCAGTGATAATAGAGAGAAAAGCTAGCAGTCATTGGAGGATGCTTCTAACAAAACAACTGCAGGCATGAAAAGCAGCCAGGAGCAAAGAACTTAGGGCCAGAGGCATTACTTTGTTGCTTTGGGAACATTCACAATCTTTGGTGGAGCAGGATATTGGCAAACGATAAGGAGGAGAGATTGCTTTGTGTGTGGACTCCTGCTGGATATCTGCCATTTCTGTTTGTTATTCACCTACTTGGAAGATTTGATTACAGCTGTGGCCTGAGAATCTCTGGAGAGAAAAAAGAAATGGATGAAGGACCTTTGATATATTAGTGTATAATAAGTAGCAACAGAAAGTAAACTGCTGTCTGGAGGGTGTGAGAGGATAACTGGTTGACACATGCCCTGACATGTTGCTCTGTAGCTTGAAGAACTCCACACTGGCATTTTCAGAAGGGCAGGGAGTTGCTAATTTCTCAGAGGAATAAGATAATGCCACATTATTTTCCCCAAAGAACTGTTAGATAATTAGAAGGACTCATACAAGTCCATGATCGATTAAAGTACAATAGCTATTAACTCCCTGTATATTAATTATGATAGCTTAGAACTCCATGTATGTTTTTAATCATAACCATAATTCAGATAGGTGCAATAATCTCTATCCTAGAGCTGAGGGAATTGAGATAACTTGAGTAGGGCTGAACAGCTAGTAGGTAGTGGGTTAGGAGTCAGACCTACATGATTCTCATTCTGGATGCCAGGTTCTTTGTCTGCATCCTTGGTTCCAAGACACTAGTTCTGTGACTACTGTTTTTTCATAATGAAAATTTCACTGGTTTACTGTGTATCTTTCAGAAGAATTCATAAATGGAAGTTAAATAAATTTCAGTGGCCATATTAAAAGATGTGAATTCTTTAGTTAGTCCCCTTTATCATAATGTACATTTCCAAATGTGACATTTAGACATCTTTATAGCATATTGCCTATATGATAAATACTAAATGATTATAATTGCGTATTTGAAATATATTAATCTTAATTAGGGACCAAGTTTTTCTTTTACACTCTAAAGTTTAAGCCTCTTATGATATTAAAATATATTAAAATAAGGGCAGGGATTTTACATAGTGGTTAAGATGCCTTTTAGGATGCCTGCACTGCATATCAGAGTGCCTGAGTTTGAGAATCCACTGTACTCCCTATCCAGTTTCTTTCTCATGCATACCATGGAAGCAGCAGGTGATTGCTCAAATAATTGGATTCATGCCACTTATGTGATGGGCTGAAATTGAATTCCCAGCTCCTATCTTTGGTATGGTGTAAATCTGCCTGTTGTGGGCATTTGAGAAGTGAATCAGCAGATAGGAGATCTCTGTGTGCTTCTTTGTCATCAACTCTCTACCTTTCAAATCACAAATAAGTAAATAAATGTTAAAAATATATGCTAAATAAATAAATCAAAAGATATGAGGAAATTTTAGCATTAAGCTTCATTTAAACATACAGTCTCTTAAAGCATGTGTTATAATATCTCTCCCTAATAGTAACGATCTGAAACCCACCTACTGCAAGCAGGTATTCTTTGAGGAAGTATGTCTTCTGTTCCTTTGTGTCTTACTACACCATGGCATTTCCTAAGGATCCTTCAATGAATTCTTCCCTGTGTGCTTTCACTGAGGCCCTCATCCAACTTGTGACTGGAAATATTAGAGTGGTTGCTTAGAAACGCTGAGGTTGGAAATTTAGAAGGTTGCATTGAAGTGTAGGGGTAGCATATGGTGATTTGACATGTTTTGTTCCCCAGCCAAGGAGAGGGGTAGCCTTCTGTGATCTTTCTAATTATTTCATGGCACTTTAAGATACCAAGCTGAATTTAGAAAACAAAACATCAGGGCTAAGGAAAAATAAGATGTGCTTTTTGTTTCCAATATTTATGACCAAAGAATTTGTTGTTCATTTTGTTAAAAAAAAAAAAAAAGAATGTGAAAAGTTCTGGAAATCTAAAAACAGTTAATAAGTTTTCCCTACAAGATAGAGATAAAGGCTGATTATTTTGGCTAAAATGGAAAGGAAGAATGAACACTTAGTAAAATGTGGAAAGAAAAAAGGCAGCACTAGAATGAAGATTTTTTACAAAGAAGAGCTATAGTATTAAAAGTAAATTTTAACATATCAAAATTTTTTGAGTAACTACATATTAGAAGAGAATTCAGTTTTATTTTCAAAAACTAAAGAGAATTGTGGAAATTTGGAGATAGAGTCAAAGAAGACACATTAAAATGAGGAATTAGTTAATAATTGAGGAATTCCAATCCTTATGATGCACAGGGCTTGATTGTCTTGTGATAATCAGCTCTCTTAGAGGAAGCATTGTGAAAAGTTGGAATGAAGGAACTGAATCCTCCATTCATGTTCTCATTCCGACAACTTTCATCAGGAGCTAACTTACAGTTCCAGATACCACGATAAGATCTAGGGCCATAAAGAGAAGAGGGATCAGAATTCTGCCCTCACAGATCATAAGGTTTTTGAGATATAGACCTATAGGTCAATATGGAAATCCAATATGGAATGCATAATGATCTAAATACACTAATGGCCTATGTGAATACAGAGGTCATGGAAAATTAGAAATGCTTCAAGGTAGCCTAATTGTTGTAAGTATTCCTAAGTATCAGTGGTTTAATCTAGTAGAATTTTTTCTTGTTCATGCATTTCTATACAGATGCCTCAGTTAGGCCCCTTTTTCTTGGTGTTTCAGATACTCCCAACCTATGGTTCTGGCATCTCCCGAAGTCTTACAGTACATTGCTGGATCCTGTGCATCAGGCAAACAGCTTGGGACAAGAGGGAAGACATTTTTATGGATCAAGCAGGGAAGTAGAGTTTGGCCACAATTTTGTTACATGGCCACATTTAACCTCAAGGGAAGCAGAGAACTATAAAGAATGAAAAGCAAGTTTGTAGAATGACTAGTCTGCTCAGGAAACAGCTTTCTGGAGGAATGGTTTCAGCTGAGCCTCAAGGATATGAATCTGATGTCCAGATGAGGATGGGGGAAGGGCATTCCCAAAATATGGAAGAGACATAAGTATAGAGAAGGTCATGTGATGTTTTAAACACCGGCTCTGCTGGAGTGTAAATCACACGTCACGATCAATGAACTTCTGATCTTTTTTTTTTTTCAGCTATGTTTCCTAGAATATCCTGTTGCCTGCTTGATGTTTATTCTCTGATAACACAAAGGCACACAAAATTCAACCCATACAAAACCAACATAAGGATCCTTACTCTACTTTCTGATTGTTGTCCTGATTCTTCTTTAAATCTAGACCTGCTTCACCCTATCACAAAAATAAAAATATCAGAAATGATTCTTTACATTTCCTCTCCCTAATTACATAACATGAACCCACCATCAATTTCTTATGCTAAATCCAATTGTTTTATTGAAACGTTAATCTCTCCCCTTTCCACTCTACTGCTGTAATTTACACTGTCACCATCTATGACCAAATCTATCACTACATGTTGCCTAACTCATCTCCGTTCTTGTTTTCTATTTTTGTTTTACTTCAATCTCTTAACACAGAGGGCCCTTTAAAGTCAGACTCAGTCACACTATAACAATACAGCTCATTCACACTATAATAATGCAATAATGATATTATTATTATTATACTACAACTTTTCTACATATATTAAGTCCCCATTGAGGTCTGTTAGGCAAGGCTGGTTCCCATTTCATTTCACAAATAGAAACTTAGGCTTGAAAGGCTTAGGTCTCCTACCTAAGTTCATAAAGCTATTAGAGTAAGTTTTTTTTTTTTTAACTTTTATTTAATGAATATAAATTTCCAAAGTACAGCTTATGGGTTACAGTGGCTTCCCCCTCCCAAAACTTCCCTCCCACCCACAACCCTCCACTTTCCCGTTCCCTCTCCCCTTCCAATCACATCATGATTCATTTTCAATTCTCTTCACATACAGAAGATCAGTTTAGTATATATTAGGTAATGATTTCAACAGTTTGCCCCCATATAGCAACACAAAGTGAAAAAAAATACTGTTGGAGTACTAGTTATAGCATTGAATAACAGTGTACAGCACATTAAAGACAGAGATCCTACATAATATTTTTTTTAAAAAATTAATTTTCTATGCCATTTCCAATTAACACCAGGTTTTTTTTTCATTTCCAATTATCTTTATATACAGAAGATTGATCCAGTATATAATTAGTAAAGATCTCATCAGTTTGTACCCACACAGAAACACAAAGTGTAAAAATACTGTTCCAGTACTAGTTATAGCATCACTGCACATTAGACAACACATTAAGGACAGATCCCACATGGGATGTAAGTACACAGTGACTCCTGTTGCTGACTTAACAATTTGACACTCCTGTTCATGGCGTCAGTGATCTCCCTAGGCTCTAGTCATGAGTTGCCAGGGCTATGGAAGCCTTTAGAGTTCGCTGACTTTGATCTTATTCCTATAGGGTCATAGTCAAAGTGGAAGTTCTCTCCTCCCTTCAGAGAAAGGTACCTCCTTCTTTGATGGCCCCGTTCTTTCCACTGGGATCTCACTCACAGAGATCTTTCATTTAGGTCTTCTTCTTTTTTCTTTTTTTCTTTTCCATGGTATCTTGGCTTTCCATGCCTGCTATACTCTCATGGGCTCTTCAGCCAGATCCGAATGCCTTAAGGGCTGATTCTGAGGCCAGAGTGTCGTTTAGGACATCTGCCATTCTATGAGTCTGCTGTGTATCCCACTTCCCATGCTGGATCTTTCTCTCCCTTTTTGATTCTATCAGTTAGTATTAGCAGACACTTGTCTTGTTTGTGTGATCCCTTTGACTCTTAGACCTATCAGAGTGATCAATTATGAACTGAAATTGATCACTTGGACTAGTGAGATGGCATTGGTACATGCCACCTTGATGGGATTGTATTGGAATCCCCTGGCACATTTATAACTCCATCATTTGGGGCAAGTCTGATTGTGCATGTCCCAAATTGTATATCTCCTCCCTCTCTTTTTCCATTCTTATATTTAACAGGGATCACTTTTCAGTTAAAATTTAAACACCTAAGAATAATTGTGTGTTAATTACAGAGTTTAACCACTAGTACTAGAACAACAACAACAACAACAACAAATACTAAAAAGGATAAAGTATTACATTATACAACTAGAGTCAGGACAAGAGCTGATCAGGTCATTGTTTCTTATAGTGTCCATTTCACTACAACAGGTTTCCCCTTTGGTGCTCAGTTGTCACCGATCAGGAAAAGCAAATGAAATTTGTCTCTTTGGGACTGGCTTAATTCACTCAGCATGATGTTTTCCAGATTCCTCCATCTTGTTGCAAATGACTGGGTTTCATTGTTTCTTACTGCTGTATAGTATTCTATGGAGTACATGTCCCATAATTTCTTTATCCAGTCTACTGTTGATGGGCATTTGGGTTGGTTCCAGGTCTTAGCTATTGTGAATTGAGCTGTAATAAACATTAAGGTGCAGATGGCTTTTTTATTAGCCAAATTAAGTTCCTTTGGGTAAATTCCAAGTGGGATCTGTCCTAGAGTAAGTTTTTAGAAGTACAGATTTGACCACAAATCATTATATGTTTTCTCTCATTTTTTTTAAATACTTGGTTATTAAATGAATGAATGGATATATCACCAAAAAAATGGCCAATTGGTAGTGCCAAGTAAAATGAAGGGTCATGTGAGCATGTCCCTTCTTCCCCATGTAGGGGAAGGAAATCCATTCAAGGATTTTAATAAAGCAGCAGCATATCTTGGCCGGCGCCACGGCTCACTAGGCTGATCCTCTGCCGGCAGCGCCGGCACCCCGGGTTCTAGTCCTGGTTAGGGCGCCGGATTCTGTCCTGGTTGCTCCTCTTCCAGTCCAGCTCTCTGCTTTGGCCCAGGAAGGCAGTGGAGGATGGCCCAAGTGCTTGGGCCCTGCACCCGCATAGGAAACCAGGAGGAAACACCTGGCTCCTGGCTTTGGATCGGCATAACGCGTCAGCTGCAGCACCCCTGCCATAGCGGCCACTTGGGGGGTCAACTAACGGAAAAAGGAAGACCTTTCTCTCTGTCTCTCTCTCTCACTGTCTAACTCTGCCTGTAAAAAAAAAAAAAAAAAAAAAGCAGAAGCCTATCTGGAAATTTGAAAGATGTCTTCACCACATGCATGGAAGGTGGGATGGAGGAGGAACTCTTCAAGCAAAGTGGCATTCCGTTTTAGAGGATGGAAGGAATTGGAAAGGGGGAGAAGCACAAGTTTATATTCAAAAGTTCCTCCAAGTTCTTGATGGCAACTGGATGCCCCTTCTCTGTCACCTTTTTAGTTTTATTTCCTTCTCCCGCATATTGCCTGGCCCATTAATAATATAATGAGACATTATACACAATGACTGCACCAAGCAAATTCAAGAAAAGGAAATGCTTTCCTTCACCCTAAAAAGTCACATCCAAAGTCATCTGAATAAGACAGAGAAATGAATGTAAAGTTAATACACTGAGTTGAAAAGAATACCCGCAGTCAGGAAGCATTAAGAGCTAAGGACACAGTGGTTGAGCTGGGGGGCTTTAAATGCATGAGTTTTAAAGATAGAGAAAAGTCAGTGAACATGCTTTGGTTTTGCCCAAGTTTTGTGTTTTCTGCTAAGTTCTAGTCAGATAATTGTTCTAAATGATTCCAAATGAACTCTAAAACATGCTTAAATACAAACTGAATTGCAAATAGGAATAGAATGGTATGCAGTTTAACAATTTTGTACATAATTTTAAATAAATAAAGAATGTGACATTTGTGTGTATACTAATATTTAAACTGAATTCCTAAAATAATCTTTTTTAAAAATATTTGTTCTGATATCTTTGATGTGAGTCAGTGTATAGGTAGCATTAAGTAATATGACAAGATATGTTTAGCTAAATTTCATTTCTACTTAAGTGTAGTAAGTCTATTTATAGAAATAGAATTTGAGATAAACTTAACATAGGAAACCTAACATAAGCTTACTTCAACTCTGCATGGAAAATGGAATGAAAAGATAAATGTATTTTGGTGCCCAAAGCATTGAAATACATGCATTTTTAAAATAATATGTGTTTTAACATGAACATTTGGAAAATCGCTTATAGGCATGAATTTCAATTTTTTTCTGCACCAAAATAGACCCATGCTTTAATTCCAATTCCATGAGCTTTTTGAAGTACCCTCATATATAGCAAGTATATTCTGTGAATGTCAGAAGATGTAATCACAAAAAATACTAAAGATACAGAGTGTACGGAATGTTATGCATTTTTCGGAGTATGGGTCATGCATTTTTAGTGAATGTAGGGTCCCTTCATGCATTATTTACCTTTTAAAACAGTGAATTTAGAACAATAGATGTCTGGATGAATTTTTTATCTTTTCACTCAGGAGAGTGAAAGAAAAAGAAAGTCTGGCAAATGGGAAAATAAATTTTTTCTAGGCTTTTTTCTGTAAACGTACATTTTTAGTAAGGAAGAGAATTGAGCTGAATAACCTATAATTATTCTATTAGTATGAGGTTCAGCAGAGAATAATCAATGGAAAAAATTTTTGCCATATTTTTACTTACCTTTTATGCTTGTATTTTCTCTCTAATTTTAGATGATTTACCCACTATTAATAATACATCAGTGGCCAGCGCCGTGGCTCAATAGGCTAATCCTCCGCCTGTGGCGCCAGCACCCCGAGTTCTAGTCCCGGTTGGGCGCTGGATTCTGTCCTGGTTGCCCCTCTTCCAGGCCAGCTCTCTGCTGTGGCCCGGGAGGGCAGTGGAGGATGGCCCAAGTGCTTTGGCCCTGCACCCGCATGGGAGACCAGGAGAAGCACCTGGCTCCTGGCTTCAGATCAGCGCGATGCACCGGCCGCAGTGCACCCACCACGGCAGCCATTGGAAGGTGAACCAATGGCAAAGGAAGACCTTTCTCTCTGTCTCTCTCTCTCTCACTATCCACTCTGCCTGTCAAAAAAAAAATAATAATAATACATCAGTGAATTTCCATAATTTAACAAAGTATCATAATGATTGCATCATGAATGTGATTAATAATAATTTAAATCAAATTGTATTATCATGATAATTTTTTTTTTTTTTTAGATTTTACTTAAGGTACACAAATTTCATGTATTTCATATATTCAGATTTAGGAACAGAATTGTAAGGTGAGATAACGTTTGACCCAATTTCAATGCATAATAGTAATTTCTTTCTTATTTGATATGTAGCCATAAACAATAGAAAGGATATAAATAAAAATAAAAATACTATAGCAACAACTATTTGATTATATGTTGGCAAAACAAAGCAAGGGTATGTGGAAGCATATCTGTGTAAAAGTTTCAGTGTCTAAACATCTCATAGTATAGATGTCACATTTAGAAAACTCTCTTATAAGGATAGACACCTCCAATATGTTGTACTTAAAGCTTTGCTAGGTAAGCTGGCCTTTTACAAGACTTAATCAAATGAACATTGATTTAAATATTTGTCTCCAAAAGAAAAGCATGTTTAATACTTAATTTTAGTATTTACAGACAAGTAAATTCTTCTATTTTAAAAAGTCATTTATTCAATAAGCTGTATGAAGTCCTTCCACAGTGCTGATCTCTAGAGATTCAAGATGAGTACAGTCATCTGTGCCTTAGGGAACCCACTGCATTTCTGCATAAAAGAAAGCTAATGAACTAAGTATGAAATTGAGTGACTTCAAGTGTTTCTTATGAATTTAAATAAATTATTATTAAAATATAGATATTACCTTTTCTGGTGGGATTTAGATATAGTCTACAGCTATTGAATTTTGTATGGGCAAAATAGCAATAGGTCTTTTCTTTAAGGAATTGCACAGAGTATGCTGTTGGTTATACTCCTAAAAACAGTAAGTTTTAAATAAAATTGAATTAGACTAAGAGAGATACAGAATTCTTGTCATAGATATTTATATATATATATGTATATATTCATTAGTAATTACTTTTTCATTTTAAATGACCACATCTTGCCTTTGAATATTATGGTCACTTTATATCTAACCTTGGTGTTTTTCTTTGTAGGTATGTAGCTTTACTACAATGATATTTGTTGACACAATGATAAAAAAGTGAAAGTCTGTTTATAAACGTTATAATCTGATATTTATGATCTAAATAGGAATATATATGTAGTTGAATATTTACAATTATATATCTAGATTCAACTTTGGAAGTGACATAAACAAGCAGTAGAATTGCAGAGTATATGCTGGACATCATTGTTTAAAATTTTCCTGAATTTCAAATTAGCTTTAGTAGGGTATATAGAGTATGGAAGTAATGTGGAAATTCATAAGTTGGTGAATGTAAACATTAAAAATATTTATGAAAGGACTGAGTTTTAAAATCTCTACTACTACTGTGCTGATTCTCACTAATGAAATTATCTTAGTATCTTTATAGAGTAACTTTCTTATTCCCCTTGGCCTACTTAGTACGTTTAAATACAGCTCATTTTGGAGGCGCAGAATAAATATTTGAAGGGGCCGGCGCTGTGGTGCAGTGGGTTAACACCCTGGCCTGAAGCTCCGGCATCCCATATGGGCACTGGTTCTAGTCTTGGCTACTCTTCATCTGATCCAGCTCTCTGCTATGGCCTGGGATGGCAGTAGAAGATCGCCAAAGTCCTTGGGCCCCTGCACCCGCGTGGGAGACCTGGAAGAAGCTCCTGGTTCCTGGATTCACATTGGCTCAGCTCCAGCCATTGTGGCCATCTGGGGAGTGACCCAGTGGATGAAAGACCTCTCTCTCTGTCTCTACCTCTCTGTAACTCTTTCAAATAAATAAAATAAATCTAAAAAAAGAATTTATATTTGATTTTTTTCTGTGTAATAACGAATTTCCAATTTTCAATCAATACATTTTAAATTAAATATCGTATCCAAAATGTTTTGTTTCATTTCTCCATTTCTGTTTCTAATCAATGCACTGGGCAGCATCCGTGAGAGTGAACAACCAGACTTCATAACTTGCATTGTCAGTTATGAGGCACATAGAACTGGCCTCGAAGAATTCTTTCTCTCTCCCAAATGAATTGAAGTTGAATCTCATTAAGTCTATACACCCAACTTCTCACCAATACAATATATGAGGACTAAAAGTAATCAGCATGTTCAGAATATCATTTTACAGTATAAAGGGTTCAGTTTCTTCCACATGTTAATTGCCTGAAAAACAAAGAAAGAAAATAAGTCTATTTTGAGTAACAATCATTTTCAGTGTGTGGATTTTGTTTAAATCCTGACTCAAATTCAACTGAATAATGACTTTTTTTTTTTTTAACAATATAAGGAGCTTGAAAATGGACTAGCATTAGATGAGAGTAGGGGCTTATTTTAATTTAGTTGGGTGTGAAAATAGCATTGTTGTTATCTTATAAAGGGTCCTCATTTACTTCTTTTTAGACATTTACTGAAACATTTATAAAATAAGCATCAGGATATCTGAGCGTTGCTTTGAAAACACACACCAGAGACAAATGTAAAGAAAAACAGGAGAGAATAGGTTAAATAACAAAAATGTTGATTTGTGTTGAAGCTTGATGTTACATTTTTTTTAAACATTCAGAAATACTTACACTGAAATTTTAAAAGTAAAATTTTACCAAAGCTTTTCACTGGAACAGACATTTGGTGCAGCAGCTAAGATGCCACTTGGGAAGCCATGTGTCATGGAGAGCCTGGTTGGAATCTCTGTACTTCTGCTTCTCATTCCGTTTTCTGCCTATGTGTGTCCTGGAAAGCAGCACATGATAGCGCAAGTACTTGAGTCCCTGCCCACCATGTGGGAGATCTGGATGGAGTTCCAGAGTTCTGGCTTCCACCTGACCTGGCCCTGGCTGTGGCAGGCATTTGGAAAGTGAACCAGAATATGGGACATAACTTTTTTTTTTTTTTTTTTTTTTGACAGGCAGAGTTAGACAGTGAGAGAGAGAGAGAAAGAGAGAAAGGTCTTCCTTTTTCCATTAGTTCACCCCCTAAGTGGCTGCTACGACCGGCGTGTTGTGGCCGGCGTGCTGTGCTGATCCAAAGCCAGGAGCCAGGTGCTTCTCCTGGTCTCCCATGCGGGTGCAGGGCCCAAGGACCTGGGCCATCCTCCACTGCACTCCCGGGCCACAGTAGAGAGCTGGCCTGGAAGAGGGGCAACTGGGACAGAATCCGGTGCCCCGATCAGGACTAGAACCCGGGGTACCAGAGCTGCAGGCAGAGGATTAGCCTAATGAGCCATGGCGCCAGCCTGATGATATCTTTTTATTTTTCTACCTTTCCAAACAATTAAAACAAATGAATTAAAATTTAAACAGGTTTCAACAATGTTATAATTGCATAATCTTACATTAATATGTCCATTATGCACACATGTCAATGTATTGGTGATCAATACATCAAAATTGAGAACAAATATGCCAAAGATAAAATCGCAAAACTTCTGAGACATATCTGTTTGTTACTGGTTTTCTAATTGCCTAAAAAATGTATTTGGGATGATTTATTAACATTTGAGAGCTACAATTTCCTTATAAAAGCAAATGTAATATTTTTGCAAAATGTAAAGAGGATGATCTTTGAATACAATTAATATATTTTAAGAAATATATATTAAACTCTGTAGTGGCCTCCCATTGTAATTGTTGTCTTGATGAAGATGATAAATAAATATTCTTTGTAATTTTCTAAGTACCATGAGTAATAAAATTAATTTTTTAAACTTTTTTACATTTCCTTATTTTTTACTCTGTTATTGTCCATTGTATTTATGTTCCATGAGATAAACACAGTAAACTAAACAAAATATAATAAATCTGGTGCAGGCGCAGTGGTGTAGGTAAGGCTCTGCCTGCAGTGCTGTCATCCCATTTGGGCACCAGTTTGAGTCCTGGCTGCTGTAGTTCCAGTCCAGCTCCCTGTTAATGTGCCAGGGAAAGCAGCAAAAGATGCCAAAAGTACTTGGGGCCCCTGTACCCACGTGGAAGAGCAGAAGATCTTGGCTCCTGGCTGCATCCTGGCCCAGCCTCCACGATTGCAGCCATTTGAGAAGTGAACCAGTGGATGGAAGGTCTCTCTGACTTTCTCTCTGTATCTCTGCCTTTCATGTAAAAAATCTTTTAAAAAATAAAAAATACAATAAATCTTAGTTATTTAGTAAAATCGGGTCATATTTGCTAATCTCCTTATTTTATGTATGATTTTTTTATTAAACTTTTATTTAATGAATATAAATTTCCAAAAGTACAGCTCATGGGTTACAATGGCTTCCCCCTCCCAAAACTTCCCTCCCACCTGTGTGTTTTCCAAAAAACCTGAAACATAGATTTCAGGATGCATATGCTTTTAAACCTGTGTATTTAGAAATAGTTAAACATTACATTTACTAACAAATATTAATAAATCAATAATTTAAAAGCAAATAATGTAATAATTAAACAAAAATACAAATTATGGTTTATTTACTCTTTTCATATGCATTATGATCAAGTAGATGGTAAATCATTATTTGCACAAGAAAACTATCCTTTTATTTCAAACTTATGCAGCTAAATTGTATAGTTTCTTCAATTCTATTGACATAGTATTTCGAGAGAAATAGGGCAGTCTAATATTTAAAAATCTGACCCAAAATAAGCTGATTAAATTACCCAAATAATGTACTAGAGAATGTGATTCTTTCTTTTTCTTCCCATTAACTATGTTCCCCTCCCTCCAGCTCCTGCAAAATTTTAATAAAGCCAGTATATCTTTTTTTGAAGGTAGGTACAACACTGTATTTTTTAAAACATTTAAGTCTGAGAGACAAATATTTAATATAATCCAACAATATTACATTTATTTTAAAATTGCATTAGGATAACAGAAAATAGTATGTTAAAAGCCTAATTGATTCATCCTTTCTAATTTTAGCTGTATAAATACAGTTGTTAATATAGAAACTTAATATTACAGGCCACTATTAATTTTTAAGTTTTCAATGAACTTTTGCTGCATTGACAAATGAAAGATCTGGCTTTGGTGACTTCCAAGAGGTGATTTTGTTTTACCTGTTCATGAGAGATGAGATAGAGGACAATGGTTGCACTTATCCATATGCTCATCTGTTCTTATTCATCTTCAGTTATAATAGCTAAACGAAGTAAAACAGAAGACAGAAAACAGGTCAACAACTTTTGCTGGAGTTTGAGAGAGAATCCTTTGTGTGTTTTTTTTTTTGGGGGGGGGAGAGAGGGGGTGTCCCAAGAATGAGGCTATGGTTATACATATATGGAAGAATTCATTTGTTGGTCGGCGCCATGACTCAATAGGCTAATCCTCTGCCTTGCGGCGCCGGCACACCGGGTTCTAGCCCCGGTCGGGGTGCCGGATTCTGTCCCGGTTGCCCCTCTTCCAGGCCAGCTCTCTGCTGTGGCCCGGGAGTGCAGTGGAGGATGGCCCAAGTGCTTGGACCCTGCACCCGCATGGGAGACCAGGATAAGCACCTGGCTCCTGGCTTTGGATCAGCATGGTGCGCTGGCTGCAGTGCGCTGGCCGCGGCGGCCATTGGAGGGTGAACCAACGGCAAAGGAAGACCTTTCTCTTTGTCTCTCTCTCTCTCACTGTCCACTCTGCCTCTCAAAAAAAAAAAAAAAAGAATTCATTTGTAAAATAGTCATTGAATGACAGGTGTCAGCAATCACCTGGGACTAAAGATTTTTAAGTTGAATAAGGAAATGTTTGCTCTTACATTGCTTAAAGTCTAGTAGAGAGATCACAAGTCTCAATGTGTGAAGTCAAAGTGAATTAAAGAAAAATCATAGACCAGAAATCTTGCCTCATCTCTGAAATGAAACAGCTTGTGACACAGCTTCATCCGTGAAGTTTTCTTTCTATTAGCTCACAAAATGGCTCAGTCCTCTGCCCTTTCACAAAATTGAGAATGTTTTAGATGCATGAATCTGCTCTAATTCGTTCTTTTCTCAGCTGTTTGAGGGACACATCTCTTTTTCCTAAATTATCTTGCATCCCCCATAAAGGTTAAAATGCACTACTGATGGATAGCCAGATTTCAGAGAAAAAGTAAAAATTTTACTTGTTATTCACTGAATGTGTTAGACTGTAAGGCTCTCATCAGACTTGCAGTACCTCACAGCACAGGTCGGCAGGTCAAAGTCTATGTCAACAAGGCACATGTGTGAGTTGTCACAGACGTCACTTTTCCTATTTACACATGCTCAACAGAGTGACCGGATTGGCTCTGAGACACATGCACATAAATATTTTTTTAAAGTTATTTCTTTTACTTGAAAGTCAGAGTTACAGAGAGACAGAGGCAGAGAGAGAAAGGTCTTCCATCTGTTGGTTCACTCCCCAAATGTCCACAAGGGCCGGGACTGCACCAATCCAAAGCTAGGAGCCTGAAGCTTCTTCTGGATCTCCCATGTGGATGCAGGAACCCAAGGACCTGGGCTATCTTCTACTGCTTTCCCATACCATAGCAGAGACTGGATCGAAAGAGGAGCATCCAGGACTTGAACCAGTGCCCATATGGGATGGCAGCACTGCAGGTGGTGGCCTTACCTGCTACACCAAAGCACTGGCCCCAACTATTTTTTTTAATTGATGTGTTTTATAAAGCTATGAAAATGTCCAAATAGTTGTACAACACACTCTAAAGAAGTCTAGGTCTATAATTCTCTGAATATTTTTTGTCTAGATGTATGTTAAATCTTCTAGTAATCAGCTTCAGAATAACTGTAAGAGAGAAAAAGATTGGTTAAAATATAGCTAATATGAACTTCTTTACAGCCATTCAAATAAAATTGTTGAAATGACAAAGGAATCAAGGATTGGCCTAGTAATGTGACTCTTTCATTATTTCAATCTGTAAACCACAACAACATAATAAAAGGCTCTTATTAAACACACTTCCTCTCATGTCCCACACATCACACTCTTGTGCAGGCCTTACAAAGAAATGTGGGGCAGGCATAATGGTGCAGCCACTGCTGGGATGCCTGCGTTCCACATCAGAGTGCCTGGAATAGTTATATCGCTGCTTCCCATCCAGCTTCCTGCTAAGGTACACCTCGGGAGGCAGCAGACCACTGCTGAATGCTTGGGAGTTTTGGTCTCCTTGCTTTAGCTTGGCTTTGCCCTGGTTGTCGCAGGCATTTAAGGAGTGAATCCCAGTGGATGGAAGATCTCTCTCTTTCAGTCTCTCTCTCTTTCTCTCTCTTTGATCCCTGCCCACTCTGGTCACTCTGGCTTTTCAAATAAATTTGAAAAAGAAATTGCAAAAAAAAAAAAAAAAGAAATGAATAGAGAAAATGTTTACAATTTGGCCAAGAAACTGAATACATGATAATTTATTGCTTTAAACATTAGAAGTAAATGAAACTTGAAAGGAAATAGAGACATTACTATTTATATAAACAGTACACACACATACACACAGATGAGCTGAGCTTTGGACCACACCATACAAAAACACCAATACACACTGAGCTTAATGAACTTAGCTCCTACTTTCAATTTGACATTCCTGAAAGAGGAAAATAGAAACCATAAGTGTGAAAATTAGAAACAGTTGTGATAGTTCCTATAATGGGCAACAGTAGAAATGCAACTGAAACTAAGTACATTCATCCCTTGCCCCTCCGGATCCATAAGAAATTGGTTCCAGTACAACTTCTTAGTACAAAAATATGAGGATACTCAATTCCCTTGTATGAAATTACCCAACATTTGTGTATCACCTACACAATCCCCTTTTATACCACAAAGTTATCTCTAGTTTAGTTATATCTAACGAAATTGAAATGGTATATAAGATTAGTTACAGTGTATTGTTTGGAGGATAATGACAAGAAAGCAAAGATCTGTACATGTTCAGTATATAAGCAATTTTTTAAATCTGTGGTTGGCTGAATCCACAGATGTGGAACCCAGGTTCTGTGTTAAATTCATTTAATTAGATATTCCCATTTGCAAATTATTTATAAAAATGTTAATCAGTATAAGAAAAGTAGAGGCCAGTGATGTGCGTAGAGAGCAAAGCTGTCGCCTGCAGTGCCAGCTTTCCATATGGGGCCCGTTAGATTCCCGGCTCCTCCACTTCCAATCTAGTTCTCTGCTATGGCCTGGGAAAGCAGTAGAAGATGACCCAAGCTTTGGGGCCCATATCCATGTGGGAGATCCAGAGGAAGCTCCTGGCTCCTGGCTTCGGATTGGCCCAGCTCTGGCCATCGCAGCCAATTGGGGAGTGAACCAGCAGATGGAAGACCTCTCTCTCTCTCTCTGCCTCTCCTTCTCTCTCTATGTAACTCTGAATTTCAAATTAATAAAATAAATCTTTACAAAATAAAAAAGGAAAACTATGAGTTGATAAAAGTAACATGTACTATGTAGTGAGAAAAATTGTTTCTTCATATGTTAAACATGTATTGTACTGCCTGGAAGCACGATTAATTATTTTTCTAACTAACTGGGTTTCATATTTCTTTTTTTCTGTTTAAAATGGAGTAAAAATGAGTTAAAGTATGTAAATATCTTGGGATTTCCAGAAGAAAAGTGTAATGTAATATAGAATCAAGATATCATTAGCATTTTAATATAATAGAATGTCTTCCTTGAAGTTGATCTTTGAAAAGTATTGATTTGACAAATGACATTCTCAAATGCATTTTAAAAAGTCAAACATCTTGGATATGGTGGTCTTCCTTCAGAGTTTTAATGATAATTAAAACTGGATCATAAAATCTAGTTCACACTGTACTGAAATGTGCAAAGAAAGAGAATTTATTCATTTTGTGTTTCAACTATTTTTTATTTCTCATGGGAGGAAATATACATAAGTACTGAATCCATTTTTAATTTTTTCAAATGCAGTGTTATGATTATGAAATAGGACATGACCCCCTAAAATTTACACTAAAATGTGGCCCCTTAAAGTTCCCCAGAAGTGCTATCTGGGGTGCCACATATGCTACCGAAATTTGGGATACCATATGATTTCTCTATGTGCTTACTAATAAATCCCCAATATTAGTAAACCCAAGAGGGTTCTTGCCTAATATTTAGAGAAGAATTCCAAATACCGGCACAGATAAATGAGGCAGTCATACCAAGCACCAGGAACCAGCCACGTGGTGAAGCATCTAGGCCTGGAAGCCTAGAGCACAAGGCCTGGAGGCCATGCGCCCTGGAGGCACAGGGCTACAGCAAGCCCTGTCCTGGCAAGAGGCCAGAAGAAGAGAGGGGGCCGGACCACACCGTGTCCTGGCTTTAAAACCACTCCCGAAGGGGAGCGGTTAATTAACCTGATTGGCTGGTGGGCACCCAGGTGTGGCCAGGTAGGGGGATGAGGCCACACAGGGGCATGGCGAAGGTGTGGTCTTCCAGTTCACAAATCTAATCAATTTTAGCCTGTATGCCTGCCTACTTCATTCCCCCTCAGAGACTCCAGACGTTAATCTTAAGGGGATGTTGATGGGCGTCGAGACACCATCTTCTGTAGCTTCTTCCTGTTTATTAGGGGCGCAACCCTCCCTGTTCTCTGTCTGGAAGTCTCTGCCTATCTCATCTAATGAGTTCGCTTCACAAGCTGGATCTCTTTCAGTCACGGCCATCTTCCGTGTTTCCTGCACAGTCATCATTATTCTCAGAAGCTGCTGGGTTCTATGGGGTTATTTTAGATATAAATGAAGGTCCATTGTCACTCTGGAGGGACCGTGGGAGTCCAAAGCATGGCACTTGTCTTTCAACAAGGCTTTAAACACCTCATGTGCTTTCTCCGTTCGGCTCGGAAAGACCTCTATCCATCCTGTAAAAGTATCAATAAAGACTAGAAGGTACCTATAATTGCTTGTTGGGGGCATATTGGTAAAATCAACCTGCCAGTCTTCACTTGTTTATGTTCCCGTCCTCTGCACTGGAGTCAACAGGGGAGGTGGCCTTACGTGGTGAGGGTTATTCTGTAAACATAGTGGCCCATTCATTCTCGGGCTCCATATAATGAGGTTCCTTAGCCACTTCCACAGATTGAGGTATAAGGGCCATTTCCAAACTTTCCTGTGTAGCTGCTCTATCTGCTAGCACATTTCCCTGGTTAACATAATTATCTCCCTTCTGGTGTCCCTTGTAGTGGACGATGGCCACTAAAGGCTCCTGTACTGCCTGAAGTAGTCAGTATCTCTTTTCCATATTTAACAGGGGAATTATTTGCAGTCAGCAAGCCCCCCCTCTTTCCAGATTGCTGCGTGTGCATGTAACACAAGGAAAGCATATCTGCAATCCGTACATATATATATTAACTCGCTGGCCTTTTCCCAGTTGTAAAGCCCTAGTCAATGCAATAAGCTCCACCTTTTGGGCTGAAGTATTGTGTGGTAGTGCTTGGGCTTCTATCATCTGAGTAAGATCCACTACAGCATTGCCTGCCTTTCTAACTCCTTCCTTCATATGGCTGCTGCCGTCAGTAAACCATTCAGCATCTGGATTTTCCAGGGGCTCATCTCGTAGGTCTGGCCTACTAGAGTACACCTGCCTAATTCATTCCCCCCCTCAGAGACTCCATCTCCTTAATCCTAAGGGGAGTTGATGGCTGTCGAATCATTAGAAATTATGTGGGAATAAGGTCTTCCAGTAGTTTCCTCCTTCCTTGTAAGATAGTATGTAGATATAGGTGCCAACGGAGTGGCTATTGTGATTTGTGACATCAGAGGCAAACGGCAATCCTGCGATCCATGTGGTATCCTATTCTCTTTTGGTAGATGGTCCTCTTTCCTGTCTGCCTGGTTACTAAAACCTCTTAGAGCCACAAAAAAGGGAGGGGGAATTAGGGGTACACGTATCACTCTCTTATTCTTTCTCTTCTTTTACCAGTGCTCAAACTTCAAAATGCATAGCATTTTCTTTTTCTTTATGCTATCTTCCTCTCACTATGAAGAAGCAAGACCTGTGCATTGCATGCCTTGTTTGGAAGAGGGAGCAGCCTTCTAAGGGATATATCTTAAGAAGGGATGAAAACTCCAGCCTTGCGTTTTCTTATATTAAAGATGATAAGGAGGTGACAAGGATATTTGGGAGAGAGAAATCTTAACACCGTAGGCTGAGTGGCAAGAATATCCCTATCTTGCTAAGTAATTCTGCTTTACAGAAATTGAATGGTAATGGTTTCTCTTTTCATTTCCCCTATAAGAAATTTTGTATTCTCTTTATATAGAGGATTCCTCAAGCCAACAAATTGAAAGTCAAGTACACAGAAAAGTGAAAGAGAAAATAAACTCATATTTTTCTAATTAAATCTTGCTGTCACACAATTTTAAAAACTTGGTTTTGTTGTGAGATATTCTATTTTTAACATCATGAAATATATATTTGACTCAAGCTACAAAGGTAAACATTTCTACATGCAACCCATGCCAAAAATCATATTCTTTATTATGTGTCCAAATGAATCATAATATCTTCTTGTTGAATATCTTCTTCCTTTAATAATTTTCTTCTTATAGCTTTACCTGTAAAAAAGATCGATGTATTTTATTTGAAAGGTAGAATGACACACACACAGAGAGAGAGAGGCAGAAACAGAAAGATAGCGGTATTGTCCATCCACTGGTTCTCTACTCGTATGTTAGTAACAGTGGGGACCAGGACTACAGGTCTCCTACATAAATCACAGGGACCCAAGTCTTTGGGCCATCACTTACTACCTTCTAGGCTCATCATCAGGAAACAGGATCAGAAGCATTGGTTACCTGTGACTCAATCCAGGGACTCTGATCTGGGATTCTGATAAGGGATGCAGCTGTGCCAGTTGATGGCTTAACCCACTGCACCACAGTTACCAAGGCCTACTATTCTGTTGCCTGAGGCTTAAAGTCTACAGTATTTTTTGCTGTTTTTCATACTGTCCATCACTTAGGTTAGTGTGAAAGAATCCAACGACATTTTCTCCTCTTCTGCTTATTCTCCTTTTCACAGTTCTCTTTTTAATTGTGTCAAATGACTGTATTGAAATTTATTACTTACATTGTCTTTCTGTAGTTTGGGATTTTGTTCTTTTTATCCCTATCTATCAACCCATGCTGCATAACTGTACCAAATTTATTTCTTTTTAAAGATGTATGTATTTGTTCAGGAGGTGGAGTTACAAACAGAGAGAGGAAGAAATGGAGAGAAGTCTTCCATCTGCTGGTTCACTCCCCAAATGGCTACTATGTTAGGCTGATCTGAAGCCAGAAGTCAAGAGCCAGGAGCCAAGAGCTTCTTCCGAGTCCCCCATGTGGGTGCAGGGGCCCAAACACTTGCACAATTTTCCGTTGCTTTCCCAAGCCACAAGCAGAGAGCTGGATGAGAAGTGAAGCAGGCAAGATAGGAACTGTCACCCATATAGGCAGAGGATTAATCTACTAAGCCACAGCGCCCACTCCCCCTTTATAAGCATTTATTTGTTTATTTGAAAGGAAAAGTTACAGAGGGAGAGAGGTAGGGAGGGACAGAGAGGAATCTTCCATCCTCTGGTTGGTTCACTCCTCAAATGGCCACTATGTTAGGAGCCAGGCCAGTTTGAAGCTGGGAGCCAGGAGCTTCTTTCAGGTTTTCCAAGTGGGTGGCAGGAGCCCAAGCATTTGGGCCGTCTTCTGCTGTTTTCCCAGACACATTAGCAGAGCTGGATCAGAAGTGGAGCATCCAGGTTTCACATTGGTGGTCACATAGGATGCCGGGGTCACAGGCAACGGCTTAATTCTCTGAGCCACACACCAGCCGCCTAAATATAGTTCTAATGTCAGATTTTTTCTAAGAAGAATTAATTCATTCATACTAGTGTATTGTGGTCTTATTTTTACTCTATTCTATACCACCAATCCAATTCATTAGTCATCATGTAAGATAAAACTCAACTTCAATAATTTTTGATGTAACGTTTTAATTAATTAAATTAAGATCCATTTGCATAAATTACAGATATTTGCACAGTGGATGTATTTCTATTAAATACATTCTTGTTTTTTTTTAAAGTTGAGCTTGAGACTTGTTCTGTGTTTGCACAACTTCCTTTAGCTTCATTCTGTATTCAGCTCTCACTTATTCTCAACAATTCGGAGTTTACTTTTGCGATAGCACAAATGCTTTACCTTAAAAGAAATAATGTTTCCTATTTGTATCTTTTTTTTATAATTCCATCTTGCACTATTCATGCTGTTTTCTCTGCCATCTCAACCTCTTATTCATCTTATTTTCCTCACTTTTTGAGATGTTTAGTCTCTTATATAGTCTATCTTGTCCCTTTTTATAGTCTATTATGTCTCAAATCTTTGTTACTCCTCATTTTTATCTTAGTAAAATACTTTTTGATACTGAGGTTGTTGACATATAATTTGTAATTTTTGCAGTTACAGTGTATGTTTTTATCTTTTAATAGAAATCACAGGAGATACAAATATCTTCTATTATTTTTACACATTCATTAACATTCCTAGAAATTGATAATCATTTTCCAGAATGTTTAGGGACATCTATGACTGTCAATAAAGTAGGCAGTCTCAGGAGTTTCAAAGTCACCACCATTATCAAGAACAAAGAAAAAGAGCATTCTAGATTCATACTTCCTGATTTCAAGGAGCTGTTCACATATTCTTGCTTCTATCTGAAATGGTTTTCACTCCTGCAAATACATGATTTTCCTTGAAGACTCAGCACAATGGCATTTCCTTAACTGAATCTTCTCTTGTTCACCTCTTTCCTAATAACCAATGCATGGTTTGTATTCCACCTCTGCTTAATGTTCTGTGCTTGTCAAGTTCATCCCTAATGTTGTGTTTCACTGTTAAATGCATTGTTCTGGCTACAGGTCTGCTTTTCTGAGACTGTTAGCATTCAGGCAATCACTGTGGTGGTGTTATTCATCTTTTTATTATTAGTGATAAAAGAAGAGTATATATATGATAAAAAGTGAATAAATAATTGAAACTCACATGAAATGATCTTTGAAAGGCAGGATTTGATTTCTTGGTAATTGGTCAAAGGAAATCTCCCAAAAGAAAATCTACTTAAGGTTTTGTCTCTTCATGTGTGAAAGCCAGTTGTCTTTACTTGCTCACATTTACACACATACTTAACTATATTTATTATTTCACATGTATTTTTCCCTTTCCTATATAAATTTGGAAGCACAATGCAGTAACTTGCTGGTAGGTAAAATAGTTGGTCATAATTAAACTGCTTTCTTTTGGTTGAGAATTTCTAGATAAGATATTAACACGAGCAAGCAATTTTCTCTAAATATTTAAATCATGCTCCCTGGTCGCTTTGCTATGCTTAAAAAGTTACAGAGGGGCTGGCACTGTGGAGCAGTGGACTAAGCCTCCACTTGCAGTGTGGGAATCCCATATGGGCATTGGTTCTAGTCCAGGCTGCTCCTCTTCAGATCCAACTTTCTGCTATGGCCTGGGAAAGCCATAGAAGTAGAAGATGACCCAAGTGCTTGGGCCCCTGTACACATACAGGAGACCTGGAAGAAGCTCCTGGCTCCTGACTTTGGATCAGCTCAGCTCCAGCCCTTGCAACCATCTGGGGAGTATACCAACAGTTGGAAGACCTTTCTCTCTCTTTCCTCTCTCCTCTCTCCCTTCTCTCTCTGTCTCTTTCTTTCTCTTCTCTCCCTCTATCCTTCTCTTCTCTTGTCTGTAACTCTACCTCTCAAATAAATAAATAAAATCTTAAAAAATATGTTGTATAGCCTTTTGGGATTAATATAAGATTATATTTGAAAATACAGGGTCAACATTTATTTTCTGAATTTCATCTTGGGGGTTATACATTAATGTTCAGAAGCAATGAGCTGTAAATAGCTGCTACAACATAGTTTTATTTAAAATGACAACACATTTTAAAACTTTATAAAATTTATTATTTGATAGATAAAGACAGAGAGACAGAAACAGGCAAAAGGAGAGAGAGAGAGAGAGAGAGAGAGAGAGAATTCACTACTCAAACTCACCGTGAACCTCTGTTAGGGCCAAAGCTAGGAAATAGAAATTCAATATAGATTTCCTACATGGTGGCTGGGATCCAATAACTTGAGCCATTACTGCTACCTCCCAGAGTCTATAGTATTAGAAATCTGGAGCTGGGTACTCCAGCATGCGTCATGGATATCTTAACAGGTGTCTTAACAGCTAGAATAAATATCTGCCCCCGATTACTTTTAGTCAGAAGAAAACATGCAGTTATAATAATATATATGGTATAGATATGAAATATATCTCCATGTCCATTGATATAACAAAGTGCATTACCTGAAAACCTTAATAGGAAAACAAGGAACAGATAAAATACAACATGCAGTAAATATGGCACAACAAGCACGGCGTTTAAATAAAATTTATGGACTAGTTTACTATGACAGAAGAGTTACCCCCAAGGGTCAGAAAGGAAAAGAAAATAACTTGAAAAGAAAATGTGGTGCTGAAGCATGCCAGTGCTAGCCAGTCTGGGTAACTGGGAGATAGAGCCTTAATGTTCATAAAGTGACAGAAAGGAGAGCTTAACTGAGATTGAGTTTAGTTTATTCAGTTAAGCCAGAACTCTCAACCAGCTGTCATTGGAGTGGTGTACGAAGAAATAGCCTGTCCTCTGGAAACAAAGATGACTTGAGAAATTGACTTTGGGGTTAGTTGTATAACTAATGTTTTTGTTATGATCATTCATAAATATGGTTTAGGATCTGACTTTCTCTGCCAATAACCTGATAAGGAATTAATATAAAAGTGTTCTGTGCCCCATAATACCCCTGGGGAGATTTTTAAAACAAACAAAAAATCCTCACTGGAGACTTGCTTTCAATAGATCCAAAAGATAAAGCCCCATTAAAGACCAGGTCATTCCAGAAGTGTAAGACACAATACAGACAATCCAACAGGAACAAGGGTCAGTGGATACAATAGTATCTTCTTACATAATAGAATTGCTTAAGGAAGAATATCAAGTAAGTATTTTTAAATGATAAAAATTATAAGAAAATAATTTAAGTAATTAGAAGTGTGCTGGGTCCATAAAAAATCAAGCAGATCTTGAGAAATTTTAAAATTTACTTTCTTTAAAATTACAGAGAATATTGAGATGATTATTTAATTGGTGTCATAAATGTGAAGAAATTACTTAGAGAAATATAAAAAAGATACTAAAGACTTGAAACATGTAAGATGGAGAAATCTAACATTCAAGTTGAAAATAAGTCAGTGTTCAAAAGATGATGTCTAATAAATTAATAGTCAATGAAAGACAAGAATCTTGTGATTTAGAAACTTAATACACTGGAGGCAGGGTAAATTACAAAAATCATACCTAGGAATTCAGGTAGAAGTGAAATAGCAGAATATAAAGAGAGAAGTGAAAGACTGCTAGAAGAAAAATACACTGGTTAAAAATGGTATCCATTAGGATGTCAAAATTAGTAGAAGTCAGAATATGATAGTATGTTCAATGTGTTGTAGGATATAACTAAATTTAGACAGCTAACCTATCCTTTATGATAATGGAAAATTAAGAGCTTTTTCATACAAGTGCAGAATTTTTTTTTTTTTTGCTAAAAAAGTTACTGAAACTTTTTTTTAAAGGATAGTCTTCAGAAAGAAGCAAAAATAAACCTAAAAAATGTGAGATGTAAGATAAAATGGTGATGTTGGCATGGAGTTAGGCAAATAAACCCAGGAGATAAATATGATAGAGAATCAAGGAACAGACTACAAGGGTATTGTCTCCTGATTCATGGCATAAGTGAATTTACAGAGGAATAGAGAAAGTATAGATTCAATGTCCTCATGGAAAAATTGCATCTTGACACCTACCTCACACCATATAGGAATTCTATTCCAGATTAATTGCACACATAAAGGTAAGATGCTAAAGTTTTTGAAAGAAACCTAGGATAATTATCTTCATGATAATTATTATAGTAGTTATAATTAGTATAGTAGTTAAGGATTTATTAAACAGATTACAAAGAGAAAAGCTATAATCTGGACTGCATTATAATAAAAAAATCCTCTACAATGAGACTGTCATCAAGAGAATAAAAAAAGCCAAGCTACATAGTAGAGTAAGTTAGTTGCAATATTCTTATCTGTAAAAAAAAAACTATATTCAGGAAATGTAAAGAATTTTTACAGTGGCCAGAATTGTGGCTCAGTGGGTTAAGCTACCACCTGCAATGCTGACATCCCTGCCTGAGTTCCAGTTGCTCAGTTTCAGATACAGCTCCCTGCTATTAGTTCCTGGAAAAGCGGCTGATAATGGCTTAAGTCCTTGGGCCCCTGTATCTACATGGGAGACCTGGAGGAAGCTCCTGGCTCCTGGCTTTGGCTAGGCCCACCACTAGCTGATGTGGCCATTTGGCGAGTCAACCAGTAGATGGAAGACTGCTTTCTCTCTCTGTATCCCCCTCTGTCTCTGTGATTCTGTGTTTAAAATAAAGTAAAAGAAATGTAAAAGAAATTTTTTTTTACAAGCTAGTCATATAAAAGACAGAAAGTCCAATAGAAAAACTGGTAAAATCCTTTCAAAACAAAATGGATGCAACTGGAGACCATTATACATAGTGAAATAAGCCAGTCCCCAAAATACAAATATATGCTGTCCCTGATTTGTGGTAATTAATATACAGAGTACAAAAAAGTTATGTATATGAGAAAAATTGACATTGTGGGATTTGCTTTTTGTTTATAGTCCTTGTTTATACTCCCGAGAAACAGTGGTTTTCTACTTATTACTTGTTTCATTCTTTATTTAGTGGAGGGTTAAGCTTGTGATTATAAAGTAAATTGAAAGAATGTCCTTGTAAAAATTAAAAATAAGAATGGAAAGAGGAGGGAGACTTGGAGTAAGGGAGGTAAGAGGGAAGTATCGTTATGGTTTTAAAACAGTACATATGAAATATATGCAATTTGTTTTCTTTATATAAAAAATAAAAATACACACACACAAAAGCACTTCCAAATACAATCTCCCTATGGTCATAAAAGCATATGAAGGGTGTTTATCTGTGCGAGTTGTAAGGTCATGCAAAATTAAAATTGCAGTGAAATACCACTACACATACTCCTCATAAGTTTAAATGAAAAAGATATATCACATGATAGAAAATGTGAAGTAACCAGAAATATTTTACTGCTGTTTGTAAAATAAATTGGTAACACCGACTCGTAAAATTGTTCAGTGGTAGCAACAAACAAATACTTAAGTGTAAACAGAGCTAAACTGCATATACCTTAGGCTTAAATGATTCCATCCCAGGTATATACTCAGTAAAAATGGGCGTGCATAGTGCCTCAGACAGATAAACAAAAATGTCCATAACACCCCTGTTTCAAGCAACAAATCAACTAATAGAACATAGGATCAAGTTAAATTTTTGTTTATATCAGAATACATACATTATCAAACATTTGTATAACAGAACACCACACAGTAATAAGAATGAACCAACAACTACTCACAAAATTATATAAATCTTTTAAAGTTAATATAATATGGCAGATTAAGAAAAGAAATAAAATCATATTTATTGTATGATTGTACTTACATCACATTCAAAAAAATAAGCTACTGGGATAGACATAGGTAACATAGCAGTTACCTGCAGACCTGCAGGAAATAGGATTGACTAGAAGGATGCATTAAAGGACTTCTGAAATTTGCATATATTTTAGATTTTGACCTTCTTGGCTTACATACATAGCTACTATGCTGTGTGATAAAAAAAAATCTGACATTAATATATTTATCTAAGGCAGCTAAAATTTTTAACACAGAAGTTCAACCAATGGTCTCTATTTTTTGGATATTTTATTTTATTTTTAATTAGTTTTTAAAGACTATTTATTTATTTGGTAGGGAGAGTTACAGAGGCAGAGGCAGAGGCAGAGGTAGAGAGAGAGATGTCTTCCATCCACTGGTTCACTCCCTAAATGGCAGCAACATCTGGAGCTGAGCCAATCTGAAGCTAGGAGCCAGGAGGTTCCTCTGGGTCTCCCAAGCAGGTGCAGGGGCCCAAGGACTTGGGCCATCTTCCACTGCTCTTCCAGGCCACGGAAGAGAGCTAGGTTGGAAGTGGAGCAGCTGGGTCTTGAACCGGTGCCCATACAGGATGCCAGCACTGCATGTGGTGGCCGTACCCACTATGCCAGAACTCTGGACCCTTTCATTAGTTTTTAACAGATTTATAGATACAATTCTAAGAACACTTAATTACATTTCATGTTCAGATTTCTCTGTGCTACCCTAAATCTTTTTCTTTTGTTAGAATTACATCTGCCTGCTGTTTCCCGTACATGGTACTGTTCTTGGTGGCATTTTCTTTTGGATAGGAGACTTTTTTTTTAATAAGTCAATCCATATACCCATTTTATTTTGTTTGTTTTTCTTTTCAACCACAGAAGCTGTATAATTTCTTCAGTGTTATTCATGGTATACTTTTTAATTTTAGGCTACTCTAATTTCAGTTATTATTATGTATTTCTCCTGTGTATGATCTCCTACAACTCTATTTGTGTTATTTAGTTCTTTTTTTTTCCTTTTTTTATTACAGGCAGAGTGGACAGTGAGAGAGAGACAGAGAGAAAGGTCTTCCTTTTTGTTGTTGGTTCACCCTCCAATGGCCACTGCGGCCAGTGTGCTGCGGCAGGTGCACCACGCTGATCCGAAGCCAGGAGCCATGTGCTTTTCCTAGTCTCCCATGGGGTGCAGGGCCCAAGCACTTGGGCCATCCTCCACTGCCTTCCCAGGCCCCAGCAGAGAGCTGGACTGGAAGAGAGGAGATCAGGACAGAATTCAGCACCCCGACCTGGACTAGAACCTGGTGTGCCAGTGCCGCAGGCGGAGGATTAGCCTACTGAGCCGCAGCACTGGCCTAGTTCTCCTTTTCAACAACAAAGAGAATCTAAGTCTTGCACGTAGACTTGACTACAGACTAATGGAGTAAAATGTAAGTTCAAGGTACATACTTTTGTTTTCATTTATTTTCCATTTTTATCAAGGTATAATTGAAAAATAAAATTGTATAAATGTAGCATTAACTAGTGAATAATATTGTAGTGCTTGTATTCATTAATAGTTATCAGATCACATCTTCTAGATTTAGAAGTCTGATTTTGAGTAAGCCTCAGTTTACTTACTGATAAAATGAAGATAATTAATATCTGTTTCACAAGGTTAATATAAATATCTAATGAAAAGTGATCATGTTTCTAACATAGAAATTCCTTCATATTAGTTTGCTTTGCTATTCATGACATTTAATTACAGTATTTTGAAGATTCTGGATGCTTAAATGTTGATCGAATCAGTTAATTTGTAAATATTTAGAGAAATCTTCTTTCCCATTAATTTATTAAGGAGATAAAATGAAATTCTGTTACAGCAAAAAAATGAAAGCATAAGCTAGCAAAATCAAATCAAAGTGGAAGTTAGCAAAAGTGTAAGTCTCTGAACTGTTAATTCTCACTTTCATGTTTGGGTGACTAGATTTCAAACTGGGTTCAAATCCCAGCTCAGTAATTTGCTAGGAATATAACTTAGGTTGTTATTTAATGTTTCTGAGCCTCTTTTTCTTCTCATTTTTAAAGTAAAGATAACTTGCCTGGCACATTACATGTACTCAACAAATATTACTTTCCTTCTTGTGTAGTCAGAGTAGGAATGAGGTGTATCATGTTTTATACTTCAAGGTTGATTATATAAAAAAAAAAAAGTGTCAGGGTCAATGAGTAAACAAAGAAACAGCCAAAAACCAAAAATATCTTGCAGTGTTGATACTAGATTCCCAGGAATTGTGAAGAAAATATAAAATACTCTCAGCTATAAAAATATCTAATTTAACTTTATAAACATTCAATACTTCAAAGAAAAATATTTACTGGTACTTCTCTAAATTTTGGCTTTTTGTTGCTCAAGTTTTAAAGATTTGCTATACTTCATATCAATATTTCAGCAGAATAATAGATTTTATGTGATTTTTTTTGCTAAGTCAGTATGATTGGACACATAGGGAAGTTCAACTCAGTTTTCACCAAATCATAGTACTTACCTAAATCCCTTTAATATTTTTTATTTGAAAATTTGAGAAAGGGAGAGAGAGAGAGAGAAAGAGAGAGAGAATGGCTTTCAGAGAGAAACAGATCTTTCATTTGCTAATTCACTCTCAATGCTCTCAATAGATGGAGTTCAGAGAGCCAGAAGCTCAGAACAATCTGGGTGCCTCACCTGGGCCATATGCTGCTTCCCAAGGTACACATTATTGGGAAGCTGGAATCAGAAGTATAGCCAGAACTTGAGTCCAGGCATTCAGGTGTGGGATGTGGGTGTCCCAAGTGGTATCTTAACAATTGTGCCAAATGTGTACCCTAAAACTGTTCATTATAAACAGCATAACTGTTATGTAATAGCAGCTTTCAGATTTGGAAATGTAATATCCCCGTGACAAAAAAACAAACAAAACAAAAAAAAAACAAATAATAAACTTCCTAGGCAGTTGTTTTTAAACAAAAGTTCTGTTAAACTGAATGGAAAAGGCTTGGAGATGAAAGTGTTGAGTTCTCAGAGCTGTCTCCCAATTCGAAGAAAATGGCTCTTCTATGTTTTTTAATGTTTAGGCATTGAACTTTATTAAAAAAAAGAGGGGATATGGGCATTTATATTTCCTTTTTGCTTTTCTGTTTTTTAAAAGCAGAGCAAGAGAGAGAGAGAAGAGATGGAGAGAGTGAGAATGAGAGTGAGTGCTTCCATCTGTTGTTCCATTCCCCAAATGGCCACACAGTCAGTGCATGCCAAGGCTGAAGCCAGGAACGATGTACTCTATCCAGGTCCTCTATGGGGTTGCATGAGCCCAAGTATTTGGTCATCTGCCGTTGCATTCCAAGGTGCATTAGGACAAAGATGAATTAGAAGCATGGAGGAATCAGAATTTACCATGGATTACAATGACATCAGTTTTGAGCACAGAATTAGCTGTGCCTCTTCTCATATGTTATAGAATGTTTTTCTGTTGAGTCTATTATATGAAAGACATAATTATTGGTTTACCCCAGTCCTTTCTCTCTGAATTGGAGGCACCATTGATTCTGACAGGAAGGAAATCATAGTTTCCTCGGAGCTGATGATTTCCGGTAACTAACTAAATGAGGCCAAGGAAGGTGTTTCTTTTTAGATAGATCATACTTCAGTAGGCTTTTGCTCTTTGGTGTGTGTTTTTCTATGATGCAACATTTTCTAGTCAATACATAACTCCATCATTCTAAGGCATTGCATTGGTCAAAATGTGAGTTCCTTCTAAAAACTGCCATGATCCAACACAATGTCTGATGTAAAGTTTATGATCAGTACTCTACTTGGATTAATAAATGAACAGATGGATGCCATTTAAAAGCCTTGCAAATATCATTCTCTACTGCAGAAATATTTCTAACTTATTTTTCAAAGATTCTTTTATGGAAGGAGAAATGTAAATGTAAATCTTATGGTGATAGTACTTTGAAAACTGTAAAGATTTAAATAATATCCCTTGGGTAGTAGAATTTTGACATGAACCTGAGAATAGTCACAGTCAAGCCACCAAATTGGAATTCTGATTGGAATCAGAACCATATGGTTCTATAGAACCTATTCGTATGAGATGTAAGAGACTTCTCAAGAGATGTTCATCTTAACAAAGAGCTAGAGAAGAAAAGCAATATGGGATTTTTGTTGATTACATTTATCTTTACTTGTAATGGCTTCTTTTCCTCATTCCCTTTATACTGCATATTTGTCCCATAGAATACATATAGAAATTATGGAAAAATATTTGAAATAGCTTCTTCATTAAAATATCCATTAGGTACTGTTAACATGTCAGCAATATTATGGGATCTGTGTGAAAAAAAATGAAAAACAAAAAGGAGAGTGAGGTTTCTTCCTCAATCAGAGAACTTTGACCACAATAAAGACATCGCTGATACATACTAGGCCCTTTGGTGTTTACAGGTAGCAACAGCAATATAGGCCTTTACCATCCTGGAGTATGGCAATTGTAGAGAGGTCTTTGTCCACTTAATTATTTACTTACTGATTCAGCAAAAATTTATTGAGATCTTAGGCAATGCATTAAGGATCTAAGTAAGTAATAGAAATCCTCTACACAAGCAATTGTTGGGCTAAGCAGGCAAGCACTTCAAAGGTTTTCATTGTGGTACAGTGGATCAAGTCACATCTTGGGACATCCACATCCATATTGGAGTGCCAATTGGAGACCTGGGTGCTCTGATTCTGCTCCTGCTTCCTACTAATGTATCCTGAGAGGCATCAGATGATACCTCAAGTGCTTGGGCCTCTCACATCCACAAGTCACTTGAATGGGGCTCCAGGATCCTGGCTTCAGCCTGGCCCAGCCCTGGCTGTTGCAGACATTTGTGGCATGAATCATTGGATGGAAGATCTCTCTCTGCCTCTCCGTGTGTGTGTGTGTATCTGTTTGCTTTTCAAATGGATGAAAATAAACATTAAATTTAATTAAAAATAAAGAGAACCAGTCAAGTAGATTAATAATTTCCAGACACAATGTCAGAGGAAGGTACCATGTTATGTGAGACTGTTTGGGAGGGCAGTTGAGACTGTCCAGAGATTTCTCAGAACAGGGTAATGGCCATAGTGTTAAAGAATAGAAGTTACTTAGAAAAACTGGTTTCATGGCAGGGAATAGATATTTGGAAGCACACCCGTGAGAAAAACTAAATTGTCATGACTGTTTGGAAAACTACATGCTATGATCTACCAAGTTCTTTGAGTGTATCTAAATAGGTCATGAAAAATATTAATCTTTAAATTGGCATATTAACTCCTCTGTACTTCACATGTCTCTTTTAATGTTGACTCCAGTATTTCTATTGGTTCTTTTGGTTCCTTCTCTTTTCAGCTGACTTTTCTAGTATCCTAGGTCAGATTACATGCACACCAGCCAGTAACTGTACATCTCTTGTTTGATAATCATGAAAGCTCCAAATCTTTACATCTTCTTGCCTCCTCAGTTATGGACTCTGCAGGCCTGTCTCTGTATTTTTATGTGAACCTCCTCAGCATAAAGATTCACAATTCTAACTGGATATTCTTTGGTCTTCATCGGTCTTGGTAACCAGAATCCTCCACTGACTACCTTGCAAAGGGACAGTTTTTTACAATGAAGTAAAACATGAAATGATTTTAATTTAAATCTTTGCAGTGTGTTCTGATATCCATTCCAGGTGCCTGTGGTTTAGAGAGATATTTTTGGCAATGTTGAAAAAACATTGCTCCATGGGTTTCTATGAAACATTTGCGATTTTCCTCATGTGCATCGTGCTAGTAGCAACTCCTAATCAGCAGGAAACAGAGGGCAGGAACAATTTATCCACTAAGTGAGTCATGTAAGGAAAGAGAGAGATTTGCTGATGCTTAACAGTGATATTTTTACATTTTGGTCAAAGACTACTTCTCATAAATGTTTTAACATATGCTAAGCTGAAAGTATTTTGGTTCAATTATTAGTGTGGTAACAAAAATCTTGATATTTTTAACATGAATTTTAAAAAGGAACTCAGAAATAGCTATTGGGCTTTTTCTAAGACTTACTTAAAAATCACTTTGGAGATGCCTAAGTTCTGAAATAGTTTTGAAAAACAAGAAATATATTTATATCTTCCAATTAATATAGAAATAGAACTTTAAAAGAGAACAAGAACAGCAGGAACCCATGTATTAGAAATCTAATTTTTGGGGCCGTCCCTGTGGCGTAGCAGGTAAAGCCACTGCCTGCAGTGCCGGCATCCCATATGGGCACGGGTTTGAATCGCGGCTGCTCCAATTTCAATCCAGCTCTCTGATATGGCCTGGGAAAGCAGTAGAAGATGGCCCAAGTCCTTGAGCCCCTGCACATGCTTGTGAGACTTGGAAGAACTTCTGGCTCCTGGCTTTGGATCAGCACAGCTCTCTCCATTGGGCCATTTGGGGAATGAACCAACCAGCGGATGGAAGACCTCTCTCTCTCTCTCTCTCTCTCTCTCTCTGCCTTTCCTTCTCTTTCTGTGTAACTCTTTCAAATAAATAAATAAATCTTTTAAAAAAAAATCTCAGTTTTGGGGCTGGAGTTGTGGCAAAACAAGTTAAGCCACTGCCTCCGGTAATGCCGGCATCCCATATAAGCACAGAGCTCAGTTCTGGCAGCTTCATTTCTGATCCAGATCCCTTGTAAATTGCCTGCAAAGCTAGTGGAAAATGGCTGGAGCACTTGGACCCCTGCCACCTATTTGGGAGACCTGGTAGGAGCTGCTGCATCATGGCTTTGGTCTGGCCTAGCCCAGGCAGTTGTGGCCATTTGGGGAATGAACCAGCAGATGGAAAATTCTCTCCCTCTCTCTCACTCTTTCTTTCTCTTGCTGTCTCTTCTTATCTCTCTGTAACTCTGCCTTTCAAATAAATAAATAAATATTTTTTAAGAGAGATCTCATTTTAAAAGCAATTTTAATAATGGAACTAGTGAAATAAAATTCTATTCATATTACCATCTAGTTTTCTGTATTATTTTTCCCAATTGTTATTTTTTACCATATTTACTTGGGTGGCAGGAGACCAACCATTGTAGCCATCACCCCTGCCTTCTAGGATCTTCATTAGCAAGCTTATGGAGCAAGAGTCAGTGCTTATACCTAAGTATGTTGATATGGGCACTAGGATAGCTTAACTGGTTGACACCATTAGGCTAAACAGCCATCTCTCTTCAGTTTTATTTAAGAGACAGAATTGTTCTTCAGCATTTCCTGTAGAATTGTTCCTCAGAATATTTGGAGAGAGCTGACTAGCTTGTAAAATGCTCCTCATTGTGGGTTATCATAATCTATTAAGTCTATTAGATTGCTAAGAATCCCTCTTTAATTATATCCTATGTTTTCATGAACTATTTGTCCTTTAGAGGTAAGGTGATGCAGCTTTTTCCTTTATGGAGAAAATTTATTGTACAAAATGAGTATGCAGATCTTGGAGTCAGATTTAGATTTGCATTTCACCTTTTCCAGCAATTAGTTGTATGTTTTCTCTAAATTTCAATTTCCTACTTTTTTAAGTAGGGAAAATGATGAATTTTCAAAGTGGTTGTTGGATGTATTAAGTGATCCAATACATAAGCAAAGCTCCATAGAAGGCTGAACATGTTATTATATTTGCTGTTGGAAACTTGAAGAAATTGACGAACTGGATTAGTAGCATTATATAAAGATAGCCCCCGTATTCAAGAAAGTGAATGGAATTATTTCCTTCATTTGGAAACATGCGAAGCATTTATGTTTCCAAGTTCCAAGCTTCAGATCTATTTGAAGTATCTTTTTTCATTTTCATTTTCCAAAGTAAACTTACATTTATATCTTTATTGCATTTATTTTGGGAATTAAAAATCATGTGTAAAGTAATTTCTCTCTGATACTGTAGAATTTAGCATAAGGATTAAAAAGTAATTTGGTAATTTGACCGTTCTAAACTAATTGCTATTTACTTGTACTTATTTACATAAAGAATAGTACTTTTTCAAGATAAAATCTGTTTAGCAATCATTGTTGCTGAACTGATGACAAGAGCAATGGCTTGAGTTTGGATTCTGGGAATAGGGGTTCAACTGGAGCAGGAGACTTGAAAAAGGAGAAAACACACATTTAATTTGTTGCTTGAGGCAGATTGGTGCCATGAATTATCTTGACTTAAACTGCATCTGTGTTTGGCAACCATCTATGACCTCGTCTGGTCATTCATTCCACTTCCTGCTTATCCTCTGTCCCAGGAGTCCCACCTAGGTAGATGGAACAGTTTTGTTGCAGTTTTTCGTGCTCTGCAATACTCATAGACATCTCTCTTTTCCTCTTGGGTGAAGAACTCAGATATTTTCCCAGTAAGTTAATCTGTAGGGTATTTTGGATACTTTGTTACATCATCTGATGATTCAAAATAAATATTTAAATTTTCCATAGACATTACATTTAAAAATAACATCTGTGATAATTAAAATGAATACCTCATAAGCTATTTTCCAGATTTTGTGTATGTTAGATAGTTTTTGGTAAATTGGAACCAGCTTGTGTTCTGAGGTAGTGTTTTGTGTGATTCTATTGTCTCTAGGCTGATCCTGCTCTCATATCTTAACTTTCTCTAGTTGGAAAATGAAAGTATTATAACTGTATTTAGCTGCAGTGCTCATCAAGTGATCAGACCTTGGAAAAATGAACGTACTGATAAACTTATTCTAAGATGAGGTCCCTGCCTGATGAAAGTTAGGGAATGGGGCTTGGGAGATTCAGGAAGGCCAAGGGCTCTAACAATAGGAGACCATCTAACTCAGAATGTGCTTGGAGCTGTTTTGCGTTGAGTAATTCAACACAACAGAATTCCCATTTTATTCAGATGTTGAGGCTAGAATCAAACATATTCAAGTTTCTTAATGACCTTTGAAGGAATGAAAATGGAAATCATAAAAAGAAAGAAAAAATACAAGTGCGACAATATCTCAAATGTGAACACTTAGGGTGATTTACATAGTTCTTTTCAGGCTTCTGGTTATTCAATTTTTCTTTTAATTTATATGTTTGATTTCCATGCACATCTCTCCTGTCTACTTGTATAAGAGTTACTTTTTAAAATTGATTATTTAAGTGGCTTAGACTTTTGAGGTCATCTCCTTGTAGAATTTTGAAATCAATTTCTGAAGGGTATTGATACTGCAGTTGAATACCAGTGTACATTATTTCTTACATTTTGTGTGGTCACTTTTTTTTTTAAAACTGAGATTTGACATTCAGATACATTGAGAGTTAAGTGGCTAGGGCATTTGAAAGAAACAGAAAGTTATTACAGAAGTGTCCTTCTGTTTGTGAGACATTTTGTCAAAGATACTCTTTTGAATTCATTTAAAAGTTAGAAACACAGTACTGCTATTTAAATAATTCTCCACATAATTCCTTAAAAAGTTGTAATTGCTTTAAGTTTTACTCTTGATTGTAGTCATTTGTTTGATTGTATCTGTGATTGATGCATTTTAATGTTGCAATTGTCTGGCAATTTTCTATGATTATATCCATGACTGGTATTCTTGATGGTGCAATTGTGTGGTAATAGTCTGATTATATCGCTATTAAGATCTTAACACAACTTCCTCTCAGGACATATTTGAAGAATAAAGCCTTCATATCCCAGAGTACAAGCTCCTAGGTAAAGCAAATCCAATTCCCTGACTTGTTGAACTGTCTTTTCATCACATCAACAAGCTGAATAATCCTCAGAAGAAAACCACCGTGTTCACTTTTTCAAATTACAGTATGAAGAGTACACATACATGCACATGTGTGTGTGTGTAATTCCTCTTAATCTGAGATCAGTGAAAAGTCTTTGTCTCATAATAAAGACTGGAAAAGAGCACAGGAATGCATGGGGACACTCAAAGATCAGTATCAGGAAGATCAATGGGAAGGAAGGAGGATTACTCAGGTGACTGCCAGAGGTCAGGTAAAGCAAGTGCAGTGAACCTCTGCATTTAGATTCAACCAACTGTGAATCAAAAGTATTTTTTAAAAAATTGCATCTGTACTAAGAATGCACAGACTTTTTCCCTTGTCAAAAGTCCCTAAAAACAAGAATATAACAAGAATTTACATAGCTATTTGCATGGTATCAAGTATAATAAATAATGTATTTGGAGTATATGGAAAGTTATACTTAGGTTATATCTAAATTCTATTCTGTGTTATATAAGGGACTTGAGCATGCATGAAATCAAAATCTTAGAACTAACCCTCCCTGGATACCAAGGGATGAATGTACGTAAGTTGTCTTTTTCATCTGGCACTTTAAGCTGTAGCTTGTGATGACGTTGAGAGCAAACTGAGTAGAGCTGTGGGGATGGAAGACAGGTGGAAATCCAAGTAAGAATCAAGGATCAACAAAGTAAGGCACACAAAGTGGGGAACTGTTTTCTTTGAGGGGCAAATATGAAGGAAAGGTGAAAATATATAGGGAAATAACTTTTGCATTATTCATTCTTTATAATTTTTATTTGCTTATTTGAGAAACAGTGAGAGCTCCCATTAGCTACTTTATTCCCCAAATGACTGTGATGAATGGGACTGGGATTGAGAACTGGAAACTCAATCAATGTTTCCCATTGAGGTGTCAGGAACTCAATTATTTGAGCCAATAATGCTGCCTTCCAAGGTCTTTGCATTAGCGTGAAGTGGTATTCAGAAACTGGATCTAAAGATTGAACCTAGGCAATAAAATAAGGCATATGGGTATCTTAACCAGTTTTAGTTGCTAGGCTCAATGCCCACCTGGGTTTTGCTTTCTAGCACAGGCAAAATGATTGAACACTGAAAGCAAGAAAACAATCTAAAAATGACATAGTGATACTGGAGATAAAAGGTGTGTGGAGAGGTTCAGAATTTTATTTGAGTTCAAAATTGATTTTGAACAGATCATAAGAATTTATTTCACAGAGGTGTAAAAGGAGGTAATGTGGTGTAGGAAGACAAATTCATTTGTAGGTGGAGTAAAAAGTTGGGAGAATTTCTGCTACTTGATTTCTGTATCTGTTTAATTTATGAAGATATATTTCCCTATCAAAGAATGTCATGAAGTTTTGTGAATACCTGGGGATGGAGAAAATATGGAGGAGTTGGAGACTGAGTTTATAATGAGAACAAACAGAAGGACTGTGGACTGAACTTGGACAGAAGAGATTTGTTTTGGCACAAAGGTGTGGTTTTTCCCTACAGTGCTTAATGGTCTGGATATAAAGGCAGTGAAAGCAAATGTTTGGAATGATCTCCTGATGGTGATTTACAGGTCCAGTGTAGTAGAAGGACAAAAGCCAAACTGATGGTGGATTGTGGCTGGAGAGTACTTGAAAGACTACTGCTTCTGGTTCAAACAGAGATAAAAATGCAGTCGGTGGGAGGCTGATGACCCAGAATAGATGAAATGGCCCATGTCTTCAGGTCTTGATAAAATTTAATAACTTTTAAGAGTAAGAAAGTAAAAATGCTTAAAGGGTAAATGTTTTAAATACAAAAATAGGATCTTAGATTTAAAGGAAGTACTGACAATATGACAAATAATTGATGTAAGATCCATAACATGGCTTAAAATTATCTGAATTAGTTTATTCTCTTGAAGATTTAAATAGTCTAAAATACAACTATTTCATTTTGATTTGTGATTCTTGATAGTGTGTCCCTCTTGAGGAAGATATTTGTTTGATCAACATATTTCCAGCTGTGATACACAGCCTCTACTGAAAATCACCACACGTCATCAACAAGGGAGCCTGGACCTGCGTGGTCCCAACAGCAATTACTAAACACGGGAATCTATTGAGCACTTAGAATGTGAGGAGCGTAGTGAAGGCACTGAAAGTTTGATTTTACTTAACTTTAATTTTAAAACTGAAGCACTATAAACATTCTTCCATTAGTGAAAACATTATTGTTTTAGTGGAACTACATTTCACTTAATGAATGAATTTTGTAGACTATTAGTGTCATATTGTAGTGAACGTGATAGGTATTTTAATATGATTTCATGAGCAATTTTTATACTGATTATATGCTAAAATGATAATATTTTGCATATGTTGTGTTTAATAGCACATGTTATTAAAACTAATTTTGTCAGTATTTTTTTTACCCTTTAAAACTTGACTGCTAAAAAGCTTAAAATATGCACATGGCTTGTATTATATTTATGTTGAGAAAAGTTACTTTAGTTTCGTTGATCATAGCAAGATTTTAGAAATTTTAAAAAAAATTAAATGATAAAATTCTTTTGTAACAAGTAAAAATATGCACAGACATTTATGCACTGGCATATTTTCCCTTATGTACAGAATCATTGAAATTTGCAAAGTAAAATATTTGACAATTATCTGTCATCTCAAGAATTTTCCTTATTAAATTTTACTTACATATTGAGGAGAGACACTTTATGATTAAAATTTATTTTATGTTATGAGAAAACAAAAATTAAGGTGACAGTGTGAAGCCCAGTTTCCAAAGAGCAGGGAAACCAAATGAATTGGGCTTCAGCATTCTGTAGGTTTTCTCCCCATGCAGCCCTTGTATCTCATGGGGCATGTGCTGAATCTTATGGGAACAGGCCAGGCAGAGATGCAGGCAGAGAGAAGTTAAGGGGCAGAGTAATCAAGAGAACATTAAGCAGTTTTTCAGATCTGGGGAGACAAAAATGAGAGTTTGGTTCTGCCAAGGTGCCTGGATTTGCGGAAAGTCTTCTCAGACAAAAAGGAGGAGCAGTGAACCAAGAATGCCATAGCTTTTCTTTTGAGGAATTTATCGGTTCTAACCTCCTCATTGATGTACACAGGAAGGTAGCTAGCAAGGAGAAGATGAGTTTGGCGGTGTTTCCCTGCAGCCTCACTGCATTGCAGCTCACATGCACAGCTAACACCCTCCTTGTGTGCACCTAACTTACCCTGCCCTGCAGTGGAAAACAGCAGCTTCCTCAATTTCACTGATTATAATGTTTTGCTAAATAAAAATATTCATTATGGTTGAGGTTCTGTCCCTGTCATGACCCTTAGTTCATTATAATGCATTTAATAAAATGACCCCTGTTGACACTCCCACTCCCATCACACACCTGAAGCCATGACACTTCTGGTATTTCCAAAATAAATAAAGGGCCATGAAATGGGCGGTACTCAAGTCAAGCCCCAAACTCCTCTATCTTTTAATATTCAGTTAAGCCCTTGCTCACAACCACCCCTGTGCCTCCTGATCACATAAAAGGATGGCTTAGAATTTTGCTGATTGCAACGATCTCTCTTGGGTATACCTGCACTCCTTCCTTAGTGTGCACTTCTGTTTTGTACATAAATACATCTTGCCTCTCTGCTGACATTCATCTATGTCTCATCCTTGAATTTCTTCTTCTGTCACCGACAGGAACCTGGACCCAGACACTCCACTATATCCTTCTGCCTGTATCCACTTGTTTGTATCCACAGTCATTAAGATGCTATATTTTTCTTAGATCACTCTCATAACACTCTGTTTGGCAAATGCCTGTCTATAAAAAGCCAGGGATTTTAGTGTTTCTCAAGAATAACAACTTTGTATTGTGTACTTTTCCAATATGCAGAAAAAAAGTTATTGTACAAATTGTTTCCAAGATTTTGTACTGGGAGTACTTAGGCAGTTCTGCTTTGCTGAAAGTAGAAATGATTTTTTTAATTTAAGAGTTTACATAATTAAAATAATTTCTCATATGATAATGCAGCATTTTTGGAAAAAAGACTTTTGTGTTTCCTTAAGATTATTTTATTTAGTAATTATCATAATCTCAGATTACTTTTGGTTATTAGAATTTGAGCTCCCAAACTTTAGATGATTCATTAATCAGCATAGATATAGATAACAGAATTCAGATTAATTTAAGTATCAAGAGCAGCTTATCAATGAATGTCAGAGAAAGTTGTGAATAGAAACATTTCAAAGAGAAATTATTTCAAAAGGAAAACAGTCATTTGAAGTTTTTCTAGATAAAGGAAGAGTAGATAGCATTTCTGATGCTAATTTTATTTTAGACCACCAAATGATTTTTAAAAGCTCTGGACCAGTTGCGATCTTTATTTGCAATATCTTAATTCAATGAATTTATTATTTAATGACTTAACTTATTGCCATATTTTGCTATGGATATTTACATATGTGAGAGTACTTCAAAAAGTTCATGGATAAAAGATTTAAAAGCAACATATTTTGGTGCATACAGATAAAAGCTATTAATTTTATAGTGAGGATGGAATGGGCTACCTTGGAAATCTGTGATCACCAATTGCTGGGAATGTAAAGGCAAAGACTCCATGCATTTTTTGTGTACTGTGGTATGTGTTTTCCATGTGTACTACATGAAGTACCCTTATTTATAAGTGTACCTAGCTAAAAACACAAAGCAACACCTGATGGTGTTTTGTTTTAACTCTTTCACTGCTTAGTAGCAAGATTTTTAAAGCATTGGAAATAATCTGTTTGTGGGTGGGAACCAAGATTTAGAACTAGTAAACCTGTAAATTTGACATTCTTCTTCCTTTTAAACAACACTGGGAGGATTTGCTGGGTATGAAAGAGTACAAGAGGGGAAGCAAGTAGTGACCTGGGAAGCATTTCTACACTGAAGCTTCACCACAGAACTCTGCCGTATGTGTTGTCCTGTATGTTCCTATCTTGTTCTTGCAAGGATAAAATAAATGGAAAATCTAAAAGGGGCTCAAAGAGACACAAATGATTGTCCCAAAGAATAAGATATGTCAAGTATGTTGTTCTGAAACTGAATTCAGAAATACAATTTGTAAATGATGCAGACATTGGTATCTATCTGTATTTATGCCCAAATTAAAACTAAAACTGTATATTTAAAACGTTTAACAAAACAACTTATTTGAGTGGCACACACACACACACACACATAGAGGGAGAGAGATTGAGCATGAGCTCTTCTGGTAGCTCACTCTCTAAATGCCTTCAACAATTGAGGCTGGACTAGCTGAAATCAGGATCCTGGAACTCCATCTGGGTCTCACGGGAGTGACAGGAACTCCAGTATTTCCCCTGCTGCCTCTCATGATGCGCACTAACAGGAACCAGGACTCAGATCAGGACTCCACTCTGTGATGCAGGAATACAAAACAGCAGGTTAGCCACTGCACCAAATGCCTGCCTGTAAAACAGCATTTTTATTTTAACCTGGAATATAAAGATGTTGAATTACCAGAACAATTATTCTATCTGTTCTGTTCCAATGCCAATATTCTTTTCATTACTATGGTTGGTAAATTGGAAGGTGAGGACTATTAATTTAGAAAAATAAAATCTACAACTTTGTAAGAATGAAGAAAACTAATGATGCATAAATTCAAGTGGCTCTTGTGATATTTATTTCTGATTTTAATCTATTTCAAGCGAAGAAAACCAAAAAAAAAGGTGTATACTAAAAGAAGCTTACTAAAATACTGTGTAAGAACTAACAAAAATAAGATAAGATATCCTGAAATTCAATAAGAACTTAGTGAAAATTGTGAAATCTACTGCAACCATGTTATATTTGCCAAGACAATAGTACCTAATTTAAATTTATTTAATTTATTGCAAGAATTGCAAGGCAATAAAGAATGTTTCAATTAACAATTCTGTATTTTGAATTATTAGAAATAAACCATTAGAAATGTAATTGTCCTTCTAATTTAACATCATAAAAATAGCCTCAGTATAAAAGGGCAATATATAATTACACTTTTCCCAATATGTCTACATTTTTGTTCTTATTGTCTTTCTTTTGAAAATAAATCTGGATACCAAATATTAAAGTATTCAGCTGTTAGATGAGCATTTAAAAAACACCCAGTGTAACAAAGTAATTGTTTTAGCATCTGTTTCTTTTTAAAATGAAATCCTTTTTCCTATATCATTTCTAAAATATCATAGGCTGCTGGTTTTGAATTTATGTGCTCTTTTATCAACATTGCTACTTAACAAATACATTTTCGAAATTTTTGCTTGAATATCAAGAGGAGAAATAATACTTTTCCTCTGGAAATTTTACTTCTTCAGGAAAGCATGTTTCAAATACCACCACCTTCTTCAACTTTTCTTTTTTTTTTCCTGTCCTATACTGATCTTCCTCTGTTCTGAATTCCTATTTTGTGTTTCTTCTGTCTCACTTGCATAATCTTACTTATCCTCTGCTTTTGTATGAGAATAAATCAATTATCTTTTCAAGTTCGGATGAGAATGTTATTCTTCTACCTTTTTCAGTATAGTGTCAGAAATAGAGCAAGTGTCCCAAAAATATTCAATGATTCCAAGTTCATTTTTCAGTAATAGGAATCTTGGGGTACCTGAGTTATTGATACATCATGTTCTAAATATCTACCAAGGGATCAAATGCAACAGTAACAGCCAGCTTAGATATCGTTCATGGCCAACCTTTCTGAGCAGCTTTTGTGAGGATATACTTGGTAAAGCCATAAGTTGAAGAGCTCTGGAATGGTTGATCTTTTGTCTACTCATAATTTTGTCATTATTGTCTCATGAGTGCCAAAATTTGCTGCTTTATTTCTACTCCTGGCTGTTGCACTATTGTCAAATGCATATGTCAAACTTTTGATCTAAGATCTTTTGCAGTGTGGGGAGTGAGAAATGGTTTTACCATACCATCCTCAAGTATTAAAAATGATCATCACTACCACAAAAAATTAATGTCTGGGGAGTATTTATACATAGACCAAATATAACTGAAAGTACCAAAAAAAGTAGAAATTTTGATCAAATATTTTCAGGGGGGGAAAAGACAAATAACTTCATTCTTTCTTAGACTTAAAAGATTGGGTTAGAAAACCAGTCTAGATAGAAAGATATTTGAAAAGCTGTATGTTTTCAGTAATATTTCTGAATCACTGTCCTTCTTAGCTGTTCCTGTCTTTTGTAATTCTCATAAAAATATTGTTTGGAAGATACAGATTGCCAGCTCAAACTATTTTTGTTATATTCAGCTGAATATATTTTATTTAGTTTTGCAAGATAAAGAGTTTTAATATACTGATTGTGTACACAAAGAGCAATGCCACACTCTATATCTAAATTCTACATGCACAGATTCTCTCCTTGTGTTTTCTGTAGACACTAATTCCTTTTTTTTTTTTTTTTAGTCACTAGTCACCTTTTTTGAAAAGGTGCAACAAATACATATTAATGACTCTATCTGATAATGGAGTTAAAAGCTCTTTCATTCTAGGGTGGCTGTCCTTTTTGCGAGATTATCTTCTCCAGCTCCAGAGCAAGTAGAAGATGCTTTCTTTGCTCCTTAACAAGCAATATTTCATCTGTCTTAGGTTGCCCTATTTCTTATTGTAAGATCTTGAACACTGTCAGAAGTCCACCATTTTCCCTGACAGAGAGTCCAGTTCCTGAACTTGATGGATAACTCATTACTTGAGAAATGCTTTGTTTATCCAGAAAATCAAAGCTCATAAAAATAATCAGAAAATTTCATTTATATGAAATTCTACAGCAATCGAATTTCCTCCATTCCGGGAAAACATGTAGGGAGTTTGGTTTCCATGGTTACTTTTTTACTAGTCTGGCACTCTCTGTGGGTCTATGCTAAACTGGACTAGAGATCAACAAGCCTGGAGTCATCTTAATGAGGCAGAAACATAATGAGAATCATGTTTTATGACTGTGCAGCAGTTTACAAAGTATACAATTTTTCAGGCTACAAATGTAAATAAAAATTTCAGTTTATAATTGTGTACAAAAGTAATAACATATGAGCTTTAGTTCACAAGACTATTTAATAATGGCATAGGAAGAAGAAGAGAATAAAAATATAATTATCATCTATCTACTTATGATATCATACTTATGTATGATGCACATAATGTACTCATTCAGATTCCTTAAAAAAAAAAAACAGAAATAAAACTGCCATCTGATCTAGAAATCTTGCTACTGGGTACATACATAAAAGAAATTAAATCATTATATCATAGTGGGAGCAGGTGGTTAGTTAGTGCTTAAAAACCCAAAGTTCACATCAGATTACCTGGTTCAATTCCTGGCTACAGCTTCTGCCTCTTGCTTCCTGTTAATGCAGACAATAGGAGGGAACAGTTGATGGCTCAAGTAAGTGGATCCTTGTCACCATGGGGGAGACTTCGACTGTGTTACCAGTTCCCAGTTTCAGCCATAGAACAGCCCCAACTGTTGTAGGCATTTGGGGAGTGAACCAGATGGTGGGAGCATTCTATCTGTCTCTCTCTCTTTCTGTGTGTGTGTGTGTTTATGTGTCTGCCTCTCAAATAAATAAATGAAACTAAAAAAAAAAATTGAAACGTGCATCACCACGTTTATTACACCACTATTCCCAATAGTCAAGATATGGAATCAATTAAGGTGTCTGTCAACAGATGAATGGATAAAGAAAATATGATATATAAACATGTAATATTATTTAGCCACAAAAAAGAATGAAATCCTGTCATCAGCAAAATGAGTGGAAATGGAGGACATAATGCTAAATGAAGTAAACCAGACATAGAAAGAAAAGTATCAGGGTAGTGATTACAAGAAGCCAGAAGGGGTAGCAGAGGATAGAGGAAGGTTGCCTAATAGGTACCAAGTCAGAATTAGATAGAAGGATTGAGTTCTAGCATTACATAACACACTGAGGTTAACACAGTATTACTCAACAAACTATTACACATGCGCTGACCAAATAAAAGTGAGAAGCTTCAAGACTGTAATCATAAAGTGATGACAAAGGGGAGAAATTTGATGACCCTGATTTGATCAGGAACATTGTACAATGCATTTAAATATTATACTGTATGTCATAAATAAGTGTAATTATTAATAAAAGTCTTAACGTGTTTTAAAAAGTTTGAAAACACTTGAAATGACCTTAAAAATGCAGTAACTCATTAAATTGAATTTTTCTATAAATGTGGAATGTTATAAGTAAATTATTCTAATTTAGGACAGTATATGTGATTTTGCGGGTATTGAAAGAAATTTGTGTTTACCTATTTTAGTATGTATTTAGACCTATGGTAAACTAAACAAAATTTATTTTTAAGATTTATTTATTTATTTGAAAGTCAGAGTTGCATAGAGAGAGAGAGGGAGAGGGAAGGGCAGAGAGAGAGGCCTTCCATCCTCTGATTCACTCCCCAGATGGCAGCAATGTCAAGGGCTGAGCCAGGCCAAAGCCAGGACCTTCATCTGGGTCTCCCACATAAGTTGCAGGAGCCCAAGCAATTGGTTCATCTTTCACTGCTATTTCTAGGTCATTATCAGGGAGCTGGATGGGAAATGGAGCAGCCAGCACACAAACCAGCACCAATATGGAATGCTGGCATCACAGGTGGTAGCTTTACCCGCTATGCCACAATGCCAGCCCACCAAACAAGATTTTGAAGTCTTTGTGCATAGCTCAAAATGTATTTCCAAGATTATGTATTCAAGGACACCTCTAACCCCTCTTATTCAGGAAGTCCTTTAATTTTTCTTGTGAAGAAAATACAATATAGATTTTAAATTGCATTTCAAGAATCAAGCTATGTGTCAAAAATATATTTTTGTTGTGTATATGGTCTCTGTGTAAAGTAGAAAGAGCTTTGATACACTTTTGTTTCATATCACATCTGGATAGTAGCCCTACTGTAGTTATTTCTCAATTATCTTCAATAAGTATCAAGCTTGCTACACAGATAAAGGACTGGAAGAACTGATGGTGTATTTTTTATAAATAAGTTTCGGTGGGGCCATACCATATTTAAGCCATAGCAAAGAGTAAGAGATGGTTTCCTTTTAAAGGATTTATTTGTATTTTATTTGAAAGGCAGAGATAGAGATGAGCGAGATAGAGAGATGAGATAGACAGAGATAGAGATAGAGATAGAGATAGAGATAGAGATAGAGATAGAGATAGAGAGATAGAGATAGATAGGAGAGAGAGAGAGAAAGAGATAGAGATGAGAGAGATAGAGATAGAAGAGATGGAGATCCTCCATCTGCTGGTTTACTCCCCAGGTGGCTGCATGGGCCAGGGCTGGGCCACACTGAAGCGTGGAACCAGGAGTTTCTTCTGGATCTCCCACGTGGTTGCAGGAGCCCAAGTACTTGGACTATCTTCTGCTATCTTCCCAGGTGCATCACTAGGGAGCTGGATTGGAAGTGGAGCACCCGGAGCTCAAACTGGTGCCCACACGGGATGCTTGGGTCACAGGTGGTAGCTTTACCTGCTGTGCAACAATGCCAGCCACTGATGGTGGAACTTTTTGATTAATAACCTAAGTATGAGATACTTCAAGAAATCCAGCAACTCCCCCTTTCAACTGATGGACAGTAGATTTTTTTTTTTAAATAATAATGTTCTGTTCTTGGAAATATAGGCTGTATACTGATCAGAAAATGGAACACCCTCCATTTCAAAACTGTTTTTTTTTTTTTTCCCCGAAAGATGGAGTGCCATTTTGTCCTTTTAACTTAGGAAACTCATATCTTCAGAAGTATGGTGGAGTGGTTGTGGACATAACTAGAGATAGCTTGAAAATTGTCTGTCTAGGTGTCATATTTAATGATGGAATCAATTAGACTTTTAAAATGGTAGGCAAAGAATAGATTTTTAAAAATATTTAAAAATAAAAATATTGACATGGAGACTCAGAAGCAGCAGTGAAGAAAACTATACAAAACAGAAACTCACTTCAGGAAACTCTTTGCTATCACGGATGTGAAAACCATCAGAACTCGAGCAGGCTAGGGGCTGGCATTTGGTACAGAGGTTAAACATTGCCAGTTGGAATGCCTACATTCCATACTGGAGTGCTTGGTGTAGTCATGGCTTTTCTGCTTCCAGTGTAGCTTACTGCTAATGCACGCCCTGGCAGGAGGTGATACACAGTACTTCCTGCTATCCACATGGAAGACCCGGATTCCAAGCTCATGACTTTAACCAGGAATAACCCTGTCTGTCGTAAGCATCTGGGGAGTAAACTAAAAAATAGGAGCTCCCTCTCTTTGTCTCTCCCTTTCAAATGAAAATAAATACATAAAAATGTAAAGAAAGATCAGATAGTTAGAAAGGAGAAGGACAAGTTATCCAATGTCAGAAGAAAATATTCAACAGTGAAATTAAAAAGCAGAGCTCCCAAACAAGTGAATTGTTTTAAATATATGTAAGAGAGATAATAGATACTTTTCTATATAACAAAGGAAAAAAAATAAAAGGGGACAACAGAGGAAAAATTACAAGTGTTTCAATAGGAGAAAAGAAACAGATCATATATTTGTTGTTAAAATCATTAAATTCTCATTGGAAAAATATTTATTAAAATTATGAGTATATTCAGAATAAAACAGCCTCTAGGAAAAATTTCATCACCTCTTCAGGTAAAACATTTTAAAAAATGCAACCTCTATTCAGAATAAAAGATAATCTGCAATGATACAGATCATAAAGGATATAAAACTCAAGATTATCTATAAAAGAAGTATTTGGTCTAACAATCCTCTTTACCCAAAACTGACAGAAGGCAAAGGAGACTTGAGATAATTTTTATCCAAATTAATTTTCTTAGCCATACAAACAGTAGTTAAATATGCAAATGATTAATTTACAGATTCCCTTGAAAATTTGGGTAGTTTATACTGATAAACAATATGTTTATCCAGGTGGACAGATTGTGTCTCAGTTGACCACTGGGAATTTCCTAAATAGAGAAGTGGAGTTATTTACTGATTTAGTCTTGTCTTTCATGGATCAAGTCATCATGGGGACAAAGGTAGTCTTCAAGCTTCTCTTACTCATGTGTATCAACATGATCTCGAGTCTCATTAACTAGAAAAAAGAAATGATTTTTTTAAAATGTCTCAATAGTAATAAAAGTCACACCACTTCTTAAGTGTGGAATGTATAATTTATATAGAATATGTAAGATTAATTGTCCATCTGTGCATACAGTTATATCAAAATATTAGAAAATTCCATTAAAATGTATAAATTTAAACTGTATTCTATTGAGAAAGAAAGTTTCTAAGCTTGAGTAGCAGTAACAAAATATCAGCCTATGTTTATAGGAAATGCATAAAAAATAATGATAGCAACTATAATTGACAAATTTTGAAATGGCAAATGCAAATAAAAAAGAAAAATCAGTGTACATTTAAGTCATGCTGTTGTCAATATAAATGTTCTAGAAGTAGGAAAAAAGTAAATTTAAATAGAAAATGGTAGATGGCATGCTGTATATAGTAAAGAGCATAGCCTGGACATATATACAAAAATAACTTTTAGAAATATAGGACAGAATGAACAAGAAGACAATAGTAATGCATTAATAATTCCAGGCTTTATCACCAATTTCAGAAATAAATTAACAAATAAATATTCATAATTAAAAATACTACTAAACATTTTAATCATTGGGAAAACAGAAAAGACTGCATATTTAACAAAATCATAAGCAAAATCTCTTAAATATAGAAAACCAAATTATAATGGATATATTTTCTGTTTTGATTAAAATGCCTATGGGCATTTCTTTAAAAGTTGAAGCAGCATCAACAATGGCAACACTTTACAACCATTATTTTATTAAGTTAAAAAGATACAAAACTTTCCCAACTTTTGAGTGAAAATGGAAATTCTAATCATTAAAAAAACCACTAGGGTCAATGAAAAGACTGTTATCATTAATTAGTAAATAGGAATGAATGCAAATTTACTAATCAGTAGTTCAAAAATTTAAATAGGCTAAATTAAAAATACAGTTAAGCAAAGCCAGAAAAGGGGTTAAAGCAATATACAAAGACATTTATGACTATAAAATATGAAGATACTTCCAAAATTTTATGGGAAATATTATTAAAAGTTTATTTTGGTGTCAAAAATCTTTAAATCCATGCTGTTTTTTCATAATATGCATTTTCATGAACTTTGAAAGAACTTTTTAAAATATTTATTTATTTATTTGAAAGTCAGGGTTACACAGAGAGAGGAGAGGCAGAGAGAGAGAGAAGTTCACTCTCCAATTGACCACAACCACTGGAGCTGCGCTGATCAGAAGCCAGGAGCCAGGAGCTTCTTCTGGGTCTCCCACACGGGTGCAGGGGCCCAAGGACTTGGGCCATCTTGTACTGCTTCCCCAGGCCATAGCAGAGAGCTGGACTGGAAGTGGAGCAGCCAGGACTCAAACCAGGTGCCCATATGGGATGCCGGTGCTTCAGGCCAGGGTGTTAACCCACTTCGTCATGGCGTTGGCCCCTGAAAGAACTCTTATGCATGGATTTAAAAACTTTTTGGCAGCAAAATAAACTTCTCTTTTAATTCTGTTTTCTATGAACTTTTGGAGTTCTGCTCAAAGGTGAATGGAGAATTAAGTCTTGTAAATGTTTTCTCAATGAGTCTTTTGTGTCAGATATCTGCTGATAGCATGCATGGACCATGTAAATTGTTCCACACAACTACCCAAGGAAGCTGTTACTATTATACTATTTTATAGGTAAGGATTAAAACCTTAGAGAAAGAAAATTATATTTCAAATTGTATTTCAAATAAGAAATATTATTTTTTTAAATTATTTACTTAGTTGTAAGGCAGAGAGAGAGCAGTGCAGCTGGATTAGAACTGTCTCTGCTATATGGTATGCTGATATCACACAGCTTATGCCAGTGCACCACATTGCTTACTCCAGGGAAATTTCTCATGCAAGATTGCTTACCTTTTCTACATTATTCTCTCACATGCTACTTTTTTAATGCCAAATATACAATTAATTGTTTTGTGGGAAAAATAGTGATTAGAAATGGACATATTTATTTAAATAAATTAAAAGTGAGAAAGTGTTGTATGGGTAAGTTTCTTAGTTGCATAGAGCAGAAGATATTCTAGTGTATTTAGGCAGAAATGGGTTTAGTAGGGATATATCTTACATACAAAATTTTTGGGAGTGCTACAATATAACCAAACATAAAATTTTCCCAAAGGAGCTCTTCTCCATGATGTAGAAGCTTCCTTCAGTTATTGCTGGCTCCAGATCATTCTACTCTGCATCCATTTACTGCAGTGACATATTTCCTGGCCTAGCCTGGGTTATCATGCTTCCAACCCCTGGTTTTCTCATAACCTCTATATATAAGAATATGATTGGTACTTTGATTGGCATAGCTGAATCTAAATGCTGCACCATGCTGATATGGAAGCGAAGAAATGTAGTGGTTATATTTATTTACTTGGTGTTGGGAGGTGAGATTTATTAGTGGAGGTTATCACACAGTGGGGAAGATATTTAAAATAATGTAGGAAGCCACAAAACACAAACTGTATAAAAGCCCATGCAAGAGAATTAGAAAAAACTAAATATATTATGTAAAATAATATTAATTAGTTTCAAGATGTCTTATGAAGCCCATGAATCATCAAGAAATTATCAAAGTTGACTGAAGTCATTACAGAAATCTTAACAAAGCTGCAAGAAATGAGAATGTTGCCTTGTCTCCAAAGAAAGTGAATCCAGATTATTTTAAAGACTATTATTTTCAACTCTTCAAGGAATAGATAATCTTCAAGCTATTAAAATGTTTTCAGAATATAGAGGATGAAAAAAAGTTAACCAGTAATGTTATTAACAAAATCCAACAAAGAGAGTATAAAAAGGAAACATCAATTTCAATTATGAATACAGATGCAAAAATAATGCTTAAATCATTGGCAAATGATATCCAGCTGTATTTATAAAACTTATTTCACCATGCTCAGTTGGGGTTTAATTCATGAATGCAAAAATGTATTAATATTAAGAAATCTATTAATGAAATCCTTCATATTAATAGATCAAAATTGAAATATATTTATTTCCATGCGAGAATTTGATTGAACATAGTGACCATGACTGACTCAAGCAAAAGACTAGAATTTTTGCCTCAATCCAGTAAAGCTATATACAATATATATCTATATCTAAATGGAGACAATATTTTTATTATTTATAATTATTCTGTCTCTATGGGCAACAAGATCAGAAAAATAACACAAAACTAAGAGACATGGGTGATATGTGTGATGACCTTCGCTCTCAGGTCAGACATCCAGCTGGATATTTTCTGCAGTTGTTTAACCTGGGATGATATTTAAGTTCACTGAATCTTGCTTTGCATGGTTTAAAATAGTGTTGTTGCTTCTGCCTGTACTTGATGTTGATGTGAATAAAGGAGATTGCACATCTCAAGGATGAAGCTGGTCCTGTGAGCACAGGTCCATTGTTTATTATTTTTAGTATCATTAGGATGCATCAAGAAACAGTTAAACTTATAGTCAGTAGATTCATTTTATACCAGGAATATATAGTCTGAATTCTTTAAAAGCCTTTTACATTTCCTTTCTAAATCTGAACACATACAATATAGTCATCTCCTTTGTCATCAGCAAAGCAATCACAGGACCAAGCAAGATGGCTGAAGAGAGAGGTTTTGTACTCACCTTTGCCACAGAAAAGACCAGAAGAAGCAAAGGAAGGATTGCACTTCTGGGAGATTGAGGGAAAGAAGTGATGTGAATGACAGCACAGAGACTCTACAGCCAGCAGAGAGATAAGAGCAAAGCTTGCTGTCATTGCTACCCAACTCCCCAGGGGGGTAAAACTATCTTGCTGGGAAAAGGTAAGCAGAAAGCTCCAGACGCCACCATGTCTGCAGATCAACAGCTCTAACAAGTGAGTTCCGTGGCTCTCACTGGCCTTAAATACAGTGAGGTCCTACCAACTGCTTTGTTTACAAAGGGGAACCCAAATTCCTTTCTCTGCTCTCAAAGCCCTGGATCCAAATTGCTGCAGCACAGGGGCTGCTTCACTCCATTCTGTATTAGGAGACAGCAAGCAGCTCCATCATTAACAGTAGTTGCTAGAGCTGCAGCTAGGCCACTTACAGGGCAGCAAACAGGCTGCTTTCTTTCCTGCAGCTATGGGATTTCTGTGCACAAGCCCCAAAGCCATGGTTGCTCATGTTGCATGATCTAAGAAAGTTCCCTCTGCTTCTTGGGGCTTGGCAACAGCAGCAGTCAATACATAAGCCCAGATGCCCAGGCCTGAAGTACTGTCCTGAATCTCTTCGCACAGGATGCTGGGAGGAGGGCACACGCCCCAGCATCACATCTTCCATACCTTGTATAGGAACTGAGGGCCGTTCGTTCTGTGCCCTGCAGCTCTGGGACTATAGCCGTTGGTGCTGCAATACTTGGAGTAGCTTGCAGTCACTGGTGGGACCTGGCAGGCCCTTTCTGTATTCCTCTGCTTTCAGGTCTGCAGCTGCCAGTCCACATCCCCAGAAAAACCATCACTGTACGTGTGAGAGCTGGGAAAGGACCCTCCTGCATGCTGCAGCTCTGGGAGTGTGGTTGTTGGTTCTTTATGTACCAGGGGTACCTGCACCCCACTGTGGGGCTTGAGAAAGGACCTACCTGCATTCCTCTTCTCCAGTAGTCACCATGCAGGACCTGGGTAAGGTGTCCTTCAAGGGCTGCAGTGGTGGGACTGCGATTTTGAATCTATATTGGACAGGGTCACCCTAGTGTAACCCGAGAGACCTGGTAAGGACTCCATTGCATCCTGTAGCTCTGAGTCTGTCACTGTTTGTTGTATAATTCCCAGAGGCATCTGTGTTTGCCCATAGGGATTGGAGAAGACTCTGCCGCCCACTGATTCAGGCTTGCACAGGCTGGTACATAATCCCCAGCACAATTTGTGACCAACCTGTGGGCTGTGGGTTAGGTACATTCTGATTCCTGCAGCTGTGAGACTCTGCCCGTTGGAGCCATATTCCATAGTCAGCTGAGTTCCCCAGTGGGATCTGGGGAGGACGCTATATTAACTCTGCTGCTCCAGCTCCGTGCCTGCCAGTGCCTATTCCCCAGCATAACCTGCATGTAAAATGTGAGCCATCGGTGATGTCTCCCCTACATCCTGCAGCTCTGGCACTGTGAATGTTGTCTGTATACGTTTGCCCTGTGAGGCCTACAGAGGCGCTATCTCCATTCCACTGCTGCAGGCCTACTGATACCAGGGCTAATTGCTGGTGTAATTTACACTTTTCCAATGAGACCTAGCAAGGTACCCTTCCTGCTCTGCTCTCTGAGACTGTGACTATTAGTACTATAATCCTCAGGGTCACTGGACCCTACCCTGAAAGACCTAGAGAAGATCCTATCTGCATATTCTTGCTCCAAGCTCATACCTGCCATGCAAAATCCGTAGTGTAATCTATATTCACCCCATTGGACCAGAGAAATGCCCTTTTATATCCTTCAGTGCTGGGAATAGGGCTCTCAGCACTATAAACCCCACATTCACCCATACCCATAAAGCAGGACCGGGAAAGATTCTATCCACTTACCTCAGTATTAGGGTCACAGCTGTTGGTGCCACAAGCCCAGCATCACTCACGCTTGCTTTGTGGGACAAAGTCAAAGTCCTCTCTGTCTCACTGCTCTAGGAACATGGATGCAGCCATCACAAACCAATAACAAATGAAGAGATCAAAGAAAAAGTCCAGGACTTGATGGCTTTACATCTGAATTATGTAAAACATTTAAACAGGAACTAGTATTCCATAATGTTGTATTCCATAATGTTGAAAAATATGGAACTCTACCAAACACTTTTTATGAATTGAGTATACCCTGATACTAAAGACATAACACAAAAAGTAAACTACAGACTGGTATTCTTGATGAAGATTTATATGTAAAAATTCTCAGCAGAATATTAACAATCTTACATAACACTACATCAAAAAGATGAAAGGAAAATCCAGTATGAAGGAATAGGATAATTAACATCACAGAAGAGTGAAAAATGTGTTTGAAAATTGGAAAATGTTGAGAAGATCAAAGTGACTGGAAAACAGTGCACATGGAAGCAAGTGCAAGAGGTGAGTCTGGCAGTATGTAACAGTGAAGAGCCTTAAACCCCATGGTAAGATGCCTAAACTCCATCCTATAATTAACAGGTAATAAAACTGTTTAAAACTTGTAAAAAATTTGAAGATAGACAAAAATAGCAACATAATCTTGTGTTTGGTTAAATAAAGTTTATATCATGGAGTTAATTTGGGAGAAGCTAGTGATTAAAGGTAGGCTATGGCCATGATTAATTCGAAATATGTTTTATATCTGAGCTAGGGTATAAGAAGATGGAATGGAAAGCAGGGAGCTATGTTTTTGTTTTTGAAAAACTCACAGATTAGAGTAGGATAACAAAAATAATTGAAAATGATTAAATTTTTATCCAGAATGATTTGAGATGGCGGGGTTATCTTTTACCAATAAAGGGAACAGAGCTAAAAATTAATTTTTGTTCTAATGGCAACCTCTGTTTACTTTCAACTTTGTTTTTCTTTAATTTGTGTTGTGGCAGGAGTTTAATGTGGAAATGCCAGCAGGCAATAGTGTGTTCAAATCTCATATTAAAATCCTGCCCCTTATATATGTTAATATTTTGAATATCAATGACAGTAAGTGTATCTTTTATGATGTTATTTATAATCACAAAGTGTTTCACATGTTGGTAAGTATAATATGTAAATTCTTCCTTCAGCTTTGACTGGGTTGAATTTCAGTGATAAAGATTTAGTAATTGTTAGAAAGGAGTTAAGAAGGAAAAAATAAAGGAACGAAAATGATTAGTCTTTGGTTCTATCCAAAGAGAGTGTTGGATTACTTTTTCACCTTTATTTCACTCAAATTGTGAATCTAAACACAATTTTTTAAGAGTTTATTTATTTATTTATTTATTTATTGACAGGCAGAGTGGACAGTGAGAGAGGGAGTCAGAGAGAAAGGTCTTCCTTTTCCATTGGTTCACCCTCCAATGGCCGCTGCAGCCGGTGCTGTGCTGATCCGAAGCCAGGAGCCAGATGCTTTCCCCTGGTCTCCCATGCGGATGCAGGGCCCAAGGATCTGGGCCATCCTCCAGGGCCTTCCTGGGCCACAGCAGAGAGCTGGACTGGAAGAGGAGCAACTGGGACAGAACCCAATGCCCCATCCGGGACTAGCACCTGGGGTGCCGGCGTCGCAGGTGGAGGATTAGCCTATGGAGCCAAGATGCCAGCTAAGAGTTTACTTTTAATTATTTGAAAGGCAAATGCACATGTACACAGAGGCAAGAGGGAGTAGGAGAAAGGGAGAGAAAGAGTGCTTCAGTCCACTAGTTCACTCTTCAAATGCCCGCAACAGCTGGGGCTGGGCCAGGCAGAAGTCATGAGCTTGGGACTCAGTCAAGGTCTCCTACATGTGTGACAGGAACTCAACTACTTGAACTGCCACCTTCTGCCTTCCAGGGTGCATATTGGCAGGAAGGTGGAATTGAAATTTGAGCCAAGACTCCAACCCAGGCACTCTGATATGGAATGTGGTCATCCCGAGTGGCATTCTAACCCTTTCACCAAATATCTGCCCAGAAACATGTCATTAAGATCAAGTCTAGTTACACCAGTGTTAAATACTCAATCAGTGGGAATGTATTCTGCAAGGTAAATATGCATAGTCATGGTTTACTCCTGAAGGGAGCAAATTTTAGATCAGTTTGTCTGAAATCGTTTTTTTTTTTTTTTTTTTTTTTTTTTTTTTTTTTAATTTGACAGGTTGAGCCATAGACAGTGAAAGAGAGAGACAGAGAGAAAGGTCTTCCTTCCATTGGTTCACCCCCCAAATAGCCTCTCCGGCCGGAACTATGCTGATCTGAAGCCAGGAGCTAGGTGTTTCCTCCTGGTCTCCCATGCCGGTTCAGGGCCCAAGCACTTGGGCCATCTTCCACTGCCTTCCAGGGCCACAGCAGAGAGCTGGACTGGAAGAGGGACAACCAGGACTAGAACCCGGCGCCCATATGGGATGCCAGGACTGCAGGTGGAGGATTAACCAAGTGAGCTACGGCGCTGGCCCTTGTCTAAAATCTTAATTCATACAAATGCCCATTCAAGTCAAATTACTTTCTGAATTAGTAGGTCTGATATTCTGCATTTCTAAGTTCCAGGTGAGAATGAAACTGCTGGTCTATGCAACGAATTTTGAGTTGAAGAACTCTAGATCTACAGCGTTACTCTAGGAAAGGATGAATTTGATGGCTTAAAGTTCTGCAAAGAGTGTTTTAGCAATCTGTACAATAATAGAAAGCTGTAAGATTTTCTGTTAAATTACTGAACCCAGTTTTCATCCCTCGTTTGTTATGATTCAGTTTCTGAACACTGGCCTTGTTGCTGGAAATGACTGATGGCACTGCAGAGTGTGAAGTCACAGGTCTTTTTGGATTTCAGTTACCTGAAAATTGAATCTTGAATTGTGACAAATTCTTAATCTTGGCTCCACGAAGGATGGCCTCAGGTACCACACATCCCTGGAAGCAGCATTTCCTGTTCTAATATGACTGTGAGATTTTCAATAGCTCCTTCATTTTTTCCCTCTCTGCTTTGAAGTTTCTTTGATCTCTCAGCTACCTGAAGAGAATGGGCTAACTTTCTAGCCTATCAGGAAAATATCCCTCAACCACTTCCACTGCAGATATAAATAAAAAAATAAACATCAAGTGCACAATCAAATTTTTCCCCCTCTGGTATTCTTCACTGAATATTTGGTAATGAATTCAGTCACAAAGTTGTGAAATAGCTAAAGTTTAACTTCAATACCTTCCAACCTTAAAAGACTCCTTCTTTATCCATCACTAGGAATCATAATCTTTTTTCCTTTGTTTACTATGCCATTTAGTTCATTTTCTATGTACATGATTAACAATTGAGCTAGGACTACTCTCTTGAATAATTTATAGTATAGTTAAAGTAGATTAAATTGTTAACTGCCAAATTTCAAATATAAATGTTGAATTACAAGTTTGGTATATTCAGGTCCTTCTCTATGCTTCTTAAATCAGTATCAGCCATTGTAGTGTATGCAAATCTATAATTTTAGTAATGATTAATTAGTGAGCAACCAACTAATAACTAAAAGATAGGGGTGGTTTCTTTTAATGGATGACAAGGAATTTGAAATCCTCAATATGAGTTATCATTACAAATATAGGTAGCTATAGAAAACATGACAAAACACCCGCTAGTGGATTTTAGGTATGTATACATCCAAGTCAATCATGTTGCCTTGTTTCACTAATTTGGTAGTTTGTATGGTTAATGTAGACTTCTGAAATTTTGGTTTTTTAGACAAAATATCAAATCAGTTGCAGTGTGACAATTGCCATTCTATTGCTAATTGTTCCTGGTTTAGACCTAGCATCTGAGTATCAATGCAACTTTCTGTGTTCTCTTTTCATCCTTAGGTATACAGTAATTATGATGCTATAAAGGCAATATTTTATCTTAGATGGCTATCACAATGTCATTTTAAAACATAATTTAACAATTGAACTTAGATTGAAGCACTTTTTCCAACTTTTTTTGTTTATATTTTAGTTTTCTACTTAACTCATTGTAATCATGAGATTATGCTTCTTAAAATACTAAATCATCAAAGCTATTAAAAATGGTGCAAGGAAGTTTAGATATATAAGAAATACTATTTGTACAATTTAGGAAAGCAGAACAGATATCTCCAAAATATGTCTTTGTTTTAGAATAATTCCTTATTTAAAATATCACAACTGTTTAGCTTTCAATAGTTTGGAAGTTCCTGGGGATTTTTTTGCTAACATATGTGCATATTAAAATATCTTGCATCATTGTTCCAAATGTTTTCTGGTTGCTCTAGCTTATGCTTTTCATATTTAAAATGTATGAGTTATTTGTGTGCAATAGAATAGTTGTGTCTTTCTTTGTTTCTTTGTACTCTAGGGAACAATTGTAACACATAAGCAGCATTTTTAGATTGTATTATTTCTCTAAATTTTAGTCTAGTCTTTTGTATTTTATAAACTTTGAGAATTTTTATCTTTATATGTATATTTTCTAACTATCTGGCAATTAAAATGAATATTAAATATGAGGGTATTTAAAAGTTTGTAGAAAGATAGAATTGAAAAATAGGTATATTTTTGAGCATTTGCTTCAAAATCCATGTGTAGTTTTTCATAATACACATTTCTCATGAAATTTTGAAATTTAATATACACCGATTTTAAATTTTTTGCACTAAAATAGACTTTTTTTTAAATTCCATTTTCCACAAACTTTTTGAAATACTCTCATACAGGAAAGCAAAGAGAAGCAAAGCTCAGCTAGAATCTCACTACTCTAAACACGGAGGTCTAGAATAATACCATTTCTATATTGTGTGAGATTTATTTCTGATTGAGTCTCATATCTTATTCCTGAAGGAAATATTTATATTCTGTGAAAGGAACTTGACATTTTGATACTAATATTAGTGTTAAAAATTCATGAAATTAGTTTTTAAACGCTTTGAAACATTTTTCAGTTACTAATTTCTTGGAGTAGTTTTGATTTTGCAAGTGAAGTGGTTTGTGCATATGTTGGTTCAGAAAGAAATATACACATTTTATCTGTAATTATGGAATTTGCATGGAAATCTATGTTTATCATTTTGTACCAATCTCAATTTTATAGCCTGCTTCTTTCTCTCAATGATTTTAATTTCAAATGAAAACACTAACCTCTTTTTTCCTGTTTTTTTCCATCTCTTAGAAATTACAATTTTCTTAAATACCCTTTTGCTTGACTACTAGAAGAAATAAAAGATAGAAATAAATATGTCATTATATATGTTACAGATTTGTTAAGATTAAAAAGAAGCCCTGCCATTTTGACAATAGTTCATGTCATCAAAGTGTTTGATACCTTCTGATATTGGGAATGATCCCCTAAAATCTATACAAAAATGTGGCCCCTTAAAGTTCCCAGAGGCACCATCTGGGGTGCCACATATGCTACCAGAATTTGAGGTGCCATATGATATCACCATATGCTTATTAAATAAATCCCCAATATTAATAAGCCTGAGAGGGTTCTTGCCTAATATTTAGAGAAGAATTCTAAATACCAGCACAGATAAACAAGGCAGCATGGTACATTTTAGGCTTTTATTTAGTGCGAAAGGTGCATAGGAAAGTGAGAGCTTCATTTAAGAGAGAGAGAGATAAATCTGGGTTCATACTGAGCACCAGGAACCAGCCACGTGGAGGAGCATCTAGGCCAGGAAGCCTAGGGTGGGTGGCCTGAAGGCCACATGCCCTGGAGGTGAAGTGCTTCTGCCAGCCCCCTCCTGGCCAGAGGCCAGGGAAGAAGAGAGGTGCTGGACACACCTTGTCCCAGGCTTTTAACCCACCTCCAAAGGGGAGTGGTTAATTAACTTGATTGGCTGGTAGGCATGCAGGTGTGGCCAGGTAGGGGGGTGAGGTCACACAGGGGCGTGGCAAAGGCGTTGTCTTCCAGCTCACACACCTAATCTATTTTAACCTGTATGCCTGCCTACTTCACTTCAACATGATATATTTCACTGGAAAAGAGTAAATTCCTGGTGTAACTGATGAGTGAGGAAAGGAGATTGAGTTTTAAAGATATGTTGGGTAGACAACTTAAGCCATGTTCCAGGATTCAAGATATAAGGAAGCATCTTGAAGCAGAATCTAAAGGCAATGTAGAATATTCAACAGCATATTGTGTGATCTGTACAGCACTTATACATTAAATGTTAAGATAACTAGTCTATCAAATTACCTATATTTTCAGAAAAACAGCAGACTCTCTGAAAAAAAATATATATATATATAAATAGTCTTGGAGCACATAATTTTCAATATAATTTTATTCTTCAGAGATATTCTTAAAATTTTAACTATGATTTTTAGGTAAACATAAAAGTCATTAATGAGATATAAACTCTACTAGATGCCCAGTTATTCAAAATCCTGTCCAAATATTTTCTTAACCACTTCCAGCCAATAAAAGAAAGTAGCAGTGTCCTATGGTGTCACAATTTGCTAAAAAAATGCTAAAATGTATTTATAGCTGAGTATTTATTTTTTGGCAATCAAAGGTATATAATATGAAGAACACAAATAATGAGGCTTTGAAGAACACAGGGGATTTGATAAAAAGCCTGTTTAGGAAAGTGAGACAAAGAGGTTTTCAACATAATAGAATAAGAAACAGGGGGCTAATGACAACTGAAGTGTTAAGAAAATTAAAACATGTTTAAAAAATAGGGACATAGAATGATGAGGTGAAATGAAAGTCATTTTATAAACTCAGTATTTGTCAGTAGGCTTGCAAACAATAAACTTTACCCAAATGTTTTCATTCTTTTATCTGAGAAAAATCTGTTTTTATTCTTATTTGCCTTTGTTTTAAAAGATATTTTTAATGGATATAGTCTTCTTTGTTGGCAGATATTCTTTCAGGAGTTTGAAGATGCCACTCCAATTTCTTAAAGATTTGCAAGCTTTCTGATGACAAATATATTGTATATTTTATCTTTGTGTGTGTGTGTGTGTGTATATATATATATAACACATATAATGTTTATTTTTCTCTTTCTGTCTTATTTTGTTACTTCCAGAACTTTGAGTATGATATACTTATAATTGGCTTATTTATTATTTATTTAAAATTTTTATTTACTGTAGTTGGAGATCTCTGAGTTCCCGTGATTTCTTAACTAGTATTGATTTTTGAAATTTCTAGGACAAAATTTTCTCTTGAAGCATTGAAGCATTTCTGCCTCATTCTACTTCTCTCCATCTGAGAATCCAGTTAGATGTATAATGGTTTTGTTACTCAACTCTTGCCTGTTGTCTTCTCTTTTAACCCTATGCTCTTGTGTTTCCATTGGAATAACTTCTATTACCCATGCAATTTTGTGTGTTATGCAAGGGGACTTCAACAGGTTCAAGAAATAATGGACTTAAACATAAAAAACGTTCTTCATTTTGCAGGATCAGTTCCATTAAATTTAAGAAGCTTTTGCAAGTGATGACACCAGCCATTTAATCCGTCTGTAAAGAACTGAAGGGCCTGAAAATAAAGTCATGTCTATATTGCCCTTTCTTTTTTTTTTTTTATTTTCTATTTTTCCCCTTGCTGAAGCTAAACTTTAATACTTCTAGAAAAAAATGTAAGGTTGGCCAACACCAAGCTGAACATTGTGTAAAGAAACAAAACAAAGCAAAAACCAAAACCAGCCCTGAAAGGCTGAAGGGGACTACACCGCCCGACAGCTGATCCGGCAACGTGGACATTGCCCTTTCTTTTAAAATTAACGGAAGGAAAATGGGTTCCCCATAAAGATTTTTCAAGATTTTTATTTCTGTAAAATTTATTTTATTCACTCGTAAGGCAGAGAGAGTTAGAGAGATCTCCCATCTGCTGACTCACTTCCTAAATGCATGCAACACCTGCAGCTGAGACATGCCTAGCTGAAGCCAGGAGCTGGGAAATTAATTCAGGCCTCACATGTCAGTGACAGCAACTCAACTGCTTGAGTCATCATCAGCTGCCTCCTAGGGTACTCATTAGCAGGAAGCTGGAAGTGGAAGCAGGGCCAGAACTGAAACCCATGCACTCCAACATGAGATGCCGGCAACCCAAGCAGTACCTTAACTGCTGTGTAAATGCTCCTACTCCTTTACAGATATTTTAGGATTACCAAACAAAAAAGAGCCAAATCAGATGAAAGGAATAGCCAGGAGGGGCGCTGTGGTGGAGAAGGACTCTTGGGTAAAACTTGCCCAAGAACTTTTCTAGCAATGATTTGGTTTTTTCAAAACAGTCTCATGTTAGGCCAATGTTTCTGTTTTTCGGTGGACCAGACAGTCAACAAGCAGAATGCCTTGAGCATTTCCCTCAAAAACTGCTGCCATGATACTGTTGACCAGTTGTTTTGACATACCACTTCCACCTCTTGGTAGCCAGTGCTTGAGTTTTGCTCTGTTTTCAGGATTGCACTGGTAAAGCCATTTTTCATCTCTTGTGACAATTCTTTGAAGAAATGTTTCAGGATCTTGGTCCCACTTTCTTAAAATTTATATAGAAAGCTCTGCTCTTGTCTGTAGTTATCTGGACACAGCAGTTTCGACATCTATTAAGCACAGACTTTTCTCCACTTTAATTTTTCAATCAGAATTAGGTAACCAGATCGTATTGAAATGACTATGGTGTTGGTTATTGTTATTGTTTCTGCTGCTAATTATTGGTCCTCCTTAGTTACAGCATTAACAAGTTTGATGTTTTCCTTGTAAATTGGTGCAGATGTTCTGCTAGTGCAGGTTTTTTCTTCAGCATTGTCTTGTTTATTCTTAAAATGAGTTATCCATTTGTAAACTGCTGATTTTTCATATTATTCATCTCATAAACATTAGAAAGCAGTAATGATTTTATTACTTCCCACCCAAGTTTCACTGTCAATTGGATGTTTGGTCTTGCTTCAATTTTTACTAGAATTCATGTTGCTGTGATAGAGGTTTTGTTGAAACTAATGTTATACTTCTCAGTGTCTCAAACTAAATCTTGTTCAGGTAGGTTAAAACAAGTTAGTATCAGTTTATTTTTGGGGCAAGTAACTCTTCAACTTCACGAGTAATTTCTTCATTAAATACATTTTTGTGAACATTTTCAACACCTGTCATACAATTCTGTGTTTTATGTATAGTATGTGTCTCATTTAATGTTAATCGTAGTTACTTTGTTTTAAATGCCATATCATCTGTAACTTCTATATCATATCTGAACCTGGCTGTGGTGATTTCTTGGGCTCTCGGCATAGGTTTTCTTTTACCATTTTCTTTTGTTTGGCTCATAATTTTTTTGTTGAAGGCTCTGCATCTTGTGTGGTACTGTAGAGATTGCAGTAAATAGGTTTTATGCCTATAAATTAAGCACATATCTGTATGTCTTATGGGCCTTTAGTTTACATTTAAGTTAATCTAATTAGGACTTTGGCTTAAGTTGAAGTTTGTTGTCAGTTTAGTTATCATCAGGGTACCATGATCTTCACATTTCCAAAAAAGTATGGTATACTTTACATGGGCTGGTATAAGTAAACCTTTTATTTAGCTTCTGGCAATGGCTCCTTATTATTGTCAATAGATATTTATTTATTTATTCATATTATCTACCTCAGAACATATATTTATATAATTATTCATATTTTATACCTCAGAGAGAAAATCTTTGCCTGACTTCTTCCTCTGCTCTGGCCTTACACAAACATTTAATTGTTAGGCTTGTTAGCATTGCAGTAGTAGGTGGTGGGTGTGAGTTCTCTCGCTTCTTGAAATTAAGCCTTAGTCTCATTAGACATTTTATCCCTGGATCTCTTACCCTTGCCTTGCTATAATATTGATGTCTGTATATCTTCTCTTTAGTGATATGCTTCCTCCTCACCACCATGTTCTTTTACTCTCAGCTGCAAGTAATTTTTTGTTTTATTTTTTGTTTTTCTTAAAATAAAGAGAACAATCTACTGAATTTTATAGGTACAGTTCTAAGAAGATAGGCATACTGTTCTCCCTCCATTTCTCCCTACCTCAATCCCCCTCCTTCCATTCTTTCTTTTTTTGTCTTTAATTTTTGCATCGACATGCTTTCAATCTCCTCTGTCATCACAGGTTTAATTCACCACTAACCATAATATTCAACAAGTAAAAAAGCAGAAAGACTATAGTTCATAGACTAAAAGCAGCAATCCTATCACAAGATTTGTTTCATTCCTACACATTTGTTTGTATTCTATATTAACTGCCGCATACATATCAGAGAAAACATATGATATTTATCTTAGTGTTTATGGCCTGTCTCTCTTCCCCTCTGTAAAAAATTTAAAAATGCAAAACAGGTCCAGGCAAGCTATGCACCTCACTCATGCCAGGTGTGCTCCATCACTTTCCTAGTCATTCTTCTCTCCCTTTGTGTGGGTGCATAGGGTGGCTCTGGGAGAAAGTGTACAAACGTGTGTGTGCTTCACCAGTTTCTTCTGCCAGACCAGACTTGACTTACACCAGTGTGTCAACTCTTCTAGCTGAACTTTTTTTCCCAGTGTCTAGGTATATCTACTTCATATATGCAAGAGCTAGTGTCTCCAGTCTCCCTGAAGGTACAGGGAGCTCCACGGATTTTTGGTCCAGTTGATGTGCCTGTACTTTTGGTTATCTCATGAACTTGAAAATAAAATTTATTTGGGGCCGGCGCTGTGGCGCAGTGGGTTAACTCCCTGGCTTGAAGCACCGGCATCCCATATGGGCAGCGGTTCAAGACCTGGCTGCTCCACTTCCGATTCAGCTCTCTGCTGTGGCCTGGGAAAACAGTAGAAAATGGCCCAAGGTCTTGGGCCCCTGCACCCTCCTGGGAGACCCAGAAGAAGCTCCTGGCTCCTGGCTTCAGATCAGCAAAGCTCCGGCCATTGCAGCCAATTGGGGAGTGAACCACAGGATAGAAGACCCCCCCCCCTCTTTCTCTCTCTCTCTCTTTCTGCCTCTCCTCTCTCTATGTAACACTGACTTCAAATAATAAATAGATAAATCTTAAAAAATATATGAATTTATAATTTTTAGGTAGGTTTTTCCTAATTGTGAGGGTGGGAGCTACATTTTTCCTATGCTTTACCTCTATACTTCACCTCTATTTTTATCTAATCACATCCTTTCCGTTCTGGAGAAATTCATCTAGTAATGATAGAAAATTGATTTCTGGCCTGGTGCTTGACTATGTCTTTCTTAATGTGTGGCCTTTAATTAGTGCATGTTTTGAAGTTTTCATAAGATACACTTGTATGTGTAGCCTCACAGATGCTGATTGCCTTTGTTTGGCAACTTCTCCGCTTAGGTGCTCCTGAATTATATATGCATGGCATGTATGCTGTATATCGTACTGCATTTCACAAAATTTTAACATAAGGCAATTTTCTGAAAAGGCAATTGATTAAATATAGAAGCCTATGAATGCATAATGAATTGCTTTATATTAAGTGAGCGTTCAGATTGAAGGAATTTTTCTTTTTCTTTCTGTAGGTTCTGATTTGGAATTTTCCATCATAATTTTCTTAAGCTATTTTAAAAAGTATTCATCAAGTAAAAATAATGTAAATTCATGTATTCTGTTTACCATATTTATTTTTGCTTGAAAATCATTAGAAAAGACTATATGTATTTATTATATGTGTATAATTATAAATAATAGCTTTGCTCTCTGTTATGAAACATTTTACTTTTATCATTTTTATAGATATGACTCCTTTTACAGTAAGGGGTATCTAAAAAACATAATGATTGATTATTGAAGCCATAAAGTCATGTTCCTTCACACATTGGGGATACCAAAAAGTTACTTCCCTAGGAGAAAGTATTACCTCAGTAATATTTGTTCTATGCCCATGCTCTGATGAAAGGCTTCGTTCTGTATTCGGATTACTTTGGCATTCCATTAATGAGACAATTCACTTCTTTTTTTTTTTTTTTTTTTTTTTTTGACAGGCAGAGTGGACAGTGAGAGAGAGACAGAGAGAAAGGTCTTCCTTTTGCCGTTGGTTCACCCTCCAATGGCCGCCGCGGTAGCGCGTTGCGGCCGGCGCACCGCGCTGATCCGATGGCAGGAGCCAGGTGCTTCTCCTGGTCTCCCATGGGGTGCAGGGCCCAAGGACTTGGGCCATCCTCCACTGCACTCCCTGGCCACAGCAGAGAGCTGGCCTGGAAGAGGGGCAACCGGGACATGATCGGTGCCCCGACCGGGACTAGAACCCGGTGTGCCGGCGCCGCAAGGCGGAGGATTAGCCTAGTGAGCCGCGGCGCCGGCTAATTCACTTCTTACATTTTGGGGTAAGATGTATTTTAATTACTCCATATGCTTCAGTACAAATGGAGCTGTTATAGATATCATTAATTTTCAACTTTTATAACAGATTTTCCAAGTCAAGGCTTTCCATGTGAAAAGGAGGCAGAGAGAGGCTAGCACCGTGGCTCACTTGGCTAATCCTCCCCCTGTGGTGCCGGCATCCCATATGGGTGCCCGGTTCTAGTCCCGTTTGCTCCTCTTCCAGTCCAGCTCTTTGCTGTGGCTCAGGAGGGTCGTGGAGAATGGCCCAAGTGCTTGGGCCCTGCACCTGCATGGGAGACCAGGAGAAGCACCTGGCTCCTGGCTTTGGATCGGCGCAATGCCCCAGTCGTAGCGGCCATTTGGGGGGTGAACCAATGGAAGGAATACGTTTCTCTCTGTTCTCTCACTGTCTATAACTCTACCTGTCAAATAAAAAAAAATAAAAAAAGAAAGCAGAGAACATATATATATATATATATTGATATTGATATTGATACATATATATTGATAGAATCCCTCTCTGGAGGTTAAAACAACAAACTGGAATGAGGGGTATCTGCTCTGGAGATTAAAATAAAAAAAAACATAATAAAAATATGATTTAATCCTGCTCCAGAGGCGAAAATAACAAACTGGAATGAGGGGTATCTGCTCTGGAGACGAAAATTAAAAATTATGATTTAATGCTGTTCCAGAGGCAAAAGCAACAAACCAATAAGTAGGATCTGCTCTGAAGGTCATCTGCTGCTGCTTTCTCTGGTGCCTTAACAGGAAGCTGGATCAGAAGTGGAGCACTCTGGACTCAAACTAGTACCCATAAGGGATGCCCATGCTACAGGCAGTGGCTTTACGTTCTAAGCCACAACTCTGGCCCATTGCATTTTTTCTTATCTCACATTCATTCTTGATGTTTCTTGCTGTTGTGCTAATTTATTTCACTATCTTTATTTAAGTTTAAAAGTTGTACTTAGCTTTATAAATACTCAGTATTATAAAGATGTCCATTGTTCCTTCATAGATCTGTTGCTTCGATGAAATCTCAATTATCATGTAGCAATGTTTGTTTTAGTGTGGAAATCAAACTGATTTCAAATTTTATGAATATTAAGTATTCTTGGGCCAGATATAATGAAGAAAATATTGAAGAACAAAGACGAGATAGTAAAATATCTTATAAAGTTATAATAATAAAGACAATTAGTCTTAGTACTGACTAATGGAGGAAAGTAGAGACTATAGAAATATATGACAGGGACCAGCACTGTGGCATAGTGGGCAAAGCTGCCATCTGCAGTTCTGGCATCCAATGGGGATGCTGGATCGAGTCCCTGCTTCTAATCTAGTTTCCCACTAATGCGCCTGGGAAAGCAGCAGAAGATGCCCAAGTCCTTGGGCCCCTGCATCTACATGGGAGATCTGGAAAATCTCATGGCTCCTGGCTTTGGATTGGCCCAGCTCTGATCTTTGTAGCTATTTGGGGAATGAACCAGTGGATGGAAGACCTCTCTCTCTGTCTCTCCCTCTATTTCTTTCTCTCTGTAACTCTGCCTTTCAAATAAATCTTAAAAAGGAAAAGAGGAAGCATATGACAAAGGTAATACACTGGCATATAATTGACAATTTTTTTTTTTGTTTTTTTTCCAGCACATGAGGTACTGGCTTGATTGGTTATATATCTAAAAAAAGAAATGACTTTTATATCAAATAAATATATATTTTAAAGTAAAGCATTATTTCAAGTTCGAAATTAGAAGTAATATGGGATGGAAACAATTTAAGAAATGAACAGATATAAATTAGTGTTACGGGTGAAACATTGGCACAGAAAATATTATTACCTTGATTCTTTGTCTCACATGAAAGGAGAATTTCCAAGAGGACAAGCAGAAATATTTGAACGCAAAACTTATTAGAGTCAAAGACCTCCAGCCAGAGTGGCTTGGAGGGAGGCTCAAAGAGAAGAAAAAAACCTGGAAGGCGGGTGGAGGGAGCAAAAATTTGAAAAAAAAAAAAAAAAAAAAAAAAAAAGACAATCATATTGACATTCAGTTACAATGTAGAGAGGAAACCCATCAAAACACCTGGTTTGTAATCCTTTATTCTGTCTGATAAAACAAAAAAGCCATCAGAAAGGTGAGATAAGCAACTTGTTTTCACAATAAAATGGGAGCTCAGAGCATAGAATCACCACTGTCTTGCCATTCTCATGGTAAAACTGGAGATTCCTAAGGAAATAAGGCAGGCAGTTTTGATCATGCTAGACAACCCTTGGGGGAAAGCAAGCACTCTGTACCCCACATTTCCACTGGGAGCACCCTGACTGCCTGTTAACCCATCTGAATCCTCACATTAAAATGTACAATATTTATTTACATAAGTATTGTTATGTAAAGTTATAAATATGAGAAATAGAATATAAGTCAGATCTTATCCCTGCTGAGATAAAAATTTACATTTTTCAAAAAAATTAAGACTAAATAAAAATGAAAAAAGTTAAATAAATCTTCAAACAAATCTTGATCATGCAATGTAAGAATCTGAGTGTGGGCCATCAAGGAGAGAGGCGCCTTTCTCTGAAGGGAGGAAGTGAAGGACTTGTGAAAATTGTGAAAATTTACCTGCTGAAAAACAAGGAAGTTTCAAGAAAGATCAGTTAGAAAGTTTCAAGAAAGGTCAGTTTCTGGGAAACTGCAACTTAGCAGATAACAGGGAATACCAGTTTGGAAACCCCCCTTGTGCAATGGTTAAGATAAGTAAAACTGATGTGTACTGAGATAAGTAAAACTGCTGTATACTAAGATAAGTGAAATTACTGTGAACAAAAACCCCATTCCCCTTTGTATTCACTTGCTTAAGATAATTTTGTGGTTTTTGCCTTTAAATACTGCCTGTAACCCTCGTCCAGTACCTCACTCTCTCAGGAGGGAGGGGTCCGTTTTGCGCAAAACGTAAATAAACTGCCTCTTGTGCTTGCATCGCTGGTGTCCGGAGTCTGAATTTCTGGGTCCCCAGGGTGCTACCCAGGACCCCACCAGCTTTGGGTCCTTCAGAAGGAACCTCCACTGTGACACAGCCTTGACTAAACAAGTTCAGAGTCGGTGAACTCAAGGGGCTTCCATAGCCTAGACAGTTCATAGCAAGAGTCTCCGGTGATTACTGACGTCATAAATAAGAGTGCCAATTGTTAAATCAACAACCAACGGGAGTCACTGGGTACATGCTCCCCATGTAGGATCTCTGTCCTTAATGTGTTTTACTATGAAACTTAAAAACACTACTGGTCGAACAATACCCTATACCTTGTGCAGTTGTGTGAGTGCAGCTTGTTGAAATCCTTGCTTAGTATATACTAAGTTGATCTTCAGTATATGAAGGTAATTGAAAATGAAACTTGATGAAGGGCGGGATGGGAGAGGGAGTGGGGGAGGGGAGGGTCACAGGAGGGAGGGAGGTTGGGGGGGAGAGCCACAACAATACAAATGTTGCACTTTGTAAATTCACATTTAGGAAATTAAAAAAAAAAACTATATAACAAACAAAAAAAAAGAAAAAAAAGAACTTAATACTTTACCCTTTTATTATTTTTTATGTTCTACTTAAAACTATTGATTGAACTCTGTAACTAATACACAATTATTCTTAGGTGTTTAATTAATGCTATAACTAGTACTCAAATAGTATTTTACACTTTGTGTTTTTGTGTGGGTGCAAACTGTTGAAATCTTTACTTAATATATGCTAAATTGATCTTCTGTATATAAACATAATTGAAAATTAATCTTGATGTGAATGGAAGAGGAGAGTGGGTGGGAGAGGGGAGTGTTGTGGGTGGGAGGGAAGTTAAGGGGGGGAAGCTATTGTAATCCATAAGCTGTACTTTGGAAATTTATGTTCCTTAAATAAAATTAAACAACAAAAAAGAAAGAATCTGAGTGTGGCCAGCAGTCAAGAAACCTAGAAGAAATGGCTTTTGCCAAGGCTTTTCATGGATGGGTGAGATACTGACACAGGCTATTATAGGCAAAGGTGCTTATGAGTGGAAGTCAGAAAGTGTAGGGTACATCTAGGAAACTAAGAAATCAGAGATTCCTGGAATTCAAGTGCTTAGAAGGAAAAAGTAGATGAAAATAAAGAAGTAGGTTGGGTTCACATACTGGATAGTGTTGTGTCTCATTCTTAGTAATTTATATCCTTTTTTTTTTTTTTTGACAGGTAGAGTTATAGACAGTGAGAAAGGTCTTCCTTCCGTTGGTTCAACCCCCAATGGCCGCTACAGCCAGTGCTGCCCTGATCCGAAGCCAGGAGCCAGGTGCTTCTTCCTGTTTCCCATGTGGGTTCAGGGGCCCAAGCACTTGGGCCATCTTCCACTGCCCTCCTGGGCCACAGCAGAGAGCTGGACTGGAAGAGGAGCAGCCAGGACTAGAACCTGGAGCCCATATGGGATGCTAGTGCCGCAGGTGGAGGATTAACCAAGTGAGCCATGGCGTCGGCCCCAGTAATTTATATCCTTTGTCAGTGTTGAGTTCCTGTGGAAGAATTTGTTTGAGAAATTAACATCTCATTTATGTTTTGAGACTGTAGTTTGGAGAAATGTGAGGAGGTGATTAAACCTGAGTAAATAATTTGTTTAAGGGAATCATGGGAGCACCCCGTGCCTTTTTCTAACACATGGTAGAAGAATCTCATGCTAATTTGTAGCACCATACATTACAGAATACAAACTTCTGAATTTTTAACCAAAAGATCCTTTCTCTACTGTTAGAAGAAAGAAGAGTGGATTTCTAGAATAGATAGTTACTGAATAACCTAGGTGAGAAGAAATGATGGCATGAACTAGGATAGTGAGAATATGAATAAATTGACATTTGAAAGTGATTTGAAAAGGTGTGACTGACAGGATTTGGCAACTAATTAAATGTGGAGTACAAATGGAATATTTTTAGATTCCAGTTTGAATGACTGGAAGAAAGAAGAGATTTTTAATGGAGCCAAAAAGAGAATGAGTAGATTTGGGAGGAATGAAGAAAAAATGTTTAATTTATTTCTGAATACAAATCACCAGTTATAGGCAGAATATAGTAGTAAGTTCAGAAGTTCTGTTTGAGTTCTCCATTTTATGAGTGAGATGATACCAGGTCAGAATGACTGACCTCTGGTGATTTATTCAAATGGATTACTGAGAACTGGATTGGTTGTTTGAACACCCACACAAATAAGTGATTTTTTTCATTTTTATGTGTTTGTTTTGTCATTGTGTAGACAAACCAGGAATTTCCCTCTATAAATGCATATCTGATGCTTATTTTCTTTGCAATGTGTTTTTGAGTTTTTCCGAGGTAATTGAGTATACTCAGAGGGGTGTGAGGGTGAATTGTTCAGCTGTGGCCACCTTTTACATCAATGAAATAGCTTTGAAATGAGTCCAACAGAATATAACAATCCATTTATTTGAAGAGTGATTGAGTTCTACCTATTTTCCGAGTGCTTTTATCTGGATAAAAGGTGAATAATAACAGAGATACACTTTGCACTTATGGACTTGCCTAATCAGTGTAAAAGTCAGGTATCAATCAATTCATCACAAAGTGTCATTATTTAGTCATCAATACCGATAAGTTCTCTAAATGAAAATCACCCTATGCAAGAGTGAAGAGGAGAAAGAGAAGTAGTCTCCATCTGAAATCAGAATATAAATAGGGATTTGGGTGACCAGCGTTTGTCACACCCATTTAAATATGTTCTTTTTGAAATAATATGAACAGTATAACATCAAAAATCAAACCCTAGTTTTGATCCAGACCAGCGAAGTTTGTGATTTAATTTTGTTCTAGAATAATTTGCTAGAAGCTGAATATGTGGATCATAGCATACAAAGAAAATTAGTATACGTTTGCTTTGTTTTGTTTTTCTGTGAGTGATCTTTCATCTCAAGACTTTTAATTCATTTGATTTTTATGTGAAATAAAAATCTCAACCAATGTAATTAGTTTTAAATTATAGTTATGAAACAGTATTTTTAAAACTTTGCTAGACTCATGTATGTAATGAGATTTTTTTTCTTAGAATTTTGTTTGTTAACATAGAAAACACCTTTGTTTATTCTAATAGGGAATTTAAAAATGTATAACCTCCCTCTCTTAGTTTTATGACTATGTGTCTTTGTTTCTAGAAAGTGGCAATTTGCTGATTAGATGTCTCCAGCTGGACATCTCATGATGAAGAACCTGGGTTCTGACTTTATTTATTTATTTGACAGAGTTAGACAGTGAGAGAGAGAGACAGACAGAGAGAAAGGTTTTCCTTTTTCCATTGGTTCACCCCTCAAGTGGCCGCTGCAGTCTGCGTGCTGTGCTGATCCAAAGCCAGGAGCCATGTGCTTCTTCCTGGTTTCCCATGTGGGAGCAGGCCCAAGCACTTGGGCCATCCTCCACTGCCTTCCCGGGCCACAGCAGAGAGCTGCACTGGAAGAGGAGCAACTAGGACTAGTACCTGGCACCCCAACTGGGACTGGAACCCAGGTGCCGGCGCTGCAAGTGGAGGATTAGCCTAGTGAGCCATGGTGCCAGCTGAGTTTTGACTTTAGATACCTAACTGTGAATCAAGGTATCTGCTGTGGGATTTGTGTCTGGATCTACCATCTACATTCTTGAAAAGATAGGGCCACCTAGAAGCATCCAGAAAAGAACTAGACAGACGAGGATGACAAAGGGTGGGGCAGGGGGGTGGAGGAGAAGCAATATGTTTAAAAACAACAAAAAATATTTTGAAAGCCTGAGAATAATATTTTAAAGGAAGGAAGACAGAATGGTAGGAGGAAGTGGGAAGCAAATATGGCATAAAAGGTTAGTAGAGGACACAGTTCTTCATCTTATGTATGATTTGTAATGTATTTAAATTGTTTCATATTTAAGAAAGAACTCTTTGCCTTCATAATGCTTTCTTCCTTTAGTTTACAGTGTATAGTGTTGATGTCATAAACTTTGCTTTTTGTGTGAATAGTCTGCTACTTGAAACATTTGGGAGCTGTTTTTTCCACATGTATTTAAACATTGCATACAAATGGATGTTATTTCTTGATCCTGTCTAACATCCACTTTCCCTCTAATAAATAGATGGATTAAACCCAATCATATTTTCTCATCAGAGTCACTGAGATATAATTCAGACAGTGTACAATTCCTTCACTTAAACTCAGTAATTTAAAGTACAGAATTCAGTGGTTTTAGTATTTTCACAAAGTTGTGGACTGTTACCACAATATATGTTTAGAGCATTCTTGCTTGTCCCAAAATATGCTTCATATCACTTATAGTGCTCTCCACTTTTCCCTAGCATTATCCACTCTGTTAGGTGAACACTAATCTCATTTCGAGTTTCACCGACTTTGGAAATTTCCTTTAAATGAAATCATAGACTATTTGATCTTTTGCATCTGTCTCCTTTCACATAACATGTTTTTTGAAATTCATCCACCTATTAGTAGATATCATCACTTCATACCATACCATTATCAAATAATATTCCATTGTATGAACTTGCCATATTTTTTAAAAAGATTTACTTATTTGATTTGAAAGTTAGTGTTATATAGAGAGACAGAGACAAATTTGGCAGTTGGAAACTCAATTCAGTTTCCTATGTGGGTGGCAGGGGCCAAAATACTTGATCCACTACTTGTGCCTGCCAGGGTGCGCAACAGCGGGAGGCTGGAACTGGGAGCAGAGACAAGCGTTGAACCCAGTTACTCTGATATGTGGAGCATGTGTTCCAATGGGTGTGCTAGCCATTACTCCAAATGCCTACCCTGAATAAAATATATGTTATTATTGAGACTTATTGTATGTTGTGTTTTCATTTGAAGGATCCCATCACTTTCTTCGATATGGTTTATTCACCATGTTGTTATTTGTGTGTATGTGTATGTATTTACTTTAAAATATTTATTTATTTAAAAGACAGAGTGACACACATAGAGAGATACAGAGACAGAGACAGAGCTTCCGTCCACTGGTTCACTCTCCAAATTACTGCAATGGTAGGGGCTAGGCCAGTCTGTGCCTGTAGCCTGGAACTCCAGCTGGCTCTCTCACATAGGTGGGAGGTGCCCAGGTAATTGGACCATCTTCTGCTTTCTTCCCAGCAGCATTATCAGGGTGCATGATCAGAGGTAGAATACCCAGGACTTGAACCAGCACTCCAAAATAAAATGCCAGTGTTGCTGTACCATTGTTCCAGCCCTTTATTTATTTTATTGGCTTCTAAAGTAATTTGTAAAATATCCATTTTTAATTGTTTTGGTCTAGGTTTCATGTGCTTTAAATTTTTGTAGCTTGAAAGGACTGATATGACTGATATTAAAAATTCCCGTGTTCATGGAAAGCCAAGGCCCTGGGGCAAAAAATGTCCTACATGATGGACCTCCCTGGGTGAGACCACAGTGAAAAGAAGGGGCCATCAGAGAAGGAGGTACTTTTCTCTTGATGGAGGAGAGAACTTCCACTTTGCTCATTATGGCCTTGTCTCAAAAGGCTTCCATAGCCTAGGCAGCTCATGTCAAGAGCCTTGGGGGATCACTGACATCATGCATAAGAGTATTAATTGTTAAATTAACAAGAGTCACTGTGCACTAACTTCTAATGCAGGACCTCTGTCCTCAAAGAGTTGTATTATAATTATGTCTATGTGCTCCCAAAGATGTATCATTCTTGGGTTAATTAAGCAATTAAGTTTCAAAAAAAAGTGAAATTAACTTTAAGAAGCAATGACTTTGAACAGCCCTTGTCTCCACTGTTGAGGAACAAGTTCGTTTTGTTTTTATTTTTTTATGCAAATTGTTGAACTCTTTACTTAGTATACAATTGGTCTTCTGTGTATGATGTAAATCAAAGATGGATCTTAGTGGAGAGAGTGTCTGGAATGGGAGAGAGGGGAGAAGGGGTAGGAGAGTGGTGGTGGGAGGACGGGTATGGTAGGAAGAATCACTGTATTCCTAAAGTTGTGCTTTTGAAATGCATGAAGTCTGCAGTCCTTAAATAAAAGATTTCTTTGGGGGAAAAATAAATAGAAATTTTTTAAAAAGCGTGTGTATTTTCCATTCTGAATGAACATTTTTCAATATTTTCTCTTATGCAACCTCAAATTTATGACAAAAGAAATATAAATTTGCCCCAAAGTTATAGTTCTCTTGAACTCTTCCATATAAGAAAGTAAATGCCGGGGCCAGCGCTGTGGTGCCGTGGGTTAGTGCCCTGGCCTGAAGCGCCAGCATTCCATATGGGTGCCATTTCGAGACCTGGCTGTTCCACTTCCTGTCCAGCTCTCTGCTATGGCCTGGGTAAGCAGTAGAAGATGGCCCAAGTCCTTGGGCCCCTGCACCCATGTGGCAGACCAGAAAGAAGCTCCTGGCTCCTGGCTTCAGATAGGCACAGCTCCTGCCATTGCTGCCAATTGGGGAGTGAACCATCCAATGGAGGACCTCTCTCTCTCTCTCTCTCTCTCTCTCTCTCTCTCTGTATCTCTGCCTCTCTTCTCTCTGTGTAACTCTGACTTTCAAATAAATAAATCTTAAAAAAAAAGAAAGTAAATGCCAAGCACAGCCCATAAGTGCATATTCACTGTCTTCCTCTCTCCCGCTATCGTTTTAATCTATTACTTTGTACATATTTCCTTCATCTTTCCACTGATGAAGATACTAAAATTAATTTTGCTTTAATTTCAAGTACACATTTAAAAATAAACATTAATATTTTATTATCCATTTGTGCGGTTATTAAATATATATTGAATATCTAATGTATATATTAAACAATATACTAAATGACATAAGAATAAAACTACAGGAAAAATTTCTTTTCCACTTGGGGCTTTTACTAATGTAGAAAAGACAGTATACATGATTTTTGATATGATTTATGCTGTGTGAGAAAAGCAATTATGGGGACAAATTTGATGATGTGTGTGTGAGAGATATTGCTTCTGATAAGTTGGTTAGGGAGGGTAGTGATGAGTGGGTTATATTTGAGCAGAGATTTGAATTACATAAAAACTCAAGGAAATGATGAAAATGTAGGGAAAAATCATTTTAGATAGGTTTGTCTTGAATTTTTAGGACAGCCACCAACAACTTGGATTGATCTTATTCTTAACTCTGGTGAACTAACTCTGGTTAATAGCTATATATTGACTGTGTCTTCTCCTCTCTCTTTCATTCAAGTTCTTGCTACTTCTGTCACCTGAAGCATGAATCACAGAATAGGAAAAGGACAGTGTGTTTGTGTGGTGTCTCTTTTTGCTCCACTTTGCCTAAAGATAAATTTTAGACGCTATTTTTTTTTGACAGGCAGAGTGGATAGTGAGGGAGAGAGACAGAGAGAAAGGTCTTCCTTTTTGCCGTTGGTTCACCCTCCAATGGCCGCTGCGGCCGGCGCATTGTGCTGATCCGAAGCCAGGAGCCAGGTGCTTCTCCTGGTCTCCCATGGGGTGCAGGGCCCAAGGACTTGGGCCATCCTCCACTGCCTTCCCGGGCCATAGCAGAGAGTTGGACTGGAAGAGGGGCAACCGGGACAGAATCCGGCGCCCCAACTGGGACTAGAACCCGGTGTGCCGGTGCCGCAAGGTGGAGGATTAGCCTGTTAAGCCACGGCGCCGGCCTAGACGCTAATTTTGTAATAGCAAATTTCCATCTGGGTCGGTGCTGGCACCGGGTTCTAGTCCCTGTCGGGGCACCGGATTCTGTCCCGGTTGCCCCTCTTCCAGGCCAGCTCTCTTCTGTGGCCTGGGAGTATAGTGGAAGATGGCCCAAGTGCTTGGGCCCTGCACCCCATGGGAGACCAGGAGAAGCACCTGGCTCCTGCCATTGGATCAACGCGGTATGCTGGCTGCAGCGCGCTGGCCGCGGTGGCCATTGGAGGGTGAACCATCGGCAAAAGGAAGACCTGTCTTTCTGTCTCTCTCACTGTCCACTCTGCCTGTCAAAAAAAAAAAAAAAAAAATCCATCATTTCCTGTAACTGGTCAGACCACAGTTTTAAAGGAAAAAGGTGTTTTTGGAGTTTTCAAAGATGATATAAGTAATTTTCAATCATAATGCAGAAGAAAAATGCCTCTTGTCAAGCTTCTTGGTTAGAAAATGTAGCAATTGATTTTTATTAGATTTGCTGCATACTCAATTTCATTTGGTAGACAATCATGAATTTTATTTGCAGATAGTATCTTTTGCCTAATGAACTTAAAGATTAAATTCTTTATTTAAAAATTGTGTTGATGGTTTTGAAAAATGCCAAGAGGGAAATGGGTGAAAAAGACTTTGACATAGTTCAGAGTGAGTGATAATGTAATCTGTATTTGCCCACCTTTAATTGCTTTGAATAAAACTTCTGAAAGGAGTTTCTCAGGGGAAATAAAAAGGTTTATTTCCTTTTACAGTTCAGAGGTTACTGTTCAGGGTCGAGCTGCCCCATAATCCAGCATCTATAGAAGCTGCTTATGGCTGTGGTGGGAGGAAGATCTTACGGTGACTTGAGAAGGAGTGTGGGCAGAACTTGAGTTACAATAATCAACCCTTTTTTATTAAAAGATTTATTTATTTATTTGAAAGTCAGAGTTACACAGAGAGAGGAGAGGCAGAGAGAGAGAGAGAGAGAGAGAGAGAGAAGGGGAAAGAGAGAAAGAGAAGTCTCCCATCTGCTGGTTCATTCCCCAAATGATCACAACAGCCAGGGCTGGGCGGAACTGAAGCCAGGAGCCAGGAGCTTCTTCCGGGTCTCCCATGTGGGTACAGAGCCCCAAGAATCAACCCTTTCACAAGAACCATCCCCTCAGAGCATACTCCAGTGATTGGAAATCTTCCCACCAGCCCTATCTCTCAGATATCATAATTAGATCTGGGGTTCACCTCAGTCTTTCAACAATTAACACTAAGAAATCATTCAAACATCTTCCTTGTTTTTGAAAGACCAGTCCTACTCAACTCATAACATGTTTAGGTTTCTTTATTACATATGAATAATATCACAATATTAAGTGATGACTGTTAAACAAAATTAACACTTCCAAAGAATTTATTTTTTACTTTTCTGCATCTATCTATGATAATTTGTCCTTGTGTTACTACTTAAAATATATGTCATTTATTTAAGCTATTAGCTATCTAAATTAATATTCCAAATACTTGTGATATGAAATAACTGTCATATGTATATTGAATGTATCTTGTATGTTGAAGCATTTTATAAAAAATAAAAGTGTTAATTATTTGGGTTTTATTTTTATTTTTTAAAGATTTATTTATTTGAAAGGCAGAGTTGGAGAGAAAAAGAGAGAGAGAGAGAGAGAGAGAGAGAGAGACTCTGTGGCTGTACCTACCATTAAACAGCGCTGGCCCTGTTTTTGGTTTTATTTTTAAATTTGATGTATTATTATTTAAAACCTACATTAATATAATTTTTTCATTTGGTTTGTTAACTAGTGAGATTTTAATACAATCTTGTGGTGTATAGAATTTTTTTTAAGATTTATTTATTTATTTGAAAGGCAAAGTTACAGAGAGGCAGATGCAGAGAGACAGAGAGAGAGAGAGAGAGAGAGAGAGAGACGTTTTTGATCCACTGGTTCACTCCCCCAAGTGACTGCAATGGCCAGAGCTGCACTGGTCCAAAGCCAGGAGCCGGGAGCCTCTTCCAGGTCTCCCAAGTGAGTACCTGGGCCCAAGGAGTTGGACCATCTTTTACTCCTTTCCCAGGCCATAACAGAGCTGGATAGGAAGCAGAGCAACCGGGACTTGAACTGGTACCCATATGGGATGCCAGCACTGCAGACGGTGGCTTTAGCTGCTGCACCACAGCACCAGCCCCAGTATATGGAATTTTAAATTGGCTTCTACGACATTAGCCCTCTGTTGTTACTACTGTGACTATATTGCCTTATTTGGCAAAGTGGAAGATTTCCTTTGGGCTTTAATTTAATCACATGAAATCATTGAAAGCTGAGTTTGTTCACTTAACAGACAAAGCAAATCATGGGGCCGGAACCGTGGCTCAGTAGGTTAATCCTCCATCTGTGGTGCTGGCATCCCATATGGACACCGGTTCTAGTCCTGGTTGCTCCTCTTCCGATCCAGCTCTCTGTTGGCACCTGGGAAAGCAATGGAAGATGGTCCAAGTTCTTGGGCCCCTGTACCCAGGTGCGAGACTGGGAAGAAGCACCTGTTCCTGGCTTCAGATCGGCACAGCTCTGGTCGTTGTAGCCATTTGGGGAGTGAACCAGTGGTGGGAAGACCTTTCTCTCTCTCTCGTGCTCTCTCTGTCTATAACTCTACCTCTCAAATAAATAAATCAAATCTTTAAAAAAAAAAAGCAAATCAGAACACAAATAAGGACAGTGATCCATTTCCAGCTTTGAAGACAGCGGGGACAGTCCAAGGACAAAAGATGCCTTCTGGAAGCTGAGAAAACCTCTGTTTGACCATGAGCAAGGGAACAAGACCTTAGCCCTACAACCACATGAAACTGGATTCTGCCAAACACTTGAATGATACTGGAAGTGAATTCTTCCCAGAACATTCATGCAGGAGTCCATGGTGACTTCATGTTGGCCTTGGGAGATCCTAAGGAGAAACTTAGCCAAGCCCAGAGAAACCTGTGGCTTACACAACAATGAACTAATAAAGGACTTTATTATGCTAAGTTTTGTTGTTATTCATTATGCAGCAATGCAACAGATTTTTTTTTATTCTCTCTTTAACTGGTGAAAGCTTTTGAAATCTTTCAACATTTTCTAGAGGGTGGAAAGGGAAGGACAGAGGAAAGAATGGAGAGAAGATGGTTAGTGGGCGCAGGAATATATTTGGATGGGAGCGATAACTTCTAATGTTCTAAAGCACAGCAGGGTGGCAGATTGGAAACAATTAATTGTATATCTCAAAATAGCTAATAGAGAGTATTATGAGTGTACCCAAAACAGTGAAATGCTAAATATTTGAGGTGATAGATATGCTAATTACTCTTGTCATTGCACATTGTATATATGTATTGAAATATCATAATGTACCCCATAAATATGTCCAACTATTATGTGTCAATTACAAATAAAATACAAACATTAAATTCTCTTTAAGCACTGCTTTAGCTGCCTCCTAAAAATTATTTATTATTTTTAATGACCAATTTTTGTTTTAAATAGTAGACAGTAGCAGCAGATTTTTTGAAAAACCACCTCTGTAAGCCAGCACCGCGGCTCACTAGGCTAATCCTCCGCCTGCAGTGCCAGCACCTGGGTTCTAGTTCCGGTCGGGGCGCTGGATTCTGTCCTGGTTGCTCCTCTTCCAGTCCAGCTCTCTGCTGTGGCCTGAGAGGGCAGTGGAGGATGGCCCAAGTGCTTGGGCCCTGCCCCCACATGGGAGACCAGGAAGAAGCACCTGGCTCCTGGCTTCGGATCGGCACAGTGCGCTGGCCGCAGCACGCTGACCATAGTGGCCATTTGGGGGGTGAACCAAGGAAAAAGAAGACCTTTCTCTCTGTCTCTTTCTCTCTCACTGTCTAACTCTGCCTGTCAAAAAAAAAATAAAAATGAAAGAAAGAAAAAGAAAAAGAAAAACCACCTCTGCAAAGAGGGCCTGGAAAAGCATATAAACATGTGATACAATTTCTGTAAACTTAAATTATTATGTCATATTTCTTGGCTTCATTCCCACCCAAGTATATTTGATAATATACTGAACCTAGGCATGTAAACCACTCTCTTCGAGAAAGTAATTTTTCCAAGTGTGAAAAATTTAATTATTCAGGGACTGACACCATGGCATAGTGGGTAAAGCTACTACCTGCAGTGCCGGCATCCCATATGGGCACTGGTTCAAATCCGGGCTGCTCCACTTCTGATCCAGCTCTCTGCTATGGCCTGGGAAAGCAGTGGAAGGTGGCCCAAGCATTTGGGCCCCTGCATCCACATCGGAGACCCAGAAGAAGCTCCAGGTTCCTGGCTTTGGATCCACCCAGCTCCAGCCGTTAAGGCCATTTTGAGAATGAACTTGAAAATGGAAGACCTCTCTCTCTCTCTGTCTCTCTCTCTCTCTCTCTGCCTCTGCCTCTCTGTAACTCTGCCTTTCAAATAAATCTTTAAAAAATTAAATTATGCAAAGCAACTTGAACTGTTTCAGAAAGTTTCCCTTTCCTGTGGTATAATTATAATGTCTTGAAAGAGTTTAACTCATTTCTTATGTGGGATCAGTTTGTTACTGACTTAATATAAATCAGTTATAAGTAACTCAAAGCATCATGTCTTAAGGTTTCTGAAATTGCTTTATATTTCTCAACTTTAGAAAAAAGACTGCAGAGAAGTTATTCTAATAAAAGTTTATTTAAATTTTATCAGGTGAGATGTCTTTCTTCACATAATTAAACATATACGTATATATGATATAAATATATCATCTATTACAGAGTTCAAGGTAGTTCCTATCTCGTATACATGTTTGGCCTTGGCTAACACCTATGATATATTGCCAAGTTATGTGGTTCATAAATTTATTCATTGAATGTCAAACAAGCACCATACTCTGTGCTGAGTTTGTGGGTATGTGCTGAATAACTGATGCTCTCTACCCTCGGGAATAGCATATAAACAGAGGAGAAACAAAATGTGATAAATATTATAATATGCCTAGATAACATAGAATTTTGATTCACTGCATATAGAAATGTGTGGTAGCTGAGAAATTACTAAAGAGATTTTATTTTTACTAGATTTCTTAAATGCCTCACTCAATATTCTCCTTAATTCTGTCTTTAATAGAAATATCAATATACAATTAAGATGCATTTTAATTTTTAATTTTATCTATTACCCTCAAACAGGTATGTTATACTTCATTTAGCACTCTACATTTTATACTTCTCATACAGTAAAAATAAAATCACTTACTTTATTCTTAAACTACCAGTATGTTAGTTATCCTTCATTACTCTAGGCATAAAGTGGTAAAAACATTTTCTTTTTCTTTTTTTTGACAGGCACAGTTAGACAGTGAGAGAGAGAGACAGAGAGAAAGGTCTTCCTTCTGTTGGTTCACCCCCTAAATGGCCATTACAGCCGGCGCTGTGCCAGTCCGAAGCCAGGAGCCAGGTGCTTCCTTCTGGTCTCCCATGCCGATGCAGGGCCCAAGCACTTGGGCCTTCCTCCACTGCCTTCCTGGGCCACAGCAAAGAGCTGGACTGGAAGAGGAACAACCGGGACAAAATCTGGCACCCCGACCAGGACTAGAACCCTGGGTACCAGCGCCTCAGGCAGAGGATTAGCCAAGTGAGCCGCAGCACCGGCCAAGAACATTTTCTTAACATTGGGACCAGCATTGTGCTATACTAGGTTGAGCCACCACTTGCAATGCTGACATCCCATATGAGCACCACTCCAAGTCCCAGCTGCTCCACTTCTAATACAGCTCCCTGCTGGTGTACCTGGGAGGGCAGTGGAGGATGGCCTAAGTCCTTGGGTCCCTGCACCCATGTGGGAGACCTGAAGGAAGTTCCAGTTTCCTAGCTTCAGCATGGCACAGCCCCAGCTGTTGCAGGCAATTGAGGACTGAACTGGAGGATTGAGGATATATCTCTCTCTATATATAACTGCCTTTCAAATAAATAAAATAATTATAAAAAATCTTTAAAATTTATATATATTACCTGAATAGGAGATTCATTAGCAACAAAAGGACTGATTTGTTTGATAATATTTCTTACTGCCTTTAAAGGTTTTAAAATCATTGATAATTGATTATGTAGCCTATGCCATAATTTAAAAATTTAAATACCAAAACACCATAGAAAAGGAATAAATGATATATGAAAAAAGTTATGGGTACAGTAAAACTGACTTGCAGTAAATGTGGCAAATGTCTATTAATTTACTTTTACTGTGAATAAGATACTTGACCTTTCTTGGTCTCAGCTCCCTTTGTTCAAATCCAGTGATGATGTTTTCCTGTCAGGACTGATAGGTGAAACCCACTCCGTGGATACATTTGTGAATATAGATGGTGCACTCTTCGGTCACCACTTCTTTGACAACAAAGGAGCCCTTCTTCTTACCACCCTTCTTGGTAAGGCCCAAGCTGGAAATGAGGAGAGAGCAAGCAGCATCCATATGTAATTTATATGAAACTTTAGGCTTAGGACTTTTGAGATGATGTTACACTGCATGAAGATTTTCAGGTTTTGGGGATGCGTGATTGTATTTCGTATGTGAGAAGGACATAACATTTGGGGGCCAGAGAGAGAATACTATGGTTTCAATGTGTCCTACAAAGTCCATGTGTTAGAAACTTTTTCTTCTATGTGGAGTCTTTAAGAAGTGTGTAGGTTATGAGGGCTCTGTTCTCACTAATAGATTAACGCCATTACTAGAGTGGTTCCTTACACAAGGCTAAGTTCTACTCCTCTTGCATTATCACTCTGTCTGTCTCTCTGTTACCCTTCCACTTTCCATTGTAGAATGAAGCATTGAGAAAGTCCTCATTAGATGCTGTCCCCTTGATTTGGGAATTCTCATTCTACAGAAACATGAGAAATAAATTTTTACTCATTATAGATTACTTACTTAGTCATTGGTATTCTGTTACAGCATCACAAAGCAGACCAAAAAATCAATATTAAAAAGAGCATTATGTATGACATTCGGAGTTTCTAGGTTTGAGGATACATAGGACAATACAAGATGGGTGTGCATAAGTGGAAAACAATAAAGGCAGATGGCGCCTAATCAAGATTCTTACTGATGTAACATCTCTTGTCCTTCTACAATAAAAGAAGAATCTATAGAGAGGGTTTTGATAAACTTCTGTGTTAGAAATATTTTAAGCATTTTGACACACCAATATAGCAACAAGTTTTTAATATACATTACTGGCTGCTTGGTTGGCTTTTTGAATGATAATGCGTTCTTAGACAAAGTAATCAGATTACATTGTTAGCGGATTTCAAGGCTGAGAGGCAGGGTTAAATTCGAAAAGGCTAGTTCTGTGTAAATGGTCAATCTGTTTCCATGGTAACCGTCTGGCTGAGTAAACTATAAATTTGTAGGTGTTGGTTTATGCCCTCTTATCTTAAAGAATCTGAAAAAGATTGTTTCTATAAATACAGTTTCCATCTCTGGGCTAAGTATGGGTCTGAGGACAAATTTAGTGGAGACAGCATTTAAGTTACATAAATAGCTATTTATAAAAACATCCTGCATCCTGCACCAGTTTTTCCGTATTAAACATGATCGTATTGCAGTTTCCACTACCCTAATTGTAAATTATCATATCTTTTTAGAAGGCATCCATTTTTATGATTTCTTGGCCACAGGTGCTGATGTAGTTCTCAGTAATACACAAGCTGTTGTTTTTAATACAGTCTGTTACATTCTTTTCAAGGCTAAAATAACAAACAATATTAGCAGACACAAACAGCATTTTAAAATATAGTACAGAACAGTTATTTTTTAATACAAAATAGTGTTTAGAAACTTGCCAGAAATATAAATGAACATATTTATGTCTTATTCGAAGTTTATTACTTATAGAAAAATGTAATTGTTTTGCTTTTTTAAAATTTTGATTTCTCTTTAAAGCTTTTTTTGTAAAATAGTGTTTAAAGTTTAATTTCTTTTAATAAAAATAGCTAATTTGCTTTATTTTCCTTAACTGTGAAACCATTGTACACACACACACACACACATATGTATATATGTATATGCTTTGGTACCATTCAGGGTTTTAGCGTAATTTCTCCTTCATCCCCACACCCATCAGTCGTCTGCTGAGCTGATTGATTGTGGTGTTCCCATTGATTTTCAAGGGAATTCCATACCCTAAACACCTCACTGGCCCTGTGTGTGTGCATATAGCCAAATGATAAAGTGGCTGAGAATTACTTACAGCATGTGCAAGATGAAGATTAGAATAATAATTTCATCATTATCATTATTATTGCTATTTAATATTTATATAGCACCTTTACTTTGAGAAGCTCAAGAAACTTTATGAATTTTAAATTTTCCAGTAGGCTCTAATCTTAACTACACCCTTATGTGCTGGGTAAGGCATAAAATTAATAATAGATTTGAGTGACGTATATTGCTAGAGAAATCTAATTCCATTGCTGCTTAACTCTCTTCTGTTATTGGAAAATGGCATTTTATATTTGCCTAGAAAGCTAGATGGCTATCTCATTATTTTAGCTCTGGGGGTTCATTTGCTATTTATTTTGAAATGACTCCAAGTGACATCTTATTCAAAAGTAAAGAAGAAATAAACTGGCATATAAATTCAAAGACAGCTTTTATTCATTTTTTCCCTAGCATTACAAACTAACAATTTTAGAAAAAGCAAATTTGATGACTATTTATTTTTAAAAAAAAATTTATACATATTGTGTCAGTTTTATACTCAGTCCCTAAACTTGGAAGACAGCTGAATAAATTTTCTTTGTCCTTCAAGGTAATGTAGTGGACTCAGTGTTCCATATTTGGGCCTATTTCATACATGGAAATAAATTTCAAATTACTAATGGATTGTTTATTTTTATTCTCGTAATCTAGAAATGTAATAGAATGTAAATATGATGCATTTTGTGAGCCTAATGGAGTTATGCAGTATACCCTAGTCCTTCACAATTCTCTATCAAAATGCCCTCATTTCTAAAGATTTTTAAATGATAATTTTAAATCTGGAATTGGATGCAGACTTTAGATATTTTGTATCTTAAATAACACAATATTGATTTTCAGCAAGACTCCTATATTTGTGTAATCCTTTTTATTTTGTGGTAACCTAATAGTTTGAAAACTTCATTCACATTTGATTAATTTAGGTCTAGAAAGACATGTGAAATAATACACAAAGATAAATAAAGATAAATAACGTATAAGGAATGTTTTATAGCCCTGGATATGTCTTAAAGCTTAATTAGAGGAAACAAATTATGTAACTGCTGTACAGTTGAATAAAGAATTTTGAAAATGATGAGGGATAGAGGATTAGAGGGTATTGATGGGAATGGCAGAGTAACATCGTTGATTGTTGCTTTCTTATAAACATCATCACCTTTAATAATAGTAACATCCTAAAAATATACTACTTAACTGTTTTATAAATTAGGAAGTTGACACTGTGCAAACTTAAATAATTGACTAACTGAGTAGCAGAAGAATTCCGGTTTTGCCAATATTGTCCCTCAAAATCTATGGCCATGGCAAACAAGCCAGGAATGGGGGGGTTTGATGTGAAGGAACATATCTTGAAGATTTCTCAAAACCGCAAATGTATGAATACAAAAGCAACATGTATTTTGTGTTTAGGAATGTTTAAGACTTGGAATCATTTTTCTCTTTTGTATTTTCAAAGGTTTTTTACTTATAAACCTACATTTTACATAAACACTTGAGATTTGAGAGTTTAGACTATTACTGTAGCCTCATGAGCAGAGGTCCTTGACGCTTTCTCCATTTTTAATCGAAATATAAAATTTACTTTTCATCATCTTTTCAGGAAATCATTATCAGGTTTTGAAGAAATTAAACAGACAATTCTCTCTTTTTTTAGTAATACATCATTCCTAACAGTTTAGCAAAGATAAAGCAAAGATTGACAAAACTGTATTTGTAGCAATATTGTTACAAAGCCTTGCTCCTCTCTCCCTCTCTATCCTTCTCTCTCCCTTTCCCTCCCTCCCCTCCTACCTTTCTTCCATTCTAATTTTAGCTCCCACATGTAAGGGAAAACATTCTATATTTGTCTTTCTGTGTTCTGCTTATATCACTCAATGTGATGTCCTCCAGTTGCAACCATTTTGATGCAAATGATTGAATTTCATTCTATTTTACGGTTGAGTACTAGTCCATTGTGTGTGTGTGTGTGTATCACATTTTCATTATCCATTCATCTGATGACAGACACTTAGTTGATTCTGTATTTTGACTATTGTGAGCAATGCTGCTCTAAACATGATGGTATATCTTATTGATAAAATACGTTCATGCTTTCTCTTTCACTTGACTGTAATCCGTCTTTCAAGTTAAGTGCACACCAAATCTGCAAGTAACTAGATATCATAGATAGTCAAAGCCTCTAAGGGAGAAATTGTAAGCATTAAATCTACCACTGCCAAACCATACTGGAATTATACATAGTTGGACTTCTGTTTACGATTTTATCCTATGCTGCATTAGCTGTCCAATATGGGATGCAGGCATCCCAAGTGGTGGTTTATCTTGCTGCGCCACAGTGTCCACTCCACTAAATTTTATTTTATTTTGAAATAGCATTCTTTTTTTTTAACTTTTATTTAGTAAATATAAATTTCCAAAGTACAGTTTATGGATTACAATGGCTTTCCCCCCCATAACTTCCCTCCCACTCGCACCCCTCCCATCTCCCACTCCCTCTCCCATTCCATTCACATCAAGATTCATTTTCAATTATCTTTATATACAGAACATCGATTCAGTATATGCTAAGGAAAGATTTCATCAGTTTGCACCCACATGTAAACACAAAGTGTAAAATACTGTTTCAGTACTAGTTATAGCATTACTTCACATTGGACAACACATTAAGGACAGATCCCACATGAGAAGTAAGTACACAGTGACTCCTGTTGTTGGCTTAACAATTTGACACTCTTGTTTATGGCGTCAGTAATCTCCCTATGCTCTAGTCATGAGTTGCCAAGGCTATGGAAGCCTTTTGAGTTCACTGACTTCGATCTTATTCCGCCAGGGTCATAGTCAAAGTGGAAGTTCTCTCCTCCCTTCAGAGAAAAGTACCTCCTTCTTTGATGGTCCCGTTCTTTCCATCGGGATCTCACTCACAGACACCTTTCATTTAGGTCTTCTTTTTTTTTTTCCCCCAGAGTGTCTTGGCTTTCCATGCCTAAAATACTCTCATGGGCTCTTCAGCCAGATCCAAATGCCTTAAGGGCTGATTCCGAGACCAGAGTGCTGTTTAGGACATCTGCCATTCTATGAGTCTGCTGTGTATCCTGCTTCCCAAGTTGGATCGTTGTCTCCCTTTTTTATTCTATCCATTAGTATTTGCAGACACTAGTCTTATTTGTGTGACCCCTTTGACTCTTAGACCTATCAGAGTGATCAGTTGTGAACTGAAATTGATCACTTGGACTAGTGAGATGGCATTGGTACATGCCACCTTGATGGGATTGTATTGGAATCCCCTGGCACGTTTCTAACTCCACCATTTGGGGCAAATCCAATTGAGCATGTCCCAAATTGTACATCTCCTCCCTCATTCCAACTCTTATATTTAACAGGGATCACTTTTCAGTTACAATTTAAACACCTAAGAATAATTGTGTGTTAATTACAGAGTTCAACCAATTGTACTAGAAAAAAAAAATACTAAAAGGGAATATTTTGAAACAGCATTCTAATGTAGATGTAAAATTTTACATTTTATATGGAAAGTAAAGCATGGGAGTTAAACAAAGGTAGAAGCAGAAAGAGTAGCCTGTTAGTCCACTTTTTATTACTGTAACTAAAATTCCCAGGTTTACTTTAACTTACAGTTTGGAGAACTGCCCAAGCTTTCGTAGGCCAGGATCAGGTAGCCCCATTAGTCTGGCCTTTGGTGTGTGGAGGAAAAATCATGTGTTCAGCCAGGAAGCAGAGTCACAGGGAGCATACACATCCTCTGTGTCCCTGTGCCTCAATCTAGAAAGCCATCATGATTAATCAGGGGACTACACCCCATGAACCTAATCCAGTCTAAACATTTGCAAATTCTCCACCTTCAGAAGCCAAAATTTAATAAACTTCCATGCTAATCCACCAACCATTAATAAGAATCCATTAACTATTAACATTGGAACACTATAGTAGAGGCAAGGACTTGCTACCCAGCTGTGGGGAGCACTGGCAGGGGATACCATCTAACTGTCATCCCCTTCATAGTCTCCACCAGAAGCAGACAGATACATATTTGGTGACTGAGTGAGCCAGGAGAATAAATACCTGATGCAGAACAACTTGGTAATACTCCCACACTTTCTACTGGTTAGGCCAAAGGCAGTTCAGGCCAGCAGCCTAGTTGTGCTTCTCTCTGCCCAAGCCTACTTTAGCTTCCCTTCTTTGGTGAGTATTGGTCTCCAATAATCATATTAAACCCCAATCTCTACCTTAGCATTTGCTTCAGAAGAATTCAACTTATGACAACTACTCAGAGATCAATATTGTATATGTCTGATCCTGACTGACAGTGTTGATGCAGGGAGCAATAAGCAGCTAGTGCAATGTGAAATTAAAAAAAAAAAATCAGAAGATCTCCCTTGGTCTCTATCACCATTTCTGGCATGTCATTTCCCTCTAACAAAGGGGCGTGACTATAACTGTAACTTCCCTATAGTTGAGATTCCAAGAACGAGTCAACAGTCTGCATTAGCTCACCTTCTTGCCAAGAAACCATTAGTGAGATACTAAAAATGATAGATTGCAACATATCTTGCAATGGTCCTTAAACAGCAGTAGGCCGATGTATATTTTGTACTTCAGATGTAAAAGTTCTAAGAACTTATCAGGCCACAAAATTGAGATAAAAATTAAATTTTATCTTGTAAGGTTTGAATTGAATAAAAGTTCTGCATTGTTTATCTCCACCAGAACAGTAGTCTTAATGGTTATTTGCCTAAAGAAGCAGGGTTAGCAGAGAATCTGTTTCCTAGCAGTTAAAATTTAATTGGATAATTTGAACTAAACTCATTTGAGTTTGACATTTTGTGTTTCGTTGTCATTCTTATCAATGAAATTTTGCCATAATAGCTACATGTGACATCAAATGTGTAATTGTGAGGCTGCAAAATAGGTACTTCATAAAATTGAAGGTGCTCTCTTTAAGAACAAACTCTTTAGTAAAGCTCGAAGTGAGTCATTAACCTCAGTCTACCACTCTGGATTTTCTGTGTCAAATTTGCAATTACTTGATAGAGGTGCCATGAAAGAAACTAAAAACCTGATAAAACTTTTGTAGAAATCCTCGTAGTGTAGCAGGGGGGAAATAACAGCAGTCTTGCCCCAAGATATTCATGTGAGTAAATATCATAGCACCAACTCCTGGAATGAGGCCGGGAGGTAACGCCAGGTGTTCCACTTAAATGAGATGGGCATGCCAGCTGACTGCTATTATGAGCCATTCCAAGGCACTGAACGGAGTCTCTGCCTTGCTGATTATTCCAATTAGGCAGGCATGCCATTTAACAGGGTAATAAATAAGTGGAACTCTATTCATTAGGGCACTCAATTTCTGAATCCATGTTACTCAGCAAATCGTAGCATAAAAGTTTATTTTCTCCTTCTCTCAGTATACTAGTTTCTCCAGTATGGACTCTTGGACATTAGTAATTACTTGTTTGGAAGTGCATTCTTTATTGTGACAATGCCAATTTCAATGTGACTACTAAGAATACGTCATTGAACCATACTAATCAGGAACCCATTCTCAAAGCTCTTTAGTATCGTTTGATAAGCCGAATTCTGGGAGTTTATTTCAAATTTCACGTATGTACTATTGTATAGAAAACATTAACTCTGGTTAGACCTGTATGATAAGACTATATATAAGTTTCCTTTTCCTTCTGTTAGTCTTTACATTTAAAGCAAAACAAAAGCACTTTTATAATAATGGAAAAACAATATGATTTAAAGTGCATATAATTTTATTGGCATATTTAAATTAGAGCAATTTTAAAAAGCTGTAAAATCAGGAACTGATAGTTTAATGACTTAAAAGAAGTAGTGTGGAATGAAAAGCAAGATGAATAGAGCTCCTCCTTCTATAAATTCTTTTGATATCATTAGTATTGATTTTTTTTTTCTTTTCTTTCACATTTTCCACAGCAAAAGTGCCTATTATCCTTCTGTTTCTCTTACAATAAATACAGATAATCTTACAGAAAATCGTACAGGTAAAAGAAACCTTAAATTTCAGCAACTTTCCCAGCTGTTTTTTATAGATGATGGTACTTGCATTATGAGAGTTTACATGGTACCCGCAAGAATGTTTCCTGAGTGGTAGACAGGTTCACTTGACTTTCATGGGGTTTATTGCTTACATTTTAGAAATAGGAACAGTGAAGTCAGCAGCACTATTTTTACAATAAGACATGATTACTTTGACAGTGTTAGTGTGACTTCTCAATTAATTATTTTGGTTGCAAAGCCAAGGGTCTGTTATTAACCCTTCAGAGGTCAGATACTGACCCAAGTGAAAAAAACTTGAAAATACCTTCAATCAGGGGTTAGACTCTGAAAACTTTCCCCTCTCACTCATAACTATGACAAAGGGCATGTCCACTTTATCATCTTTAGTCAAATTATCTTTTTTCCTTCTGGCAGCTCAATCAGAAAAAATAAGACATTGAAGTATGAAATATGAGCCTGAAGATTTAGAAGTAATAGAAGAATGAGGGAGAAAAATTGCTTGTCATTTACCCTGCCTTCCGTGCAGCTGCAAAGACCCATTCCCACAGATGCAGCTGTTTGGGCCAGCTTTGACTAGTAATTCTTCCAGCAGTATTTTCCTTAACAAGTGTCACTGACTATCTTGTTCATCTATCTTATGTAGAAGTAGAGCATTATTTAATTTTATCAAAGTTGCTTTTCGTAACTGCCTTCTAACTTCAAAATAAAGGGAAGTCTTGTGTTTCTATAACTACAGTCATGGCTTCAGAATTTGCCATCTACACTTTGTTATCTCTTGGTTGTCCCATCAAGCTTAGAAACAGTTTTGGGCACCTTCATTTCCATGAGTCCCTCAGAATTGACTTCCTGTTAGAAGATAGGATAGTGTATTACTTTCATGAGTACAATGAGATACCTGAGGCACTTAAGACTACAGGGAGAAAAGGTTTATTGGGTGCACTATGTTGGAGGTTCACATCCAAGATCAGAAGGCTGCAATGGTTTGACCTCTTCCAAGAGCATCAAAGGGCACCAGCAGCAGAGAGTGCATAGGAAGAATCACCTGGTGAGACAGGAAGCACAGACAGTGGAAGGTGCAAACTCAGCCTTTTGTAACAACCCTCTCATAAGATGAGAACTCAAAAGGTCATTTCAGAGCTAGCTTCTGATTGCAGTCCCCAGAGGACTAAAGGACTTCCAGCGGGTCCCACTTCCTAAAGGTTCTACTACTTCCTGGTAGCTTACCCCAGGGGACCAAACCTTTAACACCTGGGCCTTTGGGGGACAGCCAAAATCCAAACCAATGGGAAAACTATAGCAAACAGTTCTATCTTTTAATTGTTTGCCTTAATGGCAGAAGGTGTTTCCTGAGTTTACTCATTAGAGGTAAAAAACAAATGTGATAAATGTGTTACTATGCTAAATTCTCAAGCCAGTGGTTCCTTCATTCTCCTTTCTCCCAAGCTCATTGAGCTGCACTGGGACATTAAAGACAGAAATCTCTCTAATTCCAAATCTGTAAAGAAGCCAGTGCTCAAAATGTTGATTTCTAAATGTGTATTTATTTTTAGTAAAGTTGAATATTCCAAATGCTAAGGCAATTAAGTTCTGTAGTAGATTTCATTAAATCTTGAAGCTGAGAAGCATGAAGAAAAAGTTTAGCATATGGAAGCCAAAACAATCTTTATTATTATTAGTGTTATTATTATTTTAAAGATTTATTTGTTTTTCAACAGAGTTACAGAGGGAGAGGGAGAAACACATACATACAGAGAAAGATCCTCTGATCATTGGTTTACTATCCAGCTGGCTGCAATGGTTGGAGCTGGGCTAACCTGTAGCCAGGAGCCTGGGGCTTCCTACAGGTCTCCAACACAGGTGGCAGGGCCCCAGGTACTTGGGCCATATACTGCTGCTTTATCAGGCCACTAACAGAGAGCTGGATTAGAGGTAGAGCAGCTGGGACATGAATCAGTGCCCATGTGGGATGCTGACATTGCAGGTGCTGGCTTAACCCTCTGAACTACAATGCCAGCCCCTATAATCTTTATTATTGCTAAAAGATAATTGAGGCTATATGGTTTTTATTTATGGGCAACACTGAACCCAAGAAGCAGTGGTCTTAGAGGTACAGCTGTGCAAGTTTAGGGCAGGTCTATCCTCATCCACTCTGGGAAGCTCCTTAAAAATTTATAGCATGCAGGAACAGATTGGAAAGTGTTTCCTGAAGGCAGCTGACTTCCAAGAAGGCAGAAGAATGATCTGCTCTACTCACTTGTAATTCTCCTTTAAAGTCTTATTAGATGAAAGGTTGGACAAGGGGTTTTAAGCCAAGGTTCTTATATCCAGTGAACATCTTCCCATGGGAAAAAACATTGGAAATAGACTGCTTCTTACATGACCCTTTTGTTGAAACTAAACAGAAATAAAGAGTATGCTATTTTAAAATCGCCACTTTACTTTTATCCAACTATAGCTAGTTCTTTCCAAATTGTCTTTTATTGTATTGCATAATTTTTTTTCAGGCAGAAAAAAAAATAATGACGACAGCAACTTTTGTAACTTGGCTAATTGCCAGGTGGAGCAGTTTGTGCTAGTTGGCAACAATATCTTACATGTCATTGTTCCATGATAGACAGAACTGGAGGACAATCTGATCATATCCAGTGTTGCAACACACACCCAAATCTGATTTATTTGTCTTCTTGAGAATTACAGATGGTCAAGTCTCCCTTTCATTGCCTTTGGGATCAATCCATTTGTTGAGCTGATGGAACTAACTAGCCAGCTCTTGGTACACCTGTCTCTATTTAGGGAAAATATTGCTTATTTGCCATAAACATTCTTTTTAGGGTCTTATGGCAGATGTTTCTTTGTACTATTTGTCTGAGATTAAATTCTTGGAGGAAAAATGGCCAGAATAGTACTTTCAATAATAATGTGAGTGCTCATTTATATGTAAAGGTAATTTTTCCCACCAAATTTACTTCTTTTAACTGTGTATCTTACCGTTGAATAACGATAATTTTGTAGTTTTTATAGGTCAACCAAAGTCTAGTATCGGTAGTTTGACATGCTTCAATGTACAATTATCTGAATTCATTCAAAATGCAAAATATACATCATACATGTTAAGTTTAAGGAATCTAAGCTGCACATCTTATTATATATGTATAATATATTACATATATTATATGTATATATGTATAATATATTACATATATTATATAATATATACTACATATATTGCACATATAAATGTACATGAAACATTAACAATGTGTAGACTATTAGATGCATATTTCAAATATATGAAACTAGTAAGTTAAAAAGAAGCTTGTAACTTCATCATTGCACTATGGAAACTGAAACTATATTATTCAGTTTTTGTATTTTGAACACTTGAGGCAATGAGAATTTAAAAGGCGAATATTGACTTAGTATTTTTATGAATATAACTTTGAATTGTAGTCCCTCTAAGAGTCTGGTAAGTGACCAGAAATCCCTGGGCTGCACTTTGACAACGCTTACTTAATAAAATATGATAATATAATACAGCATAATGTGTGTGTGTGTGTGTGTGTGGTATCTGGGAGTGTAGCCTAAATAGGATGCTTAGCAGGCAGCTCCCTGGGGAAGTAAACTTTGAGCCAAGGGCTAATGATGCAGAGGAGTGAGCCTTGTACCACGAAGAGCATTTTCTGCACAGGAGCAGCCAGTGCAGATGCTCTGAGCAGACAGGAGGTATGCATTATTGACTTAGGTAGTTAGATAACCTCTTTATAGATAAAGATTTTCCTGTAAATTTCAGCTGTTCTTAGAGTGACTTTATTTTTTTCAATGAAAGTTTTTGCAGAAATGTGGCAAGTATTTAGGATCACACAATGACGATATGATAGTGCTACTTTACTAAGTGTTCTTCTTTTTCCATTTACGTAGGATAAAGGAAGCCCTCACTTCATTTTCTATTGGCTTTGGAGATTCAGGGTGTATTTAAAGTCATTTTTGTCCAATTAACTAAAATAGTTATAAGAATATATAGACATTGAGCAATTAAAATATGCCATGGATGCAAGAAATGCATAATTTGCAGGAGTTAACTATGTGATAGATTTAAATGATTTTTTCAAAGAAATTTCTGATATCATTACTGTTACAAGAATTCAGAGTCACTTCTTTGTCTAACAGTGGTGAAGAGTACTGATAATAAGGGAGAGTGAGCAAAGCAAATTAAAGCAGATTTTATTGAGAAGCTGAGACTCCTGATTGCCAGGATTGTTCCCCAAGGGAAGGTTCATCAAGGTCTGGCTATTGGGAGTGTATAAAGGGAGTGCTTATCAATAATTAGTTCTTCTACATAGTTTCAATATGTCAGGGCTCCACTTTTTTTTCTGTGTGTTTTTTGTTGTGTAGTGGTCATGATTCCTGAGCAGTTAACCAACATTACCAGGTTGATCATTTGGGAGATGAGACAGTTGAGAATAGGAGAAATAATTGTCTTTTCTTCTCTACTTTTTGTTTTTTTAAATTTACATTGGGAGACAAATTTCAAGTATCTCTTTTTTAAAAGATTTATTTATGTCTGCAATGGCCAGTGCTGGGCCAGGCTGAAGCCAGCAGTCAGGAGCTTCTTTCAGTCTCTTACGTGGGTGGTAGGGGCCCAAGTACTTTGGCCATCTTCTGCCGCCTTTCCCAAGCCATTAGCAAGGAGCTGGATTGGAAGTGGAGTGGCCGAGAGGTGAATGTTGCATTACCAGCTATACCACAATGCTGGCCCAAAATTTTATGTATTTCATATATACAGATTTAAGAGCATAATACTTTTCACCCTTACTTGCCTCACATTCCCCTTCCTTTTCTTGTTTTTCTTTTCATTTTATTCAATGATATACTTTCAATTTACTTCATAATCTTAAGCTTAAACCTCTATTAACTAAATAATTCAACAGGTAGCAAGTAGAGAAACCACTGTTCCTCTAGAGTATGGATAAGGGTTATAAATAATAGTCAAATATCAAAATATCAAATTCACTGTACACATTCCTTTTTTTGTACTCTATGTATTAGTTTCCAAAAATTGCAGAAAACATGCTATTTGTCTTTTTGGAGCTGACTTATTTCACTAAGTGATTTGGTATCCAACTACATCCATTTTGTTACAAAAGACAGAATTTGATTCTTTTTTATGGTTGTGTAGTATTCCATTGTGTATGTATACAACATTTTCTTTATCCAGTCATCAGTTGATGGATCTCAGTGTTGATTCCACATCTTAGCTATTATGAGTTGAGCTGCTATAAACACAGAAGAAGAAGTAAATCTTTAATATGCTGATTTCATTTCCTTTGGGTAAATTACCAGGAGTGGAATGGCTAGGTCATATGATAGATCTATTTTCAGATTCTGAGGAAACTCCATGCTGTTTTCCATAATTGCTGTACTAATTTGCATTCTCATGAACAGTGTATTTTCTCTGTATCCTTACACCATTTTTAAAAAAATTTTTGGATGTTAGCAATTCTAACAGGGATGAGATGAACCTTGTGATTTTATTTGCATTTCCATGATGGCTAGTTAACCTAAGCGTTTTTTTCATGTGTTTGTTGGCCTTGTATTTCATCCTTTGAAAAATTCCTGTTCATATTCTTAGACCATTTCTTAAAAGAATTGTTTGTTTTGTTGTTGAATTTCTTGAGCTCCTTATATATTATGGATACTAATCCTTTACCAGATGTATAGTTTGCAGATATTTTGTCCCATTCTGTCAGTTACTGCTTTAGTTTGCAGTGCAGCAGCATATTAGTTTTATGGAATCTTGTTTGTTTATTTTTGCTTTTTCTGCCTGTGCTACTGGAATCTTATCCAAGAAGTCTTTGCCTATGCCAGTATCTTAAAGCATTTCCCCTATGTTTTCCTCTAGTAATTTGAGGGTTTCAGGTCTTTGATTTAGATTCTGATGCATCATGACTTGATTTTTGTATAAGGTATAAAGCAGAGGTCTTGTTTCATATTTCTGTCTGCAGAGATTCAATTTCCCCAAAACCAGTTATTTAAGAGATTGTCCTTTGTCCAGAGTTGATTAAAGCTTATTTGTCAAAGATTAATTACTTGTAGATGTGTGGGTTAATTTCTAGAGTCTTTAATCTGCTCCTTTGGTCTACATGTATATTCTTTTTTTTTTTTAAGATTTTATTTATTTATTTGAGAGGTAGAGTTATAGACAGTGAGAGGGAGAGACAGAGAGAAAGATCTTCCTTCCGTTGGTTCACTCCCCAAATGGCTGCAATGGCTGGAGCTGAGTCGATCCAAAGCCAGGAGCCAGGAGTTTCTTCCTGGTCTCCCATTTGGTTGCAGGGGCCCAAGGACTTGGGCCATCTTCTACTGCTTTCCCAAGCCACAGCTGAGAGCTGGATTGGCAGAGGAGCAGCCGGTCTAGAACAGGCACCCATGTGGGACACTGGCTCCACAGGCAGAGGATTAACCTACTGAGCCACAGTGCCAGCCCCTACATATCTATTCTTATGCTAGTACCAGGCTGTTTGATTATGACTGCCTTAGAATATGTCTTGAAATCTGGCATCGTGATGCCTCCAGCTCCATTTTTATTGCTTAGGATTGCTTCAGCTATTCAGGGTCTCTTGGGATTCCATATGAATTTTAGGATCTTTTTTACAGATCTGAAAAGAATGTCTTTGGTATTTTCATTGTGATCACGTTGAATCTGTAGAAGAATCTGTATGGCTATTTTGAGGATATTAATTCTTCCAATCCATGAACATGGAAGATTTTTCCATTTTTTTGTATGTTCTTCTATTTAATGTTTTGTGATTTTCATTGTAGAGATCTTTCACATCCTTGGTTAAATTTATCCCAAGGTATTTAATATTTTTTTAACTATTGTAAATGGTACTGATCTTACAAGTTATTTCTTAGCCACAGGATTGTTTCTGTGTACAAATGCTACTATTTTTGTGTGTTGATTTTATATCATGCAATGTTGTCAAAATCTCTTATGAATTACAATACTGGAGATTTTTGGTTCTTTAAACAGGGATAATTTGACTTTCTCCTTTCCCATTTGTATACATTTGATTTCTTTTTCTTGTCTAACGACTCTGACTAAAACTTTCAGAACTATATTCACTAGTAATGATGAGAGTGTGCATCATTGTCTGGTTCCAGACCAATTAAAGTGCATTGTGCCTCACTGATCAGTTGCTAACCACTTAACCCATGCTGCTTTGTGTTGTGTTCTGTTACAATGCTAGAACCTCGTTTCTCAATAGAGTTGCCTATGAGTGTTGGGCACAGGGTGTTCCCTAACTCAATATTTTCATTTTCTTGGGGGCAAGGACATTTGTCTAATAAGCAGGTAGCAGGTTTCATACAAACACCTGGTTCTTAATCCCCACAATATCTTTTCGTAACTGCCTATTAACCCTTTTAACTCCTCGCATTAATTCTTTTCAGAAATACTCAAGTGGTCTTTGTTGTGGTGCAGTGTGTTAAGTTCTGCTTGCAAAAGCAGCATCATATATCCAAGTACTTACTACTCTACCTCTGATACAACTTCCAGCTAATGTGCCCGGGATGATCGTAGAAGATAGCTCACTTGGACTAGTGAGATGGCATTTGTACATGCCACCTTGATGGGATTGTATTGGAATGTCCTGGCACATTTCTAACTCCACCATTTGGGGCAACTCCGATTGAGCATGTCCCAAATTGTACATATCCTCCCTCTCTTTTTCCACTCTTAAATTTAACAGGGATCACTTTTCAGTTAAAATTTAAACACCTAAGAATAATTGTGTGTTAATTACAGAGTTCAACCACTAGTACTAGAACAACAACAACAAATACTAAAAAGGATAAAGTGTTACATTGTACATCTAGAGTCATGACAAGAGCTGATCAGGTCATTGTTTCTTATAATGTCCATTTCACTTCAACAGGTTTCCCCTTTGGTGCTCAGTTGTCACCGATCAGGGAAAACAAATAATATTTGTCTCTTTGGGACTGGCTTAATTCACTCAGCATGATGTTTTCCAGATTCCTCCATCTTGTTGCAAATGACCGGGTTTCATTGTTTCTGACTGCTGTATAGTATTCTATGGAGTACATGTCCCATAATTTCTTTATCCAGTCTACTGTTGATGGGCATTTGGGTTGGTTCCAGGTCTTAGCTATTGTGAATTGAGCTGCAATAAACATTAATGTGCAGACAGCTATTTTGTTTGCCAAATTAATTCCCTTTGGGTAAATTCCAAGGAGTGGGATGGCTGGGTTGTATGGTAGGGTTATGTTCAAGTTTCTGAGGAATCTCCAGATTGACTTCCCTAGTGGCTTAACCAGTTTGCATTCCCACCAACAGTGGGTTAGTGTCCCTTTTTCCCCACATCCTCTCCAGCATCTGCTGTTGGTAGATTTCTGTATGTGAGCCATTATCACCGGGGTGAGGTGAAACCTCATTGTGGTTTTGATTTGCATTTCTCTGATTGCTAGTTCACAATTGATGGCTCTGATAGGTCTAAGAGTCAAAGGGATCACACAAACAAGACAAGTGTCTGCTAATACTAACTGATAGAATCAAAAAGGGAGAGAAGGATCCAACATGGGAAACAGGATACACAGCAGACTCATAGAATGGCAGATGTCCTAAACAACACTCTGGCCTCAGAATCAGCCCTTAAGGCATTTGGATCTGGCTGAAGAGCCCATGAGAGTATTGTAGGCATGGAAAGCCAAGATACCATGGAAAAGAAAAAAAAGAAGAAGACCTAAATGAAAGATCTCTGTGAGTGAGATCCCAGTGGAAGGAACGGGGCCATCAAAGAAGGAGGTACCTTTCTCTGAAGGGAGGAGAGAACTTCCACTTTGACTATGACCCTATCGGAATAAGATCAAAGTCAGCGAACTCTAAAGGCTTCCATAGCCTTGGCAACTCATGACTAGAGCCTAGGGAGATTACTGACGCCATGAACAGGAGTGTCAAATTGTTAAGTCAGCAACAGGAGTCACATGTGCTTACATCACATGTGGGATCTGTCCTTAATGTGTTGTCTAATGTGCAGTGATGCTATAACTAGTACTGAAACAGTATTTTTACACTTTGTGTTTCTGTGTGGGTACAAACTGATGAGATCTTTACTAATTATATACTGAATTGATCTTCTGTATATAAAGAGAATTGGAAATGAAAAAAAAAAAACCTGGTGTTAAATTGGAAATGACATAGAAAATTAATTAACTTTTAAAAAAATATGTAGGATCTCTGTCTTTAATGTGCTGTACACTCTTATTTAATGCTATAACTAGTACTCCAACAGTATTTTTTTTTACTTTGTGTTGCTATATGGGGGCAAACTGTTGAAATCATTACCTAATATATACTAAACTGATCTTCTGTATATAAAGAGAATTGAAAATGAATCTTGATGTGAATGGAAGGGGAGAGGGAGCGGGAAAGGGGAGGGTTGCGGGTGGGAGGTAAGTTATGGGAGAGGGGAAGCCATTGTAACCCATAAGCTGTACTTTGGAAATTTATATTCATTAAATAAAAGTTTAATAAATGAAAAAAAAAGAAGATAGCTCAATTATTTGACCTCATGCCATGTCATCCATTTGAGAGACAAAGATGGAATTCCTGGCTCTTGGCCTCAACCTGGCTGATCTGGCATTTTGAGGAGTGAATTAGTGGATGGAAGCTCTCTCTTGTCTCTCCTCTCCCTGTCACTCTTTCAATTAAATAAATGAGTAAATAAACAAATCTATAATTTTAAAATCTTTTATTTTTTATTATCACATCAATGTTTTACAGAAAAAAGTTCAAGCGTCCTTTAATGTTTAATTGTAATTACATGTTTTCTATTTAGTTTTCAATATAGAGACCTACGTTTTTACATATATGTAATCATTAAACATAATAATTTGTGTCCTAATTTCTACTTTTGAGTCTCATTTAGACATTTTTGCATATAACTTCACACACAAAAAATACTCAATTTGGGAATACCATTCAAATAAACTGATGAAATGTGATTTTAAGGTTTAGTTTTGGAAAGCATAATTTACTTGTATCTTTTATATCTGTATATTTCTGAAAATATATTGGAAGGATGACATACTTTATTTCAAAATCCACTTAAGTTTACATATTCCATACACTCACTTTGCAGTCTATCAATAAAAATCTTTATTAGTTAAAATTTTCAAAAAAATCTATATTTGATATAGATGTGTATGTGATATACTCTTGGGATCAGATTTTGTCAAATTTTAATTTAAAAATAACCTAATGAGGTTATTCCTAGTCTTCATCCTACTGGGGAAGGTCTTCACCTATCATCTACCTAAACAGTAGCATGCATGGCAGCATCTCATTTAGTGATGCTCTCTGTCCTTAGTAGATAGGAAGCAGATCACCACACTGCATCCTCACAAAGACAGTTCTCTAGATTGCTGCATTCTCACAAGTTCATCAGGAATGGATTGTGTCCGGGCCTGAAAGAATCTGATCAACATCCTTTCCTGAAACACCATCAGGACAAGGGCTTTCTTCCAAGTTAACTGTGACAATTGAGGATGTTGTTTGGAGGACTAAGCAGGATGTGTGAACTCCTCTGAGCGTGAAAATGGCACCTTTGTGGCTTTTGTTTCTAAATTGATTCTTTTTTGTTTGTTACTTATGATTTAATTTCTAAGAATACCATCTCCCCTGAGAAAGCTTCCCGAATCCTCTTTTATGCTTTCCCAATGTTGCTTTTAAGAACAAGATAGAGTTCTATTGAATGATGCTGCTTTCAGAAGACTCCTGCCACACCATATGTTTGCTTTTATTGTTACACCAATCACAGTCTGCTTTACGTCAGAGTTGTGTGTGGACTGTAAACTTCTCAGCCTGTGAGGTGGGGGGAAGACTGGAAAATGTACATGTTTCGGATTCAGAGAGTTCTGGGTAGGAATCCAGTTTGACTTTAGGAATTTTTTATGATGGTTCTGATTCGTACTTTCCTCATTTGTAAATGGGGTGAATGAATGTTTTGTGGCTTATTTGGAACTATATGAGATATAAAATATTGAGGACTCTAAAATGTTAAGTCTGTTTGCCTTTGCATCATTAACTACAGGTTTTTTTTTTTTTTCTTTCTGTATGTAGTCTCACAGAATTGCCTAACCTATTATTTTTAATTTCTAGAAAAATAATTTAAATTCTGCTTCCCTTTCTAAGTAATGGAAGAGTTATTTCCACTATTATCAGTGCTCCTCATCTGAGAAACATTCAGTTCAAACTATTACAGAGTTGAATGAGTAAGAGTTATTCAGGAGGAAGGAGAATAGGAAAGGTCCTGGAGGTTAGGTCTGTACTGCTGAAGGGAACAGAAATCATGTCGCTTCTGACATGGAGCAGTTACAGAAGTAGGAAGTAGGAAAGCAGGTGGAACTGAAGCACAAATTTTTTTCTGACACATTAGTGTTTTCTACTTAATACTGAGGAATATGAGATGATATTCAAGTATTATGTACTTCATGGTTAGGTTACACAATCAGGTATTAATACTTTAAATAATCATCTTAGTTAAAAATGGAAGAAGTAGATGTTAAGAAAGAATGATAGCAGTAAGATCAATAGGGATCCAAGTGCCTGAGGAATTCCAAGTATGAATGAGAAGTCTTCAGACGTTCATGAAACTATGAGAAAAATATGCATCATTTTCATGTTTTGCATCAAAACTAATCTAATCACTTAAGATAATGTTTTTCCAAGAAACATTTTGCAATACCTTTGTATGTAAATATACATATGCATATATTCATATGTATAAGAATATACACACAAACCAGCTTAATTGTAAGTGCTTCTCTCTGAGTGGTGCAATAGTGACAGTTTATTTTCTTTTATTTATCTTTGGATTTTGATTTCCCATAGTATTTAGTTCTTATATGTGTATTCATGAAATAGCACAGTTTATATAAGATTCCTTTGTACAATTTTATTTCACTAACAAATTTACTGATCTAAGTTCATTTTTGACAGACATTTAGATGTCTTCAATTTAGTTGTACAATATTTAAACTCCATGAACTCTGTTTTTGAAAATTTGTGCTCGTTTTCAATTGTTTGATCTCCTACCCTCTTGGATTTCAAGTGTTGTCACTTTCCTTTTGTTTTCTTGTTTTGTTTCCCAAGCTACATGTTTTTCCTTGGTTCAGTCTGAATAAATCTGTATTTATTCACACTGTGGACCTTCATTTTGTTTTCATTTGTTTTGCAGAGACAAATTCTGCTCTCTGACCAATGATATCGTGCTCAGATGTACTCTTCTCTTCCACTGCAGTTGTGTGCTTGTGTCTCCCTTTTATCCAATCTTAGGTAGTAAAGGAAAATCTATAATTACAGCAAACACTGCTACTCGTGTTATCTGTCTTCCTAAGCACCTGCAATAAGCTTCTTGTGCAGGGAATAAATGAGCAGGTCTCAAAGAGGACTAGCCACCAGCACATTTGTTTTACTCGCCTATTTCTAGACCCTGCCTGGGTGATTATAATTTAGTAGATTTGGATATGACCTCGACATACATGTGTTTAACAGTCTTGGCAGAAGATTTTCAAGTACATCCACTTAAATGAGCCAGTATATTTACTTAGCATGTATAGGCATTGTATTAAGAATTTTGGGCATTTTAACTCACTTAATCCTCACAACTCTGTAAGGATTGCAATTTTACTATTACTTCCTATTTTATAAGACAAAATATACAGATATTAACTTCACAAAGCTAGTAAGTGATACAGCTGACTTCACACACAGGCAAATTGAATCTAGAGTGTAGACTTTCAACTACTAATAGATATGACTTTCTGGAGTGCTCCTTTAAAATATATTAGGCTACCAAGAGTTTTATTCTAATATATAAGCAGGTGTTTTCTGGATTTTGTAATTTTGTAGATAAAGTTGATGGTGCAAATTGTTAAGGAGGCAGAAGTCTAGGCTGAGTTGGTAGAATACAGGTCAAAGAAATGATGCTATGTCATAATCATGAACAGTTCCAGAGGGGTTTTGAACATGAGCTGCTCTGGTTTCTTATATGTAAATGGATCTTTGAATAAGGGCCACCTGGTGAGGGATGTGCAAAGAATCAGCCTTCCATTCTCAAAACAGTTTCTGTTTTACTGTGAAAAGTCCATCTATAGTCCAAGCATGTCTAAGCATGAAGGTGAAGCACTGTGTATAAAAGTCACCAAATACTGTTGCATATTTACTGTATACTAGGTAATTGTAAATGCTTCCATATATTAAAAATGAGCTTGATAACTATAATATACAAAATCAAATTTACAAACAATATTAAGCAGTGGTTATGGAAGAACATTTCCATGGGTAAATTCAGATTAGGTTTATATGTTTGATTAATTTTTTGTAGCTATTGTGAATGGATTGGCCTAAAATTTCTTTCTCAGCCATGGCATTGTCTGTGTATAAAAAGGCTATTGTGGCCGGCACCACAGCTCAACAGGCTAATCCTCCACCTGCAGCACTGGCAACCGGGTTCTAGTCCCGGTAGGGGTGCCGGATTCTGTCCCAGTTGCTCCTCTTCCAGGACAGCTCTCTGCTGTGGCCCAGGAGTGCAGTGGAGGATGGCCCAAGTGCTTGGGCCCTGCACCCGCATGAGAGACCAGACCAGAAGTAAGCACCTGGCTCCTGGCTTCGGATCAGCACAGCGTGCTGGCCGCAACGCGCTGGCCATAGCGGCCACTTGGGGGGGGGGGTGAACCAACGGAAAAAGTAAGACCTTTCTCTCTGTCTCTCTGTCTCTCTCTCTCTCTCTCTTTTTCTCTCTCTCTCTCACTGTCTAACCCTGCCTGTCAAAAAAAAAAAAAAGGCTATTGTTTTTTTTGTGTGTGTTAATTTTATATCCTTACACTTTATGAAACTCTATGATTTTCAATACTCTCTCAGTTTAATTTTTTGGATTCCTTACATATGAAATAATGTTATCTGCAAATAGGGATAGTTTGACTTCCTCCTTTCCAATTTATTTCCTTTTGATTTCTTTTTACTTGCCTAATGGATCTGGCTAAAACTTCCAGGATTATATTAAATAGCATTGGTGAGAGTGGGCATTCTTGTCTGTTTTCTGATCTTAGGAGAAATGTTCCCAACAATTCCCAATTCAATAAGATGCTGGCTGTGGATTTGTTATATATTGCTTTGATAGTATTGAGCAACATACTTTGTATACCCAATTTGCTTAAGGTTTTCATCATGAAGAGATGTTTTATTTTATCAAATGCTTTCTCTGCATCTATTTGATAATCATATGGGTTTTGTTCTTCAGTTTGTTAATGTGATGTATCACATTTATTGATTTGCAAAAGTTGAACCATCCCTGCATACCAGGGATAAATCCCATTTAGCCTGGGTGAATGATCTTTCTGATGTGTTGCTGGATTTGATTAACTAGTATATTATTGAGAATCTTTGCATCTATGTTCATCAGGGATATTGATCTATAGTTCCTTTTCTCTGTTGTATTTTTTCTGGTTTAAGAATTATGGTAATGTTGGCTTCATAGAGGGAGTTTGGGTGGATTCCCTCCCATTCAACTGTTTTGAATGGCTTGAGAAGAATTAGAATTATCTCTTCTTTAAATGTCTGGTAGAATTCATCAGTGAAGCCATCTGGTCCTGGGCTTTTCTTTGTAAGGAGGATATTTATTTCTGACTCAATCTACATCTTGGTTATTGGTCTGTTTAAGTTTCCTATGCATTCATGACTCAATTTTGGCAGATGGTGTATGTCCAGGAATCTATCCATTTATTCCAGATTTCTCAATCTTTTGGCATACAATTTTTTATAGTAATTCCTGATTATTCTTTTTATTTCTGTGGTATCTGTTACTATATTTCTTTTCACATCTCTGTTTTTATTCACTTAGTTTTCTCCCTCTTTTTTTGGTTAGTTGGGCCAATGGTATATCAATTTTGTTTATTTTTTTTTAAACTTTTGTTTCACTGATTTTTTTATTTGTTACTTTGCCGTTAGTTCACCCTCCAATGGCTGCCATGGCTGGCGCGCTGCAGCTGGTCTACCTCCTGATCCGAAGGCAGGAGCCAGGTGCCAGAGTGTCTTGGCTTTCCATGCCTGAAATACTCTCATGGGCTTTTTAAAAATATTTATTTATTTTGACAGGCAGAGTGGACAGTGAGAGAGACAGAGAGAAAGGTCTTCCTTTGCCGTTGGTTCACCCTCCAATGGCTGCCGTGGCTGGCGCACTGCAGCTGGTACACCTCCTGATCCGAAGGCAGGAGCCAGGTGGTTCTCCATGGGGTGCAGGGCCCAAGCACTTGGGCCATCCTCCACTGCCTTCCCGGGCCACAGCAGAGAGCTGTACTGGAAGAGGGACAACTGGGACAGAAACCGGCGCCCTGACCAGGACTAGAACCCGGTGTGCCGGTACTGCAGGTAGAGGATTAGCTTATTGATCCACGGCGTCGGCCTCTCATGGGATTTTTAGCCAGATCCGAATGCCTTGAGGGCTGATTCTGAGGCTAGAGTGCTATTTAGGACATCTGCCATTCTATGAGTCTGCTGTGTATCCCACTTCCCATATTGGATAGTTCTCTCCTTTATAATTCTTTCAGTTAGTATTAGCTGACACTAGTCTTGTTTATGTGATCCCTTTGACTATTAATCCTATCATTATGATCAATTGTGAACTGAAATTGATCATTTTGACTAGTGAGATGGCATTGGTGCATGCCACCTTGATGGGATTTAATTGGAATCCCCTGGCACATTTCTAACTCTACCATTAGGGGTAAGTCTGATTGAGCATGTGCTGAACTGTATATCTCCTTCCTCTCTTATTCCCACTCTTGTATTTAACAGGGATCACTTTTCAGTTAAATGTAAACACCCAAGAATAATTGTGTGTTAATTAAAGAGTTCAACCAATTGTATTAAGTAGAACAAAAAATTACTAAAAGGGATAAAATACTAAGTTGTTCATCGACAGTCTGGACAAGGGCTGCTCAAGTCTTTGTTTTTCATAGTGTCCATTTCCATTCAAAAGGAGTCCAATAGGGTTTTTAAGACCCTACTACTATTGTGTTGGAGTCAGTGTCTTCCTTGAGATCCATTAACATTTCTTTTATATTGGTAGATGCCTTGTAGTTGGGTGCATGTACTTATATTATAGTCACACCTTCTTATTAAATAGATCCCTTAATCATTACATAGTGCCCTACTTTATCTCTTCTAAGTTTTTATGTTAAAGTATATTTTATCTGATATTAGGATGCCTACAGCATCTCTTTTTTGGTTTCTTTTAGCATGGGATATTTCTTTTCATCCTTTCACTCTCAGTCTGTGTGTATCATTGTTGGTGATGTGTGTTTCTTGTAGACAGCAAATAGGTGGGTCTTATTTTGTGATCCATTCAGACAGTCTGTACCTTTTAACTGGAGAGTTTATGCCATTTTCATCAAGGTTACTATTGATTAGTAACAGCATGTCCCTGCCATTTTTCCATAAATATTCCTGTTGTTTACTTTTGATTTGCTTTGAACTTTTACTTGGAGGTTTTCTACCTTCACATTCTTTCATAATGATAACTCTCTTTCGGTGATTCTGTGTGTAGCATCTTTATGCATCTTTTGTAAGGCTTCACAAGTGGTGACAAATTCCTTCAATTTCTGCTTCTTATTAAAGTTCTTCATTTCACCCCAACTAATAATGGGAGTTTTTCAGAGTTCAGTATGTTGGGCTGACTGTTTTTTTCCTCTTATCGTATGGACTTTGTCCATGGCTTGTTCTCTCATTACTTGATGGTGTTACATGCAGAACAAACTGTTTCATTTTAATGAGGTCCTTCTTATCATTTTCTTTTAATGGATCATGCGTTTGGTGTTAAAACTAAAAAGTCATTGACATATCCATTGTAACCTAGAATTTTTTCTTTTGATATTTATACTTCTTGGATTCTCTTAGGTTTCTAAATCTATGATTTAGTGTCTGAAAGTAATTTGGGAAAAACCCTCCCTCATTATTTCTTTAAATATGTCTTCTGATCCTCTCTTGAGTTTCAATTATCTTTGTCATAACTTTCTGAGTTTTCCACACTTCTTGGATACTCTCTTGTTTGTTTTGTTCTCTTCTTTTTACTTTTCAATTTGGAACTATTCATCAAAAATACCTTAAAGCTCAGCATTTCCTTAGCCATGGTCCAATATTTTAATGAGTCCATCAAATGCCTCCATCTTTTCTGTTATAATATTTTATGTTTCTAACATTTGTTTTTTTTATTCTTTGTTTGCATTTCTATCTCTTTTAATTACATTACTCATTTGTTCTTGTATGCTGTTTACCTTATTTCTTAGAGCCTCTAACATATTAAAGTTTCTTAAAAATAATTTCCTGTCTGATAATTCCAGCATCCTTGCCATTTCTGAGTCTGGTTCTGATGATTGCCCTGTCTTTTCAAACTGTTTTTGCCTTGTGGTGTGCCTTTTAATTTATTTTTCCTTTTTCTTTTTTTCCAGATTCATTATTTATTTGAAACTCGTTGTGTGTGTGTGTGTGTGTGTGTGTGTGTGTGAGAGAGAGAGAGAGAGAGAGAGAGAGAGGGAGGGAGGGAGATCTCCCATCTGCTGATTCACTCTCCAAATGTCCATCTCAATATTTAGGCATGGAGCAGATTTGAAGCCAAGAGCTTGGAACTCAATCTGATTTTCCTAAGTGGACAACAGGGACACAACTGCGTGAGTCATCACCTATTGCTTCTAAGGATGTACATCAGCAGTAATTAGCAGTAAGCTGGAGTTGGGAACAGAGCTGGGACTTGAACTCAGGCTACCAATATGGAACGCAGGCATCCCTATCAGCAGCTTAACTGCTAAGCCAAATGGCTGCTCCCCCGATGTATTTTTTTTTAAACAGGCAGAGTGGATAGTGAGAGAGAGAGACAGAGAGAAAGGTCTTCCTTTGCTATTGGTTCACCCTCCAATGGCTGCCGTGGCTGGCGCGCAGCGGCCAGCACACGGCGCTGATCCGATGGCAGGAGCCAGGTGCTTCTCCATGGGGTGCAGGGCCCAAGCACTTGGGCCATCCTCCACTGCACTCCCCGGCCACAGCAGAGAGCTGGCTTGGAAGAGGGGCAACCGGGACAGAAACCGGCGCCCCGACCGGGACTAGAACCCGGTGTGCCTGTGCCGCAAGGCGGAGGATTAGCCTAATGAGCCACGGCACCGGCCTCCCCAGAAGTATTTTTAAACTTGACAATGAGTAAAGAAGATTAGAAATCATTATAGCAGGATTAGTGGGAACTGTGGTAAACTGGAACTCATGTATAATGTTCAAAGTCATTTAAATACTAACTGATAAAATCAGTCTGTGAGCTATATTTAACCAGCAGGTTGTGATTCTGTAACTTTTGGTTTAGATGTTGTAAACAGTCATATTCATTGCTTTTTATTGTTCAAAATTCACCTTACCTAAATAACAGTCTTTGAAATGAATGTAAGTGGCAAACCTTCTAATAGGTGAGAATAGTTACATGCACACACATATATGTATGTTAATATGCATATATGTGTGTGAGTATGTGTGTGTGCATGTGTTACATATGTATTCATTAATTTAATGAAAATATATTTATAACATCTTTTCCAAAGGCAGAAAACAAAGAATTCTGATTTGGAGTATACCCATTCTACAAAGTGTTTCTGCTTTGAATGCCTTTGGTTTTTATCAATTGATTTTCATAAGGGATAGCTAACTAGGTGCTCAAAATTGCTACATGCTTTTCATGTACTTCAAACATAAAACCTTTCTGGCATCCAGAGCCAGGATGTGAAAATGCTAAGCATCAAGTAAAGTGGATTAGCCTTCAGAAGGGGAGCTTCAGACCGTCAGTGCCAGAGGGGTTAATGGAAAACAGTGTGTCATATTTGCCATTTCCCCTATATTATCTTGCCCAGAACACCTGCTTAATGAATTAGACATAAATTATCATACCATAAGCACATTCTTTAATAACAATAGCCCTGTGGAAGCATTTCTTCTTGTGAAAATAATAAACTAAGAAAAATATTTGGATGAAGTTTTCTTAAGTACTACATGCAAAAAATATGAAATTCAATTCTTCTGAATATTTCCTCTCTGAAAGTAGTAAAAGGTATCTTATGATGTTAAGCAGTTTATTTCAACTGGAATTTATTTCTATATTGGTATCATAGACATGTTTTGATTTTGTATATCTCAAGCATACAAACAGTCCTATAAAGATTATTCTTCCCTCATGTTTTTCCTCACGTGTAACAATTCCTTTAGCAGTTTTCCCTTTTGAGATATATCTGAATGTACAAACACATACTTCTTAAGATATCTATAAATGCCTATATAAAGATATATGAACATCATTAAATTATGTATTCAGTCAGAACTTCAAATATAAGCTATATATTTATATATATATATATATAATAATGCTCTGATATCATTAGTGAAAACCATGTTTTATTGATTATGAATATGTTGATAAATAATTGTGTTACATCTAGCTGTAATGGCAATATATAATTCCTTTTCTTCAATTTTGATATAGCATTAGAATTTTGGAAACTAGGAAAGACTAAAAAAATCCAATATAATATGGGATGTCTTCTTAAAAATGCTTTGCTTATGTGTGAAATGAATTAAATTCTATCATACAGATGAGTATTTTTTCCTTAAGATCCAATATCTTTTTCCAATATCTAAGGCATTTTTTACTCCATTCATGTTTGATCTATCATTCCTTATTCTTTTGTTGCCTTTTCCCCATCTTTAAATTTTCCTGTTGCCTTTTGGCCTTTATGCTAAAAAAGTATTAATTATATACAGGTTAGGTGATATGGGCGTACCAACATCAAAGGAAAGCGGATTCCCCATTTGCTTAATTAATTTCCTTCACTGAGAATTCATAACCAATAATCCTCAAAAAATACCAAAAACATATAATATTTTTAGAAAACCCAAGAAGCAATGAGGAGTGATGATGTTTTCCTTTTATTTCGTACTATATTGCTTCTAGAACTTTCTCTACATCAGGATAAAAATTGGTTTGAAGTGCTTCAACTTAGGTACTTAGATTCCATAAATGTGTATTATAGAAGAATCTTCTTTATTGAAAAATCTCCTATAAAAGCACTTGACTTATATTTCTAAACTACTGGAAGACATTGATTTCAAGGGACTAACATATACTTTTACTCAGAAAAGCCAATTTTATTTTTCTCTGCAATTGACAGTTAATTGGCAGAAAAGATACAGTGCAGTTTTATCAGACATTTGAAATAGAGTTCATTGGATGTGAACCTATGCCATGAAATTGACATGTTTGCTTTCAAGCTGGAGGAAAGAGGCTGGGATAAAATCATCTCATCAAGGTTAGAGAGAAAAAAACTGATGGAACCATTCTTCAGTGGTTTCACACACTAGGTCTAGAACTGATTCTTCATTAACTGGAAATAGAAAATGATCTTTAAATTTCCTTGTAGAACTATATACTGTGTTTAAAGATTTCTTTGCATATAGATCCACTCATTCTTATAAACAAAATTTAGGTTCATTTGGATTGTTGGGGAGTAATGCAAATTTGGGTACAATCTTAAACACTTCCCTTAACAGTCTTCTGTTGTTACCTCAGGTCATCACTGACCTGAGTTGCATTTCTCAGTCCTATCCATCAAATTAAATAGTCTCCTTTGTATGGATCACAAAAAATACATATGTTTCAGTCAAATATAATGCAAATCAAAGTTATGTATGTAATTGATTTTTGATTCATTTACAAAAAGATTTGAAGATATAATTGTGCAATCAAACCTTGAAAAAGAGACCACTGAAGTGGTCTCTGAATCACTCAATAAACCTACAAGTTGAAGTAATTAAATACACAATTTAGTAGTTCTGAGGATCTAGGGTAAAATGTTACATACCAATTTCTTAGGCGCCTGCACAAAGCGAATGCTCATCAAACAACTGACCAAATGGGCTTTTGGTTAGAAACACTATGTAACACTGAATGATGATCTGAGAAAATATTTTGAAAAAGCGATATTATCATTCTGATGCCTTTTTTCTTGAGTCTACTTTTTTTGCTTCTTCAGTCCTGTTTTAATCTTTATATTTATATTATTTATTTGTAATATGTTCAGTGTGCTATATATTAAGCTATAAATTTATTTTGTCAATTTAAGTCTCATAAGCCTTTTCTTTTTTAATTTTTTTAATTTTATTTACTTTTTTATTTAGTAAATATAAATTTCCAAAGTACAGATTTTGGATTAAATTGGCTTTCCCCCCCATAACTTCCCTCCCACTCACACCCCTCCCATCTCCCACTCCCTCTCCCATTCCATTCAGTATATATTAAGTAAAGATTTCATCAGTTTGCACCCACACAGAAACACAAAGTGTAAAAATACTGTTTCAGTACTAGTTATAGCATTACTTCACATTAGACAACACATTAAGGACAGATCCCACATGAGATGTAAGTACACAGTGACTCCTGTTGCTGACTGAACAATTTGACACTCTTGTTTATGGCGTCAGTAATCTCCCTAGGCTCCAGTCATGAGTTGCCTAGGCTATGGAAGCCTTTTGGGTTCGCTGACTTCGATCTTATTCTGACAGGGTCATAGTCAAAGTGGAAGTTCTCTCCTCCCTTCAGAGAAAGGTACCTCCTTCTTTGATGGCCCCATTCTTTCCACTGGGATCTCACTCACAGAGATCTTTCATTTAGGTCTTCTTTTTTTTTTTTCCCCAGAGTGTCTTGGCTTTCCATGCCTAGAATACCCTTATGGGCTCTTCAGTCATAGGCCTTTTTAGATAGAGAGAGAGAGAGAGAGAGAGAGAGAGAGAGAGAGACTCCCAACCACTGATTCCCACCCAAATACTCACACCCAGATGAGAGGAATGTGGAATTCAATCTGGGTCTCCCATATGGGTGGCAAGGAGTCAATTACTTGAGTCATCACCACTGCCTCCCAGGTCTTCATTAACAGGAAGCAGGACTCAGTTGCTGAAGTGGGATATCTAACACAGATGTTCCATTACGGGATGTAGACATCTTAACTGGCATCCTAACCACCAGACCAAAAGGCTGCCCTCTCATAGGACTTTCAAATATGCACAAGTATTCAGTAAAAGCTGAATTTGGAATTTGGAATGTACTCTTTAATAAATTTCAGTACTGGGGCCGGTGCTTTGGTCCAGTGGATTAAGCCCCTGCTTGCATTACTGGCATCCCATATTGGAGGAGTCCTTGAGTCATGCTACTCTATTTAAGATCTGGCTCCCTTCTAATGTGCCTGGATACAAAGGAAGATGGGCCAAGTACTTAGGCCCCTTCCCTCCATGTGGGAAATCTGAATAGAGTTATAGGCTCACAGCTTTGCTCTGGCCCACCTTTGACCGTTACAGTCATTTGGGAAGTGAACCAGTGAATGGGAGATCTCTCTGTCTCTGTCTCTCTCCCTCTGTATCTTTAAATAAATGGATATATCTTTAATAACTATGTAAATGTTAAGCATTTGATAATTATAGGTATATTATGTTCTTATTCATTATTTGATTTATTGTTTTGTTTGAGATTGTCTTACAATTGCAAAAACACTGTTAAGTAAAATGTATATAACTCAGGGCCCCGTGCTGTGGCATAGAGGGTAAAACCGCTGCCTATAGTGCTGGCATCCCAAATGGGTGCCAGTTCGAGTCCCGGCTGCTCCTCTTCTGATCAAGCTCTATGCTATGGCCTGGGAAAGCAGTACAAAATGGCCCAAGTCCTTGGGGCCCTGCACCCGCATGGGGAGACCCCGAGGAAGCTCCTGGCTTTGGGCTTCACATCGGCACAGCTCCAGCCATTTTGGCCAATTGGGGAGTGAACCAGCCAATGGTAGACATCTCTCTCTTTCTCTCTGCCTCTCTGTAACTCTGCCATTCAAAATTTGCTACAGAGAGTTACAGAGAGGCAGAGGCAGAGGGAGAGAGAGAGAGAGAGAGAGGTCTATCGTCTGCTGGTTCACTCCCCAATTGGACGAAATGGCCAGAGCTGTGCCGATGTGAAGCCCAAAGCCAGGAGCTTCCTCAGGGTCTCCCCATGTGGATACAGGGGCCAATAAATAAATCTTTAAAATATGTATGTAACTCAGAAATCTTGCCAGAAGTCAAGCTAACGCAATGATTATTCAACAGTTAAGCTCCATAGGTGAAGCACTAAGGTCTTTAAATATCCTTTGTGGTTTCCTGGCCCTTTTTTTTAAATCTCACTGGATACACTGCAATTCAAGCCAAGAGCTGAGGTATGTAGATGCCTCACTTAGAAGACAGCACAGTTTGCAGTAATTCCAGTGTTACAGCCGTGGAGTCTTACATCTCATGCATCACTTTTTAATCTGTCCAGTTCTGCTTCATTCATAGATGCCTTTTTTACTTACCTTAAGCAGTTGCTGAAAAGCAGGTACATTCTGTTCAAAACATGCTGAAGAAAATAAATCTCTTGCTGGGAAAAATATTTGACATATTTGCCAGGAAATTAAGCTGGCTCACCTGCTTCTTTCTTTTCTGGGAGTGGGCCCTACCATATTCCTTTCCTAGGAACAGGGTGTAAGTGGACTAACGGCTTGTACTATAACCCCTGATTTCATAACATCGTGAATACTTTATTTGTTCAACTTAAGATATGTTCAACATATGCTTTTAACCATAACATACTAAAGTAACACTTTTTAAATGGTTAGGGCAGTTTTCCTACAATGTGAAAACTGTTGTTTTCATTCAATATGTCCCTGTTGTTGGACATCTGAAGTATTTGCTAGTGATTGAAATTGCTGCATTATTCTTTACATGTTTAACTACATGTGATTAAATTATTGCTAAAACATGTTTATGCTTTTCTTCCTATTTTTGTGAGTACAACTGATTTCCTCCTCTTCGATATTAGATTTGGACACAAGACTTACTTTGGTGAACAACACACCTTAAGATGCCCTGTAATTTCTATTTGTACCCTGGATTCTCTGCTATCAACAGGAAAAAACCTGCTCAAGCAAGTACTCTGGATCCACAGGGAGGAGGAGGCAGGTGTTGCTAAGCCCAGTCTTTCCCACGTGATTCAGCCTAGATCAGATGAGCAGATGCTCAGATGAATGAGGATGACTGGTCTGGATCAACATAACTACCCAGATAAGCTAAGTCTAGACCAGTCTGCCCACAGCCAAGACACAGAAGGTAGGGAGAGTCTTATTGTTGTTTCAAGTGATGAATTTTGAGATAGTTTATTATGGAATATTTTTGTGATAATAGCTACAACATTATACTTATATGTAGGATACATTCCTAGCATTCCTAGACATAGAATTGCTAAGAAAGTGATTATTTCTTTTCTTTTCTTTTTTTTTTTGACAGGCAGAGTTAGTGAGAGAGAGAGAGAGACAGAGAGAAAGGTCTTCCTTCCGTTGGTTCACCCCCCCAAATGGCCGCTACTGCTGGCACTGCGCAGATCCGAAGCCAGGAGCCAGGTGCTTCTGGTCTCCCATGTGGGAGCAGGGCCCAAGCACTTGGGCCATCTTCCACTGCCTCCCCGGGCCACAGCAGAGAACTGGACTGGAAAAGGGGCAACTGGGACAGATTATTTCTAACTTGGTACATTATAGATTCCATTCTTTATTGATGTTTAATATTTAATGATAAAAACAAAGCCAAAGTAATTTTTGTTCTTCTTCACCAGGAAACATTAGTCTTACTTTACCAATTAAATTTATCTATATAAATTATAGAAATAGATATTTCATTTTTATAAAAGTACAAAAGGTTAAGATAACAAAGTCTTCCACTAGGAATAATAAAATCAAATACATGAGTTCTATTTCTATTGAACATTGCCATTATCTTTCTTTCAAGCAGATTTCAAAGCCTAGAGTTTCCTGAAAAAAAATTGGGTAAGAAACTCTGTGTGCCCTTTAATGGTTATGGCACTTGGACTTTTTAAAATTTCTTTTTATTTATTTCCTTAAAGGGAACAAATTTCATGTATTTCACATATACAATTTCAAGAACATAATGATACTCCTCCTTCCCTCCCTCACTCCCTCTCTCCCCCCTTCCTTTCTTATTTTTATTTTTGTGATTATATAATTTCAATTTACTTTAAAATATTTTTCTGAAAGGGAGAGGCAGAGAGAGAGAGCAAGAGAGCGAGAGAGAGTAACAGAAGAAAGGAGCAAGCACACCACCCAGAGAGAGATCTCCCATCTGCTGGTTCACTGACAAAAATGCCTATAATAGCTAGGTCTGACTCAGACTAAACCCTGGAACTTGAAACTCAATCCAGATATACCGCATGGGATACTCCACATTGAGTCCACATGCAGGGACTCACTTGTGGTGGAATGAGAAGGCCATGCCAGAAGGCCGCTGACAATGGAGCCTGCCTGCCAACAGGCTGTGATTGGATGGCTTCAGAAACTGCTTGGCAACAGGTGTGATTGGATGACTTCGGAAACCTCATGGTAACGGAGCCTGCCTGGCAACAGGCTGTGATTGGATGACTTTGGAAACCACATGACAATGGAACCTGCCTGCCAACAGGCTGTGATTGGATGGCTTCAGAAACTGCTTGGCAACAGGCTGTGATTGGATGACTTTGGAAACCTCATGGTAATGGAGCCTGCCTGGCAACAGGCTGTGATTGGATGACTTTGCAAACCACATGACAATGGAACCTGCCTGCCAACAGGCTGTGATTGGATGGCTTCAGAAACTGCTTGGCAACAGGCTGTGATTGGATGACTTTGGAAACCTCATGGTAATGGAGCCTGCCTGGCAACAGGCTGTGATTGGATGACTTTGCAAACCACATGACAATGGAACCTGCCTGCCAACAGGATGTGATTGGATGGCCTCAGAAACTACCTGGCAACAGGCTGTGATTCGTTAGGGCATAAACCACCCCTTGACTGGGTTGGCTGCCTTAGCTATATAAGCTGCTGTACCAACTGAAATAACCGAGTCTGCAGGCTGTTCGCCTCTGTCCCGCTTTCACCTGAGGTCTGTGTGGTGACTTTGTGCCTCTAGCCCCCACCACACTCCTCCTCTCAGAACGAATCCACAGCAACATTCACTCACTTGGACCATTTTCTGTTGTTTATTAGGGTACACATTTTCAGGAGTTGAACTCTAAGTGGAGGTGTGTTGGGATCCCAAGCTCCTGCATGTGGGATACAGACATCCCAAGTGGTATCTTAAATGCTATTCCAATCCCTCTCACCTTTGTGGCACTTCAGGTTTCTTGGCAATAAATCTCCAACATAGATCTAACTTAAAAATTACTGGAAAACATTTTGTTGGTACTAAAGCACAACCAAGTTTTCAGAGGGTAATCTGGATCTTATTTCATTGGAAGTAGGGTGCATTTGTTAATCTTCCCGCTTTCCTGCAGGAATTTCTAGACTCTTTAGATTGTGGATGCATATGGCCAGGTGCATGATAAGAAACACATTTGTATTCTTACTAGTTAGTAAAACCTGGAAGTGCGATTTGATCAATAGCTGTAAAAATCATATTGAAGACAACTTTATTTGCTTAAATATAGCTGATCCAGCCATTTCAATAGATACTCTAAGTATGTGTCGAGAATTTTAGAGAGTTGTATGTACTTGAATCACACTGGCTTCCCATTCAATTGCCTGCTATTGAATTGTTGTTTGGTGAGTTGCAGTCATCTTATTCTGAGAGATAGTATTAGAAACCTCTTTGTGAAGGCCATTGTTGCACTTACTTTGAGTTATTGATATTGTTTTGTATGTTATACAGGATCTTGTCTGAAATCTCGTAGTAGACATATTTTCCAATCCTACTTGAAAAACCATATTTTTTCTTGCCTTAGAATTTTAACTATTTGAAGTCCACATTATACTCTGTTTTTGCTTCAAAATACACTCAGCCCTATAAATACACAGCAAAATACAAAATGTAATTAACAATAAAAATTGGCTTAAATGTGTTACTAACATTAGAGTGTTCTTTTTAAAAATATTTATTGCACTTATTTGAAAGGTAGAGAGAGAGAGAGAGAGAGAGAGAGAGAGAGAGGTCTTCCATCTCTGGTTCACTCCCTTAATGGCCACAATGGCTAGGGCTGAGCCAGACCAAAGCCAGGAGTCAGTAACTCAGTCAAAGTCAACCATGTGAGTGGCAGAGACCTAATTACTTCAGTCATAACCTGCTGCCTCCCATGGTGTACATTAGTAGGAAACTGGACTCCAGAGTGGAACCAGGACTCTAACCTAAGTACTCCATTATGGGATGTTGGTTTCCCAAGCAACATCTTAATCATTGCACCAGTACCTGCCCCAGGATGTCCTTTCTGTGTGATATGAAATTGTGAGACAGAGATGAATTCTCTTGTTCACACTATATTACTGTGAATATGCACTACCTACTCGTTTTGGCACTCACAGGAACACTGGGTAACAGTGTAGCACCACTCCTTGTTTTTTTTTTTTTTTTTTAATTTAAAAAGAGAAAGTATGAGCTGGAAAACCTTTCCTGTGATTCTTGACATACTAAGGGTCATGAGACAGTAAACATTACCCAATGCACACAGGTTTTATTTGGTATCACATAACTATATGTTTTGTACAAATTCAGTGCAGCAATCTAAATGATTACCTTATGTGGTTAGACCCAAACTGTCTATTCAGAAGCGTAGAATTAATACTTCTGAATTATACCTGTATCGGACACATACCAATCCTAAATGTTTAAAGTAGTAATTAAAATATAAAGCTTAATATTTCAATTATTTAGGTATATTCAATTAATTATTGTGGAGTACACTGAAACTTCTATCATTTTCTCCATACAGAGATCTGGAGTATGTATGTTTTTGATTTTTCATGTCGGGGCTGGTGCTGTTGTATAGCAGGTAAATCTGCTGCCTGCAGTGCCAGCATCCCATAAGGGCACCGGCCGCTCGGCTTCCAATATAGCTCTGTGCTATGGCCTGGGAAAACAGTAGGAGACCCGGAAGAAGTTCCTGACTCCTGGCTTCAGATCCATGCAGCTCTGGCCATTGCAGCCAAATGGGGAGAGAACCAGCAGATGGAAAACACACGCTCTCTCTCTCTGTCTCTCTCTTTCTCTCTCTTCCTTTCCTTCTCTCTCTGTGTAACTCTGACTTTCAAATAAATTAAAAAAAAATTTTCTCAGGTCATTATTTTCTTCAACCTAATATACTTCAATTAACCGTGTGGATTAAAAAAGGAAACAAGTGATAAATTCACAAACAAAAACTACTGTTGACAAAGATAATTTACTTTGGAATATATATACACACACCATACAAACAAAAAAAATTGCTTCCAACATTTTCTGAAGATGTTTTTAACCACATCGTATTGATGTTTTCCCTTTCAGTACCAAGTGGCATTTGTTTGATATTACATTGTTATTTCACTCTGCTTTTTAAAAAGAAAGCTATATGTTGGTTATTGAATCTCCATTAGTCAATACAATCCACTGATTCTTTTCATTATAAAATTAATAAAATTAAAATAAATCAAGTATGAGACTAACCATGAATTGGGAAATTCTATAACTCCCAGACATGCGTGAACCAGGGGAAATCAGCAATACCCAAGTGCTAGAAGAAGCTGTATTTTCACTGATAGGAAAAATGGGGGAAAAGTGCCATAGGACACTATAATCACGAACATGTCATTGATGATTTGAAGGACAAGTCATAGCATGCAGGCTGCTAAAAAAAAATCAAAAACATCTTGTGAGGTCAGTTTCATTAAAAGTTGGTGTCCCAAGATAACTTGTGTAAACAAATACCCGTGCTCTGTGGAGGAAGACCTGCTAATCTAAGCTCAAAGAATTCTCACAAATAAGCAGCTAAGAAAATATAGACAAGGCTATAAACAGTAGTCAAATCCCAAGATGTCAATTTTGCTCATATATAACACATGCTTTTTAGTATTCTATAAATTAACTGCTACAAATCATAGAAAATTTATGAGTTTCTCTTTTTGGGACTGGCTTATTTCACTAAGCATACTGGCCTTTTATTTTTAATTTTTTTTTTTGACAGGCAGAGTTAGATAGTGAGAGAGAGAGACAGAGAGAAAGGTCTTCCTTCCGTTGGTTCACCCCCCAAATGGCCGCTACTGCTGGCTTGTGGCTGCCGGCGTGCTGTGCCGATCCGAAGCCAGGAGCCAGATGCTTCCTCCTGGTCTCCCATGTGGGTGCACGGCCCAAGCACTTGGGCCATACTCCACCGTACTCCCAGGCCACAGCAGAGAGCTGGACTGGAAGAGGAGCAACCAGAACAGAATCCAGCGCCCCAATCGGGACTAGAACCCGGGGTGCTGGCGCCACAGGTGGAGGATTAGCCAAGTGAGCAGCGTTGCCGGCGCATAATGGTCTTAAATTGCATCTATTTTGTTGCAGAAGAAATGTTTTCATTCTTATGGCTGAATAGTATTCCATCATGCCACATTTTCTTTATCCAGTCATCAGAACTGCAAAAAATTGTTACTACCACTAGATTTTTATTAAGGGAAAATTTAAAAGATATACTTCAAGCGGAAGTGAGGTCATTCCAAAAGAAACAGTTAGGATTATGAAAGAAAATAAATAATAGAATCAACGGTAAGTGTATATCCTGTGGCAAAAAAATGTCCTACATGAGGGACCTCTGTGGGTGAAACCCCAGTGGAAAGTAGAGGTCATCAGAGAAGGAGGTATTTTTCTCTGAAGGGAGGAGAGAAGTTCCACTTTACTTATGGCCTTGTATAAATACTGATGGGGTTTGTGGATTCAAAAGGCTTCCATAGACTAGGCAGCTCATGTCGAGAGCCTCAGGTGATCACTGACGTCATGTGTAAGAGTGTTAATTGTTAAATTAACAACAGGAGTCACTGTGCACAAAAGAAGTGAAATTAACTTCAAGATGCAATGACTTTATGACTTTGAATAGCCCTTGTCTTGATGGTTGGGGAACAGGATTTTTTTTTTTTTTTTTTTTTTTTATTCCTGCAAATTGTTGAACTCTTTACTTAGTATAGAGTTGATCTTCTATGTATAAAGTTAATTGAAATTGGATCTTAGTGAATAATGGGACTGGGAATGGGAGAGGGAGGAGGGGAAGGGTGGGAGTGTGGGTGGGAGGGCGGGTATGGTGGGAATAATTACTATATTCCTAAAGTTGTACTTATGAAAAGCATGAAGTTTATATTACTTAAATAAAAGGGTTTTTTTGGGGAAAAAGTATGTATTTTCTCACTCTAGTTAGAGTGGATATTATCCAAAATTAAAAAAAATAATAATAATAACAAATGCTGGTAAGGATGGGGATAAAAGGGAATCCTAGTATACTGTTTCTGGGGATAAAAATCAGCATCTCCATTATGAAAAAGAAATATGTGAATTATTCAAAACACTGAAAATTGATCTATCATGTGGCCTAGCTGTCCCACTTATGGGAATGTATTCAAAGGAAATGAACATGGTATCTGCACTTCCATTTTATTACAGCCCATGTTATAACTGCAAAGATATGGAATCAACCACCAAGATGTCCATCAACTGATGACTGCATAAAGAACATCTTGAATATACACATGATGGACTACTACTCAGCCATTAAAAAGATGAAATCCTGACACTGGAACATAAAGGATGAAACTGAAGGTCATCATGCTTAATGAAATAAGCCAGGTACAGAAAAACAAATTCTATTATGTCTTCTCTAGTATATGGAAGTTAGTATACAAATGTATTTCCCAGGAGTCAGATGGCTAGGTCATATGGTAGGTCTATATTCAGATTTCTGAGGTATCTCCATACTGTCTTCCACAGTGGCTATACCAGTTTACATTCCCACCAACAGTGGATTATGGTACCTTTGCCCACACCCTCACCAGCATTTGTTGTCTGTTGATTTCTGTATGAAAGCCATTCTAACTGGGGTGAGGTGAAACCTCATTGTGGTTTTGTTTTGCATTTCCCTGATGGCTAGTGATCCCAATCCTTTTTTCATGGGTCAGCCATTTGGAGTTCCTCTTTTGAAAAATGCTATTCAAATCCTTTGCCTATTTATTAATTGTATTATTTGTTTTATTGTTGTTGAATGTCTTGAGCTGTTTATGAATTCTGAATGTTAATCCTTTTTTAGTTGCATATTTCCAAATATTTTCTCCCAAATGGATTAGTCATTTGAATATAATCAGTTTGATTATTATTTTCTATTCACGTTTGTGTTTTCATGTCTTGTCAATAGAAACTATATCAACTTCATCTTTCATTTACTACTAATTTAATGAAATTTCCATTTCTTTCATATTTTATGTTCTTTTATATTGCTTCACATATTCTATAAAATGAACATACAGTTATAGAGTTCTTATAATTTATGTTTCTCAGTGAAAATAATCTTTTAAAGTATGTGACCTTTTCTCCTTTCGTCTACAGTTTATTAAACTTCATTGTTTCAGAATATTAATTTTGTCTTGAAATTATTTAAATTTAATAATTATCTAAACATCATCCTATGATTGCTATATAATGTTGCATATGATCTAAACATAATAGCACTGATGTACAGTTCTTTCCAATCTTCGCACATCTATTTACTCTTCTTTCCTTATATAATTGCATTGGATAAGACTTTAGTACGATTGGAAAACAAATGGCCATAGCTAATATCTTTGCCTTCATTTTTCATTAACAGAAATGATATTAACAAATTATTGCAAAGTATGAAGTTCTTGAAGGTTTTGGGGGAAATCTAGGATTTTTTTCTGATATTATAGTGCTTTAAAATGACATTTATTTTTCTAAGAAAAGAGATAACCATTTAGGAGACTGAGGCCATAGTGCTCTATGGAAATCTAAGAAAATAGATGCATTTTTACCCAGGAAAATGTGAATGCACATCAACACAAGCATTTTGTGCACAATTTTAGAGGTTCATAAATCTGGTAAATATTCTCCTTTGAAATAAAGTTAAGATCACTTAATCTACAAAAATCATATTCATTAAAACATTCCATATTTATTGAGCATCCATTATATGGCAGTAATTGTAAAAGATATGGCCTATATAATAAAGAGCACACTGAAGCTTCACACACTAGGAAGCCTATAGAACAAAGCAAAATTCAAATGAAATATGATCAGTGGGGCCGGTGCTGTGGCTCAATAGGCTAATCCTTTGCCTTGTGGCACCGGCACACCGGGTTCTAGTCCCGGTCGGGGCGCCGGATTCTGTCCTGGTTGCCCCTCTTCCAGGCCAGCTCTCTGCTGTGGCCAGGGAGTGCGGTGGAGGATGGCCCAAGTGTTTGGGCCCTGAACCCCATGGGAGACCAGGAGAAGCACCTGGCTCCTGCCATCGGATCAGCGCTGTGTGCCGCCGCAGCGCGCTGGCCGCGGCGGCCATTGGAGGGTGAACCAATGGCAAAGGAAGACCTTTCTCTCTGTCCCTTCCCTCACTGTCTACTCTGCCTGTCAAAGAAACAAAACAAAACAAAACAAAAAAAAAAAAAAAGAAAGAAAGAAAGAAATATGATCAGTGGGATCTTTAAGAGAATTTGTTATTTTTAACTCAATGATTTCTTTCTATAAATGTTTTTACAAAAGCTGATTGTCTAATTTCAAACATCATTTTTAAATTATGTAAAAATTACATATATATCATGAAGAAACACTAATTAGTTAATCTAAGAATCATACTGGTCTATTTCATTAGCTTTTTTAATGAGCTCAACCATATTTCGTCATATTACTCTGGTGTTTATTTGAAGGTTTTATTTTTGTTCTGTCAACATAATGGTACTCAGAGCTTTTTTTATTATTAGTTTTGCAAAAATGTCTATAGGTCATTTTTTGCTCAAAAGAAATAACAGATCCCTTAGGCTTTTTTAGAAGAAGTTTTGTATGCCTTTGCTTCCGAAAATGTTGTTGACAACTTGAAAATAAATAAATGGATCAAATGCTTTGGTTGAACTGATTGTTGTGATGGACAAGCTGCCTTCTCGAGGGACGTGTGGCCACAGGCTTGCTGCACTGAGGATGGGTGGGAAGTCTGGAACTTTATCTTACCTGCAGTGCTTGTTGCCTCTTGGCGTGAAGAGCAGATGATTATTTTCACTGGAGCTCTCAGCTGCTTCTCAGACCTCCTACACATTTTGCAGGCTTATACACAGGCAGAGGAGGCATTCTGCCTCTGGCTGGATTAACCTCACTTTTTCCTGGGTCTTTAAAAAAAGAGGATGTCAAAATGGTCAAAACATCCTTGGGTGTATTTCTTCAGTCTTTTGAAATGAAATTGTTTATACCTGTTACCAAGGAGGTTACAGGACATGGTTTTTATTTCAAATGACTAATGCAGTGTTTTCCTTACTAAAATTTGAGGCTAAAAATAATACATAGGTGACATCTCATTAATCTAAGTTCGCAATGTTTTAGGGAATGTAATACTGAACTTGCATATGTATCTTTGCATATCAGCTTATATTTAATATTCAGATTGTGAGAAGATGATAGCCTTGAAAGCTGTAACAAATGATAAATTCCTTAACCAGAATCGATAAGATTAACTATCAGTTACTAAAATAAATAGAATCCATTCCAAAGTATAGTCTGAGTTATTCCTTTACTAAATGCTTAATATTCATATAAACTATTAGATCATTAGTTCATGGCCAGTCTTGAACTTGATCTAAGACTTAAAGCCTTGATCTTTTGTTTCATGAATATTTAATTGAACTGAACTCTTTTCCTCTTATAGTGTGAGAGTGAAACATTGCTAAAGTTATTCCTTGTGCTTGGCATTTTAATTTACTTTGTTAAACTTTTTAACCAAGGACTATTTCAATTCCAATGAGCATACTTTATCACACTTTTTCAGATGATTACATTTTCCCTTTGAAGTTTTTTTTTTTTTTTCCAATTCTTCTGAAGTTTGAGACTATTTCTCCCTCTGGTTCTAGCTTAGTAAACATGACATTGAAGCCAACCAGAAATCATTCTTTGATTTGGAGATGTTGGTTGGTAGATGACTAATTATAGTTTCAGGAATGTATCATACTTCTAAATATTCTTCTAGAAATGATCAACTGTGAGCCATCTTCATTTCTATAACTGATTAATGGTGTGTGTAATTTATCTCAGCCAGTAATAAAGGCATTAGTATAAATTACTGTACCTTGAAGAGTACTTAACATAAGTTACCAGTGAAGTCATAATCACCTTCCCTCTAAAATTCTATCTTTATTAAGTGGTAAGGTGTACTGAGATACATCATACTGGGGCTGGTTAGATTAGGAGGAAGAGATGGATTTTTACTATATACTCTGGATAGCCCATTAACGCCGTGTGTATGCCTTCACATGAATTACAGAATTACATTGAAGTTATTGATTTAAAATTGCTAATACTATTTAATTGAAATGTCATGACATTTTTGAGTATCTTATGATTTCTGAAGCATTTTCCATTTTTCAATTTATTCTCATCAAATAGATAATGAGTAGTTGATATGCATGCTTATTAAGTAATATAACCAAGGAAAGCAGTTATTCTGAGACCTAGTCAGCATCTTTAAATTACCTTGTTGTTACATAAATAAATGGTTTTGCAAATATATTAAGAAATTATTAGTTTTATTTAGTTCAAATATTTCTATGCCATCTTTAACATAGACTTTATCCAAATTGTCTTGAGGTCTCAAGGTCAGCAGGCTGAACACAGCCTGAAGATATCTTTTGTCTTTCTCAAGTGATGTTAAAATTGTAAAATAGGGAATGAGCCTAAAAATTTGGATTTCTAGTTTCTCTTGAAAAGTAGAATGACTTGGCAAAAAGCCTGCATGTCTCTGTGTGTAACAAAAATCAAATACTGTTGAAGAGGTGGTGTCTCCTTGTCAAGAGATTCTCTTCCAATAACCCAATCCATTGAATCTCCTGATATAATTACAGAAATACAAACAAAATATGACACTAAATTATGAAAATTTTTACATGAAGCTTAATTTATTCCTTATGTTATTGGTCTGATGAGCTTAGGCAACTGATTTTGTGACTCCTGATTGTGTGATTTCATGCTGTCTTGGATTATCATCGGTTCTCAGTCAAATGTCTCAATATCTGTATATCCCTTAAATGATGATCTTCCTATTTAGAAAAACAGCTCTTATGTAGAAAAACATATAACTTGTATTATAAAATCCTTCTTTGCATTCTATAATATCTTCTAGGGGGCTTCTAATTGCAATATGTAGAAAGAAAACTGTTGCAGTTATTACTCCAGAGTATATTTCTCTTTTCTTTGATACTTAGAGTTGTATATTTCACTTTTCATTGCAGAAATCTATTTGGGCTTGCAAATAGTTCTTCTTTTATGAAGCTTATATTTCATACTATTCCTAAATTTGATTTTCCTTCTATATTCCTCAGCTGAAAAATATGGCAATATCATATTCCAGCTACCAAACATACAGAAACATTGAAATTTTCTACCTCTCGCAGTCTCTTTCTCATGCTCTGGGACCTAAACTGTAAAGAGTTCATCTGCATTTTTCTGCTCAAATTCACCAATTTGGCTTAACAAACATTTATAATGTTTTAGAAACATAAAATAAGTATAAATAAAAATAAAACAATTTTCTTGACTTCTGAAAGTCCCATAATTAGACCTGTAATTTGAAAAATCCATGTATGTGACACAAAAGTGGCAGAGACAGGGACTCAGAGCAGCAAGCCCTCGGGGTACTGGTGTGGAAAGGCGGCTTCAGGTGCTGATGTTTCACCCCAGTTCATCAATCATGAATTTAAGAAATGAGAATTCTGTGCACAAAAAGGATAACCTGTAAAGATAAAAGGGGAAGGCACATACGAAAACCTTTATAAGCAACATGATTTGCTTGAAGATAAAGTAAAAGGTAGGGAATATCATAGGTAAGTTAGAGAAACAGGGATTACATTATGAAAGGCCTTCAGTGACATATGAAGAGTTTAGACTTTATCATTCAGCTAAGAGAGGATTTGAAAAACCTTAGGCAAAGAGATAATAGAGTTAGAAATGAAATTTATTAAGAATGGTTGACAGTCTGTATTTAGTACAAACTCTCCACTGGAAGGAGTCCAGTTGGGGGATAATGAAACTGTTGTGAATATAAAAAATTATGAGCAGAATAAAATGGCCTTAGGATGGCTATACAGGGTTTTATCTGATAAATATTTAGAAGGCAAAAATCTGGTATTTTAATTAAAAATATAAGAACAAAAGAAAAGGGGCAAAGAATAATTTTGCTGGTTTCCTAGTTTTCATGATCAAGTAGTTGGACATATAAAAATGTGTACAAAACAGGAAGAATGTGGTAATTCTCCACAAAAAGCAGTTTATTGCCTAATATTTGCAATGTGATTCTATTTTTTATTTAGCATAACAATAAAATACAGTCTCCCAGAACCTTCATAATACTTTTTGTGGTTATTGGTATTGGATGGCTAGAGATATGCAGGAGGCTGTAGACATCCTGCCATAGATATATGAGCTAGTTCCACTAAACTGTAGAAATACTTATTCTTTCCTATTAATAAAATAAGTTATGGTATCTGCAATAAACGCATATAAATACAGTTACTACATGTTGGTCCTGAGGTAAGCTTTTATATTCTTTGTATGTCTCACAACTGCCAAACAATGTTTTACAGGTAAAAAAGCTGAAGATTACAGACTAAGTATGTAATGTCAAAAAATGCCTATATTACAAATCAATTAAGTCTGAAATCTTAAATAACTCTTTTGCACATTTGATAATGCTGGCTACAGTTAGAAATGTAATCTTTCTCAAGTCTGTATATAGAGTAGATACCTGAGTATTTCTGATCTCCTTCTAGCTTATCTGTATTTGCTCAGGAATAAAGTAAACACTAATGCAATATTAAAGATATTGTCATGAGCATAAAAGATACACTCAGGGATTAGGTAATGATTTTTTCCCAATTGCTACAAGTTTCCCTAAGACATTTCTATTTTTGTATTTCTGTAGTCTTATCTTGTGATGCCTCTCTATAGTCCTAGAATTTCATTCTGATGTTTATTGTTGCAACATCAGAAAATATTCCTTCTTGGGGAAAAAGTGCCTAATACATCAGGTAAGCCTAATATCTCTCTCACAAATGTGGATTGGGATACTTGGTAGACTGTTGGGAGTTAATTTATAATAAAAACCTGTAAAATACAGGGACAGGCTTATTTCACTCAACATGGTGTCCTCCAGTTACATTCATTTTGTTAAAAATTATAGGATCTCATTTTTTTTATAGCTAATACTTTTATTGTGTGTATTTCTATATGTATTCATCTGATGATGGTTACCTTGGTTGATTCCATGTTTTGGTTGTGTGTGAACGGTACTGCCGTACACATTGTGGCATAGGTATCCCTTTGATAAAATGAATTCATGTCTTTTGGGTATACACTCAGTAATCATATGGAAGATGTATTTCCAGTTTTTAAAGAAATCCCCAGGCTGGCGCTGCAGGGTAGCGGGTAACTTTGCTGCCTGCTGTGCTGGCATCTCATGTGGAAGCTGGTTCAAAACCTGTGTGCTTCACTTCCTTTTTTAAATTTATTTTTTCAGTGGAAAGCAAAATAACAAGGTTTATTAGAGTAGGGACATCTGTTCTTAAGGATGGACACCTCTCCAGACAGAACCTGAGAGAGAGTGCGTAGTTCACATTTAGGCTGGGGCTTTTAAGGGGATGAGTCTTGCCTTCCCGCCTTTTCCCTTCCCTTCTCCTTCTTCTCCCGAACAAAGGACTTGTTGGGTGTAAATAAGAAAAACTCCTCTTGGAGTTTTTTCCCCTGAAGTTATCAGACAGGGGAAGCCTGGCTGGCGTCGCCCTGCTTTAGAAGAAGGATGTTTATCAGGCCAGGTAAAAGGTGCAGGACCCCCTGGAAGGTCATCAGGATCTGGGCAGGACTTTGAAGTGCAGATACGAGGCTGCACCTGGAAGGGCAGGACCCCCTGCAAGATCATCTGGATCCAGGCAGGACTTTGAAGTGCAGATACTGGGCTTGTGGAGCTTCCTCAGTAGGTACTGGTCTTCAGGCTTTCTCATACACACATAGGCTCAATATCTGACTTCCTATCTAACATATCCCCCCTCAAGAAAAAATACCCATAATTCTTTTATGGGGATAAATGGGTGGAGTTCTGTCTTCTGTAGCTACTTCAAAGCTGACAAATGGGTGTAGCGATGGATTTGGGTATTTTTCTCTTGCTATCTGTCCTATGGTGCTTGAGAGTGGCCCCAGGAAGCATTGTCCTGCTTGGTCCAGAGGGTGGGTCACCTTGTCTGAGGTAGGCTGGAGGTCCTGTCTTAGAAGCACCTGGAGCCAGATGGCTTGTCTTCTGTTAGAGAAAGAACAAACAAGGATGTTAGAGCACAATAGTCTGCAGAGAAGCAGAAAGAATGTGGACGCTACATCGCCAAGGAGAGGCGATGACCAGGATTTCCATGACCAGATGTGATGTTAGGCCAGATATTTTAGCCTGGTCCTAGAGTTGTTTGGCTTTGTCCAAGAAAGCATGAATATGATTTTGTACCCCTTTAGTTTGACTCTAGTTTGGGCACTTTCTTGGGCAGCAGGCAGCAGGTCTAGGGCCTATCTGTTGGAAGGACTGAATTAGCAATCCCTTTGTGAGAGCCCTAGTCAGGGCAGCTTTTCAATGAATGAAAGCCGGCGCCGTGGCTCAACAGGCTAATCCTCCGCCTTGCGGCGCCAGCACACCGGGTTCTAGTCCCGGTCGGGGCACCGATCCTGTCCCGGTTGCCCCTCTTCCAGGCCAGCTCTCTGCTGTGGCCAGGGAGTACAGTGGAGGATGGCCCAAGTGTTTGGGCTCTGCACCCCATGGGAGACCAGGAGAAGCACCTGGCTCCTGCCATCGGATCAGCGCGGTGCGCCGGCCGCAGCGCGCTACCGCAGCGGCCATTGGAGGGTGAACCAACGGCAAAAGGAAGACCTTTCTCTCTGTCTCTCTCTCACTGTCCACTCTGCCTGTCAAAAAAAAAAAAAAAAAAAAAAAAAAAAAGAAAGCTGTGCTTTGTTGGCTTTTCCCAAAAGAGGGGGCTCAGCTTTGGCTCCCTGTTGAGAGCCTGGTTTAGGAGTTGTGCTGTTTCCCTGTATCTAGGAATCCATAACCTCTTAGGGAAATGCTGGCACTGCCTGAAGTTTGCAGAAGTAGGAATTTTCTGCATGGCCCATATCCTCTCTAGGGTTGGTTTTCTCTCCCCAGGGGTGAGGATAAGGATTAAATAATTAACTCTCTAGTGGACTGGCTATGCATTTTTTTCCCCCTCTGGATACCTAATAGCTACTTTTACTAGGAAGTTAAGCTGGGAAGGAGACAGACTAATAAATCATTTATATTTAACCATTTACATTTTATATTATTGTGCACACCCCTCAAGAGATAGGCCCTTTAAATCCTCAGTGGGGATCTGTCCAAATAGATTCAAGACTATCTAAGTTAGATGTTACTGAAAGCCCTGTTTTTAGGAACTGGCAGGGAGGGCTTCCTAAGCATAATAATATTTGGATAGGGTTTAAGGCCTGGCTGGGTGTGTGAGGCCCAGACCTATCCATTGGGTGCTGGAAGAGAATTGCAAGAGAAATGTGCATCTCCTTAAGGGAGGCACCCCGTTGACTCCCATTATGTGACTGGAATAGGAGGAGAGCTGAATAGGAGGCTGGTACAAATAGGAAACCTACGTTTCACTGACCCTAGGCCATCCCCTCAATAGCAGCAGCTAGAGCTGGAAGCTGGGCAGAAACTGGGCAGAGCCAAAGGCCTTTTAGCCTGGGGCCACAGAGTCTTCAACACCCAGGGCAGTTCCATCTCCAGTCGCCTTGCTCTTGGCAATTTCTGTCATGACAGTTGCTTTCCCAGTACCCTGGCTCCTCATATCAGAAACAGATGCCATTTGGGGTGGACTGGCCTTGTTGGGTGTCCTTGATGGCAGATCACTGTGTAAAGCAGCCATTGATTGGCCTGTCACCTATCCTTACATTGCTCCTGCTGCTAGCTTGCTCTTCGTTCTCCTGATCTCTAATAAAGTAGACGAAGGCAGCCTCTATGATGTCAGTCAAGGGGGTGCTCAACCCAACCCTGATTTTTGAAGATTTCCTTAATATAATCAGTGTGACATAGAAAACTATGGTCATGGGCAAATTTTGACACTTGGTATTTTCCTGTGAGTTAAAACAGTGCCCATGAGGAGTACTATAATCTTTTAGGTAAGATCAACTGTGGTGACCTGTTTATATATTTTGAGGGCATCAGAACAACTTTTTAAAAGGGGAGTTCTGCCCATTTACCATGTACACAGAAAAATCAATCTAGCCATAACATTATTTCATAGTTTTAGCCTCTTTTTTTTTTTTTTTTTTTTTGGCTATGCTGTTTGGTTCTCTACACTGTGGCCAGGCATTATTACAGAAAAGGTCAGTCATCCCTTTTATAAGGTCAGGGGATCAAACAGTACATCACAGTGCAGAGTCTTGCAGAACAGTAGTAACTTCCCTTCTGGAAGAGAAAAGAGGAGAAATGAGGCAGCAAGTCAGGTCTCTCTGGTTGCTTAGCCTGACTTCCTGAGCTTCCAGATTTAACTGGCATTTAGCCAGTGCTTACTGCATAGCCTGACTTAGAGGAGAAGTTGTGGTAGACATCTTTGCCATCCTTTGGCTTCTGAATATTTACCATGTAGCCAGTGGGTTATGGGGCTGGGTTGCCGGGTTTAACTAGTCTTACCATGTAACCCATAAGTTTAAGTTTTTGGGCTTCTGGGTTTTCACCGTGTAGCCTGTGGACACTAGAGCTTTCTTGTGCTCCTGGAACCCAGATCTCTAGCATCTGCCGCATAACCATCTCCAATCATCTCCAAGTCTCTTTTGGAACATTTCTCCCTTTTGGCTAGACCTCTGTTTGATCCACATTTGAACTAGGAATACATGAACTAGCAATGCCTGGTTATTCAGCATTAGCTGGATGGAGACTTTGTCAGTCCCTCTTTAAAGAATTTGGCTTCTGAGCCAGAGACTGGAGCAATTAGAAGGAAACATGCTTATAACCAAAGTTTAGCATCATTTCACATCTTGGCAACACTTTTAATCTCAGTAGCCCAATTGGTTATTGTCTCTGCAAGATGAGAGATATCTCTTTTGACATTTCCAGGGGTCCCTCTGGAGATATCAAAAGTGCTCCACTTCCAATCCAGTTCTGGACTGGGGAAGCAGTACAAGATGGCCCAAGTCCTTGGGCCCCTGCACCTACGTGGGAGACCCAGAAGAAGCTCCTGGTTCCTGGCTTCGGATCAGCATAGCTTCAGATCGGTGTAGCTCCGGCCTTTGTGGCCAACTGGGGAGTGAACCAGCGGATGGAAGACCTCTCTTTCTACCTCTCCTTCTCTCTTTGTAACTCTGACTTTCAAATAAATAAATAAATATTTTTTAAAAAGTCAAAAATTCAGACATTCTGATTTCTGATGAAGATTACTATAGATGTATTAATCAAAGATATTTGTGCATTCAACACATAGATGAAATATATCTATCCTCTATCGTTGTGTTCTATAGCATTTGTCAAACATCAGATTACTGACTAAGGAAACAACACTGCAAAAGGAAATATGAGGTTATTTCTAAAAACTCAAGGAAAAATGGAATTAAAAGATTCATACAGGGGCTGGCGCGCTATGGTGCAGCAGGTTAAGGCCCCAGCCTGCAGCGCCGGCATCCCATGTTGGTGCTGGTTCGAGTCCCGACTGCTCCTCTTCTGATCCAGCTCTCTGCTGTGGCCTGTGAAAGCAGTGGAAGATGGCCCAAGTCCTTGGGTCCCTGTACACGTGTGGGAGACCAGAGGAAGCTCCTGGCTACTGGCTTCGAATCAGCTCAGCTCTGGTTGTTGCAGTCATTTGAGGAGTGAACCATCAGAATAGAAGACCTTTCTCTATCTGGCTCTATTTCTCTCTTTAACTTCTCTGTCTTTCAAATAAATAAAATAATTCTTAAAAAATGCATGCATAGTTTTTTTGTAGTAAGTAGTTTCCATATGTACATATGCCTATACAAATATAAAGAGATTCATTCAAGTTGTTGGTCACAGTTTTTTTTTTTTTTTCAATCTGTGTATAACACTGCTTTATGATAGTTTCTGCTTAAAATAATTTTATTCCATAAACATTGCTGATTCATTAACATTGAACTCATGGCCAAGACAATGCTCTATCTCATGTGTGAAGTTGATATAACACATAAATTTTCTCCATAAGGCAGAACATGGTCTTCTTGTGTTCAGCAACAGTGGAGAGCACTTCAGTACCACATTTGGGGCATCTAAACCATGAAACCACCAAGAAAAACACAGAAATGTTAAAAATTTGGAGTTAAATAGATTATGAAAATAGCATTGTTTACAATTTGAGTGCTGAAGTATGAAGATCTTTGCCTTGCTAGAGGTGACCCCAGTATTTTGTCACTCTGTGCATATCCATAATGGCTGAGAAAGAGCAGCCACGATGGATTTGGGGTTACAAATATGGTTTAGCAGGGAAGCAAATTGGCAATGACTGAATCTGCACATGGTAATGATAAGCTGTGTAAACACAGGAATTGTCATTACACTGAAGCGTATGAAACTTGTAAGGCTCAGACTTAGTCCTGGAGCATTTAGACCCCCCTCGGAATCCTAGAACGGCCTGTCCTACCGCCAGGGGCAGTGCCTGGGCTTTTCCGGTACAGCAGGCCTTTTCCCCCTTTAGAGGCTTTCCTTGGTTCAACTTCTGGGATTTCTAGGATTTTGGGGTAACCCTCCCATATTGTTTTAGTATTTCTGATCAGCCTTCATTTTAACACGTTTTACTCCTAAAGCAAAAATAAAAGAGAATGTATTTCTCTTTTCCACAAAAGGGGTGACTTAATTCTCCAACTTTCACAGGAAGCTCATGGCAATACTTGTATTCTACCCTCAAAGCCACAAAATAAGAAAAGAAAGCTGCTAGATTTCCATATTTAAGCAATATGAATATGCATATCTTTAAAATACTTTCCTTCAGGAAACTTATCAGTCTATAGACTTATGCATGCGTGTGCATATGTGTGTGTGCTTATAACAGTACATCAGAAGGTTTGTGGAAAAACTGAATTAAAAGATAACTTCATTTTAGTGCAAAGATTTTGAAAGTCACGTGTAGTATTTATATATGTTTTCCATGAATTTTCAAAACTGCATATGCACATATATGTATGCATACATACACACATATCAGTATAATATATAATATAATTAATTCAGAGTTTCGGAAAACCAGTTTTTAACTTATAGCCTGTAACTACTTAGTCAAACCATAAAATGATAAAATTTCTGAAAATCTGCTTGAATGACCGTTATCCTTGTAACATCATAAATAAAATTTGGATTTATATCTGAAGAAAAATAAGGTTGCTTCAAAAGTCTACACAAAAATTTTATGCTTCAACATCATTTATTTGAATTTGCACTGAATTATTTGTGTAATTCCAAATATATTTCTATTATTTTGTAGATACAAAGTTTATTTTTGGAAAAATCATGTGATCATTTGTGATTCTTAAATTGTTCAAAATAACTTAACTGGAACAATCCCACACAATATATTCATGTTTAAAATTGTCTAAAAATCTTTTATATCCTTTTTATTTTTGGACAGGCAGAGTGGACAGTGAGAGAGAGAGACAGAGAAAAAGGTCTTCCTTTGCCATTGGTTCACCCCCCAGTGGCCGCTGCGGCTGGCGCGCTACAGCTGGCGCACCGCGCTGATCTGAAGCCAGGAGCCAGGTGCTTCTCCTGGTCTCCCATGCGGGTGCAGGGCCCAAGCACCTGGGCCATCCTCCACTGCACTCCCGGGCCCAGCAGAGAGCTGGACAGGAAGAGGGGCAACTGGGACAGAATCCGGCGACCCAACCGGGACTAGAACCCGGTGTGCCGGCGCCGCAGGAGGAGGATTAGCCTATTGAGCTACAGTGGCGCCGGCCTCATGTTTAAAATTTTCTAATTTTCTTAGAAAGAAACAAGAAGTACTTCCATTAAAATACCAATAATGTTATATTCCTAGTGATATATATTTCATGGGAAATGCTGACTACAGCTTAAAATGTTAGTGTCATAACTACCTTTCCTTAAATCTTATGCTTTTTAAAAATCATTCAATATTAAAGGACCATTTTATTTTTGCATTTGGCTTATGGATGTCTTCCAATGTGTAGGACTGGCTCAATATATCTTCTTTTCCTTTTAAGGAAATTAAGAGACATGAAATTCCTAATGTATAGGTACATTTCAGGCTTAGCAGACACTCATTAAACTGTCAACATTTAACTTTCTTTCTTTGTGTATCCGAGAAAATTAAATCAGTGAAGCTTGCTGCAAGGGTGCTGAAATGCGTATTGAGGAGGAAGGGCCATATCCCTTAAAAGCAGTATTTAGTAAGGGCTTTAGTACATTACCAAGTCTGACCCTCAAACCACTGCACATCATAAATTATTCCTCACGACATTTTGGGGAATTTATGACTACGATATTCTTGATCTCTTAACATGTAAAAATAGCACAGATATTCCCAATTGTCTTAGTCTATTCAGGCTACAAACACATAGATACAACCTTCTAGCTGTGCCCTCACATGGCAGAAGTGGCAGGCAGCTAGCTGAGGCCCCATGTAAAAGGTACTAATCCCATTCATGAGAGTTCCTTCTTGACCTCATCACTGCCCAATGGCATCACCTCTTAATACCGTCACCTTGCTGATTAGGTTTCAAAATAAGTATTGTAGGAGGATTAAAAACTTTCAAGCTATAACACTAGGGGTTTTTTGTTCATATAAATAATGTTTCTCTTAATAGAGAAAGTGATTCAATACATATACACATAAATATGGGTGACAGGAAATCATGCCTTTCAGCAAGAAGTGAAATCCTGCATTTTACTTTAAAAAGTACTCTGGCATTATTTTTTATTATGTCATAAGAAATAAGAATTGTGTTTACTCTCACAGCTTACAAATAGCATTTACTTCAAAATAATGATTCATAAATCAGAAATATTCCCAATGTTGATTATAGCTACTTTTCACCCAATCAATAGCTAAGCATATAGATCCATCAAATGGATTTAAATTGGTAGATAGTATCCTCGGAAAGCCATTATTATAACATGACTTTTTTTTCTGTTTTTTAAAAAAAAATCTGTTTAAACCATTTAATAAGTTTTTCTTATCTACAGGAGAGACATCTCTCACAGATGTGTTATTGTAACATTTATATTTTACATATTATAATAGAAATACACATTCACTGAAGACTGTTTTTAAACTTTAATTTAATAAATATAAATTTCTAAAGTATAACTTTTGGATTACAGTGGCTTTTCCCCCCCATAACTTCCTTCCCACCTGCAACCCTCCCATCTCCTGTTCTCTCTCCCATCCCATTCACATCAAGATTCATTTTCAATTATGTTTATATACAGAATATCAATTTAGTATATATTAAGTAAAGATTTCAACTGTTTGCACCCACACAGAAACAAAAGTATAAAGTACTGTTTGAGTACTAGTTATAGCATTAATTCATATTGTACAACACATTAAGGACAGAGATCCTACATGAGGAGTAAGTGCACAGTGACTCCTGTTGTCGACTTAACAAATTGATACTCTTGTTTATGGTGTCAGTAATCACCCTAGGTTCTTGTCATGAGTTTCCAAGGCTATGGAAGCCTTTTGAGTTTGCCAACTCTGATCTTTTTTAGACAAGGTCATAGTCAAAGTGGAAGTTCTCTCCTCCTTTCAGAGAAAGATACCTCCTTCTTAGATGACCTGTTCTTTCTGCTGGGATCTCACTCGCAGAGATCTTTCACATAAGTTTTTTTTTTTTTTTTTTTTTTTTTGCCAGAATGTCTTGGCTTTCCATGCCTGAAATAATGTCATGGGCTTTTTAGCCAGATCCAAATGCCTTAAGGATTGATTCTGAGGCCAGAGTGCTGTTTAGGACATCTGCCATTCTATGAGTTTGCTATGTATTCCGCTTCCCATGTTGGATTATTCTCTCCTTTTTAATTCTATCAGTTAGCATTAGAAGACACTAGTCTTGTTTATGTGATCCCTTTGACTCTTAATCCTTTCATTATGATCAATTGTGAACTGAAACTGACCACTTTGACTAGTGAGATGACATTGGTACATGCCACCTTGATGGGATTGAATTGGAATCCCCTGGCACATTTCTATCTCTACCATTTGGGGCAAGTCCATTTGAGCATGTCCCAAACTGTACTGAAGACTTTTGAAAATATGAATAAAATATGAAATAAACTAAAGTTTCAGTTCCAAAGTAAAGTAAAATTCAGTACCCCAATCTATCTACCTTAAACTAGGTTTGTATAATCTCTTCCTTCCCTCTTTCCTTCCTTCCTTCCTTCCTTCCTTCCTTCCTTCCTTCCTCCCTTCCTCCCTTCCTTCCCCTCCCTCCCTCCCCCCCTCCTCTCTCTCTCTCTCTCTCTCTATTTCTTTCTTTCTTTCTTTTCTTTCTTTCTTTCTTTCTTTCTTTCTTTCTTTCTTTCTTTCTTTCTTTCTTTCCTTTTTTGGCTGTAAGATTTACTCATTCATTTATTGGAAACTCAGAGTTACAGAAACAGAAAGACACAGAGAGAGCGAGATCTTCATCTGCTGCTTCACTTTCCAAGTGGTTGTGATGGCCTGGGCTCAGTCAGGCTGAAGCCAGAAGCTAGGAGTTTCTTCCTGATCTCCCACATGGTTACAAGGGCCCCAGGACCCAGGCCATCTTCTGCTGCTTTCCCAGGCTTGTTAGCATGGAGTTGGATTGGACGTGGAGCAACTGGAACTCAAATCGGTGCCTATATGGGATGCCTGCATTGTAGATGGGGACCTAACCCACTGCACCACAGCACCGGTTCCTATATAATGCCTTGCTGAGTGCATACCAAGATGACACTTTTATTCTATATAATTTTCTGGTTTAAAACCATATAGTATGTCATTGTATGACTATACTCCAGTTTATAAATTCTACATCATACTTAAATAGTTATTTTTTAAAACTTCAGAATTGTCAGCAGCTCTCCAATGTACATTTTTGTAGGTAACACTTTGGTTACATTTATGATTATTACTCTTGGGTTAATTCCTGGTAGTAAAATATAGTTCAAAAAGCAAAATATCTATTAATCTACACATAGTGATGCATATTCCCCAAAACATCAAATTAACACATATTTCCAAATTGTTCTTAAATTGAAGCATCACCAACAGCAAAGGGACTGTCCTTTCCAAAGATACTTCCCAGAAAAGTATCTGTTTTAAAAGTGTTTGGGTTAACTGGGCCTTCACTGCGGTACAGCAGGTTAAGCCACTGTCCACAGCACAGAAATTCCATATGGATGTCGGTTCAATCCCCAGCTGCTCCCCTTCTGTTCCAGCTCCTTTGCTAATGCACCTGGGAAAGTGCTTGGGCCCCTGCATCCCTGTGAGAGACCTGGGTGAAGCTGATGCTCTTGAATCCTGGCTTTGGTCTGGCCTAGCTCCTGCCATTGCTGCCATTTGGTGAGTGAACCAGCAGATGGAAAATCTCTCCCTCTCTCTCTCTGTAACTCTGCCTTTCAAATAAATTGAATACATCTTTAAAAAATTGAGTTAGGCCGGCGCCGTGGCTCAACAGGCTAATCCTCCGCCTTGCGGCGCCGGCACACCGGGTTCTAGTCCCGGTCGGGGCTCCGGATTCTGTCCCGGTTGCCCTTCTTCCAGGCCAGCTCTCTGCTGTGGCCAGGGAGTGCAGAGGAGGATGGCCCAAGTACTTGGGCCTTGCACCCCATGGGAGACCAGGATAAGCACCTGGCTCCTGCCATCGGATCAGCGCGGTGCACTGGCCGCAGCGCGCCAGCCGCAGCGGCCATTGGGGGTGAACCAATGGCAAAGGAAGACCTTTCTCTCTGTCTCTCTCTCTCACTGTCCACTCTGCCTGTCTAAAAAAAAAAAAAAAAAAAGAAAGAAAAAGAAAAAACAATTGAGTTAACATTTATTTTATTTATGTAAGCAAGAGGTTAAATCACTATAAAATTAAATATTATATACCATTTTTAGATTGATCATATCCTTACATATATTCGTGCAGTTTCTACTGAGGTATTCAGGTTTTCCATACAGACTGAACTAAAGTCTTTCTGTATAAGGATATTGGCTTTCTAGTCATCATATTTCATGTGATTTGTCTCTAGCAAATTATTTAATTATTTGCCTTTCCCATAAGGGAAATAATTTTTAATTGAGAAATGTAAATACATTTGCACACATCATCATTTCTCTATCACTGTTTGGTATTTTTTTCCTTCCTGTTAAGATTCTCATCCACTATTTCCATTTTATTTTTTTAAGCTATTTATTTTATTTATTTGAAAGTCAAAGTTACACACAGAGAGAAGGAGAAGCAGAGAGAGAGAGAGGTCTTTCATCCACTGGTTCATTCCCCAATTGTCCATAATGGGTGGAGCTGAGCTGATCTGAAGTCAGGAGCCAGGAGCTTCTTCTGGGTCTCTCAGGTGGGTGCAGGGGCCCAAGAACTTGGACCATCTTCTACTGTCTTCCCAGGCCATAGCAGAGAACTGGATCTGAAGTGGAGTAGTCGGGACTGGAACCAGCACCCATATGGGATGCTGGCACTGCAGGTGGCGGCTTTACTTGTTATGCCACAGTGCCAGCCTCCCTCATTTCCTTTTATTTTTAAAATATTTTCAAGTTTGCATCAACACTGTTAATTGAGCTGCAATTTATTTTTGCTACTATAGTGTGGATATTAAAATGTATACCTTTTATTCAATAACAGGTTTTTGTAGTGTTTGTCTACAGTTTTAGATATTTAGGTCTATTTTTCAATTTTTCTACAATATAAGGTTCCATATTTTCCTTTTTATACCCTCTTTCTTGGTATTGTACTTTATTTTATATTTAAACACTTAAGTACTAATAACGAAGTGTCTTTTGATGTTATTACTGTATAAGAGCAAAGCTGTGAAAATGAGTTGAGGGCGCTCATGTGGGTAAAGAAAATTAAATTTGACATTTAGATAATTCTGATTAGGAGAAAGTAGGCTTGGAAAGTCATCCTAATTAATCCTGTTTCCACGGATGCTTTTATCACAGACCCATTAGTTCGCACGAAAAATGCAAGTGAATAGCTCAGCTTCCACACCTTGCTGTTTTCTTCCTTTTCACTCTCTTTTTCATTGCTCTCGGGAGACTTTTTCATTTGCGGGCCCCAAAGATGAGCTCTGATAAGCGATATTGCCTCGGTGTCTGCTCATCACTTTTGACACTGATTGACCCTATCTGGCTCAGGGAAGTGGTAATACACTGCTTTAGTCTTACTCTCTTCATTGCTTTCTTTGTGACAAAAGAAAAGATCACGACTCTCTTGATAAAAGTTTGAACTAGTGTCTGTGTGGGCAAAATACGAAACTGGGGAAAAAGGTCTCAACACGCTTGTAAACTTTTCCTACTCCCATTTGGTTATGTGCTTAAATGCATGAATTGAATCCTCTCATCGTATTCACCATGGTAATTGTGTCTGGAAAGATATTTGTATATGATTTTCCAAGAAATTTCATGATGTGAATCATGGAATCTAAAAAAAAATGGGCTACTGCTTCACAATACTAATACATTTAATTAAATGCAAATTAAGCAAATTTAATCTGTCAGGGGGAGAGCATAATATATAACCAGTTTCATTGTTGATTCAGCTACATGGTTTCTGTGTGCTTTTTTTATTTTGCTGGTCCCTCCCTTTCTCCCATCTCTGACTTACTCTTAAGTCCTTCAAATCCTGGTTCTTCAAACCAAGCTCTAAAAGCCCCCCCCCCGCCCCTTTTTTTTTAAAGATTTATACACTTATTTGAAAGGCAGAGTTACAGTCAGAAAGAGAGAGGCAGGGAAGGAGACAGAGAAAAGATCTATCATTCTCTGGTTTACTCCCCAAACGGCAGCAGCCCCCAGAGCTGGGCCAATCGGAAGCCAGGAGCCAGGAACTTCTTCCGGGTCTCTCCCACGCAGCTGCAGGGGCCCAGGCACTTGGGTCATCTTCTCCTGCTTTCCCAGGAGTTAGCGGGGAGATGGATAGTAAGTAGAGCAGCTGGGACTACGAACTGGCGTCCATATGGGATGGTGGCACCACAAGCAACAGTTTTACACTGCGTCACAGCACGGACTCATCTGGAAGGCTCTGGGGGAAGGGTTACGTGGAACCTCTTGTTCAGGTGATTCTAATATCCTGTTTTGTTGCTTTTCAGGGCTTTGCCTGTGAATTAGCCTTTCAGATGTTAGCTTTTTTTGTGACTAGATGTTCTGAAATTCACCTCCTTTCTACTCAATTTTCTGTTACCTCAGGGACCCTGCTCACAGAACGGTTTCTTTCTTTCTTTTTCTTTTTAATTAAAAAAATTTTTTTGAGGGAGAGACAGAGAGAAAGGTCCTCCATCTGCTGGCTGACTCCCTAACCAGTTGCAATGGCAGGAGCTGCGCCTATCCAAAGCCAGGAGCCAGGAGCCTCTTCCGAGTTCCCCACATGCATGCAGGGGCCAAGCACTTGGGCCATCTTCCACTGCTTTTCCAGGCCACAGCAGTGAGCTGGCTTGAAAGAGAAATAGCAGGGACACGAACTGGCACCCATATGGGATGCCAGTACCATCGACGTAGGCTTAGCCTACTTAGCCATAGCTTAGCCCCCAGAAAGGTTTCTTACTGGGCCTCCTACAGCTAATTATATGAGTTCGTAACTTCATTTTCATTATAGCTATGTTCCTCAAATTTCCAACCCTTGTCATTTATGTGAGCATGCACACACACATATATACACATACAGGCATACACACATATACCCTGACACATATGAAACTCCAATTCTTTTTCTATACTTGCTCCTAGTGATATCTATGGTTTTAACTTTCTTTCTTTCTTTGTCTTAAAAGGAGGGAGCCAAAGTCTCCTTCACTGAATTATACTTAATACATAATCTAAATTTCTTTAATTTTTTTTTTAAATTAATCAGTTCGAGGAGTATAAGAAATAAAAGAAATGGGGCCGACACTGTGGCACAGTGGGTTAAAGCCCTGGCCTGCAGTCCCGGCATCCCATATGGGTGCTTGTTTGAGTCCCAGCTGCTCCTCTTCCAATCCAGCTCTCTATTATGGCCTGGGAAAGCAGTGGAGGATGGCCCAGGTCCTTGGGACCCTGCACCTGCATGGGAGGCCTGGAAGAAGCTCCTGATCTGGTTCCTCACTATGGGTCGGTTCAGCTCCAGTCATTGTGGCCATCTGGGGAGTGAACCAGCGGATGGAAGATTTCTCTCTGTCTCAACCTCTTTCTGTAACTCTGCCTTTCAAATAAATAAAATAAATCTAAAAAAAAAGACATAAAAGAAATGTGAACTCATATTCCCATCCCTACACAAATGATAATATATTAAATTTTGGGATAAAAGTGATGATTGTATCAGAGGCCTGAGAATAACATTGAAAGACAGAATTATATTCAATTTGTCTTAGAAAAAGAGAAGAAATTATGCCAAATATAAAGATGTTCCTGTCATTTGTATTAAAGACTATATGACAAACATTTTATAGCCTGAAAATATTAATAATGTTCACTTCTTATCAAGACCAGATCATAGAAGAGTCCTGAGTTTTGCAGGACTTTTACTTCTATAGAATATGCTTCTTCAATGATTTAGGACTCTTCTATCAGCAAATTAATTTCATTTCTTTCTTTCTTTCTTTCTTTCTTTCTTTCTTTCTTTCTTTCTTTCTTTCTTTCTTTCTTTTTTTGACAGGCAGAGTGGACAGTGAGAGAGAAAGACAGAGAGAAAGGTCTTCCTTTTCCATTGGTTCACCCCTCCCCGCAATGGCCGCTGCGGCCGGCACACCACGCTGATCTGAAACCAGGAGCCAGGTGCTTCTCCTGATCTCCCATGGGGTGCAGGGCCCAAGCACTTGGGCCATCTTCCACTGCCTTCCTGGGTCACAGAAGAGAGCTGGACTGGAAGAGGGGCAACTGGGACAGAATCCAGCGTCCCAACTGGGACTAGAACCCAGTGTGCTGGTGCCGCTAGGCGGAGGATTATCCTATTGAGCCACAGCGCCGGCTTAATTTCATTTATTTCTAATATGCCTTTTTATCATAAAGTATATAATTTATTGTATTGAGTTAACATTATATCTCATTATATGTTTAAGTTTACCCCTATTAGATAACATGGTGTCTGTGTTTTGACTAAATATTTTGTCTATTTTGTTATAATGTAAAGATTTTTAATCAATAAATCACTAACATTTTAGATATATCTTTTAACAAAATTTTATTGTGCTGTACACTGTTATTTAATGCTATAACTAGTACTCCAACAGTATTTTTTTTTTCACTTTGTGTTGCTATATGGGGGCAAACTGTTGAAATCTTTACCTAATATATACTAAACTGATCTTCTGTATATAAAGAGAATTGAAAATGAATCTTTACGTGAATCGAAGGGGAGAGGGAGCGAGAAAGGGGAGGGTTGCAGGTGGGAGGGAAGTTATGGGAGGGGGGAAGTCATTGTAACCCATAAGCTGTACTTTGGAAATTTATATTCATTAAATAAAAGTTTAATAAATGGAAAAAAATGCAAACCAGTGAACATTTTCAACAAGAAACAAAGGGAAGCATGTCAGTAGTTGTCCCACTATAAAAGAATGTCTTGGATTACAATAGGTGAACCTATATCTGTATCTGTCTTGCTATCATCTCTATCTCTATTTTTGTATCTCAAGATAGTTTATCCTATTTTCAGAGTTCGATCTTCAGAACAAGTCTTGACTTAGGTGCTACAAAAAAGGGCAAGCATAATGTATATTGACAACATAACACTTGACCAAGTAGGGGGAGGTCTTATATCTTTCTGTTTACTAATTTATCAATATCTACCCATGTAAATAATTATACATTGCTTATTATAAAATAACTAATATTATATATATAATCTTTGTTAATTACTTAAGGAGGCATATACATACTTTTTACAGTTATACTTTTATACAGTTTTACTTTATACTAACACTTTATTGATCTTCCTCAAATAACTTGTAGATATATAACTTTATAAACAATACATCTATCAAAATGTTAAGATTTTAATTAAAAGTTTTCCTAGGCATAGAAAAAGCAGGCATATTGTATTTACTATTTTTGCCTCTGTCTCTCAGAAATTCAGAGTGCATTTTAATGTTTAATCATTAGCTTGATGAGTTACAATAGCACAGAGAATCCTTGACTACAAAGATGAGCACATGACATCAACATCCCTCACAGGAGTTGGTTGCATTAATTTTCTAATGTCCAGATGTTGGAGAGGGAGTTTCCCTATCACTTTCACTGAATGTGTTTTCTGGTGAGTCTCAATTGGAGCCATCATCCCATTAGCCAATGAAAATCATCCATCTTTGGAACCAATCATAAGAACTTCCCCTTATCATCCTTTTTCTGAACCAATCATGAGAACATTTCTTTTTTTTTTTTAAACTTTATTTAATGAATATAAATTTCCAGTGTACAGCTTATGGATTACAATGGCTTCCCCCTCCCAAAACTTCCCTCCCACCTGCAACCCTCCCCTCTCCCGCTCCCTCTCCCCTTCCATTTGCATCAAGATTCATTTTCAATTCTCTTTATATACAGAAGATCAATTTAGTATAAAGATTTTAACAGTTTGCACCCACATAGAAACACAAAGTGAAACATACTGTTTGAGTACTAGTTATAGCATTAAATCACAATGTACAGCACATTAAGGACAGAGATCCCACATGAGGAGCAAGTGCACAGTGGCTCCTGTTGTTGACCCAACAAATTGACACTCTAGTTTATGGCGCCAGTAACCACCCTAGGCTGTTGTCATGAGTTGCCAAGGCTATGGAAGCCTTCCAAGTTCGCCAACTCTGATCATATTTAGACAAGGTCATAAAAGACAGAGTGAGGATAGTAACCAATGATCCTGAGTGGCATTTACCAGGTTTGAACAATTATACAGCATTAAGTGGGGAAGAGGACCATCAGTACACACAGGTTGGGAGTAGAGCCATTGGTGGTAGAGTAGAGGTTATGATTACAAAGGAATGAGGCCCAAGTGCGCTAGACATTTCTTAATACTTCCTTCCTGTGGGGACCCCTCCCAGTGCTGATGGGAGTTGTTCTCTCACTTTAGCTTGCTTTAGGGATCCCTCTTAGCGATTTTGGCGTTTTTTTTCCCTCCTTCACTTTTGCTTTCTTTATTGTTTTCTTAAATAAACCACTTTTGCTTTACTCACACACAGATAAACAAACAAACAAATAAATCATGAGGGGCTGGTGTGTGGTGCAGCAGGTTAGTCTGCAACTTGTGGTTCCAGTATTTCATCTCAGAGTGCTAGTTTGAATCTGGCTACTCTGCTTCCAATCTGACTTCTTGCTAAAGTGCCTTTTAAGACAGAGGAATGTGGCTCATATACTTGGCCATTTGGGGAGTGAAAGAACAGATGGAAGCCCCCCCCCCCTTCTTTGTCTCTCACTAAATAAATCTTTAAAAATTTCACTGAGATGAAAAATGTCAAACACTGGAGAAATAATTCTTGATTTTTTTAAAAAAAAGATTTATTTAAAAGATATTTATTTCAAAGGTAGAGATACAGGGAGAGAAGGTTAAACAGAGGGAGCTCTTCCATTTGCTGGTTCACTCCCCAAATGGCTGTGTCTGGGCTGAATCCTGGAGCCAGGAGCTTCTTCCAGGTCTACCACATGGGTGCAGGGGTCCAAGCCCTTGGGTCATCCTCTGCTGCCTTCCCAGGCACATTAGCACATCAGAAGTGGAGCAGCTGGTAATGGAACTGGTGCCTATATGATATGCAAACATTGCAGGAGGAAGCTTACTTTTTTATACAAATTCAGAAATAACTCTTTTGGGAATATTTTATGGAAGAACAAAGTTGACATTACTGACAATATTTCCCAGAAAACAACATATTTGCTTATATGTTACTGAACCACTATAATGATTGTTGTATATTTCTCTAAGAAGTTTATAAATGTATTGTGATATTTATACAAATAGACATCAATTTGATAATATAATTTCCTCCTTTCTTTTTTATAATAATTATAATAAGAATAGTGGACATTTTCAGCATTAGAATAATTTTCATCAATATATATTTCAGCAATATATATATATATTTCAGCAATATAATTATTTTACTTTTTAGAAAAATTCAATCAAGTTAATGAAGAACCGTGACTAAAGCCAAGATTGCAAGGTATTGGAGCAACCTTGAGATTCATATCCAGGCCTTTTGACTTTGCATCTAATATCTACTTGATTTTGTAGCATTTGACCATATCCTTAAAAAAGAGAAACCACAATTTGAACTGTAGCCTTGATCTATAGGTTCCTGAATTTAAACACTATTACTGTGACAAAATGGCACTGTGGGCAATTGAGAATTTACTCTAAGTGAATCTGTTCTCTGAGTTAGAACTAAACAAGCAAAATCAAAACCATGGGTTTGAGATACTCTTAATTTCTTGGGCATGCTATTTAATCTCTCCAATTTTTCCTTAAAATGATCTGTCTTCTGAGTTATAATAACAATTATCTCACAAAGACATTAAGAAGATTAAATCATGAATATGTACAAACGGCCCAGGAGAGTGCCCAGCAAATTAAATTCTTAATACATATTAGGCCTTTTCTCTTTATTAGTCAACTTTATGAATCTTTTGTCTCTTGAAAAATGTTTCTGGACAAGTGTTTGCCTTTTGACCAGGTTGTTCTTCATTGTAACCTGTGGACAAGGGCCAGTAGGGGGCAGCAAAGCACCAGTTGCAAATCCATAAATCTGGTTCCTACCTCCAGAAAGATTTACAGTGCATGTGAGACAGCAAGCCCTTGGACTTTCTGAGAGGTCCAGACTGACTCAGAAAGCACAGAGAGCTAAAGCCATAGTAAATGTGCTTAGTAACTACGAAGTAAGGTATGAGAAGGTGGACATTCAAATTGAAGACTGGGAAGCTAAATGAACTGAAAAGCAGAGTCAGCTAAGCACATCCAGTTGGAAAGTAAGGTCATGGTGAATAGTTAATAAGGGGTTGGAATGAACTTGAAGTGGCTTTGATTAGATACTCAATTCTTGGGCAGAGGAGTCTAATATTATTGGGAGTGCCTGCATTTGCTTCTTAAACAAGGCTCCACTCTTCCCTACTGAGGACAAAGCCATGTCCTTGTTCAATGTGTAAGAATCTTTCATGTCAACTTCCCTTGTATCAGGTGAAGCAAGTTTGTACTTATGAAACCCTTATTAGTAAAATTAAGTGACAATTAAGAAATATTGAGGGTAAACACTGCATCCCAGGTCAGTTTGGGAGACGGTGTCCTCCCAATTCATGAGGCAGTAGAGATTTTTACCTCTGAGAAGCTCATGCAATATTACAACTATTTTATTTTGCTCTGCTTTCTTACCATGTTCCTAGAGTGAACAGCCTTTTGTTGACATGGTGAGAGCTTTATGGCAATAGATACTGAATATGTCAAGGATAATGATTTGGATTTAAGCAACAATAAAGCAGCAGAAAACATATTTGAGGGTCAGAGAATAAAATCTCTGATGACAGAACTCAGCTTTTGCCAAAAAATGGTTCTTATGCTTCTAAATTTACATCCTTCTGTGGAAATCACAGGGGAATTAGTGTAAATTCTACTAGTCTAAGTTCTATCTAGGTACATTAAAAAGTTTATGGAAAACTAGAATTAAGATATAAGTATTTTTTGTGCAATAATTGAAATTCATGTGTAGATTTTTTCATAATACATATTTTTCCTGAACTTTTAGAAGACCCCAGGTATTATACTGAATGACAGGGGGTTCTAGTCCCAGTTGTTCTTCTTCCAGTCCAGCCCTCTGCTGTGGCCCAGGAGGGCAGTGGAGGATGCCCCAGGTGCTTGAACCCCTGCACCCGCTTGAGAGACCAGGAGGAAGCACCTGGTTCCTGGCTTTGGATTGGCGTGGCATGTTGGCCGTAATGGCCATTTGGGTGTGAACCAACGGAAGGAAGACCTTTCTCTCTGTGTGTCTCACTGTCTGTAATTCTACCTGTCAAAAAAAAAAAAAAAAAAAAAGCAGGCCTCCATAAAATAAAATCAAGAACAAACATTATTAGTACCTGACAAGTCCTTACCATTCTCCCCTCTCCATTACTTTTTTTAACCTGTTTAAGAAGAGTATACTGTCATTTACATGGTATGATTCAGTGAACTACTATTCATCACTGTACCAACAGACATGACACCCACACAATTTTTACACTCTCTATATTAACTGTGGATTCAATTAGCTAGTATATTGTTGAGGATTTTGCTTCTATATTTTTCAGGGATATTGGTCAATAGTCCCCTTTCTTTTTTGTAATTTTTTCTGGTTTTAGAATTAATGTGATGCTGGCCTGTGGAAGGAGTTTTGGAGGAATTACTTGCTTTCAATCATTTTGAATAGCTTAAAAAGAATTGGGATTAATTCTTCTTTAAAAGTTTGTTACAATTCAGCAGTGAAGCAATCGGGTCCTGCACTTTTTTTTTTTCCTCTGGGGAGGTCATATTTACTGTTTCAATCTCCTTGGTTATTGGTCTATTTAGATTTCTTGCTTCTGTGCTTTAATTTTGCTAAATTGCATGTGTCCAGAAAGATATCCATTTCTTCTAGATAGATGAATTTGTTTGTGTCAGCTTCCTGATCGTCAGCAACTGGCCAGGAAGCCAACGATGGGTTCAACAAAGGAGACTGAGAAGACTCAGGTACACACCTTTATTATGGCATCTAGGGGGAGAGACTGCTCAGCCAAACTCCTGCAGTCACAAGGCACTACGGACCGGGGAGAGAGGCTGAGCAACCTCTGCTTTACAGAGTCTGAGGGTCCACATATATACAGTTTTTGAAGGGCAACCCTGCCCCTTTGCCGCCCTCCCAGGGTCTTATAGTCACAGCAATGCCACCCTCCTAGGCCCCATAGTCCTAGTAGAAGGGTTACATAGTTGTAACAACAGTCTACGGTTAGGCCATTTCCTCTTGCAGGGCAGCTTAGAGTGCAGCTTCTTCTCCTTCGTAATTCCCTAACAGTTTGCATATAGCTATTTGTAATAATTCCTGATTATTCTTTTTTATATATCTGGTATCAGTTGTAACATAACCTTTTATATCTCTGATTTTTTTTTAAGATTTTATTTATTTATTTGAGAGTTAGAGTTACAGACAAAGAGAGAAGGCAGAGAGAAAGGTCTTCCATTCACTGGTTCATCTCCAAATGGCCACAATGGCTAGAGCTGGCTTGATCTGAAACCAGGAGCCAGGAGCTTCTTCCAGGTCTCCCACATGCGTGTAGGGGCTCAAGAACTTGGGCCATCATCTACTACTTTCTAATGCCATAGCAGAGAGCTCTATCAGAAGAGGAGCAGCCATGACTAGGACTGGCGCCTATATAGGATGCTTGTGCTGCAGGCAGAGGCTTTGACCACTACACTGTATTGCCAGTGTCCCTCTGGTTTTTTAAAATTTGTATATTCTCCCTTTCTTTTGGTTGGTTGAACCAATGGTTTTGTCAATTATGTTTACTTTTTAAAAGCAGTTTTTCACTTCACTGATATCTATTAATTTCAATTTTGTTTATTTCTTTTCTAATCTTTATTATTTCTTTTTGTAATTTGGAGTTTGGTTTGTTCTTGTTTTTCTTTTTTTTTAAAGATTTATTTATTTATTTGAAAGGCAGAATTATACAGAGAGAGGAGAGGCAGAGGTAGAGGTCTTCCATCCGCTGGTTCACTCTCCAGATGGCTGCAACAGCCAGGGCTGCGCCCATCCGAAGCCAGGAGCCAGGAGCTTCTTCCGGGTCTCCCACATGGGTGCAGGGGCCCAAGGATTTGGGCCATCTTCTACTGCTTTCCCAGGCTATAGCAGAGAGCTGGATCAGAAATGGAGCAGCCGGGTCTTGAACTGGCACCCATAAGGGATGCTGGCACTTCAGGCCAGGGCGTTAACCTGTTGTGCCACAGTGCTGGCCCCAGTTCTTGTTTTTTTAAGTCCTTGAGGTGTATTGTTAGGTCATTTATTTGACACCTTTTTAATTTATTGATCTACGTACTAACTGCTATTCCTTTGAACATTGCTTTTGCAGTATCCCATAGGTTTTGGCATGTTGTATGGTCATCTTTATTCATTTAAAGAAATTTTAGGATTTCTCTTTTGATTTCTTCTATGACTCACTGTTCATTCATGAATGCGTTGTTCAATCTTCATGTATTTTTATATTTTCTAGTTTCTTGTGTTGTTAATTTCTAACTTCATTACATTGTGGTCAGAAATGGCACAAGGGAAAATTTCAATTTTTTAAAATTTGTTGAGACTTGTTTTATGGTCTAACACATGGTCTGTGCTAGAGAATGTCCATACCCTGTTGAACTGAATGTGTATTCAAAGTCTGTGGCATGAATTGTTTTGTAGATACCCTTTATATCCATTTGGTCAGTAGTGGAGATTAGCTCTGTTGTTTCTTTGTTGATTTTTTTTATCTAGTTGATCTGTCCATTGATGAAAGCAGAGTTTTGAAGTCTTCCGTTATTATTCTGTTAGAGCACATGTCTCCCTTTAGATCTACTAGCATTTGTTTTCTAAAATTGATTGTCCTATCATTGGGTGCATATACATTTACAGTCTTCTTGCTAAATTGATCTCTTAATCATTACATGACACAATTACCTTCTTTGCCTGTTTAAACAGATTCTTATTTTATTAAAATATTTATTTATTTGAAAATCAGAGATACAGAGAGGGAGCAACAGAGAGAGAGAGGGAAAGAGAGAGAGAAAGAGCTTCCATCTACCGATTCATTTCCCCAAATGGCTGCAATGGCTATGGCAGAGCCAGGCCAAAGTCAGGAGCCAGGAGCCCCTTCTGGGTTTCCTACATGGTGTACAGGCCCAAGGACTTGTGCCATCTTCTGATTTTTCCAGGAAATTAGTTGAAGCTAGCTTGGAAGTAGAGTAGCCAGGATGTCCACTGGTTCCTTTATGGGATACTCGTGTCACAGGTGATGACTTTAATCACTATGCCACAATACCAGCCCAACAGTTTTTGACTTAGAGTCTGTTTTGTCTAAGTATCATCACTCCTGCTTGCTTTGATTTCCATTTGCATGAGAAACCTTTTTCTATCCTTTCATTCATTCTGTCTGTATCTTTATTTGTGAAGTGTTTCTTATACATAGATGGGTCTTATTTTTGTTTAATCTGTTCAATCAGTCTGTATCTTTTAATTGGAGAATTTAGTCCATTAACATTGAAGGCTATTATTGATAAGGAATGACTTGGTCCTGCCATTTTTGCATAAATATTCCTACTGTTTATTTTGAATCTCCTTAATATTTTACTAGGAGGTTTTCTGCTTTACTTTCACAGTCTTTCATGACTCTAATTGTCATTATTTGTTTCTGTGTGAAGTATATCTTTAAGTATCATTTGTAAGTCTGGCTGAAGAGTGAGAAGTTCTTTTGATGTGTGCTTGTTTTGGAAGATCTTATCTCACCTTCATGCCTTAATGAAGCTTCACTGGGTTTAGTATTCTGGGTTGTCAGCTTTTTTCTCTTAGGACTTAGACAATATCTCTCCATCCTCCCCTGGTTTGTGGATTTCTGTTGAAAAAATCTGTTGTCATTTGGATGGGATTTCTGTTCATGGTGCCTTGGCATTTTTGTGTTGCAAATTTTAGGATATTGTCTTTATGAAAAAATTTTGAAAAATTTATATAATGTGTTATGGCTACGGTGTTTTCTGATCAAGATTATTTGGGGTTCTATGTGCTTACTGTATTTGGAAGTCCATATATTTCTCCAAATTGGGGAAATTTTCTGCTTCAGTTTCACTGAACAGGTTTTCTGGTTATTCTTTTTTTGCCTATACCTGCAGGAACTCTTAAGACTTACATATTTGGTCATTTGATAGTATCCCATAGATTCCCAAATGTTGTTTTTGGTATTCCTAATTTTTCTTTTTGGATCTGGATGAGACATTTCAAAATACCTATCTTCCATATTGGATATTTTTTCTTTTGCTTCACCAATTCTGTTATTAAGGCTTTCTGGTGTATTTTTTATTTGACTTATTGAATACTCCATTTTTAATGTTTGTTTAGTTTTTCTTCAATATCTCTAGCTCTTTGCTGAATTTTCCATCCATGTCATGTATTAATTTCATGTAACTGTGTCTGTGTTTTTGAGTAACTTTACAATCATTCTTTTGAATTTTTTTCCAGGCATTTCATTAATAGCACTTTGTTTGCAATCCTGTGTTAATGAATTATTATGTTGCATTGGGGGAGACATATTGCCTTCCTTGTTCATGTGTGTGTGTGTGTGTGTGTATTTCTACATTGACTTCTATGCATCTTGGTGAATCCCTTGTTACTATCCCCTCTGGAGGTTTTATTCCCTGGAAATGTGCCTCTTGGGCTGAGTGAAGTTCCTGTCTTACACTTTAGTTCCAGGGGTGTGTTCTGGGTGGGTCTTGGAAGTCTTTGGCCCAGCAAGAGTCCATAGTGTCACCCACCTTGGGCATAGTGAACCACATCTGGCAGCAATCAGTCGAGGGGAGAGGTGATATTGAAGCCAGCTGGTGTGTTGATAGTGCTAGCCCCATCTTTTTTTTTTTTTTTTTTTTACATTTTTTAAAGATTTATTTATTCATTTGAAAGAGTTACAGAGAGAGACGGAAAGACAGAGAGATCTTCCATCTGCTGGTTTATTCCCCAGGTGGCCAAATGGCCAAGACAAAACCATGATCCAGGAGCTACTTCCAGATCTCCCACGTGGGTGGAATGGTCCCAAACACTTGGGCTATCTTCCACTGCTTTTCTCAGGCCATTGGCAAGGAGCTGAATAGGAAGTGAAGCAGCCAGGACTCGAACCAGTGCCCATATGGGATCCCAACATCACAAGTGGTAGCCAAACTCACTATGCCACAACACTTTTAAATTATTTAACCATATTTTACATATACACTTATCATGTATGTAATAATTTCACATATATATTCATGGCATACCTTGTAATAAGTTTGCTTTATATGGTATGCACATACAAATATGTAATATGCTTATATATATATAAAACACTGAAAAAATAAATTTATCTAGTTGGATACATATTTTAAATAAAAAGAGTTTGTGTGCTAATCCTGCTGAAAATATTTTGTACTACTTATGAATGATATATGCACACAAATACATGAACATGAATAAATTCAAATATTGCTTATTCCAACTAATTTTAAAATATACCACACAAATGAGAATGGTATTTACACATATAAATAATGTTGATTAACTCAAGATTATGAAGATGAGGTGATCGAAGAAATGCAAGAAGCGGATCTCAAAATATTGATAAGAACATTAAGAAGTTCTCAAAAACAAATTCTTGAACTACAGAAATCCTTAAAGGACAAGATAGAAAATCTCTCTCGTGAAAGTGAAATATTAAGGAGGAATCAAAATGAAATGAAACAACTAGTGGAACAAGAAATGGTGATTGTGACGAGAAATCATAATGAAATGAAGAATTCAATAGATCAAATGACAAACACATTAGAGAGCCTTAAAAACAGAATGGGCGAAGCAGAAGAGAGAATATCAGACTTAGAAGACAGAGAACAGGAAAGGAAACAGGCAAACCAAAGAAAAGAAGAAGAAATTAGAAATCTAAAAAATATTGTCAGGAATCTACAGGATACTATTAAAAAATCTAACATTCGGGTTCTAGGAGTTCCTGAAAGCCCCATCTTTTTTTTTTTTTAAGATTTTATTTATGTATTTGAGAAGTAGAGTTAGAGAGACTGGGAAAAACAGAGAGAAAGGTTGTCTGTCTGTGGTTCACTTCCCAAATGGCAACAAGGGCTAGAACTGAGCTGATCTGAAGCCTGAAGCAAGGAGCTTCTTCTGGGCCTCCTACATGGGTGTAGGGGCCCAAGCACATGGACCATCTTCCACTGCTTTCCTAGGCCATAGGCAGAGAGCTGGATCAGAAAAGCCTCAGCCAGGACATGAATGGACACCCATATGGGATGCTGACACTACAGGCAGAGGCTTAGCCTACCAAGCCCTTTTGTGTGCCAGGATGAACCAATTGATTTGAAGCATAGAGTGAGCTCGTGGCATATGCACACCCTACCTTCCTGGGCACACACAGCATACAAAGCACCAACCCACTCTGCAGTGTGTCCTCTTGAGTTCTTGACTGACAAAGTGAACATCAGAAAAGGTTCAGCATATTACTCTTTAGTAGGAGGATTCCTCTAGTTAGATGCAGCTGTCCTACTATCATCCTGGCCACTCCTTCTGGCTAAATAATTCCATCTCACTGAGATGACAATACCTGTAATGGTCACAACATTTACTTATTGAATAAGTGCCTCTATAATATAGAAAGGTTAGAACTGAAAACAGAAATAACAGCAAACATCAAACCTAAGATATTCACACTTCAGTGTTAGAGTCAGGAGTAATGCCTGCAATAGGTATTTTGAATGTTTATATTATTTATGATAATCTTGCATACTAGATGTTTTGAGATCATATTAAATTAAAAGCTATAGTCAAAAATGTGTAATTCATTCTTGAATTGTTATTTCCAGATTCAAAATATCAAAGAGTTTGGCAATACTCTATATTGTGATAATGAAAAAACTTGAGTAGATTTATTTATATTTAATTTGCTACTTTCTTAAGATTTTAGCATTTGAAAGGGTTTTTCTTGTTACACATATGTTTGAAGGCCATAAAAAGGAAATAGGATCATTCAAATTTAGTGGATTTAAATATCAATTGTAATTGAGTTGTAAATAAAACTTATCTGAAGGCAGTTTAGGTTTTTATTTTGATTTCATCAATCAAAGACAAATGTTGTTTATTATTGTCTTTTCATTATTTTAATAAACAGAATACACAGAAATTATTAGAAAATCAATGTTTCCAACTTGTTTCTTTAAATTTAAGAAATTGTAAGTACTATTAAGAATAGAATCACTTTGAACATCATGCAATTCTTTTTGATTGTTTTATTACCAAAAAATTTGAAACCTCCAAATCTTTAGTTTCTAACTTTTCAGCATTGTCAAATAGTGGAACACTATGACAGACACTGTTGTCAGACTCTGTAACTATTTCTGTGAAAAGTTTTGAATATCAAAGCACACTCAGTTACAGAACCTCATTTTCTGGAGCTGTTACAGATCTTGTTTTTGATTGTAAGTGTGGGAACTAACGCTCTTTGAAAAGTTGTACTTCAACTCTCTGTTCTATATATCCTCTAAAGTGTAGTTTTGAAGGAATATTACACACCTTTCTGAAGTGACATCAACAAATTCACGAGATGAGAAAAATTATCTTACTATCTGATATAATGGGTATCAAATAGGCATTTGATTCTCCTACTAAGGGAATGACAGGAAGTCTATGGTATCAACATAAATTAGAATTTACAGAACAATGATTACAACCACATGTCTGTTATTTGTAATTTTCAGTCTGCTAAAGATGCCACTTACGTGGTTTAGAAAACAATATGCTTTAGAATTCCATGTTTTGTTCCTATGTCTTGAATTAATTAATTCTGTGTCTCAGGGTGCTTTATCTATGAAATGCATCATTTGGACTAATGATCAGCATGATTTCTTTGAGCATAACATTTTTATGACTTTTTTTAACTTTTATTTAATGAATATAAATTTCCAAAGTACAGCTCATGGGTTACAATGGCTTCCCCCTCCCAAAACTTCCCTCCCACCCACAACCCTCCCCTTTCCCGCTCCCTCTCCCCTTCCAATCACATCATGATTCATTTTCAATTCTCTTTGTATACAAAAGATCAGTTTAGTATAAATTAGGTAACGATTTTAACAGTTTGCCCCTATATAGCAACACAAAGTGAAAAAAAAATACTGTTGGAGTACTAGTTATAGCATTAAATAAGAGTGTACAGCACATTAAAGGCAGAGATCCTACATATTATTTTTTTAAAAATTAATTAATTTTCTATGCCATTTCCAATTTAACACCAGGTTTTGTTTTTTTTTTTTTCATTTCCAATTATCTTTATATACAGGAGATCGATTCAGTATATAATTAGTAAAGATCTCATCAGTTTGTACCCACGCAGAAACACAAAGTGTAAAAATACTGTTTCAGTACTAGTTATAGCATCACTGCACATTAGACAACACATTAAGGACAGATCCCACATGGGATGTAAGTACACAGTGACTTCTGTTGCTGACTTAACAATTTGACACTCTTGTTCATGGCGTCAGTAATCTCCCTAGGCTCTAGTCATGAGTTGCCAGGGCTATGGAAGCCTTTAGGGTTCGCTGACTTTGATCTTATTCTGATAGGGTCATAGTCAAAGTGGAAGTTCTCTCCTCCCTTTAGAGAAAGGCACCTCCTTCTTTGATGGCCCCGTTCTTTCCACTGGGATCTCACTCACAGAGATCTTTCATTTAGGTCTTCTTCTTTTTTTCTTTTCCATGGTATCTTGGCTTTCCATGCCTACAATGCTCTCATGGGCTCTTCAGCCAGATCTGAAAGCCTTAAGGGCTGATTCTGAGGCCAGAGTGTTGTTTAGGACATCTGCCATTCTATGAGTCTGCTGTGTATCGCACTTCCCATGCTGGATCTTTCTCTCCCTTTTTGATTCTATCAGTTAGTATTTGCAGACAGTTGTCTTGTTTGTGTGATCCCTTTGTTTCTTAGACCTATCCAAGCCATCGAATGTGAACTGAAATTGATCACTTGGACTAGTGCGATGGCATTGGTACATGCCACCTTGATGGGATTGTATTGGAATCCCCTGGCACATTACTAACTCCATCATTTGGGGCAAGACTGATTGTGCATGTCCCAAACTGTGCATCTCCTCCCTCTCTTTTCCCACTCTGAAATTTAACAGGGATCACTTTTCAGTTAAAATTTAAACACCTAAGAATAATTGTGTGTTAATTACAGAATTCAACCACTAGTACTAGAACAACATCACAGATCTTTATGTAGTTATTTAGACTTACTGTGTATGGTTTCAATATTTTTTAACTTTTATTTAATAAATATAAATTTCCAAAATATAGTTTTTGGACTCCAGTGTCTTTTTCCCCCCCATAACTTGCGTCCCACCCACAACCCTCCCATCTCCCGCTCCCTCTCCCATTCCATTCATATTGATTCATTTTCAATTATTTTTACATACAGAAGATCAATTTAGTATAGATTAAGAAAGATATCAACAATTTGCACACACACAGAAACACAAAGTATAGAGCACTGTTTGAGTACTAGTTATAGCATTAATTTACATTGTACAGCACAATAGGGACAGAGATCCTACATGGGAAGTAAGTACACAGTGACTCCTATTGTTGACAATATTGTTAACAAATTGACACTCTTGTTTATGGCGTCAGTAATCACCCTAGTCTCTTGTCATGAGTTACCAGGGCTATGGAAGCCTTTTGAGTTTGCCAACTTCCATCTTCTTTAGACAAGGTCATAGTCAAAGTGGAAGTTCTCTCCTCCCTTCAGAGAAAGGTACCTCCTTCTTTGATGGCCTGTTCTTTCCACTGGGATCTCACTCATGGAGATCTTTCATTTAGGTCATTTTTTTTTTTTGTCTGAGTGTCTTGGCTTTCCATGCCTAAAATACTCTCATGGGCTCTTCAGCCAGATCCAAATGCCTTAAGGATTGATTCTGAGACCAGAGTGTTGTTTAGGACATCTGCCATTCTATGAGTCTGCTGTGTATCCCACTTCCCATGTTGGATCCTTCTCTCCCTTTCTTATTCTATCTGTTAGTATTTTCAGCCACTAGTCTTGTTTATGTGATCCCTTTGGCTCTTAGTCCTATCATTATGATCAATTGTGAACTGAAACTGATCACTTGGACTAGTGAGATGGCATTGGTACATGCCACCTTGATGGGATTGAATTGGAATCCCCTGGCACGTTTCTATCTCTACCATTTGGGGGAAGTCCGATTGAGCATGTCCCAAACTGTACATCTCTCTCTCTCTCTCTCTCTCTCTCTCTCTTTCCCACTCTTGTATTTAACAGGGATCACTTTTAAGTTAAATTTAAACACCTAAGAATAATTGTGTGTTAATTACAGAATTCAACCAATAGTATTAAGTAGAAAAAAAATACTAAAAGGGACAAAGACAAGGGCTGATCAAGTCACTGTTTCTCATAGTGTCCATTTCACTTCAACAGATTTCCTTTTTGGTGCTCGGTTAGCTGTCACCAATCAGGAAGAACATATGGTATTTGTCCCTTGGGACTGGCTTATTTCACTCAGATGATGTTTTCCAGATTCCTCCATTTTGTTGCAAATGCCCGGATTTCTTTCTTTTTTTTTTCTTTCTTTTTCTTTTCTTTTTTTTTTTTTTTTTTACTGCTATATAGTGTTCCATAGAGTACATATCCCGTAGTATCTTTATCCAGTTATCTGTTGATGGACATTTAGGTTGCTTCCATGTCTTAGCTATTGTGAATTGAACTGCAACAAATATTGAGGTGCAAATGGTTCTTTTTTTCGCCCCCTTAATTCCATTTGGGTAAATTCCAAGGAGTGGGATGGCTGGGTCCTGTGGTAGTGCTACATTCAGGTTTCTGAGGACTCTCCAAACTGTCTTCCATAGTGGCTTTACCAGTTTGCATTCCCACCAACAGTGGATTAGTGTTCCTTTTTCCCCACATCCTTGCCAGCATCTGTTGTTGGTTGATTTCTCTTTGTAAGCCAATCTAACTGGAGTGAGGTGAAACCTCATTGTGGTTTTGATCTGCATTTCCCTGATGGCTAGGGATCCTGAGCATTTTTTCATGTGTTTGTTTGCCATTTGGATTTCCTCTTTTGAAAAATGTCTGTTAAGGTCCTTGGCCCATCATTTTATTGGGTTGTTTGTTTTGATTCTGTGGTGTTTCTTGATCATTTTATAGATTCTAGTTGTTAATCCTTTATCTGTTGTGTAGTTTGCGAATAACGTCTCCCATTCTGTTGGTTGCCTCTTCACTTTCCTGTTTCTTTTGCAGTACAGAAACTTCTCAATTTGATGTAATCCCAATTGTTAATTTTGGCTTTGACTGCCTGTGCCTCTGGGGCCTTTTCCAAGAAGTCTTTGCCTGTGCCTATATCTTGCAGGGTTTCCCTGATGTTCTCTAGTAATCTGATGGTGTTTGGTCATAGATTTAGGTCTTTAATCCATGTTGAGTGGATTTTTGTGTAAGATGAAAGGTAGGGGACTTGCTTCATGCTTCTGCACATGGAAATCCAGTTTTCCCAGCAACATTTATTGAATAGACTGTCCTTGCTCCAGGCATTGGTTTTGGATCCTTGATCAAATATAAGTTGACTGCTGATATTTGGATTGATTTCTGGTGTTTCTATTCTGTTCCTTTGTCTATCCATCTGTTTCTATACCAGTACCATGCTGTTTTGATCACAACTGCCCTGTAGTATGTCCTAAAATCTGGTATTGTGATGCCTCCTGCTTTGTTTTTGTTGTACAAGATTGCTTTAGCTATTCGAGGTCTCCTGTGTTTCCATATGAATTTCAGCATCATTTTTTCCAGATCTGAGAAGAATGTCTTTGGTATTTTGATTGGTATCACATTGAATCTATAAATTCCTTTGGAAAAATGGACATTTTGATGGTATTGATTCTTCCAATCCATGAGCATGGAAGATTTCTTCATTTTTTGGTATCCTCTTCTATTTCTTTCTTTGAGATTTTGTAATTCTCATCGTAGAGATCTTTCATGTCCATGGTTAAGTTTATTCCAAGGTATTTGATTGTTTTTGTGGCTATTGAAAATGGGATTGACCTTAGAAGTTCTTTCTCAGCCATGGTATTGTCTGTGTATACAAAGGCTGTTGATTTTTGTACATTGATTTTAATTTGCTACTTTGCCAAACTCTTCTATGTTTTCCAATAATCTCTTAGTAGGGTTCTTTGGATCCCCTAAATAAAGAATCATATTGTATGCAAAGAGGGATAGTTTGAGTTCTTCCTTCCCAATTTGTATCCCTTTAATTTCTTTTTTTGCCTAATGGCTCTGGATAAAACTTCCAGAACTATATTGAATAGCAGTGGTGAGAGCGGGCATCGCTGTCTGGTACCAGGTCTCAGTGGAAATGCTTCCAAATTTTCCCCATTCAATAGGATGCTGGCCATGTGTTTTTCATAAATTGCTTTGATTGTATTGAGGAATGTTCCTTCTATACCCAATTTCCTTGAGTTTTCATCATGAAAGGGTGTTGAATTTTATCGTTAGCTTTCTCTGCATCTATTTAGATAGTCATATGGTTTTTATTCTGGAGTTTGTTAATGTGGTGTATCACATTGATTGATTTGCGAACAATGAACCATCCCTGCATACCGGGGATGAATCCCACTTGGTCTGGGTGGATGATTTTTCTGATGTGTTGCTGTATTCTATTGGCGAGTATCTTATTGAGGATTTTTGTGTCTATGTTCATCAGGGATATTGGTCTGTAATTCTCTCTCAATGCTATATCTTTCTCTGGCTTAGGTATTAAGGTGATGCTGCCTTCATAGAAAGAATTTGGGAGGATTCCCTCTTTTTTATTGTTCTGAATAGTTTGAGAAGAATTGGAGTTAGTTCTTCTTTAAATGTCTGGTAGAATTCAGCAGTGAATCCATCTGGTCCTGGGCTTTTCTTTGTTGGGAGGGCCTTTATTACTGTTTCAATTTCTGTGTCAGTTATGGGTCTGTTTAGGTTTTCTATGTCTTCCTGGCTCAATTTAGGTAGGTTGTATGTGTCCAAGAATCTGTCCATTTCTGATAGATTTCCCTGTTTGCTGGCATATAACTCTTTGTAGTAATTTCTGATGATTCTTTTTATTTCTGTGGTGTCTGTTGTTACATTTCCTTTTTCATTCCTGATTTTATTGTTTGGGTCTTTTCTTTTTTTAGTTAGTTGGGCCAGTGGGGTGTCCATTTTGTTTATTTTTTCAAAAAACAAGCTCTTCGTTTGGCTCATCTTTTATAATGTGTTTTTTTTTTTTATTCAATCCTGTTGGTTTCTTCTCTGATTTTAATTATTTCTCTTCTCCTACTAGATTTGGGTCTGGTTTGCTGCAGTTTTTCTAGATCCTTGAGATGCATTGAAAGCTCATTTATTTGGTGCCTTTCCAATTTCTTGATGTAGGTACCTATTGCTATAAACTTCCCTGTTAACACTGCTTTTGCCATTTCCCATAAGTTGTGATATGTTGTGTTGTTATCCTCATTTACTTCCAGAAAGTTTTGGATTTCTATTTGGATTTCTTCTATGACCCAGTGTTCATTCAGGAGCATGTTGTTCAGTCTCCATGTGTTTGCATATGCTCTAGGGATTCTTCAGTTGCTAATTTCCAGCTTCATTCCACTGTTGTCTGAGAAGCTACATCAAATGATTCTGATTCCTTTGAATTTGCTGAGACTTGCTTTATGGCCTAGTATGTGGTCAATCCTAGAGAAGGTTCCATGTACTGCTGAGAATAATGGAAATTCTTTATTTGTAGGATGAAAAGTTCTGTAGATATTTGTTAGATCCATTTGCTATAGTGTCAATTAAATCTGCTGTTTCCTTATTGATCTTCTGTCTGGTTGATCTGTCTATTTCTGAAAGTGGAGTATTGAAGTCCCCCAATACTGCTGTATTGAAGTCTCCCTAAGTTCCTTAACATATCTTTTAGATAACCCAGTGCCCTGTAGTTAGGTGCATGTAAGTTTATAATGGTTACATCTTCCTGTTGAATTGATCCCTTAATCATTATATAGTTCCCCTCTTTGTCTCTCTTAACAGTTTTTGTGTAAAAGTTTATTGTCTGATATTAAGATGGCTACGCCAGCTCTTTTTTGGTTTCTGTTGGCATGGAATATCTTTTTCCAACCTTTTACTTTCAATCTGCATGCATCTTTGTTGGAAAGATGTGTTTCTTGTAGGCAGCAAATAGATGGGTTTGTTCCTTAATCCATTCAGCCAGTCTGTGTCTTTGAACTGGAGAGTTGAGGCCATTAACGCTCAAGGTGACTAATGATAAGTAATAACTTTGCCCTGCCGTTTTCCCAAAGACATTTTCTAGTATATGCTTTGAGCATTCTATGATCTTTTACTGGGAGATTTTCTTCCTTTACCTTCTTTCACATTGATGGCCGTGTTTCTGTGTTTCTGTTTGTAGCACATCTTTAAGCATTTTTTGCGTGGCTGCACGAGTGGCAACAAATTCTTTCAATTTCTGTTTGCTATGAAAGGTCTTTATTTCACCTTCATTCACAAATGAGAGCTTTGCAGGATATAATACTCTGGGCTGGCAGTTTTTCTCTCTTAGTACCTTGGCATTATCTCACTATTCCTCCTAGCCTGTAGGGTTTTTGCTTGAGAAGTCAGCTGTGAGTCTAATTGGAGATTCTCTGAGAGTAATCTGATGTTTCTCCCTTGCACATTTTAGAATCTTTGCTTTATGTTTCATTGTGGTGAGTTTGATTACAATATGTCATGGTGAGGATCTCTTTTGGTCATGTTTATTGGGGGTTCTATGTGCTTCCTGTACATGGATGTCTCTGTCCTTCTCCAAACCCGGGAAATTCTCTGCTAGTATCTCACTAAAAAGGCTTTCTAATCCTTTCTCTCTCTCCATGCCTTCAGGAACTCCTAGAAATCAAATGTTGGGTTTTTTGATAGTGTCCTGTAGGCCTGCCTCCTTAGCGCAGTAGGCAGCGCGTGAGTCTCATAATAGTATCCTGTAGATTCCCAACAATATGTTTTAGATTTCTAATTTCCTCTTCTTTTTTTTTTTTTTTTGGTTTGACTGTATACTTTCCTGTTCTCTGTCTTCTAAGTCTGATATTCTCTCTTCTGCTTCACTGACTCTGTTTTTAAGGCTCTCTAATGTGTTTGTCATTTGATCTATTAAATTCTTCATTTCATTTTAATTTCTCTTCAATATCACAATTTCATGTTCTACTAGATTCTTCGTTTCACTTTGATTCCTCCTTAAGATTTCATTTTCATGAGATTTTCTATCCTGTCCAGTAGGGATTTCTGTAGTTCATGGATTTGTTTTTGAGAACTTCTAAATTTTCTTATAATTTTTTTGAAATCTGTATCTTGCATTTCTTCTATCTCATCATCTTCATAATCTTGAATTGGAGTGTCATGTTCATTTGGGGGCGTCATAAAGTCTTCCTTGTTCTTGTTTCCTCAATTTCTGCCTTTGTTGCTTGGCCTTGTGGAGATATTCTTTGGTGTCTTCTTCTTTTTTTTTTCCTCACTGTGGTGGCTTTTCTCATTATACTATGACTTTAGATTAAGTGGACTGTCTGCTTTTGGTGGATCTTTAGAGGCTTGTGATGGGTGTTTCCAGAGAGCTCTGTTCAGTTCTTCAGGGTTAAGGGTGTGCCAAAGGTGACACACCCAGATTTGGCATGGTAAATCTCTCTCTTTCTCTCTCTCTCTCTTTTTTATTCATTAGAGAAGTAATTCCACACAGCTGAGCTATTCTCCTTGAAGGCAATCAGTGTCTGAGTGCTGGCCCCTGTGGCTATAATATTCATCTGCTCTTTCCCAAGGACAACACAAGGGATCTGTGCAGTCCTCAGTATAAGCTCAGATTCCCCTGCAATCTCCTACCGGGTTGCCAAGGATACTGAGTTTGTGGTGTCTCCCACTGAGTACTCACGTCTCAGGTACTCTGTGAGTTCACTCAGGCTCTTTTTTTTTTTTTTTTTTGCACAGTCTCCTTCATAAACTCCACACATTCACTAGGTCTTAACCTCCTGTTATTTCTCCCCACCAGAGTCAGGTTTTTTTGCTTGTGTGAGGGCGGGCGCAGCTCTGAGCTAGTGCAGCTGTTACTTATGTCCAAAATTACACCTGCTCTTTGTCTTGCTTGCCTTTGTAAGGTGAGTGGAGAGAGAGAATCGTGTCAGTACCGGCCCCCCTTTTTTTCTCTCTCCTCTAGTTAGCTTGGTGAACTTTCCCCCACAGAGCTTCAAGCCTCTTTCCCTTTAGGCTCTTCCTGCCGCTTTGCCGCCAGTGTCTTGGGCTACTGAGGTTTCGCCTCACCTCCCTTTCCAGCTCTGGTGCGTAGACTCAGTGGATGGAGTCCTGAGCCATGGGTGCCTGTGCCCTCCACGTAGGTCCACCATGTCCCACTAGTTCCAGAAGAGTTTCCTCTGCAGTTTTTTCCTAACTCTTCCCTGAAACTACAGTATCTCCACTTTTATTAAATTCTCTTTTTCTGGACTATCAGTGTGCTTGCTACCTATTCCATCATCTTGGAGGACTCCGGTTTCAACATTTTGTAAGATATGTATTATATAGGTAATAATCGATTTGCCCTCTCTCTTTGTCTTTCCTCTACACACACTTCTCTCTCTTGTTTTGTTTGCATTTAGTTTTCCTATTTCTGTTAAGTAATCCTGTCCTCTTCTATTGGCCTCCTTTGTGGTAGAAGGGGAAGCCAAGGTAAGCAGCTTTTGCTTTGACTGTGGAGCAGAAAATTCTCTGGGACAAGGGTCAGACATTTGACTCTCTTGTTCAGATTAATTATTTGCCATTGACACAACTTCAAGGAAGATGAAAGTTATAATAGTCACAATGCATTTATCCAGGTTACTGAGGGAAATTTCCATTCTTCTACTATGTGATTGCCTAAGGTTTTTCATAAATGCTACTTAATTGCAGATTAAAGAATTATAGCAATGGAGCCTTTACATTCAAAGTCACTGTACTATGTTATGCCAAGAAAAGTATCTTTTGGTTATATTTTTACTTTTCTTTTCTTCTTTTTTTTCCTTCTCAGTGAGTTGTGTGTTTATCTTTGTCTCCAGCCTGCCAGTCTGGTAATGATTCTCCATGAACACTGGATGAATGGGTGAGTGATCCACCATTTTGTATTTGTTAACTAGTATTACAAAACGAATTACACCAAAACTTATTGGCTTAAGTCAGCATGAGAGACTTAGTATCTTGAATAGTCATTCATGTGAAATCGGCTTAGTGTGGTGATTCTGGGTAAGAGTATAATATGAGGTTACAGACAAGATGTTTTCATCGCTCCATCAGAATACCCTGCACACCCATGTCATAGGAGCTGGCTTCCCTTAGGGCAAATTATCTTGAACAAATTGAGGTATGGTCCTTGTGTAATCAAGATGTGAAATGCTTTGTAGTACAACCCTGAAAGTCATACACCAACATGCCCTGGTATCCTGTAGGTTAAGCAGGCCAGGTTCTTTAATCTCTCTAATATGGGAGAACCACACAAGGGCATGAATCCTGAGAGAAAGTGATTGCTCAGTCATCTTGGAGATCAACTAATACATATTTACAGACACTTTATACATTGTAAAGTTTTTTATGTTTGTTGTCATTTTACTATCTTAAGTTAGATAAATTTTTCATGTTACAAGTGATACAATTGTGGCCCAAAGAAAATGAATCTTTTCATTATCATTCTTCGGAGTCAATACACACATTCTTAACAAACTTTGGGAATTTGCAGTGAGCTCCAGAATGATGTTAATAAATGTGTATCTATTTAACATTTCCTGTTTCCCAAACCTCTTGATATAAAACCCTCTGGATATCCTGATGAGGGACAGAGTGTAAGGCAGCTTTATCACTCTGAGATTTGCCAAGTTAACGCCTTAGCTTTCATGGCAATGAAACAACCTCCATTAATATCAGTAAATCCCTTTAGCATAAGTGCAAAAAGTCAATCATAGGAAAATCACAAGGCATAAAGTCACCTATAAAATATCACTACCAGTCTGCTCTCAGGACAAACAAGCAGTGGAAGGCAAAGATGCTTTCTGAAAGCATCCACAACCTCTCCTAGCAAAGCAAAGCCAAGACCCAATTACAGTATCTGTTTACACTAGAATGGCTATTACCTGAAGAAAATTCAGAGCAATTGTCCTTGAAAAATCAGATCATCAAATCCCATAGTAAGAATGATCACTAAATTGATGTCAACCTTTCTCACAAATAAAGTGCGTGTATGGGAGGCAACCACACTGAGCATTTAAGGAAATCACACAATTGAAATTTAAGTTTACTATTACTTTTGTTCTATTTTATCTAGGTTTTCTCTCCTTTGATTTTAATTTTAACAAGTATATAATATGTCACCTTCTGTATGATGATAAAACAAAGTCTTAAGCATTATAAGAAATTAAATAATTCTAACTACATCGATGCATTACAAACATTGAAATGACAACCTTCTTAATTTCTTGGGATAGCATGCCCACAGGGAAAAAGTATTTGCATAATATTGTTAAAAATGTGTTAGAATTCTTGTAGTCCAATGCTCTGCTTACGTGAAACAATTGAACACAAACAGAAACAGGCTATTATTACCCGGGCCGTGCACTGGGCTTTGGCAACCTCTTTCAGTTTCCTGCTCCATGTTTGATTGTCCTCCTGTCATGAAGTTCTTTATTTAGTAGCTCTAAGTTTCAAGGTACTCAAGGCCTCCTAAGCTCTTTTCAATCTTTTGTTTGCTTTCTAGTGATCAATTCACATTTATTTTATTCTTCAGTCTAAGTGATTCATTGTTCAATTAACATTTCTTGCCTTCTATAAATTATTCCTCAATTAAGTTTAGTGTAGGGTAATTGGTTTAACCCTTGGCAACTTCTTGCTGTCTGTTTCACCGCAGAGGCTCTCTGCCCCTGATGCTTGGCTGTCCTTGATGCTGTATGCATTCCGCACACACTTTTTCTTCAAATACAGAAAGTGCTATTGAGGTCAGATGAAAGGTTAAACATTCATTTATGGACAGTGTATGCCCATTAGCACTGCATTTTCTGTTCTTTTGAAACTCATTACTGTATTAGTCTTCTAGAATTGGTGTGACTCTCTGTAATACAGAATACAGACTTTTTTTTAAAAAAAATATTTATTTATTTATTTGAAAGGCAGAGTTACAGAGAGACAGAGGCAGATAGAGAGAGAGAGAGAAGGAGAGAGAGGGAGGAGAGGTCTTCCATCTGCTGGTTCACTCCTCAGATGACCCCAACAGCCAGTGCTGGGCCCATCTGAAGCCAGGATCCAGGAGCTTCTTCTGGGTCTCCCCTGCGGGTGCAGGGGACCAGCCACCTAGACCATCTTCCACTGTTTTCCCAGGCCATAGCAGAGAGCTGGATCAGAAGTGGAGCAGCCTGGACTTGAACTGGCACCCATATGGTATGCTGGCACTGCAGGCTGCAGCTTTTCTTGCTATTCCTCAGGGCGGGGCCCCAGACATCTTTATTACCATCATCATCGTCATCACAGACCACTGCTGGACCCATTGCTTATCCTTTTTGGTCTGATCACTTTAACAGAATTGCAAAATATCAACCCTGTCCTTTTATGAAATGACCAATTCAGGATTGAAGGTAGGAGGGAAAACTTGGTAATCTCTTGATGCCTCTACAATGTGTGCACATGTGTGTGCAAGCACAACTGGGACTGGGATAAACAGAAACAGAATGAGGAAAGGCTCAGGTCATTATTAGCAAAAGGAAGACCATCTGTTAACTGGGGAGTGTGGTGTGATGAAGTGGGGATTCAAAGAATCAGGATACATGATTTCTACTCTAAAATGTATTATTGCCTATGTCACCACTTCTCAATTTTAAATGTGTATGTAGCACACCTCAAGTCTTGTACTACACATTTAGTTTTAGTATTTCTGGGGTAAAAACTGAGCTTCAGAATTTTCTACAAGTTCCTAGGTGATGCTGGCTACACTTTGAGTAAGAACTCAGTTAACAGGCTTTGAAGTTTCTTGTGCTTTTTCCATTTCAACTCTTTTGATAAATTGGCTGAGGACATTGTGGCAATGTGGGTTAAGCCCTTGCTTAGGATTCTTGCATCTCTTTGGAATGCTAGTTCTAGTCCCAGTTGTTCCACATCTGATCCATCTTTGTATTAATGGGCACCCCAGGGAGGCACCCTATTAAAGTTTCAATACTTAGGCTCCTGCTTCCCACGTGGGAGACCCAAAATACAGCTCCCTGTTTTTGGTTTTCCTTGGCTCAGGTCCAGCTGTTGCAAGCATTTAAGAAGTCATACATTGAGTAGAAGACCTCCCTCCCTCTCTCCCTTCTCAATCTTTCTCTACCTCTCTCTTACACTCTTTCAAGTGGATTAAAATTTTTTAAACCAAAATGGTTGTACTCAATAGTATTTAGAGAATCTCAGTCTTAGATTTTGAACTGTGCAACCCCATTCCACTAAAAGTGTGTCTAACTACATCCTTTGTTGATTTTGTTTAAATTAACTTGTGAAGAGAATTTGGCTTGAAACATTTTTAATGCCTCAAGTGAAATTTGAGTCACAGTTAAGGAAATATTTGTGATTAATGAAAAAATATGTTTTTCATATTAAATTAAGGCATAAATCACTGATACAGAGACATAAAGTACCAAGAAAATAATTGAATGTACAGGAATAATTTTATAAATATATGATTTTATCTTGAATTATATAGTACCTATCAGTTAATATTATATATAATTTAATGAAAATTTTCATATACACACACATACAAAATATATATGGTATATATATGTTCTTCAATTTTTAATATCTTGTCATGGAAAGCTTCAGAAGTATAAAATGAAAATGAATACGTATAACAAGACTGATTATAAAGTATTAATATTTGTACAGAATTCATTTTTTCTACTTCCTGTACCCTACCAGTTCATTTTTTTGAAGTTTGAATTATTTTAAACAAATATGAGTTATTGCATCATTTTAATGTTATTTTAATAAGCTTATTATAAATAAGAAATCTTTTAACAGAAGATTATAGCTCTCTTAAGACCACATTTTATTTGTGTGTATACTTTTTTCAAAAAAATATTGTTTAATTTCCATTGGGACTGCCTTTCTGAAAAACCTATTTAAAAAAAAGCTAATGGTCTTCTGAATTTACCAGTTCCTGTGGTGTGAATACTCCCACCACTACCAATTTGCATCACTGAACATAGACTTCAAAAGTTGGTAAAAATAATTCTCTATGACCAGTAAAAGCTGTCCATAGCCCATCACTCATATAACTATGCCTATTGGACTACATGGTTTAGACATACAAATCTATTGTTTTCTCTGCCACTCAAACCCTGGAGTGCTGGGTTAGTCTGAATACATCTCTGTAAATATTTTAATTTACGTCAACAAATTATCAAAGTGTTTCATCAAGTGCCTGGGAGGAGTAGAATATGTTAGGAGTAATGATTTCCTAATTAAATTAAACAATGTCACACTTTGCTATTATGACACCTTATACCAGTGGATACTCAATAAAAATTATTTCCATGAACAAATGATATATTACAAAATTTAAATGAAGTTATAATTATGCAAAAAATACATATACCCATTCACACAAAATTGAGGTCAGAGCATTGAATATTTTATTTAATATAACATTTCATAAACTACATACGTGATTCATATTCAAAACCAAAAATGCCTCAGGCTATTCTGTTTTCAGGCATGTGAATCATTGAAAATCAGGAGATGGAAATCCAGGGGATATGATGTTAAATAATGCATGAGTGATATAATTTTTTTCATATCTCATTAGTAAAACGCTACAAGAAATAGTAATGTTAAAAACAAAAACCCAAAAAGTATCCCTTTCTTAGACCATTTTTCATCACCATCACATTTAAAGAGTCAATTTTCCTGCAACCTAATGGAAAATCACATGAAGTTGTAATGCTGTACAGAAAGTTGCTATTCTGTTACTCAAAAGGAAAATCATGAATCTCATTTTTGATTCAAGAATCAGATTCTTTATTCCTCTCTTTTTAATCTTCTGCAACAAACAGTTTCAAATCTCTTCCACCTAATAAAATGTAAATTACCTCTTGGGTTCAAAGTTATTAGAGCTGTTTTATTAGCTCTTGCACTGTGTAGCATTTCAGGAAGGAACTTGGTTATATAAATAATCATCTTTTTCCCTACCTCCTGGATTCCATCTATAATTAATGGTCTATATCACCTTATCTTACAAACAACCATTTCTTCATAAGCTAATATGTGATCTGGTCCAGATGTAGCTGAGTGCCCTAAGAAGCCAGTATATCATCTGCTGCATTTTAAAGCCTGCAGTTTTATGTCTAACACTTGGCATTGTAACCATGGTATCTGTAGTTAGATGCAAGATCCAAAAGCATCAAACAGAAGGATTATTTCTTGGGTCGGTTGTACACAATCTGGGACTCCAAAGGGGACCAATTGTGAGAGCAGATAAGAAAACTGTGTAATAAAGAAACTCATCTTAACAAATATTCAGTTTAAGTGATTTGTTATTTGAGGATCTTACCAGAAAAAATGCTTACAAGCAAGTTAGTATACTTATATATGAGCTCTGACTTTTATAGCTTATATTCAAGCAAAACTGTATTTTTTATATTTTTCCCTTGTCTCTTTTTTTCAGTAAGATGTGCTCTGAGGCATATATTTTCAGTTTGTAGATCATGAGGAGTATCTTTTCAGTTGTAGATCTTGAGACAAAACACACACACACAGAGATACTTGTGCAGATACAAACATATAAATGTGAAATATTTGACATAATCTTAGTAGATTTTAGATTCCAATGCATTTGAGTGCATTCCAGTATGTTAACTGGAGTCTATGCACATTTTTTTTTTCCTTCTTAACAACTTTCCAATACTGTATGAATATTTACATTAATTTTGTAGAGCTTTGGCAGGATTGTTAACCGAGGTGCTTTGTTTAATTCCTTCAGTCAAATATTTCATATCAACTGCTCAAGTCCCCTAAAATTAAGCTTAAGTGTGCAGTAATAAGATATAATGTTAAGCAATCTGATTTTATTTCTTAGTAATTCGAATATTACTTCTTACAAGGAATTAATACAGAGATTGCCTTCTGTAGTTCTTCATTTGTTTCCTGTCTCAATTTTCCTAAAACTTCAGGCTTTATTTTTCTAATAATCAAAAGACATATTAAACAATTAAATAAACAAGATGCAATCTACCTGAAGGGAAATTTGATTACTTCCTTAGAGAGTAGAAGAAGTTGCCTGTGATTTAAAACCAATTCCTACCAGTTTCAGTCTCTCTCTCTCTGTCTCTCTCTGTCTCCTTCTCTCTCTCTCTCTCTCTCACACACACACACACACACACACACACACACACACACTTTTTATTTTGCATGGATATTAGAAGGCGAAAGGTGGTGGATTTCTATCTTTGCTGCTGTCTGGGGACAATATCCAGATGGTGATAATTTATGGGATGAGCTATCCAGGAGCTATTCCAGGATGCCTTGGGACTGTCATAGCTGCATCTGAGTAGGCAATGTCAGTAGGCTGTCAGCTCATATAATCCATGGGCCATATTTTCTGAAATCTCTAGATGAGCCATATGCATTTAGAAAACAAACATTTTTTGTTGAGTAGTCATATTATTCAATATAGAGAAAAAATTCTGGCTTTTGTAGGCTAGGTTTTGTGAAAAATGTCTCAAAGTCCAGCATTCCAAACTACTGTTGGTTCAGCCCAAGGTCAAAGAATATTCTTGTTTCACCTTGTATAAGTCACTTAACCTGTACCTAATTTTCTTTACCTGTAATAAAATCTAGGTTAATTACCCATATAACAATGTGATTGGTCCATGAGTTAAAGCACTTTGTGTTTTCTAGTTAAAATGAAATCTGTAGTATAGTTAAACAATAATACAATGATGATTAATCATTTTTCACAATTTAATTATACAATGTGTGTGATTAATCTTTGTAATTTAAAGGGTATAATACACAAGCAGAATAATTATGTATAATGGAACATGAGGTATAGGTTAAAAGGTATATATTAAAATTACTCATAAGTATCCTAGAAAAATTATTAAATGATATTACTGAATATGCCTTTAATGTAATTATCTTCAGAGCTTTATATAGAAAAGGCAGGCATTTCCTTCCCCTGTGGCAGACAAGGAAATGTTCTCTTGTTTTCTCTATCTTCTCTCTCCAGCTGAGTGTGTATTTTTAAGCATTCTGTATTTTTGATTCAAATTTAAAAAGGGAATGAGAAGATATCTGAGAATTTTGGAAGGACAGACAGGGTCAGCTCTTCTGGTAGAATATTTAATGCTATAGTCCTCATTTGAACAAGTGATTTAAATATAGGCAGTTTCCATTATATTAACACATAATCTTTAGTTGCCTGATTGCTGGATGAGTTTATCCACACAATGTCTTAAGAAGGTGACATTTTTCTTTCCAAAATTTGTTGTAGCAAAAGGGCAGTGGTCAACTGGAGGACGTGACCCAACATTCTCTCTGGATCTTGCTGTTTGACAACAAAAGAGGGAATTACTAACTTTTCCTGTCACATACATAAGGAAAAGGTTATCTGTTCATTCATTTACTTATTCAATAGCAAATATTTTATGAGCTGTGGCCAAGTTTCATATAAAGACTCAGTGGATGGAATCTGCAATGACAAAACATCCACACAGGTCTCTAGTGCCTGCCTGGATGGCAAGATAACTTCCCAGTGTTCTGAAGGGAAATGTGTTATAAATGCTTCCTATGTTTTTTGTGCAGTTTACTTAAAAATACCTGTACTGAGCCTAAATCTGCAAATTAAGTTTACTCAGACTATTGTTAGGACTATTCCAGAAAATTAGCTAACATTTGTGACATCTTCCAATGTGAAAAGACATTCCTGGTCCCAGACAAATGACTTGGAGTTTTATTTTGCAATAAAACATGGCTGTAAGTTAATATTTGGCTATTCTAAGAACTAGACCACAGGGGTCATCTTGTAATAGCAGGGATACTAAGAATGATGTAAGTAGTGTTTTCTTGTTTTAATATCCTGCACTCCATGATACTTTGATTAAGAGCAATTTTTTGATGAAATTACTGAACCAAAAAGGAAAAATAAAGACTTTAAAATGCAAGTGTCCTTTGTAAGGCCTTAGGGAATTGCTCCTCAAACCCATGCTTGTCAATAACTCGGAGTAACATGATCAGGAATTAAGCATGTCTCTGAAGAAGCACTTAAGCAATCTGAGGTGACAGGACCATAGCTGGGTATTGTTATTGTGAGTTAGGCTGAAGCACAGTGTTAGGCAGTGCAGCAGAACTGAGAGCACTGGGTAAAAGCTGAAGACAATGGATCTACTGAGGTACTAGTGTGGCTTCCTAGAGTGGTGGTCATGTGCAATGAGATGGCACTGAGGGAGTGGGTGAAAAAAAAGCAGATGCAAAACAAATTCAGCTGCACACCAAGAGGCAGTTAAGTTACACTGGGCTACAAAGCATGTGCAGATCTTTATACCTGTTTCTGTTCACTGTGTTATCAGAATGGTCTTTAAATAAAAGTAGAGTCATATATGATACCATGCTCTTTGTTTATAAGGATGAGGGTGGTCAGAATTTCATTTGATCTCCTATATATCTGGAATGTAAATGTGCACATACACTTCTTAGGCTCATCAGTTAGCTAAGGGTATACTTATAAAGATGAATGGGCGACGCTTGCCAAATCAGTGCTATAAACCTTGTCTGCTAGGAAGTCCTGAGTAAACTGCCCTCTAAGCAAACTTCAATCTGCAAGCATTGCTTATGTTGAGACTTCAAGGGAGGCTATTATGTAGAATGCAGCATGGTAGAAGGTATTCTAATGGAGATGAGACTGAGGAAACATCTGGAGACAGAATATATGGTTAGGGAGATGATGAGTTCATCACTTTTTAAAAAAAGATTTAGTTATTTGAAAGCCAGAATTACAGAGAAAGAAAGAGAGGGGGAAGGAGAGAAAGCAAGAGAGTGAGAGAGCGAGAGAGAGAGAAGGAGAGATCTTCCATCCACTGATTCACTCCCCAGATGATCACAATAGCCAGCACTGAGGTAGGTCAAAGCCAGGAGCTATGAGTTTCTTCTGGGTCTGTTACATGAGTGCAGGGGCCCAAGGGCCTGGGCCACCTTCCATTGTTTTCTCTGGCCATTACCAGGGAGTTGGATCAGAAGTGGAGCAGCCAGGACATAAACCAGCATCCATGTGGGATGCCGGCATCACAGGTGGCAGCTTTACCGCTATGCCACAACACTGGCCCCAGCTGATGCCTTTTGTAGGGCAGAGTTTTGTAGACGTTTGTAGAGTTGCTTCCTTAGAGAAGAAAGCAGTATTCTTTGTGTTAGGATAGAGTTAGTGATTCCTAGCTTCCCCAAATTCTTAACTCCTCTTAGTTGCCATAACTTATCCACTGCAATAGATAGATTGGCAGGTCAGTGGGTTTTGGTTAGAATTCATTCACTCATGTGGTTTGGAATGTGTAGATTTTAGGTGTTAACTTGGCTATGGTTCCCCAGTTGTTCAATGCAAATACTAATCATGATGTGACTGCAAAAGTGATGTGTAGCTGTGATGAAAGTTTACAACCAGTTTCCTACTACATAATCTGGGTGGGCCTAACTCAACCACTAAAAGGTGTACAGAGTAGATGTGTGACTTCACAGAAGAAATTCTGGCTCTGGACAGCAGCTTCAGCTTGTGTGCAAGAGTGCCAGCCTACCCTTCCTGGTGGCTCATTAATTTTTGACTCGCATGACCTGAATACAGCATCATGCAGGGAAATTCGTTGCAGTGAATCTATTGTGAATCTGTTAAGTAATATATTATCTCCCAATGGTTGATTTCCTTTGGGGGAACAGAGACGGACACAGAATGCCTTGCAAGTAGATTATTTATGGAGAAAGCAGGTATTTAATTTTTAGTAAGAAGAGATTATGTGACAATTGGAGCTTAAAATAAATTAGACCTGCATCTGGAGACAGTGCATAGGGTAGATTGCCGGGAGAATATGTGGTTTCCTCTGTTGGTTCCTGAGATACTGAGCTAATCCAAATAAGAGGTCTTGGACTCTATTTTCAAGAACTGGAAATAGAATATGAGATTCCTGCTAAAATAGACAAGGGACCTGAGTAATCAGTCTCATGTGAATTTATTTTGTTAAAAAAAAATGTAATGATGGGAATTGGAGAATATACTGGAGGCCCCCATACCCAAAATACATGCAAAGTAGAGATGTTAGTGGCAAGTATTTTGGGCCAAGGTGGATTTAAAGTCAAGGTCGAAACAGATCAGAGGTGGAAAGAGCCACTGTTCTTGTGGTTCTAGGAAGATTCAGATTAGCTTCAAGAGTCAAAGACAGGGTGACATTGGGATTACATGGTTCAATAGTGGTATGTAAAACAAAGAGGGTAGTGTTGATTGCAATGGACACTTTCCCCTGCAATTCAAAGTAGTTTTTCTTGGGGTAGGGTTTGACTGTGCTGTAGTACCTGTAGATATTCTCTATTTGGTGTAAAACTCTATTTGGTATCTCTTAAAATTAAGATGACCTACTGTTCAAAAGAGAATTTGGGATTCAATAGTGGAAAAATACAAGGCATTAGTTGATGTTCTTTAGAAACAGGCATTTAAGAAAGGTTTATACGTGTTATTTTTCTGAGATATTTTAAGTCAAATTTAGTTTTGAGACAGAGTATTTAACTGTCACCCTCTAGCAATATCTAACTAAATATTTATACAGCACTTGATATCTGACGTCAGATTAGCATTTCAGTGCTAGTTCCATGCATATTAGCACTGTGATGTTGAAAAAGTTATTTAATCCCTTAAATTACAATTTCGTCATCTCCAAAATTGAAAGGAACTATGGGAACCTTGTTTACCTATTAGGTTCTTATGAGTAATGCAAGCAGCTAAAGCGTTTAGTTTTATGCTAAATACTGTTGATCCATTATTTTGTAATTGTTATTGATTGGCTCAATTATGCTTTTTATGCACCCATATTTTAATTAGCGGTTATTAGCTTGGAAGAAAGGAGCATGACATTTCAGTTTGGTATATAAAAATTAAGATACAGTCCTGGTATCACATTTGAATTTTAACCAGTGAGCCCAATGCCTACCTCAGTAATGCACATTTTAAAATAGTTCTTACAAGGAGGTACCTTTCTCTGAAGGGAGGAGAGAACGTCCACTTTGACTATGGCCTTGTCTAAATAAGATCGGAGTTGGTGAACTCAAGAGGCTTCCATAGCCTTTGCAGCTCATGACAAGAGCCTTGAGTGATTACTGACATCATAAATAATAGGAGTGTCAATTTTTAAATCAACAACAGGAGTCACTGTGCACCTGCTCTCCATGTAGGACCTCTGCCCTCAATGTGTTGTACTATGAGAATTAACAGTAACACTACTAATCAAACAGTATTCTATACTTTGCGTGTCTGTGTGGGTGCAGTCTGTTGAAATCCTTACTTAGTATATACTAAGTTGATCTTCTATATATAAAGATAATTGAAAATGAATCTTGATGAAGAATGGGATGGGAGAGGGATTGAGAGATGGGAGGGTTGCGGGTGGGAGGGAGGTTATGGGGGGAAAAGCTGCCATAATTCAAAAGTTGTATTTGAAAATTTATATTTATTAAATAAAAGTTGAAAAAAAAGAAATCCAACAAAAAATAGTTCTTATATCTCTGCAAGAGGATACTTTGGCAGCAAATAGAGTTCAGTGAGGCACAGGTGTAAGCGTACTGCTTTATACCTTGACAATTCTTACAAAATTATCCTTAATCCTGGTAGTTGTGGGAATATGCCTCCCTAATTGGATTATTTTGTAGTTTTTGGCTAATCATGCTGTGATTTCATAAGTCCCTCAAGCTCTGTTTAATGGTAAAAGCTTCAGGTCAGCTGAGTGAGTAAAAGTTAGACTTTAGAGCACTGGTAACCTCAGGCAACTGAAGTTATTCTGAAGGAGTTGCATCTAAATGAATGAATGCCCTTGGTTAGGGTGGCAGAACAGCTTTCACAGAGGCCCTGCATTGAAATGAACAAACTCTAAGGATTTAAAATGAGAGTATAATTTACCAGGAAGGGAAGCATAAAAGCTCTAGCTAGAAGAGGACAAGAAAACATTTCATGGGATCTCATTGATGTTATAACAATTGTATCTATATTAAAAACAAAAATTATTATAAACTAAAGGGTTTGTAATCAGTTGCCCTCATTATGAAGATAAAATGGTATATCTCAAATCATTTCTCAGAAAGTCTCCTGGTTTTAATATTCCTATGAGCAAAAACTATCACATTATTTGTTGTAAGCATTAACAAAATATTTACATAGATGTACCAAACTGTATAATTATGTGGAATTATTTTATTTTTTCAAAAAAATCTACCATCTTAGTCTGACTTCTTCATTTTAAAAAATGTAAAAATGTATTTGAATGAGAGAGAGAGAGAGAGAGAGAGAGAGAATTTTCTTTCAATTGATTCACTCCCCAGCTGCCTTCAGTAGTCAGGACCAGGACCAGGGCCAGGCGAGTGAGGATGCATCCAGGTCTCTCCTGTGGGTGGCAGAGACTCAAGTACTTGTTCTACCACCTACTGTATCCTGGAATGCACATTAGCAGGAAACTGAAATTAAAAGCAGAGCTTGGACTCAAACCCAGGTAATCCAGTATGGGATGTGGGCCTTCCAAGAGTCATTTTAGCCATAGAACTAAATGTCCACCTCAGTATTGATTTAAAGTAACTGAAAGAAAAGTAAATCATGAAAAATTACTAATAAACACTATATAGAATAGTGAAGAAATAAATCAATGGATTAAAATTGAACTTTGAGATATAAATACTATACTTTTTGCTAGGTATTATTTTTTATGTGCTTGATATGACATTACAAGTAAATAAAAATGTGGATATCTAATAGATAGTATTAGAAAACATTAACTCAAAAACAAATTGATAGTTTTCTCATATATCAGAATAAATTTCATGTAAATTAAAATTTTAATGCAATGAAATACAAAAAGAAAAAAATGAATATTTGATATGGTTTTGAGAAATCCTTTCAAAATATTAATGATGATAGTTTTGCATATCATCTTTTTTCCTATTCTACATTTCATACTTTTCAATCAAACATATGAAACAGGCTCTCTATTATTTTGAATGAATTGTGGCACATCAAAACCTAGAATAGCCTGCATCTGTTTTTAGATTTTGGAGGAAACACAGAGTAAGGGTGAGGGAAGAAAGTGGGTCTGTCGACCTCACTGGGTTTGAGCATAGCCCAGAACATGTGGTCACAATATGGAGGTGGGGTAAAACTCCACAATACAGTGGCGCTTCCAGGCTAGATAGGCAACTGGAACAGAAACAGATAACCAGAGAGGAAACCGAAAGCCACATGTCCCTGCATAAGTATGGAAAATTATTCTCATTAAATATTTTCTAACTACTGAAAATTATTTTATCATATTACATGATACATTCTATTCAGTCGTGTACTTAATTTTGAAATTTTAGTTGTGTCTAAATTGTAATGTAGTAAACACTTCTTTAAGAACTGATTCACCTATTTATTTTCAAACACAGCCTTAATTATTTTTGTATAATAAATTCCTACATTTGGTAATCTGTAGAAAAATAGACATCTTTTTGGATCAATTGATAATTATGGGCATAATATTTCCTGGAAAGTTTTGCCAACCTAGAATATAAGACAGAGTTTATGAGCTGGCTCCCTCACTCTGCCCCTGGCATCTGTATCTTTTGTTCTCATAATTTTAGGCAATTTAATATGCAAAATACTAGATAATTATTTCAATTTATATCATCACAACCAAAAAAAGATACACCTGTAAAAGTGTTGTTGCCAATTTTCAATGATGTGTACTTTTAAAGAAACATCTTTTTCTCCCAGTGTGTTTAATGTGTTCTGCAAATACATTAAAAATAAGGTTTATCCAGCAAATTTGCTACAAAATATTCAGTGATTACCTTCTACTTTTTAGTCTTATTGTAACTTTTAAAAGGGACACTAGTTTTAAATTCTTATTAATCCATTCTATTTTTCATTTCCTTTGTGTTTTTGAAATTAATTTTAAACTTTAGTTACAAATTTATGTAAAATTAACTTTAAAAATCACATTTTTTCTATTTCTTCTATGTTTTCTATATTTACTACTAACTCCAATCATTATGGAACTAGTATTGTAAAGTTACAGTTCAACATAATTTTCCCCATTCATTTAATCAAGACTTTGACCTTTATTGTTGATTGGTCATGTGCTGTGTCCTTGGGATAGAATGGTGTATAAGATCTTTCATTCCTTTAAATGTGTTACCAAGCTATAAAAATTATGAAAAATATCAATATAATATAATTAATAATAATATTATTATATTATACTGTTAGTAGTAATATTATTACTGTTATTATTCACCACAATGGCGGTGATTGTAGTGTGCTGTGTAGGAGCAAAGTCTTGGGAAGTTGTGAGGATAAATTCTGGAATTCCAAAAAGTGATGTCTAGGCTGAAAAATTTGGAATTTATTGAACTTATTCACGTAATGATGATACTATGGAGATTCTGTGAAAACAGCGTCACAGAGGAACACCTGTGGTTGCACAAGAAAGCCTGAAGTTACATAAGAGCATTGCCTGTTCAGGATATGAAAACATATCAATGAGGCTGGTACAAAGATATGAGAAGGGGCCTAGGATGAGAACTAGAAGACACAAGCAAGTCAAATCATGTAGGGCTTCATGAGAGACAGTAAGGAGACTGGAATCGTTTACTGATGGCAAACCAGCTATTTAGGGGTGTTATAGTGAGGATAACAACAGCTCAAGTCTTTGAACAAAAAAAAATTAAGTGTTAAGTTAGAGCATCACACCCCACCTGCAACTAGCTACAGCCACATTGGTTTGCTCTGTGGGTGAAAAACAAATATTCATTGTATTAAGGCACTGAAATCTGAGGATGATTACCGGAGCAGCAAGGAATTTGTTATCCATGCACTGTGAATTAAATGTATCCTCATCGTCATTCAGCATTCAAAATAGAATAACTGATTTTTAAATGAAAACCAGTGTGCTGAGCCCTGTGATGATTATAAATAAGATGGTGTATGAAATCCAGCTATATGAAGGGATTTGACAGCGATGGGTAGGGGTTAAATGTTACAAAGTAAAGGAAGTTAAACTGTAAACTGTTAGAAACTGATAGCCAGGACTTCAGTTTGAGGGTTTTTTCTTCTCTTGGATCCTCTTTCTTTGTGTTCAGGACTTATTTTCAATCTTTAATAGAATCATCTTAATGGATAAATAGGGGGATGAGGGAAAGTAGGATTTAGAAATCATCAAATGGGTATATTGTAAAGAAGTGTTTCAACTTGTACACACCAAAGGAAAATAATTATAAGATTGTATGCATTTATTAAATAATGACTTTTTAAAATGAAAGTTTTTTGTATTACTCAGTGGTAATAGAAATTGAGAGTGTCTGTGGTGCCTAGTAGGTGAAAAACTTTTAAAATCAAAATATTTTGTGTCACTTCTTTCTATATTAATTTAATTTTCTTCCACTTTTCAGCATTCTTCCAAGCATTGAAATAAATCTTTAAAAAATCACCTTTAGCATGCTATTGCCATGAAACTATACAGATAATTCTTCACTCATTAATATCAGTAATCCAGGTATCTATTAGGTATGTTTTAAAAGATGTATCTCAGGCTACAAGTTAAATTTTAAAATATTAATTTTCTTCTCACTTTTATTGGTTATCCACCTAATAAATTTAGTTAGGAACATAGTTAAATCCTCTAGCCAAAGTCCATCTATAACTGCAATGTCTTTAATTACATGGATTGGTAATGTGTTTCTCTCAATAGGTTACTTTATTTTTAGAAGGTGCTTATACCACAGGTTGAAGTATTGGTTGAACAGAGTTTCCCTTTATAGTGTCTAATAATAAGCAGTGTAAACAGGAAAGTCAATTGAGGTTGGCGGGTTGGGGGAGTAGGGTTGGAGTTTATACTATTATCTGCAGAAACAAATTGTACAAGCAAAAGCAATCAGCATAGATCAATTTAAGCTTTGGAGTTGAGGTTTGGGTAAAATGCTGCTCTGTATTCTACCTCCATTTGTACTTGCCCTACAGGTTCTTATTTATTATTGAACATTATTACAAATTCTTAAGGGAAAATAGTATAATTCATTTGAAGTAATGTTGCACTATTGTGTGTGCAATATGCTCAAATTCCTGCAATTACTATTCTGACTTACATGGTAATGAGATGTTATTCAAGAATTACTTCTTGTGGTTACAAATACACTAGATTCATTTATTTTTGTTAACATATTTGCCCTATTTATAGTCAACAAGAAAAATAGTATTTAATTAAGTGAGCTCTATGAATCATTATTTCTGAATAATTTGTATGTCCTTTGTAAGATGGGCTATGCAAACTATTTAGCTTCATATATCATGTAAGGAGCCATGAACTATTTGGGGCTATTAAGTATCAAGGGAGTTTTCATCTGAATCCGATTTCTATGTTCATGACACATTGGGAATCAAAATTGTCTATTCATTTCTAGGTCATTCAACTATTATAAGATCCTCTGCTATTTTATTTGTATCACAAGATAATTGTGTATGCATAAGACAGTGTTATTTATCAAAAGATGTTTAAAAATTAATATATGGAGTAATCATTAGGAATTTATTAAATGCTTATGGTATACTTTACATAAAACTAGGAACTATGTGTTATGTAACTTAGGTACAGTGTATTTTTTTATAGTTGGGAAACAAAAGTAATACATGGAAAGTAATTAGAGAAAGAAGATAACAAAGTAGTAAATTGTGTAGTACCTAAATTCAATAGATCAGAGAAAGTGAGGTGAGGAGTAGAGGCTTACATTTTGGGATAATATTCCAGAAGGCACTTTAAATTTGATTTGGGATGACAGCATCGTCATTGTTTGGAAAACAGCTAAAGACTGTTCACTTTCACTTGTGGAAAAGCAAAACATGTGCATAAAAGTGGATGTAGCTTTGTGTGTTAAGGGAATCAGGGTGGAGGAAACAGTGGGCAATAATGGAGAAGGCTTTAAAAACTGTGAAAAAAAATATATAAACCAGTAGGTAATGCTATATATAATCGGGCTTGCATATACATATGAGTATTTATACATAATCTATGTATACATGTATAAATCAATGTGCTTATAAAGGTGGATAAAATACTAAATACTTAAATAACATGCAAACTATACTTTCATATTTTTACTGTAGATAAATATTGGTAGCAGGCATCTTTATGCTTCAGCCTGCAATTAATGGAACTAAAATTAGGTACCTAATCTAGAAAGAATAAAGTATTTTCTCTTACTATAGTAATTTGGACTAAGATCCACAGACACCATTAGAACTGTTATTGATAACTAGAAGCCATAAATGATGAAAAGGTAAGGCTAGAATCACTCACTTGAAAGTTATGTGGAAACATAAAATATAACCAATTAAGAGGGAGCAATTCTCTGAGGAACCAAATGAAACAGATATGCAGGAGTCTTCATCTTTGAATGACTAAAATATCTCTATTGTAACCTCTTCTTTGAATAGGAATAAGACTTTAATTTCAAAATCCTATTTCCATTGTAAATTGTGGATTTTATAGCATATTATAGTACAAATGAAAAGCTGCATTTTAGGTTGGCTTATATCTTTTTGTAAACAACCTGATTTTTCTTACCAAGAGTTTATGTGTTTTCTTGTTTTGATTTTTATTTGTTAGTGGTTTAGGGAAAATATCTTAAGGAACCACTCTGACTTAGAGATGCAATAATTACATATCTTTAGTTCTGGTTAACAAAACTCTGGTGTAATGATTGTCACTACGAATATAAACAATATAAGTAAGTTATAAATAAGTAAAAGAAATTGACTGGATCTGTCAGAGATAAATTAATATCCTTCCCTTCTTCACAATGGGGTGCTAATAGTCAAATAATTAAGCCAAAATTTAACTTGCCTTAAGTCAATAGCAAAGAGACTATTTCCTAGATTACTATAGACAACTATCTTGGGAAAATATTGTATAAGAAAACAAAACAAATTTTAAAATGTATAAGCAGTGGAACTATTACTACATTGGGATAATAATTCAATAGTAAGTGGATGAAATCATAAATAGTATGGAGTGCCATGTATACAATAAATTATATCTTCAGTATAAATAACTTCTAATATTTTCTGAGAATTTCTACTTTTTTTAAAAGTCGAATTAGAAATAATGAACAGTATCTCTGGGAGGGGTAATGGATTTTTCACTTTATCTGGCTAGGCTACATATATTTTGGGAAATAAATGCACTTTCTTTGACGATTTTCACAACATGTTTACTTTCAAAGGTGTTTCACGCAAAGATATAAAGCTACAATGCTATCAGGTTTATTATACAGATGTTTTCAGATGGCTACTGATCTAATGGACCATGTGGAAAGGATGCATTTTTTGTCTCCATGTAAACAAAGAGCCCACAATAGCCAGAGAACAACAGGTGATAGTAGGAGGAGTTGGAAAGAACAGTCATCAAGGTTCTCAGAAAGATTTTAGTGAATTAATTTACTTAAGATATTATTTGTTTACCTTAACAAATATATATATATATATAGATAGATAGATAGATAGATAGATCTATATATATATATTAGGTATACCTGTTTTTTTCCAGGCACTTTTCCAGGTGTTCAGAATACATCAGTAAGCTAGACAGCTAAAATCCCTGCTCTTGCTGTGCTTTGGCTTTTTCATATGTCCATTTTTTTTTCCCACCACTAATTAAAATACACAACAAATGTCTGGATCTTTCATTACCCATTTTCAAATTTGATGAATATTTATGTCTTTTTTTTTTGCATTCACTTATTCACTCAATTTTCTTGTATTCTCAAATGTCAAAAACAGAGACCTTGGGGCCTGTATCGTGGGACAGTGGGTTAGAACTCTTCTTGTGATGCCAGCATCCCATATCAGAGTGCTTGTTTGAGTCCTAGTTACTCTACTTCCCATCCAGCTTCCTGCTAAAGTACCTGGAAGGGCAGTGGAAAATGGCTCAAATGCATGGTGCCCTGTTACCCATGTGAGAGACTGTACTAGCTTTCCTTGCTCCTAGCTGCTGGCTTCAGCCTGGCTGGGACATGTGCTGTCTGGCCATTTGGGGAGTGTACCAGCAGATGGAAGATTTTCTCTTTCTCTCTTGTGCTCTGTGTGTGTGTGTGTGTGTGTTTAACACATTTCTGGTTTCAAATATGTAAATCATTAATCTTCAAAAAAAAAAAAGGAAAAGAAAAACACCAAGGTTGTAAGTCACTTTATTACTCAATAGAGGACCACTTCCAAAGACCTGTAAAAATTATTTTCTAGAGAACATGAGATTGTCATAAAAGTACTGACTCCTCTAGTGTCAGATAAACTGTACTACTCATAGGTACTACTTTGAATCCCTAGTTTGAGTAGCTGTGAGAAAACCATGGCCACACTTAGAATTGCATTTATTTATTTATTTGACAGGTAGAGTTATAGACAGTGAGAGAGACAGAGAGAAAGGTCTTCCTTCCGTTGGTTCACTCCCCAAATGGCCGCTACAGCCAGCACTGCGCCAATCCGAAGCCAGGAGCCAGGTGCTTCCTCCCGGTCTCCCATGTGAGTGCAGGGGCCCAAGCACCTGGGCCATCCCCCACTGCCCTCCTGGGCTACAGCAGAGAGCTGGCCTGGAAGAGGAACAACTGAGACTAGAACCTGGTGCCTATATAGGATGCCGGTGCCACAGGTGGAGGATTAACCAAGTGAGCCATGGTGCCGGCCCCCTAGAATTGCATTTATACACAGTACTTTATCAGAGGATACGAAACAGGAAGTGAGTACAAGGGAAGATAAATGTAGGATTGTTGCCACATTCATGAGAAATCTCAATCTAGAAAACTCCATGGGAGCCCTGTAATCTTGGCAAGGAATGTTTAGATCTTAGGGCATAGAAGATCTTACCATTATCTAAAATGATATCAATTAGAAAGTATCAAGTTACACAAGGTGAAAGGCAGCTGAGAACAGGATAATATGTAATTTTGTGTTATCATACAAACAGGTTCAGGAGTGTACCCCTAGGAGATTTGAAAGAGACACACAACACAGCCCTTTTCACTAACAGTAATAGATTAGGAAGGATGCAGTGAGTGTGGCACTTTGAGGTCAAAGGAATCATGGACTGTTTCATGTGGCTGCAGACACTAGGGAGAAACAAGCCACTAAAAAGGCTACTGCTATGACGAGGCACAGAGAGTTCCTGGAGGCCACAGTTAGTGCAGAGAGAAGAGCTTCTGTCTCCTACTACCAGGCAAAGACATTGCTATTACGCTAGCCAGCCTTAGAACTCAGAGGCATCAAAAGACACTGCTGATAAGTAAAATAGGCACAGAAGCTGTAAGCAACATCTGGATGTGTTTGCAATAAAATGTCAAGTGCAAATGAAAGATGTACAACTTTATATATAATAATATCTAGACATGTATATTATGTATGTCCATATGCATAAAATTACAGGATCAATACTTTCTTCAATGAGCTTTACTTAATGTTATACTCAATAGAAAGAATTTATTTTGTTACTTCAGTCTGATTTCTATAAAAATGTATATAACGTGTACCATTTTTTAATTAAAACCATCTTATTCTCCTTTGAAATAGTTTTATAATTTGATGACTGATGCATCAAAGTGGATTTTCAAAATATTATGTCAGGAGTAAGGAGTGACTAACAGTTCAGAGTCCTGTGCTCTTTACTTCTGCCAGTGATCAAAGAGAGTTTTTGGGAAAGGAAGCCTAACAACTTCCAAGATATTTGAAGAACATCTTAAAGTACTAGTTCCAACTGCAGGAGCTGTTGGACTCAGTTCTCAAGGAAGCAAAGTGAATTTATGGTATTTATCCCCATGTGCCTACCTAAGGAGACACAGGCATCTATCAGAGTTGCTGAGGCCATGTGACATAGGAACCTTAACGTTTGGTTTGAGCAATTAAGTCACGTTTGTGGGTAAGAGATGTCCCACTGAACTCCCTTCTTATAGGGTTTCTGTGAGAAAGAGGGATTAGAGGGGAATACTTAGGATCCAAATCAGGCAGTAAATAGAAAAAGAATGCTAAAAGTTTTCTTAGGAACCATGAATTTGGTTTATTAGTGACTTTTTTTTCCTTACAAATAGTACCAGCCAAAACGGACCATGACCTTCACAATTATATTTTTCTCTTTTTGTGCAGAACTTATCTTCAGTCTCTTTGTAATATAATATTGTTGTTTTAAAAATGGACAATTCCTGTTGTTTACATTCTAAGTAAAGTTGATGTGTGTATACTGACCACCAAAGTGCTCAGATAAGAACAGAGAGCAAGAAGAATGGTCTCTAGACAGTGCCAGGGCTCGTGGTCAGGTGAAACTCACTGCTTTAGAAAGCAAGAGGGCATTGGGTGTTCAGAGGTATTAGGATAACTATCCCTAGGCATGAAACAGGATTGTTTCTATCAATAAGACTGTTTTGAATTTCTACAAAAATACATATCATGCGAAGAACTCCTAGTTCATTACTGCCAAATAGCTAGTCTACACAAAGAAGGAAAGAAGTCAGAAATCAAAGCCAGCTTCCACCTGTAGTAAAACCACATACTCAGATCAACATACATGATTAATTATTTAGTAGTTGATTGTCATATAAATGACTTAAAATTTGGAATAAATCATATCCTTGATTATGGCAGATATTAATCTATGTAAATCATTTGAAATAATATTCACATGTTCATTAAGATTAACATGGCAATCAGTAGGCTGACAAACATGGCAGTATGTCTACCACATATATCCAGTAACTTATGGGTTAAAAATATTTGGTGAGTTCCTACATATTCACTTTTATGCAGTCACTCTACCTTTCATTTTCACCATGGACTTGTTTCAGTGAAATGTACCAATATAGTCAAGATGTTTTATTGAACTAAATATAGATCAGTAATGGTGGAGGCCCTGTCTTTTTTCCTTTTTTAAAAGATTTATTTTATTTATTTGAAAGGAAGAATTACAGAGAGGGGGGAGAGAGAGAGAGAGGGAGGGAGAGAGAGAGAGTTCACTTCTATCTGCTGGTTCACTCTCCAAATGTCCACAATAGTCAGGGCTGAGCTGGGTTGAATCCAGGAACCAGAAGCTTTAACTGGATCTCCTATGTGAGTACAGGGGCCCACAGATCATATTTGGCTGCTATCCTGAGTGCATTTAACAGGAAGCTGGATTAGAAGTGGAGCAGCTGAGACTTGAACCGGCACCCATATGGGATGTTGGCATTACAGGTGGTAGGTTAAGTCTTTATGCCACAATGATGATTGTGAGGCTGTTTAAAAAAAATTTTATTGATATAAAGAGAAGAGATTTTATGTATTGTTTAGGTTCAACTATAAGAAGACAACCATCAACCTTCCCTCAACCTCCCTCCTTCCTTTTTTTTAATTTTTGCAAAAACATAATTTCAGTCTATTCAGTCTTGGTGGACCACTAACCATAATATTTAACAAGTACAGAGTAGAAAGAAAAAGCATATTCAGGGAGTATACTTGTGAAAAGTCTGTACCAATTATTGGTATTTATGATGCAAAAAGAACACAATGATCCAAGGACTGCCATGAACAAACTAGGGAAATGAAAACAGTAACTTTGACAACAGCGGTGAGATTGCGCTTTCAGAGTTGAGTGTCATGATTTGAGAAATGAAAAGGAAGTCCAAGCAAAGTAAAAAGGCAAACACTTTGCTGAATTTTCTTGTTTTGTTTATGAGAATTGAGATGATTTTTTTCATTTTTATTCTATTTGACTAATCCCTCAATTGAAGATAGAAAGCATCAGTTATAGTTTTCATAGAATTATTAAGTACTCAATTGTATTCTGTTTCCTGGCTGGCTTCATTTTAGCTTTGTATTCTGAGGAAACCTCTGATTTTATATATATAAATACCTTTTCAACCATAAACAGCAGTAAGCACTCAAAGCTTGAGCCAATTCTGTAATCCTATCCAGCCCTGATCTCATGTTACCAGAGCTTTTACAGTCCTTACATTCATGTCATGTCTTTGACATTCATAGCAGGCACAACAGAATGAGCTTAAAATAAAACAAGGGATACTTACATGAAAGGTATAAAACCACTGTCTTCAGGGTCTTATCTTTTCAATAAACTATAGAATTTATGCCTGGTTTTTTCCTTAAGAGAAAATTTGATCATGTTTCACACTACCTATTGTTGACACTTAAGCTGTAATAAAAGGGCTTCTTTTCTTTCACATAGCTGTTTTCTTTCAAAAAATTAAATCTGTGTAAGGCACCTTCTGCCAAAGGGCATCTAATTCTTATCATTTCATGCTATTTTTTGTTACTGCCAGAAAATATATTCTCAAGGCGAACTCCAAAGTTAAATTTATATTGAAGGCCTTTAACTTCATATAGATGTGGTGCAATTTTCTCTGCCCTCCGTGCAATTGAAAAGAAGAAACAACACTACTGCAGATGAAAAGAATAGAAAAACAGAGCTTTATTTCAGGGATGTAACAACTAAGAGATCTGGTTCTTAGTCACCAAATACTCTTATACTTTATGTACATCATTATTCAAACCAACACAAATGAATCTGAAGCTTTGGGGAATTAAATGACTTGCCCCAGGTCACCCAGTAACTGAGTAATAGAGTCAAGAACTGAACATTTATCCACCGTAGACCCTGAAATCATAAGAACTATGGTATATCACATTCAAACAGAGCTGTGAGCACCGGCTTTCCTATTTATATAGAGAACAAAGCTGAACAAATGTAAAGTTTCAAAAATATACCATACATGAAATTCAGAGTTTAAACGTGTATCATTCTTTTTTACTTAGCCATTTTATCAAAGTTATAAAAAAAAAAAAACTGATGCTTGGTCAAACTTGAGTCAAGTCCCTTTGTGCTCTTCCTTGTAAATTTTAGTTTTTACCAAATAAACGTCCATGCTCCTTATCTGATTGTCTTGGGCATTTTGTCAGATTCTTTCTTCACCATCCCCTAGGTGATACTGATCACCTTGACCAGTCTTCAGCGAGAATTCTATTAGGTCAGTTTAGCCAGAATCCTCCAAGCCCCTTCCCCTGATGTTTTCCCTCACAAATTACACATTGTTCCTTGTCTATAAATCCCCATGTGCTCCTACTATAAGAGCTCTGTCCCCCACTTGAATATGCTGTTGCAGGGATCTCGACAGCTACCATAATGATCCTGAATCATGTCTACCTCCATGTGCTTTAAGGAATGTCATTACATAAATTTTTAAGAAAAGTTTGGGCTAGGATACACTGACTTTTTAAAATAAATATAGGGATGGCCACTTTGTAGCTTTCTTCTGGAGAATATGTGTAAAGAACAAATTTTCTGCTTACAGAGTAAGACATTCAGTTTGTAGACATAATCTATTTCTATTTCTCTATCTGTTTCTCACAATATTGATGTCATTTGCATTCTAAACTTTAAATATTAGCTGCCGTTTTGGGCATATAACTAACAGTGAAGTATATTAAAAACTAAAGCAGGTAAAATATAAGAGGATTTCATTACATAGTGTTCTAAGAGGGGAGTAAAGAGATTCTTTGTAAAAGGAATTAGCAGAACAATATAGACACTATTTATTATTCTGTCATCTTTTAAGAAGGAGCATAGTAACCTTCTAGTTCCTTGAATCCTCAGATTCCCAGTTGAGATTTTTAAACTATTTAAAAGGATAAAGCTCTTTTAATAGGAATTGAATTGTATGTCATCTGAATTCACGTTTTGAAATCCAAAGTGCTAGTGTCAGAATGTGACTTCAGTTGGAGACACAGTCTAACCAGTTAATTAAGTTTCCAAATTAAAAAAACAAAGTAACAGACATGTAAAAGGTGTACATATTTATGGAGTGCCTTGTAATGTAGTATTGCTTGTTGTGCTATCCTGGTAAATATGTCCATCTTTTAATGCATTTAACATTTGGTTATGATGAAAATAGAGCTAATTAAGTTAAAGAGGTTACTAGTGTGGGCTCTGTTCCAGTAGGAATGGTGTCCTTTCAAAAAGGGAAAATTTAGATAGACACACCTGGAAGGAGAACATGTGGCCATTAACAAGCCAAGAGGAGAGGTTCAGAACAGAAACTTTCCTCACAAGCCTCAGAAGGAGCCAGACCTTCCTACACTGTGATTTTCTAGGCTCCAGAACTGGGAGACATTACATTTCTGTTGTTTAAGCAAACCTGTTGATGATTTATGGTATGGCAACCCTAGCCAACTAATATGAGGGGATCACAAAAAGTTCATGAAAATGCGTATTATGAAAACAATATGCAGACATTTCAAATTATTTTTGCATCAAAGAAAACTTACCTGTTAATCCATTTAAACAAACTTTTTGAAGTATCCTCATGATACTATTCTTTATTGGCATAGTGGTGTGCCTCTATTCTTATCTAGTCTTTATTAAAAGATCATTTACCTGAAAATTCCTGTAAGGTATTAGTATATGGTTTCTATATTTTGAAGTTTTGGAATAATGTGAAAAGGAAAACTCACTGGGGGAATGAGTTTTTTTTTTTTTAATTATACTTAAAATCACTTATAATCTATGGATATATATATATATAATAGGTAATTATACTTTACTGCATTTTGGACTAAGATTAATTATAAGCAGACAGCTATTGTTGGTTACTTAAAAATATTATTCTTGATAGCTTTTTCATAAAAGTAATAAATAGTAGGTCAATAGCCTGCATTATTCCATGGGCCTGAAGAAAGAAATTGTTAAATACGTGTTAAAGTTCATTACTACCAAAAAACCCAGGATATACATTTCCACGGTTGAAGCATTTGGAAAATATGAACTTGAATGAAAAGAAAAAATATCACTTGAATCACTATCTCCATAAAAGTCATTCTGGAAATGGCAAAAAGATACTCAGTTTTTATTCAGTAAATACTTGCTCTCCCACGCTAACTTTTGATTTCAATATCTTTTTTTTGTGTGTGTGAATGATAGCTTTCCTGCCACCCAAAAAAAAAAAAAAAAAAAAAAAAAGGCCTGCATACATTGTCGTGGTCTCTGATTCATTTTCCAAAGCATCTTCGCATCTAGTTTTAATTAAATCTGGAAAGGTTCTCTTCCACAGTTGCCAGTGGCTCAGCATTTTCAGGTTGCGGTGTTGGTAGCCAGCCTGTATTAGCTGCTCTCGCTGTGTTAAACAGCTATTCCGTATGTATAGCTGCTGGGCCTGACCTTTTCATCCTCGAGTGTTCAGATTAACAGAAAGTAGAGTGGCTGAGAGGTCTCACTGATGGAATCTTTGTGCTCGATTCTTAGTTCAGAATAAGGTGGTAATAACAGTTCTTGGCTTAAGCACAATCCATTTTAAAAGTTCTGTAATTGCTAAATTATAATAATCATAATTATGTGAGATGACTGCAAAGGAGGAGATCAGGAAAAACACTTTCCTGCTCTAAAAGGATTTTTACCTCATCCATTTGAAAGCATGCCTGCTTGAAGCAGTACACAGCCGGCATATCTATTATGCAATTTTTCAGAGGATATCACTGCAATCACTTACTTGGAAATAATGAAGAACTTTCCATTCCATCACATCCTGCAAAATGAGAATGTGCACCAGTCTTTCAGATATACTGGCAATCAGCAGTAGGATAGTAGCCAGTTCTTAGAATTGGTTAGGAATGAATTAAAACTGATGGGAAAAGTATATTAATTTCTATTTATTAAAATATATATATATGAATACTTGTATATTTAGTAAAATTCATGCTCTGTTTAGAGATCATCTCTGTGCAAAAACAATTTTAAGGCTAACCCATATTAAAAACATTTGTGCATAATTTAAGCTATTAAATATGACCATTATCCAATGAACTCTTGACCTAATATTTTTATTTCACCTACTGTATGTAGAACTAGAGTTTAAATGTCTTATCACTTTAATTCTTTTATTATCTTCAGAAAATACTCCAATATTTCAAATTACATTTTTAGTCACTGTGCACTTACTCCTCATGTAGGATCTCTGTCCTTAATGTGCTGTACATTGTGATTTAATGCTATAACTAGTACTCAAACAGTATGTTTCACTTTGTGTTTCTATGTGGGTGCAAATTGTTGAAATCTTTACTTAATATATACTAAACTGATCTTCTGTATATAAAGAGAATTGAAAATGAATCTTGATGTTAGAGGAAGGGGAGAGGGAGCGGGAAAGGGGAGGGTTGCGGGTGGGAGGTAAGTTATGGGCGGGGGGAGTCATTGTAATCCATAAGCTGTACTTTGGCAATTTATACATTAAATAAAAGTTTAAAAATACAAATTTATATTAAAAGCTTTGAAAGAATTTCAAAGGTTAATGTTTACAGTAAAATGTTCAAGAACTTATTCCTAATAAAAAGATAATTTCATAGTTTTACATAATAGACCTAAGGTTAAGAGGATTGAAATCTGAGTATAATAATAGGCATAGAAAAAGTGATGCACTGTCAGATGCATGTTAGTGAGTTCCTTTTAATATTATGAGCTCATTCAACTACAGTCCTTCAATGGTCTATTAGACAATGATAAGCAATGTATATAACTCACAAATTCAAAGCAATAGATAAACTTCTGCATGTATTGCAATGGCAATATTTGTAACAAGTGTCATTGAAAAAAATCATAGATTTTGAAACTTGAGTCAACCTTAGAAGTGATTTTAATCCCTGCATTTTCTAGATGATTAAACTAAAGTTTAGAGTTGTTAGAGACTTGCCAAGGGTCACCTGTTCTTCCATTTCACGTGTGTTTTCCATTCAGAAAGACCTAGTTTAAACTCCCATTTCTAGCAGCCAATGCTTGGGGAATTGAGACACTTTATCTAAGCCATGAATACCAAGATTTCCTCATCTTAAAGAATGAAGAAATATGAAGAATGTTGGTAAATACTTTTGGGTATATGGTAATATATACTGAAATATTGAGGTATTCCTAAACTAGGTTAGTTATACAGCAGTGGTTGAGTGGGGTTAGCTATTTTGGATCTTAAATTTCTTATCTGTGTATAATGAAGTAAAAAAATAAGGGGTTCTTCAGGCTTTCTCCAAATAAAAAGAATGAATTTTTATACAGTATCTTTCCTGTCTATTGAAACTAGAGTTTTAGGAGTTCGCGCCTAAGTATTTGATCACTTTCTGCTTCTCAAGGAGAGAAAACCTGAGAAAGTGTCACTGTTCCTAGGGAGCTTAATGAGTAGGGGGATGCAGATTTGAGACTAGAATTTAACTTTTGGTAACATGGGAGAAGTATGCAGAACTCTCTCAGAAAGAGTGAAAGACAGGGATTTGGGGGTTGTACAAATACAGATGAAAAGCTGCAGAGCTTATCTCAGGTGAATGTGCTATATTTAAGGAAAGAAAATGCAGCCAGCCAAGTTCTCATGTAGGAATTGGCTCGATAATTTTCAGGCCACATCTGTCTAAGGTAAAATTTACCTTACAATGTTCAATACTGCCACAGAAAGTAAAGATCAACATTGATTTGATCCTTTACTTGACTAAAAATTGTTAACAGAATTTAACCATGCAGTTACGCTAACAACAATAAAGAGTGATTCTGTTGATCATATTTTAGTGCAATTTAAATATTTCAGGTAAGACAAAATGATGTCTAAGCATCATTATCCCAAAGCTCCTTTTTCAGTTTAAAAAAAAAAAAAAGAACAGAAAAAGAGGCATCAGCCAACCAGGTGACTGTAATGGGAATGACAAAGTGACTCAGTGCTACTACAGTGAGACAGCTAGAAGGAAGATGTTGCCCACAAAAGAGGACTGCATCCAACATGGAATGTTCCTGCTATACTCCGTAGATGCCTGCCCTGTGGTGAGCCTCTCTAAGTCTATGAACAGGAAGAATCATTCTGCATATTTACTCAGAAACAAGATCACAAGCTTAAGGTCTGTGACAAAATACTAAAATACTTACCAAATATCAAGAGGCTCTCTTTATGTTGTTTTTCATTCCAAGATATTTTGTCCCATGATATTTGAAAGTGAGCAGGCTTACACATGTTTTTGTGTCATAATATTCATGTCTATATAGATTTTTATATGTACATGTTCATATGCACATATATTTCTATTACCTTCAGGAAAAATATATACAAGTGTATTTAACATATTTATTTAGGAGAATTCTCTGGCTCTCTCGTGCTCAGACAGGACAGATGGGTGTTTGGAGCAGCAGTTAAGACAGCTCTTAGGATGCCCACATCCCACATGGGAATTACTGAGTTCAAATACCAACTCTGCTCCCAATTCTACCTTCCTGCTAATGCATACTTACCCTGGGAGGCACAACGAATCCAGAGGATGACACAAGAACTTGGGTCCCTGCTCCCACTTGGGACACCCTTATGAGACTCTGGACTCCTGGCTTTAGCCTGGCCTAGCACTGGCTGTTGTGGGCTTCTGTGGAGTAAAGTAGTGGATAGAAGCTTGATTGCTCTCTCTCATCTCTGCTTTTCAAATAAAAATAAAATAAACAAAAACCATTTGTAAAGAAAAAGAAAAGTATAAAAATTGCATGTTGCATGTTGAATCTTAAAGTTTTCTTCACATTTCATTGGCCAAGTGAGCTAAGCCTGACATCAATAGGACAGAAAAATTTAATGACCCCCTAGGGAAATTGCAGAAGGTAAATGTGAAAAATAATTCAGTAAATCAAGAATTAATTAAAAGTATACAACATAGCAGGAGGTATACAGATTTCAAGTTAAACATTAAATCAACCATTCTATATCCAGATGTTCTCAAGTTTAAGTTTGTAAATGTGATTAAAAATAGTTACACAAACAGAAAACTGTGGTAAACACGTCTCAAAAGAGAAGATACATCATATCATCAAATTGAAGCTATGAAAGTGGTTGTGGAATCCCAAATCATACCATGAAAATCGAGAAATTATAGGGAAATTTGACTCTCCAAAGTTCTTACTAATTGATGACATTTTGGAAGGGGTAAGCACATACACTATTAAACCTAAGAATTATATGAATACTAATATAAAGTGTGACATTAGAAATATCGAACTAATTGAACTAAGTCCAAATAAGTTAAGAAATAGTTGACATAAATGGTATCACAATAAAAAAGGAAGACTACCTGAAAAATGGCAGAAAGTGTTTTAGTGGCATTCCTCAGAATACTCCCTGAGTCATGTACATGAGAGAGCTGGTCAGATATCTTTCCCTATGTGGTATTAAGCAGCTGTCTACCCCAAACCCTCAATTGTACTCCCACTACTCTTTTTATAAATTCCTCAATTTAGAGGATGTACATTCCTAAGTATAAATGGTTTTGAAGGAGAGAGGAATAAGGTTCTGAAAAGGATTATGGTTACTAAGAGCCATGTACACTAAAGTACAGTAATATACTTTTTTAAAAAAGTTTTTATTAATTTATTTGAAAGTCAGAGTTACACATAAAGAGAAGGAGAGGCAGAGAGAGAGAGAGAGTCTTCCATCCATTGGTTCACTCCCCAGTTGGCCACAATGGCCGGGCCTGTGCTGATCCAAAGTCAGGAGCCAGGAGCTTCCTCTGGGTCTCCCATGCAGGTGCAGGGGCCCAAGCACTTGGGCCATCCACTGCTTTCTCAGGTCACAGCAGAGAGCTGGATCAGAAGTGGAGCAGCCAGGACATGAACCGGCACCCATATGCGATATTGGCACTGGAGGTGGTGGCTTTACCCACTACGCCACAGCACCAGCCCCATAATATACATTTCGTATGTGGAAGAAAACCTTAGCTAAACAGTTACTCTGCTTATATTCATTCAGTACCCAGATTGTGTAAAGCACTATTTCAAGATTTAAGATAAGGTGGGAGGAAAGACAACTAAAGTTCCTTCAATTTTGGATATTTAGAGAATAGAAACCTGTTGTTAGGAATAAGTAATATTTTCAAATTTTGTTTTGGCCAAGACCTGAGGAATGAATGAGAGTAGCTGAATAGAATGGGGTACACAAAGTACAGTACAGGAAAGAGTAGTGTGAGGATAAAGGAAGTAGCACCATGGGCTACAAAATAAACAAGTTGAAGAAGAGCAGCATGAACAAGGGTGGGGGATGAATCCAGAATGAAGAATTAACAAGATCATTCAATATGAGATGTGCACTATGAACAGGGAAGCATGGTACCTGTTAAGTTGCAACAGAAGTACACCTATCCTAATCTGAGAAAACCACTTCATGGAAAATGACATACAGTGAGGAAAGTAAGGGAATGGAATTTTAAAGTGAAGGTGTAAGTCCCAGGTTGTGTGAGAAATGGAGGCGCTGATGCATTAACCCCTGTTGAAGGGAAGAGACAGAAACAACAATGAGCAGAAGTCAAGCTGTGCTTCAGTTGCAGCAGAAGCCTCACCCAACCCTTCGGTATCTCAGGGTTGAACGAATCTCCCGGGTGTCCTGCATTGAGGCTACAATTTGTCAGTGGATAATGGGTGCAAGTTGTGCTCCCAACCACAACACAGAGGGATGTAGCTTTGGGTGAAGGAATTCTCTTTAGTGCAGTTCCCGAATAGGGTAGCAATCCAGGAGCTAGAGTGATGAGTCAGTCCTTCATTCAGAGGATAGGGTCTGGGCAGATTTGAGGGTAACTCAAGACTCTGAACAAAACAAACACACACACACAAAAACAGATGGCTGACAAAGAGTAAATCCACAGTGCTGGTAAAGTGTGAGACTGGAAACATCAGAAGCCAGATCAGGGAGGACCTCAGAAAGCATTTCAGGACTCTGCACTTTAATTTAGACATGTAGAAAAACCCTTAGAACTTTTAAGCACAGGGTGACATGGATTTGAATTAAAAGAGCCCTTTAGCAATTTTGAGAAGGTAAATTGGAGGAAGCCAGTGGTAATTTAGAGTGACCACATGTAAAGGCGAAGCTGGATGAAAGGGTGGCCTGGAAGTGAAATATTGTTGGGGGTTTGTATGGTTCCATATATAGTCTGGGGTTGATAAGTAATTTCAAGAAGGTTAAGACTTTAATGTTAGGTCAAGGGAATGGCTGAGGTTGTGATGGGCACCAATTAGAGAATGAGGAATATATGAAACTTAGGAAAGAAACCTGAAGGACTTCAACATTTACTGACTAATGAGAGAAAGGGGTACTGGCATTTTAAAGAGAAATTGCAGATATTGAAGAGAGAACACTGAGAATAAGAGCTGAGAGTCTTTCAAGGACAAAAGGAGAGGGTCTTTTGCTAAATCTAACTGAAAGATAAAATGAAATCAGCACTAAAAATTTCTCTTACATTTGGCAACATTGGGGTTCGCTTCTAGCAGGTAATTTAGGACAAGTGACTTGAATGCTGAGTTTTGGGAAATAGACATCTTTTTCCTGACTTTTACTTTCTTTATGAAGTAAACTTAGGCTAAATCTGCCAATAAAGTGGAGGGAAATGATAAAGTTTGAAGTTAGATAAAATTAGCAAAGGTTTGAAATATTTTTGAGGGAACATAGAAAGGAAAACCCATTAAAAAGATGAAGTACACTTGTTGGTCAGTATTGTAGGAACTATCTGAAGTTTTTGATAATAAAATTATAAAAATATTGGGCTACTTAAGTTGTTTATTTATTCATTTGTTCGTGGTATTTATAGCCCTTCATGCATGGGGATAAACACAGAGAAAATAATGGTGTTTATCTTGGTGGATGTTAACAGAGTAAGAGCAAGGAAGCTTTGGTAAGTCAGTGGCCGAAGTGATGGCTCAGTTAATCAAAGCTGGATACGAAGAGGATTAAGGAAAACATTTAGTTGCATTTTTTAGCAGAGACAAATTCTAAATGGCAAATATAGACGATTGTGAAACAAATGGCAGAACTTCAAATAGAACATGGCAGACCAAATATGCTTATTTATCTTAATTCTTTTTGAGACACCAGGAAAATGACAGTAACAAGAATTTTTATAAATGCGTGAATCGGGAAAGGCAAAGAAAACCTGAGGGAAGAGGTGAGCAGCAATATTTGGAAAGCTGGAAAGTGGAAGATTGAGTGGTAACTAACTTGGCAGACCTCAGCAAATTACAATTATGTCAGCCCCAGGGACAGCACAGAGTCGGACTGATTCAGGAACTCCGGAAGGCTGAGAATTTGGATGTAAGAACTATTTTGAAAGAGGGGCTATAAATAGATATAGAAAAAGGAATGCTGGTTAAAATATAGCTATATGTTTATGAAATTATCTCTAAATAGTATCTTTTGACTACGTTTTGAGTTATGAATATTATCAACTCTATCCTAACAGCTATTCTCCTTCACTTTTCCACATCTCACATTTGCATTTTTACATTGCATTTTTCTTTTTATGTTTGAATTTCACATTTGTACTTTAATATTATATTGTGACCTATATGTTGGTGATTCTGAATGATTAAGACTCTTATTTCTGTCTTGGGTTTCTGAACAGGAAAATAAGAGACCAACACTAATTAACTCAGTATAGAATGAACAGAACCAAGACAGAACTTCCCTGCAGGGACAGAGACTGCCACAACAGGAGACAGGATTTCCTGCAGGGGATGGAGAAGAGGGAAAAGTAAGAGAAGGGGGCGCTGGGGGAAAAGAAGGGAAAGACAGGTGAAAGGGAAATTGAGAGGGAGCTGGTGTGTTCCTTTTTGCAAAGTGGAAGGAAGGAGAGTGGAGAAAGGGGGAAATGATGGGATAAGGATATAGCATCTGCTCTTTCCTGGACACTCCCAACAGATTAGTTAGAGTGGCCAGCAATCTTGGAATCTTGGAGTGTTTCTCTTAGTTGTGTTTTGCTCTTAGGTAGTCAGATGAGAATTCTCCTCTGTATAACAACATTAGGAGTTGTAATAAATTTCTGTATAAACAACAGTAAAGTCAAAAGAGAATTTTGTTTATACATCATAATCATATAAACATTGTTTATTACAGTCAAGCAGTGTACTGTGAATGTGTTTCTGGCTTTTATAAATTTTGCTTATTTTTGTTTCTCTTTTTCTTTCTTTCTTTTTTTTTTTTTTTGACAGGCAGAGTGGATAGTGAGAGAGAGAGAGAGAAAGGTTTTCCTTTTTGCTGTTGGTTCACTCTCCAATGGCCGTTGCGGCCGGTGCATCTCGCTGATCCGAAGCCAGGAGCCAGGTGCTTCTCCTGGACTCCCATGCGGGTGCAGGGCCCAGGACTTGGGCCATCCTCCACTGCCTTCCCGGGCCATAGCAGATGCTGGCCTGGAAGAGGGGCAACCAGGATAGAATCCGGCGCCCCAACCGGGACTAGAACCCGGTGTGCCGGCGCCACAAGGCATAGGATTAGCCTGTTAAGCCACGGTGCTGGCCTGTTTCTCTTTTTCTTATTTAGTTTTTGTTTGGATTTCCAAGAGTGAGATTGCCTCACTGCAAATCCAAGCTATAGGAATGGGTGTTTGGCAAAGTGTTTAAGATGCTTCTTGGGACACCTGCATCTGACAATGGAGTGCATGGGTTCAAATCCCAACTCTGCTTCCAATTCCAACTTTCTGCTAATGTGCATCTCACAGGCAGTGGTTTTTGGCTCAAATAATTGGGTTCCTGCCACCCATACAGGAAATCCAGATGGAGTTTTGTGCTCTTGATGTAAGTCTGACTAGTCTTGGCTGACCTAGAAATTTGATGAATGAACCAGCAAATGGAAATTCTCTCTCTCTCTCTGCCTTTCAAATAAAAAGTGAGTTAAAAAATTCAAATTCAAGGGGCCTACATTGTGGCTTAGTGAGGAAGGCTTCCACCTGCTATGCCGGCATCCCATGTGTGCACCGATTCTTGTCCCTGCTGCTCCACTTTTGATTCAGCTCTCTGCTAATATCCTGGGAAAAACAGTGGAAAATAAGCCAAGTGGTTGGGCCCCTGTGACCCATGTGGGAGACATAGAAGAAGCTCTTGGCTCCTGGCTTCAGCCTGGTCCAGCCCTGGGCATTCTGGCCATCTGGGGAGTGAGAGAGCAGATGGAAGGTCTCTATCTCTCCATCCTGTCTCTCCTTCTCTCTAAGTCTGACTTTCAAATAAATAAATAAATCTTTAAAAAAAAACAAATCCAAGCTTTATTACTTCTCAGTTATTTGAATTTACTTTTTTATGCCTGAAATATAGGGATACTAATAATGGGATTACTGTGTTGAATAAATGTTAATATACCCAAAATGCTTAGAATGAAGTCACATAAACACTTGAAACATTTTCTATAAAGGTATTTGTTATAAATTTTCTTTATTTTTTTATATTGTATTCTTCCAGTTTCATGAATAAGATTATCTAAGTCCTAGGGATATAGATAAAACTTTTCCCTACAGGTTTTCTCTTCTCCTGCACCCATAATGCCTACTACCTGGATTTCCCTCAAGATATTTGTACATTGGCTCCTCAGTGGGCTTTTTCTTGTTATCTCTAATTTCAAGATAGCACATGTTTAACATATAAGAAGATAGGCTTGTAAAGTAAATTCCTGGAGTTCTTGCAGTTAGATGAAAGTCTTTATTCCCTTCTCAACTTTGATTCTTAATCTGCTCCAGGTTCTCAAAAAAACTTTTTGATCTTTGAAGGCTTTTTTTTTTGTTTCCTTCTGAAAGACATGAGTGGTTCCTTTGCAGTCTGAAAAAGGTTTATTTGTAAGCAGTATCTTTTTATTATCTTCTCTTATGAATCTACCATTTTATCATTGGTAATATCACATTTCAGGAAGTTGGTCACTTATTTTTATTCTTCGCAATGATTGTAGATATTTTTGTATGTTCAATGCCACACTTACATTTTAATAAATTTTCTTCTATTATTTCCCACTCCCATTTCCCACTTTCTTTTCCTGCTTGAATTTGTGAGTTAGCTGATAACTCTCAATTAAAACATTTCTCATATATGTGGAAATATATTTAAGCAATATACATAGAGGAATATATCTATATATAATCTATATATTACCTATACTGAACAATTTATTGCATAAATAATATTGCTTATTTTAAAATTTATTCAGCTTTATCCTCTAATATGTTTGGATTATTTTCTTTTGATTTTACCATTTGTCTTTTTTACTTTTACAGAGATTTTTCTTAATCTTTAAATGTACTCTCAGAGCAAGTGTTGTAATACAGCAACTTAAGGAACCATTTTGGACACCAGCATCCCATATCAGAGTGCCTGGGTTGGAGTCTTGATAATTACTCTGATTCTGATGTACCTTCCTGCTAATGTGCGCCCTTGGGGGCCGTGGATTACGGATCAAGTGCTTGAGTCCCTGCCACCCATGACCTGGATGGAGTTCCATCTTTTTTTTTTTTTTTTTTTTTGACAGGCAGAGTGGATAGTGAAAGAGAGAGACAGAAAGGTCTTCCTTTTGCCGTTGGTTCACCCTCCAATGGCCACCGCGGCCGGCGCATCACGCTGATCTGAAGCCAGGAGCCAGGTGCTTCTCCTGGTCTCCCATGGGGTGCAGGGCCCAAGGACTTGGGCCATCCTCCACTGCCTTCCCGGGCCATAGCAGAGAGCTGGCCTGGAAGAGGGGCAACCGGGATAGAATCTGGCGCCCCAACCGGGACTAGAACCCGGTGTGCCTGTGCCGCAAGGCGGAGGATTAGCCTGTTAAGCCACGGCGCCGGCGGAGTTCCATCTTGGCTTTGGCCTAGCCTAGCCCATTTCTAGCTATTGAGGGCATTTGTAGAGTGAATTAGGGCATGAGATCTCTCTCTCTCTCTTTTTCTCTTTTTCTTTCTCCTTCTCTATGTGTGTGTGTCTCTCTCTCATGAGTGAAAATAATTACATAAAGTTAACTCTCCATAGCATTGGGTTTGCACATTAATTGTTTTCAAATTTTTTCTTTGTTGAATATAGGCATTTCCTTTAGTCAATGATTTTTTGTTGTTGTTGGTATTTTGATCTTCCTTTTCTCTGATGCAGACTTTCTTGAAATATCTAGTAATTCCTTATCATGCACCAATATGAGTTAAAACAAAGGGTGATTGTAGTTCATGTGAGTATGGTCAGAGTTGTCAGCAGAACTGCCTTCACTTTGGCCTAAGCAAGATATTTTACTGAGGCTACTAAGGGCAAGAATTCAAAACATTTTATTTTGGGGTGTTAAAAATGCCTTAGCTCTCCCTATATTGCACATTTTATTTTATTTTATTTTGCTTTTCCCAGAAGATAATCAACTGTGTCATTTGGGGCTTAAATGCCTATGGCTCTCGTTTTTCCCCAGGGCAAAGGGGAATATTGGGATCACTGCCTCTTTTTCCTTTGAGATTTTCAGATAATGCCTGTGTTTTCATCTCTATTTCTCACATTTAACTTCAGTTAGACTTTTTGTTCTTCAGTTTTCAATGTTCCTGGCCATCGGCTAAGTGGACTGGCTGCCTACTGGAATCCCAGCCAATACTTCCTTGAATGATATTTTAACAAAATTAGTTTAACTAACTCTTTTATTCATAGATTTCATCCCATTTACTTTATTATAGGGTCATATTTTTTTTCTATACATTTATTTTTAGGAAAATTTAAAATTTATTTTTCTTTTGCTCTTTTATTTTTTTGACAGGCAGGCAGAGTGGACAGTGAGAGAGAGAGAAAGAGAGAAAGGTCTTCCTTTGCCATTGGTTCACCCTGTAATGGCCGCTGCAGCCGGGCACTGTGGCTGGCACACTGCGCTGATCCGAAGCCAGGAGCCAGGTGCTTCCTCTTGGTCTCCCATGCGGGTACAGGGCCCAAGGACTTGGGCCATCCTCCACTGTACTCCAGGGCCACAGCAGAGAGCTGGACTGGAAGAGGAGCAACCGGGACAGAATCTGGCACCCCGACCGGGACTAGAACCTGGTGTGCCAGCGCCACAGGCAGAGGATTAGCCTATTGAGCTGTGGCGCTGGCCTCTCCTTTTGCTCTTAAAAGCTGCCTTCTTTGTAGTAAGTTTAGCTAGTGTTTTAGGAAACATACAATATGAACATTTGTGCTTGATTATCTTGACCCAAGCCTACACAGTGGTACATGGAACATGCAGCATGTATTAGAGTAGAGGGAGAGTAGAGAGTAGAATCCAGTTAGAAGCCTCATTTTGCAAGTTGATGCTGTCTTAAATTAGACTGGCTGCTGTGGAGATAAAGAAATATGATGGGTTCAACAAATATTTTGGAAACAAAATTGATAAGACATTTTAATTTTTTGGTGGATAAATTCATATTTACATAGTTTAATTTTTTCTTCACAGTTTCAGTAGTTCTTTGAAATGTTTTTAAGAATGCAAGGTGATTTTAATCCATTAAATCTCACTTTAGAAAGCGATAATGACATTCCTTTTATTGCTTTGGTTAATAATATATTACTATTTTAAGCTCTATTATATTTCTTAAAGATCAGGAATCATAAATGTACATAGTGTTCAACACATTGGCATACATGGTATTGGAAGATCATGAGATTGCAAGCCTCTGTCATCCACGATATTGAGCAATTGGAGGCAATCCCTGAACCAGTATTATCCAAACAAAGCTAATGCAACATGCCCAGTACAAATGGGTCTGGGAATATGCTTTGTATTTCATTACTAGATTCTAACTTTTTACAGTTTTGATCAATTGAATATATAAATACTTGAGTGTGCCTGTTTCTGTCCCTTGGGAAAGATACATGCTCATCCATTAAATTCAAAGGAAGATTTCATAAATTGTTCATAACTGGTTTTAAAATTTTTGTTGGGACCTATTTGTCCTTGTGAACAGAGATGTATTACATCAAGTGTTAATTTTTTACTTTAGGCATACACTCAACAAGTCCTTGCAATTTTCTCAAGGAAGAGGATCTTCCTAAGAGGCACCTGCAGATCATGTTGTTGCAAGATATTTACTAATGAGAATAATAGAGAAGCTAACCAAAAATAGGATTTACAATTACTAAAAGAAAATCTTACCTCTTAATATTTCAGCCAATTCACTACAATTGTATTTATCTCATCATTACAAGAGTTCCACTTTTTTGGAGGTGGAAAATACAGCAGAGGATTCAAATTTCTGTTAGAAACAAGTGAATTCATACATTTATATGGTACTGGTGGGGGAGATGGAAACCAGAGATTTAAGAAGTGTTTCATAAGCTCAGTGGCTCATCAGAAAACCTTGAAAGATTCTTTAAAAAGTTGGTGGATTTGGGGGATTGAATGTCCATAGATGTTTTCAATAAAGTTAAATTTCAAGGACTAGAGAAAACACATTTTATAATGTGCCAGAATTTGGAATTGAAGATGTTCTTGCAGAGCATTTTTGAGAAGCTTTGAAAGTGAGAACCTGGAGACTGAACATGGTGGCTCACAGTAGAAAATGTCAAAAGAAATGAAGCAGACAGATTCATAAATGTATACAATATATTGTTTATTCTTGTTTGTACAGTGCTGGAGTAAATTAAATAAAATTTGTATAACTACAGAAGAAAAAGAAGAATTATTGGGACCATAATATACTACTGAAAGTGAATTCTGTAAATTTTATTTCTTTTTGTGTGATTATGTATATATGAAACTACATTTCCTGATTTACCAAGTCAGTTGACTGATTTTGCTCCTTAACATAAATTTATAAACTGTTAATTCACAATTTAGTAGTAAGGTGAATTGATACCAAAAATATGAAATTGCTTTGTTATTTCAAAAAAGCCTTTGTCAGTTACTTCAAAGGAGCCACAAAATGCATGGTTTTAAATTTCTAAATGACAAGATTGGGAGTATATGACAGATACTTCAATTATAGGATAATGACCAAACGATGAGTGATGAGCTAAATTTTAAAAGATCAAATTTAATATGTTAATATTAGATCTTTATTGAATCTAAAAATGTATTTCTTTTTAAAAAATCAGCTGTACATTTTGATTTAGAGAATAGTGATGAGTTTAATAGTACTATATGTGAAAACATCTGAATTCCCATTTTTTATATTTTGGGTCACCAGCCTCAATAACAGGGCATAGATGACAACTGTAATATGTGATTACACAAATAATAGCATCTGTCTCAGAGGTGGATAGTAATCTTACAGTATTCTCTAAATGTCAGGTTATGTATGATGTGCTTTGTTCTGGATTAAGAGGATTTTTTATTTTTTAAAAAAATTTAAATATTTTATTTATTTTTTTGAGGGGTAGAGTTACAGACAGTGAGAGGGAGAGACAGAGAGAAAGGTCTTCCATTCACTGGTTCACTCCCCAAATGGCCTCAACGGCCGGAGTTGCTCCAATCCGAAGCCAGGAGCCAGGTGACTCTTCCCAGTCTCTCATGTGGGTGCAGGACCCAAGGGCTTGGGCCATCTTGTACAGTTTTCCCAGGCCATAGCAGAGAGCTGGTTCGGAAGAGGAGCAGCTGGGACTAGAACCAGCGCCCATCTGGGATGCGGCGCTGCAGGCAGAGAATTAACACACTGCACCATGGCGCCAGCCCTGAGGACTTCTTTATTTTTAAAATCAATTTCTGATAAGAGTCAGTTGTTGATAGGCATATAACTGATAGAATATCAAGAGTAGTTAGAAATCTGAACTCTTTAGTCTGAAAATAACAAAATTTGTGCTAGATGAGAGCATGTTAGTTTTCTTTAGAGATTTCAGATTTCAGATTATCAGTAAATAATGGATTTAAATTTGAGGGAAGAATTATTTAACAGGAGAGATATAAATAAAAACCTTAGGGAGCAGAGTGTCAGGGACATCATAGATTTAGATTAAATTCTATTTTTTGAGGATTTTGTTTTTTTACTTATTTAAAAGTCAGAGCAACAGAAAGGGGAGAAAGGGAAGGAGGGAGAGAGGAAGAGAGAGAGAAAGAGAGAGAGAGAGAGAGAGAGAGAGAGAATGAGAACCTTCCAACCACTGGTTCACTCCCCAATTGCCCGCAATGGCCATAGCTGTGCAAAGCCAAAGCTAGTATCCAGGAACTCCATTTGGGTCTCTCACGTGGGATGCAGGGACTCAAGCACTTGGGCTATCTTCCACTGCTTTCTCAGACACATTAGCAGGGACCTGATATGGAAGCAGAGCAGCTGGAAATCAAACCAGTGCTCAGATATGGGACGCTGGTGTCACAGGCTGCTGAGTAACCTACTGTGCTACAAAGGTGGTCCCAGATTTGGAATGAATTCTTAGTTACTGCTTGGAATAGATAAAGTTTGTAAAGATTCTTAATATAGAGATATTGTGGTTAAGTTAAACATTGTCCTTTGTTCTTTTTCCTATAATAAGCAAAAGTAATATGCAAAACATAAATTTTTTGAATACTGGCTATGTCTAGCAAACTTACAGATTACACTTTCTGCATCCATTTCATAGAGAAAACTCAGGCTTGGAAAGGTTACTGCTAGTCTAATTTCATGCAATTAGCAAATGAAACAAAACACAGCAACAGATTTGAGCAGATCAGTCCCATTCAAAAGTCCATGGTCATCTCATTAGGCTCCAATCTCTTTCCTCACAACAAACCCCCTACCTTCACAAATGTACGGTGATTATTTAGAAACAAACAAGCAACTATGCAATCAAACAACACAAGTCTAGAAACATCTTAAATTTCATCTCAGAATACTTCCATTTTAAATTTCTTTAAAGGCAATGTGTATAGTAAATAAATGGACTGTAGAATCATATAGATGGAACCAAAATGAGAAAAACAGAAACAGGGGAACAAACTACAGGTATAGAATCAGAAAGCCAAATGTGCTATTTTATATGATGAGGAGTTGGGTAGGATATTCAGATGAAAAGTTTCTTTTTTTATTTTTTAAAGATTTATTTATTTATTTGAAAGTCAGAGTTACACAGAGAGAGGAGAGGCAGAGAGAAAGAGAGCGAGAGAGAGAGAGAAAGGGAGAGAAAGAGGTCTTCCATCCGCTGGTTCACTCCCCAATTGGCAGCAACAGCCGGAGCTGTGTGGATTTGAAGCCAGGAGCCAGCAGCTTCCTCCGGGTCAACCTATATGGGTGCAGGGGCCCAAAGACTTGGGCCATCTTCTACTGCTTCCCCAGGCCTTAGCAGAGAACTGGATCGGAAGTGGAGCATCCGTGTCTCGAACTGGTGCCCATATGGGATGCTGGTGCTTCCAGCCAGGGCATTAACCTATTGCACCATAGTGCCAGCCCTGCAGATCAAAAGTTTCTTATCAAGCATTCTAATGTATCCAAATGGGGTGGCATGTGTTGTGGGGGCAATGGTTAAGCCTCAGCTTGATGTACTGGAGCTTCCCTTATTGGAGCACTGGTTCTAATCTCAGCTCCTCTGCTGGCAACCCAGATTCTTGCTAAGGCATCTGGGAAGAAAATAGATTGTGGCTCAAGTACTTGGGCATCTGCCACCCATGAGGAAAATTCCTGGATTTAGCCTGGCCCAGCCCCGGTTGTGGTGGCCGTTTGAGGAGTGAACCAGTGGTCAGAAGATTCTCTCTCTCTCTTTCACTTTCTTATTCTGCTTTTCAAATAAATCTTGTAAACTATGCAAATAGAGCTGAAGATATATGTGAAAGCTATAGATTTGGGAGCTTAATTTTCAGAATACACGTTTGCAATTAGCAAGATTAATTTATATTGAGTGATGACATGGAAAGATCAGGAGAAAAAGGAGGAAAGTCACCACAATAACCTACTTAAAAGTTACTTGTGGGGGGCAAAAGGAAAACTATTTATCACTTAAAGACAGTTTAGGTTGATTTCTTTCATTTTTATACCCTGAAAAGTTTTTCAAAAAGTATTTAAAATTATACTGAACATGATACTTTAGTATTTTTATTATCTGTAGATATCATATGGCACATGCTTTCTGTAAATAAACATTTGGTAAACACATAGATTAGTGACATATTTGTAACTGAATGGCTTAGTAGAAGTTTCCTCAAAAATAGGTATTTAATTTTCTTCTGATTTGGGTTATAATTACACTTTAGGTACGTATTTTGATATATGCTGATGGTTTTCTCTACAAAAGATTACTTTGTGAGCAAAAATTCAGATTTTAGAATTATTATAATAAAAATGTATCTATTTTGGAGTTTCAATTTAGTTTCACTAAATTTCTTTGCCTGCGATTATACCTCTTGTACTGCTTTGAGCAAAGTATATTGATGCATCTTTCGTAATCTTTTTACAACTAAGGGACATCTTTAATGTCTTTAGTTCTTTGCTACTTAAATACCATATACAGTCTTCTACTTCCCCACACTGCTTTAACTGGGAGTGGATAACAGAGCACGTGCTGCACATACCTTAGATAGCCTACCACGAGATGTTAGGATTTTTATGGATGTTAAGCTCCTTAGGAAAATAAATGTGAACTATGAATAATACATTTTAATATCTCCTAATTTAATCCCTTTTCTCCTGGACTCTATTATATGCTTATTTTAAAGCAATATTTTATTTTATTCATCAAAAAATTGCTGCAGGAACACACATATCTTATAGAATTTAGGGGCCAACTAACTCTAGCAAGCTATGCTTTAGCATGTGGAGGACGGAATCTTTTTTTTAAGCTTTTATTTAATGAATATAAATTTCCAAAGTACAGCTTATGGATTACAATGGCTTCCCCCACCCCCATAACTCACCTCCCACCCGCAACCCTCCCCTTTCCCGCTCCCTCTCCCCTTCCATTCACATCAAGATTCATTTTCAATTCTCTTTATATACAGAAGATCAGTTTAGTATATATTAAGTAAAGCTTTCAACAGTTTGCACCCACACAGAAACAAAAAATGTAAAATACTGTTTGAGTACTAGTTATAGCATTAAATTACAATGTACAGCACATTAAGGACAGAGATCCTACATGAGGAGTAAGTGCACAGTGACTCCTGTGCACTTTTCAATTCTCTTTATATACAGAAGATCAGTTTAGTATATATTAAGTAAAGATTTCAACAGTTTGCACCCACATACCAACACAAAGTGAAAAAATACTGTTGGAGTACTAGTTATAGCATTAAATAACAGTGTATAGCACATTAAAGACAGTGATCCTACATGATATTTTAAAAAATTGATTACTTTTGTATGCCATTTCCAATTTAACACCAGTTTTTTTTTCATTTTCAATTATCTTTATATACAGAAGATCGATTCAGTATATACTAACATTTCATCAGTTTGCACCCACACAGAAACACAAAGTGTAAAGATACTGTTTTAGCACTAGTTATAGCATCACTTCACATTGGACAACACATTAAGGACATATCCCACATGAGACATAGGCACACAGTGACTCCTGTTGTTGATTTAACAATTTGACACTCTTGTTTATGGCGTCAGTAATCTCCTTAGGCTCTAGTCATGAGTTGCCAAGGCTATGGAAGCCCTTAGGGTTCGCCGACTTTGATCTTATTCCGACAGGGTCATAGTCAAAGTGGAAGTTCTCTGCTCCCTTCAGAGAAAGGTACCTCCTTCTTTGATGGCCCCGTTCTTTCCACTGGGATCTCACACGCAGAGATCTTTCATTTAGGTCTTTTTTTTTTTTTCCATGTTATCTTGGCTTTCCATGCCTACAATACTCTCATGGGCTTTTCAGCCGGATCCAAATGCCTTAAGGGCTGATTCTGAGACCAGAGTGCTATTTAGGACATCTGCCATTCTATGAGTCTTCTGTGTATCCCACTTCCCATGTTAGATATTTTTTTCCCTTTATGATTCTATCAGTTTGTATTAGCAGACACTAGTCTTGTTTGTGTGATCCCTTTGACTCTTAGACCTATCAGAGTGATCAATTGTGAACTGAAATTGATCACTTGGACTAGTGAGATGGCATTGGTACATGCCACCTTGATGGGATTGTATTGGAATCCCCTGGCACGTTTCTAACTCCACCATTTGGGGCAAGTCCGATTGAGCATGTCCCAAATTGTACACCTCCTCCCTCTCTTTTTCCCACTCTTATATTTAACAGGGATCACTTTTCAGTTAAAATTTAAACACCTAAGAATAATTGTGCGTTAATTACAGACTTCAACCACTAGTACTAGAACAACAACAACAAACAAATACTAAAAAGGATAAAGTATTACATTGTACATCAACAGTCAGGACAAGAGCTGATCAGGTCATTGTTTCTTATAGTGTCCATTTCACTTCAACAGGTTTCCCCTTTGGTGCTCAGTTAGTTGTCACTGATCAGGGAAAACAAATGATATTTGTCTCTTTGGGACTGACTTAATTCACTCAGCATGATGTTTTCCAGATTCCTCCATCTTGTTGCAAATGACTGGGTTTCATTGTTTTTGACTGCTGTATAGTATTCTATAGAGTACATGTCCCATAATTTCTTTATCCAGTCTACTGTTGATGGGCATTTGGGTTGGTTCCAGGTCTTAGCTATTGTGAATCGAGCTGCAATAAACATTAATGTGCAGATGGCTTTTTTGTTTGCCAAATTAATTTCCTTTGGGTAAATTCCAAGGAGTGGGATGGCTGGGTTGTATGGGTAGGGTTATATTCAGGTTTCTGAGGAATCTCCAGACTGACTTCCATAGTGGCTTAACCAGTTTGCATTCCCACCAACAGTGGGTTAGTGTCTCTTTTTCCCCACATCTTCTTCAGCATCTATTGTTGGTAGATTTCTGAATGTGAGCCGTTCTAACCAGGGTGAGGTGAAACCTCATTGTGGTTTTGATTTGCATTTCTCTGATTGCTAGTGATCTTAAACATTTTTTCATGTGTCTGTTGGCCATTTGGAGTTGGAGGTGGGAATCTTACATGAGAATTATTTAAATAACCAACAGACTCAAATATTAACATATCAGGAAGTTCATCAGTATGTAATTTCTGTATAGTTTACAGAAAAGTAAGTTGATATGCTTATGTTAGCTACTGTTATGGAAATAAGAGACATTGAGAGTCACAAACAGGCAAGAAATGAAAAAGAAAGGAGCTGAATGTTGAAGAAGGGAAAGTAATTTTCAATTTGATGAATACAGTAGTCATTTGCTGCAGATTCATTTACCCAAGGTAAACTACAATGCTATATTAAATCAAAGATTCCATATTTCAGAGAAAGAAAGAGAGAGGAAGACCAATCCATGTAACTTTACTGCAGCATATTGATATATTCTTCTATTTTATTATTAGCTGTTTTTGTTAATCCTTTACTGTACCTGATTTGTAAATTAAACTTTATCATAGATGTGTATGTATAGCAGAAACACAGTGTGTATACAGTGTTTGGCATATCAGCAATTTCAAGTATTCACAGGGGAATTCAAACATATCCCCTCCAGTTTAAAGGGGACTACTGTATTGGCAGCTCATGTAACTCCACAAGGCTAATCTGAAATGTAAATATCCATTTCTTAATAAACATTAAATTCAGATTAATATTAATTATTGATATTTTGAAATAAACTGATTTTGCTCCAGGGGCAAAATACAGGCCCAGTCATCACCTGAAAACAGTATTGACAATAATAAAATATTGGTCAGCTCTGACTTTTTCCTTAAGATGTAATTTTTTCCAAAATAAATTCCTAAAAATGTGTGATGGGTTGAACACAGTAAATCTTTGGATGATTCTATGGAGAAGTATTTTTTGAAAAGCATTGATAAGGTAAATAGCTTAATAAAAACAAATAGAAAAGAAAATATTTGAAAGTGAATAATAGTAAGTGAAATGAAATCTTAAAAGATTTAATCAGTGGTTGAATCCAGACATTTAACTGAAGCTTTCAAAGTAGACCTCCGTCAAGCCATTGGAATTAAGAAGTTTATTGTAGTACAGAAGATTTTGAAACCTATACATATGAGGAGCTTTCAATAAGTTCATATCTATTATGAAAATAGATGTGTGGATTTAATTTTTGCACCAAAATAAGCATCTTTTAATTCTATCTTTCCACCAGCCTTTAAAATGACTTTGTATGCAGAGAATACAATTTGTATCAGAACTAATTTAGGAAATCAAAATAAGGTATTTTTATTGCTTTGAAGAAATTTAAGGAATTTTTTAAATCAAAATAAACAAATTTTACAATAGTACTTTGGAAACACATAAAATCCTGATAATGCTAGGACCAGCCAGATAGATATATAGATCATTTCCAATCTGTTACTTTTCCAAGCCTCTTTTTTTTCCTCCTTGCTCTGTGAAACCCTTCCTCATTTAAATGTCCAGTTTACCCTGCTTATCACATTGTCTCATGAAAAATCTAATTTTTTGGAAGGTCTGAATATAAATCATGTTTCTTAGGTAATACTAATGATTTATTTCTTTATGATACTATCTTTTAAGACATTTACCAAATTGTGGACATTTAGGCATTAATTGTCCTCGGAGAAGTGTTTATCATTCTAATCATGTGGGTAGGCTTTTAATCATGTGGAAGGCATACATCAACTATAAGTAGAGTGTCTGTAAATGGAGCCAGGCAGGAGCTGGTACGTGCTTATTCCCTGTCGCTTAACCATTCCTTAATCACATTCTATCCCGAGTTCTGGACTGTCTGTAGCTTCTCAATCAGTATTAGATCTGGAGAAGAAGCACACACATGCAAATACATACACACACTGACTATAAACTGGGGACATTAGGTAAATGTCCAATACTGCCATTATTCAGTATATAACCTTAATGTTTAAAATTTATAACTTCAGGTTATGTCTTCATGATTTTCCTTTGAACATATGGAAGGACTTTAAGACAGAATGTATTTGTATGAAATTATCAAGCCATTAATTTTATTCTTCTGTTGATGAGGTTGACTGCATAGTTGATTCAAATAAAGTACCACAAACCATCAAAATGATCCAAAGACTCAACTCAAATAATCAAGTACCCCATGGACAAAGCTGGGCAAATTTTGGAAAAAAAAGAAAATACAGTTTTATTAATTTTTATTGCTGTCATAACAGATTACCATAAACCTACTGACTTTTAAACTATGCAAATTTATTGCCATCAGAAGCCTGGCACATGTCTTAGCTGATGAATCAAGGTACCTGCATGGTTGCCTGGCTTTTTAATGGGCCTAGGAGAGATTGGGTTACTCTGCTTTTATGGTTCCTAGAAGAATTCAGCTTCTTAGCATTATAAAGCCAATATCTCCATTTTCTTGCCAGCTGTCAGTTAGGGGCTGATTCAAGCTTCCAGAGGTCTGGCTTCTTCCATCTTCAAACACAGCAACAACCTTCTGAGTCCTTAGTTTCATCCCAGTGACCATACTGCATATATTATTGTATACTTCTAGTTTTTATAGAGATTTCTTTGTTTCTTTCTTTATGTTTTTCTCTACGTATGCTTGCATTTGAAAGGCAACAGAGATAAAGGGAAAGAGATTCCCATTCTAAATGGCCGGGCCAAATGCAGGAGACAGAAACTCTGTCTTGGTCTCCTACATGGGTCACAGGGGCCCAAGTGCTTGGATAATCTTTGACTGCCATTCCAGATCCATTAGCAGGAAGATGAATCGCAAGTGAAGGAGCAGGAAGTAGAATGGGCACTCCCACATGGGATGCTGGCTTGTGTCTCAAGCAGCAACTTTACCCACAACACGAGAATGCCAGCCCCTGTTGTACTCTCTTAGACACCAGAGATTAGATTAGGTCCACTGGATATTCCAAATTTCCTACTTATCACAGGGTTTTCTTTCCCTAAATTAGATCTGCAAAGTACTTTTTTCCATATTCAGTGACATATTCATGGGCTCTAGGAATTATTTGGGGATCAATATTCTTCATAGTATCATAATATTGAGAGAAAGTTTATAGAATAAGCTAAATATCCACGAGTTCATATGGGCATAAGTAAATAATATACTAAATACATAAATGGATGATAAGGGATTACTTTTCATTACAGAATAATTTTAATTACTGAATGTAGAAGTAATAATAAAAATAGAAATAATCATATTTTTTTGCAAGCCAGATTTATTCATGGATGCTGAAATCAGTAAGCCAAAATTTGAGAGGAAGATCTTACTTGAATAGTTTGAAGATAATCTTCCACAAAACCCACATTTAATACAGTGGCTTATTCCCCCCCATAACTTCCCTTCCACCTGCAACCCTCCCATCTCCTGCTCCCTCTCCCATTTCATTCACATCAACATTCAGTTTCACTCTTGGCTCCTCTCCTCCACTCGTCTCTCTTCTCCCTCCTCTCTGTTTCTCTCTCTTATAGTCTCCTTCTCTCTTTTTCCTTCACCGCCCCTTCACCCTGGTCTGTAGGGTGTTCCCCAATAAACCCTTTCCCTTACTCCGGTGTCCAGTGTGTTTTGCCACGGCTAACATTAATATATAACTTTGGTGCCATGACTCAGATAGCCTTATGCTGGTGATCCAGCATCCCCCAGTGACTTTGCTCTCCCTTTGGGGACCTCTGAGCTGCTCTGGGGTCCTGGATTTCTGCCAATCACAAAGCACACCTCCAGAACTCTTTCCATGCCAATGAACGCTCTGCGATCTCCATCCACACATTGGCCTTCCAAATTTTGGGGTAAGACACAGAACGGGAAGCCCTCACGGCGACTGCTATTTGAGTGGTGGTCTACTGTCATATACTCGCTTGACTCGTGTAAAGGTCGCGGCACTGGACTCTAGCCACCACTCCTACTTCTACTACTTAAGGCCTTTAGCCTCTATGGACACTGTGTCCAGGCAACAGTGGGTGTGAGTGATGACTCCATCTCTGTTGACCTCTTTACAGGCTAGGCCCTGGGCTCCAGCGGGCGCTTGGGTGACGACCCCACCTCCATATTCTCTCACTAGTCAGATAGCCGGGATGCAAGGATGCTTGCAATCCATGGATCTGACTCTATAGGTTGCAATGGGAACTTTTCTCTAACCTCGTTCCGTCTGATGGTCCCTCTCATATTGGCCCCAGCCCTCAAAAAGTGGCCCCTCCCTGATGGCGCATCTGGCCCTGAGGGATCGGAAGTCAGAGTAGTTTGACCCTGATAACATCTTTATCACTTCCATGAGCATTCGTATGAGATTCCATATGTTCAAGCCTTTTCCTATCTGCGAACTAAACCTTCCCTGTGTACTTCTTGCTCTCCCGCTCAAGTCCTTCTGGTCTCCAAGATTCGCACTAGGGGGCAGAGGCCTGAGCAAAAAATCCTTTCTTCTGCCCTGATCCTGTTCCTGCCACTACCACAGCCTCCTTTGATCCTGCAGATGACTTCCTCCCTAGCTCTTACCCCCGCTCTCACTGTATCTTCCCCTCCCACCTAGGAATTCTTATCTCAGAACCAGTCCATGCCCAAAGTCTACTATCTCTGTCTTATGGGTTTAGGAATGGTGTTTTCCATGGTCTCCAACTGGTCTTTGTCCCTCTCTTGTCCCAGTCTTACCATAAGAATACCAAGGGAATGGTTAGTCCCTTCCTTCTGGGCTCCTGCTTATTGAGAAACAAATTAGGTATCAAACCCTTCTGATGGCTCTTGTTTTATCATAAATAAGGCAAACAGGAAAATCAGGTTTCCTGCATGGACCTGGCCCACTGTAACTAATTTTTCTTTGAATCTAGGAAGATCACTGCCTTTAAAAATATTGTTTTGTAACTTGCTGAACTTATTTGCAATTTATTTTAACAGGTTTCCGGGTAATCAGTACTCAATGAAACAGCAATGGGTAATTAGTACTCCTTTTAGATGAATGCAATTTTAATTTCAATTAAATTCAGATAAAATATATCAGCATCCTAAGTCATTTAGGTGTAACTGCTAATTTAAATTGGGTAAAACTTTTGTATACTCAACATGTTATATTTTACAAAAAACTATTTGGGTTAGTTTACAAACTGTCTATGAAAATAGTTCAACACTGTTTAAAGTAACTCAGGCTAAAATTTGATGAGTTACCTTAATCTTAATTTGAAGATTTTTAACAATTTCTCTCAAAATGTAAATCAAGGACATTGGCAGATGGAAAACATCACAAACATTCTAATCTGTTTCTCTTTGACATAGAATTAAAATCTGATTCTCTGTTAAAGCAATGTGTTAAAGTAATCTATTATATTCTCTTGATGTCTGTTAAATTCTAATTGTTTAAAAACAGCTGAAATTTTTATTAAGAGCTATGGATTATTTAAATATGTGCTTATTTTCAAACATTTAAATAATTACCTTGTAACAATGATCAGATTTGGTCTATATGATGTCATGATGTTAAAGAATCTTATTTCAACCAGATATTTTGGATTTTGAGCCTTCTTGGCATTCTTGACAGGCATTCAAAAATCAAAGTTTCAAACAATACGGACTCTAAAGTTTCCAATAAATTTCGGACTTTGGTTTTTCCAGTTTGGGCCCAACTGAAAAAATCGAAGGACCTATGTCTCTCATCTTGTAGAGACACCAACTAATCAGGCTATTTGGATTATATTAGAAGTACTGTCAAGATTTGAAGCGGTGCTAAATTTTAAGTTTCTATAATATAAAATGGCATTAATACAAATGTCTGAGAATTAAAAAGTCTAATGATCTTGTGTTACTAGACATGATGGTTATCTTAATGAGAAAGCCCCAGAGGCCTAAAAGAGTTAAGTGCTTTTTAAAAATCCTACAGATGCTTTCAAAAATACTGTGAAGTAAGCAAATGCCTCTTGTTGGTTAATGCATTTATAATTTTAAATGTGGCAACTTTTTAAAGTCTTGTCATCTACAGTTTTATATATCAGATCTGCTGCTCATAAAACTAAAGCATTGTTGGTTCTGTGTTTAGCTGTCCTCCTATAGGTTCTGATGAACTTTTTCCAGCCACTTCTATTGTATTCAGTATTTTGGGATGGCTCTGTAAACAAATGAAGCCAATAATGTATTAAAGGTACCAACTGAGAAAAGTATGGTTAACTGAGGTTACTAAAAACAAAAAGTAATTGAAATCAATTGGTAATTTACAAGCAGAAGTTAGATTGTTTTTTAAAAAAAAGCTATTATTAACACTGCTATGTTCTATTACATTATATGTGTATGCATATTGTATGTCTACATGGGAAAATTTATTAAGAGTTTTATTTTAATTGGCTTATAGTTAAGATTGCCCATAAATTTAAATAGCTAAAATTATTCAAGGTTACATTTTAATTCGTGTGACCTAAATCTGTATCATATGTTTTAAACTTGTTGGTAGAAAGAAACTAAATCATTTTATATATTTGTGCTTAAATTTGCTGGTTAAACAAGCTGCATCCATCATGTTAGATATTTAAGAGATGTTTCCAAATATATGTATTCTTAATATTTATGGAAGGCATTGAACCTTCTGGTAAATGTTTTCTTAAGTTGTTATCTAATGGGTATTGCTATTGTCAGTAAGCGATCTGGGACTGGCAACCCTCATTTCTCTATTCTAAGCCCAACTTGTTCTTTCATTTCTCTATTCTCTTCAAGGTAGGAAACTAATTCTATTCTGTAGGAATCTCCAAGATGCAACATTTGATTTTTAGTTCTTATAAAAGGGATGGCTAACATTTTATGTAATAATGGCATAGCCAAAATGAAAGCTTAAATTGTAATTTCCAAATTCCTAACAGGGATCACTTTTCAGTTAAAATTTAAACACCTAAGAATAATTGTGTGTTAATTACAGAGTTCAACCAATAGTATTAGAACAACAACAACAAAAAAAGTGAAATAAGCCAGTCCCAAAGGGACAAATATAATATGTTCTCCCTGATTGGTGACAACTAACCGAGCCTCAAAAAAACCTGTTAAAGTGAAATGGACACTATGAGAAATGGTGACTTGATCAGCCCTTACCCTGACTGTTGATGAACAATTTAATACGTTATCCCTTTTAGTATTTTTTTTGTTTGTTCTACATAATACTTTTGGTTGAATACTGTAATCAATACACAATTATTATTAAGTGTTGAAACTTAACTGTAAAGTGATCGCTGTTAAATATAAGAGTGGGAAAAAGAGAGGGAAGAGATGTGCAATTTGGGACATGCTCAAGCTGACTTGCCCCAAATGGTAGAGTTGGAAACATACCAGGGGATTCCAATTCAATCCCATCAAGGTGGCATGCACCAATGCCATCTCACTGGTTCAAGTGATCAATTTCTGTTCACAATTGATCATAATGATAGGACTAAGAGCCAAAGGGATCACATAAACAAGACTAGTGGCTGCAAATACTAACGGATAGAATAAAAAAGGGTGTGAATGATCCAACATGAGAAGCAGGATACACAGCAGACTCATAGAATGGCAGGTGTCCTAAATAGCAATCTGGCCTCAGATTCAGCCCTTAAGGCACGAGGATCCAGCTGAAAAGCCCATGAGAGTATTTCAGGCATGGAAAGCCAAGACACTCTGGCAAAAAAAAAAAAAAAAAAAAAAAAAAAAAAAAACCAAAACCTAAATGAAAGATCTTCGCGAGAGAGATCCCAGTGGAAAGAACAGGTCATCAAAGAAGGAGGTACCTTTCTCTGAAGGGAGGAGAGAACTTCCACTTTGACTACGACCTTGTCTAAATATGATCGGAGTTGGTGAACTCAAAAGGCTTCCATAGCCTTGGCAACTCGTGATAAGAGCCTAGGGTGATTACTGATGCCATAAACAAGAGTGTCAATTTGTTAAGTCAACAACAGGAGTCACTGTGCACTTACTCCTCATGTAGGATCTCTGTCCTTAATGTGCTGTACATTGTGATTTAATGGTATAAGTAGTACTCAAACAGTATTTTTCACTTTGTGTTTCTATGTGGGTGCAAACCTTTGAAATCTTTACTTAATATATGCTAAACTGATCTTCTTTATATAAAGAGAATTGAAAATGAATCTTGATGTGAACAGAAGGGGAGAGGGAGCGGGAAAGGGGAGGGTTGCAGGTCGGAGGGAAGTTATGTGGGGGGGAAGCCATTGTAATCCATAAGCTGTACTTTGGAAATTTATATTCATTAAGTAAAAGTTAAAAAAATACAAAAACAATTGTAATTTCATAGCTAGATTTACTTTGCCATCAGCAAAGTAAATAGTAAATAGAAAAAAAAAAAACCTCCCTTTCAGACCAAAGGGAGATAAAGTTTTACACTAAGGATATAGCTTTCCTGATGGGCATTATCTGCCTCAACATAAACTACTACAGAACATGCCTGTGACTATAGACTTGTAGTTCAGGCCACCAAGATTAGAGATGGGACTGGAGCATCCCGTTGACTTGCATCCTCTGGTCTGCTTTAACAAAAACCAGGAGGAAAAGAAAGCTAGGCATCAGAAACATAGAGATAGGTGGCAGGCCTGTTAATGGCTGCTCTGTACAGTGATCTGTCCTCAAGGAGACCCAACAGGCCAGTCCACTGCAGTGGCTTTCAATGTGGTAAGCCTGGGCTTCAGCAGAAGTCAGCTATGAAGAGCCCTGTCAGCTCTGCCAGCGAAGGGTTGGATCACTGGAAATGGACCTGCCCTGGAGTCGAAGGAGTTCAGGTCAGAGCCACAGATCTTATTGGCTCTAAGCTGAAAAACTTCAGTCGGCCTAGCTTCCAAAGAAACCACTGCAACTGAGGAAATGGCCAAGTAGGGTCAGTAACATTGCAGGCAGAACTGTGCATTTCCTGTTAGAGAAGCCACCTGCCTTTACCTGGCCAGCTCTCCTCCCAGGCCAGCTAGGTAATGGAAGTCAACAGGGTGCCTTTCCCAAGGAGGGTCACACCTCCCTTAGGATGTACCCTATGTGAAGAGATAGGTCTGGGCCTCATAATTTACAAGGTCTAAAGCCTACCAGATTATTTTCAAGCCCCTTCTGTCAGGTTCTATTTGCCTCTTAATCAGAAGACTTAATTGTAGCTTAGATAGCACCTTTCTTAGGTTCTGTAATAACAACTCTGTCCTCTGTATCTAGCCCACCTGATACTTATTCCTTTGTAATCATAACCTCTACTCTACTACCAATGGCGCTACTCCCAACCTGTATGTACTGATGGTCCTCTCCCCAACTTAATGCAGTTTAATCATTCAAAATTTCTCTACAGACAAACCCCGCTACCTGTAAAAGTTGAGTGGCCTTTCTCCCAGTCTTGGCTGGGATCATCTCTAAGCCACATCCATCAAACTGTCCCCACAAGGGTCCCGAGACCCCTCCATTTCCTCTCTATAAAATCCTGTTAATGCTACTCTTAGGATCATTGGTTACTATTCTCACCCTGTCTTTTATACTACAGTGTCTAAGTATTTACAGCAGGTTATAATGGAACAAACGAAGGCCTTCAGCAACCAGGTGGTCAACCAAATGCTGCTACAAGGATATACTCGGCTCCCCACCCAGAAGACAGTGGCTTGAGACATCGCCCCATGCCATCAAAGAGTACCTCATCACCCCATGTCTGCAGGAAGTAGCTCTGAAGACAGATTATTGTTCCTCTACCCCTCCTGGACTTTTGGGACTAATGTAATCCCATACAAATCCTGCTTTATACAAAACAAAAGGAGGGAATGTTAGGAAACTGGTGCAGTTTTAGCCAGGTGGCCACATGGCCCAGCTACCTGAGCCAGGCTCCACCCCCATCCTAATGGGATTCACTGCTCCTGCTTCCCTGTCCACCCTCGGTCAAAGTTTTAAAAGGGCCTGTTCCTGAACATGTGCTCTCTTGGCTCCTCTCCTCCACCCGTCTCTCTTCTCCCTCCTCTCTTTCTCTCTTTCTCTTATAGTCTCCTCTTTTTCCTTCGCCATCCCTTCACTCCGGTCTGTAGAGTGTTCCCCAATAAACCCTTTCCCTTAAAAAAAAATTTCATTTTCAATTAACTTTATATACAGAAGATCAATTTAGTATATATTAAGTAAAGATTTCAACCATTTGCAACTACATAGACACACAAAGTGTAAAGTACTGTTTGAGTACTAGTTATAGCATTAATTCACATAGTACAACACATTAAGGACAGAGATCCTACATGGGGAGTGAGTGCACAGTGACTCCTGCTGTTGACTTAACAATTGACACTATTGTTTATGGCATCAGTAATCACCCTAGGCACTTGATTTGAGTTGCCAAGGCTATGGGAGCCTTTTGAGTTCGCTGACTCTGATCTTATTTAGACAAGGTCATAGTCAAAGTGGAAGTTCTTTGATGGCCCGTTCGTTCTTTCCACTGGGATCTCACTGGAAGAGATCTTTCATTTAGGTTTTTTTTTTTTTTTTTTTTTTTTTTTTTTTGCCAGAGTGTCTTGGCTTTCCATGCCTAAAATACTCTCATGGGCTCTTCAGCAAGATCTGCATGCCTTAAGGGCTGATTCTGGAGCCAGAGAGCTGTTTAGGACACCTGCCATTCTATGAGTCTGCTGTGTATCCCGCTTCCCATGTTGGATCTTCTCTCCTTTTTAATTCTTTCAGTTAGTATTAGCATACACTAGTCTTGTATATGTCATCTCCTTGACTCTTAATCCTATCATTATGATCAATTATGAACTGAAACTGATCACTTTGACTAGCAAGATGGCATTGGATGGCATGAGTGGAAAAATTCTTGAAATAAGATCTGAAATTTAGTTCATAGTTTTGGGTCAATGTTGATTTTATCATGTCAGTAATTAAACTATTAACATACAAGGAGTTAAGAAAGGAAAGTATCTAATAGTAATTTGAGTGTTCTCTGTACAATTTTTGCCACTTTTCTCTGCCTATCATTATGAAGAATAACAATAACAAAGAGCCTGTGTAGGGCTATAGATAATTTTAATTTTCTCCTATCTGTTAATCTGTATTTTGTCACTTATGCAAATACAAAAATAAGACCAACGTGACACAGGAAGGAAATGTACCATATTCCCACCACAAACACCTAAGTAGAAAAGATGTCAAAATGACGAGCTCATTAACAAACAACTCCTGCAGAGTACAGGCCTGCATACAAAGGTATGAAAGTGTGTATTTCGAAACAATTGGTGTGTGGAGAATAACATGGACTTGGAATCTAAAGCCAGAGGTTTCTATTTTATTGATCATCAGTAGACCTTTTCAAATTAGTTAACCCCTGAGCCACTATCTCCTCATCACTTGTCATTAAGTTATCTGTGATGGTGGCCTTTGCAGGCATTCGGTGACAGAGTGTGGTAATGTACTCTGATAATCATGTCATGCTCTTAGTTACCTCTTGTTAGTGTTTGGTTTCCCTGATTGGCAAGGGAGCCACTGGCAGATAGGCTTCTGCGTGATAACTGATCTGAGAAAGTCACTGAATTCAGTGTTGAGGCCCACTGTGTCCTCCCTTAACTGAAATCTGGCTGCAGGGAAGGCTTTTGGTGACGAGAGAGATGAGTGAGCACTTTTCCCTTTTGAGCCTGCATTTAGGATGAAATATGTATGGAAATTAAGTCATTTTCAGTTCATCTTGATTTTTGTTGCTCTCCTCATACCTTCCTGACCTTCCTTTGCCCCTGAGTTTCTCCAGTGCTGAGTGATGATCATGTAGGTAGAAATCATATGGAAAGCATGTCATGCGTGCAGTATGCACAGAGATGCAGGAATTTAATTTCCTTTCAGTGCAAAGCAGCACTGCCTGTTTAAGACTGATTTCCCTTTACAGCAAAATCTACAAAAGTGTATTGGGAGAAAAAGTTTTCCACTTTAAATAAATTCTGCTGCTTGTGCTTTACGTGAGGAGATTTATGAAGTTCATTTAAAAAATTGGCTAAGTGAAAGGAGTTTTCAATCTGAAATGAAGACAAACTAAGGAGGAAAAACATAAAAATATATGGGGATCTGACTCATCCCAGCCCATTAGCTCAGCACTGGTGCATGAATACATAATGTTAATGCAAGTGTACAGTTTTAAAACCTGATTAGAGTGCAGACTAGGAGTTTAAAAAATAATCAAATGAATCAGTTTTAGAGAGCACATGAAAGAATAGTCTTTGTGTAGATGAAATGTAGAGAAACAGAGAAGAATATCTCCCATTTAATCCTTGCTTCTCAGGGCAAGTGTTTTAAGGAAACAGATAAAAGATTAAAACTAGCTTCACATAAAATAGACAAAAAATACATAAATTTGTGACCTACAAAAACAAATATTTCTATCCCTAATGTAATTTGTAGGTAGAAATAATCTGACAGTTTAATGCAAGCATAAATAATAGAAGATTAGTATAGAGAGTAAGTTGTTAATCCTTATTTACATTCTAGCCATTTGTTTTTTGAATTTATAGTTACAGAGCACACAATTCAGCATGTTTCAAGCAAAGACAAAACATTTTTATTAAAATCTTTTTTATTTCTGTCTTTTAGTTTCACAGTAGCAATAATAAGACATATTCCTGACATAAAGGAAAGAGAATGATGTGCTATGAATGGATGCACCAGCCTAATATGATTACCATATCTTTGCAGGTAATTTTTTTTCCTAGTGAGGAAAAAACATTCCCTATCCTTGTGACATTGCTCAATTTATATGAAAGAAAATGAGTCATTAGGAATGGCTTATTGTCTTTGGATGAAACAGTCCACTCATCTCGTAGTTGTGTGCATTTTCTGCTTTAGATTCTATACATTGCTCTAAGTTACCATGCATTGCCTTGGAAATTAAATGTCTTTCTTTGCACTTAGAAACAAATGCAGAGCAGCTCATTTTCTTTTGCTGAGAGGCAGAGCTAGAGCATAGGTATAAAAAGAATTATTTTTAATATAAATGAAAAATGCTTCCCTGAATGTATTGGAAATTCTCTTTTGTTTTAAACATAGTGGCTCTTAAAGAAAGACTTGTGCAATCATTAGCACAAATTTATGTAGGAGATTATTTGAAAAGACTTTTAAAAGCCTGGGAAGCTAAGACTATAACACATCTGTTCATTAGCTCTCAGCTTAACAACTGCGCAGCCATTCACCCTCACCTTCCTGAATCAATGTTCCTATTAAATGGAGGATGTCCTTCTGTGAGCTCAGAGGAACTTAGCCTTGCGAAGACTGAGGACACACAACCAAAGCCCTATTTTGGAAGTCTTACATTTGATCTATAACTCAGGAAATTCTTAGGGGTATTCAGTGATAATGACTATAAGAACTGGCACTAATAATTAAAATTTGAAGTAGGATTCAAAGTTTTAAATGTCACAAGGACAGAAAAATGGTTAGTCCAATTGCAGTATATATCATGATCCTCGTTTGGCAAAGTCATTGATGTAAAAGATCAGTTAAGAATAACTGGTCAATATAGTTTCTGACTTGGATACCAAGAGACAACATCTATAGATCTTTGCTGTGACATACCAACACTGAAAAGCATTTCTAGGCTATCTTCTAAAGATGTCTACATATATATTCAATACAGGTATATATATATATGATGCACAAGTGACAGATTTTAATAAAGCTGCATGTTAAAACACTATTCAATCCCTCGAAAGTTCAATTAATATTATATACCAATTCAGCTTTTAAAATATTTGGTAGATAATAGGCTGTCAGTTGTGGCTAGCAGGTGGCATGATAATCACAGCTGTGTAAAAAGGATCTGGAATGTATTAGCTTAAGTAAGTAAAATTATTTAAATAGAATTTAAACTGATAATGTTCAAGCATGAAGCCAATGACCATAAAAGTAAAGCCACAATTGCAGTTCACTATATTATATGATGTTTTATTGGATTAAAAATTACTAAGTTGGCCTAGTGCTGTGACACAGTGGGTTAAGTTGTCACTTATAACACTGGCATCCCATATCTGAGTGCTGGTTCAAGTTCTGATGGCTTCGCTTCTGATCCAGATTCATGCTTATGTATCTGTGAAAGAAGTGGAAGAGGAGCAAAATGCTTTGGTCCATGCTACTCACATGGGAGACCAGGTGGATTTCAGGGCTCTTGGCTTTGGCCTGGACCAGCCCTGGTTGTTTTGGTTGTGAACCAGCAGATGGCCGATCTCTCTCTTTCTCTCTCTCTCTCTTTCTCTCTCTCTCTCTGTGTGTGTGTATCTATATCTTTTTATCTATATCTCGGGTTAGGGTTATATAGGCATAAATATAGATGGATAGATATTGTTCTCCCTTTCAAATAAGTAAAATATTTTTTAAAAGGACCAAGAAACATATCAATTAATCCTCAATCTGTATAATACCTCACAAATTACAGAGGCTATTTTTTCCATAAGTGCACAGCAAACAAGTGGTAGAGATAGTAATCTAACTTATGATTATTACACTCCATCTTTCTGGAAGTGAGAGGAATTTTACTGTTAATATTGGACTTGGGCCATCTTCTACTACTTTCCCAGGCCACAACAGAGAGCTGGAGAGGAAGTGGAGATGCTGGCGCTTCAGGCCAGGGAGTTAACCTACTGCACCACAGTGCCAGCCCTGAATGCTACAATCTGATTTGAATTATTGCTGAAGTGACATAAAAAGTATTCAAGGAAAGAGAAAATTAGACAAGGAAACTAAAGCAATTTAAATCTTCCATGTTAATTAAGTAGAGTTTTATGGGAGAATAATTGTTCTTGTGATTTTTTTTGAAGAATTTAATTCATTGTTTGCAAATTGAGAGGAGAAAAAGCTAAATTATTCACCCTTGTTTTGTTCACATTTTCTATCAAAAAGAAAGAAAAAAGTTTATAATGCCAATAAATATGGAAAGTTAGCAGGTCTCCATAGAATGTATACATCTGCCATTCTTCCTATAAAATATTAAGTTAAATAAACATATAGAGATCATGTCAGGTATAGGATGGTGAAATCCCCCAACATCTATTAGATAACTCAAATAACATGGAAAGGTTAATTAAAAAGTAATTTTACCTGACACATAAAATTGTACATATTTATGTGGTATCATGTGTCTCATTGCAGTTAGAATGGCTATCATTGAAAAGACAACAAATGCTGCTGAAGACATGAATATAAGGGAATCGTGGCACACTACTGGTGGGAATTTCAATGAATATAGTCATTGTGGAAAACATTTTAATAGTTCCAAAAAAACCTAAAGATAAGGCTACCACATAATCCAACAATATCACTACTGGGTATACATGAGGGAAATATAATGAGGGAAATAAAATCGGTCTGTGAAATTAAGAGTTGTACTCCCATATTTATTTTGTAGCACTATTCACAACAAGAAGGAAATGGAAACCATCTTAGTGTGTTTAACTGACAAATAGATAAAGGAAGCACTTTTTTCTTTAAAAAATTTATTTAAATCATATGTTTCATGTATTTTATACACACACACACACACACACACATATATATATATATATATATAGATATATAATTAGGAATGTAGAGATAATTCCTATCCTACCATCCTTCCCATCAACAGTCCAAACCTTCTTCCACCTCCCTCTCCCATTCCCAGTCTTAATTTTTACAAAGATCTATTTTCAATTTACTCAATACTTGTAAATTTAATCCTACACTAAGTAAACAGTTCAGCAAATAGTATGAAGAAAAAAATCACTATTCCTCAATAGAAGAGACAAGGTCTATAAACAGTAAATCTCAAAATATCCATTTCACTCCAATACAATACATTGTAAGGTACTCTATTAGCTACTACAGATCAGGGAAAACATGATATGTGTTTTGCAGGATTGGCTTATTTCACTAAGTATAATGGTTTCCAGTGGTGTCCATTTTGTTGTAAAAGACAGGATTTCATTTTTTTTTACAACTGAGTAGTACTCCATAGTATATATATATATATATATATACCATCATTTCTTTGTCTAGTCAGTCAACAGTTGATGGGAATCTGGGTTGATTCCATAACTTCACTATTGTGAATTGTGCTGCAATGAACATAGGGGTACAGATAATTCTTTCAGATGCTGATTTCTTCTGGTTTGGGAGATTCCCAGGTGTGAGATGGCTGGGTCATGTGGTCTATATTCGATTTCTGATGTATCGCCATATTGTCTTCCACATTGGCTGAGCCAGTTTACATTGCCACCAACAGTGGATTAGGGTACCTTTTTCCCCACTTACTCATCAGCCTTTGTTGCTTATTCATTTCTGTATGAGAGCCAGTCTAACTGGAATGAGGTGAAACCTCACTGTTGTTTTGATTTGCATTTCCCTGATGGCTAGAGATCCTGAGCATTTTTTTCAAGTGTATTTTGGCCATTTTATTTTTCTCTCTTGAAAAATGTCTGTTCTAGTCCTTTGCCCATTTCTTAACTAGATTGTTTGTTTTGTTGAATTTCTTAAACTCTTTATAGATTCTGTATGTTAACCCTTTATCAGTTGTGTAGTTTGCAAATATTTTCACCTATTCTGTCAGTTGCCCCTTCACTTTGCTGAGTGTTTCTTTTGTAGTACAGAAGCTTCTCAATTTGATGTAATCTATTTATCAGTTTTGGCTTTGATTGCCTGTGCTTCTAGGGTCTTTCCATGAAGTCTTTGCCTACGCAATTCTCTTGGAGGGTTTCCCCAATGTTTTCTAGAATTTAATGGTATTGGGTTTTAGATTAAGGTCTTTGATCCATTTTGAGTGGATTTTTGTGTAAGGTATATGGTATGGGTCTTGTTTCATACTTCTCCAAAAGGAGATCCAGTTTTCCCAGCACCATTTGTTGAGGAGACTTTCCTTGCTTCAGGGGTTGATTTTAGCAACTTTTTTGAAGATAAGTTGGTTGTACATGTGTAGATTCATTTCTGGAATTTCTATTGTCTTTTGCATTTCCCACTTTTGGGAGGCCCAGTGTCAGATTGTTTAGAATATGACTGTCCTGTAATATGTCTTGAAATCTGGTATTGTGATGCCTCTGGTTTTCTTTTTGTTGTGTAAGATTGCTTTGCCATTTAGGGTCTCTTGTGTTTTCATATGAATTTTTGCTTCATTTTTTTTCTAGGTCTGTGAAGATCACATTGAATCCATAAATTGCTTATGGTAGTATGGAAATTTTGATGATGTTGATTCTTCCAATCCATGAATAAGGAAGATATTTCTGTTTTTTGATGTCTTATTCTATGTCCTTCTTTAATGTTTTGTAATTTTCATCATTGAGATCTTTGACATAGTTGGTTAAATTATTCCAAGGTATTTGATTATTTTTGGAGCTATTGAGAATGTGACTGATAATAAAATTCTTTCTCAGCCATGACTTTTTCTGTGTATACACAAGCTATTGATTTTCCTTGTTGATTTTATATCCTGCAACTTTACCAAACTCTTTTATGAGTTCCAGTAGTCTCTAAGTAGATTTTTGGATCCCCTATATATAGAATCATATGATCTTCAAAAGGGATGGTTTGACTTCCTCTTTCCTAATTTGTATCCCTTTGATTTCTTTCTCTTGCCTAATGACTCTGGATAAAATTTCCAGGACTATATTAAATAGCCATGATGAGAGTTGGCATCCTTATCTGATTCCAGATCTTAGGGGGCATGCTTCCAGCTTTTTCCCATTCAATAGGATGCTGCCTGTGGGTTTCTCACAAATTGCCTTGATTTTGTTGAGAAATGTTTCTTCCATACCCAATTTGCTTAAGATTTTCATCATGAAAGTATGTTATATTTTATTGCATGCTTTCTCTGCCTTTGCTGAGATAATCATTTGGATTTTGTTTATCAGTTTGTTAATGTGATGTATCACATTTATTAGTTTGCGAATGTTGAACCATCCGCACACACCAGGGATAAATCCCTCTTTTTCCAGGTGAATGTTTTTCTGATGTGTTGTTGGATTTGATTAGCTAGTATTTTGTTGAGGATTTTTCATTTATGTTCATTAGAACTTTTGATCTATAGTTCTCTTTTTCTGTTGTATTTTTTTCTGGTTTAGGAAATCAGGTGGTGCCTGCTTCATAGAAGGCATTTGGGAGGTTTCCCTCTCTTACAATTATTTTGAATAGTTTGAGAATAATAAGAATTATTTCTTTAAATCCCTTGTAGGTTTTAGCAGTGAAGCTGCCTGCTCCTGGGCTTTTCTTTGTTGGGAGGGTCTTTATTACTGATTCAATTATTATTATTCTTTTTTGGTCTATAGGTTTTCTGTGTCTTCCTGACTCAGTTTTGGTAGGTTGTATGTGTCTCCAAATCCAACCATTTCTTCTAATTTTCCAATTTGTTCACATAAGGCTCTTTGTAGTAATTCCTGATTACTGTTTTTGTTTCTGTGGTATATGTTCTTATATTTCCTTTTTCATTTCTTTTTTCATTATTTGACAGGTAGAGTTATAGACAATGAGAGAGAGAGACAAAGGTCCTCCCTCTGTTGACTTACTCCCCAAATGGCCACTACAGCTGGCACCATGCTGATCCGAAGCCAGGAGCCAGGTGCCTCCTCTTGGTCTCCCATGTAGGTGCAGGGCCCAAGCACTTGGGCCATCCTCCACTGCCCTCCTGGGCCACAGCAGAGAGCTGAACTGGAAGAGGAGCAACCGGGACTGGAACCTGGTGCCCATATGGGATGCTGGTGCCGCAGGAAGAGGATCAACCAAGTGAGCCACAGCCTCCGCCCCTCCTTTTTATTTCTGATTTTATTGATTTGGATCTACCCCCTCTTTTTTTCTTGGTTAGTAGAGCTAAAGCCATATCAATTTTGTTTACTCTTTAGAATAACCAGCTCTTCATTTCACTGATATTTTGCATTTTTGTTTCAATTTTGCTTATTTTGTCTCTAATTTTATTTTATTTTATTTTATTTATTTTTGACAGGCAGAGTTTGACAGTGAGAGAGAGAGAGAGAGAGACAGAGAGAAAGGTCTTTCCATTGGTTCACCCCCCAAATGGCCGCTATGGCTGGTGGGCTGCAGCCAGCGTGCTACGCAGATCCGAAGCCAGGAGTCAGGTGCTTCCTCCAGGTCTTCCATGAGGGTGCAGGGCCCAAGGATTGGGCCATCCTCCACTGCCTTCCTGGGCTACATCAGAGAGCTGGACTGGAAGAGGAGCAACCGGGACAGAATCTGGTGCCCCAAACAGGACTAGAACCCAGGGTCTGGCACCGCAGGCAGAGGATTAGCCAAGTGAGCCATGGTGCCGGCCTCTAATTTTGTTTATTTCTTTTCTCCTGCTAATTTGGGGTTGGTTTGCTGTTGTTTTTCTAGGTTCTTGAGAAGCATTGCTGGGTCATATATTTTATGCCTCTTCAATTTCTTCATGTAGGTACTGATTGCTATGAATCTCCCTTTTATCACTGCTTTTGCTATATTCCATAAGTTGTGGTGGGTGTCATCATGGAGATCTGGTAAGTGCTCCAGGTTGGAGCAAGTATCGAAGTAATGCTAAAGTTGTGCATGGTAGATATCTTCTTAACAGAAGGAGGAGAATGGTCACCTCTGTTGGTGTGATCACCACCTCACCTCCTCTCCTCCTGGGTGAGCAATGACTGGGTGTTCAGCATTCATTAATGCTGCCATAAGAACCACAGAATTGTGCAGTTCTCACTGTAGCATGATTCCCACTATAATGACCTGCCCTAGACAACCAACACTTTCTGAGAGTGTAGAGCCACACCCACTGATTATCCAGAGACCCAGCTACACCTTGCATATTCTAATGTAACCAGAGTCTCCAGGGTCTCAGTACACAAGGTTCCCACAGTCACTGGGCACAGATGTTTTGTTCTACCCTGCCAGCCTATCCAGTCAACAGAAAGGCAGATATTCCCTGAGTCAGCTCCACCTAGGCATCTTGATCCTGGGAGGCTGTGGGCACCTTACCATCCTACGTGGTTTCCCAGTTACCTTCCAGCCAGGCTCAAAATCCGTAAGTACTGCGGATTTTCCCCTTCACTAGAATCTCTGGATAACACGTGTGCACAAGAGCCTCTGGCCGAATGTTGCTCTCTTCCTGCCACTGCTGCCAATACTGCAAAAGAGATGGTGTCCTGTCTCACCCAGTTGCTGTATATGCACACAAAGTCTTCTGTAGCTCTTGCCTAAACCCAAAATGGTTCCCACCTTTTCTCAGCCAGACAGTGGGCAGTGGGTAAGCTGGAGTGAGATAAAGTGCCCCCTCTGCTACCAGTAGGTCCACAGGCAACTGATAGCAACCACTAGCCCCCGGGGTTCCAGTCTGAAATCATGTCACTCTCTCCCTCTTGCTATATCACTAGAGGTTGCAGCAGTCTGGTCTCACTTCTGTCTCCACACTGCGTCTCACTCTGGCTCTTGGCTGCTGTAGTCGTTTGTTGAGTCCATGTACTTCTTACACTTTTTAAAAACTATTTATTTCTAGCCTAGCACAGTGTTTCATTCCTTAATGCACCATTTTGGAATCTCTCTGGAATTCTTTTGATTAGTCTAGATATAAGAGGAAGATATAAGGCTTCATAAACCAGAGCTGATTTGTTGCAAGGAAATCAGTTTGTATTATTGTGAAGGCTGAGTAACCAAGTACAAAACCACAGGGTAGATCTTCAGATCTTCAGAAAGAGCAAGCTAGGAACTCTTCAATAGCAAGAGGCACTGCAGTCCACAAGTGGAATTTTTTCTTCCTCAGGGAAAACTTGCTTAAATCCATTCAAATGGTTGAGTTAGGCTTGCCTCCTCCCTCAAAAAAATAAAGTCAACTGATTTGTAAGAGTTAAGTATATCTACCAAAGAGTTTCACAGAAAACCTGGATCAGTGTTTGACTAAATAGCTAGGTACATTTTCTAATCAAATAACTCATGGAATGGACTATCACACTATTTTTGGCAGGAAAAAGAACAAAAGTTGCAAAACCTTCTCAGTGGACGAATTTGACAACATCCAACATTTTCCAGTTTAACCCACAATTCCCACACCTGCACATATATTCTATCATCTAGAAAATAGATGCTCTGTTAAAGACAACAACAAAAAAGTAAAACAGAGGTAGCATCATATTCATAGTGAAAGACTGAAAACTCCCAGGAAGATCAGGAACATGAAAAGGAGGTCCAATCTTATCACTTCTATTCCATTTTGTATGGATATCCTAGCCATGTCAATCATAAAGAATAAAAAAGGCATTATGTTGAAAAAGAAGAAATAAGAACATTTCTCTTTATAGACAACATGACACTGAATATAAAAACTCCCAAGGATTTCATACATACACAAATACACGCACATACACACATACACACACACACACTCATTCACATGCAAACTATTCCATCTAGTGCATACTTTGAGCAAAGTTGTAGGATTTGAGTTTGATAACAAAATTTGATGGTGTTTATATACAAAATAAGCAACATGTTTCATTTTCTAAATATTAATTTATTTTTATTTGAAAGGCAGAGTGAGAGAGACAGAGGGAGAGAAAGATCTTGCATCTGCTGGTCCACTACCAACATGCCTGCAGCAATCAGGGCTGTGTCAAGACAAACCTAAGAACCAGGAACTCCATCTGGGAGTCTGAAATGAGTGGCAGGAACCCAGGTACTTGTGCCATCATCTTCTGCCTTCACAGGGCCATCAGCAAGAAAGTGGATAGAAAGCAGAGTGTCAGGATTAGAGCCAGAACTGCAATACCATATACAGGCATCTCAAATGGTGGCTTAACACATTATGCCACAATGCCCACTCCAACATTTCATTTTTAATAGCCTCGAGAATACTTAATTAAATTAGTACAAAGATTCAACACTTAAAACTATAGAACAGTATATAAGAAATTAAGTAAGTTGCAAATGTAAGAGTATATTAGGTTTATGAGTTGGAAAATCTAATATTAATAAGATGACAATATATTCTGTGTTGATCTATAGATTCAATACAATTCGTCACCAAAATCCCAACTGCCTATTGGGATAAAATTAAAAAGTGGCTCTAAAATTTAAATATAAATTCTGGGGACCCAGAGAAGCTAGAATAATCCAACAGAATTTGTTCAATGTGGAGGAGCTACACTTTCTAATTTAAAGGCTGACTAATAAGTTATAGAAATTATGACAATGTTGTGTTGGCATAAGAAAAGACAGGTACATCAATGAAGTAGAATTGAATGTTTGGAAATTAATATGGTTAACTGTTTTTCAATAAGACTGCCAAGAAATTTTATTATGAATGAATATTTTACTTGAAAATTATCCTAAGCTGGGGCTGGCACTGTGGCATAGTGGGTAAAGCTGGTGCCTGCAGTGCCAGCATCCCATAAGGGCACCAGTTCAAGTCCCGGCTCCACTTCTGATCCAGCTCTCTGCTGTGGCCTGGGATGGCAGTGGAAGATGGCCCAAGTCCTTGGGCCCCTGCACCAGTGTGGGAGACATGGGGAATTTCCTGGCTCCTCGCTTTCGATCAGTGCAGCTCCAGCTGTTGTGGCCATCAGGGGAGTAAACCAGCAGATGGAAGACTCTCTTTATCCTCCCTCTCTCTTTCTCTTTCTCTCTCTATCTTTGCTTATCTGTAACTCTGCCTTTCAAATAAAAAATAAATCTTAAAAAATATTTTAAAGAAAGATACTAAGTTAACTATATCCAAATGGAGAGGGATGAAATCAATTTTTTTTCCTCACACTATGTCCTGAAAGTAACTCAAAATGAGTATTCCAGCTAAATGCAAGAGCTAAAATTTTAATTCTTGGAAGAAAACATAGCCATGAATCTTCACCTACGTGACCTATAGTTAGGCAATGATTTATAACATTTGAAGCCAAAGCACAAGCAATAAAACAAGGATAAATTTGAAATAATCAAAATAAAAACAATTTGTTCTATGTATTTGACTGTCAAAGAAGTCAAAAGAGGGCAGAGCCAAGATGGCAGAATAGTGAGGGTGTGCACTGATAATCCGGGAAAACATAGTTTAATAAAAGTGGAGTTACTATAGTTTCAGGGAAAGGCTTGGGAAAAAAATTGAAGAGGAAACTCTTCTGGATCTAGTGGATGTGACATGGAGGACCTATGGGGAGAGCAAGGATGCCCTTGGCTCGGGAGCCCAGCTGCAGAGTCTATGCACCAGTGCTGGAAGGGGAGGTGAGGCAAAACCTCAGCAGCCTGAGACAATGGTATGGAAATGGCAAAAAGAGCCTAGAGGGAATGAGGATTGAAGCCCCACTGGGGGAAGTTCACCAGGCTAACTAGAGGAGAAAAATAAATAAATAAATAAATAAATAAAAGGGACCGGCACGGACACGAGCCTTTCTCTCCACTCACCTTACAAAGGCAAGCAAGACAAAGAGCAGGCGCATTTTGGACATACATAAAGCGGTGCCCACCATCAGCCAAGCAGAAAAACCTGGTGGGGAGACATAACAGGAAGTTTGGGCCTAGTGAAGGTATGGAGTTAATGAACTGAAACTGAAAATCTGAGGGTAGGCGAGAGAACTCAAGGAGTACACAAACTTGGTAACTTTGGCAACCTGGTGAGAGACTGCAGAGAAATTTCAGAACACGCAGAGTGCTGCATAGACCCTTTGTGTGATTCCTGGGGCAGAGCAAACAAATATTATACTCACAGTGGCCAGATTTCATACATTGACTATCCTCAATTCCACTCAGCTGTGCAGAATTACTTCCCTTCTGAGTTAAAGAAAAGAGAGAGAGAGAGAGAGAGAGAGAGAGAGAGAGAGAACAACCTGTGTGAGTCACCTTTGGCACACCCTTAAACCTGAAAAACCAAACAGAGCTCTCAGGCCACAGCCATCATAGCCTCTAAGGATCCATCAAAAGCAGACAGTCCACTTAATATAGAATCTTAGTATAATGAGAAAAACCACTACAGTGAAGAAACCAAAGAATATCTCCACAATTCCAAGCAACAAACACAGAAACCGAGGAAACAAGAACAAGGAAGAATTATGACGCCCCCAAATGTAAAAGACATCCCAATTCAAGATTATGAAGATGGGCCGGCGCCGCGGCTCACTAGGCTAATCCTCCGCCTTGCGGCGCCGGCACACCGGGTTCTAGTCCCGGTCGGGGCACTGATCCTGTCCTGGTTGCCCCTCTTCCAGGCCAGCTCTCTGCTGTGGCTAGGGAGTGCAGTGGAGGATGGCCCAAGTCCTTGGGCCCTGCACACCATGGGAGACCAGGATAAGCACCTGGCTCCTGCCATCGGAACAGCGCGGTGCGCGGGCCGCAGTGCGCTACCGCGGCGGCCATTGGAGGGTGAACCAACGGCAAAAGGAAGACCTTTCTCTCTGTCTCTCTCTCTCACTATCCACTCTGCCTGTCAAAAAAAAAAAAAAAGATTATGAAGATGATGAGATAGAGGAAATTCAAGAAATGGATCTCAAAAAATTGATAAGAACACTAAGAAGTTCTCAAAAACAAATTCTTGAACTACAGAAATCCTTACTGGACAGGATAGAAAATCTCTTTCGTGAAAAAGAAATCTTAAGGAGGAATCAAAATGAAATGAAGCAACTAGTAGAACATGAAACATGATAGTGATGAGAAATCATAATGAAATGAAGAATTCAATAGATCAAATGACAAACACATTAGAGAGCCTTAAAAACAGAGTCAGTGAAGCAGAAGAGAGAATACCAGACTTAGAAGACAGAGAAAAGGAAAGTATACAGTCAAACTAAAGAAAAGAAGAGGAAATTAGAAATCTGAAAAATATTGTCGGGAATCTACAGGATACTATTAAAAAACTCAACATGTGGTTTCTAGGAGTTCCTGAAGGCATGGAGAAAGAGAAAGGATTAGAAGGCCTTTTTAGTGAGATACTAGCAGAAAACTTCCTGGGTTTGGAGAAGGACAGAGACATCCTAGTACAGGAAGCTCATAGAACCCCTAATAAACATGACCAAAAGAGATCCTCACCAAAACACATTGTAATTAAACTCACCACAGTGAAACATAAAGCAAAGATTCTAAAATGTGCAAGAGGGAAGCATCAGATTACTCTCAGAGGATCCCCAATTAGACTCACAGCTGACTTCTCATCAGAAACCCTCTAGGCTAGGAGGGAATAGCGAGATAAAGCCAAGGTACTAAGAGAGAAAAACTGCCAGCCCAGAATATTATATCCTGCAAAGCTCTCATTTGTGAATGAAGGTGAAATAAAGACCTTTCACAGCAAACAGAAATTGAAAGAATTTGTCGCCACTCGTCCAGCCCTGCAAAAAATGCTTAAAGATGTACTACACACAAAAACACAGAAACACGGCCATCAATATGAAAGAAGGTAAAGGAAGAAAACCTTCCACTAAAAGATCATAGAATGCTCAAAGCATATACTAGAAAATGTCTTTGGGAAAATGGCAGGGCAAAGTTTCTACTTATCATTAGTCACATTGAGTGTTAATGGCCTCAACTCTCCAGTTAGAAGACATAGACTGGCTTAATGGATTAAGGAACAAAAGCCATCTTTTTGCTGCCTACAAGAAACACATCTTTCCAACAAAGATGCATGCATACTGAAAGTGAAAGGTTGGAAAAAGATATTTCATGCCAACAGAAACCAAAAAAAGCAGATGAAGCCATCTTAATATCAAAAATAAACTTTAACACAAAAACTGTTGAGAGACAAAGAGGGGCACTATATAATGATTAAGGGTTCAATTCAACAGGAAGATGTAATTATTAAAAATGTGTATGTACCTAACTACACAGCACCGGTTTATTTAAAAGATATGTTAAAGGGCTTACAGGGAGACTTAATTCCAATACAATAGTACTGGGGACTTCAATACTCCACTCCCAGAAATAGATCAACTGGACAGAAGATCAACAAGGAAACAGCAGATTTAATTAAAACTATTGCCCAAATGGATCTAACAGATATGTGCAGAACTTTCAATCCTTCACTTAAAGAATTTACATTCTTCTCAGCAGTGCATGGAACCTCTCTAGGATTGACCACACACTTGACCATAAAGCAAGTATCAGCAAATTCAAAAGAGTTAGAATCATATGGTGCAGCTTCTCAGACCACAGTGGAATGAAGGTGGAAATTATCAACTCAGGAATCCCTAGAGAGTATGCAAACACATGGAGACTGAAAAACATGCTCCTGAATGAACACTGGGTCATAAGAGAAATCAAAAGAGAAATCAAAAACTTTCTGGAAGTAAATGAGGATAACAACACAACATATCACAACTTATGGGAAATGGCAAAAGCAGACTTGAGAGGAAAGTTCATCGCAATAGGTGCCTACACCAAGAAATTGGAAAGGCACCAAATAGATGAGCTTTCAATGCATATCAAAGATCTAGAAAATCTGCAGCAAACCAGACTCAAATCTAGTAGGAGAAGAGAAATAATTAAAATCAGAGAAGAAATCAACAGGATTGAATCCAAAAAAAATTACAAAAAATCAGCCAAACGAGGAGCTGGTTTTTTGAAAAAATAAACAAAATTGACACCCCATTGGCCCAACTACTAAAAAAGAGGAGAAAAGACCCAAATCAATAAAATCAGAGATGAAAAAGGAAACGTAACAACAGACACCACAGAAATAAAAAAGAATCACCAGAAATTACTACAAGGACTTGTATGCCAGCAAACAGGGAAATTTATCAGAAATGGATAGATTCCTGGACACATGCAAGCTACCTAAATTGAACCAGGAAGACAAAGAAAACCTAGACAGAACCATAACTGAGACAGAAATTGAAACAGTAATAAAGGCCCTCCCAACAATGAAAAGCCCAGGACCAGATGGATTCACTGCTGAATTCTACCAGACATTTAAAGAAGAACTAACTCCAATTCTCAAACTATTCAGAACAATCAAAAAGAGGGAATCCTCCCAAATTCTTTCTATGAAGCCAGCATCATCTTAATTCCTAAGCCAGAAAAAGATGCAGCATTGAAAGAGAATTACAGACTAATATCCCTGATGAACATAGATGCAAAAATCCTCAATAAAATTCTGGCCAATAGAATGCAACAATACATCAGAAAGATCATCCACCTAGACCAAGTGGGATTTATCCCTGGTATGCAGGGATGGTTCAATGTTTGCAAAACAATCAATGTGATATACCACATTAACAAACTCCAGAAGAAAAACCATATGATTATCTGAATAGATGCAGAGAAAGCATTTGTTGAAATACAACACCCTTTCATGAGGAAATCCCTAAATAAATTGGGTATAGAAGGAAGATTCCTCAATACAATTAAAGCAATTTATGAAAAACCCACAGGAAACATCCTATTGAAAATAAATTAGAGGGCTACAAATTGGGAAGGAAGAACTCAAACTATCCCTTTTTGCAGGCGATATGATTCTTTATTTAGGGGATCCAAAGAACTCTACTAAGAGACTATTGGAACTCATAGAAGAGTTTGGCAAAATAGCAGGATATAAAATCAATGCACAAAAATCAACAGCCTTTGTATACACAGGCAATGCCATGGCTGAGAAAGAACTGCTAAAATCAATCCCATTCACAATAGCCATCAAAACAATCAAATACCTTGGAATAAACTTAACAATGGACGTTGAAATTCTCTACAATGAGAATTACAAAATCTTAAAGAAATGGAAGAGGATACCAAAAAATGGAAAAATCTCAAATGCTCATGGATTAGAAAAATCAAAATCATCAAAATGTCCATTCTCCCAAAAGCAATTTATAGATTCAATGTGATACCAATCAAAATACCAAACACATTCTTTTCAGATCTGGAAAAAATGATGCTGAAATTCATGTGGAGACACAGGAGACCTCGAATAGATAAAGCAATATTGTACAACAAAAACAAAGCTGGAGGCATCACAATACCAGATTTTAGGATATACTACAGGGCAGCTGTAATCTAAACAGCATGGTACTGGTACAGAAACAGATGGATAGACCAATGGAACAGAATAGAAACACCAGAAATCAACCCAAACATCTACAGCCAACTTATATTTGATCAAGGAGCTAAACCCAATTCCTGGAGCAAGGACATTCTATTCAATAAATGGTGCTGGGAAAATTGGATTTCCACGAGCAGAAGCATGAATCAAGACTCCTACCTTTCACCTTACACAAAAATCCACTCAACATGGATTAAAGACCTAAATCTACGACCCGACCCCATCAAATTATTAGAGAACACTGGAGAAACCCTGCAAGATATTGATACCGGCAAAGGCTTCTTGGAAAAGACCCTGGAGGCACAGGCAGTCAAAGCCAAAATTAACTACTGGGATTGCATCAAACTGAGAAGTTTCTGTACTGCAAAAGAAACAGTCAGGAAGGTAGGCCGGCACCGCAGTTCAACAGTTCAATTCCTCCACCTGCGGCACCGGCACGCCAGGTTCTAGTCCCGGTAGGGAAGCTGGATTCTGTTCCAGTTGCTCTTCTTCCTGTCCAGCTATCTGCTGTGGCCCGGGAAGGCAGTGGAGGATGGCCCAAGTCCTTGGGCCCTGTGCCCACATGGGAGACCAGGAAAAGCACCTGGCAACTGGCTTTTGATCAGTGCGGTGCGCTGGCTGCAGCGGCCATTAGTGGGTGAACCAATGGAAAAAGGAAGACCTTTTTCTCTGTCTCTCTCTCTCACTGTCCACTCTGCCTGTCAAAAAAAAAAAAAAAAAAGTGAAGAGGCACCCAACAGAATGGGAAAAAATATTTGCAAACCCTGCAACCAATAAAGGATTAATAAGCAGAATCTACAAAGTGATCAAGAAACTCCACTACAATAAAACAAATAAACCCCTTAAGAGATGGGCCAAGGACCTGAATAAACATTTTTCAAAAGAGGAAATCCAAATAGTAAACAGGCACATGAGAAAATATTCAGGATCACTAGCAATCAGGGAAATGCAAATCAAAACCACAATGAGGTTTCACCTCACCCTGGTTAGAATGGCTCACATTCAGAAATCTACCAACAACAGATACTGGCAAGGATGTGGGGAAAAAGGACCCTAACCCACTGTTGGTGGAAATGTAAACTGGTAAAGCCACTATGGAAGTCAGTCTGGAGATTCCTCAGAAACCTGAATATAACCCTACCATTCAACCCAGCCATCCCACTCCTTGGAATTTGCCCAAAGGAAATTAAATTGGCAAACAAAAAAATGGCCTGCACCTTAATGTTTATTGCAGCTCATTTCACAATAGCTAAGACCTGGAATCAACCTAAATGCCCATCAACAGTAGACTGGATAAAGAAATTATGGGATATATACTGTATAGAATACTATACAGCAGTCAAAAACAATGAAATCTGGTCATTTGCAACATAATGGAGGAATCTGGAAAGCATCATCTGAGTGAAATAAGCCAGTCCCAAAGGGACAAATATGATATGTTCTCCCTGATTGGTGACAACTAACTGAGCACCAAAAAGGAAACCTGTTGAAGTGAAATGGACACTATGAGAAACAGTGACTTGATCAGCCCTTTCCCTGACTGTTGATGAACAACTTAATACTTTATCCCTTTTAGTATTTTTTTTTCGTTGTTCTACTTAATACTATTGGTTGAATTCTGTACTTAATATACAGTTATTCTTAAATGTTGGAACTTAACTGAAAAGTTAAGGGATAGAAAGCCAAGACACTGTGGGAAAAAAATGAAAATTCTCTGCGAGTGAGATCCCAGTGGAAAGAACAGGTCATCAAAGAAGGAGGTACCTTTCTCTGAAGGGAGGAGAGAACTTCCACTTTGACTATGACCTTGTCTAAATATGATCAGAGTTGGCAAACTCAAAAGGCCTGGGATCTTACTTGCAGAGATCTTTCATTTAGGTTATTTTATTTTATTTTTTTGCCAGAGTGTTTTGGCTTTCCATGCCTGAAATACTCTCATGGGCTTTTCAGCCGGATCCGAATGCCTCAAGGCCAGAGTGCTGTTTAGGACATCTGCCATTCTATGAGTCTGCTGTGTATCTCACTTCCCATGTTGGATCGTTCTCTCCTTTTAAATTCTATCAGTTAGTATTAGCAGACACTAGTCTTGTTTGTGTGATCCCTTTGACTCTTAGTCCTATCATGATCAATTGTGAATAGAAATTGATCACTTGGACTAGTAAGATGGCATTGGTACATTCCACCTTGATGGGATTGAATTGGAATCCCCTGTTATGTTTCTAACTCTTTTTTATGTTTCTACTCTCTTTTGTTTATAATGATCATATGCCTGCTTACCTGATAAAATCTATTGTACCTGGTGATTTATCAACTATTTTAAAAAAAATTCATTTTACTTATTTGTAAGGTAGAGTGACACAGGTGGGAGAGATAGAGACATAAATAATTCTTTCTTTTTTTTCTTTTTTGACAGACAGAGTTAGACAGTGAGAGAGAGAGAAACAGAGAGAAAGGTCTTCCTTTTTTCATTGGTTCACCCCTTCAAGTGGCCGCTGCGGCCGGGTGTTGCAGTTGGTGTGCAGCGCTGATCCGAAGCCAGGAGATAGGTGCTTCCTCCTGGTCTCCCATGCAGGTGCAGGGCCCAAGGACTGGGCCAGCCTCCACTGCCTTCCCGGGTTACAGCAGAGAGCTGGACTGGAAGAGGAACAAGCTGGACAGAATCTGGCACCCCGACCGGGACTAGAACCCGGGCTGCCGGCACTGCAGGCGGAGGATTAGCCTAAGAGGATTAGCGGCTCCAGCCAGAAATAATTCTTTTTATCTGCTGGCTCAATCCCTCCCTTGCTGCAGTGACTGAGGCTGGGCAGGTTAAAGCCAGGAGCCCTGGCCTTCATCCAGGTCTCTCATATATGTATGGCAGGGATCCAATTAGCTAGCTCATGTTCACTACTTTTTCATGTGTGTTATCAGGGAGCTGAATTGGAAGTGACCAGCCAGAAATCCAACCAGCGCTCTGATATTTGATGCTAACATCACAAGCTGTGGCTTAATGCACTGCACCGCAACTTGGGTCTTGGTAAAATATCAATTATTTTAGCCAAATTATTGGCATTATTAGCATTTTAATCTAAAACTTTCACACCATTACTAAAGCAAGTAAATAAAATGATGCAAATTATGATCGCATTGTAAGGGACACTAGTTTACCTTTCTTAGCCTCTTTCAAAAAGATCTAGTTTCTATCAGGATCAATATAAGCCAGATTACCTTTAAAATATATGTATATATACTTTAATACGTAACATATAGAAAATTATATAATGTAGTATTTGCTTCATTTTTCATTTTCATATTCCTAAAGGAGGACTATTTTCTTGTTTAGTCTTGGAACAATTTAAATCTTTTTTTTCCAATTCTTTTTAGAGCTCAGTATCTCAAATGTTATATGTGTTAGCTGCAGAGAGAAATGTTAGTTTTCTCTGGGACACTGAGTACTAATTTTGGATGGTATAAATATTGAAAGCTTATTTTTTTCAGAATAACATTAATTTCAACAGATACTTGAATATATGACTGGAACTATAAAATTTAATAAAGAGAAGGTTTCAGGCTTACCTTTTTCTCTACAAAGAAATTTGTTTTCTTGATCAATCACTATTTTCTTTAAAATTTTTATTTATCTAAAATGAACAAATTTAATATATTTCATATAATACATATTTAGGAGCATAGTGATACTTCTTACCCTACCCACCCCATTCCCATCCACACTTCCACCTTGCCTCCTTCCTTTCTTATTCTTTTAATTTTTACAATGACATACTTTCAGTTTATTTTATAATTGTTAAGTTTAATCCTCCACTAAACAAAGAATTCAACAAAAAATAAGAAGAAAAAATATTGTTCATCAACAGTAGAGACAAGGGCTGCTAACAAATAATCTCAAAGTGTCAATTTTGCTTATATACATTCTTTTTGCACTCTGCCAGCTACCACAGATCAGGGAAAGCATAGGATATTTGTCTTTTTGAAACTGGCTTATTTTGCTTCAACATTAGAATCAATCACTTTTTAATCAAGGGTATTACTGACTTTCGGATGGACTGACCTTTTATCAAACCGCTGCTTCTGAAACTAAAGCTTTCTAGCAGAGATAATCTCTTATGTCTAGTTATGTGATAGCTAAAATAATTAGATAATTTTATTCAAAATTATTGTGCTTAAAAGAAATTGGAAGCTATTTTTACTGCCTAGTTAGCTGTATGTTATTTTGTTTAGTTAGAAAAACTCCCTTTATTTAAAAGTCCTTCATCTAAAAAAATATATTTTTTATGATAAGTGACTGAATAAGAGAAATAATCCTCCAAATGATAGTGCATTGGTTAAAATCACACCCCCTCCTTATTTTCAGTATAATTTGTGTGACATTTGTCATTCGCATTCCCTGACTGCAGTTTTGTGAGAGCAGTTAAGTTACTTCTTGACTCAGTTTTGAATACATTAAATTAGATTGTATGATTATTATTATTAATTTTTTATTTAACAGGTAGAGTTATAGACAGTGAGACAGTGAGAGAGAGAGAGAGAGAGAGAAACAGAAAGGTCTTCCCATTGGTTCACTCCCCAAATGTTTGCTACGGCCGGCGCTGAGCCGATCCGAAGCCAGGAGCCAGGTGCTTCTTCCTGGTCTCCCATGCGGGTGCAGGGCCCAAGCACTTGGGCCATCCTCCACTGCCTTCCTGAGCCACAGCAGAGAGCTGGACTGGAAGAGGAGCAACCAGGACTAGAACCCGGTGCCCATATGGGATGCCGGCACCACAAGCGGAGGATTAACCAAGTGAGCCACGGTGCCGGCCCTGATTGTATTATTATTGAAAATAAATTATTTGAGTAATAATTATACTTTTTAAAACATTTTTGCAAACTAATAAATTGTACAATACTCTGTACAAAGATTGACATTTTGACTTGAGTGAGTGACAGACTAATACTCTATCTTAATTGATGACAAGTTTTCAGTAATTTGGATGAGCAAATTGAGTTAGTCTTAATGTCCGTCTCCTGTGTTCCATTAATGTCCACCATATGAACAGAAATCTACTTCAATTTGGCATGTTGAATTGTAATTCCCAGAGGTGTATTTTAGGAATAGTTGATATTGGTATCAAGATGTGTCGCTGCATGTTAAAATGTGTTTAAAGCATTTCTGTAAATTGATGTTGGAAGTAAACCATATGTTCCTATTTTCAAGTCTAGTATGCAGTAACAGAGAACATTTATTGGGTACTTACTATATATTTGGAATTATTATATGTTCTTTTGATGGTTTAACTCATTTCATTCTCAAAATAATCCTGTGATATAGAATCTATCATTATCTTTATTTTATAGATGAGGAAACTGAAATGCAAAATGGTTAAGTGCATGCCAAAGTCATACAACTAATTAATTGGTGAAGCTGGGCTTATAAAGCACAGGCAGTCTGTTGTCTGAGTTCAGATTTGAAAAGCATAAATATAAATAGTTGTTATTTTATGTACCTACAGATATTATTTGCCAGTATAGCATTAAATCTTTGCAAAATGTCCATGTAGAAACATTCAGTGACCTGGCTCGGGTAGATAGTGAAATTACATATTTGTAACAATATTCTATGAAAACATTCTTAGTAGTAATTTCAATCACACAATTAAACAGTGAGATTTTAAAGTTCATCACACTGTTATAAATTCATTCAAGTTTCTTTGCTGCCTTTAAGGTGTCTGTTTTCTTAGTAATCAAAACAAAATTTCTGAGTTTGAACCCTAGAAAATATTTGCTGTAGATAATGAGGTTTGGCTAGAATATAATGCTAAATTTAATAAGGAAACATATGTAAAATTAAATTTTAATTTGTTTTCATACTAAGTGAAATCTATTCTTTGAGAAATCATATGCAAAAGAAGTTAGAATACTTTTTTCTTCAAAGGTTTAGAAAAAATGAGTATTACTTTGATGCCTTCAACAGAATTTGAGGCTTTGCCATGTGCTAGATATTCATCAGTTGGGGATACAGCAGTACACACAAAAAATATAATATCCTTCTGTTGATTTTATGTTTTCTTGTTCATAGACCTATGGGCTATCTTCTGCTGATTTCCCAAGCACATTAGCAGGGAAATAGACTGAAAGTATAGCAGCTACACCTCAAAGAGACAATAAACTGGTATCACAGCTTAACCTGCTGCACCCATCAACAGCCCTACGCTTAGCTTTTGACATATTTTTTAGTTGACTTTTGTAAATGGTAGATAACAGTCAGATTCATTTTCCTCGATATGGATATCCAGTTTTCCCAGAACCATTTGTTGAAGAAATTGTCCTTTCTTCAATGCATATTGTTTTTTAAAGATTTATTTATCTATTTGAAAGTCAGAGTTACACAGAGAGATGAGAGGAAGAGAGAGAGAGAGGTCTTCCATCTGATGTTTCACTCCCCAGTTGTGCCGATCCGAAGCCAGGAGCTTCTTCCAGGTCTCCCACGTGAGTGCAAGAGCCCAAGAACTTGGGCCATCTTCTACTGCTTTTCCAGGCAGAGAGCTAGATAAGAAGTGGAGCAGCTGGGTCTTGAAGCAGCACCCATACGGGATGCTGGCCCCGCAGGCCAGGGCGTCAACCCACTGTGCCACAGTGCTGGCTCCTCAATGTATATTTTTGACAACATTGTAAAAAATAATTGGCTCTAGATGGGTATAACTATTTGGAAGGAAAAAATAAAATGTTATGTTTTAAAATTATACAATCTTATATGTAGAAAAGCAGAATATTAAACAGATACATACAAACTGTTAGAATAAATAAATTCAGCAAAGTAGGATACAAGTCAACATACAAAAAAAAAGGGATGCATTTCTATACAAAAATAGTGTATAATTTGAAAAGGAATTTTAAAAAATATCTCCACTAACAATAGCAATAAGAATAAAAATTAGTTAGAAATTCACTTAATAAATGAGATGGAAGACTTTTACAAAGAAAATTTATTTTAAAAAGAGCATAAATAAGTGAAAAGGCAGATTCAATGCAACCATTATCACAATTTCAACGACATTTTGCAGAAACAAATCAGCCCTAAAATTCATATGAAATCTCAAGGGACCCTGAATACCCTTAACAAACTTGCAAATGAAGAACAAACATGAAATAGTCATACTTCATATTTAAAAACTTTCTACAGAATGAGAGTAATCTAAATGTGATTTTAGGATAAAGATACTCTTATAGGCCAATGAAATAGAGCAGAGGGCCCAGAGGCCTGGTGTTCTGGGGCGATGTGTTAAACTGTGGCTTCTGGCACGGGTGTCCCACGTGGGAGTGCCCTTTGAGTCTCTGATGCTCTGTGTCCTATGAAACATTCTACTAATGCACGTAGGAAGGCAGTGGAAGGTGGCCCAATTACTTGGATTCCATCATCCATGTGAGAGACCTAGATGGAGTCTTAGTTCTTTGCTTTGGTCTGGTCCATCGAGGGTCATTACACCCATTTAGGGAGTGACCCAGCTGATAGATTCTCTCTCTCTCGTGTTTCTTCCTTTCTCTCTGTCACTCTGCCTTTCAAATAAATAAGTAGATAAATATTTAAAAAGAATAATGATCCAAAATTACACTCTCACATATGTGACCAGATAATTTTCAATCAGAGTGTAACGATGATACAATAGGGATGAGATAATCTTTTCAACAAATGGCAACTGGGAACAATCAATTTCATATGCAAACCAATCAAGTTGTACTTTTACATATTGCCATATAAAAATTAAGTCAAAATAGATCAAAGCACTAAATGTAACAATTTTTAATTTATAAAACTTATAGAGACAATCACAGGGAGAAATCTACAGGTTATTGGCAATGATTTCTTGCATATGCTAGCAAATCACAATAAAAAATAGACAAACTTCATCAAAATTGAAAATTTAGGGTACTGTTACCATAGTGAAGAGACAAACTATAGAACGAGAGAAAACATTTGCAATTTGTGTATTAGATAAGGGATTAACTTTCAGAATCCATCAAGAATTCCTAAAACTGAATAATACATAAAATAGGCACCCTGTTTAAAATTGAGTTAATATAGAAAAAAAAAAAAAAAAGGAGAGAACGATCCAACATGGGAAGTGGGATACATAGCAGACTCATATAATGGCAGATGTCCTAAACAGCACTCTGGCCTTAGAATCAGCCCTTGAGGCATTCAGATCTGGCTGAAGAGCCCATGAGAGTATTTTAGGCATGGAAAGCCAAGACATTCTGGCAAAACAAACAAACAAACGAAAAAAAACACAAAAAACCAAAAACCTAAATGAAAGTTCCCTGTGAGTGAGATCCCAGTAGAAAGAAGGGGCCATCAAAGAAGGAGGTACCTTTCTCTGAAGGGAGCAGAGAACTTCCACTTTGACTATGACCTTGTCTAAATAAGATCGAAGTCAGTGAACTCAAGAGGCTTCCATAGCCTTGGCAGCTCATGACTAGAGCCTAGGGAGATTTCTGACACCATAAACAAGAGTGTCAAATTGTTAATTCAACAACAGGAGTCACTGTGTACTTACTCCTCATGTGGGATCTCTGTCCTTAATGTGTTGTCCAATGTGAAGTAATGCTATAACTAGTACTGAAACAGTATTTTACACTTTGTGTTCTGTGTGATTGCAAACTGATGAAATCTTTACTTAATATATGCTAAATAAATATTCTGTATATAAAGATAATTGAAAATGAATCTTTATGTGAATGGAATGGGAGAGGGAGCGGGAGATGGGAGGGGTATGGTGGGAGGGAAGTTATGGGGGGAAAAAGTCATTGTAATCCATAAACTGTACTTTGGAAAATTATATTTACTAAATAAAAGTTTAAAAAAATAAAATTGAGTTAAGGGCATGAACCCATATTTCTACAAAAAATATATATGCATGAGTACTAACACATGTAAAAATATTTAGCATCACTAATCATTAGGGAAATACAAATCAAAACCACAATGACATAATATCACACATACTTTAGTGATCACTGTCAAAAAAGAATAAAACAAGTATAATAAAAATGTGGAAAAATTCTTGAAAAGTATTGATGGGAACATAAAATGGTATAATGCTGTGTCTCCTCAAAAAAGTAAAAATAAGATTACCATATCATTAGTCAAACTGCTATAAGCCCTGAAAGAGTGAAAGGTCTCCAAAAGTATAAATACATCCATGTTCATAGCAACATAATTCACAATCGATTAAAAAAAGCACCTAGCTGTCCATGAACAGATTAATGGATAATTAAAATTCAGTACCTAATATATTGGAATATTATTTGTAATTAAAAAGGAAGGAAATGGGAGGTTGGCACTGTGGCATAGTAAGTTAAGCTCCCACCTTCGATGCTGGCATCCCATATGGGCACCCATTTGTGTCCTGGCTGCTCTTCTTCTGATCCAGTTCTCTACTTATGGCCTAAGAAAGCAGTGGAAGATTGCCGTAGGCAACCCCTGCACCAACATGTGAGATCTGGAGGAAGCTCCTGGCTCCTGGCTTCATATTGGCTCAACTCCACCTGTTGTGGCCATTTGGGGAGTAAACCAGCAGATGGAAGACCTTTCTCTGTCTCTTCCTCTCTGTCTGCAACTGGTTTCACAAATAAATAAGTAAATCATTTAAAAAATAAGGAAGGAAGTTATGATATATTCTATAACATGGGTGGACTTTTGAATATTAAGCTAAGTGAAACCAGTCAATCACAAAGGAAAAAAAATATTTATCTCATTTCAGCTATACATAGGTACTTAGTATTAGTCAAAATCATAGAGACAGAAAATAGAATGGTGACTGGAAAGCATAGAGGATGGCTTATTTTTCAATAGATGTGGTCTTAGTTTTGCAAGAGGAAAAGAGTTCTGGCAGTGGATGTGAGGTTGGTTACACCACAATATAAATGCACTTAATATTGCAGTTTGTATTTAAAAATGGCTATGATAATAAATTTTGCATTATCTGTATTTTATCCCAAAAAATCACAAAAAATTATTTGTGGTATTCTTAAAATTCTGATTGCTTTAATTTTCTCATAAATAAATTTTCCTGTAGTGCTATCTGAATAAAGAGAATAAAGGAAGCTCTCATTGCAAGTGGATCAGCAATATGTCTGAATGCTAGTGGGTTTCATGGAAAAATGTACAGAGATGAAGTCTAGATACACCAATTTGTGTAACAGAGTTTGGGTGTTTTACTCAGAGGTTAGATCTTATTCTGAGAGTTCTCTCTCCCTCTTTCTGGCCTTTTAAAAATTGACTGTTTTCTTGAGACTAATTACTTATTTGGAATAATCTAAGTTCCTCTGCAGTGGGTTTTCAGAGCTGCTCTGTTCTATGTGTGGAGTGTGAACTTTTCCATTTATCTTTTATTTTGGTGATAACATAGCCTTTGATCTTCTATGTACACCTGCAATCACTATCCTTTTTTTTTTTAAAAAATAAGGAAGTGTTCATTCATCCCAAATATTTGCAAGGGAAACTGATAAATGATAAGAATCGTGGAAAGTTAAAGGTATGGAAATGTTATTTTTCAATTCTAGCATGAAATCATTGACTAGCACTGGGCTGCTTCACTCTTAGATTTTAACAAATTCTGTCAGCTAAAACCGATGTGTTGTTAAGTCAGAAATGCATGAATGAACAAAGTGTGAATATAAAGATGGAGTATTTTTTCATGCAGGTATAGGTGAAAACCTCTGACTGCAGTGTCACATTATTCTCTAAGGCCCAGTAAATTTAGAGAAGCAAGAAAGAAAAGAAAAGGACAAGAAGGAATAATTTATAATAAAAGATTAGAAAAAATATATATTGATGCTTTGGTCAAACTCAACATAGTGTGGAAAGTGAGTAGAAATGGATCATTTATTATATTGCATTCAGGTCCCACTCATGTGCACAGTGAAACTGCCTGGAGAAATGCAAAAGTGTGATCTCCAAAGCTACAGAAATGATGACAACAGTAAAGCAATATTTGAAATATGATTATAGGGACATACTGCCATTAATTTTAGATATGCTTTATCTCATTAGCTAGACTGTACACTGTGGTACAATTCGCGATTTTTTTTTTGTAGTCTGAGTTTTAAAACATCTGTTATGATATCTTTTTTCCCTTTGCTGATATACACAATTTTTCACTAAATCATTTTATTTGTTTATTCATAAATATAAAATTCTTCTCATTTCAGTTCCAACTATCACTTTTACCTGTTATATAGTTTATGGCTGATAGTTGTCTTCCTAATTATCTAACCTTGCTTAGGGTCTAAAGTTTAAAAACAGTGTCAGCCTCTTTATTGAAAATATTCTCCTAAAGGATGTCTTTATTTAAAAAGAACACATTATATATTAATGTTTATATCTAGAACAATCTTGTTTATCTCAAAATATTACACAGATCAGACATATTTTATGTTTGCTGGCAATGAATAATATTACACATTATAAGTTCTTTCACATGATACTGGCTTAATCTTGACCCAGCCACTAATCTCAAAGCCAGACGACATTAAAGCAATTTTCTGGTTTACAGGAAAATCTGAGGAAGTTATAAGCTCCTTTTAAAATTTCACTCGTGCGGCTTCTCCTTGATAATTTTCCTCAACATGCTGCAATCATCCATTGAATTGAACACTACAAAGTTGGAGCTCAGCCATGTCTTAGATGACTCTGAAATTACCTCTTTTGGGCCCTTTTTAATGAGGGGCTTAGCCTTCTTCATTCCATTTGTGCAGTCATAAACTTGAAGGCAGGTCATGGTATGATATTTTCATCTTTTTACTACTTAGCATAGTGTATATTATTTAAATTTATGAGTAATTATTCCATTTCATTCACAACCTATCATTCATATTAATGATTCTTCAATATCCCTAACATCCCACTTCCATCCAGTATTTTCACTCTCAATTTTCTGCTTATGTAAATCCTAGCATATCTTCAATGGTATCTTATTTACTTGAGATTAAGTGAAATTCTTTTATATTTTATAGATTTTAAACCAATACTAGCATGTTCTCCCCTATGGGAACATGTTCTCTGAGTAACTGGGATTCTTCATCATTCCCCCAGCATTTTTTTTTCACATTCTCTATCATTGCCTTTGCTCAGGCCATTGTGCTTGCAGGAATATCTTTGACAACATTTATTAATCAAAACTTACTTCCTCTTTCTTCCTGCTTTCTCTGAGAAATCTTACATTTCAATGTAATTTTAAAGATCTGTCTTCTTTATTGAGTTACCTTCTTCCAAAGTTATAAATTTACCTTTCCAGGTAATGCTTGTATTGCTGGTTTTTCATTTTCCCTTCTTAGTGTTCCTTCTGTTCATTCACCAATAAAGGGGTAAGTGCTAAAAGTTAAAAATGTGTAAGTCTGAAAGGAGATGAACAAAGAACATCTTTTCAAAGAATTTTGAGTGCTTAAAATAGGGTCTAATGGCTGATTGTATTTTGGTTTTATTGTCAATATTTTCTTTTTTATTTATTTATTTATTTATTTATTTTTTAAATTAAACTTTTATTTAATGAATATAAGTTTCCAAAGTACAGCTTATGGGTTACAATGGCTTCCCCCTCCCAAAACTTCCCTCCCACCCACAACCCTCCCCTTTCCCGCTCCCTCTCCCCTTCCAATCACATCATGATTCATTTTTAATTCTCTTTATATACAGAAGATCAGTTTAGTATATATTAGGTAATGATTTCAACAGTTTGCCGCCATATAGCAACACATAGTGAAAAAAAATACTGTTGGAGTACTAGTTATAGCATTAAATAAGAGTGTACAGCACATTAAAGACAGAGATCCTACATAATATTTTTTTAAAAAAAATTAATTAATTTTCTATGCCATTTCCAATTTAACACCAGTTTTTTTTTTTTCATTTCCAATTATCTTTATATACAGAAGATCGATTAATTAGTAAAGATCTCATCAGTGTGTACCCACGCAGAAACACAAAGTGTAAATATACTGTTTTAGCACTAGTTATAGCATCACTGCACATTAGACAACACATTAAGGACAGATCTCACATGGGATGTAAGTACACAGTGTCTTCTGTTGCTGACTTAACAATTTGACACTCCTGTTCATGGCGTCAGTGATCTCCCTAGGCTCTAGTCATGAGTTGCCAGGGCTATGGAAGCCTTTAGAGTTCGCTGACTTTGATCTTATTCCGATAGGGTCATAGTCAAAGTGGAAGTACTCTCCTCCCTTCAGAGAAAGGTACCTCCTTCTTTGATGGCCCTGTTCTTTCCACTGGGATCTCACTCACAGAGATCTTTCATTTAGGTCTTCTTCTTTTTTTCTTTTCCATGGTATCTTGGCTTTCCATGCCTACAATACTCTCATGGGCTCTTCAGCCAGATCCGAATGCCTTAAGGGCTGATTCTGAGGCCAGAGTGTTGTTTAGGACGTCTGGAGATTCCTCAGAAACCTGAACATAACCCTACCATACAACCCAGCCATCCTACTCCTTGGAATTTACCCAAAGGAAATTAATTTGGCTAATAAAAAAGCCATCTGCACATTAATGTTTATTGCAGCTCAATTCACAATAGCTAAGAGCTGGAACCAACCCAAATGCCCATCAACAGTAGACTGGATAAAGAAATTATGGGACATGTACTCCATAGCATACTATACAGCAGTAAAAAACAATGAAGCCCAGTCATCTGCAACAAGATGGAGGAATTTGGAAAACATCATGCTGAGTGAATTAAGCCAGTCCCAAAGAGACAAATATCATTTGTTTTCCCTGATCGGCAACAACTGAGCACCAAAGGGGAAACCTGCTGAAGTGAAATGGACACTATAAGAAACAATGACCTAATCAGCTCTTGTCCTGACTCTAGATGTACACTGTAATACTTTATCCTTTTTAGTATTTGTTGTTGTTGTTGTTGTTCTAGTGCTAGTGGTTGAACTCTGTAATTAACACACAATTATTCTTAGGTGTTTAAATTTTAACTGAAAGGTGATCCCTGTTAAATTTAAGAGTGGGAAAAAGAGAGGGAGGAGATGTACAATTTGGGACATGCACAATCAGACTTGCCCCAAATGATGGAGTTAGAAATGTGCCAAGGAATTCCAATACAATCCCATCAAGGTGGCATGTACCAATGCCATCTCACTAGTCCAAGTGATCAATTTCAGTTCACATTCGATGGCTCCGATAGCTCTAAGAATCAAAGGGATCACACAAACAAGTGTCTGCAAATACTAACTTATAGAATCAAAAAGGGAGAGAAGGATCCAACATGGGAAGGGGGATACACAGCAGACTCATAGAATGGCAGACGTCCTAATTGTCAATATTTTCTTAAAGAAGTTTCTAATAAATGTTTATGGGGTTTTGAATTGCAATTTAATTTTCAAATTCTCACTAAAATTGTATTGACTTTTCTTTGCTTGTGAAGTATTTCATTTACTGTTCATTATTTGAAGTTAAAGAAGTTTAATTTTTTTTTATTTTTAAATAACATTCTTACTTCCAGGAAAACTGACAAGCTTAGAGAGGGCGGGAGGCTGGGGGTGGAGAGAGAGAGAGAGAGAGAGAGAAAGAGAGAAGACAGGGAGAGTTTGGTTGAGTATATGTATGTGGGTGCATATGTATCTGTTTATGACTTAAGAATTTCTTTTTTCTGAAGAAGTTTTACAATTATTTCTTCAAAACAGAGGTAAAGATCAAAACAAAAAAAAGCTAAAGAAATATACCCACAAAATCTTACTTCAATGCCATATTAAAGATGGGTGGGTAAAATAAAGGGAAAGGAAAAACTTTCAATAAAGCAGAAATCTCAGTGGTGCAGTGTTTATCTTCACAATTTTTCAAAAATGATCAGAAAGGCATTTCCTGTCATGTTGGACTCATATCAGAAACTATATAATATGTATGGTATCAGCATTTAGTAGCTGAATCAATGAATGCATAAAATAAAGATTGGATATATTATTATAATTTATATTTGATGGGGGGAATTGGAAAAGACAATTTTATTCCTTTCCTAAATATAGAAAATCATAGGGAAAACTCAGAACTGAACCAAAAGATTTGCAGTAGAGGATCTCCACTCCTACTGCACACTCGCTTCACATCAAGCAGCTTTAAATAGATGAGTACTTGGCCATAGCCGTGAGGAAAGAGAACAGAATCTCTGAGGGTGGATTATTTTTAAAACCTATGGGTGATTTTAATAGGTTAGCATAGTTGAGAATCACTCTTTAAGAGAAACAAAAAATATAAGAATGATCATAAGAATATTTTGGGGAACACTGTTCAGACATTTCTATTTGTTCAAAGACATGAGTTGCATGAAGGATGGCTGTTCCCAAAGCAGCACCATCTCACAGATTTGATGCTGTCCCTGCTCTCATGTAACAGTGGCTGGGGAGATGAAACGCTGCTTTCTTGTCACAAGCTGGATAGAAAAACATATTTAGACAATTACGTGTTCAGAAAGGCAATGTTCAAATGTCCCGAGTCACTGTAAGAGCTTTCTCCTTGTGGTTCCCAACTGTAATAACAACCTTTTTGTTGCCCCACCTTACTGACCTTTCTTAGAAGTTTCTAATGCTTTCTGAAAATGTGCCTTTTCACCTCATGTATATAGTTAAATTCTCTCTAATGTCAGTTAGGAAATTTATAATTAAACTTATAAGCTACTGTTGAATACAATTTCTGGGAACCACTCCATGGAAACTAGTACAGTGTTATTTTTTCTTTCTTGTGGATGTAGTTAAAAGCTGCCTGTCTTTATTCTAAAAATAATTGAGTGCATGAAAATTTTGAAATATGGCAGTTAAGGATTCTTGTGCTTCCACTACTTACTTTGCTAATCTGGATAAAGAAAACAGAAAACAGAAAACAATTTTGGCATTTGGATCCTCATCTACTATTAAATTATTTCTATGGTTAAGATTATTTTAGTTTTGTAATGTAGCATTAGAGGATTTTGTCCCATAACTTGAATATTTTCAGAAAATTATCCTTTGTGGAACAATGGGAAGTCTGGTCATGGTGATTCCAGATCCCTAGATAATTATGTATCTTGTATCAGGCAAAACACAATCTTAGAAAGTTGAATGAATAACCCTTTGGAAGCACTACACATTTTCCTCTTTTTCCCCCTCATACCTCCTCCATCCCCCTTTCCTTCTCTTCATCCACATTCTCCTCCTCCTCTCTTCCTTCAAGTCATCGTCATCATCATTGCCATAGTCATCATCACCACCAACATCATCACCACCAACATCATCACCCTGATTCTTCTTATTTTGTTTTCTGAGTCATTTGAAGCTATGATTTTAAACAGGGAACCTCCAAAAAGACTCCACCAAAAGGCTTTACACACTTTTAATAACAGAGAATATCTTATCTGACTTGATGTATCAGGTGGTGACTACTAGAAACACTGAGAAACACTGAGCCAGAATTATGATACAAGAAAGATTTTTCATTTGGTTTCATAACCTTGAGGAGCACAAACACAAGATTCTAAAGCCAATCAAAATGATGGTTCTCCCATATCCCCATTCATCTGTATTTTTTGCCTGATCTAAACTGAAAGAACATAGGGAGGCAGTTCAAATGCTGGGTTTAGCATGAGATCCTCGAATCTTGTTTAGGATAAACAGAGTCATTATATTAGAAAGCTTGATATTCCTTGATAGAGATAAGATCAAACTTTTAATTGAAGCAGGGATTGTTTTGAGAATTGGTAACCAAAATTGCTAACAAGTTTGGGTCAACATAAGTCATTTATCCCAGCAGAAATCATGGAACATACTGGTGCCATGGCTCAATAGACTAATCCTCAGCCTGTGGCGCCGGCACACGGGGTTCTAGTCCTGGTCGGGGCGCTGGATTCTGTCCCGGTTGCACCTCTTCCAGTCCAGCTCTCTGCTGTGGCCCAGGAGTGCAGTGGAGGATGACCCAGGTCCTTGGACCCTGCACCCGCATGGGAGACCAGGAGGAAGCACTGGGCTCCGGGCTTCAGATTGGCGCAGTGCATTGGCCACAATGCGCCGGCCGCAGCGGCCATTGGAGGGTGAACCAACAGAAAAGGAAGACCTTTCTCTCTGTCTCTCTCTCACTGTACACTCTGCCTGTCAAAAAAAAAAAAAAAAAAAAAAAGAAATCATGGAACTTATTCCAAGGTTAACATAAAGTGGCTTGGTCCTCAGTAAATCAGATACTAGGTGAAAAAGTCTGAATTTGTGAATTGTTTAACTTAAATTACAGATTAAAAGCAGATAAATGTTAATACTAAAATTTGTTTGGTGCTATACAGCTTCAATCCATGTTTTCATACTCTCATTGAATGTGTAGGTTTACACATCTTGTTTTAAATCTCATTTAGTGTTTATAAAGTCTCTGTCAGTTCAATAATATATTTCCAGTTTTCTAATTTATGCCATAATTACAGTGTAGAGAATTAAATCACTACTAATAAATACACAAAAATAGCAAAGCTGAGATGAACCCAAGACTATTTTTTTTTATTTATTCTTTCTTCTATCTTTAGCTGATACACAAACAATTCTATGTATCTTTGGGGTACCATGGAATGTTTCTATAAATATATAGACTGTGTAATGGTCCAACAGGGTAAACATATCTGCCCGTTCAAACATTTACCATTTCTTAATAGTGAAAACAATAACAAGAACTTTACATTGAGTTTTATTTTTAGAGAAATGTATAGTACATTATTATTATCTATAGTCCCTCTACTGTGCCATAGAACACCAGAACTTTTTCCTCCTCTCTGTTAGTACCTGTTAATCATTTCCCTTTGCCTCCTTGCCCTCCCTTGTGCCACCCCCACCCCCCCACACTGGCCTCTGGTAACCACTTTTATACTCTTAACTCCTAAGACACCAACTTTATGCTCCTGGTATAAGAGAGATCATGTGACACCTGCCTTGGTCTGTTTGGCTTATGTCACTTAACATAATGCCCTTCAGTTCCATCCATGATGGTGCAAATGGAAAGGTTTCATCTGGGTAGTACTATAATATTATATGTAATACATTTTCTTTATTCCTCAGTTTATTAACTCCTGTTTTCTTCTAGTAGTTTCACATTTTCAGGTTTTACATTGAGGACTTTAATCAATTATGGGTTTATTTTTGCACACATCAAGAAATGGGGGTCTAGTTTCATCCACATGTGACTTATAGGTTTCCCTTTAAGACACATGTCCCTGTAAGACCATTTTTTCAATGTGTTATCTTAGCATCTTCATGAAAGAATAATTGGCTGTCGATAAGCAAGTTTATTTGTAATTGCTCTATTCTGTTCAGTAAGTCTAGATGTTTCTATGTTGTTTCATCCTGGACATTAGTCTATAAATTTCTTTGCTATTTGCATCCTTGTCTGATTTTAGCACCAAAATAATGCTGGATTTCTAAAATGAGTTTGGATAAATTCTTTCCTCTTCTATATTTTTGGGATAACATAAGAAGAATTAATATTAATTCTTACTTAATTGTTTGGTAGAATCATCAGTGAAGCCATCAGATACTGGGCTTTTCTTTGATGAGAGTTTATTTTTTAATCATTTTTTAATCTCATTTATTGTTATTGGTCTTTTAGAAACACTGTTTCTCCATGATTCAATCTTGTTAAGGTATATGTGTCCAGTAATTTGTCCATTTCTTATAAGTACCAATTTTGCCAGTGTATAGTAGTTAATAAATAATATTCTCCAATCTTTTCTATTTCAGTGGTGTCAGTTGAAATGTCTTCTTATATGTCTGTGATTTTCTGTATTTGAATCTTCTCTCTTTTAATCTTAGTTTAGCTACGAGTTTTCAATTTTGTTCATCTTTTCAAAGAATCAGAAATTCATTTAATTAATTTTTATGAATTGTTTTAGTCTACTTCATTTATGTCCCCTACATTTTATTTCATCCTTATACTAATTTTTAGTTTGATTTATTCTTATTTTTCTCATTTCTTAAGGTGCTGTGGTAAGTTGTTTATTTTTGATATGTTTGCTTTTTAAGTAAATGGTTACTTCTGTATACTTTCCTCTTGCTACTTCTTTTACTGTGTCCTGTAGGTTTTGTTATGTAGTGCTTCTATTTTGTTTCAAATTTTTTGATTTCCTTCTTTATTTTTTCTTTGATCAATTGAATGTTCAAGAGTAATTTGTTTAATTTCTATGTGTTTATGTAGTTTCCAGAGTTTTCCCTATTATTTATTTTTATCATTTTAATCACATTATGGTCAGAAAATATGCTTTATATGATTTTGTCTTTTTAAAATTTGTAGAGGTTGTTATATGAACAAGAATATGATATATTCTGCAAAATGCCTCATGTTCTATTAAAAGGAATAAGTATTCTGGAGCCATTGAATGAAATGTTTGATAGATATCTGTGAGATCTAATTTACCTAAGGTGAAATTCAACTTTTATTTATTTTTTGAATTTATGTTTGCATGAGCTATATATTTCTGAAAGTGGAATTTTAACTTTACTATATTACTGTATTGAAATCTTTCAGTCCCTTCAGGTCTATTAATATTTGCTTTCTGTATCAGAGTACTCTGAAAATGTGTGTATATATATTCACAATTTTTTCTCTCTTGTTAGGTGGAGTAATTTATCATTATTAATGGCCTTTCTTGTCTCATTTTGGAGATAACTACAGAGAATGCACAGAAATCCATTTACTTAGATGTATCTAACAGTAACTTTGAAATATATAAGATAAAAAATACAGAATTGATCATGATAAAGAAATTTAAGCAAAATAGATTTAGAAGGAACATATCTCAAAACAATCAAAGTAATATATGGCAAACCCACAGCCAACACATATTATATGGGGAAAATGTGGAAGCATTTCCTTAAGATCTAGAACCAGACAAGGATGCCCACTTCCACAACTGTTATTCAATATAGTTTTGGAGGTTTTAGCCAGAGCCATTAGGAAAGAAAAAGAAATCAAACAGATGCAAATTGGGAAAGAGGAATTCAAATTATCCCTCTTTGCAGATGACATGATTCTGTATATGGGGGTACTGGAATAGTCTAAGAGAGTTTGGCAATGTTGCAGCTTATAAAATCAAAACACAAAATAATAGCATTTGTAAACACAAACAATGCCATGACTGAGAAAGAATTTGTATGATCAGTGTCATTAAGAGCAGCTACAAAAAATGTCAATATCTTGGGATAAATTCAACTAAATATGTAAAAGATCTCTACAATGAAAATTATAAAATATTAGGGAGGATATAGAAAAGATATAGGAAAAATGAAAAAAAATTCTTCTATGTTCATGGGTAGTAAGAATTAATATCAAATTAATATCAAAATGTTGATATTACTGAAGTTTGCAGCTTCCATGCAATTCCAAGCAAAATACCAAGGAAATTCTTCTTCTTCTTTTTTAAATATTTATTTAATTATTCATATGAAAGGGTAACAGAGAAGGAGAGATAGAAGCAGAAAGAGAGAGAGAGAGAGAGAGAGAGAGAGAGAAATATTCCACCTGCTGCTTCACTTGTCAAATATACACAATGGTCAGGGCTGGACCAGTCTGAAGCCAGGAGCCAAGAGTTTCATCTGGGTCTCCCATATGGGTGGCAGAGCCCAAGGACTTGAGTCATCTTTGGCTGCTTTCAGGTGTATTAGCAGGGAGCCAATTTGGGAGAGGAGCAGCTAGGATAGAAACCAGCACCCGTATGTGATGCTGGTGCTGCAGGCAGCAGCTTAACCTGCTATACCACAGTGCTTGCCCAAAGACATTGTTCTTATATCTAGAAAAAAACAATGCTAAAATTCTTATTGAAACATGAGAGAGACCAAAGAGCTAAAGCAATCTTAAACAAAACAAAACAAAACAAAAAAAAAAAAAAAAAAAAAAAAAAAAACTGGGGCATCACAATACCAAGTTTCAAAATATACTACAGTGCAGTTACAATTAAAATAGCTTGGTACTGGCACAAAAACAGACATATAAACTAATGGAACAACATACAAACCTCAGAAATTAATCCACACAGCTTCAACCAACTAATTTTTGACAAACAAGCTAGAGTCAATATGTGGAGAAAGGACAGTCTCTTCAACAAATGTGTTGGGAAAATTGAACTGATGCATGCAGAAGTATAAAATAAGACATCTTGCCTTATACCCTATACAAATTCAGCTCATAATGGGTCAAGAATCAATGACCCAATACCATCATATTACTAGAATTAAACATTGGGGAACCTCTGCAACACATTGGCATACGCAAAGTGTTCTTGGAAAAGATCCCAGAAGCATGGGCAATATAAGCAAAAATATACACATGTGATTACATCAATATAAGGAGCTTCTGCATTGCAAAGGAAGCACTCAACAAAATGAAGAGGCAACTGACAGAATGGGTATAAACAGTTGTAAACCATGCAACTGATAATGGATTAGCATCCAAAGCTATAAAGAGCTCAAGAAACTCAACAACAACAAAACAAACAATCCAGTTAAGAGATGGGCAAGGGATTTGAACAGCAGCCATTTTTTGAAAGAGGAAATTTAAATGTCAATAGACACATGAAAAAATTCTCAGGATCACCAGCCATCAGGGAAATGCAAATCAAAAACACAATGTAATTTTAACTCACTCCAGTTAGAATGACTATAATCCAAAAATTAAAAGATAATAAACACTGGAGAGTATGTGGAGAAAAGGTACCTTAATACCTTGTTGGTGAAAATGAAAACCAGTGCAACTATTATGGAAGAGAATATGGAGATTCCTCAGAAGTCTGAAAATAGATCTACTTTGGGACCAAGCAATCACACTCCTGAGAATTTACTCAAATGAAATGAGAAAATTAGCATATGAAAGAGTTGTTTGTAGCCCCATGTTTATTGCAGCTCAATTCACAATACCTAAGATATGGAATCAGCCCACATGTCCATCAACTAATGACTTGATAAAGATAATGTAGTATACATTCAATGGAATATTACTCATCCATAAAAATTGAAATTCTGTCCTTATGCTTAGTGAAATAAGCATCCCAAAAGAGAAACATCATGTGTTTTCTTTGATATGTGGTAGTTACTACAGAATCCAAAAAAAGTGTAAGAATGAAACTAATATTTTATTAATTCAGTATTGTTTTTAGCCCTTTCCTGTACCCCTGTGAATAGTGGTCTTTCTACCTTTCATTTGTTGAACATTGTTGTTAGTGATGCTTTAAGTCTGTGATTATACAGTAAATTGAAATTATGTTCTTGTAAAAATTAGAGGAAAAAAGAGAGGAAGAATTAATTGGGGGAGGAGGAAAGAAAGGAAATATGATTATATTTTTAGAATTGTATCTATGAAATACATGAACTCTATTTTCCTTATAGTAATAAGATATATAAAAAAAGAAATGGACAAATCAATCAGTATAATGACAAAGAAATATAAGTAAAATACTTTCCCAAGCCTGCCTGCCATAGAGAAATAAAGCTGTGCTTTGTGGTTTCTAATTATGATTTTAAGTTCCTGTTGCCAGAGATTTGGATTGAATAGATTAAAAAAATGGGAAATCATGTTGATAATTTTCAAAAGTTCCTTTAGTATACATGTACAGCTCAGCTTGGGAATGACTATTCTCTGACTAGCTTTTTGAAAAACTTTTACATTTAAAACTGCTTAAACTCTGAGCAAGGAATATCAGGAATCTGTAGGAGTCTCAGTTGTCTGATTAGCGAGAAAAATGTGGAGTTACCAAGTGTTAAGGTGGATTCGTTCTGAGAGGAGGAGCATGGTGGGGGCAAGAGGCGCGGGGTCACTACAGAGACCGCGGGAGTCAGGTGAAAGCAGGCCAGAGGCGAGCAGCCTGCAGACTTGTTTATTTCAGTTGGTACAGCAGCTTATATAGCCAAGGCAGCCAATCCGGTCAAGGGGAGGTCTATGCCCTAACCAATCACAGCCTGTTGCCAGGCAGGCTCCGTTGTTATGTGGTTTCCAAAGCCATCCAAACACAGCCTGTTGCCAGGCAGTTTCCGTTGCCAGTGGCCATCTTGGCATGGCCTTCTCATTCCACCACAACCAAGATGACTTATTTGTTTTTATTGAGAATTATTATTTGAAAGTCAGAGTTACAGAGAGGGAGAAACAGAGAGATGGAGATAGAGAGAGATAGAGAGATAGAGATAGAGATAGAGATAGAGAGATAGAGAGAATCTTCCATCCACTGGATCATTCCCCATATGGTCTAAATGGCTAATGCTGGACCAAGCCATAGCCAGGAGCCAGGAGCTTCTTCTGGGTCTCCCATATGGGTGGTAGGGGACCAAGTAGTTGGGCCATCTTCTGTTTCTTCCCCAGGCCATTATCAGGGAGCTGGATTTGAAGTGGAACAGCTGGGACATGATCTGTTGCCCATATGACATGCTGGCCTCATAGGTGGTAGCTCTACCTGCTATACCACAATGTTGGTCCCAAAATGTCTTCTAATGATTAAAAATATATAAATATAAATGCAAAATGAGAAAGTTTGATTTAATTTGCTATGGCCAAAGTTTGCTTGCAAATTTAATGCATTGTCTATTTAAATGCTGGTTATTTATTTTGTTGTTTTTGATTTTTGAGTGATGCAGATTTCTAACAAATATACTAAATGAAAATTTCAAATTTTTCTAGGTCAGCAACCGTTTTCTGGCTTGGTACTTTGTAAACTCTTCTTTTGTAAAATGGAAACTGCCACCTTTTGTGGGGTTTGGAGGGAATATTTATAAATCACTGGCTGAGAGTACATAATAAGAATGTTATTTCTTCTACAGAAACATGTAATCTGGTTAGGGAGACAAAACACAGAAAGATGGTAGAGTTCCCTGTAAGGCAATGTGATCAGGCTTCTTAGTGTGAGTTCAGTGATGTTGTCCTTCTCCCACCTCAGAAATGCATGTATACTCAGGGAGACAATCAAAAGAGGTTGACTTCAACAGAAGGTTTTCTTGCTGTTTCTATGACAACCAAAATAAAATAATCACAACACTTAACTTGAACCTTTAATGAAGTTTAGTCAGCAACATTTGCTGAGCACCCACTGTGTGCAAAGAAGTGCACTCGAACAGGATGGAAAAAAAATAAAAATATATACATTTATATAAATAATATACATGTTATTTATATTTTATATAATATACAATACATATTAATATATACCATATAACACTATACATTATATATTATATAATATTACATAATAATATTAATATTATATATTAATAGTATATAATATAATATAATATATATTGCATATAAAATATAGAATATATATTTTAAATAATATATAACTCTCTCTCTCTCTCTCTCTCTCTATATATATATATATATATATATATATTGCCTGATATATTGACTGGAAGTGTAAACTTCCAGGAGAAAATAACTTTCTGTACAGAAATATCTTCTGAAACAAACAAAAAATCTTGCCTCATATTTACAAGTTAGTTTTAAAAGGTTTATGTTAAGTTGTAAGTGCTTCTTTCTGTATTTCTACACAAATGAAATGACAAAGGAAATAGCAGAAATTGTTCCCTACACCATAATGATTCATTAGTTGACTTAATATTTGTACACTAATTTTTTACACTTTCAAAAATTTCATTTAAGGTATACAAGTTTCATGTATTTCATATATACAGATTTAGGAACATAGTGATTATTCCCACCCTACCTTCCCTCCCGCCCATGCTCCAACACTTCTTCCTCCTCCCTCTACTATTACACTCTTAATTTTTAGATAGATCTATTTTCAGTTTACTTTATACTCATAGGTTAGCCCTACACTAAGTAAAGTGTTCAATAAATAGTATGTAGGAGAAAAACAAAACAAAACACTGTTCCTCAACAATAGAGCCAAGGGCTTTAAACAATCATAGGATCTCAAAATGTCCATTTTACTCCAATAAATTATGCTATAGGTATTGTATTTGTTACTCCAGATCAGGGAAAACATAGGATAGCTGTCTTTTTGGGGACAGGCTCATATCACTAAGTATAATGGCTGCATTCATTTGGTTGCAAAAGATAGGATTTTGAACTCTATTCTAGCAGATTGTCTGCTAATAATGAATACAGATAAAAGGTGTTTTCCCAAGTGTTGCCTTATTTGAAGAATCCTAAGAAGGTAAGGTTAAATACAAAGGACATCTTCAAACAGTGGTAAACAGTGATACAGTTAAAGTTACTTTCTCATAAAAACACATTATATATTGACCAGACATATAATGTTAAAATCAAAACTAAAAACATCTTTCCTCCAAGTTCCTACAGCTGTATGTGCACTGTCCATATCAGGCTAGATTATATGCCAGTTATCTCCAATAGATCTTCATAATCATTTAAAATTCTTAGTGAATAACATTTCCCTTGATGTTCACCTCTTTAATTCACTGTTTTCTGGAGCAGATTTCCTCCTATATTTATTTCGCTCAGGTTAATTTTGAAGTAGATTGTTATTTTTGAAGATTTACCTATTTATTTATAATACAGAGTTCCAGGGATGGGGGGGGGGCAAAGGAGAGAGAGGGAGACGGGGAGAGAGAGAGAGAGATTCCATCTGCTGTTTTACTCCTCAAATTGTCAAAATAACTTGGTCTGATCCAGGTGAAACCGAGGAGCCTTCATCTCCATCCTGGCCTCCCATGTGGATGGCAGGAACCAAGTACTTGGACTGTCCCTCTGCTGCTTACCTAGGCACATTAGCAGGGAACTGAGTCAGAAGTAGAGCAACCAGGACTTGAACTAGACTCATATGGTTGATCAATGTCACCGATGGAGGTTTACCTCACTGTACCACAATCCCACCCCAAATTTTTACACATTTATTATTATGTTCTTTCATTCATCATTATATTGCTCAACTTCCTTAACCAAAGCCAAGAATTAGTGAACATTGAGATTTAACACATAGACATGTGAGTATGTAATATGCTTGTATGCTTGCATCTATTCAACTTTTAATTTTTTTCTTGCTACACAATTAATTGAAGTACCTTATAATAAACAATAAGGGGAGGGTGTTTGGTACAATGGTTGAGACACCTGTTGAGACACTATATCTGGCACTGGAGGCACTGCGTTTGAATTTTAGCCTTTCCAGTATCAGGGAATATCTGGTCCACACCTGAAAAATCATTTGGTCTGGTGCTGCCAAGGCAACAGCAGGTGGCACTCAAAAATCAATAAATCTATAACGGGCTAATTTTCAAGTTGATAATTTTGTGCGGCCCATAAATTATGCTATAAATATCCAAATGGCCTTTGATAGGAAAAATATTTCTCACCTTTATATGTGCACTTTGAGAGGCAGTACGTGATGACTCAAATACTTGGATTCTTGCAACCCACAAGGAAGGCTCAGGCTGAGTTCTGCATTCCAGGCTTCAGACTGCTCCAGGCTCACCTGTTAGAGGCATTTAGAGACTTAGAAAAAACTACAGAAAAAAGTATATTTGGTCTCTCTTGTTATTGTAATAAGCTAACACAAATTTAATGATTAGAAACAAGAATTGCTATCATAATTCTTTTGTTCATAAATGAGACATATGACTTATTGAATTAAAATAAAAATATCAAGAGGTTTCTCTTTCCTCATGGAAAGGTCACTTCTTGTGTTGTCCATCTGCTAGAGTCCACCTGTGCTCTTCACCTCAAGCTCCTTTCCTTCATCTTCAAAGCAAGCACCCTTTAGTCCTTTGCAGGTTGCATTTCTCTGACTCCTGATCATACACACATTTTTCTCTGACTATAGTTGGGAAACCATCTCCATTTTTAAGAATTCATGTACTTAGAATGGACTCCCTGTATAATCCATAATGACCTCCACATCTCAAAGTTGGTGACATGAATCACCTTTCTTTCTATGTAAGGTGACATGTTCACAAGTTGCATAGGGATTAGGGATGGACATGTTTGAATTACTGTTACTGTACCTACCATGAGAGTGCTAATGAATTCAACAGTAGCACTACCTCTATAGAAGCCACTACCTCTGTGTGTCTAAAGGAGAAAATCAAAGGATCAAATTTGGAAAAGGGCCCCCTCCAAGCTAGATTTAGACTTCATTTGAGAAGTTAAGAATGTATAAATGGAGGTAGGTAGATTTAGTCCTAAACTTTGATGTTTTCTCTGTCTAGTAGAAAAAAAAAACCACATAAATGAACAAAAAGCTTGGAATTAAAACTTTCCAAATAAATGAAAAAAAGCTTGGAATTAAACTTTCCAAAAAACCATAAAAGGACTCTACAATAAAACAGTATTTGGAGAAGAGTCTAATTTAGATTTTGTTATTTAAGAAGAAATCTTATGGGTTATATTAGTAGATATTTGAGTGGTATTAAGGAGAGTCATGAAAAGATTTTTAGGCACAGAAATGCAAGCTTTCTTTCCCTGTAAGTGGAGGCAGATGTAATTCCTTTTTAGAGAAATAAGAAAAACTGAATCTTGGTGCATGAGGGTAAAAGTAGAGAATATTTAGTTGGACAAGTAGATAGAGTTCAGACTACAACACAGGAAACAATGAGTAAAGTTTTGAGCTTTTATAAATGCAGGATGAGATGTAGTTTACAGGTTTTGGCAAGGTAATTTAATGTGATTTATATTTTTGAAAAATCTCTGTTGTTACTCAATAGAAAATAGATTGGGGCTTATTGATTTATCTGTTGACTTTTTAGAATCAGAGGTTTATGAAGGCAGGGACTGTTTTTTCTTCTTTGTACCTGTCACAATATTAGAATGTGGTAGGTTCTTCGAAAAGGTTTTTTTTTTTAATGAGTATGAATAGGTAAGTAATTGAGTGAATAAATATGATAAATATATAAATAAAGAGAGTTGTTTCTTAATGGAAAGTTTTACAGACATGAGAAAGAAATGCTAAGTGGTAGCAAAATGATTTAAGTATTCTGGACAAGATGAATTGCATGGTGCAGAAATTTTAATCACCTTGGCAGGTCGCCTGTACCCTGAGTGCTTGCTTGGGGTACCAAAAGAGTAAACATCACTTGCTTTTTCCCAATTTTGAGTTTCTTTATGAGCATTAGTTCTGGTGAAGGCAAGTTCAGCAAAATGGCTCTGTCAGCCCACAATGTATTCCTTACCATTGGTTTTCATGGAAGACAGTCCAATAAGCAACCAGATAGCATGAGCAGAATGTTTTTCACTAGATAAAATACTAAATTTATTTATTTTATATGTCATATATTAACTCCTTATGAATTCATTCGTTTTCTGCAGCATAAACTCTTTCCAAATAGCTCCCCAGAATTGCTGTCAGGTTGGCACTACCTGGATTACATACAGTTCTGCATCTTTTGGCATCTAGTTCTCTTTACTGAATTTCCTCTTTTTTAGGTCTAGATCATACAGATGAAAAAGCCAGAAGTGGAATCTGAAGAAACTGTCTTTGATATAGGACCAACAATTATGTCTAATACCTTTGATCTTGTCCTTTCTCTTCTTTGAGTTTGAGAACAATTAACTGCTCTTCTGTTCTCTTTCCTCTATTTGTTTCCTCTTCTTTCTTTTCTTCCTTTCTCTCTCTCTTCATTTCTTTTATTATCACACTGCAGTTTATCCATTCTATTATTTTTGAAGGCAATTACTTATCTTCTATTTCTACTAGTTAATCTTGCAGTTTTCCTGCTTCCATGAAATTGTTTCATTCCATCATCAGTGTTGTCTCCTGTTTAAACCAGGCTCATGGCCTCCTACACCTTCTTTCTAGCATTGTTCTGTACTGTAACAGGGTTGGAAAAAATGGGAAGTAGTGAAATGATAGAAAGTGATGAAATGCTCTCTTTTTTTGGACAGCCTGAGTGGACAGTGAGAGAGAGAGATAGAGATAAAGGTCTTCCTTTTCCGTTGCTTCACCCTCCAATGGCCACCACGGCCGGCACGCTGCGGCTGGTGCACTGCACTGATCCGAAGGCAGGAGCCAGGTGCTTCTCCTGGTCTCCCATGCAGGTGCAGGGCCCAAGCACTTGGGCCATCCTCCACTGCACTCCATTGCCACAGCAGAGAACTGGACTGGAAGATGGGCAACCGGGACAGAATCCGGCACCCTGACGGGGGCTAGAACCCGGTGTGCCGGCACCACAGGCATAGGATTAGCCTATTGAGCCGCGGCGCCGGCGAAATGCTCTTGAATAGTAAAAGTATGAAGCTGAAATCATGTCAGTTAGAGGAACTGGTTAGAGGAACTGAGAGTGTAGCAAGAAGAGAGATAGGGATCAAGCAATGAAATTATGACTACAATTCATACTAAATGTGAAAATAGATTGAATAAAGTGTAGGAAAAAAAGAGGGGATACATTGTGCCATAAGAAAGGAGGGTGTTGAATTTTAAGGACTTGATATGAAAAATTAGAACAAAAATGAGATCTGAAATCTGTACTGTTTAGTGACTATGAAAAACATTGACTGAGGTCATGTGTTTACTCCTGTAGGTCTATGAATATTTAAGTAAATTTTAAGACATCTGAGGCCCATAAATATAGTATCAGTTTCATGATTTACAGAATGTCTAATTTTGTCCTATTCATTGAATATATAACTCAGCTTGTCATCTATAAAATACTCACTTTAACAACTCCTAAAAAGACCTATTGTAAGAAATTAAAAATATTGACACTATGCACTTAAAAACTACTTCTTCCTTCTCCTTACTTTCTTTTCCTTGAATTATAAAAATGAACTTCTCCTATTAATAGATTTCAAATAATAGTGTCTTTTTACAAATATTGAAATATTTGTAAATATTGAAATACTGCTAATTTGTTATGGTAATTTCTCCTTTATTTCTTAAAATTAGTTCTTCTATATGTAAATCTTCTGTATTCTTGTTTAAACTAATTTATATATTATATTAGAATGCACTTTAATTACAACTTCTATTTTATTCTTATTTTAAATTATTTATTAGATTATGAGCTGCTTGATGTTTTGTAGACAAATGTCTTAAATTTTATTAACAGTAAGCATACATATTTATGGGTTACAGTGTAATATTTTAATATGCATATTTACAATGTGTACTGATCAAATCTGCATAATCAGTGTCCCTTTTATGACATTACTTTATGAGTAGAAATCTCTATGTTTTTCATACAATACATACTAGGTTATTGCAAGTTATTGTCTCCCACTGTGTTTTGGGACGCTAGAAATTTATTCCTTCCAACTAACCCACATTGATATTTATTATCAAAATTCCCTCTATCCCACCTACCTCTCTGAGACTGAACTAATTAACATTCTGTGTTCAGAATGAGTTTTAACTGTTTGCTTTTAGCTTCCACATAGGAGGGAGAACATGCAGTATTTATCTTTCTGTGTCTATCCTATTTCACTTAATATTATGTCCTCTAGTTCCAACCTTTCTGCTACAAATGAAGAGGGTTTCATCCCTTTTAATGGATGGATCATATTCTATATTTTCTTTACCAATTAATCTGAACATGATCATGTTGGTTGATTACTTATCTTTGATATTGTGAACAGTGCTTCAATAAACATGAGAGACCAATTATCACTCTGATAAAGTGATTTCATGTCTTCTAGACAAATAGCCAGTAGTGGGATTACTACACAATACAGTAGTTCTTTTACTAGTTTAAAAATAAATCTTCATGTTAATCTCTATTCAGTGGAGAATTAGTCAGTGAGTACATTGTAAAATTAAAATATTATCTCAAAAATGTGGCCCAAAAAGAAAACAGTTTAAATGGCAGAATTGTAATTTTGTTCTTATACTTCCTTTGAATTGTTCTTTGCAATCAACTAATAACAACTCAAAGATAAATAAAATAAAATAATCTCCATATGATTTTTCATACGGGCTGTACTAAAATTACATTTCTATCAACAGTGTATCAAAAGTTTCCTTTTTAAGAAATCCCCACCAGAATTTGTTACTTTCTGTCTTTTTTGAGAATAGCAGTTCTGACTCCTTGCAGTTATGACACGTTCTGTCTCATTGTAGTGGCTCAAGATATTGAGCATTTTAACGTATATTTGTTGGCCATTTGTATTTATTCTTTTGAGAATTGTCCTCTTCATACTGGGATTGGTTGTTTTTTGTCTTTGTTTTTGTTGAATTTTTTGAGTTGCTGATATGTTCTAGATCTTAATCCTTTGTAGGATAAGTAGCTTGCAAATATGGTCTCTGATGATTCTGTTGGGTATCTTCACTCTACTGATTGTTTCCTTTTCTGTGCAGAAGCTTCTGAGCTTGAAATAATTCCTTTCTCTAGTTTAGCTTTAGTTACCTATTTTGGATGGATCTTATCCTACATCAATATCTTGAAGTGTTTCCCCGGTTTTCATCTAGAAATTTCCTAGTTTCAAGTCTTTTATACAGGTCTTGAATGCACCTTGAGTTGATTTTGGTATAACATGAGAGGGAAAGATCTAATTAGAATTGTCTACATATGCATATATAGGTTTGCCAGCAATGTTTAATGAAAAGACTGTATTTTCTCCTATCTATGTTCTTGGCACCTTTGTCCAAAATCAGTTGGCTAGTATGTATGTGGATTAATTTCGATGTTCTGTATTCTATTCTATTGATCTATGTGTTGATTTTTTTTGCCAATGCATTGCTTTTTTAATTACTGTAATTTATAGTATGCTCTGAAATCAGATAATGCGGTGCCTCAAGGTTTGTTTGTTTATTTATTTCTTAATTTCTTTATTTTCCCCAAGATTTCTCTGTTTTGGGTCATCTGTGGTTTTATATGAATATTAAGATTGCTTTTTCTAAATCTATAAAGAATGTCATTGGTATATTGATAAGAGTTGCACTGAATGTATAGATTGCCGTAGGTAGCACGAACATTTTAACAATGTTACTTCTTTAATTCCATGAACAGACAGCATCTTCCCATTTTTGTGTATTATTGATGATTTTTCATCAGTGTTTTGTGGTTTTAATTTTCGAAATCATTCTTTTATTGGGTAAAATTATTGCTAAATATTTGATTTTTGTGGCTATTGTAAATGACACTTCTTCCTTGATTTACATTTCAGCAAAACCATTATTGGTACAGAAACTGTGATAAAGTGTGACTCTTTTGTGTCTAAAGATTTTTGTATCCCATGACTTCACTGAATTGGTTCAGTTCTAAGAACTTTTTTGGTGCAGTGTTTTAAGTTTTTCCATGTAAAAATCATGTGTTCTGCAAGCATGAATATTTTTACTTCCCCCTTTTCAATTTTGATATACTTTGTGTAGTTTCTGTTTTACATTGTGTTGATGTTGTTTACCACATTTATTGATTGGTGTTGAACCACATTTAATTGATCCATCCTTTCATCCTTAGGATAAATCCCATTTGATCATCATGAATAATGTTTTTGATGTTGTATTGTGTTCAGTTTGTTAATTTTTTGTTGAAAATGTTTGCTTCTATGTTTATAAAGGATAGTGGTTTGAGTTTTATTTTGTCCTGTGTCTTTGCTTGGTTTTATTATTGAGTATTGCTGGCTTCATAACAGGTTTAATGGAGTTCCATTGTTTTCAGTACTTTGAAGTAGTCTGAGAAGTACTGGAGATAGTTCTGCAAATGTTTTTGAATAATTAAGTTGAAAAGTTGTCAGGTCTTGGGCTTTTCTTTGTTGGGAGACCTTAAATTACAGCTTCAATATTGTTACTTGCTATTAGCCTGTTTAGATTTTCTATATCTTCTTGATTTAGTCTTGGTAGGTTTTATATATGCAGGGATTCATTCATTTCTTCTTTTTTTTCAAATTTGTTAGTAGACAGTTCTTCATTATAGTTTCTTATGGTTATTTTTTAGTACTATGGAATCAGATGTAATATATCTTTTCATCTCTTATGTTATTTATTCAAATTTTTGTTTGCTTTTTTCCCAAAAAGTTAGCTTTTCCATTTGCAGACTTTTTGTTAGTCTCCAATTCATTTATTTCTCCTCTGATCCTTATTAATTCTTGCCTAAGTTTGAGATGCATCATTAATTTTTTTGAAATCTTTCTAATTTTATTTTTATTATTTTTTTCTATTCAGAGTAGAATTATTTTTTTCTTAAACTTTTATTTAATGAATATAAATTTCCAAAGTACAGCTTATGGATTACAATGGCTTCTCTCCCCCACCCCCATAACTTCCCTCCCACCCGCAACCCTCCCCTCTCCTGTTCCCTCTCCCCTTCCATTCACATCAAGATTCATTTTCAATTCTCTTTATATACAGAAGATCAGTTTAGTATATATTAAGTAAAGATTTCAACAGTTTGAACCCACATAGCAACATAAAGTGAAAAATACTGTTGGAGTACTAGTTATAGCATTAAATCACAATGTACAGCACATTAAGGACAGATATCCTACATGATATTTTTTAAAAAATTGATTAATTTTCTATGCAATTTCCAATTTAAAACCAAGTGTTTTTTTTTTCATTTTCAATTATATTTATATACAGAAGATCAATTCAGTATATACTAAGTAAGATTTCATCATTTTGCAACCACACAGAAACACAAAGTATAAAAATACTGTTTCAGAACTAGTTATAGCATTACTTCACATTGGGCAACATATTAAGGACAGATCCCACATGAGAAGTAAGTACACAGTGACTCCTGTTGTTGACTTAACAATTTGACACTCTTGTTTATGGCGTCAGTAATCTCCCTAGGCTCTTATCACGAGTTGCCAAGGCTATGGAAGCCTCTTGAGTTCGCTGACTTCGATCTTATTTAGCCAAGGTCATAGTCAAAGTGGAAGTTCTCTCCTCCCTTCAGAGAAAGGTACCTCCTTCTTTGATGGCCCCGTTCTTTCCAATGGGATCTCACTCGCAGAGATCTTTCATTTAGGTCCTGTTTTTTTTTTTTTCCCCCAGAGTGTCCTGGCTTTCCATGCCTACAATACTCTCAAGGGCTTTTCAGCCAGATCTGAATGCCTCAAGGGCTGAGGCATTCTGAGGCCAGAGTGCTATTTATGACATCTGCCATTCTATGAGTCTGCTGTGTATCCTGCTTCCTATGTTGGATCGTTTTTTCCCTTTATCATTCTATCAGTTAGTATTAGCAGACACTAGTCTTGTTTGTGTGATCCCTTTGACTCTTAGACCTATCAGAGTGATCAATTGTGAACTGAACTTGATCACTTGGACTAGTGAGATGGCATTGGTACATGCCACCTTGATGGGATTGTATTGGAATCCCCTGGCACGTTTCTAACTCCACCATTTGGGGCAAGTCCGATTGAGCATGTCCCAAATTGTACATCTCCTCCCTCTCTTTTTCCCACTCTTATATTTAAAAAAGATCGCTTTTCAGTTAAAATTTAAACACCTAAGAATAATTGTGTGTTAACTACAGAGTTCAAACCATAGTACTAGAACAACAAAAAAATACTATAATGGATAAAGTATTGCATTGTACATCAACAGTCAGGACAAGAGCTGATCAAGTCACTGTTTCTCATAGTGTCCAATTCACTTCAACAGGTTTCCCCTTTGGTGCTTAGTTAGTTGTCGCCAATCAGGGAGAACATATATTTGTTCCTTTGGGACTGGTTTATTTCACACAGCATGATTTTTTCCAGATTCCTTCATCTTGTTGCAGATGACTGGGCTTCATTGTTTTTGACTGCTGTATAGTATTCTATAGAGTACACATCCCATAATTTCTTTATCCAGTCTACTGTTGATGGGCTTTTGGGTTGGTTCCAGGTCTTAGCTATTGTGAATTGAGCTGCAATAAACATTAATGTGCAGACAGCTCTTTTGTTTGCCAATTTAATTTCCTTTGGGTAAATTCCAAGGTTTGATTTATTAATATACACTTTCTTCTTACTTCTGCTTTGATTGATTCAAACAGATTTTGATATTTTGTTTTCCCATTTACATTTCTTTCAAGCAATTTTTTAATTTCCTTTCTAAATTATTCAATGGTCCTTTGGTTATTAATGTTTTTTATTCTTCTTGATGTTTATTCCTAGTTTTAATCATTTGTGGTTTGATAAGATACATGATATGCATTCAATTTTTAAAAATTTACTGAGGCTTGATTTGTGGCCTAAAATACGGTCTATCTAAGATTGTTCCATGCACTGATGAGAAAAATGTCTATTCTGTAGCTTTTGGATGAAATATTCTATAACATACATTTTCTCTGCTATATAATTGAAATATGAATCATCTTTGTTGATTTTCTATGTAGATCATCTGTCTTAAGTCCCCTACTATTATTTATTGAATATATCTCTCCCTTAAATTTAAAAACATTCACTTTATATCTTTGGGTGGTCCTGTGTTGAATGAATATACATTTATGGTAGTTATGTCATCTTGTTGGATTAATCCTCATCAATTTTCAATGTCCTTCATCTGTTTTAGCTGTTTTGTTTTAGAGTCTCTTCTATTTGATATGAGTATAGCTATTCTGATTCATTATTTTTATTTCCCTTTGCATGATATAACTTTTTTCAAAAACTTCATCTTCAGTCTATCTGTATCTTTACTTTTGAAATGAGTTTCTTGTAGGCAGAATTGTGTTTTTTTTCTTATTGCTTTAGCCCACCTATATCTTTTAACTTGGGGAGTTTAATCTGTTCAATTTCCAGGTTTATACTGATAGAAAAGAATTAGATTCAGTCATTTTTTAATTGCTTACTAATTATTTTACTTTTTCTCTGTTTTTTTTTTCTGCCTCTCATAATTTATTGTTTTGTTTGGTCATTTTCTGTCAGATACATTTAAATTCACTTCTTCTCTTTTGTATAGTGTATTTGTCAGTGAATTTTATACTAATATGCATTTTAATGATGATGGTTATAATCCTTTTGCTCATAACATTGGACTTGTTCTAGGATTTCTTGTAGGACTGCTCTGGTGGTGGTGAATTCTCCCAGTTTTTACTTGCCTTACAAATATTTTCTTTCCCCTTCACTTATGAAATATAAGTTAATGGCATATAGTGTTCTTGGAATTTTTTTATTTCATTCAAAACTTTGAACATACCATCCCATTTTTTTTCCTGGTATGTAAGATTTCTGCCAAGAAATCTGCTATTAGCATAATGTGCTTTTCTTTAACTGTAACTTGACCTTTTTTCTCTCATTGTCTTTAGTATTCTTTTGTCTTTAACTGAAAATTTGATTATAAAGTGTCTTGAGAAAAATTGGTTTAGGTTGAATGGAGTTGGTGTCCTCGAGCTTCCCATATCTGCAGGTCTATAACTCTTATGAGTTGGTAAATTTTGAATTCTTATTGCATTACATAAGGTCATCATGTCTTTTTCTCTCCTATCTCCTTCAGGTATCCCTGTAGTATACATATTTATTTGTTTAATGGTTTTCCAGGTGTCTTATAGGTTTTCTTCATTATTTTAAATTATTTCTCTCTTTTTTTTAATTGGATTGTTTCTAAAGCCTTGTTCTCAAGATCAGAAATTCTTTCTTCCACTTGATCTGTTGTGTTGTTGAAGCATTCAATTGTATTTTTTATTTCTTTGATAGAAGTTTTCAGGTCCAAAATCCCTGGTTGATTTTTAAGGATTACTGTGCGATTTCTAGTTCATATCATGCATTGTTTTCTTAATTTCTTTAATTGTATATCTGTATTATCTTATATCTAATTGAGTTTCCTTAGAGTAATTATCCTGAATAATTTTCGCAGAAATTAATTGATTTCCTTCAAATCAGAATCTATTTCTGGTGAACTATTGTGTTGTTTTTGAGATGTTATGCTTCCTTGCATCTTTCATGTTTCCTGTGTTCCTATGTTGGCACCTGCACATCCAATGTAATAATTCCTTCTGTTTTATGTGGTAATTTTCTTTGGAAAATAGTTCTTTTATCTGGATAGAATATGGAGCTTCTTAGGGAGTTGCTTTGGCTTTGGGTTTTAGATGAGTAACCTCAGTAATTTCTTCATCTCTAATCAATGATGTCAAAGTGTATATGAGTGCCATAGTTGTCTAGTCTGCCTTAGTTTGGGAAGGTAATGATATGACTTTGAAGTGGACCTGAATGTGTGGAATGCAGTTAGGATCTTCACTCATTCCACAGGTGAGAAGTTTCCCTGAGATGCATGGAACAGCCAGTTGCAGACCCATAACTACAGGTGTAGTGAAATTCTTGCCCAGCTTTCTCAGGTAACTCTGCAGAATATAGTTTCAACAGTCCCAGTCCCAGAGCTGCAGGAGTATATCTTACCCAGGTCCCATACAATGAACACAGGCTATCCTGGGGTTTGTGCACCAATAGGTGCAGGCCCTGAGTAAAAGAATTCTGATAGAACCTTCCTCACTCCCTTCAGTGGAATGCAGTTGTCCCTGAGTTGAAAAGTAGCCACAGTCCCAGTCCCATATCTGCTGGATGCAGTGGGTCCTTATCCAGGTCTCACAGTTGAATGTGGGTTATGTTGGGGACTATGTATTATAATACATAGTGTAGCCACCAGCTCAAAGCAGAGAAATTGCAGATATTTCCCTCCAGGTCCCATCAATGAGTGCGTTACTCCAGGGATTGTAGCACCAACAGTGGTAGTCCCAGAGCTGCAGGGTGCAGAAGAGACTGCCACAAGTTTCCACAGTGCGTGCCAGGGTGACAATAGGACTCGTGTCCTGACCACCTAGCATCCAGTACTAAGAGATGCAAAAGGAGATTTCTATAGGATGGGTCTTCTGGACTTGTATATTGGCTATAGTTGGCACTGAGTCCCATGAAGCACAAGGAAATTTCCCTTGACAGCACAGCATGTTCAAGCATGGTTCCAGTGACCAGTAATGCTTCAGCTGCAGGATGCAAAGAGAACTGATATCTGTCTTGTGAAGTGCCCTAACTTTTGGTGGTGTTGGAGGTATCTGCTGTCCATAATACAGAACAGAGTTTAGTGGTGGCAGTAGTGCAGCAGCTGAGGTTTCAGGCTCTGGGGACAGGAAGGGGCAGTGTGTGTCTCCTTTTTTTTTGGATCAACGTAGTCACTCAGACTCCAGGTGGCTTTCTAGACTGGATTTAAAACCAGTGAGGACTGTGGAACTCTCCTGGAGTTAAGGCTGTTGATATGCAGCATTAGTGGGGGTCATGGAGCTGTCTGGTTACCTTTTCTAAGCAAGACGGTATTCCCCCCTCCCCAGCTTGGTAATATAGTGAGGGCTGCAGCATGCTTTGTTTCTCTCTTGCTCAGCTGGCTTTAAGAGACTCTGTACTAGTTAGAGTTCCTATCACTTAACTGAAGTTTTTCCCTCAGTCAATCTCCTAGAGATATGGACCTTCATCTGTTGCTCTGGTTTTAATCTGTTATGCAGGTGAGTGTTGGACCTCTCTGATGTGTTTTTTTATTTGTTTGTTTTAAATTTTTGGGGCTGACCTTGTGGCTTAACAGGTAAAGATGACACTTATGATACCAGCATCCCATTTGGGCCACTGTTTTGTGTCCCAGCTGTTCCACTTCAATTCCAGTTCCCTGCCAGTGGCCTAGGAAAACCAGTATAAGATGACCCAAGTGCTTGAGGTCCTACCACCCATGTGGGAGACCTAGATAAAGCTCCTGGCTCAGCCCTGGTAATTGAGGCCACCTGGGGAGTGGACCAGTGGATGGGTGATCTCTCCTCCACCCCCAACTCTGGCTTTTCAGTACATAAATAAATCTTTTTTTTTTTTTTAAATCTGTTTGTGGTTCATGGGGAAAGAGAAAGATACCAGGTTTAGTCATGTTATTTTACATCTCTTTGCCTCAATTTCTTCATTTGTAAATATAGGAGTTTTAAAATTTATTTATGTTTTGTTTACTCAAAGATAGAGAATGACTGAGAAATAGAGACAGAGAGACAGAGAATGATCTACTAGTTGGTTCTCTCCCAAAATGCCAGGAACAGTCCAGGGGGGCAGAGAGAAGCCAGGAGCCTCAAACTTGATCTTCATCTTTCATGCAGATGGCAGGAAGCCTTCACTGCTACATCCCAAGGTATGCATTAGCAGGAAGCTGTAATTGAAAGAAGAGCTGGGACTCAAAACCAGGCACTCTGATATGGAATGTAGGTATCCCAAGTGGCAACTTAATGATTGAAACACACCCATCCCTGAACAGTAATTTTAACAGTGCTTCTTAATAGGACAGCAGTGAAGAATATATAAATTATGTACCATAAGTTCTCAGAAAAGTGATGGGCTTTCACTTGTATTGGTCAATATTAACAATTTAGACACAAATGAATTCTATTGTCAAATTATCTTAACTTCATAGAAGGTGTCAGTTTTGAAAATTGTGTTTGAAGAACAACTCACTAGGTTCTCATCAAAGTTGGGAAATTGCACCATTGAGGACTGATGTACTATTTCATTTGCCAGCTTGATCCAGAGATACGTCTCATAATCTACATTTATTTTTAATTATTCTTAGTTGTGAAGGTTAAGCCAATTATTTTTTTCTTTTAATCATAAGAAAATATGTTGAGATTCTCCCATTATTTGTGAAAGTCCATGGTTTACTTGTAAAGTAGATGATTTTATTTTGTTTTTCAAAGTTTCATGAGTAAAACTTCTCCATTCTAACTCTTTGAAAACCTAAAGTTTAATTACTTTACTAATTTGGAGGGAAAGTTGATGATTTTTAAATAAAATTAAGCCAAGAAGTTGCACTTAGACAAGAACATAATAATGTCTTTTTTCTTCTTCAAAGTCAGAATCATTTCACAGTAGCTTTCAGATTAGCCATTAGCTTGACAACCTTAAAGAACACATCAGATTCTGAAATGTGAATTTAAAAATATATTCAACTGCAAAGATCTTTAAAGACAATTTCCCACCTTTTTTTCTTAAATAATCACACATCAGTGACCAACACTCAAAACCTAAGGCAAATTCTGTTTTCTACAAAAGAATGTCAAATTATTGGTAGCTTAAAACCTTATTATCTCTATTTAAAGAAACTTCCTTGTCCTCCAAGAATTCATGAATAAATAAATTAGAAGATACTGGAAATATATATATATATATATATATATATATATATATATATATATCTGAAACACAGCACCTTTCCTCTGTTGAAGACTTGGAATGGAAATGTGTGAACAGCAGCATGAGCCTAAGGGTTAGTCACTCTATGCAACTATGTATTCCTTGGGAATTGCTCAGTGTTGGGAATGGAAGATGAAAGGCATGCTTTAAACGAAGGCAGGAAGAGTAACAAGAGGAACTTCTGTGTTCTCAGAGTTTACAACATATCATCATCTTTACTGAAACTCCAATATTTGACATGATAAGATAATTCAAGTAAAATTCATGCTGAATAATCTTTGTTGGGCAAAATGGATGGAAAGAACATACTTTAAACTGTGGCTATATGATGAACTTCTAATCAATTTAATAGTAAAATATAATCTTATGTCTAGGAAAATAATGTGACATGGACAGTCAACAAACACCAACAATGAAATAGGTGTTGTGAGCAGTTGAACCTAGAGACCTATATAAAATATGTGTATTCTCTACTCCATTATTCCAATATTATTAATAATATTCCATTATTAAAACTTACAGTACCATACTTATTTTCTCTGGCATTGTTTTCCTTTTAAGTGGTGAGTACCTGCTTAGTCTGTATCACAGTTTTTACCTAATTAACAAATTGACATACTAAGCTATACAATCTATCCATCAAAGAACCACATTTATACTGAATTCTAAACACATATTTCTTAATTTATATTGAATTATGTTTGTTATATACATCAGTCAAAATGTGTTCCTGTGAGAACAATAATAAGTGAAGTTAGCCCTCACTATCCAATGATTCCTTAATCTGTGGATTCGAACTGTTGTGAATGTGTGTTCTGGCATAAAATAGAATTCAAAGTAGAGACAGAAGTAAAGTGTAACAATGAGAACATGATTCATTTAAAGGAGAAAGTGAGTATACATCCATGGATGAGTGAAGCTCCATAGAGAGAAAAGAGAGCTATCCAGGAGAATGTGAGGGAAGGCATAATGAGAGCTGCCCCCTGTCCAATGGTTCCTTTTGTGGGGTAGGGCTTGGTGCCTTACTGAATTTACAAATGGGGTATAGTTTGGGTGGGATTTCGTGCTTGTGAGGTTTTCTGGGAAAATTTCACAGCCTCTCCATGGTGGAACTTAGCTTACACATGCTCATCATGGCATCTTCTCTTTCTTGGTCCTAGAGAAAACTCAGGACATAGAAACATGTGTTTGCTGGATTGGCATGTAAAGGTGTAGCATTAAGATGATGGACTGGCTGGCGCCACGGCTCAATAGGCTAATCCTCCATCTGCGGCGCCAGCACACCGGGTTCTAGTCCCGGTTGGGGTGCCAGATTCTGTCCCGGTTGTTCCTCTTCCTGTCCTGCTCTCTGCTGTGGCCCGGGAGTGCAGTGGAGGATGGTCCAAGTCCTTGGGCCCTGCACCCGCATGGGAGACCAGGAGAAGCACCTGGCTCCTGGCTTCAGATGGGCGCGGTGCGCCGGCCACAGCGGCCACTAGGGGGTGAACCAACAGAAAAGGAAGACCTTTCTCTTTGTCTTTCTCTCTCTCACTGTCCACTCTGCCTGACCAAAAAAAAAAAGAAAAAAAAAAAAGATGATGGACTACAGATAGAAACTGTGGAAAATTTTATAGCACACATACTTCTTAGCTAATTCTCTGCCTAGTACGGGACTTATATTAAATCAACTGCACATGAAAATATTCTTAAAAAAATTGTTTCTGTACTAAACATTTTCATATTTCTTTTCTTGTCATAATTTCCTAACAAATATAACAACTATTTATGTAGTATTTATATTGTATTAGGTATTATAATTAATCCAGAAGTGATTTATAGTATACAAAATGAGATACATGACGTTTTATAAATACTAAAATATTTTATATAAAGGCCTTGGGCATCTGTGGATTTTATAATCTGCAGGAGTTCTGGGAAACACGCCCCCATAGAAACATAGAGAGAGTTCTAAAGCTAATTCAGAGCATATAAGCATTCTCCTTTTTTCACATTTCATTTCAGAGCCGTTTTGAATTTACAAAACAAAAATTTTGAGGTAGTAATACAAAGAATTCCTATATACCCTCACCCAAGTTCCCCTACTAAGTTCCCTTAATCATACTAAAATAGTCTTTATATAAGGTCAGAGGGCTTGCTATATAACACATGAAGATGCCATAATTTTTTTTCTGAGAACAAGTATAATAGTGCTTTTAGAAACTGCAGGCTGTCTACGACATTGCTTTTCCTAAATATAGATATTAGTGGAATACAATAGTTGCTAATGGGCTATTGAACAACAGGACAGAAAGGAAGCTAGACTGCGGTGATACATGCCGTTTAGCTAGTTCTTTAAGTAGCCACCAGGTTAAAGCACTGGTTATTTCAGGCATCAGTCTGAGAAGCAGTACAAAGGGGTTAAAATTTGAAAGAGGCCACACCTCAATTTCTGCTGGTAGGAAGTATCATGTTGGCTTATCAACTCATTGTTAGCAGGACATGTGGCAGGAATCTTTTCCACTTAAAAAAATTGAATGAGATTCTGAACATAGTCATCTTACTAGATCTTATCTAGAAAAACTAGACATACTCCCCAAATGGAGAATAAAGTGTGACTATTTGGGAGGGTGAAAAGAATTTTAGAACATTTCAAAGTCTAAATTTTATGAAGCAACATAAAATTCCCAGAGAGGAGCTAGCTAACTTCATATTTGCATATGAAGTATGACCAATGATTCACTCTGAAAACAATGGGAAGGTAAATTTATAATTTAACTCAGGGTCTGCATAGCATGGTGTAAATGAATCAAACACTATGCAATAAATTTCATGGACAGTTAAGTTTTAGTTCTGGCAGAGTAAATCACAGGTGGCCTCCCATTACAGATAGATGTATTGTTGGGATGATAAAAACAGTGAAGTAAAAAAGTCTTATCCAACTTTAAGTATCTGAGCTTCAGAAGAAAGAGAAACTCAGTGGGGGAGATAACGAGCAGAGATAGGAACAGAAAAGAACTAATCCCAGTGCCAAAAATAAAAGGAAGAATCAAAGCCAAGCCACCTATGTGACCTAGCTGAACAATCTCAGGGTGAAATGAATCAATCCAACTTCCAATTTGTGGCCTTGCTGTAGAAATGGGTCTAGAAAAATCAAAGCGCATTGGTTGAGGGAGGGGCGTGGGAGAGCCTGCTGGGGAGTTGTTTGATCAAGCTGAGCTTTGCTCCATCAGATGAGAAAAATCAAACCGTTTTACTGTGCATTGGTGGAACATTTATGGATTTTAATTCCGCCAAAATGCACAGGTTCATTTTAGCTAGGAGTAGAGCCAGAATATGTCACCTAATGCATTTAATCTGTATTTATCAAACATTCAACTCTATTCCTTTTATTGATCTAAAAAGAGCTAGAAATCAGAATTCCTAAGTAACACTTAACAAGTAAAATAAAATTTGGAATCACAGATATGCTTGTTATGTTTGAAGATGTAGATATATTTTCAAAACCTGAATTAGCTTCCTTTAAGCCATTTAATAGAAAAACAGAATAAAATCTTTTCAATATTAAATTTTCTTACAATACCCAATCCCTTTTTCTTTGCTCCACTCTGGGAAACAAATATTTCAGCTCAAATTATCTAGGTCTATATATCTTCTCAATCTAATAAAAATTATATTTTTTCAAATCTTCAAGTAAATATTAAAATGCTCTTTTAAGGCTGATAAGATAAATATCTTCAGACAATTTCATGCATTTATTCTGTGTGTCATTAAATATTAGAGTAAGATGTAGTTAAGGAATTTTTTTCAGTAGGTTTCTATTCAAAGGTTTTCATTCATAAGTAAAACTTCTCTTTGTACTGCTATGTGTGTAAAGGGCATGTAAATTAGATACCCCCTCTCCCCTTTTAGATCAAATTGTATGATAGTTTAAGTAGAAAGGGAAAAAAAAGACTAGTAGTTATTTTTGAACATATGTGTTTATCTTGATCATGTGTTTATAGAAAGGATTTGGAGATTCAGCTCTCTGTAGAGTAACTACTTAGCTTTGTGAGTGGTTCTCTTTATATGCACTTTTATTTATTTGAAAAGCAGAGTTACAAATAGAGTGAGGGACACACACACACACACACAGAGAGAGAGAGAGAGAGAGAGAGAGAGAGTTTATCTGCTGGTTCACTCCACAATTGACTGCCTTGGCTGGGATTGGACCAGACACAAGCCAGGAGCCAGAAGATTCACCAGGGTCTCCTACATGGGTGCAGAGGCCCAAGCACTTGCATCTTCTTCTTTTGCTTTCCCAGGCACATTAGCAGAAAGCTGAATTAGAAATGGAGCAACCATGACTTGAACTGGTGTCCATATGGGATGCTGGTGTCACAGGCAGTGGCTTAATTCACCAGGCCATGATATCAGCCTCACTTTTTGTACTTAATGCAGAAATATCTTATATTTTTTCACTCATTTTAATTTATAATTAACAATTCAATGGATTATCATCATCAGGAAATTCATCAAGATAATGAAAAGATATATATATATATATATATATATGTATTTATAAGCAAACTTTAGACAAATTAAATTTAGCAGAGATAGAGCATCCATGAGTCAGGAAGCCTGCAGAATCAAGAAAGTTGAGAGAGCTCCACCTGGAAAACAGTGGGCAGGCAGTATTTACAGACAGCAAAAGGAAGCAATGTACAAAAATATTTTAGCTCAGCATTTGCCTTATTTGGACATGGTCTATTCAGTTGATAGCCTGAGATTGGCTGAAGATTAGCTATGATAAGAATATACTTTTGTTATCTTGCAGTTTGTATGCAAATTAAGGTTGACACTTGCTGTGTTGGAATTCAAAATATGAAGGCAATTTTATGACAAATATAATTTAATTTAGCAAGTTAATTTGGTGTGAAAATAATATTAATGGTGGTGATATTTCTGTTGCATAGCATTTATCTGTGAATCAATATTATGGAATAAATGGATCTGCAATCCTATCTCAGCTTTGCCATTGTCTACTTGTATAAGTTTTGGACAGTTACTACTTAGCTGAGTTGTCCCATCTTCAAAATGGAGATATAAAATGCAAATGTATGGCCAGCACCGTGGCTCACTAGGCTAATCCTCCACCTGCAGTGCCAGTACTCCAGGTTCTAGTCCCAGTTGGGGTGCAGGTTCTGTCATGGTTGCTCCTCTTCCAGTCCAGCTCTCTGCTGTGGCCCGGGAAGACAGTGGAGGAAGGCCCAAGTACTTGGGCCCTGCACCTGCACGGGAGACCAGGAAGAAGCACCTGGCTTCTTGCTTCGGATCTGTGCAGCACGCCGGCTATAGGGACCATTTGTGGGGTGAACCAAAGGAAGGAAGGCCTTTTACTTTGTCTCTCTCTCTCACTGTGTAACTCTGCCTGTCAAAAAAATGCAAATGTAAAATAATCACAATATCATGTGCATGCTAAGCTTATACTAATATTTAATTACTATTAAGATTATTGTGTGCTAATTAGTAGTGGTATACACATTACTTAATTCAAGTGTGATATATGTCATTAGATACCACAGAGCAGTAACATATTGCATTATCAAATATTTTAAAATAGATGGTAGTAAATAGTCATTGGTGAGGAAAATGTATTTACTTTACTTGTACTGCTATTTACACAATTTTATAATTAGTTGAGGCATTCAGAGTTCAATCTGTGGAAAGTGGTGTAGATTTTGATAAATTTCATGAATGGCTCCTGAGTTTGGCCTGGCCTGCCTCCCCAATTGGGGAGTAAACCAGTGAATGGAAGATCTCTCTCCTCCTTCTCAATCTGTATCACTTTGATTTCTTTTTCTTGTCTAATTGCTCTGGCTAAAACTTCTAGGACAATTGAACAGCAATGGTGAGAGTGGGCATCCTTGTCTGGTTCCTGATCTTAGTGGGAATGCTTTCAACTTTTCACCATTCAATAGGATACTGGCTGTGTATTTGTCATAAATTGCCTTGATTGTGTTCAGGAATGTCCCTTCTATACCCAATTTGCTAAGTTTTCATCATGAAGGGATGTTGTATTTTATCATGTGCTTTTTCTGAATCTATAATTATATGATTTTTGTTCTTCAGTTTGCTAATGTGATGTATCATATTGATTAATTGAATTGTGAATGTTGAACCATCCCTGCACACCAGGGATAAATCTTTCTAATGTGTTGTTAGATTCAGCTGGCTAGTATTTTGTTGGAGCTTTTTGCATCTATGATCATTAAAGAAATTGATCTGTAGTTTCTTTATCTTTTGTGTCTTTTCCTGGTTTAGGAACTATCTTCCCCTAGACTGGAGCTGTAAGCTACCTCCCTATTCTGCCATATTGGAATCATCCATAGACACAATTCTAAGAATATAATGAAACTCTTTTTCTCCTTCCAAGAATTCACTTCCCTCCATCTATTTTTCTTTCTTTCATTAAATTTGATAATTTTAATGATATTAAAATAATAAGAGCTAAACTAAAATGAACATGCAGCCCATGCTGAGCATGTTCAAAATGCATTTTATCAATAAACTCACACATTATCCACATCTTTATATTATTTTTCTCACCTTTTAAATGAGGAAAATAAATCATATTGAAAATAAATTTATTGCCCAAGGCTACCATATGGAAGAGTAGCAGCCTAATTTCTATGTTAATAAATTCTCAGATATTGTCCACTGTCAAGCCTTTTAAATAATGTGTTTTCAAGTCATTCCAGCCACAACTTTTGAGCAAATTGATTTGGCATAACATATATACAAGAATCAGGCAGGATTGACTTGGATTTATCAGAGATTCCAGTAGCATGTTGTTCTGTAGATGCATGGGACTGACTCTTCATGTGGAATTTTAAAAAAAATTTTCTGTATAATCCTATATAATAATTCTGTATAATTCGGTATAATAATATGTGGACAATATCTCATTTAAATGCAATTCAAAAAGGCAACTTTATACCCAGTGCCTAACATAGTGCCTAGAAAATATGAAGATTATTAAATATGTTTTTGTTGAATGAAATACTTATTAAATAAAATATTATATTTTGAATAACTAAGTGATCAGTGTTGTTCTCATAATGAAATTTGGAAGAAAATTAAGATTACTGGCTCAATATTCTCTTTTCATAAACTATGAAATACTGTAATGTATTGACATATAAATATTAATAACTGCTATAGTTTCATTTTATTTAGGCTTTTATATATATAGTGGAGTAGGCATTCCCAAAAAAGTCCACTCAATTTGTGCTGGACAATAAGTTAAATGTTTGAAAAATTATGTTCCAATCCTACTTCACACCTGACTGCTTAAAATATGAAAGACAGATTACTCTGTATATATATGAGTCAAACAAAGTTAAGATACTGGAGTATGCCTCTAATATTAGCTTTGATATTGCATTGCAAAATCTCGAGAAAGATATTGGTATGAGTAACTATGTACCTATCTAAGATATCTTTATGCTAAAATTCACTAGTAGCATTAGAAAAAGGCAAATTAAAAAAATTCATTTTATGACTTCTAGTATTTTAGTAGCTTCATTATTTGTTTTAAAAATCTATTAGCCAAAATCAGATTTCCTAATATACATGCCACTGTATAAAAATTATACAAACCCTATTACTATCCTGAACCTTGTTTAGTAAAAAGGCTACTTTGCCTGCATCTCCAATGCAGGATTCTGTGAGTCATTATCTGCAATTTTCAAATTTGTTTATTCCCAAATTAAGCACATTAAATAATATAATACACCTGCCATAAGAACCAGCTACTCCACTTATGGGTTTTTACCACACCCCCAAAAAAGCATACATTCTTATACAAATCTGCACAGCAATATTTATTTATTTATTTTTAAACTTTTATTTAATGAATATAAATTTCCAAAGTACAGCTTATGGGTTACAATGGCTTCCCCCCTCCCATAACTTCCCTCCCACCCGCAACCCTCCCCTTTCCCGCTCCCTTTCCCCTTCCATTCACATAAAGATTCATTTTCAATTCTCTTTATGTACAGAAGATCAGTTTAGTACATATTAGGTAAAGATGTCAACAGTTTGCCCATATAGCAACATAAAGTGAAAAAACTACCATTGGAGTACTAATTATAGCATTAAATAACAATGTACAGCACATTAAAGACAGAGATCCTACATAATAGTTTTTTAAAAAATTAATTAATTTTCTATGCCATTTCCAATTTAACACCAGGTTGTTTTTTTTTTTTTTCATTTCCAATTCTCTTTATATACAGAAGATCGATTCAGTATATAATTAGTGAAGACCTCATCAGTTTGTACCCACACAGAAACCCAAAGTATAAAAAATACTGTTTCAGTACTAGTTATAGCATCACTGCACATTAGACAACACGTTAAGGACAGATCCCACATGGGGTGTAAGTACACAGTGACTCCTGTTGCTGACTTAACAATTTGAACTCCTGTTCATGGCGTCAGTAATCTCCTTAGGCTCTAGTCATGAGTTGCCAGGGCTATGGAAGCCTTTAGAGTTCGCTGACTTTGATCTTTTTCCGATAGGGTCATAGTCAAAGTGGAAGTTCTCTCCTCCCTTCGGAGAAAGGTACCTCCTTCTTTGATGGCCCTGTTCTTTCCACTGGGATCTCACTCACAGAGATCATTCATTTAGGTCTTTTTTTTTTTCCATGATATCTTGGCTTTGCATGCCTACTATACTCTCATGGGCTCTTCAGCCAGATCTGATTGCCTTGAGGGCTGATTCTGAGGCCAGAGTGTTGTTTAGGACATCTGCCATTCTATGAGTCTGCTTGCACAGCAATATTTATAACAACTTGATCTGTAATACTTAAACACTGGGTACAACTTAAATGTCATTAACATGTGAATGATAAATTGCGATATATTCATATAATGAAATACTCTTCAGCAATAAAAGGGATAAAATATTGATACATATTACATAAATAAGAGCTCAAACAATGCAGGAATCATTAAAATAAAATTCTGAAAATGTAACCAGATCAGAAGGGAGAAGCTGCAGCTAAGATTTATGGAACATAGGAAAGTTTGTGGATCATGTAAATGTCCATCATTTTGATTATAGTGATTGTTTCATGAATTTGTCTACATGTCCAAACTTACTTAATTGCTTGATTTAAAGATGTTCAGTACATTAGATGACCAATAAGTAAGATTATAATTATTTGTGAAAAAATTGTGACCTTCTACAATGCTCAGTAATATGTATTGTTCATAGAGACATACTGATATCTGTAGAAATGAAGTTTCAAAGCATCACATACCACATACACAATTACTATAAAGCTCAAAAGCAAGAAAATTGGGGTGGTGTTTACATTGCCAGTTAGGACTCTCTCTTCCTATATCAAAGTGCCTTGGTTTCTCTTCTATCTCTGCTACCTATTACAGCCTCCTGCTAATACAGACCCCGACACCTGCAGATGATGGTTCAAGTACTTGCATTTGGTCCACATATGTGGGAGTCTTGGATTGAGTATTTGGCTCCAAGCTTCTGTCTAGCATAATTCTTCCTGTTGCAGGCATCTGTGGGTTCTCTCTCTCTCTTTCTCTCTCTCTTTCTCACTCTCTCTCTTCCCTCAAAATATATTAAAAAAAATTAAAAACAAACAGTAGGTCAGTGACAAATCAACTGTCAATAGTCTTCAAGATTTAATGATGGAAAACAGAGGATGCATTGTTTCTTATTAATTAAAAAATGCTATAATTGTGTTATATATTTTATTTTTTAAATATTTATTTAATTGAATGTCAGAGTTACACAGAGAGGAGAGAGAGAGAGAGAGACAGAGAGAGAGAGAGGTCTTCCATCTGATGGCTCACTCTCCAGTTGGTCACAAAGTCCGGAGCTGTGCAGATCCAAAGCCAGGAGCCAGGAGCCTCCTCCAGGTCTCTCACGTGGGTGCAGGTCCCAAGGACCTTGCCAATCTTCTACTGCTTTCCCAGGCCATAGTGGAGAACCAGATTGGAAATGGAGCAGCCAGGTCTTGAACCTGCACCCATATGGGATGCCGGTGCCCCAGGCCAGGGCGTTAATCTGCTTGCCACAGTGCTGGCTGCAGATATTTTAGTTTTAATATAAAGACATGGTTACCCTGCTAAATTCTTTAAACTTAACTCCAATAATAGGTATTTCAATAAATAATGGTATTTGTATTATATATAACAAGACAGAAACATCTGGTGTTTATCATTTTTTTTTTTGCTAAATCACAGATGATTAATTATTTCCTATGTGTCTAGAGAAAAGTTAATCACCCACCATTGTTAGCTTAATTTTCTGCAACTGAGATCTGTTATTTTAAGGTTTCAGCCTTCTTTGTACCTTTTTGTTTGTTTAGGTTAGTCTTAATTGCTGATATATTTATTTACAAATTTTTCAAAAAAATTAAATTGTCTTAAACATTTTTTGCTTTTAGATATATTTAAAGTATTATTGGACAGGTATCTGGAAACCATTTTATGATGTTGATTTTTGAATTTGATTTATTTTGGAGAGATTTGCCTTATTTATATTATTGTCTTTCCATGATGAAAAAAAATCTGCTGATTTGTGCCTTATATAAGCTTTGTAGTTTCATAAGTTGCTTTTAGGCATTTTTGCTAATTTTTAGAAGATTATTTCTATAGTTTTCACTGAATTATTTTTTATTATGTTAGGGTTTTTGATTATTATATTTTCTCTGTTATGTAATCAAATACAACTTACTTTTAAAATACTATTTGTTGAACCCTTAACATAGAGTTAAACATACGTTTATAAAGTCAATTAAAAATAAATTTTAGTAAAAAATAAGGGTGGGGAGACAGGTAGGAGTAAGGGTGGGAGTGGGCACAGTGGGAAGAATCACCATGTTCATAATGTCGTAATTATGAATTGTATGATGTTTATAACTGAAAGCTGTATAGTTCTGTATACATTCCTATGGACATATTTCTAAGGTTACAATTTAAAAACTAATTATGGGAACCCCATTTCAACTAAGCTGGGTGGTAAAAATACCATCTTAAGTATTAAAGTGATCATATGGATAGGATTAAGTGTCTGGTAATAACTATAGAATTAAAAAGGAGTGAATGCTTCAACATGGGAAGCAGTCCACAGAGCAGACTCATAGAATGACAATCGCTTTAAGTAGCACTCTGACTTCAGAATCAGCCTTTAAGGCATTCTGGTCTGGCTGAAAAGTCCATAAGAGCATTTCAAGCATGGAAAGCCAAGACACTCTGGCAAAAATTGTCCTACATGAAGGACCTTGGTGGGTGAAACCCCAGTGGAAATAAGTGGTCATCAAAGAAGGAGGTACTTTTCTCTGAAGGGAGAAGAGAATTTCCACTTTACTTATGGCCTTGTCTCAATATTGACAGAGTTTGTGGATTCAGAAGGCTTCCATAGCCTAGGCAGCTCATGTCAAGAGCCTTAGAGTCACTGTGCTCTAACTTCCCATGCAGGACCTCTGTCCTCAGAGAGTTGTTTTATAATTATGTCTAAGTGCTTGCAAAGGATGTATCATTCTTGGGTGCTTATATAAAGTTAATTAAGTTTTTTAAAAAAGAAAATAAGTGAACTTAACTTCAAGATGCAATGACTTTGAGCAGCCCTTGTCTTGATTGCTAAGGAAGTTTTTTGTGTGTGTGTGTGTGCAAATTGTTGAACTCTTTCCTTAGTATAAAGTTGGTCTTCTGTGTATAAAATTAATTGAAAATGGATCTTAGTGTAGAATGGGACTGGGAATAGGAGAGGGAGGAGGAGAAGGTGTGGGAGGGTTGGTATGGTGGGAAAAATCAGTATATTCCTATAGTTGTTCTTATGAAATGCATGAAGTTTGTATTCCTTAAATAAAACGTTTATTGAGGGAAAAATGTTCCTCAACAGTCAAGACAAGGACTGTACAAGTCATTGCTTCTCAAAGTGTCAATTTCACTCCTACAGATTGCTTTTAGGTGCTCTATTAGTTACTGCAGGTCAGGCAGAATATATGTATCTGTCCCTTTAGGGCTGGCTTATTTCACTAAGTATGATATTTTATGGATTCATCCATGTTGTTGCAAATGACCAGATTTCATAAACAACAACTTCTAGAATCTCTGCTTTAAGTATACTCTTACTTCATAAATATTCATCAACTAGATTGAGGATAAGAGAATTTTTAAGCTTAAACATCTAAAGGATATATAGCCACAATAGGAGCCTGATATTTGGAGGACTCAAATGAGCTAGCACTTGAGAAGCCCTGGGCATCAGGGCAGCCCTTTCTTGCCTCTATGGCATGTGTAAGGCACTGGTGATACTTGGGAAGTGTATGAATATAACTGCTAGAAGATTCATAGCAAGGCTAACTAGAAGATATCTCCATATCCTGAATATATTTATTTATTTTTAAAAGATGTATGTATTTATTTGAAAGGCACAGTTACATAGAGTTAGAGAGAGCGAGACAGAGAGAAGAAAGAGAGAGAGTCTTCCATCCCTGGTTCACTCCTCAGATGGCCACAATGGCTGGAGCTGGGCTGATCCAAAATCAGGAGCCAGGAGCTTCCTCTGGTCTCCCATGTGGGGGCAGGGGCTCAAGGACTTGGGCCATCTTCCACTGCTTTCCCTGACCACAGCAGAGAGCTGGATTAGAAGTGGAGCAGCCAGGACTAGAATCAGCACTCATAGGGATTATGGCACTAAAGGTGATGGCTTTACCCACTATGCCACAGTGCCAGCCACCTGAATATATTTATTTACATATTCTCTGCTCCCCTATAAGTCCATAATCCTCAGTATTCCAGATAGCACCCACTTCAATGAGAAATCCTATCATGTCCTAATGCATTTATTTCTGGAATATTTTTCCTTGAAAAAAATCTGCAAATTTTGTAGGCTACCATTTTGTGCTGAACAAAAGCTACCCATCATTTTAGTAAAAGAAAATCATGCTGAGCAATGGGTTAATTACACACATTGCCAATCTTCCTTGATAATAATTTAGTCTGAAAGTTTCAAAATTCAACTACGACTCATGTTCTTTTATTTTGTTATCCTATAACAGACTATTTAAACAATGAAGGTTTTAAAAAGAGTCATTTGATAATATGCTAGAGGAAATAATGTTAATTAATGTATTCTAGTAGTGAAAATAATCCAATATTTGTTCCTATGTATCTTTACTTCCTTAGTGTTCCACACTGTGGTTAAACAAAATTTCATGAAGAGATAATTTTTATCTGCATTTACGAGAAAGTTTATAGCACTGTGAATTAGCCGTGAGTCTATTTTAGAAATATGAAAATACAGCTTCATCATACTGGTTCTCCTATGATATTGTATATTACAGTTATATGTGTCTTGAATCACTGTGTGAATGCAGAGTAATAGTTTGTGATGTTTAATACTTTTGGTTAAAATCTTACTTTTATGGTTCAAGAAATGTGACTTGACCCATACGCTCTATGGACTGATTTATCCACTTCACATCTAGTGAACCTAAAACGTCTTTTAAAGAGTTCTGAAGATGTTGGTGAACTTCTAAAAGCATTTAATACTAAAAAAAAAAGAAGGAAAGAAAAGAAAAAAAAGAATTCCCATATGAAAGGGTTTAAATGGCTCAAACCATAAAAGGATTATTTTTCTAACAAGGGAACTTGTGTTCTGTAGACTCCTTTTCTGCAGTGCAAGATCAATTCTGCAGATACCCAGCTAATTAACTCTTTGGCTGCAGTATACCCGCAAACTTGATATCCCATCTTTCAAATCCTTGTCTGGGCTTTGAATTCAGTGAGAAGTTGTTCCATGAATTAGATTTCATCTCATTTAAAGTGGCTCACTGCAAACACAAATGTAGAAGGAAAAGGGGTTCTCTAGCAGGAAGTTGATGTTCACTGTGGAAGTATATGAACATTATTGGAAGCTATTTGGTTTCTAAGATAAGCAGTTTATAGGGCTGGCACTATGGTATAGTGTGTACAGCTGCTCCTGCAGCACCAGGATCCCACATAGGTACCAGTTCAAGTTCTAGCTGCTCCACTTCCAGTCCAGCTCCCTGCTGATGTGCCTAAGAAAGCGGTGGAAGATGGCCTACATACTTGGGCCCCTGCCCACGTTGGGGACCTAGATGGAGCTCCTGACCTCTGGGTTTGGTCTGGCTAAGCCCTGGCTTTTGCTACCATTTGCGCAATGAACCAGCAGGTGGAAGATCTCTCTCTCTCTCTTCCTCTCCATCTCTGAAACCCTGCCTTTCAAATAAATAAATACATCTAAGAGAAAAGCAATTTATATTTCCTAATTTTAAAACTGTTCCCCGAAAAATATGCTATGATTCTTATCAAATGCATTAATGATAGATAGGAATTTAAAACTAATTTTCCTCAAGAACATGGAGGAAGTAATTGTTTAAAGGCATTTTCACAATAGATGTCCTGAGATAGTTTTCTAATATAATTCAAAGAGATACTAAGAGGACCTAAAATGCAATTATTATCTGCTTTGCCTAACTCAGCATACACCAGTAAATTGTAAGAAAATCTTGAACATTTCCCACAAGGCCATCTTGTTAGTATTTTCATCAGAAGTAGCATGGCTCCTCAGGAACAGAAACTTAACAGTCCTTCAGTAAGAACACTGGGATCTCTAGCTGATATTACTGCACTCTAAATTCTAAAGGGCTTTCATTGTTTTCATTTTTCATAGAAGAACACAAAGAAAAGAACACTGAAACACTTAATCTAAAGGCTGGGACTGGGACCAGTGCCTTGGTGTAGTAGCCTAAGCATCCGCCTGAGGTGCCAGCAGCCCATATGGGTTCAGGTTCATATCCTGGCTTCTCTTCTTCCAATCCAGCTCTCTGCTACAGCATGGGAAAACAGAGCAAGATAGCCCAAGTGCTTGGGCCCCTGCACCCATGTGGGAGACCTGACGACAGGAGCTCTTGGCTTCTGGCTTTGGATCTGGCTAGCTCTGGCCATTACAGCCATTTGGGGAGTGAACCAGTGGATGGAAGAATTTTCTCTCTGTCTATCTCTTTTTCTGTCTGTAATTCTACCTCTCAAATAAATAAAATCTTTTAAAAAATCACTATAGAATAGGCAATAATCACAACTCTCTTTAATTTTAAATATTAACTAAGTAGAAGCATTGGAAGGAATGTGTGTGGGTTTGAATCAGAAGTACTGATGAATAAATGAAACTAGATTTCAAACATCCAGCATTTTAGATAAAAATAATGTTGGATTTCCATGTCATATTAAAACAAAGACTATAATAAATGTTCAAAACCAGCATTTTGGTGTTATTATGTCTTAAGTTCTTCAGGTAAAGGCATTAATATTGTTATCAGAAATCAATCTTGAAAATACTTCTGGATAATCCATTAATAAAGAATCACATTATAATAAGTTAGACATATTTATTTTTTTTTAATGGAAAGAGTTTATTGGGGAACACTCTACAGACTGGAGTGAAGGGGCGGCAAAGGAAAAAGAGAAGGAGACTGTAAGAGAGAGAGACAGAGAGGAGGGAGAAGAGAGATGAGAGGAGGAGAGAAGCCAAGAGAGGCCAAGAGAGCAGGGAGCAGAGCCAAGAGAGCACATGTTCAGGAACAGGCCCTTTTAAAACTTTGCCCGAGGGCGGGCAGGGAAGCAGGAGCAGGGAATCCCATTAGGATGGAGCCTGGCTCAGGTAAGCTGGGCTGTGCGGCCACCTGGCTAAAACTGTGCGCCAGTTTCCCAACATTCCCCTCTTTTGTTTTTTATAAAGCAGGATTTGTATGGGGTTACATTAGTCCCAAAAGTCCAGGAGGGGTAGAGGGACAATGATCTGTCCTTAGAGCTACTTCCTGCTGGCATGGGGTGATGTCTCCTGGGTGGGAAGCTGAGTATATTCCTGTAGCAGCATTTGGTTGACCGCCTGGTTGTTGAAGGCCTTCGTTTGTTCCATTATAACTTGCTGTAAACACTTAGACCCTGTAGTATAAAAGACAGGGTTGAGAATAGTAACCAATGATCCTAAGAGTAGCATTAACCATTTCATAGAGGAGAGGAAATGGGGGGTCTCTGGACCCTTGTGGGGACAGTTTGATGGATGTGGCTTAAAGCTGGTCCCAGCCAAGACTGGGAGAAAAGGCCACTTAGCTTTTGCAGGTAGCTGGGCTTGTCTGTAGAGAAATTCTGAACAGTCATACAACATTAAGTGGGGGAGAGGACCATCAGTACATACAGGTTGGGAGTAGAGCCATTGATGGTAGAGTAGAGGCTATGATTACAAAGGAATGAGGCCCAAATGGGCTAGATACAGAGGACAGAGTTGTTGTTAGAGAACCTAAGAAAGGTGCTGACTAAGCTACAACTAAGTTTTCTGATTGAGAGGCAAATAGAACCTGACAACATATTTAATTTTTAATTCTGGTTCATATACAGAATACCTAAATATCCTAATTTCACACACCTTATATGCACATACCTATGTGTTTTATCAACAAGATAGAAACTTCAGCAATAAGTCTATAATATCATTTAGTGTATACCAGTATGCAAATAAATAGTCCAGAAAATTACCACGAGTCTATAAAATACAACAGCAGAATGCATATATTTTAAAAAAAAATGTTATGAATTGCTTTGAATGGGTTTAACTAAATCGGGATAGTATTATCAATTAACTATTTTATGAATATTCTGTCCCATTCTACTTTTGGATTCCTTAATTAGATTAATTGGGATTTCTTGATTTGGATTTCTTAATAAGAGCCTAATATTTGAAAGCCTGAAATTTTTGTTCAGATTTCTAAAATTATATGATGATTGAAGTCAGGTTATCATTAGTGTCATTTTGTTTCAATCCCACTAGACTCCCTAATGTACCCTTATTCTTTGATGATATTTATTCATTTAGAAACGTGATCTTTCAATTAAAACAGTTTATTAAGTGCCTTCTCAGAGCAAAACATGCATTCTGCAATGGATTGAGTAGATAATTTTGTTAATGGTTCTGGAAAACAAAACTTGCAACTTGGAAAATAATTGCATATGCCTGTGAATGACTATAATTAAAAGTTTAGCGGCTGGCGCTGCAGCTCACTAGGCTAATCCTCTGCCTGCGGTGCCGGCACACCAGGTTCTAGTCCCGATGGGGGGCCAGATTCTGTCCAGCTTGCTCCTCTTCCTGTCCAGCTCTCTGCTGTAGCCCGGGAGTGCAGTGGAGGATGGCCCAGGTCCTTGGGCCCTGCACCCGCATGGGAGACCAGGAGAAGCTCCTGGCTCCTGGGTTCGGGTGGGCGCGGTGCACTGGCCACAGCGGCCACTGGGGGGTGAACCAATGGAAAAGGAAGACCTTTCTCTCTGTCTCTCTCTCACACTGTCCACTCTGCCTGTCAAAAAAAAAAAAAAAAAGGCAGAGGTGGAAAGAAAAACAGCCAGCCAGACAAACAGACACAGAAAGAATCTTTCATCCCTTGGTTCACTTCCCAAATGCCCACACGATTTGGGGCTGGGATAGGTTGAAGTCAGGAGCCACAAAGTCTCAGGGTATATATATTTGCAGGGAGCTGGATTCAAACACAGCCAGGCATCCAAAGGAATGTCTTAATGTGCTGTGATAAAACCCATTTCTCTCAAATTTTATAATAGGCAAATATTCAGTATGCAAGGGACTTGGCAGTTATGATGCTCACATTTTACTGGCAGACACTATTTAACCCCCCATTACAGTAGTTTTATTCTCCTTCCTCTGATATTTCTGTTTTTCTTTAAATTTCCACCAATTTGCCCTTAAAAATAAAAATAGCATTTCTTGTATGGTTGTTAATTTAATCTTGTCTCTAATATAGTTTTAAGATAATTTTCTCAAGAGATTTCCCAAATATTAATTTAATCATTTCTTCACATGACTTTAAGCTTGTCAAATTTACTCTAAAATTGGATCTGAAATTCTAACTAAACTGAAATAAACTTCTCAGACCTTAAAAAGTAAACTGTAAGAAGAAGTTATATTTCTTTCCTTTCAGTTTAGAATTAAAATTCAACATGCTTGAATTTCTACTTTTGTAAAAGATTATTATTTTTATTCAAAGTGTGACTCTAACTAGCAGAAATTATATTGTATGGGCATTTCTGTATGTAATTCAAGTGGAAAATGTAATTATAATTATTTATTAATTCATATACTGGTAGTTTATAGTATATCTTCTTGCCTCAGAAAATACAGTTATGGATAATACAAAGACATTATAGCTATAAATTAAAATGTTTAATTAGGTACATTTGCAAGTAAGGAGAGAGAATGTATAGTTATGAGGTTTGTAATATATTTTATCATTTCATTATTATACAAATTTATGAATTTCTCATAAAATTAAGCTGTATATTTATCTTTTTGATGCCTGTATTCCTGGAGCTATCTTTATGGATAATTAGACTACTAAATTTCAAAGACTTGTATTTAGTATGTTTATCAGTCAGGGTCCCAGCTGTTAAAATCAGTTAAAATTAGGATAATTGATGGAGGACTTTAAAAAGGGACAAAATAAACAGAAGCAGGACATAAAGAGACTACATGACACATCCCAGAACTTCCAGACTCTTAACACTTGTGCCATTATAACTTTTGTGTTGCTGCTGGGGAGGAAGTATTTTTGGAACATCAAAAAGGAAGTTTCTTGTTGAGAGGGCAGTCTTAGAAAGAACAGGTTCATCTGGTTTAGTATCCCAGGCAAACTGAAAATAAGGGAGCAAGGGCCATAAGTATTCTAATTTCTTCTATTGACTAAATTCACCCAGGAGCCTGTGTAGATAGCTACCTGCTGATGTGGTTTTTACAGGTCAGTCAAATTTTACAGGTCAGACAAATTACAAGATGGATCTTAAGAAGCAAATAGAAGATATCAGGCAGAACAGGCAACAGGAAAGAGACAAACTATTGCATCAAATAAAACATTCAAATATATTTTAGCACATCAGCATTTTACAAATAAATGAAAAGTTTTGTTACTAGAAGATAATTTATATTAGGCTAATTTATTTAGAGTAGTGGACAAACAACAGAATGAAATTGAGATTAATATTCAATTTAAGACATACTACAGAGCAATTATAACCGAAGCAGCCTTTTACTGGTACAAAAGCAGAGAGCTAGACCAAAGATAGACAGAATAAGAACTCCTGAAATCAACCCACGCATCTATAACCAACCTATCTTTGCCAAAAGAGCTAATATCAGTTCCTGGAGCAAGGACAATCTCTTCGACAAATAGTGCTGGGAAAACTGAATATCCATGTGCAGAAATATGAAACAAGATCCCTACTTCATACTTAGACCTAAATCTAGGACCTAATAACATCACATTATTAGAGAATATTGGGAGAACCCTGCAAGACACTGGCATAGGCAACAACTTCTTAGAAAAAAACCCAGAAGCTTAAGCAATCAAAACTAAAATTAACAAATTGAAATGCAAATCAAAACCACAATGAGGTTTCCTCTTACCCCCATTCTAATGGCTTTCCTACAGAAATCAACAAATGCTGGCAAGGATATGGGGATAAAAGGTACCCTAATCCATTGTTGGTAGGAATGTAAACTGGTACAGCCACTGTGGAAGACATTATGGAGATACCTCAGAAATCTGAATGTAGATCTACCATATGACTAGCTATTCCACTCCTCGGAATTCACCCAAGGGTAATGAAATCAGCATATGAATGAGTTATCTGTACCCCTGTGTTTATTGCACCTCAATTCACAATAGCTAACATATGGAATCAACCCAAATGTCTGTCAACTGAAGACTGGATAAACAAATTATGGCATATGTACACCATGAATACTATATGGCAGTAAAAGAATGAAATACTGTTGTATGCAATAAAATGGATGAAAATATAATGGAAAACATTATATTTAGTGAAATAAATCAGTCTCAAAAGGACAAATACCATATGTTCAATGTAATCTGTGGTAAGTAATAGAGCACCTAAAAGGTAATCTACAGAAGTGAAATTGAAACTTTGATATGTGATGACTTTGAACAGTTCTTGTTTCTACTGTAGAGGAACCATTTTTTTCAGACTATTTGTTAAACTCTACTTAGTATAGAGTTAATCATTTGTGTATAAAATTAATTGAAAATAGATCTTAGTAAAAAATAAGAGTGGGACTAGAGGGAGGAGGAAGAAGGGTGGCTTTGATAAAATATTATGTTTGACTACTAAGTCTAATGAGATAAAGCTGGATAGAATTTCTTTTTTTAAATTTTTAAAATTTGTGTAAAGGGAACACATTTCATGTATTTCATATATACATATATATATAGTATTTTCTTAAAAAATATTTAAGTTATATAAGTTTTGTGTATTTCATATACAGGTTGAGGAGCATAGTGATTCTTCCTACCCTACTCTCCCTCCTACCCATACTCCAACCTTTCTTCCTCCTTCCTCTCCTATCCCTACTATTTTTACAAAGATCTATTTTCAGTTTACTTAGTTATCATAAAGTTAACACTACACTAAGTAAAAGAGTTCAACAAATAGTATGAAGAAAAAAAAAAAAACTGTTCCTCAACAGAAGTGACAGGGCTGTAAACAATCAACAAATCGCAAAATGTGCATGTCACTCCCATACAATGCATTTTAGATACTCTGTTAGCTCTTGCAGATCAGGGAAAACATATGATTGTTTTACTAAGTATAATGATTTCCAGTTGCATCCATCTTGTTGTAAAAGACACATTTTTTATAGATGAGCAGCACTGCATAGTGTATATGTACCATAATTTATTTAAGCAGTAAACAGTTGATGGGCATCTGGGTTGATTCCATATCTTAGCTATTGTCAATTGTGCTATAATGATATGAAGTAGATAACTCTTTCATATGCTGATTTCTTTTGGTTTGGATAATTCCCAGGAGTGGGATGGCTGGAAGATATGGTGGGTCTACATTAAGATTTCTGATGTATCTGCATACTGTCTTCCACAGTGGATGTAAGAGTTTACATTCCCACCAACAGTGGATTAAGGTACTTTTTTTCCAACATCCACATGAGCATTTCTTTATTGATGATTTCTGTATGAAAGCCATTCTTAATGGGATGAGGTGAGACCTAATTGTGGTCCTGATTTGCATTTCCCCGATGGCTAGTAATCCTGAGCGTTATTTTAATCATCTGTTGGCCATTTGAATTTCCTTTTTTGAAAAATGCCTGTTGAAGTCCTTTGCCCATTTCTTAACTGGGTTGTTTGTTTTATTGTTTTTGAGTTTCTTGAGCTCATTATAGGTTCTGGATGTTAACCCTTTTTAGTTGCATAGTTTGCAAATATTTTCACCCATTCTGTCAGTTGCTTCTTCAGTATGCTGAGTGTTTCTTTTGTAGTGCAGAGGCTTCTCAATTTGATGTAATCTCATTTGTCGATTTTGGCTTTGTTTGCCTGTGCCTCAGGAATCTTTTACAAGAACTCTTTCTGTATGCCAGTGTCTTGCAGGGTTTCCCCAATGCTCTCTAATAATTTGATGGCATCAGGATTTAGATTTAGGTCTTTAATCCATTTCGAGTGGATGTTTGTGTAAGTTAGGGATCTTGTTTCATACTTCTGAAAATTGATATTCAGGTTTCCCAGCACTAACTTTTTTATAGAAAGCTTTTATTTAATAAATATAAATTTAATAGGTAAAAATATCATAGTTATGTGCAATTCTATCCCCCAAACCGCCCTCACACACCCAAACCATTCTGCCTCCTACTCCCTCTCCCATCCCATTCTTCATTAAGATTCATTTTAATTATCTTTATATACAGATGATCAACTATACTAAGCAAAGATTTCAACAGTTTGCACCCATACAGACACACAAAGTATAAAGTACTGTTTGAAGACTAGATTTACTGTGAATCCTTATAGTACAACACATTAAGGACAGAGGTCTTACATGGTGAGTAAGAGCACAGTGACTCCTGTTGTTGATTTAACAATTGGCACTCTTATTTATGCTGTCAGTGATCACCTGAGGCTCTTGTCATGAGTTGCCAAGGATATGAAAGCCTCTTGGGTCACAAACTCCGACATTATTTAGGCATGGCCATAAGTAAAGTGGAAATTCTCTCATCCCTTCAGAGAAAAGTACCTCCTTCTTTGATGACCCCTTCTTTCCAATGGGATCTCTCACACACAGAGATCTTGCATGTAGGCCATTTTTTGCCACAGTGTCTTGGTTTTTCTTGCCTAAAATGCTCTCATGGGCTTTTTAGCCAGATCCAAATGCCTTCAGGGCTAATTCTGAGGCTAGAGTGCATTTGACATTCTATGTGTCTGCTGTGTGACCTGGTTGGATCATTCTCTCCCTTTTAATTATATCAATTATTATTAACAGAAAATTGGTCTTATTTATGTGATCCCTTTGACCCTTAATCCTGTCTTTATTATCAGTTTTGAACTTAAACTGATCACTTTAACTAGTAAGATGGCATTGGTACCTGCCAACTTAATAGGATTTGGAGTCCAATGGCTAGTTTTTATCTTTACCCTTAGGGGTAAGTCTGAGGGAGCGTGTGCCGAACTGTACATCTCTTCCCTCTCTTATTCCCACTCTTATTATTAATAGGGATCAATTTTCAATTGGATTTAAACATCTAAGAGTATTCTATGTTAAGTAAAGTGTTCAACCAATCATATTAATTAGAAAAAGAAAATACTAAAAAGAATAAAATAGTAAGCTCTTTCTCGACACTCAGTACAGGGGTTGCTCAAGTCATTGCTTCTCATAGTGTCTGTTTTACTTCTACAGGTTTCCTTTAGGTGCTCAGGTAGTTGGCACAGATCAGGGGAAAATATGATAAATCTCTTTTGGGACTGGATTATTTCACTTAGCATGATGTTTTCCAGTTTCCTCCATTGTAGTATTCCATAGAGAACATATCCCATAATTTCTTTATCTAGTCTTCCATTGATGGGCATTTAGATTGATTCCATGTCTTAGCTATTGTAAATTGAGCTGCAATAAACATGGAGGTGCAGATAGCTCTTTTATTCGCCAATTTAATTTCCTTTGGGTAAATTCTGAGGAGTAGGTTGGCTGAGTCGTATAGTAGGGCTATAAGTAGAATTCTGAGGTATCTGCAAACTGTCTTCCATAGTGGCTTTACCAATTTGCATTTCCACCAAAAGTGGATTAGTGCCCTGCACCAATTTTTGAAGAGACTGTCCTCGCTCCAAGGGCTGATTTTAGCTCTTTGTCAAAGATAAGTTGTTTGTAGATGCATGAGTTGATTTCTAGATTTTCTATTCTCTTCCATTGGTCTATACATCTGTTTATTCTAGTACCAGGCTGCCCTGTGGTATGTCTTGAAATCAGGTGTTGTGATGGCTCTGGCTTTAATTTTGTCATATAAAATTGCTTTATGGTTGATTTCTGGAGTTTCTATTCTGCTCCATTGGTCTACACATCTGTTTTTGTTCCAGTAGCAGACTTTTTTGATTATAACTGCCTTGTATTATGACTTGAAATCTGGTATTGTGATGCCACCAGCTTTATTTTTGCTGTATGAGATTGCTGTGCTCTGTGCAGGACAGTTAATTTAGATCAAAGTCATGAACAGAGTTTGTCTACTGTTTCTGCAGATTCTGCTTCCAGGGCTTCTGCTGACTGTAGACCAAAATTTTTTTTTTAGCAGAGCTGTACTGAAAATAGCGATTTTTTTCTTGTCATTCTTTTCTAAACAATACAAAATAACAATGATTTACATAGGATTTGCATTGAATTAATCATTGTAAGTAATCTAGAGAGAACTTAAAGTATTTGAGAGGATATACACAGGTTATATGCAAACACTACATTGTTTTGTGTAAGGGACTTAGGATTTGCAGGTTTTAGTGTCTTCATGGGGTCTTGGAAACAATGTCCCATAGACACCAAGGGTTTACTGTGGACTTTAGGTAAAGGGATGAAAAGGTTATTCCATTGAAAATAATAATGAATGAGAATTGGGTGACTACATTAGTAACAGACAAATATACATTTTAAATCAAAGTTGTTGAAAGGGATAAGAAAGAAAAAATATATTGATAAAATGGAAAATGTTAAACAATATAATAATTATAAATATATATGAAGAACGCAACAGAATTCCAAAATAATTGAAATAAAAATATATGAAATGAAAAAAAAAATCCATTAAATTAGTGGGAGAAGTGGATAGCTCCATAATAAGAGTTTGAGACTTTAATACAACAGTTTCCACAATGGATAGAGCTTCTAGATGGAGTCTTGATAAAATATGGAAAACTTGAACAGCACCATAAATTAACTAAACCTAACAAATATATAATATTCCAACAACAGCTAAATACACATTCTTCCCAAGTAAACCTGAGACATTCACCACCTTGTTACTCTGTATGTTACTCCACAAAACATGACTCAGCCCAACTTCCAAAGTGACCACTGCAGCTGAGGGGACGGCCAAGTAGGGTCAGCAACATTGCAGGCAGAACTGTAAATTTCTTGTTAGAGATGCCCCCTGCCTTTACCTGGCCAGCTCTCCTCCCAGGCCAGCCAAGTAATGAAAGTCAACAGAGTGCCTTCCCCTAGGAGGTTCACACCTCCCTTAGGATGTACCCCATATGAAGAGATAGATAGGTCTGGGCCTCTTAACTTACAAGGCCTAAAGCCCAACAGATTATCCAGCCCCTTCTATCAGATTCTATTTGCCTCTCAATCAGAAAACTTAATTGTAGCTTGGACAGCACCTTTCTTAGCTCCTCTAATAATGACTCTGTCCTTTGTTCTAGACCCTGTCTAGCGTACTTGGGCCTCATTCCTTTGTAATCATAACCTCTACCACCAATGGCTCTACTCCCAACCTGTGTGTACTGATGGTCCTCTTCCCCACTTAATGCTGTATAATTGTTCAAACCTGGTAAATGCCACTCTTAGGATCATTGGTTACTATCCTCACTCTGTCTTTTATGACCTTGTCTAAATATGATCAGAGTCGGCAAACTTGGAAGGCTTCCATAGCCTTGGCAACTCATGACGAGAGCCTAGGGTGGTTACTGGCGCCATAGATTAGAGTGTCAATTTGTTGGGTCAACAACAGGAGCCACTGTGCACTTGCTCCTCATGTGGGATCTCTGTCCTTAATGTGCTGTACATTTTGATTTAATGCTATAACTAGTACTCAAACAGTATGTTTCACTTTGTGTTTCTATGTGGGTGCAAACTGTTGAAATCTTTATACTAAATATAAAGAGAATTGAAAATGAATCTTGATGCAAATGAAAGGGGAGAGGGAGCGGGAGAGGGGAGGGTTGCGGGTGGGAGGTAAGTCATGGGAGGGGGAAGCCATTGTAATCCATAAGCTGTACACTGGAAATTTATATTCATTAAATAAAATTTAAAAAAATATATTCTTTTTTCTATATAAGGTGAGCAAATTTTATGTATTCCTATATACAGATTTAGGAGCATAGTGATACTTCCCACCCTACCCTCCCTCCCACCAATGCTCACACCTTCCTTCCTCCTTCCTTTCACATTCTTTCTTTTAATTTTTACAATGATATACTTTCAGTTTATTTTAGAATCATGAGGTAACCCCTCCACTAAGTAGATAATTCAACAAATAGTAATAAGGAAAAAAAAAAGACACACGATAATTAAACAAGAGTAATGATTTAAAATTATTCATTATATAAGGATCAAACAACCAACCAGGAGAAGGCAGTAATGAGGGAAATGAGGACCCATTGGGTCAAGTTGGACATCACCAGAGAAATTAGAAATTATTAGAAATGATTGCTAATGAGAACACAGCATATAGAACTTACATGGAAGAACAAATCCAGTACTCACAAATGTGTAACTGAATACGCCTCAAGTACATATATTTGTGAAAAATCTCAAATCGGCTACCTATGTGTGCTTAGAAAACATAGAAAAAAGAAATGAAGCAAAAAGTTGGTGCCACAATTTCTCTTTCATATTAATTACATATATTTTCTAACCATTTTTAATAATTAAATCTCACAAAACAAATATATTTTATCTTTCTCAAAGAGAAAGCAAAAGTTGGAGTATTAAAGCATGCAGCATGGTAAAATCTCTAGCACACATCATCAGCAGATTCATCTTTAGATAGCTACATATGAAATTTATATACATCTAGGCTGGCGCTGCGGCTCAATAGGCTAATCCTCCGCCTTGCGGCGCCAGCACATGGGGTTCTAGTCCTGGTTGGGGCACTGGATTCTGTCCAGGTTGCCCCTCTTCCAGTCCAGCTCTCTGCTGTGGCCCGGGAGTGCAGTGGAGGATGGCCCAAGTGCTTGGGCCCTGCACCCCATGGGAGACCAGGATAAGCACCTGGCTCCTACCTTTGGATCAGTGCGGTGCGCCTGCTGCAGTGCGCCGGCTGCGGCGGCCATTGGAGGGTGAACCAATGGAAGGAAGACCTTTCTCTCTGTCTCTCTCTCTCACTGTCCACTCTGCCTGTCCAAAAATAAATAAATAAATAAATAAAATAAATAAATAAATAATAAAATTAAATTAAAAAATTTTTAAAAAAAGAAATTTATACATACATCTAAAGTAGGAGACTTCACCTATCTAATACTGAATTCTAAATTGCACATAGGATTGCTATACAAGTATTTCATTTTTTAATTAAATATTTTTTGTTGAATTTGTGTCTACCTATAAAACACCATGTGCTGACAAACTAGAGTGAGTTGTTAAAATATACCACCAGTCAGATTCTGGAACTAATCTCTGGTTTTGAGTTAGATTGCAGCAAATATTACATAGAGAGCATGATGACTTGATAGATGAGCATTTATCATTATTGAGTATGGAATTGTTTGAGCAGAATCTTATTTTCAACCTTAGAATTACATGTCTATTCTGCATCATTTGTTAATTCATTCAACCAAGTGCTGAGTAACAATGTTAAACTCAAATAGACATAACTCTCATTCTTTGATACACAAATGACTGTTTAATTACAAACTGGAAAGTCTGCATGAAGGAAACTAACAGAAAATGAAACAAAAAAAAAGTATTTGGGGGCAGAGAAAAGAGCTATAATATTTTGCACACATGCATCTTATTTATTCTTTGCAGAAATCGGTGTAATATAGTTTGTATTACTATCAATAGAATTAAAGTATCATTGAGGTATTTGTTTTTTTCTATCAGGTACCTATATTAGAGCATTGCCTAACACCTAATAACTATCGCATATTTCTAAATGTGAATGAAATGGAAAAAATGAAAGAGAAAATGGAAAGAGAATGACTTTCTTCAGAAGAAGTATATTTAACTTTATATTTTAGAATGAGTCTCAGGGAAGTAAAATGGCTTCTATAAGGTCATTACTTGAAAAAATTCTGTTTATTTCTTAGACTAAGAAAATATATTTTGAAGAATCAATTTGAAATCTACTACAGTAACAAGGTCCATAGTTCATTGCAAGTAGCTTAAATAAATTAATTCTCAATAATATATCTAATATATTTTTCCTGTTTCTCTAAATATATTGAAAAAGAAAATGAAACTCAGTCTCTTCAAACTGTACCTTATAAACCCAGCAGCCGCTAATAACATTGTACACTCTCAGCAATCCTTCAATATATTGATACCAATAATGAATAGCATAATTTTCTGAACAAGGCAAATTTCAAAGAACTTGAAGGCCTTTACTAAATAGCAGAATATTGAGTATCATATAAACTTAAGTACTACTGAATGCATCAAAGTTTGTGTGCATTATACCATTATGCCCAGTAAATATCAGAAAATGTTTATAACCTGATTTAAACCATGTGTAAATAGCATATGCTGTTCAGTACAATCTTCATGTAGCTTTTACTTCATTTATTTCATTTCATTTAACTGAAGACATTTCAACTTAGCATTACATATAATCTGAAATGATGAGAATGCAATATAAGGAAATATTTTTCATCAGAACATTAAGTGTTGCTAAATAAGGCATTGAGGATTTTTACATTTTAATAATCAATATTTTCATATCTGTAACTATATTTCCTTCTGTGTACATACTAAATTTAATATAATTTGAATGATCTAAATATAAGAACTCAAGAACAAATATTGTTCATTATTTTGTTGATTTATGATTATATCACACAGAATAACTTAGTTCAAATCAGTCCTTGTCTAGTTGCCATTTTAAGCATGTAACTATGTTTTATTAAGTAACCTATTAATAATTGCTAATAAGAATTAGGGCAACTACTTGTCATAAATAAATGTCTATGAGCTTACAAGATTCAAATTTATATTGGAAGGATACAGATTAGTTTTAACAGTATTGCTTTAATAAATGGCCATGACTATGTAATTGATTTTTACCTTTGTCTAAGACACTAGTCAAACAGATCAAATAATACAGATAACACCTGTTTTTGTCAATCATATTTTAAGCACTTCTCTTGTAATGTTTAATTTAATTCTTTCAAAAAAAAAAAAACACCTTATGGGATAGAGATAGTTACTACCCTAGTTTACAAATAAACAGAACAACTTGATTGAATTATAAAGGTGTTGAATAGCAGATGAATGATTCAAACCCATGCAATGTGACTTTAAAATCTATGTTGTATCTCCTTGCATACAGGAAATTTAATTTATCAAGATACATTACTGTATATTCAATTAAATTAGATAATTTCTAACTGAGCTCGTAATCTGTGGGCTTTGATAACAAATTATTTAGAGCATATCCTATCATTTATTTTCTTAGTGACATAAATGAAATGTCCCTTTTTTTTAACAGATCTTAAAGTTTGACACATACTTAGTCCCTAATATTGCACTAATTTTTATTTTCTTTATTAAGGTAGGAAAAAATATGTTTTCAGGAAGAATAGCTATTGATGTCATAGTACCTCTATTCCAATTAAGCCTCATATAAGTGCATCTTAGAAAAGTAAATAAAGAATTCAGCAAGCAGTAAGTAGAAATAGCACTGTCCCTCAGGAGTATAGACAAGGAATATATATACAGTAATTATTATAAAGCAAATAGAAAAATATGTCATTGAAAAATTAAAAGAAAATTTAAAAAAGAAGGAGGCAAATGGTGAGAAAAATGTAGGTAGAATCATTTTGCATATATTAAAAACATTAAATAAGTTCTCTTTATATAAATAAGTTAAATAAACATAAAAACAAAAAATCTATCAAGCTTTCTCAAATTTTTTTATCCATAAGCTAGTGATAATAAATACTGCATATTTTACTGAAATAAATGAATAAAATATGGGATATAAAGGTATTTATCATAATTTTTGATACAAAGAAGACACAGAGGTTATTCTTATTAATCTATTATACTATTGATATTGGAATTAATAATAACTATCAAAATCTTAGACTAGTTTAGAGAATCAGATTGTTATATTAAATAGTCTGAAAAAATGATGAATTATAGCTGTTCATAATTCATATTTCAAATATCACAATGAAATATTCATGAAAATATTTCAAATAATAAAATGTAGTGGACAAAGGCAGTAAATGCAAGAAAATAGTGTTATTAATAAGAATTTGCCAAATGACACAAAGAATTAATAAAAAGAATCTCCATGAATCAAAGTACTGAGGCAGAATATTTTTCATTCACCTTGAAATATTGATTTTTATCCACCTCTCTTATTCAGGAGTTTCAATCAAGGAAATCCAGTCCTATTTTAGTCCTGACCTTCTCTCCACTTTTACCCCCATATACTCCTCTTCTGTATAGTGAGTGGTTGGAAAAAATGTTCTAGTATCAGCAAAGTTGCAGAATTTTATATGATGGTCCAAAATTAGTTTGGTGAGCAAAATGGGTTAATTGGATTTATGATTGTTTTCCTTTGATTTTTCAAAGGCAATTTAGCATGCATGGGACAAATTCCAACATACAGTGTATATTAAAACTAAATATGAAACCATTAAAAGCCATAGATTGCTTCATATCAGTTTAGGTTACGTCTTACTACCCAAGAAGTTGTAGCCACACAATTTTATTTCAGGACTTTAGGTCTTTGAATTGCAGTGAAAGGAATGTGAACAAGAGCAATATTCCTTCCCTTTGAAATCCACAGTGGACACTTTCACTTTAATTTGTAATCATATCTGTAGTACAAAACAGTGTTTCATTTGGTTTGACCCTTCATTGTATAACATTGACTATTCCTTCATTTATTCCATGCAGTATAACCAAGGACCTGGCTTCATGCCAGCAGGAGACATTAAATGATGAATAAGAGAAATGATATTCTTGTCCTCATGACAGAGATAGTCTAGACGAATTGAAATTCACTAAGAAATAGATAGTTACATGAGTAACTAGACCATAACAATTGGGATAAGAGATACTAAGGACTTCTGAAAATGTTTAGTTAGGTACACCTCTAAGTATGAGAGAGAAGGGAGGGGCAGGTGCTGTGGCACAGCAGGTTAAGCTGTGGCCTGCAGCACCGGACATCCCATATGGATGCCAAATCCTATCCAAGCTGCTCCACTTCTGATCCGGCTCCCTTCTAATGCACCTATGAAAGCAGCAGAAGATGGCCCAAGTGCTTGGACTCCTGCACCCACTTGGGAGACACAGAAGAAACTTGTGGCTCCTGGCTTCACATCACCCCAGCTCCAGGTTTTACAAACATTTGGGGAGTGAAACAGTGGATGAAAGATCTCACTGTCTCTCTGTGTTTCTCCTTCTCTCTCTCCATATCTCCGCCTTTCAAATGAATAAATCAATCTTTAAAAAATAAAGAGAGGGAAGGGAATGTGAGAAAATGATTTTTAAGTGGAGAGCTGGAAATTGATTAGAGGAAGAGGAGTTCTTGGGGGAAGGATGATGAGAGCAGGTGGCTGATAAGGAGGAAGTGGAAGACTGTTGCGGAGAAGCTGGAACACCAGCTGTGGGCCACAGTGTGTCTGGCCATGTGAAAAAACATTGAGGATCTGGGCCTTTAAAGACAGTAGAAACCCACTGAGGGATTTCAAAACAGATTGCTGTGCTCACACTTGCATAAAAACACATGACTATGTTAGGGAAGTATGTGGCAGAGTATGGAAGATAAGGTGAGAGGCTATTTTCAAAAATAGCATGTTAACCAGCAGCTCACTTGGGAAGCTGCTTCTGGCACCATAATTCACATTAGGAAATAAAACTAGTGGTCCATAATGCTTGGCAGTAAAACTAAATACGTGAATTTTGTGTCTGACAAAATATATCATAAACATAGGCACACATTAGACATGGGGCCCTTGGGGTCACTATAGTGGCAAGCTAGTGAAGCCGCCACGTGCAACACTGGCATCTTATATGCATGCCGCTTTTGAGATTCAGTAGCTCCATTTTAGGTGCAGTTCCCTGCTCATGGCCTGGGAAAGGCTTTGGAAGAAGGCCCAAGTGCTTGGGCTCCTGATTCTGGGTTTGGCCTGGCCCAGGCACAGAAGTTGTGGCCATCTGGGGAGTGAACCAGCAGATGGGGAGTCTCTGTTTTTTTTTTTTAACTTTTATTTAGTAAATATAAATTTACAAAGTACAGCTTAGGGATTACAATGGCTTTTCTCCCACCTACAACCCTCCCATCTCCCACTCACTCTCCCATTTCATTCACATCAAGATTAATTTTCAATTATCTTTATATACAGAAAATCAATTTAGTATATACTAAATAAAGATTTCAACAGTTTGCACCAAACAGAACATAAAGTGTAAAATACTGTTTGAGTACTAGTTATAGCAATAATTCACATTGAACAACACATTAAAGACAGAGACCCTACATGAGGAGTAAGTAACAGTGACTCCTGTTGTTGACTTAACAAATTGACACTGTTTATGGCATCAATAATCTCCCTAGGCTCTAGTCACGAGTTTCCAAGGCTATGGAAGCCTTTTGAGTTTTCCAACTTCAATCTTATTTAGACAAGGTCATAGTCAAAGTGGAAGTTCTCTCCTCTCTTCAGAGAAAGGTACCTCCTTCTTTGATAGCCCCGTTCTTTCCACTGGGATCTCACTCGCAGAGATCTTTCATTTAGGTCCTCTTTTTTTTTTTTTTCTTTTTTTTCCAGAGTGTCTTGGCTTTCCATGCCTAAAATACTCTCATGGGCTCTTCAGCCAGATCCGAATGCCTTAAGGGCTGATTCTGAGACCAGAGTGCTGTTTAGGACATCTGCCATTCTATGAGTCTGCTGTGTATCCTGCTTCCCATGTTGGATCGTTTTTTCCCTTTTTGATTCTATCAGTTAGTATTAGCAGACACTAGTCTTGTTTATGTGATCTTTTTGACTCTTAGACCTATCAGTGTGATCAATTGTGAACTGAAATTCGTCACTTGGACTAGTGAGATGGCATTGGTACATGCCACCTTGATGGGATTGTATTGGAATCCCTGGCACATTTCTAACTCCACCACTTGGGGCAAGTCACCTTGAGCCTGTCCGAAATTGTACATCTCCTCCCTCTCTTATGCCCACTTTTATATTTAACAGGGATCACTTTTCAATTGAAATTTAAACACCTAATAATAATTATGTGTTAATTACAGAGTTCAACCAATAGTATAAGTAGAAAAAATACTAAAAGGGATAAAGTATTAAGTTGTTGATCAACAGTCAGGACAAGGGCTGATCAAGTTACTGTTTCTCATAGTGTCCATTTCACTTCAACAGGTTTCCTTTTTGGTGCTTGGTTAGTTGTCACCAATCAGGGAGAACATATGGTATTTGTCCCTTTGGGACTAGCTTATTTCACCCAGCATGATGTTTTCCAGATTCCTCCATTTTGTAGCAAAGGACCGATTTCATTGTTTTTGACTGCTGTATAGTATTCTATAGAGTACATGTCTCATAATTTCTTTATCCAGTCTACCGTTGATGGGCATTTGGGTTGGTTCCAGGTCTTAGCTATTGTGAATTGAGCTGCAATAAACATTAATGTGCAGATGGCTTTTTTGTTTGCCAATTAAATTTCCTTTGGGTAAATTCCAAGGAGTGGGATGGCTGGGTTGTATGGTAGGGTTATATTCAGGTTTCTGAGGAATCTCCAGACTGACTTCCATAGTGGCTTTATCAGTTTACATTCCCACCAACAGTGGGTTAGTGTCCCTTTTTCCCCACATCCTCGCCAGCATCTGTTGTTGGTAGATTTCTGAATGTGAGCCTTTCTAACTGGGGTGAGGTGAAACCTCATTATGGTTTTGATTTGCATTCCCCTGATTGCTGGTAATCCTGAACATTTTTTCATGTGTTTGTTGGCCATTTGAATTTCCTCTTTTGAAAAATGTCTATTGAGGTCCTTGGCCCGTCTCTTAAGTGGGTTGTTTGTTTTGTTGTTGTGGATTTTCTTGATTTCTTTGTAGATTCTGGTTATTAATCTTTTATCTGTTGCATAGTTTGCAAATATTTTTTCCCATTCTGTCGGTTGCCTCTTCACTTTCCTGACTGTTTCTTTTGTAGTACAGAAACTTCTGAATTTGATGCAATCCCAAATGTTAATTTTGGCTTTGACTGCCTGTGCCTCCAGGGTCTTTTCCAAGAAGTCTTTGCTGGTACCTATATCTTTCAGGGTTTTTCCATTGTTCTTTAATAATTTGATGGGGTCGGGTCGTAGATTTAGGTCTTTAATCCATGTTGAGTGGATTTTTGTGTAAGGTGAAAGGTAGGAGTCTTGATTCATGCTTCTGCTCGTGGAAATCCAATTTTCCCAGCACCATTTATTGAATAGACTGTCCTTACTCCAGGGATTGGTTTTGGATCCTTGATCAAATATAAGTTGGCTGTAGATGTTTGGATTGATATCTGTTGTTTCTATTCTGTTCCATTGATCTATCCATCTGTTTCTGTACCAGTACCATGCTGTTTTGATGACAACTGCCCTGTAGTATGTCCTGAAATCTGGTAATGTGATGCCTCTTGGTTTGTTTTTGTTGTACAAGATTGCTTTATCTATTAGAGGTATCCTGTGCCTCCATATGAATTTCAGCATCATTTTTTTCTAGATCTGAGAAGAAGGTCTTTGGTATTTTGATTGGTATCACATTGAATCTATAAATTGCTTTTGGAAGAATGGACATTTTGATGATATTGATTCTTTCAATCCATTAGCATGGAAGATTTTTGCATTTTTTGGTGTCCTCTTCTATTTCTTTCTTTAAGGTTTTGTAATTCTCATCGTAGAGCTCTTTAACGTCCTTGGTTAAGTTTATTCCAAGGTATTTGATTGTTTTTGTAGCTATTGTGAATGGAATTTGTCTTAGAAGTTCTTTCTCAGTCGTGACATTGCCTGTGTATATAAAGGCTGTTTATTTTTGTGCATTGATTTTATATCCTGCTATTTTTCCTAGCTCTTCAATGAGTTCCAGTAGTCTCTTAGTAGAGTTCTTTGGATCCCCTAAATAAATTATCATATCATCTGCAAAGAGGGATAGTTTGACTTCTTCCTTCCCAATTTGTATATCTTTAATTTCTTTTTCCTGCCTGATGGTCTGGCTAAAACTTCCAGAACTATATTGAATAGCAATGGTGAGAGTGGGCATCCCTGTTTGGTACCATCTTAGAAATTATAAATTGAACTGCTACAAATATAGAGGTACAAGTAATTCTTTCATATACTGGTTTCATTCCCTTTGGATATATTCCCAGGATTGTGATGTCTGGGTCATATGGTACACCTATTTTTAGATTTCTGAGCAATCTCCATACTGTCTTACATAATGGATGTACTATTGTACAATCCCACCAATAGTGTAGAAGTGTACCTTTTTCTCTACATCCTCACCAGCATTTGCTATTTTTTGATTTTTGGATTATAACCATGTACCTGGGGTGAGGTGAAACCTCATTGTGGTTTTGGTTTGCATTTCCCTGATGGCTGTATTTTAATCCTTTAAATACAGTTTGCAAGTTATATCATTAGTTGGTTGGTCTCTTCACATTGTTGAATATTTTCTTTACTGTGAAGAAAGTTCTTAGCTCGATATATTCCCATTTATCTATTTTTGCTTTTATTACTTGTGCTTCCAGGTTCTTATCCAAGAATTCCTTGCATATGCCAATGTATTGCAGCATATCCTGTATTTTTTCCTCTAGTAATTTGATGGTTCTAGGTATAGATCATTGATCCATTGCAAGTTGATTTTTATCACTTAGGATTGCTTTAGCTATTCAGGGTCTCCAGATAAATTTTAGGACCTTTATTTCTGCATCTGAGGAGGATGTCTTTAGTATTTTCATTAGAATAGTATTGGATCTGTAAACTGCTTTGGGTAATGTGGATATATTGATGCTATTGATTCTTTAAATCCACAAACATGGAAGATCTTTCTATTTTTCTTTCTTTTTTAACTTTTATTTAATGAATATAAATTTCCAAAGTACAGCTTATGGATTACAATGGCTTCCCCCCCCCCATAACTTCCCTCCCACAATCCTCCCCTTTCCCGCTCCCTCTCCCCTTCAATTCACATCAAGAGTCATTTTCAATTCTGTTTATATAATCTATTTTTCTTGTGTATTCTGTTTATTTCCTTAACGTTTTGTAATTTTCATCATAGAGATATTTCATGTTCTTGGTTGAAAAACAATAAGAGTTTTTGTTTTATATTGTATTTTAAAAGCAGCTCCTTTTTTACTTCTTGTTTTCAGAAACATCAATATAAATATCAGATTAATCTGAGCTTTCAGAGCTATATCAAAATATATATATACTATATATATATATATATATATATATATATAACTCCATGAATTTTATTTACTTGTCACTTGAGCACATCTATACAAGTTCTTTGATAGCATTATATGTCAAACGTTTTATAGTGTTTGCAGTCTTGGACTGATAAATGACTCAAAATGTGTACTTCTACTGTACTTGCCATTATTTCAACCTAAAATATTGTAGGATTGAATGTTCTGTAAGGATGCACTGCCCTAAGGAAATAGTATTGCTTTCACCTTTGTTTAAACCTTTAATAATGAAATGTTTCATAACTGGTTCCCAAGGAAGCCTGAAATCAAAGCCATTTAATTTATTCTGTGTTTCTTGTATAACACAAAATTAAAAATTTCAGTTCTTATCCACAGCTGTTACATTAAACCTGACAATTATTTCCTAAACCAGTTTCAATTTGGACATGTATTCTGAAATAAAATAAAGTTAACTAATCTATGATCCAAGTTTTGTGTGTAATCCATTATTTGTCTATATTGAATAGCAAGAAAAATTAATAATACATAATAGTGAAATTTTATATTACTTTTTAAAATTTTGATTTCTGAAGATATAAAAACAATTAGTATAATTGTACCTAGAAAGTACGTGTCAATTCCATGTTAGCTGGATAATGTCAAGAATATTTGAACTGAAAATGATACTGTAAGTAAATGATATATCTTAGTTCTGATCTTCTCTTGTGGTTGGGAGATGGACATCTGATTTGGAGTCCACTTGGCCTTAGTTTTCACTTGAGATTAAATACCATCATTATACCCTTCATGTCTTACAGAAGAACGATACAATGTTTGTTGAGAGTTCTTGTAAAGTATTTTGAGTATTTAGAAGGAAGATGTCTTATGAACTTAAGAATTTTCCTTCACATTTGAACCTAATCATAATATAAAATAGTCAGTTTTGTTTTCAGATTCATTACATGTATTTTAAAGTGCTATATTCTGTTAATTTATATTTGTATTTACTTTACTTGAAAGGTAGACACATATACACACACACGCACACACACAGATCTATCTGCTAGTTTACTTCTCAAATGCCTTCTACAGCCAGAGCTGTGTCCCAGGCTGAAACCAGGAGCCCTGAACTCATTTGGGCCTGCCATATGGGTGACAGGGACTCAAGAGCTTGCGGCATCATCTGCTGCCTGCCAGAGTGTACATTAACAGGAAGCTGCATGGTAAATCCAGTAGCCAGGACTTGAATATGGAATGCGGGGAGCCCAAGCAGCAACTGAGCCACTGTGCCAAACACCCACCCCTAAAGTGACAGATAGTTAAAATAGAAGACTTGAAGCAATTTTAAATATCAACCTTTCTAGAGTGTGATATCAAAATAAAAATTCTTTTCACATGATATTTATAGCTAATAATAAAATATAACATTTGAAAATAAGCAAAGAAAATAAGATTATAATAAATGTGAGTTATAATTAAGTAAACTGCTGTTAACTAAGAATAACCAATGCTATAAATCAATAGTTTTGGTTTAAAATTAGTGAATTCAATGAACATAGATTTCTTTAAGATTTTAAGACCTACAGTAGGTTGCTGATAAGTCTGGGATTAGATATGAGTTGTGTCTTAGGATCAAGATAAAGGAATAACAATATGTGCATAACAATTTGTCTCCCTTTACTTTTTCTATTTTTAACTCATTTACATAAAATTTCAATAAATGTAGGTGCCTGGAATGTATACTCTGTGGGTGATGCTATCATGATGTTGCCAACCTTCATCTTTCCTTTTACTTGATAAAGGAAAATTAGCACTGCACCTATATTTAAATGTATATAGGCCTTTCAGGCTGGGGCCGCGGCTCAATTGGCTAATCCTCCTCTGTCTGCGGTGCCGGCACACCGGGTTCTAGTCCCGTTCGGGGTGCCAGATTCTGTCCAGCTTGCTCCTCTTCCTGTCCAGCTCTCTGCTGTGGCCCGGCAGTGCAGTGGAGCATAGCCCAAGTCCTTGGGCCCTGCACCTGCATGGGAGACCAGGAGGAAGCAGCTGGCTCTGGGCTTCTGATCAGCGCAGTGTGCTGGCCACAGCGTGCCAGCCACAGCCACTGGGAGGTGAACCAATGGAAAAAGGAAGAACTTTCTCTCTGTCTCTCTCTCTCTCTCACTGTCCTCTCTGCCTGGCAAAAAAAAAAAAAAAAAAAAAGGTATATAGGCCTTTCTAAAGTTCAGCTAAGAAACTGAAATGAAAGGCATATCTGATTTACACATGTTCAATATTATTTTACATTGAGTTATAACATGTAAATATGTGGAGCCTATGTTGTGGTTTAGTGGGTTAAGTTGCCACCTACTACTCTGGCATCCAATATTGTGCCGGTTTGTATCCCAGCAGCTCCACTTCAGATTCACCTCACTGCTAATGGCCTGGGCAAAGCAGTGAAAGATGGCCAAAGTGTGTTTTCCCCTGCCTCCCATGTTGGAGTCCCAGAAGAAGCTCCTTGCTTCTGGCTCTGGCCTGGCATTAAAGCCATCGGGAAGTGAACCAGTGGTTGTAAGGTCTATCTCTGTCTCTCCCTCTCTCTGTAACTCTGACTTTCAAATATATAAATAGGTCTTTTAAAAAAACATATAAATGGCTGGCGCCGCAGCTCACTAGGCTAATCCTCAGCCTGTGGTTCTGGCACCCTGGGGTTTTAGTCCTTGGTTGGGGCGCTGGATTCTGTCCCGGTTGCCCCTCTTCCATGCCAGCTCTCTGCTGTGGCCTGGGAAGGCAGTGGAGGATGGTCCAGGTGCTTGGGCCCTGCACCCCATGGGAGACCAGGAGGAGCACCTGGCTCCTGGCTTAGGATCGGTGCAGCATGCCAGCTGCAGCGCGCCAGCCAAAGTGGCCATTTGGGGGGTAAAGCAACAGAAAGGAAAACCTTTCTCTCTGTCTCTCCCTCTCTCACTGTGTAACTGCCTGTCAGGAAAAAAAAACAACAACAACATGTAAACATTTGAATACCAGAGTTAGGTGATGGGTATATGGTTTGAAGTATTGGTATAGAATGCTAATATACACAAGTATTTGGTTAAATAAAATATAGAATATGTTGAGGTAAACAGCTATTTTCACTTTACCTTGCAATATTAAAATATTTAACATTTCTAGGATTAGAATGAAAGTTCAGTCAATAACAAATGCACAGTATTAAGTATGCAATTAATAGGTAAGTCCAGGAAATGAATTATTCATATAGCTGATGATAATACCTTTGATTCAGAGTTGTACTGAGAACTGAGTGAGATATTACACATTTAATTTCAAGAAAAATGTGGGACAGAAATATGCATTAAATTTATACAGAATGTTTTTAAAATGTTAATTTTTTCATACACTATCTGATGGTTTGTCATTATTAATTGCTTTATGTGGAAGGAACAAATAGCTTCCTTCTGAAAAGTATGCCTGTTTCTTTCTTAGCAATGATATTCCTGAAATTTAGCTAGGCAAGTACATGTTCCATATAAAACCTAAACTTCAAGTTGCTTCTTAGTTAGATATATCCATGCTACCACATGTGTCCAATGAGATGTAAAGTTATACATTCAATGTATATTCAATGTATCTCCATTTTTCTACTTCAAATTGGAACATATATTGAAACTACATTTTAATGAAGATAGCATAATAAAATACTTTTACTGCAAAAAATATTTTTAAAATTCAGCAAACTAGAGCAACCCAGGTGCCAATTTTCTGCATTTCTAATGGCATTTTGGGTTTTCTGTTCCTATTGGTGACTGCTTGCCCAACAACCAATCTCTTAACTAAAATAAGCATGCCAGTGAATTTTATTGACAGAGTTAGCACTTCTTGATAGATTTCTTATTCTTTCACTCTTATAAGTGAAAACTGAAGACCACAAACTTTTGAAAAAAATTCAATGGGTAAGATGAAAAATAAATAAAAGAAGAAAAATTGATTCCAAGAGAAACATGACCATCTTATGGGACAAAAGGTAACCTTCAAAAATCACTTCTTTCTAAATCTTTCTTCTTAGACATCCTATGAAGAGAATGTTACAAATATTTCAAAAATCTTTTAGGAGTTATAAAGAGTTAGGAGTATTGAAGAAGTCATCCAAAGTAGAGCCAATAGTCATGAAAAGAAAGGATTAACAGAAGTTTACTTCAAGGAATCAGCTATCTAAATAATAAAATCCGAAAAATAGTAATTAGAGTGAAAAGGGAGAAAAATGCTTACATTTGCAGAGAAGAAAATATCCTAAAACAGATTTTAGGTATCTTAAAAGATATCAAGAAAGAAGTGAATAAAGACTCATACCAAAAATAGGTCATTGCTAGAATTTAGGATTCCATGAATACAGTCATGATTTTAGAAGGTTTATTTTAATTAATAAAAATATTTGGTAGCTGAAAATTGAACAAACTCTTCAATGTAACCAGATTAAAATAATTTTGAGCACAAAATAATATCTGCATTGAAATTGTTACCATCATGAAATCAAAGTTAAAGTAGCCGAAATAGAAACTATATTTACCCAAACTGTTTCTAACAGCATTATTTAAGTATGTAACTAATCAATGTTTAGCTTGTAAATCAAGAATGACATGAGTTTTTAGCAATTTCTCAATTAAAATTTCCATCATTTTAAGCTCCCTTTACTACATAAAATAGGCCATCACTTAGTAATTATCTGAAGAAAATACGTGTATCCACAAAATTTGCCTCAGTGAACTTGGAGGCATTATTAACATTTTATTAACATAAAACTAGCATGTGTTTTAAACAGAAAAAAAAATATGTTGGATATGAGAATTTGGTTTTGCATCTGTTTTTGAAAGGAAGTAGAACCACTGTGAATGATATGGATTATGGCAATTAGTAGAGGGTATAGCAGTTTGAAGCCAGCCTTAAAAATTCCTATTGCTTCTGTATCAAGTATAGCTCCTACAGTTTTGATATAACTATGGGCTGCTGTCAAGAAGAAAGTTTCTGAATGAACAGAGGACAGTGAGGAAAGAATGAAATATCAGAAGAAATGAAAGTTGTACCTTTTTGGTCTCACCTCCAACCTCAATAATGGGAGTTACCTGCAGAAGAAGCTAGGACGCTTTCCTGGGACATTGTTGAAGGAGATGCTCCAGTGGTGCGGGGTGGGGGGGCTCCAGTTGAAAAGGAAACAAAATTGCTAAGCCTTCGCTCCACAAGGCCCCTGAGCCTTTGCTCGAGTTTGCTGCACTTCCGCATCCCAGTGACTCAGCGTTTCCAACAATCCAAGATGGACCCCCGGGGGAGGAGACTTCCGTATTCGTGGACAGTATGTGTCCTGGACTGTGATAGGCCCTTGAGGGCGTGCCTGGCTCGTGTCCTGCGTTACCGTTCTGCTGGTTGGCTCAGTTCCCTTGTGCCCTGGACAGCCCCCTTTCTGTGTCTATAAAAGCTCTTCCCCTCCCAATAAAGTCGAGAACCCGGCTGCACCCTGGGAGTTGACTGATCTCCCGGCTCTGGCTCTGGTGTGGTTCCTTTGCCGCTGACACTCATCATCCCGCTCAGCCCCCGAGCTCCCCAGGCTGGCCCTGAGGAGCTCTATCAGACCTGCTGCCCCATGACGAGCAGCACAGTGGGATCTGGAATACTTTGACTTGGCTGCTTCTGAATGGCATAAGATAAGACAGAAGACCACACTTAACAGAATGAAATTCAATAGGTCCTGATATCCATCACTGACCATCAGAGCAAATGGCTGCTTCCTCACTCTGCCTTCTAACTCTCACCTCATCCATTACTACAGAGAGAGAAGGGGATTTGGAAGAGGATAGCTAAGTTGCTAACTTGAACCACTATTTGAAACAGATGTTTGGCTCTGAAAAGATGTGGTCCTAGTGAGAGGGAATTTAGTTTAATAGCAGCAATAATGTGTGAGCCATAGAATTAGAATTTTACATCCATGGTGTCATTTGGCCTTGAAGATCATCAGCTTCTTTCTGAGTACTGATGAAAGAAAGATTGTTCTCATAGTCTGAATTTGTTTAACTTGCATCTGTTTCATTTCCACCTCTGGCCATTTCAACAGCAACCCAGCCTCTTTTTCGCATTTTGTCTTTGATACAACTACTAAAACTAGAGGGGGTAATTTTAAATCTAATGACACAAATCTTCCTTGCACAACATTGAGAATCTTACTTCAGTATATGTTCATAATCTTCTAATTCTTGGAAGTCACCACAAGCTCCTCTATAAAGCAAAGACCAAGGACACAGACTCCATTGTGTCATTCATGGCAAAGAAATTCTGCTCATAAAAAGAGTGAGGCATATATGGTTTTCTCCTGAGTGTCTGCCAGTCAACGATGGTGTGGCTCAGCCTTGAAATCAAGAAGCATGGGGCTCCCATGTGTTTATGCTAATAACTGGGATGTTCTTGGAAATTTAAATGTAAATTACCAGAGATGATCTATTCTTAACAGCATTAAAGCATTCTTAAACTCCTGTAATATCATTATAAATTTGTTTTTCTGTAACCATAAGTTCACAATTGCTCATTTCCTAGGCAGATTCCAAATAAAATTTGGTAACTGATTTGTTGAACAGTTTGAACTCAGTAGGGCATACACATGAAAATCAATTAGCAGGTTGTAAGTGATTATTATGTGCCAAGCTCCATAGGTGGCTCCACAAGTTATATGAAAATGAATTAGGCATGACCCCAGCCTCAGAAAATTTAGCTTAGTGTGGGAAAGAAGGTATGAATGGCAACAGTGATAATATAACAGTTTACTATAGAGTTTACTATACTGTTAGAATTTTACATTCACACAATGAATTTAAAGATTATTAGCATCTTTCTGATTACTGAAGAGAGAAGAGATGTTGTTAGAGGTTGACTTTATTTAAACAAGACAACAGCTTATGGGAATTTTCATTAACTGAACAAAAAATCCCCACATATATATTTTCCTTTTGACAGGCAGAGTTAGACAGTGAGAGAGAGAGAGAGAGAGAGAGAGAGACAGAAAGGTCTTCCTTTCGTTGGTTCACCCCCCAAGTGGCCACTACAGCTGGCGCCTTGCTGCTGGTGCGCTGTGCCTTTCCGAAGCCAGGAGCCAGGTGCTTCCTCCTGGTCTCCCGTGCGGGTGCAGGGCCCAAGGACCTGGGCCATCCTCCACTGCCTTCCTGGGCCACAGCAGAGAGCTGGACTGGAAGAGGAGCAACCAGGACAGATTCGGGCACCCCGACTGGGACTAGAACCCGGGGTGTCAGTGCTGCAGGCAGAGGATAAGCCTAGTGAGCTGCGGCAAGGCCCCCACATATATTTATTGAAAGTAGACTGCTTCTCAATGACAGCATTATAAAGTGGTATTTTAAAGGAGGTGGTAATATGGGCAAATGAATATTGGTTTTTGTGATGAAGTAAATTTAGCAATCCATTTATTAGTAATGTATTTGAGCCAAATCAGTATATATTAATTTTTCTTCTATTTTTGTCATAGAAATAAATCAAGAAATAAATTCCTTTCTCTCAAGAGTACCAGATGAGTTAAGAATTGGAGGGTAGAGTGTGGAAGCAACTATTTTGCTCTGATGGTCAGTGATGGACATCAAGACCTATTAAAATAGGTCTTTCTCTCTGTTAACTGTCAGGTGAAATATCTAGCTAATAGGACAATCACTGTTATCTTAAATATGTTTGTCATTAATATATGAACACGGTTTTTATTTTAATAAAAGTTAATGTATTTGACTATAAATAGGATTATATGTGTATTACCTGTGTACCATATAGGAAATGTGTTTGAAATCAATATTCCATTTTCCCAAATTGCACATTTTCTGAATGAGTTTATATTTTCAATCACTGATATAATTCAGTGGTTACCAATGTGCATTAAGGGACATGAGCAGATGAATCTCTCATCTTGAGACTACTTTAAAGCAATTACACATTTAGAAATTAAATTACCTAAATCTGTGGCCAAATTACAATTTTAACCATCCTTTTCATTCTGCTTTGTACTTCATCTGTTTAAAAATATAATTCCATTTTACCATCTTGATAAGATCAACATAATAATTAGGTAGCTGCTGTGAAGAATAGGGGGTAAAATGTATTTTTGAAGCAAGAAAATGTCTTTGGAAGTTTCTAAGGAAATAGACTCAATTATAAAAATCAATAAAAACAGGAGACAAATAAAGCAATCTGGATACCATTTTAGAAAAACAAGTTTCACCGTAATATATCAAAACATGATTTTATATGCTCTCTAATTTTCAGGGATTTGATAAAAATAAATTTTGTTTAGTAAAAATGGTATATTTCAAATTTAAAAAGCCACATGTAAAAATAATTTTTACAAATTTTTAAATTCATTGTGCTTTCATATTACCTTCTTTTGATTATTTATATATTCATATAGATATCATTACTACTTATTATTCATATAGAAATAACATTCTATATAGATCTGCTTTTGCTTAAGGTTTTAATTAATCTTTTCAACTATCAAATTTTTCAAATGTAAAATAAGCAGAACATTAAAAAGTGTGTTCTATAATCCAGTAAGTGCTAAACATATATGTATGTGTGTGTGTGTGTGTAAAATGTCTAATATGTCAGTTTCATGGTAGTGGTTTTTAGTATCATTGAAATTACCATCAATATCACTGTGTCACTCTGTTCTGAATTCAGTATGATACATTATTGGGAGGTTTGGGACTACAAACAGAATGCTCCACGGAGAAATGTGCTCTACTTGCTATCACAGCTGTATTTACTTTCATTCTCTGCAGGCATCTAAGTGTTGCTAGTGAGTAGCAATGAAAAGAAAGTCTTGAATATTACTGGTTTTGAATTGCTCCCAGGAAGATGTGAGTTTGAATTCTGGCTCTGCCTCCTCTAAGTTACACGAGCTTGAGAAAATTCCTTAGAGTAGGATTACTAATTCTTTATTGGCAGGACTTTTAAAAAATTGTAAAGACAATCCATTAGTTCACATGTTACATACAAATCTTAAAAAAAAAAATTAGTACTATATGCCATAAAGTTAATGTGTATGATTGCCACTTATTTTACCCATTCTTTTAACTTAACAAATGAATAAATAATATAATACTGTATGGAGAAAATAAGAACTGCTTGACATTATATTCTTTTTTTTTTTTTGACAGGCAGAGTTAGACAGTAAGAGAGAGAGAGAGACAGAAAGGTTTTCCTTTTTCTGTTGGTTCACCCCCAAAGTGGCCACTACGGCTGGCGCGCTGTGCTGATCCAAAGCCAGGAGCCAGGTGATTCCTCCTGGTCTCCCATGCGGGTGCAGGGCCCAAGCACTTGGGCCATCCTCCACTGCACTCCCGGGCCACTGCAGAGAGCTGGACTGGAAGAGGAGCAACCTGGACAGAATCAGGCGCCCCGACCAGGACTAGAACCCCGGGGTGCCGGCGCCACAGGCGGAGGATTAGCCTAGTGAGCCACGGCGCGGGTCTGACATTATGCTCTTAACAATAGAGAGCTCAGGTGCACTGGCTACCTAGAAATAATTCTTATTAATTAATAAGAATACAGTGGGTTAAAAGCTGAAAAATAAAAGCTCAAAGAAATTCCCATTTGACAACATTTATGCAGCCAATCCATGAACGAATCAATGTTAAATCCTGAGATCCAGACATCCATTGGTTTCTTTGAATCATTTATCACATCAGAGTGCTAGGATATGATACCCATCTCCACTTCTCACTCCAGCTACCTGCTATGGTATACCTTGGAAAGCAGCAGTGATGATCCGAGTATTGAGTTTTTTCCACTCATTTGAGAGACCTCAACTGAGGCCCCATTTGTCGTCCTTGTTCCCTGAGCATCCTCCGTGTTTGGGAAGTGAACCAGTATATGAGAGCTCTCTCCCTTTTTTTTTTTTTTTGTCTCCCTATCTCTATCTAATAAGTAAAAATAAACCATATGTAAACTGGGATAGAGAACTATTGATGGTTGCCAGGTGGTGGAGGGATGGGGTAAAAGGTAGTGAAGGTTTAATGGCTATAGGTAAAAATATTTTGGTGGGGGAAGGTGATGAAAATGATTAGGAATTAGTGCTGTTGGTTGAACAACAATTTTGATGTATTGCGACATTGAATTTTTCATTTTAAATGATTAATTTTATGTTATGTGCACTTCAGCTCAATTTAAAAACAGATAATAAGATAATAAGGAAAGTATTTTTAAAAATATTTGTGCAGTGATGCTATAACTAGTACTGAAACAGTATTTTTACACTTTGTGTTTCTGCGTGGGTACACACTGATGAGATCTTTACTAAATATATACTGAATCAATCTTCTGTATATAAAGATAATTGGAAATGAAAAAAAAAAAAACCTGGTGTTAAATTGGAAATGGTATAGAAAATTAATTAATTTAAAAAATATTATGTAGGATCTCTGTCTTTAATGTGCTGTACACTCTTATTTAATGCTATAACTAGTACTCCAACAGTATTTTTTTTTACTTTGTGTTGCTATATGGGGGCAAACTGTTGAAATCGTTACCTAATATATACTAAACTGATCTTCTGTATATAAAGAGAATTGAAAATGAATCTTGATGTTATTGAAAGGGGAGAGGGAGCGGGAAAGGGGAGGGTTGTGGGTAGGAGGAAGTTTTGGGAGGGGAGGGGGAAAGCCATTGTAACCCATAAGCTGTACTTTGGAAACTTATATTCATTAAATAAAAGTTTAATAAAAAATATTTTCAATAAAATAAAATATGTATATCGTTCAATGATGCATTTTAATGCATATTTTATTTTTAAAAGATTTATTTATTTATTTGAGAGGTGGACTTACAGACAGGTACAAGGAGAGGCAGGGAGAGGATTTCCATCTGCTGGTTCATTCCCTGAATGGCCACAAAGGCAGCAGCTGAGCCAGGAGGCAAGAGCTTCTTCCAGGTCTGCCAGATGGGTGTAGGGGCTCAAGCACTTGGGTCATCTTCCACTGCTTTCCCAGCCATTGCAGAGAGCAGGATTGGAAGAGGAACAGCCATGACATGAACCGGCGCCTGTATGGTATGCCTGCACTGTAGGCAGAGGCTTAAGGATGCCTACATATACCACATTATTCTAATTAAAATCATTCCAGATTTGAAGCCGGTTAAAAAGAAATGACCACAGTGCTGGCCCTTAATACCTATTTTATCCTGCAAACTCAGTGAAAGATAATGGAATTGCAAAAGCTGCTGTTTCATTTGCTTAAAAGATATGCCAGATAATATGTAAAAAACTAAAAGTAATATTGGTATCAAAAGAGCTAAGCTGATGCGTTCCAGGTTAACTGATGGTGCTTACTCAGCACACATGGTATTAGGTGAAATTGTTAACGTAGAAAAAAATTATAAACAAAATATAAATTGCACATATCTAAAACAGAATCTTAGTCAGTTTGGGTACCTATAACAAAATATTATAGACTGGATGGCTTATAAGCAATAGGAATTTGTTTTTTAGCAGTTCTGGAGACTGGGAGATTTAGATTAGTGTGACAGTATAGTTAGGCTGCTGACTTCTCATTGCCTCACATAGTAGAAAAAACCCATCCATCTATCCTGCGTCTCTTTATAAAGATAAATCCAATTCAGGAGGGCTCCACTTATGGAAGAATGAACTGGCCCCTATGTTAGACCATATACAAAAATCAGTTCGAAAGTGGATCACAGATCTAAGCATAGTAACCCAAATCATGAAATTTCTAGAAAAAAAGAAAGCACGGGGAAACACTTTGGCATAGGCATAGGCAACTAATTTTTGGAAACTGCCTCAAAATCTTAGGCAACAAGGGCAAACCTAGACTAATAAGGTTATTGAATGAAGAAGCTTCTGTTTAGAAAAGGACACAATCGACACAGTGAAGTGTGAACTTACAGAATGGGTAAAAGTATTTACAAGTACATATTTGACAAAGGCTTAATAAATAAGGAACATAGAAATAACAACTGAAAGTAATCAGTCCTGTTAAAAAATGGGCAAAAGACCTGAATAGACAGTTCCCAACAGTAGAAATACAAAAGACCACAATTTACATGAAAAATGCTCTATATCATTAGTTATCAGGAAACTACTAATCAAAACTATGAGGATCTTTACCTCACCCTTGTCATAACAGCTCTTATTCAAAAAAGAGCAACAAATGCTGGCAACGATGTAGAGAAAGGGGAACTCTTATACACTGTTGTTGGAAATAGAAATTAGGGTAGTTACTGTTTAAACAGTATGGGGATTTTGTTAAAAAAAAAAAAAACAACACACCAGGAAATAGACTTGTCATATGATCCAGTGATCCCACTACTGGACATATACTCAAAAGTCATGAACTCATTGTATCAAATAATATCTGCACTATAATGTAATAATAGTACTGTTCACAATAGCCAAAATAAGTAATCAACCAAGGTGTCCATTGTCAGATGAATGAATGGATAAAAAGTGCTCCCTATCAATATCTATAGGTATACATAGATATATTATATATATGTATATATATATATATATATATGTATCCTATACAATGAAATATTGTGCAATTATAGAATAGAAGAAAATAGTACCAATTGAATTAAAATGGTTGGAGCTGAAGGACTTCATGTTGAGTGAAATAAGATGCACACCAAAGACAAGTACCACTTGTTCTACCTTAGATGTGGGAGCTAAAATTAAAAAAGAAAGAAAAAATGTGTGGGTGTTTTGTCAAAATACACTATTTTGTCAAACTTTGCTTTAAATCTTCATCAAATTATTAGGAATTATATACTACCAAAGTTTTAATGATTTTGTGACTTTTAAAATTTACTTTATATGATTGAAGTTGAATTTTTTAATCTGATTATTGTTTATAGCCCTTGCTTTCATTCTTGCTCAGATGTAGCCTTTTTTCTTTGTTGATATCTTTTTTCAGTGGGGCATTAAGCCTTTAACTATCATGTAAATTTAAAATATGTTATCTCAAAAACAATAAATAAAATATTAAGTTGAAACAAGCTTTTTCAGGGAGCAGAGTTATATCACAGTGGGCTAAGTCACTCCTTGTGACATTTGCAAAATATATTGGAGTGCTTGTTCCTGTTCAAGCTATTCCACTTCAGATCTAAATGCCTGTTAATACACTTAGTAAAGTAACAAATAACAGCTCAAGTGCTTGGGCTCCTGTCATCTATGTGAGAAACATGAATGGAGTCTGTAGCTCTCGGCTTCATTTATGTAGTGAAGCAGCAGATGGAAAACCTCTCCTTTTGTGTTTCTCTGTCTCTATGTGCCTCTGTCTTTTACTCTGCCTTTCAAGTAAATAAATCTTTAGAAAAGAAATTTTAAAAATGACTGATCAATCCTTGGGAAAAATATTTAAAAACTTTAAAAATCATTTGAAAATTTTTTTTAAATTACAAAAATTGAAAACACTGTTAATATGGTGGTTGGATCAATATGGAATAGTTCCCAAACTCAGAGGAGAGAGAGAAATAGCAAGGGGAAAAAGGGAGAGCCAGAAGAAGTCAAAAAATGAGGGTAACAGCCCATGTCACCTTTTCCTCCTTTAGTCTTCAAGCACATTCCTCTAAACAATCTGGCATCTTGGTATCTTGGGGATCACATGTGCCATGGAAACAATGATTATGAACTCCGCTCTTTCTAGTTTCCCAATGGAATCCCATCAAGAGGTAGAATTTTTCCAAATGTGAAGATAATTGCAGGAATTCATATTTTGGTCCTATTTAATTCCCTTTCAGACTCTCATCTTTATTGAAGGCATACATAAAGAACAATACTCAATATATTTAAAAGGTTATCATGCAGACAAGGATAGAAATATATCACTGAGACACAGACAATTACAGAGGTATTGTCCAGTTTCTGAAAAAAATTGACTAAAATGTTTGTCTTATAAAAACAACTCTGTTGGCACAAGGCATTTAGAAAAGTTTTGAGAATATTTTCAACCTGCCACAAGATATGTAATTGAAGACCACAGTAATACTTTCTGTGAAAAATGTAATATTTTATTTAAAAAATGGATGTTTACAGGTTTTTCTTACTTATCCAAGTCTATGTACCAAAGAAAACTCACAGTATTTTGAGCACAACATTTGTATGAGCATTCCAGGCACATTAAGGACATGTTTGGAAAACTTGTTCACATTCACAAATCATCCTAACCTAGTGAGTTTATCTGAGCATAAGTTATCCCTACAAAGGTTAATGTTTCTCTGTCTTAACACATTTTAATATGTATTCAAAAAAAAAGAAAAAAAATCTGTAACACTTATTCCATTATGATAAAAGGGGAAAAAAAGAATCAAACAGAAACAATTTGAGACAGAAACTACGAATATAATAACATTAATTAACAGATATAAAGCTTTAGAAATATGTTATTGTTCCCTGTTATGTTAGAAAAATAAAAGAATAAAAGAGGCATGTAGGCTGTTAAAGTCTAATCTCTCTCCTTTTCTCTCTTTCACACATTTGCTAAGTTTTTCCCTGTAGAAAGAATAATGCAAAAGAGCAATTTGCTAAGTTGCAAGAATTAAGTTGATAGGTTTTAAGAACTTAAGAAACAAATCAATACAGAGAGCATCATTTCAAATCCTTTGACTAATTTGTTTTGAAGTTAACTCTTCTTTGTTACTTGGAACAATTTTCCCAACATTTTCCACTGGGATAATGATGCTTTATTAGTAAAATTTAACTTGCTTATAAATAAAGAATGAACATGTGATAATAGTCCTCTACTGAGCAGTAGTTAAATCTGTTCTGGGACAGTAGCCTAAAGTGTATTGATGGGAATGTAATTTGGGTCTCTGGAGTCACTCACTAACATTTGCTATCTATTCATTCTACCCTAAATTTACTCTACCTCATGGGCATCTTTCCTCATTGTGCCATGCAATAATTAATGGGGGAAAAAAGACAGATGAAGAGCAAAATTATTGTTCTCTGTGAGTTTATAGGAGAGGTGGGTGGCGTATGTTTAATAAAATCAAAAAATGCTCATAGATTAACTAGAGCAATTTGATTGCTCTAGTTCACTACCTGTATTTGTAGCATCTATAAAGGAGCTTTTTTAAGATTTATTTTATTTATTTGAAAGCATCACAGAGAGAGGTAGAGACAGAGGTCTTCCATCAGCTGGTTTACTCCACAAATGGCCGCAAAAGCCAGAGCTAAGCCGATCCAAAGCCAGGAGCAAGGAGCTTCTTCCGGGTCTCCCATGTGGATGCAGGTGCCCCAGGACTTGGGCCATCCTCTGTTGCTTTCCTAGAAGCATTAACAGTGAACTGGATCAGAAGAGGAACAACTGGAATTTGAACCAGCACCATTTGGGATGCTGGTGCTTCAGCTCAGAGCTTTAACCGTGTGCCACAGTGCCATTCCCACAGAGATATTTTTATACAAGCAAGTTTCAAAAAGTTTGTCTGGGGAAATGTGCTCACAAGGTTGTTACTTTTGAATCAAGGTACAATTAACCAAAAAGTGATTTACAATTTTTTTTTCTTAAAAGTAATTAAGATCTCCCTTTCAGATATGTTATACATCAAATTAGATATAATAAAGGAAATATAGATAGTAAAAAGAAGAAAGAAAAGGTATGTTATCTTTTAATTTCAGTTTTCATGAACTCTTTGAAACCTACTTTGAAATGGTTGAATATTATTTAAAAGAAAAGCAGAATTATAAGACATATGAAAATATGGAAAATTCAGATTTCACTCAATAAATACATCATTTTTTGAAGATAACCATACTTATTCCTTATGGTTTTGTTGGTTGTTTTTATGATGTGACAGTCAAGTCGAATGTTTGGATAATTCAATATTACCATTGGAGACCAGAAAAAGTAAAATATTTGCTATCTTGGTCTATACAGAAATAAGTTGATTGCTCTCTGGACTAGAGTAACATAAAAGAGCCTGGAGTTGATTTACAGCAACTCTGCAGGAGTTGTCACAAGAGCAGAAGGCATAGGTGATGTCAGCAAGACAACAATCTAAGAAATCCCAGAATTTCCTTTCCCTCGTGAAGATAGTGATTCAACAATATGTGAAACATTTCCCTTTGTAAGAACTCCAGAAACTGGTTAGGGGGCTCCTGCACCTCAGGTGAACATGAAACCAGGCACATAGAAGCTGGTCCCAAAATTCATGGCACTTACATGCTTCCTGCTTCCTGGCACAATGCCATAGAGTCGAGAGGAAACTCCCACGGCCCAGATCTTATCTCAGGTGGACATTATGTTCACTTTGAATTTGTAGGGTTAGGAAGCTGACTGACAGACTGGCTTTGTCTTGATTGATCTAAGGGCTGGCAGGAAATAGTGACAGGTTGGTTACCACCAAAAGTCAAGGCAATGGCTCAGACTTATACACACCCACCTTCCATAGTTCTTCTCCCTGCCTCAGTGTAGGCCATTACTGTCGTGAGACAGTTTCCTACTATTCCTCATTTGTTGTCTTTTATTATTAAATTATCCTGAATTTTTTTTTGTCAAATGCTTCTTCTTCATAGATTGAGATTTGACTTTGTTGATCTGTTAATGTGGAACATACATTGATTAGTTTTCACATGTTAGTTACATTTGCATCTCAGTGATAAATACCACTTGTTCGTGGTATCTGATCCCATTAATGTGCTGTTGAAACAGAATTGTGGGGCCGGCACTGTGGCATAATGGGTAAAGCTGCTGCCTGCAGGGCTAGCATCCCATATGGGTGGCGGTTCAAGTTCTGGCTGCTTCACTTCCAATCCAGCTCTCTGGTATGGCCTGGGAAAGCAGTAAAAGATGGCCCAATTCATTGGGCCACAGCACCCATGTGGGAGACCCTGAAAAAACTATTGGCTCCTGGCTTTAGATTGGCACAGCTCCAGCCGTTGCAGCCATTAGGAGAGTGAACCAAAGGATGGAAGACCTCTCTCTCTCTCTCTCTCTGCCTCTCTGTAACTCTTTCAAGTAAATAAATTTTTTTTTTTTTTTTTTGGACAGGCAGAGTTAGTGAGAGAGAGAGAGACAGACAGAAAGGTTTTCCTTCCGTTGGTTCATCCCCCAAATGGCTGCCATGGCTGGAGCTACGCCAATCCGAAGCCAGGAGCCAGGTGCAGGGCCCAAGCACTTGGGTCATCCTCCATTGCCTTCCCGGGCCACAGCAGAGAGCTGGACTGGAAGAGGAGCAACGGGGACAAGAACCCGGCGCCCATATGGGATGCCGGTGCTTCAGGCGGAGGATTAACCAAGTGAGCCATGGCGCCTGCCCAAATAAAATCTAAAAAAAAAAAAACAAAAACCCAAAATTGTTAGAAGTGTGTTGAAGATTTAGGAATATATATTTATCAGTGTATCATCCTGTCTGGTTTTGATATCAAGGTAATAGAGATTTCATAAAATTAACTTGAATTTTTCTTTCCACTCATTTTTTGAGATAGTTTCAAAATGATTGGCATTAAATCTTCTTTAAATGTTTGGGAATATTTTCCCAAGAAGTCATCCAGTCCTGGGCCTTTCAGTTTTCTGAGATGTTGGGTAATCATTCCAATCTCCTTACTTATTAATGTACAGTTCAGATCATCCAATAATTCATGATAAAATCATGGATGGTATTTAATAATTGATCCTTTCTCTTTTTTCCAGTTTATTGATATTATTCAGAGTAGTCTCTTCTCTTTTTTAGTTCTACAGTATAAATTATAATGTCTTCTCTACCATGTATGGTTGTATTTGTTTGAGCCTACTCTTTTTCTCCTCTTGGTCTAATTTCTGATTTGTCATTAATGTGGATATTTTAAAAACACAACTTTGGTTTCTTTGCTTTTTCTGTTTTTCCCATTCTATGTTTTCATTTTTTAAATCTATTATTTAGCTTCTTTCTGATAACTGTACATTAGTTTATTTTTCTTTACTTGAAGTGTAAACTTTGTTTTTAAATAATATTTTCTTGTATTTAAGGCAGTTCTTTAGTGCTTCAGACTTCTCTCTTCATGTAACTTTACTTCATTTCATCGGTTTTGGTATATTGCACTTTCATGATCATTTTCCAGAACTACATAGTTTCCCATTTGAGATTTTCTTTGACTTATAAATTGTTCAAGAATATGTTGTTTAATTTATGCATATTTGTGAATTTTCCAGTTCTTCCTTCTGCTGGTAATTCCAGTTTTATTCCATGTCACATAAGATGTTTGTTGTGCTTTCTGTCTTCCTGAAATTGTTAGCATTTGGTTTGTATCCTGATATGTGATCTATCAAGGAAGAGTTCCATGTGGACTTGGGAAGAATATTTAATAAGCTGCTGTTGGGTGGAGTGTTATGTGTATGTCTTTTATGTCAATTAGGTCCGTGGTGTTGTTCAGGTCTTCTGCTTCTTCACTGATGTTCTGTTTGAATTGTCTATCCATTAATAAAAGTGGGATATTGAAAACACATTTGTTATTGTGTTAAGATGTATTTATGCTTTCAGTTGTGCCAGTGTTTACTTCATAGATTTATTTAGATGCTCTGGTTTTTATATTTTTCGTTTGAATTTATTCACTTATCATTATGTAATGCCTATATCTGATTCTGTAATAATTTTTTACTTAAAAGGTCAATACTGCTCTCTTTGCTATTAGCATAGAGTACCCTTTCCATTTCTTTCATGTTTTTTCGGTTTCTGAGTATCCTTTTATAAATAGCACATAGCTTAAAAGACAGTGATCTAGGTGTATGAACATGCTAATTTTCAATAACATCAACAATAAAAGCCTAGGAGTGGCCATTGTGGAAGTGAGTAAAGTGGAAGCATACAATGCCAGTGTCCCATGTGTGTGCTGGTTCAAGACCCAGCTGCTCCTTGATCCAACTCCCTGTAATTTCCTGGGAGAAGCAACAGAAAATGGGCAAAGTGTTTGAGACTCTGATAGCCATGTGGGAGACCTGGATGAAACTCCTGGCTCCTGTCTTCAGTCTGGCCCAGTGCAGTTGTGGCCATCTGGGGAGTGAACCAGTGATGGAAGATCTCTATCTCTCTATCTCTCCTCCCTCTCTGTAACTCTGACTTTCAAATAAATAACTAAATCTTTAAAAATTAGATGAGAGGATAGGAACTGTGGCATAATGAATAAGCAAAATAAATAAATAAAATAAATTACAGGTGGACATTTGGCCTAGAATTAAGATATTTATTTTCAACATTGGAATACCTAGGCTTGACACCTGGCTCCTTCTCCTGTCTCTGGCTTCCTGCATTTGCAGATCTTGGGAATAAGTGATTATCACTCAATTGAGTCCCTGCTGTCTTTGTGGAAGACTGTACTGAATTCTCCGCACCCAGCTGTGGCCTGGCTCAGCCCCAGCTTTTTCTGGAGTTATAGGAGTGAACTATAGGATTAAAATGTGTTTTAATCTCTTTTTCTCAAATAAAAATTTTTAAATAATAAAATACTTAGGAAAAAACCTAACCAAGATGGTAAATTACTTAGAAATTAAAAAAATAAATAAATAAAAGAAATTCTGTATTTCGCAGCAAAAAACCAGTCCCAAAAAGACAAATACCATATATTTTCCATGATCTGTGGTAACTAATAAAGTATATAAAATGTAAGGTGTAGGAGTGAAATTCACATTTTAAAATTTCCTGATTTTTACAGCCCTTGTCTGTACTGTTGAAGAACAATTTTTTTTTTCATTCATACTATTTGTTGTGTGGGGTTAATTTTATGAATCTGAAGTAAAATGAAAATAAATCTTAATAAAAATTAAGAGTGGAAATTGGAGACAGAGGAAGAAAAAGGATGGGATCATGCATGGGACCAAGGGTAGTGTGGGGAGAATCACTATGTTCCTAAATCTGTATACAGGAAATGTGTGAAATTTGTATGCCTTAAATATTTTTTTTAAAAAATGGAAAAAAGAAACTAAAAAAAGGAAAAACTATAACTTCTTGGTGAAAGAAGACAAAGAGGACAAAAATAACTGGAAAATACATTGCATGTACATAGATTGGAAAAATTCCTAACAAAGTGATCTTCAGATTTAATTCATCTTTAATAAAATAACAATGGGATTTATCACATATTTAGAAAAAATATTTTTGCTTATATGGAAACACAATGGACACCACAAAACCAAAATAATCGGGGAAAATGAGCAAAATTATAAACTCACACTTTTTTTTAAAGGCTTATTTATTTATTTTCTTTTTTATTATTATAAACTTTTATTTAATGAATATAAATTTCCAAAGTACAGCTTATGGGTTACAATGGCTTCCCCCCTCCCCTCCCAAAACTTCCCTCCTACCCACAACCCTCCCCTTTCCCGCTCCCTCCCCCCTTTCAATAACATCAAGATTCATTTTCAATTCTCTTTATGTACAGAAGATCAGTTTAGTATATATTAGGTAAAGATTTCAACAGTTTGCCCCCATATAGCAACACAAAGTAAAAAAAAATACTGTTGGAGTACTAGTTATAGCATTAAATAAGAGTGTACAGCACATTAAAGACAGAGATCCTACATAATATTTTTTTAAAAAAATTAATTAATTTTCTATGCCATTTCCAATTTAACACCAGTTTTTTTTTTTTCATTTCCAATTATCTTTATATACAGAAGATCGATTCAGTATATAATTAGTAAAGGTCTCATCATTTTGTACCCACACAGAAACACAAAGTGTAAAAATACTGTTTCAGTACTAGTTATAGCATCACTGCACATTAGACAACACATTAAGGACAGATCCCACATGGGATATAAGTACACAGTGACTCCTGTTGCTGATTTAACAATTTGACACTCCTGTTCATGGCGTCAGTAATCTCCCTAGGCACTAGTCATGAGTTGCCAGGGCTATGGAAGCCTTTAGAGTTCGCTGACTTTGATCTTATTCCACTAGGGTCATAGTCAAACTGGAAGTTCTCTCCTCTCTTCAGAGAAAGGTACCTCCTTTTTAGTATTTTTTGTCATTGTTGTTGTTGTTGTTGTTGTTGTTCTAGTACTAGTGGTTGAACTCTGTAATTAACACACAATTATTCTTAGGTGTTTAAATTTTAACTGCAAAGTGATCCCTGTTAAATTTAAGAGTGGAAAAAGAGAGGGAGGAGATGTGCAATTTGGGACATGCTCAATCGGACTTGCCCCAAATGATGGAGTTAGAAATGTGCCAGGGGATTCCAATACAGTCCCATCAAGGTGGCATGTACCAATGCCATCTCACTAGTCCAAGTGATCAATTTTGGTTCACAATTGATGGCTCTGATAGGTCTAAGAGTCAAAGGGATCACACAAACAAGACAAGTGTCTGCCAATACTAACTGATAGAATCAAAAAGGGAGAGAAAGATCCAACATGGGAAGTGGGATACACAGCAGACTCATAGAATGGCAGATGTCCTAAACAACACTCTGGCCTCAGAATCAGCCCTTAAGGCATTCGGATCTGGCTGAAGAGCCCATGAGAGTATTGTAGGCATGCAAAGCCAAGATACCATGGAAAAGGAAAAAAAAAAAAAAAAAGAAGAAGACCTAAATGAAAGATCTCTGTTAGTGAGATCCCAGTGGAAAGAACGGGGCCATCAAAGAAGGAGGTACCTTTCTCTGAAGGGAGGAGAGAACTTCTGCTTTGACTATTTTCTTTTTTTATTTAATAAATGTGAATTTGCAAAGTGCAACTTTTGTTGTGGCTTTCCACCCCCCCCAACCTCCCTCCCTCCCACGGCCCTCCCCTCTCCCACTCCCTCTCCCATCCCGCCCTTCATCAAGTTTCATTTTCAATTACCTTCATATACAGAAGATCAACTTAGAATATACTAAGCAAGGATTTCAACAGGCTGCATTCACACAACCGCACAAGGTATAGGGTATTGTTTGACTAGTAGTGTTTTCTTTAAGTTTCATAGTAAAACACATTAAGGACAGAGATCCTACATAGGGAGCATGTACCCAGTGACTCTCGCTGTTGATTTAACAATTGGCATTCTTATTTATGACGTCAGCAATCACCCGAGGCTCTTGCCATGAGTTGTCTAGGCTATGGAAGCCCCTTGAGTTTACCAACTCTGAACTTGTTTAGTCAAGGCCGCATCACAGTGGAGGTTCCTTCCTCCCTTCAGAGCAAGGTGCCTTCCTCCTTGATGGCCTGTTCCTTCCGCTGGGGTCTTGTTCACCAGGATCGTTCATTTAGGTTGTTTTTGCCACTGTGTCATGGCTTTCCATGCCTGTGAGACTCTCATGGGCCTTTTAGCCAGATCCGAATGCCCCAAGGGTTGATTCTGAGGCCGGAAACTCACACTTCCGTAACTTCAAATCATATTACAAAGTTGCAGTAATGAAAACATTGATGACATAAGCATAATCACAATATATAAACCAATAGAATAGCATAAAGAGACCAGATTTAAACTCATGAAGATCCAGTCAAATTATCTTTGACAATCATATGAAAATTACAAAATTTTTTTTATTAAACTTTTATTCATTAAATAAAAGTTTAATAAAAAAAATTACAAAATGGTGTATGAATAAATGGTATTGGAGAATCTGGAAGTACACATGCTGAAGAATAAAACTGGCATTTTATTGTACAGCCTACACACAAATGAATACATAGTGGATTGAAGAGTTTAATGTAAGACCTGTGATTATAGCACTCCTATAAGAAAACAGAGGTTAATAACTTCATAACATTTTCCTGACTTTTTTTCATGCAAATTATAAAAAAGTGCAGTGAAGAAAGGCAGAAAAGAACAGTAGAATTATACCATACCGCAAATTTCTGCACAGCAAAGGAAATAACCATTAATGTAAAAGGGAAATTCATGTAACTGGAGAAAACATTTGCAACAATATATAGGGTTACTCTTCAAATATATATAAGAAACTCCTCTAATTCAAGAGGTCACATCATATAACGTGATTTTAAAATGTATGTAATACTTGAAGAGACATTTCTTCAAGATAGAATTCCAAAAGGCTAATATGTATATGAAAAGACCCTTAACATTACCAATTATCAGAGAAATAAAAATAAAATACACAGTGACATACTATCTTACTGTTGTTAGGATGACTGTAGATATGATTGAATGTCCCCTCTAAAACTCACACAGAAGTACAATTGTAACTTTCTAGGGAAATGGGATTTTTAAGAGATGATGAGTGATACTCCCTCATAACTAGACTGATATTACTATTAGAAGAGTGGGTTTTCTCCGTCGGGCTCTCATTCATTCTCTCTTTAGCTTTCCACGATGGATTTTTTTTTTTTTTTGCTATAGAATGATAACACATAAAGTCCTTTGTCAGATGCCAACATCTTGATAATGGATTTCCCTGCCTCTAGTGGTGAGAACTAATGAATTTCTGCTTTTTATCAATTACCCAGTCTATGGTATTGTTTCATAGCAGTATAAAAATGCTACAAGATACCCTTTTAAGAATAGAAAGTAATGTGCTGACAAAGATGTGAAGAAATTGGACCTTTTTTTCTGCTATTGGAAGTCATGTGGAATGGTACATTCACTATGAAAAACATTACGTAGGTTTGCTACAAAATGACCAACAGAAATGCTATATGATCCAGATATCCTAAGTATTAACCCATAAGAATTGAAGATCTAAGAGTCAAAGGGATCACACAAACAAGATTAATGTCTGCTAACACTAACTGATAAAAAAAAAGGGAGAGAAGGATCCAACATGGGAAGGGGGAGACACAGCAGACTCATAGAATGACAGATGTCCTAAACAGCACTCTGGCCTCAGAATCAGCCCTTAAGGCATTTGGATCTGGCTGAAGAACCTATGAGAGTATTTTAGGCATGGAAAGCCAAGACACTCTGGGAAAAAAAAATGATGAAGAAGAAGACCTAAATGAAGGATCTCAGCGAGTGTGATCCCAGTGGAAAGAACGGGGCCATCAAAGTAGGAGGTACCTTTCTCTGAAGGGAGAAGAGAACTTCCACTTTGACTATGGCCCTGTTGGAATAGTATCAAAGTCGGCGAACACTAAAGGCTTCCATAGCCTTGGCAACTCATGACTAGAGCCTAGGGAGATTACTGACGCCATAAACAAGAGTGTTAAATTGTTAAATCAACATCAGCAGTCACTGTGTACTTACATCCCATGTGGGATCTGTCCTTAATAGGTTGTCCAAGGTGAAGTAATGATATAGCTAGTATTAAAACAGTATTTTTACACTTTGTGGTTATGTGTGGTTGCAAACTGATGAAATCTTTACTTAGTATATACTAAAGCAATCTTCTGTATATAAAGATAATTGAAAATGAAAAAAAAAAAAACCTTGGTGTTAAATTGGGAATTACATAGAAAAATAATCAATCTTTTGAAAAAAAAATATCTTGCAGGATCACTGTCTTTAATGTGCTGTACACTGCTATTTAATGCTATAACTAGTACTCCAACAGTATTTTTTCACTTTGTGTTGCTATGTGAGGGCAAACTGTTGAAATCTTTATATATACTAAACTGATTTTCTGTATATAAAGAGAATTGAAAATGAATCTTGATGGGAATGGAAGGGGAGAGCGAGTGGGAAAGGGGAGGGTTGCGGGTGGGGGGGAAGTTATGGGGGGGGAGCCATTGTAATCCATAAGTTGTACTTTGAAAACTTATAGTCATTAAATAAAAAAAAAACAAAAAAATATAAAAAGTATCATTTTTAAAAGATTTATTTATTTATTTAGGCAAAGTGATAGCAAGAGAGGAAGAGATAAAGATTCTACCTATTGGTTCATTTCCCAAATGGTAACAATGTTCCTGACTGGTCTAGGGTGAAGCCAGGAGCCAAGAACTCCATCCATGTCTCCCACCTGGATGGCAGGGGCCCAAGTACTTGGGCCATCTTCTCCTGCCTGCTCATGTGAATTAGTAGGGCACTGAGTCAGAAGCACAGCAGCCAGGACTCATATCAGTGATCTGACATGGGATGCCTGCATCACAAGTGACTTAACCTACTGTGCCACAAGTGACTTAACCTACTGTACCAGCCTCTGAAAAGAGGATTTGAGGACATATTTGTACTTAGTTTTCATTAGATGAATATTCACTATAGCAAGCAGGAAGAAACAAACTAAAGACTTATTCACAGATGGATGAAAAAGCAAAATGTAGTGTATACATGTAAAATCATTCTGCCTTTAAAAATAAGTAAATCCTGCAGTATGTGACAACATGCCGAATTCCGGAGGATATACTATGCCAAATAAGCCAGCAATACAAGGATAAAAATTGCATGATTCCAACTCTATCCAATCTCCCAACTCATCCAAACCGTAGAAGCCAGAAGTAGAATGGTGGTGTCCAAGGGCTTAAGGGCTGGTGTCCAAAAGAACTCTCCACGTTGCTGTTTGGTAGGTGTAGAATTTCAGTCACATGAGATGAAAGTTGCGAAAGAGCTCTCCAGTACAATAATGTCCTTTTTGTTAACAGTATGATAGTATATGCTTAACAGGATAGATTTCAACATGGCAGATTTCATGTTATGTGTTTTTTTTGAACAGTATTTTTTTTTAAAAAAAAGATCAGGATGCATAAGGATGCCCACTAACAAAATAATCACTTTCATGTTCTATCCTATAAAAATAGAAAAGCTGTGCCAAACATTGTAGATTCTGAATATGGCCTTCTGAAATTTCTGCTTCTTCTGCGCTACTAATGATACCAAGCAATCTTATCTTCCACCTGGTGCTGAATTCCTAAGAAACTGGTACATTTGATCTTAAAATAGAAACACATGTACAAGTCATTAACTTGGATTGTAAAGTGGAAGTGCTCCCCACCCCGCCCTTCCCAACGAAGGACTCATAATAATTCTAGTACTGCAAAGTGTCCTTGGTGAGTCAGTAACAATAATCCTCTCTCTCTGTGATTCTCTTCTATTACATTTCAGAAGAAAATCTCTTTCTCATAAACAAGTAGGAAAAAAGGAATTTGATAAAAAAGAGCCTAAAATAATAGTTGTTTCAGGAGGAAGATAAAACAAAACCATTGTCTCACCATTTTTCCCTTCTCATATTTCATGTTGTTTCATTACAGATGCATACCAGTACAGTAAATAAAGCAATGCAATAAAAAGACTTTAGACAAAGGAAATAACAAAACATTCTTCTCTCTGAATAAAACATTATGTTCCTTATTTTACAGATTACCTGAAGCATGCTCTTTTCATAAATAAAATTGTCTTTAATTCAGTTATATTCTTTTCTTTCTCTTCTAGATTTTGAAGTCTAATCATCAATATTCTTTTATTAGAGAATTTACATGCTATGTATTTTACAGAGTATAAATTTCTTAATATTATTATGTATTTTACAAAACTCTGAAACTCTTTTGTACCCTCAGGATCCATCTAAACTTAGCAGCACCTATTCATGAGAATTCTGAAAGACAGAGATAATGTTGATTGTGGATGTCTAACATATAAACTATGTTTTGGGGCAGGCATTTAGCACGGTGGTTAAGATGCTGCTTGAGAGACTCATTTCACATATCCAATGCCTTGGTTTTTGCCTTGACTCTAATTGCAACTCCAGCTTTCTGCTGATGAGAACCCTGAGAGGCAGCATATGATGTTTCCAGTAGTTGAGTCCTTGCCACCCTTGTGGGAGACCTGGATTGAGCTCTTGGCTCCTGGCTTCAGTCTGGTTCTACCCTCACTGCTGTGAGCATTTGGGGAATAAACCAGGGAAAGGGTGTCTCTCTGTGTGTCTCTGTCTCTCTCTCTCTCTCTCTCTCTCCATCTCTGCTCACCTGAATTTCAAATACATTGAAACATTAACTGTCTATTCTTTTCAGCAAACCAAACAACAGCACAATAAGATGTGAAGAAAACCATACTGCCAAGATGTCATTCTTCTGTTAGAAGGGGAGGGTTAAACAAACAAACAAACAAACAAAAACAATTGGTTTTCTAGGAAACAAGCATTTCTCTTCTTTCTTGTGTGAATTTATCATTTGTTAAAATGAAAAAAATTACCACAGGTTATATAAAATAGAGTATCATTGCTGCTTTATGGCCATTATTAGAGGTTAATCATTACACTAGCAATTTGGAATAAAAATTAATAAATAAATAAGAAAAGAAAAGTCAATCTTGAATGGAAGAAAAATTTCAAGTATGATGGCTAAGGCACAAAAAGGCAAACAAAACAAAACACAATTTCACTTACATGTGTGATCCAAAGATGTGAAAGCACAGAAGTAAAGAATAGAATGGCAGTTCCCAGACTAGGAGGTGGGGGTGGGGAGATGTTGGTCACAGTACAAACATTCAGTTTTAGCGGAGTGATAATTTCAAGACATCTCTCAAACAACATGGTGAGTATAGTAAATAAAATACTGGGTAGTACTCTATTTTAAAAATTCCTACGAGAGTAGATTTTAGGAGCTCTCACCACACATGCGCATACAAATCTAAGTATGGGAGGTAATGTATATAAGGTAATGTATAAGATTCTACAATGTGTACATATTACAAAACATGTTGTATGTGATAAATAGAAATAATTGTATATCTAATACATTTTTAAAAAACTAAATGTGAAGTCGGTGTCTGTGTATTCTTGCTTTCTCCTATGAAAACCGTTGTCTCTGGAAAATCATAAGTAGCACCTCTTTCTTTCTCGAAAGTATCTTTTTGTAAGATGCTGAGTCACAACAGCATTCAACAGAAAATTATTCCCCTCTGTAGGAATGGGTTGATTCTTAAGGATTTCCCATGGAACTTTGCTTATTATTGCTTGGCATAAAGTCAATACTGACTAGATATTCTAACACTTGCACAAGGAATAAAGGTAGATATCACAAGAACACACATACCTAATAGTTAACTGACAAGTACTAAAGGCAAATAACAAAGTGACTGCATGATAATTTATCACAATTATGATCCGAAAGATAATTATAAAACTTGATAAGAATTAATTGGATATTTGGCATGTCAGTTAAGAGACTGGAGAAAATGTCTTTTTTTTTTTTTTTTTGACAGGCAGAGTGGACAGTGAGAGAGAGAGACAGAGAGAAAGGTCTTCCTTTTGCCGTTGGTTCACCCTCCAATGGCCGCCGCTGTAGCGCGCTGCGGCCGGCGCACTGCGCTGTTCCGATGGCAGGAGCCAGGTGCTTCTCCTGGTCTCCCATGGGGTGCAGAGCCCAAACACTTGGGCCATCCTCCACCGCACTCCCTAGCCACAGCAGAGAGCTGGCCTGGAAGAGGGGCAACCGGGACAGGATCGGTGCCCCGACCGGGACTAGAACCCGGTGTGCCGGCACCGCAAGGCGGAGGATTAGCCTGTTGAGCCACGGCGCCGGCCATAGAAAATGTCTTCATCCTGTATCAGAGTACCTGGGTTTGAATCCCAGCTTTCTGCTTATGTGGGCTCTGTGACACAGTGGTAGTCGGGTTCTTGCCACCCATGTGGGAGACCAGGATTTAGTTTTGGGCTCTGGGCCAAAATCTCAACTATTGTGATCATTTGGGGAGTGAACAAGTTGGGCAGGGGGGAAATTTCTGTCTACTCTTTCTGCCTCTCAAAAAAAAAAAAGGAGTAAAAATCTTGAGTAGATAAGTCTGAATCACTTAGAGGTACTTTAAAAAATACCTTAGTTTGTTAAACATTAAGGGTATTTCACAATTACCAGTTTTTGATTGCTGTGGAGAGCTGTTAGAAACAAAGGGTCTGGTGCATGCCATGAATCCTCATGGTCTTCTGGGAACCCTCTAAACTCTCACTACTTGTATTTGTTGTAGTGGTGTTGCAAGTTAAGCATTTGTTTGTAATAGCAGCATCCCATAATGGAGTGCTGGTTCCAGTCCCAGCTGCTCCACTTCTGATTCAGCTCCTTGATAATGTGCCTGGGAAGGTAGCAGAAGATGGTCCAGTATTTTATCCCTGACCACCCACATGGAAGACCTGGATGGAGTTTTGCACTTATGGCTTCAGCCTGGACCAGCCTCTGCTGTTGTGGCCATTGGGGACCTGAACCAGCAGATGAAATCTTGCTCTCTCTCTCTCTGTCTCCCCTCATCTGTCCTTCTATATCACTGTATGTAAATAAAACAAACCTTTTTAAAAAGTAAAAGAACACATCACTACTCCACTCTATGTTAATAAGTGACCATGAGTATTTTGGTTTTAGCACTACATGAATTCTAACTTGCAAATAACATGAAGAACAGGCATAACACTGAATAAGCCATCAAGAGTTTGTTTTTCAACTGTTTTTACAAAGCATTCTAAGTTTAAAAATATTATTCCCAGAGGAAGCAATCTTTCTGTTTCTTAAAATAACTTAAAATAAGTTTTATTAGTTGTAATAAATGTTCCACTTAAGTGCAGGATGTTATGTTTGGGGAAATAGGTGTGTACGTGGGAGTAGGAGAAGTATGGGATATCTCTATGTGTTCTGCTCAATTTTTCCATTAACTTAAATTTTCTCTATAAAGTCTATTATATAGAAACAAAACCACACATAAAACTAGAGCAGTGGCCCTCAACCTTTAGGTACACCAGAATCACCTAGATGCCTCGTTAGAATACAGATGGCTATGTCCACTTCTTATCTCTCTCCTTGGATTTAGGTGAGGCTCTATAATTTGCATTTCTAAATACTTCCCAGATGGTGCCAAAAGTTCTGGTCCTTATATCATGCTCTGAGAATGAAAATGACTCTTTTCTAATATTGTAAAATAATTTCTTCAGATGACTTTCTGTGATTCTAACTGATTAGTTAGTCTTGAAAGACTGGTTAGCTACACTTGAAAGAGTATGAACTCTTCCCACATTTTCTATTTAAAATTATTTTCTGAACAAAATCATTTGCATGCTTTAAACAAAAATGGCTGGCTCTTTTCCAATTTATATTTAGTTTTTTTATAGATGCATAATATAAATTGAGAACACATATAAAGATTGTTTTTAGATGAAAATAAATGATTGACAATAATGAATCAGTAAGTAGTGTAATAAGTGATCTCTTAGTTTCTTTAAATAACAATTTAATAGCCTGCCTAAATATTAAAATAGCTGTAATTTTGATAAAATACATAGAAATCACAGCTTTTAACTTTGATAAATTTAGGAAATATATACTCCATTAGGGTAATAAAATGTGATTAAGTGTTCTATCAAAACCACTGAATTGAGTGAAAAGTCCTTTCACTGATGTTTGAAAAGGCTAACACTGGTAATTACACAGACACATTGTGTTACTGCAGCTAGAAGATTAGTAAATGATTTTATCATGTTAATGCCACTTAGGCTTCTCTTAAGAGTCCACAACTGAACAGTCACAGAGAGATTCTGTGGCTTTTCCAACAATTAATTGCTAGACCAAGGGTAGAACCAGGACCTGACAACTGTAATCTGTACTGTCTCCTCAGTACCTTTCTGCCTCTGCTTTGTAACCAGGTGAGGCAAAAGAGCAGCTGCATGTATCATAACAGATGCTGGAAAGCAAACTAATGAGAATCAGCTTGTGAATGCTTTTCGACCTGAAACTCCCCTCAGGCAACTGAGGTTAACAAAAATAGTTTATACTGGAAGCAAGACGATAGAGAATTATTCTTTAGGCCAAGGGCAAGGAAAAGCCATGGGTCTGGTATTTCCCACTCATTTATAAACTGATGGAGCATGATACCACGAGTGTGGGTGATGCCGCAATGCTGTCCAAGGCATTTAATTGACTTCTGTAAATTTAAACTTCTTATTTCATGTCTCCCATAATTGCATTTTCTTAAACACTGTATATATGCTGTTTTATTGATACTTTGGAGTTTAAAAAAGGGAGAACTCAAGTAGGAAAGGGAAGATTGAATGAATAGTTGGTAAAGCTCTAAAATAGTATTAAAGATCCAGGAAACATGACCTTAAAATGTGGATATTTTTTATGAGAGAAGAGATGATGTCTGTTTTGTTCTGTGTGAAAGTAAATTAGGCCACTATCAAAAAGCAATAATTACTGAGTCAGAAGTTTAATTTTCATTATCAGAAGAACAATTTTCTCAACTCTATGGGAACTACAGAGACTGTTAACAGTGGGTAACAGAGCAAACATGGGATGGAGAACGTGAAAGAGTAAGATTCAAATTCCACGGGGCCGGTGTTGTGGCACAGCTCTTTATGCCGCCATATGTGATGCCAGCACCTCATATGGGTGCCAGTTTGAGTTATGGCAGCTCCACTTTCAATCCAGCTTCTTGCTAATACACTTGGGAAAGCAGCAGAAGGTGGTCCAAGACCATGGGTTCCTGCACCCAGATGGGAGACCCAGATGAAACTTCTAGATCTTGGTTTCAGTCTGGACCAGCCTTACCTGTTAGGGAGTGAAGCAGAGGATGAAAGACCTCTCTCTATCTCTCCTTCTCTCTCTGTGACTCTGTGTTTCAAATAAACAAATAAATCTTAAAAAATCAAATTCTTTTGGTGATTAAAGGTCTTGTGATATCAAAATTATCAAATTCCATATATTCCACTTAATGAAACTGGGCAGCAACATGAAGCCAGCCATGGCCCCAGCATTAGCAATGTATCTTGGTTCAAACCCTGACCTTCAATGAGCCAGCTGTGTGCTACTGGCCATGATGTGTCTTCTGTAAGTCAGACATTCCTTTTGTGTGGATCATAAATAACAAAACCTAGTGAACAGAATTACTGAAAGCGTTTAGCCAGATAATCTTTGGGAGAGTAGCTAGCATAGTGACTCACATAGAATTCTATTTTATTAAAATTTTTATTTATAAAAAAGTGTTATTATGTTATTAAATTTCCACTTAGTTTTCCTCTTTTACTTTTGAATTTTTTAAAGCAATTTTTTCGGAGCTAATGGATTTTAGGATTTTGTTTCACTGCCTTAAGATACAAGAAATGTGGATTAAAGAAAGAGATGGATGAAAGAGAAATTTGTGTTATAGAAAGATTTAAAGAAGAACATGTAAAAGTTGGGAGAAATTACATTCTCTTACTCTTAATTCAAGATAATCAGCTTTTCAGACACATGCACTTATTTATGCTTAATATTTGGGAAGATGGGTTACCAGTATGAATTATTCAATTATAAAACAATATGCCAAGGGCATCCTAATGGGAAAATTGGAAGGATTAAATACTGTATTGCTTTAAAATATCTGCTTTTTGTGATTACATATTTTAATCATGAACAAAAGCCGCCTCAGGTAAAAAGGAGTATTTGTTAATTTTTAAAGGTGCTCTGTGAGAAAATGTCTAATCTCACACTAAAATGACAATGCAGGAATCCTAGGGGGAAAAGAATGGAATCACTGAGTGTAGACCTATGGACAACCGCAGAAATGGTTGTCCTAAGGAAGCTTTTTTTCCAAATAAGGTACATAGAAGTTAAATAATGTTTGCAGCCGGCGCCGTGGCTTAACAGGCTAATCCTCCGCCTTGTGGCGCCGGCACACCGGGTTCTAGTCCCAGTTGGAGCACCGGATTCTATCCCGGTTGCCCCTCTTCCAGGCCAGCTCTCTGCTATGGCCTGGGAGTGCAGTGGGGGATGGCCCAAGTGCTTGGGCCCTGCACCCACCCACAATGGAGACCAGGAGAAGCACCTGGCTCCTGGCTTCAGATCAGTGCAGTGCGCTGGCCGCAGCGGCCATTGGAGGGTGAACCAACGGCAGTAAGGAAGACCTTTCTCTCTGTTTCTCTCTCTCTCACTATCCATTCTGCCTGTCAAAAAAAAATAATAATGTTTGCAGGTTTCATATCTGTATTAGCTTGATAATATCTGCAGTTAATTAAATAATCTGAAAAATCAAGTAAAATACTTCAAGCACCTTAAGACTTACTATTGTTTCATTGATCAAGGATTAGAAAATATTACATAATTTTGCTAAGCAACTTTCAAAAATAAACTCTTTAATAGAAATGTGAATGTGTAGTATGTCAAATTTTCAGTCCATAAAACTTGTAGTTTCTTTATTTTGTATCTGTGAAATGAAATGAAATACTCAGGACTACTGTGAGCAAACAAATATACATAATTACATAATGCAGAGGGTGTTTCTTCTTTCTAATTTAGATGGAGCTTTGGGGTGTATTATCAGAACCTGGAAAACAAAGCCAAACCAAGACAAGCACTCAAACTCCAAGGACTTGAATTTGAGCTCTGAATTGTCAACTATTAATTCTATGAGCCTTGAACAAATAATATGATCCCTCTGGTAACTGGTTTCCACCATATATTTAATAAGAGACTAAATACCCTTAAAAGAATATCCTCAGGAGAGTGTACCAGGTTTCTGCAATCAGAAATCTACTTGGATAAGACAAAAACACTCATGGGATTAATCATTAAGGCGATTTCTCAGGATGCTTTACTGACTCATATATATTCTAGCTCCAAATCTGTGAAAGCATGAGAACAAATAGTAGTTACAGAATTACAAAAATAATGGATTTTTGAATAGCCCTTGTTGATCTCTTTACCCAGTTCAATGGCAGTTTTTTTCAAATATGAATACCCACTGTTCTCAGACAATGTAAATCACTGCTCATTTGGGATTCCCTAGTACTTGGTCAGTCACATGTATGAAAGTATTACCCAGTAGGCTGCATTGTCCTCTAAATATGGAATCATTAGTCTTTATTTTCTCAGCATCTAGCTAAAGGTTGTCTATGATGCAAAGGTAGCAGTAATGTTTTACCAACTCTATCAAGAGAGTAAATTTAAATGAACCTAATGTACAATCAACACTTTTTTAAAGATTTACTTATTTGAAAGGCAGATTTAGAGAGAGGTAGAGGGAGAGGCAAAGAGAGAGAGAAAGAGAGGTTTTCTAACTGCTGGTTCACTCCCCAAATGACTGCAATGGCTGGAGATGGGCCAATCTGAATCCAGGAGCCTGGAGCTTCTTTGGGTCTCCTATGTGGGTTCAAGGATTTGGGCCATCTTCTCCTGCTTTCCCGAATCTGTTAGTAGGGAGCTGGATTGGAACTGGAGCAGCTGAGACTTGAACTGTCACCCACATGGGATGCCAGCACTGTAGGTGGTGGCTTTACGGACTAAGCCACAGTGCCTTCCCTGAATCAAAACATTTTTAAAGCAAAATCCCCTCATCTCCCCAAAGCTACAGACACACAGACACAACACACATATATGCACATACACTTAAGAAGAAAAAGTTTAACATTCAAAGATTTGGATGACTAGTGAGTTATTATGAAATATTAGTGAAGAAATATTTTATTCTATTTACCTCTATGGATATTCTATTTATAGATATGTATTTGCAACATATAGCTCATTTGGTTATATATGTTTAAAATTGTCTAAAATCCACATAAACATGGAGAATTTATCATCTTAGGATGGGTCTCGTGGTGCCACAGATTAAGCTGCTACTTGGCAGACATGTATCCCTATTGGAGTATAGGTTCAAGTTCCTGTTCCTCCACTTCTTATTCAGCTTCCTGCTAATACTCCTGAGAAAGCAGCAAATTGTGGTCAGCAGTGTGTGGCTTCATGACGTCACCCTGGAGACCTGGATGGAGTTCTTGCTCTTGACTTCAGCCTGTCCCAGCCTGACTATTGTGGGCATGTGTGGAGTGAACTAGCAGAACGGTGCTTGGTCTTTCTCTCTGTCTCTAACTCTGTATCTTTCTTCCTATCTTTCAAGTAAGAAATCTTTTGAGAAATGGATGGTCTTTCTCTGTCAGTTTGTTTTTCCCATTTTAGTTATGAGTTTTAGATACAAGTCTTAGGACATAATGATATTTCCCTCCTCCCTCCCAACCTGTTAACTTCTTTCCTTCTAACTTTCTGCATATTCTATTAGTTTTTGAGATAACACAATTTAAATTTATATTACAGTAAAAGGGATAATACTTTATTGAATAATTTTAATAAGTAAAAAGCAAAAATACTCTAGTGGGAATATAGACAATCCAATAAACAATTATTGAATATATAAATGACCATTTCACCCATATACAGTTTTTTTGGTCAATTAATCATCCATAATTTCTTTCAATAAATACAACCGATGACAATGCAAATATACATAATTCTTGTGTAATAATAATTAAATTCATTTAGACTTTAAGGCATTTCATCTCAGTAGTTTATATACAGGAATAGTTTTATGCAGATTATAGTGCAAATAATTATACAATACTTTTTTTGTATTCTACTAGATACCACAGGTAAAGGAAAACATACAATATTTGTCTTTTGGGGATTGGCTTATCACTAAATATAATGGTTTCCAGTTCCATGCACTTTGTTGTGAAAGACAGGATTTCATTTTCCTTTATGGCAGAGTAACAATCCATCATGTATATGTACCACAGTCTTAGAATGATGGACATCTTGGTTTATTCAATATGTTACCTACTGTAAATTGAGCTGAAATAAATATCAGGATACAGATAATTCTTTCATATTCTCATTTCATTTTATTTGGATAAATTACCAAGAGTGGGGTTACTAGGTCATATGGTATATCTGTTTTCAGCTTTTGGAGGTATCTCCATACAGTCTTCCATGATGGCTGTACTAGCTTAAATTCCTACCAATAAGAATTTTTTTCCCACATCCTTGCCAGTATTTATTGTTTGTTAATTTCTATATTAGAACCATTCTGACTGGGATGAAGTGAAGCCTCATTGTGGTTTTGATTTGCATTTCCTTGATGGATAGTAATCATAAGCATTTTTTCATGTGTCTGTGGGCCATTTGAATTTCATCATATGAAAAATGCCTGAAAAGATCACAGAAGCACAGGCAATCAAGCAAAAATAGACAAATGGGGTTATATAAAGCTAAGAAGCATCTGTACTGCAAAGGAATCACTTAACAAAGTCAAGAGGTAATTGAAAGAATGGAAGAAAATATTTGCAACTGTGCAACTGATAATAGACTAATACCCAGAATCTATAAAGAGCTCAAGAAACTCAACAATGAAAAAAGAAATAATCCAGCTCAGAAATGGGCAAAGGAATTGAAATGGATGGTCTATTAAAATTATCATTGAGTGGTATTTTATTTTATACATATTATCTAATATATGAAAATTATAACTCCTATAATTTCTTTAATTATCAAAACATTTCATTTACTTTATAATCTTATTTAGCTTAATATATATTATTCAGAAAGAAAGGGGGCTTATTTCCTAGAATATGATTTGATAGTATTTATATTTTAGTTAGAATTTGTACAGATCAAGAATGAAAATATTAAGGTACTTTTAAAGATAATTAACTGGGGGATAGTGCCATGGTTTACTTGATTAATCCTCTGCCTGCAGTGCCAGCATCCCATGTGGGCACCGGGTTCTAGTCTCGGTTGCTCCTCTTCCAGTCGAGCTCTCTGCTGTGGCCCAGGAAGGCAGTGGAGGATGGCCCAAGCGCTTGGGCCCCTGCACCCATGTGGGAGACTGGGAGGAAGCACCTGGCTCCTGGTTTCGGATCAGTGCAGTTTCTGCCATAGTGGCTATTTGGGGGGTGAACCAACAGAAGGAAGACCTTTCTCTCTGTCTCTCTCTCTCACTGTCTATAACTCTACCTGTCAAATAAATAAAAATAAATAAATAAAAATAAAAAAAAATTCGTGGTGGGAATGTAAATTAGTACATCCCCATGTAAATTCCAAAAAAAGTAAAATAAACATAAAGATAATTTTCTAAAAATTTGCAAGACAGCTTCATAAATTTAAATCCACATGTCTATGTATCTACCTATCTATCTATCTATATATTTTTTTGACAGGCAGAATGGACAGTGAGAGAGACAGAGAGAAAGGTCTTCCTTTTCTGTTGGTTCAGCCCCCAATGGCCGCTGCGGCTGGCACGCTGCAGCCGGTGCACCACACTAATCCAAAGCCAGGAGCCAGATGCTTCCTCCTGGTCTCCCATGCGGGTACAGGGCCCAAGGACTTGGGCCATCCTCCACTGTACTTCAGGGCCACAGCAGAGAGCTGGACTGGAAGAGGAGCAACCAGGACAGAATCTGGCGCCCCGACCGGAACTAGAACCCGGTGTGCCGGTGCCACAGGCAGAGGATTAGCATATTGAGCCACAGCCCCGGCCCACATGCCTATATTAATGTTATACAAAAGGCTTTATTTTTTGGTAAATGCCATATCAAAAGATTTCATTCTCATGGTATTATTGTAATAAACCTTTATTCTATTTTATTAATATAAATTAATAAACATAAGAATGCATTTATATAAAGTGGTAACAGTTATAATTTTCATTGCTGTATCAATAATTCAAAATTATTAATTTTTGATTCCCTTTGGACAATATTAATATATTCTTAAATATAAATACTAATATAAATATATTTAAGTGAGGCTTAAAAAGAGATTATCACAAAGACGGTGAGGATTTTTGTTTGTTTTTCTTTTATTCTTCTACATCAGCAATCTTTCATACTTTTTTGAAGTAATACATTCCAGATAGAAATATAGACTTTAAATTCTGTTCTTTATTTCATGTTTTATAGTTTTCATTGGATCTTTTTTTAAAATTTATAACAGGTACATGAAGCAAATATAACTATTTAGTTTTATAGGCATTCTCTAAGAACCACTTAATTATGTTCGTGTAAAAAAGAATTTTGAAAAAAATTTTGGAAACATATTAACATTATGAGAAAGAATATCATTAAAATATTAAGAAAATCTATACAGGTCATTTCCTGAGAAATAAGAAAGTCTACATTTTTGAAGGATTTTAAAAAGTAATTGCAGAACTGATGTATTTTTTCTAATTTTCTGCAGGAGCAAGCTGGGAAGACCTGATCCAAAACCCACAAGGCCTTCATAACAAGATCTTTCTTTGAGAGGGTCACCCTGAAGCCCTGACTCAATGATTTCAGAGATGAGAGAGAATGGCAAAACCAAAAAGTAAGTAGGTAAGTGAGGCAAGAATAAAGTCATTTAAAGGTCAAAGGAAGAAGATAAATTCAGTTACATTATCCTTTGAAAAGTGACTTCTGCTCATGTATAAATGCCAACATTTGAAAGTCATTAACAGGAACATCAAAGGGGAAAAAAATCTCTTTTTCTTTTTTTCGTTCTTTCAAAGTACTGGACAAAATGTTTCTTTGATATAGAAGGAATTTGAATGTTAAAACTGGAGAGCATGCAACTTGAAAATTTTTATGTTCTAATGTTGTTCCTAGGTAATACTTGATTAATAAGTAACAAATGTCTGTTTGTTACTGGTAGCCACATATGCATTTGTTATACTTTGAATGGGAAATAATACCATAAACCACTTTCAGTGTCCATATGCCATTCAGATAGATATGGTAATCCTGGTATCTGTTATGGGCTCTCTCTTTTCTTCTGCCTCCCGTCCTAGGGTCTTCTAGATCACATGCAGGAACATGGTTGGAAGTGGACCTGAAAATGCCTTTTTCATGGACCCACGTAAGTGGCTGTAGTTCAAAAGATCACAGTAGGAACCCAAAACATTGACTGCAGCTCACGTCCACCATGAGGGAGTGTCGTACTTACTCTTGGAATCCTCAGTGAATTCATGGAGGAAAGAGTACCAGCCAGTAGTGGTGGATGTAATGGCATGGGCTAGGGAAGATAGAATTAGAGAACAATCTAAAGAGGAGAAACTTTGGCCAGCTCCAAACGGGTCCTCATTAGGCATCAAGGTGTTCTGTTTCAATGTCACTGTGTGCTCTAGTTTCTGAATGGTAACTAATAAGGATAGATTTATCTGTGGGTCATTTAAATAGGATTTTTTTCCTAATCACAACCTTGGCCGGCTCATAAATTAATTTTACTTGATGGTTTAATTAGGAAAGGATCTTGTTAGCTCTTAGGTTAAAATTAGTAATGAAATATATTGATTGGATTTTCCCTTGTTATATGAATGACAGGTTGCTCAGACCTCTCATTCTTCTCCTCATTCTTGAAGAGTTTACTATCCAGTTTTGTTAATATTTATTTTAATGAATTTTTAAAACTTAATTTTGCACTAATTTTAGACTTATAAGAAACATTATACTGACCCTTTTCTCCTTAAAGTCTACATTTTGCAAAGTAATGGAAATTATATCAAAATCAACACATTAATATTGATATAAATCTATTAACTGAATTCCAAACTTATTTAAATTTCACCAGGTTTTCCACATACTTTTTGTCCATGATCTTATTGATGATCCCAGATTGCAATTTGTATTTATGTCTTCTTAGTCTCCTTGGAACTGTATGAGCTCCTTATTTATTCCTTGTTTTTCTGTTTTTCTCAGTCCTGACATTTTTAGCACACATGGACTGAGCAGTCCAACTCAGTTAAGGTGTAATGTGCCTTGACCTGAATTTTCTGATTCTCCCTCATATTTGAAATGAATTTATGCATTTTGTTTGCAAGAATAGCACAGGAATGATGGTAGATGGTATATAGTCAGCACTACACATCAAAGAGCTTATGACTATGATTTATATTTGAGGATATTCACCCTGATCATTGATCAAGATGTTGCTTGCTGCATTTTCTATGGAAAATTACTATTTCCCTCTTTGTAGTTAAATATATTGGAAAGAGATTTGGTTTTAGCTTAGCAGTTAAGGTGCCTACATCCCACATTATAGTACCCAGGTGTGATTCTGGCTGTTTCTTCTGACTCCAGCTTCCTGCAAAAGAACACCCTGGAAAGCAGCCACAATGACATGAGTAATAGCGTCCCTGTCACCAGTGATGGAGAACTGGATTAAGGGGATTGAGTTCTTGATTATAACCCTGGCCATCGTCAGCATTTGGAACAAATCAGAAGAGGGGCATCTCTCTCTGTCTCCTTCTTCTTCTCCTCTTATAAAGACAAAATAAAATAAAATAGAATATACAGAAAGAAAAAATTTGATGATATGTAAAGTTCGTTTCTCCTTAAACTTTTGCCCTCACATTTTTAAATCCATTGGCAAATAGTGTTTGTTCTACTTTAAGTATTTTATGATTCCCCCATTGCCTTTATCACAATTTCTCTTTCTCTTTTTTCTCATCCATGATTCTACTTTGTCAGAAAATATAACGCTAATTGTCTACTTTCCTCCGTAGAATCATTATATATGTATATATATATATTTAATATTTATTTATTAATTTGAAATTCAGAGTTACACAGAGAGAAGGAGAGACAGAGAGTGAGAGAGGCCTTCTGTCCACTGGTTCAGTCCCCAATTGGCTGTAACGGCCAGAACTGTACCGATCCAAAGCCAGGAGCCAGGAGCTTTCTCCGGGTTTCCCGTGTGGGTGCTGGGGTCCAAGGACTTGGGCCATCTTCTACTGTTTTCCAGGCCATAGCAGAGAGCTGGATCGGAAGTGGAACAGTTGGGACTTGAACCAGGATATGGGATGCCAACACTGCAGGCGACAGCTTTTACCCATTATGCCACAACATCGGCCCCTATATATGTATATGTTTTATAATACAAACTGTCTTCTAAAAAATTTTTCTCAGTCATCATTTGGATGTTATCATCTAATAAATTTCTTAAGAAGATAAATAGATGCATGATTTTTTAAATTCATTAATATCAAAATTCTTTTCCTAATAGAGTTGAAGCTTGAAGGACATCAAAGTGTTTTACTGAGTTTTTAATTATAATAAATTTTATTCTATATAATAAATATACAGTAGGATGGTATGAAATACATACAAATAGTAATATGGTTACTACATGAAGCAAATTAACATATACATCATCTCATGTAGTTAACCCCCTTTTTTCCCCATTTGATTGCTTTTGTGGCAAGCACAGCTAAAATCTGCTCAGGTAGCATGAATCTCATATATGGTACAGTTTTACTATCTGCACTCCACGTGTTGTCAGTGGATCTTTAGGCTTTGTGTTCCTACATATTCAATGTTCTATCCTCTGGCTTATAGCTTCTCATTTCCTTCCCTCCTCTGGCCTCTGGGAATCATTATTATTTTGTTCACTATTTCAGTATATTTGATTGTTTTCTTAGATTCCACATATAAAAGAGATCATGCAATATTTTTCTTTCTGTGCCTGGCTTTTCCTTTTAGCATAATTTCCTCCAGGCTCATCCATGTTGTGATAAATGCAAGATATTTTGCCTTTCTAGGACTGAACAATATTCCATTTTATATACACAAGTCCCACCCAATCCACCATTTTGGTTTCTATATTTTCATTACTTATAACCAACTTGGAAGCAAATCATACATGAATTTCTTTTTTCTTTGTCCTAATTTCACATACAGAAAAAAATATTTTCTTACAATAAATCTTAGCAATACTGGCGTATAATTTATTTTCCTTCTCTTATTAAGTCTAGAATTTTTGCTTTTTCACTTAAAGGAAAACACTTTAAGGCTTATCACCAACATCACTACTGTTGCACTTTGGCCCAATATTAAGTACAAGAAGGTTTATACAAATATAAACTCTGTGAAACCTGAGATGATCACTACAATAATCTGAAAGAAATCACGTGAGATGAAGAGAACACATTCATGTAACTTATTAAACATATTACTACAATTGTTCTTATTATTAACATTTTGATGAGTCTAATTTATAAATTAAACTTTAACAATACATATGCATATTAAGAAAAACATAGGATTTTTTAAAATTTTTATTTAATAAATATAAATTTCAAAAGTACAACTTTTGGATTTTAGCAGCTTTTCCACCCATAACCTGGTATTGGTATGTGATTCTCTTTCTCTGCTGCATCTTTTTCAGGTTTAGGAATTAAGGTGATGTTGGCTTTGTAAAAAGAATTTTGGAGGATTCCCTCATTTTTGATGTTCTGAATAGTTTGAGAAGAATCGGAGTTAGTTCTTCTTTAAATGTCTGGTAGAATTCAGCACTGAATCCATCCAGTCCTAGGCTTTTCTTTGTTGGGAAGGCCTTTATTACTGATTCAGTTTCTGACTTGGTTATAGGTCTGTTTAGGTTTTCTGTGTCTTCCTGGTTCAATTTAAGTAGCTTGCATGTGTCCAGGAATCTATCCATTTCTGATAGATTTCCCTATTTGCTGGCATACAACTCTTTGTAGCAATTGCTGATGACTCTTTTTATTTCTGTGGTCTCTGTTGTTACATTTCCTTTTTCATCTCTGATTTTATTGATTTGACTCTTTTCACTTCTTTTTTCAGTTAATTGAGCCAATGGTGTGTGAATTTTGTTTATTTTTTCAAAAAAAAAAAAACAGCTCTTCATTCTGCTGATCTTTTATAATGATTAAAGGATCAATTCAACAGGAAGATAAGTCTCAGCCACTACTCAAGTGAAGCCAGTACTTGAACCAATACACTCTGCTAAAGGAAGTGGGTCTTAAGCACTCAGTCAGTATTGCCCCCTCATCAGTATCTTAAATGTTAGGCTAAGGCTGCTGCCTTTTTGATAACAGCTATGCTAGTAGATTTGAAGTTGTGTCCATGATGATGATTGTGTTCAGGACCATTTCATACAACTATTGATCATTTTTATGTCTATATTGGATAAATGTCTATTTAGATCTTTGCCCATGTTGTTATAAACTTTCCCCCACTATTGAGCTATGTACATTTTGAATATATTATCTTCTTATCTGATACGCTGTTTGTAGATATTTTGGCCCAGTATATTAGATTATTATATCATTTGTTGATTGTAGCTTTCCTGTGAGGAGGCTTGTTAGTTGATACTGTCCCATTTGTTTATTTTTGCTTTTGTAGTCTCAGCTTTCAGTGTGATATCCAGAAAAATCTTTACAAAGTCCTGTCAACATACAAGAGATTTCCCCTTGTAGTTGCCTCGAAGAATTTTTTGGTTTCTTCTCCTTTCTCTATTTGGAGTTGATTTTTTGTGTCAGTGTAAGGCAAGAGTCCAATTTCATTCTTCCTACACGGAAATCAGTTTTCACAGCAACATTTACCAAGGGCACTATTCTTTCCTTGCTTGTCCTTTTGATGCCCTTGTCAATAATTAGTTGACCATACATGTTTGGATTTATTTCTGGTTTGTGCTATTACATACAGGTTTATACATCTTTTTTATGCCAGTACCACACTATTGTGCTTATAAAACTTGGTATGATCATTTAAAATCAGAAAGTGTTAGGAATTCAACTTTGATTTTTCTTTCTCAGATCTTTTATAGTTCCTAAAGAATTTAAGGTTTTTTTCCTATTTATTTGAAGTATCCTATTAGGATTTTGATAGGTCTTACATTACATTTGATTTTTACCTTTAGTAGTATGGGCATTTTACCAATATTAATTGTTCTGATCTGTGAACATAAATTCCTTTCCTTTTACTTGTTTTCTTCAATGTATTTCCTTAATATTGTATAGGGAAACTCTATTAATGTCCTTGGTTAAATTTACTCTTAAATATTTTATCTTTAACTGCTATCATAAACAAGATGGATTCTTTTTCTGTTAGATTATTTTTGTATAATGACAAGGGCCTTGGGTGATTACTGACATCATAAATAAGAGTGTCAATTATTAAATCAACAACAGGAGTCACTGTGCACTTGCTCCCCTTGTAGGACCTCTGTCCTTAATGTGTTGTACTATGAGAATTAATGGTAAAACTAATCTTCAAACAGTACTTTGTGTGTCTGTGTGAATGCAAACTGCTGGAATCTTTACTTCGTATAGAGTTGATCTTCTGTATGTAAAGATAATTAAAAATGAATCTTATTGATGAATGGGATGGGAGAGGGAGTAGGAGATGGGGCAGTTTGTGGTTGGGAGGGTGGTTATGGGTAGAACCACTATAATTGAAGAGTTGTACTTTTGAAAATTATATTTATTAAATAAATGTTTTCTTTTAAAAACAGATGATTTTTGTATGAAAATGTTACTAATTTTGATATTGATATTGCATACTGAAACTACTTAATTCACATATTAGTTATAACAGTTTCTTGAGGAAACTTTTTTTAATATAGAATTATGTTATTTGTCAATACAAGTAATTTTATTTTTTTCAATCGGGGTACCTTTGCTTCTTTTTCTTATCTGATCTTGCTAGTACTTTTGATATATGTTGAAAAGAAGAGGCAAACATGAATTTCCTTTCTTGTTTTTTAAATATTTATTTATTTGAAAGGCAGAGATGCATGGGCAGAAAGAGAGAGAGAGAGAGAATGTCTTCAATGGCTGGAGTTGTGCCGATTTCTGAATCCAGGAGCCAGGAGGTTCCTCCAGGTCTCCCATGTGAGTGCAGGGGCTGAAGGACCTGGGCCATCATCCACTGCTTTCCAGGGCCATAGCAGAGAGACATATTGTAAGAGGAGCAGGCAGGACAAGAACTGGTGCCCATATAGGATGCTGGCACTGCAGGCTGTGGCTCCAGCCGCCATACCACCACATGGGCTTTGACTGACTTTCCTTGCTTTGTATCAGATCTTAAGGGATAGACTAATTTTTTTCCATTTATTACAATCTAATATACCTCCCTCCATCTATCTATCTATCTATCTATCTATCTATCTATCATCTATCATCTATCTATCTGGAACAGCCTATATTCCCAGAAAATGATGAACAAAGCAACATGAGATTAACTTAAGCATAAGGGAAAACGATGCCTGAGTTTTGTAGACTGCTGCTGAGGCAACACTGCATACTCTTTCATTGCAATCTTTCATTTTAAATAGAATGAGTTTATTCTAAAAATGATAAAAATATAGTATACTATATACATAAACTAATAACATATATTCTCGTCATCACAGTTCATACTGTATATAATTATGTGTAATATACATTTTGTGTGAAGATTTATTTATTTGTGTGAAAGGCAGAACGAGAGAGAGAGAGAGAGAGAGAGAGAGAGAGATGCACTAGATGTACTAGTACTTCAATGTACTAGTTCACTCCTAAAGTGGCTACGATATATGGGGCTGGGTCAGGCTTAAGCCAGGAGTGTAAGACTTTCTCTGGGTTTTCCACGTGGGTGGCAGTGGCCTAAGCACTTGAGTCATCCTCCACTGCTTTCTTAGGCACAGTAGCAGGGAGCTGGATGGAAACAGCGGCATCTGGGACTTGAATGGACACCCTGATGCAAGATGCTGGTGTTGTAAGTGGCAGCTAAACCTGCCATGCCACCATGCAGACCCCTGTGCTATCTTGTTCTATGACTGGTTACCTAGGTTTGTCTGTATCAATGTCTCCACAAACATAAAGAATGATATGTTGCACTGTGATGTTATTGCTCTAACATCAGTAAGTGATAGAAATCTTGCAGTCTTCTCTGACTTTATGGGACCACGGCACTGTGAGTGCTGCATGATTGACTGAAATATTTCTATACATTGCTTGGCTGTAATTTGATTTTTATGTTGCAACTCTGTGGGTTTTATCTTTTCTTTTAAATGTAATTGCTTTACTGGGAAGTGTCTAGGTATTGATTATGTTGAGTTCATTTTTTCCAGCATTTGGGAAATATTTTTAATGTGTAGATTTATTTCTTTTTCTATCATGGAAAACTTTTCTTGGGGTATAGTTTTAAATAATATTTATTTAATTTATATCAGTTATATATTTATTGCTTCGTCTTATCTTGTTTTCCGGTTAGACAATTTTCTAACACACTTGCTTCTCTACATCATTTTTATTATGCTGTTCTTCTATTCCTACATTCTTATTATTTTTAGGGTAAATTCATTCAGTTGATTTGTGAAGCTTTGTTTTCTGAATTTTTCCCAAAATTTTCCTCTTAATTTCACAATTCTTTATTCATTTAAGATATTAAGGAGTTTTATTAAATTCTTAATTATGTGTTTGTTACCAAACTAGGAAAACCAGGTACATCAGCAGAGCTAGTGTGTTGGATGGTCTGTTTGCTTTTGTGGGCTGGTTGGGCTGTGGATCTTCCAATTTGGTGTGCATTTTTCCTTGCATCATTGCCTTACAGAACTCTAAATCAGTCTTTCTTTCTTTTTATTTTTATTCTTGACCATCCACCATCCAATTGCTGAATGACACTTCTTCCATCCTATTTGCTCTCTTCATTTCCAGGAAGCCATGTACTCAGAATTCCATCCCTTTATGCTCACTCATCCCTTCAAACTCAGTCTGTGCCATGAGTTCTACACCTGGTGCTCAGTATTGTTGCTGATGTTTTAAATAGTCCTTAATTTAAAATCCCTGCTTTGTTGCCTGTGCTCCGCTCTTTCTGGTTACTATTTTAGTATTTTAAGCTTTAGGACAGATTTGATCATTCTACTAGTGGCCCTGACTCCCCAGTAGGGTCTGTGCTAATTTTGTTCCCCTGTCTTTGTGGTTTTCTCAGTCAGCCTTTGCTCACCTCAACCCTTACAGAGGGGCGAAAGTGGGGCTGGCATTCATTAGACCAAAATAATCGGGTTTGGATTTCTTTTTAATTTTCTTGTAGTTATTTGCATTTTGGGCATTCACTGTTTTCAGGTAATGCTGAGGATGTAATTTTGTGCAGTATTTTCAGCTATGAAAGTATTTCATGTTGTTTGAGAAGGGCCTTTCGGGAGGTTTATTACTCTACACTCACCATGTTCCTCAGAACTCCTGAGAGCCCACTTTGACGAGTGCACCTCTCATCGTGATGCTTATCTGCTGAACTCGAAGCCAAAGATTCCATCTGATCCCAGCAACATATCAAATACCTCTGAGGTCAAACTGCTGGAAACGATTCACTCATGACATATTAGGTTTCATTTCTGCATAGAAAATGTCCTTCCTTAAAAGTAAAACAGGAGTATCTCTTATGATGTTTTCACAAAGAACTTCTTCTGGACCTGCAGCATACTGTGTCCGTCAGCATGTATCTCTGGGGATCAAAGGGCCTGAGAAATATGGGCCGAAGGAATCCAAAAATATCCCTATCGAGTCATAACTCCATTGATTAAAGCCGAAAAGTAGTGCTTCTCTGCCACAGTAATCACCAGGAAATACTAATACAGATAATTTAACCTCCATCTTTGTCCTTAATGTAATTCTAAATCAACATCTCTATTGTATATTTGCCCTCTACTACAATCTTTGTTTGATTTGTGCATATGAAAATCTCATAAGCCTGTTTTGTCTACATATATATGATTAAGAACATTGCCATAGAATCGGATCAATGTATTTTATTTTTAAAATGTAAAATGTTCTGTGGCTCACTAGGCTAATCCTCTGCCTGCAGGGCTGGCACCCGGGGTTCTAGCCCCAGTTGAGGCGCCAGTTCTGTCCCAGTTGTTCCTCTTCCAGGCCAGCTCTCTGCTGTGTCCCGGGAAGGCAGTGGAGGATGGCCCAAGTGTTTGGGCCCTGCACCCACATGGGAGACCAGGAGGAAGCACCTGGCTCCTGGCTTCAGATTGGCGCAGTGCGCTGGCTGTATTGGCCACTTGGGGCGTAAACCAACAGAAAAAGGAAGACCTTTCTCTCTGTCTCTCTCTCTCTCTCTCTCTCACTGTCTAACTCTGCCTGTCAAAAAAAAAATGTAAAATGTTCATATTTATATTGATTCAGTGGATAAACTATCAAAGCATATAGTTCCCTACTACAGAAATGAGGTTGGATGAGGAGGATGCTTTAATTATACAGCTTCTTTTGTACGGGTGAAATTATGATATGTGCCGATATATATATTGTCACTATTAATCATGTTTCCATTATTCTTACACTATACAACTTTAAAAATATTTTCTGACGGGGCTGTCACTGTGGCACAGCGAGTTAACACCCTGGCCTTAAGCGCTGGCATCCCATATGGGCGCCGGTTCAAGACCTGGCTGCTCCACTTCCTATCCAGGTCTCTGTTATGGCCTGGGAAAGCATCGGAAGATGGCCCAAGCCCTTAGGCCCCTGCACCCACATGGGAGACCTGGAAGAAGCTCCTGGCTCCTGGATTCATATAGGTGCAGCTTTGGCCATTGCAGCCAATTTGGGGGTGAACCAGAGGATGGAAAACCTCTCTCTCTCTGCCTCTCCTCTTTGTAACTCAGACTTTCAAATAAATAAATCTTTAAATAAATAGTTTCTGACTGAAAGAGACATTTAGTATTATTATTGAAGTTGCTCAAGTAGTCTGTTCTTAGCTAAGCCAATTAAAAACATATCATTACATTATCTTGATAGTCACTAAGACACTGGTTAGGACACCTGTGCCCTGCATCAGAGTACCTGAGTTTGATCTTTGCTCTGGCTTCTGAATCCGTCTTCCTACTAATGTGAACCCTGAAAGGCAGTGATGACTTAAGTTCTTGGGTTCCTGCCATCCATGTGGGAGACATGGATTGCATTTCTAACTCCCAACTTCACTCCTGGCCAAGCCTTGGTCATTAAAGTATTTGTGGAATGAGCCAAAGAATGGCAATACTCTTTCTTTCTCTTTAGTTTGTCCTTCTGCCTCTCAAATAACAGAAAAAAAGTTTTAAAAATTACCTTGTTTCAAGGAAATATAAGTTGTTTTTATTTTACAACAAAGGTATTACTAACATGCCTATACAAACATACATTTGTACATATAATTATGTCTATCTAAATATCTATACATAAACACATACTATATATGTATTCCACATGCTTAATTCTATTTTGTAAACATTAATTTGCTTGAATAACCATGGTAATTAGACTTACTATCATTTTTCCATTAGGTATGGGGTTTCCCGATATAAAACTAGGGAAGAGGTCATTTTTATACTAATGATAAAAACTAGAGATGACAAGATATTTTTGAAGATTTATCTGGATATAACCAAAATAGTTAATTGTAAAAAGTTAAAATAACTTTCATGATTAATTCTAAATATCATAGCACTTTGTAAAAACATTATTAGACAATGATTTATGAAATTAATTTGCTGAAGCCATATTTTGCTAGTCTTTTTGATTTAGTAATTTTTATTTTTAAATAATGTTGGTGTGATGATAAATATTCTGTTCAAATGGAAAAAATAATGATAAATCCACACATAAACCTATGGCTCTCTGCTTTGGATAATGATTTCTGACTTTGTGGTGCAACTTGTGCTTGTTAAATATTCGTTGGAAAATGAGGGCAATATTTCAATATATTAAAATGAGGGCAATATTTCAATATATTAAAAAAGTACTAAATAATATAATGTCCTTTTGTAGAGTCATCTGAACTTAAATCAGCTATAGCTTCTGTAATAATATCATGCTTATTTAATTTCTATAAAATGCCATAGTCTTTAAAAATATAATTTTGCCAGTGCCGTGGCTAAACAGGCTAATCCTCCGCCTAGCGGCACTGGCACACCGGGTTCTAGTCCCGGTCTGGGCACCTGATTCTGTCCTGGTTGCCCCTCTTTAAGGCCAGCTCTCTGCTACGGCCAGAGAGTGCAGTGGAGGATGGCCCAAGTGCTTGGGCCCTGCATCCCATGGGAGACCAGCAGAAGCACCTGGCTCCTGCCTTCGGATCAGCGTGGTGGGCCGGCCACAGCGTGCTGGCCACGGTGGCCATTGGAGGGTGAACCAACGGCAAAGAAAGACCTTTCTCTCTGTCTCTCTCTCTCACTGTCCACTCTGCCTGTCAAAAATAAATAAATAAACAAATAATAAAAAACATAATTTCATAGCAGTATTCAAAATGTGAATAGTATTTATTAATTTTTTGACAGGTAGAATTGCAGACAGTGAGAGAAAGAGAGAAAGGTCTTCCTTCCGTTGGTTCACTCCCCAAATGGCTGCCACAACCGGTGCTGCACCGATTCAAAGCCAGGACCCAGGGGCCCAAGCACCTGGATCATCATATTCCACTGCCCTCCCGGGCCACAGAGAGAGCTGGACTGGAAGAGGAGCAACCGGAACTAGAACCTGGTGCCCATATGGGATGCTGGCGCTGCAGGCAGAAGGAGCCATGGCGCCGGCCCCAGTATTTATTAATTTTAAAGTTATCTTTAAAATTATTTTCAACGTATCTTCTAAAGGATTAATGAGAAAAATTAATATTTTAAAAATATTTTATTTATGTCAGAGAGAATGAGAGACAGAGGAAGGACTTCCACCTGCTGGTTCATTCCCCAGATGGCCGCAACACCCAGAGCTGAGCCTATCCAAAGCGAGGAGCCAGGAGCTTCTTCTGGGTCTCCCACATGGGTGGGTGCAGGGTTCAAGCACTTGCGCTATATTCTATTGCTTTCCCAAGCCATAGCAAAGAGATGGATTAGAAGAGGAGCAGCTGGGACATGATCCGATTCCCATATGGGGCACCTCTACAGCTGGTGGAGGCTTAGCCCACTATGCCACAGGGCCTGGCCTGGAAAAATTATATTTAAAATTAAAGTAAATGAATTAAATGAACATAAAAGATCTAATTTACTGGAAAGTGAGAAATGTAATTTTGTTCTCTTGTCTGAAAAAATGTAAGCACTTCTCACATCCCTCAGATGTGATACCTAAATATGCAATCTTTTAATCCCAAAATAACTTTTTATAAGAACAAAGTTTAGTGAAGTGTCACTTTTTTTAAGATTTATTTATTTATTTGAAAGTCAGAGTTACAGAGAGAGAAGGAGAGGCACAGAGAGACACAGAGAAAGAGAGCGAGAGGTCTTCCATACGCTGGTTCACTCCCCAATTGTCTATATCGACTGGAGCTACGCCAATCCGAAGCCAGGAGCTTCTTCCGGGTCTCCCGCTGAGGGTGCAGGGGTCCAAGTGCAAGCACTTGGGTCATCTTTTACTGCTTTCCCAGGCCACAGCAGAGAGCTGGATCGGAAGTGGAGCAGCCAGGACTCCAACCGGTAGCCCTATGGGATGCCGGCACTACAGGCGACAGCTTTACGCCACAGTGTTGACCCCAAAATGTCATGTTTTTAATGATACATTTTGTTTACAAAGAAAATACTAAATTGAAACAATGTTATTTTGGAACAATCAGAGCAATAATTAATAATATGAAATTGCACTATCATTGCCATGAGACAAGTGCATGTTTGTGATCCATACATATTGTTTGAGTCACTTCACAGATACTGCAAGTTTGCCTTTTCAGTTTTCTTTGGAAAGACTTCTATTAATAAAGAGGAAAACAAAAAAATTAAAAGATAGCAGATGGAAGAAACTTTTTTGTAACTAACATTGATATTTCTAGCATGAATGAACCATACATTTGAGATAAAGAAAAGTAGAATATGAAAATTTATAGAGAAGCTAATGATTGTGTTTTAATATTTCTGAGTTAAATGATCAATGACATTTTTGTGAAAAAGAATCAGTAGGCATTTGGAAGCTTAAAGGCAAAAATAATTTATATTTTTATGATTGAAAGGAAATCTATGAGAAAATAATGATCCATAAATAGATTGAATTTTAAAGGAAAAAAATATGAACTTTATAACCCAATATTTATAAAGAGCACATAAGTTGGAGAGGTTTGAGGATGGTAGGTAAAAGGTAGTGTTGTAAATTTAAGATCAAAGACTCAACAGAAAAATAATCAATGATTTCAAGTGTGCAGAAGTAAAAAATATGAAACAAAATATCCTTTATTTGCTGAATTACAAAGAAAATAAATTGAGATGAATGGACCAAAATTTTGCCAGCACCAAATGAGTATGGACAAATGTATTCAAAATGCAATTATTTAAGGAGCAAATGAATGATAAGTTATGTGTGGAACTTCTCTCTTTTCTAAAAATTACAATAGAAGAGACAAATGAAATCTTGAAAGATTTTAATTGCTTGATTTGGGGATAGTTGTTGGTTCTCTGATTTTTTTTTTTTTTTTTTTACATTTCAATCATCAGGGAGACTTGAAAATAGGTCAAGGAGAATAAATTTTTGCAATGAAAATTTGATTTTACACCTCAAAAGAGAGAAAAGATAAGGCAATTCAAACACATGGAAGTGAAAGAGCCAAATGCCTAAGTGAATGAGATTAGCCTCTAAGTGAAGCCAAGAGATAAGAAATAAAAAGTGAGATAATTTATTAGAAATTAAAAAGGCCTAAATGTTCCTAATTTTCTAGCTTGAAATAGGAATGTTTCAAAATTGAGTTATTCAAGGTGATATTGAAAATGAGACACTGAAATATTTCAATATTCCTATTATTTATGGCAAATCATTTTTTCAGGCATTACTTGGACTTTTAAATAATTCACTAATAAGTATAGTAAAACTCAAAAGATAAATTGACAGACTAATAACAGAAAAGTGAAAACAAATGATCTAAAGAGAGGTAATGACAACCACCTTCTTATTTCTCTAAAAATTTCTTCAATTTTTAAACCCTAACAATTCAAGTCTTTTTAAATCCAAGTCTAAAAGCCAACAATCCATGGTGTGCTATTAAGATGTTCCCAAAGTTTGCCAAGCTTAGAAATCTTCTTTCATTTAATTTAATAAAACAGATATTCCCATGACAATTTCTACGTTTTCTGGGGAACTTACCTTTTCAAATTCAAAAAGATACAGAATTTGTTATTAAACTTTCATTATTTCATTCATCATCTTAACAAAATGAGGCAGGTGAGGTATTTCATAACACAAGGACAAGGAATAACTTGGGGGAGAGCCAAGATGGCAGATAGTGAGGACGTGCACCAATAGTCTGGGAAAATATAGTTTCATAAAAGTGGAATTACTGTAGCCTCAGGAAAAGACTCAAGAAAAAAACTGCAGAGGAAATGCTTCCGGATCTAGTGGATGTGACACAGAGGACCTACAGGGAGCCCACTGCGTGGAAGCCCAGCCACGGGAGTCGAGCCGCAGAATCTCGCCGTTGCGGGGAACGGGAGGTAAGACAAAAACCTCAGAAACCCGAGACATTGGTGGGGAAAGGCAGAGGCCTGAGGCCCCACTGGGCAAAGATCATGAATAAATTAGGGGAACCTGATTTATGTAGTGATGCTATAACTAGTACTGAAACAGTATTTTTATACTTTGTGTTTCTGTGTGGGTACAAACTGATGAAATCTTTACTATTTAATACTGAATCAATCTTCTGTATATAAAGATAATTGGAAATGAGAAAAAAAAAACCTGGTGTTAAATTGGAAATGGCATAGAAAATTAATTAATTTTTTAAAAAAATATTATGTAGGATCTCTGTCTTTAATGTGCTGTACACTCTTATTTAATGCTATAACTAGTACTCCAACAGTATTTTTTTCACTTTGTGTTGCTATATGGGGGCAAACTGTTGAAATCTTTACCTAATATATACTAAACTGATCTTCTGTATATAAAGAGAATTGAAAATGAATCTTGATGTCAATGGAAGGGGAGAGGGAGCGGGAAAGGGGAGGGTTGCGGGTGGGAGGGAAGTTATGGGAGGGGGGAAGCCATTGTAACCCATAAGCTGTACTTTGGAAATTTATATTCATTAAATAAAAGTTTAATAAATGAAAAAAAAAAAAAACAAGAACAAGGAATAACTTAAGGTTGACTACCAGGTATCACATCCCTATGTTTGCTGCCATTCCTCCTGCCAGGAAAAAAAAGTTCTTTCCCCAGGGCCCCAGTAAGGACCCCAACCTGTGTTCCTGAAGACTACGTCAGGCACAGGGACTGTAAGCTGACTTAATGAGTATATTGTGACATTTATCCTGTCCTGGGCACAAGGCTGGTCCTATTTGATGAAAAGGCATCTTTTCTAGTTCCAACAGAAGTCTCATATGGAATAACACCAGCTTTGGCTCATCTAGTTGCTATATTCTTTTAAACTTCACTCTCTGGGCTGGCGCCATGGCTCACTTGGGTAATCCTCTGCCTGAGGTGCCGACATCCCATGTGGACACTGGGTTCTGGTCCCGGCTGCTGCTCTTCCAGTCCAGTTCTCTGCTGTGGCCCAGGAAGGCAGTGGAGGATGGTCCAAAAGCTTGGGCGCCTGCACCCGCGTGGGAGACCAGGAGGAAGCACCTGGCTCCTGGCTTCAGATCGGCATAGTTCTGGCCATAGTGACCATTTGGGGGGGGGGGTGAACCAACGGAAGGAAGACCTTTCTTTCTGTCTCTCTCTCTGTCTAACTCCATCTGTCAAATAATAATAATAATAATAATAATAATAATAATAATAAACTTCCCTTTCAACTGTATCTACTTCCCTAGTTCAAGCCTTCCCAAATCCCTCTGCTCTAATGTGCAGTAGATGAATTATAATATCTATTTCCCTAACTTCTCTAGGCTTCCATCTGGACTATGACCAGTGGCCTCAACGTTTTATTTAAGGTCACAGTAAAGTACTCATCTAGAAAATGTTCTTTCCCAGTGTGATTTTTGCTTTCTTGGAAACTTTCTCCTGCCTTTAGCATTATATTATTCTGTGTGCTTCTAAACAAGACTAATAATATATATGTCCAAATTTAAAGAACACCTTTAGAACCATGCAATATTGGAAGAAGGAGTGGAGCTTACTTGTAGGGCCAACGCTCTACAGACTTTCTGCTTACTGCTTATTGATATAGTTATCAACTGTTTTCATAATAAGGAAAAGACTTACATGGTATCAGAAAATAGGCTGAAGTGATAGTTCAAAGAAAGCAAAAACTATAGACAAAACTATGTATTTTACTTCCTTGAGTATTATAGAACATCTTGCCCATGAAAGAACATAGGTTTCTTTGAAGATCACAACTAGGAAAACAGACAGTTACTGATTCAGAGCAGCCTTGGGAAGGAGTGTAAAGATCGATTCAGCCTGGATTTGGTCCAAAAGAAGCTTTTTCTAACATAATGTTAAAGTAGTCCTAAGCAAGGTATCTACTTTTCCTGATGGCTGAAAATGATCTAATATAACTTGGTTTTAATTAACATACATTCTCAATATTATATGAGAAATATAATAATAAGGTAAGTGCTTATCTATTAATAATTTAATTAAATAGCATCAAATTGCCTGAGCACTTTTGGCATGCTTATCTCTATGGGTAGGGATATAGAATCTCTCCTTCAGTGGAGATAAATATATTGAGATCGAACCCCAGGCTGAATTATAATTTATTATTAGAGTATACTGAATTGAGTAGACTTTTCCAGGTGCTTTCCTATTCCCTTTGGAATAGAAAACACAGACACACACACACACAGAGACACACACACACAATACTATTTATGCTCAAGTTTAAAGAACCCCTTCAGAACCATATAATAGTGGAAGAAGGCAATTAGCTTACTTGTTTATAGGACCAATACTCTACAGACTTTCTGCCTACTAATTATTGAAATAGTTTATACATATATTTGTGTGTGTGTATATGTAGATAGATAGAAATAAAATTAATGACCATCAGGAGATTTTCTGAATTAACATTAATCATATCTATATGAATTATTATCTCTAAAATGATAGACTGTATCTATGAGTATATTTAAATCTTATTAATAATTTTTGAGTCCACAGTAACAATATGCATATTAATGAAACAAATCTGTCTTTTCATTACTATAAAACTGTAACATAATTATAACATCTGGTAGTTCAATGCTATTGTTGGATGACCAGATGCCTTTTAACTCATGAGATAGAATGAAGGGCTTACATTACATAGAAGTATGACTTCACATCAAATAAGACAAATGGGAGTCTCATAAAATGATTATCATAGCCCTCTAGGAACCAATACATTTCACAACAGTTTTCCAAATACTAAGTTATTTTAGGATACTATTCTATAAAGTACCCCATCCAGACCACTCAGTTTGTTCTATCTCTTACTTAGGAAATGTTTGGGTGAAAACCTTAACTGCCCTGTTTGCATTCATTTTTCCTCTAGCCTTGTTAGTGGAATGAAAAGTTGAAATATAATTGAAAATCAAATCCCAACATGCAGAACTTATCTCAACTCTGCCCATACATTAATAATTAGAAATGATAGAAACATAAACCTTTGAGACTTTCTGGAGTATGAATTTGCATTCCTTCAAAAACCAGAAATAATTCTTATTGTGAAAGGTTATTAATAATTCCCATGAAACCCTTATTCAAAGGGTATGCAGAGTCCCATAAAATAGAAGGAAAATTAAAGAAGGCCTATTATTTTAACACAGAGTAGATGTGAAAATTAAAACCACAAAATGTGTCTATCTCTCATTTACACAATGTACATAAAGATATATCTTTTATATCCCCAAAGAGAGAAACTTAAATATTGAAAACCATTTATATCACACAAGGGTGCAACTAAACATGCCTTAAGTTTTAAGCTTCCAGCAGTGCCCTGGTAGAAATCCACATCCACTGAAGCAATAATCTATAACAATTGCCTGACCAACTGATCTTATAATGGTAAGCTATCAGAATTCAATTTGGCTATTGTAAAGCCCATAATTTAAACAGAACACTTCTGGGATTTCCATAAATTGATGTTACAAAATACGTGCCAGAAAGAATCTTACTTTTATCATTTATATGTGGTTTTAGATTATTCTAATTTCTAAAATACAGCCTTTTTATTAGAATTTTTCTATCACCCTACAGTCAGAAACCACTCTCTAATGGAAATTTGTAAAGATATCCTTTTGTTTAATACAAAAAGTCAGACATAATTATGTTTTCCTGAGATCAGAATGGATTGCTAGACAAATTTTCATAATTCTCTTGATGGTGGAGTTTAAGCATCTTGATTTCCATTACCTGGATAGATTTACATGTCAAATAGTTCCTAAAATCAAAGGATTACACAGCCTCTTATATGCAACCTCTTACATTTACATTTATTCTAGCTAAATGGAAACAAATGCAATCCTACAGAAAGAAAATTGAAATACGAATACATAATCATTGTTGGAAGAATGCAGATGTGTAATAAAGATGAAACATTTTACAGGAACTAATAACAGGTTAAATACATATTACAACATTGTACCACTTTGCCTACCAACTAACCAGATATATTAAAAGCATATTATTCAGTATTGATAAAGAAGAAAATTATTCTTATTTATATTAGGAAAGTAGACTGTTAACAGGACCATGGTCCTGAATTTGTGGTATTTAACTTGGTTTTAACTAATATATACACTCAAATCCTAATGAAATAATCAGTAATACACACACAAGTATCCACCCAAAATTTAATAATGAAAATAATGATGATGGTGACAATAGGTATCATTTAATGCACCATTGTCATGCTAACTAATTAATTATCATAATAGTACTATTAAAAGTGCACTAGTATTCCTCCGATTTAGGAGCAAAAACTGATGACAAGTGCATACAAGTAACTTATAGAGTTTCAAAATGATATCCTAAGGTATTAAGATACCATACTCTGTAAGTACTTCCACCTGATATATGCTGTAAACATGACAAATTATTTTCTGGAATAACAATAATAACAAATAGATTTGCTTTATAATGGTGGAATTATTTACATAAACTACTATAACACATATGACAAAATGATATGCAGCAGTTAAGATTTATTTTTGAAATTTTATGATAAAGAGCTAGTAGTTTATAAAATAAGGAACTACAGAAGTATTTAAATATGTTCCTAATTATTTGTTAAGGTATGCCTCGATTATACAGTTGGCCCTCTGTATCTGAGATTTCCACATTCAGGGATTCAACTAAATACAAAGCAATAGGTCTTAAAAAGAAAACTGTGTCTGCACTGAACAGTTATTTCATCTGTCCCTAAACAGTATAGTGCAGCAATTATTTATACAACATTACATGAATGAAGAATTACTGGTTATCTAGATTTGAGTTAAATTATATGGAAGGATGTGCATGTGTATGTTGTATGAAAATATGCCATTTTACATGAGAGACTTAAATAAATGAAGGTTTTGTTATCCATAGGCATCCTGGAACGAATCCTGCATCATATACTACTGATGATTGATTTAATAGCAAAATAATTACTTAGGCTTAGCAATTAGAATTTATTCTCAAGACAGAATAACCTTTGTTAAGATAGAATCTTGAAAATTTTAAAAATTCAGATTATGAAACACAGATATCATTAAATACTAGGAGATAGAAAATTATAGATCATAATACAGAAGAAAAAACCAAAAGTATGTGTATATTTCTTCATTCATGAATAGAGTTAATGGTAAGGAATGAACAGTATCAAGGGAAGGGAAAGACAAGATAAGAGAAAGAAGAAAACATGACATGTTTAAAAGACACAAAGAAAGGGATGGAAATCAAGAAGAGCAAAAGGCAAGGAACACATGATAATCAGTGTTCCTGTTTTTTGAATGAATGAACGAATGAAAAGATTGGCATCAATGTTAAGAGGAGTAGTGATCAATTATGAACAACAACATTAATAGAAAAAGAACACAGCAAATGCAAAAATTCAAAACAAGAAGAAAAAAGAAATACAGAAAGAAGAGAAATAAATGACCCCTGGGAATCACCTAAACTTTTATTTTTTTTTAAAGATTTATTTATTTATTTGAAAGTCAGAGTTACACAGAGAGAGAAGAGGCAGAGAGAGAGAGGTCTTCCATCAGATGGTTCACTCCCCAATTGGCCGCAACAGCCAGAGCTGTGCTGATCTGAAGCCAGGAGCCAGGAGCTTTTTCCAGGTCTCCCATGTGGGTGCAGGGGCCCAAGGACTTAGAGCATCTTCTACTGCTTTCCCAGGCCATAGCAGAGAGCCGGATCAGAAGTGGAGCAGTCGGCTCTCAAACTGGCACCCATATGGGATGCTGGCGCTTCAGGTCAGGGCATTGCTAACCCACTGCACCTCAGTGCTGGCCTCAAGGGAATCACTAAATTCTTAGGAAGACATTGGATATACTGCAGGATAGGGTCCCAATGTCTGACATATTCTTTCCTAAGTCTTATAAAGTGGGTACAGCACAGCTCATATATGCAATAAAGATGTCACTGTAGGCTGTAAACAAAATGCTACCAAATATTATCTTTCTGTGTAATGGGAATTATAATTTTTGAATTAATTAATTGATTTGAAAGGCAGAGATACAAAGAGGAGAGAGGGAGAGCATCTGCTGGTTTACTCCCTAAATGGCGACAATGGATGGCTGTGGCTGGGCAGATACAAGGCCAGGAACTTCTTCCATGTCTCTCATGTAGGTGTAGGGGCCCAAGTACGTGGGCCATCCTCTGCTGCTTTCCCATGAACATTAGCAGGGACCTGGATTGGAAGTGGAGTAGCCAGGACTTGAGCCAGTGCCCATATGGGATGCTGACACTGCAGATAGAGGCTTTACATTCTATGCTACAGAGCCTCACCCATGATAAAGATTTATCACTTTTTCTCAAGCTTCTTCAACTTTACACATTTGAAAATTGAACTTTTTAAAAGAGGCATGGTACAGAGGGGTAAACTGCCACTTGTGATGCTAATATTCTCATACTGGAGTGTTGGTTTAAGTCCCAGGTACTCTGCTACCAATCCAGCTTCCTGCTAATGTTCCTCAAAAAGCAGCACAAGATGGACTAGCTATACGAACTCTGCTTCCCATGAGGCAGAGCGGGTTAGAATTCCTGGTTCCAGCCCGGACTGTTGTGGCCATTTGGGGATTAACCTAACAGATGGGATATTCCATTATGTATTCCTCTCTTACTAGAGTATGGAAGATCTCTTTATCTATCCCTCTCTTTCTGTTACTCTGACTTTCCAATAAACATTTTTTTAAGGTATAGCAATTTGATCTTCAGTAACAAAGTGATTGAAAAGATGACTATTACAAATCATACTTGTGCATAACTGGTTAGATGGAATTTTTGTTTCAAATCCTTAAAGTTTCTAAGAGCTGGGATTGGCCTGCAATGCAAGAATTCTGTGAGCTAACAACTCACAGAAAAGATAATTCTGTCATAAATTGTTCTTGTTGTAAGTCCATTCTTATTTTTTTTCTAAAACCTTTAGCATTTTATATTCATGATTTTCTATGAAATGAGCTCAATTTTCTCAGAAGATTCTCATAAAATGTACAAAGGCTTGCAGCTCTGACTTAAGTTTGCTACAACTGAAAATTTTGAATCAATTGGTTCAAGATACTGAACAATAAGTGCTTAGCAGGTATGTAATTATGCTTTATTTAAATATCTGTGGAAATTTGCCTTTTTATATATTTACATTGCATATGAGTCTGCTAAGGCTTCTATAACAAATTTGCGATAGATTTATAAGTAACAGGAACTTACCTGTCATAGATATAGACCCCAAAAATCAAAATCAAGGTACTAATAGATTTGATATCTGTTTTCCTGGTGCATAAGTACTTCTCTCTAGATCCTTACCTGACAGAAGAGATGAAGCAACCATTTGAAATCTGTCATATAAACCTTAGTCCTTTCAAGGGAACTGTACCCTTATGACCTATTAATTCCCTACGAAAAGCCCCACCTCTGATGCCATCACATTGTTGTCTAGGATTTCAATGTATGAATTTAGGTTACCACAAACATTAGATATCCATTTTCAGATTATCATTCCATTAACTTGCATCTTTGTGCTGTAGTTAGTTGCATATTCATTCATTCAATGAGTCAACTTTGGTTAAACTTCTTCCATAAAGTGAATTATAGGAGTTCAGATTAAATATAAGGATTTAAGATATGCACACAGGAAGCCATTAAGCATACTCAATTTGTATCCATGTGTCACAAAAGCAGACAAAATGGATGAAAATATTTCTTCCAAATTTTGCTAATAATATGCCTTAAATATAGGCTATGTAGAATAGGGAGAATTTACTTTAGAAAAATATTGGGAAACTTCTCAGTTAAAACACAGTCATGTTCTTAGTCACCTGAAAATAGAGTACATAAACATGCTATGTGCTTACTGATTCAAATGCGTGCATTAATCCTCCTTGGAAGAGAAAATACACACTTGTCTCAAAAATGAGCTTCAAAGCAAACCAAAAATGGATTCACTAGGAGTTGCTAAGGTATTGATTTTTTCCTGGGGTGCTTTTCACATGGGCAGCTCTATGGTGTGCTCTACGCTTTGTAAAGCATCAAGATTTTCTTAGATTGTGGTTAGGATTCACCTGAGCAGCCAGACAGAGGCTAACAGCTCCTATATGTTCCCGGAAGGACTGGGTTGCAGGAAGTAGTATCTCAACTACTGAAAATATTCTCAGACATCGAAGTTTGGAAAAACAGAGTCCCTGAAGTAGGTCAGGTTGTGGTAGATTTTGGCTTTAGAATTCACAATACATTTGTTCTTTGAAAAATATTTAGAAATTTTCAATCCATTGTGTTTTCATGTGGAAGCAGAAGCAATTTTAGTAACTCAGGCTTGGTTCTCAAATGTGTGCCTGCAACACAAAGAGCCAATGATGACTATTGCTATTTCCAGATAACACAGTGATGCTTTAAAGTAGTTTTAAAGTAGTTTAACTACTACTTTTAAAAGTTGTTTTAAAGTATTTAAGTGATTTCTATCTGTAGCTTCCAGAGAGTCAAGTCATAATTTCTGTTATGGGATAACATAGAAGGGACTTTTTCTCTTGCAGAAAAATTGTCTACTTCACTGACATTTGTTTCTAATGGTTTTAGATCAGTGCCTGTTTTGGAGGGTCTGAATTTTTAATGAGGGATGTGATGATTGATTTTAATACTTTGATATCTTTCTATCATGTATCTATTATCTATTTATCTACATATATATTTTCTGTAGAGTCTTAATACATGGGAAGAAAAGACACAGATAATAATGGGCATTTATAAGCAATTTTTTAAAATTCGAGTTATATTTCATGTTAAAATAAACCATCACTTTCCTCATTTTTTTTCTAGAGTCTGGTAGCTAACAATGCCTATATTCCATGGCAATAAAGGAGTGAGAAAATTATGTCTAATGTTATTATTTTCTTGAATAAAGGCACTTGACTGGACAAGATTCTGAAGTTCTCCTGACTTCCTATATATTATTTAATGTAAGACTTTACATATAAGCCCTGATGATATTGGTAAATATAAAGCATTGCAGAATTTGACTTTGAGGACTCTAAAAGGTACTTTGAAGGGTCACTATTTATCAGCTTATTTGCTGACTTATTTTGGCTTGGTTGAAACAGGTATTTAACCGCTGAAGCACATAGCTGAGGCAATTGAAATTTATGATATTTTTTGTAGGTCACCTTTAACATAATTAAACTGGAGTTAATTATACATATATTTTATTCTACTGGTAATAAAGATGAGTAAAGCAGGTAGTCCATTCACGACACCTATAAGCTATTTTTAGGCTCAAAGTACCATATGTACATAGCACTTCTTAAAGCTTCCATTGCTTTCAGGCTTAGATTAGGCAACAATCCAAAATCTACAATGACAATGAAGGAAGCAATTTAATTTCATTGTTATTAGCTTTTTCACTTTTTGCACAAAGTTAATCTCTCCACTTAATCTACATACATCTTAACCTTAAGAAAAAACATTTTTCAAGAAGGGATAAAAGTTATCAGACCTCTTCAGATAAAATTAAATTAACACACAATGACTCTATTCTCTCTTGCACTTATGCCCCCCCCCCCCCCCCGACAAGATTAGATTCCTAGCTGAGTATACTACTTTCAGAACTTGACTTTTCATTTCTGCCTCTTTCCTCGGGAAAAAAAAAATGTTGCTGCTGTTACTTTGAATTTCACTCATCCTTGTATTAGTTTTCTAAAAGCACTTCAGAATCCTCAGATTGATGCTCCTGTTCAAGAACTATCTAAGAGGTTACAGGAAAAGTTTGCTTTTCTACTTGACCCTTATTCTTTTACCTGATGTCTTTACTTGTTCACTCAGTAATTCACCCTATGACCCAAGGTAATTTTTCTGTAATTGTTAAATGTAATTGTTAAAATGTCTTCATAAGTCTGTAGCTTCATTTGGCAAAGTGTGCTGTCACTTTTTATTTTGGAGTCTGGCATAATTTTTCATTATCATTAAAGTTTCTGATAATCTTCTACATACAAAGTTGGGGTCTTTGTATGTTGAAGTAAAGCAAGGGCAGATACTATATCCAGAACAAAATTCTAAAAAAACAGCAAAAATGGATATGGGGAAAAATCATCAAATAAGTAAAATTAATACTGCACTGAAGACAAGCCATGTAGTATATTACTTTACCCCTCCCTCAGAAAGACATTTTTTCTCCATTTTAATCTAAGTTAATAGTGCAAAGATCATAAGATGCTAATAGATTTTTAGTAAGAGAAAGTACAAAGTAATGACTTTGTTTCATTTACCCAGAAAACATACTGTAGCATTGATTGGAAAATAATTTCAGTGAGAGTTTTGCACTTAAAATAGGTTCATGATGGTATGAACAAACATTAGCACTCACTGCTACGATTCTTAAAATAGTATTGCTATGCTCTAAAATTGGGGTATAATTATGGAATTTTTAGTTAGAAAAATGGAACTGATTAATTATAAACTTAAAATGCTCAATTTAACATCATTGAGGAATTCTTGGACTTCAAATCAGTTTCTCCTACTTAAGTATTTGATATTCATCAGTAATTATTTTCACATAATTCAAATTACATTTGCTTCAAATTAAACTCATTTTCAGTTATTTTATCTTCAACATAGTCATTGTTATTATAAACAGGATTCTTTTTAAGATTCTGGTTAGTGTTATCATAAATGATCCCTTCATTCCTATATCACCTTAAGTCAAGAATTGCATGGTTTCAATTAGCAGTTATTTATTTATTTCCTCTTGTATATGTACAGTTATCAAAGTTATAATTCATGGAAGAGATCATGGATAAGTAAATGAATACATTTTAGATTGTTTTACTTCAAAAAAATCTTCCATGGTTCTAGAGAAATTTTGATATATATCTTGTAATCTTTCACTTCAAATAAACTAGTAAAAGACCTCTATAATTACTCAGTAGAAATATTCAGAAGGGGTCCAAACCTAAGTAAATAGAAACATAAATAATCTTCTGCCAAGATCAATGTCATCTATAGAATAGTTTATTTTTCAATGTTGTGATAAAAGGGTACCTTACATTAAGCCTAAAAAGTCTTATGTTATACTCTCCTTACATCCGTGGAATTTTTTTTGACAATTAAATCATATGCATAGCTTATTTTACATAGGGAAACTCTTATACTAGGGCTCCTACTTTTATTTTAGCAGTTGGGCATTTGAACTTTAGGTTAGGAGTTTATAATTTCTAATATCAGTAAACTGAGCTGGCAAATTTGGGATATATTATATTAATGAAATTAGATCCCTACCTCTTCTTTTTTTTTTCCTACCTCTTACCATATGCAAAAATGAACTGAAGATGTCTGGCGCCACGGCTCAACTGGCTAATCCTCCACCTTGCGGCGCCGGCACACCGGGTTCTAGTCCTGGTCAGGGCACCGGATTCTGTCCCGGTTGCCCCTCTTCCAGGCCAGCTCTCTGCTGTGGCCAGGGAGTGCAGTGGAGGATGGCCCAAGTGCTTGGGCCCTGCACCCCATGGGAGACCAGGAGAAGCACCTGGCTCCTGCCATCGGAACAGCGCCGGCTGCAGCGCGCCAGCCGCGGCGGCCATTGGAGGGTGAACCAACGGCAAAAGGAAGACCTTTCTCTCTGTCTCTCTCTCTCACTGTCCACTCTGCCTGTCAAAAAAAAAAAATTAAAAAAGAAATGAACTGAAGATGGACCAAAGCCCTACATTTAAGTCCTGAGACTACGTAATTGATGGGAGAAAATGTAGAGGACATACTCCAATAAATTGATGTAAGGGCTGACTTCTTGGATAAGACTCCAAAGCACAGGCAACAAAGGTAAAATTAAATAAATGGGATTCTATCAAACTCAGAAACTTCTACACAGCAAAGGAAAATGCTAATAATGTGATGAGACAGCCAACAGAATGTGAAAAATACTTGTGTGCTATTTATCCAACAAAGGATTAATGTCCAGAAGCTATCAGTGTGTTCCACAGACAATGCTGAAAAGAAGAAATGCCAATGACCAACAAATTTCTTAAAAAATGTTCAACATCACTAGTTATGAAGAAAATGGAAATCAAAACCAAATGAGATACCATCTTACCATCATTAGAATGGCTAAAATTGAAGACAGTGAGTAAAAAATGCTGACAAGGATGTGGAGAAAGATGAACACTTATAATTGTTGGTGGGAATGTAAATTAGTGAAGTCACTATGGAAAACGGTATGGAGATTACCTGAAAAAACTAGAAATTGAGTTGCCATATTATCCAACAATCCCACTTCGGTGGATGTATCTAAATGGCGTGAGCATGTTGTATCAAAGAGATATCTGCATGTTCATAGCAGCACTATTCACAATAGCCAAAACTTGGAATCAACCAAGATGGTCATCATCAGATTAATAGATACAGAAAATATGTTATATTGATACAATGGAATATTATTATGCTATTCAAAGGAATGGAAATAGCATTAACATCAAAATGATTGTAATTGGAGGAAATCATGTTGAGTGAAATAAGCAAGACATAGAAAGACAAATACTGCATGTTCTCCCTTATATGTGGGAACTAAAATTGAAAAACAAACATCAGAAACTAAAAACAAAACAAGTAAAAATGCCATGCTTATCAGTATTGCTGCTATTATAGTTTTGTAAAGCTTTGTTTTATGCTTTTGTCAAATCATTGGTTAAGAAGGTCGTACAGTTACTATAGTTTTCATAATCAGTGATTTCTTCAAGATTTACTGTATATGGATGAAATGATCATTTTTCCATTTAATTATTGTTTATAGCTATTGGCTATATCCTCACTAAACTAGAGTCTTTTTGATTTTTGCTTGTTAAACTTCAGGTTGGATGAAGCTTTAAGCCTTTATACTGTAATGTAAACTTAAAATATGTTATCTTAAAAACTAAAAAAATAAAGGGAAGGAGAAGGAGGGTTAGAGGGAAGAAGGGAATATCATTATATTCTTAGAATTGAATCTATAAACAATATTGAATATATTAAACCTAATTATAAAAAGAAATAAGTGTATGACATAACATTTCTTCTAACAATGATCTGAGATAACTTACAGAAGAGTAGCAGGATAACTGTAAAAATAATGTATACAAATACTTTAGTAATATATATATATAGTGCATATACATAAGCACATTGCTGTCTTTCTAGTATCTTGAATTTTATTGTTATTAATAGTTTATTTTGGAATACTATTGCTGGTCTAGTTTAACATCTGTTAGAAAGAACCAGTTCCTTCTGAAAACATGAGCCACGTACATAGAGGAATTTAAGAAATAAAGGGAAGAGGAGCAAGAAGAAAATAAATAAATAAAATTTTAAAAAGGGTAGAGGGGGATCTATGCTACTTTTGTCTAAGTCATTGGCAAACTGCCACAATGTGCAATATCGAATCGCCTGCCAAAAACAGACATACTTTGTCTATAGACTATGAGCAGTAAATATATTGAAACCAGGAAACAAGTTCAGTTCCATGAAATTTGTATTTCTTTTGCTCTGTTTTTATTTGTCATGTAGTTTTGTGCATTCGAATCACTCATTTTCAAGGACTGAGATAATCCTGTGTGGTTGGTCCTTCATCCATGAGCATGCACAAGTTTCATTGGCCCATGCTTCTGGGCATGCCTCTGTGTTGTCTAGCTCTATGCCTGTGCCTCTGCCCATGAAGTAATTATTACTTTTTCTTGAAGGTTAGCACATGCTTGCAGTCAATTACTGTATCAAAGTGTTTTCTGACAACAGAATCAAAAAAATATGATGGTATTCCTTTATTTTTATCCCATTTCTACACCTTTCAGTGTAGCCTGGTTCATAAGCATGTGATTCTCAAAAACATTGTCAGTCTCCTGCACATGGCAAGGAAAGGACAATTATACACAGAACCTCTCTAGATAACCCCATAGCTGTTCCTAGCTGGTTTTGAAGGCTGATTAGATCCTTGAACAATACATCTAGTTCCTTCAGCAAAGGTTGTAATAATTTGGCCTTCTCTTTAGGGTACATGTTCTTAACAATGAATTTCTTAACTTTATAATCTTTTGCAACCTAAATAGTCTAAGAACTTAAAAAGTCATCAAATGATTTCTGCTTAACATTTCAATCCCAAATTTATATCTTTCTTCCAAGGTTTGACTGTAAGTAGAAAGAAGAAGCCAGACGGCACTTTCCACACTTTGCTTAAGAATTTTCTTAGCTAAATATCCAAATGTACTAATTGCATGAACTGTTTTCCACTCAAATCTCGAATACAATTACCCGAGTTTTCTGCAACTTTATGTCCAGGATAGACTTCCTTATAGTTCACAATAGCGTTTTTCTCATTTCATGATGAAACCTCACAATAAGTAACATAAAAATGTTTACGTCTATCAGTATCTCTTCAAGCCCATCTATAAATATTCTGTCACATCATATAACTCAAAATTCTCCCAGGCTCTACTTGTGCCTATGTTCAAATATGCTTCCATATTATCACTTTTTAAAAGAGAATCTAACTCTCCTGCTTACAAAACTCTATGTTTCTGAGCACTGTTTAAAAAAATACATTTCTGGCTTCGCAAGGAATACAATTTATTTCAGAGTTCTAGAGACCAGAAGTGCAGAGTCATCATTCACATAGCATTGGTTTTGTCTGGAGGCTCTCATCTATTAAACACATTCTCCTAGCTTTTTATGGTTGAGAGTACTCCCTGGTGTCCCATAGATTACTGGGACATCACTCAAAGCTCTGTCTTAGTCTTTACATGGCTATCTCCCTTCTGCCTGCCTCTGCCTGCCTCTGCCTCAACTCTTTATTTTCTTTAAATGGACATTTCTTATTGGATTATTTATCTCATTATAATGTCTCATTTGACATTTCTCATTGATTGACTTCATTATAATCGCCTTAACTTATTTTCATGTTATGTCACATTCACAATATCAGGTAATGCTTGAAAATGTTATAACTATTATAAAAAGTGTCCAATAATTAAATAGTAAATTCATGTAACTGTATACATTCTCTTATATAATAATGTATATACAAGTATAAATACATATAACTACATATATGCATACATATTCTTATATATACATAATATAAAATGTTTTCATTTAAGAATTTTACTTCACATTTAGTCTGTCTGCCTTCCTTCCTTCCTTCTTCTTCCTTCCTTCTCTTTTTTTCTTCCTTTCCTCTTTCCTTCCTTCCCTCCCTTCTTCCTTTTCTCTTTTCTTTCCCTCCCTCCCTCCCTCCTTTCCTTTCTCCCTCCCTTCCTCCCTCCCTTCATTTCTTCCTTCCTTCTTCCTTTCATCTTTCTTCGTCTTTTCTCTTCCTCTCTTCAGAAACATGGAGACATACAGAAGGAGTACCTATCCTGTGCATCACTCCCCAAATATGACATATAAAGGCCCATGTGGACTGAATTTGGAGCTTGTGAACTCAGTCTACATTTTGCATGTGGACAGTAGAGACTCAGTTACTTGAGCCATCAACTGTTTCCTCGCAGAGTTTGCATTTGTAGGAAGTTAGATTTGGGACCCAAGCTAGGACTCTAACACAGGCACTTTGATGTAGGCTGCAGATATCTGGATCTATGGGCTTTAATGCTAGGCCAAAAACTCTTTCCCCCATTTTACTATTTCTAGATTGAAATATGTAGCATTGTAGATGTACTCTGTGAATTTTTTTATAGATTATTTTGCACCACAGCTTATGATAGGCATTGACAAAATAGCATGTGCAGAAAGATTAATTAATGATTTTGAGGAAGGAAAGAATGGTTAAAAGAATTAAAGGTCAATGTTTGGAAATAGAGAACTAATAGGAAAACATTATTTTTAAAAATTTGAACAGATTCCAGATAATGGCATAGAAGTTATAAGTTTTCTTTCTTTTTTTAAAAAAGAAAATTATATTTATTTGAACATTAGAGTTAGAGAGAGAGAGAGAGAGTCTTCTATCTGCTGGTTCACTCCCAAAGGACCTCAACAGTTTGGGATGGGCCAGGCCAAAGCCAGAAGTCCAGAGTTCATCAGGATCTTCAATGCAGGTGGCAGGACCCCAGGCCTTTGGACTATCTTCTGCTGCTTTCCTAGGCACATTAGTAGAGAACTGGACTGGAAATAGGGCATGCAGTACTCAAATCGGCACCCATGTGGGATGCCAATGTTGTAGATTGTGGCTTAAACCACTGCAACACGGTACAAACCCTGGAATTTACAGGTTTTCTATGTAGGTTAGAGGGTAAAACCAATAAACATTGTATCATCTTGTATTACAGCTATAAGTATTTACTACAAATTGAGTATCTTAAGACAACATACTTTATTTTACTATTTTGTGTTTCAGAATTCATGATTGGCTTAGCTGTTTTCTTGTCTTTGGACTACACGGTAAGATAGACATGTCCTTAATTCTGTCTGCTAAATTCAATCTTTTATATAACATAACATATTTTATCAGGTATTAGAGCTACTGTTTCTTGGTCACTTTGCTGCTACATTATATATTTGAATTTCAGAAAACCCACATTTTGCTCAGTATAAGGAAGTATTTTCAGTACAGCAGTTCAATACTGGAATTTTGTTTACCTTAAGGTATACTTTCCATACCAGGAATATTCAAGAACAAACTGAATGTCCATTTTTCAGAGTCTGAAAGATGGTTAGTCATGTACTCAGTTCATCTATAAGTCTTCTATTACAACTGTATAATGTGTATGGTTAAGTACAATTAAAATCCTTTTAAATAAACACCATTTTCCTTCACTGTTGTAATTATTTGGAAATCTCACATTTAGAAAAATGTGTATTTTCAATATTGTTCCCTGCATTCATTTTATGCATCTGCTATTATTATTTAAGAGATAAAAAAGAAATTCTGACCTCATTCTTCTATCATAGGCTGGGGTTCAAAGGTGAGTGGGCACAAAAGTCTTCCCAATCTGATATCCTGCCACTCTGAACGGGGCTTTGCACTGATATGAGCTTTCTCCTATGTTAAAAAGAAGGAGAGATTTTCTATTTTGCCATGAATTCAGCCTTTATCTCAACTTTCAAACCTTTAGACTCTATTATACCTTGGCTTTATATTGCTTTACATGGTTTTAGAAGAATAATTATATGTGCAAAAAGACCAGACTTATAATTATATCACCCACTGTTTATAATATGCATTACTTATTAAAATGACACTGAATTGAATCTGTAGAAGATGAACTCTTAACTTACTTCTATTGTTAAAACACAGGTTTAAAAAATACTTTATTGACACTTGCAATAATTATCTTGGGGAAGAAAGTGATAACTTTTAAAATGTCAAGCTATTTAAACTTTTCAAATTTTAAAAACATATTATTTGCAAGTTCCTGTCAGGAATATTTAGCTAATAAGAGCTCTACCAGTATATGCTGACAGTAGCCTGACACATTGTAAGCCAGAGCAAGATCAAGACTGCTTAGAACCTTGTAGCAATTATCTATGTAAGGCATATAATGGTCTTCTAAATGTCATGTTTGTGGGAAGAACGGGAGGAGATGCCTTAATGAGAAACAGGGTGTCGCTATGAGAGGACTTTGAATTATGACTGTCATAAATAAGTGGTGACAGATGAGTCGGCTCTATCACCAACCCAGAATTATGAAAATTTTAGGTATTTTACAGTGGACTTTCAAAACTACCTTTATCTTCAAAAACCAAGAATCCTTGCCCAACATGTAAATTTCTCTGTGCTGAATAATATCTAGATACCACTTTCTTGCTTTTCCCCCCCTTTTCTAAAGGAATTTGAAATGTTGCACAAGTCAATGAACAGCTGAACTGAAATGAACACAACCTGTCACTTCGAGATCCCTTTCCCTGGAAAATAATGAAGCTGGAATAAAATAGGAAACAAAAACATATTTCCTGTCAGTCAACTGCCAGTGTGTTTATTTGTTTATTTAAGTAGAATACTCAGATAATGAAAAAAAGAATCACAAAGATTTTCCCTTACCATATTGTTTAACAAAACATTTATGTGAATTTAGGATATTTTTAATTTACCTCTCTGGTAATTACAAAATAAAATACTTTCATGGCTCTACTGAAATCAGAAACTCTTTTCTTCACATTGTTCTATTCACAGAATAGGGCAATAATCAAAACAGCTTTGAAAAAGTCAGAAGAAGAAATAGAGATCTTAATTTATATTTTTCTGTATTTGCGTTTCTAGGCCAGTTTTGCCCCCTAAAATGAAGGCAAACCCAGTTATTTGATCTCAAATAGTTTTTAACATTTCTTTTTAACTGGATTCAAATCTGGAAATTATATGTGAGAAATATGAATGAGAATAATGTATGAGAATGATGAATGAGAAGCATGTAGCCATTCTTGCGTGAATTAAAAATCAGGACTAAAATTCACCTGGCCTCAATGACCCCGTAAAAATCGCCATTAAAAAGACTTAGTCAAGTTTAAACCACCACCACCTTTCTTAGGTCCTTCCTGTCCTTTATTTTAGAAGCTGTGAGTTAAAACTGCTTATTAGATTTGTTTTCTCCAGACCTGAAACAGTGACATTCTAGGTTTCTGCAAACTGGCACTGCCATCCTCTCAAGAAACAAGAGGTCACCTCCAGCTGGAACCTGTCTTGACTCCCATTCTCAGTGATGCCCTTTTTCAGCGTGAAGCAGCCAGAGGCATCATCGCCCAGTTCCCCTAACAGAAGTTAGGGTCCATTCTTGTTGAAGGGGAAATGTGAGGAATTAAATGGGTTAATAGACAGTCGGGAAATTGAGGGTGGAAAATGTTCCTCCATAAAAATTTATCTTTTGTAAGATCAAAAGTGTCAGTCCTCCTTCCTTAGGAATCTCCAAATTTGCCATGAGAACAGCAAGGAAGTGGTGATCGCATCCTCCTGAGCTCACAGTCCATTGTGAAAACAAGTTACCTATCCCACTTCTGGATGGTTTTTTGTTTTATCATGAGCAAGCAAGATAGGATAAAGGATTGTAAATCAGATCTTTTGATGGGTTTTGTCCCCACCTTATAACTGAATGTCAATCAAAATTGTTCTTAAAAACTCTACTGCCATGGACCACTTTGGATTTTTTCCTCTCTTGGAAGCCCCCTTCCACGCCACTCTGGCTGGAGGTCTTTGACTCTAATAAGTATTGCTTTTAAATCTCAAAAAAAAAAAAAAAAAAAAAAAGACTTAGTCAAATTGTCCCATTTGGAGTTTTCCATGTTTTCCATTCATAAACTGTTTTTCAGTTTGAGGATCTCAGGCTGCAAATTATGAACAAGAAAACAAATGAGGCAATGCATTTTTGGCAGTAGAGGTACTATTGTAAGTTGTATTCAGATTTGTTGTATCAATTAGTCTACATTCCTTAAGATATATCCTTGAAGAAAGCATAACATTTTGTGACCAATTTGGACATGAGCCCTGTGTTCTGACGCAATTTTTCATCTGAAGATATAAGGTCCTTGAAGTGTATTTTCAATAATCTCCATGTCTTCAGTTATGTTGACCACCAGCTTGTGCCACCTTTAATGCCAATCCTTCTCCTTCTTGAATGTGTACTTTTGCTGTTACAGTCGATCCACTTCCTCCTGCATTTTCCAGAACTCTTTAGTTTCTTCTTCATTGCTTCTCTGCTCTTTATTAGAATATAACATTCCTGTCTAATTATCTACTCCTATTCTTCTAAATTCTTTCTTGATTGTAATTTTTAATTCCAAAGAAACTAAAATTCATTGTTTTATATTAAAATGTTATATAACTAATATACATTTATGTAAGTTTATTCATTGAGTCCTTACTTGGAATGTTTTAACAAAGTTTGTTTAAGTCAACATGAATGTCATCTGAAATTTCAGGAGAAACAGAATGCCCAATTTATACTTTTTGTTATGAATAAAATTTGTATTATATTCACACCGCATAAACACTTAGTTCTCTATGGAGTAACAACTCTCTTTTGTGGGGCATGAGCGTGGCCAGGCCAGGCCAGGCCCGGGGGCTCCGCATGCGCAGCTGCTCCCGGGTGCCCCCGCCCCAGCTGCGCGGAACGAAGCCTTGCAGAGCCAAGTAAGATGGCGCCCAGAGGAAGTAAGATGGGCGGAATCCAAAGTTGTTTACCACTAAAACTAATTGGCTGCGCAACATCAGGGGAGGTAACAAAACTAGTAACAAGTGTATAGACATAGGGATAGTCCTATAGAAATTCCCCCATAAGGCGATTTTTTAAAGTGATTGGTTGGTCCTTAGCCCTGCCTCAATGACTCTGCAGTTTTGTGTTATAAAAGGTACTATTATGCAAAAGGTGACTGAGTCCTTGCTACTAGACTTGGCTCCCCGCTGCGTCTGATTGTCTCCCAGACCAGGAGGCTGGGGAATGGGCAAGCGGCGCACTTACCTTTCCTCGGACCCAGTCCATCCTTGTACGGCTGGACTAAGACCCTATACTCTTTGAAATCATATCATTTTGTGTTTAACATTTATTTAATGAATATAAATTTCCAATGGACAGCTTATGGATTACAATGGCTTCCCCCTCCCATAACTTCCCTCCCACCCGCAACCCTCCCCTCTCCTGCTCCCTCTCCCCTTCCATTCACATCAAGATAACTAGTACTCAAACAGTATGTTTCACTTTGTGTTTCTATGTGGGTGCAAACTGTTGAAATCTTTTTACTAAATTGATCTTCTGTATATAAAGAGAATTGAAAATGAATCTTGATGCAAATGGAAGGGGAGAGGGAGCGGGAGAGGGGAGGGTTGCGGGTGGGAGGGAAGTTATGGGAGGGGGAAGCCATTGTAATCCATAAGCTGTACACTGGAAATTTATATTCATTAAATAAAAGTTAAAAAAAAAGATTCATTTTCAATTCTCTTTATATACAGAAGATCAATTTAGTATATATTAAGTAAAGATTTCAACAGTTTGCACCCACGCAGGAACACAAAGTGAAAAAAATACTGTTTGAGTACTAGTTATAGCATTAAATCAAAATGTACAGCACATTAAGGACAGAGATCCCACATGAGGAGCAAGTGCACAGTGGCACCTGTTGTTGACCCAACAAATTGACACTCTAGTTTATGGCGCCAGTAACCACCCTAGGCTGTTGTCATGAGTTGCCAAGGCTATGGAAGCCTTTTAAGTTCACTGACTCTGATCATATTTAGACAAGGTCATAAAAGACAGGGTGAGGATAGTAACCAATGATCCTAAGAGTGGCATTTACCAGGTCTGAACAATAATACAGCATTAAGTGGGGAAGAGGACCATCAGTGCACACAGGTTGGGAGTAGAGCCATTGGTGGTAGAGTAGAGGTTATGATTACAAAGGAATGAGGCCCAAGTGCGCAGGACAGGGTCTAGAACAAAGGACAGAGTCATAATTAGAGGAGCTAAGAAAGGTGCTGCCTAAGCTACAATTAAGTTTTCTGATTGAGAGGCAAATAGAACCTGGTAGAAGGGGCTTGATAATAATCTGGTGGGCTTTAGGCCTTGCAAGTTAAGAGGCCCAGACCTATCTATCTCTTCACATGGGGTACATCCTAAGGGAGGTGTGAACCTCCTAGGGGAAGGCACTCTGTTGACTTTCATTACTTAGCTGGCCTGGGAGGAGAGCTGGCCAGGTAAAGGCAGGGGGCATCTCTAACAAGAAATTTATAGTTCTGCCTGCAATGTTGCTGACCCTACTTGGCCGTCCCCTCAGCTGCAGTGGTCACTTTGGAAGTTGGGCTAAGTGAAGGGCAGTTGAAGCCAATAGTGTATTAACAGTACCAACTGAGAGAAAGTATGGTTAACTGAGGTTACTAAAAACAAAAAGCAATTCAAATCAATTGGCAATCTACAAAAATAGTTAAAGATTTTAAAAGCTATTATTAAAATTGCTATATTGGTCTATTATGTCATGTTATATGTGTGTACATATTGTATGTCCACATGAGAAAATTTTATTAAGAATTTTATTTTAATAAATAAATAAATAATTTAAATTAAATTAATTTAAATTAAATAAATAAATTTAAGCTGCTAAAATTAATCAAAGATACATTTTAATTTGTGTGACCTGAATCTCTGCATCATATGTTTTATACTTGTTGCTAGAAAGAAACTAAAATCATTTTGTATGGTTGTGCTTAAGTTTATTGGTTAAACAAACTACACCATGTTAGATATTTAAGAGGTGTCTTCAAATACATGATTCTTAAAATTTATAGAAGGCATTCGACCTTCTGGTAAAAGTTTTCTTAAGTTGTTATCTAATGGTTGAAAGTGTTTGCTAAGTATTCATGTGATATTGCTATTGTCAGCAAGCGATCTAGGACTTGTTCCCTCATTTCTCTATTCTAAGCCCAACTTGTTCTTTCATTTCTCTATTCTCTTCAAGGTAGGAAACTAATTCTATTATGAAGGAATCTGTAGGATGCACAATTTAATCTTTAAACCTTATAAAAGAGATGGCTAACATTTTTCTGTAATAGCATAGCCAAAATGAGAGCTTAAATTATAATCTCATAGCTAGATTTACTTCGCCATCAGTGAAGTAAACAGTAAGTAGAAAAAAACCTCCCTTTCAGACCAAAGGGAAAGAAAGTTTTAAAGTGAGAATATAATTTTCCTCATGGGCATTGTCTACCTTAGAAAAACTACTACAGAACATTCCTGTGACTATAGACTTGTAGTTCAGGCCACCGAAGATTAGAGATGGGACTTGGGCACTCCCTTGACTTGCATCTTCTGGTCTGCTTTAACAAAAACCAGGAGGAAAAGAAAGCTAGGCATCAGAAGGAATGGGTGGTAGGCCTATTAATGGCTGATCTGTACAGTGATCTGCCCTCAAGGAGACCCAACAGGCCAGTCCACTACAGTGGCTTTCAATGTGGTAAGCCTGGGCTTCAGCAGAAGTCAACTTGTGAAGAGCCCTGGCAGCTCTGACAAGAGTTGGATCACTGGAAATGGACCTGCCCTGGAGTCAAAGGATGCCCAGGTCAGAGCCACAGATCTTATTGGCTCTAAGCTGAAATCATATCATTTAAAAAAAAAATTTTTTTTTGACAGGCAGAGTGGACAGTGAGAGAGAGAGACAGAGAGAAAGGTCTTCCTTTGCCGTTGGTTCACCCTCCAATGGCCACCACAGCAGGCACGCTGTGGCCAGCGCACCGTGCTGATCCGAAACCAGGAGCCAGGTGCTTCTCCTGGTCTCCCATGCAGGTGCAGGGCCCAAGGACTTGGGCCATCCTCCACTGCACTCCCAGGCCATAGCAGAGAGCTGGCCTGGAAGAGGGGCAACCGGGGTAGAATCCGGCGCCCCAACCGGGACTAGAACCCGGTGTGCTGGCGCCACAGGAGGAGGATTAGCCTATTGAGCCATGGTGCTGGCTGAAATCATATCTTGAAATTAAACTAGGATATTTAGAAATCTGTCAAATATTCCTAATTATTATTTTTATCATGTTTGCATCTTTTAAGTGTTATTTTAGTTAAAAATCTGTTATTCTAATACACTTATCTTTCAATCTGATTAAATAGCTAAAGAATTATTGAAGAAGTATGTAGTTTATGATGCAGTTTTCTTTCATTAGAATAGTGCCATAATTTCCTCTTTGAAAGATTCAAGCACACAGGAAAGGAAAGCAAAAAATAACATCATCAACTCTGCTGTCTAATGTAAGGGACTTTAGGACTTAGTGTTTATTCTGTTTGTAATTCTAGATATAACTAAACAAATACTCTGCTGTGGCAGCTTGTATGACATTCCTGTTAGAAAAAGAGATACATTTTGGGATCATTGCAAAACATTATGTTACACTATATAATCACCTCTTAAGATTCAAAATGCATACCATGTTAAAAAACTCTCAAAAATACTGTAGTAAAGGAAGCTACTTTAAATTGTTTTGAAATATTTGACAATGAGCCTTATCCTGAATATTGTTTTCATAACTATTATCATAAAATGTCTCATAAACCTATCATAAAATAAAGCCAGAGTTGTGGCTCAAGGTCAGAGAACCATTATTAAAAATAAACAAAACAAAAACAATCTCACAAGTGTTTAGTTTGACTCTTAGCTAACGATTAAACTGTATTTGCTTATCTTATACTTATCTTCCAAATGAGTATCCTGAAAATGACACCTACCTAACATGGTAGCTGTGAAGATCAAATAAGAGGAATATACAGCAGTTAATTATAAGCATAAGAAAATAAGCAATTGCTTAGAATGTGGAAACATATTTTGCAATTATTTTTGGGGTCAGACAGATGTTTTCAAATCCTCATTAAAACATTTCCTACCAACATAGTTTTTGGCAAGCATCTTTCTTTTTTTTTTAACTTTTATTTAATAAATAAAAATTTCCAAAGTACAGATTTGGATTACAGTGGCTTTTTCGCTCCCAAAACTTCCCTCCCACCCGCAACCCTCCCATCTCGTGCTCCCTTTCCCATCCCATTCACATCAATTATCCTTATATACAGAAGATCAATTTAGTATATATTAAGAAAGATTTCAACAGTTTGCACCCACACAGAAACACAAAAGTGTAAAGTACTGTTTGAGTACTAGTTATAGCATTAATTCACATTGTACAACACATTAAGGACAGAGATCCTACGTGGGGAGTAAGTGCACAGTGACTCCTGTTTGTGACCACACTTCTTCCTCTGCAAAGTGAAGTTAATTATATTTCACCTGCATAGTAAGAAGTGGGCATCACAAGTCCTATAACACAGTTGTTTTCCAGTATATACTTATTGAATTTGCAATGCTATTTTTAAGACAAGTTCTTTGCTGTGAATATGGTACAAGATATATGTGAAAGTGAAAAAATACATGTTATCAGAAAGTTAATATAATTCATTTTCTTAAAATAAGAAAGAGTAAATTACTACTGATTTCTCCATTTTTGAAGAAAATTATAAAGAAGACAGTATAAAATGACATTTTGTTCTTATTGGATTGTTGATGATTTTAATGACGAAATATTGCTAAGTGTAATAGTTTATACTATGTATCAGATCTGTGAAAAGAATTTTACATTCGGGGATGGCGCTGTGGCACAGTGGGTTAAAGCCCTAGCCTGAAGCACCTGCATCCCATATGGGTGCCAGTTCTAGACCTGGCTGCTCCTCTTCCCATCCAGCTCTCTGCTATGGCCTGGGAAAGCAGTGGAGGATGGCTCAAGTCCTTGGGCACATGGGAGACCCAGAAGAAGCTCCTGGATTCAGATGGGTGCAGCTCTGGCTCTTGTGGCCATCTGGGGAGTGAACCAGCAGATGGAAGACCTCTCTCTCTCTATCTCTCTATCTCTCTCTGTAACTCTGTCTTTCAAATAAACAAAATAAAACAACAACAAAAAAGGAATTCTACATTCAATATTTAACTCCTTGAAGCAACTCTATGGTATGGACATTATAATCATATTTTCTTTGAAAGACTAGAAGATATAAATGTAGTAGTAAACAGACTTTTCATAAAAAGGATAAGAGTACTTTCTCATCCCACAATTGTTGATAAAGCCATATGACTACCTGTGGCCAATGAGTGTCGGCTGAAAGTCAAACATGTAATTTATCAGAAAGTTCCCTGCAATGTTCTCTTTGCCTTCTGAAAAAGTTGCAAAGACCATTAAATCGTGGCTAGCTTCAGGTTTTCCATGAGTTATTATAATGATATCCACCTTCTGCAGATAAATCTCAGTGGACATGTAACATCTATAAAAAAGTAATAATTTTCTTTCATATTAAGTCTCTAACATTGGGGAATATTTGCTACTCCAGCACAACTTAGTCTGTTCTGATGAATGAAAAATTCAATACTCAAACTGCTATCTAATACTAGAGCCTGCCTCTGCTCATTATCCTATTTCTTACTGTGTCTCTGTAAACCTGGTAAAATAAGGATTATGAAAGGAACCTCTCCAAATGCACATAGAATGAGTCAACGACACAATTTATTCCAAGTGTGACTGCCAAAGTATATCTTAAGCGTATTTAAAAAAGTATGTTAAGAGGATCAATGATAAATCTAATGAAAAAAAAAATCAAAAACTCAAAGAAGATCAAGAATAAATGTCAATGTTAAACTTGTATATTCAATTAAAATTGAAAGTGATGCCTCAATATCTAGTTCCTTTAAAAACATCTTGATTTACATGTCCATGATATGATATCATACTAGTCTTTAAACTTCTATATTGTATTGTCAAACTTACATAAAAGAGAAGGGACATACATCTTTTGTAGTAGCACTCAAAATATTTTTTACAAGGTTTGTTCCTAGCACTTTTTTAAATTTATTTTTAAACTTTTATTTAATAAATATAAATTTTGAAAGTACAACTTTTGGATTATAGCGGTTTTTTCCTCCATAACCACCCTCCCACCAGCAAACCATCCCATCTCCTACTCCCTCTCCCATCCCATTCTTCATTAAGATTCATTTTTAATTATCTTTATATACAGAAGATCAACTTAGTAAAGATTTCAACAGATCCCAGAACTTTTCTTATTCAAAGAGATAATTTAAAAACATACAAAATTTGTAGAAGTAAGGTAATCAGTTTAAAGGTAAAAAAAAATTGGTGGAACCAAAACGGTAATTTATACAAGATGTAACTTTGACTTTGAAGAGTATAAATAGTAATTCCTAAGTTTGGATGGTGATTTGAAAGTCTTTTTTTTTTTTTTTTTTTTTTTTTTTTTTTTTTTGTCAAAGTCATTGCTGGGCCTCTTTCTAGAAGATTTACACTTTCAATAACACAAATTATAGAGTACGGAACAAGTAGAAGGATGCCAGGTATCAGAGAGACAAAGAGCAAGCATATGCTGTATAGCCAGAAAAATTAGCTGGAGACACATTAATATGAAATGTCTTCAAATGAAACACTCAACAAGAGCCTCAGGATTCAATGCTTTGTATCTTATTAAAGTAATAGTTTGTACTTTGCAGCAATTTTATTATTGCATTTCCAAATACTTTAGAGGCAAAATATTATCATTACCCTTGTTCTATAGATTTGAATTGACTAAGATTAAATTGATTAGAGACATTTAAGTTTACACATACACAAATAAAATTGTATTAAAAAACAAAGACGGCAGATTTCAAACCTGTGTGTGCAAGACAAAGATCCATTAATTTAAAACATGCTCATACTTTTCTTTGGGCATAAACAAACGCCATAAAACAATAATCCTCTAAACATATTAAATGATCTCAAGGGATATTTTGTTTCCTTTATTCAGTTATATTGAATTTTAAATGTTTTAAAATTAAAGAAAATACTTCATGATCACTTTAAGGAGATAAATTTCACTATGAGCTCTTATCCCTGATTATTTTTTACTATATCAGTGTTGTCATTTGAAGAAAATCAATTCTAACTGTCCTATGGGCAAAGAGTTATATATTTTCCATTTTCCATTAATTATTGCATTACATGAGCTTCAAAATTATTACCTTAAATGTTATAAAGAAGGTCCTTGTAACTCTGTTGCTGCAATTGATCTTCCTAGATATCCCTGCAATGATGACTATACTGTAGTAACAATTAGATTTATCAAACTAAACCAGTGTATAATTATGGCTGTAAATATATGAGCAATTAGTAGTTTCTTAGAGATTTATCTATTTATTTTTAGAGTGGGAGAGACACAGATAAGAGGTCAGTCAGAGGAGATGAGAAAGAGAATGGTGAGAAATATGAGTTAGGAGTCTATAAAACTCATTCAAAAACACAGTATGGCATATATGAGTGACTTTGGAATAAATTAATAAGTTCAGGAAATACTTGGAAGCTATATGAGACGGAATTCTTGTTTAATGTAATAAAATTCATAGATTTGATGTGTTCAAAGACTCTCTCCTTTTTTCTGACTGACCAAAATGAATCCATTGTATAATAGCTTGATTTTTCTCCTCCTCTTTCATAATAAGAATACACATTCTCCTGTTTAACACAGACAAATTATTTTTAGAACAATAAGTGCTATAAGGAACCCTTGGAGGCTATGATGCTGGATCAAGTACAGACACCCATTTGGCTATTGAATTCAGCCCCGGCCCAGCCCTACCTCTTGTGGGGATTCAGGGAGTGCTCCAGAAGATGAGAGCTCTCTGTGTCTGTCTGCTTCCCCAGAAATGAAAATATGAATGAATGAATAAAGTTAAAAGAAGATTTAGAGGTCAGAGAAAAGAATCAGAGAAATGTGAAGCAAGAGATAATTTCTGCAATTCTTTCAAAGCATTGGCTTCGTTATAAAAGGACCATATGAAGACAGCCTGCCCAAGCTCACAGCAAGTCCTGGTTAACAGTCAAACAAACCAAAACCAGCTACCTAAGTTGCACAGCAGAACTCTGACAACAACCATCCAGAAGAGCTTGGAAGAGCCATGGAGTACAAATGAGAACGTTATGGGCTTCATACCTTATTTCAGCCAGGTGAGTTCTTAAACAGAGTATCAAGTTATGCTGTAACTGGACTTCCAATGTACAAATAATAAATGGATGTATTTTAAGCTACTGCATTTATGTGAATTTGTTTCACAGTCATACAAAATTATGTGTATGATAAGATAAAAATAACATAAAATGAAGAAAGAAAAAGCACACAAAGTGTTGGAAGAATGAAATTTTAAAAGTCAAGGACTACATATTTAGCATATGTAAGAATAAAGGGAGTGATGAAAAAGCACAATTCTTTTTTTTTAAACTTTTATTTAATGAATATAAATTTCCAGTGTACAGCTTATGGATTACAATGGCTTCCCCCTCCCATAACTTCCCTCCCACCCACAACCCTCCCCTTTCCCGCTCCCTCTCCCCTTCCATTCACATCAAGATTCATTTTCAATTCTCTTTATATACAGAAGATCAATTTAGTATAAAGATTTCAACAGTTTGCACCCACATAGGAACACAAAGTAAAACATATATTTGAGTACTAGTTATAGCATTAAATCAAAATGTACAGCACATTAAGGACAGAGATCCCACATGAGGAGCAAGTGCACAGTGACTCCTGTTGTTGACCCAACAAATTGACACTCTAGTTTATGGCACCAGTAACCACCCTAGGCTGTCGTCATGAGTTGCCAAGGTTATGGAAGCCTTCCAAGTTCGCCGACTCTGATCATATTTAGACAAGGTCATAAAAGACAGGGTGAGGATAGTAACCAATGATCCTAAGAGTGGCATTTACCAGGTTTGAACAATTATACAGCATTAAGTGGGGAAGAGGACCATCAGTACACACAGGTTGGGAGTAGAGCCATTGGTGGTAGAGTAGAGGTTATGATTACAAAGGAATGAGGCCCAAGTGCGCAGGACAGGTCTAGAACAAAGGACAGAGTCATAATTAGAGGAGCTAAGAAAGGTGCTGCCTAAGCTACAATTAAGTTTTCTGATTGAGAGGCAAATAGAACCTGGTAGAAGGGGCTTGATAATAATCTGGTGGGCTTTAGGCCTTGCAAGTTAAGAGGCCCAGACCTATCTATCTCTTCACATGGGGTATATCCTAAGGGGAAGGCACGCTGTTGACTTTCATTACTTAGCTGGCATGGGAGGACAGCAGGCCAGGTAAAGGCAGGTGGCATCTCTAACAAGAAATTTACAGTTCTGCCTGCAATGTTGCTGACCCTACTTGGCCATCCCCTCAGCTGCAGTGGTCACTTTGGAAGTTGGGCTGAGTGAAGGGCTTTTCAGCTTAGAGCCAATAAGATCTGTGGCTCTGAGCTGGGCATCCTTCGACTCCAGGGCAGGTCCATTTCCAGTGATCCAACTCTTGTTAGAGCTGCCAGGGCTCTTCACAAGTTGACTTCTGCTGAAGCCCAGGCTTACCACATTGAAAGCCACTGTAGTGGACTGGCCTGTTGGGTCTCCTTGAGGGCAGATCACTGTACAGATCAGCCATTAATAGGCCTGCCACCCATTGCTTCTGATTTCCTAGCTTTCTTTTCCTCCTGGTTTGTGTTAAAACAGACCAGAGGATGCAAGTCAAGGGAGTGCCCAAGTCCCATCTCTAATCTTCGGTGGCCTGAACTACAAGTCTATAGTCACAGGCATGTTCTTTAGTAGTTTTTCTAAGGTAGATAATGCCCATGAGGAAAATTATATTCTCACTTTAAAACTTTCTTTCCCTTTGGTCTGAAAGGGAGGTTTTTTCTACTTACTGTATACTTCGCCGATGGCGACCTGAATCCATGTATCATATATTTTAAACTTGTTGGTAGAAAGAAACTAAAAACATTTTATATGGTTGTGCTTAAGTTTACTGGTTAAATAAACTACACCATGTTAGATATTTAAGAGGTGTCTTCAAATACATGATTCTTAAAATTCATAGAAGGCATTCGACCTTCTGGTAAAAGTTTTCTTAAGTTGTTATCTAATGGTTGAAAGTGTTTGCTAAGTATTCATGTGATATTGCTATTGTCAGCAAGCGATCTAGGACTTGCTCCCTCATTTCTCTATTCTAAGCCCAACTTGTTCTTTCATTTCTCTATTCTCTTCAAGGTAGGAAACTAATTCTATTATGAAGGAATCTGTAGGATGCACAATTTAATCTTTAGACCTTATAAAAGAGATGGCTAACATTTTTCTGTAATAGCATAGCCAAAATAAGAACTTAAATAATAATCTCATGGAAAAAGCACAATTCTAAGAATGTTTATTATAAAATCTAGGGAAACTACCAAAAAGTACCTCAATAACAGATACTGCAAACTAATATTGGAAATAAAAGGACATTTTTAAAGTTCAATTAATTTAAAAGACTGTAGATGAGGAGCAGTAATTTGGCGTACCAGACACTTTGGACAACTGCATCCCATATCAGAGTGTTTGGTTTGATTCCTAGCCCTGCCCTCCATTCTGGCTTCCTTGGGAGGCAGCAGCTGATGGCTCAGGTACTTGTGTGAGACCCAGAATGGGTTCCTGGCTCTTGGCTTCAGTCTGGCCTAACCCTGGATGTTGCAGGCATTTAAGGAATGCAGATAAGAGATTTTTTTTCAGTCTCTATGATTTGAATTCAATCAAATATCTCTTAAAACAATTAAGGGGTCCGTGTTGTGGCATAGTAGGTAAAACTGCCACCTGTGTCGTCAGTATCCCATATGGTTTTGTGTTCTAGCTGTTCTGCTTTCAATCCAGCTCCTTGCTAATGGCCTGGAAAAAGCAGGAGTACTTGGACCCCTGCCGCCTTTGTGAGAGACTCAGGTGAAGCCACTGTCTTCTGGCTTCAGCCTGGCTCAGCCCTGGCCATTGTGCCCACTTGAGGGGGGTGAACCAGGGGATGGATGATCTCTATATCTATCTCTTGCTCCTTCTGTCTGTAACTCTGCCTTTCCAATAAATAAATAAATCCTTAAAATTAAAAGTTGGTTTGCCTCAGGGTTCTTTCTTGAGCTTTTGTACTATAAAACAGAAAGAAAAGAATTGCAACTGATGAAAAGATTCACTAAGAACAGATGGAAGAATGGAAGACCACTGTCAAAATGGTGGATTTTAATTCAGCAGTGTGAATTGTAAATGCTCTTACAACAATCAGAATGCAGAAATTTTTCATACTGCATAAAAATACAAGGTCCAACTATTATGTTTTCTTCAAGAAGCATGATATAAAAAAGGCATTGATAGTTTAAAAGCCATAGAGTGAAAAAAGGTATACCGCGAAGATATCAATCAACAGAAAGTTAAAATATCTGTATTAAGATTAGACAAAGGAAATGGGAGAAAAACACCAGATTTGAACAATGGGGACATATATTAAGAGATATAAATTACTCAAATCGATGTGATAATCTTAAGTGTGTGTAATCAACAAGACCTTGTATTTACATAGGTTCTAAAATTTGTGGAACTTTAAAAGAGGAATAGAAAAATCATCCACATCTGTGGATCTGAACTACATTTCTAAATAATTGATAGAAAAAATGGGCAATATCAGGGAATATATAGAGCACTGGATCGGTATATCCAACTTGACCTATGTGATATTTATAGAACATTTTAAAAAATAGCAGTAGCATATATATTATATTTCAAATCATAAGCTTTTGGATCTGTTATACAAATAAGCTATATTAAGTGGATGCTAGATTTTTCTATATCCAATTAAAGCAAAACACCCAAGACATATGGCGGTAATAAATGCATTATTTCCAACCTAACTTTAAACTCTAGCCATGCATTGTGACAAACCATGTGGGTGTGGGTGTGGGGAATTAACGACCCAGATTAAAGTTGAAATCAACCGATAAAACAATTACAAAAAATGATGGCTAATGTAGAATGTAACTGATAAAGGATTCAGTGCTTAGTTTTGCGAGGGAAACCTGTGATGTTCCCCTGTTAATGTGCCCTGGTGTGTACTTACTTTGCTTAATAGTTAAACAAAAGATCTCCTATTGACTTATGTGTTCTAAAAATTCAGGTAAATGGAATCATATTATGAAGTATTTTTAAAAGCCTTTCATTTATATATTAATTTTATGTATCTGAGAGAGAGAGAGAGGACACCCATCTGCTGGTTCACTCCCCATATGCTCCCACGTGTGAAAGCTACTCAATCTAGATCTTTCATTTCAGTGTCAACTACTTGAGCCTTCATCTGCTGCGCATCAGGGTTTGTATTAAAAGGATGCTGAAATTGGAAGCAGAGCCAGGAGTTGAATACATGCACTCTGATAAGGGATGCTGGTGCTCATTAGCTCTAACTGGCTAGGTCAAATGTATGGCCCCATATCATATTTTTGTGCAAGGCTTTTGCCCCTATCCCATAATGTCCTTTTTAAAAATGCATTCTTACTTGATGCAGGTCTATTCAGGTTCTCATTACTTTTTATTTCCAGTCAGTTTTGGTGATTTTTGTTGTTCATAATTTGCATCCATTTATTGACATGAAGTTGTTTATGTTTTTTTAACATTGTAATACCATCAATGACATCTTCACCTTAATGATATTTGTTTCATTGTTAATATTGTAAATTTTTTTTTTCTTCCCTTTTTCTCTTTATTGTTCTTGTTAGAAATGCATCAATATTATTTATCTTCTCAAAATTCACCTATAGCTTTGCTAATATTGCCCATTTTTTTTTAATTTGGTCTGATTCCAGTTCTATTGGCTTCTTATTCTTCTTCTGGCTCAATGTATTCTATTTTTGCTGATTTTTAAAAGTAGATATTACATTATTTTTAAGTTGATTCTTTTCTTGAAGATATATATATATATATATATATATATATATATATAATTTATTTGAAAGGCAAAGCAACAGATCATTGTCCTTTAGAGTTAAGAGAAAAAAATTGTATAAGTATGTATTTTTATTTCTAAGGGGCTCTTTATTTCTTCCTAGATATACATTTCTAGTTGGTGCTGTTTTCTAAAATCTGATTACCTTGTTGTTCATTTTTACAGTGTAGCATTTCTGGCAATTTTTTTTTCAATACTTATTTGAGAATGAGTTTATTGTAATATCATTTTTGACGGATATTTACTTCTGGGTGTAAGATTTTATTCCACATGTTTATAAACAAAAATTCATCCTCTGAAACATTGTTTTTTCAATTTCTTTTGGTTTTGGTGTGCATTGTTTCTGACAAAATGTTAAAGGAACTTTGTTGTGTAATTTTTCCTTGTAATAATATTTCTATTTTTCCCTGTATGTTATGTTTTCTATTTTTCTTTTATTATTATTTTTTAGAATTTTTCATTGTTTTTAGAACTTCATCATGATATGTTTCTTTGTGATCTTTATTAATCTGTTTGAAAATGAATTACTAATATCTTAGATCTGTAATGTTCTTAACAAACATTAGGAAAATTTTCACCCATTATTCCTTCTAATACTTTTTCCTCAGTCCAGTCTCTCTCTCCTGTCTTTCTGAGATCCCAAAAAATTAATGTGGCTTTTATTATTCCACCTGCATTATAATTTAATCATTACATTGGCTCATTCTGAGGTTTACATCAAAGTTTATTGACTCTTCAGAAATGTCCAAGGTACTGATAATTGGATGGTTTTCTATTTCAGATAATATATTTTTCAATCCTAGAAATTTAATTTGGTTTATTCATGGTTTATAATTCTGTGCTGACATTTCCTATCTCATCACTCATGACCACTTTCTTAATCTAAATATATATTTGTAACAGAGGCTTTGAAATTCTTATTAGATTAGTCTAACATGTGTGTCTTCTTGGTGTCTATTTCTATTTACTTCATTTTTATTGATTTTTGTATTATATATTCTGGATTCTCATTTTTAGTGATTTTGATTGAATGACAATGAGGATGATATTTTTGACTGAGTTTGATCATGTTTTAGTTTTTATTTTGTTTTATAAGCAATCATATCACCTGAGATCCTGCTAAGGCTGTCATCCTTGTCTCCCTCTGTTCAACATCATTCCAGGGCAGATCTGATTCAGTTTTATTCTTTGTCCTAACATGTGTTCCTCTCTTTTAAGATAGTTCTAGAGAGTCAACTGCATTCTGTGATGTGGGATGGATATAACAGATGCTCACCTAGATCTCTCCGCTCTGACTAGACTAGAACTCAAAACCTCCCGACATCACATCTTTACCTGACATCTCACAGAAACCACTGTCAACTAGGACTCATGAAGTCCTGCTTGCATTTGTGTGTATTACTCTTAGCCAAGATCTTGTAGGAAAACTCATTTCCTACAAAATTTCAGGTCTGTTCTTTGTCCCAAAAGTTTCTTTTCTTTTTTCTTAAAAGATTAAATTATTATTATTATTATTATTATTTTGGAAAAGCAGAGTTACACAGAAGGAGAAAGAGAGAGATCAGCAAAGATTGCTCATCTGCTGATTTATTTCCAAATAACAGGCCTGGCTGGATATGGGAAAGGCTGAAGCCAGGAGGCGGGTGCTTCATCTAGGTCTCCCACATGGGTGGCAGAGGTCCAAGTACTTGGGCTATCCTCTGAGCTGAATTGGAAGTGGAGCGACTGGGAATTGAACTAGCACTCATAAGGATGCCAGCATTGCAGGCTCATGATGCCCGCCCTCGGTGCAGCTTTGTTATCTGTGGCATTTTACTTCATAAATTCTAGCCACCTCATCAGTGTCATGCTCCAGTACTAGTCTTTAACTAAACAAGTCATTCTACTTGGCTTGGACTCCATCTATTTGAACCATTCTGGAACATGCCCCTAGCCAAAAAGTTGAGACAAATTCAGGGCTAGCCTTATGTGTTACCTTCCCTCATATACTGCAGAGTTGGCAGTTTGTTTTCCAATGCCTGAAAACAGCTTTTTAAAGCTGTAATATGTAATAGCAGAGAAGAACATCCCATCCCATTTACAACATGTTCAGGAATCCTAGAGATTACTGAATGTCCAACAGGAAAGGGTGAATATAAATAAACTTGTAGGGAGTTCTATTCACATGAATTGTAATGTAATCGATGCAGCTTAGAATAATGTATTGTAGCAAACTTCCACAGGTGTTGAAGTATTGAAATTTTATGAAATACAATCTGTAAATATATTTAATTTTAAAATAAGACATGTATCATTAATTTTTTTAAAGATCCTGTTCTTCAGTAAGCCAAGATTTCTAACTATATCCACTGTAATGCTTTAGAATGAAATTCGATTGAGAGAAAAAGGCTTCAAGTTTGATAATAACATGAAAACAAGAAGAATACATGGTTTTATTATTCATTAATGCTACTTACTATATCAAAAGTAAAACTGAAATGAAAAATTTGTAAAGCATTTTGTAAAACAAATTTTCCTTAGAAAAATCACTTCATTACATTTCATTATTATTAAGTTTGTTCCAGGATATTTTTATAATTTGTTGAATTGTAATTCCATTTCACATAACAATTAACAAATAACCAAATTATTTCATTAGTTAAATAATAATGAATATTTCCTTGGTCTAATTCTTTTTCAGAATAGATATGTACTATGAGTGAAGAAATATTGAATGTAGTTGACTAAAGACCCCTTTATTTTACTGATTTTGTTTGTTTTTACATTTAATTAATCCATCATAGTTATTCTTCTTAACTCCAAACCTAGTGACAGAAAATCAGCTAGCTGTCAGACAGAGTTCATGTTACCAACGAAATGTGAATTATTATTATTTTTATGTGAGAAAAAAAGTATCACAAACGGAAAACAGCTGTCAGGCTAATTCAATTCATTATTATTGTTTAATGGGATATACAGAGATAGAATCTTATGAAATATTAATTCCACTAAATATAGAAGCACAGTCATGGACATATTCTTGTTTTCTTGACAGCATTCTGGGAGCCAACATAAAGCTTTGTGATTGCCATAGAAATGTATGTGTTAGTCAATCTTCACTTTGTCAGATGAAGTGTTCAACAATGGTCAATGTTGTGGGCAGTGATCTCAGAGTCTTCTTTTTTCCTGCAATCCAAGGGAAAAAAAATTACTGTGCAATACTGAGAATATTATATATTTAAGACGTTTAGTTTGCTTTCTGGGATAATTTTAATAATAAGTCTCAAAGACTATCTGTTTTGAGCAATAACTTTTGTCTGAGCTGGCCAATAAAGTTATTAATTCCATAAAATTAGGGTCTTTCTTTTTTCCCCAAATAAACAATGAATTTCCATTTCACTGAAAGAAAAGGTATAAGGAGCTCTAACAAATCTGTGAAATGGATACAATATTCCATTCTCCTAATTCCTGCTTAATTTTGAAGAGCAATTCTACTCAAAGTGTAACTTTACTTTTTATCCTCTTAATAACAGTAGCTTACTGTATTGTCAATAGCTTACTGTATCTATACTAATTTAAAAACTAGTATCATGTCATATAAATGAGACTTTTCATCACTAGACCCTTGTCTATTTCTCAATATTCTCAAAAACAATCACACTCCACAACAGCATTCTTTGAATTATGTATCAATGCTTTTCTCACATTATGTTCTCTTGGCCTTACCATCTTTGCATCAATACCTCTCTAGCACCCTACTCCCACCTCCAACACTTTATATAGCACTCATGCACACTTTTTGATATTATTCCTTTCTTACTTATTTTATTCTTTTTTAAAAGATTTATTTATTATTTATTTGAAAGGCAGAGTTACAGAGCAAAGAGAGAGAGACAGAGAGGTCTTCTTTCTGCTGGTTCACTCCTCAAATGGCCGCAATTGCTGGAGCTAGGCAGATCTGAAGCTAGGAGCCTGGAACTTCTTTCAGGTCTCTCATATGGTTGCAGGTGCCCCAAGGACTTGGAATAACTTCCACTGCTTTCCCAGACGATAGAAGAGCGTTGGATCAGAAGTGGTGCAGCCAGGACTCAAACTGGCGCCCATTTGGGAAGGCAGCACTGTACGAGGCAGATTTACCTACCATGCTGCAGTGTTGGCCTCACTTACTTTCATTTTTAAAATTAAAAAAAAAAAATCAAGCCAAGCGTCATTTCCATTGGAGGCATTGTCTGGATGCCTTACATTTGCCACATAAAAAAAGTTGTCTATCATTTGTTTTCTTACCTCTTGGAATTTTTCCATAACACTCATCATTTCCAGTTTAATACCCAGCATGATTCTTTGATTAAAGTGCATTACTCTTTTATAGTTAGTTCTATAAGGTGGAGGATTAGGTCTGTTTTGACTTATCTCTTTATTAAATGTCTAGCAAGTTGTAGATGCTCATATTAGTTGAATAAAAGACTGAAAATTTTTGTAATGCACCAAGAGCCACGGTTTGGTGTGAAACGAGATGGTATTGAGACCTGCTAAGTCACAGTAGAGCTAGCACAGATATTCTCACTAACTATATGCAATCCCTATGCTACATAAGAAGCGTAAACATATGATTAATTTAAAATGAATTTGGTCATGCTTTATTCCAGTTCATGATTTCTTCTTCTTCTTCTTCTTCTTCTTCTTCTTTTTTTTTTTTTTGACAGGCAGAGTGGGCAGTGAGAGAGAGAGAGAGAGAGAGAGAGAGAGAAAGGTCTTCCTTTTTGCCGTTGGTTCACCCTCCAATGGCCGCCGCAGCTGGCGCGCTGCGGCCGGTGCACCGCGCTGTTCCGATGGCAGGAGCCAGGTGCTTCTCTTGGTCTCCCATGGGCTCCCTGGCCACAGCAGGGAAGTGGACTTGAAGAGGGGCAACCGGGACAGGATCGGTGCCCTGACCGGGACTAGAACCCGGTGTGCCGGCGCCGCAAGGCAGAGGATTAGCCTATTGAGCCGCGGCGCCGGCCCCCAGTTCATGATTTCTAACATGCTGTTTTAGTTGCTTTATCCATGTAGGTCTCTCTACTCAGTAAGAACCTAATGCCCTATTTTCAATGGTAGATGCTCTGCCATGTTTTTTCCCATATCCTTCACAGATCATACTTCTATTTCGAGTGCCTTAAAGATATAGAATAAACATTTTACTTATTGCATTGAAATATATTTGATATCTCTGCAATTTATTGTAAAAAATAAAAAAGTAGTTGAGAAAAGATGTAACAAATATACAGTATTTTCTTGTACGGAAGCAAGCAATATAATATGCTAAAACTGTGTTTTAAATAAATTGTTTTGGCACTCTAGAAACACAGTGCAATGGCACATTGTTCATTTCTTTTTTTCCACAGAAACCTTTTATTTAAGGAATATAAACTTCATGCATTTCATAAGTACAACTTTAGGAATATAGTGATTCTTCCCCTAGTACCTGCTCTTCTACCCACACACCCACCCCTCCTCCTCCTCCCTCCCCTATTTCCATTATTTTTTACTAAGATATATTTTAACTAACTTATACACATGAGGTTAACTCTATAATAAGTAAAGAGTTCAACGAATTATATGAAAAAAAAAAACTGTTCATGAATAGTCGAGGCAAGGGCTGTTCAAAGTCATTACCTCTCTAAGTGTTAATTTCACTTCTATAGATTACCTTTTAGGTGCTCCATTAGTTATCACAGAGCAGGGAGAACATATAGTGTTTGTTGTACCCATTTTGTTGCAAACAACAGGATTTCATTTTTGTTTTAATCTCTGTGTAGTATTCCATGGTGTACATATCCCATAATTTCTTTATCCAATCTTCAGTTGATTCCATATCTTAGCTATTGTGAATTCAGCTGCAAGAAACCTGGGGGTATAGATTACTCTTTCATATGCTGATTTAATTTCCCTTGTGTAAATTGCCAGGAGTAGGATGTCTGGGTAATATAATAGGTCTAAATTCAGATTTCTGAAGTATCTCCATACTGTCACCCACATACTGTCACTGTGGCTGTACCAGTTTACATTCCCACCAATAGCAGATTAGGGTACCTTTTTCTCTCACATCCATACCATTGTTTGTTCATTTCCATATGAAAGTCATTCTAAGAGGGTGAGTTCAAATTTCACTGTGGTTTTGATTTGCATTTCCCTGATGGCTACTGATCCTGAACATTTTTTCATGTGTCTGTTGGACATTTGTATTTCCTCTTTTAAAAAATGTCTGCTTAAGTCCTTTGCCCATTTCTTAAATGGGTTGTTTGTTTTGTTGTTGTGAGTTTTGTTTTTTTTTTTTTTCATTTCTGCAATGACTTCCCTGAAGTTGGTGAAGGAAAGCAGAAGATGGGCAGAGAACATAATTTTCAGGTTTCTATATTAATAATCACTTATTTAACTTGACTTGTGGTTATGTGTTGGGGAGAAATAATTCATACTGGTCAGCCACCAGGCTTCAGAGGAACTCATGAGCTCTGATTTGAAAAAAAAAAAAAAAATGTGTTAAGAAAATTGTAAGCATATGAGAGTGAAGGAAATCTGAGTCTCTGAATCCTTAGAAAGCAATTAAAATGTTGAATTGTTAATCTTCTGCTATTATAGATAAAAAGAGTAGCATAGAAACTAAAAATAAAATCATATGTGTAGAAAAATCACAATACTAAATTAATTATATTAATGCATTCCTATTTTTCTTTTATTCTATTATCCATCAAATCACTTTTCATATGAGTCTAGAAATTATAACAATTATTAAGTAATGTGCGTTTTTTATAATAACATGCTACTTTAAAGCTTATGATATTTAAAATGGCATTCCTATCATAGTAATTTTCTCAAAAAAGCTAAAATATTATCATCAGGAACATTTTATTTGATAGAAAATGAGAAAATTAAAAGTATAATTATCTTTCCTTACTTCCAAATTAAACTCCATAGGTATAAAATTGCCAATTAGACAAATTACTATATTTTAGGATTAGTGTTTTGGTGCTCATAAAATACTGAAAGTCCTTAAGTTGGATTTAATTTATCATGATGCACAAAAAATGGGTCTTTCTCTTTTGACAGATAAATATTTTCTTAAAAAATGTACAGAGGGATATGTATATGTTCCAAATCTCAAAGCTCTTATCTTTTATTGTAACTAAAGTATTTTTGTACTAACGTATAGCACCATGATAGTAAAATATGCTAGATTAGAAATGTTTGACAATACTATCCCTAGATTGCCCGCTCTGTCTTCCAACCCCTTCATAGGCTTCAATTTCACATACGTAGTTTTCCCTGGTTTCTATTTCAATCACACCAAATATACTCCAAGAAAAGAATTTGTATCAGACTTTTATTTTTTAATATGTGTGTCCTTTTTCTTCCCATTCCTTCTGTGATAGAAAGTAATTTACATTTAATGTTCTAAAATATTTCAACTGAGGCAAGTGTTGTGGAACAATGGGTAAAATGCTGCTTAGGTCACCCACATCCCATTTTGGAGTTTATAAGTTTGATAACTACAACCTCTTCTGATTCAGCTTCCTGCTAACGTCACCCTGAGAGGTAGCAGAAGGTGGCTGAAGTACTTTGGACCTTGCCACTCATGTGTGAGAAGTGCGCTGTGTTGGGGCTGGCGCTATGGCCCAGGGGGTTAAAGCGCAGCTCCGGCCGTTGTGGCCATCTGGGGAGTGAACCAGCAGATGGAAGACCTCTCTCTCTGTCTCTGTCTCTCTCTGTGAATAAATAAAATAAATCTTTAAAAAAAAAAAAAAAAAAGAAGTGGACTGAGTTAATAACTCCTGGCTTAAGCCTGCCCCAGCCCCACCTGTTTCAGGAATTTGGGCAGTATACCAGTAAGTGGAATATCTCTGAATATCTTCTTCCTTTTTGCCATCCTGCCTTTCAAATAAATTGTAAAAATTTATAGAATAAAATAACTGAATACAGTAGGTCAACATATTAAGTAAAATGTACCAGATGCACCAAGATAAGTGCTACATGGTCTCTTTCATATGTGGAAGTTAAAAATATAGTTGATCTGAAATAAGAATGGTGAATACTAGAAGCTGAGAAGAAACGGAGGAGGGAGAGAGAGAAGTTGGAGAACAAGTATCAAAAATAGAAGTAGCAAGTTCTAGTGTTAACAGCAGATTGGGTGACTATAGTTCACAATAATGTATTATGTACTCTATCAAAGTACACGGAAGTGGAGCAGCCAGACAGGAACTGGCACCCTTATGGAATGCTGGCATTACAGCAGGAAGCTTAACCAGGACCTCATGTACTTTTCTGAGAAAAGACTTTGTGTATCTACTCACAGAGCCATGGCCAGAAGTGGCTCAGGTTGCTTTTACCTGTGTGCCATAGAATGTGCCATTGCATTTTCAAACAATATTTTTTTTAGGACTAATGTGAGGTCTAGGATGATGCTGCCTTTCTCTGGAAATCCCTCGCTTTTCTTTTCTCAGTAGCCCAGGGACAGTGACGGGTGAATAAGAAGATTCCAAGATGAGCTGAGATTGCTTTGATCTTGTACTTGTAGCTGATGTGAACTCTGAGATTTCTGAGTTTACGCTTGTTTTGCCCTGCGCTTGCTCCTTGGCTATAGGCAGACACCAATCTCATTGACACACTTTTGATATAATCAAGAACATTGTAGAGCCTCTAGGTTTTCTTGTCTTTATTTTGAAAATCATCTAATCCCCAAGAGAAGGAACAATCCCAAACGCTGCACAAAAACCCATAGTCTTTAAATGGGACAGCTGGTCTCATTTACAAGTTTATTATTAATGAAGTCCTACCTTTTTATTGCAATATTAAACATTTTTGTTATTCAGTTCCAGCCATCTTTTGTAGGCTTACTATTGAGATTGATTATTATTTGATTTGAATATTAAATGTGATATTTTTTAATTCTACTAATAATCACCTCTTTTTGGACAATGATTAAATTTAACACATTTATCCACTATTGACAATAAAAAAAATAATAAATAATGTCTACCAGAATGATGTTCCTTTCTTGGTAAACTACCTCTTTCTCACCATCTAGATTTCATTGTTTTAATCTAGAATTATAGGAAATGTAATTTTGGTAACATTTAAAAATATTTCTTGGATTTTTGTCTTTCAGCTTATTTTCTTGTCTCTAACAGTTCTGTTTTCCTCCACATATTTCACTGATTTCAAGTTTACTAGTAGTCCTTTCATATGGTGATTTATTTTTAAAGAACAAAGTCTGGGCCTGTGTGGTGACTCAATAGGCTAATCCTCTGCCTTGCGGCTCCAGGACACTGGGTTCCAGTCCCAGTCAGGGCACCTGATTCTGTCCCGGTTGCCCCTCTTCCAGGCCAGCTCTCTGCTGTGGCCCGGGAGTGCAGTGGAGGATGGCCCAAGTGCTTGGACCCTGCACCTGCATGGGAGACCAGGAGAAGCACCTGGCTCCTGCCTTCGGATCAGCGTGGTATGCGGGCCATTGGAGGGTGAACCAACAGCAAAGGAAGACCTTTCTCTCTGTCTCTCTCTCTCACTATCCACTCTGCCTGTCAAAAAAAAAAAAAAAAAAACAAAGTCTGTGGCTAAATATTTTATATAGAGCCACATTTTTATCCATATATGAAGCAGTAGTGATATTTTCACATATATAATAGTGCGGAGAAAAATCACTCATGAGCTTAGCCAAACGTATGTTTAGGTATTTATTTATATTAATTCAGACTTTTTTAAACTTACCCAGGAGATGTGAACATTTTAAGCTGTAATTACGTATTCTTACAAATTTCATGATTGTGTAGGATCAGGGTACATAGAAATATCACAATTTATTTAACCATTAATTTATGAAGCAAGACATTCAAGTATCTGAGAATATTGGCTGCAGTACCTGATTGCCTGGGGTTGATTTACAGCTCTGAAAATCGGTAACAATGCGGGTTCTTGAGTAGTAAATTATCTGCGTTTCTTCAGATATCTCCTTCAGAGAGTTGGGAGCACTACACAAACTAATGCACGTAAAATTCATAGAAGAACCCCTAGTACATTGCAAATAATAATATAAATGTTTTTGATTTCTCATTTAGCATATTGCTGGCTGAAGATTATGAATTAGACTGTATTTCTGTCAATTGATCTCATCCTCCCACTATTTCAAAGAAACCTCTAATACTTAAAGGACACTATTCTGTAGTTTGCATTCCTTAAGCTTTTTTTTTTTTGCATCATTATTATGACCATTGCAATAAGAAATATTGAAAGTGTGCATTCATATCATTATCTCGTCTCAAAGTCTGCCTTAGCCTAGTTTGCATTTAAATAGTTCACAACTAAAAGCATATTCCCTATATATTTCTTATTGTTATTTTCCGTCAGTTACCTTTTTAGCTTTTGGATAGGTCATCCCTGTCTCATTTCTATTAATAGGTATGTGCTTATTTGGTTTATGATAAAAGTTGTCACCTAACACACACATTTTAAGAGGTTTTCCTTAAAAATGTTAGCCTTGCATAGAATGCAATACATTGCACTAGATAGAAGGAGAGAGATTCATTTATTTAGTTGTAACTTGAATTCAATTTCAGGCAAAATATTAACTGTATGATGCTTAGATCCCTTTATATTTAAACTGCCTTTTAAAAAGGCAACCTGAGCTTGATAATATATAACATACCTTAATAACATAGAGAAATATAGTTCATAGAAAGGAAAGATTATTCTTCCACTCATGGATGAAATGTGATCTCTGACAATAAATACTTGAATCTAGCATACTGTATCATATTCTGTTCATTTATTTCCATTGTTCACCACTGTTGTTAGACATCTACTTTTATGTATGAGGCACTTTTCTAAGTACTTGGAACACAAAGTGAACACAACAACACCAATGTGTTCATGAAGTCTACATTCTGATATCCTGATTTCCCTTTAGGTTTTACTTGCCTCTGCTTCATTCCCAGATTATGAATTTAGCCAGACTGTCTAATTGACTCATTCTTTTGACCTGTCAATATTCTTTTACAACTTAATGTCTATTTTATTAGAGACAATTTCTTTTTGATAAAAAGTCACACATTTTGAACATTTCATTAAACTCTCCTAAAGTTTCCATATTTTTCTTCAGATTGGATTGAGATCAAGGATCTATAAAATTCTGGTATGTTGTCAGAATTGGCTATTTATTTTTCAGCGATATTGGGCAAATTTTATTTACAAGTTCACAGAATAAAAAAACTAAAATGAGTATATTTACTAACCTTATAGGCAAATTTTCTCTATCAGTATAAAATTAATTGGCAGTAGATCTTAGTAAAAAATAAGAGAAGGAGGAGGAAAAAGGCTGGGAGTACAAGTGGAAGGGCAGGTAGGGTAGGAAGAATCACTATGTTCCTAAAGTTGTGTTTATGAAATGCATGAAGTTTGTATACCTTAAATAAAGGATTTCTGGCCTTTTGCAATAAAAAAATAAAATATTTTGTTTGAAAAGAGATAAATACAAATTTATGTGGTATTTCTGTTCTTATTGATAAAAAGTGGGCAAAATATTTCAGTTCAAGGTATAAAGTATATTGTTAGCATAAAACCCAATATGTAGAAGACTCAAGATTAAATGGGATTAAAATGGGATGTCAAATTAGGTGTTAGGCTTGAACCTGGTATGTATCCATAATTTTGTGTGTAATAAGCAAGTAATAAAAATTGTAAAATCTTTAGTGAAGGAAGTACTCATTAGAACATCATGTTGTCAGTCTGCAGGCAATTTCACTCAATATACTTGGCTTACCTAAACTCATAAATGTCAATGTAAATTGCTGACTAAGATTGATAAGGAATGCATCCAAAGACACGATATATTAAAATTAAATGTTCTCAAAAAGAGTTGGTAGAGATTCTACAATAAAAACAAACGTGTTTGTTGCTGTAATAGCTTATAAAAAGCTGAATAGAGATAGAAACTAAAGCAGATAAGCCATTTTCTTTTCCTGGGTAGTTCAAATAGATGTATAGTCTTAATAGAGTCACTTAATAATTCTAGGCTGCATGATTTTGCCTGTAAAGTATGAACTGTGATGAGGCATCCTGTATGAAAACTTCAACCAATAAAACTCTTAAGTTTTATGATTTATGAAGCAAGACATTCAAGTATCTGAGAATATAGGCTGCAGTACCTGATTGCCTGGGGTTGATTTACAGCTCTGAAAATCGGTAACAATGTGGGTCCTTGAGTAGTGATTTAAATTATCTGTGTTTCTTCAGATATCTAAGTCACATGATTTCTCATATTTCAGCAGACACAATATAAGTATAATAGATTTAATTAAAATATTCATTAATTATTATACAAGATAGTGTTTAATAGAACTCATATCTGTCAATTTTTAGTCACACGCTGCACTTAAAATTATATATAAATTATATATAAATTATATATACCTGACAGAGGTATTGTATGGTATACAACACAATAATTTTAATTGAGATATTCATCAAAAAATAATGGTAAGAAATTCATTAAATATAAGTACACAGAGATCTGTGCTGCCATATTTCTGACATGTAGTTTTCATTGAGGAACAATATTTTATTTTTTTTTAAGATTTTATTTATTTATTTGAAAGGAATAGTTACAGAGAGGCAGAGGCAGAGGGAAAGAGAGGGAGAGAGAGAGAGAGAGAGAGAGAATCTTCCATTGCTGATTCGCTCTCCAGAGAATGAGAGATTGTGCTGATTTGAAGCCAGGAGCCAGGAGCTTCTTCCGGGTCTCCAATGTGGGTGCAGGGGTCCAAGGACTTGGGCCATCTTCCACTGCTTTCCCGGGCCCTAGCAGAGAGCTGGATCAGAAGTGAAGCAGCCGGGATTTGAACTAGCACTCATATGGGATGCTGGCACTGCAGGTGGCGGCTATACCTGTTATGCCACAGCACCAACCCCAGGAACAGTATTTTCTAATATTTATTTAATTGAAAGGCAGAGAGACAGAAAAATCTCCCATTTGCTGGTTCACTCACCAAATGTCTACAAGAGCCAGGACCGGGACAGGCTGAAGCCAGGAACTGGGAATTAAATTCAGGTCTGCAATGTGGGTGATAGGGATGCAAGTACTTGTGCTATTACATCCTGCCCCTCAGTGTTCTTATTACCTGGAAGCTGGAATTGAAAGAAGAGCCAAACTCCAACCCAGACAGTCAAATATGGGGTATGAGAGACCCACACAATGCATTAATCCATCCCTCCAAAGCTATATTTTTAATACATTGATAAACTGATTTGCTGAGACACAATTTAGCTTCTGCATTTTGGTGTTGTAAATATGCTGAGCCATTTTATTTTAACAAAATTTATGAATCATGTAGCTAAATGTATTTAGAACCTAAGTTATTATTAACCATTGTTGTTTAATTATTTATTGTAAGATCTGTCTGTAGTAACCTGACCTTTTAAGCACTTGTTAGTTGTAGACATTGTTATCAGTTATTAACTGGTTGATTAATAATTGTTCCAGGCTTGAAGAGGAGAGGCATTTGTAATTTCTGTGGCCTGGATGTTTTTGCCCACCAGCTCCAAGTTCCTGCTTTGAAACCTACTCACCAACTTGATGATTTTAGAAGGTGGGTGTTTTTGAGGTGATTATGTCATAAAGATGTAATCCTAATGAATAGAATTAGTGGCCATATAGTGAGGGTTCAGAGAGCTGCGTTGCTCCTTCCACATATGAGGATGCAACTAGAAGGCACCAGTTGAGTGTCTCACACTGAATCCATCTATCTAGCCTACAGGATCGAGAGAAATAAACTATGATTTTCTGGTTTTTTTTCCCCTAAGCTATCCAAAGTTTGTAGTGTTTTGTTATAAAAGTCCAAATGAACTAACCCTGTAATTAAAATTTATGTTAAGGGACTTGACAAACAATGCTGAGATAATTTAGAGGGTAGACTTGTAGGATCAATGCCTTATTCCTCTTCTAAGATATCAATACAATAGTTTAAAAATGAAGAATCAATAGAAACACCTGAATGGGAGTGGGCATTTGACCTAGTGTCCATATCCCCAGTTGGAGTCCTTGGGTTTGATACTGACCTCTGTTTCCTGATCCAATTTGCTGCTGCTGCAGACCTACCCTGGTAGGCAGCAATACAGATCAAGTGGTGGGTTCCCACCATTCATATGGGAGACTCCAACACTTTCTAAAAATGTTGCTTCTTATCACATTTGGAAATTAGTACCAGAGTATTAGGAAATGCTGTGTTAGTATTCTGTCTCTTTCCACTGGAATGTAAATGCCTTGGGAGTCCTGAAGTTTGGTTTTAACTCATTGGTAAAACAAACTCCACCTTGGTTTCCACTCTATTTTCATTGTCTAGAAAAGCTCAACCATATAGCTTATAACCCAAACATATTTATTTAACTGAATGTCTAATTTGTATGCAAGATGGAGAATTACATCTCAAAAAGAAAAATACTAAGGTAAGTCTTAAAAATTATTGTTAAGGGCCGGCGCCGTGGCTTAACAGGCTAATCCTCCGCCTTGCGGCGCCGGCACACCGGGTTCTAGTCCCAGTTGGGGTGCCGGATTCTATCCCGGTTGCCCCTCTTACAGGCCAGCTCTCTGCTATGGCCCGGGAAGGCAGTGGAGGATGGCCCAAGTGCTTGGGCCCTGCACCTGCATGGGAGACCAGGAGAAGCGCCTGGCTCCTGGCTTCTGATCAGCAAGATGCGCTGGCCTCAGCGGCCATTGGAGGGTGAACCAACAGCAAAAGGAAGACCTTTCTCTCTGTCTCTCTCTCTCACTATCCACTCTGCCTGTCAAAAAAAAATATATATTGTTAGGTAAAGATAAAAGAACAACTGAATCAGAGGCAACAGAATTTGCAAAGATGTAAGAAAACAGCCATTATTGTGAAAACTACATAAAATGTTGATGTTATTTGGATCTTTCCCAAAATACTAAATAAAAGTTATGGGAAAATTTACATCAAATTACAATAGAGTGGATGTTTTGTAGATTGCTGTAAAATGCAATTTTATTTGACAAGTTTATTTGTGGAACATATAAATCTAAAGTTGTTTTAATTAAACTAATTTGGTAATTTCTAGTATCTTTTTCTAAAAGTGTACAAACTGCGCAGAAACCAACTTTTAGTAATATTCTTGAATTAGTCTTAGGCATGATTGCTGAGTCCTGTAGATTATGCTCTTTCTGGCTTGAATTCAAATTTCTGCTTTTAACCAATAACCCCTAGTTTTCCATATCAACTTAACCTCATTTGGATAGCAGAAATACCTGTACTGCGCTGCCAAGAAACTGACTCCTTCTCATTTGTATTGTGTCGTGCTTTTAATGAATCTTTTCTAAATAGTTACCTATGACCTGGTCAGATAAACATCCTAAACCTACTCCTTTAAGCCTTAATACTTTGACTACATTTCTTAATCCAATATATCCCAGATCAACAAGGCTTGTTACATAAGTGAATGTACACAAACACACATCCTTACACATTTAGCCTACCCATGGAATCAGAGGGCTTTTCTGATCGAAATCCACCCATTCCTTCCCTATCCCACTTAGAACAACATTCATATTCTTTCCTTGGCTCATAAAGCCCAGTAAGATCTGGTTGTGGTTATATCCAATCCCGTCATAGTTGTGCTGACTTTCTTGCATATCTTCAAATATATTGCAGCCCAGACGGTTATCACCTTCTATTCCCTTTACCTGCAAACCCTTTTCTCAGGAACCCTTGGGACCATTTTATTACCTCATCACATCCTCAATTCCAAAGTCATCTCTTCGGAGATACCTTGACCAACCACACTGCTTGGGATGGGTGATTTTTGAATCTCCTTCTAGCCTTATTTAATCTGTTCTCTTTTTTTTCTTAGAATCTTTCATAATTTGATATGTTGATTTTTAAATTATTTATGACACTTTTTTCTACATTAAAATATTAACTAGAAATGAAATCATGATCTTGTGTTCAACACTCTTGCACTAGGACTTAAAATGGCACATTTTATATGGTAGGAATTCAGTATTTGTTGGATGAATGAAATGATTATTAACAAAAAGAATTCAGATTGAAGTAGCACAGTAGTAACTGACATTTTGCTAAAGAAAACAAAGAGGTTTGGGATGTATAGGAAAGGAGAGTAACTACTGTAGTACATGATAACATTTCTCTGACTTCCATGGTTCTGACAGCAGGACCACTGAAAGTTTAGGAGCATCATCAATCAGGATGACTACAAATATTAAGCTTGATCATTCTCTAAAGAAGTTCATCTGTTTTGTCCAGTACATTCCACTGCCAGGAATAACTTATAATTCTGATTTTATACATTATTTCCATTATTTCATTCATTTTATTTCATTCCTATATTTGGTTCATAAAATTATATTTGTTTATCTTACATATACTATCATTAATATAATTTACTTTCATCTTCAAAATCCTGGAGGACTACAATTAGAAAAATATGCTTTTCAGTGAAGAATACATTTTTTAGATATTTTATGTTTCTTTTACTGGCATAATAGATTATCCTTAATGATATTTTGGCCTTTCAAAAATTAATATTTGCTTTATTGAAATTGTGTTGCATTGATATTTACATGATACTTTATATTTACTAAAATCAGTGAATTATACACTTCCAGGGTAATCTTTTGGAATGTAATGCCTTGATAAATTATTTTCAAAAATCGCTATCCGTGCTTAGTGATTACACCAATGTACTGAGATGATTCCCTACCCCCCAAATCCTGTCACTACTTTTTACACATGCATGTGCATAGATCTTTAATTTCTAAAGAATAATTTAGTCCAAATACTTTTTTAGTACTTTCCCAAATAAGTTCAAGAATGCTGCAGAGGTTGTTTTTATGAAGTTCAAGTTCCATCTGGAAGGCTGTTAGGGCTGCTACTCAGTGAGCTATTTTCTAGTTGAGATGACCTAATTTCAAAGAAGAGTGGACTAACCTAGCTCGACTAGAGTCCTGTTTCCTCCTACTGATGCCATCTCCAAACTGACATTTCCAGGCGTTAGTTAATGGATGTTTGGCCTTTTAGTTCAAATTCTCAATATTAAGGAACTCACTGATCTCTGCTAAAGGACATAGAGAAAATACAAGCATATGAGTGTTCCCTCCAGATCCAATCAGTTTGTGTCTACCTTGCAGCATCTGATGGTTGTATAAGCAACACCTACAACAGGAGAATTGTGGGAGTTGGCAGAGATCCAAAATGTGTCTATTTGAAGATAAATCAACTTTACCAAATTCTAAAAACTCTTCTCTTTAGGCATATTGTGATCGTTTACCTCAAGCAATGTGAACTAAGTTTGCACAGGGAAGAAGTTTCAGGAATATTGTTGTTGATTAAATCAATGGAAAATAATATCTGATAATACACTATTTCAGACTTTTCCAGACAAAAAAGAATTGAAAACCTCAAAGTTGTTGTAGCATTTTTCTGTGGTGCTTATTTCATATTTATTACAACCTAATTTTGATATTTATCTAATCTGTGTTGTTTTGCAAATTTGCTGCTATTTTATAAGAAGGGTTAAATCTTACGCTTAGATCTGTCAATTATTATCACCACGCTGAGATGTGCAGGCTGACTGTTTAGATGCCTTTCATCTGCCTCATATCTAGTTTTCACCCCTCCCTTCTACACTGCTCTGAACATGTGATTTAATTATATTCATAAGTACCAGTGAGATTATAGGATTATTAAATCAACAATTAAGCAAATTGCAGTGTCTCCTAGCCCATTTAAGAAGGATTTCTAGCATATCACCATGATGTAAGCTAATGTCAAAATAGCTGAGGAAAATGCTTGGCCGGCAATGTGGCTCACTAGGCTAATTCTCTGCCTGCGGCGTCAGCACCCTGGGTTCTAGTCCCGGTTGGGGCACTGGATTCTGTCCTGGTTGCTCCTCTTCCAGTCCAGTTCTCTGCTATGGCCCAGGAGGGCAGTGGAGGATGGCCCAGGTCCTTGGCCCTGCAACCCGCAAGCACCTGGCTCCTGGCTTTGGATCGGTGCAGCCTCTGGCCGTAGCGGCCATTTGGGAGGTGAACCAACAGAAAAGGAAGATCTTTCTCTCTGTCTTTCTCTCACTCACTGTCTAACTCTGCTTATGAAAAAAAAAAAAAGTAAAGGAATGCTTGCTGGGACAGTAATCAGTGTGAACAATAAAGAACACTCTATGTGAAACCTTCAAAACTAAGGAAGAAAAGTGATGTTTTTGGGAAGAATGTGGAACATAGTGAAGGGCATTAGAATGAAATGTATGGGGCATGACTGAAAATGCTGTTCCTAACATGTGAATGTTTTAAACAGCAACTCTAAACCCTTTTTGTCTAGGATTTTTTTTTTCCTGAGCTGTAATAGATTTCTGCCTTCCTCCTCTTTATCATCCCAATATAATTTCTAAAAATCTTTTTGCTTAGCAATGAAAAATACATTCATTTAAAGGGTTCAAATCACCTAAAATGGGAAATTAATACTAAAATAGATCTAATGGTAATATGCAAAAATTTTTTCAACCTTGCTTATCAATCATTCTGAACAGGCACTCACAAATTTAAATGTTGAATAGAAGTTCATTCAAGATATATGTATACTTATTTTTGGTATACAGAGAATAATAATGGTAAATAGCTGAGCATCCTCAGAATTCAGAGAGATGTGTGCTAGAATTCAGACTGTACTTCCTGATACAGGAATTTTACTCAAGTTACAAACTCTTGCAGAGCCATGTTTTATCCACATTTTAGAGGAGATAATAATAACATAAACCTCAAAAGTTAATTAGAGAATTAAATAAATCAATACAGTCATGAAAGATTGCATAGAAAAATAACTGAGTGTTTGTCCATCTTATATTATCTGCAGTGTGATTTTGAAAAGAGTTTAGACAGTGCTGTCTCTTCCCAACCCCTGGGTTAGGCTAATACAATGTGGCAAAAGTAACTGAATTTAGTTTTGAAATCTTGCTTGAAGAAGTTTTGTCTTCTTTTTCTTGACCCTTGTCCAACTATCATGGACATAAGCCCAGACTTGCTTGGTAAATAATAAAAGAAAAGTTGCCTGATTATTTCTATTATCCCAGCTCACAGCCAGTCCATGCTAAGACATAGTCACACAGTCATCCTAAACCTGCCAGTCCCCATCTCAGCAAGCAGAGGAAATGTAGACTAGAGGAAAACCTACCCAGAAAGCAAAGTTGAGAAAAACTACCCGACCTAACCCACGTCCAATTACCAGTTAATGGAAGCATGGACAACGACTACCACTAAATTCTTTTTCTTTTAGGGCAAAAGAGCAGGAACAATTGTTGTGCAATGATAGCTAAATGATAAGGAATATAGAAAACAATACCTGACACACAGTAAGCATAAATTTAACCTAGCTAATATTATTATCAGAAGTTAAAATTTTTGCTTTTATTGTTCTCCAAATGAATAAGAAATGGAATCTTTTTTTTTTTTTTTGGACAGGTAGAGTTATAGACAGTGAGAGAGAGAGAGATAGAGAAAGGTCTTCCTTCTGTTGGTTCACTCCCCAAATGGCCGCCAGGAGCCAGGTGCTCCTCCCTTTTGTCCCACATGGGTGCAGGGGCCCAAGCACATGGGCATCCTCCACTGCCCTCCCGGGCCACAGCAGAGAGCTGGACTGAAAGAGGAGTGACCAGGACTAGAACCCGGTGCACATATGGGATGCCGGCACTACAGGCAGAGGATTAACCAAGTGAGCCATGGCGCCAGCCCTTGAGATGGAACTTTTAAAAATATATGTTCTAGACTTAAAAGTTAAGACACAAAATTAAGGTTCCTTTAAATCAATGCTGTATTTCATTAGATATTTATTTATTGTTTTATGCATTAATAATCTTATTAATTGTTTGCACATAAAACTACAATATTTATTCAAATACTACATTTTGATTTCTGAACTTAAACCACTGTGTTCATATAATTGAAGTTAATTTTCCTATCTGGATTAATTCTTACTTCTCTATGCTAAAACTTCAATATTATCACATTTCAGATAGGTGTTTTATGAACATCATCTTGACAACCATATGTGGTAATTAACTACTCTTTGGTTCTTCATATCAATTAAAACTATTTTTCTTTTCACTATTTCATCATAAACAGATCTCCCAGGAGTCCAACAACTAGAAAAAAATTCTGCAGTGAAAATTGACTTTTAGAAGTTCACCTCAAATAATCATTTAGTAGAAAACTTCAGATAGATCAAAACCTTCTCAGAGATCTTAGAGAAATAAAATTAATCCTAAAATTAAAAAAGATGACATTTAACATCAAAAGAACAAAAAAAAAAAAACACTACATTTCACTACATGTCATTTATTATTCTTAGGGTTCAGTGCCCTGAGTTAACTCAGTTTATTATGAAATTAAAATGCAATTTTAATGATCTTTTCAGAAACGAAGGCTCCTACTAGTTCCTTATGAATCATTTTAATGTTTGTTATTCACTGAGTTTTTATTGATATATCCAAATGACTTATTTCAAGGTGAGAATTATTTATCCATATATATATATATATATATATATGGAAAAATTACAATGGGAAAAGATGGCAAGAGAAACCTTATAACTTATCACTTTCAAAGGACACTTAACATACTGTTTCCTGCTCCCAATTCCAGAAATTTGTATTTCTAAAAGACATAATGGAAATTGTCTTTAGTGAATAAAAAGGAACAATGCCTTTTACTAATCCTAATGAGATTACTCCAGGCATATAGTCACCACAGATCAAATAATATTTATTGATTATCATTACTAAAGAATTGAGCCATTATCCATGTAAATAATATGAGTATAAACATTGAGCCTTGCTGGTGCCACGGCTCACTAGGCTAATCTTCCGCCTGCGGCGCTGGCACCCAGGTTCTGGTCCTGGTTGGGCGCTGGATTCTGTCCCAGTTGCTCCTCTTCCAGTCCAGCTCTCTGCTGTGGCCCGGGAAGGTAGTGAAGGATGGCCCAAGTGCTTACGCCCTGCACCTGCTTGGGAGACGAGGAGGAAACACCTGGCTCCTGGCTTTAGATTGGCGCAGCACCGGCCGTAGCGGCCATTTGCGGGGTGAACCAATGGAAGGAAAACCTTTCCCTCTGTCTCTCTCACTGTCTAACTCTGCCTGTCAAAAAAAAAAAAAAAAAAAAAAAAAAAAGTTGAGCCTTGAAATTTGGAAAGTTGCATGTGAATATAAGTGAAGTCTGCCATTGTACCCTACTAACAAGCCAACATTTAGTCTGCTTTGGTGTCTCAGTGTGTTACATAGATGTTTGTTTCAGAGGTGCCCGGTTTTATAGACACTGAAAGATTTTTGGGTCAGAGTTCAAGAACTGTTTATGGCTCAGAGCAATGGCAATATCCAGAATATCATCATTTTTTGCCAAGTTTCTGAACTCTAATCCTCATAAGATACCACAAGAATGATGAAATAATACCAATATAGTGATAGGTTATATGTTCCTTAAGCTTAGGGAACCCAGCTTTTATATAATGGACAACCATATGTGTAGCTATGTAGTTTTCATAATTACCATTAATATAGTAGCTTAATACGACACAAATTATCATTTTACAATTTTTGTAGATCAGGAATATTGGAAGTGGATAGCTGAATTCTTTGTCCTGTGTCTCACCAGTTGAAAAGAGAATGCCACTGTTTCTGTTGTTATCTTGCGGATTGCAGAGAATGTTTCAAAGTTACAGGTGGTTGATATAACTCATTTCCTTGCAGTATTAAGTTTGAGGTCCTCATTTTTCTATTAGTTATTTGTGATTATAACTGTCAGCTCCCAGAAACTTCCCACAGTTCCTTGCCAGATGGTCCACATATGCAATTCACAAAATGATGTTTAATTTCTTTCAGGTCATCTGGTAAAGGTTTCTCTGAATTTCTTTTGTGTGCTATAAACTTCTTTCTAAGATTTATTCATTTATCCAAAAGTTAGACTTACAGAGAGAGAGAGACAGAGACAGAGACAGAGACAGAGAGACAGAGAGCTATTCCAACCACAAGTTTACTTCCTCAGTGGCTGCAATGGCCAGGACTGTGCCAGGCCGGAGCCAGGAGCCAGATTTTTCTGGGTCTCCCACATGGGTGGCAGGGATCCAAGCACTTGGACCATTTTCAGCTGCTTTCCCAGGCACATTAGCAAGGAACTAGATTGAGTGGAGCAGCTGAGACTAGAACCGGCACCCATATGAGTTGCTGGCAGCAGAAGTGGCAGCTCAACCACTATGCCACAATGCCGGCTCAATATCTACTTTTATATGCTTATTTGATTAAGGGAGGTTTGTAACATTTTGCCATATACACAGGATCTTCCAATATTCAAACAGGAAAGGATTGAGACATGGAATATACTATTGAAGTCATCTCAGAATTCTGCCTACTACATTGACCTTTTCTTGGGAAGGAAACACTATCTTTATCTTCCAACATGGTAATCAAACATGTCCTTTGTGTCTTAGCTATAAATGTCTGTATCTTTCAATGTGGAATTGCCCATCTCATAGATAGAGGAGAAATAGAAGTGGTATTGGGAAAGAAAACTGTGAGTGTTGTGAGGTCTTTGCCTGGGAAGTGTAGACTAAGGACAACCCCTGTTGACTTGGTAGATTTCTGTTAAAAGTTTAAAGAAATATCAATCAAATCCTGGCATCATCTGACAAAGGATGACTGATCTAGATGCACCAAAGCATTTTTTTTTTGGTGAGGAATGCTCTACGGAAATTAGAAATTCTGAAATATAAATTAAGTAGCTATTTGCCTCCATTTGCTCATCCCTAAATGCTGGAATCTGAGGTGTTCCCTTGTCAAGTTCTGAGATTGTTGCTCTCCTCTAAAAAAACAAAAAACAAAAAACAAACAAACAGTGTCTTCCGTCTCTGGAGCAACTCTTTTTCAAATTACCACCCAACTATACTCGATATTTTGTCCAGAGAGCTAAGCTAAAATTAAACTATAATCCTCCAGAACTCCTTTGGCCAGACTGAAACACGAAGAATATATAAACCAGGTAAAGCTGAGATTCTCATTAGGGACCAGAAAGACACATCATGGTAGCAAATTGTCAGTGAAAAATCTGATTTGTCAAATGGGTCCTTATGAGCTTCATTCCATTTTGTTCAGATTACTATTCAGAAAACTGCACACAGAGAGGTGGTCTTTTTCTGAAGGTATCCACATTTAGAGAACAACTCACTTTACCATATACTAGAGAAAATGAGACAGGAAAGCTCTGAAATATTTTGTCAGTTTTTCAAGAATCTATCCAATTATTTCATGTTAGCTGACTGTGAATGGTAGATGATGTGGAATACCTTGAATATTGTGTGCATTATTGCAAAAAAATTTTTTTTTTTGCAGTAAAGTGTCAGACTACAAAAGGTCTGCAAAGCCACAACAGATATTAGTTTTAAGGATCATATGGTGTAGATAGAATTGAGTTAAATACTAAAATCGCATAGATACATGCAGAAGACATAAAAATCTTGAGTCAGAGATAACGAATACTCTATTATTAAAAGCATAAGCACTAGCCAGAGTATCAACTTTTTTTTTCCATTCCTGAGCCCTAGGGATCATGAAGTGATGTAAAGAAAGCCCATTAACACCTGCTCACACAGTGAGCTGCATTGGAGGAAAACAAAACAAAACAAAATAAAACAGCAATATTTTGTCTTCTTTTCCTTAAATAGAAGAATTTTTAAGGAAAAAAAATTGGATTCAATATACTCTTCAAATATAAAAATCACTAAAATATATCTGGATCTGGAAACATGGCATTCCAATTTTAACCCATAGGTTAATGTCCCATCAGGATTACTCAATAGAAACATATATGACTTGTAACTTAACAGTTATTTGTCTAAATTTTATTGTATGCATGGTAGATCAAACTTTAAGTTACTATTTACATAACAGTTTTTACAAGAAAAATATACTATTTTATGTCATAGGTGATGCATTCCTAGTAAATTTTTAAGGATCTATTTAGTTTTTTTTGAAAAGCAGAATGACAGACGCAGAGAAAGACATCTTATTGCTGGTTCATTACCCAAAGGCAGTGATGGTCAGGGCCAGGTCAGGCCCAAGCCAGGAGCCAGGAACTCATCAGGATCTCCCATGAGGAAGCAGGGTTTCAAGTACTTAGGCCAACTTCTGCTGCTTTCCGAGGCACACTAGCAGAGAGCTGGATCAGAAGTGGAGCAGCAAGGGCTAGAACCAGCTTTCCAATATGGGTTTGGATGTCACATGCAGTAATTTAATCTACAATCCAAGACACTGCCCTGTAATGAATTTTTAAATAACTGTCTTCAACATTAATGAATCTATAATAGAAACAGAGGGAAAGTTTTCATTGCTTTGTAAACTCTTTCCGCTAACAAAAAGAAATATTTAATGGTAGAGTACCAAAATAATAATAAAAAAAAAGCATTAAAACTGCATTCTATCTAAACCTATCTTGATAGAAATGCAATTCTTTGGTCAATAGGATGTAAATAATATAATAGCCTCTGAGTGGGAGTGGGGAGGAAGTGAAGTACAATAAATTGTGTCATGTTAACCTGTGGTATCCTTGGAGTTTTTGTAGCTAATCTTTGCAAAGATATATTTTAGTGAGTTTCTTCTGAAGCCGAGTGAAGCATTCAGCACTTCAGGGGACACAAAAAGATTAAAGAAAAGTGGAATATGACAACTCAGAGCGAAAAGAAAGAAAAATCACTCTAGCAGCACTTTCATTATTTAACATATTTTTGACTTCTTTAAGTGAGGAGGTCTTTTGGTACATAATACAACTCAGTAGCAGTTGGAGAATCTGAAGTCCCACATATCAAACCTATAATTATTATTATCTCAAGTGGGAGATTTTCAAAAGTACAGTCATTTTAAGCATATAATATGGTAACTCAGAGTCACCCAATGAGTTACATATGAACAGACAATTGATTTGTGATTACTAGTTATGACTCAGTAATATTGAAAATATTCAAAATTCAAAATTAAGACTATTCCTGGCCCATGATGGAAAATCACTTATGTATTCATACACATGAGATATAATGTTCTGTAATACAGTACTATAATTTATTTTTTAAGCTCAAAGGACAAAGAATAACAGCAAACAGTTCTTTACATATCTCCTTTTATGAAAGTTAATGCTATGAATTATTGCCTTAAATTTGAATTGTTTCAGATGATTTTGCTATACATTAGAGAGAATAATGTAAATTCTAATGTTATGATGAATTTATAGAGCTATAAAATTAACTCAAACTTATATTAATAGAATAAGTTCATTTAGGAACTTTCTTACCCTTATTGGAATTGGTTTTATAAGAATTCTACTGAACATTTCTGCATCTATATGCATGAGTGAAAGTGCCCTCAAAACCTTGGCTTCCAAGTTTAGAAATATTGTCTCTTTCTCCATTTATTAAAGGAATTTTCACAATATTATTATTCTTCCCCTTTCATAGGTTTGGGTTGATTCATTGATGAAGTTATCTTGGCCTGGAAATTTACATAGAAGTGGGAAGCTCTTTGATATTATTCAGAATTATTTGAATGTTCTACTCATTATTATTTCATCAACTTGAATTTTCCTGGAAATTTTTTTCATTTTAGCTAAATTTTCAGAGGCAATATCATAATGCTTTTTATTATATTATCTCAGATTCTTTTTAATATCAGGAAACTCTTTAATGATGTCACTCTTTGAACTCCTGCTTATTTTGATATTCCTTTACTTTCTCCTCTTAGATTAACCCGAGACTTGTCCCTTTTACCTAATTTTTCTGAGGACCAAGATATTCTGTGGAATGTTTATCTTAAAAATTATTAAAAGTACAGACTTTAAAAGTCCTCATAACCAATAATATGATAGTCATGTAAGGTAATGAATATGTCAATTGGCTTGATTTAACCATCCCACAATGTATATCCATATCAAAATATGATGTACACCATAAACATTTTTGTCAATTAAAATGAATTTAAAGTAACTTTATCTTACATGCTACTTTATATTTTATTTCTCTTATATTTGATTTGTTCAGATTTTTTTGTATACTTGCTACTTGTATATTGAGCCTATATATATAATTTTCATTTTTTTTCTTTGTCATGTGTGTGATTAGGGTATAACATATTAATTAAGCTAGGTGATTCTGGAACCAACCCTATTTCAAATTTGCAGTATCATTCTTTTCTACTTATTTTGCGTTTTTTTTTTTTTTTTTTGACAGGCAGAGTGGATAGTGAGAGAGACAGAGAGAAAGGTCTTCCTTTTTGCCGTTGGTTCACCCTCCAATGGCCGCTGCGGCCGGCATATCGTGCTGATCTGAAGCCAGGAGCCAGGTGCTTCTCCTGGTCTCCGCCCAAGGACTTGGGCCATCCTCCTCTGTCTTCCCAGGCCATAGCAGAGAGCTTGCCTGGAAGAGGGGCAACCAGGATAGACTCCGGTGCCCTGACCGGGACTAGAACCTGGTGTGCTAGCGCCGCAAGGCGGAGGATTATCCTGTTAAGCCACGGCGCCGGCCTTATTTTGCGATTTTCATTGAGCTTGTTTGATATCTGAGATAATTAGATGCATAGCTGACTTTTCAAATAAATTGTCATTGTTCTCATTACCTTGTTAGGGAGGGATTCTAAACCTAGTGCACATTTTGTCTAAAACATGGCAATAAAATATCAGATAATTTAAGTTAGTACAGCTTTGTAATATTTTTAAGGTCATAGTGTACTGAGTCCTATTTTTTTTTTTTTTTGTTCAAGACTGATTCTACTATTAAGAGTTCCATGCTAAGTTTTGTAATGTTTATTCAAGTTCTATGAAAAACATAATGGTATTTTGTGGAAATTCCTTTGGATAGTATAAAAATTTTAATGACCTTGATTCCAATTCAAGAACACAGCATGTCTTTCTTTCATCATTGTTTTATAAGTCTCCTTGTTAGAGATTGTTCAGCTGTTTAAATTCCTCTCTAAGCATTTAAAATTTTGTAGCTACTGGTAATTGAAGTGACTTCCTGATTTCTTTTAAAAAATTTGCTATGATATATGCTAATCCCTCTGATTTTCAGAGACTTTGTCTTGTAACTTTACTAAATGTAGTATTTCTAACATATTTTTGGTAGAATATTTGCAGTTTGCTATATAAGATTATATCATCTTCTTACAGTGATAATTTAATGTCCTATTTTCGGATTTGAATGGTGTAATATTTCTTTCTTTTGAGTAATTGCTCCAGCTAGGATGTGTAAGGCTGTGTTGAATAAGTCATTAGAATGGAAATTCTGGTATTGTTTCAGGTCTTAGAAAGGGTTCAACTTTTCCCTATGCAGTATGATGTTACATGTTTGCTTGTTATATGTGGCCTTTATTACATTGAGGGGCATTCCTTTGATACTAACTTTGCTCAATTTTTTTTTTGTATAAAGGATTATATGATTTTTACCAAACACCCTGATTCATAAATTGATATGCTCATATGATTTTTATAGTTCATTCTGTTGGTATGGAGTATCTTAATGATTGATTTAGATATGCTGAACCATCCTTGCATCCTTAGGATGAATCCCATTTAATCATGGTGAATAATCCTTTTAATGTGCTATTGGGTTTAGTTTGCTAGTATTGTGTTGAATATCTTTTTTTTATGTATGTTAATCAAGAATATTGTTCTATTCTTTGTAAAAGAATTCCTCAATCTTCTATTTTCTTGGAATAACTTAAGATGGATTAGTATTAATTTTTTAATTGTTTTGCATAATTCAGCATTTAGTCCTGGGCTTTTGGGGGGGAGGTTCAGACATTTATTAGTGATTGATTATCATTTAATCTAGGTTATCGAAATTTGCTGTTTTATAGTTGTTCATAATAATCTCTAATAATCCTTTGAATTTCTATGATGTCAGTTGCACTATCTCCATTTTCATCTCTGATTTTGAGTTTTCTCTTTTTCTCCTTATTCTAGCAAAAGGTTTGTCAGTTTTATTGATCCAATCACAGAACCAACTTTTTAAATTGATTTTTTAAAAAGATTTATTTATTCATTTGAAAGTCAGAGAGAGAGAGAGAGAGATAAATATTCCACTCACTGGTTCTGTCTGCAAGTAGCCAAAAGGGGACTTAGCCAAGCTGAAACCAGGAGCCAGGAAATTCATCCATGTCTCCCATATGGATGACAGGGTCCCAATCACTTGGCCCATCTTCCACTGCTTTTTCTAGGTCATTAGGAGGGAGCTAGTTCAGAAGTGGAGCATCCAGAACATGAACCAGATCCTATATGGGATGCTGGTGTCACAGGCAGTGGCTTTGCCACAAGGTTGGACACTTTTGCTGAATTTAATTATTATTTTAGTTTCCATTTCATTTATTTTTATCTGAGTCCCATTATTTTTTCTTCTACTAATTTGGGATTTTATTTGTTTTTGTATTTCTAGTTCCTAGATGTATAGCAATGTGTTCCTTATTTGACATCATTCTTTAATTTGATGCAGATACTGATTGCTGTAAATTTCCCTCTTAGTACAACTTTTGCTGTATCTTGTAGCTTTTGGTATGTAAATAAAGACATACCATTGTCTTAATTTTCATTTTTTCTGTAATTTCTTCCTTAAAATGTTTAGTACTGAGTACATTTTGCTCATAATTAAGTTGTATGATTTCCATGTATTTTTACAGTTTCCATTATTTTTCTTGTTACTGATTTCTACTTTTTTTGAATTGTAGTGAGATACGCTATTTAAAAAAAAAAAATACGTTGAAACTTGTTTTGGGAACTACCGCATGGTATATCCTTGAGAACATTTCATGTGCTATGAGAAGAATGCATATTCTTCATATTCTTTTTCTTCCTTTTTTTTAACTTTTATTTAATGAATATAAATTTCCAAAGTATAGATTATGGATTACAATGGCTTCCCCCTCCCATAACTTCCCTCCCACCCACAACCCTCCCCTCTCCCGCTCCCTCTCCCCTTCCATTCATATCAAGATTCATTTTCAATTCTCTTTATATACAGAAGATCAGTTTAGTATATATTAAGTAAAGATTTCAACAGTTTGCACCCACATAGAAACACAAAGTGAAAAATACTGTTTGAATACTAGTTATAGCATTAAATCACAATGTACAGCACATTAAGGACAGAGATCCTACATGAGGAGCAAGTGCACAGTGACTCCTGTTGTACATTGTGATTTAATGCTATAACATAGCATCTTCTCTGCTATGGCCTGGGAAAGCAGAGAAGATGACCCAAGTGCTTGGGGCCCTGTATCTGCATGGGAGACCTGGAAGAGGCTCCTGGCTCCTGGCTTTGTATTTTTCCAGCTCTGGCCATTGCAGCCATTTAGGGTGTGAACCAGCGGATGGAAGACTTCTCTCTCTCTCCCTCTGCCTCTCTGTATCTATGCCTTTCAAATAAATAACTAAATCTTAAGAAAAAGAGTTTTTTTGTTTTGTTTTTGTTTTTGTTTTTCAGTTCCTTTCTTTTTTTCTCTCAGTATTAGAATCTCCTTTGAAGGTAAGTAATTTTCTCTGGCAATGAGTTTTTGATAGTAGTGTTTTGAGTCTGTCATAATTTTTTGTTGTTGTTGTTGACAGGCAGAGTTAGTGAGAAAGAGAGAGAGACAGAGAGAAAGGTCTTCCTTCCATTGATTCACCCCTCAAATGGCCGCTACGGTCGGCACGCTGTGGCTGGTGCACTGCGCCGATCTGAAGCCAGGAGCCAGGTGCTTCTCCTGGTCTCCCATGCGGGTGCAAGGCCAAAGCACTTGGGCCATCCTCCACTGCACTCCTGGGCCATAGCAGAGAGCTGGACTGGAAGAGGAGCAACCGGGACAGAATCCGGTGCCCCAACTGGGACTAGAACCCCGGGTGCCGGTGCCGCAGGCAGAGGATTAGCCAAGTTAGCCGTGGCACCGGCTCATCTATTGTAAATTTTTGCTTTTTGGTTATCATGTGGCTTATAAAAAAGTTGGTTATAAAAAGCAGTTTCAAGATGAAATCAATTTGACATTTATTATAATGTTATGAAAATATTTTATAGAAATATCTAAGGAACTTGAATTTAAAAAATCCTATCTTTGCACTCTTTTTTTCTGTACATTTTGAATTTTTGATGGATTATTTTACATCTTTCTGTATTTCTTATCTCTTAATGTATTAATGTAGTTATTATAACTTTTAAAATATTCTTCCTAAATATGGAATGGCTTATGTACCTTCCTCATTATTTTACAGTATTCTGAATATGTCTATATAGTTACTCTTTTTCTTAAGATTTAGTTATTTATTTGAAAGGCATAGATACAGAGAGGCAGAGGGAGAGAGAGAGAAGTCTTCCATCTGCTGGTTCACACCCTAAATGGCTGCAATGGCCAGAGCTGGAAAAATACAAAGCCAGGAGCCAGGAGCCTCTTCCAGGTCTCCCATGCAGATACAGGGCCCCAAGCACTTGGGTCATTTTCTCTGCTTTCCCAGGCCATAGCAGAGAGCTGGATCAGAACTGGAGCAGCCAGGACTCCAAATGGCACCCATATGGGATGTCGATAGTGCCTTTACCTGCCATGCCACAGCACCTGCCCCTGTATGGGTGCTCTTACTAGTGAGTTTCCTACCTACAAATATTTTCTTACTCATTAGTTCTGCTTTATTTCAAATGGATAAACTCCTTTAAGCATAACTTGTGTGATAGTTTAGGTGAAGATAAATTACCTTGACTTTTGTCTGTCTGAAAATTTCTTTATTTCTCCATCATAGATAATGAGACACATTTCTTGGCACACTATTCTTTTCTGATAGTTTTCATTATGCCGTACTATAAAAATTAAATTCTATATGCTCTTGGTCTTTTAGGTATTTGTTGATAAATCCATCACAAAGCAAATTGGGCCCTTTTCATTTTATCTGTTTCTCTTTTGCAACTTTGAGTATCCCCTGCTTATCTTTAACCTTAGAGAGAGTGATGATAGAATGTCTTAGGGTAGATTTAGTTTAGCTGAACCTGACTAATACACACTGAGATTCCTGTCAATGGACAGTTACATATTTCTCTAGATTTGGAAACTTTTCTATAATTAACATATTGAATATTCTTTATACCATTTTGGCATTTTCAACTCTCTCTTGTACCCTAGTCATTCAGATATTGTCTTCTTTCATGTGTCATAAAATTCCCATTTGGATTCTTTATCCTCTTCATCCTATTTTCTTCTTCTTCTTCTTTTTTTTTTTTTGCTTCAAACTGTGCATTTTCAAATATCCTGTATTTGATCTCACTGATTTTTTTTCCATTTGATCTATTATAGTACTGATGCCCTTTATCATGTTTTATGTTTCACTTAGTTTACCATTCAGTTGAAGTGTATATCAGATTAAAAAAAAAAAAAAAAAAGACTTCCACTTCTGTCAAATTTACCTGCTTGAGTATTACATCATTTCTTTCTGTTTTCTTGAAATGCATTGAGTATACTTAAAGCTTGATTTTGAATTTGTCATTATTACATTTGGAAATTTCAGCTCCTAAGTGATTTCTGGCATCTTAATTTGTTTGTTAGGTAAAGTCGTGCTTCCTTGAAAGTACAGGTCTCTAATGCAAAGATAACTCTACAAGTTCCATCCACAGGCATTGACCTGGCTGTAGAGGCATTTGGGCTTTGTAGTTGCTGGGTCTCAAAGCAGTGGGCCTAGTTCCAATCTCTAGTGAATTGCTAAGATTTCTTCCATTAGTTGCTCCCCAGCAGCTCTGTTTGAGGTAGGGGGCAGGATGGTGAATATAGAATCTTGGCCACTTGACTTCAGAGGGTATAATGACACAGTTTAGAACTACAAACATGTGAAAGTGATTGTAGGGTCATGTCCAGCATAGGTTTTTATTTCTGTGGGCCTGTACTGAGTTTCAACTATATGGTCTGGACTTAAATCTCTCTTCATGCCGCAGTACTTTTGCAGTGGGTAGGGGGTGACATGGGTAACTCTTTCTTTATTGCGTTCTTCAATGCATATCTTTTATTATTATACTAAAACCAGGCATCATGGTCTCATGATTTCCATAGTTTTTGTGAAGATGATTTGGCGCACAAACAGGCAATCAAATTGGTGTCTCAGAGAGGAGATTGTTACTAGACCATCTTATTCAGCTGCATTCTTGCTCTGCTACTGTTTCAACATTTCTGAGTAATAATTTATAATATTTCTTTCATATAAATAACTTAAATTTTTTAAATTCCCAACATTGATAAAAGCTTCTTGAGATATATTTTAATAAAATAAAGCTTTTGGAAATAACCAACTAATCCCTAGTAAACTAAATATCAAATAGAACAAAATATAACAGTTTAATGGAATACAAAAATCCAACCATCAAGGTATAAAATTTTCAGTCCTGGTGGCGGCAGAGCTAAGCCAGAGGCACCCTTCCTCCCTCAGGCTCTCAGGCCCCACCAGCTCCTCCCAAGCCCAGTCACCATCTGGCCATCTCCTTTGGCAAAGATTCAGTGGCTGGACGTGTAGTTGCTGCCACCTCTAAGACTGCTGTGACCCCAATCAATGTTGAGGCAGACTGTAGTGCAGGGCTCTTTAAATGACTTTTTCTATTTGATGTTAGAAATCTTCCAGAGTGAAGAATATTTCAGGCATGAATTATCTCAATAATAAAATCATGACCATGATCCAGACATTTCCTATGTTGTTGTCTAAAAATAAAATTCTTCATAAAGTATTCATGATTTTTCTTTACTCATCCTTTTTTTTTCTTGCTAACTAAAAAAGTATGACAAAGGAAATTAATATTTACTATGGCCAAGTAAGAAAAAAGTACCATTATAAACTGTGCAATTACTTTAGTCCTTCAATAGACTCAAAATTAAAATTTTTTACAATGTTTGGTGAATTAATGTGATCAGAGATATCTCCTAATAGTAAGTATCTGAGGTGTGATGTTAACATAAAAATGAAAACATAATATGGAAACCTTATTTTCTGTCCTTGGTAAATATGATAACCTTAGCTCTCATTTGTATGTAAAAACATTGAAAGATTAGGACATATGCTTTGTGTTATTTCTGGAACTCAAGAAAACTTAAAAGTTTATAGGATTTTTAAAAAAGATTTATTTATCTGTAAGTAAGAGTTGGGAGGGAGGGAGGAGGGATAGAGGGAGAGAGAAAGAGAGAGAGTGAGAGAGAGAATTTCTGCTGTTCACTCTCCAGATGGCCATAGAGACTGGGCAAGGAGTAAGCCAGGAACCAGAAACTTCTTCCAGCTCTCTCATGTGGGTGGCAGGGACCCAAGTATATGGGCCATCTTCATTTTCCCAGCCCATTAGCAGGAAGCTGAATCAGAAGCGGAGCAACTGGGACCTGAACCAGGGCCCATATGGGATGTGGGTGTAGGCTTTACCTTCTATGCCACAATGATGGCCTCTTCAGGATATATTTGTAAAAGAAAAAAAAAATTGTACAGCACTTGTTCTTATGAAAAATCTCATGCATGTGAATTATCTTGATGAAGTGATAGTAAGATTTTCCTGTGCAGCCTTATCCCAGATCTGTATTTTGTGTCTCAAATCTTTTGATCCTTTCCTAGAAGACAAAAACAATTAATTATACAAAGGAGAAGTCTGTATTTCTTTTCATTTTTCCCAGAGGTTTAATGGTTTGTTTTGCCCTTTGTTATTTCTTATCCAGGATTTCCATCAAATCCTGCTTCACCCATGGGGGACTTTTTTGTTTGTCTCTTGTGCCTTCCTCAGTCAAAGATACTACTTTTCAATCAGATACGCTGTTAAAAGCATGGATTGACATCACTTCTTACTCAAGGCTGAACAAATAGCTTTGGCAGCATTCAAAATCTGGGCGGTTTATCTTGCTTAGTTGATGCTCTTATACTTGCTATTGATTAATTCTCAGCACTGGTTTCCTCCTGTGTAAATCTTTTCTCAGTCAATAAGAGTAACTTACCTGATTGTTCTGGGATGATTTGATTCTTTTTTCAAATTTACCAATCTCATCCATTAAAATGAAAATCAGTTTTCCTTTCCTTGGTGAAATATTTTGTTTGTCTTTGGGTGTTGATGGCAACAGCAGCTACTAGCTCTTTGTATTCCTGAACTGTGAATTCAATAGACTAGAAGTCTGATCATAGTCTCTTATTATTTTAATAAATGATATTTAGCACAAATGTTTCACTATGTACTTTTTAAAATTAAGAAAATAAATCTTCTGTAGTTTATGCATGTGTTCTGTAAATATGTGCCTATTTTATTTTTTAACCAAAATTATTTATATGTTATTTTTATTATTTATTTCAGAGCCAAAAATAACAGATAGATAGATACAAAGATGATGTATCCACTGTTTCTTTCCAAAATGACCAAAATGTCCAGTACTGTGCCAGGTCGTAGCTGGGAGCTGGGAATTCAATTCAGGTCTCCCATATGGGTGGTGGGGACCTGATAACTCCATTATCACCTCTACCTGTAAGGTTCTGCATTAACAGGAACATAGAATCAGCATAGGGCTAAATATAGAACCTAGGCATCCCGATGTGGAACAAAGACATTTTTACTGAAGTGTTGATTGCTAGGCTGAACACATGCTCCCCTTTTTAAAACCTACTATATTCAGGGTACTTTCAAGATACAGTTTAGGCCGGCACTGTGGCTCAACAGGCTAATCCTCTGCCTTGCAGCGCCGGCACACTGGGTTCTAGTCCCAGTCGGGGTGCCGGATTCTGTCCCGGTTGCCCCTCTTCCAGGCCAGCTCTCTGCTATGGCCCAGGAGTGCAGTGGAGGATGGCCCAAGTGCTTGGGCCCTGCACCCGCATGGGAGACCAGGAGAAGCACCTGGCTCCTGCCTTTGGATCAGCACGGTGCGCTGGTCACAGTGTGCCGGCCGCGGCGGCCATTGGAGGGTGAACCAACGGCAAAAGGAAGACCTTTCTCTCTGTCTCTCTCTCTCTCTGTCCACTCTGCCTGTCAAAAAAAAAAAAAAATACAGTTTAACTCCAGAAAGGGAAAAACACTAGATCTACTTGGTAAATTAGAGGTAACTGAGTAGATGGCAGTATGGTTCAGCATATGTCCTATAATGAAATATTTTCAAAATGCAACATAAGAGATTAGACAGACAACTGTGAGCTCTGAGTTGGGATGGAATGGAGGTAAATTGAAGCAGTTGGAGATTAGCCAATTTTCATGCATGGAGATTTCTAAGCCAAGGTATGAGTGTGCCATGCAATATCTGGCAGAATAAATGTGCTTAACAAAGGTGAATACCATCCTTCATTCTCTTCTGCTCCTTTTTTGGTAATCCAGTCATAGACAAACTTCCCCTTGCTTCCAGAGAGAATGTTACAGTCTCTTTTGCAGCAGCATCTCTCTCCCTAACTTTCTCAGTTCTCTATTATCTTCCACCTGATAGCAAAACTACTGTTGCTGTCACTCATTCCTCTGACCAAGGAGAGCATCTGCACAGTGTTTTGGATCCTGGTGACATTGCTCCCTTGAACTCTGGACTTTGTGAGTTATGACACATCTTTCCAGCATTCCAGCCTCTTTTCTTCCTGGCTTGTTCCCTTCACCTTAAGTATATTCAGTTTATTTTCCACTTACAAAATATATATGCTCTCAGCTGAATCCTCTGATGAGTGTGCTTGTTCTTCCTTGTGCAGCTAAGCTTCCTGAAAGTAAGGCCTAAATGCATTTCCATTTCATTACCACTCGACAATTAAATTTGTTTAAAAAAAGATACATTGGCTGCACACTTCTCTGGTCACTGTTTTGGATGCCAAGGGTGCAGACATGAGACCCCATCACATTTCCTTAGAGAATAGAAAGATCAGTTGCTTTCAAGTGTTTCTTCATGCTATAAAGTCCAATGAAGTGATGTTTACATCAGAGTAGATGATATTGAAAGGACAATCAGTAAAGGAAATGTTGGTATTGTTTAGAATGAAGAGTAGATAGGAAGCAATGATGTTTGGGCCAAATAAAATGTGCAAGAAGCTGAAATGCTGCGAAGTGTGTATTTAGTAAATACTGCTCACTGAAGAATCAAATATTGCAGTACATCCGAACAACGATTACTATTCAGTGACAAAAAGAAATGATGTAGAGGAAACTGAAATGCACATTACTAAATGAAATAAGCCAATCGGTAAAGGCAAAATACTACATGATTTCAGCTAAATTCTGAAAAAGAGGAAATAATACAAAGAGTAAAAATATCAGTGGTTTCTAGGGACTCAGAGGAATAAATATGTAGAACATGGAAGATTTTGGGGACAGTGAAATTATTCCACATTATAGTACAGTCCTAGATATATGATATTGATATTATGCATTTCTCAAAACTGATTGAGCTTCACAACATACACATTAAATTTTAGTATAAAATATGAACTTTCTTTTAATTTTGTCATTATATTGGTTCATCAGTTTTATTAAATGCACTATAGTAATATAGCATGTTCATAATTAAGGGTTACACTTTGGGAACATTGTCAATATTCTGGTCAGTTTTTCTGTTCACCTAATAAAATGATATTTGTACAAATTAGCAGACTTTAAACAAGAAGTAAAATAAGAAAAATGATGATTATTTCCTGTTTGTTTTTCATGAAAAAAAAAGAGTTTAAAATAGTGGAGTGTTTTTTGTTGCTGTTTTGTTTTTGTTTTAAGGTAGGTGGAGTGGCATTGAGGTAAAGCTGCTGCCTGTGAGCCTGGCATCCGATATGGGGGCTCCAGTTCACATCCCAGCAGCTTCACTGCAGATTCCATCTCCCTATTAAGGCCAAATGACAGAGAGAGGGGTCTTTTTTTTTTTTTTTAAGTAAAATGCCATGAATACTGTTTCCTTTGGTGATGTTATCTTTCTATGTGTTAAACAATGCTTGCTAAAATTCTAAACAAAACCAAGTAGGATCTCTAAATTATTGAAGAATCCAATGATCTTCAAAAGTGGGATAATTCTAAGTGATAAAATTGGCTTCCATCATGAACTTCAGTAGGTGTTCTCATGTGGATTTGTTTAATTGAAAAATAGTTTTTGTGTTGTTCTTACCCAAGAACAGTACTCTATTGAGCAAAGTAATCCAATTGAGCCTACTGGTAAAGTTTTTTGTCTGTACAGAAACACACCTTTCCATTGTTCTTATCTGGATCACATAGGATTATAAGAATCCACTTTCTCTCACCTACTGGTAGATGTAAGGCCCTTTGTGTTCTGTGTTCAGTTTTTACTAGAAACACATTCTGTAACAGTAAATGGTTAGCGTAAAACAGGCAGGGTATATTCTTAACACTATGGGAAGTGACCAGTTTTACAGATTAGAGCATTACTAATATTTATTTAATTATTCATTCATTCATTTTGGAAAGCCTATTTTTAAAACATTTACTAGAATAACAATGCTTCAGGCTAACATTAAAATCCTACCAAATATTGGCTCTAAGCTGAAAAGCCCTTCACTCAGCCCAACTTCCAAAGTGACCACTGCAGCTGAGGGGACTGCCAAGTAGGGTCAGCAACATTGCAGGCAGAACTGTAAATTGATTGTTAGAGATGCCACCTGCCTTTACCTGGCCAGCTCTCCTCCCAGGCCAGCCAAGTAATGAAAGTCAACAGAGTGCCTTCCCCTAGGAGGTTCACACCTCCTTTAGGATATACCCCATGTGAAGAGATAGATAGGTCTGGGCCTCTTAACTTACAAGGCCTAAAGCCCACCAGATTATAATCAAGCCCCTTCTGTCAGGTTCTATTTGCCTTTAAATCAGAAAACTTAATTGTAGCTTAGACAGCACCTTTCTTAGCTCCTCTAATTATGACTCTGTCCTTTGTTCTAGACCCTGTCTTGCGCACTTGGGCCTCATTCCTTTGTAATCATAACCTCTACTCTACCACCAATGGCTCTACTCCCAACCTGTGTGCACTGATGGTCCTCTTCCCCACTTAATGTTGTATAATTGTTCAAACCTGGTAAATGCCACTCTTAGGATCATTGGTTACTATCCTCACTCTGTCTTTTATGACCTTGTCTAAATATGATCAGAGTCGGCAAACTTGGAAGGCTTCCATAGCCTTGGCAACTCATGACGACAGCCTAGGGTGGTTACTGGCGCCATAAACTAGAGTGTCAATTTGTTGGGTCAACAACAGGAGCTACTGTGCACTTGCTCCTCATGTGGGATCTCTGTCCTTAATGTGCTGCACATTTTGATTTAATGCTATAACTAGTACTCCAACAGTATGTTTCACTTTGTGTTTCTATGTGGGTGCAAACTGTTGAAATCTTTATACTAAATTGATCTTCTTTATACAAAGAGAATTGAAAATGAATCTTGATGTGAATGGAAGGGGAGAGGGAGCGGGAGAGGGGAGGGTTGCGGGTGGGAGGGAAGTTATGGGAGGGGGAAGCCATTGTAATCCATAAGCTGTACGCTGGAAATTTATATTCATTAAATAAAAGTTAAAAAAAATCCTACCAAATAACTCTTGAATATTTTGGGTAACTCATTTAATATTGCAACTCCTTTAGCAAGGAAAAGTGAGCCCCCAGCAAAGAACTGAACTAAAAAGGGAAAAGTGCATTATTATTCCTTCCTCTAACAAACGTGCAGCCCTCTAGGAGCACAGCTGCATTAGCTCTTCCGATTCAGTGCATCTGTCCTACTTCTTTCCTCCAGTGGGCAAGCACAGAGTGGTGAGCTGGAGCTAGAAACCAAATCTGTGTTTGAGACTGGAGGTGACTGTCAATGATTCATCAAAGCAATCTTATTGTGTTTTGAAAGAATTACATCTTGGTTTTATGCTGGCCTCACCAGTGTTAAGAATGTACAAGGGAACCACAGAGCAAAAGAGAAACAAGTATGTAAATACGGCAATGTCTTGACTTGTCAAGCCTAAATTTTCTTGACAGAAAATACCCTTGGCCCAATATTTACTTTTTCTGAAGACTCACACATCTGCTAGTACACTAGTTCCCTCTCTACAGTAGTGGAAGTTGTTAATAATTTATGAGTTTTAATAATGCTGCAATACTTTAAATATGGAACATTTTCTTCCAAATTAGCAATGAAAATTTATCTTAAATGTACTAAAGTGGTATTATTTTGACAGTTTCTTATGCTCTACCTGAATACATCATTTGTGAACGATGATTTGTCTAAGCTGCTTTAGTGGCTGTAAATGTTAGGAATGCAGCAAGCTTCCTGGTGAATCAATTTGTGTTAGCTGTGCAGCACAGATTTGCAGCAGCATAATTCTCACTGACTTTCCAAGTAATACTTCCTCTGACAACACTTTCAAAACGGCAAGATATCTTGCAAAAGTACAGAATTGTCTTGAGATATCACATCCCCCAGCAGAATTCAAAATGCTGCTGCAAAACTGACAAAATAGAACCTAAATTGTAATGTGATATACTAAAGCAGCTGATAGATTGCACTGTGCACCAAAAATTGTTAACTCTATGCCCAGTAGAGAAACAGATCTGTAGCAACAGTAAAAAAAAAAAATCTGAACTCTATAGAGGGGAAAACACCAAATGAATATGGAGTCACTGGTATTTTTTATCTTGATGAAATCCACAATAACACTTTATTGAAAATTATAAAGGTGGCACTGCAGATTGGAGAATGCACTTGTATTACCACTTGGAAATATTGCAAATGCTTTTTAAAATTATGATTTAATATGCTATACAGTGCTAATTCAAACTTAAGTGGAAAGTAGTTTCAATATACAAATATTTTATGTTGTTTATTGTTATCTGAAGGCTACTGAAAAGTTACACTAATTGAACAATCTCACACTTCCTTTTGTAAATAACATTTCTTTCATAGTTAAGAATGTTTAAGATATAAGCTGTCAACATATCATGGAATCTCTACAGGCTTTTGAAGTTTTTTTCATATTTTGATTGGAGAGTGATTGCATTTTTAGATCATTTGGAAATACACAGTTTTCTAAAAGGAGGCACATCATATATAAATGTTTTACCCTTCAAGTTAGCTTTATATTTACTGCAGTCTGACACTCCACTTTATACAGAAAGGCTCAGTTTGAATTTAACTCAATATTGCTCTTTATTTAGTTATTATTGATAAATATTCTATTGCTGTGAAACTGAAAATGCCATGGCTGCTGAAGTAGACTTATTTAAAGACGGATGGGTTTATAGTTGCTAAAAATAATTGTAGATACATAGTAGATCTTTATTATTCTTGATTGATTCATTAATTGAATTACATTTATTTTAAGCACAAGATCTCCTACTTGGAACAATGAGTGGTGAGGAGACTTTATTTCATCAGTTCCTCCAGAGATCCTCTTATTAGAGAGAGATTCATCAACATCATAAGCATATGCTAAAATCTATGGAATAAACCTTACAAAGTAAAAATATAGACTATCTATGGTATTTTACTTTGATATAGATAAAACAAATACAAGTGTCTTAAATAGTCTGAGCACGTAAAGTGTTGCACTGGGAAACAGGAGATACAGTTATTTGATTTTACTTAACAAGTGCCTACTTTATTATAAAGTGTGTAAAACTTCATAGGTTTACTTGATAAAATTCAATACATATTGAGTTTTACCTGGGGCACATCAGTTATTTAAAGATGGTGAATAGCATTGATTACTTTAAAGTGATATTGGTTGACCACATACATGTATATCTCCAGATCTGCCTGAAGCAGCATTGATAACCTTTGGCCAATGTTGTAAAATAGATCAGTTTAGGACAAAATGATATTCTATAGTCACAATTTATTGAATTCATTTGAAACAGGATGCGTTGGCTTATCAGCATTGTTTAACAGTAACAACTAAAATTTTAGTTGATTTCAATACAACTTTAAGTGTTTCTATTATTTCCTTTTTATTTATTTGAGAGAGAAAGAGAATGCAAGAACACTCTATTTTCTAGTTCACACTCAAAATATATACCATAACAAGTAGGGCTGGGCTAGACTAAGCTGGGTGCCAGTAACTCAATCCAGGTCTCCTTTGTGGGTGTCAGGGATCCAATTTCTTGAATCATCACCTTCTGCCTCCCAGGGTGCACATTAGCAGGAAGCTTGAGTCAGGAGGTAGAGCAAGGAATCAAATTCAAGTAATTTCTACCCTTAAGAGTGGTCACTTAGGCCAGCGCCGCAGCTCAATAGGCTAATCCTCTGCCTTGCCGGCACACTGGGTTCTAGTCCTGGTCGGGGCACCTGATTCTGTCCCGGTTGCCCCTCTTCCAGGCCAGCTCTCTGCTGTGGCCCAGGAGTGCAGTGGAGGATGGACCAAGTGCTTGGGCCCTGCACCCCATGGGAGACCAGGAGAAACACCTGGCTCCTGCCTTCGGATCAGCGCGGTTCGCCAGCCGTAGCGTGCCAGCCGCGACGGCCATTGGAGGGTGAACCAACGGCAAAAGGAAGACCTTTCTCTCTGTCTCTCTCTCTCTCTCCCTGTCCACTCTGCCTGTCAAAAAATAAAAAAAATAAAAATAAAAAAAGAGTGGTCACTTAGATAGTTCTATTTCCTCTTGAGATTACTACAATCAATGTCTATCTCAAGATGACTTTGAGTTTTCTGATTATGAAGTGCTTTAAGACAAGGAGACAAGTATGTCCTGTGCAACCAATGGTTATGAGGAAAAAGAAATCTATACCTCTACCCCTAGATCATTTTCAATGTTGTTGCTGTTTTCTTTTCTTTAGCTATAATATAAAATTTTTACAAACAAAAACTGAGTGTTTCCTTTGCTGTGCAGAAACTTTTTAGCTTCATGTAATCAAATCCATTTATCTATTTTTGCTTTCATTGCCTCTACTTCTGGGGTCTTATCCAAGAAGTCCTTGTCTTGGCCAATGTTTGCAGTGTTTCCTTAGATTTTCCTCTCATACTTTGATGATTTTAGAATTTGGGTTTAGATTATTAGTCAACTATGAGTTGGTTTTAGGATGTTAGTTGTGGGTCTTGTTTAATACTTCTGCATGCAATTATTCCAATGCCATGTGTTGAAAACATTATCCTTTCTACAGGTCGTGATTATTAGCTTGCTTGTCAAAGATCAGTTGGTTGTTGATGCATAGGTTAATTTCTGGGATTTTTATTTTGTTTCATTTGTCTGCATGTCTATTTTTGTACTAGGACCAGACTGTTTTGATTATAACTGTCCATTCAAAAAAGTGAAGAGGCAACTGACAGAATGACAGAAAATATTTTTAAACTATGCATATTATAAAGGATTCAAACACAGAAGACATAAGGGACTCAGAAAACTCAGCAACAAAACCAACAATCCATTTAGGAAATGGGCACAGGACATGAACAGGCATTTTTCAAAGGATGAAATACAAATGGCCAATAGCAACATGAGAAAATATTCAGCATCATAAGCCATCAGGGAAATGCAAATAAAAACTTCCAGGAGTTTTTTTCTCACCACAGTGAGAATGGCTATCATCCAAAAATCAACAAATGACAAATGCTAGTGAGAATGTGGAGAAGAAGGTACTCTAATACACTGATGCTGGGAATGTAAGCTAGTATAACCATTATGTCAGATAGTATGGAGATTCCTGAGAAATCTGAGAATAGATCTACTATATGACCTGGCCACCTCCCTCTTAGGATAATTCCAAAGGAAATGAAATCAGTATACAAAAGAGTTATCTGAACCCCCATGTTTATAGAAGTTCAATTTATAATAGCTAAGATATTTAGTCAATCCAAATGTCCATCATCTGATGACTGGATAAATAAAATGTAGTATATATTTACATTGGAATACTACTCTGCCATGAAGAATAATGAAATTCTGTCTTTTGCAACAAAGTGGAAACAATTGGAGACTATTATGCTTAATAAAATAAGCCAGAACCCAAAACACAAATGGCATACATTTTTCTCTGATTTGTGGTATCTAATATATGGAGTACAAAATGATTCCTGAATGAATATGAGAGAAAATGACATCTTGTGTTGTGATTTTTTATATCTTCTCTATGTTCATGCTGAAAAGTGATCTTTCTACTTTTTACTTCTTGAACACTATATGTAGTGGAGCATTAAGCTTGTAATTATAAAGCAAAATGAAAATATATTATTACAAAAATTAAAAACAAGAAAGCAAGGAAGAGGAGGGGGGAAAGAATATGAGTATCCTTATATTATAATTGTAACCATGGATACATAAAATCAGTACTCTTTATAATAACAAACAAATTAAAAAAAAAAAACCTGTCTGAGTCCTGTGACTGGTCTAGTAATTGAATACTAACAACAATTGCCAAATAATTAATGCAAACAGAAACAAGGAAGTCCAATAAACATAAGAAAGAACAAAAAATAACCAAAGAAAAATGGACCAATGATATGATAAAGAGACTAGCTAATGCGGATTGGCTTAGTGGTGCTTAAAATAAATGAATATTGACCAGGGTATATACATTGAGGAAAGAGACTTAATTAAGAAAATGAGTTGTTATTTGAAGAAATATGCCAGAAAATTGGATAAGAATACCTTGGTTGGATATCTTGGCAAGGCAACACAAATGCAATTAAGTGAATAATTTATTTTCTAGAACTAAGATCAAATGTATTACAAGGTATCAGTGGGGTTTTTGAGCAGTGTAACTGTAACAAATATTAGTGGGAAGGAGGTTGTGACTAAGGATTAATTGGCCTTTTAGATTTCCTCACAATTAGTTTTATGTAGACCTTTCAATTTCTGTGTTTACATTTTTATTTCTTTAATTGTTTACTCAATTATATACTTTTAGTCCTGGGGCTATATATGTTAAATTGAAGACAAAGTTATTTAGTGAGTAATATTGCATATACAGTTGCTATGTTTTGAGTGTCTTCCCCCAAAGTTCTTGTGTTGAACTATTAATACCCAAACTTATGTTAATGGTATTTCGATGGTCAGTTATGTAATTAATCATGCCTGTGAAATAAAATCTACAGAAAAAGTTCTAAGTGACAGAGTTGAGGGAGCTTCAGGTTGATGAACATATTCACATGTCCAAGTTCAGTAAGGAGAAGGCATGGAAGGTGTTTCCCCACCACTTTACCCTGTCCCTGTGGGTCTCTTTAATTAGCTATTCCTGAGATGCTTCCTTTATTAGAAATCAGCAATGATAGAAGAAGTTTCCTTGGGTGCTGTGGATCATTCTAGCAAATTATTGAAACGGTCGGGAATTGTGAGAACATTTGATTAATAGCTGCTAGATCAGGTGTGTGATCTTCTCTCCATCTTGGACATGTCAATCTGGAATCTAAGTAGAGACAATCTTTAGGAACTGAGTTCTCAATCTGTGAGATGTGTGCTTACTCCAGTAGTTTTCATTGTGACTGAACAGTTTTTGCGCATCTAGTTGGTGTGAGAAAATTAAAGTTGGCTATTACTGGAGAAGGTAATATCATACATTTGGTGTCTGAAATTGTGTCAGGGATAAATATTTGAGTTTTGAAAACAGATTATTCAGGTTTAAGTCATTATCATTTTATCCTGTAAAATCTCTAATACAACCCAGTTACAAGTATGTCAGGGCATGCGTTGGGTCCAGTGATTATGACATTGTATCTATTGAAGACTTGCATCCCATATTGGAATGTCAACATTTGAGTTGCAGCCCAACTTCCTAATGAAGCTCCCTGCTGATGTGTACCTGGAGAGGCAGCTGTTATGATTCAGGTAGTTGGGTCCCTACCATCCATATGATAGACAATGACTGAGTTTCTGATTCTGGCTTCAAGTCTCTCCCAGCCCTGGCTATTGTGGGCACCTGGGATGTGAACTAGTGCATGAAATCTCCCTATCTCTCTGTCTTCCAAATAAGTAAGATAAATATTCTTTTTAAAAAAGCCATGAATATCCTACATAATGTAGCCAGTAAAGGTTGAAGGCCAGTACTGTATTGTTTGTAGCTAAAAGGCAGGAAATGGTATCATTTCCAATTAAATCAAGTTGCTTTCAATTTGCCATAGGAATAAGACAACACTGGCCTCTGAAAAATTTTAGTTTAATTGAGAAACAGCCAAGTTCTCTTGAGATCAGACCTTTTAGCACAGTAGCACAAACAGACAGCAGGAAGCACTAAGAGAGGCAGTGAGCAGTATAACTAAGGATAGTGGAGATACCCCTGGGAAGACCATTAGGATCCTGACCTCCAGAAGCGTGTGGTGGGAACTTTAACTCCTGCTCAGCAGAGAAAGTAGATGGCATTGGCAGACTTAAATGATTTGTGTGTGGGTATCTAAGAATACAGACATTGTTTAGGGAGATTGCAAGGAGGTGTTATAGTATTCCCTTAATTTATTGGTAATGTCAAACACCAAAAATTTTACAAAAAAGTGATCTGTGCTGTGTAACCAGTCTTGATTTGGTCACTGAAAAGACTGAAATAGACAAAATTTCAAAGCAAGTTATGTGTGCTTTATCCAAGTAAATTTTCATTCTGACAGTGGGGATTTAAGAGGAGACTAGGCAGTAGTACATGGTAATACTCATGAAAAATATTTTGGAAAAATTGTCTCCTAATCCACACTTTTGTCATGTAAGGATTAGGTTTCCAGGGGATGCAAAAACATTAAACCTCTAGCCAGAAAACAAAAACATTTAAAACTGACATTGTATTGCTACATGGAATGTGGCCAAGTTACTTAGCATTTTTGTGTTCGGATGTACTTGCTGTAGAGTGTTAATGTATGTAAAACACTCAATAAAATTTAATTATAATTATTGTTCCTGCATAATACCTATTTATTTCACTGGTCCAACTATGCTTTATGTGTGTGATAGAACTTGTTTACCAGAATGTAGGCAATTTTCATCCTATTTGTTTGTATGATTTATTTTAAATGAAATGGAAGAAATCACTTAGCTTTTGCTCTGAGATTCTTAGAGGTCCTATCAATATTTGTATTGTATAGCATGAACCCATTACCAGTAATGTTCTGATGTAATTTGCTACATTCTTCTTTGTTTTGAGGTTTACTTTTTATTTTTTTGAAAGTCAGAGTTACACACACACACACACACAAAGAGAGAGAGAGAGAGAGAGAGAGAGAGAGAGAGAGAGAGAGAGAACTCTTCCATCCACTGGTTCACTCCCTGTCGGGGCTAGTGGCCCTGGCCCAACATGAGATGCAGCAGGCTGAGGCTGTCCCTTATCTAATCCTGTTTCCTGTGCTTTTGTTCTGTAGGCACAAGATTTTTCATCCCACATTCCTGCAGGCAGGATGTGACTTCTGATGAAGGTTTATGATGTTCTTTGCTCTATCAGCAGAGCTTGTACCCTGATCTTTGCTACCTTATAAACTTGTTTCCTTCCTGTGCTATGCATGATTGCACACAATGAATGTTATCTGTATGGGGCCTGGGGTATATATCCTTGTGTTTCTTGGTGCTCGCCGCTGGAGGCTGAACAGTTTCCCCAGGGAGATGGCCTCCAGTCCCTCATCGCCGGGCCCCCTACTTTGGCTTGGAACGCGACGAGGCAATAAACATGGTGATGAATTGACTGAGTGCTGCATCTCCATGTGGTTTGTCGGGTGGCCTCCGACAACTCCCCAGATAGCCTCAATGGCTAGTGCTGTGTTAGGCTGAAACCAGGAGCCAGGAGCTTCTTCTGGGTCTCCCACTTGGTGGCAGGGGCCCAGAAACCTGGGCCATTGTCTACTGCTTTCCTAGGCACATTAACTAGGAGTTGATTCAGAAGTGGAGCAGTCTGGACATGCATGAAACAGTGCTGGTGTAGGATGCTGGCACTGCAGGCCTTGGCCTAATCTACTGTGCCACAGTGCTGCCCCATAAATAAAATATTTTAAAGCCAGACTTTTTTCTTTACATACCTGAAGAGAAGGAGAGGCAGAGAGAGAGAGAGAGAGAGAGAGGTCTTCCATCCACTAGTTCACTCACCAGTTGGTTGCAATGGCCAGATCTGTGCCGATCTGAAGTCAGGAGCCTCCTCCAGGTCTCCCATGCAGGTGCAGGGGTTCAAGCACTTGGGCTATTTTCCACAGCTTTCCCAGGCCACAGCAGAGAGCTGGATTGGAAGTGGAGCAGCTGGGACACGAACCTGTGCCCATATTGGATACTGGAACTGCAGGCGGCGTCTTTACCTGCTATGCCACAATGCTGGCCCCTAAAGTTTTCTTTGCGAAAGGCACTTAAAGCTAACTATTTCTCAATAGCTAAATAATTTAATTGGATTTCTAGGTGGAAAAAGGGAACTTTCTCTAAAATGTTCCCACAGAAAACATTGCTGTAGTCACGTTTTATATGTTTGCTGTTTGTTATTATCAAATCTTCTACAAAATTACAACCCTTATCTTATTAAAAAAAAAAAAAGAATCCCATCATGGGGTGAGCATTTAGTCGAGCAGTTAAGACATTCATATCTCATATCAGCATATCAGGCTTTGATACCCAGCTTGGAATTCCGAATCTATCTTCCTCCCAGTGCAGTCCCTGGAAAGCAGCAGTGATGGCTCAGATAGTTAGTTTGCTGCCACTGATGTGGGAGAGATGCATTAAGTGCCAGCTCCTGACTACGCTAACACAGTCCTGGCATTGAAGGCATTTGGGGAGTAACTCAGTGGGACTCCCTCTCCTTCTAAATTAATAATTAAATATGTATTTTTAAAAAAAATCTATTTATTTGATAGGCAAAGTTACAGGAAGAGAGACAAAGAGAGACATAGAGAGATATCTTCCATAGGTTGATTCACTCCCCCAAACGGCTGCAATGGGGTAGGCCAGGTGAAACCAATAGCTAGGAGCTTCTTCCAGATCTCCCATGTGAGTGACAGAGGCCCGGGGATTTGGGCCATCTTTCACTGCTTTACCAGGTACAATAATAAGGAGCTGGATTCGAAGTGGGGCAGCTGGTACACAAACCGGAGCCCATATGGGATACTGGCAAGCCAGGCCTTATAAAATAATTTAAAAGAAGTTTCTCACATTCGCTCTATTTGTTTTCTCACATTTGCTCTATTTTTCTCCCTCAAAACTGACATAGATACTTAGTAATTAAAATGCATTATTTTACATAAATATTGCTTTTATATATTCTCTAAAGATCCAGGAAATACTCTGATTTGGATTTATTTCCATTGATGGCAGAGAATCAAATGCATGATAAAGTCACAATGTGATGTTGATGAACATAGTCAATCCTATCTGTTTTATGCAGTGTAGTTTTTCCTCAAATTCAAAGGAATATATATTTGTCATGAAGTACACACTAAATATATGTTGATTTATTTTTATGATCACTTTTTATGCTTTCCTTATTATTTAGCTAGGTCACTTGCTTATACTATTTCCATTTTTTAAAAAAAGCTTCGGACCATTAAATCCCCCCAAAAAACTTAAAGATTTTATTGCAAGTATAAATGTTACTAGTGTGCTCTAGTAGTGAAGAAAAACTACTGTTATTTATGGTTGATCTTATGTTTGATAGCTTTGTTGATTTGCTTTAGTCTAAATTTTTCTTCTTTATTATTCATAGGGTTAGTTATTTTTTTTAAAAGATCTTCTCTTTCAATCACTATTTCTCTTATTTCTTTTCTATGACCAGGCATTTCAGTACTGTTGATAGTTGTTGACTTAATCATCTTACATTTAATCTTTTGCATAACTGCTGTTTGTCTTATGTTTTGTTTTTCTATGGCTTTTTCTCATTGCTTCTTGCTTTTTGATTAAATTCTTTCACCTTTTCTTAAATAGTTAAGTGAATCCAACTTGGGGGAAGATGGGGTTTAGTCAAATAACAGCTTTTATCTGAGATAGATGTCGTATTTTTCCCAGTATGTTATTATAAATGAAATCATAAGGTATCCATTGTCAGCTCTTAAGTAAATATATGTAGTGAAATATAAAGAGTAAATTAGGTGAAAAAGTAAAAAAAAAAGGCTTGGTTTTGAATAAATGATTAGAAGTCATGTATTCCTTTTTTTGATGATAGAATTAGAAGGGAACATCTTCTTGGCATGGTGATTCTAAGAACAGTGTCTGCAGATTCTTAACAATCTTTCAATCCAGAGGTGGCATCTGATTGCCCACCTATTAATCTGTGATGGATGTTTGAATAGCACTAATAGAAAAAGGCATTAGAGACTTTCAAACTTGATGAATTGTGGTTGACTTTCAAGCTTTCACGAGAACACAGAGTTTTTTAAAATCAGGAATTTTGCTTTAGATTGTTACTCCAATGAAATCCAGCCACCATGTAAAAGCTTCAATTACTTTAAGACCATTAAGCTACAGAGGCCAGCTCTAAGAATTTCAGTTGATATTTCCAGCTGTTTGCAACCTTGCAACCATCTGTTCCAGTCATGAAATATGAGTGGTGATCTCTTCAACCCTGCAGACCATCCCACTTATCAGCTCACAACTCCATGAAGAGAAAAGCAAGCATTCAGCTGAGCCCTATCCATTTCCTTGGCTCATAGAAACCATGAGTGAAAATGAAATACTTTTGTTTGAACCCCCTACGTTTTGGAAAGTTATTTATACAGCAATAAACATGTCAAACATAATTTGGTACTGTGAGGCCTCACACAAGCAAAACATAAAATGTGTGACATTAGCTTCGAAACTGAGCAGCTGAAAGGCTAGAAGGCACTGCAGGAGTTTTTGGAAGAAGCCTGATTACCATCAGTATTTCTGCCGATGAACACCTAAATGATAAAAAGGGGGAAAAAAATGGAAGCAGAAAGAAAAGAAACAGCATTACACAACAACTGAAGTCTGAAGTTAACAAACTTTTCATCTGTGACGATGTGAAAAACAGAAAATGTACCTAATGAATAGATGGATCTGACTGAGGGTATTTCCATATGGGATAAAGGACACATCAATAGGTTTCTTTTACCAGAGTCTCATGAGACACACACATAAATCTGCTAAACAAAGAACTTTTTTTCAGTTCTCAAGCAGAATGGAGACTAGTCTAAAGAAACAAGATTAGCTGGCTTAGAAAAAAAAATCAAAAAATATTTCATTCTAATTCTTTTTTCAACAGATGTCTCCAAGCTTGGGAACTCAGCTTAAAGAGATAAAGTTATTCTCAATAAAATTTGTGGGACAGGGACATAAAGCTGATGCCAAGTTTCCCTATAAACACTTTTGACCCTGCCTAATATTTAGAGTAATACCTAGGGAAGCATTTCTGCAGAAAAAGCACCTTCTGAGGATTTGCTTTGAAGACTGTGTGGATTATAAGTTACAGTCTCTAAGATCCTCTGGTGTCATGAGCTACAGCACTCTTATATGGGGCTCAAGATGGAGAGTGACTAATGGTAAAAATGTGTACATGTGGCTTCTCTCTAATACAGTCAATTATGACTTGATTTATGAAACTCACACAAAGGTTTTGAAGGACCTATAGAATTTTATACTGAAAAGGACGAAGACAGTAGATAATTAATAATCATTGTTAGATTGCTGAGCATACTTCCATCTGGACAGGAAGCAGGCTCAGAAACCACTCAACTGTAAATGTAAGTTGTTATTTATTATTATAAACAAGTTAGTTTTTAGTGAGTAGAAATAAGCACCAAGATGGTAGAGTTAAGAGTGAGCCCTAAAAACACCCATACCTAGTTGCATTTGATATGCCCTATAGAGCAATAACAATGGTTATCTTTTTTTCCTAACAAGATTGACTACTACAATTATCCTATGTCTGTGCCTCCGTTGTACATTGTGAATATGCTTGGATAATTTAAAATTTTAATTCATTGGTCTTTAATGGAAAGGCAACTGTATCTGCTAGATATGAGGTCTGTAAGCCTACACTGTAATGTGGAATACATGAGCTACATGGATGCTTGTGTGTATATTCCCAATATTTAGGGGATTTGTAGATCTCTTTTTTCTACTTTATTAGTATGTTTATTTATTGAAATTTACTAACAATCATTGTGCATATTTGTGGGGTACTGTGTGGCATTTTGACACATGCATACAATGTTTATTGATTAAATCAGAGAGTGATGAGCATTTACTCCACTTGGATATCCCTTTGTGATTAAAACTCCCAATATATTAAATATAGGAGGAAAATGCCTAAAATGATAAAGCTTTTATATGACAATATACTGAATGGACAAAGCAGAAAACACTTTTCTTAAGATCTAGAATAATATTAAGGAAGTCCACTTTTACCATTCTTAGTTGATACAATGTTGTATGTATCAACAAGAGTAATTAGGGAAAGAATAAAATGCATGGTGTCAAAATTGTAAAGGAAGAAGTTAGATTATCAATGTTTGCAGATGATATGATTTTACATGTAGATTAAACTATAAACTCCACCAAAAAGTTGTTAAAACTGATAAATTCAGTAAAGTTTCAGACTAAAAAATCAACATGCAAAATATGGTAACTTAAACAAAAGATTGGTTTATGCATTTTATCTGAAATGTAGATGCAGAGAGGGAGGGGAAGAGTGAGAAAGAGAAAGAGAGAGATTCAGAGAGAGAGAGAGAGAGAATCTTTCACCTGCTCACTGTTTCACTCTCCAGATGGCTGCAACACCTAGGGCTGCACCAGTACAAAGCCAGGAGCCAGGAATTCTACCCAGTTCTCCCGTGTCAGTAGCAGGGATCCAAACACTTAGGCCATCATCTGTGGCCCTCCCAGGCACTTTAGGAGGAAACTGGATCAGAAACAGATCAGGCAGGACTGAAATCAGCACTCCAGTATGGGATGCCCGCTTTGCAAATTTCAGCTTAATCTGCCTCATAATGCTAGCTCTGATAAATGACATTTTATATGCCAATAACAACCTTGGTAGATATTCTATTTTATACATTTCTAGTATATTTTCATTTTGTCAGGAATATGCTCTCCATGATATTTTATTTTATTTATTTATATCAAAAAAGTTCTATCTTGTTAACTATTATCTGTACACTTAAAAATATACATTCCCATTTTGTGAGTAGTTCTACATAGGTACCAATTGGATCAACTTGCTTCATAGCTTTGTTCAGGTTTTACTGTAAGAAATATTGATCATTTATTGAGAGAAGCATATTGAAATATCCAATTATGATTGAGATGGGTCTCTTTTTTTGTCATCACTTTTTTTCTTTCAATTTAAAAATTTAATTTGTATTTATTTTAAAAGACTTGAGGCACAAAGAGATCTCCCACCTGTTGTTATGTACTCCCTAGAGGGCTGACAGAATCAGGGCTGGGCCAGTGAAGTCAGGAGATCAGAACCCAATCTGTGTCAACCACATTTGTATAGTGGGGGTAGGTACTTGAAGCATTATCTTCTGCCTCCCAGGATGTGCATTAGCAAGGTAGCTGTAATAGAGAGCAAATTTCAGACTTGAATATAGACACTCTGGTACAAGATAGGACATCGCAAGGGTAGGGTTAACCACTGAGCCTAACGCCTACTCCTTTTTCTTTAGACCAGTTCAAGGCCAGCTATAAGGTTTATATTCATTTTGATTTGTTTTAGTCACTGAATAAATCAATCATTTTATCATGAGAAGTACCCTCAGAATATTCCTCATTCTAAAAGTCTACTTTGTCTGATATTAATATAGCCAATCCAAAATCTAAATACATAATGTTGGCATTGTATAACTTTTGCTTTTATAGCAAGTTTTTATAATTAAACCTGTTTTTGTAGACAGCATAGTTTTTTTTTTTTCTAGTTCATGCTTAAATCTTTCTTTAACTTGATGGTTTAAAATAAACATTTACTAATTTCCTAATTACATATACTAATTTACCTCCCCCGCTTTTGTTTTGCTATTTGCTTTCAATCTGCTATTTGTTCTATCTCTTCTTATTACTTGTTAAATCTTATTCTGTTTTCTTCAAATATATTTTATTTATACTATATGGTTGTTACCTTAAACTGAATCATGTCATCTTTTTATTGGTTCTTCTGTGATTTATATATTACTCGCCACAGCTATTTTCAAATTATGTCATGTCACAATGTAAACCCTGACAAATTCACAATTCCTTGTTTCTGTTCCCATCATTCATACTATTAGTGTCATACATTTTACTTCTAAAATATCAGAAACAACTATTGCGTGTTATTCTAATTAAAGCAATTTGTTTTCTTTAAAATACATTTAAAAGGTTTAAATATATCTTTCCCATATTCCCTCTGATCTACTATTCCCAGCACTCAGCATTCCTTTCTGTAGGTCTGTTTCCTTTTGATATGATTTTCTGATGGGCTAAAAACATAATTAACATTTCTGTAATATTGCCTGATAAATATAAAGACCTTATTTAGATGATAGGATGTTGACTTTGAGTTGATGCTATAATTGGATGAGACTATTGAAGGCTTGGATAGGAAGTGAGAATATTTGTCATGTAGATTTTATATGAATCATTAAGGGCCAATGAGTGAATAGTGGGAAAAAAAATGTCTTGAGACAGCCGCCACAGCTTCCCATGTCATGACATTTATACCATCATTAATGCCTACCCTACTCATTGATTAAGGACTTGGATTCGTAAATCACTTTCATTCTATAGTGTACCACAATTGTGTTGAAGTTTTACTTACTGTCTTAGCAATCCCACTTTGGTTAAAAGAAGATAAGGTATTATGAGTAGTTTGGCTAATATTTAGAGAATATCTTAGGCCTTTGAACATCTCTGAGAATCAGTTGCTTAGTCCAGATAAGAAACTTCCAAATGGATTTTTAAGTTTTCCAACAGCCATCAGAGTGACCTGATAAATGGATGTTGTTTCAAACAACCTTTAGATAGCTGCAAACTCACTGGATATTTTCACTGGAGTATCATGGGATACAGGACTAAGAAGCCTTCAACTCAGCATGTCCAAATAACAAACTCACAGAGAATATATATTTAAAAGAAAATGAAGCTATTAAATGTGGATTTTTTGACACAGCAATAGATAATGTATATACAGATTATTCCTTTTATGTACATATACATATATATATATTTCATGAAAGAATTTGTTCAGATGATTGAGAACTTGACCAAACATTGCAAGATGAAAGACAGAAAGGATGCTTTAAAATATCTTTCTACACACACACACACACACACGCGCACATTGCATTTTGCTGTTAAACTTCTTTCTTATCAAGGTATTATAAGCCGGCGCCATGGCTCAACAGGGCACACCAGGTTCTAGTCCCGGTCGGGGCGCTGGATTCTGTCCCGGTTGCCCCTCGTCCAGGCCAGCTCTCTGCTGTGGCCAGGGAGTGCAGTGGAGGATGGCCCAAGTGCTTGGGCCCTGCACCCCATGGGAGACCAGGAGAAGCATCTGGCTCCTGCCTTTGGATCAGCGCGGTGCGCCGAACGCAGAGCACCAGCCGCGGCGGCCATTGGAGGGTGAACCAATGGCAAAGGAAGACCTTTCTCTCTCTCTCTCTCTCACTCTCCACTCTGTCTGTCAAAAAAAAAAAAAAGTATTACAGGCTCAGAAATTGCTGTTGGAGAAGGAGTTTATAAGTAAAATATGTTAAAATATAACCTGGGTGCTAGGATGGAGTCATTAGCATCAATATGGATTAGTTGTTTTTATGTGCAAATAGAGAAAAATGGAATCAAATAATTATTGCATATATCAGCATGAAACATGATGTGCATATATATTCTGTAAGTAAACAATGACACCACAGTAACAGTGCACACACCTGGTGTCAATAAAATAGTTCCTTAAGCCAATTCTCCAATAAGAGGAACCAACTCATTACATCTTATATTAACCTGATCAAGGAATACACAAAATTAACTTAAGGAAGTTTTGGTGCCAGACCATAAGTAAGCAGACATATTAAAAGATAATATAAAGAGTTTACCAGAGCTGACCATAGAGCTGATGATTGGCAAAATTAGAATAATTTGAGCAAAACAAATCAGTTGACATTTGTTATAACACCACAAATGAAATAAGCATCTGTGAGTCAATACTGACAAAAATGAAGAACCAAAGAAATAACTAAATAATGAGAAAGCAACAAGTGTTCCTTATGCAAGAATTCCAGTGAATACATTTAGGAGTGAGAGAAACAGAAAAATCACTATTACTTTAGCACAGTTAAAATTCCTGAAGGCAATATCTTCCAATAGCTACACAAAATAAGTTGGTGAATGTCTAAACTGAAACAAAATATTTGCATAATCTCAAAATAATTTCTTCAAAATATTTCATAATTATAATGGTAAATGAGGTAGATAATTCAGACAGACATGATTAATGGCAAATTATACAAGTTAACATCACCAGAAAAACAAATATGTATCAATTACCCTCAGATAAAATATACTGAGAGGGGCACATTACCCTTTTCATATTTTCCTCAGCAATGAATTACTTTCAAATACTTTAAAAGAGAGTATTAGCTGAGTCAAATTGAAGAGAATTGTGACTATGTAACTAACCAATCTAAGAGTGTTAAGATTTGGAAAAACAAAGAAAGATTTTAAATGCATGGCTGGTTAAAACAACCTAAGGCTATATGACAAGTAAAAATGCATGGGATTTTGAATTGGATCCCAGAACAGCAACAAGACATCATGAGAAACCATTGAAATCTGAGTAAGTCTGTGTTTCATTAAATAGTGCTGTGGCATGTCACCTTAAATTTTTATAAGTATGTCAGTTATATAAAATACTAATCTATGTAGAAGCTGGGAGAAAGGTAAACAGAAATTCTGTTTCCTATTTTAGCACCTTTTCTGCAAGTTAAAAATTATCAGAAATGTGGAAATAAATAGTTAAGACAGATGTTAAATAAGCATGAAAATTTAGAACAATGGGGTACAAATGATAACTACCACCTCCAATTAATGAAACAGTCTGCAACATTGTTCTTTATTTTGCTAAAGCTTTTCTTACAAAAGGGAAACTTTTTTAAAGAAATAATCTGGCTCATTAGGAGACTATGTAAAAATGAATAAGCTTATAAACTTTATTATTACCTGCTATAATAGCTTGTTATATGTAATTAGAATATTGCAAACCGCTAATGAAAAAGGAGGAGAAAGGCTTCAAGGACTTTCTGGTATAAGCATGATAAACACACTGGCGCATCATTGTATCAATAGGAATTGCTTTAGCATGGGTATGCAGAACAGACTCTAGAAACTGTTTCATAAGGATGTTTGGCAGATGAACTCATAGTGTATGTGTGGTAGTGTAGGAGATATTCTGTTAATAGACCAGTAGTTTTAACAGCTGACATGTTCAGAAAACATAATGGTCCATCATATCAATGATCAGTGACCTTAAAGTCTATAAATACACACTAACTGGCTTTTGTGGCAAGAATCTGCAAGCTAAAGAGTGCCCAAGAACCATAACTTGCAAAGGCACAGTCCTTAAATATAACTACGTGATGGACTGTGACTGCTAAGAATGAGCCGTCACCGTCTACTACATCAGTAATCGGCATTGTTAATATTCATGCTAGTTGCACTGCAAAATTCCCCATACTTGCCAGGAAAGAAAAAATACATTCTTTGTCCTCTTGTCTAAGTTAGTTTCAGGAAATGTATTATAAGATTTTAGTAATAATGTCTACCAAAAAAAAAAAGAGCTATAGAATTTTAAGTATAAAGAAAGAATTTGTGTTCAGAACTATTTCTTGCATATTGGGATGATCCACACAAGATTATATGACCCTAATCTGGCAATTTCCAGGATAGATTATTCCATTTTCTGCCTAAATTTTGAGCAAGTTAACATTTTTTATTTAAAAAATCATAAAAATGTCATAAACATGGGAGAATAATGGTAACTTTGTTGAACAAGGACATCAATGTGAAAGGTACATGTATTTTATATACATATGTAGAGAGATACCTTTGTGAAATGGAAGAATAATGGCAACTATGTTAAGCAGGAACAAACATCAAAGAAATTTACCTCAGTTTTCTTGATTCATACACCAAAAAAAAAAAATGTTTTCTCACAGGTTGTTTAACATTGTTTCCCAATTCCTTTCCATCTGTTATACCATTTTCACAATTTTTCCTAAAGTTAAAAGTAAAGTACTAGGAAAGTGTGAGTTTGTGACAATTATATTCCTGCAACCCATTTTTTTAAAGATTTTATTTATTTTATTTGAGAGGTAGAGTTACAGACAGTGAGACGGAGACACAGAGAGAAAGGTCTTCCTTTCGCTGGTTCACTCCCCAAATGGCCGCAATAGCCAGAGCTGCATGATCTAAAGCCAGGAGCCAGGAGCTTCTTTCTGGTCTCCCATGCAGATGCAGGGGCCCAAGCACTTGGGCTGTCTTCTACTGCTTTCCCAGCCCACAGCAGAGAGCTGGACCAGAAGTGGAGCATCTGAGGGTAGAACTGGCGCCCCTATAGGATGTTGGCTCCACAGGTGGAAGATTAACCTACTGCGCCACAGCGCTGGCCCCAACTCATTGTTTTGAACTGCAAATATTATACACATATATAATCACAAAACATCAATATACAGGCATTATGGTGAATAGTCATAGTAAAAAAAGGCTGGCATTTTCAAAAACACTGAGATTAGCTGTTTAAGGAAACAAAATGGAGTTATTCTGAGGTATATGCTTAATTTCCCTCACTAGTTCTTAAATATAAATATCCAAACTGCATCACAAATTACCCATCCCATTAAAAAAAGTGTGATATGATATGATATGTTAAAGCATACATGTAAAAGAGTAGATAGAATAATAGAATAGACAATAACAAAAAAGTATGGAATAAAGTAGCATGAAAATAATTATAAAGCAAAAATAAGAGAAACTATCATTTATTTTTAATATAGCATTGCATTAAATAATTAATTTTTATGGAAGGAAAATTGCTTTCATCAGCTTATCCTTCTAAATGATTAAATATAACATCATCATGTCACAAGCTTGCTTTTAGTAATATGGTAAAAGCCACTTGACTACAACATCTTGATAAATAATTTAATGATATTACCTAAAATTGTGTGTTGAGCATGCTAAATTAGATGTTAAGAATTAAAGCCATTTGCAGAGTAAAAGCATATAAGCTGCTTCTTCTGCCCTGAATAATACTTGAGTATATATAAAACATTGTTAAGTTGACAAACGTAAATGTCATTGGAAAATATAAAAAAAATTAAAGTAGGAATTATAACACAAAATGTAGTTTTTTAAGTAACAAATTGCTTTAACTAAAAGTAATTAAATGAACAGTGGAATTTGGAATCAAAATAACTGAATTTCAATCGTAAATTGTATGATGTGTAGAATAAAAATATTTTGTTTTCTTTTCCTTAAAATTTAATTATTTAATTGATAGAGGCAGAGGGGAATGAGAGATAGAGGGAGGGAGGGAGGGAGAAAGAGAGATTTGGATGACTTCTCAAATGATCACAAGACCCCAGGCTGGGCCAGGCTGAAGCTAGGAGCCAGGAACCCCAAATCAGACACTTCAGTGGCAGAAACCGAAGTCTTTGGGATATCCTTCCCAGGTGTATGTAGGCAGCCATATTAGAAGTGTGTTAGTGGGAACTCAAACTGTACTTCAATATGGGATGCTGATGTTTTGAGGGGTGGCTTAACCCACTGTGCCACAATGGTGGTCCCCAGATTTGTTCTTTTTAATCTCTAAGTTGTCTTCTGGGGTAGAAAAATAATGTTTGGGAATGCACATCCGTTATATAAGATCTTACTAATATTACTTATTATAGTACTGTCACTGATTTTTTTTTATTTTGAATAAAGTATAATTTGGAAATTGGTATGTAGAGTTCTGTGGGCTTTGGCAAACACTGCCAGACTTATGACATAGGACAATTCAAATAGTCCCTTGTGCAATTCCTCTGAATTCAACCCCGGGTCTACTTTGCTGCCTTTTAATTTGCTTTTACTAGATGGCATATAAATCTACTGGTCAACAAAAACTCCTCTGCGTATAATTTTGAGTCTGGCTTCTCTCACTAAGCCAAATGCATGTAGGAAAGATCCATATTTTCCCTGTATCCGTGGTCTGCTTTTTTTAATTAATCAGTAATATTCCAAGTATTCCATACCATTTATAAACCAGAATGTTATTCACCAGGTGACTATAAAAAGATGTCATAAATGTTAACATGTAAGACTTGTGTGATCATAAGTTTTAATCTATTTCAAGTAATATAGAGGGGTATAATACTCCTAACATGTGTATGTTTGTTCCACAAAAAACTTCCAAAACTGGTTGTACCAGTTTACACTCTCAGCAGTATTATGAGAATTCTAGTTGCTCTGAATTCTTCTTAGCAGATGATGTTGTAGCTGGTTATTAGTTTTAATTGTTTTGTGAGGAAGCTGAATTTTAGTAGGTGTGCAGTGGTGTCTCATTGATTTTTACATTGTATTTCTTGAAAGGCTAAGACTGTTGAGCGGCTCTTCATATGCCTAATTTGTCATTTATATATCTTTTTTTTGAAGTTTTTACTCAAATGTTTTGCCCATATATTTTTGTTGAATTTTGAGAGTTCTTTATATATTCTGGATATAAGTCCTTCTATAATAAAATGACTTGTAATTATCTCATTTTCTCAAGAGTGAATTACCTTTGGCACAGCAGAAGTTTTGATTTTGTAGTACAGTTTATTTTCTTCTTTAGGGATTCTAATTTTGATATTGTATTTCATTTTATTTTACTTAATACAAGTTTACAAAATTTTTTCTTTTCTGCTCACTTCAATGACTTTAGATTTTATAATTAGTTCTATGATCCATTGAAGTAATCTGTCACGATCTTGATCTTGTGAGGTCAAAGCCAAGATATATTTATTTTGTTTTTGCATATGAACACTTAATTGTTCATCCACCACTTTTTGAGATGATTTTTCTGCCACTGACCTCTTTTTATAATTCTCTTAATTTTGTTGACTTTCTTCATGAGTCTGCTTATGGAAGTTTTCTGTTCCATTGAATTCTGTGTTTATCTTTTCACCAATACCAAACAACCCTGACTACTTTCATGGTAAGTCTTGGAGTGTGGTGAGTCCTCCTTGCCCTTATGTATCCGAATTGTTTTTATTCAAATTTCTTTGCCAATTTTCAGTATTCTGCCTTTCCATATCAAGTTTTAAAAAAGTGTATTGATACAAAGTTTATTGATGAAAGAGTGGCTAGAATTTTGATTGGAGTTAATAAGTCTACAGATCAAAATATGGAGAATTGGCATTTAATAATACTGACATTTTTGCCAAACCATAAACCATGTGCACCTCTTTATTTGACTTCTTTGATGGCTTTCACTAGTGTTTTGAAGCTTTTTATATTTACTATATTTTATATGCTAGTACATTGTTGACCATATTTTTATAAGTAAATGTGAGGGCCAATATTGGTATCCCATATAGACACTGGTTAGAGTTTCAGCTGTTCCCCTTCTGATGCAGCTGTCTGATATGGCTGGTAAAGTAGTGGAAGATGGCCTAAGTGCTTGGGCCCCTGCACCCACGTGGGAGACCTGGAGGAAGTACCTGGCTCCTGGATTCAGATTGGCACAGCTCTGGCCTTTGAGGCCATCTGGAGAGTGAACCAGTGAATGGATCTCTCTTGCTCTCTGTCTCTGCCTCTCTGTAACCCCACCTTTCAAAAAATAAATAAATCTTAAAAAAAAAAAAAGTAAATTTGAAAGATGGGATCTGTTTTTTTTTTTTTTTCCCTTCTTGCAATATCCTTCCTTTCCTGGATTTTGTGTTAGGCAATGCTGGTCTCATGCTGTATGTTGGGAAATGCTCCTTTCTCTTACATTTTGTGAAATGCATTGTGTAGAACTGGTAGTTTATCTTTCTTAATTATTTGACAGAATTTACCAGTGAAACTTCCTGACCCTGAACTTTTTTGTTGGATGATTTTAAATTAGTAATTACAATATTTTAGTAAATTATTCTATTTATGATCATCAATTTTTAAGTTAGTATCCACAGTTTAAAGAATATTCCAGTTTGTTTTCAAAACTAACAGAATCAAGTTGTTTTTAGTATTGCCTTATTATCCATTTAATATTTGTGTTGGCCATATTGATACCTCATTTTCATTATGGAAATAGTAATGTGTGTCTTTCTTCATTTTACTTGTCATTCTGGCCAGACATGTGTTACTTTTATTCATCTTTTCCAAGAACTTGCTTTTGGTTTGTTAAGGTCCTCTATTGTAATTCTGTTTTCAGTTTCAACAAGTCATGTTCTTTATCCTTCCATTCCTCTTGTTTGCTTTAAGTATAATTTGCTCTTATTTTGCTAGTTTTAAAATGCACTATTTTGCTGCTGATTTGAGACTTTTTTATTTTGCAAAATTTCACTTAATGATGTAAATTTCCCTATAAGCATTTTAGTTGTATCTTTCATATTCTTATATATTATATTTTTGTTTTCATATACTCTAAAACAAATTTTAACTTTCACTGAGATTTCCTAAGTTAAATATGTTTTTTACTTGCCAAATATTAGAATTTCAAGATATTTTTTCTGATTTTGATTTCTAGTCCAGTTCTGTGTTGGTTCATTCAAAGACATGCTTTGCATGAATTATTTTAAATTTATTAAGTTGGGGTTATGATTCTGAATATGATATACTGTGGTGTCCATATAACTACCACTTATAAAAAATATTTATTTGCTTGTTTGTTTGAAACATAGAGTGATAGAAGGAGAGGCAGAGGCAGGCCAATAGAATTGAGGGGGGGAAGGGAGGGAGCGAGAAAGAGAGGGAGATAGATAGAGAGAGAGAGATATTGATCTTCCATCCCCTGGTATATTCCCAAAATGATCACAACATCCAAATCTGGGCCATGCAGAATCCAGGAGCCAGGATCTCCATTCTGGTTTGCCACATAGGTTATACGGGTTCAGGTATTGAGCCATTATCCACTGCCTTCTCAGGCCCTTTAGTAGAAAGCTGGATTAGAATCCATGCAACTGGGACACAAATCAGCACTCTCATATGGGTAGTAAGCGTTGTAAGTGGTGGCTTAATCTGCTGTTCCATATAAGGTTGTCCTCTTGTAGTGTTATCACTTTTAGAAACATATATATATATATATATATATATATATATGTATATATACACACACACACACACACACATATATATATATATACATATATATATAGCAATTAGTTTGAAAATGTTGCTCAGTTCCATCTCCCTAATGCTTTTCTGTCTACTTTTATCAATTATTAAATTTGTTGAAGCTATCAATTATATATGGGTTTGCCCATTGTTATTTTTAGTTCTATTAATTTTTTTAAGATTTATTTATTTATTTGAAAGTCAGAGTTACACAAAGAGAGGAGAGGCAGAGAGAGAGAGAGAGAGAGAGAGAGAGAGAGAGAGAGAGGTCTTCCATCCACTGGTTCACTCTCCAAAGGGTCTCAACAGCTGGAACTGTGCCAATCCGAAGCCAGGAGCAGGGAGCTTCTTCCGGGTCTCCCATGCAGGTACAGGGGCCCAAGGACCCGGGCCATCTTCCACTGCTTTCCCAGGCCACAGCAGAGAGCTGGATCAGAAGTGGAGCAGCCAGGTCTCGAACCCATATGAGATGCAAGCGCTTCAGGCCAGGGTGTTAACCCACTGCGCCACAGTGCTGGCCCCTCTATTAATTTTTTTCTTCATGTGGTTTGAAGTTCTGTTTTCAGGTGTGCATAGCTAAACTCTAGGAAGGTTATATATTCCTTGAGAGATAACTACTTTATCATTGTTTAATGTTTTCCCTTGTTTCTGATAACATCTATTGTTTTGAAATGTTTGTCTCATATTAATATAACCGCTCCAACTTATGTTTTACCAGTGTCTGCCTTATATATAATATATATGAGATTTTATTTAATTGCATATATGGGCTTTTTATTTTTAATATCCTGTTATCCTGCTTTTAGCCTATGTAATCTTGCTATATTTTCCCCATAATATTAATTATGCTGACTTCATGTGATATTTGTGAGATGCAAATAAGTAATATATGCAAAGTTGAAATGTAGATAGTATTTATTTAATATTCCTGAAATATAGATAGTATTTATTTAATATTGCTAATATTACTTGTCTAAAAGTATAGTCCATTTGATGGTATCAGGTTGTAGATTTAGATCTTTAATCCATGTTAAATGGATCTTTGTGCAAGGTGTAAGTTAGAGGTCTTGCTTCATACTTCTGCATGTGGAAACCCAGTTTTCCCAGAACCATTTGAGGAATAGACTGTTCTTGCTCCAGGAATTGATTTTAACTCCTTGATCAAATATAAGTTGGTTGTAGATGTTTGGATTGATTACCGATTGACTATTAGAGAACATCGGAAAAACCCTGCAAGATATAGGCACAGGCAAAGACTTCTTGGAAAAAAAAACCCAGGGACACAGGCAGTCAAAGCCAAAATTAACAATTGGGATTACATCAAATTGAGAAGTTTCTGTACTGCAAATGAAAGTCAGAAAGGTGAAGAGGCAACTGATAGAATGGGAGAAAATATTTGCAATTATGCAACTGATAAAGGATTAATAACCAGAATCTACAAAGTGATCAAGAAACTCCACAGCAACAAAACAAACAGCCCTCTTAAGAGACGGACCGAGGACCTAAACAGACATTTTTAAAAAGAAGAAATCCAAATGACCAAACGACACATGAAAATATGTTCAGGATCATGTTTAATGACTCCTGATTTATGGTCAAGAAAATTCTACTTTCTTAGTGGAACAATTATTAATAGCCACATTAAGTTTACAGGAAGAAGCTGTGGTTTGACTATAATCTATTTTCATATATTATTTTCATCTGACTGTTCATGACTCATCATTTTATACATCAACTTTAGGTCAAATGGAGGCAGCTCTCTAAATCAAAAGTCTCCCTATTGGTTATTCAGAGTGAAAAACATTTAGATGAATTTTCAGCTGGAGAATTTCCTCTTTCTACTTACCATTATTTTATTTAAGATTTATTTATTTATTCATTTATGTGAAAGTGACTAAGAGGTGGAGAGACACAGAAAGAGATCTCTGGTTCACTCACCAAATACATCCAGTAATCTCTGTCAGGCCAGGCTAAAGTAGGGAGTCAGGAATTCCATTTTGGGCTCCTACATAAATGGCAAGGGACCAAGTACTTAGACCATCAACCTTTGCCTCTTTAGGTGCATGAACAGGAAGCTATCTTTGAAGTACAGCAGTCAGAGCTCACACAGTCACTCTGATACAGAAACCCACATTGCAAATGGCAGCTTAATTTGCACCAGCCCTCGTACTAGCCTTTAAACTAACAACAGTTGGCTCTTGAGACAGAAAGTAAAAGACAGCTGGAATAATGTTTTACTGAGGTGAGTTCCCAGGAATATGAAATATAATAGTATTTTGAAAATAAACTGATTGCTACTTGCCATACTGTAATTTGAGCATTGGTGGTTGCTGGGAATTTTAATTCTTTTTCACTCATAAATATCCATAATTTGCTTTCCAAAGTCATTGCATCCATTTTGGTTACTTATCCAGGAATTGGTGAGTCAGATAGAAAGTAAAAAATGCCTCTCATATTGAAATTTGAAATGTGTATCAATGGTAAATACAATTCTTGACATAATATGTGTGCTTTTTCACATAATACTTTAATAGGGCAATGGTTGAGATGTCTATTGCACATCATTTTACCTTAAGTTTTAGGTTTAATTTTCTTCTCAACTCAGATAATTACAGACAAGTAGGAGTAAATATGCCTGAGAGTATGGTTTGTGTTAATCAGAATTTGTTTCTCCCATGAACTAAAGGCATATAAATCAGTAATTGAATATTCAGGGTAAGTATCAGGAAGATTATACCAAAAGATTCAAGTTCCAAGTAATTGCCATGTTACTCACAGTGTGAAAACAGAGCAACTATGTGCTTCTTCCTTTCCAAATGAAAGTTATACTCACATTAGTCGCTAGCTTTTCTTATTTACTTCTCTTGAATCAAAGGGATTCCAATTGTGGTGCCCTGTGAATGGAAGATAATACTGCTATTTGTTTTCATTAAACTTAACTTAGAGAGTCACTATGGAGTCCAGAAACAAGAAATAAAGAAATAATTAAACAGAAGATTTAGTTACTGAGTTTTGTGAGCCATAACTCCAAAAAAGTAATCAGAGGACCAAATTGTAATATATTAATAATGTGGATGGCTTATTGTTTTTTGCAACACTTTTGTCATTTCTTGCTTATTCAGGTAAAAAAATCATAATAAAAACAAATCATGATTTTGCTTCTGGAAATGAGCTTCTCTTTTTTAAATATTTATTTTATTTATTTGAAAGACAAAGTTACAGAGAGGTAGAGACTGAGAGAGAAGTCTTCCATCGGGTGGTTCATTCCCTAGATGGCTGCAATGGCCAGAGCTGTGCTGTTACAAAGCCAGGGAGCCAGGAGCTTCCTCCAGGTCTTCCATGCGGGTGCAGTGGCCCAAGGACTTGGGCCATCTTATACTGCAATCCCAGGCCATAGCAGAGAGCTGGATCGGAAGTGGAGCAGCCAGGACTCGAACCGGCACCCATACGGGATGCCAGCACTTCAGGCCAGGGCTTTAACCCACTGTACCACAGCACCAGCCTCTGGAAATGTACTTCTTTCATAATTAATCTGCTGGCTTATGATTTTGACCTACTATGCTTCATTATAAAAGTCACAAGGGTGATTTTTTTAAGGACTTATTTATTTATTTGAAAGCCAGAGGAGAGACAGACAGAGAAAGAAAGAGAGAAAGATACCTTCCATCCACTGGTTCACTCCACAGATCTCTACAATGGCCAGAGCTGGGCCAGGCTGAAGCCAGGAGCCAGGAGCTTCTTTGAGACCTTTCATTTGGGTCTTTCATTTGAGAAGAGGCCCAGGCTCTTCTCAGGAGATCAGCAGGAAATGCACTAGCTGGATCTGGAAATGTCACCCATATCGGATGCTGGCATTGCAAGTGGCGGCTTTACCAGTTACACCACAGGCCAGATCCGCAAGGATGATATTTGAAAACAAAATTGGACCATGTGAATCCTCAGCGTACAGAGGCAGCAACGGCATCCCGTCATCTGCAGAATAAATCTCCCAAATTGGCTCAACCAGACCTCAAGCCGAATCTCCCACGCATGACCTTCGTTTGCCTCTCTGATCTCTAATCCAATGGTTTTTCACTTGCCTACATTTGCTTAATTGCCCTTTATTTTGTGACTCACACATACATGCCACCAAATTACTCCTTCTGGCTTACATGCCCTCTTCCTGGAAATATCTTCTCTCAAGTGTTGGCATATTTATTTCCCACAAAATGGGTTCCAGCCTACAAATAAATCAATTCAGTTAAACCTGCCTTCCAGTTTCAGTGTATCATGTTACTGTTTCTTTTTTTCTTTTTTTTCTTTTTTTTTGACAGGCAGAGTGGACAGTGAGAGAGAGAGACAGAGAGAAAGGTCTTCCTTTTTGCTGTTGGTTCACCCTCCAATGGCCGCTGCGGCTGGCGCACTGCACCGATCCAAAGCCAGGAGCCAGGTGCTTCTCCTGGTCTCCCATGCGGGTGCAGGGCCCAAACACTTGGGCCATCCTCCACTGCACTCCGGGCCACAGCAGAGAGCTGCCCTGGAAGAGGGGCAACCGGGATAGAATCCAGCGCCCCAACCGGGACTAGAACCCGGTGTGCCGGTGCCACAAGGCGGAGGATTAGCCTGTTAAGCCACGGCGCCGGCCTCATGTTGCTGTTTCATTTTCTTAACAGTACTTCTCACAATGAAACAATACCTCATTTTACTTGCTTTTTTTTTTTCTTTTTCACCACATTGCAGTGTTTGGTCTAAACATGAATGAATCAAGGTAAGAAAATATTTTGTGAAGCTAAATCAGAGCTCCGGTTGGTTTAGTCTTTATGGAAAATTATTGTCCACAAAAGAAATTAAATTTGGGGCCGGCGCCGTGGCTTAACAGGCTAATCCTCCGCCTTGCGGCGCCAGCACACCGGGTTCTAGTCGTGGTCTGGGCGCTGGATTCTATCCCGGTTGCCCCTCTTCCAGGGCAGCTCTCTGCTATGGCCTGGGAAGGCAGTGGAGGATGGCCCAAGTCCTTGGGCCCTGCACCCACATGGGAGACCAGGAGAAGCACCTGGCTCCTGCCATCGGATCAGCGAGATGCGCTGGCCGCAGTGGCCATTGGAAAGTGAACCAACGGCAAAAAGGAAGACCTTTCTCTCTGCCTCTCTCTCTCTCACTATCCACTCTGCCTGTCAAAAAAAAAAAAAAAAAAAGAAATTAAATTTATCCTTAGAAAGTTTACATACTCAAATATTTTCACCACATGTATGAAAACAGTCACATGACTGGCGTCGCATCTCAATAGGCTAATCCTCCTCCTGAGGCGCTGGCACACAGGGTTCTAGTCCCGGTCAGGGCGCTGGATTCTGTCCCGGTTGCCCCTCTTCCAGTCCAGCTCTCTGCTGTGGCCCGGAAGTGCAATGGAGGATGGCCCAAGTAATTGGGCTCTGCACCCGCATGGGAGACCAGCAGAAAGCACCTGGCTCCTGGCTTCAGATTGGCACAGAGCCAGCTGTAGTGGCCATTTGGGGAGTGAACCAGCTGAAGGAAGACCTTTCTTTCTGTCTCTCTCTCTCTCTCTCACTCACTGTCTATAACTCTACCTGTCAAATAAATTAAAAAAAAAAAAAGAATGAAAAGGGAAAGAGAAGATGAACGAGGAGAAGGAGGAGGAGAAAAGAAAGAGATCTGCTATCTGCTGGTTCACTCACCAAATGGCTGCAATGGTGCAACAGTTCAGGTGGGACAGGCCAAAACAAGGAACCAGGAGCTTCTCCTTGGTCTCCTATATGGGTGGCAGGGTCCCAAATACTTGGACCATCTTCTGCTTCTTTTCCCATGCCATTAACAGAAAGCCGGATTGCAAATGGAGAAACTGGTTCATGAACTGGCACCCGAATGGATGTTAGTGTCACAGACAGTGGCTTTACCCACAAAGCCATAACCCTGGCCCCCGAAGTTAACACATTAGCTTACCCAAGTCAAATAAACAAGGACTGAAAGTTTAAGTCAGTCATACTTGTCTTTAAAACCTGTGCTTAAAACGGCAATTTTATAAGAATGATTTATTCATTCTATGAGTAACAGAAATAAAATTGAAGTCATTTTATTATTGTCAAGGTTCATAGCTGTTACGGATTTATCAACTGGAAAGTTTCCTATCACCATATTTTATGGACTAGGTAGCAAAAACCTTGCAGAAGAAATGCAAACGGTTCCATTTACTTTATCTCCTTTTGCTATCAAACCAGGTCTACCTACAATAGGTGATACTGAAAATGTTAGCATATATTGTTAAGACATCAGTAATCAAAACTGCAGGTATCTTAGGTCTGATAACAATACACATGACTATTCTCTTTCCGGATTCCTATCCTGGTAATAGAGGAGGAGGAGGACGATTCACATGTGACAGAGAACTTCAGTTTTGGCTATTTTTTAACAGGAATTTTCAAAGAACTAAAATAATATGAAGTATTTCATATAACGGTTACTAAAAACATATATAGTCCTTCACAGTTATGCTGAAACTTAGAATAGAAAGTACTATGTACAATTTCATAAATATTTGTACTTTTTTTTTAAAAAAAGAGGGAGAACCGTTTTCCTCAAATTATGTAAATTTTATTAGTACAAATTAAATTTTGATCTACATTCACTGTTCTTTAACCAACATTGTTGCCTGTCTCAGGTGAAAAAAATGCAATATTTACTTGGAACCTAGATGAAAGCAAATAACAGAAAACCCTCTTTAAATGAAGATGAAAAATTTAATATTTTGCTCTTGCAAGATTTACTAGAGACAAGAACAGTAACATGGCAAAAACAGTAATCTTTGTAGGAAAAGTGTCAGCCAGGAGTAATTTGTATATTTGACGACACTTGGCAAGTGATTGCTTTTTGCTAAAATCATACAACAAAGCACTTAATTATTTTCATTGCATAAAGACTTTTGTAATGTTCTAATTTCCCTTCAAAATTCTCACATTAGTGTGTACTCCCTTGTACTTAATTATGTAAAATCTCTCAATTTTGGGACTTATGAGAACATGAATGTGCCTAGAGAAAGTGTGAATTGGGGTTAAGTCTTCATGAAAGCCACATGGATGTGTCATGGAGTAAATGTTTGCTGACCTGACTCCTCACTGTGAGAGTGAATTCCCAGACTACAAAATGGTGTGTGTGTGTGTGTGTGTGTTTCAGAGCATGATACAATAAAGAGGAAAGGAAATTTAACTGGAACCTAATTTTAATGTTTGTGTACTTGCTTTGATTGGATAAACTGAAACGATAATATGAAGGAAATGTATAATGTGAAGCGAAGATATAATTTACTCTTTGTAGAAAGTGGAATGATTTTACTACTAAACCTGCAATTAATTTTATAAAGAAATGATTGCAACTCAAGAAGGTGAAAAAAATGTTTGGGGGTTCTTGAACAAAAGGTTTTATTCTCTGAGTGAGAATTATTGAATACATAAAGTACCCCTCTTATTTTATTTTTTTAAAAAATTAGAAGTTCTCAGAACTTTCAATTATTTTAAATTAATTGTGATTTTGTCATAAAACATTTATTTCTTGAGTGGGTTTAGCCTAGTGTAAAGGTGCCATGTCATACTTCAGATTTCTTGGATTCAGTTCCAAGCTCAGGATCCTGACAATTTCCCTCCAATGCAGACTCTAAGAGTTAGAGGTGATGACACAAGTTGCTGGGTCACTGCCTCCTACAGGGAGAACTGTATTGTTTGGCTCTGTTTCCAGCCCGGGCACTGCCCCAGCCATTGTGGGCATTGTGGGAGTGAACCCCTGGATGGAAGCATACTATTTCTGTCTCTGTCCTTGTCAATCACATTTACCTCTATTAGAAACGTGAATAAATTAAAGTCTTGAACTTCCACTTGTTATCAGGGGTAATTTGAAACATTGCCTTATCATAATTTTTAAATGTATTTAAGTGGATGCATTTTTATATCATGATTACAGAATATTATAAATCTTTAGCATAGATGATTGTTATCAGCGTAAACAAAATAGAATCTAAAGAACAAGTTGTAAGTGTTCATGTTCATTCCAGGAGAAGCATTGGTTTCCAAAGCGCAGGCCAATGCACCTCAGAACAGAAGTAGAGGCTAGGGGTTGTGCTTTCTTCTTGCCTGAGGCCCATCCCATAATTATGTCTTCTGTTCCATCGTTTAATTTCTGGTGTGCAGAATTTGCCAAAAGCATAGATGGAGTTCAAAACTGTTATATTTTCTGACTCTCTGAATTTTCTAGTTATTAAAAAATACTTACTAAATTGGCATGTAATGATTTTAGGAGTTGTTTTTCTGGAAGTATTGGACAATTTAAGCAGGCAATCATAGTTGAATCTTTAGTTTTTCTTTTCATTGAATAAAAAATATTTTCTCAAGGAAAATAAAATAATTGCATACACTGACCAGATATTGAATATAAACTTCATACATAAAATGCCAAACAAATGATATACAAGTTTTTTTTTTTTTTAACAATTATGTATTGTTTCATTATATTTTCTGGGTATATAGCTATTGTAGAAAAGATAAATAAATGGAAAAGAAACTGACACCATCTTCCAAAGAGCCTATAAACTAATTAGGCTGATACAGTTAGACATAGTAATATGAAATTCATTATCATGTTTCTTCATTTATAAAATTTATTTAAAATAATGAAAATATTAGGTTAAATAGTATACTAATTATTCACAGAAAACTGCCTGCCTATAGAAATTAGAGGCAAATTATATGCTTGTTAAAAATGTCACATGTATATGTCTTTGAGCAAGATAACTTGCATATTTCTCCCGTTTCAAGAATTGTATTCTGCTGAACACACTACAAGCAGATATTGGAACTGAAGGATGGAGACAGTGTTGTGACACAGCAGAGTAAGCTGCAGTTTGCAGCATCCCATATGAGAGTGCCATTTTACATCCCGGCTGCTCCACTTCCAATCCAGCTTCCTACTAATGCACCTATGAAGGCTTTGGGTTGTGGTCAAGTAATTTGACCCTTGACACACATGAGAGTGTCCCAGATGGAGTGCTTGGCTGTTGGTTTCAGTCTGGCCAAGACCTGATTGTTTTTGATAATTTGGGAAAAGAAGCAGCTGATGGAAGATGTATTCTCTCTCTCTCTCTCTCTTCCTCTCTCTCCCTCTCTCTCTGCCTTTCAAATAAGTAAATAAATCTTTTTTTTTTTTTTTTTTTTTTTTTTTTTTTTTTTTTTTTTTAAGTGAAGGGGAGGCCAGTGTTGTGGCTCAGTGGGTTAAGCAGCCACCTGTGAAGATGCGAGCATCCCATATCAAAGTTCAGGTTTAAGTTACTACTCTGCTTCTAGTCCAACTTCCTGATAAAAAGCCTAGGAAAGCAGGGACGATGGCCCTAGAACTTTGGCACCTGTCACCCATCACATGTTATACAGCAAAAGGAAATAAAATTTGCATTCCCCTTGTTAATGTTGCATTATTCACAATAGCAAGGATATGGAAACTAGCTAAGTGCCCATCAATGAACTGAAGAATAAAAACACACAGACACAATTGAATACTAAATTCAAAAAGGAGAATTTCTGTCAACAACGTTATTGAATATGGAGAACATTATGCTAATAACCCAGGTTGAGAAAAGACCAAACTGCGTGATTTCATATGCATGTGGAAAATTGAATTAATAGAGGTTGGAAGCAGAATATGATTACCAGAGGACAGGGTGAGGGTAGAGGAGGGAGGTAATGGGGAATTATCAAGTGGTACAAAGTTTCAGATATACAGAAGGAATAAGTTTTAAGTATATGATAGGGTGATTATAGTCAATAACAGTAAATTTCAAACATTTCAAATTATAGGTAAGCAATGTGATGGCTGTTAAATACCTTGTATAATCATTTTTTTTTTTTTATTTGACAGGTAGAGTTATAGACATTGAGAGAGAGACAGAGAGGAAGGTCTTCCTTCTGTTAATTCACTCCCCTAATGGCTGCTACGGCCGGCGCTGCGCCGATCCGAAGCCAGGAGCCAGGTGCTTCCTCCTGGTCTCCCATGCGAGTGCAGGGACCGAAGCACCTGGGCCATCCTCCGCTGCCCTCCTGGGCTGCAGCAGAGAGCTGGCCTGGAAGAGGAGCAACCCGGACAGAATCTGGTGCCCCAACCGGGACTAGAACGCGGTGTGCTGGCGCCACAGGCGGAGGATTAGCCATGTGAGCAAGGGAGCCGGCCTGTATAATCATTTCACATTCTGTACATATATCAAAATACCACATTGCACCCTGTGAGTATATATCATTATAATTTAGCAAACAAAATAATTTCATAATAAAGGGAAAGACGGCTTCTTGAACTTCAACATTTCAGATCTTATAAAGGGGAGCAGATAGCATTCAGGGATTTATAAAACCAATAACTGTTTCACTCCTTTTAGATGGGTATATTTAGATGGCTTATAAAATACAAGCAGTTACTAAATCATGATTGACTCTGTATGCCCCAAATTGAACATTGCATATACCATGTTAGACAATAGAAGTGTGCATAATTTAAGATACAAATAAATTCATTTGTGATTTTGGGAAAAATAAAATCAACTTTGTTTATTTACTGTTTCATACCAACCAAAGGTGTTAGACCCCTTGAATTATCTGTATTGAATATATAAATGAACTCACCTAAATATAACATTCTCATATCCAACAGAAATAAATTCTCTATAGCATACCTAAATAAAAGCTAGATTAAGAACATTTATTCATAAGATTTTTGTCTACTTATGTTTGGCTTAAGAATTTATATGTACACAACCCTAAAACCACTATGGTAAAAATATTTGGGGAGAAGATATATTATAAATATTCAATTTATAATTCTCTATATTATATATATATTATATATTATTATGTACTATAATAATAAATAATAAAAGCTTATTTTTTATAAAAACATGGATAATATAGAAAGCCATAATGCAGAGAGTTAAAATATCATCTATGTTTTGTTTATTCAGACTAAAATTATAGATGCTTCTGCTATTTAAGCAAAATTATTATACATCACATATTATGCTTTATTTTTTATTTTGTTACCATAATTCCTTTGTATTAATATTATTTAAATTCATGATTTGATGGCTAAACAGAGATCTACAATATGTTATAAAATATTGTAATTTATTTCATCATTCTTCTACTATGAGTTTTTTTAGTTTTCAGCTTTTTCAAACTATAAATAATAACTTAGAAAACAACTTTTTACATGAACCATTTGCTATTTCTTTTGTAATTTTCTTTATTATGTTTTCATTAATATAAATATATGGTCTGTTGCTTCTGGATTTCAAAATTTCTTGTTTCCATTTCTTTTTTTTTTAAGATTTAATTATTTGAAAGGCAGAGTGATAGAGAGAGAGATGAAGAAAGAGGGGTGGGATAGTAAAGGGAAAGAGAGAGAGCTTTCATTCTTTGTTTGGTTATCTGGTTCACATTCCAAGTGGCTGTAATTGCCGTGGTTGGGCAAGGCAGAATCTAGGTGTCTGGAACTCGAATCTCGTCTACCACGTGGGTGGTTTCCCACGTGGGACCCCAGTACTTGGGCCATGTTAAGGTGCTTTCCTAGATGCATTAACAAGGAGCTGGATGGGAAAGGAATAGCTAGGCCTCAACCAGCACTCATGTTTGATACCCATAGAGTAGGCAGCAGCTTAATCCACTGTGCCACAACATCAGTCCCTTGTTTCCATTGTTATAGAAATGATAAAGTTTGTCAAATAGTATATCAGTCTTTCTCTACCTGTCTTTATCTCTTTTTTCCACTTCCCATCTCTTTCCCTAGCCTCTCTCTCTTTTTCAAAAACTTGGGGTAGGAAATGCAAATGAGCCAAATGGCCTTTTCTTATTTTTATTTATGGTATATAAGAATATGTAGTGGAATATTATTTTAATCAGTATTTAATATTGTCTTTTAATCAGAATGTTTATTTTTATGTGCAATGGTTTAGTTGAAAATCCATCATCATGGCAGCTGATTTCGATATGTCCTCTGTTGTTTCTTCTTGTATGTTTTTGTTGTATTATATTCTCTCTTCCTTGCCTTCTTTTCATGAATCAGTTTTTTAAAAAAAAGATTTATTTATTTATTTGAAAGGCAGAGTTACAGAGAAGCAGAGAGAGAGAGAGAGAGAGAGAGGGAGAGAGAAATCTTCCATTCGCTTCTTGTGGACTCCCCAGATGGCCTCAGTGGCCAGAGCTGTGCTCATCTTAAGCCAGGAGCTAGGAACCAAAAGATTCATCCGAGTCTCCCATGTAGGTGCGGGTGCCCAAGGACTTGGGCCATCTTCCACTGCTTTCCCAGGCCACAGCAGAGAGCTGGACCAGAAGTGGAGCAGCTGGGACTCGAACCGGCGCCCATATGGGCTGCCAGCACTGCAGACGATGGCTTTGCCTATGACAACACAGCACTGGCCCCATCAATTTTTTATTTGATTTTAATTATTTTAATTATTGAATTTCAGATATATCTCCTTGTGCCAGTTTCAGTGTTTCCTTGAGAATTTCAGATAATACTGTTGTAACATATCCCATTTTACAATGAACATTTTATTAAATATACTTAACAATATCAATGTCAGCTCATGTTAGAAAGTTTACACACCCCGTTATCAGTCTACACATGCTGCTCCTGAAATGTAAAATATTATACATATGAATTACCTGTTTATTATAATTTTAGATGAGATATAACGTGCCCTTCTTTTTCATTGCCTCCTGTATAGTTGCCTTGTATCCTCAGGAAATTGACCCCTGATGAATATCGAACTTTGTGGATGCTCAAGTCTTCTATAAGGAACGTTGCAGCAGAAGTTACATATAACTTACAGACATCCTCCTGTATATGTTAAACCATCACTGGATTACTTGTAATACTTAATGCAATGTAAATGCCATAAAATTATTGTTGTTTTTCAGATAGTTATGAGAAGAAACAAAGTAATTGAATGTTTAGTACAGACTTGAATGTATCATCCAAATATTTTTGATCTCTGCTTGGTTGAATCCATAGATGTAGAACCCATGAATACTGATGACTGATTATATTTAGCAAAATTTCAAATGTTGCCTAATGCACTTAATTCAAAGATAGCAACTGCTGTAAATATGGAGAAGGTAGATTGTTGCCAGAAAAAAAAAAATAGAGCCTGATTTTATAATTATGTAGCTCATGTTATAGTTTGGTTCATCTTTTCATCTCTGAACCAAATGTTAGGGTCACAGGGTTTCAGAAGTAGAATCTAGGAAGGCCTGTGCCATTGTCCCACCTTCACTGCAGAGAGATAGAGTTGGTCTCACCAGAATTCCATGGAATAGTTTTCCCCTTGGAGAGGAACAGCATTCTCTTTCTAGAGGAAGGTAGAGGAGAAGTGATGGACAGGTGAATCTCATGGATAAATATCATAATAGATGAGCAAAAATCAGCCAAGGGAGGTAATACTACAGTTTTCTCATCAGAATATGCTTTTGCACATTTACTCTTTTTTTTTTTTTTTTTAACAGGCAGAGTTAGACAGCGAGAAAGAGAGACAGAGAGAAAGGTCTTCCTTCCCTTGGCTCACCCTCCAAATGGCTGCTACATCTGGCGTGCTGCGCCGATCCAGGAGTGCAGTGGAGGCCCGGAAAAAGGAAGACCTTTCTCTCTGTCTCTCTCACTCTCTCACTGTCTAACTCTGCCTGTCAAAAAAAAAAAAAAAAAAAAAAAAAAAAACAAACTTAAAAAAAGAATTGACAGGGGCCGGCGTCGTGGCACAGTAAGTTAGTCCTCCACCTGGGGTTCTGGCTTCTGATATGGACAGCGATTCTGGTCCCAGCTGCTCCTCTTCCAATCCAGCTCTCTGCTGTGGCCTGGGAAAGCAGTAGAAGATGGCCCAAGTCCTTGGGCCCCTGCACTCATGTGGGAGACCTGGAAGAAGCACCTGGCTCCTGGCTTCAGATCGGTGCAGCTCTGGCCATTGCTGCCACCTGGGGAGTGAACAAACGGACGGAAGACCTCTCTCTTTGTCTCTCCCTCTCACTGTCTGAAACAATATCTCTCAAATAAATAAATAAAATCTTTAAAAAAAAGAATTGATAATATAGCTCAGAAGAATGTCTAAGACTAACTCCTATTATTAGAAATTCTAGGTATTTTCTTCACTGCCCCTGCACTTGGGTAAGTCTGCAGTTTTGGCAATGAGGTCAGTGCTTTTGTTTTTTAAGTAACTTAAATTATTGAGCTGTCATTTCACATGGGTTATTTTTGTTTCACTGACCTTACAGCTGTCAGCTTACTTTAACTTTTTTGCTTTCTGGAGTTTGGCTTCTCAGAAAGCTTCTCTCTCTCTCTCCATATATACATGTGTGTGTATATATATAATACAAATATATATGTATATAAAATTGTGACATATTTTATGTGTGAATAATAAGATCTGACAAGTTCTCAACCTCCCATGGGTAGCTTGTCTCCGTACATGTTTATTAAGATGACACACTCTACTTCAGTATATGGATTTGTTCCACAGCAGACTATACAGTATAAAATATATTTCCTTACTAAAGTAACTGCTTTTTCCTCCGGTATACACTACATATAATTTTTATGTATGTATGTACAGTCTTGAAATTTGATCCTAGCATGTATATACAACATGATATAACAGTTATCTCATCTTGTTACCACTTTTTTCTTCTTCTTCCTGTACTTAAATATTTGACATAACGTAGAGATTAAAATGCTTGTTTCCTATTTTGTTTATTTGAATCACATGTATTAAAGTTGTATCATGGAAAGTTTACTCATAGAGAAATACATAAATAAACAAACAAATAAAGTGGCTTACCTTTTCAACTAAATGTTGGTTACTTTCCATAGATAAAAAATGAAATACTATCTTCTTAAACATGTTATATATCTAAAATTTTAGTATTATTATAATGAGGCAAATATATTTTCATGACAATTACCACATTTCATGACAATTACTATAAATAGTAAATGAGAAAAGTATAGGTTATTGAAATTATAAAATTTAAAGAACAACTTAGTGTATGTGTGAACTTTAAATGAACACATATATATGATATGATTTTTATGTATCAATATGCAATATTATGTGAAATTTATTAGCTTACAGGTCATTACTACTGTATAACTAGCTAGAATATATAAGAAAAGTTTGAAGATTTGCTTGTTTATTCTAAAATATTCTAGGTACCGATAGCCCTAATACTTTGTCCTTAATTGTACTTTGCAGGGAATACTAATTTTTTATTTCATTACTAGGGATATTTTTTGTACCAATTAGAGAAAGCAGGCTACCTGCCAAATGCAGATATTAAAATCAACAGATATTTAATTTCCAGCTTTTCTTGCACCTGCAGTATAGGCAAGTAATGTCATCTACAAAACACATCCTTCCTTTTAGCAGATGGTAATGCATGAAAGAGCTCAGGAATGTGCTTTGAGAGAGAGAGTCACCATAGTTTTCCAATATCTGGATTCCAGACAACAGGAGCAATGTTGCCAGCAAGTCTCAGTGGCCTGTGTTTGCAGTGTTGGCAGCCATGACAATGCTTCGAGGTCAGAAGAGACTGCAGCAATGACTTCTAGGGACAGATTCCGATGTTCATTTTGGTGAGACTCCAGCTGTAATACCTCTGATCTTAGTTTTTCAATTATGACATGCATATATTCATTTTCCTTTTCATTAGCCACACTCTCCTACCTGGAGTTGTAACTAATAACCCCAACCAATCTGTAGTCAATAGGACCATGTTGTTTCAATGAACAGATGATAACTTCACGCTAATTTGGAGACTCTATTTCCCTTTGGCTTACAATTGATACAATATTTCTTTAATTATTTACACATATCAGTTAAGTTTCTTGATTATTGTTTGTTTAAAGCTCTTTCTTTATGAAGAAGTCACATCTAATGTCTCCTCATTATATTGTGAACATTCACAGTATATAAAGTCTATATGTATGAAATATCTCTTTTGGCCTTTTAACTATCCATAATAAATGTTATGTGAATAGTGAACAAAAAATACCAGTGGCATTTTAAATTATGATTTATCCTTAAAACATTGGTACAATTCATTTTGGAGCAATTTTCTAATTTTTTTGTTGTCATAATCTCATTGGTAAAACAGATTATGAAATGGAAAAGATGATCACCAAACTACGTATCATTGATTTTCAAAAAAAAAAAAAATAGAAAGTAACATTTAAATAAGCATGCTTTTAAATTATTTTCATTGCCTTTACTTTATTAAATCAATATACTGTTTTTTATTTAAGACTTGATAACCTCTTAAAGACTTTATGTTAAGCAATATTATATGAAGCCAATATGCTGGTCATAAATAAAAACTAAGCAAAATCATATTGGAAAATGATTTCAACAGTTAAAAATTATTTCAATATTAGAATTTATTCAAAGAGAGCACTGAATGTTAGTTAACAGCTTATTTGAAATGAATATGTATGTTAGAAAATGTGGGGGAGATGATAATCTAAATGGATTAAGGGAAACATGATTCTTAGGGCAACATTCACCAGTTGTGAATGGAGTGAGCAAGAGATAGAGGTTGTGTTATGGTGGAGTTGTGTTACCTGAGCTTTCTCCCTGTAAATTCATTTTGGATGGCTGCATCCTCTCTTAGCTCTTTTCATATCAGTGACTTAATGTGCTCCCCACAAGAGATTCAGCAACTGTTTTCTCCCCTTGCTTCTTGTGCTTTAAAGGGAAAATAGTGTCTAGCCATTGGTAGCTCTGAGATCTAGGGATTTCATTTGCTGGTTTCCATGAACCCATTTTATGGTTTTGCAAATAGCCCCTCATTTGTTATGATATATTAGTATGTTTATTATATTAATTGATAAGTTAGTGACACATTTATATTTATTAATAATTATTATCAAAAGCCTGACATAATACTATTGTTTCCTAGGCAGATGTATTATCTGTGTATGTTGGGAAAGAACAATTTAGATCTGCTGTAAAGACTTAAATAATCCAATACAATGCATTTTATATGGCTCCATTATTTTTGGCATTATTGAAACATTAGATAACTTAATTTTGTTCTAAAACAAGCCACAGTTAGTTCTGTTAGCTCTTTTTACAAGATTTATTAATTTACTTGAAAAGACAGAGTGAAAGAAAGGGTGAGACATGCACAGAGAAAAAGATACCTTCTTTCTGTTGGTTCACTTTCCTAATGGCCAAAAGATCCAGGGCTAAGCCAGGTCAAAACCAGGAGTCATGAACTCGATGCTGGTGTCAACACAAATGGCAAAGTGTCTAAGTGCTTCTTTCTGTCTTCTCAGATGCATTAACAGGCAGCTGGATCAAAAATAGGCAGCTGGGACTCTAACTGGCACTCTGATATGAGATGACAGCAACCCAAGCAGCAGCTTAACCCACAGAACTGGCTTCTACACCAAAATTACTTCAATGCAATGAAAATTATAATGCTGGAAATACTATCCAGATAAGCACACACACTCTGTATATAGATGCACATGAGAAACTCAATCATCATTAGGTGTCAGATTAGTCAGCAAGAAATAAGGAGGTATTAAGTTATCCCCTGCAAATTATAGTCACATTTTAAAATTAGACTCTAGGGGCAGGCATTAGGCACAACAATTAAGATACTAATTAGGTTGCCCACATCCCTTAATGAACTGCCTGAGTTCAAGTCCTGGCTCGACTTCTAGTTCCAGTTTCTGCTGACGTGCACCTGGAGAAGCAGCGGGTGATGGCTCAAGTAATTGTGTTCCTACCACCCACCTGGAATACCTGGATTGAGTTTTGGGCTCCTGGCTTCAGTTTGTCCCAGATTCAACTTGAGACATCTGTGGTGTGAATCAGTTGTTGGCAAATTTGCCCCACCCCCGGTCTATGTATGTATGCCTTTCCAAAAAACAAATTAAAATCAAATTGGAGTATTGGGGATGATGTTGTGGGGCAGCAAATTAAGCCACTGCCTGCAACACCAGTCCTCCAAATGGGTGCCATTTCAGGTCGTGGTACTCCAGTTCCAATCCAGTTCCTTACTCATATGCCTGGAAAAGCAGCAGAAGACGGCCCAAGTACTTGAGTCCCTGACAACCACATGTGAGACCCAGATGGAGCTTCAGGCTCCTGGCTCCTGGTTCTTGGCTTTAGCCTGTCCCAGCTCTGGCCATGTCTTTCATTTGGGGAGTGAACAAATAGATAGACTATCTCTCTCTGTCTCTCTGTCTCTCTTTCTCTCTCTCTCTCCCCTCCCCCTTTCTTTCTCCCCCTCTCTCTATAAGTCTGACATTTAAATAGATAAATAAATAGATAGATCTTTAAAAAAATAAAAACATTTTTGAGTCTGAAGTAAGCCTAAATTTATGAAGATAAATTTTTTAATGATTAAATAATAAGGATATAAGTAATATAATTTTATAAGAGAATGTGAGAAATATTTCTCTTTTTCTTTTCTCTTTTATTCTCTGATTCTTATTTTTTAAATTATGAATAGCCCAACTTCAAAAATATTTAGGAACAAGGAAGAAAATAGGATAAGGTTGACTCTGTAAGAATATCAGTACTGTGTATGTTCTAGTAGTATAGCTGAAAGTTCTGAAGCACAATGCTATCTTTTCGAAGACAAATTTGTTTTATCATATTCACAGTAGTTTTCACACTAGATCCACATATATCCCCATTAAATTATTTCATGAAAAAATTACTGCTTTGGCCCCATCCATTCAACATTTATCAACAAGAATCATCACAAAATGGACAATGTTTCTTTAAATGAGTCTTTGGACACCTTTTGAAACTGTCACTGACTCACTGAAGCAGGAAAACAGAATTTATGGGAGTGGTTCTGGATAGTTCAGCAATCACAGTGGGAAATAAAAATAAGACTTCCAGAAAAACATGACCAAGAGTCTCCAAAGGCTCTAAGCAGGAGAAACTTGGAGACATTTTCCAAAGATGTTGGCATCAGAAAATTCCTTGATGGAGTAAGGTAACCTACAACTACTTCCCATGCCTAATTGGCCGAGTTTGTGACAATTCCAGCCAAGATTACTCTCCCAGGCACTGTGTTTGAGGAAGGGGTCTGAGCTTTCCCATGGGTAGTAATTCCACCAGTTATAAGGATGAAGAAGGGGCAGCTTCTCCCGCAGAACAGATGTTGGAAGGTCTTATATCTACATGTATCAGTGGGAAAAATGCCTGGATAAATGGCAGACAATTCCAGGAATTTTTTTTTTTTATGTCTTCCAACATGTCATTTTCTTTTATAAACAGTAGTGGTTGAAATTTTAAAAAATAACCAGAAAAATTTTTTAAAATCATATCTTTGTTACTATCATACTTGATTTTATTATCAGCAGCATATTAAGTAGTGGATTTTATGGTTGGTTAAAATAGATGAATGATAAATTAGTAATAAAATGTATCTTGATAGAACTTTTAAAATAACTAATTATAATGTATTTTGGATACTAAGAATTTTTAATAAAATGTGGCAAAGTAGACAGAGACTTCAGTACCTCAGTAGTAGAGACCTCATGCTTATTTACAAAGTTTGTAATGATGTTTTAAAAAAAATTATTTGAGAAGCAGAGAGAGTGGTAACACTACATTCACTAGTTTGCTCACCAAATGTCCATAGTGACCCAGATTTGGCCAAGCCAAGGCCAATAATGGGAAATTCAATCCATTCTCCTTTGTGGGTGGCAGGAAACTGGTCACTTGATCCATGAGCAGTGCTTCCAAGAGTCTGCATTAGTGGAAAATGAAGGGTGAAAGAACCAGAACTGGGTATTAAGCCCAGGTCCTCGTATATGGGAAACAGGCCTCTTACCAGTATTTTAACCACTAGGCTAAACTCCCATTCCAATGATAATAATTTAAGTAATTACCTGAACTAGTCCCTTACCGAAGCACTCCAGATGTGTTACGAAATAAGATTTAATCATTATGATGATATTATAAAAAAGCAAAATTAAAATTATATTCTTTTACATATGGGGAAACTTGGGCAGAGATAATGTAAATAAATTTCCCAGAATTCTGGATATAATGCATCAGACTCCTAAAATGTCACTCTTAACTACCATCACCTATACTGCCTTTGTCTTGAACAAAGATTATCTAAAGAAATTTGGACTTAACACATGATTTTTACTGCTATTCATATATGTGTTAAAATCTAACTTATTCATATTCCTAAACTTAATTTCAATAGCAAAAGGGAGGCTCACTAGGCTAATCCTCCGCCTGCGGCGTAGGCACACCGGTTCTCCCTGCTATGGCCCAGGAGTGCAGTGGAGGATGGCCCAAGTCCTTGGGCCCTGCACCTGCATGGGAGACCAGGAGAAGCACTTGGCTCCCAGCTTCGGATCAGTGGCCACAGTACGCCGGCCGCGAAGGCCATTGGAGGGTGAACCTGTCTCTCTCTCTCACTGTCCACTCTGCTTGTCAAAATATATATATATATATGTATATATATATATATATATATATATATATATATATAGCAAAAGGGAAAGACAATCTGGTTGTGTGATCTAAGAAGGAAGGAAATGGAATTTTGGTGATCAGCTTTTAGTAGGCACAAAAGAAAAAGTCATTAGCATTACTCATGTTGATTTCTATTACTAATCTCCATAAATATGCTGTAATTTAGACCCTATCTTCTCCATTTTAAACCTGAGGAAAATGTGACTCCTAAGCTTTATTTCATTGAAGGATGTAAGTTTTCTTGGCAAAAGCTTCTGAAGTCACTCATTTTTAAAATCCAGGCTCTGTATGATTCTGCTTTCCACAGCTACCCACCTCCATCCTTTATAACAACTTACCTTTTAGTGTTTGGCTCTCTCTATAAAAATATAATCTTGAAAGGGCAGAAAAGATTAAATTCTAAGATATACATGTACTCTTTCTGTGCAGAGAAAACTGGTTGATATTTTGCTACGATACCTTATAGTAAAATCTCTATGTATTCATATTAATCTCATATGATTTGATCACACCAGAATTAAACTACTGTGCTCTTTTATTATTTTCCAGTGAAGACTAGCTCATAATATTTGTTTCTCATCAGTAATATATTTGTCTAAAAGAAGCTTCCTGATTTTCTATGGATTACCAAAGTAGTTTTGTCATTATCCTATTTTTTTAAAATTATTTATTTATCGATTTGAATGTCAGAGTTACAGAGGCAGAGGGAGAGACAGAGAGAGATCTTCCATTCACTGATTCACTCCCTAGAGGGCCACAGTGGCTGGGCCTGGGCCAGCCTGAAGCCAGGAGCCAGGATTTATATCTGGGTTTCTCTCTAAGCTGGTGTCAGGGCCCTAAACACTCAAATCATCCTCCACTGCTCTTCTCAGGCCATCAGCAAGGAGCTGGATCAGAAGTGGAGCAACCAGGACAAACTGGCACTCATATGAGATGTCAGAGTCCCAGGCTGTGGCCTTATCCACTGTACCATGACTCCAGCCCCTATTATTCTAAGTTTTAACCAGTAAAATAATTTACACTCATATACACATATGCACATACACACATATGCAATATTTGCAGTTGGAATAGTTATTGATAATTGACAATTTCCTGTATGATAAGCCTATATGATGAATATTCCCTACATATTATTTCAATGGATCTTTGCACTGTCCTAAGGTGATATAACCCTGAAACTCAGAGTGCTTTTATGATATTTCCAAGAACACAAGGCTATGCCTGGTTTTAGTCCTATGACCACCTAGGGGCAATTACATTCTCCCCACGCACTAACTTTAAACATAGGGGCATCTCTCAGGCTCCTGAGTGGTTTCTGGCCATGTATGGCCACTAAGGTTAACTGAGTTTGAAAGGTACACAGCACAGAAAAGGAGATATCATGGGAGTGGGAAGAAGAGGGGTAGCAATTTCAGTAACAGCCAATTCTTCCATGAATCCAACGTTCCGCTGATTGTCTGGGCTCTGTTTATGACTTCTAAGCTGGTCAGTAGTGACTTCTAGCTATCACACTGTGATTTGGTTCAACAGACTCTGTTTGGCATTTTGCCTAATTTATCACCTGTGTGTGTATCTAATGTCCTTTTATTCTAAGACTCTAGTGTTTTTTGTTTTCCTCTTGGAAAATACATTTCTAAATATAGTCATATTTTTTTTGACAGACAGAGTTAGACAGTGAGAGAGAGACAGAGAGCAAGGTCTTCCTTTACCGTTGGTTCACCCCCTCAAAATGGCCACTACGGCCAGCGCAGTGTGCCGATCCGATGCCAGGAGCCAGGTGCTTCCTCCTGGTCTCCCATGTGGGTACAGGGCCCAAGCACTTGGGCCATCCTCCACTGCACTCCCGGGCCACAGCAGAGAGCTGGACTGGAAGAGGAGCAACCAGGACAGAATCCGGCACCCCAACCGGGACTAGAACCTGGGGTGCCGGCGCCACAGGCGGATGATTAGCCACGTGAGCCATGTCGCTGGCCTTAAATATAGTCATATTTATGATATATATGTTTTCAAAAGTGACATTTCCAGTTTAAAGATTCTATTAAAATATTAAGCTAAGATATTGTTATTTAAATATTTATAGGAGGAAATGACAGTAGAATTTCTAGTTTCCTGATGGATTACTGTGGCCTGCATCATCTAAAGAAACTGATAAATTATATCTCCCAGAGTGACCTTCGGCTATGTGCAACATGATAATTTGGAAATTTCCTGGGCATTTACCATATGTTGAAGAAATTAGTCAATATGCGATAGCCTTCTGGTCAACATATTTGCTTTCTATTTTTCTATGTCTATTATGTATTGAGTATCACTGAACTTCCTGTTTAACTCATTATTTCAAATATCTAAGGATTACTTTACAGCATTCTTGTCATTTCCTATTACCCTAAATTGATACAAATAGTTTAATTTGTCCCTGCGATGAGCAATTTATTAGATAAAATGAACATGTAGGGTAAGAATTTCTGAAAAAAATTTGTAGTTCCTATGTTTTAGTGCTTTGCTTACACTAGCTTTTTTTTTTTTTATCTGAATCTGGACCACATTATAAATGTCTTATTCTTGTTCAGCTACTTTGTAATATTATCATATATCTATATTGCTCTTTTCCCTGTCATCTTTCTTCATCAGAATATCCCTTACAAAGATTTCATCCTCAGAGTAATAGGATTCTAGACATATATACTGTATCTTCTTAATATAAAATGAAACTCCACTTTACCTAATAGCTTGTTAGTGATTTTGAACAAGATCTCTTTATCATATAAAGTAATATGGCCATGAGAAGATTATTACCACATTTTGGAATTCTTATGTTAAAATATCAAGTCATTTTTATTATCCATTTTTATGTTTGGTTCTGAATCAATGAATAGTGAAATGTTCTCCATAATATCAAGTTTAGATTTTCATCTGGATTATTTTGTTTGTATCCTCCCATTACAGTTTAAGTTCTCTTATTCAGCTCAACAAATCTTTTTGGAAAAAATTCCTTCTTTTAGTATAGTGAATTCCATTCTTATCTAACACTTAATTTGTAGATACAAACTTTGCTTTTAATTGTTTCAATATAGTCAGTTTTATGCATGTGTCTATCTTTTTACAAGTCAAGTTACTCAGTTAGAAAAATGAATGAAGCTTCAACTGAACTCCAACTTTTAATTTTGATCTTGAGTTTTATTTATGGACCCATACATTCTTTCATGAATGTGTAAATGTATTCATTTTTCAGTCTTTAATACACTAACTCAATCATACATTATTTTTTATCATGCATATATCAAATTCATGGAATGTATGGTGTATGGAATGTACAATTTATAATTTTCTAGCCTTTCCTTTTTTCACAGAATAATATATCCACATATCAATCAGAACATTTATAATTCAGCTATGTATCACTTATTATGATAAAAATTATCAGGGTGTTTATTTGGCTGAGCAGTTAAAATGCCAGTTAAGATGCTTGGGACTCACTTTGGAGTCCATTGGTTCAAATCTAGCCTCTGACTGCTGATGTCAGCTTCCTGCTAGTGGAGACCCTTGGAGGCAGTAGAAATGGCTCAAATAATTGGGTTCCTGCCACTCAATTCAGAGCCTTGGATTGACTTTTCAGCCATTGTGGCCAAGTGGAGTGTGAACCAGCAGAAAAGAACTGTCTCTCTCTCTCTCTCTCTCTCTCTCTCTCTCTCTGTGTGTGTTCACACATCTCAGTGTCTCTCAAACAGGCAAATAAACAATTCATTTAAAAGTTAGCAACATCTCGCAGTTTAAGAAAAAAAAATATTTCACTATTCATGAATGGTTTGAGTTCACTTTTTCAATCATATAATGATAAAGAGGCTAGTGATATTAGGTGAACTAAATTTGGAGGGATTATTTAGCATAATAAGGGAATATGAGTTTATTAATTAACATGTTAAAATTCCTATAAAATGTTAAAAGTATACAATAGAAAATCATCTTACTATCCATATATATATAACAAGAAAGATCTTTATAAAGGAAGCACATACTTGAGACATATGTAAATAATAACTTTTGCTATTTTAAACATATACGAGTTTAATACTTTATTAATAGCCAGGAAGATTATGTATAGAATAGAAAGTAATTACAAAACAATTTTACAAAATACTAAACATAAATAGTAGTACATAGAAATGCTAATGATAACATTTGACTTTTGTAATTTCTTAGCTTAAAAGTTAGATATCAATTTACACAATACATTCACAAGATATATGAAATTTATATTAGAGCATATATGTACAGATAAAAAAGAAAACAATAAAATATGTTACTTATGAAATATGTACTGTGTTTTTAAACTACCAAGCTACAATAAATTTTGCCTTTCTCCATGTTATCCTGTTTAATCTAAGCAATAATTGGTTTTTATGTCATTTCTTCAATTCTCTTTCTTGTAACCATGAGTTTCAGCACTTCTCCAATGTGTATATTGATTTTGAGGCTTTGCCAGTGTTTCTGGCTTTTGTTACTATGCAAAGAAGTACATGCTAACCTTTCAGATTATTGATTCTTGAAGGAAAAAAATAATGTTTTTGTTTAGTGTTAATGTAAAGTTTACAATAACATTTTCTACATTTATTCACCTTTTAAATATTTTTATCCACAGTGCAGGCTAAACTATAAAAACAGAGCTATATTAGGTTTATGTAAATCTGTATTTCCTCTGTATCTCTATCATTGACACATTTATAAGATATATTCCTTTTACCAAATTATATATAAACACTCTTATTTATTCAACTACCCATAATCTAAATATCATTCAATTCAATAAACATAATATTTATTGAGCACAAAATATGTGCCAGGTATTATGCCTAACGAATATGAAGTAATACCACCTAAACATTTGAGTATATAATCCTTTACAAATCTTAGTAATAATCATTGCTATTCTATATATATATATATATATATATTTGCATTTATCCTCAGAGTGTTAAAATATCTTTTACATGAAAGTAAATGATGATGATTTAAATAATAATATGATTTGAAACAATATTAACACTAGAACACTGCTAGATATTCTGTTAATTAAAACCCATGTTGCCATTAACAGGAAACTGTGGAAAGTCTGTTTCTGGGGAAAAAATAAAGAGGAGTGCGTGTATTTGAGGAGAACTGGGTTAGCACGTGAATAGTAATGGGTGATTTTTACTGGGACCATAAACCATCAACAATCATGTCAAATCTTATTTTCATCACATGGTCTCTTACATAGCTACAGTTCTTTCTGCATCTCTGCTTCATTTTCCTTCTCAGTTGTGTGCTCTTTTCCCTCTTTACAGCTCGCTATCTCAGAACACTGGTGTTGCAGTCTGGGCTCCATCCCTCTCATCCACCTCTGCCTACCCTCTTCTCCCGCTGCCCCAGGCCTTGGCCTTTCCTAGGGCCTGCCATCTTCAGTTATAATTGTGAGCATGCAGGATTGGGAGAAAGTATGTGATGTGGAAGCAGGGAATACTTGGAGGCTGACCCGTCAGCCTGCATTAGGTTTTATGTTGTTATCTCCTATCTAGGGCTCTTTTCATGGCATCAAAATAATCATAAAATATTTATTAATATCGTTTTCATTTCATAGAATGGGAAATTGATGTTTACATAGGTGAAATGACTTCCAGACACTATGCCAGTAGGAAGTAACAGAGCTAAGTTTATCTAATTCTACATTAAATCACCATATTCTCTCACTTCCTAGAAAACAGAGACAGGAAAGAGAGAGATGTTAGAGGTTTATCTGGGAAATTGAATGCTGCATAATAAAGTTAAGTAAGAAGGGAACCAAAGCTAAAAATATGGAGCAAGATGTTGTGTTGGCATCCTGGCTACATCTTTTCAATGAGGCACAGATAGGGAAAATTGCACGGTTCTAGGTGCAGTTTTACGGGTTTATGGATAAATTCTGCAGACCTTCTCTGCTTTGGAACCTTGCAGGGAGGGGAACAATCTTTATGTCCTTGGCTATTTTCCATTTTCTCTCCTCCTAGACTGTGTTTGCTTAATTCAGAACTTTTGGAGGATGCTTAGAAAGGCTGTTATAAATCCTTGTGGTATGGTTTCTTATTGGAATCAAGAAGTGGACCACAGAGCTAAGAGAGGTTGTTGTACCAGCCTGGGAGAAACAAGGTGTGGGCATAACCAGAGGAGGTCGCTGTGGTAGCTGTTAAGGCAAAGGGAAGAGCATAGATTTCAGGGTCAGGGGAACTGATCAATTCTAAGTAGCCACCTATATAAGATACATTCACTCTAACCATCAACAAATATAGAAGAGGTACAGAAAGTTCAGCTTAGCTAAAATTCTCACAATTTTCTTAGAAAGTAGTTAGAAAAAATTGTTTCAAAAAAGGTAATAACATTCCATAAAGAGACATGTAAGCAGACAGATGCCAGAAGTCAATCCAGCATTGTAGGTGGTAGCACAGGCTGCATGGCCAAAATTAGGTAAGAGGATTACTACAGCATGGCTTATGCAGAAAACATGAACTATAATTACATTTAATTACAGATTCATGAAGAGAACCTAAAAATAAGGTGTTCAGTGAAAACTAGAACACAATTGCTAATTATAATATAGGGAGTAGCAAGAGATTGTCATTCTTACTTAACAAGGAGGGCAACTAATGCAAGCTACAAAATGTTTTATATATATATATATATGTATATAATTAAATGCTTCACAATAAAGTTAAATAAGAAGGGAAACAAAGCTAAAAAATATGGAACAAGATGTTGTGTTGGAGCTCTGGCCAAGCAAAGCTATGAGAACTACATTCTAAGTGTTAGCGATTCCTTTTTACTAAAGACCCACAACTGATTATATCTCTTACGGTGAGGACATGAGGTTATGAAGACGAATTCAACATTAATGAATGGGCTTAAGGATAAAATTAAAAAAAAAAAGAAAATGTTGTGATAGATAACACATGTGGATTTTGGTAATAGACCAGAATCTAAAATGAATCTAGCGACAGAGTGCATCTGCAACCATTTGTCTATTCTTTCTCACTAATTTTCATTGATTTCCCAAAGCTGGTACTCTTTCCACAGAAGACAGGATTTGGAATACTAGTAAAGCACCTTGTAGCAGAGCATCACTAAAGGCTAGAGAGAAGTAAGAAGAAAATGGACTCTCCAAGGCAGTTTTGTCTTTATGACATGCAAATGTGGGTGTCAAAAGCTAGAGGTGGGGGCTGGCGCTGTGGCGCAGTGGGTTAACGCCCTGGCCTGAAGCACTGGCATCCCATGTGGGCACCGTTTCAAGACCTAGCTTGTCCACTTCCAATCCAGCTCTCTGCTGTGCCCTGGGAAGGCAGTGGAGGTTGGACCAAGTCCTTAGGCCCCTGCACCCAAGTGGGAGACCTTTTAGAGGCTCTTGTCTCCTGGCTTTGGCTTCGGATTAGCACAGCTCCAGCCATTGCGGCCAATTTGGGGGGTGAACCAGCAGATGGAAGACCTCTCTCTCTCTGCCTCTCCTCTCTCTGTGTAACTCTGACTTTCAAGTAAAATAAAATGGATCTTAAAAAAAATCTGATTGGGATTTAAAAATTATTAAAAAAAAAAAAAAAAGCTAGAGGTGGGGCAGGAGTTTGGTGTAATGATTGACATTTGTCCCCACATCAGAATTCACAAGTTTCAAGCCAAGCTCTGGTTCAAGACTAGTAACTACCAAAGCAGACCCTGGAAAGTAGTGGTAATGGCTCAAGTTATTGGGTTCCTACCACCTTTACAAGATAACAGGTTTGATTTTCTGGCTCCTGGTTTTTACCAAAGACTAACCCTGGCTATGGGAGGTATTTGAAGAGCAAACCAGCTGCTGGGAGTCTTTCTGCCTTATCTCTCTCTCAATAATTTTTAAAGTTAGAGAAAAGTAAAAGGAATAAGAGACATTACCTTCCCTCTCTTCCCTCTTCACCAACACACACACACACACACGCACACACACACACTATCTGCTGAGGTACTTTCCGTTTTATTGAACACTGTGTACCTGCTCCCAGAAGATTTGGAGTGAGGCTGAAAAATGGTTTGATATTCCTAAGAAGCAGAAAACCAGAGTAAGAACTAGGAGAGGCGATTCTCCATCAAAGGAAAAGCTGACAGATGAGATATAAAACAGGGATATCTCTCATGGTTTAAAGCTTTCATGCATTTATGAAGTATTATAAAAATCATATGGTAAATCATATGGAAAATCTAAACAATACCAAGAAACTTAACTAAGAAATACTTAAAGAAAAAATTATAAAAGTAGAGTACCCCAAATAAGTGAGGAATTAAGAAGTGTAAGAACAAAGACGAGATTGGATCTAAGTGTGTTAGATTTAATCCATACATATTAATAATTGTATTAAACAAAAATGAGCTAAACTTTCCAATAATAAGGCAGGATAGGTTTATTAAAGAGAAGTTAGAGAGAGAGAAAAAATAGAGAGGAGAAAATGACAAAGACAAAATGATGTTTGAGAGGTGCAACAAGATGAACTCTGGAAATAATAAAGATAGGAAAGCTGGTATAGATAAGAATGCACATTTCAAGTATAAATGTTGGTTCAAAAGGATAAATAAAATGCTAAATATGCATGTATTAATATGAGATAACAGGGTTAATTCATCAAAGATATAGCAATTCTTACTGTGGATAACTAAAGTTTCAAATTATGTGGAACAGTAATAGAGAACTAAACAAAGAAATAAACAAATATATAATAATACTTGGAATAACATCATCATCTTAGTTAATATTTAAAACCACTTACAGAAATATAAGTTAATATGTAGAAGTTCCAAATAATATTATCAACCATCTTTTCCTAATTGAAATTTATAGAAAATCATATCAAAGAAATACAGAACACACATTCTTATTAAATGTAGTATGAACTTTCACCAAAATATAAAATGGTATTAAATAAGATTTGATAAAAGTCTAAGCTTAAATTCAGAATATATTCTCTGTAATAATATTATAAATCAATAACCATCATTTTAATAGAAAATTTATATATATGAATAATTGTAATACACTATAAATTTATTGAGGGTTTGATGAAGAAATAATAAACAGGATTATGAAGTATTTGAATTGAATAGTATTAATAAAACCAGTATAGCAAACATTGTAGGACAGAACAAAAGCATTACTTAGAGGATAATTCATTTTATTAATGTCCTAAAATTGACATAAGAGTAATTTCAATTATCAGATTTTCACCTTAAAGGACTAAAACAATATTATAGCTAGAGTAGAAGAAAGAAAATGATAAAAATAAGGGCATATGTCATTGCAATAATAGAATTTGTAAAAATCTGTTGAGAAATTGAACAAGGTTAAAGCTGAAATTTGAGTAAATTGATGATGTTAAGTGTTTACCAAGAATGCTGAAGAGGAGAGAGACAGAGAGAGAAAGAGAGAGAGAGAGAAAGGAGACTCTCCATCAATTGTCAAAATCAGAAATGAAAGAGAAAAACCCATGGAAGAACACTCAGACCTTTTAAAAAGTATACATAAAAGTATAATTTGGGAAATTTTCAGTTATATAAAACAAAAAAATTCAGTTCCATCAGGACACATGAGTATATTTTCGGTTCTCAGAAAATGATGCATATCATACTAATAATATAAAAATCTTAAGATATTCAATAACTAAAAATGACAAATTTCTTGAATTAAAAATTTATAAAAAACATCACAAGAAACACATCATGAACTATAAATAGACACACATCTATCTGAAAAATTAAAACCATTGTCAACAATTTTCAATAAAGAAAGGTGCTCAATGTCATTAGTAAGTACCAAGCTAAAGCTATAGTGAATTGCCAGTTAGTACTCGCTTACCATGACTAACATTAGTTAAAGCAGCATTATCAAATGGTCCCTAGGTTATGGAGTAATTAGAACTTTCATATATTACTACTAGCAATGTAAAATTGTACAACAACTGTGAAGGATGTTTTGTTTGTTAGTGTCATATGAAATTAAACATATAACTACCTCATAATCTTGTGACCTAGAAATTCTACTCTTATTGAAAATCAAAAATAGGTTATTCCAAAAGAGTATTTTGGAGAATATTCGTAGCAGAAATAATACCTCAAATTGAAAATCAAATTACTTATCAATTGGAGAATAGGATCTAAGTTGTGATTTTCATGCTGTGACTAGAGTTCTACACTGAATAGGAAAATAAAACTAGTATTCAACGTGGATGAATCTGAAAAAATATTACTCTAGATATAAAGGTTCAAAAGATGAAATAATATGCCATTTATATAGTATCTAGGAATAGGCAAAACCATTCTATGAAGGGTGTTTGGATAATTGCAAAAGTGGTATTATGAAAGTGAAGAAATGTTCTATATTTTGCTTGTGAGTATTTATACGAACCATATGCTTGTCAAAACAATGAATTGAATTCTTGAGGTGATACATTATGTTAAATGGGTATTATTCCTCAAAATGTATGAATAAACCAAAAAGTTTGCAATTTTTAAATATATGCCTACTATTCAATAAATATAAATGTGAATTTCTTATATTAATCACAGAAAAAAGGGCGCATCTGGGCAAATGACTGTAAATAAGGTTGAGGATGTAGAATAAAAATAGTAGATTTTGTGAAATGTGGAGAAAACTTTTTATGTACAACTGAATATGCTTGCTCCTTTTGGAGGGTAAGTGATATCATATTATTTGATACATTCTTTTGTATACAGTTTCATTGTAATTGAGATAGATAGAGGTTTTTCTTGAGAACTTATGCATAGTTTCCAGGCTGTTTTCTAAGAAATACAGCCAGTCTTTGCTAATTTTTGGGCATTTCACTTTTATTTGAGAATAGTGGGAGGGAAAGGTTCTGTTGTGATGCAGTGGGCTAAGCTGCTGCGTGGGAAGACCATGTCCCATATCTGATTGTATGGGATCAAGTCTTACCTCTGCTTTTCATCTAGCTTTCCACTAATGTACCTGGGAGGCAGCAGATGGTCCAAATATTTGGGTTCCTGCTTTCTATCTGGGAGACCTGCATAGAATTCATAGCTCCCACTGTTGCAGGCATTTGTGGAGTCACTCAACAGAAGGATGATAACCACTCCTCTTTTCTAATGAAGTTAAAAAAAAAAAATCTTTAAAAACGATCGATGGAAGTTGACATGATATTTTTGAACAATATTGAATTTGAAATGACTTGTTTTAATTGGTTTTATTCGTAATCTTAATAACACTGAACACAGTAAAGGAGATTGCTGAAATGTTAGTAAACAGGAGCAACCCAGCACAGACTGTATTTGAGTGCTTTTGTTCTCACAAATACTGTTTCTGATTAACTTGAAATACCATATTTTTACATGCTTTAACAAACAAAAAATAGCCCAAGATTTTTTTAATAATCTATTTTAGTAATCTAACTATAGTTAGTTTCAAATGACTATGTGTGTGTATACATAGCTATGCATTATTTAATTATCTTACTATTGTTATAATACATACAAATACAGAAAAAATGCATGTATTAGTGAGTTGTGTGAATGATCTCTATTATTCTATGTACAGTGGTCTAAAGTTTTCATAGATATAATCATCCTATGGAGAGGGAGACTTAGGACTAATGAGCTAAACCTTGAAAGCTTCTGCATTTTCAGAGATTATGTTCAGAAAAATCGATGTGACTCACAGAGGACCATGTTTTGTGCTAAGTAGCATGATTATAAAGCAAAATGCAGCATTCTTATATTTTAAGTGTATGTAAGAAATTAAAAATTTGTCATGTAGAATAAGTATAAAATTATAATTTTCCTCAGGACTCAAAGCATACATACACACATACACTTTCTTTTTATAAAAAAAAAATCCATTTTTTGGTTCTCCTCTCCTCCCCTCCCTTCCCTTCACTCCTCTTCCATCCCACTTCCCCTCCAATCCCCATGCCCTCCTCTCCTGTCTCCTCTCCTCTCCTCCCTTCTCCTCTCCTCTCCTCTCCTCTCCTCTCCTCTCCTCTCCTCTCCTCTCCTCTCCTCTCCTCTCCTCTCCTCTCCTCTCCTCTCTTCTCTCCTCTCCTTGCAGAAGCCAGTGAAAAGAATACTAAGTTTGGAAAGATAAGCTCAATCTGTATATTAAACAACTAAATTAAAAATGAGAGCTCAGAGTGAGAGAGCTGGTTTCAGAGAAGCTTCCAGTGTTAGTTAAAAGTGGGAAAGCATGGCGCAGGTCTCCAAGAAAGAAATGCTTAAAGTGACAGTGAAGTGAAGAGCTAACTAGAATTTTACATTGTGCTAGGAATTAATATCACTCAGTTGTGATGTCTCAAATATTCATTTGTTTTATTTTTTTTTTTAAAAATTATGTATTTGAAAGAGCAACAAAGGGATAGATATAGGGTCAGAGAGAGAAAGAGAGAGAGAGAGATCATCCATCTACCATCCTCTGGTTCACTCCCCAAATGGCCAGGGTTGGGCTAGACAGAAGCCAGGAGTCAAGAACTCCAACTCAGCTGCAACATGGTTGGCAGGGATCCAGTACTTGGGTCATCTTCTGCTGCTTTCCCAGGCACATTTGTAGGAAGCTGGAAGAGAAGTGGATGAACCAAGACTTAAATCAGTATTCCAATAGTGGAATGCTGGTGTCACTAGCAGTGGTTCCATTTTTTTTTAATTCATTTATCTTTATTTATTTGAAAGGCAGAAAGAGCAAGAGAGGGAGACAGAGAGGTAGAAATAGAAATCGCCCATCCCACAATAGCCAGCTAAATCCAGTTATTGTGAACTCAATCTGGATCTCCTTATGTGGGTGGCAAGGAACCAAGCAGCTGATCCATTCCCTGCTGCCTGTTAGCAAGAATTTTAAATCACAGTAGAGCTAGACACAAATCCAAACATGCTGATATAGGAAATGAATGTCATCTTAACTGTTGTGCCAAATGTCTGCCCTTGAGAAAAGGTTTAAACTTTTCAACTACATTCATAATTGTTGTTGAGGTGTGCTTTCATTGTAGTAACATCACCGGGCCTGGGCTACACAGGATTTCAGTTATATTTGAGCTCAAAGACATATCCTATACATTGTAGTAGAGGTTATGCAAAGATACTGAAAAGCATATTAAGATTCCCAATGTAGTTCAGATAAAATTTCATTGAGGATCCAGTGTTGCACTAACCTCTTGAGGAATTAATAAAAAGTTAATCAGGCTAACAATGAGAAGAGAGAGTAAGGAATAAAATAGGCAGCGTGGATAAAGAGAACAGTATTGTAAAGTCTGTGTCATTGGAGAAATACATATAATTCAACATGGGTGATAAAGGAAAACCAAATGCGAGACTGGGAGAAAATGCTAACTGTTCATTATCAGGAGCAACATCTAAAAGGGAGTCTGTGAAATAATACTGTGTATAATCTAACACATTCCTCACAACATTTCATTCAGAAAAAATTTTTTTCTCACTGCATTTTATTATAAATTGACCCCAACAATGTGAGCTTTTTGAAAGAAGTAATTTGATGTAAATCTGTAATATCTGACTTTTACTTCAAATCTCTGTATTGGTGGTGGGTGTTCAAAGCAATAGACAATAAGATGCTGGAGGTCTTGCTACTTTGGAAACTTGCAAGTGATGATGAGTAAAAAGTGGTAGAGTATAAACCAAGAGAAGGAGAGCAAGCCATACCACTTGGCCATAGTATAATGGGAAAGTAGACTTGAAACTCTTAAGTGGGAGCCAATTCATGAAACACTGGCAGATTTGAATGCTAGGCAAGATTGGGTGATTGAGAGTATATCAGTGTACTCAAAACAAACTGAAAATTCAGAAAGGACACATTTTAAATGGAAGATGATGTTTATGATCCAGAATATTTTTTTTTTTATTTCAAAGAGGCATCAGGCTATTTGCAGCAATATTTTTGATAAGTGATTTGTTAGAAATCTGGAGATGGAATTTGGTGGAAGTCCAGTTCTAAGATTTGGATTGAAGAGAAAAAGCAAGCTCATGGAATTAATTTATATAAGAGACATAATCCTTCCAAATTAAGGGGAAATTTAGATGGAAACGGACAACTTTGATCAAACTCTCTTGGAAATGTGCTGATGGTAGTCCAAAGGAAAACTAAGATTCTTATAAAAATGTTTTTGATAGTATATATTTGATCTTCTTAGATTGTTTATTGCAAAAAATTACTGATTTGTGGACCTGGTAGGCTAAATAAAGGGGGTTTGTTGTATAGGCATTTCCTGAAGAGTATAAAACTGCAGAGTGTCAACACTGAGACAGTATTCTTTGAGAACAGTATTTCCACACAGACTGGTCAGAGCACTTCGGCTATTTTAAAGCCAATCTGGAAGCTGTGCTTGGAGGATTCAGGCTTCAACAGAAGGCAACATTACACCTGGATTTTCACATTAATATTATGGGTTGGTGCTGGTGTGATCTGTGATTTGTGTGAATCTGCCTTGACAATTGAACAGGGACATTTTTAGATCACCAGAGTTTCACTAAGTATTGAGAAGAGTGAAGATGAGAAAAAAGTATTGGTGAATCAGGAGACTAAAGAATTAACAAGGTCTTGGGGGAAACTCGAAAACAAATTTTAAGGATCTACTTGTCAAAAGTATCAAATTTGGGAATATTTCTAAGGAAGCATATCAAGAAAAAGTTATCTCATGACTATCTAATAACTTTCTTTCAGATAGTTCAGAATAGATCTAAAGGTTTTAAATGAAGAATTGAAAATATGTAAATAATAAATAATTCATCCTGGAAATAATATGAGATCTAGTGATCAAAAACTAGTAGAAGGTTAAAAATGATAAAGGTATTTTATATATGAATACTGCTAATTAGCGCATTATTTACAGCCAATATGTTTTATCTTCAGTATCTCATTTCACAAAGTTTATGTGGTAATTACTCATATTTACCAATTTCAAACATAAATAATTAGGCTTCAAAATTAGTAACTCACCACGATTACAAACACAGTATATTTTAGAGCTATATTTGAAACACAGACCTTCCACCTAAAGCCTCAACAGTCAAATCCTGACATGACCCAGGCTGAGTACAACTGAAACTGCGGTTCTTAGAAGAACAGTGTGTGGTATCAGGAAATAGTCTATAAACTAGACTAAATGAGAACAAAATGCAACCATCATGCTAAGTTAGGAAGTGAGAAAAAAGAATGTGTGATTTTGATTGGAAAAGAAGCTTCACAACTCAAGTCCTTACAAATGAGTGCAAATCCATAAATTTCACTTTAACTTGTTCAAATATTGCAAATACTTAAGAAGAACACCTACCAAGTGGGCTTGACTATAATGACAAATGAGTGGACAACATTCATATGGGATTTTTTTAGTAACATAAAAGCAAAGTGAAAGCTGTTAGAATGGATTTATCAGTTGGCTTCTTTAGAGACATGGATATTGGATATATTCTTGGCATAAATGATCTAAAAGTTACTAAAAATGATAAAATTAGGTTCATTAGCTTTGGATTTAAGAATAAATCAAGCTGAGTGAGCCTTTTTGTCTCCATTTTTCCTTTAACTCATTGTGATTTCAGTCATAGTTTTTTTTTTCTTTTTTCACCACTGTAACTTCATTACTTTATTATTAAATTAGTATCAAAATAAAACCTACTACCAAGTCTTTGTGAATAAATAAGGAAAAAAAAAACATTAACAAAGTCTTAGCACATTACCTGACATGATAATAGGGCTTTAATACACACTAGTTTTTTTTTTTATTCACAGATATGTTAAATAAAATTCTGTCCAACATCATAAGTTAACAGTTTTGAAAATTTTTATAAAGACTAGTATTTGAAAAAGATATTTTATCGTGGCCGGTGCCGCGGCTCACTAGGCTAATCCTCCTCCTTGCGGCGCCGGCACACCGTGTTCTAGTCCCGGTCAGGGCACCAATCCTATCCCGGTTGCCCCTCTTCCAGGCCAGCTCTCTGCTGTGGCCAGGGAGTGCAGTGGGGGATGGCCCAAGTGCTTGGGTCCTGCACCCTATGGGAGACCAGGAGAAGCACCTGGCTCCTGCCATCGGATCAGCGCGGTGCGCTGGCGGCAGCACACCTACCGTGGCGGCCATTGGAGGGTGAACCAACGGCAAAAGGAAGGCCTTTCTCTCTGTCTCTCTCTCTCACTGTCCACTCTGCCTGTCAAAAAAAAAAAAAAAAAAAAAGATATTTTATCGTATCACGCCTGAATTCACAGCACAAAAAAGCATTTACTTAACATAATTTTATCCTATTATGTTAGATTTTGCTAAACTATCCACCTCTTTCCCCTTTACTCTTCTGAAGGAGCTATTACCTTGTCAGAAACCATTAAGATGTCAATACACCTGCATTACCTTGTTTTGACTCTTTCAAATAAGGCAGATACTAGTACTAACTGCTCAACAATTGAAATGACTTTCTTTGATGCAGTTGTTTGTTTAAAAAACGTACAACAAGTAAAGGAAATCAATTTGAAAAGCTGAGAACACTATGTTAAAATATTATCTTCGCATTGAGGCAAATTTAACAACTGAGTGCATTTATTTATTGTGCCTGGAATTCTCTGTATAATTGTGTTGTGTTTCCTGTCTACGATTTGTGTATGAATAAAAGTCAAGCCCTCTACTGTGCAGTAGCTCCTCTCTCCTATTAGACCTTGGGTTTGAGTTATAATGGTAGATTAAGTTTTAACTGCAGACATAAAGCTGCCTCCCTATCTGAAAGTGTAGTTTTATGAACCCACAGTTTTACTATGCAGTTTTCAGTATCTCTTTATGCCCTAATTTCCTTTTTTTCTGGAAGTCTCCAGGTGCTTGAATGTGATTGTTTGTATGAGGTATATTTGGTCAGTGAGGCATGTAATGCATTTATAAATTACATAGTCAAGATTTTGCATAGAAGAATTTTCAGTTTTATTTATATTACTTAAAAAAATCATACACTGTCATAAAATAAAATCAGGATTAAACTATGAAATAGAAGAGATTGCACTAAAACTAGTTGAAAGCCATACATCTTTGTATTTCATTCACTTTATGATTCATCTCTGTTAATAGAACTCTGGCTTCATATATTTTTTTGTGACACTGAAGGAAACACATAAAACCTTTTTAGGAGTTTTCAAAGTGGCTGGAGGACATACCAATAACAATCACAGTTTCAAGTATTTCACCTAATTTTTACAACAAGTTGGTAAGTTAAATGTTAGTATCGTCATCACCAATTTATAAATAGCAAGAGTGATGGTCAACATAGTTAAGAAACTTGATGAATGATACTCATTCTAGTAAGCTGCAATCTAGATGTAAACTTAGGAGGCCTCTTGTGTCCAGTGGGTTTAACATGGGCGCATGCTACACTTTCAGAAGTGTTGTAGATACCATTTAGGGGCTACGAGCGGCCAGCCATTTTAACTGTGTTATTAATCTTTACAACATTTCAAGACCGGATCTCTCTCTTGAAGATACTCACAGAGGTTAACTAACAACATCATTACAAACAGGTAGGACTCCTACTGATGGGTCCATCTTTCCCACTCCAAAGCAAGTAGCCTGTTTTGCCCTTGGTAATGAGAGAAAAACCCTTAAAAATCTGTGTAGTGGACAAGTCAGGCAGACCTCTTTGGGAAATGAGGTCTAAAGAAGGAAAAAAGGCAGAAATGTGAAAATCACAAGGTAGTGTTTTCAGGAATGCCTTGCTCTTTTGGTTTAGTTCTTACTTTTTAGTCTGAAAATGGCTTTTCAGTATTTTACACTTTAGTGTGCAGAAATACCTTTACTTGTCTGCTAAGCCTGGCTGGGTCAGGCAGAAGTTCTCGGAAGTATATTGATTTTGTGTTAAGCCATCTCAGATAAATTGACAGTGAGTTGAGAAAGGATTTTCTTTGTTCCAGAGTTCTACAAAGGTTGCTGTTTTATCCTAGAAAGTAAACATGGCGCTAGAGGGTAAAATTTGCAATAAAGACCAACACTATATTTAATGCATATGATAACAGCTATGTGGGCAGAAAAGTATGCATTTTGGGACCTGCTGCACCTTTGACCACCTTGTGAAATGGAGGGACCACTATCCCTCTCTGAAATTTAGTTTCTTCATGGGTAAATGGGGAAATGAATGCTATTCTCTAAGGTTCAGCTATATTAACCTGGGAAATCATTAGTAGCAGGTAGAACAAAGCATATGTTTATAGAGGAAAATATTGAATATCAAATTAGATATAAGAGCTGTATGAATGGCTGTATGAGGACACTTCAAAAAGTTCATGGAACATTGTATATACAGTAAGTTTATTTTGATTCAAAATGTTCTTGAAATCCATGCATACAAGGGGCCTTCAAAAAGTTCATGATAAATGTAAAGTTTAAAAACTATGCGTAGAACTCAAATGTTCTTGTGACAAAATAAGCATACCTTTTAATTCAATTTTCCTTGAACTTTCATGATGCACTTATATTTGTTAAATGTCATAATAAAGATGACTTCAATTGAGACAATTGCTGAGACATGGTTTAAAGTGCTTTGTGCTAAACATCAGAGAATATTACAAATGGAACACAATAATGCAGTTATTTAACTTGGCTGCATTTGTCAGATGAATTAGTAATGGAAAACATGTTGATATAAATGATATATATAAAAGAAGATGCTGCTCAGCAAACCCTTGTAAGGCACACATTAAATATTTATGCTCCAACAGGCACAACATCCATGATTTTGTAATCTTCGTAAGTATATACAGTCAGTTCTACCATAATGCATATTTTGATAAAAACCCATTTCCACGCAACTGATGTATTGGGCTACAATTCGAATAGAATAGAAATTTCGTGTTTTCTAATGCGTGATTTTATTTCTGAGAAACATCAGGTGAACTCAGATAACTGCATTAGGCAAAAATGAGCTGTGTAGAAATGCTCAAAAGACACACATGCACAGACCTTAAACATGTGCTACATGGTCAACAGTATGTGCCATTCAGTCAGGTTGTGTTTTATAATATTTTGCATTTGTGAGAAATACATATTTATACATACACACACATCAACATTCCAGATGTATAATCTTGATCCCAGAATACCAGAGTATGAAAAAGAAAATTTTAGATAATGAGCAAAATACTGAAATTTAAGTATTTGGGAAGAAACTATAGAAATTTTGATATCTCTAGCCACCAGAATGAAAAATAATTTATATTGTAAATCAACAGAGAAAATAAAAGAACAATTTCAAGTCTTGCAAATTCCTAATAACATGCTAAAGAAATAAAATGAACACATTAAATATAAAAATGTTATTAATATATATACATGCATACATAAGATTGTTTTGAGTAAAAGACTCAAAGGACAAATAACAAAGATTCAAGAACCACTGTTTGCACAATCAAAGCAAATATGCCATGCATATATGAAAGACCTTAAATTGCTAAACCCATTGAAGAAGTGACTAATGCCAGTGCTAAATGTGGCTTGTTTTGTGATTTCAAGATCACCATAATTTCCAATCTTCATCTTCTGGATTAAGCCACAGCACCTAAGGGAAACCTGAAGAGGGAAAAATTTACTGCCATTATTCAAAAGTTAAGTAAAGTAAAAAGCTAGACATTGCAAATATTTCTTAAAGGATCTACATCTCAAGAGATGAAATAATGCCTTAAGAATAAGATGAAATACACACATATATATATATATATGTATAATTCATTATTATATGATATATAAAGTGAAATAAAAGCAATAGAAGGTAGCCCAAGACCTGGTGCCCCTGCACCCACGTGGTAGACCAGAAAGAAGCTCCTGGCCCCTGACTTCTGATTGGTGCAACTCCAGCCATTGCAGCCATTTGGGGAGTAAACCAGCAGATAGAAGACCTCTCCCTTTCTCTCTCTCTCTCTCTCTCTCTCTCTCTCTCTCTCTCTGCCTCTGCCTTTCAAATACATAAACAAATCTAAAAAAAATTACAGGCAATTTCAGATAATGATCCTTCCAACACTTTACAAAAACTTATAAGCTGTTTAATGCTGACACTTTCTGAAGAACTGTCAGGTCTTTTTCAAGACAATTAGACATGTTTATTGTAGTATTTATTCATTTCTAAATGATTCAATGTATGTAAAACAGTACTACCATTTATTAAAAATGTATATTTAAAAAAGGTGTACCACTAAGGGTATTTCCTCACATATTTCCATAAACATTATGACTGTGTATTTTATACAGCAATGGCATTTTAAAATTTTACTAATAAGTAGAACAGATTTTATGTGATGTGTTTCATAGGTACACTTCTAGGAACATAACCATGTTTTCCTTCCCCATCTCTCCCTCAATATCACTCCTTCCTTCCTTTATTTTTTTTTTAGTTTTTGCAAAAACATAATTTTAATTCACTCTATAATCAGAGGCTTAATGCACCACTAACCATAATATTCAACAGATAAAAAGCAGAAGGACCACAGTTCTACAGAAGTATAAACAAAGTTCTAAAAACAGTAATGAAAGCACAAAATGTCCATTTCATTTCTATACATTTTTGTATTCTATATTAACTACAGCGTATAAGAGAAAACATATGATTTTTTTTTTGGAACTGGCTTATTTCACTGAACATAGTTTCCAATTGCATCCATTTTGTTGTATAAGACAGCATCGCATTGCATTTATGGCAGCGTGGTGTTCTGTAGTGTATATATACCAAAATTATTGTATCATATCATCTTTTGATATCAATCTCTGTTGATTCCATATCTTAGCTATTGTGAATTGAGCTATAATAAACATGAGAGTACAACTAATTCTTTCATATGGAAGTTTTCTTTCTTTTGGGTAAATTCCCAGGAGTGGGATTGGATTGCTGGATCATATGGTAGCTACATTTTCAGATATCTGAATAATCTCCATACTGCCATCCACAATGGTTATACTAGTTTACATTTCCAGCAGCAGTGTGTAGGAGACCTTTCCATCCACATCCTCACCAGCATTTATTATATTTTGATTTTTCGTCCAAAGCCAGTTTAACTAAAATGAGGTGAAGCCTCACTGTGGTTTTTATTTGCATTTCCCTGATGGCTAGTGATCCTGAGCATTTTTTCATGTATCAGTTGGCCAACTGTATTTCATCCATTGAAAGTGGATGTTCATTTGCTTTGCCCATTTCTAACCTGAGTTGTCTGTTTTGTTGTTGCTGAGTTTCCTGAGAAATGTATAGATCTTGGACATTAATCTTTTATCATTTGCATAGCTTGCAGTATTTTCTCCCTTTCTGTTGATTACCGTCTCACTTCAGTGAATGTTTCTTTTGTTGTGCAGAACCATCCTAGCTTGATATAATACCATTTGTCTATTTTGGATGTTAGTGCCTGTGCTTCTGGGGCCTTTTCCATGAAGTCTTTTCCTATGCCAATCTCTTGCAGAGTTTCTGCAATGTTTTTCTTGGATAATATTGAATGTAAAGGGACTAAATTCTCCAACTGAAACATACAGATTGGCTGAATGGATTTGAAGCAAAACCATAGATATACCGCCAACAAGAAACCTACCTTTCCAGCAAAGAAACACACAGACTGAAAGTGAAGTGATGGAAAATAAATTCCATGCAAATGGAAATCTAAAACAAGAGTGAGTTCATATCCTAATACCAGACACAATAGATTTCAAGTCAAAAACTGTTAAATGAGAAAAAGACCATCATTATGTAAAAATCCCAATAGGAAGATATGACTATTATAAATGTATATGCACTCAATGATAGAGTATCCAGTTATTTAGAACAAATGCTGGGACTGGCGCTGTGGCATAGCAGGTGAAACTGCTGCCTCTAATGCCGGCATCCCATATGGGTGCTGATTCAAGACCTGGCTGCTTCACTTCTGATCCAGCTCTCTGCTTTGGCCTGGGAAAGAAGTAGAAGTTGGCCCAAGTCCTTGGGCCCCTGCAACTGTGTGGAGGAGACACAGAAAAAGCTCCTGGTTTCAGATCAGCCCAGCTCTGGCTGTTGTGGCCATATGGGGAGTGAACCAATGGATGGAAGATCTCTCTCTCAAATAAGTAGATAAAAGTTTATATATAAATATATATATAAATATAAGTATATATATATATATATATATAGATAGATAGATAGATAGATAGATGCAAAGTGAGACACAGGCTCCTATACAATGATAATGGGGAGTAGCAGTCAACTTTCATCAATGGAAAGATCAACTAGACAAAAAATCAACAAGAATAAACAGAGATAATCTTCACTATGGACCAAATGGACTTAACTGATATTTACAGAACATTTCACCCCACAGCTGCAGAATACACATTCTTCTCATTAGTGCATGGAACTTTCACTAGGGATGGACCATGCACTAGACCATAAGTGAGTCTCAACAAAATTAAAAAGAAAATCAGACATATGTCCTTTTAAACCACAATAGAATGAAGCTGGAAATTAACAGTTTAAGAAACTAGAAAATATACAAACACATTGAGATTGGAAACCATGCTTCTATGTATCACTGAAGAAATCTAAAGAGAAATGAAAAAAATCCTAGAATTGAATGAAGATGATAACACGACATATCAAAATATAATAAATACAACAAAACCAGTTTAAGAGGAAAGTTTATAGAATTAGTGCCTACATCAAGAAATTGAAAAGGCATCAAATACATGATCTAACAATACATCTCAAGGACCTAGAAAAACAAGAACAAACCAAAACGAAAATTAGTAGGAGGAAAGAAATAATTAAAATTAGAGAAGAAATAAACAAAATTGAGCCAAAAAATGACACAAAATATAATGAAATTAGTAGGTTTTTTTGAAAAAAGAAATACACCATTGTCCAACTAATAAAGAAAAAAAAGGAGAATACTGAATTTAATAAAATCAGAGATGGAAAAGGAGATGTTACAATGATACCACAGAATTTTTTTAAAACATCATCAGGAATTATCGCAAACAGCTATATGCTAACAAACTGGAAAATCTAGAAGAAATGGATAGATTTTTGGACACATGGAACCTACCAAAATTGAATCATGATGACATAAACACTTAAATATGCCAAAAGCCACTACCAAAATTAGATCATTCATAAAGACCCTCTAAACAAAGAAAAGCCCAGGGCAGGATGGCTTCACCACTGAATTCTACAGAACTTTTAAATAAGAGCTAACTCCAAATCTTCTCAAGCTATTCAAAACATTTAAAAGGGAAGAAATCTTCCTAAACTGTAATTCATCACATTAACAAATTGAAGAATAAAACCCACATTACTATCTCAATAGATGTAGAAAAGGAATTTGATTAAATACATCCTTTCATGATGCAAATTAGGTATAGAATGAACATTTGTCAACAGAATTAAGCTAATATATGACAAACCTACTACCAGGATCATATTAAATGGGGAAAAGTTGGAATCATTCCCGCTAAGATCCAGAACCAGATAAGGATGCCCTCTTTCACCATTGGTATTCAATATAATTCTGGAAGTTTTAGCCAGAGTCATTAGGTAAGGAAAATAAATCAAACAGATACAAATTGGAAAGGAGGAAGTTGAATTACTCCTGTTACAGATGGCATTATTCTATATATAGGGGAACCATATTTCTGCACTTGGAAACTATTGGCACTCAGAAGAGTTTGGCAAAGTTGCAGGATATAAAATCAACATGCAAAAATCAATACCCTTTGTATACACAAACAATGCAATGGCTGAGAAAGAACTTGTAAGATCAGTACTATCCATAGTAGCTATAAAAATCTTAAGTACTTGGCATAAATTTAATCAAAGAGGTGAATCATCTCTGCAATGACAATTATAAAATATTAAAGAAAGAAATAGAAGATAACACAAAAAATGCAAAAATTTTCCATATTCATGGATTGGAAGAATTAATACCATTAAATATCCATATTACCCAAGCAATTTGCAGATTCAATGTGATATCAAACAAAATACCAAGGGTATTATTTCTCCCAGATCTAGAGAAATTGGTGCTAAAATTCATTTGGAAGCACAGGAGACTTCAAGTAACTAAAGAAATCTTAAATAACAAAAGGAAATCAGGAAACATCATAATACCAAGCTTCAAGACATACTACAGGACCACTTCTAATTAAAACAACCTGCTCCTGGCAGAAAAAATACATGCACATGAATGGAACAGAATAGATATCCCAGAAATCTTCCTGCACATCTACCACCAACTAATCTTTGACAAACGAGCTAAAATCAATCCCTAGAAAAAGGATATTCTCTTCAACAAATGGTGCTAGAATGATTGGATCTACACATGAAGAAGAATGAAACAAGAACCTACCTCACGTCTTATACAAAAATCAACTCAAAATAGATAAAGGATGTAAATCTATGACTTGATCCCAGCAATAGTACATCTTAAAATGATGATGTCCCATTACAGCATTAGTGACTGTATGTTCAGCCAAAGGCAAGAAAGTATATCAGCTTGTATGAAGTCTGTTTTCTATTTCTCTTTTCCTCCTTTATTACCTTCCTTATTTAAAAACTTAATAGGCTTTTTAATAAATATTTTATTTATTTGTTTATTTGTAAATATTTATTTGTTTGAAAGGCTGAGTTACAGAAATGGAAGGAGAGACAGAGAAAATTATCTTCCATCCCTTGCTTCACTCCCCAGATAACAGCAACAGACAAGGCTGGATTAGGCAAAGCTAGGAGCCAGGATTCCCAATTGTATCTCCCATGTGGGTGGCAGGGATGCAAGCACTTAGACCATCTTTTACTGCTTTCCCAGGAGAACTAACGCTCATATGGGATGCCCATGTTGCAAGTTGTGGCTTAACTCACTGTACCACAACACTGATCTCTACAAATATTTTTAATAACAAATAACTCTGTAAAATTAAAAGGAAAGAAAAAGTTAAAAAAAAAAGTTATCCACTACAACCATTCTATCCCTTAGACTTTTTCAGATCTATGGATTTGAATTTAAACATTGTAAAAGATTGTTTCAAATTCAATGCATATATTGGGGAGATCATTTGGCCTCATAGATCAGATACCAATTAAGATGTTCATATCCCATATTGGAGGGCTTGGATTTGATTCACAGGTTTGCTACTGACTGCATCTTCTGCAAATAGCAAAACTGTGAGATGACAGGTGTCAGCTTATGTAACTGGATTACTGCCACACATACGGGAGACCTAGATTGAGTCCCTGGCTCCCAACTTTGCCAACCACCTCCCCACCGCTGCCTTGCTGTCCACAAGAACCACTGTTGGAATTTGGGGAGTGAACCAGTAGATAAGAACTCTGTGTGTCTGTGTGTCTCTCTTCTTTCTCTGCTTCTCAAACAAACAAATAAATACATACAAGTAAGAGTGTATTGATTGTTATTTCATGTGCAACTTTTTCACTTAAAAATATCAGTTATAGTTTCATAAGAAACTCAGAAAATAGACTAGCATATCCATCACTTCATTTTACCAAGAACCATATAAATAGATTTTTTTCTTTTTTTAACTTTTATTAATATAAAGAGAACAGATTTTGTGTATTTCATAGGTACAGTTCTAAGAAGATAGCAATACTTTCCTCCCTTCTTCTTTCCCTCTCTCAATACCCATCCTTCCTTTCATTTTTTTTCTTTAATTGTTGCAAAGAAATACTTTCAGCCCCCTCTATAATCACAGGCTCAGTTCACCACTAGCCATAATATTCAACAAATAAAAAAGTAGGAAGACTGCTATTCCACAGGGGTATAAACAAGGGCTAAAAACAACATCACAAGATGTCCATTTCATTCCTACACATTTTTCTTATTCTATAGGTTTCCGAAAAAAACATGATATATGTTGTTTGGGGATTGGCTTATATCACTAAGCATAATGGTTTCCAGTTGCATCTGTTTTGTTGCAAAAGAAAGGATTTCATCTTTTTTATGGCTGAATAGTATTCCATATAAAACCCACAACGAAGGCCGGTGCCACAGCTCACTTGGCTAATCCTCCACCTGCAGCGCCATCACCCTGGGTTCTAGTCCGGGAAGGCAATGGAGGATGGCCCAAGTGCTTGGGCCCTGCACCCGCATGGGAGACCAAGAGGAAGTACCTGGCTCCTGGCTTCAGATCAGTGCAGTGTGCCGGCGGTGGGGGGTGAACCAACAGAAAAGGAAGACCTTTCTCTCTGTCTCTCTCTCTCTTTCTCACTGTCTAACTCTGCCTGTTAACACACACACACACACACACACAATGAGATTTCACCTCACTGCAGTTAGAATGGCTGTCATCCAAAATCAAAAAATAAATAAATAAATACTGGTGAGAATGTGGGGAAACTTGTACCCTAACAGTGTTGGTGAAAATATAAAATAATACAACCATTAATGAGGACAGTATGGAGATTCTTCAGAAACCTGCAAATTCATCTACCATGTGATCCAGCCATTCCACTCCTGAGAATTTACCAAAGAAAATGAAATCAGCTTATGAAAGAGTTATCTGCACCCTGTGTTTCTTCCAGCTCAATTCACAATAGCTAAGATTAGGAATCCACTTAGATATCCATCAAAAATTACATAATTAATTCAAGTACATTGCATATGGCTCAACTGAAATTCTCTTTATAGTGTTCTTTAAGCAGTTGTTGTGAAATCATGCTCCTGGGAAAGCAGCATCAATACTGCCTGAGAATTTGTTAGGAACACAAATGATCTGGGCCAGTGTTGTGGTGCAGCAGGTAAAGTGGCTGCCCTGCAAAGCCAGCATCCTATTTGGGTGCCAGGTTGAGTCCCAGCAGCTCCAATTCCCATCCAGCTTCCAGTAATATCTTGGAAAGGCAGCAGAAGGTCACAAAGTGTTTGGGTCCCTGCCACTCACAAGGGAGACCTGTTTGAAACTCCTGTATCCTGGCTTTGGCATGTACCAGTACTGGCCATCCTGGCTGTCTGGAGAGTAAACCAGCAGATGTAGGATCTCTCTCTTTCTTCCCCAACCCCTACTGTAACTCTGACTTTCAAGTAAATAAACAAATGCTTAAAAGAAAAAAAAAACACCCAAATGGTAAGACAACATCCCCCATTTACTAACTGAGAACTCTAAAAGGGAGGCCCAGTGATCCATCTGTGTTTTAACAAACTTCCTACATGATTCTGATACCTGTGTGTGCACATAAATAAAAACACTGGATTCAGCCACAGCAAAGGTAACCCATTAATAGATTATCATTACACTACCTGTTACTCAAAGTGTAGTTTGTGATACTTTCCCCTGACTATATAACTATGCTTATGTTACATAAATGTCAAAATATTTCTCTATCCTCAACAGTTTTGAGGGTTATATAAAATAACCAGTAATAATAGAATACTAAGATCAAAGCATGGCACAGAGAAAGTGCTCACCACAAGTAACATAACATTTTAATTCCAGTCTAAACATCTTGTTTTATGAATATAACAGACTCTTTTTAAATACTTATTTTTCATATTTTTATTTGTAATTATAGCATCTCCATCATAGGTGCTCCTGAATAATAAAAGATTACACAGGGATCAAAAATGGACAAGAAATGTAAGAATCCACATGTCACAGGAAGAGTTCTCTGGGAGAGACTGAGAAGGACTCTGAAATTTATCAACACGTGGGAAGGGAGAGGAAAGAAGCAGGAGATGGACATAGGAGCAGTTGAGTTTTGATGCTGGCCTGAAGGCAACTGTGTCCAACCTCTCTGGGGAAGCTCTGGAGCTCATACAACATGCTAAAGGTGCCCTTCCTTGGCCTGAATTGCCCTCATTAATGAAATCCCCTTCATCATTGATTGGATGTGAGCATCCAGGAGAAGGGCATGGCTGTGGGTAAGGAAGTTCTCCACTGTTAAAGCCACCCCGAAGGGCAGCAGCATCCATTACATCAGAGACAGCTAGTCTTTCTTGAAGGAGGGATCTAAACAGTAGGTATGTTTTAAAAGTGGGTTCGTGTTGTGGTACAGCTGCCACCTGCAACACCTGCATCCCGTATAAGCAGTGGTTTGAATCTTGGCTGTTCCATTTCTGATCCAGTTCCCTGCTAATGTGCCTGGATGTTGTTCCAAATACCCTTAAAAGTTACATAAGCTTTATCATAATTTCCACAGAAGAAAGGGGACTAAAAATGAATAGCACTCATTTTTTTTTCATTGAATCCTTAAGTGTGCCAAACATGGGTCATTTATATAATGTTAAACAGAGACTGTGATCCTTTCTATAAGAATGATAGAAACTGAAGTACCAGAAATGTGTGACACCAGTCTTTGTTCAGTTGTTCCCGAGCATGAGTTGAATATTGTGGGTATATCTGTTCTGTGGGTCAATATTTTATTATTGGAGATTTATAGGGTAAGTAAAATTCTGTCTCCCTTCAATAAACCAAACAAAATATTATAGTAAAGATTTATGAAAGTGAGGCATTCCATTGATATGGCATTTTAACTATGGAAAAGGAAAATCAGAATAACTTTTTTACTAAATATTAAACAGCACATAATACAGAAAAGACAAAATTTCTTCACAAAACAGAGTACTTTTATAAAAATTCTAAATGTCTATGGCTTAGCAAATTTGTATTATAAAACTGGAAGTTAGAGAGAATTATATTTTGGTATTCATGATACTTAGCTGTCAACTGCCTCATGATCTGTGGTCTTAATCAACTTCCTGATCTACTCCTTAATGGGCGGAGGGCTGCATACTGTGTAGCTACTCCCAATTCCCAGAGAACAATTCTTTGCCTGTTCTATCTGATCCAAGAAAAATCTAGACATGAATTTCTGAATAATTCCACTGTATGTGAAATCGTGCTTTTGATTAGATGTTTCTGTGAAAAGGTTATCTTATCAAAGTAACAAATGAACTGCAGCACAAGCTGACAGACTGCATGGCAGGAAATGGCTTGTGCCCCATGGCTCAATTAAAAACCAGCCAATAGGAGGGCTGGAAGCAAAGCGGAAGGTGATTAATTGATTGCCATGTCACAGTAAGCAAGTGAACTCTCATTGCCCTAAATGTGAGTTGACACTCCAAATGAGAATAAGAGAGAGGCAAAACAGTCAGGATGAAAGCTAGCAGACTGTAACAGAAAATAACAGAGAAACAAGTAAGAGCTCAGTTAAAGAGAGTGAGGAAGTACTTCCAAGGAAATACACATTCACCCCGTTTGATTTGATAACAGTTCCTATCTTGGCCTCTCTTTCTCTTCTTATTTCCTAACTTAACAAAATTCCAGCATGTGAAAAGTTAGATTTCATAAAGTAAATTCTTCAAAAAACACACGCAGAAGGGTTTGAGTTCCATCAGTATTTTGATGGGTTTTAATATAAAGCAAAGAAAAAAATAATAAACTGTCAGCATCTGAAGAGATAGATTGCTCCCACTTTCCCTAAAGTAGAGCAGGATCCAGTATTTTGTTCTACTAAAGAAGTCCTTCTTCAGACATTCCCATTTCTACTGAAAGTGAAATCTGTTTCCCAAACTGCAAGGAGATCATCCTGAACTGCCCACTGAATAATGTGGCATCATGTAAAAAGGCATTGGAATGAAAACCAAAAGATTGAAAAAAAAAAGTGAAGAAATGAGAAGAGAGGGGAAGAAGGGATCAAAGGAAGGGTTAAAAGGCTGTGAAATGAGGAACACAGAAGGAATGTGTTAAAACAGTTTAACATAGCAAGATTGTATTTTATTATTTACAGCCTGAACAGAATGGTGAGGAAGCTGCCAAAAATATTGCAAGTGATAGTGACAATGACAAAAAAGCAAAAAAAAAAAAAAAAAAAAAAAAAAGGAAAGATTTAAGGCCTTTTCAAAGTACAAAGATAAGGAGAAAATCCCGAGAACAAAAATTCAAGCTTGTACTATGAAATGCATAGGGCTCAGGTTACTGCATTCTCCTTATGTCCATATATCAGCTCACGTTTTGACAGGGGAAGCAGAACAAAAACGAGGAAATAAACTATCCACATTGTGATTAATATATACAGATATAAGTTCTCAAGAGCACCAGGCTCTCAGTGAGCATTTATCATGCTCTAGCTTTGTTAGGAAATCAAAAAGAGCCAAATCACTTCTTTAATCCAGAACCAGTGAAAAATAGGGAGACTCCTGGGGAAGACATTCACCTAGAGGACTTTACCATAAATATAAGTTTAGCCATCATAGTGTTACTTTAAATGCCTTTCTGGACCTCACTTTGGTTAATTTTTAAGACAGCCTATTGAAACTAGCCATATTCCATTATATTCATCTCAGTTACATAAAAACAAATTAATTGTGAAGATGTAGCATGTTGACTCCAATTTATTCCTAATCTTATGTTTGGGAATATCAGTTATTGCATACAGTCTGAGCAACCAGAGAATTTTATTCTACAGAGTGTCTACCATTCAGTTAATACATAAATATGACTTTGTCAGTATGGTTATTAGTTTACTGAAGTAAGACTTGAATAGTGACATTTTTTAAATATCAAGGAATAGGAATAAATATTTCAATAACATGATGTTATTCTAATATATTGAGCACCTGTATTTCTAATAATTATTTCTATATTTTCTATATTTAATCTGTCTGAACTATTACTTCTGTCTCTGAATTACCTCCTCTACAATCTGTAGGTGACAGCACTGATGGCTTAAGTGATTGGGTTCTTGTCACATGCTTGTAAGACCTAGCTCCAAGTGCTGGCCCTGGCGTAGCTCTAGTAGTTGGCAGTAGTTGGGAATAAACAAATGGATGGGCTCTCTCTCTCTCTCTCTCTCTCTCTCTCTCTCTCTGTCTTTCCATGCACTCTTTCCTTCTCTGTCTCTCTGACTCTTAAATAAATAATAATTTAAAATTTTTTAAAAATTAAAATGTTCTGACAAGAACAGATAATACTTATTGGATCATTTTAAGGTTATTATATGAACTCAATTCATAATGTAGATTTTCATTCAAATCTAGTATATGTAAAACTGGAAAAGATAGTGTCCCTTTGTTCATTTTCATCTTTTTAATAATTGTTTAGAATTTTCTGATATACTACAATAAAGAAAGAAAATGTTAAAAACAAATATTGCAAAGCTCAGATTTGGAAAACAGTTGAACTTTATTCTACATTTTGGTAAAAGACCTAGACCTAATATAAGCATTTTAAATATTTAAGAATAACCCCATTTCATAGTATAAATTAAGAAAATTGGAGTTTATAAAGTGAGGTAGGCACTGAGAGAAACTTTAATAATCATGACCAGAGAACTATGAATTGCTAGAATAGTAATTTATCACATATTTTACCTCCTTAGTCCATCCACTTCCTCATTTAATAATGTTCTAATTAATAAATACAGTTTATATGTTTTAATGTTATTGTATATTTTATGTGAGTTTATTATATTTCATTACACATAATTACCACAAAAATAATCTTATCAACATATTCCTCTATAGTAACATTTTAATCAATGTAAGCCTACATTTTATTGAAATATGTTTGGCCTGTTATTCAATGCAAAATCTAACTAATTTTACTTGTTTGTTGTTTGAAATGATCCAAAAACATCAAGACAGAAAAAACTGACCAAAAATCAAATTCTTTAGAAGTAATGTTAGAGTTTTGACCATGTGCTTTAAACTAAAATGTCTTCCTATTTTTTGCCACATTCAGAAACATTTAACTCTTATGGCATTTGAAATAGATAAGAGACATACTTAAGAATAGCATAATAACCAACTGACTCCCCAAACTAAATAAATTTTATCAACACTCTTTATATGCCAAGTAATTTTGTAGGCACTTGAGGAAACTCAATAAAAATACAGATTTCATTTAGACAAGCAATCTAATTTCAAAGAAATATATTTAGCCCTAAGATAAAGTACACATCTGAATTTGGAAATATATCTATTTGTCCTGCATTTAATTTGATATGATTAGGAAACTGTTCCAGATCACTGGGGAGTGAGTAGAAGAAGAAAGTGTAGTTTGCATGAAACAGAAGAGATCCTGAATTCAAAGAGCAGTCAGGAAAGAATGTGATGCATTCGCAGAAATGAAAGACTTCTTTCCCCCAAACACTAAATTTTCTACTATAATATAATGGGATATAATCTAATATTATGGGGTAGAACTTTAGTCTGTATTGCCATGCGGAAGGTTTTTAGTTGATACTAAATTAAAACATGCTAAATAAAGTTTAAAGTCAGGTATTATTTGGAAAAACAAGTACATTATTGTAAAATAGAGAACAAAAAGTAATCTTATTGTGTTCACACGTTAGCCCAACATTATCAGCTTCACAAAATTTTAACTCACACAGAAGAATAAATATTTTACCAGGCTCCTTATCCCTCCCCATTAAAATAATGGAGGGGCAATTGGCAACATTGAGGGTTTTCTTTTTGCCATGAAAGAAAACTTTTACATAAAACAATGCTAAGTTGTTGAGAGAATTTTCTTCTATATTACCATATTGAGACTTGTTTCTCATCCCAGCCTAATGAAGTGTCACTTTAAGATAGAAAAGATTGTCAGCTTCTATTAACAGTACAAGGGACAAGGTACTCCTCATTTCATCCTTGGGTTACCTTTTGTTTCTTAACTCAGAGGCGTATGATTTCATTTACTTTTCCTATTTCAGTATTTAATGTTAGCTAGGTAGCCTGCAATTAGAATGCAATGGTAAGGACATTAGTAAAGCTAACACTACTTTAACTAATGTGAATATATATATATATATATATATATATATATATATTCTGCCAAGATTAAATTTAATCTGCCAAGATTAAAAAATGTTAAGCAATAGTTACAAAGGACTCATAAGAACTCAGTATCATCTCTTCTCATCAAAATCAATTGTTCATTCAATAAAATGGAACATCAATTTGAAGTACCAGTGCTCAATATAACATCTTATTCTTGGATGGGTTGGGTCAGGTGGTTGTTGCGGCACAGAAGATTAAGCCACTGCTTGATACAACCTTATCCCAAATCAGATAGCACATTAGAATCCTGGCAACTCTACTGGCAGTCTCACCTGGGTGGGACAGATGATGGGTCAAGTACTTGTGCTCCTGCCACCCATGTGGTAGACCCAACTAGAATATGGGACTCCTGACTATGCCCTGATCCAGACCTTGCTGTTTTCTGGCCCAGCCCTGGATGTTGCATTCATTTGGGATGTGAACCAGCAGACAGAAAATTTCTCTCTCCCCTCTATCTTTCAAGTAGTTAGAAAGAAACAAAAAAGCATTAAAAAGAAGCTTATACCTCTATAGGTGATGATACTGAGCAGAAGGTGGTATGAATGGATCAGTTTTTCACTGTGTAATTGCTTTGACAAAACTAAAAATCTACTAGACTACAGAGAGTAGTGTGGGTGTAAGCTCGAATTATATTGTGCTCAGAGGGTGAGATTTAACATTTTTTGACTATAGATATATGAAGAACTACAAAAAGTTCATGGAAAATTCTATCATTTTAATTTCATTTTCATTTTATTTGAAATGCAGAGAGACAGAGAGAGAGAGAGTTCTTACATCCACCAGTTTACTCTCCAATTCTGCATATTAACCAGGACCAGCACAGGATAGAATTCAGGCTCCGAAATTCCATCTGGATCTCTCTCGTGGATAGCAAGGACTAAAATATTTGCACCACCACCCACTGCCTCCCCAGGTGCACATTAGTAGGAAACTGGATCAGAAGCAGTGTAACTATGACATAAATGAATCATTCTGATATTGGATGCAGTCTTTGGAAGCCACATCTTCTGTGCCAAATACCCCCCCACACACACACACACATTATCTATTAATTCTACTTTTCTGCAAACTTTTTGAAGTGCACGCACAACTCTTTTAAATTCGTGGAGATGTTGAAGATCATCACAATTTAAATTATTTTTACTGTCAGTATGCCAACAATATGCCAAGGCTTATCCTCATTTGTGTTTATTACCTACCTTTTTTTGCTTTTGCAAACTGTCAAACACTTACTGAAAGCTTATTTTCTAATATGTTAATAAATTATCCTTCTGATTTTGAAGCATTCTCATAAAAGTGGGAAAATAATTATTTTGGCTAAATTCATTTGAAAAAAATAATCCGCTTACAAAGATCTTAATTTTTCTTTTGAAAATATTTTATTTTGAATAAAGCATAAAGCACTGCATCAAAAGACAAAATTTGCCTCTTTAAAATCTAAAGGAAAATGGTTCACATATGTTATTTTTGTATGTTAACAGAGCAATTTGTTTTATAATTACTAGTATATTGATATAGTATTTCACATTTCATCTTTCCATATTCAGCAGGCTTTTGATTTTCCAAATAACTTGCTTAAAATAAGTGTAATTATTTTAGAAATAATCTTAGATACTTGGACTGAAAGACTTTCAATGCTAAAAACCAAACATGGAGTATAACATTTTCTGAGCAAGCTCAAACAAGTGGACAAAGGTAGACATTGCTCATTGTCTACGCAACATCCATTCCTCTTTTTCCTAACAAAACCTCTTTTTGATGTCACCCATATATAGCTCAGGGTACGAATGATCAGTCTCAGGAATCATTCCAATTGGTGTGTTTTCAGTGGCTGTCTAAAGAAGAACAATGTGGTTAAATAAAGGATAAGGAATTATAAAAAGATTTTAGACCACACTGGAGATCTTAAGCAAGTGCTATTGGAGAAAGCAACTGTAAAACTCTCCTGTGGATGAGAAAGAACCTGATTGCTCTGGACTTTCCACTGTTCCTAATAGAAAGAAGTTATAGATGAAGCTAACACTGTAGGTGGCTGAATGAAAACAGGAAAAAAATAAGATATTAAATAAGAGCATGGGATGTATTGGGCAAATGGTTGACACAATGCTTAAGTCACCTCTTGATAGGCCCATAACCCATAATTGTATCCTGCATCCACTTCAGATTCAGCTTTCTGCTATTTTGTGCCACTGGGTGTCAGAAGATTATACTTCAAATACTCGGGTCCCTGTCACTCAAGTGGGAAGACATGGATGCAGTCCCAGGTTACTGGATTTGGTCTGGAAGAGTCCTGGCTGTAGCAGGCATTAGAAGTGTAAACCAACAGAAGGAAGGTTTTTTAAAATGGTCTCTCGTATATACAAACTGTAAACTTTACTCTCTTTCTTTTTTTAAAAAAAATATGTATTTATTTATTTGAAAGGCAGAATTCCATAGAGAGTGACAGACAGACAGACAGACAGATACACACACACACACGTGTGTGTGTGTGAGAGAGAGAGACAGAGAGAGACAGAGAGACAGAGAGATCTTCCATTTGCTGGTTCATTCCCAACATGGCCATAATCAGCAGAGTTGGGCTGATCCAAAGTCAGGAGCTAGGAGCCAGGAGATTCTCCTGGGTCTCCCATGTGGGTTCAGGGTCTCAAGTACTTGGGCCATCTTCCACTGCTCTCCCAGGTGCTTGAACAAGGAGCTGGAATGGAAGTAGAACAGCCGGGACTCGAACTGGCATTTATATGGGATGTTGGTGCCTCATGCGGTGGCTTTTGTTTGTTTGTTTTGGTAAAGATTTATTTATTTATTTGAAAGAGTTACATTGAAGGAGAGAGAGAGAGACGGAGGGAGAGAAAGAGAGAGAGGTCTTCCATCACTGATTCAATCCCCAAATGGCCACAATATCTGGAGATGGGCCGATCTGAAGCCAGGAGCCAGGAGCTTCTTCCTGGTCTCCCAAGTGGATTCAGGGGCCCAAGGACTTGCGACATCCTCTGCTGTTTCCCCTTGCACATTAGCAAGGAGCTGGATTGGAAATGGAGCAACTGGGATTAGAACTAGTGCCCATATGGGATACTGGCACCACAGGCCCAGGCTTTAACCCACTGTGCCGTAGTGCTGGACCCAGTTCACTCTATTTGTAGACAATTTATTAGACATCAATTTATTTATTTTAAGATGATACCTATTTCCATTTTTTGAAGGATATGTACCACAAAAGCTACTTTCTCTAACACATTTCTATCCTGTATTTAAGAGTCTAAACTATAGTTGAGAAAAATCTTAAAATGCTTTCTATTTAATTTTATCGATTATTATTGTATAAGTCTTTCTTCTCTGTTTTGCCGATTCCTCAACTCATTAAAATATTGAACTACTTTTAAGCAGTTTTTCAATTAAGCAACAAGAAGATTCTAGGCATGTATGTTTTCCAGATTCCTATAGTAGGAATTTTAATTCTCATACGTTACTACATTGTCATATTTGGAATTGATAGCACTTTCAACTGTGAATATAATTAGTAGCAAGCAATGTTGTCTCTATGTAGGTGTTTATTTGAAACTTAGTAATTAACTTTGCTTGAAACATATTAAGGACTTTAACAATTGGTTAATTCCTGATAATTCACTCCCTCTGCTTTGTGTACAGCAGTCAAACAAAATTCTACCAATTGGCCCTAAAGGAAAATAATCATAGAGGAATAATCTAAATCCTAGGTCATACACTGACATATAAACTGATATGGCCTACCAAATGCATTCCAGTTTGAGTTCTGGCTGCTCACTTCTTATACAGTTCCCTGCTTATGTGCCTTGGAAAGCAGAAGATAACAGTACAAGTATCTGGGCCACTACTACCCATGTGGGAGACCTAGACTGAATTTCAGGATCCTGGCTTTGGCCAGACCAAGCCCCTGCTATTGTGGCCATTTAGGGAATGAACCAGTAGATGGAGAATCTCTCTGTTTCTCTCTGTCTCTCCCTCTCTGGATATAACTCTGCCTTTCCAATAAAAAAATAAATGAAAAAAAAATGTTTTAAAAACTGACAGTTAGGGCTGGCATTGTATCAGAGTGGGGAAAGCTGCTGTCTGTGACGCCAGCATTTCTTTCTTTCTTTTTTGACAGGCAGAGTGGACAGTGAGAGAGAGAGAGAGAAAGGTCTTCCTTTACCGTTGGTTCACCCTTCAATGGCCGCTGCGGCCGGCACATCACACTGATCTGAAGCCAGGAGCCAGGTGCTTCTCCTGGTCTCCCATGTGGGTGCAGGGCTCAAGCACTTGGGCCATCCTCCACTGCACTCCCAGTTCCACAGCAGAGAGCTGGCCTGGAAGAGGGGCAACCGGGACAGAATCCAGTGCCCCGACCAGGGCTAGAACCCGGTGTGCAGGCACTGCAAGGCGGAGGATTAGCCTATTGAGCCGTGGCGCCAGCCTGCCAGCATTTCTTATAGGCATCAGTTTATATCCCAGCTACTCCACTTCCCTTCCAGCTCCCTGCAAACAGCCTGAGAAAAGCAACAGGAAATGGTCCAAGTGTTTGGACCCTGACATCCATGTCAGAGATCTGGATGAAACTCCGGGCTCCTGGCTTAGGCCTGGCCCAGGCCTGGCTATTGCGGTTATGTTGGGAATAGACCAGTGGATGGAAGATTCTCTCTCTCTCTCTCTCTCTCTCTCTCTGCAACTTTCAAATACATATTTTTTAAGAGAAGGAAAAATGCAATGTAAGCAGAACTATTTTTCCTAACATACATTTAGAAAGTGATTAATTAAAACAGGTTACTTTCTAATAAGTAAAAAAGAAAAAAAGATCATTTGTAAAACTGCTAAATAAATTAATACCATTTATTCTACCAAACAGTAGAAACGGATGTTTTTAAAGCCAGAATACTAGATATTTGTTTCTTAACTCCTACTTGGTCTGTTTTTGTTTTTCTTACCTATATTGCTAAAGTATTGGCTGAACATATACACTACATACCCTTTGGCACTTGACATTGCTGTGCCATGCTATGTACGTGAAATTGCAAAGAACCTATACCTACTTGATTCCAATCGCAAGCACTTGTGACTTTGATTGAGGCCTTTCTCTGACTGTGTGAACCTGCTTTCCTCTCCTACCAAGCAAGCAGCAAGTGCCAAGAAGTTACTAGGCTTGTGAAGCAGCCATCACCTGTGATTAATAGGACTTTCTTCCAAATATTTCTGGAGATTGATCACCAGTTGCCTACACTGAAAACTGCTTGAAACTTTGCCTTTACATGTTACTTCTTCATCATCAGAGCTGAGATAAACAACTTGTGTTCACATTATTTTCTTAGAGTCCACTTCTAGGGTAATGCAACCAAAGACATGTTCTCCATTTTGTGTGTGTGTGTGTGTGTGTAATTTATCTCTTTGCATTATTGCTTATGATTTTGGCAGGAATAGTTCTTATTTTAAGTATGAAAATAGGCCCTCATTTAAAGCAATAGAAGTAGTTCATTTTCATTTCCACAGTGATTGGAGCTGAAATGGCCAAGTGACATGATCTTGGATCAGGGCTGTGCTGAGGCCCAAACCAGGAGTTAGAAATTCAATCCAGATCTCCCACAGGTATCAGGAACTTAACTACTTAAGCCGTCACCACGACCCTTCAGAGTGGACATTTCTGGAGACAGTTAAGAACACTGTAGGAGACAATCACTGGAAGGAGTACAGGTTTGATGCAGAGGACTGTCCATCAAGGTGAACAGCTTCCCTGACAACACTGAGCACAGAGGTTTCTACTTCTCTCTCATCTTCTCTCAGATGCTAGCTGCTCAGGAATGTTGTGCTGCATCGAGATGCTCCTTCTTCTGCAACACCTCCAAAGGCAGCAAAGTTGTTTGTTGATAGTCTCCTATTTCCCAATGTTTGTTTCTTAGTTCCAAAGTCCATGTATGAATGTGAATAAACATAGGATGGAGAAATCTTTAACCTGTGTCTTAGTTCAGTGGTACTCAGTTTCAGGGAAAGCTCTTAACAGGGGAAGTTCAGACATTTGAGCATTGCACGATTGAAGTCTAGTACTTTTTGTCAGGATTTGGGGCAAGGTGACAGGCCTTCTACTAGTCTGTAGTGTTAAACAGCTAAACTAGTTCCACGTAACCAGGTTGATGAATGTTGTGAGGAAATAAACAGGTAATTATGCACCAAAGAATTTTCAATATATTAAAATTCAAGGCTGGGCAATTGAACACTAGATTTATTGTCTTATGTAGTAGCAGCTTCAACAATTTATATCACAGTTAATTATGTCAGCTGTGCCAACTGCCAGTTGAATACCATCTAGAATTTCATAAAAAAGCCCACTGCTTTCACTTAGACTGTGAGCTTTTTCATGTAGTGAAGCAACCAGTATCAACATTGGTTCCAAATATCCATAGAGCAAGCTTAATGATAGAATCCTTGGCAATATATATTGATTAGAAAATTGCATGGGTTTAATATTGTAGATATTGCCCATCGTATGAACAGGAGAACTTTAGAGAAGGAAAGGGAAGTGTATTGATAAAATTTTTGAAAGTAAAGGAAACTTGCAGGTTGCAGTGATGGATGTTTATATCTAGGAATTCAGAAAATTCATGTACTGATCCTTTAAATGCAAATATGGATAAAAAACAGGATTCTATATTTCTTTTCCTTATGGTTATTTTCAAATACAGTTATGGATGTGGAGTTTGGACAACTGGCTACTTCTTAAATCCACAATCTGGCCACATTGCTCATAGATTTGAAAGTGAATGATGTGGCCATTCTAGAAAATGGGTTAATGTTGAGTAATGGGACCAGTTTTGTGGAGATAGGCAAATAACCATAATGAATTAGCCAGCTGTAAATAGTTTAGATTATATTCAATTTTGTGATCATTCTGCATACAATCATGTCAAATACCGATTATTACCTCACCTTCAGTTTTTGTTTTCCTTAGATTCCATAAAATGTTAATGTGGTTTGGTATTCTTTAATATTTTCCCAACCAAACTAGTCTTCTTCTATAATACATGTAAGGAATCAAGTGACCATAAATATATTCAGATTATATTGATGATTCCTATTCTGTTATCCAGAATGTAAAGTATAAAATATTTTAATGACTTGTGAAATATAGTTTGAGGGTGGCACTGTGGTATAGCAGGTAAAGCTGTTACCTGAAATGCCAGCAGACCATATGGGCACCAGTTCACACCCCGGCATTCCACTCTGATCCAGCTGTCTGCTATGGCCTGGGAAAACAGTGGAGATGGCCCAAGTTCTTGGGCCTCTGCACCCATGTGGGAGACCCAGAAGAAGCTCCTGGCTCCTGGCTTTGTATTGGTGGAGCTCTGGCTGTTGCAGCCATCTTGGGAGTGATACAGTGGATGGAGGACCTCTCTTTCTCTGCCTCTGCCTCTCTATAACTCTGCCTTTGAAATAATAAAATCTCTCTCTCTCTCTCTCTCTCTCTCTCTCTCTCTATATATATATATATATATATATATATATATAGTTGGGGGTGTGGATTAAGATGAGGGAGTAGGGAGGGAGCTTGCACCTCGAATCTAGGAGAAGACAGTTTAAAAAAAATGGAGAGTGCATTCTTAGGGAAGAGTTAGGGAGAAAAAAGCAGAGGAAACTCTATGTAAATTGGAGGAATGCAGTGAACCTACATGGAGGGCAAATACATGCACAATGTAAGAATACAGCAGCTGACAGCCTCTGCACTAGAGTTGGAGAACAAGATGAGACCAGAGTGCAGCAGCCCAAGCCACTGGTGAAAATGCTTCAGGAAGAACCTAGAGGGAATCTGGCTTGGAGCCCTGTGGGGAATAGTGTACCCATAAAACTAGAGGAAAAAAAAAAAAACAAATGGGGGGTACATTTTTTCTCTCCTCAATCATCTTACAATGACATCCTGTAACAAGCTGAGAGAGAGCAAGCTCCATTTTGGACACATGTAACAGCTGTGCCAGCTCGTGTCAGTGCCCAGCAACCAATCAAGTAGTCACTCTTCAGTCTGGTGGGGAGAATAGACAGTGGGCTGGGTGCTCATGACTGTAGGAAGCTTGTGTGCTGGGACTGTGAAAACACTGAGACTCTGTGGGAGGACTCAGGGTGTGGCTGGGACATTGGGCAGTCACAGTGGGAGACTCCACACAATCAGGGCTTCATGGTTACCTGGTGAGAGACGTTGATGGGAATAAAGCTTATACTGAGGACTGCACAGATCCTTTATGTGGTTTTTGTGGCAGAGTGGATGAATGATATACTTACTGGGGTGAGCACTTAGGCACTGGTCTCTGTGGAGAGGAGTTCAGCTGAGTCTAAGTCAACAGACAAGAAACCTCCCCTCCGATTAAAAAAAAAAAAAGGAGATTTACCATGCCAAATCTGGGTATGTCACCTCAGACACACCCTTCACCCTAGAGCACTGAACAGAGCTCCCTGTCCACTCCCACCACATGCCTCTAGGGATTCCCTGATAGCAGACACTGCACTAATCCTATCAGACATAGTCCAAAGATAAAAGCTGCCACAGTGAAAAATCAAAGAAACCAACGAGTATCCCCACAAATGCCAAATAACAAGTGCACAATCCAAGAAACAAGAAAAAGGAAGACAACGTGCACCCCCAAAAGAAAACAATACCTCAATACTAGACTGTGAGATGAAGAGACTGAAGAAATGCAAGAAATGGAATTCAAAAAAATGATCATAGGATTACACAGAATAATCATGAAAATGCATGAAGTAATGAGATCCATACATGACATGGAAGAAAATTTCTCCCCACAAAATTGAGATCTTAAAGAGAAATTATAATGAAATCTTAGAAATACAGAATTCAATAGAACAAATAAAAAATACAGTGGAGAGCCTTAACAACAGAATCAGTGAAGCAGAAGGAAGAATATCTAACTTAGAAGACAAAGCACAGGAAGTTATACAGTCTGACCAAACACAAAAAGAAGAAATTGGAAAACTGAAAAACTGTTGGGAATCTACAGTTTACTATCAAACAACCCAACATATGGGTTCTAGGTGTTCCTGAAAGCATGGAAAGAGAGAAAGGATTGGAAGGGCTTTTTAGTGAAATAATAACAGAAAATTTCCCCAATTTGGAGAAAGAAAGGTGCATCTAAGTACAGGAAGCACATAGAACTCCTAATGGACATGACCAGAAAAGATCTTCACCATGACACATTGTAAACCTTGCCTGTGCCAATGTCTTGCAGGGTTTCCCCAAAGTTCTCTAGTAATTTGATGGTATTAGGTCATAGATTCAGGTCTTTAATGCATTTTGAATGGATTTTCATGTAAGGTATAAGATAGGGATCCTGCTTCATACTCCTGCATCTGGAAATCCCTTTCTCTCTCTGTCAGACTTTTAAATAAATCTTTTAAAAATAGTAACAAAATAAAATACAGTTATGTTGCTGGGCCGGTGCTGTGGCATAGTGGGTAAAGTTGCTGCCTGTAGTACTGGCATCCCATGTGGGTGCCAGTTCGAGTTCTGGATACTCCTCTTCTGATCCAGCTCTCTGTTATAGCCTGGAAAAGCAGTAAGAGATGGCCTAAGTACTTGGGCCCCCGGACCCACATGGGAAGACCTAGAAGAAGCTCCAGGTTCCTGGCTTCAGATCGGTGCAGTTCCAGCTTTTGCAGTCAACTGGGGAGTGAACCAGTGGATGGAAGACCTCTCTCTCTCTCTCTCTCTCTCTCTCTCTCTTTCTGTTTCTCCATCTCTCTCTGTGTAACTCTGACTTTCAAATAAATAAATAAGTCATTGAAGAAATTGAAAAAATGTGTTGTAAAGTTAAATCTGTGTTGCTAATTTTAAATGTGAAATTATTTAATCTGGTGAAACTAAATCAATATGTGTGCAAAGAGTTCCTGCTAATAATGTGAACAATGATCTAGCTTTTGTAACAAGGAAATATGTTTAGATCATAGGTTTAACTACTAGAGAAGTCAGAAAGCCTATTACTATATTACTTGAAAATTCAAACCTCCAAATGTGGGTGATTGCATTAGCTGTGGAGATTCCATATTGAGACATGTGCATCCCATATCAGAATATCTTAGCACTGCTCTAAATTCCAGTTTGCTGCTAATGCAAACTCTGGGAGGTAGCAAGGGATGATTCAAGAAATTTATTCCATGCCACCCATGTGGGAGACCCTGATTGAGTTCTTGGTTATGGCTTGACCCAGTGCAGGCCATTGCAGGAATTTGAGGGTGAACCAGCAGATAAGAGTTCTTTGTTTCTCTCTGTGTCTCTCTGCCTGTAAAATGAATCAATGAATGAATAAAGACTTTAAAAAGATCAAGCTTCCAAACTAACCTCCTCCTTTTTTTTTTCCCTTTCTCCTAAATCATGTTGGCCTTGCCTAGAGGGTGACAGATCCTGTAATTTAATTATAATTTTTATTTAGAAATGTAAGGATGCAATTGATAGGACACACACTCTTATATAAGTCTGAGATAGGGAGGACTATATATCCAAATGGTAAATATTTGTCCCTCTGTGAATGAGGTCATAGAAAAGATAGTAATGGCCACATATATTGAAGAATCACTAAAATCAATTCTAAAACCTCACTGCCATTAAACTTTCAGCTTATGCAGCTATATGCCAATAGTCAGGTTCAGGATACATGACACATATAACAATAGAATAAATAAACTAAGAGTCAAAGTCATTGCTTCTCATTAGCTGTTCAAACAAATGGGAGTTCATTAAATGAAAAAAAGTAGGAAAAAAAAAACCCTCTGGGAGACTTTGCCTACCTATGGACATCTTTTAGAATGGATGGAATTAATTGGAAATATTTACAATTCTCTGCTTATTTCTGAATAAACAAGCACAACTCAGGATCCTGCAGGGAAGTGATTAACATCCTCTGATGTGTGTTAATATACAGAGCACATATTCAAAAACTTGTAGGCTTTATTCATGCTAAGAGAAGGCCAGCAAATGACTGGATCAAGGAAAATTGGAGATGGACGTGGAACCCTACTTTGTACACATAAAGGCTTGATATTGACTACCAAAGAAAAAATGTTTGGGCTGACATTGTGGCATAGCAGCTTAAGCTGTTGCCTACAATACTGGCATCCCATATGGACCATGATTCGTGTTCTGACTGCTTCACTTCTGATTCAGCTCTCTGTCAATGAGCCTAAGAAAGCAGCAGAAGATGGTCCAAGTGTTTGAGCCCCTGCATCTACATGAGAGACACTGAAGAATGTCTTGGCTCCTGGCTTCAATCTGGCACAGCCCTGGTCATTGTGGCCATTTGGGGAGTGAATCAGCAGATCAAAGATCTCTCTGTTGGCCTCTCTGTCTCTTTATAATTCTTCCTTTAAATAAATAAGTAAATCTTGAAGCAAAGAAAAAAATGTTTATTCTTGAGGAGCAGTTTACACTAATCTAATTTTGTTTGGGAAATTGAATTTAATAAAAGAGTCAAAAGAAAGAAAAATGAAACAAACTTTTGACGTTTTCTCAGTAAGGAAATTTCTGTTTCCCCATTCTGCATCCCCAGTTTCTCAAAACTGTTACCTCTCAAATCTTCCAAGTAATAATAAAGATTTGTAACATAGATTAAAAATGGAAGAAGATCACACAAACAAGACAAGTGTCTGCTAACACTAACTGATAGAATCAAAAAAGGAGAGAAAGATCCAACATGGGAAGTGGGATACACAGCAGACTCATAGAATGGCAGATGTCCTAAACAACACTCAGGCCTCAGAATCAGCCCTTACGGCATTCGGATCTGGCTGAAGAGCCCATGAGAGTATTGTAGGCATGGAAAGCCAAGATACCATGGAAAAGAAAAAAAAGAAGAAGACCTAAATGAAAGATCTCTGTTAGTGAGATCCCAGTGGAAAGAACGGGGCCATCAAAGAAGGAGGTACCTTTCTCTGAAGGGAGGAGAGAACTTCCACTTTGACTGTGACCCTATCGGAAAAAGATCAAAGTCAGCGAACTCTAAAGGCTTCCATAGCCCTGGCAACTCATGACTAGAGCCTAGGGAGATTACTGACGCCATGAACAGGAGTGTCAAATTGTTAAGTCAGCAACAGGAGTCACTGTGTACTTACATCCCATGTGGGATCTGTCCTTAATGTGTTGTCTAATGTGCAGTGATGCTGTAACTAGTACTGAAACAGTATTTTTACACTTTGTGTTTCTGCGTGGGTACAAACTGATGAGATCTTTACTAATTACATACTGAATCAATCTTCTGTATATAAAGATAATTGGAAATGAAAAAAAAAAACCTGGTGTTAAATTGGAAATGGCATATAAAATTAATTAATTTAAAAATATATTATGTAGGATCTCTGTCTTTAATGTGCTGTACACCCTTATTTAATGCTATAACTAGTACTCCAACAGTATTTTTTTTTCTTTTCTTTTCACTTTGTGTTGCTATATGGGGGCAAACTGTTGAAATCGTTACCTAATATATACTAAACTGATCTTTTGTATACAAAGAGAATTGAAAATGAATCATGATGTGATAGGAAGGGGAGAGGGAGTGGGAAAAGGGAGGGTTGTGGGTGGGAGGAAAGTTTTGGGAGGGGGAAGCCATTGTAACCCATAAGCTGTACTTTGGAAATTTATATTCATTAAATAAAAGTTTAATAAAAAAAATGGAAGAAGAGAAAATGACGTGGAACCCAACTGTGGTTAGAGAAAACAACATAAAGTGATACTGGTTTGTGTAATAGTGTCATTTTCTGTATGCAGAGGCAGGAAAGGCAAATTCCAGTGGTCTTACAGAACGGTGCTGCTTGTATGTTACGGAAGTATAGTGTATTGAAAATGCACTGAAACTTTGGTGGTAATAATTTCAGGTTGAGACTGAATATGGAAAAATAAAGGTGAAAAGGAGTAAAAATAGTATCTCAAGAATAGACAATTATCTTTCTTTTTTTGTTTTGTTTTGACATCTTAGTTTGATATTTGCATTTAAAATATTACAGACGCAGTTATTACAGATGATGACAAGATCCAGACCATTTTCATGAAAAGTAGTGCCTGAGGAGATATAAAGACAGGTAATAAAAATGGATATATGCATATGAATATAAAACCACCATGATGCTGGGTAGACTGATGTGTGAAGCCAGCGATGAATCAGGATATCCAAGAAAAAAAAATAGCAACCAACAACCTCTTGAAGTAGGAAGGTAAAAAAAAAAAAAAAAAAGACAAGGTAAAGAACTACACCCTTGGATGCCACTGAAGGTCAACAACAGTTTCGTTGTTGTTGTTTTCTTATTTAAGGTGGAATACTGATGGACTAGAAAAAGGCATTAAAAGTTTATGGTATCAATGAAGCCTTATCCAAAAGATGTCTGTGAAAGGGGAAAATAGACCATAACAACTGACACCAGAAAGTGTGATTCTGAAGAGTAGAAAATTAAATCACATTTTAGTTAATCCTAGGAAAATAAACCAAAATTGATATCAACTAGACAATGGAGGAGGGACAGGTGTTAAGCATATCACATGTCTTAAAATGTTTCCAAATGATGAAATACTGATATGACACCACTAGCTATAGTTTCGGTCAAGAATGATGAGCTGGGGCCGGCACTGTGGCACAGCGGGTTAAAGCCCTGGCCTGAAACACTGGCATCCCATATTGGTATCAGTTCTAGTCCTTGCTGCTCCACTTCCAATCCAGCTCTCTGCTATGGCCTGAGATAGCAGTGGAAGATGGCCCAAGAGCTTGGGCCCCTGCACTCATGTGGGAGACCCAGAGGAAGCTCCTGGCTTTGGATTGGCACAGCTCCAGCTGTTGCAGCCATCTGCAGAGTGAACCAGTGGGTGGGAGACCTCTCTCTCTGTCTCTACCTTTCTCTGTATCTCTGGATTTCAAATGAATAAAATAAATATTTAAAAAAAAGGAATGATGACCTGGATACCCAGATAAAACTTCACAGAAGCCTTGCTCACAATAGTCAGTTTTGAAATTTTCAAAAAATTTTCTAAAAGAAATGAATCAGAAAATTTCTGAAAGTTATTAGTTAAACTGGAGTATTGTCTTGTGAAGGAAGTTGCCTTGGCTTGTTTGGTGCAGATAAAAGAAAAAAATAGAAGTTCACTTTTGCATAATATTGTTTTTACACCCATGCCCAAGAAACACTGGCTTTCTAAATTACTACTGTATTTCAAATACTTGAATTAAGACCCAAGTGGACTGACCCAGATGAGGTTATTATTATTGTGAAGATAAGAATACGATAAGGAAATATGCCATATCTGGAAATTAATAATAATTAAAATTTAAATTAAAGAGACCCCAAGTGACAAACTATAATATCGTTATAGACAACAAAAAAATGATTTAATGATTTTGTTCTGGTTCTCACTAAAACTCAATAAGAAAAAAGTTAATTTTCTGTAATTCAATATAAACTCAATCTTTGGAATATTTCCTAATATATCCATTTTAGCATTAAGAAACAGTGAAAAATACACCATTTGAATAAGATTTATACAATACAAAAATCCCTCTGTTTTCTTTTTTTTTTTTTTATTTATTTGACAGGTAGAATTATAGACAGTGAGAGAGACAGAGATAAAGGCCTTGATTCCATTGGTTCACCCCCCAAAATGGCCGCTATGGCCAGAGCTGCTCTGATCCTAAGCCAGGAGCCAGGTGCTTCTTCCTGGTCTCCCATGCGGGTGCAGGGACCCAAGCACTTGGGCCATCCTCCACTGCCCTACCAGGCCACAGCAGAGAGCTGGACTAGATTAAGAGCAGCTGGGACCAGAACCTGGCGCCCACATGGGATGCTGGCGCTGCAGGCAGAGGGTTAACCAAGTGAGCCAGGGCGCTGTCCCCCATTTTGTACAATGCGTTTATTTTGTATACAATGTTGCATGTAGAAAAATGCAAGTTTTAGTCTTTTATTAAAAAAGCCACATTAAAAACAATATCTCAACTAAGTCAGTGCACATCATAAATACAATTAAACATATATTCTTATATTCATAGTTTGTAGCTGTATAAATTACATTTATTTGAATCAATTATAAGAAAGCATATTTCTGAATCTCAGAGGTCAAGTTATAAAAGATTAAATTTGACTTAAATTATTGCTCATTTCCCACCAAAAAAAGGAAAACAATTTAAGTGAATTTCTTTCAAGAAAAACGGGATATTATTTCTATGATAAAATAATAAGTATTCCTAATTTATCAGATCCATTAAAACTGGAACAAAAGACACTGAACAATTCCTACAAACATTCATATTTCATAATTGCAGAAGCAAACAATGAGGAACGGTTCTGACAGAATTCCAGCATCCCATTAAATATACATCATGGCTGACAGTCCAAGAAAATTGATTTAAGCCTCTCCCTGACTATGTGCCAGATATATGAATTCCTTGAATAATTTTATCCATTTACCATACCATTTTCTGGCTCCCAATTATTAAAATTGCTCAGATAAGAGGAAGTGTGAGAAATAACAAGACACCACACCAGCTGTGCTGAGCTACTTAGGCGTACACAGCTTGAATATTAAATTATCCAGAAGGTGAAACAGTGTAATACACATGAAAAGTATCTTTTCTCAGAGGCTTGAACAATCCTCAGAACTAATAATGTTATTTGTGCCCCAATAGTCTTGCTGGTGAGTGGACGAATCATGTAGTAGATAAAGAACTCATGGAGATCCATCATTCATTGGACATACAACAAAGTAAATGCTAGCTTAAGAACCTGATTCTCCCAAAGCTGAACTCTACATGCTGTAAAAATTCTGTAAGAAGAATTGGAAATTGCTTTGAATCTCTCGGAACTATAGGATATCAACTTATTTAATACGAGGAAGCAATAAATTATGTTATGCTCTCCCTAAAGAATTATTTTTTTGAAAATAGACTGACTGGAAGCATTGCTAAATAGGAATCTGGAGAATGAAATCAATGAAAACATCTTCCAAAAATATCTAATTTACAGCAAAGGAGTCGTTTAGGCATAGGGATGATAAGCGCTATTATCAAAATGCAATAGTGAAAATACATTAGGCAACTGCTTAATGGTTTGTCAGGGGTAGAACTGATAGCTCAATTAAAAATAAAATCCTTTTATAGCTATGTTTACTTGTTTTTGAGTCTTATTCTAAATTCCACATTACTGTTTCATTCACTTTTGTCTTCTTATACTCTATTGCTTAATTTGGTCCTCAGACTCAGTAGGAGGAAAACTGAAGCTGACTTAGTAGGTGACCTACAGAGGTCAAACTGCTCATTGTAATCCTGTTGAAGATGTTGATGAAATAATCAGTGGCATTCCTCTGGACTCTACTCAGTGTGGTCCTGAGAGACCAAAACATTAAGGAAAATGGAGAAAAGGGCATAGAGAATGAGGAGAAAAGGGAGAAGGTGAGAAAGAAGTGGTAGAAGAGGAAAGAAGAGGAGTAGGAGGGAACCGATGAGAAGACAGAAGGTGAGATAGAGATTAGGGACAGTAGCAAGAGAAGGGTAGGGATGTTGAAAAGAGAAGTGGGGAAGACATTTCTTCCATTTCCCTGTGGAAATGAATACATGTTTGGTCCCTTAAGAAGAAATATCTTTTTTTTCCCAAAGATTTGTTTATTTTATTTGAAAGGTTGAGTTACAGAAAGAAAGGGAGAGACTGAGCAAGAACGGGAGTGAGAGAGATCTTCCACCTGCTGGTTCTCTCCCCAAATGGACACAAAGGACGTAAATGAGCTGATCTGAAGCCAGGAGCCAGGAACTTCTTCTGGGTCTCCCATATAGGTGCAGGGTCCCAAGTTCCTGGGCCATCTTCCATTGCTTTCCCAGGTGCATCAGCAGAGAGCTGGATTGGAAGTGGAGCAACCGGGACTGAACTGACATCCATATATGATGGCAGCACTGTAGGCAGTGGCTTTAACCACTATACCTCAGCACTTCCCCAAAAAGATATTCCAAATATAGGTGGGTTGGGGGTTGAGGGTGTGCTGAGTAGGTTGAATGTTTACTAGGGTTTCCTGATATTAGTTTGGAATGATCTTTCCATTGTTAAAATTTTTTAAAGATTTGTTCATTTATTTGAAAGAGTTGCAGAGAGACAGAATCAAAGAGAAGTCTTCCATCTGCTGGTTCACTCCCCAAATGGCAGCAACAGCTCGAGTTGAGCAGATCTGAAGCCAGGAGCCTGGAGTTTCTTCTGTGTTTCTCACATGGATACAGGGATTCAAGCAATTGGGCCATCTTCTGTTGCTTTCCCAGGCACATTAGCAAGGAGCTGGATCAGAAGTGGAGCAGCCCAGACTCAAACCAGCACCTGTATTGGGATGCTGGCATTGCAGGTGGTGGCTTTACCCACTAAGTCACGGTGCCGGCCCCCCATTGTTGTTATTGATCACAACTACTTCCCCATTTAACTTGGTTGAATCATGTACATGTTATAAATATCACCACAGGTATTCTTTCTTCTGGGAGGTCATCAGTAGCCTTCAAAAATGGGATAAGCACTCTTGTTGTGTATGTACATTCCTGTGCCCCCACCCACTCCATAAGGAAAGTGATAATGTGATTTAAATATATATGTATATATATGTATATATTACTTATTTGAAAGACAGAAAGAGAGAGAAAGGGAGAGACAGACAAGACATAGCTCTTCCATCTGTTGTTCTACTCTCCACTGCCTACGATGACAGAAGCTGGGTCAGGCTGAAGCCAGGAGGCAAGAGCTCCATCCATGTCTCTCACAGAAACCCTAATTTATGAGCCATTACCTATTGCCTCCAAGGGTGTGCATTAGTAAAAAACAAAGATTATGTGATTTTTAGTGCTGCATCCCCAGAAAGTTTGAACATGTCTTGCCACATTATTTATTCATAAACTCCATTAGAATAAATGATGAAAGAGTCTCAGAAATTCTAAGTACTTCTATGGATCACTTGCATTCCTATGGATTCAGTAGAGACATCTCTAGATGTTTTTTATTTTAATTTGAAATAGTTTGACATAATTTTAATTTTAGAATAGTTGTAGATTTACAAAAAAGTTGAGACAATTATTGGCATCTTACGTTTTATGGCACATTTGCCACAACTATAATGAATCAATAATGATATATGCTTATTAATTATACTGTATACCATTCAGATTCCTTATACTTTTTATCTTCAGTCATTTTTTAGAAGATTTCTTTATTTATTGGGAAGGAAGAGTGGCAAACAGGGAGGAGAGACAGAGGAACCTTTCATCTGCTCATTCACTCCCCAAATGCCCATAACAGCCTGAGTTAGGCCAGGACAAAGCTATGAGTTAGGAATTCTAACTTTTCCTCCCATATGGGTATTGAAGCTATGTACTTGATACATCGTCTGTTGTTGCATCAGCAGATGCATCTGCGGTCCATCAGCAGGAAGGTGGAAAGAAGACCTAGAGCAGCTCCAATATAGGATACGGATGTTCCAGGAGGTGGGTTAATCCTACCTCAAACTGTCATTTTATATTCCAAAATTTCATCCCAGAGGCTACCTGACATTTAGTCATCATATTTTCTTAGGGTGCTGTAGAATGTGAATGTCTCAGACTTTCTTGTTTTTGATGACCATAACATTTTTGATGATAATTAGATATTTTATAAAATGCTCCAACTTTGTGTTTAAGTTTGTCATTATTAGAATGAAGCTATAAATTTCTGGAAACACTACCCCAAGCTTCAAGTTTTCTCCTGCATTATTTATTTAGGGACACTAGTTAGGGACTTTATCTGATCATTAATTAGCTTTCTCAGACTTTTCAATGATAAGGCAATGTTAAAATGTTTCTCATATTTCCATTACTCTTACAATGGATGGATTGCCTGTCATATCTCTGACTCACTGACTCATACGTAAATAAAATTGCCTAACTTATTTCAAAAGAACAAAAAAAATTGATAACAATGAAAATACGTGTTGATAACCCTGTTAAGCAGTATTTAGAGAAAATCCCATAGTCAATAATTTCAATAGAAATTGCAAAAAATTAAGCACAGCAAAAGAAACAATAAACGGTGTGAAAAGAAACAACAGAAGGAGAGAAATTATTTGCATACTATTCTTCAAAGAATTAATATCCAGAATATATAAGGAATTCAGAAAGCTCAACTACAAAAAAAGAACCAATAGTTTAATGATCTGTGGTTACTTTAATGTTTACTGTATATGGGTGAAAAGGTCATTTTTTCCATCCAATTATTGTTTATAGCAGTTGTCTATATTCCCACTAAACTGGGGTCTTTTTGCTTTTTCTTTGATAAACTCCTTATTTGCTAAAGTATTTTTTTATTTTTATTAAACTTTTATTTAATGAATATAAATTTCCAAAGTATCTTATGGGTTACAATGGCTTCCCCCCTCCCATAACTTCCCTCCCGCCCGCAACCCTCCCCTTTCCCGCTCCCTTTCCCCTTCCTTTCATGTAAAGATTCATTTTCAATTCTCTTTGTATACAGAAGATCAGTTTAGTATATATTAGGTAAAGATTTCAACATTTTGCCCATATAGCAACATAAAGTGAAAAAACTACATTGGATTACTAATTATAGCATTAAATAGCAATGTACAGCACATTAAAGACAGAGATCCTACATAATTTTTTTTTTCAAATTAATTAATTTTCTATGCCATTTCCATTTTAACACCAGGTTGTTTTTTTTCATTTCCAATTCTCTTTATATACAGAAGATCACTTCAGTATGTAATTAGTAAAGACCTCATCAGTTTGTGCCCACACAGAAACGCAAAGTATAAAAATACTGTTTCAGTACTAGTTATAGCATCACTTCGCTTTAGACGACACATTAGGGACAGATCCCACATGGGGTGTAAGTACACAGTGACTCCTGTTGCTGATTTAACAATTTGACACTCCTGTTCATGGCGTCAGTAATCTCCCTAGGCTCTAGTCATGAGTTGCCAGGGCTATGGAAGCCTTTAGAGTTCGCTGACTTTGATCTTATTCCGATAGGGTTATAGTCAAAGTGGAAGTTCTCTCCTCCCTTCGGAGAAGGGTACCTCCTTCTTTGATGGCCCCATTCTTTCCACTGGGATCTCACTCACAGAGATCATTCATTTAGGTCTTTTTATTTTTTTTTTTCCATGATATCTTGGCTTTCCATGCCTGCTATACTCTCATGGGCTCTTCAGCCAGATCCGAATGCCTTGAGGGCTGATTCTGAGGCCAGAGTGTTGTTTAGGACATCTGCCATTCTATGAGTCTGCTGTGTATCCCACTTCCCATGTTGGATCTTTCTCTCCCTTTTTGATTCTATCAGTTAGTATTAGCAGATACTTGTCTTGTTTGTGTGATCTCTTTGACTCTTAGACCTATCAGAGCTATCAATTGTGAGCTGAAATTGATCACTTGGACTGGTGCGATGGCATTGGTACATGCCATCTTGATGGGATTGTGTTGGAATCCCCTGGCACATTTCTAACTCCACCATTTGCGGCCAGTCCGATTGAGCATGTTCCAAATTGTTCATCTCCTCCCTCTCTTTTTCCACTCTTAGATTTAACAGGGATCACTTTTCAGTTAAAATTTAAACACCTTAGAATAATTGTGTGTTAATTATTGAGTTCCTTTTACACGCATCTAATTTAAAAATATGTTATCTCAAAAACTAAACAAAAAAAGACAAGGAGAAGGAAACACAGTGGGAGGGAAAGAGAGAGAGAGAAGGATAAAAGGAATATTGTGTTTTTACAATTGTATCTATGATTCACATTGAATCAGTTAAACACTAATTAAAAGTATATATAAAATAAATAAGACAAAAGAGAGAAATGGGCACAGGATATGAAAATTATCTATCTCAAAAAATAAAGACCAATAGGCAAAGAAAGTGTCAGCATCATTAACAATAAGGGAAATGGAAAATAAAAACCATAATGAAGTACCATCTCAGTCCAAGGAGAATGGTTATTTTCAGAAAACACAAAAAATAACAATGCTGGCTAATATGTGGAAAAGGGGGCACCCTTATGCACTGTTGGTGGGAATTCAAATTAGCACAGACGTTATGGGTAACAGAATGGAGGTTTCTGAAAAATTAAATATAGATCTACCAAACAACAGAACTATCATTCTTTGGATATGTAGCTGAAGAAAATGATGTCAGCATGTAAAAGAAATTCCTTCACTCCTGTGTTAAATATAGGTAGTCCTCTTCACAACAGCCAAGATGATTAATAAGCCTAATTGTTCATTGACAGATGAATAGACAAAGAAAAAGTGGTATATAGATACAATAGAATATTATTCGGCCATAAAAATAATGAAATTCTAACATCTGAAGCAAAATGGTTAGAAGTGGAAATCATTAAGTGAAATAAGGTGTACACAGGATAAATACTATATTCTCTCTCATTTGTGGAACTTAAAAAATTAGAAGTGTGTGTGTGTGTGTGTGTGAGAGAGAGAGAGAGAGAGAGGGAGAGTGAGAAAGAGAGAGAGAGAGGGAATGAATATAATGGGTTCTGGTGTTGTGCAACACAGTTGGTGAATACAGCTTACAAAGAAATGAGACAGGGGAGCTGGTAAAATCCAAACACAAAGATATGATAAGGAGATCAAAAGGCTAATTGCCTAGAATGGTTGATTTTGCTGTAAAAGTGTTGAAACATTGCTCTGTATCTCTATAAAATGTAGAAGTATTATATGTTAGTTCAAACTTTTAAACGCTAGCTAAATTGCAGGTATGTTCAAGAAAGAAATTTCCTTTTAGGTTTCAGAATTTTTTTTGTTCTTAAATATCAAGTAAAGATCTGATTTATGATTTTTATCAATTAATAATTGGTAAGTAGAATTAGTAATATACTTTTGCATTAATAAATATAGAAATCTGTTTTATATTTATTTCCCTTACTCTACATATAACCCTCAAGCCTACTGCTTTTTCAAACCAAAATTAAATTGCCTTTCAGATAGAATTATTTTATTTTTCACACAGTATGTGTAAATATCAGCTTGAATTTCATGTAACTGAAACTCTGTGAAAATATATGCAATTACATATTTGGAAAGAACAAAGATTAATTATAATGAGAGAGTGTATGTTTTATTTCATGAATTTTTAAACATGCAAGGTGCTATAAAGAATTATATTATAAACATTAATGGACTAACCATCCAGTTTAAGATGTAATATATCATTTATTACCATTAATATTCATTGAAATGTTAAGCTTTTCACATGTATTTAAAATATGCATTAGTACGTAAAAGCTAATTGGTTTTTGTTGACTTTATTAACAAAGAAATAAATGAGTTTTCACCTTCACAACTTGTATGACACTCTTTACCCAGGGAATGTATCATTTTGTGTGCCAAGTGTCAAACTGGCTCTTCTTGTCAATTTAGGAAACCACTATTTGAAAATTTACTTTTGACCATCTGTTCTCTTGTCAGAGTGGCAGGTGTTCCTATTTTGCTTTACCAAATCTTAATAATTTATTGGACAGTTTAATGATACACGAAGTAAAGATTGCTTGTTGTTTTGGTTCACTGATTGGAGAACATAGCTCTTTTCCTGGGGAAAACCCACACAATTTAATCCTAATATGATTATCTGTCCTCAACCAGCCTTGTTCACATGCAGAAATATAGAAGTAATCACTTTTAAAGCATATCTAATACATTCAGTTTTTCTAATTGGATACACATTGGGGAAAGCAACATTTAACTTTTTGTATGCATCTATCTATAGCCATAAAACCTTATAACTATATCTGCATCTATCTTTCAATGTTTATTATTTTCTGAGATTTTACTAAAGTATTTCTGTAGTGTTCTCAAATGTAAACTGTCATGCAGGTAGTTTCAATAAGAGTGAGTGGACATAAAATAATGGATTTCTTTTAAATTAGAGTTGACTGATAGGCTATTTGTCTCCCATGCTATTTTCAGTCAACCAATAACGGAAAAATTTGTACAATGATTTAAAAATCTGCAATGGAATTTCAGTTAAAACATATGTCTGCTGAAATTGCTATATTTTACAGGATTTCTCAAAAGCTACTAAATAGGATTAGAGAGTACAGCATTGTGGCATAGTAGGTAAAGCCACCACCTGCAATGCCAGCATCACATTTGGGCATGAGTTTGTGTCCCAACTGCTTCACTTCCAATTTGATGTCTTGAGAAAAAGCAGTGTAAGATGACCCAAGGGCTTGGATCACTGTTGCCCATGTGGGAAACCTGGAAGAAGTTCCTGGTTCTTGAATTCTTCAGCCTTGCCCAGCCCAACCCCAGCCCCAGCCTTTGCGGTCTTTTGGAAGGAAATCAGAGGATGGAAGATCTCTCTGTCTACTCCTTGCCACTGTGCGTATATATGTGTCTCTCTGTTTTTCCTCTCTCTCTCTGTAACTCTAACTTTCCAACAAATAAGTAAATTTAAGAAATAAATAAATAGAACTAGATTAATATTTCCATCATTACAAACTAGTGTTACTATTAATATACTTAGACCATTTTGACAAAATGGGAGACTGACAAAAAGATACACTACAAGTGTACACTCCATAGAAATATTACAGATCTACCTATGACATAAAAGATGTCTTCATTAAACAGAGAGATATATCGACTCCCCAAGAGAAAATACCTGTGTAGTTCAGTTAGTGTATCTTCTGTATGGCTCACAATAGCGTCCTTTGGGTTAAAAACATCATCCCTAAGGACAGACTTCACTTTGAACATTGTGAATTGGATGTTAAAATGACCATAATGACACTCTTGAATACATTACCCAAGAGAGAAAGGATACAAATCACATATAACATGTTTAAATTAAAGCTTTATCTCTCTCACCAGTTGCTGCAATATAAAATAAATGCAAAGATTGTGTTATGTAGATTCACCTATACTCGTTTTTTCTTATGCACTCCTTTTAATACAAAGGATATTGCAAGACTGTTCTGTTACACATTTATAAACAGTTAAGTCCACATGGTAACAAAATATTTTAAGGTAAACTGTAACTTGGCAAAGACAATGTTCACAAAACTAGTCAACACAACATGATTGAAGTTATTTTACCAACGGTGTTAGTTCTTTGTCAGTTTTATTGCTTATTCCTTTTTAATATTCATTGAAAATCAATTAAGGATCAGGGGTTCAGTTTCTAAATCATTAATTCACCTCCCATTCTTGGTACACCTTAAGTAAATTCCACTGGGTCAGTAAGAGGGAATTATATAAACTTTGGTTTACACAAATTTATACCCAACTGTAGTGACCAATATATACATAAAAGATGCTCACTGTTTTTGAAGGATTATGGATTATATGTTATATTTTAAAGAAAGTATGTATTTTAAGTTGAATTTTTTGATAATAATCTCTTACAAAAATAGATAATTAGTGTGATGAATTTTCATATACCTATCACTGAGAATAAACTGGTGCTGGTGTAGAAGCACAACGGGTTAACACACTACACTGCTAGGGACACTTGCGTGCCATATCAGAGTGCATGATTTGCTTCCTGACTACCTTGTGCTTCTGATCTAGCTTCTTGCTTGTGTATCTGGGAAAGCAGTAGGTCATGGCTCAAGTATTTGAGTTCCTGCTCCCCATGTTGGAGACTCATATGGAATTGTTGATGCCAGCCTTTTTCCCACCCTATTCCTAGTTATCACAGCCATTTCAGGAGTGACCCAACCGATTGAACATACCCTCTCTCTCTCACACACTCTGTTGCTCTGCTTTTCAAATAAACAAATCTCAAAAATTATAGTTTAACAAACTTACACTATTTAGTGTTCTTTTTTGTGTTTATTTTAAATGAATTCTCAGATCTTATATCAGTTCAGTCCTAAAACTTAATATTCACCTCTGAAACCCATGAGTATGTCCTTACCTAATTATAATAACTCAATTAATAACATAATTATTAATAAAATTAACAATGGGGATATGCAATTCTCAACACATATTTGAACATGTACACTTCAGAAAAACATTGTTTTCCCATGTTTTTGTTGTTGTTATAAAAAACAGCTCCAAATCAATGTCAATATTTCATGTGGTTTTTATACTTCAACTTGTGTTTCATTTACAACCAATCTTTCCCCTCTTTTTTTACCCTATTATCTTTTTTTTTTTTTTTTTTAAGATTCATTTTAGCCAGTGCCGCAGCTCAATAGGCTAATCCTCTGCCTGTGGCACTGGCACACTGGGTTCTAGTCCTGGTTGGGGTGCCGGATTCTGTCCTGGTTGCCCCTCTTCCAGGCCAGCTCTCTGCTGTGGCCCGGGAGTGCAGTGGAGGATGGCCAAAGTGCTTGGGCCCTGCACCCCATGGGAGACCAGGATAAGCACCTGGCTCCTGCCTTTGGATCAGCGCGAGGTGCGCTGGCTGCAGTGCGCTGGCCGCGGCGGCCATTGGAGGGTGAACCAATGGCAAAAGGAAGACCTTTCTCTCTGTCTCTCTCTCTCTCTCTCACTGTCCACTCTGCCTGTCAAAAAAAAATATTCATTTTATGTATTTGAAATGCACAGTTACAGAGAGAAAGGGAGATATACATAAGGATAGATCTTCTATCCACTGGTTCATTCCTCAAATAGCTGCAACATCCTGGGTTGGACCAGGCCAAAGCCAGGAGCCAGGGGCTTCTATTGAATCTCCCATGTTTGTGCAGGGGCCCAAGGACTTGGGTCATCTTCTGCTGCTTTACCAGGCACAATTGTAGGGAGCTGGATTGATCATAAATGCAGCAGCTCAGACATGAACTGAAGCCCATCTTGGATGCTGGTGTTGCAAGTAGTGTCTTAACCTGTTATACTCCAGCACTGGCCCTTGTTTATTGTGAAAGATATTAGCATACAAGGCTCTCAGAATAGAAGGCTATGATATTGATGAGTCTGTTGACTTCTTTGAAATGCTGTTTCAATCAAATTGCTTTCTATCTCTATGTTTCTAGACAATTTTTATCAAAAGTTATAATGATTAAAGATTGAAGATTAAAGATATGAATGTATACATGCTCAAACTTTAAAAAATGGTGTTACAAGAAAAGCTAGTGATTTATATAGCAGAACATCAGAGGTATTTAGTATCTGTTTACCAGCACTCTCAGGGGTACCAGGACTACTGTTTGGTGAGTCAGGTATTGACTGCCAAATTTGTCTTTTTTTTTTTAACTTTTATTTAATGAATATAAATTTCCAGTGTACAGCTTATGGATTACAATGGCTTCCCCCTCCCATAACTTCCCTCCCACCCGCAACCCTCCCCTCTCCCGCTCCCTCTCCCCTTCCATTTGCATCAATATTCATTTTCAATTCTCTTTATATACAGAAGATCAATTTGGTATAAAGATTTCAACAGTTTGCACCCACATAGAAACACAAAGTGAAACATACTGTTTGAGTACTAGTTATAGCATTAAATCACAATGTACAGCACATTAAGGACAGAGATCCCACATGAGGAGCAAGTGCACAGTGGCTCCTGTTGTTGACCCAACTAATTGACACTCTAGTTTATGGCGCCAGTAACCATCCTGGGCTGTCGTCATGAGTTGCCAAGGCTATGGAAGCCTTCCAAGTTCCCCGACTCTGATCATATTTAGACAAGGTCATAAAAGACAGAGTGAGGATAGTAACCAATGATCCTAAGAGTGGCATTTACCAGGTTTGAACAATTATACAGCATTAAGTGGGGAAGAGGACCATCAGTACACACAGGTTGGGAGTAGAGCATTGGTGGTAGAGTAGAGGTTATGATTACAAAGGAATGAGGCCCAAGTGCACTAGACAGGGTCTAGAACAAAGGACAGAGTCATTATTAGAGGAGCTAAGAAAGGTGCTGTCTAAGCCACAATTAAGTTTTCTGATTGAGAGGCAAATAGAACCTGATAGAAGGGGCTTGATAATAATCTGGTGGGCTTTAGGCCTTGTAAGTTAAGAGGCCCAGACCTATCTATCTCTTCACATGGGGTATATCCTAAGGGAGGTGTGAACCTCCTAGGGGAAGGCACTCTGTTGACTTTCATTACTTGGCTGGCCTGGGAGGAGAGCTGGCCAGGTAAAGGCAGGGGGCATCTCTAACAAGAAATTTACAGTTCTGCCTGCAATGTTGCTGACCCTACTTGGCCGTCCCCTCAGCTGCAGTGGTCACTTTGGAAGTTGGGCTGAGTGAAGGGCTTTTCAGCTTAGAGCCAATAAGATCTGTGGCTCTGACCTGGGTATCCTTAGACTCCAGGGCAGGTCCATTTCCAGTGATCCAACTCTTGGCAGAGCTGCCAGGGCTCTTCACAAGCAAATTTGTCTTTTAAATAGTCCCACACTGACTTTTTTCTAAAGATTTTTGCCTACTGATTATTTTCATTTAAACTGAGATTGTGATTTTCCACTGATGACTATTCCAAATAGTTTGTCAAATTTCTGTATCAAGCACTACAGTAAGTGCTTTTTCTTTCTCAACTACTTGAAATTATTAATTTAAACACTGATTCTCAATTATTTTAAATTAATTAATAGTGACTGTTGATTCTAATCATATATTTGCTTGTATCAGATCATTGGACTTATTTACATCAGCTGTGTAGCTGGAATAGAGTAATTCCCAACCTTTAAATTATGGTAATGTTTTATAGATTTTTCTTAATTATTGCCTTCTTAGGTATCTTATCATAATGTTCACCTGCCATTCATTATTGTAATTCCCCAGTTGGATTTAGATCAGAGTTAGCTGGATGCTACATCAGAGTGTGTGGTAATGACCAGTTGACACAGGTCTATATGTTGTGGAGAATTCCATGTACAGAATTGCTTTAAGTAATAAATGGCATTTTTGGATACTCTTTACAGAAATACTATATCAACTAAAATATTTGATATGAGCAGGTATTCATCTAATTGGGGATTTCAAATACCTTGCATCTCCATGAAGAATGAAAATCACAGACATCCATTAATCCATTCTTTTTTTAAAAAAAGATTTTTTTATTTACTTGAAAGTCAGAGTTACAGAGAGAGATAAAGAGAGAGAGAGGGAGAGGGAGACAGAGAGAAAGAAAGAGAGAGGTCTTCCATCTGCTGGTTCAATCCCCAGATAGCTGCAATGGCTGGAGCTGAGCCGATCCAAAACCAGGAGCCAGGAGCTTCTTCAGGGCTCCCACACAGGTGCAGGGGCCCAACAACTTGGACCACCCTCCACTGGTTTCCTAGGCCATAGCCAACAGCTGGATTGGCAGTGGAGCAGCCAGGGCTCAAACTGGCCCATATGGGATGCCAGCACTGCAGGTGGAGGCATTACCCACTATGCCACAGTGCCAGGCCCACACGGTAGTAAAGTGAAAGGTGCTACAGTAGGAGCAAGGTAAGAACTACCATAGAACTTTGTCTACCTTTAGGAAATAGGGAAAACTCTTCTGAAAGAAGAAGCATCTAATATAAATATTGAATTCTGTTTTACAGGTTTTTCATTGATAAAGTCACAATCTTCATTTCTTAAGACTTTAAACCTAGAGGGCGGCATGTGGAGTAATAGGTTAAACCTGGCCTGTGGTGTTGGCATCCCATATGGTTGCCAATTCAAATAATATCTACTCTGCTTCTGAGACAGCTTCCTGCTAATTTGCCTGGGAAAGCAGTAGATGATGACCCAAGTACTTTGGGTCCTGTACCCACATGGAAAACCTGGAAGAAGCTCCTGGCTCCTGGCTTCAGGTCATCCCAACTCTGGCCTTTGTGGTCATTTGGGGAGTGAACCAGATAATGAAGATCTCTCTGTCTCTCTTTCTCTTTCTTTGTCTATAACTCTACCTTTCAAATACATAAATCAATCTTTAAAAAAAAAGACATTAAACCTTGATGTCTACTATATGTTAACCTTAAACTATTATTTGGTTTGGTGGGGATTAGAAGATATATCATACCAAAAAACCTGCCAAATGGTCTTTCTATGGTGATCTTTGATGTAAAAGTAGGCTGGTCTTTCATTTAAGCAAATACATTGTCAGGATTATGTACTGTATTATAAGATCTAAAGCTCCTGTTTTAATACCCTTTGTTCATCTTTAGCTGAGGATAATAAGTACCTGGAAAAGTTGTTGCAAGGATCAAAATAGAAAAATTCAAAGACAGTGATAGTTCAGGGCTTTCAAAAATACATTAATTACTATTTTATCAAAATAATTATTATGTGATTATTAATGCATATGGCTGTAGTGCTCTGGAAACAAAGAACAGCTATATTCTCAATACTATGCTTCATGGAGTATGATTTCAAATTCATTATCATGTAAAACTCACTAATAACTTGATAATTAAAATAAACCTTCCCAAAGCCAAGCTAGTCACATGGAGAAATCATAAGTATATGACTTTATAAAAATCAGGTAAAAAAGTTATGCCAGAGTAGGAAAATGAAATAAAGGATTTTAAAACATAATATCTATCTGTGTATGCATACATGATAGAGTAGATAATATTTATATATAATATTGATTTATGAAAGAAAATAAATAATCCACCTGTTTATCATTCTAGATAATGGATAGTGTATATATATATATGTTTTTTATATATATATATATATAATCTAAAATGGATTCTGAAACCATTTATTATTATCTTCCTATACCGCTGCTGAAAAGTAGTCTGAGTCCAACCTTAATTTCAGAATAAAAGAGAGGCAAAAAGAATGCTCCATAAACACCATTCAAATTTGCAAATACTCCTAAATGCAGCCTTGTGTTAAATCAGAAAAGAAAGAAGTTCATACCTGAGTTCCCTTATTTTGATAACAGAATAATTGCTTTTGCTAATGTACAATACGAGGCCCTCTGCAGTATATAACAAGATTTTACAATAGTCCTAGATAACTCATCACTGTATTTATTGGAAGAAACTTTATAAGGATATTGTTCAGACATTAGTACAATATACCATTTCATGAGAAACCCAAGGAGAAATGTCTGTTACCAGGAGTAACTGGGTTTATCTTTTTTTTAATAAAGATTTATTTATTTATTTGAAAGCTAAAGTTACACAGAGAGAGAAAGAGAGGCAGAGAGAGAGAGAGAGAGAGAGAGAGAGAGAGGTCTGCCATCCATTGGTTCATTCCCTAGATGGCTGCAATGGCTGGAGCTCCGCCAATCCAAAACCAGGATCCAGGAGCTTCTTCTGGGTCTCCCACATGGGTGCAGGGGGTCAAGGACTTGGGCCATCTTCTACTCCTTTCCCAGTCCATAGTAGAGCTCTGGATTGGAAGTGGAGCAGCTGAAACTTGAACAGGTGCCTATATGGGATGCCGGCATTGCAAGCGGCGGTTTTATCTGCTAAGCCACAGCACTGGCCCCTGGTCTTTTCTTGAGCAGTTAAGATGATGATAGGAATTCAATGAAATCGGATCATGAATGCCTCATTATTTTTATTATTAGGAATACTAGAAACAATGTCAGACTTGCCATTTGCTAGAATATGTACGAGGAAATCATTACAGAGTTATTTTTATCTTGTCCCTTCATTCTTTTTTATTAGCTATGCATATTTGAACTTTTTTTGAACTCATGCATCTAGCTCAAGTGTTATTTCATTTTCAAATCTATGTGTATATATGTATAAGTACATATCTGCATATATAAATATATATACATATACACACATATATATGAAAATATCACATTTTTCGCTAGATGAAGGCAAGGTTTACATAAATAAATGTAAAATTATTGAATTTTTTATACATACTAATTGTAGTGTAGATTTTTCTAACATGGAGTTTATATATCTGAAACAATTTCAAGTGCATACTTTACGTCATAAGCACTTTTCATGAACCTGGCAAAATAGCAGTGAACAAATAAGGCCAACCAAATCAATAGAATAGTAGCATCAGTTTAGAGGTGGTATTAGAAATAGGAATACGTGTCTAAGTGGCTTTGTTTTAATTTTCACAGTAACAGTTGCCAACTTGATAATATATATACATATATATATATTGCTATGATAATAGTCTTACAAAAATAATATAAGAGGAAAGGAAAAGAGTACTTCTTCTGCAATATCAGTTCTTAATCAACCAAAAGACTTGTTAAAATGAGTCTATTTTTGTAAATATAAAATCATGGTCTTATTAAGAAAGTACTCATGAATTACTGAAATTATAGTAAGTTATGGTGAGTTTAAAAGTCTCTGGCTTGTGGCCTTTTTAAAATTTTCTTACCAAAACATTTTAACATATTTTTGTTATGGTGCTATTTATTAGAAATGAAATGACTATCACACTATGAGTGAAAGACCTATTTGTGTGAAATACAATGGTCCTTTTGGGAAGGTGCTACTTAGTGTAAAGATATTTTAGGAGAAGTAAAAGGGCTAAACTATTCAACTTGCCAATATTTGCTTTGTCAATTCAATGGTTAATTACTTAAATATATTCATTGTAATTAGGTCATTTTTCCTTTTGATTTTTTGAGGTCATGGAATACTTTTAGATGTGCTAAAAATGTAGATAAAGTAGGGCATTCTCATAGATCTTTTATCCGATGTCCTCTAATGTTAACATCTTATGTATTCATGATCCCTTGTCAAAACTAACACATCAATATTGATATGTTAACTAAACTATAGAACTTATTAAGATTTATATGCATTCCCTTTGTTTGTGTCAAGATCAATCCAGTATGTCATACTCCAGTTAGACTCAAATTATTTGGAAGTAGAGTGTGCTTTTAAGAGAATAGAATTGCTAAATGACCAACTTTGAGTTCAAATTCCAGTTATTTCCTAATGTCCTAATTTTGGACAAATAGTGTAACTAAACTGACAATTATTTTCTTAATATAAAAATAATATGATAGAATATGAAATAGTGTGTTTTCAAGGGATGATGCATAAATTTACCAAAATGATCAATTTAAACTCTATGCATTTCCTGTAACATACTCTCAATGAATTGTTCTATCCACTAATGGGGCCTTGAGTCTTTCTCTTTTCCTTTCCTTTCCTTTCCTTTCCTTTCCTTTCCTTTCCTTTCCTTTCCTTTCCTTTCCTTTCCTTTCCCCTTTCCTTTCCTTTCCTTTCTTCCTTCCTTTCTCTTCTTTTCTTTGAGGCAGAGTGACAGAAAGGGAACTAGAAAGAGAGAAATTGATTGAGAGAGAGTGAGAGAGAGAGAGAGAGCGAGCGAGAGAGAAGGGAGATCTTCCAGACACTTCCTAAATGGCAGCTGCAGCCAGGGCTGGGCCATGCCAAACCAAGAGCTAGAAACTTCATCGAGTTCTCCACATGGATGACAGGGATTCAAGTTCTTGAGCCATTTTCTAATGAATTCTCAGACCCCTTAGCCGGAAGCTAAATTGGAAGCATAGTAGCTGGAACTTGAACCAGTTCTCTGCAGTGGGATGGCAGCGTGGCAAGCTGTAAAAGCCACTGAAGCACACCAGCCCCTGAGTCTTCTTTTCACCCACTCCCTACTCTTAGCTTCCTAAGAAAGTTCCCAACTCACATAGAATTATGGAATCTGGCAACATGCACTACAATGAAAAATGATGGTATGTGAGGTCAGGGATGTATAACCACCATAGGCTGAGAAGTTTTATTCATGAATGAAAAATGATAAATTAAGGAAAGGTTTTCAACCTTTACCAGGAGGTCTATATTTATATAGAGTAAGACTCACTGGAAACAGATGAAAAGTGAACCACTCTTCCTGGTTTTATTGTATTGTATAAAATTGTAAATTCATTATCCTAACCAATAATAATTACTTTCTTAGTTATTTAAATGAAATCATAATTTATGACATTAGTTTTCTATTTAAGAGTTACCATTTATTTATTTGAAAGGCAGTGTCAAAAAGAGAGAGAAAGAGCACCGGAGTTTGAGACTTAGATTAACTTCTGATTCTTACATTCACTAGTGTGCATCCTGGGAGGCAGCAGGTGACGGTTAAAGTACCAGTGTCCTTGAAACCCTTGTGGGAGACCTGAATTGAATTCTCAGCTTCTGGTTCTATTGTAGGCATTTGGGGAGTAAATCAATGGATGGCATCTCTCTCGGAGCTTCTCTGTGCCTTTCAAGTAACTACAAATAAAAAAATAAGAAGTTTAAGTACTAGATAATTAAGCAAACTTTCATTATGAATATTTTGTAAATAAAGTTGATGATTTCTTTCTTGTCTCACACAGTTTTCTTTGTTTTGCAATATGTTTTAAAGTGACTTGAATTATATTACCAGAACAAAAGTAAAATAATCACATATGATGTGGAAAATCACTTGCTGATTCTAAGTACTTCAAGCTTATTGGGTTTGAAAATTGTTTCATGTATCTATTAGAGGGACAATATTGCAAACAGTAGATGAACATTGCTACCACAGGAATGATCTAAAAATGGCTGAAGTTGGAGAAAGAGTTCATATTTGAACAACATAACTATTTCATTAATGCTTGTATTTTTCTTCATTACAAGAAAACTCTATAATTCTTGAAAATCTCTCAGGTCGTAATGGACACATGGTGTCTAATCATGTTAGAATACTTTCCTGAGAGTTTTTCACGATAAGCATGGCAACTTTTTCTATTTAATGAAAAATAGTGTTTATCCTAACATATTTATAAAAAATCTGTTACTGTGGTAACAGTAACATATTGAGAATGACAATTAATATGCTTTGAAATAATGGGAAGTAGTAGTCAGTCACAAAAACAATATTCTGAGAAATCACCACCTAACAAACACAACAGAAAGAGGAGAGGAACTGGTAAGCAGAATATCTGAAATTGCTGCTTTATGAGAAAGTGAAACATGATAGTATAAAGAAATAATAACAATGGGCCGGTGCTAAGGCTCACTTGGCTAATCCTTTGCCTATGGCGCCGGCACCCCGGGTTCTAGTCCCGGTTGGGGCTCCGGGTACTAGTCTCGGTTGCTCCTCTTCCAGTCTAGCACTCTGCTGTGGCCCGAGAGGGCAGTGGAGGATGGCCCAAGTGCATGGGTCCCTACACCCTCATGGGAGACCAGGAGGAAGCACCTGGCTCCTGGCTTCAGATCGGCGCACCAGCAGTGCCGGCTGTAGCGGCCATTAGGGAAGTGAACCAATGGAAGAAAGACCTTTCTCTCTGTCTCTCTATAACTCTCTGTCTCTCTATAACTCTCTCTCTGTCTCTCTCTCACTGTCTAACTCTGCCTGTCAAAAAAATAAACAAAGAAATAATAAGAAAACCCCACCTGATCTATATGTATTTAATTATCCACTCAATTACAATTTGAATTTTGAAAACCATCTCTAGATTGAATAAGCTAGATTATCCATTTATTTTTCCTTGTATGCCTTTATAACATGAATTTGTGTTCATATATCAGAGTTGCTTTCAGAAACATTCCTAAAGGTAGAAAATTGCATCATAATCCTCTAAAAAATCTCTATTTAACATATAAGATTTAACTAGTCTATACTTCCCTGTAAAATGATAGAAACATAAAAAAGTTTTCCATGGCAACCAGTGATGAGATTGTTTATTCATTCATTACTATATATATGTATGTATATATTTATTGTGTGCTATAAGTAGTATACTACTATACTATTCATAACTATACAGCACATTTTTGCCATCACTGTACCAGATTCTTTGGGCACAACAATTTAACAAACAAATCTCTTATTCTTAACTTGTTCATGACATGGAAGAACAAGTTATGATAGAATTATGTTATGTACTATATTATGTAAAAAAAATCTCCTGCAAATGTTACCTGGTTCTTTTTAGCTTGCTAATGTATAAATATAAGAAATAAAGGATATGATGATCTCTTAAACATCATTCACATATATTTTTACTCTAGCAGAATGATGGGGACACTCAGGGTATTGTTTTGTGGTACAGTATGTAAAGCTGGTGCCTAGGATGTCAGCATCCCATATGGGCACCGACTCATGTCCAGGCTGCTCCACATCATATCCAGCTCTCTGCTAATGGCCTGTTAAAAGTAACAGAAGATGGTACAGGTGTTGGGCCTCTGCATTCACATGGGGGACCCTTGCAATCATTTGGAACATTAATCAAAGAATTGAAGATTCTCTCTCTCTCTCTCTCTCTCTCTCTCTCTCTCTCTCTCTTTCTCTCTCTCTCTCTCTGTGTGTGTGTATGTGTTCCTCTCACTATGTAACTCTGACTTTAAAATAAATTATGACATCTTTTTAAAAATGACAGAGGAACTCATAATTATTTGTGTTTTATTGGATATGGTTAAATTCATTACGAAATATTCATCTGATTTTCAGTAGAAAAAAGTAGGAGGGGCAGAATTTTCCTGTTGTTTATTCACTAACTATTTAAAGAAGTTCATGAAACACATAGGAATGATAAGAAAGTTTTGCTAGAACTGACCCAGATCTGGAATTGTCTCTAGCCAGGCAAAACGATTCTTGCTTTTTGACACTTACAATTCAGTGTCTTTCTTTCAAATTCTGTAAACATATCATTCTGGTGATTTGAAAGGACAAGGACTGCATCTTCCTGACCATATTTCCACTAGTTAATTGTCTAATGGTTGATCAATCAGCGAATTATCCCAAGTTATTGTTTGGTACCATTAGAAACAATAGTTGTCCAGATGGCCTAAACAACATTGCTCTGAATCAGCACTTAAACACTTAATTAAATATGGTTGTTACTGTAATTCTTCAAGAAGAAAAACTCTTCAGAAACATATAATCTTCTAATCAAATTTATCCATCAAGTTAAATACTTACATCGAAATAACCTATACATTAAATAGTTCCATCTTTAGTTGGTGTAAATGAGATTTCAAGAGACCAATAATTCATGTTTGCAAATACTAAACATCTTTTTCTATCCTATGGAATCATGTACAGGTTCTGAAAATGTTCTAGTAGGGTTGCCACTCTTCAGAGCCCTGATTCTGATATGAGATTTATCACAATATATATTTTTAAACCTAGAAACCTTTTATTTAAGGTATACAAAATTCATGCATTTCATATATACAAATTTAGGAACATAATGATTCTTCCCAATATCTGTTAATTCATTGTCTATTTTGAGAATCAGAAGGCAGCTCTTAAAATTGTGCAGAGAAAAAAAAAAAGATATGCCTTCACTATTTCTCTATAAGTGTGTGTATGTGTGTGTGCATGCGCATTTTAAGGGGCTTTTAAATTCTCTGATTGTCATTTACTGAAAATTCTTATTAGAATTTCTTATTAGAAAACACTAATAAATTAGTCTATTTTATAACATTTTTCTAAATGATTTTAAATTTAAAAGCAAAAAATTGTGAATTATTACAAAGTTCCCATATAGCCCACACTCAGCTTCCTCTATTATTGATATGTCACACTAGTATGATATATTTGTCACAATTAATCAGCCTTACCAAGGTCTCCCTATTGCTTTGGGGCAAAATCCTTCTAACTTTCCCACTTCTTTAGCCACCAGAGAAATGCAATTGAATCCACGATGAGATATCAACTTACTTCTTCCAGAATGGATACCATAAAAAGATAGAAAGTGCTTGGGAAGATGTGGAGTCTAATTATTTTTATTTAATGACTTTACATCCAAAGACAAAAGTACAATGATTTCACTACATAATGTGAATATGAGATTGGGAAATGGCATTATGCATTTAGAAATCAAAGAAGCTTGTATGAAACATTGAGAATGAATATTTCCCCATTTGCAAACCCTCATCTTATCAGTACCTCCACTAGAAACTCAAGTAGAAATAACATTCATACTTTTATTCATTCAAATAATACAGGTTACATGTATTAACTTGGGGGCAGACATAATTTTAGTTCAATGAATGTGGAATTTATTAATAATAATTTGGTCATAGATATCTATTACAGACTGAATTGTACCCCAGCAAAATTCATGTTGATATACTGAACTCTTACACATCAGAAGATGACTATTCGGAGATATGCCATTTAAAGAAGTAATCAAGGTTAAATGAGGTCCTATGGATAGGGCTAAATCAATATGGTTGTTATCCTTATGAGATGAGGAGATTTTAATGAGCAGATTCATGGAGAAATGACTATAAGAGGACACCATGAGACAATATGCATCTACATGCCAAGGAAAAAGAATGAAATATAACCCTACCAACACCTTGATCTGGGACCTGTAGTCTCTAAATGTGTGAGGAAATATATTTCTCTAGTATAAGTTACCAGTCATTCTATGGGACTTTGTTAAGGCAACCCAGCAAATTAATATAATAGCCTTCTATTTCTCAGGCATATAATCTATTACAGTAACAATGATTATAAATATAATTAGAGTATAATCTCATCACTGGATATTTAATTTAATTTAAGAGAGAGCACTAGGGCCAGAGTCAGAGAGAGAGAGAGAGAGAGACAGGGAGACGGAGACAGAGAGAGAGAGAGAGGCAGGCCAAGAGATACCTCTTCTCTACTGGTTCAATCCCAGGTGCCCACAACAGCCAGGGCTGAGCCAGGCAGAAGCCAGGAGCCTGGAACTCAATCTGGGTCTCCCTCGTAGTCAGTAAAAACCATACTAATTGAGATATCACCCTCTGTCTATCAGAGATCATATTAACAGGAAGCTAGAATCAAGAGCAAAAAAGAACTCAAACCGATGTACTCTTATATAGTAGGTAGGCATACAAAGCAGTACCTGAAGCAAATGTCAGCTCTCATCATCAATGGATTTTAATCTGTTCAGATTTATATGATTTTATATGAAACAGCTTAAATGTGCTTTATTTTATATAACACATATTAATTTATAGAATAAATTTATTTAAATAAATTTAACCCTGCAAGATATTGGCACTGGCAAAGGCTTCTTGGAAAAGACCATGGAGGCACAGGCAGTCAAAAACAAAATTAACTATTAAAATTGCATCAGATTGAGAAGTTTCTGTACTGCAAAAGAAACAGTCAGGAGAGTGAAGAGGCAACTGACAGAATTGGAAAAAATATTTGCAAACTATGCAACAGATAAAGGATTAATAACCAGAATCTACAAAGAGATCAAGAAACTCCACAAAAACAAAACAAAAGACCCACTTAAGAGATGGGCCAAAACCTCAATAGACATTTTTCAAAAGAGGAAATCCAAATGGCCAACAGACACATGAAAAAATATTCAAGATCAATAGCAATCAGGGAAATGCAAATCAAAACCACAATGAGGTTTCACTTCACCCCGGTGAGAATGGCTCACATTCAGAAATCTACCAACAACAGATGCTGGAGAGGATGTGGGGAAAAACGGACACTAACCCACTGTTGGTGGGAATGCAAACTGGTTAAGCCACTATGGAAGTCAGTCTGGAGATTCCTCAGAAACCTGAACATAACCCTACCGTACAACCCAGCCATCCCACTCCTTGGAATTTACCCAAAGGAAATTAAATTGGCCAACACAAGAGCGGTCTGCACATTAATGTTTATTGCAGCTCAATTCACAATAGCTAAGACCTGGAACCAACCCAAATGCCCATCAACAGTAGACTGGATAAAGAAATTATGGGACATGTACTCTATAGAACACTATACATCAGTCAAAAACAATGAAACTCGGTCATTTGCAACAATATGGAGGAATTTGGAAAACATCATGCTGAGTGAAATAAGCCAGTCCCAAAGGGACAAATACCATATGTTCTCCCTGATTGGTGACAACTAACTGAACACCAAAAAGGAAACCTGTTGAAGTGAAATGGACGCAATGAGAAATGGTGACTTGTTCAGCCCTTGCCCTGACTGTTGTTGTATAATGTAATACTTTATCCCTTTTAGTATTTTTTTGTTTGTTCTACTTAATACTATTGGTTGAATTCTGTAATTAACACAATTATTCTTAAGTGTTGAAATTTAACTGAAAAGTGATCCCTGCTAAATATAAGAGTGGGAATAAGAGAGGGCAGAGATGTACAATATGGGACATGCTCAATCGGACTTGCCCCAAATGGTGGAGTTAGAAATGTGCCAGGGGATTCCAATACAATCCCATCAAGGTGGCATGTACCAATGCCATCTCACTAGTCCAAGTGATCAATTTCAGTTCACAGTTGATCATAATGATAGGACTAAGAGTCAAAGGGATCACATAAATAAGACTAGTGTTTACAAATACTAATTGATGGAATAAAAAAGGGAGAGAATGATCCAACACGGGAAGTGAGATACACTGTATACTCATAGAATGGCAGATGTCCTAAATAGCACTCTGGCCTCAGAATCAGCCCTTAAGGCATTTGTATCTGGCTGAAGAGCCTATGAGAGTATTGTAGGCATGGAAAGCCAAGACACTCAAGCAAAAAAAAATAAAATAAAAAAAATAAAAAAAAAACCCTAAATGAGAGATCTCTGTGAGTGAGATCCTACTGGAAAGAACAGATCATTAAAGAAGGAGGTACCTTTCTCTGAAGGGAGGCGAGAACTTGCACTTTGACTATGACCTTGTCTAAATATGATCAGAGCTGGTGAACTCAAAAGGCTTCCATAGCCTTGGCAACTCATGACAAGAGCCTAGGGTGATTACTGACGCCATAAACAAGAGTGTCAATTTGTTGCCAACAACAAGAGTCACTGTGCACTTACTCCTCATGTAGTATCTCTGTCCTTAATGTGCTGTACATTGTGATTTAAGTCTATAACTATACTCAAACAGTATTTTTTACTTTGTGTTTCTGTGTGGGTGCAAACTGTTGAAATCTTTACTTAATATATACTAAATTGATCTTCTGTACATAAAGAGAATTGAAAATGAATCTTGCCCTGCACCCCATGGGAGACCAGGAGAAGCACCTGGCTCCTGCCTTCAGATCAGTGTGAGGGGCAGCAGCGTGCCAGCTGTGGCGGCCATTGGAGGGTGAACTAACGGAAAAGGAAGACCTTTCTCTCTGTCTCTCTCTTTCACTGTCCACTCTGTCAAAAAAAAAAAAAAAAGAAAGAAAATGAATCTGGATGTGAATGGAAGGGGAGAGGGAGCGGGAGAGCTGAGGTTTGCTGGTGGGAGGGAAGTTATAGGGGGGAAAAGCCATTGTAATCCATAAGCCGTACTTTGGAAATTTATATTCAGTAAATAAAAGGTAAAAAAATGAAAAGAGAAAAGAAAAAAAATTATAGAATAAATTTATAATTGGTAAACGAGAATAAACCCTATTCCCCAAAAATAATTCCGGACCTGAATCTATTCAATGTATCCTGGTAAGAATCAGAACACTGTACATTATTCCCTCTACTTGTTAAATTCATTTGTAATGTCAGTGTTTCACTTGAACACTGAAGCCAGAAATACATGCAACGGCACATGCACATGCACACATAAACATACACACAGAAAATATGTTTTATTTCTTCTGAGCCAATAAAGAACAACTTTCAAACATGTTTCTATGATCATGGACAAGGTTAAATATTATCGTAGAAGCTGATTAGGAAACACAAGGTAACTTTCTTTGAAGTCTGAAAACTAGCTTCTTCACTGTTTCCTTGTTAGATGTATGCAGACCAAAGGGGATAATGGAAACTTTATTTGTATGTGATTTTCTTAAGTTTTGTCACTTTATATTGTTTAAATCTGTCCTCTAACTCATTTATTAAGCTAAATCATTTATGAAGGTGTCTTGAATTATTTGCGTCATCCTGTTTGTCTATGGCCTTTTCTCAAGGTTAGTCTCTGAATTCTTTAATGTTTGTGTTCAGAATAATCATTTCTGATTTCCATGCTGTAATCATGGAAGCTGTTCTATTTCTTAATGTATCACATTTCTGCAAGGTGTTTTAGCAACTGCTTAGGAGATTGAAAATAGCAATGATTACTGTCTCCCCTAATATCAATCATTACTCAAGAGAAAACCCTTAACTAGGAGAAATTCCAGTTACTCTAGATTCCCTTCAAGGTACATATTCCTGAGAGAATATTATGTATTTTATAGATAGGCTGAAATACGCATTTAATGTTTAATCTATGAATTACTTTAACAAACAGTTATTGAACACCAATTTTTGGTTGTTTGTTCATAAAGTAGGGACACAGGAAAACTGTCACAGTTTCTGCCCTCCAAGAGCAAAACCCACAGAAAAACAACTATGATCTTACTGCAAGAATTTTGAAATATTGTGCAGTTTTAAATGGCCTTCCTGGTGCCAGCATTGTGGCATAGTGGGTAAAGCCGCTGCCTGCAATGCCGGCATCCCATATTGGCGCCATTTCGAGTCCTGGCTGCTCTACTTCTGATTCAACTCTCTGCTATGGCCTGGGAAAGCAGTAGAAGATGGCCCAAGCCCCTGGGCTCCTGCACCCGTGTGGGAGACCCGGAAGAAGCTCCTGGCTTCGGGCTTCAGATTGGTGCAAAGCTCTAGCCATTGCAGCCATTTGGGGAGTTAACCAGCATATGGAAGACTTCTCTCTCTCTCTCTCTGGCTCTCCTCCTCACTCTCTGTGTAACTCTGACTTTCAAATAAATAAATAAATCTTAAAAAAAAAATGACCTTCCCTCAGTAGTCTCTCCAACCTTATGTTATTAATATCATGAACTTTTTGAAGATTACCTTATTCAGGCTATCTTGATTTTCAAGGAATCATAAATATCATATTTCTATATTACTAGATTTATAATAAAGTAATTTACTTTATTTATTTGAAGCAAAATTTATTCCTGTATTGTGAATTTTTATTTGGGATAGATAATATATAATACATACACTTATATGAGAAAATATACATCTAAGTGCAATAGGAAACAGGGTATGTATAGAGCCATTTGACAACATTGTCAGTAGTGTAAAGACCGTTACATTAAGCACTGTTGTTAAAGAAGGGTAGGGATTTGAGTTTATGTTTAAGCTGATATAAAATAGTAGTAATAAAATTTCATGCAAGGAACAGACTAGGTTAGAGACTACACTGGTTTAAGAAAAAATTGACACGAAAGAGAAAACTATGCTTTATGAGAAAAGACAACATAATTATTTTATTTTGGAACTTTGCTTCCCCTAAAACCTTACTCTGAAAATATCCTAAACTGAATGAAGAAAACATGCCCTGTGGAGAAAATTGCATTTTTATCTGCTCAAGAAGCACTCGTGTGTTTATAAATAAGTGAATAATAGAAATGAGGTGAAGAGATTTCTGTCAACATTGGGCCAGTTTGGCTTCCAAGCCATAAAATTTTCCAGGTACTTTCAACAGAAGCAGAGGTTACCAATTAAAATAAATGCTAAGTCATATACAGAGTTGGGAGTTGGAGCCTTTGTGCATAGCAGGACTGCAGGAAGATAATCAAGTATTGCTTTTGTCTCAGGTTATAGATTTCCTCCTCACTAAGATATCTCTGATCTTCCTGATCTGTATAAGCTATCCTTCTTATGTAAGTCCACACAATTCTGTGTTTGTTGCTCCAAATTCATTGATTAAACTTCATTAAAATTACCTTTTGAGTGGTTGTGCCCTGCATTGGAATTAATTCCTAGGGAGAATAAGGCTGCACATATTGGGAGTAGGAGTGGAGGTGGATTCTAGCCAGGAGCTGAATAGATAGGTCAGTGGGAAACCTCAAAATTCTACTGTCTTCCCCTCCCCAGATTACTTTGAAATATCTATTAGCCTCTATTTTATAGATAAGACTAGAGTCTGATGGGGATTATCAGGACAGTACAAATTTTTGTCAGAATAAGGATTTGATGCAACAGGTATTGCTCTTTTTAAAAAAAAGATCTATTTCTACTTATGCATTTGTTTCTACATTGCATTCTCCTGAAAGCAGGACTATTGTGCTAAAACTTGTGGGCTCTGTCTACTCTCACTGCTGCTTCTTATTAATGGTCTAAAAGGAAACACTATTGTCTTAGTTCATCTGTGTTGTTGTAACAAAACACTTGAGGCTGGGAAGATCACAAAAAAGAGAAACATATTTGTCACAAATCTGGAGGTGGCAAAGACCAAAATCACGGTGCCAGCAGGTTCGGTCATCTAGTGAGGATGGCTGCCATCCGAGATGATGTCCTATTCCTGTATCCCCCAGAAGGGAAGAAGATTGTGTCCTTGCATGGTGGAGGAGCAGACAAGAGCAAACCAAACATTACCAAACACCACGTGAAGCATTTTTAAAGCTTTTTAAAAGGCTTACTTCTTAGTATTATCACACTGGGCATTAAGATTCAACACACAATTTTTGGAGAGGACACATTCAAGGTGCAGCACCAACCCAGAGTTCTTCCCTGGTAGAGTCTCAGTGGTTTTCTGATCCTTGGAATGCTTAAGTTGAGGGAAAATGTTTAACTCTTGCTTCTGAATGAGCCAAAACTTGAACTAAGGTCCTTACTTTAGCCCTTGCAGGACATTTATTATTTACAATGTCACTGTTGGACTGAGGAAATCTAAGCTCACAAGCCAGAATCCTAGATGTTTCTCCCGCACAGCAGATAAATGAGAGAGAAAAAATGCTGAGTAACATTGAAGTATTGAGAGAATTAATGAGAGAGATGAAACAGGAAATTAAAATAAGTTCATCTGATGTGCATGTGTTGGAAATATGATATTAACACGTAGCAAGGACATGAATTTTAAAAAAAATGAAGTAGGTTGAAATGTCAGTCTGAAAAATATAAAACTTTAAAACACAAATTTGAAAGGCAAGGAGTCACAGAATGAGGATACAAAAAAAGACATCTTTCATCCACTTGTTCATTCCCCAGAGAGCCTCAATGGCCAGGACTGGGCCAGGCAGATTACAGGAGACTGGGACTCCTTCCTGGTTGCAGGGGCCCAAGCACTGGGGCCATCTTCAGCTGTTTTCCAGAGCACATTAGCAGGAATTACAAACAGAAAGTGGAGCAGCAGGCACTTGCTCGTATGAAATATTGACATCGCAGGCTGTGGCTTAACCCACTGAACCACAATGCTGACACCTATTTTTATGTTTAATAATGAATAAATACCGGACTAGGTGTCATTTGCCTCTCAGTTAATTTTTTCCCTCTCTAGGACCTCTTTCCAGACTTCTCCAGCTCCCTTCTACTCTGTGAATTAGGTGTTAGTAAAGGAAAAAAAAAAAAAAAACAACAACTTTCGCTCTTGCTTTTTCTTGGCATCAGTCAATGGGATGTGCAGCAAGAGATTGAGCAAGAAGTGGTGATTCACATATTCTTAAGCCTCATTCACCACAGACTTCTATTTTACTATAGCTGCTTCCTCATATTAAATTAGAGTTGGTGTTTGTAACTGCTCTCATCCCTCGCCTTTTTTGGCACAGAATGTTAACATCAAGATGCTACCACCATGGGGGTGCTAAACTATGCCTATTAATTTCCTTAGTCCTGTCTACACCTTTGAAAGTGACCCCTTCATCAAAAGACTTCGAAGTGCTTCTTTTGAAGGTATAATTATTTACTTCTTGATGTTTGACCAATATATTACTTAGTGGCACAACTAATCCAGGAAACAGACCTTGGAAAATAGAACCTTGAGATTAGATTTTACAAAATTGAGGAATACATGGATTAAATATTTTCCTGGGACAAATAGAGACATAAACCATCCACACAGAGGCATGGCACGTGCAGGCAAAGGACAAGGTGATAGAACATCAAGCAGCTGAGCCACTTAGTTACTGTGTTGGCACAGTTATTTCAGATGGTGCTGAGTTAGAGCAGCACTATCTACAGTGGCCCCAGAAAGGATACATGGAGAAAGGGCATGTGAAAGTCATGGAAGCATGTTTTGTTTTGTTTTGTTTTTTAATGGCTGCTGGGGTGCTCTGACTTTGTCCTGTAGCTGTTGATTAGATGTGGTTGAGAATTACAAGCCTTTAATTTTTCCTTTTTTTTTTTTTTTGTTTTTTGACAGGTAGAGTTATAGACAGTGAGAGAGAGAGACAGAGAAAAAGGTTTTCCTTCCGTTGGTTCACTCACCAAATGGCCGCTATGGCCGGCGCTGTGCTGATCCTCAGCCAGGAGCCAGGTGCTTCTTCCTGGTCTTCCTATGCGGGTGCAGGGCCCAAGCACTTGGGCCATCCTCCACTGCACTCCCGAGCCACAGCAGAGAGCTGGACTGGAAGAAGAGCAACCAGGACTAGAACTCGGCTGCTGGCTTTAAAATTTCATAAAAATGGGAAGCACCTCCCGGCCGCCGCTGGCCGCTGCTGACAGGCAGGATGGAGGCCATCGCCAGAGACGCCTGATCTTGGAGTTGACTACCTCCAGAACCCCTCAGGAAAAGACTCAAGAAAAAAACTGCAGAGGAAACGCTTCCGGATCTTGTGGATGTGACACAGAGGACTTACAGGGAGCCCACCACATGGAAAACCAACCAAGACGAGCCGAGCGGCGGGAGACGAGCCAGAGCCACAGATTCTCACCAGCGCGGGAACCGAGGAGGGTAAGACAAAGACCTCAGAAACCTGAGACACTGGGGGGGGGGGGTGGGACAGAGGCCTCTCCCTTCACTCACCAAGCAAAACAAAGAGCACCGCGATTTTACATATGTAAAGCGCAGCCAAACTCAGTAACTTTAGCGAAACTGGAGAACACATTGAGGGCTGCATAAACTCTGTGTGTGGTCCCAGGGGTAGATCAAACGAATACTCACAGAGGCCAGATTTCAACTACCCTCAACTCCACTCCCAACTGAGTAAAAAAAAAAAAAAAAAAAAAAGAGAGAAAGCGAGCCAGCAAGGAGCAAGAGAGTGAGCAATCTGGGACACTCTTCTCTTTGCACAGCCTTAAACCTGAAGAGTTTACCTGAAGCATAGCTCTCTGGCCACACCCATCACAGACCCTAAGGCTCCAACAAAGCAGACAGCTCACTTAGAGGAATAGTATAACGAGAAAAAAAACACCACAGGGAAAAAAAAAAAACATAAATTATCTCCAACATGCCAAACAACAAACATAGAAGCCGAGGTAACAAGAGCAAGGAAGACACTATGACGCCCCCAAGTGAACAAGGCACGCCAATGCAAGATTATGAAGATGAAGAGATAGAGGGAATGCAAGAAGCAGATCTCAAAAAATTGATAAGAACATTAAGAAGTTCTCAAAAACAAATTCTTGAACTACAGAAATCCTTAATAGACAAGATAGAAAATCTCTCCCGTGAAAATGAAATATTAAGGAGGAATCAAAATGAAATGAAACAACTAGTAGAACAGGAAACTGAGATAGTGACAAGAAACCACAATGAAATGAAGAATTCAATAGATCAAATGACAAACACATTAGAGAGCCTTAAAAACAGAATGGGTGAAGCAGAAGAGAGAATATCGGAATTAGAAGACAGAGAACAGGAAAGGAAACAGTCAAATCAAAGAAAAGAAGAAGAAATCAGAAATCTAAAAAATACTGTCAGGAATCTACAGGATACTATTAAAAAACCTAACATTCGGGTTCTAGGAGTTCCTGAAGGCATGGAAAGGGAGAAAGGATTAGAAGGCCTTTTTAGTGAGATACTAGCAGAAAATTTCCCAGGTTTGGAGAAGGACAGAGACATCCTAGTACAGGAAGCTCATAGAACCCCTAATAAACATGATCAAAAGAGATCCTCACCACGACACGTCGTAATCAAACTCACCACAGTGAAACACAAAGAAAAGATCCTAAAATGTGCAAGAGAGAAACGCCAGATTACTCTCAGAGGATCTCCAATTAGACTCACAGCTGACTTCTCATCAGAAACCCTACAAGCCAGGAGAGAATGGCGAGATATAGCCCAGGTACTAAGAGAGAAAAACTGCCAGCCCAGAATATTATATCCTGCAAAGCTCTCATTTGTGAATGAAGGCAAAATAAAGACCTTTCACAGCAAACAGAAATTGAAAGAATTTGTCGCCACTCGTCCAGCCCTGCAAAAGATGCTTAAAGATGTATTACATACAGAAACACAGAAACACGGTCACCAATATGAAAGAAGGTAACGGAAGGAAACCTCACAGCAAAAGATCACAGGAATCTCAAACCAGATATTAGAAAATATCTTTGGTAAATGGCAGGGCAAAGTTACTCCTTCTCAATAGTCACAGTGAATGTTAATGGCTTGAACTGTCCAGTTAAAAGACACCGATTGGCTGACTGGGTTAAGGAACAAAACCCTTCTTTTTGCTGCTTACAAGAAACTCATCTTTCCAACAATGATCCATACAGACTGAAAGTGAAAGGCTGGAAAAAGATATACCATGCCAACAGAAATGAAAAAAGAGCGGGCGTAGCCATCTTAATATCAGACAACATAAACTTTACCACAAAAACTGTCAGGAGAGACAAAGAGGGGCACTATTTAATGATTAAGGGATCCATTCAACAGGAAGATATAACGATTATCAATGTATATGCACCTAATCACAGGGCACCAGCTTATTTAAAAGACTTGTTAAGGGACTTAAAGGGAGACTTAGACCCCAATACAATAGTACTGGGGGACTTCAATACTCCACTCTCAGAGATAGACAGATCAACAGGACAGAAGATCAACAAGGAGACAGCAGATTTAAATGACACTATAGCCCAAATGGATCTAACAGATATCTACAGAACATTTCATCCTACATCTAAGGACTTTACATTCTTCTCAGCAGTACATGGAACCTTCTCTAGGATTGACCACATACTAGGCCATAAAGCAAGTCTCAGCAAATTCAAGAGAATTATAATCATACCATGCAACTTCTCAGACCACAAAGGAATGAAATTGGAAATTAGCAACTCGGGAATCCCCAGAGCACGTTCAAACACATGGAGATTGAACAACATGCTCCTGAATGAACAATGGGTCATAGAAGAAATTAAAAGAGAAATCAAAAATTTTCTGGAAGTAAATGAGGATAACAGCACAACATACCAAAACCTATGGGATACAACAAAAGCAGTGTTAAGAGGAAAGTTTATATCAATAGGTGCCTACATCAAGAAATTGGAGAGGCACCAAATAAATGAGCTTTCAATGCATCTCAAGGATCTAGAAAATCTGCAGCAAACCAAACCCAAACCCAGTAGAAGAAGGGAAATAATTAAAATCAAAGAAGAAATCAACAGGATTGAATCCAAAAAAAACATTACAAAAAATCAGCCAAACGAGGAGCTGGTTTTTTGAAAAAATAAACAAAATTGACACCCCATTGGCCCAACTAACTAAAAAAAAGAAGAGAAAAGACCCAAATCAATAGGATCAGAGATGAAAAAGGAAACATAACAACAGACACCACAGAAATAAAAAGAATCATCAGAAATTACTACAAGGACTTGTATGCCAGCAAACAGGGAAATCTATCAGAAATGGACAGATTCTTGGACACATACAACCTACCTAAATTGAGCCAGGAAGACATAGGAAACCTAAACCGACCCATAACTGACACAGAAATTGAAACAGTAATAAAGGCCCTCCCAACAAAGAAAAGCCCAGGACCAGATGGATTCACTGCTGAGTTCTACCAGACATTTAGAGAAGAACTAACTCCAATTCTTCTCAAACTATTCAGAACAATCGAAAAAGAGGGAATCCTCCCAAATTCTTTCTATGAAGCCAGCATCACCTTAATTCCTAAGCCGGAGAAAGATGCAGCATTGAAAGAGAATTACAGACCAATATCCCTGATGAACATAGATGCAAAAATCCTCAATAAAATTCTGGCCAATAGAATGCAACAACACATCAGAAAGATCATCCATCCAGACCAAGTGGGATTTATCCCTGGTATGCAAGGTGGTTCAACGTCCGCAAAACAATCAACATAATACACTACATTAACAGACTGCAGTCTCTCAATAGACGCAGAGAAAGCATTTGATAAAATACAACACCCTTTCATGATGAAAACTCTAAGAAAACTGGGTATGGAAGGAACATTCCTCAATACAATCAAAGCAATATATGAAAAACCCACGGCCAACATCCTATTGAATGGGGAAAAGTTGGGAGCATTTCCGCTGAGATCTGGTACCAGACAGGGATGCCCACTCTCACCACTGCTATTCAATATAGTTCTGGAAGTTTTAGCCAGAGCTATTAGGCAAGAAAAAGAAATTAAAGGGATACAAATTGGGAAGGAAGAACTCAAACTATCCCTCTTTGCAGATGATATGATTCTTTATTTAGGGGACCCAAAGAACTCTACTAAGAGACTACTGGAACTCATCGAAGAGTTTGGCAAAGTAGCAGGATATAAAATCAATCCACAAAAATCAAGAGCCTTTGTATACACAGGCAATGCCACGGCTGAGGAAGAACTTCTAAGATCTATCCCATTCACAATAGCTACAAAAACAATCAAATACCTTGGAATAAACTTAACCAAGGACGTTAAAGATCTCTACGATGAAAACTACAAAACCTTAAAGAAAGAAATAGAAGAAGATACCAAAAAAATGGAGAAATCTTCCATGCTCATGGATTGGAAGAATCAATATCATCAAAATGTCTATTCTCCCAAAAGCAATTTATACATTCAATGCAACACCAATCAAGATACCGAAGACATTCTTCTCAGATCTGGAAAAAATAATGCTGAAATTCATATGGAGACACAGAAGACCTCGAATAGCCAAAGCAATCTTGTACAACAAAAACAAAGCCGGAGGCATCACAATCCCAGATTTCAGGGCATACTACAGGGCAGTTGTCATCAAAACAGCATGGTACTGGTACAGAAACAGATGGATAGACCAATGGAACAGAATAGAAACACCAGAAATCAATCCAAACATCTACAGCCAACTTATATTTGATCAAAGATCCAAAACTAATCCCTGGAATAAGGACAGTCTATTCAATAAATGGTGCTGGGAAAATTGGATTTCCATGTGCAGAAGCTTGAAGCAAGACCCATACCTTTCACCTTACACAAAAATTCACTCCACGTGGATTAAAGACTTAAATCTACGACCCAACACCATCAAATTATTAGAGAGCATTGGAGAAACCCTGCAAGATATAGGTACAGGCAAAGCCTTCTTGGAAAAGACCCCAGGAGCACAGGCAGTCAAAACCAAAATTAACATTTGGGATTGCATCAAATTGAGAAGTTTCTGTACTTCAAAAGAAACAGTCAGGGAAGTGAAGAGGCAACCGACAGAATGGGAAAAAATATTTGCAAACTATACTACAGATAAAGGGTTGATAACCAGAATCTACAAAGAAATCAAGAAAATCCACAACAACAGAACAAACAACCCACTGAAGAGATGGGCCAAGGACCTCAATAGTCATTTTTCAAAAGAGGAAATCCAAATGGCCAACAGACACATGAAAAAATGTTCAAGATCACTAGCAATCAGAGAAATGCAAATCAAAACCACAATGAGGTTTCACCTCACCCCGGGTAGAATGGCTCACATCCAGAAATCTACCAACAATAGATGCTGGAGAGGATGTGGGGAAAAAGGGACACTAACCCACTGTTGGTGGGAATGCTAACTGATTAGGCCACTATGGAAGTCAGTCTGGAGATTCCTCAGAAACCTGAACATAACCCTACCATACAACCCAGCCATCCCACTCCTTGGAATTTACCCAAAGGAAATTAAATTGGCAAATAAAAAAGCCATCTGCACATTAATGTTTATTGCAGCCCAATTCACAATAGCTAAGACCTGGAACCAACCCAAATGCCCATCAACAGTAGACTGGATAAAGAAATTATGGGACATGTACTCCATAGAATACTATACAGCAGTAAGGAACAATGAAACCCAGTCATTTGCAACAAGATGGAGGGATCTGGAAAGCATCAGGCTGAGTGAATTAAGCCAGTCCCAAAGAGACAAATATCATTTGTTTTCCCTGATCGGTGACAACTGAGCACCAAAGGGGAAACCTGTTGAAGTGAAATGGACACTATAAGAAACAATGACCTGATCAGCTTTTGTCCTGACTCTAGATGTACAATGTAATACTTTATCCTTTTTAGTATTTGTTGTTGTTGTTGTTGTTCTAGTACTAGTGGTTGAACTCTGTAATTAACACACAATTATTCTTAGGTGTTTAAATTTTAACTGAAAAGCGATCCCTGTTAAATTTCAGAGTGGAAAAAGAGAGGGAGGAGATGCACAGTTTGGGACATGCACAATCAGTCTTGCCCCAAATGATGGAGTTAGTAACGTGCCAGGGGATTCCAATACAATCCCATCAAGGTGGCATGTACCAATGCCATCTCACTAGTCCAAGTGATCAATTTCAGTTCACATTCGATGGCTTGGATAGGTCTAAGAAACAAAGGGATCACACCAACAAGACAAGTATCTGCTAATACTAACTGATAGAATCAAAAAGGGAGAGAAAGATCCAGCATGGGAAGTGGGATACACAGCAGACTCATAGAATGGCAGATGTCCTAAACAACACTCTGGCCTCAGAATCAGCCCTTAAGGCATTCGGATCTGGCTGAAGAGCCCATGAGAGCATTGTAGATATGGAAAGCCAAGATACCATGGAAAAGAAAAAAAGAAGAAGACCTAAATGAAAGATCTCTGTGAGTGAGATCCCAGTGGAAAGAATGGGGCCATCAAAGAAGGAGGTACCTTTCTCTGAAGGGAGGAGAGAACTTCCACTTTGACTGTGACCCTATCGGAATAAGATCAAAGTCAGCGAACCCTAAAGGCTTCCATAGCCCTGGCAACTCATGACTAGAGCCTAGGGAGATTACTGATGCCATGAACAGGAGTGTCAAATTGTTAAGTCAGCAACAGGAGTCACTGTGTACTTACATCCCATGTGGGATCTGTCCTTAATGTGTTGTCTAATGTGCAGTGATGCTATAACTAGTACTGAAACAGTATTTTTACATTTTGTGTTTCTGCGTGGGTACAAACTGATGAGATCTTTACTAATTATATACTTAATCGATCTCCTGTATTGGAAATGAAAAAAAAAAAAAAACCTGGTGTTAAATTGGAAATGGCATAGAAAATTAATTAATTTTTAAAAAAATATTATGTAGGATCTCTGCCTTTAATGTGCTGTACACTCTTACTTAATGCTATAACTAGTACTCCAACAGTATTTTTTTTTCACTTTGTGTTGCTATATGGGGGCAAACTGTTGAAATCGTTACCTAATTTATACTAAACTGATCTTTTGTATATAAAGAGAATTGAAAATGAATCATGATGTGATTGGAAGGGGAGAGGGAGCGGGAAAGGGGAGGGTTGTGGGTGGGAGGGAAGTTTTGGGAGGGGGAAGCCATTGTAACCCATGAGCTGTACTTTGGAAATTTATATTCATTAAATAAAAGTTGAAAAAAAAATTTCATAAAAATGAACAAAAAAATTATAAAAATGAAACCTGGACCCCAAATCACCTAAAGTTGAGTATAGAATGTCTGATATCCTCAAATTTTAATTTGCATCTGAGTCATTTATGTTGTTGATAATTTCAATTCTGAGATTGTACTTTTTTTTTTTTTTTTTTGACAGGCAGATTTAGACAGAGAGACAGAGAGAAAGGTCTTTCTTCTATTGGTTCATCCCCCAAGTGGCCACCATGGCCAGCGTGCTACTCTGATCCGAAGCCAGGAGCCAGGTGCTTGCTCCTAGTCTCCCATGCGGGTGCAGGGCCCAAGGACTTGGGCCATCCTCCACTGCCTTCCCGGGCCACACCAGAGAGCTGGACTGGAAGAGGAGCAACCGGGACAGAATCCGGTGCCCCAACCGGGACTAGAACCCTGGGTCTTGGCGCCGCAGGCAGAGGATTAGCCTAGTAATCCACAGCACCGGCCAGAAATTGTACTTTTTTTTTTTTTTTTTTTCTTTTTTTTTAACTTTTATTTAATGAATATAAATTTCCAGTGTACAGCTTATGGATTACAATGGCTTCCCCCCCCCCATAACTTCCCTCCCACCCGCAACCCTCCCCTCTCCCGCTCCCTCTCCCCTTCCATTTGCATCAAGATTCATTTTCAATTCTCTTTATATACAGAAGATAAATTTAGTATAAAGATTTCAACAGTTTGCACCCACATAGAAACACAAAGTGAAACATACTGTTTGAGTACTAGTTATAGCATTAAATCACAATGTACAGCACATTAAGGACAGAGATCCCACATGAGGAGCAAGTGCACAGTGACTCCTGTTGTTGACCCAACAAATTGACACTCTAGTTTATGGCGCCAGTAACCACCGTAGGCTGTTGTCATGAGTTGCCAAGGCTATGGAAGCCTTCCAAGTTCCCCGACTCTGATCATATTTAGACAAGGTCATAAAAGACAGAGTGAGGATAGTAACCAATGATCCTACGAGTGGCATTTACCAGGTTTGAACAATTATACAGCATTAAGTGGGGAAGAGGACCATCAGTACACACATGTTGGGAGTAGAGCCATTGGTGGTAGAGTAGAGGTTATGATTACAAAGGAATGAGGCCCAAGTGCACTAGACAGGGCCTAGAACAAAGGACAGAGTCATTATTAGAGGAGCTAAGAAAGGTGCTGTCTAAGCTACAATTAAGTTTTCTGATTGAGAGGCAAATAGAACCTGATAGAGGGGGCTTGATAATAATCTGGTGGGCTTTTCAAATCAATTGGCAATCTACAAAAAGAGTTAAAGATTTTAAAAGCTATTATTAAAATTGCTATATTGGTCTATTATGCTATATTATATGTGTGTACATATTGTATGTCCACATGGGGAAATTTTATTAAGAGTTTTATTTTAAATGGCTTATAGATAAGATTGTCCATAAATTTAAGCTGCTAAAATCAATCAAAGATACATTTTAATTTGTGGGACCTGAATCTGTGTATCATATGTTTTAGATTTCTTGGTAGAAAGAAACTAAAAACATTTTAGATGGTTGTGCTTAAGTTTACTGGCTAAACAAACTACACCATGTTAGATATTTAAGAGGTGTTTTCAAATACATGATTCTTAAAATTTATAGAAGGCATTGGACCTTCTGGTAAATGTTTTCTTAAGTTGTTATCTAATGGTTGAAACGGTTTGCTAAGTATTCATGTGATATTGCTATTGTCAGCAAGCGATCTAGGACTTGCTCCCTCATTTCTCTATTCTAAGCCCAACTTCTTCTTTCATTTCTCTATTCTCTTCAAGGTAGGAAACTAATTCTATTATGAAGGAATCTGTAGGACGCACAATTTAATCTTTAGACCTTATAAAAGAGATGGCTAACATTTTTCTGCAATAGCATAGCCAAAATAAGAACTTAAATAATAATCTCATAGCTAGATTCACTTCACCATCAGCGAAGTATACAGTAAGTAGAAAATACCTCCCTTTCAGACCAAAGGGAAAGAAAGTTTTAAAGTGAGAATATAATTGTCCTCATGGGCATTGTCTACCTTAGAAAAACTACTACAGAACATGCCTGTGACTATAGACTTGTAGTTCAGGCCACCGAAGATTAGAGATGGGACACGGGCACTCCCTTGACTTGCATCCTCTGGTCTGCTTTAACACAAACCAGGAGGAAAAGAAGGCTCGGCATCAAAAGCAATGGGTGGCAGGCCTATTAATGGCTGATCTGTACAGTGATCTGCCCTCAAGGAGACCCAACAGGCCAGTCCACTGCAGTGGCTTTCAATGTGGTAAGCCTGGGCTTCAGCAGAAGTCAGCTTGTGAAGAGCCCTGGCAGCTCTGCCAAGAGTTGGATCACTGGAAATGGACCTGCCCTGGAGTCGAAGGATGCCCAGGTCAGAGCCACAGATCTTATTGGCTCTAAGCTGAAAAGCCCTTCACTCAGCCCAACTTCCAAAGGGACCACTGCAGCTGAGGGGATGGTCAAGTAGGGTCAGCAACATTGCAGGCAGAACTGTAAATTTCTTGTTAGAGATGCCACCTGCCTTTACCTGGCCAGCTCTCCTCCCAGGCCAGCCAAGTAATGAAAGTCAACAGAGTGCCTTCCCAAGGAGGTTCACACCTCCCTTAGGATATACCCCATGTGAAGAGATAGATAGGTCTGGGCCTCTGAATTTACAAGGCCTAAAGCCCACCAGATTATTAGAAATTGTACTTTTTTAAGACCTGGGAATGGTCACTATTTTGAATCTACAAATTCTAAAATTGTGGAGGGAAGACCTGCAGACTCAGAGAATTGGGACTTTAGTTTCAGCTTCCACTGGAGATCTCATCAGTTTCTTCTCTAATCACACCTGCTGGGAGATTCCAGGAGGCAGTTTCTTTACCATGGCATTAAAACAAAACAAAACAAAACAAAACAAAACAAAACACACACAAAGGATTCATGAATGAAATAGTAGCACCATGGAGAGATTTTTGGCAGTGCCAATTAAGAGGGAACTTCAAGTTCATAAAAAAAAAAAAAAGAATTGAGAGATTTTTTTTTTTAAAGATTTATTTTATTTATTTGAAAGAAAGAGTTACAGAGAGAGGTGGAGACAAAGAAAGAGGTCTTCCATCTGCTGGTTCACTCTCCAGATGGCTGCAACGGCTGGAGCTGTGCTGAAGCCAGGAGTCAGGAGCTTCTTCCAGGTCTCCCACTCGGGTGCAGGGGCCCAAGGACTTGGGCTATCTTCTACTGCTATCCCAGGCCACATAAGAGAGCTGGATCAGAAGAGGAGCAAGCCGGGACTAGAACCGGAGCCCATATCTTCAGGCCAGGGCTTTAACCCACTAAGCCACAGCACCGGCCCCATAAAGGTTTCTTTTTAGTCTTGGTAGAAGAATTTTTGAAATCCAGGCATAGTGTGTTTCTTTCAAGCATTTTCCATAAACTTTAAAAAAGATCTTTAACTTTTGAACAGTAGAAGAAAAGACTGAGTTTTATTAGCTAAGTTTCTTTGCCCCTAATATAAAATGCAGTGACAATCCAGATTAAAAAATATTATGAATTACAAGTTCCATTAATGAAAGGCTGCATATATTGTTTTTTATAGGTATATGAAGAAATTTTTTCTTAAGTCCTTTATGAACGGTTACATCTTCAGAGTCTAGAATGAGGCCAAAATCATTTACTACTGAGAAACAGTGTTTAGCTTTTTCTTCTCACTATTTGTTGAACTCTTTACTAATTGTAGGGTTCATCTTATGAGTATAAAGTGAACTGAGAGTATATCAGTATAAAAATTAAGATTGGGAAAAGAAGAAGGTGGGGAAAGAATGGAAATGTGGACTGGAGGGAGGGTAGGGTGGGAAGTAACACCTAAACCTGTATACATGAAATACATGGAGTTTGTAATCCTTAATTAAAATTAAAAATAAAAAGTGTAGGAAATGTTTCCTTTACTGTATTGTCAGTCACCACATTGTTTCCAGTTTCTGCTCTTAGTCTGCATCTTAAGTACCTAGTAGGATTCAAAAAGATTTTATAGCATAACGCTCTGATATAAAATTGGCTGTTAAGTCTTTGACTCCATATTATTTCAAGCAAATTGAAATAGTTACTTAACAATTTGGGACATTAGCTTTTCTATCTCAAATATTAGGTTAATGAATTTGTCTAATCAGGATTTTGTTAATCAATGAAAGTACTTAAAAATAGGACAGAACACATGATGTGCAGTCTGTGAATCCGCATTCTTTTTCAACTGTGGGTTACACAAGAATAAAAATGAAAAGACCAATTATAGATTAATGGGATCTCAGAGAGAAGGATACATTGGGAATGTCCCAATATACTGGATGGAGGGGAGACACTGGGGAGAGGAAGTCTGGGTCAATACTGAGATATTGAACCTAGATCTATAACACAATTTCCTGATGTAAATAAGATGGATGAAATGATCTCTATTGAAAACAATAATTAGGAAGATTATTCCTATATCCTGTCACTGTCTTTGAAAGAGGAAAGAGAATTATGGTTAGCAAGAAGCTTAGGAATGTGTAATTTATTTATTTATTTATTTATTTATTTATTTTTGACAGGTAGAGTGGACAGTGAGAGAGCGAGACAGAGAGAAAGGTCTCCTTATCCGTTGGTTCACCCTCCAATAGCCGCTGCCGCCGGCGAGCTGTGGCTGACGCACTGCGCTGATCTGAAGCCAGGAGCCAGGTGCTTCCTCCTGTTTTCCCATGTGAGTGCAGGGCTCAAGGACCTGGGCACTCCTGGGCCATAGCAGAGAGCTGGACTGGAAGAGGGGCAACCAGGAAAGAATCCAACACCCGACTGGGACTAGAACACGGGGTGCCGGTATCGCAGGCAGAGGATTAGCCTATTGAGCCGTGGGGCTGGCCAGGAATGTGTATTTTATTTTATTTTTTTTTTTACACTTTTATTTAATGAATATAAATTTCCAAAGTACAGCTTATGGATTACAATGGCTTCTCCCCCTACAACTTCCCTCCCACACACAACCCTCCCCTTTCTCGCTCCCTCTCCCTTTCCATTCACATCAAGATTCATTTTCAATTCTCTTTATATACAGAAGATCAGTTTAGTATATATTAAGTAAAGATTTCAACAGTTTGCACCCACACAGAAACACAAAGTGAAAAAATACTGTTGGAGTACTAGTTATAGCATTAAATAACAGTGCACAGCACATTAAAGACAGATATCCTACATGATATTCTTAAAATGTAGTTTTTTCACTTTATGTTGCTATATGGGCAAAATGTTGAAATCTTTACCTAATATATACTAAACTGATCTTCTGTATACAAAGAGAATTGAAAATGAATCTTTACATGAATGGAAGGGGAAAGGGAGCGGGAAAGGGGAGGGTTGCGGGCGGGAGGGAAGTTATGGGAGGGGGGAAGCCATTGTAACCCATAAGCTATACTTTGGAAATTTATATTCATTAAATAAAAGTTTAATAAAAAATTGATTAATTTTGTATGCAATTTCCAATTTAACACCAGGGTTTTTTTTTTTTTTCCATTTTCAATTATCTTTATATACAGAAGATCGATTCAGTATATGCTAAGTAAAGATTTCATCAGTTTACACCCACACAGACACACAAAGTGTAAAAATACTGTTTTAGTACTAGTTATAGCATCACTTCACATTGGACAACACATTAAGCACAGATCCCACATGAGACATAGGTACACAGTGACTCCTGTTGTTGATTTAACAATTTGACACTCTTGTTTATGGCGTCAGTAATCTGTCTAGGCTCTGGTCATGAGTTGCCAAGGCTATGGAAGCCTTTAGGGTTCACCGACTTTGATCTTATTCTGATAGGGTCATAGTCAAAGTGGAAGTTCTCTCCTCCCTTCAGAGAAAGGTACCTCCTACCTTAATGGCCTGTTCTTTCCACTGGGATCTCACTAACAGAGATCTTTCATTTAGGTATTTTTTTTCCCCCCAGGGTGTCTTGGCTTTCCATGCCTAAAACACTCTCATGGGCTCTTCAGCCAGATCCAAATGCCTTAAGGGCTGATTTTGAGGCCAGAGTGCTGTTTAGGACATCTGCCATTCTAGGAGTCTGCTGTGTATCCCGATTCCCATGTTGGATCATTCTCTCCCTTTTTGATTCTATCAGTTAATATTAGCAGACACTAGTCTTGTTTGTGTGATCCCTTTGACTCTTAGACCTATAAGAGTCATCAATTGTGAACTGAGATTGATCACTTTGACTAGTGTGATGGCATTGGTACATGCCACCTTGATGGGATTGTATTGGAATCCCCTGGCACATTTCTAACTCCACCATTTGGGGCAAGTCCGATTGAGCATGTCCCAAATTGTACATCTCCGCCCTCTCTTATTCCCACTCTTATATTTAGCAGGGATCACTTTTCAGTTAAAATTTAAACACCTAAGAATAATTGTGTGTTAATTACAGAGTTCAACCACTAGTACTAGAACAACAACAACAACAACAAAATACTAAAAAGGATAAAGCAAGATATAGGTACAGGTGAAGACTTCTTGGAAAATACCCCAGAAGCACAAGCAGTCAAAACCAAAATTAACTATTGGGATTGAATCAAATTGAGAAGTTTCTGTACTTCAAAGAAACAGTCAGGAAAGTGAAGAGTCAACTGACAGAATGGGAAAAAATATTTGCAAACTATACTACAGATAAAGGATTAATAATCAGAATCTACAAAGAGATCAAGAAATTCCACAACAACAAAACAAACAACCCACTTAAGAGATGGGCCAAGGACCTCAATAGACATTTTTCAAAAGAGGAAATCCAAATGGCCAACAGACACATGAAAAAATGTTCAAGATCACTAGCAGTCAGAGAAATGCAAATCAAAACCACAATGAGGTTTCACCTCACCCGGGTAGAATGGCTCACATTGAGAAATCTACCAACAATAGATGCTGGAGAGGATGTGGGGAAAAAGGGACACTAACCCACTGTTGGTGGGAATGCAAACTGGTTAAGCCACTATGGAAGTCAGTCTGGAGATTCCTCAGAAACCTGAACATAACCCTACCATACAACCCAGCCATCCCACTCCTTGGAATTTACCCAAAGGAAATTAAATTGCCCAACACAAGAGTGGTCTGCACATTAATGTTTATTGCAGCTCAATTCACAATAGCTAAGACTTGGAACCAACCCAAATGCCCAACAGTAAACTGGATAAAGAAATTATGGGACATGTACTCCATAGAATACTATACAGCAGTCAAAAACAATGAAACCAAGTCATTTGCAACACTATGGAGGAATCTGGAAAACATCATGCTGAGTGAATTAAGCCAGTCCCAAAGAGACAAATATCATTTGTTTTCCCTGATTGGCGACAACTGAGCACCAAAGGGAAAACCTGTTGAAGTGAAATGGACACTATAAGAAACAATGACCTGATCAGCTCTTGTCCTGACTGTTGATGCACAATGTAATACTTTATCCTTTTTAGGAATGTGTATTTTAAAGACAGGCCACTCAAGCAATGAATTTGACAGTAGGTCTAATTCACATTAAAACATAGTAATACAAAATGCCTTGACCAAATTTCCAAAGAAATATCACCTTATACATTTAATTCTTTTCTAGCACCTTTGACCTTAGTGACTCACATAGATACATCCATAGTACAAATTCCTTAAGATTGCCATAGATTAGGACTGCATTTAATTATTTCTAGAATATTTTGTTAATTACCTTACAAAATAAAATGTGATTGTAACAAAGCAAATAGTTCTTAGGAGACTTTTTTAATTTTCCCTGCAGAAATTCCCCCCAATAATACTGCATTATGGTGCAGAGATTATTGTAGTGTAACTTTCTGCATCCCTTTTTAGGATTATATCTTCACTTGCAAGCAGAATACACAAAACTTCATTCAGGTGGAAGCATACTTAAAATGTCTTCATTATTTTTCTTTAGTTTGCTTTACAGAACTAGGATTATACCAAGCACAGGTGTTTTTTAAGCATAATGACATACCAAGATGTGTTTCCAGGGCAATGCACACGCAGGCTAGAATACCATCTGTTTTGAATTCACTTTGCTTTTTTGCTTTGTTTTATTTTTAACAGTAATCACAGCTTCTGATCAGCACAAGGTAAAAAGTGTCATCACATCTGTTACCATTTTGACCAAGAGAAAAATCATTGACCTTTAAAATATCTCTGCTATAATTCTTCAAGGTTTGAGAAATGTTGAAAATAGTATAAAACCATTAATAATTTCTTAGTTTCTAGCTTGCTATACACCTAAATTATGAAAGGTATAAGAAATAACAAGGCCTGGACAAGGAAATTATTCAATTTCAGAATTTTTTCAGAATCTTATCTGAGCAATATAACAAAATTAACTGTATACTGTTAAATGTTTTTAGAATAATGATATGCTCAATTGAGTTATTTTATTTGATCTAGTTTATTAAATTCTAGCATAAAATTTCTAGAATAACAAAACCAAAATATCATCTTGAAAAGATATATAAGTATACAATTTAATAACTGTAGTCATTTTACTTTGAAAATATGTAAATTAAATAAAACTTAACCATAGACTCAAGCTTTGAAAAATGCAGAAAGCAATGTACAAATAATCTTTTATTGTCTCACTTTCTTTAGCTACTCGGTTGTTAAGAAAAGAAAAAGATTGACAAATTAAATTCCCGAATTGGAAACCATTCCCACTAACATACTTCATAATCATTTAAAGGAGTCACTTAAATATTAGACACAGAAGAAGCATTGAGAATTTTAAGTTGCCAATGTTACTTTCAATGTTTTCTTTGTTCCCCTCATTGGTTGGCCCCAATTTAACATAAGGTCTGTAAGTATATAAACAAGAATACCAAGCTAAAAACCTGAATTATTTCTGCCTTGAAAAATCAAACATTATCTAAGAATAATTACATATCATGTGCACATCTTCTAGGAAGCAATGCTTTTACATTTGTATAAGTTTGTGTGTTGTAAGGAAAAAAAAAAAAAAAACAGGATAATTCTCCTAAAAGTATTGCATAGGTAAAGCAACTGCCGCTAGTGGAGATTATTTGTGTGTTTCCCAGGATGTCTGTTATTAGTGTATGTGCAGGAACTCTGGATGAACATCCCCCAACAGACAGGAGAGAAACAATTTCATATCTGTAGTTTACCCTTTTCTTTCAAATGTTGACTAAGAAAAGCTGCTCTCTCAACTCCCTCATCACATCCTCTTTGCAAATCAGAAATTTGTAGCAATTTCCTCAAAACTGTGAAGCATCCTTGAACTCTGGATTGGAAAGATGGTTTTTGGTTTCTATTAGAAAGGCAAACAAAGTTACCAGAGGCATTACAATATTTAATCTTGACTTCAATTTCAGCACATGATCTTGGATTTCCTTTAAGATCCAAATGTTTTGGGGGCTGGGTGTTGTAGCACAGCATCAAGTGGTTCTTGAAATGGTAGCTGCTGTTTAAACACAGGGTGAGCCTATTTCCTTAAAGGAGAGGTTGGGAGACACGAAGGAAAAACTGGCAGATATCTGCACTCTTTACTGTTGTTATGAAAAGCCTCAACTGATAGTCATCTCTCTCCCCTATCACTCATTCTGGATGCAAATCAGGTTCAGCAAACAGCTCTTCAGACCGCAATGACTTGACATCTTCAGTGTGTGTGATTTCTCAAGGCCCCTGTAGGTACTTCCTTGCTATGAGTTGGGCAAAGGAGTAAAAAGTGATGTCAGTGGTATAACCTAGGTGACAAACACTCATTTTACTGCACAGTTCAATATCTTGAGTAAATTTGTAGTAATTATGTAATTATCCTCACAATTCAGTTTTAGAGCATTTACATCAGCTCAAAAGGCTGTCTCTTGTACGTGTGTCTTAAGTTAACCTCCACAGCACACTCACTCTAGTGTTTTGTTGAGGATTTTTTTGGTCTAGGTTCATCAGGAATATTTGCCCATGAATTGTTTTTTGTGTAGTGTCTTGTTTGGCTTTTGTATTAGGATAATGTGGGCTTCATCAAATGAGTTAGGAAATATTCTGTTTTTGATGTTTTGGAAGAGTTGGGAAGGATTGGTTTTAGTTCTTTAAATATTTGATAGAATTCTGCAGGGAAGGTGTGGGTGTTGTGAGGCAGCAGATTAAGCTCCTCCTCATTTTGCCCATATCCCTTGCCAGAGTGCCTCGGAGCAGAGAGAAGGTCTCTCAATATCTCTCTGCCTCTGTCTCTTTCATATCACTCTGCCTTTCCAAAGAATGAATAAACATTTAACAAATTCATCCATCTGTGAAGTCCTGAGTATTGGCCTTTTCATTTGGGAGAGATTTATAGTACTGATTCAGCATTCTCAGTTGCCATTGGTCCATTCAGATTATGTTACTTTATAGTTGAATTATGGAAGGTTTTATGAGTCTATAGGAATTTATTTATTTCTTCTAGGTTGTACCGTTTGTTGATATATAATTACTCATAATAATCTGTTATAATCCTTTGTATTTCTGTGCAATTTTATTGTCCCTTCTTTTATTTTTAATTTCATTTATTTGTCATTCTCTTCTAACATGTTTTTCAAATTGGTTTATCCTTTCAAAAATCAATTTAATTTATCTTTTTCTTATATTTTCTGACCTTTATCTTACTTATTTGTTTCAATATCTATTATTTCCTGCCTATTGTTAAATTGGGGCTTGGTTTGTTCTCTATCTTCTAGTTCATTGAGATATAAACTATGTTGTTTATTTCAAGTTTTCGTTTCTGTTAATGTAGGCATTTACTGCTATAAAATTCCCTCTTTCAACTGCTTGTCCTGTAGCTTATGAATTTTAATATGCTGTGCTTCTATTTAGCATTGTGTCTTTTAAAATTTTTTATTTCTTGTTTAATGCATTGATTGTTTAGGTGTATGTTGCTTAATTTTATATATTTGTCAATCACAATTTTTTCATGTCTTTGATTTCTAACTTCATACCATTGAGGTCAGAAAATAGGCTTAAATTATTTCAATCTTTCTAAATGTGCTACTAATTTTTGCACTGACATGTGATCTAACCAGAAATATCATTTGTGCACTGAAGAAAACTGTATACTGGGATGAGCACTGTGGCACAGTGGGTTAATCCACTGCCTGTGATGCTAGCATTTCTTATAGTGGTGCTAGTTGGAGTCTTGTCTACTCCATCCCAATACAGCTTCCTACTAAGCAGCAGTAGACAGCCCTGGTATTTGTGTCCCTGTCAGCCATGTGGGATATCTGGATAGAGTTTCTGGCTCCTGGCTTCAACTTGGCCAAACCCCGTTTGGGGAGTGAACCACCAGATGGGAGGTCTTCCTCTCTCTGTCTCTTCTTCTCTCTGTGTCATTATGTCTCTCAAATAAATTTTAAAAATATTTTAAAAGATTGCATTTCATTTTTGTTGGACACAATGTTCTGTATATGACTGCAATAACCATTTTGTGTATGATGTTTGCAAGCCGCTGTTCTCTAATTGATTTTCTTCTGGATGATATAGTAAATTGTTTAAAGCAGGCATTGAAATATGACACTATTATTGTATGGCTGTTTCTTTCTTTCTTAGTTTCTGTTAACATTTCATTGATATGCTATGCAAATATTTAAATAATTGAATAATTAATATTTTATATATTTAGATGTTCTGATGTTGGATGCATTTTTAATATAATTGCTAATACTATTGGAGAAATGATCCATTTCTTTTTATATAATGAAGTTCTATGGTGCTGTTACAATTTTTCTGCTCAAAATCTTTATTCTGATATAAGTATAGCCATATAGCCATCATCACTGTCTTTTGGATTTCATTTTATTGCACCACCTTCTTTCATGCCTTCATTTTAACCCCGTGTGCTTTATTTACAGTAAAGTGAGGCTCTTGACAGTGGCTTACAGTTAGGTCTTTTTTTTTAATTCATGCATTCCTTTATGTTTTCATTTTACAAGACTTAATTCATTTACCTTTTGTGTAACTACTGGTGCTAAAGCCTCACTATTGATATTTTGCTCGTTTTCTTCTAATTGCTGTAGTTTTCTTGGTCCCTTTTCTCTTCACTTGTTATCATTTTTGTTATTTAATAATTTCAAGCAGTGTTTTTTTTTTTTTTACCTTTTTATAGTTATTCCTAGTTTTCTGTTTGTGATTACCATTAGTTTTTTTTTTTCTTTTCTTTTCTTTTTTTTTTTTTTTTTTTGACAGACAGTGAGAGACAGAAAGAAAGGTCTTCCTTTTTCCATCGGTTCACCCCTCAAGTGGCTGCTATGGTTGGCGCGTTGCGGTTGGTGCCCTGCGCCAATCTGAAGCCAGGAGCCAGGTGCTTTCTCCTGGTTTCCCACGCGGGTGACTTAACCGGGACTAGAACCCAGTGTGCCAGCGCCGCAGGCGGAGGATTAGCCTAGTGAGCCGCGGCGCTGGCCTGATTACCATTGGTTTTATCTAAAACATTTTACAGTTATGTAATCTATTTTAAGCTGATAACTTATGTTAGGTCAAATACAAAAGCCCTACTTTTACTTCTCCTTCTTTAAATTTTAAGTATATGTTAATTTTTTGATTTAGCAATTTTGGTAACAAAATCTATTCAAAAAAATGATGCCTCATGTCCACACAAATGCAGAAATGTTCACTATGGTATTATTAATAATCATCAAATTGTTGATGCAACAGCAATACTTTTCAACTAATGAATAGAAAAGCAAAAATTGATATGCTTTTTAAATGAAATATTATACATTAATACCTAGGAACAAACTGTTGACAAATAATCAGAATTGAAAAAATTTCAAAAATACAACTCTATCAGAAACACACACACAATTAGACAAGCAAGCCCACTACTTTATGGTTTCATTAGATGAATTATCTTAAAAGGACACATTTACACAATGCCTTCTGTTTTCCTGACTAGACACTGGCTGATAAAATCCCCTATTTGTGAAACAGTCCAGTAGAACATATTTTGCATAATTGGGATTTCTTTCTAACCAGATGTGATTTAAATGCATTGTTTACTGCATTTCAAACGGCAATTATATATTGGTAGATCATGACCTATAGTGTAATTAATTAGCTTATAAGTTGTGATGCCCTGAAGTGCAGTACATATTGCAATGTTTTTGGAGACCAAGTGCAGCAAATACTATTGTTTGGGGGAGTGAGGACTGCAAAGACTATACTGTTGTGCTGTTTCTTTATGACAGTACTGTAACCAAGGGTGAAAGATTTAGGAAAGAAAGGGACACAGGAATATGGCAGAGAATCTAAAGCAGTTTGCTTCATTGAGTTTGTTTTCCAGAATATATTGCAGAAAAACTTACCTTGCAACATTGTACTCAAGGAAGGGAGTTAGACCACCACAAATAAGGAAAGCATCAGTGACCAATCTGTCACGTTTTTGAACATACACTGTATTAAGATGTATGTTGCTTGATCCTGAAGGCTTTCCCCTTACCCCTGATTTCTACCTCCAGGACAGTCCCCTAAACTTTGTTATAAAAACTGGCAAACTGATTGTCAGGGAGGTATTTACCTTAAAAAATAGACTTTCTCACTCTTTCATTCACTTATTGCAAATGAATAGAGCTTTCCTTTGAACAACTCCTGCTTGAGGTTGATTGTTTGATGACACTTGCAGGAAATGGACTCTTGTACTGGCTAACAAAATTGACAACTCGAATGGGACTGTCTAGCCTATGGATGGGGTTATTGGGAACAATGAGTAAAGAAATTGGCAGTTGCAGCTTGTCCAGTGTTTATTCACTCTTGGGGAATGGCTGCTCCATCCTGGAGGCATGGGGAATTTCACTTGGTGCCTGATAATTCTCAGTTGCAGACTTTTTAAGAACCAAGAAATAAAATCATTGTTTATATTCCTTTCTGTCAAGCACATCATGAATCAGTTAATGACTTAACTTGAAAATAACAATAGAACATGATGAGATTGCATGTAGTACCAAGGCTAAAATGATAAATATCATTCTGCTATTGGTCTCATGATGAAATGATTATAAAACTGGAACTTTTATTCAAAAGGCAGCAAATTATTAGAAACAGTAGCAATATATTAATTTACGGACACACAATTATTTTTTGAGATTGCTATTTACTAAAAATCCTTTCCCTTTGATAGTTTTAAAAATATGATCTGTGTATATTATTTCAACTCATTGAACAAATAACTATACAGCCTAAGCAGAGATCAACATGAATTATAGATAGTTTGCTTTTTTTTCTTTTTTTTTATTAAACTTTTATTTAATGAATATAAATTTCCAATGTACAGCTTATGGGTTACAATGGCTTCCCCCTCCCAAAACTTCCCTCCCACCCACAACCCTCCCTTTTCCCGCTCCTTCTCCCCTTCCAATCACATCATGATTCATTTTCAATTCTCTTTATATACAAAAGATCAGTTTAGTATATATTAGGTAACGATTTCAACAGTTTGCCCCCATATAGCAACACAAAGTGAAAAAAAAATACTGTTGGAATACTAGTTATAGCATTAAATAAGAGTGTACAGCACATTAAAGGCAGAGATCCTACGTAATATTTTTTAAAAATTAATTAATTTTCTATGCTGTTTCCAATTTAACACCAGTTTTTTTTTTCATTTCCAATTATCTTTATATACAGAAGATCGATTCAGTATATAATTAGTAAAGATCTCATCAGTTTGTACCCACGCAGAAACACAAAGTGTAAAAATACTGTTTCAGTACTAGTTATAGCATCACTGCACATTAGACAACACATTAAGGACAGATCCCACATGGGATGTAAGTACACAGTGACTCCTGTTGCTGACTTAACAATTTGACACTCCTGTTCATGGCATCAGTAATCTCCCTAGGCTCTAGTCATGAGTTGCCAGGGCTATGGAAGCCTTTAGGGTTCGCTGACTTTGATCTTATTCCGATAGGGTCACAGTCAAAGTGGAAGTTCTCTCCTCCCTTCAGAGACAGGTACCTCCTTCTTTGATGGCCCCGTTCTTTCCACTGGGATCTCACTCACAGAGATCTTTCATTTAGGTCTTCTTCTTTTTTTCTTTTCCATGGTGTCTTGGCTTTCCATGCCTACAATACTCTCATGGGCTCTTCAGCCAGGTCTGAATGCCTTAAGGGCTGATTCTGAGGCCAGAGTGTTGTTTAGGACGTCTGCCATTCTATGAGTCTGCTGTGTATCCCACTTCCCATGCTGGATCTTTCTCTCCCTTTTTGATTCTATCAGTTAGTACTAGCAGACACTTGTCTTGTTTGTGTGATCCCTTTGTTTCTTAGACCAATGCCATCTCACTAGTCCAAGTGATCAATTTCAGTTCACATTCGATGGCCTGGATAGGTCTAAGATACTTTGCTTTTTGACATTTGTTGATTGACCTACTATATATAATGAAAGTTTGAAATTCTCTGTGCCAAATATGAGAGTTGACTCAGTAATTCACTTAGACAGAATATGAATGAACACACACAAATCTCAGCTTTTGTTGGTACTAGGAAGGTTGACATGACCAAGATAGCAGAAGTAAGAAATAAGTAGAAAATTCAGCCACCAGTGCTATGCTGTAGTAAATAAATAGAAATTCCGGGAAGTAAGATGTCAGATTTAATTTGACAAGCCAGTGCTAATAAAATTAATCATAAGAAAATAATCAAGTTAAGCATAATCCAATAAACAATCAAACTAAAATGGGACAGGACCAAAGATCATCTACAATGTGTTGTTGTTGTTGTTACTGTTTTGTTGGTTTCCATGATGTCATAACTCTTTACTCACTGGAAGGTAAGGAAATCAAGAGCCCTAGAATTTATCGGGGATATCATCATTCAGCAAATACTGAATCGGAGGAAGTAGAAACTCATTGGAAAGCTGAGGGGAAAGCAATTATAGGCACAGTGATGATTAATGTTAGAGAAAGTAGGATATACTTAAAATATATAAATATATCACGAAAATTCAGATAAATGGTGTAAACCTGCATGTGTTCACATGGGGATAGCACTGGCACTCAATAGCACAAGGATTTGCATTTTAATCGACATTATAAGCACAAAAGTCTAGGCAGTCAATACAGAATTTCCATAGAAAATTAAGCAGAGAGTGTTGTCTAATATACTGGGACCTTTAATGTTTCTAATATAGATCTTTATCTTTCTCACCCAATTTACCTCATGTGCAAAATTCTCCACTTACCAAAAGTGCTTAATAGATACCCCTAAGTTTGCTTTACTGATTTCCAACTCAATATTAGTGAAATAACCAAAACACTCCCCCAAGAAAACAATTATCATGTTTTCGGATTTATGGCAACTAATAGGTAGAATACAAAAAACCTTAATGTGTATGAAAGAAATTGACATCTCGAGATTTGATTATTGCTCATTGTCCAATCTATATTTCTGCTGAATAGTCCTCTTTTTACTTTTTACTTGTTGACTTCTTTTTTTTATTTTTATTTTTTTATTTTTGACAGGCAGAGTAGACAGTGAGAGAGAGAGAGACAGAGAGAATGGTCTTCCTTGGTTCACCCTCCAATGGCCGCCGCAGTTGGCGTGCTGCCGCCGGCGCACCGCGCTGATCCGATGGCAGGAGCCAGGTGCTTCTCCTGGTCTCCCATGGGGTGCAGGGCCCAAGCACTTGGGCCATCCTCCACTGCACTCCCTGGCCACAGCAGAGAGCTGGCCTGGAAGAGGGGCAACTGGGACTAGAACCCGGTGTGCCAGCACCACAAGGCGGAGGATTAGCCTAGTGAGCCACGGCGCCGGCTCACTTGTTGACTTCTTTATTAGCTGGAACATCAGCCTGTGATTATAAAGTAAATTAAAAATATGGTATCACAAAAATTTAAAAAAGGAAGAAAAGAGGAAGGAAATGAGAGGAGATTATCATTATACTCTTGAATTGTAGCTAGTGATTACATGAAATATGTTCTCTTTAACTTAATTAAAAAATTAAAAAAAATTTAAAGTTATACTATGTTTTTAAATGCGCTTACAGCACAAATTAGGTAAAAAAGAGAAATATTCAAATTTACAAGGATTGTATTCAAATTACTGTTTTACGAAACTACCAGTATCACATTTGGGAAATATCTGATGTCAATATCTAAGTCCACAAAAATTCAACATCTAACAAAATCACCATTGACATGAAGAAAGAACTTCTAGTAACAGTATCTTCTATTTCTGCAAGGGGGAACTATTATTTCCATGAAGAACTAAAACAGCAAACTAAAACTCATATATTTCAAGGAAAGTAGCTAAACTAAAACTGACAAATGTTTATTATCAAAAGTAAGCCTGACAACACCTAGGTGAAATTTCTATGTATTACCTATCATAAGAGTTTTCTTTGTTTCCTTTAAATCCTTATTTTTAACAATAAGTGTCAAAAATAGTATACATTTGCCTGGAAGCTAGATACCATTTCTACTCTATCTTTCATATGTTAATAGAAATGGGACAAGGCAGACATATGTGATGAAGGTTTATATTGCCAGTACCCTTTCGCTTGTCCATCTTAGGAAGGTTCACTCGGTACTCCATGAGGCAAACAATTCTGCCTGTCAACTTACCTCGCAGATCTAGGAATAATGAACACATCAGATGCTGACCTCAAGCAATATTCCTCCTGATTTGTTCCCTTTCACAGCACACTTGGGTTATGCCCCATTACTTCCTATGTATTGTTTCATTTCTTGGGTTTCTTAGAAAATGGAGACGTGGGGGAGAGGGAGAAACAGAAAGGAAGATGGATTTTCAAGTCCCAGAAAAATTGCTTCCAATAAGAACCAAATATGTTGAAAAGCAAAATCCATAGCAACCCTTCCAATAAGCAGAAGATGTCATAGGTTTCCCTAGGCTGTAGTAATTCTAGTATCCACGTACACTAATAAACTAATCCTAAACATTACAAACGCCTCTAGTTTTGAATATTTGTATCTGTTACTGCTTACTGTTACTTAGCAATTAAGGCTCATTACAACAACAAATGCACTATCTACAAATCATCTTGAAAACTATTGAGTTTATTGGTTCATGAGCTTCTGAAATGTTTTTAATGTTGCTAACCATATGTGTAACTCCGTTATAACACAGGTGTTTAATATTATTTTAAGGTAAAATTATCTATCTTGTCTATTGCTGTTGTCAACACGTGATTCTACTATACATGTATGCGTTTTACCTTTCTGTTTGTCCCTATGATTGCTGATTATTTCCTATGAGGGAGTGTATGAGAGGCTAATAAAATTAGAGCACCCAACTCTTAGATAGCATAAATCAGAAAAAAGAACACAGCAGCATCATCAAAGTTTTGTCCCATGGTTTATCCCTCAGTTCTTCATGTTGTGTTCCCTGTCTGCTTTCATATTTCAGCGGGGAACTGAATCAGTTTTGTTCCCACTCAATTAGAAAAATTTCAGTTCATGAAATGCAATACCTTATTTTTAGACATTATAGCGTGAAGACAGCATTGCTATTATCAGGTACAGCTTGTCTATTTTTGGAGAATTTGTCGTGTTGTCATGTAAACCAGATATATGAATTTTATTTAGCTTCTTTAACCTTTAAGTGTTGGTTTTATTTTTAATTCTCTAAACAATTTTATTAGAAATAATGATACTATCATCACGGAACAGAGTGGGATACATTAATCTCCAATATATTGCAAATAGATTAAAAATGGAATCTCAACTCTTGCTTTATATGAAAGATATACTTGAAAAAAATAACAAAGCAATCAATCAAAATTGATTTAGTTATGAATAGTAGAAAAGAAATTTGTTGGCTAGCTTCAGTTAGAAATAAAGCTGTGATTATGACCTTCTTTTCTGAGAAAAAGAAGAAATCTGCTGGCGCTGTAGCTCACTAGGCTAATCCTCCACCTTGCAGCGCTGGCACACCGGGTTCTATTCCTGGATGGGGCGCCGGATTCTATCCCGGTTGCCCCTCTTCCAGGCCAGCTCTCTGCTATGGCCCGGGAAGGCAGTGGAGGATGGCCCAAGTCCTTGGGCCCTGCACCCGCATGGGAGACCGGGAGAGGAACCTGGCTCCTGGCTTCAGATCAGCGAGATGTGCCGGCCGCAGCGGCCATTGGAGGGTGAACCAACGGCAAAAAGGAAGACCTTTCTCTCTGTCTCTCTCTCTCTCACTATCCACTCTGCCTCTCAAAAAAAAAAAAAAAAAAAAAAAAGAAGAAATCATGAAATCAGCCTCGAATTATGCAATGCTGTATAAACATCAAAAACAACTATAATTAGATTTGAATACAGGAAAAATAGTGAATATAGAGGAATATGATCCAAGAGCCATGAGACAATACTAAAAGTATAACACGTTTGATTGGATTTCCAGGAACAGTAAAAAGAGGGAACACAGTACAGAATATATGTGAAGACACAATGGTCAAGATTTTACCATAAGTAATGAAAGATAATTAGTGGCAGATTTCTGATGTGTATGGAAACCCAAACAAAATATCCAGAAATAAATGCACAAAAAATCATGAAAATTAAAGGAAAATTTTCAAAGAAGTTAGAATAAAATTATGTATCCCTATATATATATATATATATATATATGTTATAAAATAGAATATCGACAATTAGTGAAATATTTTCTCCAATCTAAATTCATATTAGTTCCTCTATGATTTAACTAGATGAAAAATGGGCCATGTGGAAGCCAGGGATCTGCATTATCCAGCACCACTTCCTACTTTTCTCCACCTTTCAAAATTAGGGGATGTACACATCATCTATTAATAACTTTGAAATCTCCTCAGCTGCAGTGGTCAATTTGGAAGTTGGGCTGAATGAAGGGCTTCTCAGCTTAGAGCCAATAAGATCTGTGGCTCTGACCTGGGCATCCTTCGACTCCAGGGCAGGTCCATTTCCAGTGATCCAACTCTTGGCAGAGCTGCCAGGGCTCTTCACAAGCTGACTTCTGCTGAAGCCCAGGCTTACCACATTGAAAGCCACTGCAGTGGACTGACCTGTTGGGTCTCCTTGAGGGCAGATCACTGTACAGATCAGCCATTAATAGGCCTGCCACCCATTGCTTCTGATGCCTAGCTTTCTTTTCCTCCTGGTTTGTGTTAAAGCAGACCAGACGATGCAAGTCAAGGGAGTGCCCATGTCCCATCTCTAATCTTCGGTGGCCTGAACTACAAGTCTATAGTCACAGGCACGTTCTGTAGTAGTTTTTCTAAGGTAGACAATGCCCATGAGGAAAATTATATTCTCACTTTAAAACTTTCTTTCCCTTTGGTCTGAAAGGGAGGTTTTTTCCTACTTACTGTATACTTGGCTGATGGCAAAGTGAATCTAGCTATGAGATTATTATTTAAGTTCTTATTTTGGCTATGCTATTACAGAAAAATGTTAGCCATCTCTTTTATAAGGTCTAAAGATTAAATTGTGCATCCTACAGATTCCTTCATAATAGAATTAGTTTCCTACCTTGAAGAGAATAGAGAAATGAAAGAACAAGTTGGGCTTAGAATAGAGAAATGAGGGAGCAAGTCCTAGATCGCTTGCTGACAATAGCAATATCACATGAATACTTAGCAAACCGTTTCAACCATTAGATAACAACTTAAGAAAACATTTACCAGAAGGTCCAATGCCTTCTATAAATGTTAAGAATCATGTATTTGAAAACACCTCTTAAATATCTAACATGGTGTAGTTTGTTTAGCCAGTAAACTTAAGCACAACCATATAAAATGTTTTTAGTTTCTTTCTACCAACAAGTTTAAAACAAATGATACACAGATTCAGGTCACACAAATTAAAATGTATCTTTGATTGATTTTAGCAGCTTAAACTTATGGACAATCTTATCCATAAGCCATTTAAAATAAAACTCTTAATAAAATTTCCCCATGTGGACATACAATATGTACACACATATAACATAGCCTAGTAGACCAATATAGCAATTTTAATAATAGCTTTTAAAATCTTTAACTCTTTTTGTAGATTGCCAATTGATTTGAATTGCTTTTTTGTTTTTAGTAACCTCAGTTAACCATACTTTCTCTCAGTTGGTACTGTTAATACATTATTGGCCTCATCTGTTTACAGATCCATCCCAAAGTACTGAATACAATAGAAGTGGCTGGAAAAAGTCCATAGGCACCTATAGGAGGACAGCTAAACACAGAACCAACAACGCTTTAGTTTTATGAGCAGCAAATCATTTATAACTGTGGATGACAAAAGATTTTAAGTCGCCATGTTTAAAATTATAAACTCATCAACCAACAAGAGGCACTTGCTTACTTCACAGTATTTTTGAAAGCACCTGTAGGATTTGACAATTATTTAACCCTTTAGGCCTCTGGGGCTTTCTCATTAATATAACTATCATGTCTAGTAACACAAGATCATTAGAATTTTTAATTCTCAAACATTTGTATTAATAGCATTTTCCATTATAGAAACTTAAAGTTTGGTACCACATCACATCTTGACAGTACTTCTAATATAATCCAAATAGACTGATTAGTTGGTGTCTCTATAAGATGAGAGACATAGGTCTTTCGATTTTTTCAGTTGGGCCCAAACTGGAAAAACCAAAGTCCAGGATTTACTGGAAATTTTAGAGACCAGATTGTTTGAAACTTTGATTTTTTGAATGCCTGTCAAGAATGCCAAGAAGGCTCAAAATCCAAAATATCTGGTTGAAATAAGATTCCTTAAAATCATGACATAATATAGACCAAATCTGATCATTGTTACAAGGTGATTATTCAAATATTGAAAATAAGCACATATTTAAATAACCCATAGCTCTTAATAAAAATTCAGCTGTTTTTGAACAATTAGCATTTAACAGATATCAAGCGAACATAATAGATTACTTTATCACATTGCTTTAACCGAGCATCAGAGTTTAATTCTATGTCAAAGAGAAATTGAGCTTCCTGTGATCTTTTGCTGTGAGGTTTCCTTCCTTTACCTTCTTTCATATTGGTGACCATGTTTCTGTGTTTCTGTGTGTAACACATCTTTAAGCATCTTTTGCAGGGCAGGTTGAGTGGCAACAAATTCTTTCAATTTTTGTTTGCTATGAAAAGTCTTAATTTCACCTTCATTCACAAATGAGAGCTTTGCCGGATATAATATTCTGGGCTGGCAGTTTTTCTCTCTTAGTACCTGGGCTATGTCTCACCATTCCCTTCTAGATTGTAGGATTTCTGATGAGAAGTCTGCTGTGAGTCTAATTGGAGATCCTCTAAGAGTAATCTGACATTTCTCTCTTGCACATTTTAGGATCTTTTCTTTATGTTTCACTGTGGTGAGTTTGAATACAACATGTCGTGGTGAGGATCTCTTTTGGTCATGTTTATTAGGGGTTCTATGAGCTTCCTGTACTAGGATGTCTCTGTCCTTCTCCAAACCTGGGAAATTTTCTGCTAGTATGTCACCGAAAATGCCTTCTAATCCTTTCTCTCTCTCCATGCCTTCAGGAACTCCTAGAACCCGAATGTTGGGTTTTTTAATAGTATCCTGTAGATTCCCGACAATATTTTTTAGATTTCTAATTTCTTCTTCTTTTCTTTTATTTGACTGTTTCCTTTCCTGTTCTCTGTCTTCTAAATCCGATATTCTCTCTTCTGCTTCGCCCATTCTGTTTGTAAGGCTCTCTAATGTGTTTGTCATTTGATCTATTGAATTCTTCATTTCATTATGATTTCTCGTCACTATCACAGTTTCTTGTTTACTAGTTGTTTCATTTCATTTTGATTCCTCCTTAATATTTCATTTTCACGAGAGAGATTTTCTATCTTGTCCATGAAGGATTTCTGTAGTTCAAGAATTTGTTTTTGAGAACTTCTTAATGTTCTTCTCAATTTTTTGAGATCCGCTTCTTGCATTTCTTCGATCTCATCATCTTCATAATCTTGAATTGGGGTGTCTTTTTCATTTGGGGGCGACATAGTTTCTTCCTTGTTCTTGTTAGCTCGGTTTTTGCGTTTGTTGTTTGGCATGTTGGAGATATTTGGTTTCTTCACTGTGGTGTTTTTTCTTGTCACACTATGGCTCTATATTAAGTGGACTGTCTGCTTTCGGTGGAGCCTTAGAGGCTTGAGATGAGTGTGGACTGAGAGCTGTGTTTGGTTCCTCAGGGTTGAGGTTGTGTCAAAGATGACACTCCCAGGTTAGGTGTGGTAAATCTCTCTTTCTTTCTTTCTTTTTTTGATTCAAAAGGGAAGTAATTCCGCACAGCTGAACGTAATTGGAAGTAGTTAGGCAAATGATATACCCACAGGAGCCAGAGATTGGAAGCTCTTTCCCAAGGACCACACAGGGAATCTGTGCTGCCCTCACTGTGGGCTCCAATTCTCCTGCAATCTCCCACTGGGTTGTCAAGTTAGATCCTAATCTCCAGTTATTTCTCCCCTCCCCCCAGAGTCAGGTTTTTCTGCTAGGCTCAGGGCTGGTGCAGACCTGAGGTCGTTTTGCTTATGACGTATGACCAAAATGGCGCCTGCTCTTTGTCTTGCTTGCCTTTGAGGGGTGAGCAGAGAGAGAGAAACTCGTGCTGGATCGGTCACTTTTTTTTTTTCTTTCCTCTCTTTCTTCTAGTTAGCCTGGTGAACTTTTTCCCACGGAGTTTCAAGCCTCATTCCCTCTAGTCTAGTCTTTCCACTTACCCACTGGTGTTTCGGGCTATTGAGGTTCGGCTCACCTCGCGTTCCATCGCTGGTGTGTTGAGTCTGCTGCTGGTGTGTTGAGTTTGCCGCTGGTGTCCCGAACTTGGGCTCCCACGCTCTCCGCGCAGGTCCACAGTGAATCACTAGTTCTGGAAGAGTTTCCTCTGCTGTTTCTTCCCCTACTCTTGCTTGACCCTGCAGTATCTCCACTTTTATTAACCTGTCTCTCGCCCGGACTAATAGTGTGCTCCCTTCCTATTCTGCCATCTTGCTGCAGCCCAACTTCCAATGTGACCACTGCAGCTGAGGGGATGGCCAAGTAGGGTCAGCAACATTGCAGGCAGAACTGTAAATTTCTTGTTAGAGATGCCACCTGCCTTTACCTGGCCAGCTCTCCTCCCAGGCCAGCCAAGTCATGAAAGTCAACAGAGTGCCTTCCCCTAGGAGGTTCACACCTCCCTTAGGATGCACCCCACGTGAAGAGATAGATAGGTCTGGGCCTCTTAACTTACAAAGCCTAAAGCCCAACAGATTATTATCAAGCCGCTTCTGTCAGGTTCTATTTGCCTCTCAATCAGAAAACTTAATTGTAGCTTAGACAGCACCTTTCTTAGCTCCTCTAATAATGACTCTGTCCTTTGTTCTAGACCCTGTCTAGCACACTTGGGCCTCATTCCTTTGTAATCATAACCTCTACTCTACCACCAATGGCTCTACTCCCAACCTGTGTGTACTGATGGTCCTCTTCCCCACTTAATGCTGTATAATTGTTCGAACCTGGTAAATGCCATTCTTAGGATCATTGGTTACTATCCTCACTCTGTCTTTTATGACCTTGTCTAAATATGATCAGAGTCGGTAAACTTGGAAGGCTTCCATAGCCTTGGCAACTCATGAAGGGAGCCTAGGGTGGTTACTGGCGCCATAAACTAGAGTGTCAATTTGTTGGGTCAACAACAGGAGCCACTGTGCACTTGTTCCTCATGTGGGATCTCTGTCCTTAATGTGCTGTACATTTTGATTTAATGCTATAACTAGTACTCAAACAGTATGTTTCACTTTGTGTTTCTATGTGGGTGCAAACTGTTGAAATCTTTATACTAAATTGATCTTCTGTATATAAAGAGAATTGAAAATGAATCTTGATGCAAATGGAAGGGGAGAGGGAGTGGAAGAGGGGAGGGTTGCGGGTGGGAGGGAAGTTATGGGAGGGGGAAGCCATTGTAATCCATAAGGTGTACACTGGAAATTTATATTCATTAAATAAAAGTTAAAAAAAAAACTTTGAAATCTTTTGGCAATATATTCTGTAGATTTAATATATGTCCTGTTAACCAATCTAATTCAGATTTTATTTTATTAATTTGAGAGGTAGAATTACAGTGAGAGCGAGAGACAGAGAGAGGTCTTCCATCTTAAAATGGCCACAATGGCCAGAGCTGTGCCCATCTAAAGCAAGGACCCAGAAGCTTCTTTTGGTTCTCCCACATGGGTGCAGCAGCCCAAGCACCTGGGTCATGTTCTATTGCTTTCCCATGCCATGGCAGATAGCTGAATCCAAAGAGCAGCAGCGAGGACAAGAACCAGTGCCTCTATGGGATGCTGGCAATGCAAGAGGAGGATTAACCTACTGAGGCACAATGCCAGCCCCCTAACAATTTTTACATATGAAATTCAATATACTAATGTTTTCAGTAATTTCAAAATTTTGCAAAAGCATCAAATGCATTCCACTGCATGTCTCCAACAAAAACCATGCAAAACACCCCATCACCCAGCTATACAAGAACCTCCAAATATCTCTTGGAGCCTTAGGATGTACTGTTTATATGAGAGACAACAAACCTGGTGTTAGTAAATACAGCATTCCAAGGGATCATGCAGTAAAGCCCAGCTAAAATATTAGTCATATAAATTTTAACTTGAGCCTCTTTCCCTTTCTTCTTCTGAAAAATAAATAGCCCATGCTTGTGTCATTGTGTCTGTAGAAGAAACGTGAGTTAAAGGCACAGGATGTCAAAGCTCACTGCTGTAACCCACTGTGAGGCATACACAGAAACCCACTTCACTTGGTCTGTTAATGACAGCTAAAAGAAAGTATGTTTTTAAGTTAGTAACTTATTGAAAATTATAAATTCTGTAGAATAAACTTTAAGCAAGTTGTTTTAATATTGAGGTTAATTTTATTGGAAATAGTCATTAATGTGAATTATAGGAGAGAGAAAAGAAAAAATGGTATAAATATTAACTTCTTAGAACATCCAGGATATTTTTTAGATTCACTTGTTTATTTGAAAGGCAGAGAAATACACACATACACACACATATATCTTCCATTTCCTGACTTACTCCCAAGATGGTGGCAATAGCCAATTCTGGGCCAGGTAAAAGCTAGAAACTCCATCTGGATTTCCCACATGGGTGGAAGATGTCCCAAAGCCTTCGTACCTGCTTCAACAGGAAGTTGGTTTGAAAACAGAGCAGCCAGGACTCATACCAGCACTCTGATGTGGAATACTACCTTGGCAAGCCATGGCTCAACCAGTATGCCACAAAGCTAGTCACTAAATTAGTCCAATTTTTCAGGTAGCTTCCAGATCATTTCAGAAGGCTTGAAAACAACTCCAGGCCAAAAAAGCTCTTCTGTTGCCTTGTGTATAAAATCTGTATTAACCTTATTCAGATAATTCTTATAAAACTATTTTAAGTCTAGTAAGCTTCTGAAAAATCATAACTATCCTGAATTACAGTACCAGTGATTTGTTAAATCTGGGAACTGACTCAGGCCTTAGTTTACCACATTTTAAGTAAAGCAGTGAATGTACCACACACTCAGTAGTAGTGGGGACGTGTAGAGGGTACAGGGAAGGGTCTGACGACTATGTCATTTAGAAAATGGCTATTTTCAACTTGTGGCAGAGAGCATGGAAAGTACAAAATAAGTATCTTCTCATTCCTGAAGATCTATGTTCTGGAAGAAAGAGATAGTTGCAGGTAATGCAAAAGGCATGTTGTCTTAAGCTCCTTATAAAAGTTAAATATATAGAAGGAGATTTTAATATCAGTGTTCTAAATTGACTCAGTGGCTCACAATGTGGTTTCTGGAACTTCTTGGATTTGAATCCCACATTCTGATTGGTTTACTGTGGAATAGGTAGTTTTGTTCATATCTCTTTCCCATTTATAAAACTGTAAATGACAATAGTAACGAGTCAAAAGCTTGGACTATGTACACATGAGGTGACTACAAGACATTTGTACATTTGTATACCCATTTGTAATACAGATGTGTTATATATTGTTATTGCACTAATGTATAACTTTGTAAGGTAACCAGCTCTCTACCATTGGAAGAAGAAAACACAGATGTATTGTAGGAGAAATTACTACTTTAGTTAATATAATTGAACACTGTGATCTCCAAGATAATTAACTTTTAAAGAATGCCATACTCTTTAAGACTCTTTAAGGAAATGGTCTAAATGAAGTATTGACTTTGGGTCAATAGGTAATATATAATATAGTTGGTTAGATATGGAAGGACTTTAATTATTGACTAAAGTGTAATTCAGTATGTTTCTAGTGTAGTGAAATGGATAGGGTAGATTTAGTGGGGGTTTATTAAGTTGTGCTTTAGTTCATGTAAGTAAAAAGTGGTGCTGTTCTCTAACAGGTGCTTAAAAAATACTTGCAGAATTATTGAAAATCATAAGATCAACTGGGAGGTTCCAAGCTTTGAGTCAACTTCTCTTTATATCTAGTAGTGTAATATCTGTTATTTTTTCTTTCTGTCTGAATCCTGAAACTATAGGTCAATACAGCTTGCAGTTTGGATTTAGACATTTTACACTGAAGTCAGTGTGAAGCTCAATAACTTTATTGAGAGAAAACAACCAGAAATAAATTGTTACAAAACCAATTTCCCAAAAAAATGCTATCAAGTTATGGTGCAGCACAGAAAACTCAAAGTGCCAGCAAATCTGTATCCCCACTGAAAGTTACATTTTCTGTTTCTATAAATTGTTTATCTATATAACTCATTGAACATATAAAAACTAATATTTTGTCCAATCTATTTCTCTTGATAAAATAAATTCTACTTTGTTTTTAATTTCATTTACAAAATTCAACGTACATTTATTAATTTGAATTTCTACCTAAATTTTTTATTGGACAATTGTAAAAACCATGAAATTATGTTGCCAATGCTTTATATAATTCCTATGACATATTATTTAAGTAAAAAGTAGAATTCTTCAGATCCTAAACAAATTTACAATCTGCTGCTTTTCAGTTTATTCAATCAGATGATAATAGTGGAAATTCCTAATCATAGGTATTATTAAACATTTTGACTATGAAACAGAATTTTTAAAAATATGAGCATGTGATCTCATTTTATTTCCTGTGTGACTAACAGAAATATTAGACAATTATATCTTATACAACTTTAGAAACTAGAGAAAGAGCAGAAAAGGCAAATTCATGAGGTATTTAAAAATATTTATCTATTTCAAAGGCAGAATAATGGAGCGGTCAGGAGAGAAAGAGAGAGAGAGAGACAGGGAGAGAGAGAACCTGAGAGATACCTTCCGTCTGCTGGTTCACTCACCAAATGCCTGCAATGGCCATGACTGGAGATACCAAAGCCAGAAGCCTAGAACTCCATCTGGGTCTCCCATGTTGGCAGCAATGGTCCTCGTACTTGGGTCACCTTCAGTTGCTTTCCCAGACATGTTAGCAGAAAGTTGGATTTGAAATGGAACAGCTGAGACCTCATATGGGATGCTGTCATCAGAGGTGATGGCTTAATCCACTACGCCACAGTGCTGGCTCCAATGCAGAGATTTCTTTTCCTTTTATTTAAAGTATACAAACTTCATTTATTTCAAATATACAAACTTAGAAACATAATAATTCTTCCCACCCTACGTTCTCTTCTGCCCCCACTCCCATCCTTCTTCCTTCTCACTTGCCTATACCCATTCTTATTTTATATAAAAATCTATTTTCAATTAACTTTATTTTTTAAAGATCTATTTATTTATTTGAAAGAGTTACACAGAGAGAGAGAGGAGAGGCAGAGAGAAAGATGTCTTCCATCCGCTGGTTCACTCTCCAGATGGCCGCAACTACTGGAGCTGCGCCGGTCCGAAGCCAGGAGCCAGGAGCTTCTTCCAGGTTTCCCACATGGGTGCAGGGGCCCAAGGGCTTGGGCCATCTTCCACTGCTTTCCCAGGCCATAGTAGAGAGCTGGATCGGAAGTGGAGCATCTGAGTCTCGAACTGGTGCCCATATGGGATGCCAACACTACATGTGGCGGCTTTACCCACTGGCTACACCACAGTGCCAGCCCCCTCAATTAACTTTACATTCATAAGATTAACCCTACACTGAGTAAAGAGTTCAGCAAATAGAATGGAAAATCTGTCCTCAACAGTCAAGACAAGAACTGTTCATATTTCTTGGCAAGGAAAAAACAGGTAGAATTACAAAATTACATCCAATGGCATTTCCTTGGTAGAACATCAGTTACTCCTATGCAATATTGAGTTTTTACTTCCACTTTAATAAATCTTCCCAATGAAAACATGTATATTTTAGGAGGTTAAACTACATTATTTTGAAAACGTTCATGTGTAAAACTTTTTGAAGAAAAATATTTAAATTAGAAAAGCTGTAATAGTTTAGATATCAATTTGACAATAAAAAATCAACATTAATTATAGTCTAGATTTCTAGGCAATAAATGTGACCTTTCCATGAATATCAATATGAATTTAATGCTTTAATTTGCATTGCAATGAAAATATGTTTATATGAAAGCCATGTTTCAATTCATTGTGATAAAATGTTGTTTTGTCTTTAATATCATGAATCAAGAATATTTAGACTTTGGTGATATAAATCAATTGAGGATATTTTGAAACAACCTTTTTTCTATATAATATTAGAAAAGAATAACATCATAAATAATCAATGCTTTTACAAACACACAGAGACATTTAATTTATAGAAAAAAATTAATTTTGATTTCATTGCTCACATACCTAGTTAAAGAATTGGCACAGCTAAAAAGATAGGTTATAGGGTCTTCAAAACATTCATGGATAATGCATATTTTGAAAAATCTGTTTGGATTTTAAGATGTTTTGCACCAAAGTAAACTTATCTTTTGATTCCATTTTCAATGAACTGTTTGATGCAGCATTGTATATGAGTACATATTATCTTTCTATTTCTAAAAGTAATATGATTTCTGAATGTGTGTATGTGTTATGAAACCCCTAATTTGGCTCATTTTTTCCTACTGATATTGATATTTCTTCCTTTAAATTTCACATGACCATAGAAAAAAAATTTTTATAATGTGAAGTTAGAAAGGCTTGATTTCAACTACTGCTGAGATAGTTGTTGGAGATATTATAAGCTTATCCTATGGGGTACTAAATGAAATAATCTTATTTTACTTTGTTTTGCTGATACTGGATTTCTCTTAAATTTTTTTCTGACATCCTTCCATATTATGCTGTGACTTTTCACCATTGTTTGTCTTCTCCATAGAAGCTTTCATTTTGATCATTTCTCCTATATCTTGTGTAGACTTGGGAAGAAAAAAGATAACTTTATTTATTGAGCCCTTTCTTAAAAATAGAATTATATAAAATTCTGACCTGAAATCTATGTATCTTCTACAAGGAAAAAAATGGTAAAGTCTCCATGCATATCCTTTGAGCTACATGTTACTTACTAATATAAGGTTTTTGTTTTTGTTTCTTCTGCATTCATGCTGTAATTCCAGAGATTGAGTAATTTAATATTAGAATCTATATTAGAAATTGGTTAGTAGAAACATTCATAAAATGTGTGTTGACTCTCTGCATGCATTCATGTTTTAATGGATAGTATTGTATAAAGCAATTTATTTACTTGTTAAAACCATATAGCATAAATTTAAAATAAAAAAAATATACTCCTGACTCCAACATTATACTGATGCTACTATCGCATGGAAGCTGTGTAAAGAAACTTTTATCTATTTTTCTCTCAAACTATTTATTGCCATGGAGATAGTCTACTGTTGCTTAATTCACATTCACTGTGGCACTGAACATAAGTGTAATTTAAAATAGTAAGGTGTTTCATATTTGTTCCTTATTTATATTTCTGAAAATAAACATGGTTTATAAACTGAAATTCAAAAATTAATAGAATAATGGTTTTAAACATGAGAATAGCCTCAGATTTAGAGCTTGTTGAGATATATATTTCATGTAACACTATGCTAAATGTAGAAAATGTGATGTATGCATGTATGTGTTTGTGATTACAAAATGAAATAATTAATTTAAGAAAGTTTAACCTGAAGTGTTTTTACTTATGCACGTATTAGTGTTTCTTTGCTAGCCTCCATATACTTACCCTTAGAAATTCTATGTTCTTCAACTTTTATAATATTAAATTATTAGAAGGCATTTAAATCATGTGATAGATTTTATAGAAACAAGACAACATCATAATTTCAGAATTAATCATAGTAGCTGTTCATAAAAATAAAGTTTTCTGAACCTATATGCTTCTAAAGGAGCTATTTAACCAAATATGAAAATATTAGAATTAAATGAACTTCCTCCCTGACCTCACACTATTAAAATATCAAAACACAGTATTTCATAGCCTTTGCCTTTCTTTCATTATTTCAAACTATAGGTTTTATTGACTATAAAACTATGTAACCCTTTTTAAAAGCTAGCAATATAAACTCTTGGAACAATTTCTCTCATTTTATCATTTAAATAGCCTATGAGATTTTATCTCTCCTCAGAAATATTCTTAAGATAATAGGGAAAGTGAATATTATTTCCTATGCACCATTAAACTATTAATAATAATTTATTTATATATTATAGTTTAAAGAAATATTTTTGTTTATCCTCTACTATTCAGCATTTCTTTTTAATATTACTAAGTGTATCTATATTTTCAATCATGCATACTTAATTTGAATAGCATCATGAGAATATCTAATCTTCCTCAGAATAAAATATGTACTAACAATTATAATTATATGCTTACTATCAGAAATATATACACGTACAGTTGTAATAATCCATACATCATATTCCTTGTTTGAAAACTATTTTTTTCAAACTATTTGTTTGAAAAAAAACAATGCTTCTTTGTTTCTGTGGCATAAATTTATCAAAAATGTGTAGTATATCTTTGTGACATGAATTAAGAGGCATTCATTCCTCATCATAAAATTTGAAATTCTAGTCCACTTTAATTAAAATCTTCACATAGTATTTTTCAATTTAAAATTTTCTTATCTTATTATATTATCTTATTTTAATATTGTCAGTTTTCTCCTTTTAGTCTGCAGTACCATCAGGCTTCTTCAAGGAGAATGTACATAGATCAGCTCTAAATTGTTAAATAACATATAAAAGGAGGGTTCTCTTAATCAAATCTTGTCTTCCTTCCTTTTTTCACAGGTACTCAATAAATCCTCAGTGTATTATGTAAAACATGGAAAATGAAGTGGAATTTAGTCGCTTTAAGGAGACTTCATATTTGTAAATAATATGGATTGGTCAGAGGAAGGCTGATGCTTCATTATTATGATTTTTTAAAAATTATTTGAAAGGCAGAATTACAGAAAGGCAAAGGCAGACAGAGAAATAGAGAGGTTTTCCTTCTGCTGGTTCACCCCTGAAAGGGCCACAATGGCTGGAGCTGGGCTGATCTAAATCCAGAAGCCTGGAGCTTCTTCTAGGTCTCCCAGGAAGGTGCAGAGGCCCAAGGACTTGGGCCATCTTCCACTGCCTTCCCAAGCCAGAGCAGAGAGCTTGATCTTAACTGGAGCAGCCAGGACACAAACCAGTGCTCATATGGGATGCTGGCACTTTACCCACTATGCCACAGCACTGTTTCCTGATGCTTCATTATTATCAATTTTATGAGTTAGCTGTTGATATCATAGAGTCAATACAGTTTTATTTTAATTTTCATTTTTTACTTGAAAGGAGAAAGAGAGAGACAGAATGAGAGAGAGAGAGAGAGAGAGAGAGAGAGAGAGCTGAATCACTCTCCAATGCCTGTAACAGCTGGACCATCTGCCCTCCCATACGGGCAGCAGGGACACAGATAGTAAGCCACCATCTCCTGCCTCCCAAGGCACCCATTAGCAGAAAGCTGGAATCATACTTGGAGTAGCTGGGACTGGAACCTGGCACTCTGATATGGAATGCATGTATCCCAGGTGGTGTCTTCACTGATGTGTCAAATGCCTAACACCTAATCAATGCAGTTTTTTAATGTTATTTGCCTAGAATATTAAAGTTCCAATGCATAGTGGGATTTTCCACATAATAATTCCATAGCATATATACTGGTAAAAAGATAAGCATAAATAGCATGCCATTTTCCCCTAAATGTCAAAATAAATTGTTTATATATATATATATATATATATATATGTGTGTGTGTGTGTGTGTGTGTGTGTATATATATATATAAACATTATATAACACAAATATATTCAGTTTTATATATATATATAACTATATTTATGCTATATACTGTTTATGTATATATATGTGATGCAAATCTTATATGGATACTAAGTTCTGGACTCTTATTTTTATCATTAACTTTATCCTAATAGCTTAATTATAAATGAATTATGAGGGCATAACATGCTGGTTATGTGTTTGGGATGACTGTCTTCCAAATTATATTGGATAATTTCCTGTTCCCAAGTTATAATTCCCTACATTCTAATACATAAATGTTTAATAGAGAAATAAATTCCACTCATTCACAATCACCTTTCAGAAAAGAAAACATTATACATATTTTTATGTTATGGTACCTAAGACAAAAATTTCCATGTAGATTATGTGGACATTCTTCCAAAGTAAACACTTTGGTTAAAAATGTAAACACTATGGTTAAAATGTTACTTAGCATAGATAGTACTGAATTGGTTGGTATAAATTTTCAAAACCAAATAAAAAACTTTGAGTAAAGTCCTTAATTAATCATATTGCTTGTGTACCTTAATATTCCATATTCTTCCTTGGAAATAAACATCAGTTTGCGGAGTTTGCTTTTCTTGTTACATACATCAATTCGGATTTATTTTACTACTTTTAATCATGTTGCCTTTTATCACATCATTGAGATATGTGTTAGCCCCTAGAGAATTTATTTTACACAAGCCATTGCTGCATTCAGCTTCCCCTTACATGTAGAAGGAACAATGCTAGCAAGAGCTTACTGACATGCTCACTTCAGCAGCACAATATAAATGCACACACACACACACACACCGATTAGTATGGCCCCTAAGCAAGGATGAACACAGAAATCATGTAGCATCCCCTCCCTTCCCAGAAAAATAACTCACTGTCCTTCATCATATGATGTAATTCTTTGTTGGCTGCTAAGCTTCAGACAGTCCCAGAACAGCATTTGGTAATGACTGAGAGAAAAGTTCTGGGGTAGATCAAGGAGCACCCAATGAACGTCATCTCAGACTTAACGGATCCTGTACAGTGTCCAGTCAAGGTGAACCCATTTGTCTCCTCAAGCATTGATCATGTCTTCATGTGAAAACATTTGATATCCTTATTATGAGTACATTTTAGAAAGATATGTGGTTCATTATCACTTCCCCTAATCTTTTCTCTAGTGAGCAAGTTGATAAACTTTCCTTGAACGGAATAATAATGGTGATGACTCAAAGATAAGCAGTCATGTAGAAAAGCCCCTGGTTATCCTGAGAACTGGTGGATATTACCAAATGTTTCATATTGTTCTCTCAGATAAATACAAGGGTACTTGAAAGAATTTGTGAAAAAACTATAATTAAAATCAGATGATTTGGATGCAAAACATTTTGAAATCCACATAAAGTATGATCATAATATGCATTTTCTATGAAGTTTCTGAGGTCCCCTCATGTGCAAAGCCCTAGCCATGTGCAATGCAATTATTTGAAAAATGAGACCAGAGGAAGGTTTTTCACACACTGTGACCATTAAGGCATATTAGAAGATTGCTTTTAAACAAGAAGGGGAATTAAAGTAGAATGGAGTAATTAAAATGAGCAAATGACTCAAATGTATGAAGGGCCCAACTGCACTCCACAGAGCACACAATACCTAGACAGAAATTAAATCAACGTTTTTCCATCTTTATGTGTGCTACTGGGTAAATACACATGGCCTCTGCTGTTACAGGCTGAATTTGTTTGATCCTAGGATGAAGCCCTATCCCACATTATCTTGGAAGGTGACTGTGTTTGGAGACTGAGTCTTAAAGAGGTAATTAAGATTAAATGAAATTATTAGGGTGGACCCTAATCCATCTGCTGAACAAGAAGAGATTAAGATGCAAACTATGACGCAGGGAAGACCATGTGGAGACCCAAGAAGAATATGACCCTCTGCAAGCCAAGGAAAAGATCCAGACCCTCTGCAGATACAAATCTTGTTCTTGGACTTCTAGCACCCATAGCCATGAGAAAAACTCTTGTGTTATTAAGTGCTCAGTGTGTGGTACTTTGTTAAGGCAGCCATAGTAAACTAACACAGTTGATGAATGGTTTTCCTCTGGGAAATATGTTCTATTATATTAGTATTAGGTCCTACTGTGCTTCATTATAAACTTCTGGGGTCTGCTACAATGGTACTTGTGCATCAACATCCATCTGCAGAATTATATGCCTCTGTGTAGACTGGGTCCTTCAGTAATTTTTAAGTTGTGACTAGAGTCACTTTTGTTATAAAAACTCTCATATAATGGTGATAATATGATGTCTGCCTTCATGGTGAACACAAAATGAAAAAAAAAATATATATACACACACACACACACTTACATATACCCTTCATTATGGGGCACATATTAAAAAGAATAATAGTGTTCTAATTAGCCCTAAATCTGGCTTTTGTGGTACCAAGTCAACCATGAAAATACTTATAAATTATTATCATTTTTGTGTCTCTGTTGTTTTCAGCCATTTTATTTTGTTTGATGATTTCTATTAAAAAAAGTTAAGTGTATTTCAATTATACTAATTTCATTCCCTTGAACTATGGGGAATTATATTAATTATGTCATATTGTTTCAACTGGGTTAACCAGACTATGCAGGTAATGTTAATTAGCCAAAATAACAAAACTTTTTTCTTACTTAGATATTTCAGAAAGATATGGTTTATTTGAAATCCTTAATGTGTTTATGCAAATTCATTAATTATTTATTCACTGTTCCCTAATATTTCCAGAAATAATTGCATATATTAATGATTAGAATAATATGCAAAAAGATTAAGGACTACTATACACCCACAAAGTACAACTAGACTGATACAATTTTCACACATGAAAAGAGACACATCATGAAAAGTATTAACACCATAATACTCTTTATTCACAATGAGATGTTTTTGTGTTTGGATAACAGTTTAGATGTAGCCCAAAGACCCATGTATTTGGGGCTTTGTTCACAAAGTCTTATGTTAATGATTAATGCATTAAAAGTGACACCTGATATAATTATGATGTTAAGGAAGTAGGCATAGTGTTAGGTTTTGGGTCACTGGGGGCAGCTCTCTGAAGATAGTTCTCAAGAAAAGTCTGGCTGAACAAAACAGGGCTGTTCTCTGTGTCTTTCTGCTTTGGATCTCACCATGTGATTCTTCCCACAACCATCACCAGCCTCACTAAATGCCATAAAGGAATGTGGACTGTGACCATGCAAAACAGTAAACTGAAATAACCCTACGACCCTCCTATATAGCTTCTCACAGATGCTTTAGCTGAAGAAACAGAAAGCAGACTAATAAAGCCAGATAAACAGAGATATCAATCAAATAAAATGTGATTATAAACGCTTTTCCTCCTGCAAAGCTCTCATTTGTGAATGAAGGTGAAATTAAGACTTTTCATAGCAAACAAAAATTGAAAGAATTTGTTGCCACTCAACCTGCCCTTCAAAAGATGCTTAAAGATGTGTTACACACAGAAACACAGAAACATGGTCACCAATGTGAAAGAAGGTAAAGGAAGGAAACTTCACAGCAAAAGATCACAGGAAGCTCAATTTCTCTTTGACATAGAATTAAACTCTGATGCTCGGTTAAAGCAATGTGTTAAAGTAATCTATTATGTTCGCTTGATGTCTGTTAAATTCTAATTGTTCAAAAACAGCTGAATTTTTATTAAGAGCTATGGGTTATTTAAATATGTGCTTATTTTCAAAGATTTGAATAATCACCTTATAACAATGATCAAATTTGGTCTATGTTATGTCATGATTTTAAGGAATCTTATTTCAACCAGATATTTTGGATTTTGAGCCTTCGTGGCATTCTTGACAGGCATTCAAAAAATCAAAGTTTCAAACAATCTGGTCTCTAAAATTTCCAGTAAATCCTGGACTTTGGTTTTTCCAGTTTGGGCCCAACTGAAAAAATCGAAGGACCTATGTCTCTCATCTTATAGAGACACCAACTAATCAGGCTATTTGGATTATATTAGAAGTACTGTCAAGATGTGATGTGGTCCCAAACTTTAAGTTTCTATAATGGAAAATGCTATTAATACAAATGTTTGAGAATTAAAAAGTCTAATGATCTTGTGTTACTAGACATGATAGTTATCTTAATGAGAAAGCCCCAGAGGCCTAAAGGGTTAAATAATTGTCAAATCCTACAGGTGCTTTGAAAAATACTGTGAAGTAAGCAAGTGCCTCTTGTTGGTTGATGAGTTTATAATTTTAGTCATGGCGACTTAAAGTCTTTTGTCATCCACAGTTATATATGATTTGCTGCTCATAAAACTAAAGCGTTGTTGGTTCTGTGTTTAGCTGTCCTCCTATAGGTTCCTATGGACTTTTTCCAGCCTCTTCTATTGTATTCAGTACTTTGGGATGGATCTGTAAACAGATGAAGCCCATAATGTATTAACAGTACCAACTGAGAGAAAGTATGGTTAACTGAGGTTACTAAAAACAAAAAAGCAATTCAAATCAATTGGCAATCTACAAAAAGAGTTAAAGATTTTAAAAGCTATTATTAAAATTGCTATATTGGTCTATTATGCTATGTTATATGTGTGTACATATTGTACGTCCACATGGGGAAATTTTATTAAGAGTTTTATTTTAAATGGCTTATAGATAAGATTGTCCATAAATTTAAGCTGCTAAAATCAATCAAAGATACATTTTAATTTGTGGGACCTGAATCTGTGTATCATATGTTTTAAACTTGTTGGTAGAAAGAAACTAAAAACATTTTAGATGGTTGTGCTTAAGTTTACTGGTTAAACAAACTACACCATGTTAGATATTTAAGAGGTGTTTCCAAATACATGATTCTTAAAATTTATAGAAGGCATTGGACCTTCTGGTAAATGTTTTCTTAAGTTGTTATCTAATGGTTGAAACGGTTTGCTAAGTATTCATGTAATATTGCTATTGTCAGCAAGCGATCTAGGACTTGCTCCCTCATTTCTCTATTCTAAGCCCAACTTGTTCTTTCATTTCTCTATGCTCTTCAAGGTAGGAAACTAGTTCTATTATGAAGGAATCTGTAGGACGCACAATTTAATCTTTAGACCTTATAAAAGAGATGGCTAACACTTTTCTGTAATAGCATAGCCAAAATAAGAACTTAAATAATAATCTCATAGCTAGATTCACTTCGCCATCAGCCAAGTATACAGTAAGTAGGAAAAAACCTCCCTTTCAGACCAAAGGGAAAGAAAGTTTTAAAGTGAGAATATAATTTTCCTCATGGGCATTGTCTACCTTAGAAAAACTACTACAGAACATTCCTGTGACTATAGACTTGTAGTTCAGGCCACCGAAGATTAGAGATGGGACTTGGGCACTCCCTTGACTTGCATCCTCTGGTCTGCTTTAACACAAACCAGGAGGAAAAGAAAGCTAGGCATCAGAAGCAATGGGTGGCAGGCCTATTAATGGCTGATCTGTACAGTGATCTGCCCTCAAGGAGACCCAACAGGCCAGTCCACTGCAGTGGCTTGCAATGTGGTAAGCCTGGGCTTCAGCAGAAGTCAGCTTGTGAAGAGCCCTGGCAGCTCTGCCAAGAGTTGGATCACTGGAAATGGACCTGCCCTGGAGTCGAAGGATGCCCAGGTCAGAGCCACAGATCTTATTGGCTCTAAGCTGAAAAGCCCTTCACTCAGCCCAACTTCCAAAGTGACCACTGCAGCTGAGGGGATGGCCAAGTAGTGTCAGCAACATTGCAGGCAGAACTGTAAATTTCTTGTTAGAGATGCCACCTGCCTTTACCTGGCCAACTCTCCTCCCAGGCCAGCCAAGTAATGAAAGTCAACAGAGTGCCTTCCCCTAGGAGGTTCACACCTCCCTTAGGATATACCCCATGTGAAGAGATAGATAGGTCTGGGCCTCTGAATTTACAAGGCCTAAAGCCCAACAGATTATCAAGCCCCTTCTGTCAGGTTCTTTTTGCCTCTCAATCAGAAAACTTAATTTTAGCTTAGACAGCACCTTTCTTAGCTCCTCTAATAATGACTCTGTCCTTTGTTCTAGACCCTGTCTAGCGCACTTGGGCCTCATTCCTTTGTAATCATAACCTCTACTCTACCACCAATGGCTCTACTCCCAACCTGTGTGTACTGATGGTCCTCTTCCCCACTTAATGCTGTATAATTGTTCAAACCTGGTAAATGCCACTCTTAGGATCATTGGTTACTATTCTCACTCTGTCTTTTATGACCTTGTCTAAATATGATCAGAGTCGGCAAACTTGGAAGGCTTCCATAGCCTTGGCAACTCATGACGATAGCCTAGGGTGGTTACTGGCGCCATAAACTAGAGTGTCAATTTGTTGGGTCAACAACAGGAGCCACTGTGCACTTGCTCCTCATGTGGGATCTCTGTCCTTAATGTGCTGTACATTGTGATTTAATGCTATAACTAGTACTCAAACAGTATGTTTCACTTTGTGTTTCTATGTGGGTGCAAACTGTTGAAATCTTTATACTAAATTGATCTTCTGTATATAAAGAGAATTGAAAATGAATCTTGATGCAAATGGAAGGGGAGAGGGAGTGGGAGAGGGGAGGGTTGCGGGTGGGAGGGAAGTTATGGGAGGGGGAAGCCATTGTAATCCATAAGCTGTACACTGGAAATTTATATTCATTAAATAAATGTTAAAAAAAAAAAACTGGAGGTGGTGTGTGGTGCAGCAGTTAGGCTGCTCTTGGGACATCTGTATCCCATATTGGAGTACTTGATTCAAGTCCTGGCTCCTCCACGTGCGATTCAGCTGCCACTAATGTGCAATGTTGGAGACAGAAGATGATGGATCAAGTATTTGGGTCCCTACTATCCACTTGGGGGATCTAGATTTAATCTGAGGCCTCTGGCTTTGGTCTGCTGTATCCCTAGCTATTGTAGGTATTTAGAAAGAGAATCTTCAGGTGGACGATTCTTTCTCTCTCTCTTTTTATCTCTCTCTCTCTCTTTCTCTGTCTCTGTCTCTCTCTCTGTCTCTTTGCTTAAAAAATGAATGTAAAATTTTCAAAATTAAGAAATAACTTGAAAGCTGACAATGGATCTAATCTGGTTCTCCCATTCCTAGACCAAACACATTTTAATGGAGAACCATGACTTACGAATAGATTTTATAGACTGTTAAAGACTGGCCACTTTCCTTCACTGTGGAAATAAAAACAAAAGCTTACTTATTGAGCTTTTGATAAATTTCTTTATTTCAGAAAATACCAAGCAATTGTGAAAAATTACAATTTTCAAAATAGTAAGCAATTGTGAAAGTGTCTTGAGAGTTCAAGACAAATAAAGGATATCCCGTGTTCCCCACCATAGAGAGGTGGCTGTGGAGGAGAAAATCCTTTTCCTCCCTGTAACAGAGCAGAGAGAGGAAAGTAGGAGTGCTAAAGTTTGCAAAGAAAATATGGATATTTGCCGGCGCCGCGGCTCACTAGGCTAATCCTCCGCCTTGCGGCGCCGGCACACCGGGTTCTAGTCCCGGTCGGGGCACCGATCCTGTCCCGGTTGCCCCTCTTCCAGGCCAGCTCTCTGCTGTGGCCAGGGAGTGCAGTGGAGGATGGCCCAAGTGCTTGGGCCCTGCACCCCATGGGAGACCAGGAGAAGCACCTGGCTCCTGCCATTGGATCAGCGCGGTGCGCTGGCCGCAGCACGCCTACCGCGGAGGCCATTGGAGGGTGAAACAACGGCAAAAGGAAGACCTTTCTCTCTGTCTCTCTCTCACTGTCCACTCTGCCTGCCAAAAAACAAACAAACAAACAAACCAAAAAAAAAAAAACTTTAAAAAGAAAATATGGATATTTATTTCCAAATTTTACATTATTTTCTCACCCAGTGTTTTCAGAAATATTAACAAATTTAATATTTCAGACATAATGCCCACATACATAAATAGCCTACATGTCACAGTACTATTTGCTATTATTTAGTTTTAGTCCAAATCTACTGAGTGTATTTTCTTTAAATTTGATAATTATTCTTTGGAAACCAAGTTTATAAAAGTGATGTTAGAAAAAAATCATATAAGGTACTGCATAAAATTTAATTTTTTGATGTAAGCATTTAACCAAAGATAGAATGTCTTCTTTTCTTTTCCCCATTAGTGGAGCTTAAGTTCTTTACCTTTCTAGTCAGGAATATAGCAATAACATGAACTATTCCAATTAAATAAGTCATTTACATTGCCCTATTTATTATTCACACTAAAATGATTTTATATTAAAAGCTATTCATATTAAAAATACTGCTTAATATATAAAAGGAACAGAACTGAGAGGGAGAAAACATTAAACATAACAGTTCTTAAATTGAAATCTATGGCTCTAAATAGTCATATGATATAACTGCATTTTCTGACCCTAGGAAACTAAGTTGAAGCCTCTTGTCTTGAATGCCCCTCCCGCAGCCAATGCACAGCTCGAGGAGCATTCTTTTCAATTGTTTCTTTTAAGTACACCTATAAATCAGCATTATGAGCAATATCTTCAATGGATATAGAAAAGCAATGTGTGGATGGTAAACAGGACAGGTATAGAGGTCTTTCAATTGACCTCAAACTTTGCCTATAAAGGCTACTGAAGAATGTGATGTCTTTATTCAGTATCTTAAGTGCAAAATTATTGATTCACTTAGATGACTTTTTTAAAGAGCAACAAACTGATTAGATATATTTTCTCTTCCTATTTGCCCTATTTGGTGTTTGCTTATAGCTTAGCTTTTTATTAAAATTAAGAGATATCTGTTCTTTTGCCTTATCAATAATTGAAATTTGGGAAGTTTACCGTAAACACATTACATCAAAGCCTGGAAAACCCTTTGTTAAAAAAAAGGATCAATTTTATTGAAATTGAATTCTGCAAACAAAATGCAGGAGCAATGGACCAGTTTAAAGGGGTTGTTGGTAACTTTATACTTTACCCCAAGATACCCTGCTGTCTAGATTCTCAAACTAATTTATTAAAGTCAAGAAAAACTATTGGAAATCAGAATGTTCTGGTCTGTTATCTTCTTGAAACATTACATTTATACTCATCTCTACTCACAATTATTTTAAAAATAGTCAATGATAGTAAAGAAAGAACCAAAGGCACTATTTTACTAATTTATGAGTGGGTCCACTCAATGTAAAGTACAATTTTGGCAATGCCTTAGAGATGCATGCAAATTAAATTGGAACTTACTAGATGTTAGGTCTTAATACATGTTTCGATTTTCGTGATAGAAAAAAACTTTTAAAATCATTTATGTTTATTTTGCTTCATGTCATTGTTATCCAGAAATTTTAATTAGCATGTGCTTTAAAAATACTATTCATGCATAGCCATAGCCCAAATGACTCCATTTTGCTTAATAAATGTTAACTATTGAATTTGCTCATCTGATTACTTTTAATTTAACAGATAGATGTTTGAGAATTCCAGGGACTAGTCTTGAGAAAGCTGGCTGAAGTTGCAATTAATCTGGCTCTGGTCAGCATGATGAGAGGATTAGATTTACAACTGCAAGATGAAAAACGCTGTGTGACTTTATCACTTGGCTGGAGGCCAACAGGCAGCTGACCCTGTCTTTGTCTATGTTGTTCTGAATCCCCCCAACTTACTTTCCCTTTCTGCTTCTTTCCAAAGATAGCTGAGAGTTTCAGGTGGTCATTGTGACAGGAAGGCCCACCATCTCTTCAGGTTGCCAGCCTCTTGCCTGACATGCTTGCATCAGTGGATATCTCCTGAGCATTGGCTTTTGGAGTGGTGAGCAGCTCCAGTTTGGTGTAGGGTAATGTTTACCTCTGTGTCACTATGAAAGTCAAAAGGTGGAGTGAGAATTTTTCAAAACCCATGATATTTTGGAGCCTCAAGAAAAACCCATGTGCACTTTTAGATCAGCATGATGAGGTTTAAATGATTATTTAATTGTATCTTTAATATGGAGTATTTTATATAAATTTAAATCATACTATAATAATATATTTGGTATACATGCATTTGCACAAACATGTGAACAAACAGAATCAGATACTAACAATTAAAACTAAGCAACAGGCATAAATGCAACAGTAATGCTAATTAATAAAGATAATCCCAAATAGTACATTATCAGGCAAGTTACAAGAAGGATCAACTAAAGCTTAATCATACTGGTATCCTTAGGAGACAATGTTATCAAAGTGTTCCTCAGTTATCCCACAAGAGGAGCAAGGGAGCTGGGGTATTTATACATCAATTCTATCAGTTATAGAAGAAGGGCTTTTATTAGAGTTGATGGCATTAGGGCATTAATTCCCAGCACCACTGGTCTGCATGGCCTCCAGGCAGAGAAGGATTCTTCACAGATAAAGTTCAGAATACTGATGAAGGTGTGGATATGGAAAGAAAGGCAAGAGAACACTGAATGGGTAAAATTTAAATGGCTAGGTACCAAAGTGGTTCGTACATATATGAGGAAAGGATTTGTGTTCTGAGGGGAAAAATAAATCTGTGTACAAAGAGAAATTGTAGAGTACTAATAGGTGTGCCCCTTAAAAATGATGCTTACATTGTATGGAGATGAGTAGGAAAGCAATGCATTGCAAAGATAATTTACTAAATAGAGAGAGCATGCTCATAGAGCTGGCATAGAACCAGAATCACTAATTTAATTTGTGTGATTGAATTATGGAGTCATTAGTAATAGTCACATTGTAGATGACATGTATTCCATAATATTTTGCATCTTGCAGTGATATAAAATTCTTATAAATAATTATAACTTGAAGCATAATAAGAAGTGAATATACCATATATTGTTGTCCAATAATTACTTTCTTATATTTCTGTCTATAGGCAGAAATGTGTAAAGTCACCACTGAAATAGATACACAGATACACGCACACTTTCATACGCACACATACTTTAGCCTCCATTAGTACTGTTGATATTTCACTTTGGATTATCACACTAAATAAAGCTAATTTGATTATATTAATTGATGCTATTGTATAACAGGCACATATTAAAAAGGCACACAGATTTTTCACAACAAGTTTCAGAGATTTCGCATAGGGCATTTCAAGGTATTTGACTGTAAGAAATATTTCTTCAGATGGTTTCAGTGTGACACTTTACCACAATTAAAATATACCTAAATATGGAAAAGTCACTACTGAAGGTTAGCTAACATTCACAAACTCTTGAGGAGAATTTTTTCTTTACTTCCTGAAGAACTCTAGAGAAATCTGAAATCATAGTCTACCTTATAACATTTGCATGTTTTCAGAATCCCTTATAGCTATGACTATCATATAATAACTTATTTATTTTTATCTAGAAACCAAATTTATTACTCTATGCTCTTAAAATAAAATCAGATAGTAGTCGCCATATAATCAAGTAGATTATAAATTTCAATTGCATTATTTAGTTTTATATAGTCTACTTGCTTATACTTATTCTTCAAATATTTTTGATAGTGCATATTTCTCATTCCATTTTATATTTTATTTTCCTTGATACAAGCTCACATGTATGTAATACAAAAAAGAAAATATATTTGTGCTCAGTGACATAGCATAACTTACTTCCTAGTAATCCATGATGAAATGGAAGATAAAATATCTTTTTTCACTACATTTTTTATGATTTACCCACATTACAATATCCACGATCTTTCTCCTGTCTAAAAACTTGTATTTGTATTAAAATTTTGTTGATTTTTTTGGGGTTTGTGAGCTTACCAATGGCAGGTCAATATTTGTATGTTATTTCATTTATTTATTCATTTGAAAGGCATAGTTTCAGAGGAGGAGAGACAGAGGCAGAGAGAGAGGTCTTCCATGCAATGGATCACTTTCCAAATGGCTGCAAGAGTCAAGACTGGGTCTGTCTGAAGCCAGGATTCAGGAGCCAAGAGCCAGCAGCATCGAGTTTCATCTGGGTCTCCCACATGGGTGCAAGGGCCCAACACTTGGATCACCATTAATTGATTTCCCAGGTTCATTAGCAGGGAGACAAATTGGAAGTGGAGCAGCCAGGAACCAAACCATCACCCAAATGGGATGCTAATGGGGCAAGTGATAGCTTAACCCACTCTGCCACAGCACAGACCCCTTGATTGTTATTTTAAATGTCAGAATTCTTAGTAATAATTATCTGTGATAATTTTGCTTTAGAATATAATTGTGATTTTTTTTTGATTGAGCAAATGATCTTGATCATTGTTACTTAAATTTCCAACTTGAATTAGGGGATTACTTTTGATACACAAATAATGTAGTTTAAAATGTCCACAAAGGGAGAATTTTCTGCTAAAGAAAATGCATTGTGGGTGACCTTTGTTTTTTTATTACACAGGATTATTCCACGTTAACAACTATTTTTTTCTGTTAAATATTAAGTGAGCTCTCTGTGCCAAATTTCCTCATTGGTGTTATAGTTTGATGACTGAAATTATAACTTGTATCTAAAATTCAATATTATTTCTAATCATTTCATTTTAAAGTGAGAGGTAGCCAATATAATAATGAGCCTAATTGCCATCTCTGCATGAATTCAGAAGTGGTAGATTAGATGGTGTCAGAAAGGTACCCAAATCTATCTTTGAACTTGTCTAAACATAATGAATATTACAGCATTATTAAGTTTACTGTGACACTGTAAAAACCCCACCCCTGAGTAGTTCCTCAGTACAGCATATCATCCTTTCCTAGTAATTTGTTGCTTTTAGTGTCTGCAGTAAAAAAGGGGGGGGGGTTATTAATAAACTCATCGAATTAAAAAAGGTTGAATATGTATATTATAAAATGGAACTCTAAGAAATAGCTAATATATAGGCCGGCGCCGTGGCTCAATAGGCTAATCCTCTGCCTTGCGGCGCCGGCACACTGGGTTCTAGTCCCGGTCGGGGCACCGATCCTGTCCCGGTTGCCCCTCTTCCAGGCCAGCTCTCTGCTGTGGCCAGGGAGTGCAGTGGAGGATGGCCCAAGTGCTTGGGCCCTGCACCCCATGGGAGACCAGGAGAAGCACCTGGCTCCTGCCATCGGATCAGCACGGTGCGCCAGCCGCAGTGCGCCGGCCGCGGCGGCCATTGGAGGGTGAACCAATGGCAAAAGGAAGACCTTTCTCTCTGTCTCTCTCTCACTGTCCACTCTGCCTGTCAAAAAAAAAAAAAAAAGAAAAGAAATAGCTAATATATAGTACAAAAGATCACATAATGTTTGTAGTATGTGTGTTCTTACTGTAATTGAGTTGTTAATGATTATTGAGGGTATGAAATCTAAAGGCAGTTTCTAAAAGAGCAATATAGTTAGGAATTTGAAGAGAAGGGTAATGATATCTTACTGAGAGGTTGTCTCATCTGATGTTTGAGGTCATTGCTTGTGTGAATCACTCTAACAGATAAGTTCTAACTCACTGAAAAAAAGCTAGGTAGGTTGGGGATTGAGAGAGACCTGTTACAGTCTATTAAATCTGAACTGGAAGATCTTGGGATGCCTCAGGATAAATAAAATGCCCGAAGCACAGGAAAGTCCTGTCACAAAAGGTCTAATGGGCCCTGAGAACAATCCATGCTTCTCTGGATTTTCCCGCTCCATGTTTAAGGTAATCTGTACAACCTGGCTTTGGTTTAGCTTAACTATCAAGCAAGTACAAAGTGTGTATAAGATTATTTCAAAGAAAGTCGCCTCTCTATCCTGAAGCTGGTATAACTAAAAGTTGCAATAACCACCTGGTTATTCAACTCCTGAGGAGAGAATTTTAGGCACAGAATTGGCTTTCCATAGTCCGGCAGCTGCTTCTATTCAAATATTGTTTTATTTGCTTACCATCTTAACAAATATGAAGTTTATTGTTATTAATAAAGTAACACCAAGCCTGTTTATGTATCATGTTTATATAGTATGAGTAGTCTTAATTTCCTAATTTCACTCAAACTTCACTATATGAACTTACTTTATTATGAGTTTTGCTATATGAGTATGGCTCCTGCTACCATCACAATCATTACCTGTACTGTGGCTGCTGTTTTTACTTCATTAATGTTGTGACTACTGCGAACACCACAGCCTTAAATATAAGCATGCCATGACTTACAAGGTGCATCCAAACGCAGTAATAGGTCTACTAGTGACCTACCTATAGTTTAGCAACAGTTTACAAAGGAGCCCCTGTAGGATCCATTTTCAAAAATCCCTCTAATGTTTCCAGGTAGCCTCATCCCCAAGTCATTCACTAACTTTAATTTAGGCCCACTACTTGACTTGTGCAGTTCAGCTGAACTCATGAAATTCTAACCCCCTCAGGTATGAGATCGCTGGCAACTGGTAGAATGAGTATTTCTTAAAACACTTTTGTAAAATGTATTCTGTGTACTTCCAGATGAGCTGTCCTAAACTGCAACTTGCATATGTCACGTTACAGAAGCCCAAGTTGAATTAGTTTGCATATTTATTTATTTATGGTTTACTTATTTATTTGAAAGGCAGAGTGACAGAGAGAGATCTTTCATCTATTGGTTCACTCCCTACATGGCCACAACAGTCAGAGCTGATTCAGAGCAAACTTAGGAGCCAAGATCTCCATCTAGGTCTCATACATAGGTGGCAGGGTCCTACATATTTCAGCCATACTCCACTGCCTTCTCAGATGCATTAGCAAGAAGCTGACTCAGAAGTGGGGCAGCTGAGACTCGAACCAGAACTTAATACAGAATTTCAGCATTGCAAAAGGCACTTTAGCTGTGCCACACACAGGCCATTGAACTCACTTTTTAAAATAAAAACAGGATTTGGGGCTCACAAAATCAATGTTACTAAGAGTGAATCGACCTGGGCGTGTAGTATAACCACAATGATTTTCTTAGAACTAGATCATTGCATTATATATACTTGCTTCTTGTTTTTCTCTAGCTGACTAGTATAGCAGCCATCTTGGGAGTGAATCAGCAGATGGAAAATTGCTCTCGCTTTCCTTGTCTCTCCCTCTCTCTCTGTAACTCTGACTTTTGAATAAATAGATAAAACTTTAGCAGAAAAGGAGTCTGAGAAAAGTTTGGTTAAGGAGAGTCTTGGGTCCTCCAAAATAATTTGGATATTATTATTACTAATATATAAAATACATAGTAAGTTGATATTATTATTATTTTTTATATTATTATTACTATTATGCACCAGCCCCACCCCCAATCCTGAAGTCCAGTAACATTTTAATTAGAAATTTATTTTACAAATAGATTTCAACAAATCAGATTTTCTCCTTTCCTTTATTTCAGTTTTTCCTACAAGTGACTATTATACTAAATTGTTCAATTTGTTGACATTACAATGTTGATGCATTCATAGGCATTTTCTGTGCTTTATTGATTTTACTGAATACGGGACTTTGGTTATGAAATGAGTTCCGGTTAAGGTGGTCTTGATCTATGTTGTATTTAATGTGGGCAGGGCAAAACCATCTCATCGGTCAGGTATTGAGTTGAATCAATGTGGGTTTTCAGAGTTATAAGACCTTGCTTAGGTTCTGTTCACTGGTGGTTCTTGTTGGCAGTCCTCTCTGGTCCTGCCAGAAAGCATGGAATGATTACCAGGACCCTATTGGTTGGTGGAACTTGAATGCCCTAGCTGTTTGAAGCCATTAAAAGAGATGCTAACTTCTTAATTCCCCGTAAGGAAGCATAAATATCTCAAATGGAAAAGCTGTGCCCATACTGATCTGACCTCGAGATATATATATATATATATATATATATATATATATATATATATATCTATCTATCCCTCGGTATATACATTCTCTTTCTCTCAGGAATATTTCCAATGCATTTGTAGTTCCTTGGTTTATTCAAACACATCAGAGTGACATTGTCCCTGTATTTGAGCCATTCAGAATTGTAAAACAGACTGTCAATTAAGCTATGCAGATGGAGAAGTTCAAGTAAACCCCCACACAAATGATGTCATCCTTTTTTGTTTCCACTACTATGTGTCAGCATTATGCTTCCAGTTTAAAAAAATAGATCAATACTGAGATTGATTTTTAAGTCTGATACAGGGTGTATGTAACGAGATTTTTACTAATAAGATTATAGTTTAATTTCAGTAAGTGTCTACATTTATATAACTATAAATTATTAGTCAGATACATTAAAGATGCATCAGAATTAATCTGAAGCACTGAAAAATTTCCAATCATTAAGCCATTGATGTGGCATCACTATAACAAAGAAGAGACTAAAAAGATTTTGTTCACACATTTGCAACTCAAAGTGTTGTCAAATATAGCCCATGAATAGATTCAATTAAAAGCAAAATATAATATTCAATGAAAAGGTGAATTATAAGTTCTGGAAAAAAGAATTATAGATTAATTTTGTGCATATGATGGCATCATAGGCAGCATGATAAAGGTGAATCTCTCCCTGAGGTAAGACATCTTTCATTTTAAAAGTTCCTAACAATATAAAAGGGTATTAATGTAAATAAGTAATACATTATAGCATAGAACATAATGTTTCATAATTGACATTTGGAGATTAAAATCTCAACTCATATATCTGTTATATAATGTTAGCAAAATAATTAAACCACTTGAGTCTTAGTCTGCTATTTTTTAAAATAAATCTAATAGTACAGACATCCTGTTACTCTTGTGAGTATTAGATGTGTTAGATGTATTCGATTTGATCACATGTAATAGGAGCATCTACAGCCCCTGGCCACATTATGGGCTTAAAAAACATTTTTAATGTACCATTTTTATTCTGTTCATATCTCCATTGGTCTTTATATAAAATACACATGAAATTTTCAAAGGAGCATTCTGTGTGTTGTAAATATGTTTGAACTAAACTATTAATGATGATGAACCTTTAATTTAGTGAATTTGGTATGTAACTGTTTTGACAATAAGCCTACAGAGAAATATAAACTGAAATACATCTCATAGGTAGTCAAACATCATATGTTTAGCACTGAGTGCATAAATTTATACAGTGTCACAATTCTTGCAAATGATAAAGAAAATTGTCTGACTGGCAAAGCAGAAAGCAAGCCATAGTGAAAATTCCAACAATATCGACTTCCACCCAGATTTCGAAGGGAGCACACCTTTCAATAAAGTATTCCACATGTTCTTTGAGAACAATTTGCTTATCTATAAGTTTGAAATTCACACCAATTCAAATGTATATATTATATACAAACACATAAAAGATAATAATAACCCTTTTCTCTAAGAACAAGGGTGGTAAAATAAAATTCAGATAATGAAATTCCTCCCAGAACATTAGTGAACCAACTTATGCACTATTACATTTTATTTTCCTGAGAGGAATAAAGACTTTGGAAATCAAAAATACGGCTCCAGTGTGTTTACTATCTTACAAATTATAAATTTTGTGTATTTTGAAAATAACAAAACTTTTTTTAAGGATTTTCTTGCTTTTATGCTAGAAACACAAATATATTAGAATTTATATTCAAAGTTGCTATAATTCTTAGATATGCAAAGCACAGGTGGTTTAGAATTCTTTATCTCATAGCCTCCTTTCTACCAATAAGTCCCTTATCATTTCACCTGTGGCGAATCTCAGATTGTTTCCTCAAAGGGTATTTAAGGTATTCCTGTACCAGCATTTCTAACTGGAAATGAAGTAACCTTTGAAACAGAAACTGCTATAAATAAGTAAATAAATAAATAAATAAAACCAGTTACACTGTTTCTGTGATAAAAAGCAAATCAAGCCATTTATAAGTAGGCCCAGAAGAGAATAATGTAAGGTAATTCTTCCTTCTAAAGTTGGATTTATGAACACATTGTAATTACAATTGTCCATTTGTATCCGTCAGAGACTGGTTTCAAGAATCTCTTTGTAAATCAAAACCTAGGCATGTTCAAGACTCTTGCATTTTATTTAACTAACATTATGTGTTTGACATAAATTTATTTCATGAGATGTAGCAGTGCATTCAGTTTCATCATTATACACATAATATTTCATTGTATATAATATGTAATAATACATATAATTAGTATATTAGGCATAGTATTTGCCTGTAACTCATTAATATCCTCCTGCATACTTATTATCTCTGGATTAGTTATAATCCTTAGTACAATGCAAATGACCTGTAAGTAGTTGTGGATAGGGTGTTTAGTCGAAAGTTATAATGTTGGTGAAATCATTGCAGTATGTATACTCCATAGTACACCCTAGGCTCCTGGCTCTAGCTTCCTGCTAATGTTGTCAAACATAGCCCATGAATAGATTCAATTAAAAGCAAAACATAATTTTCAGTGAAAAGGTGAATTATAAGTTCAGAAAAAAAGAATTATAGATCAATTTTGTACATATGATGGCATTATAGGCCATCATGGATCCTGAGAAAGCACGATGATGGCACAATTCATTGAGTTCCTGCCACACACAGGGCTACCTGGATTGCATTCTTGGCTCCCAACTTTGGTCTAGACCCACCCCAGAGCATTATACACATTTGGAAAGAGAACCAGTGGATGAGAGCGCTAGTTCTCTGCCTCCCAACTCCCTTTCTTTCTCTGCTTTTCAAATCAATAAATGAAAATAAAAATAGTTGTTATATTGGAATGCTTAGCAAATGATGACAACAAAAATCTGCTCATGTTAAGCACATGTTCAAATTTTCCTTAAATAATTTTAAAGATTTATTTACTTATTTGAAAGTCACAGTTACAGCAGGAAAGAGAGATAAAGGGAGAGAGAGACAGAGAGAGAGATGTTTTCCATCCTCTGATTCAGACCCCAAATGACCACAATGGCTAGGACTAGGCCAAGCCAAAGCCTGGAGCCAAGAGCTTCATGTGGATTTCCCACGTGGGTGCAGAGGGCCAAGCACTAGAACCGTCCTCTGCTGTTTTCCAAGGCTCATTAGTGGGTAGCTAGATCAGGAGTAGAGCAGCTAGAACTTGAACTGGTACCCACTTGGGATGCTGGTACTGCAGATGGCAGCTTAATCTGCTGTGCCATCACTCATGCCCCTCCCCCCCCCCCAAATATTTTTAATCAGCAGTTGGGAATCCACACATTCAAACTTGTGGATAGGGAGAGTGGACAGTGTACTTTCATCTTGTTTTTGAGATCTTGATTGCTCAATGTTGGCATTGTTTTTATTTTTTTCTGCTTAAGAATATATGAATGCCGGTGCCGTGGCTCAACAGGCTAATCCTCCGCCTAGTGGCGACGGCACACTGGGTTCTAGTCCCTGTCGGGGTGCCGGATTCTGTCCTGGTTGTCCCTCTTCCAGGCCAGCTCTCTGCTGTGGCCCGGGAGTGCAGTGGAGGACGGCCCAAGTGCCTGGACCCTGCACCCGCATGGGAGAACAGGAGGAAGCACCTGGCTCCTGTGGGATCAGCGCAGTGCACCAGCCGCAGTGTGCCAGCTGTGGCGGCCATTGAGGGGTGAACCAATGGCAAAAAGGAAGACATTTCTCTCTGTCTCTCTCTCTCACTGTCCACTCTGCCTGTCAATAAATAAATAAATAAATAAATAAATAAATAAAAAGAATATATGAATATGGAATTAGGTAGAAAGACATAAAAAATAGAGAGAGAGAAAAAGGAATTATGGGAGCAAGGGAAGGTGGAAGGAAAGGAAAATATAACTGAGATAAATCATCAAGTGATTTCTTAGTGATTAAAATCTTGCATATATATATATGTGTGTGTGTGTGTGTGTGTCTTAGGTTAATAGATATGCATTATCAAACCTATGACTTATTAATTGTCTTGGGCAATTTATCTATATTGTTCTCTTTTCTTTGGGAAATAGGAATAATGAATTTTACTTCTATAAACAGAAATGGAACATTATAAATAGAAATGGGCTATTCCCAGAAAAACCCTTTTGATAAGGACGATTTTACAAATAGTCATATGTGTTTAAGAGATAATTATTAATGTAAGAATACCATTATATATTTTCCACAGATTGTCACACCTGTAACAAGATTATAAAAATATTGTTTTAATCCAATTGATGTTTTGCAGCAGCATGATATAATCAAAGACCAATAGACAAGCCTCAACTTGCTGCGAGAAGTTATTTAATACAAAACATTAAAATGTAACTAAACTCACTTATTTCAGGAAGGATAGCACAGTTTACCCAGTGTTGGTCACCATGATAAACTCTGTGGATGAAATGATAAAGGAGACCTGGATGGCTGAGGGCTGGTGGAGGAGGGCAGCCATGTGCTCTGATGAGCTTGTTAATGGAGACACCTACAAGAACTAACAGGCACACAAAAAGGAAAAGATGTCATGCTAACGAGTAGGGGAAAACATGTGGGCATGTGCGGGGGGGGGGGGGGGCAACCAAAAAGGAAACAAAGTTGCTAAGCCTTTGCTCCACAAGGCCTCTAAGCCTTTGCTCGTGATGGCCCCCAGGGGAGGTACCTAGCCTGACAGGAGACTTCTGTATCCGTGGACAGTATGTGTCCTCTGCTGTGATAGGCCCTTGAGGGCATGCCCGGCTCGTGTCCTGCCTTACCTTTCTGCTGTTGGCTCAGTTCCCCTGTGCCCTGGACGGCCCCCTTTCTGTGTCTATAAAAGCTCTTCCCCTCCCAATAAAGTGGAGAACCCGGCTGCGCCCTGGGCGTTGACTGATCTCCCGGCTCTGGTGTGGTCCCTTTGCCGCTGACACGCATCATCCCGCTCAGCCCCCGAGCTCCCCAGGCTGGCCCTGAGGAGCTCTATCGGACCTGCTGCCCCGTGACGAGCAGCAGGCGTGAAAAGTCCGAAGAAGAAATGACAGTTTAAGCAAAAGCTCAAAGCAATTTAAAGTCTCTCATCACAAGAAAATGAACATGTATTCTTGATTTTCTATTATAATATAAACTTAGATATTAAAATGATATTGCTTCTGTGAAACTTAAGTTTAAGCTAAACACATTTTTTTTTATTTCTGAAGAATTCTTAAGTTTGGGGACCAGCACTGTGGTGCAGCAGTTTAAGACACTCAGTGTCACATGAGTATGTCATTTCAGAGCACCAGTTCGAGTCCTGGCTGATCTACTTCTGATCCAGCTTCCTGCTAATCTGTCTGGCAAAGCTGCAGAAGATGGCCTAAGTGCTAGGGCCCATGCTTCTTATGTAGGAGACCAGAATGGAGTTCCTGGTACCTGGCTTTAGACTGCTCCAGCCCTGGCTGTTTAGAGGATGAACCAGAAGATAGAAGATCTCTCTCTCTCTCTCCCTCTCTCTTTTTCTCTTTCCATCTCTCTATTGCTCTTTCTTTCAAATAAATGAATCTTTATTTTTTTAGTTTAATCAGTTTTAAGCTTAATTTACATATGTTTTTGCTAATACAATGTGAAAATACATTAATAGAAGCATATATACAATAATCATCCTGGTATATATATATATATATCATTTCTGCTTTGAAGTATGCAAATTTTATTAAGACTTCAATTCTACCTCTAGATCCAAAGATAAATAAACTGCCCTGTTAAAATACAAGGAAGCATTGGGGCCAGCTCTGTGGTGTAGCCGGTAAAGCCACCACCTGTAGTGTTGGCATCTCATATGCACTCTGGTTCGAGTCTTGGCTGCTCCACTTCTGATCCAGCTCTCTGCTATGGCCTGGGAAAGCATAGAAGATGGCCCAAGTCCCTGGTCCCCTGCACCAATGTGGGAGACCCGGAAGAAGCTCCTGGCCCCTGGCTTTGTATTGACACAGCTCCAGCTGTTGTTGCCAGTTGGGGAATGAACCAGCACTCTCTCTGCCTCTCCCTCTTTCTGTGTGTAACAGGAAGAGTTAGACAGTGAGAGACAAAGACAGAGAGAGAGAGAGAGAGAGAGAGAGAGAGAGAGAGAGACTGGTGCTGTGCTGATCCGAAGCCAGGAGCCAGGTGCTGCCTCCCGATCTCCTATGCAGGTGCAGGGACCCAAGCACCTGGGCCATCCTTCACTGCCTTCCCGGGCCACAGCAGAGAGCTGGACTGGAAGAGGAGCAACTGGGACTAGTACCCGGTGCCCCAGCTGCGACTAGAACCCAAGCTGCCAGCGCTGCAGGTGGAGGATTAGCCTAGTGAGCCGCAGTGCCGGCCTGTAACTTTGACTTTCAAATAAATGAATTTTTTTAAAAAAAGGAAACACATAAGTTTTCATTCAATTTTTTTAATGACAATGATCATTGAACTTCAAAGCAAGCTATAAGATTTATCAATCACTCAACCAAAAGTTAACTTAGTACTAAATCTATAGGAAAATTAAGATTTTTAAAAGTCAAATGTGTTCTATATATCAATTAAGTCATATGTTATAAAACATTCATTAAATCATTTGTTCAAAATATCAAATAAACGCTTTGCTTGACCAAGTATTATTACATGTGTGTGGGGGGTGATAAAGGATGCATAAGACCCATTTTTTCTTTATAGAACTTAAAATCTGGCTGGTTTTATAGAAGTAAAATTATAGTCATTTACTTGTTCTCCCATTAATCTACTTATTCATGCAATATATGTTTATTTCTACCATTTTTCAAGCCATGTGTAGGAATCAAATTTGTAACAGAAAGCAAATATTTTTTACAGGCCTTTCAGTCTAAGGAAGAGGCTAGGAGCTAGAGCTCCACTTAGAAATAAATTGTGTGCATTAAAGGGGCTGGCATTGTGATGCAATGGGTTAAGATTCTGCCTGTTATCCCATATGGATGCTAGTTGGTGTCTGAGCTGCTGTAATTCCGACCCAGCACCCTGCTAATGCACCTGGGAAAGCAGCAGAAGATGGCCAGAATGCTTAGGTTCCTGCCAAAACCTGGGAGACCTGGATGAAGCTCCTGCTCCTGATTCTTATTTGGCTGAGCCCTGGCCATTGATTGTGGCCCATTGAAGAGTGAACCAGTAAATGAAAGACTCTCTCTCTCTCTCTCTCTCTCTCTCTCTTTCTGTGTGTATGTCTCATCTTGTCTCTATATAAATCTGCCTTTCAAATAAATAAATAAATCTTTAAAAAAGTTGTGTATATATATTATGTATGTGTGTATTGTGAAATTATATATATGTTGTATGTAATATAATTTGTGTGTGTTATATTTGTATAATAGAGACACACAATCAATTGATAAGAAAAGTAGTATGTTAAAATGGAAATGTTTTTAATATATTATGAAATGTCAAATACTAATTAGACTAACTATATATATGTGGATTCAGACAGGTTCCACAGAGGTCAAATATAAAATGGCACAACTTTGCCTCAAATAATTAGTTATGTTTTCCTCAGGCAAATTCAAATAGTTGGAATTATGATAAGGAAATATTTGAAAGCACACATTGTGAACTAGTAAAAAAGGCATAGTGAATTGAAACTGGACAGTGATTAAGTCTGTTGTATTAAAAACTTGTCCTGTGAGCTGGACATGATTCTGCTATGGGAGAGATCTTACAGCTTGGTGTTTAAAAACAGGGACTATGGATACATGTTCTCTACCATCATTTACTCTTGCACTTTTGGCAAGTAAATAACACTTTCCAAGTATCAGCACCTGACTCAGTGTGAACTCTAAAGCAGTAGTTAGAGGGTAGGTTTAGCCTAGCATTTGAGACACTGGTTACCACACTTGTGTTCAGGGTTGTAAGCTGGGCTCTGTTTCTGGATAGGGTTTATGATTCCAGCTTCCAACCAATGCGGAATCTTAGAAACAGCAGATAATAGCTCAGGTACTTGGGTTTCCTGTGTTCCATGTGGAAGACCTGGATTGCATTTGGGTACTTGACTTTGGCAAGGCCCAGCCTGGGTTGTTGTTGGCATTTGGGGAGTGAACCAGCAGGTGAGGTCGGGTGGGAGGGCACTTTCTTTCTCTCTCTCCCTCTCTCTGCCTCCTCAATAAATAAGTTTTTCAAAAATTTTTAAAAATAACTAGTGTTTACTGTGCTCCAGACATTATTCTATATCTTTTTATTTAATCCCCATACAATTTGATGCTTACTTTATCCTCACAAAAGCCTAAAATATTTTTTCACTAATTTATGTGTGAAAAAAATAGTGGTTATCAAATTTAAATTGCCCAAAGGCATACAAGTTAATAGGATTTTTAAGACAGTACCATTGATTTTTCTGTTAAACATAATAATGTATAAGACAACCAAAAATATAAAAAGTGTAACAAAGAATATTGCAAAATCTTATTGAATTACTTGTCTCCTTAGGGATAAAGGACATCCTTATCTGGAAATATTTTAGGTGAAAAAGAAAGGGAGAAAATCTTTTTTCTAATTTTTAAAATAGAATGTCTTTAGAATAAAAATCACATGAAGAAAAATAATGAATGGGAAAATCAAAACTCAAGTAAAATGGAATTAAAGGATGTTTACTTTGTGTAAAAATTTGAAATCAATGTATAGTTTTCATAATATATTTTCCTTGAACTTTATAATACCTTCATATTTATGAAATTCAGGAGTAACTATTTTTGTATAAAGCAGTGTACTCTAATGAAACATATTGTTGTCAAGGTTTACTCTTGATGTTGTGTACTCTGTGTATTTTCACACCAGTATAATGACGCTGTTTACTATTGTAGTATTATACTGTTCTGAAAATTCCTTCTGCTATAACTACTCACCCAATCCTCCCTCTTAAGTTATGGCAATCTAAATATATATAGAAATGCAATCATATGGAACAAAAAAGATGAGGAATCCATTCAGAAAAAAAACAATGGATTGAGTACATATCTGATATTAAGTATTTTACTGTCTTCATTACAGAAGAAGTAGTGTAATCTGATACAGTGTAAAATACAGTGAAACATCACATTTCCTACCAAAACCTTTTCATTGATATGATTAATGTCACCACATCTATTTGACACTGAAATGTAGATTAAACAAGTTCTGTAATACAAGGAAACAGGAATAAGGCAGAAATTTGGTAACAAAGAAATAAAATTATAATATACATAAGAGGCCAGATTATACATGAATTAAAATAGAAAGTTTCTGAATGACTTTTGGTCAATAGACATAAGTTAAATAAACAGCAAATAATCATATTCCTTTCTACTAACAAAGGACAGTTTGGAATTAAAAAATCAAAAATAAGCCATTTGTAATATAAAGTAAGTATACCTAAAATGATATGTGAGGCTTATAAAAATAAAATACAACACAAACTACTGAATTGAATTATATAAATCATATGTAAATAAAGGATTTCATTACGTTCATGGATTTGAAGTCTTTACACTACAGATATGATTTCTCCCAAAATTCATCTATATATTAAATGTAAGCCTAACATTAATAAGTGACTTTTTTGGAGTTTGACAAGCTACTTCTAAAATGTATATGGAAATACAATGAAAAAAATAGCAAATAGAATGTTTTAAAAGCTAGAAGATTGAACTACATGATAACCAAGACTATTGAACAATAGTGAGTAAAATAGTGTGCAATGTCGCTAACAAAGACTAGACCAACAAAAATTGAGTGATTGTCTGGAAATAGATCTGCAGATATAGACATTTGATATGTAACAAAGGCAGCGATGCTCATCAGTTCCAGGTTAATCTCTATGTTTGTTTGGAGAAAACATATATTGTAATTTATATTGTGTATAAACATTTAGCCCAGTTGAATTGCTTTTCTGTTGTTTTGCTTTTTTTTTTTTTTGTCCCCTCTATGACAGAGAACAGTTGGTACTCAATAAAATAATGGGGAAAAAAGCTGGAAATACTTTACAAAGGAAGATCATCAGATAGTTTATATTAAAATGTATTCAATTTATACTCACCAAGGAGTTTAAAATTACTGATTTTATGAGAAAACATTAACATTCAACAAAAGAGTATATCATAAAATATTGATAACAAAAACTGTGGAAGAATTGCTGAAATGATGAATCAACAAAAATGTCACACAAAATTAATAAGAGAACAGGTCAGTGCAAGTATTTTGGAAAAATTGCAGTTGTTTTTCCAAGATAAGCAATCTGATTTATATACACCTGCTGTGAAAACACAATGCACACACAGGTACACGCATACACTTGCATGTACACACATATGCATGCATTGTATATGAGTTCTCTGTTTAGGAACCAGGTGTTATGCACAGATTTGAATGTCTTAATGTGTTAGACAATATTACTCATGGCTATTAGATTTAAAATAAGTATGTTGGATGCATAGAATGGTTACACTTAGCAGTGCTATATTTTTGTTTACTCAATGTATTTATAAAATAGAGCAGCAGTGTAAAGCTCTCTTCTATTCTCCCAACTGAGGTTTTTTTTTTTTTTTAATATTACCTTGGCCTTTAGAAAAAAATTTAAAAAAAATCACTAGGTTCCAGACAACCTGCTTTCCCTTTATCTGGTATTTTCATGCTTAGCCATTAATGTGAACATGCAAAGTATGTAACACTAATGTTCTTTATTGAAACAAGGACACTGAGAATCATGAATTTAGTAAAGTGCACATCTAAGAAAAGTGATATCTAGGATCCATATAATGTCTGTTCAATTGGCATCATTTAGATGTAATACCCAGTAGATCTTATTTTATGGGACATATGATGAAAATGTTCTGACTGCATTTCAAAAATGAAATTCTCTGTCATTCTTCAGAACTACAGCATTTTGTGACTGTTTTGAATTAAGATTTTTAATTATAAATTAAGATATCTTTATTTGGAAAAATGACATAATAATTTAAAATGTGTATGTATTTTTTCAGTTTAGGAAGTAATTATATCTTTAAAAATATTATTTGAATATAATTTAGTGGATTACTTTCTATCACTCATACTTTTGCTGGTTGAATATACTGTGGTTTTATGTAATGGGGAGTGAGCCAATTCAAACCAGCCTTCAATCTTTGTGAAGATTACTCTGTTTCTTAGTGATCTGCATTCTAAATTGCTGATGAGAAGCCTTAGAAATCTTGCAGCATTTAACAGGTATCCCATTGGCAAGTCCTAAATTCCAATATTGGATTCCCACACATAGCAGACTGGTTGAAACTCTTGTGGACTCTCTCAGCTGACACATGTTGCTCAAATTTCTTACCACTTATGTACATAGGAGACCACAAATGAGAAAAATGTATTCAGCTAATGTCTCTGAGCTACAATTCTTTCCTTGTTCATGAATATTCAAGCTCTGACTTCTATGGTACTTTTGTGATGACAAGCCATTCTTTTATCATATTTATTTTAATTGAGATATAATAGCTGCATATTTCTATACTGTACAGTGATATTTCAGTACATATTTGTATTTTAATGGTCAATTCATGTGAAGAGAGGACTTTGTTCTCACCAAAGAAAAAAAGTATAAATATTTAAGGTATTGACAAATAGAGTCATTTTGATATGTTTTATCCAATTTCCTAGACCACCTCTCAATTTGAAAAGGAAAAAGTATTCCTTGGGTTAGAGAGTCTGTCACCTGTATAAACTGGAATACTGGTATCAATGCACTTGTATTTTTAATAAAATTTGAAAGAAAAGAACAAAAATATAGGAAGTGAATAGATTATGCAGAATGTATATCAAGCTGGTTATAAAAGTAATAAAGGCAGAATTCTTTTTTAAAAAGATTTATCCATTTATTTGAAAGGCAGAGTTACAGAGAGGCAGAAGCAAAGAGAGAGAGAGGTCTTCCATCTGGTGGTTCTCTCCCCAGATGGCTGCAATGACCACAGCTGTGCCGACCTGAAGCCAGGAGCCTTTTCTGGGTCTCCCACATGGGTGCAGAGGCCCAAAGACCTGGGACATCTTCTACTGCCTTCCAGGCGACAGCAGAAAGCTGGACAGGAAGTGGAGCAGCTGAGTTTCAAACCAGCGCCCATATGGGATGCCAGGGCTGCAAACCAGGGCTTTAACACACTGTAGCACAGTGCAGGGCTGCCAAAGGCAGAATTTTGTGATCTGAAAAGGTAAAAGGTAAGTATAAAAAATTGTCCAGTGATAAAGACTCACAATTTAATCATTGGACCAGTTTTAAGAAAACAATGCCTTCAAATTTTTTCATACTCATATATGACAGTTTCTTTCAATGGAAACTAAGAATGTTTTAAACATTGACATCATTATTGCACAATAATACCCTCTCCCTTATTTAACAGAGACGTATCCATTGAGGACAATATTTAAAATTAATATTATTGTTAAATGTGTGTTGCTTCTGTGACTGCATTTCAGGACAGAACAATAAAATCTTGTAAGGAAAAATATACTGATATTATAATTTTACAGGCAATGCAATTTCTACTGAAAATTGCTTTAGCCTGAGGAAATACTGCAGAATTATAAAGAAGAAATCCAAAAACCTATGCTGTCTGTTGAATGAATATTTTCCTCTCAAACATGTTTATGAAAAACAACTGTTAGAAATTTTGACTGAGGTTATTTGAGAGTGAGAGAGGCATGTGGGAAGAAAGCAGGGGATGATAGTTGTGTTTACTAGCTTTCTTTTCAAGAGCATTTAGCTAAATGTACAAGGAGGTATTTATTATGGAGAATTAAAAAGGTGATTCTTGGGGCTGGCACTGTGGCATAGTGGCCTGCAGTGCCAGCATCCCATATAGGCGCTGGTTCAAATCCTGGCTGCTCCACTTCCCATCCAGCTCTCTGCTATGGCCTTGGAAAGCAGTAGAAGATAGCCCAAGTGCTTAGGCCCTTCACCCATGTGGTAGACCCAGAAGAAGCTCCTGGCTTTGATCTGCGCAGCTCCAGTCCTTGGGGCCACCTGGGGAGTGAACCAGCAGATCCAAGGTCTCTCTCTCTCTCTCTCTCTCTCTCTCTCTTTCTCTCTCTTGTCTCTCTGCCTCTGCCTATCTTTAACTCTGCCTTTCAAAATAAATAAATAAATCTTTTTAAAATTGATTCTTATTAGAACTAGAAAAGAGGTATCTTCATAGTTTTGAAGAATCTATATGATTCTTTGTGGTAAATATTTTAAATGTCATGCCCCATTTAGTGCTCTATAAGCATTAGCTGGAGGTAGATATAGTGTATTTACAAAGCAGAAAACCATGATATAAAAAATCAGTTTCTTTTTCCAAATGTGCAAATGTAGTCAAGTTTAGACCAAAGCCAGTGTTCAGACTTAGATCTTCCTTGTCTCTGAAACCTTTACTGCATGTAGCTCCATTATTTTGCCTTTTTAATTCACAATATTCCATAAAATGGCTTAAAATAAGAAAAGAATAAGTTTCTTATCAAATGTAACACCTTACTTCTATTACTATAAGCTACAAATGATTTTGATTGGTAAAATGAAAATAATAACTTACTGTATGAAGCCAGCAACCTGTAGTAAGAGAAGTTCAGAGGATGATGTTCCTGGGTTATTCCATTACAGTGAGTTTGATTTATTCAAATCCTGCTATAATTGTTTCAAAAACTAAATGAAAATGGAATCATTTATTATCATACAGAAGGATTAAGCATTAAATTGGATTTCTGCATTTAAGATGAAAAAAATAAGCTAACCTCTAAAATGCCTTAAAATTGAACTTTAAGAGCTTTAAGAGCTTTAGAGGAAGAATTAGCCCTATAAAAGAATCTTTTAAAGTGGTATAGTAACACAAATGATGGTTTTCTAAGCAAATTAGGCCATATACTTTATTTTGCCCTTTGACCCAATATTACTATGATCCATTATAAAATTTTTTCAGTTAAACTCTCTTTTGACATATTAGTTTCTTCTATGTTAAACACACAATTTTGGGATAAAGGCTGAAATTATACTCACACACATTAGCACAATATGGATAACTTATCTTCCTAATTTAAAAAGATAATCATAAATATGTTTTCTTTAAAAAGACACCTCATTCGGAGATTAGAGAGCACACATTTCTCTAAGGGAACTAAGGTTTACAGTTCCACCTTCCCGCTGGGAGGAAGAGTCTGCAGCGTTTCTGGTTAGGCAGGCATTTCACTATGCTACTTGACAACACTGTAAGAGGTTTGCAAAAACCCTTGGGGTAGGGAATGCTCTGTCTATAAAATATGGGAATAGGTCAGTGGTTCTTGACAGAAATAATTCCCCTGCTTCAAGCCCCAGTATATTTGACGTTGTCTGAGAAAGTTTTGATTGTCACAAATGTGAGGAGTGTTGCTGAACTCTAACGGATAAAGGCCAGGGATGTTGTTAAACATCTTAATAGCCCTTACAACAAAGAACTATCTACATTAACAGAAAAAAATTAATGGGCTTCCATCTCTAAGGTTGACATTGGTTTGTATTTGTGGAGTTCATTTCAGGCAGAATGCAATTGCCTTGGAGTCAGTAGCGCTATTACTTCAGAGCAAACACATCAGGCAAGTGCCTCTTAATTTGGTAGGAAAATAAAAGCAACAACCCCTTTCCATGTATGTTTGCCTTGGAAAGTAAAGACTAACTTTCTGTTCTACACTTCTATCTGGTTCATGATTATGAATGAATGTTGTGTAAATAAAGTCAATCAGCTCCCAGATTAAAATATGTGAGACACATGCAATATATCATCAAAGTATTTGTTTATAAGAATTTACACATATGCTTTGAAAAACCAGGTGTCCAAAGTTTCTATTGGAGACATTTTGATTTATTAAGTGCAGTTAGGGTAAAGAAGTCTATATTTTAGTAAGAATTCCACACAATTCTGATGTAGTCAGTTCACTTTGGGAAACAAGCTAGAGAAAATGGAATGACATTCCTTTGGCTCCAGTTGCATATTAAATAGCAATGTATAAATTTGAACCTGAACATATTTGATACAAAAATTAAATGTTAATTGAAGAAATATGGCCTGCAGCTTGAAAAGCACAAATTAGTCAAATGAAATAGAGTATATGTTTGTAGATATGTATTTATGCAAATACTGGCACCTTAAGCATTTCATAATGCAGCTTACATTTTGGCATATAGTGATGCCCTAAACTTATTTCTAATGAATGAACAAATGAAGATGGTGCATAAATATAATATAGTCTACATTGTGAGTTTATAAACTTTCATTTTTGACAGAATGCTATCACCTTATGGTAAGGAAGATATATTTCAGGAAAACACATGTGATAGAGGTGTTCATTAGCAGGAAAATATTAAGAAAGTCATATATATATATATATATATATATATATATATATACACACACACACACACATATAGTACCAAAGTTGCTTGACAAGGTCGTAGTTTATAAATATTCATAGTATTTACAAAGGTTTGGAAGAGAACACACCACATACCAATGCAATAAGAGACAAAGCAATGAGTGAATATCCTTGGAGCAAGAGGCTGTTTGGAGAACTGTTGAAAAAGAATTGAAAGGGAAAGTTGAGAGCAAGAGCATAAACATATTAAAAATAAAATAAAAAGAAATTCCTCAGAAATGTAGCAGAATATGATGCTATGCATTTTTTAGATACCTTGCCTAGAAGCAGGCTTGCTATAGTTAAGGTAGGTATTGCAATGTAATTCATGGAAGATCTAAGTCTTGTTATTAAAGAGACTTAATATTTGCAAGTACAATTATGCTTTGTAAATAATCTACTATAAGAAAGACAAAGATCCAAGACAAATAAATGAGAATTTTGAAGACAAAAAGAAGAAGAAAAAATCTAAAGACAAAAAGAGGTTTCTAATAAGCGGTGCTGTCAATAATATAGAAGCACTTATATCATTCTTTAAACTATGAGTATATTTTGGATGAACAACAAATACTACTGGTTCCTTTGTAAAGAACTGAGGCTGCAGGCTGCATTGCATTTACCAGACTTTAATGAAACATAAAAGAAGTATGTATGTCAATGAGCTCAAACACATGCACACACATGTATAACCATACACTCAAACATTTGCTGCAGAGATGAATGTGTGTTTTTCAGCATGCAACTTCTCTATGCACCTGGCTATAGCAAATTGTAAGTGTCTGCACATTCATTGACCATCCTCTTGTTCTTAGATGGTTTCCCTTTCTCTTTCACTTCTAACTGGGTAAGCTTAGTGACTGTTTGGCCAGTAGAATATGGTGGGGTTGATTTGGCAGTTCCTAGTTTTATGGGCTCTATGAAATTTGCAGCTTCCACTTTTTGTCTCTTGCAAGACTCTTATGTTGGAGCCCTGGACACACAACAGTGGTAGCAAGTTCATCTGTTTGGAGACTACAGTCTGTGGAAGCCCTGCAAATCCCAGCCTCCTAGTGTCTTCCACAAAGCAGCAAATATATAAACTAACGGTTCTGGGATCCTCCAAATGTAGCCCATCTACAAACTGAATGCCAGCAAAAGACATTACTTGACATAATTTGGAGCAGAGGAACCTCCCACCCAGAGCTAAAGAATACCTCTTGTCTAAATCACAAAACATTATGAAATAATTAAACAGTTGTTTCAATCTTTGATATTTTGTAACAATTTGTAACTTGGCACTAAAAAAAGGTTAAACAGAGGCATTGCAACGAAGATTTTAAGATATATGCAAAAGGAAGTCAAAGGAACAGAGGCAGAGAATCTTAAACAGTTTACTAGCTGAAGTTTGTTTTACAAAGAATGTTCCAGGAAATTTTTTGTTGAAACATTGTAATCTGAGGAGGGCAGATCACCAGCCAACCAAGGAAAAACTGCAAGAAACCAGTCTGAGTTAGTTGTAAGCATACCATATGTGAAAATATATGTTGTTGACTAGGAAGGACTTTACTGCTCCACCTCTTCTTCATCCTAGATGTGGATTGCAAGCAGGAGGGGCCCTCTGTCCACTCAGCCCCTTTTCTACACCCTGGACAATTCCTTAGTGCTTGTGATAAAAGCCTGGCCCTTGTCAGCGAGATGATTTCTTTAGGGAAATATACCTTCCTACTGTGTCCTTTATTTGCCACAAGTAAATGAAGTTTCCCTTTGAGCAACTTCTGCTTGAAGATGATTATGCATGGACTCCCCAAGCAGATGGACCCCTGTACCCTCTTAACAGTATTTCCTTACTTTTCCAATTACTCATTTTCTTCATAACATTTATACACTATGATATTCCTTTACTTATTTATTATCACTTTTGTCCTACAGAACATAAACTTGGTAAAAGCTAAGACTATATGATGTGCTTACTTGTGTATACCAGCCCTTAGTACAAGGATTGGCAAATGAAACACTTAAAATATTTATTATATCGTTGCATTCAATAAATGATATCATATTTTGGCTAATGTTATCAGAAGCCATCTGTGCATTTATTGTGAGGAAGATAAGTAACTAGGGGAGAATCTGGGGTCTGACCAAGCCAAACTACTGCTGGACAGCTCCTTGTCAACTCACGCCAAACAGCTGTTGATAGCTCCCTTGCAGACCCACAGGGGTCGATGATTGACAGCTCCAGGTGATTTGTGTTTTGACAGCCCTGGCCAACTCACCACAGGACAGCTGCTGCCAGACCTATGACAGCATGACCCATCCTGTATGACAAGTATCTTTTTGTGCATCATCCAAGCTTCCCTTTCTGTGTGTACACGCAAGCCTGTCTCCCACATACCAGCAAGCCTCCCCCCTCCCACACACACTTCCCAACTAGTGGAAACTACAACGACCACAATGCTGCAAACTTGTAATCAGCACCAGCTGGAAATGTCCAACATGGTTGCAGGATGTGTGCCTCTGATGACCTTTGAGGTCATTATAATGCCATTATGATAAAATTACTCTTGGAATCACACCCACTATCATTATGCACCTAACACCAGGACCATGATGGTTCTGATATTTTCTACAAAGAGCATAGAAGTGGGCAGTGCTGTAGCTCCGCCACAAACTCCGCCCTCCTCCCTGAATATTCAGCTTGGCATTATCATAGCATCACCACATATACCTCTAGAAGGGAAGCCTAACCTTGTTGAGGAGACTTTATATTGAAAGGGGGCTTTTCACAATTGGATGGTTTTCCTTGAAAAGAGTTTTTTCTTGGCTCCTTTTTGCATTTTTCAGATGCTTGGTCATATATCAATTCTTTCTTGAGATTGCACTCTGGTTTTGCCTTAAATAAGTCCTTTCCTATACATCTTTATGGCTCTACCTTTTAATTCTTTCACAGGCTGGAGTAAAGAACCTGCAATAAGCTTAGCTGGGAGCCCCAGAGCCCGCAATGAGCTAAATATACTTATAAATTAACTAATGAGGAGTCTTTTATTTGTTCATGAATGTATCAAGAGATAACACTTCAACCCTGTCAGAATGGCTTATTATCTAAAAGACAGAGAGTAACAAATACTAGCAAGAGGAAGGGGAACTCTTACACTCTGTTGATGAGAATGTAATTTAGTGCATTTTTGTTTGTTTCCCCTGTGTTTGTTCATTCAAAAGGTAATCATATTTATTATGTAGCTTGTGAATACTTCAAAAGAAATCAGAGATTTAAGGAAATGACTGATGGGAGAAAGAAATAGAACAGAAAATATGACTCATACTTTTCTTGGATTATCAGAATAAATTGTTTCCAACTCAAAGAGTGCTATGATTGATTATTTAAAGCTTCCGAATGCAGTCATCTTAAAGGATAGCTTTGAACTGAGCTCAACCCTCATAAACATCAGTTTTATCAGTCTATCAGTCCTGTACAACACACTGCAAGTATGTTTTATTTCCTCAAAAAATGTTATTCTGGGGCCTGTGTGGTGGCATAGGAGGCAAAGCTACAGCCTGCAATGCCTGCATCACATGAGTGCTGGATTGTGTCCCAGATGCCTCGCTTCATATCTTGCTCCTGAGAATGACCTGAGAAAAGCAGAGAAGAGATGACCCAAGTATATGAGCCCTTGCTATTCACATGGGAGACCTGAAAGCAGTTCCTGGCTCCTGGCTTCAGTCTGGCCCAGCTCTGGCCTTGGCAGCCATCTGGGCAATGAATCAGCAGATGGAAGATTCTCTCTCTCTCTCTCTCTCTCTCTCTCTCTCTCTCTCTCTCTCTCTGTCTCTGTCTCCCTTCATCTTTCTCTGAATCTCTGACTTTCAAATAAATAAATAAATCTTTAAAAATGTCATTTCAAACAACAAAATGATATTGGAGGCAAAATAGCAAAACAAAATACAAATGCTTGGGCATAGACTTTATTACCAAATACAAATTGACACGTTTTTAGATTAGTCTAAGAGTTATTCAATGTAAGACTTGTAAGAAAGCAATATAACATTTTTTAAATTATTTATTTGAAAAGTAGAGTGACAGAGCAGAACACACACACACACACGCACAGAAAGTGAGAGAGAAAGAGAGGGAGAGAGAGAGAGAGGTCTTCCATCTGCTGGTTCACTCCCCAGTTGGCTGCAATGCCACAGCTGCACCAATCTGAAGCCAGGAGCCAGGAGCTTCTTCTGGGTCTCCTACGCGGGAGCAGGGGCCCAAGCACTTGGGCCATATTCTGTTGCTTTCTCAGACCATAACAGAGAGCTGGATCGGAAGTGGAACAGCTGGGACTGGAACTGGCGCCCATGTGGAATGCCAGCCCTGCAGGCGATGTCTTTACCTGCTACGCCAAAGCGCTGATCCAAGCAATTAAAGTTTAATCTCTAATTTCTTCATTTATAAAATGTCAGTGACAATTTTATATATTTTATTGTCTTATAGAGTTACATGAATCAATATAGTTAAAATTCCTAGCACATGGTGAAATTATAAATGTTAGTTAATATTATCAATGTTCAAAATAAAAAATAATTATCTGAAGTTATTTCATATTTAGTCATTTGGATTTTTAATCATTGAAATTACTTAGTAATGAAAAGAAAGAACAAAAATTGTTTAATTCTTTTTAGATACACTGATTAAACTGGTAACTAATTATTGCTAGGACATATATAGGATGTAAAGAAATCAATTTTCAAATTTAAGTCTACCTAATTATAAATCTATTATTAGTCAATAATTGATGTGTTTTTCCTCAAACCAGTAATATTATCATTTGTGTTTTTACATATAAACTTTTTATTTACAAAATCATTTAGGAGCCATGACATAGATAAATATTATTTGGAGGATTTCCTTTAAAAATGGGCATTCTAAATATTTTGTCTAATTTTAGCAATATTTTTTAAAATGTCTCAAATGATTTTAAGATATTTCCATTTCAAATGCTTTTTTCAAACTTTCAACTATTTTTCATAAGTATTTCGTTGGTTGGGATCTACTTGTTGATGCTAATCCTTGATTCTATCAAGGTTTTACCAGACAGATCCTTAGGACATGTTTAATGATCTCAACTACTAGGCTGATTTTTTAAAATTATATATATATATATATATATATATATATTTTTCCTTTTATTTTAAAGGCAGAGACAGAGAAAGATCAATCAATCAATTCCCCATCTATAAATTCACTCCTCAAATTCTCACAACATTCAGGGCTGGACCAGGCTGACATCAGGAGCCTGAAACTCCATCTGGGTCTTCCATGTGTGTTGCAGGGATACAAGTATTTGAGCCATGAGCTGCTGCTTCCCAGGCTGCATGTTGGCCAGATGCTGGGTAGGTAGTATAGGAAACTATATTTGAACTAAGCACTCTAAGATGCAATGCAGGCATCTCAAGTGGTGACAAAAGCATTGTATCAAACACTCACCCCCTCTATTTATTTATCTGTGATGTATTTATGTGTGATGCTTCATTATATACAGGCATTTATTTTTCATCCCCATGTACATTCTAATTATTATGTGTAGGGAAATCATTCTTGCCTATATATTAAGGTGAAACATGATAATATTTCTGTAAAATATGTAGCTTCATCTATAAATCAAAATAAATTTGTCAAATCCAAAATTCAGGCTGAAATTACAAGGTGCTTTATTTATGAATTAAGTTAGTGATTATTTCATGAACTGAAGATTAAAATGAATCACTGATTTCCTGACATTAGGTACTATTAATTAATTTCTAAAATAACAGTGATAGTGAAGACAAGAACATTTGACATACACCGAGTACTATACATTGGGCATTCTTTTTATATGAGAAAATACGCTAGACAATTACAAATAATAAAGTATGAAAATAAGCTAGACAATTAACTTTACAAAAAAGAAAATATGCTAGACAATTAACCTGCTCAGGATTATAGTTTCAAAGTTGAGACTTTCCTAAAATATGTAGATTGAAACTCAATGAGTGATTGATTCAATGGTAGATCATAACAATAATTCCAAATACTACACCTCCAATCGATTTACTCCTCTCTTTAAAATAAATATCAATATGATTGTTTTGAGAAAAAAATGTATAATTAATAATAAAGTTTTAATTTTCCTTAATTCCTTGTTTAATTCCATTCTAGATCCACTAATTACTTAGACCTGAGTGCTGATGGAGAAGACCCCAACTATGCAGACTGGGCTTCATCTAAAATCATCACATCAAATAAGAAGTAGCCCTCAGCATATCACTCCTACTTGATTTACTTGCTTTTCTGCAGACTGGGGTCACATTATCTCTTCTTGAAAACCCCAGCTCAGCTCTCTTGCTCACACTCCCATGTTGAATTCTTTTTTTTTTTTTTTTTTTTTTTTTTGACAGGCAGAGTGGACAGTGAGAGAGAGAGAGACAGATAAAGGTCTTCCTTTTCAGTTGGTTCACCCCCCAGTGGCCGCTGTGGCCAGCACACTGCTCCTGGCACACCGCGCTGATCTGAAGCCAGGAGCCAGGTGCTTCTCCTGGTCTACCATGTGTGTGCAGGGCCCAAGGACCTGGGCCATCCTCCACTGCACTCCCGAGGCACAGCAGAGAGCTGGACTGGAAGAGGAGCGACCTGGACAGAATCCAGCGCCCCGACCAGGACTAGAACCCTGTGTGCCGGCGCCGCAGGTGGAGGATTAGCCTAGTGAGCCATGGCGCCGGCCTCTGTTGAATTCTTACTATTCTCCGACTGACGTATATGCTAAACCACCTTACTTGTGCCTATTTACTTCTTCCTATTTATCTACATAGATTAGAGGCAATGAGAAAAGAGAGGCAGACAAGTAGAGACAGGGAGTGTTCCTATCTGCTGGTTCATTTCCTATTTGTCCACAAGAATCCCAGGGAGGGTAAAAAACTAGAAGTCAGTAGCTCGGTCATTCTGCATTAACAGAAATCTGTTTTGAGAAGTAAGAGGCAGGAAATGACACGGGGCACTCCAATATGGGATGCAAGTGTCTGGACAAGGATTTTAATCACTAGACTAAATATGCATGTCCTCCTCTCTCTCTCTCTCTCTCTCTTCCTCTCTCCCTCTCTCTCTGTCTTTTCCAGTTTGGTAATTGTCATACTGCCCATGCTCTTCCCTAGGAGCAATCCCTCTTCCCTAATAGATTATTCACTTTATTATACAAACATAACATATCTCATGTTTAAAAGGAATAATCCCTTTGACCTCTAATTCTACTGTACAGTCCTGCTTTTCTCATTTTCTTTATAGCAAAATTCCACTATTTCTGCTTGTATTCCTTGATGCTACTTTAACATTATTACCATTATATTTTTACTTTTCTCCTTAGTCTCTTTCATTCCTTAGAAACTATTTATCATTGTTGCATGACCTGTCATGCTTATAAATTTAATAATTCTCAGGCCTCTTGCTCTATTTCAGCATCATTCAATAATTTTTTTAACAAAATTTATTCAATGCATTGCTTCACTTAGATTTGGAGATACTATATTGCCAAGTGTTCTTCCTGCTTTATTAAATAATATTTCTCATTTTCTTTTAGTGTTCTCAATTCCTACAAGTAACTGCTAGGATGTCTCAGATCATACATATCCTCATCCTTCTGTACTTGTCAGTATACTCTATTAAAAAGGAACATGAAATGACAAGGCTTTATAACAATCTTTAGTGAAGAGGCAGGTGTTTGGTACATGTTTTGATGCCATTTGGGATGCCTTCATCCCTTATCAGCGTCCCTGGGTTTGAGTTCCAATTCTTTCTCCAATCCATATTCCTGATGGTGCACACCTTTGAAGGCAGCAGATGATAGTTAAGTACTTGGGACCCAGAGTGAGTTCCTGGGTTTGGCTTTGGCCTGGCTCAGTCCTTGCATTTGTGTTTCAAATTGGTAGATAGGAGATATTTCTGTCTCTCTGTCTCTGTCTCTTGTTCTCTTTCTCATTTTCCATCTTTCTGTCTCTATCCTATCCTATTCTATCCCTCCATCCCTCCTTCTCTGTCTGCCTTTCAAATAAATAATTATTTTTTTTTAAAAAATCCACCTCATGGAGACATGACTCATAAATTCATATCTAAGCTTAAACAAGTCCATTGATGTCAATATTTGTATTTCAAAAGCCTCTGTAGGATGTTTCTTTCTTTCTTTTTCTGTTTTTTTTTTTTTGTTTGTTTGTTTGTTTGTTTTACAGGTAGAGTTATAGACAGTGAGAGAGAGACAGAGAGAAAGGTCTTCATCCATTGGTTCACTATCCAAATGGGGACTACAGCTGGAGCTGCTCTGATCCAAAGCCAGAAGCCAGGTGCTTTCTCCTGATCTCCCATGTTGGGCCATCCTCCACTGCTTTCCTGGGCCACAGCAGAGCTGGAATGGAAGAGGAGTAAATGGGATTAGAACCAGAGCCCATATGGGATGCCAGTGCTGCAGGTGGAAGATTAACCAAGTGAGACATGGTGACGGCCCCTGTAGGATGTTTCCTAAGGACAGTCTTTTATGATACACCCACCAGGTCATCAGAAGAACTCTGATTTCATATTTCAAAGAGAAATGCTGTCTGAAGTCTCCCTTAGGTCTTAATTATGTGTCCATTTTTCCAAATGTTTATTGGAAAACAACGACAGCAACAATAAAATACTTGAGTCCTTTTTGCCATATGCTGTTTATCCTATCTCATCACTTGTCCAAAATATGGGAACATCTAACTTCTTTAACCACTAACATCCTAGCCCTAATAACCATAGTCATTAGTCAGGACGACTATATTAACTTACAAACTGATCTCCTAACCAGTAGCATTGATTTCTTTCCTATCCCCTACTTACATATTGAATATATTTATATTATTGACTATAAGGATCTCTAGATTATGGAAACTATCTATGACTTCTATCAGTTTTACCAGATATATTATGCACTCGCATCCTTGCCTTCTTTCTGCTTCTCAAATATTCAAAACATTTTCTAGTCTCAAAGTTTGCATGTGACATTCCCTTTGCCCAGGAAAACATTGCTTCAGATCTTACATGACTTGCAACTTCAGATTATTCAGATCTAAGTTCAAATGTTACCTCCTCTGAATGATTCTCACCACCACATTCCTCTTCTTCCAACATCACTCTACTCATATTTATTTTTTTCATAGCTCTATCACTTACTACATAATGATCTCACTTGTTCACTGCTAGTCCAGTCCTGTGTAAAAGAATTTTCATGAAATTAGATAGTTTGCTCAATAATTAGTTATGAGTGGCTTGAACTGTGGGAAGTAGTAATGAAAACAAATAGATTATGAATTAATGTATAAGCTTAACTATTATTTCAATCTTATTTTAATCATGTTTTAATGGTAAAGCCAAATGGAATAAATGCTACCCACACAAATTTCCAATATCTACTTAAAAATATAAGTATAAAAACAAAGAATCATAGAAACATGTTCATGACTATCATTACCAAGTAGTTTAAAAAGTAAATAGGTATTTGTATGCTAAAATTATCTCCACTTGAAGATCCTGAGTTGAGGAAATAAGCCACAAGTTAATGAAAAGGTAATAAGCTAGCTCAAAATATTTTTTTGAAATTGAACAAACATTATTTGTTCTTTTCTATTACAAGAACTGTTTACATTGTTTTAAAATGGATATAGAATGACTCAAACATATGTCATTTCTTATTAGTAAATGAGATAAAATCTCTTCATAGTCAGAGTATATTTATCCTATTTTCTAGATATATTAAGTTCACTTCTGAGCTTAACTTACATCCTGAAACATGAGATTTCAAATGAATAAATGTTTTTATTCTTCCAAGTTAACCTGTTAGGTAATAGAGATAGTAGATTGTAGTAACAAAAAAAACCCTCTCAACGTGAACTATATCATTTACTTTGTTTGCTGATGAGATGAGTTAACATTTACACAACATTGTGTGCCTAAATGTGTATTTCTATTTAAATCAAATTCATCTTCAGAGTTTATGTGTACAGTGAGGGAATGAAATTGAATTCTGTTAGAGAACTAAAATCAGTTACCATTTATTTCAAGCAAAGAGGTAATCAACATGCTTGACTGGAGAAACTATTCAAGAATTGAGATTTTCTAAACTGTTTTTGCACAAACATTCTAAAACATAAAATATTAGGAAATCTACTAAACTAATTTTGGAGGAAAGGTGTATTATACACAGTTTATGACTATGGGTCTTACATGCCTCATATAATCCTATTAAGAAAGGAGTTTTAGAACAATATAAAATAAAAATCAGAACAAATGTGCATTATATTGTCATAATATAATCTGTTGTTTTTTTTTCAGCATTTTCATCTTAGAAAATACAGATAGGTTGGCACTACTCCATAGAGTTCAAATTGCATGCTCTAATCCTTGTAGCTGGTAAACCTCCCCAAAGACAGACTTTTTCTGTTACCCAACAGCACATATTATGTTAGCAATACTGTAGAGAAATACTTTCTTCAATGAAAATAAAAGTTATGGAACAAAATTAGACTTACATCATTTACCCTTCCAGTTCCTTTTAGAATAGCATAATGGATTGATTACTGATGTTATCTGATTGTTTCTCTGAAATCCTAAAATGAGTGAAAATCTGTGATTTCTTTAGCTTTTTTAATAGGAATTAGTTTCTTGCTATGAACTTATCTTAATTGCAGATGATTATATACGCCAAAATTATTAAATCGCAGTTTAATTTGATGTGAATAACTAGATAGATAGATAGATAGATAGACAGACAGGCATAGACATATTCGGTTTCATAACATGGTTAGGAATCTATGTTTATAGCAGCTCAATTCACAGTAGCTAAGATATCAAATCAACCCAGATACCATCAACTGATGACTGAGTAAAGAAAATCTGGTGGGGACCGGTGCTGTCACGAGTCTTTCTTGTTGCCAAAAGTATAAGGAAACATAAATAAAAGGGAATTCTGGACCTGTAGACTAGTCTAATCGGGTTGACAAAATGCAAAGTGCCTAGTTTGTTATAAAGATTGATTTAAAGTTAGTTAGAAGTTACTAATTGCAGCAATTTGCCAAATGAAAATCTGATTGTGGAGCAGGCCTATTGCATAGTGGCTAAGACGGTGCTTAGGACACCCCTATAAGATATCAGTATGCCTTGGCTTGAGTTCTGGCTCAGCTCCCAGTTTGATGCTAATGTGTACTCTGAGAATATAGTGAATATGCAAAAAAATAGGTACATGTATTTGTTACTGATATATTACATAATATATTATACTCATAAATACAACCACTAATCTTACTCTCCTCCATAAAAATTATAAAACTTCTGTAACAAAGCAATAAATGAAAAAAAAAATGAATGTCTTTCATACACACAATAGTCAAATATACCATGGCTTAAGCAGTAACTTTATGCATTTCATAAGAACATCTTGCTTTTACATAAAATCATTAAAATGTGAAGATTCTAAAATCAAAACTTAAATATACTGCATCCTATCCTTCAAACAAACACAAGGTAATTTTCACTATATCACAACTCTAACACATCCTGTTAAAAAGACAATAAATGATTATAAAAAGAAAATGGAGGAACAAAAAAACTGGATCCTTTAAAATATATAAAAAGTTCATATATGTGAACATCGTGATGACATCAGTGTTTTTTGTTGACATGAATAATATTATATCAAGATCAGTTGCAGGGCTGGTGCTGTGCCTGCAGTGCCAGCATCCCATATGGGCGCCGGTTCGAATCCTTGCTGCTTTACTTCCAATCCAGCTCTCTGCTTTGGCCTGGGAAAGCGGTGGAAGATGGCCCAAGTTTGGGCCCCTGCCCCCACATGCGAGAACTGGAGGAAGCTCCTGGTTCCTGTCTTCAGATCAGTGCAGTTCTGGCCATTGTGGCCATCTGGGGAGTGAAGCAGAGGATGGAGGACTTCTCTCTCTCTCTCTCTCTGCCTCTGCCTCTCTGTAACTGCCTTTCAAATAAATAATCTTTAAAAAATATCAGTTGCATAGTTAACTTATATTTGGTCATTTGAACTATATCCTATGAAAATCACTTTAGTTAGGGCTCAAATTTATCCCTACAGAATCTATTTACTCCTGGCTCTGATAAAGCTCCATATAGTAGCAACATTATCTATTTTTTAAAAAATAAAGTGTAGTAAGGAAAGTGCCACTATGTTCCTTTTTTAACAATTTTAACAATTTTTGTTAACATTTTTAACAATTTTCCATTTTCATTTTATATGTAAATACTACATACACATGCCTACATTTTTAAAATTTCATTTAAGTTATACAAGTTTCCTATATTTCATATATACAGAATTAGGAACATAGTGACACTTCCCTTACTATACTCCCTCTCATCCACTCTCCAACCCTCCTCCTTCTCCCTCTCATATCCCCACTATTAATTTTTGCAAGGATCTACTTTCAGTTTACTTTAAGGTCATATAGTTAAACCCACACTGAATAAAAGAGTATAACAAATAGTATGAAGAGACAAAAAGAAAAACAAAACAAAACAAAAAAAAACCATTCCTGTTTGTTTACAAAGGCCATAAACAATCAATGAATCTCAAAATGTTTATTTCACTCCAATGTATTACATTTTAGGTACTCTATTAGTTACCTCAGGTCAGGGAAAACATATGATATCTGTATTTTTGGGATTGGCTTATTTCACTAAATATAATGGTTTTCAGTTGGATCCATCTTGTAGCAAAAGACAGGATTTCTTTTCTTTTTCTTTCTTTTGTTTTGTTTTGTTTTTTTCTTTACAACTGAGTTGTACTACATTGTGTATATGTACCATGATCTATTTATCTAGTCAACAGTTGATGGGCATCTGGGTTGATTACATATCTTAGCTATTGTGAATTGTGCTGCAATGAACGTGGGGGTATAAAAGCAGCATCAGATATAGTAACATCATATTGTGGGATTCATGACCAAGATCATAAATGAAGAAACACATGGATATTATAGTATGTGGACTATAACTCAGTGAAGAAAACATTTATAATATATATAAAATAATATGGCATTCACACATGCTTACCAAATACTTTCACTAATCTTCCACATATAAAATATATCCATGTCTGGCTTATTTAACTTTGTGTATGATCTCCAATTACATCCAATTTTTTTAAAATGTTGTAATTCTATTCTTTTTTCATGACTGAATAAAATTCCAATTTTTGGTTATTTATCTATTGATGGACATCTTGGTTGATTGCATATTACAGCTATTGTAAGTAGTTTTGCAATAAATATGGAAGTGTAGGTACTCATTTCACGTACTATGGTTTCTATTGTGATATGTTTCATGAATAAAAGAATTCAGGATAAATTATTGTGTTCAATTATTTCCTAGTATCAAGAATAGTGAAGATGGGGCCGGCGCTGTGGTGGAACAGGTAAAGCTGCCACCTGCAGTGCTGGCATCCCATATGGGCACCGGTTCAAGTTCTGGCTGCTCTACTTCGGATCAAGCTGTCTGCTATGGCCTGAGAATGCAATAAAAAAAAATAAAATAAAATAGAAAATGGCCCAAGTCCTTGGTCTCCTGCATCTATGTAGCAGATCCAGAAGAAGCTCCTGGCTCCTGGCTTCAGATGCATGCAGCTCCAGCCATTGCAGCCATTTGGGGAGTAAACTAGTGGATGGAAGTCCCCCCCCCCGCCTCTGCCTCTCCTTCTCTATCTGTGTATCTCTGACTTTCAAATAAATAAATAAATCTTAAAAAAGAAAAGGACATTGAAGTCTGCTAAGTCTGTTAAAGGAAGTGATAAGTAAGATAACTCCTGAGACTATGAGTAGCTGGCCAAAACTGGGCAGGAGATAACGTTATTCCCAAGCAAAATCAGTGTATACTGGAAGATTTTTAAGGAGGAAATTAAAGTATCAAAATTAGGCAAAATAAATTATAGCAAGAAGTCAATGATACTGGAATGAATGCAAAGAGAAAGTCAGGAGCCAGATCTCTTAATGTCTTGAGAGCCATTTTGAGTAGTTGAAACTTCAGAGATTTTTATGAATGAGGACAGTTAAACTAAAGGAGGTGTTCTGATTTACATTTTAAATAACTTCTCTGGCTTCTGGAAAAAATGATAAATTACGGAAGAAAAAGTGGATATAGGGATAGGATGTAGAAGATTATTTACAATATTTTTGGTGGGTAAGCATGAATGCTTGGATTAGAATGAACTCAATGGACTGAGAGGGATATAAGAATTTTTAAAATACATTGGAGACTGAACTTGCTAAAAGGTAGTAGGCTAAGTAGATGGAGATGGAATTGTCAAGAATAATTTCCTAGTCATTTAGTATGTTTAACTTAGGTGGACACAAGTTAACTGGAAGATAAGTGCCACATTAGATATATGGACATAGTATAATGCTAACCTCAAATATTCAAAATTTTATATACATAGTATTCCTATAATCAACATTTATTGTTTGCCTAAAAGGAGCCATGGCATAAAAGTTGCAAAACATTCCTGTGGGCAGAATAACTAAGTTTGAAGATAAGTAACATAAATAAACCACAATCTTATGTATTAAAATATTTAGCACAGGATATTTTAGGTTTTTTTTTTTTTTTGTTTGTTTCTTTTTTTTTTTTTTGGAAAAATGAAAGACAACCTATGGTTAAATAAGAAATTAATTTTTAATTATACAATGCTACAGCTCTTAAGATCTGGTTATTTATTTATTTGTTTATGAGGCAGAGGGACAGAGAGAGAGACAAAGGGAGAGAGTCAGAAAGAGACAGAGAAACATGAGCTCCTTTTGCTGGTTTACTCCCCAAATGCCTTTAAGGATTAAGGATTGGGCCAGGGCCACAGTTGGAAGCTGAGAATTCAATCTATGTCTCCTTTAAGGATGACAGGAACCAAACTACTTAAGCCAATACCTCCCTGGATCTGCATTTACAGGAGGCTAGAATCAGAAACCAGAATGGGGCATTAAATTGAGGCATTGAGATATGAGATGCTGGCAGCCCAATTAATGTCCTAACCTGTAGGCTACATGCCTGCCACTACCAAGTTCTTTCCATGGGGGGAAAGCACACATTCCTAAAATGTACCTACAAGAAGTTTAAAAATTTGTGTCAATGACAATTCCACCTTCACTTCTGTATTTCATTTTATGGGAAAATAGAGATCTACCATAACTTATGATATAGCAACTTTAGGATGTAAAATCAACTAAAGAACTGTTTCCACTATAATCTATATGAATCCACAGCATGAGTTTTATAAATGGTCTGAATGTTTTATGACTAAGGTTGGTGTAGTTGATAAAACTGTTTTGAGTAGTGGCCTGATAGTCAAACTTCATCCGATAACTTCTATTTAGAATCCAGAAAGCTGGAATGAACAACACCCCCAACTTAACTAGAAAAATTAGATATTCTATACAATCTAAGGGTTATTTGATCCCATCAGGGAATTAATGTTATTTGGTCAATAACTAAGATGGAATCTAGGAAAGGAGAGCTATACCCAGTAGTGACATTAGCTGTGTACTGACTCACTAGCAGCAGAACATGGAAGGAGGTGGCTGAGAGTCTCAGCTAAGTTTTAACATCTGTGTAATGGCTGGAAGTGAGCTGACATCAGAGTATAAAATCCGTGGAAACCAGAGATAGGAGGGAAGCTTCGATCTACCATCTTCTTTGTCCAGAGATTTGCTTTGGGAATTCACATGAGAAAAATAGAGGCAGGTCAGGATACTGGATAAGACCTCCCAGGTGCTGCATCCGAGGAGCAGGGAGGTAGCTGATTTTGCTGTAAACAAAGGGGTACCTGCCTCAATAATTCTGTTCTGCAGAAGTGAAACTAGCTGCCCGAGAAGTACAACAAACTTCCATCCTCACAATCTGTTAAATACCCACTCTGTCTCTCCTTGAAACACACACACTCCATATTGTAGTCCCTGGGTTTGAGGTCCCAAGTCCAGTCTCAATTCCAACTTCCTGATAATACATACTCAAGGGAACAGCAGCTGATGGTGTAAGTACCTAGGTCCATGGTAACCATGCAGGAGACACTGATTGAGTTCCAGATACCTGGCTTCCACTTGAACCAGCCCCAGCTATTACAGGTATGTGAAGAGTGAACAAGCAGATGGAAGATCTCTCTATGTCTGCTTCTCTGGCTTTCAAATAGCTAAAACAAAACGAATCACAATAGAAGAACCATTATGACTTGGCCTTTATTTTGGAAAATCAAACTTATAATCATAAGGGAAGGATAGGAAACTGTCCTCGGCCCAGTTTATTAGAGACCTCTTTCCACTGGGGGGCCCACAGGATTAGTGAGAGTTCCCAGCCCAGGGTACAAGGACATGTGGATGCCTAAGATTAAGAAGAGACTGTGATAGGCTGGCCCCCTGGCTCACTTGGTTAATCCTCCGCCTGTGGTGTCGCATCCCATATAGGCGCCGGGTTCTGGGAGGGCAGTGGAGGATGGCCCAGGTGCTTGGGCCCCTGCACCCACGTGGGAGACCAGGCAGAGCACCAGGCTCCTGGCTTCAGATTGGCGCAGCGCTGGTCGTAGTGGCCAATTGGGGAGTGAACCAACGGAAGGAAGACCTTTCTCTCTGTCTCTCTCTCACACTTACTCTGTCAAACAAACAAACAAACAAACAACAACAACAACAAAAAAGAAGAGAATGTGTTATCCAGAGTTCTCTAAAGAAATAGTACAAACAAGATACACAAAGCAAGTGGATTACCTCCTGCCTCCTGCACATATCCACCATTGCTTGTCTCTGCTTCCTTCAGCCTCTATTACTATTTCTCTATTACTAGAGAAATCTACACACATCCTAAATTTTTATTAGATTGAGTCTTTACTCTCCAGTTTGATTCACCTACAGAAATACATTTCTTCATCTGATTTCCCTGTTTAAATTTCATCAGCTTCACAGGACTATTGTTATGTCCTTCTGAGCAATGGAACAAGAGATGAGTGAGTTCTTTTATTATCTGGGATCCCGGGTTTCTGAAAGGCTGTATCTTTTTGTTATGTGAAGCAGAGTGGCATAAAAGAAAGTCACTCCTGTCTTCACAGGAGTGATTTCAAATTGAGTCTTTGATAACTCTTAAGATTTTTCCAAACACTGAATTACTTTTTATTTATTTTTTAGGGCCAATGTGGTTTCCTTGTCCTTCAACGAGGTGTTGCCAACAGATAGTAGTAGGTGATATAAAACTGATTTTGAGTAACTCTTCACTTGCTGACATGCAGCAGATAATTTTAATTTATTTGTAATAGTCCCTAAGAAGTAAGAATCTCTCTTTTAGAATGGTGGTTACGACCCAGTAATGAAATGTCCAATTTTTAAACAGAGAGGATAACTAATAAGATATCTCATTTCCAAACACAGAACAAGTTTTCACACAAAAGGATCTCTATGTTCTCTTTCATGGCATTCTGGAGCCATGTTTACAAACAGTGAGGATAGCAGTTCCAGGCTTGGATGCACATCCTCATTTTATTGTGCTATGGTTTTAACTTACTTCACCTGTCACCGACATAATGAAGCCTGATGTTGATGAGCGCGCCTAACAAGAAAACAAAAATCCACTGAAGAGAATCCAGCGAACAGCAATATGTTCACTCTTATACCAACACAATTTATCCACCACCTTTTTGACATTTGATTGGAGCTATTCATAGGCAGCACACTTCATTCCCTTTATCAAGACCTCCAGGTTTGGCTTTATTGTCTGAGAGGATAATCCTGCTGTATGTTCAGTAATTCTGCAGTTGAAGTATTTAGTCACTGATCTGTTACAGTAATATGAAAGAAATAAAATGGGTACTCCTTGAAGGAATGAATTTTACATTATAAATACATAGTTATAGGGCAAACAAAGAAGGCACTGAATAAACATTTCAACACTCCAGAATGAAATATGTGTTTTATATAGAAGATTTAGAATATACTTAACATGGCATTTGGGCCAAATGCCTACAGGAACTGAATAATGCTGGTATAATGCATATTTCTGGGTAAACTCCAAAAAAGAACCAGATTTTAGACTATAAGAATCCAGGCAACTGGATCCCTCTAACTATGTAAAAATAACTTTTATCACTAACATAAGCTGATAAAATATAGGGTTTTTTTAATTCTGTTTCTTTTTTTGATTTATATTTTCTGTTTCAATAGGATAATTCATTTTCCTAGGTAGTCTTAATCCTTGGTTTGAGAGAATCTATGTATAACCACACTATTGTCATAGTAATTTTTTCATTAGTAGAATCATACATCTATCAGAGTCCCCAGCATGTTATTTTGCAGTGCAACCTTCCCACAGGTGGTTTTAATGGTGTTATGGACTGAATTATGTCACCAAAAAATCATGTGAGGAAAACTAAATCTAATGCGATTGTATTTAGACATAGGACTTTAAACAGGTGATTGAATTTAAGAGACATTTTGAGTACAGGGCCCAATACAATTGTGCTGGTATCCACTTAAAATAACACGAGGAAAACACCAGAGAAAAATGCATATGAGGGCACAACAAGGCAGCCAACAAGGCCACGGGAAGAGGCCTCTTGAGAAACGAATCCTGTTCAGACCTTGTTTGCGGATTTCTAGCCTCCAGGTATTGGAGAAGGTAAATTTATCTTGTTTAAGAGAACGGGTCTAGGGCTGGACCCGCGCCTAGCTGAGCAGGAGCAGGTGCCGCCTCTGCCTGCTCCCCTGGGCGGTGCAGAGGCAGCGGTGAGGACGGGCCAGCCAGCCAGGAAGGAGGCGTGGGCATTGAGGCGGCGGCGGAGCCCAGGGCTGGAGCCGCTGCCCAGGGCGCCCCGTGGCCTCTGTGGGGGCGCGCTCTGCGGGCTCCGGGGAACCCGTGGGGCCCAGCGGGACCCGGCGCCATGCGGATGGCCTCGCTCGCGCTCCTGCTCCTCCTGGTGGCCGCTGTGGCCTCCCAAGAGCAGGCCCAGACCACCGACTGGCGGGCCACCCTGAAGACCATCAGGAACGGCGTCCACAAGATAGGTACCTGAACGCCGCCTTGGACCTTCTGGGAGGCGAGGATGGGCTGTGCCAGTATAAGTGCCTTGACGGATCTAAGCCATTCCCAGGTTATGGTTATAAACCTTCCCCGCCAAATGCATGTGGTTCTCCATTGTTTGGTGTTCATTTTAACATTGGCATCCCTTCCCTGACAAAGTGCTGCAACCAACATGATAGGTGCTATGAGACATGTGGCAAAAGCAAGAACGACTCTGATGAGGAGTTCCAGTATTCCCTCTCCAAAATCTGCCGAGATGTGCAGAAAACACTAGGACTAGCTCAGCATGTTCAGGCGTGTGAAACAACAACAGTGGAGCTCTTGTTTGACAGGTGTCATACACTTGGGCTGTAAACCACACCTGGACAGCCAGCGAGCTGCATGCACATGTCGCTCTGAAGAAAAAAACAACCTTTTAAGAAGATGCTGACAGCTGGTGACAGATGAGGATGGAAGAGATAACCTTCAGCAAAGAAGCAGTGTTTATACGGCATGAAGATGTCTTTTTTTTGGATGTGAAAGGATTAAGACTTTACAGGACTTTATATTTTGATGTTAATACATCAAGTGAAAAAAAATGGGGTTGTGAAGAGGGCATGCCTGCCTTCCCAGGTATCGTCCTGGTCATTGTTGCCTTTGTGTGCCAGATGCCCTGGTCAGTCTCAAAAACAGGTGTATGTTAAGGAGAAAATTTTTGGAAAGAAGAGTGTGTAACACTTTTTGCAACCACATTTACAAAAAAATAGATCAAATTTAAAATCCATTATAAGGTCTGTTCAATATTATCTGATTTGGAACTATGGGAAATCTTGGTCTACTATGACATTTTAAATACACATTTATGCCTGGAAGACACTAAGTTTATTTTTCCTCTGTTTTAATTACACATAATGGATTGCCATTTCTCTGTAGCCCATTGAGCATATGAGCAAGTCACACTTCCTTTAGGCCTAGTTATAAGGACAGGTTTCCATGTCTGTTTTTCTTGTAAAATTGGAATCTCTGGTGGCGGTCTCTAGGGCAAACCCAGGATACCCAATTAGAAAGGTTTTAGACGGTGAGGTGAACTGGTTCAGAAGCACAGCCACTCCCATTTTATGAACCATTTGTGTGACAAATGTCATCTTTTGCTACATCCTTTGCCTAAATTAGAGAAAAAAATGGACTTTATGTTTTTATTTATTTATTTTTTTTAATTTTTTTTTTTTTTTGACAGGCAGAGTGGACAGTGAGAGAGAGACAGAGAGAAAGGTCTTCCTTTTGCCGTTGGTTCACCCTCCAATGGCCACCGTGGTAGGCGCGCTGCGGCTGGCGCACCGCGCTGATCCGATGGCAGGAGCCAGGAATTTATCCTGGTCTCTCATGGGGTGCAGGGCCCAAGGACCTGGGCCATCCTCCACTGCATCTCTGGCCACAGCAGAGAGCTGGCCTGGAAGAGGGGCAACCGGGACAGGATCTGTGCCCTGACCGGGACTAGAACCCGGTGTGCCAGTGCCGCCAGGTGGAGGATTAGCCTAGTGAGCCACACGGCGCCGGCCCTTTATGTTTTAACATAACACACATTACAGCACTTACGTGCTTGTATGCTTTGATGTTTATTTTCTAGCATGTGTTCCTCATAGTAGATTCGCAGAGATTTTTAAGACTGTAACATTTTAACCAGTTGTGGTATGAATAAAAATTCTTCTTCTTCTTCTTTTTTTTTTTTTTTAAGATAATGGGTCTGTGTTATTTTTGTTACTGCATCTCTTGCAAACTGATATGAATTTATATTTATGCATCTAAAGTATGCTTTGGGGATTACTACATTATTAATCCAGGGAAACTGCAATGTTTTTACACTTTCAGATATTTTCTAAAAGCAAGATCCTCCTAGTCCTGCAGAGTTCCTGAATCTTAAAAGCTTCGCCTGAGGGCACATGCAGGAATGGGCCTGAGCAGTGGGCTGAAGTGATGATTTAATAATAAAGTGGTTTGGACACTGCCTTGCTCTTATCATTAGCTGACCTCACCTCAAACTGCCTGTTACATTTTTTTCCTTTGATTTGTGTGGTCTGGGCTCTAAAATGGTGGACCTGACTCTATCCTTTACTGGTAAAGGACTTCAATGAGCCAAGCCCTCTAGCATGTGGAGAGTGATCTCTGGAGAGAATGTGGAGAAATTTTACCATACAGGATTCCCTGCATTTTGGCTTTAGAATTATACTTTTCCTTGTTTGCCACAGCACAGCTAAGTCAGAAGGTGGGAGCATTATGATGGACATTAAATGGGTAGAAAAATTTGCACAAACCCTTAAAAATATGCAATCAAGATATCTTCAGATGTATTTAAATATGTGGATTTAGTTTTTCTAATTTCTCCTTCTCTCTTTTTTTTTTTAATTTTTGACAGGCAGAGTGGACAGTGAGAGAGAGAGACAGAGAGAAAGGTCTTCCTTTTGCCGTTGGTTCACCCTCCAATGGCCGCCGCGGTAGCGCGCTGCGGCCGGCGCACCGCGCTGATCCGATGGCAGGAGCCAGGTGCTTCTCCTGGTCTCCCATGGGGTGCAGGGCCCAAGCACTTGGGCCATCCTCCACTGCACTCCCTGGCCACAGCAGAGAGCTGGCCTGGAAGAGGGGCAACTGGGACAGGATCGGTGCCCCGACCAGGACTAGAACCTGGTGTGCCGGCGCCGCAAGGCGGAGGATTAGCCTATTGAGCCGCGGTGCCGGCCAAATTTCTCCTTCTCTTTTTTGGTCTGAAATATTTTCAAAGATGTGTCTTCTAGCTAGGATATTATTTCTTCTGTCTCATAAGTCTGTTAAGGCTTTTCACCGTACATTTTATTTCACACACTGAATTCTTCATTTATAGTATTTCAAATTGTTTTTTCTTCAAAATATCATGGGAAATTTTTTCATCAATGTCATGTATGGATTTCTTTTTTTAATTCGCTATTTTTTTCATCTAGGGAAAATCACTATATTTATTTTAGTGCTATCATCCCTCTATTTTTTAATTAATTTATTTATTTGAAAGGCAGAATTGAGAGAGAGAGAGAGAGAGAGAGAGCAAGAGTGAGCTAGGGATATATCTTCCAATCATTAGTTCACTTCCCAAATGGTTACAATGGCCAGAGCTGAGCCAGTCTGAAACCAGGAGCCAGGAAATCCCACCAGGTCTCCCACATGGGTACAGGGGCCTACGCACTTGAGAGCGATCGTATGCTGCTTTCCTAGGCTCATTAGCAAGGAACTGGACAGAATATGGAGCAGCCCAGACTTGATCAGGAACCCATATGGGATACTGGCACTGCAGGTGGTGGCTTCACCCACTACACTACAGTGCTGGTCCCATGTATGGATTTCTTTAACTCATGAATGCTTCTTATTGCTTCTGAGAAATCCTATGACCATTTTTAAAATTCCTTTTTAGGCATGTCATCAATCTCTTTGTCTTTACCATCTAATATTAAAGCATTGTGTTCCTTAGAAGGGGTCATGCTGTCTTTCTTGTTCTTGTTTCTTATAAGTCTAGGTTTATTTTTAGAGACTTGTGGAAAAACTTACTTGCATTCGCCACTGCTGGGTTTTATCTTTGAACCATGCCTACGTGGCTCAGTGGAGTGTCTGCTCCTTCAGTGAATACCCAGAGGAATGTGCTTGGTGTGGCCAGGGAGCTCTGGTCATTGCTCAAGAGTGGAGCGGGAGTCTAGGGTGACACCCAAATAGGGTGTGGTACTCTCCTCTATTGTCAGCAGCGGGAGGGATGATCATGACTGTTGGCATAATGACAACCTCATTTCTCCTTTTCCAAGGTGATCAATGCCAGAGGTTAATCTATACTGGCTCATGAACCACACAAAGAATCTGTGCAATTCTCAGTATGAGCCTGAAAATTGCAATGACCCATTCCAGGCAGTCAGGGAGCTCTGAGCTCTGACACCAGACTCAGTGATTGCTCAGATATACAGCTATACCTCACACCCTATAGTACAGTCACACGTTTCCCAAGTCACAGTGCACAAAGCTCCCACAGTCCCATAGTGCAGAAGACTCCTCTCCACCCCATGAGCCTGCTCTGTCAACCAAGAAAACAGATTCACTTCCCAGAGCCAGCTGCCTGTTGGTGCTCCAACTTTGCAGTTGGAGCCCTGGAGCCAGTGATAGGTTGAGAAGATGGGGGCATCTCACATTCCTAAGTGGATGCCCAGCCCCCTGTCAACCCTCTCAGCCAGACTCAAAGGCAATGGAAAACATGTATTTTTCTCTTCTGCTAAAATCCCCTGGTCACACACACAAGAGTCTACACAACATCTCCTTGTGTCAAGATGTTGCTTTTTCCTGCCAGTTGCCAGGTGCCCTTGTCAGGGATGCAGACAAAGAAATTTGGTTTTCCTTTGTTGGTTTGGAAGGGTGGTTCCCTGCCCCTTGCTGCCCCTTGGAATCAAAGACAATGTGATCCCCAAGGATTTCCCTTAAGCAATATCACCACTGGCATGGACTGCCACAGTCTGCTCTCACCTCGCCCTAAGAACCTGGCATCTACTCCAGCTGCAGGAGTCATGGATGGTGTCCCCATCCACTGCTGTTTATCCACACTTTCCACACTGCTCCATGGCATTCCAATCTTTCTGTATAATTTCCACTGGTAACTTTTCTTAAACTCTATGCTGGGAATATACTTTGTCAGCTTTTTTTATGCTGTCTTCCCCTGGTCAGAATCAGTACTTCTTTTCTCTATTCAGCCATCTTGGAATCCTTGCCCAAATATATATCATTTTATGCAAGTAGCATAACTGGTGACTATTTAATTTATTTTAATATTGGGAATTCCAGTTTAAATCAAAACCCATATACTAATCACTATGGTAGGGAAAATATAGGAATAGGATTGTGTAGTCATAAAAATAGAAAAAATTATTCATAAAATAAGGTGTTAACTTTATTTTTGTGAACTATGTAGTCATTTTACTTATTATTTCTGTATATAAGTAAATAATAAAAATTGCTCATGTACAAATAATTCAACAGAAACTTTCAAATAGTTTCATTGGAATAATTGCAGACTTTGATCATTATAATTAGTGCTATTAGTTTGAGAAACTATTAAAACAGAAAGTGTTCAAAAGAATTCAAAAACATTTCAAATTTGACTTCTTTAATTGAATCGATTCCAAGGGATTTAATTTTTCTATAGCTATTGTTAGTGGGATTGATCTTATAGGTTCTTTCTTGGCTGTGGAATTGTTTGTGTATACAAAGGCTATTAATTTTTCTGTGTTAATTTTATATCTTGCCACTTTACCAAACTCTTTTATGAGTTCCAATAGTCCATTAATGGAGTCTTTTGGTTCCCCTATATGTATAATCACGTCATTTACAAACAGGGATAATTTGACTTTCTCCTTTCCAACTTTTATCCCTTTGATTACTCTTTCTTGCCTAATAGCTCTGGCTAAAACTTCCAGGACTATCTTAAATAGCAATGGTGAAAGTGTGCATCCTTTTCTTGTTTCAGATCTTAGTGGAAATGCTTCCAATATTTCCCTATTCAATAAGATGCTGGTGGTGGGTTTGTCATAAATTGCTTTCATTGTGTTGAACAAAGTTCATTCTATACCCAATTAGCTTAAGGTTTTCATCATGAAAGGATGTTGTATTTGATCAAATATTTTCTCTGCATCTAGTGAGATAATTGTATAGTTTTTGTTCTCGAGTTTGTTAATGTGTTGTATCACATTGATTGTTTTGCAAATGTTCAACCATCCCTGCACACGAGGGATAAATCCCACTTGATCTGGATGAATGAGCTTTCTAATCTGTTGTTGGATTTGATTAGCTAGTATTTTGTTGAGGATTTTTGCATAGTTCTTTTTCTCTTTTGTATCTTTTTCTGGTTTAGTAACTAAGGTGATGCTGGCCTTATAGAAGGAGTTTGTGTGGATTCCATCCCTTTCAATTATTTTGCATAGCTTGAGAAGAATTGGAATGTCTAGTAAAATTCAGCAGTGAAGCCATCTGGTCCTATGCATTTCTTTGTTGAGAGGGTCTTTATTACTAATTCAGTCTTAATTTGGTTATTGATCTGTTCAGTTTTTCTATGTTTTCATGACTCAATTTTTGTAGATTGTGTGTGTCAAGGACTCTACCATTTTCTTCTAGATTTTCTGACTCGTTGTGATGATTCTTTCTATTTCTGTGGTATCTGTTGTTTCATTTCCTTTTTCATTTCTGATTCTATTGATTTGGGTCTTTCTTTTTCTTTCTCTTTTCTTTTTTTTCTTTTGTTTATTTTTTCAAAAAAAGCTCTCATTTAACTGATGCCTAGTAGTTTTTGTTTAAAGTTTGTTTATTACTCCTCTAAATTTAATTATTTCTTTTTGCATACTAATTTGGGGTTTGTTTTGTTCTTGGTTTTCTAGGTCCTTGAGATACAGCTCATTTATTTGCTGCTTTTCCAAAAAAAATTTTAATGTAGGCACGGATTGTTATAAACTTCTCTCTTAATTCTGCTTTTGCTGTATTCAATAAGTTTTCATATGTTATATTGTCATCTTAATTTTTTTTCCAGGAATTTTTATCCCCCTTTTTATTTTATTTATTTATTTTTAATTTATTTGACAGGTAGAGTTATAGACAGTAAGAGAGAGAGACAGAGAGAAAGGTCCTCCTTCCATTGCTTCACTCCTCAATTTGCCTGCTACGGTGGGCGTGGGGCCGATCCAAAGCCAGGAGCCAGGTGCTTTCTGCTGGTCTCCCATGTGGGTGCAGGGGCCCAAGCACTTGGCCCATCCTCCACTGCCCTCCCGGGCCACAGTAGAGAGTTGGACTGGAACAGGAGCAACCAGGACTAGAACCGGTGCCCATATGGGATGTTGGTGCCCCAGGCGGAGGATTAACCAAGTGAGCCATGGGGCTGGCCCCTACCCTTTTTATTTATTCTATCAGAATAGGTAAATAGAGTTGAAACATTTAGTTTTTGCTTCTTTGAGACATTTAGACATAGAAAACAAGAACAGAAAGAACTGGTATTTGAACAATTGCTAAATTGTTATATTACTAAATTGTTATATTGCTATTGTGTATCAGGACAGATATGCCTATAAAGGTAAAAAAAAAAAAAAAAAACTTGGTGAGTTTTATGAAAGAGCACTGTCAGGCTTCTATGTAAGGAATGCCCGGATAATGCTGTAATGCTGGGGTAATCTTTGTGATGGAAATGACACCTGAACTAAAACCTGAAGTATATGGAAAGGACAGGCAGAATGTATTAGTGAGCTAATCTCAAGACTTAATTTGGATTCTGAACTTTGTATTACTGGGTAGATCACTTTGCTACTCATGCAGAATTTACAAAGGGAGAGGATGGCTCAAGTGTTTGGGCCCTTGCAACCTTCATGAGGGACATAGAGGAAGCTCTTGCCTCCTGGCATCAGCCTGGCCCAGCCCTGGCTATTGTGGCTCACAGGGAAGTGAATCTTTGGATGGAAGATCTCTCTTTGTCTATCCCACCCTATGACTCCAACTTCAAATAAATGAATAAATTTTTTTAAAAAGGATATAGATAATACAGATAAATATTTCTACACTTGATCTTAGCCAAAAGGCCGAGATGTGTTAAGAGATAAATATTTCTAAAGATGGAACCCATTCTCCAATTTTCACAATGTAGGGACATATATAATATTCCTGGCCAAAGGATGCCTAGATATGGAACAAGGCTTTGAAAAAGAGCTCATGCATCTCTCATAAAATGTGCAGGACACTGTCAGGAAGTACAGATTTTTGTCCCCGGTGATCAAAGAAGAAATTGTTTTTTCTTTTACTTTGATGTAAAAATTGTATAAAAGTTTGTCCTGCTCATAAATCTGCTAATGATAATTCAACCCAATCATGCTGTCTTTCTCTTCTATAGACTGTGACATGATATATTACTGACAACATTGTTTTACTTCCTCAACACTCCATCTCTTATAGCATCTTTATAATTGCTGTCAATTTGTAATTTAAAAAAAAAACAGTTAATGTATTTTGAGATTAGTAAGGAATTTTATTTTAAAAAATAGAATACCTTAATACATTGAATATAATTTAAATATTATAAAGTTAGATATTCTATATATATCCATATTTGTTATATTCTTATTTGTTTAGAAATACAGCTAACCCAAGGCCATGGTGTATCATCAGTGTCTGTTGAATCCTTTTGGGGAAATGGAGATTAGAACAAACTTTATAAGATAAAGGTAGGAAGGATTTCATAAGTCAGCTTCTGACATTTAAGCTTATTTACTTGTCTTACCATTACCATGAGAAATTTATTTTTTGCATACTTGGCTTCTTAAAATCAATGTATTGAATATTTTTGTCCCATATTTCTAGTGTCTTAACATTCTCCCCCAAATGTTCCAGATTCCTTTTCTAGGGATTCCAAATCTCAGATTCTGGTTGATTAGTGAAAATCCTAGCTTTTTGTTTTGTTGATCTTTCATAAAATTTTTTGTTTCATTTTCATTTATTTCTGCTCTGATGTTTATTATTTCTCACCTCTTGCTGATTTATGGTTTGTTTCTAGTTTTTCTAAGTCTTCAAGATGGATCATTAGCTCTTTATTCTGAGACTTTTTTCTTTTTTAATGTAAATGCTTAATACTGTAAACTTCCCTCTTATTATGGCTTTGTTGTATCACACACATTTTGATATGTTGTGCTTTCACTTTCCTTTATATCAAGAAATATTTTGATTACTTTTATAATTTCTTAAATGACGCATTGATCACTTAATAGCATGTTGTTTAATTGTCAGTATTTATGAGTGCTCTATTGTACTTGATGTTGACTATTAGTTTTATTCCAAGAGATTTATCACCAAGAGATTTAGAACAAATTGTTACACTCTGACGTTGCAGGGTATAATGAGATCATTACCCATATCTCCTAAGTGGGAGCTGACTTTTTTATGCTTCTGATGTTAGCCCCCAGAAGCTAAGGTGAATCCCCCTTGCTCATGTATAGTGCATCAGTGTAGCTCTGGGGCTAATGACCAGAAATTCCCACAATTGTAGGATGCAGGTGATCTGTTTTTTGCCCCACACATTGCAATGTGTCTGTGCAGAGCTGTGCTGCATGACTTTCCACCTCCTGATTTGGTGCTCTGTGGGAGTAGAGGAGGGGAAGGAGTAAGTTGACTTCCCAGCTCTAAAGCTGGCAGTTGCTCAGACCCCAGTCAACTCCCCAGGATGAAGTATAAGTCAGTGTGCAACTGTGTAATTCCCTCTCAGCTAAAACTGTATAGTTGTTATTACAATTTTACATCACAAGGCAACTCAGAACATATCTTGAGTTTAGCATAAATTTTGAATTACTTCCCATATATTACATAGGCCTAATTAGAGAAAACAACAATACTTGAAAAACTAGCTTAAATTTGATGTTTTCTTTTGTCTTTCTATTAAACTCTAATAAATCAATTTTCAAAAATAGCACTTAAAATGCTGAAAGGGATAAACAACTTATTTTAATGAACTATGTCTTTTACAGAAACAATTCATTGACTTAAAGAAATTGCTCATTAATTATTGCACCAACTGCAATTAAGGAATTGAGAAATGGAGTTGGTTATGAAATGTAAGCAGATAGTGTCATTAAATATTTGCCAATATTAAATAGAAACAGCTAATAAATTTTAGTGCTTGGATAATATTTGATTCCCTAAAAAGTTTCTTGGTTGGCTGTCCATTAAATAATGCACTATACAAGTGAAGTGACATGTAACTTTCAATAACATAGACTTAAATCAATCAATGTGTCTCTGGAAAGCAGGGAACATTTTTAGAAGTTTTGTTTCCATATGACAGCAGAAAACAAAGCTCCATAAACCCATGTGACCTAAAAAGATCAAATAAAACTTAGGAATGTGTTACTTTGACTTTCAAATAAATAAATAATTAAAGCAAACAAGTACTATCTAGGCTTCCAAACCAGACACTAATCTTTGGAAGTGGTACAATTTAAATACCACAATAAGCTTCTAGTATAACTATTTGTATTTTCTCATTTTGTAGATGAATAGAACCAGATACACATAGTTTATCTAAATCTTACAAGGTCATAAATCTATATATGAAGAAATGGGAGTCAGAATGTGTACCTTGAATCCTGACAATGTGCTCTTACTACAATGCTTGACACTATTTCCTTAGGGATATACACATCCAAAAATGAACACAGAGATAGGTATAAACGAATATGAATAGTTAAGATTTTTATATAACTTGCTATAGATGCAAAAATAAATGTATCAAACATATGTATTTGTCATCATAAATAATTCTAAAGAAAACGTAAGAAGGGCAAGGAGCTTGGAAAGATTTAAGGAACTATATTCCATGGTAATAGTGGCTCTGCATAGTTGTTAAATGAAAACTTTCACTGCATCCTTTCTGATGGCCACATGGTCATCTTCACATTACCAGCCTATCATCGCCATATAGCGATGAGAAACTTCTACACATTGAGAAAATAAAAGTTAGTTTGTCTAATAATTGCCAAGTTAGAAGTATGAATGTACATCACATTCCTAATCTCACTTTTTTCCTTTATAATAAATATTACATTTTCTTATCAAGAAAAAACAGCAACAGAAGTTTCTGAGGCTCAACTTCTCTCTGAAGTTCTCACGTAATTCCAACTACACAAGGGTCCAGAAATTTCGTTAGACACCAAAATTTTGTACTATAGTAATACAAGCTATGTATGTGAAAGACTTAGTAATTTTAATATTCAAGAATACCATCAAGATTACTTTATTTACATTAAGTTTCAATAGCAGTAACTATGAACAACCTGTCATTAGAATATTTGATTGAGTATCTGACTTTGGAAATATATGTTCAGACTCTGCTATCTGATGGTAAAATGAAAGGGTACTTCCTGTAAAAACCCATGAGAATTAAATTTGAAGGAATTTTCTTATGTCCAAAGACATATAGGATGATGGCTACTTTCTTTGCCTGAGGGTACTAGTTCAAAACACAATTCATAAATATGCATCACTCATCTCTTGAACAATTTTTAGAATTCTTATACAAATAATATGTTTAGGATATATTCTTGCTAGTTTATTTGCAATGTTCTCACTACTCTCACAGAAGGTTGCCCTGAGTAACTACAGAGTCTTTCCTTTCCTAAAGAAAATAAAAATGACAGGAAGGGAAGAGTCATGAAGAAACTGACAAAGTGGCTGGTATCATGATTTGATATTAGCAATATTCTTGGAATTTTGATATCAGTTGATTATTTTAAATGAAATAGGAAGAAATGCTGATTTCTATTTCAAGGCTGAGATCAGGCCAAATTGGTGGCCTCTCAAAAGGAGAGCTAGCAAACCTTTTAGCGATCTTTCAAGATTTTAAATTTATGAATAGAACATAGAACAAGTCACATATGTAATAATATAATAAAAGCAATTTTATTATAAACTAATTTAGCTAAGACCAATTGCTGAATAGTTGTCTGCAAGGTGTGGTTCAAAGGAGAAGAAGTGATCCTTAGTGGGTATCATTTGTCCTCGGTTATTAGAATTTTCATTCAAAGTTAAAGGTCAGCTATGCTAAGATACTTTAATCTTTGGGAGAAAGAATTGTTTTTTATGGCTCTTTCAGCTTAAAACTAAATATGGACAGCATTCATTTACCTTTTTCAAAGGCAATCAAAGAGAGGACATAGAATTATTGCACATCCAAGCAAACTACTTAAAGTTTTCACTGTGTTACAACAAGTGTTATAACATCATGGGCTATTCTGCTGCTTGCAATGCCAGTTTCCCACTTCTGAATGCTAATTCCAGTTCTGGCTCCTCTGGTTCTGATACAGCTTCCTGCTAATATGCTTGGTTTAGGTGGTCTTTGAGACATGAGCTATTGAATGGAAGATCGATCTCTCTCTCTCTCTCTCTCTCTCTCTCTCTGCCTTTCAAATAGATAAATATAATCTACAAAAAGTTTTCACTATGTTTCATTTTCTGACCAGTTTCCTGAACAATTTTTGGTGTAAGAGAGACATAGACTCCCGTATAATAGTAATGGGGAGCTTCAACACCCCATTTTCAGTATCAGACAGATCAACCAGATAGAAAATCAACAAAGAAGCACAGAGTTAATCAACAATGTAGACCAAATGCACCTAAATGATTTCTACAGAACTCTTCATCAAACCGTTGCATAATACACATTGTTTTGAAACTTTCTCTAGGATAGACCATATGCTAGGCTTAGAGCAAGAATCAACAAATGCAAGCAAATGAAAAAAAAAAAATCAAAATCATACCATGCATCTTCTCTGACCACAACGGAATGAAGATGGAAATCAAAACTCAAAGAATCTCTAGAACATATACAAACATAGGGAGATTGAAAAACATGCTCCTGAATGAACAGTGGTTCATAGAAGAAATAAAATGAGAATCAACAAATTTTGGAAACTAATGATGAAAACAAGACAAAATATCAATACTTATGAGATGCAGCAAAAGAAGTGCCAAGAGGGAAGTTAATAGCAATTGCTGCCTGCATCAAGAAATTGGAAAGTCACCAATAAATGAGCATCCCAAGGACATAGAAAACAATCAAATAAATCAATGCATCTCAAGGAGCTAGAAAACCAACAACAAACCAAACACTAAATTAGCAAGAGAAAAGAAATTATAAAATTAGAGAAAAATAAACAATATTGAATACGAAAACAATTTAAAATATCAATGAAATGAAAAAACTTTTTTTAGAAAACATAAACAAAATTAATATACCATTGGCCCAGCTAACCAAATCAATAAAATCAGGGATAAAAATGAAATGTTACAGCAGGTAGCACAGAAATAAAATAAGCACTAGGAATTACTACAAATATATTTATGTCACCACATCAGGAAACCTTGAAGAAATGGTTAGATTCCTGGACACATACAACCTGACAAGATTGATCCTGAAGACAAAGAAATCCTAAACAGACCAATAAACAAGTTGGAGATTGAATAAGTAGTAAAGACATTGCCAACAAAGAAAAGACAGAACCAAATAGTTTCACTGCTGAATTCTACCAGTCATTTAAAGAAGAACTAATTCCAACTCTTTTCAAGCTATTCACAACAATGCAAATGTAGGGAATCCTCCCGCACCCCCTGTATGAAATCAGCATCACCTTAATTCCTAAGCCAGAAAAAGATACATCAGAGAAAGAGAACTACAGACCAATTTCCCTGAAGAACCTAGACACAAAAATCCTCAACCAAACAGTAACCAATTTAATCCAACAACACATCAGAAAGAGCATTCACCTATACCAAGTGGGATTTATCTCTGCTGTGCAGAGATGGATCAACATTTGTAAATCAATCAATGTGACACATCCCATTAGTAAACTAAAGAAAAAAAACCACATGATTATCTCAGTAGATGCAGAGAAAGCATTTTATCAAGTACAACATCCTTTCATGATGAAACCCATAGGCAAATTAGGTATAGAAGGAACCATCTTCAACACAATCAAGGCAATTTATGACAAACTTACAGTCAGCATCTTATTAAATGTGGAAAAGTTGTACGCATTCCCACTAAGATTCAGAATCATACAAGCATGCTCACTCTCACCATTACTATTCAATATAATTCTGGATGTTTTATGCAGATCCATTAAGAAAGAAAAAAAAATCAAAGAGATACAAAGTGGGAAAGAGGAAGTCAAAATATCTGCATTAGCAGGTGACATGATTCTATATTTAGAGGATCCAAAAGACTCCACTAAGACTACTAGAGTTCATAAACGAGTTTTGTAACATGACAGAATATAAAATTAACACAAAAATCAATACACTTTGTAGACACAGACAATGCCATTGCTGAGAGAGAACTTCTAAGATTAATTCTTTTCACAATAGTTACAAAAGAATTAAATATCCTGAAACAAATTTAGTTGAGGGCATCAAAGGTCTCTATGATGAAAATTCAAAAACATTGAAGAAAGAAATAGAATAAAACATTAAAAATGGAAAAATCTATTTTCATGGATTGGAAGAATCAGTATCAAGGATATTCTCTTCAACAAATGATTCTGGGAAAGCTAGATCTCTACATGCAGAACTATGAAGCAAGACCCCAACCTTAAATTTTATACAACAACCCACTCCAAATAGAACAAGGATCTAAATCTATTAACTAATAACATAAAAGTACTAAAGAATATTGGGGAAACCCTACAAGACATTGGCATAGGGAAAGAGTTCCAGGAAAAGACTTGAAAGTCACAGGCAATGAAAACCAGATTGACCATTGGGATTATATCAATTTGAGAAGCTTCTGCACTGTAGATGAAATACTCAGCAAAGTGAAGAGTCAACTGACAGAATGGGAGAAATTATTTGCAAACCTTTCGACTCATAAAGGATTAATAATTTTTGTATTGATTCTTCCAATTTCAGTTTTAATTGGAGATTATAATCTACTTACACTAAAAAATTATTGCTGATAAAGTGGTACTTGTTTCATTTTGCTATTTGCTTTCCATTTTCCTCATGATTTTTTAAAATTTTATCCTGTATCACTTTCTTTTTGTGTCTATTCTATTTTGGCAGCAAAACATTTAGATTCCTTTCTCATTTCTTTTTTTTTACTATTATTTTGGTATTTTGTATGTAGTTACCATAGGAATACATTTAATATTCTCAAGTTATAAGAATATAATCTGAATTTATATCAGATTAATTTCAATAATGAAATCTCTGATTCATAGCTGTCCTATTCTGATTTCAATGCTTGAGGCCACAAAATTATACAAGCTGCTAGAAACTTAAAATAACTTTTAAGGTGGTAGCATCTAAAATTTTATATAAAACAAAATGTAGAGTTATGGTGCTGGCACTGAAGTGCAATGGGTTAAAGCCTTGGCCTTAAGCACAAGCATCAATATGGGCACCAGTTCAAGTCCTGGCTACTCCTCTTCCAATCCAGCTCTCTGCTATGACCTGGGAAAGCAGTAAAAGATGGCCCAATTCCTTGGACCCCGGCACCCATGTGGGAGACCTGGAAGAAGCTCCTGGCTCCTGGCTTCTGCCTCTGGATTTGTGCAGCTCTGGCTGTTGTGGCCATCTTGGGAGTGAACCAGAGTCTCAATCTCTCTCTGTAACTCTGTCTTTCAAATAAATAAAATAAAAATCATTTTTAAAATACCAAAAATGTAGAGTTAAAAAGTGTAGTTCAAATATTTATTTTAGAATAAAACTAAGTAATACAAAATTTTTTAAAAAAAATCTTTATTTCTTTTTATTACTTTAGATTACTCTCCAGTTGTATATAATGTAAACTTTCCAGGCCTTTTAGAATTACAGATTATGTCTTGTGGTTATACACTGTTAACACATTTTTCATATGGGATAACTTCTGTACTTAGTTTACTTGAAGACGTCTCACTGATCTCAGGTTCTTTTCATTTGTTTTTCAACTATATTTTCCTTTTGCATTTGATAATTTCCCTTATCTTATCTCAAAGTTTTCTGATTCTTATTCTGCCTGCTCAAATATGTCTTTAATCCATCAGGTGAACTTTTCATTCAGTTTATTGTTTGTCTTACTACCAGAGTTTTTTTCAGGACTTTTATCCCTTTATTAATATTTTAATTTCCTTCACACATAATTTTCTTCATTTTTAATTTAGCCATGACTTCCATTAGGTTTGCTTATTTGCTTGTTTGTTTTTCCCCTCTAACATCCTTATGACTCTTCTAAAGTCTTGTCTGGTAGATCTGCCATCAGTAATTTTCAGACATAATTTATGCTGATTTTTAGCCTAAGAATATGTCATTCTTTGCTAAGTTTTTTTTTTTTTTCTTTTTTGACAGGCAGAGTGGACAGTGAGAGATAGAGAAGGGGTGTGCCTTTTCCGTTGGTTCACCACCACCACCACCCCCCCCCCCCCCAGTGGCTGCTGCAGCCAGCGCACAGCGCTCTGTGCACTCCGCTGATTCAAAGCCAGGAGCCAAGTGCTTCTCCTGGTCTCCCATGCGGGTGCAGGGCCCATGGACCTGGGCCATCCTCCACTGCACTCCCGGGCCACAGCAGAGAGTTGGCCTGGAAGAGGAGCAACCAGGAAATAATCCGGTGCCCCTACCATGACAAGAACTCGGGGTGCCGGTGCCGCAGATGGAGGATTAGCCTATTGAGCCACGGCGCTGGCTGCTAAGTTTTTTTTTTTATTGTTGAAAATATGATATTTCAATTGAATATTATGATAACTTGTGAAATCAGATGCTTATCTTTTGCTAGGGTTTGCAATTAAAAAAAAAATTTTAATTGCTATAGGCTTTCCTCAATCCAAGGATCAGCCTGTGCTGTCAATTTATGGACTCCTTGGCTCTTTTCTTAACCTGTGCCTTTCACTGGGATTATGTAGTGATTTACTAAGATTTTATATTTGCTTTAAATATCTTAGTCTTCATTGAATGGATTCCAAGAGAAAAAAAAAAGAGAGAGAGAAAGAAAGAGAAATGTATAAAGGACTGGCACTTTAAAGCCTCTAGAAATCATTTCTACCTAGAGGGGTGGCTTTGCAACAATGGTTTGGCCGAGGCGCAACAATATGACTGCCATTTCCTTGTACCCCTGTCTTTGGAAACAGTACATGGTATTCAGAACACTGGTTCCTGTGTTTGGAAGACAGGGCCCTTTCTGCTCTCCCTGACTCTTAACAAGCTGTGTATAAGCTACTGCAACAAAATGTGCACAACTACCTGCCAATGGGTTGGAGGATGAGAGATAGTTAGCTTCTACATTGCTAAGAGCTCAAATTGACTGAAAGTGACTGCAATTTACCATCCCAGCCTTCCCCTGCGTATTATAAGCCTTCATTCAATAGACTCCGGAGTTTAAAAAAAGAGTTATATCAGATGGTTTCTGCCAGAGCAATTGTTGTCTAGGTGAGGAGACAGATTCCTTGAACTTCCTCCTTTGCCATCTTCCCCAGAATCCTTTCATATAATATACCCTTTTGAGACAAGAAAATTATAGACAAAACTCTCAAAGCTTTAACATTTTACTCTTCCTCTCATCATCCCTAGCATTGTGATATTTCTAGGAGCAAAGATACAGCTTGACAAAACACCTACAAAATTTAGCATTTCCATACCCTTGGAATTCTTGTAAATAATTTAATATAATTTATTGTCTAAAATGAATACATAGAAAAATTAACTTTAATCTGTATCTGCACTGTGTGTTAAAACTCTTACTACTGGTGGAAATGTCATAATCTTCTGTTTTTAAGTATGGTAGTTGCTAGCCTCATGTACCATCAAGCATTTGAATTGACCTACTATAATTGAACACCTGAGTTAAAATTTTATTATTTCAGATTAATTTCAATTTAAATAGTTACATGTGGCTAGGGGCTATCATATATGATCAGTTGCTAGTTAGTCAAAATATTTTAATTTGAACATGGGTTTACTTGTGACAGAAATCATTGTTGAAAATGATAATGACATTCATTGAATTCCTAAAACCTGCTGATGATAAATGTCAATGTTAAACCAGAAAAATATTTTCTTCTTAAAGTTTCTATTAAAATATTTGTATAAGTATTGCAAAAAAATAAGATACACAAAAAGTGTTTTTATCTGAGTTGAAATTCCCAGCAATCACTCGAAACTATCAGGGGTCACCATTTTCCAATAATTTCCTCTCACACAATAGGCATCCAACCAATATGTAGCAAATGAATATATTATTAACCAACAGGTATTCTTTGGTACCTGTACACTGTGTGTAACCAATGAAAATCTTTATGATTAATAAATTTATTATTTATTAAATTTACTACGCAAGTGAATTGATAATAATCTAAATATAAATTAAATAGTCCAGTAGATTTATATTGACTCCTTGGAACCTAATGCTTATCTGTTTCCCAACTCAAGCATTTGATTATCCTTTTTATAATTTGAGATTTATTGAGATATTTACTTTTAGTTTTCTTAATTAGTGATTTGACAAATATATAATTGTTGAATAACCATATAATATTTCTTACATAATATGATTGTGTGCTACACATGAGTATTTAAGCAAATATAATTTTAAATATATATAAAACATAAATATTTGAATATTTGTGAATATATGTATTTTGAATATATCTTAATACATCTTAACTTTTTTAAGGAAGCTGCATTTTGCATTCATTTTTTTTCAGTTGTATATCATAGTGCCTTACATTTAGCTGGTTTACTATTCAATTTTTACTTATAATTTGATATTCATATAGGCATATAGTTTTTTAGATCATCTATGTGAAAATTTGGGTAGAGATTTCTGCTGGAATAAGAAGTAAGAAGGAAATCATTAATAATATTAGAAAAAAAAACTGTTACTGTTTATGCACATCTCCAATAGAAAGACTGGGAACTCCAGAGTTGTTAGATAAACTCAGTTTCAATCTATTCAATATTCACTGATATTGCAAGATTCCCATTTAATTTCCAAACAAAAAGTTTGAATGTGTTTTTTCTGCTAAATACATACAAAATTGACACATAATAATTTATTTTACATGAAAATGTACTACTAAGCTATTATATTGCCCATACTAATTTAATGAGTTGGTGAAAATTATTTAGTGCTTGCTAGTTGGTGTTTATAAGTGCTTTTCTTTTACACCATTAATTATGAATTTGTTAATGTTGACAACATTAACCTTGGAAACAGGAGAACACATGGGATATTGAGATTTTTTTCATCGGCAGCACACAAGATCTATAGCTACTAAGCCATCTTAGATCTACAACTACTAAGGTTTCCATAAGCTTTTTTATCCCACTAATCTTTTCAATTTGCTCATAAAATATAGATCTCTTTACCTGGCCAAACATTGAACCAACCATTGTTTCCGAAATGTACTGCAGTTCTGTATTCCTGACTTAGGAATCTACCTTTCTTTTTTCTTTCAAAATTCACCAAGTGCCTTCTAAAATTGCAAATCCATAACTTATTTCAATCCTGTAACTTGATTATTCGCTCAGTGTACCGTACCTCTCTTCCAGAAATAATGTTTTTCTTTCTCCTGGAGACAACATTTCCATGCTCTCAATGATTTCCTCTCACACTCCATGAATTACAGGATAAGAAGATGGAATCCAAGTCATGCCTTCAGTTTTCATAGTTAATTTTGCTAACCTTTTATTTTTTTTACTTTTGAAGGAAAATATTTGGGGGACTATGCCAGTTGAATTTCCCTTTGTGTTCCACCATTTTGTCCTCTGATTTCTTGACAATTCCTGCTTTCACAAACAAAGATATGGAAGTCAGTGTGGCTGAGGGATAGATCTTCCTGTTTTCATAGCCCTTTGATTTCTTCTTTCCATTCTTGCTGTCTCAGGCCCTTGGTGTTCTATTACAACGCTGAACTTTGTTCCCAATCATAGCTGTTCTTCCTCGCAAATCAGGATTTCAGACACCCCACTGGTTCTTCCTTTGTGTAATCTCTGGACAATTACTTTGTGAAATTCTCTATAACTGCTCTTCAATTTAATGGGAATGTCCAATATCCTGACCTGACTATACTTCTTCTATCATCCTTCATCCTTCTCTTTTTAACTTACCTTATGATCTAGATTATAAGGACGTTTTGATAATCCTCTAGCCATTATGTCAAATCCCTACTTCTTGGTCATTTGTTCTCAACATTTTAGCAAAATGTAAGCCTATGTAAACACTGCAATTTTTTTCTATTCATGCTTACATGTATACCTGTGCACACTCCACAGTGTGATGGATGGGTTCTACAACCTATTTATGTTATCAATCTCAAATCAAGTAACATAAGTACAACTGCACACGAGCAGCTCATACTCTTTTTCAAACAGAGTGAAGGAGCTAGCATTGTAATTCTTGCAATGCCAGCATCACATATCAGAGTGCTGGTTTGAGTTCCTAACAGTGCTCTGCTTCAGATCCACTTCTCTCCTAATGCACCTGGAAAGGCAGCAGACTATGACTCAAGTGCTGGGTACATGATACTCACATGGGAGGCCAGGATGGAAATACTGGGTCCTGGCTTTGGCTTGGCCTAGCCTCCTGTGGTGGTCATATGGGGAGTGAGCCAGGGGATAGAAGATATGTGTACCTCTTGTCTTTCTCTGACTCCTTCTCCCCGTTGCTCTGGTTTTTAGATAAGTACATAAATAAATATTAAAAAAATTAACTAATTGAAATAGTGTTATTTTCTTTATTACTTTAATGCTATTTGGATTCTATTACCTGCAGCCTTTACAGCAATATAAATGATCTTGTTTTATTTACCTTTTCTTCCTATTGTCTCATACATAATCTCCTTCAGTTACTGCTCAATCTATTAGACTTCATGTTAAGGACATTATTCCAAAATATATACTTGCAGTCACAGAATTTTTTTTGTCTCCTAGTTGGTCTTTAAGTTACTGTAATTATATTTCAATTTCTGTTTTTTTAAATCAGGCAATCTTTGCTAATGACAAAAAATGTCTTCCATGAAAATTAACTTGACATTTTTGGTTCCCTATTTTACTCAGCTTCTGATAACTTTTCCATACCATCATTCACTTATGTTTAAGAGTATTTTCCTTGTAGTACATTACACAGATATCTTGATTTTCAGCCTAACACTTTATTCTTCATCTCCTTTCAGCATCATCATCATCTAATTTTGTATAAATTGTTATCTCACTGTCCTTTTGTTTTCTTACCATATTTTATTCTTAACTACTTGCATTCATACGTGTAATGTCACATAAATATGCTTTATTTGTTTTCTGATATATGAACCATTTGTCTAGCTTTTCACGTAGTATTTTAAATAGCATTAGTGAACAACTCCTTATTATCAATAAGATCCCATAAAAATCAATGTTATTTCATCCCAAAGATGGATATTTTATTTTCTAATTCTATGAATTTCACCTATCTACCTGACAATGTAACACAAAAATCAAGGAGTCAATATGAAATCCCCTATACTTGCCACCTTTAATTTTCAATCTCGACTACTTCATCTATATTCTTTTACTTTTTTTTACATTTTCTCTGACACAGCCTCATTTTGAAATGACATTACTATTTTTGTATATAGATCTAATAGCCCCTTTTTATCTTACTGCATTAATATATACTCCCTTTTCTATGCTAAAGAGCATGCAGATTAATTTTTGAAATTTCAAATCAGATTGTGTTTCCTCTGTTTTTTGTATTAATTGGCCTCTGGTGGTCATAATGTGCTAACAACTCTCATTTCATATATAAGATTACAAAAACTGTATGCACTAAAATAAACTTATTTTAATTTCACTTACACAAATATTTGAAGTGCTCTCACACATGCATGATATAAATATCATGCATGATATAAACATGTATATTATTAATCTAAGTGATTTTATTTTTAAAAAAATTCAGCATGTGAAAGATTTTTAATTAAAATCTTAAGACAGTATTTCTACTGATATCTAAAAAACTTACAAACCTTAGCCTGTATAATTCTTCATACACCAGCATAGGTGTATGATGATTTATTTCAGAAATTATTTCAGAAATTGATTGTCTATTGAAACACACCAAGTGAAATCATTGTTGTGAGAAATGGTATCATGAGCTATACAAGAATAACAGAGAAATTATTACTTGGGTTGAGCATGATGTAATAAACTGTTATGCTTAAAACTATTAAAGTTATACTTTGAATTTTTCTTAAACTGTGGACAAATCTGAAAAAATGAATGGGAATGTAAGAGTTTTAACAAAAGGCACATTTTAACTTCCAAGAGGCATTGGAAACTATCCTCAAAATATGACTCCATTATGATTTAGATCTGATACTTAAGTTTGTAAATACAGTGATTTTTTTTCAGTAATCAGAACTGAACTATATACCTATTTCACCCCATAAGTGAAGAGTTAGAAGGAGCTGGAGAAGAATAAATTAACTGCTTGATTTTTAAATTCATGCTCACCTGCTTTATGTAACAGTGACTTTTAATGTTTCCCCCAAAATATTCAATGTATATTTGGCACTACCTTCCTTCTACATTCCATTATATTCTCATCTGCATTTTTATGAAAATGTGGATTATAGTTATATCTAGGATACAATTACTTTTTATTAAATATTTATTTATGTGAAAGGCAGAGCAACAGAGAAAGAGACAGAGCAATCCTCCATTCCCTGATTCACTCTCCAAAATGCTCTAACAGCCAGGCCTGGGCCAGGATGAAGCCAGGAGCCAAGATCTCCATCCTGAACTTCCACTGAGGTGGCAGGAAAGTAAATCATTGGGCTGTCGTCCTCTGCTTTCCCAGGCACATTAGCAGAGAGCTAGGTCAGGAACACAGCAGGTGCAACTTGAAAGGTCACACTGATTTGGTATGCTGCTGTCTCAAGTAGTGGCTTACCTTGCCCAACCACAACACTGGCACCAGGATTCAGTCACTTTTCACTACTGCCATGGCTCCCATGCAGGTGAAAGATGCCATTTTCTCTCATCTGAATGTTGGAAACAGATCCTTCCCTAATCTTGCTTCAGCTATCGTCAGTCTCATTTCAAACTAAGTGAAGTCATTTTAAGCTTTTATGCAAAATCGCCTGTCAGTTTTTTAATTTACTTAGAATCACCATAGTGACTGAAGATAAGCAACATGATTTAGTTCTTTATTAAATAATGAACTTCATATTTTGTTAGTCCCATTATCCCACTGTTTGCTTCACCATTATTGTCTTCTCTGCCATTTCTGCAACATGCCAAGAATGCCATCACCATGATCACTATGAGACCAATTCACTCACTGTTTCCTACAAACTGATGAGGTCTTCACTAATTATATACTGAATCTATCTTCTGTATATAAAGAGAATTGGAAATGAAAGAAAAAAAAAAACAACCTGGAGTTAAATTGGAAATGGCATAGAAAATTAATTAATTTTTTTAAAAAAACAGAGATCCTAATCTCTGTCTTTAATGTGCTGTACATTGTTATTTAATGCTATAATTAGTACTCCAATGGTAGTTTTTTCACTTTATGTTGCTATATGGGCAAACTGTTGAAATCTTTACCTAATATGTACTAAACTGATCTTCTGTATATAAAGAGAATTGAAAATGAATCTTGATGTGAATGGAAGGGGAAAGGGAGCGGGAAAGGGGAGGGTTGCGGGTGGGAGGGAAGTTATGGGAGGGGGGAAGCCATTGTAACCCATAAGCTGTGCATTGGAAATTTATATTCATTAAATAAAAGTTTAAAAAAAAAGAATTTTCTTTGTTGAAATTCTCTCTCCCTTCAACTTAGTCCTACCTTCACAGTAAGGCCTTGCTTGTACTCCTCTTAAAAATTAAAACCTCTTTTGTGCCCTGATATTTAGTATCCCTCTGGCTGTTTAAATTTTCGTGACATCAATCATTGCCACATAACTTGATCTAAATTTGATTGCATGTGTATTGTGCACCTTCTTTGACTAGAGTGCAAATTCTGGGAAGGCAGAAATTTGAACTTGTTAAAGATTTATTATTTATTTTTTTTAACTTTTATTTAGTAAATATAAATTTCCAAAGTGCAGTTTATGGATTACAATGGCTCCCTCCCCCCATGATAACTTCCCTCCCACTCGCACCCCTCCCATCCCCCGCTCCATCTCCCATTTCATTCACATCAAGATTCATTTTAAATTATCTTTATATACAGATTTAGTATATATTAAGTAAAGATTTCATCAGTTTGCACCCACACAGAACATAAAGTGTAAAATACTGTTTGAGTACTAGTTATAGCATTAATTCACATTGGACAACACATTAAGGACAGAGATCCCACATGAAGAGTAAGTACACAATGACTCCTGTTATTGACTTAACAAATTGACACTCTTGTTTATGGCGACTTGGATCTTATTCAGACAAGGTCATAGTCAAAGTGGAAATTCTCTCCTCCCTTCAGAGAAAGGTACCTCCTTCTTTGATGGCCTGTTCTTTCTATTGGGATCTCCCTCGCAGAGGTCTTTAATTTAGTTTTTTTTTTTTTTTTCCTTTTTTTTTTTTTTTCCCAGAGTGTCTTCGCTTTCCATGCCTAAAATACTCTCATGGGCTCTTCAGCCAGATCTGAATGCCTTAAGGGCTGATTCGGAGGCCAGAGTGCTGTTTAGGACCTCTGCCATTCTGAGTCTGCTGTGTATCCCACTTCCCATGTTGGATCGTTCTCTCCCTTTTTTATTCTATCTGTTAGTATTCGCAGACACTAGTCTTGTTTGTGTGATCCCTTTGACTCAGACCTATCAGTGTGATCAATTGTGAACTGAAATTGATCACTTGGACTAGTGAGATGGCATTGGTACATGCCACCTTGATGGAATTGTATTGGAATCCCTTGGCACATTTCTTATTCCACCATTTGGGGTGAATCTGATTGAGCATGTCCCAAATTGTATTTTTTATTTATTTAAAAGGCAAAGTTACAGAGAAAGGTAGAGGCAGAGAGGGAGAGAGAGGAGAGAGAGAGAGAGAAATAGAGATGGATCTGCAATGGCTAGAGCTGAGCTGATCCAAAACCAGGAACCAGGAACTGAATCCCGTAGCTACAATATCAGGCACATAGTAAGTGCTCAATCATAGTAGAGTGGAATCAAGGAATACATCTATTGGTTTATAATATCTGTAGTTATGTTAAGCCATAAAGTTTAGGACAGTTAGTTTTTAGTAGAGTATACCTCTTAAATTTTTCTGAAACAATTTACTTCAAATAAAGCCTAAAATGAGGGGTACCCTGGGAACTATACTTCTTGAGTGAGAATATGAATTTGAACTTCAATCCTTCATTCAAATAATGAAAAATAAACTCCTCATATGCTCCTACAATGTACTTTCTTATTTGTAGTCTCAGATGACAAACTAGACATGGAAATATTACTCTTGGTTTTTGTCTCTGGGTATGTTCCTCCAGGCCAGACTAAGACAGACTGGTTGTGAAGGTAATACTACTTCAGCTGCTGCAGCTGTATTTGCTTTAGAGATAATTAGTTTCCATCTGGCATTTGAGGTAGTGTATTACATTTGCTTTAGGGGTAAAACAGAGAAATGATCACAATTGTGTAACCAAGCAAATTCTTCCAATGTGCACAGTGTAGAAATGACATAGAGCACTTACTGTATAGTGCCTTAGCACTTAAAGTGATAAATGGGTCAACTAACTATGTTTATATGCGCAAAGATCTGTGCAAAAGAATCTCAGTAAACAACTGCTACCTGCTACCATGGTTGGCAACCTGCTTCATTGTGCAATAATTTACTCTGCTTATCAATTGGGTGATTTCTGAATTCAGTCTGAAACCTAATTTAGCACACATGAATTTATAATGAACAACGTAAAGTGATAAGATGCTTACCTATTTAGGTGGAATTAAAAGCTCAGGGAAATTAAAGGCATAAATTCTAATCACATCTGTGAAAAATAAAATACAGTTTGGCTTAAAAAGTCATTAATTCACACATATGTAAATTCCCCAGCAAATATATGCATGAAGACTGTGATGCTCATGGTGCTCTTGTTAAAAATAAAGCTGTTAATAATTGCTTATGAAAAATGTATCTAGGGTAGAATAGTAATAATGTTATCAAAGTTATTGAGAAACCCTTGTGTGAGGAAAAGGCCAGATAACAAAAGCTGTCAGTGTTGGCAGATGGAACATTATTATATGCTGCAATAGGTTTATCTTTCCTGCCTGTTCCATCATGCAGCATTTCAATGACTCACTATCAAGAGGAAGCTTTCCTATGTATATCTTCAGTCAGACATTCTTATAATAACTAGAGCAGTAAGTATGTCATCAAACGTGGGATTTAGCTTGTTCCAGATGATATTTCAAAACAAGGTTCTTAGACATCCCCAAATGGAGGTAAACAAAAAGCAGAAATATATCCACAACCATCGTTGTTTGCATGATCATGCTATTCTCAGAACCATTAATCAGGAATACAAACAAGAAAAATTTTGACCAAACAGCTTTACTTTTAATGTTCCTCATAATTCAGGTTTCTTTTCTGAATTACACAATTAGTAAGGCTTCAGAGGATTTTTATGCAAACCCTTAGGCTGTGAAGCAAAAAATAAGTAAATAGGAGTAGAAGTTAGTAATGAATGCAAGAAAGAAGATCATGGTGTTCCTGCGCAATTGCTCATTCATTTAGGTGTAATAGTTTTAGTATTTTCTGTTAGAATACACCTGAGCTCCTCAACAGAAGTACAATGTCATGGACTTTCTTTGTAAATGTAGTTTTTTAGTAATAGGTAATGAGTTATCTGAAAGAGGAGAGTTCCAATTGTCTGATATTGCAATAAAGATAAAATAAAAATATTATGAGATTTGGTGCTTTCATTTACATACATAAATGAAGTATTCCCAGGACAATATGATAAATGTCACACATTTCAAACAATGATTAGGCATATGATTTATAATCCAAAATAACATTCTCAGAACTTAGAGACACTAAAGGAACAATGTGGGTACTGGCAGAAATTTAAAGCTTATATTTATTTCATGAGTACTCTTTAAAAAAAAACTGTCGTGTACTTCACTAAATGGTTGGTAGTTTTCATGTTTTCCAAATATTTTGAATTTGAAAGCTGGAGAATCAGTAGCATTTGTTTCTATTGTGTTTCAGTTATTAAGCACTAAGGAAGTCAAGATCAGCATCCTGCATAATGTAAGATTATTAGAGATTTTGAAAAATACAAAAATGCACTTTAAAATGTTAGTAATAATTACACTGAATTCAATAATAAGGGCATCTATACAATCATAACAAAATTTCTTAAATTCTTTGAATTTAATTTAAAATGTCCTTATACATTCATCAATATTATTACATTGCTTAAATCTGATTTGTCTTTATTTTCAGTGAAATGAAAATACCAGAGACTGGTTTGAGTATGGAGATGTGACGTCTTTGTTCTGATTTCAAAACTCCTTTTGTGAGTTATTGCATTTCGCATAAACTGTGGAATGTGACTGCATCTTGATCAGGATGAAAGGGATTCTAGGTACCTGAGAAGGTGTCAGGTCACTCATGATTGAATAGCTTTTCTTAACTTTTGAATATCCAAAAATAAATTTCATTACTCCACTGTAATTAAATTGTCCTATTTTGTCTAACTTCTGTCTCAAAAATCACTATTCACTTGACCAATGAATAGAGTTTACTATTTCAATATCCTATACATGTGTCCTGACATTTAAAGCACCTCACTGTTTAATTAATTCACTTTTCATTTCTCTTTGTAACCACTCCTTCAGCCAGACCAGTGGCTCACCATTTCTCCCTAACTTGGCTGTCATGGTCTGCTAACTGGTTTGTTTTCTTTTTTTTTTTTTTCTTTTTTATTTTTGACAGGCAGAGTGGACAGTGAGAGAGAGAGACAGAGAGAAAGGTCTTCCTTTGCCGTTGGTTCACCCTCCAATGGCCGCCGCGGTAGGCGCGCTGCGGCCGGCGCACCACGCTGATCCGATGGCAGGAGCCAGGTGCTTCTCCTGGTCTCCCATGGGGTGCAGGGCCCAAGCACTTGGGCCATCCTCCACTGCACTCCCTGGCCACAGCAGAGAGCTGGCCTGGAAGAGGGGCAACCGGGACAGGATCTGTGCCCTGACCGGGACTAGAACCCGGTGTGCCGGCGCCGCAAGGCGGAGGATTAGCCTATTGAGCCGCGGCGCCGGCCTGGTTTGTTTTCTTTCAATCTGTATTCTAAGATACCTTTATAAGGCATAAATATCCACATGTTCCTATATTAATTGAAAAGTTTTAATGGCCTTCCATCCAGCATCAGCTTATCAGATGTCCTATGGGTAACCAATATTTCACCTGACCCCATTAGGATGTCATTGTCATTGTTACCTGCCTAATACTCCACATTCCCCTCATCCTGAATTATATACAACTTGCACAGTTATCCAGAATTTCTTACTCTGGCCTTATTTATATGTTTTTTCTTTTCCTAGAAGACTCATATATTCTTCCACTTAGGATCTATTGTCTATATGACAGCAGCTTTTCAAGGTAGCAGTTACATTGTTCCCCCTAAAAATGAGTCAGGATCTTATGTTGCATTTGTGTTACTGTAATACAATTGTGTTTTCATGTGCCTGCTTATTCACTTGAATTGCTAGTGGATTAATTTAGTACATTTTATGTCATTCAGTTATTTAGCATGTTACAGTTTCTTAATATGCATTTTCTACATGGCTTTGTGTGATTTCATCTAACAATATTGGCCACCATTTATTCATGCCTATTATGTACACTGCACTCAGCATTTTAAACCCAACATCCCTACATTTAGAATATAACTTGACACCATTTATCAGTTTTATTTTCATTCTGAAATATTAAAATTGTTTTGCTATTATTTGATTAAAATGATTTTTTCAAAGACAAATGACAAGCTAAAAGGGAGATCCAGTAAATGACAGAATCAAAAGATTCTTCACATTTGATTTTAAATGCTGAGAAATTTATGTTATTCTATCACTAATCTTTTATAAGTTTGCAATGTAGAAAAATTAGATAACCAACTGATTATTTTCTTTCTATTTTTTTTTTTTTTTTTGACAGGCAGAGTTAGACAGTGAGAGAGAGAGAGAGAGAGACAGAGAGAAAGGTCTTCCTTCAGTTGGTTCACGCCCCTATATGGCCGCTATGGCCGGTGCACCATGCCAATTCGAAGCCAGGAGCCAGGTGCTTCCTCTTGGTCTCCCATGTGGGTGCAGGAACCAAGCACTTGGGCCATCTTCTACTGCCCTCCCAGGCCACAGCAGGGGCTGGACTGGAAGAGGAGCAACTGGGACAGAATCCGGTGCCCCAACCAGCACTAGAACCCAGGGTGCCAGCGCCGCAGGCGGAGGATTAGCCTAGTGAGCTGCGGTGCTGGCCACAAACTGATTATTTTCTAAGATAGGAAGACATATATTTGGGTAAGAAAGTTCAAGTCATTTGCATTGTGTTTTGTTCACATATTCTGAAATTTTATCATCTTCACAGGGTATATAATTCTAAATACACTTCCATAACTACATCATCACACTATCTAAAATAGTAGCTACTGATAAAATGAAATAAAAACATTTCACTTTTATAAAGATTTATTTTTAATTTTTATTTATTTGAAGGGCAGGTTTACAGAGAGAGAAGGAGAGACAGAGAGTAAGTGAAATATTCCATCCACTGGTTCACTTGCCAAATGGCCGCAATCCACAAGGGCTGGGTCAGACTTAAGCCAGGAAATCGGGGCTTCGTCCAAGTCTCCCTTATAAGTGGCAGGGGTTCAAGCACTTGATCCATCTTTTGCCTTTTTTCCCCAGGCCATTAGCAAAGAACTGAATTAGAAGTGGAGCAGCTAGATTTTGACCCAGTTCCCATATCGGATGCCAAAGTCATAGGCAGCAGCTTAACCTGCTACATCACCATGCTGGTCTCATAAAAATAATTTGTAATGACGGTCAATAATTTCAACATCAAAATTTTTAGAAATTGGAAATTATTTTCAAGAGGAAGTGACATTTGTAGTATGCAAAAAAATTTAAAAATGAAATGTTCTTTTGTTAAAAAATACAAAACTATATATATGTAAGCATATGCATGTTTACTATCTTTCACTTTGCTATAAATTATGCACTCATATTTGTCTTTTATGAGGTCAAATCTGTGTAAATATAGTGTCTAATTTCACATTATTTTTTCTTATGTAAATGTCAATTTTAAAGAGGTTCAAGTCTGCATTTGCATAATGTTTCTAAACAGAAACAGGTGAAATGCACAGAATGTGAAATCTCTGTAGAGATTCACTACCATCTTGTTAAGAAACACATAACAACCTGGGTTATCAGCTTAAAGCATCTCAGAAATACACTTCCTACCTATTATATCTGTGTCCATAAAATATAAAAGTTATACTCAGTTGACCAAAATAAAAATCACAGAGATTTAAAGTCAATTTATTCAAAGGCAATTGGAAAACCACATGATGCCAAAGTCATACATTAATTCTGTGGACCCCCAAGAAATCATTTCTCCTAGTGTATCCTTCCCATAAAGCACTGAGACAAATTATTCCTTTTCAAATTTTTAAAATTTTATTTAAGGAATAAAAATTTCATTTATATATAAAAAATTAAGGAGCATACTGATTCTTCCTAACCTATTTTCCTTCTGTCAATAATCTCACTCTTCTTCTCTCTCTCCCATTCCCATTCTTATTTTTTACAAAGATCTATTTTCAGTTAACTTTATACTCAAAAGATTAACCTTACACTAAGAAGAGAGTGCAAAAAATAGTATGAGGAAAAGTGGAAAAAAAAAAGCAAGCAAAAACATTATTCCTCAACAGTCAAAACAAGGGCTTTTAAAATCATTGCATCACAAAGTGTCAATTTCACTCCTTTTAGGTACTCTATTAGTTTCCATAGATCAGAAAGAACATATGGCACTTGTCTTTTTAGAAGTGGCTTATTTCATGAAGTATAATGGCTTCCAGTTGCTTGTATTTTGCTGCAGATGACATGATTCATTTTTACTGCTGGGTAATATTCCATAGTATATATATATACCATAATTTCTTTATCTAGTCTCCAGTTGATGGACATCTGTGTTGATTCCATATCTTAGCTATTGTAAGGCGAGCTGCATTGAGCATGGAAGTACAGATAACAGATTCTGATTTCATTTGCTATGGGTAAATTCCCAGAAGTGGGATAGCTGGGTCATATGGTAGGTCTATATTCAGATTTTTGAGGTATCTCCATACTATCTTCAATAGTGGCTATAATAGTTTACATTTCCACCAACAGTGAATTAGGATACCCTTTTCCCTATATCCTTGCCAGCATTTGTTATTTGTTGATTTCTGTATGAAAGCCATTCTAACTGGGGTGTGATGAAATCTTACTCTGCTTTTAGATTTTCATTTCCCTGATAACTAGTGATCCTGGGCATTTTTTCATGTGTCTGTTGGCCATTTGAATTTCCTCTCTTGAGAAATATCTGTTCAAGTCCTTTGCCTGTATTAACTGGATTTTTGGCATTGTTGTTGAGTTTCTTGAGCTCTTTATAGATTCTGGAAATTAATCTTCTATCAGTTATACAATTTACAAATATTTTTTCATTCTGTCAGTTGTCTCTTCCTTTGCTGAGTGTTTCTTTTGCAGTGCGGAAGCTTATTGGTTTGATGTAATCCCATTTGCCAATTTTGACTTTGATTTCTGTGCTTCTGGGGTCTTCTCCAATGTCCTGTTTGGTTTATCCAATGCTCTCTAGTAATTTGATAGTATCGGAGTGTAGATTTAGGCCTTTGATCCATTTTGAGTGATTTATTGCAAGGTGTTTTTGTAGGAATCCTGTTTCATACTTCTGCATGTGGAGATAGAATAATCTGATATTTGAAGAAATACCACAAATGAAATAGATTGAATCATAGCATCTAAAGACCTTAAATTCAAAACATTTTGAAACTTCAGCAAGAAATGAGAGAAGATACAAGGGTTTGGACGTAAAAAATGAAAAACACAAAGAAACAAATAAAATGTTGTTAAGAGCGGAAAATTGAATTTAAAAAGTTTAAAATGGTGCACATTTTTAAAAAGTCATGTTTTTATATGTATATTCCAGTAGCTTTTTGAAGTTACCTAATATATACATCTTTATGTGTGCTAAAATAGCTATTTTTGACTATTTCTGAAGTGTATAAAATGATCTACATGTGAGAATTGCTCAAATCAATCAGTTTCTTGGTATTAAAAATTATTGTTTTATATAACCGTATTCTTCATTATTCTCTAGTGTTCTATTATTTAACTATATTACAGCCAAATTTAAGTTATTTGTTCTGGAATGTTTTCATTTTTTCAATGTTTTCTCTACTATCAGAAATATTGTTAAAGGTTTTTTTTTTGTTGTTTAATTATCTGAATATATTTACATGTATATGTGGAATTAGAATGACTTCTAATTTTTTTATTTAGATTTATTTATTTATTTATTTGAAAAGCAGAGTTACAGAAGCAGAGGGAGAGAGACAGACATCTTCCTCTTGTTCACTCTCCAGATGGCTGCAAGGACCAGTCCTGGGCCAGGCTGAAGCCAGGAGCAGGAGATTATTCCAGGCATCCCTTACGGGTGGCAAGGGTCCAAGCACTTGGACCATCTTCCACTGCTGTCCCAGGCCAATAGTAGGGAGCTGGATCACAAGTGGAGTAGATGGGACTTGAACAAGCACATATATGGGATCCCAGCATTTCAGGCTGTGGGTTAACCTGCTACTCAGCAACACTGGCCCTGGCCTCTTCTAATAGCTTTAATTAAAGATTTTGAAAGTGCTTCTAACAATTTCAATGCCCATTAAAAATTTATATTGCTCATATTCTGTAATTTACTGTCTAGATTTAATTCTTTCCAGTCACATATGAAGAAAGTCTTATTTTGATCTAAATTTACACTTTTCTCATTAATGGTCTATTTGGGCTTGTGTTTTCTCTCTCTCTCTCTCTCTCTCTGTGAGTGTATGTGTGTGTGTGTGTGCATTTGAAGCCATGTGTGTTGTATTCTATGAATATCAGATCACATCATCCTGTCATTTGCCATTGTTCTAAAGTTCATTTATTTTCTTAATAAATAGTAGGGGTTCTTTACAAATTCTCCATACTAATTCTTTATTGACTAAGTATATGCTAATATTTAGCTGAGGAGAAGTAGTTACATACTTATTATTTATGGAGTATTCTAATTGTATTACTTTGTACCCAGGTTTTAATGGTTATTGAAAATTGTGAACACTAACATTAGCATATATAGTACAGTAGCTCTTCTAATTTATGGCTTCTTTATTTACTGTCTCCTTAGATGTCTTTTTATGGAAATTCTTAATTTTAATGAACCTGAAATTATCTATATTCATAAAATATATGCGGATTATTTGACTTTGGGGGAAGGAGGTTAAGAAATCTTCCAAACATCAACATTAAAAATGTTTTTAAAAGAGGTTTGGAAATCTTTTTCCTTCTCAACTGCATCCTTCTTTTTTCCTCCTTTCTTTCCTTCCTTTTTATTTTATAAAGATAAACATGTTTTGAGTCTGCTTAGTTCAGCTTATTTTGTGTTCAGCAAACTATAAAGCTATATTGGTCAGATATAAAACTTCCCTGTATATGTGTGTTTTATATATATATATATATATATATATATATATATATTCATAGGTTTTGGTCAACTTGTTTTTTTTCCTTTACATCATAACAACACTTTGATATTTATTATTCATTTACAGACACTCTTGATGTATTTTAGAATCACCACCCTCCTTTTATTCAGAGAATCTTATTCTTTCATTTTGTTCTTTGTAAAATTTAAAATAGGCTGGACCAGGGCATTGAAACCTCTGTTTGGAGTTCTATTAGAATAGCATTAAATGCCTGTAACAACTATTGCAGAATAATATCCTTAAGCTAGTAAATATTTGTGTGTGTTGACTTTAAATATCAAAGTAAATGTTTTCTTCTACTTTAACTTCATTCACTATGGTTTTCTAACTTTCATCACCTAGGGTTTCACAGGAAAACATTTGGTAGGTCTTTTTCTTAATCATTTTGTATTTTTGTTTAGATTTTAAGTAAAATAGTTTCAATTATGCTTATATATATGATGCAGGAAGCTTATGCATATTTTCTTTTTACATACAATTAGCTAAAGTTTCAAATTAATTTTACTAATATGTAAAATGCTCTGTGAAGGCAATAATATTATCTTTCAATAGTTATAATTTCATTTTTTAAATTCTTATGTAACCCACTATTAATTTTATTAAGTAGATTTCTGGGGCACATCTAGGGGGAGTCATGTAGAATTTTTTTAAGTTTTTTTTTTACTTGAAAGGAAGAGTAACGGTGGGGGTGGGATGGAGAAAGATCTTCCGTGCCCTGATGCACTCTCCAAATACCTGCAGCAGTCAGCTTGGGTCAGCCTGAGGCCAGGAGCCAGGAACTCCATCTGGGTCTCTCATATGGGTGGCAAGAGTAGACGTAATTGGGCCATCATAAACTGTCTTCCCTGGCTCATTAGCAGAAATTGCAATTGGAATTTCAACAGCCAGGACTCAAACTGGCACTCATATTTAATGTTGGCCTCACAGGCAGTGGCTTAACGTGCTGTGCTGCAACAGCAGCCGCTTGAGATACTAATGATTCTGACAAATTTCCAGATGATGCTAATGACTGTTCTCTACACCACAATTGGGATTTTAGATGCATCCTTCATGAAATCTTTGATTTTCTTGAAGTAATTTCAATATGGCACACTCACTTGTCCATACTCTAAAATAAGGATGATATTTGGGGCTAGCATGATGGAGCGGTGGTTTAAGTCACCTCCTGCAATGTCAGCATGCCATATGAGCACAGGTTCAAGTCTCAGATACACCACTTCCAATAATGTACCTAGGAAAACAAGAGAGGTAGCCCAAGAACTTGGGCCCCTGCACGCACATGGGAGACCTAAGTGGAGTCCCTGGCACCTGACTTTGACCTGGCTGAGCTCTGGCCATTGCTGCAATCTGAGGAATGAATGAATGGATGAAAGATCTTTACTCTCCCCATGTCTATAACTCTGAATTATCAAATAAATAAATAAATCTTTTGAAAAATAAGTAGGATGTTTTCTACCTTATGGAAGTCTGCAAAGGTTAAGTATTTGACCATTATAATATAGGTAGGTCAGGGTTTCTGGTCTGAAGTTTTATTTTTGTCTAGTTTGTGTATAAAGGGCTCACCAAGGGGCTGGAGCTGTGATGTAGGGTGTTAAAATCCCACTAAGAGGTGCCGGCATCCCATATGGGCTCCAGTTCGAGTCCCCAATGCCCCACTTCCAATCCAGCTCCCTGCTAATGTGTCTGGGAAAACAGCAGAGGATAGTCCAAGTCCTTGGTTCCTTGCACCCATGTGGGAGCCCCAGGGAGAAGCTTCTTGTTCCTGGTTTGGGATTGGCTCAACTCTGGCCCTTACAGCCATTTGCAGAGTAAACCAGAGGATGCAAGACTTCTCTCTGTCTGTCTCTACCCCTCTCCATAACTCTTTTTTGAAATAAATAAAATAAATCTTAAAAAAGGATCACTAGTATTATCAAAATATTTCTGCACAGCAACAAGGAGTTCTAAATCAGTTACTGTTATGATCTCTCACATGACAATGTGTTCTAATCTGTCCCCAGTTAAAGCACATTTCCTTGATATGGACTTGAGAATGGATAAAAGTAAGTTTTAACAACCTTTCATTTGCAGTATTAGTAATAAGGAAATTACTAAAATAATTTTTATGCAAATATTTATATTAAAGCTAAGATTCCCAATTTTGAGGCCAAACAAAACAATGCAAAACCACTTAGGTTTGTAGAGCCTGGCCAGTTTCAGAGCAGAGCTCAAAAATGGTCTTGCAGCAGTTTAATTACTGTTTTCCATCAACCTCCAAAATTCATTAACAGCTCACTGAATATAGCCTATAGGTTGCACTCAGGCTGTTATGTGTTTTCCAGTAGAAACCACAAGATTTAATATCATCTGAAACACAAGTTTTGCCTAATTTTCCCCTTGAGATTGGACAGAATAATTGGCCAATTTATCACAAATATTGAAAGAACTGATTGACTAAAACAAATAAATCTGGCTCGCTGCTTCTTTCTAAAAGAGATGGGAAGGAATTCATTTTTTATATCATTGAAATCTGTATATAGGCAGACTGGAATTACCTTGTTGCTTTATGAAACCTGTGTAATTAATTTTTAGGCCTCTCACTTGAGGATAGAAGTTAATTTGTTGCTTGCTCATTCTGCCTATAAATGTAGTAAATCATCAAGCTAGCAGAAAAGCAAACCATTGGAAAATAGCAATTCTATTTTATTTCCTGGATTAGAGAGAACGTACTGTAAACATAATTAAATTGTTGTAAGTTTCAGGAGCTATTAATTATACAGATAGTAAAAATAACGCTGCTATCATCATAACCCGCAGGTGTACAGTGATTCATTTCTTGGATAACATTATACTTCCATTGGGTAGATCATCCGGGATCACTGTCCTGAAAACATTTTTTGATTGAATGACAAGGACTGTCAGCTTTTTTAAAAGATTTTATTTATTTGAAAGACAGAGTTACAGAAAGAGGTAGAGACAGAGAGAGAGGTCTTCCATCCGCTGGTTCACTCCTCAAATGGCCATAATGGCTGGAACTGTGCTGATCCGAAGCCAGGGACCAGGAACTTCTTCTGGGTCTCCCATGTGGGCTCAGGGGCCCAAGGACTTGGGCCATCTTCCACTGCTTTCCCAGGCCATAGCAGAAAGCTGGATTGAAAGTGGATCAGCCGAGACTCGAACTGGTGCCCATATAGGACGCCAACGCTTCAGGCCAGGGCTTAAACCCTCTACACCATAGTGCCGGCCCCAACTGTGAGTTTTATTAATGCCAGCATGAGCTTGTAGCATGTAAAGAATAATTCAATTCACTGTCTTCAAAACCCACACTTCTCAACTTAAGTGTATTTATACACATCTCAGTCATGAGATGCAGTAATATATAATAAGAAATTAATTGGGATAGCTTAAAGAGTTAAGCTTCTTCTTAGTCCTAAATTGAAGAAGTGGAAAAGTATAGTGTGAACTCTAAGTAATTGCTTCCTGATCCATTAAAACTGTATTCTAATGAATAAAATTAAAAACAAATGCACTTTAAAGAATTTCTATTGCATCAAACAATTCTTCAAAGCCCATAATGTGATGATAGCACATATACAAAATTTCATTAAATGTGTATTTAACAGGTATTCTCACATCTCAAAAAATGATGCTAAAATTCATATGGAAACAAACGCGATTACAAATAGCTCAGGCAATCTTAAATCACAAAAACAGTTGGAGGCATCACAATACCAGATGTCAAGATATATTACAGGGCAGTTATAATCAAAACAGCTTGGTACTGGCATAAAAATAGACCAATAGACCCGTAGACCAATGAAACAGAATAGAATTCCCATAAATTAATCTATACACCTACAACAAACTACTCTGACAAATGAGCTGAAATAACTCCTTGGAAAAAGGACAGTCTGTTCAACACATGATGTTAGGATAATTGTATCTCCACATGCAAACATATAAAACAAAAACCCTAACATTCACCTTATACAAAATCGACCCACAGTGGATCAAGGATCTAAATATATGACCCGATACCATTAAATTATAAGAGCAAAACATTATAGAAACACTGCAAGACATTGGCATGGGCATAGAATTATTGGATAAGACCCCAGGAGCACAGGCAATAAAAACAAAAATAGACAAAGCTGAAAAGCTTTTGTACTGAAAAAGAAACACTCAACAAAGTGAAGAAACAACCAACAGAATGGGAGAAAATATTTGCAAACTAAGCAGCTGTTAAATGATTAATATCAAGGATCTATAAAGAACTCAAGAAACTCAACAATAGCAAAACAAGAAATCCAGTTCAGAAATGTCAAAGGACATGAACAGACATTTTTCAAAAGATGAAATACAAATGACCAACAGACATACAAAAGCATCCTCAGGGTCACTAGCCATAAATAAAATGTAAATAAAAAATGAGCATGAGGTTTCATGTCACATCAGTTAGAATGGTTATCATCCAAAAATAAAAAAAAATAATAAATGCTGGCAAGGATGTGGAGAAAAAGTACTCTAATACGCTGCTAGTAGGAATGTAAACTAGTGTAGCCATTGTGGAAGACAGTGTGGAGATTTTTCAGAAAGCTGAAAATAGATCTAGCATATGATCCAGCTACCCCACTCCTTGGAATTTACCCAAACTAAATGAAATCAGCATATTAAAGATTTTTTTGTACCTTCATGTTTGTAACATTTCAATTCACAATAGCTAAAATATGGATGCAATCCAGATGTCCATTAACCGATGACTGGGTAAAGAAAATGTGGTGTATATACACTATGGAATGCTACTCAGCCCTCCCCAAAATGAAATCCTGTCTTCTTCAACAAAATAGATGCAACTGGAGATAATTAGGCTTAGTAAAATAAGTCAGTCAGTCCTTAAAAGACAAATATCACATTTTATCTAATATATATTAGTCTATATAGAACACAAAATAAGTAAAAGAACAAAACTGACATCTTATGGTTTGATTATTGCTTATAGCTTTTCTCTATATTCCTGTGGAACAGTGGTCTTTCTACTTTTTTCTTCTTGAACATTATGGATAGTGGTGCATTAAGCCTGTGATTATAAAGTGAACTGAAATGACATTTCAAAAATGAAAGGAAAAAAAAAAAAAGAAAGGAAGGAAGCAAGAGTGTTGAGGCAGGGAGAGAAGTAAGGTTGTCTTCTAAGAATTGTATCTCTGAAATATACAATATCTGTTCCCATAATAATAAAGACTAAAAAACATGTGTGAATTAAAAATTTTAAAAGAAATATATAGAATTGAGATAGTCAGTGCTGGTTAACTCCCCAAATGGCCGCAACAACCAGAGCTCAGCTGATCTGAAGCCAGGAGCCAAGAGCTTCTTCTGGGTCTTGCACGTGGGTGGAGGGACCCAAGGACTTGGGCCATCTTCTACTGCTTTCCCATGTCATAGCAGAGAGCTGGATTGGAAGTGTAGCAGCCGGAACTCAAACCAGTGCCCTTATGGGATGCTGGCACCACAGGTGGTGGCTTTACACTCTATAGCACAGCACTAGCCCCCATTTGCTATTCCTTATTTAAATACTTTCTTCAAATTATTCACAAGCACTTCCTATAAAGAAATAATACCCCCTAACGTATGACAAGGATAGACAGAGGTTAAGGTAGTGGAGATAAAGACAAAGATACCTTCCACACATTATTTCACTTCTCAAATAATCCCCAACAGCCAGAACTGGCCCAAAGCCAGGCAATAGGAATACAATCTTAGCCCCACTCATGGGTGGCAAGGACCCAACTACTTAAGTCATAACCTTCTGCCTCCTAGGGTGTGAATTAGCAGGAAGCTGAAATCAAAAGTGAGCTAGTACTCAAACCTAGGTACTCCTTTATGGAGTGCGGATTTCCCAAGTGGCATCTAAACCACTATCCCAAATGCACAACACTCTGTGACTATATTTACAACACAAAGATGATAGTGCTGTCCAGAGAATTGAAACTTTACAAGGAGAAACTCCTATTTGAAGGATGGAACCCCTATTTTGTAACCATTCTGTATTAAATAAAATTCATGGAAGGAAGAGATTGTGCAGAAATTCAATGGAGTTCCCAAAACAAGCAATCAGTGTGATACTCCTTTAAAAAAAAAAAGTATAAACCAATCTGTAGAGGCAACAGGTGGCCTGTGCTAACACATGTATCTAAATTTGAAAACAAAATCGCATGTTTGACATCCATTAGAGTCCTTTGGATGAAGGAGTGAGAGGGGACTTGGAACATCTGTCTGTGGCAGAAAGTCATCCATAGGATGGGAGCTGAATGTAAACCAGCTGAGACAAATAAACAGGATCAAGATGAAGACAGCACATTCTTTCTACAGAAAAATTTTACAACAGAGATTGAAATGTGTCTAGCTATCTTACCTCTCACCTTTACTTCATTTATTCAGTCTCCTTTATTCTTCAATCTTCTTTCTTTCTCAATACTAACCATTTTTCCCCTCTATTCCTTTACTAAATGTGCACTCAAGGACCTAGGCATATTCTAGGCGCCTGGTCTCCATTGCAGAACAAAAAAAAAAAGAAATGAGCAAATCCCTACATTTGGAGTTTCTGGTATAGTGAAGGAAAATAAACAGTAAAATAGCCATAATAAAATGCATTATTATTCTACATTAAACAATACAAGGAAATTTACAAAAAGATCAGATTTGCATTTAGGGGTGGTTTGCACTTCAAGAGTAGGCAGGACAGGCATCACTTTGAAGGTGCTGTTAGACTTATTTGCTTGAAGTAGGGGAGTTATTCGGTCATCTGTCATTCAGCAGAGTGGTCTAAGTTGAAGAAATAGGCAGTGCAAAGGCGCTAACGAGGAAGCAGGACTAGAATCTTCAAATAACAAGAATGCAAGAATGCTGAAATGACTAGATCTGACTAAAATCTGTAAGGAGAAGAAGAGAGATCACACAACATCAGGAAATAAAGGGTGGACAGTTCACCCAGAAATTACAGACTACTATAAGGACTCTAGTTTTTACTGTGAGAGAACCCGGGAGTTACTGGAAATATGTGAACATGCATGTGATGAAAAGTGTGTGTTAACTTTTAAGCCTGATTGATAGAAAATCTGAAAAATTGTTTAATAGGCCATATTTTTATCTTTCCCCTCTGAAAAACATCTTAGAGGCTGAAAACTATATCTTGCCTATGGATTATTGCTGAGAGTTTAAGATTAGAAGAATGCAACCACCCCAACTATATTAAACTACCTGGCATTTTCTACAGTATGCGCTGAAAGTTTACTTGTCTTTTGCTATCCTTTGAGCATTAAAGTCTTAAGAATATCACTAAGGCAACGAGCTTAAAAACAGTGGAAGGAACATGGAAGAATACAGTTTTCTGAAAACATTATGGAGATTCATTTTAAATGAGATGAAATTAGAAATTGCAGGTTGTCATTTCTTCTAGTATATTTCTTCTGCCATGTTCCCACAATGCTTTTCCATATGAACATTCCTGATTTTAGGGAAAGTTACACCTACAAATGATGGGGGACACGGGAAGATTTCATCAGATTGTTCTCTGATTGTTGATGCCTTCTACCTGCTGATACCTTCCCCACGAGTTTAGTTTCCCACTTGGAAAGATGAATCAGAAAAATTTAGCAGAGGACCCTTCAGTGCTTGCTCACCACCTTTTATTTCCTTTTGGAAGTCTCTGTAGGCTTGATTTTGTCCATAGAATATTAACTATCTGTTAACTGCTAAATCAGCTTGAGATATGAGACAACCTGTACCAATAAAACCCCAAGGAAAAATTACAGTCATACAGGCTGCTACCTGCAAAGTGGAAATTGAGTTCTGACCTCCCCTTGAAAATAAGACATTCAGGAGATTTTTCTGCATCTTAGGCTCTATGAGGTGCTACTTGAGTGGAAATAGCCTTGATTAGTAGAGAACGTTGGCCTCTTCCATAGTACTCGAGATAAATCTAGTCTCTAACGAAGTGAAAATATATTCTTCAATGTTCGTTGAATTTTCTAGTAGAAAATATAACTAAAATTACAAACTTCTGCAGCAAAAGAACTGTTCCTGGAAAAGATGATAAAATATTTATATATTAGCATCTTCCTTATCCTTGATATTTCTCAATATTCTCAAATGTAAATTGTAAGTATAACATGAATAGTTAGTAAATGTGATCTTTTTTTGGTAAGTTTAAATTATTTGCCCGTTACCATTTTCCTCCCTTAAACCTATCTGGAAAATTCAGATTTTAAGACCAATGAAAGGAAATACATATATAAAATAGTAGGAATGCAATTCCTGATCAGAAAAGGAAAGCGTATTAGTATTCAGACATGAAGCATGTCACATAAGTTTCTATACAATGGTTCCAAAGACTTTGTGTGTAATGCTCCTATGTTTTTCTGAAATACCATAAAATCTAATTTATTCTTTAAAAAACAAAGTCCATTTTGGTTTGGCTGCCATATTTATTAGAGAAATTATAATTAAGGCATATAGTATATTTCAAACTTCCTGAATTCTAAAGCTGACAAATACCAACATAAACATGGACATTGATTATTGTATTTTCCAGAAATTATCAGACACATTGATATTTTAGGCTCTTAACATTGTACACAACACAACAAAAACACTTGAAATATGTATTTATATCCAGGTTTTTCATGTATTTTAAATGCTATATTCTTTAATATTACCCCTTACGCTGTATAAATAAACATATATACATAAAAATCTAATGAATTTTTTACCTTTACACCACCATTTTCATTAGATTATCAAACATGATTAACACATTTGGTAAGCAGCTACTGTTTGGAGACTACAGAAGTTATATGGCAAGTAGTTGTTTTCAATAAATGCATTTTTTTTTACTTTTATTTAATGAATATAAATTTCCAGTGTACAGCTTATGGATTACAATGGCTTCCCCCTCCCATAACTTCCCTCCCACCCGCAACCTTCCCCTCTCCCGCTCCCTCTCCCCTTCCATTTGCATCAAGATTCATTTTCAATTCTCTTTATATACAGAAGATCAATTTAGTATAAAGATTTCAACAGTTTGCACCCACATAGAAACACAAAGTGAAACATACTGTTTGAGTACTAGTTATAGCATTAAATCACAATGTACAGCACATTAAGGACAGAGATCCCACATGAGGAGCAAGTGCACAGTGGCTCCTGTTGTTGACCCAACTAATTGACACTCTAGTTTATGGCGCCAGTAACCATCCTAGGCTGTCGTCATGAGTTGCCAAGGCTATGGAAGCCTTCCAAGTTTGCCGACTCTGATCATATTTAGACAAGGTCATAAAAGACAGAGTGAGGATAGTAACCAATGATCCTAAGAGTGGCATTTACCAGGTTTGAACAATTATACAGCATTAAGTGGGGAAGAGGACCATCAGTACACACATGTTGGGAGTAGAGCCATTGGTGGTAGAGTAGAGGTTATGATTACAAAGGAATGAGGCCCAAGTGCACTAGACAGGGCCTAGAACAAAGGACAGAGTCATTATTAGAGGAGCTAAGAAAGGTGCTGTCTAAGCTACAATTAAGTTTTCTGATTGAGAGGCAAATAGAACCTGATAGAAGGGGCTTGATAATAATCTGGTGGGCTTTAGGCCTTGTAAATTCAGAGGCCCAGACCTATCTATCTCTTCCCATGGGGTATATCCTAGGGGAGGTGTGAACCTCCTAGGGGAAGGCACTCTGTTGACTTTCATGACTTGGCTGGCCTGGGAGGAGAGCTGGCCAGGTAAAGGCAGGTGGCATCTCTAACAAGAAATTTACAGTTCTGCCTGCAATGTTGCTGACCCTACTTGACCATCCCCTCAGCTGCAGTGGTCACTTTGGAAGTTGGGCTGAGTGAAGGGCTTTTCAGCTTAGAGCCAATAAGATCTGTGGCTCTGACCTGGGCATCCTTCGACTCCAGGGCAGGTCCATTTCCAGTGATCCAACTCTTGGCAGAGCTGCCAGGGCTCTTCACAAGCTGACTTCTGCTGAAGCCCAGGCTTACCACATTGAAAGCCACTGCAGTGGACTGGCCTGTTGGGTCTCCTTGAGGGCAGATCACTGTACAGATCAGCCATTAATAGGCCTGCCACCCATTGCTTCTGATGCCGAGCTTTCTTTTCCTCCTAGTTTGTGTTAAAGCAGACCAGAGGATGCAAGTCAAGGGAGTGCCCATGTCCCATCTCTAATCTTCGTTGGCCTGAACTACAAGTCTATAGTCACAGGAATGTTCTGTAGTAGTTTTTCTAAGGTAGACAATGCCCATGAGGAAAATTATATTCTCACTTTAAAACTTTCTTTCCCTTTGGTCTGAAAGGGAGGTTTTTTCTACTTACTGTATACTTCGCTGATGGCAAAGTGAATCTAGCTATGAGATTATTATTTAAGTTCTTATTTTGGCTATGCTATTGCAGAAAAATGTTAGCCATCTCTTTTATAAGGTCTAAAGATTAAATTGTGCATCCTACAGATTCCTTCATAATAGAATTAGTTTCCTACCTTGAAGAGAATAGAGAAATGAAAGAACGAGTTGGGCTTAGAATAGAGAAATGAGGGAGCAAGTCCTAGATCGCTTGCTGACAATAGCAATATCACATGAATACTTAGCAAACCGTTTCAACCATTAGATAACAACTTAAGAAAACATTTCCCAGAAGGTCCAATGCCTTCTATAAATTTTAAGAATCATGTATTTGAAAACACCTCTTAAATATCTAACATGGTGTAGTTTGTTTAGCCAGTAAACTTAAGCACAACCATCTAAAATGTTTTTAGTTTCTTTCTACCAACAAGTCTAAAACATATGATACACAGATTCAGGTCACACAAATTAAAATGTATCTTTGATTGATTTTAGCAGCTTAAATTTATGGACAATCTTATCTATAAGCCATTTAAAATAAAACTCTTAATAAAATTTCCCCATGTGGACATACAATATGTACACACATATAATATAGCATAATAGACCAATATAGCAATTTTAATAATAGCTTTTAAAATCTTTAACTTTTTGTAGATTGCCAATTGATTTGAATTGCTTTTTCTTTTTAATAACCTCAGTTAACCATACTTTCTCTCAGTTGGTACTGTTAATACATTATTGGCTTCATCTGTTTACAGAGCCATCCCAAAGTACTGAATACAATAGAAGTGGCTGGGAAAAGTCCATAGGAACCTATAGGAGGACAGCTAAACACAGAACCAACAACGCTTTAGTTTTATGAGCAGCATATCATATATAACTGTGGATGACAGAAGACTTTAAGTCGCCATGTTTAAAATTATAAACTCATCAACCAACAAGAGGCACTTGCTTACTTCACAGTATTTTTGAAAGCACCTGTAGGATTTTACAAGTATTTAACCTTTTAAGCCTCTGGGGCTTTCTCATTAAGATAACTATCATGTCTAGTAACACAAGATCATTAGACTTTTTAATTCTCAAACATTTGTATTAATAGCATTTTCCATTATAGAAACTTAAAGTCTGGTACCACATCACATCTTGACAGTCCTTCTAATATACTCCAAATAGACTGATTAGTTGGTGTCTCTATAAGATAAGAGACATAGGTCCTTCGATTTTTTCAGTTGGGCCCAAACTGGAAAAACCAAAGTCCAGGATTTACTGGAAATTTTAGAGACCAGATTGTTTGAAACTTTGATTTTTTGAATGCCTGTCAAGAATGCCAAGAAGGCTCAAAATCCAAAATATCTGGTTGAAATAAGATTTCTTAAAATCATGACATAACATAGACCAAATTTGATCATTGTTACAAGATGATTATTCAAATTTTTGAAAAAAGCACATATTTAAATAACCCATAGCTCTTAATAAAAATGCAGCTGTTTTTGAACAATTAGAATTTAACAGACATCAAGAGAACATAATAGATTACTTTAACACATTGCTTTAACAGAGCATCAGAGTTTAATTCTATGTCAAAGAGAAATTGAGCTTCCTGTGATCTTTTGCTGTGAGGTTTCCTTCCTTTACCTTCTTTCATATTGGTGACCATGTTTCTGTGTTTCTGTGTGTAAGACATCTTTAAGCATCTTTTGCAGGGCTGGATGAGTGGCAACAAATTCTTTCAGTTTCTGTTTGCTATGAAAAGTTTTAATTTCACCTTCATTCACAAATGAGAGCTTTGCAGGATATAGTATTCTGGGCTGGCAGTTTTTTTCTCTTAGTACATGGGCTATGTCTCGCCATTCCCTTCTAGCTTGTAGGGTTTCTGATGAGAAGCCTGCTGTGAGTCTAATTGGAGATCCTCTAAGAGTGATCTGACGTTTCTCTCTTGCACCTTTTAGGATCTTTTCTTTATGTTTCACTGTGGTGAGTTTGATTACAACGTGTCGTGGTGAGGATCTCTTTTGGTCATGTTTATTAGGGGTTCTATAAGCTTCCTGTACTAAGATGCCTCTGTCCTTCTCCAAACCTGGGAAATTTTCTGCTAGTATCTCACTGAAAATGCCTTCTAATCCTTTCTCCCTCTCCATGCCTTCAGGAACTCCTAGAACCCAAATGTTGGGTTTTTTAATAGTATCCTGTAGATTCCTGACAGTATTTTTTAGATTTCTAATTTCTTCTTCTTTTCTTTGGTTTGCCTGTTTCCTTTCCTGTTCTCTGTCTTCTAAGTCTGATATTCTCTCTTCTGCTTCGCCCATTCTGTTTTTAAGGCTCTCTAATGTGTTTGTCATTTGATCTATTGAACTCTTCATTTCATTATGATTTCTAGTCACTATCAGAGTTTCTTGTTCCACTAGTTGTTTCATTTCATTTTGATTCCTCCTTAATATTTCACTTTCATGAGAGAGATTTTCTATCTTGTCCATGAAGGATTTCTGTAGTTCAAGAATTTGTTTTTGAGAACTTGTTAATGTTCTTATCAATTTTTTGAGATCCGCTTCTTGCATTTCTTCAATCTCATCATCTTCATAATCTTGAATTGGGGTGTATTTTTCATTTGGGGGCGTCATAGTTTCTTCCTTGTTCTTGTTAGCTTGGTTTTTGCGTTTGTTGTTTGGCATGTTGGAGATATTTGGTTTCTTCACTGTGGTGTTTTTTCTTGTTACACTATGGCTCTATATTAAGTGGACTGTCTGCTTTCAGTGGAGCCTTAGAGGCTTGAGATGAGTGTGGACTGAGAGCTGTGTTTGGTTCCTCAGGGTTGGGGGTGTGTCAAAGATGACACTCCCAGGTTAGGTGTGGTAAATCTTTCTTTTTTTGATTTAAAAGGGAAGTAATTCCGCACAGCTGAACGTAATTGGAGGTAGTTAGCAGGCAAATGATATACCCACAGGAGCCAGAGATTGGAAGCTCTTTCCCACGGACCACACAGGGAATCTCTGCTGCCCTCAGTGTGGGCTCCAATTCTCCTGCAATCTCCCACTGGGTTGCCAAGTTAGATGCTAATCTCCTGTTATTTCACCCCTCCCCACAGAGTCAGGTTTTTCTGCTAGGCTCAGGGCTGGTGCAGACCTGAGGTCGCCCTGCTTATGACGTATGTCCAAAATGGCGCCTGCTCTGTCTTGCTCGCCTTTGAGAGGTGAGCGGAGAGAGAGAAACTTGTGTCCGTATCAGTCACTTTTTTTATTTTTTTTCTCTCTCTTCTAGTTAGCCTGGTGAACTTTTCCCCACGGAGTTTCAAGCCTCGTTCCCTCTAGCCTCCTCTTTCCGCTTGCCTGCTGGTATCTCGGGCTATGGAGATTCGGCTCACCTCGCGTTCCAGCGCTGGTGCGTTGAGTCTGCCGCTGGTGTCCCGAACTTGGGCTCCCACGCTCTCCACGCAGGTCCACTGTGAATCACTAGTTCCGGAAGAGTTTCCTCTGCTGTTTCATCCCCTACTCTTCCTTGACCCTGTAGTATCTCCACTTATATTAAACTTTCTCTCCCCCCGGACTAAGTGTGCTCCCTGCCTATTCCGCCATCTTGCCGCCTATCCGGCTGCTCTGCTTCTGCATTTTAAAAAATCTTGTTTAGTCATGTTTGTCTTCATTGTTGAAGAAATTATTTCAAGATCTCCTGACCTGTGGAGAATATAAAATAATAAAAACTATTCTATAAGGCACTGTATAAATTAAAAAATTATCTCCTATGTTTTTATTGATAATTCAATTTAATCCTGAGGAGTATTCAAATCATTGAGAATATGAAATTCATTAATATTTCTGCAGCCTAATTCTCCCCAAAATCAAACACTTTTCCCCATATGTTTCCTTTCTTTATTGAAAGTTTAGTTTTGAAGCGCTTTTAAGCTTTCCTTAAATTGCCCATTCATTTCTTCAATCCTCTGTGATCTAATTTCCACCCTGAATGCTCCATTTATTTTTTTTTTAAGATTTATTTTATTTATCTGAAAGGTAAATTAGAGACAGACGGGGAGGGGGTTCTTCCATCTGCTGCTTGCTCCCCAAATGGCCAGAATGGCAGGAGCTAGGCAATTAAGAGCCAGGAACCAGGAGCTTCTTCCAGATCTTCCACATGGGTGCAGGGCCCAAGGACTTGGGCCATGCACTGCTGCTGGGACTTAACCGGCCCCCATACGGGCTGCTGGTGCTGCAGCAGCAGTTTAGCCAGGTGTGTCACAATGCCAGCTCCTGTTTTGCTTTTTATTAGATTCACTGGAGTCTTGATATTTTCGAAATCCAATAGGATATCTATGAGTTATTATCTGACCCTTTTGACATTATGGATTCTTTTATTGAAAAAATCTCTTCTCCTCCTACTTTGTTTTCCATGATAATATGCTTCTCATCTACCTGTTGCTCTTCTTTGCAGTCTCTTTGGGATGAGTCTTCCTCTCTGACATTTGTCTCCTCCTATTTATTTATTTGACTTTACAGGCTTACTGGCTTCAGGCACTGTTCATGTCTGCATGATTATAAAATGTCTATTTCTGACCTTCTCTCTAAGGTGTGCCACTGGTATTTCAATCTTGATTTTTTTTTTTAAGATCAAATTTAGTACTGCTGAATAACTTTCTAATTCTACCTGTTTCTGTATTCTTACCTTGTCCTTTATTCTGCATCATCTTTCTCCACACCCCTGAGTTTAATCTCTGCAGTGTTCAATATCTTATATTTATTTAAAATGTTTATTTATTTGATAGGCAGACAGAGAAAAAGAGACATACAGAGAGAGAGACAGAAAGAGAGAGGGAGAGAAAAGTCACTCATCTGCTGGTTACTCCCCATATGCGTACAACAACTGAATCTGAACCAAGCCCAAGCCAGGAGCCCAGAAGTCTTCCCTGGTCTCCAACATGAATGTCAGGAACACAAGAACACGGATCACCCTCTGCTATCTATCATCCACCAGCAGGAAGCTGAAGCAGAGGCAGAGCAGCTGCTGTTGGAATAGGCACCTCTATGTGGGATGTTTGTGTCCTAAGTGGTGGCTGAATAAGCTGTACCACAGTGTCTGCTCTGAAAACGTCAAAAAGACAGATCAACCTTGTCAGCTCCATCTATTCTCATTATGTTGATGATTCTACCACAAAGGCATCAAATTTCCATGTGTTACTCTGACATTTAAGTCATATGCAATGTTCTAATCTAACATGCCTTATTGTGACTCACTCTTTGTATACCTCACAGTTTTAGTCTTTTCATGATGATGTTTATTCCTCTGGAATATATTTACCACTCACTTTCCCTCGGAATATCAATTTAAAATAGGTGAGCTAATTAATATCATGAATTTAGAAAGGTGCCTGGTGCAAAACATGTACTTATTAAAAATGCCAGTAGCTGATATTTTTGGTATAGTGGTAGTCCTGATAACAGCAACAGTGTTCAGTGTCCACTTTGTCAGTAATTGCATTTGTCAAGCTCACTTACATCCCTAACACCTGTTCCTTCTTCCCTCCAATTGCAATTATTTGTTAGGTCCATCCTTTCTATAATTAGACAATTTCCATTGGCATTTGATTATAATAACATGGCATTTATAAATGATTTATATATGTATGTGTGTATATAGAGTGAGAGAATAAGATGTTTATATTTATATACTCATATACATTATTGCTAATTGTTTTTCTTCATAGATAAGATGTCATCTTCATAACACCATTACAAAGGAAGAGGTGATATGAACAAACCCTCTTGCTCTGAAACAGGTGCTGTGGCACAGCAGGGTGAGCCACTGCCTACATCACCAGCATCCCATTTGAATACTCTTTGGAGTCTCAGCTACCCAACTTCTGATTCAGCTCCCTTATAAATCGCCTTGGAAAGCAGTGGGGCCATGTGCTTGGGTCTCTTCACTCACGTCTGAGACCCAGATGAATCTCCTTGCTCCAAATTGTCCCTGCTTTGGCTACTGTGACCATTTGAACCAGCAGTTGGAAGATTCTCTCTCTCTCTCTCTCTCCCTCTCTCCCCCTGACTTTTTCTCTCTGTAACTCTGCCTTTCAAATAAATAAACACTTCTTTAAAAATAACTTTTGGAGCCGGTGCTCTGGCATAGCAGGTAAAGCCACTGCATCCCACATGGGCGCCGGTTGAAGTCCCGGCCACTCCACTTCTGATCTAGCTCTCTGTTATGGCCTGGGAAAGCAGTAGAAGATGGCCCAGGTCCTTGGACCCCTGCATCCACGCGGGAGACCTGGAAGAAGCTCCTGGCTCCTGGCTTCCAATCAGCTCCAGCCATTGCAGCCAATTAGGGAATGAACCAGTGGATGGAAGACCTCTCTCTATCTGCCTCTCCTTCTCTCTCTATGTAGCTCAGACTTTCAAATAAGTAAATAAATCTTTAAAAAATAACTTTTGCTCTTCTGGTTTGTTGATATTGCATTGGTTTTAAATAACAATATGTAAATATGAAGACACATTGGGCTACCTGTGCTTATAGTTAATTACATTTGCATGCTTAATACAATAGTTTGATTTCTAGTTGGATAAGCACAGAACTCTTTTAGGCCAGAGTGCTTTAAGCAAGCCCACCGTATGAAAATCTTTTTCTAATTGACTTGCAAGAAAGGAAGATTGGAAGAGAAAGGAAAAGAAAGAAAGAAAGAAAGAAAGAAAGAAAGAAAGAAAGAAAAAAAGAAAGAAAAGAGAGAGAGAGAGGAAGGAAGGAAGGAAGGAAGGAAGGAAGGAAGGAAGGAAGGAAGAGAGAAAAAGAAAGAAAGAAAAAGAGAGAGAAAGGAAGGTAGGTCTCTCTTAGTGTTTAAATAAGCTGTGGGTATAAAGAATCCTATGTTTGGATTTTCAAGTCAGATGAAGGGTGCAAAATAATATTTCTACATGAGCTTATTCTAAGTACTTTTGGAGTTAGAACAGGGAGAATTAGGGAAGAAAATTGTCCTTTGTTTGTATTGAATGAAAAGGACTTGCTTAGAATACTCAGATACCAATTATTCAAGGGCTAAAAGGCAAGACTCCAGAGAACATCTTTCTTCCTTCTAAAATGATGCAGATTAAATTCCAGAAGTGGATTCCACTGTCACATCTTAATGTCTTTCAGAACAAAAGACAAAATTGGCAGCAAATGAAAATGAAATACAATCCAGCTTTGCATAATTAAGGGTAGATACTATAATTAGTGGAGAATGTTCAATTTAAAATTAGTGATGAAAGCAATGAGGATATACAGATAATCTAACACCAAGCAAATGTTCATAAAATGAAAGATACAAAAGAGCAGAGGTATTACTCTACAGAAGAGATCAGCGTACATAGAAATGAGGACCTCCCATGTAAGATTAATATTCATTAACCACATTAATAATTAACACTTCCCACAGCAAGCATTCTATGTTATGCATATTACCTCCCTGAATTTATAATAACCAATAATGCAGGTACTATAATGATGTGCATGCTGGTCTTAGTTATACAAATAATTCATTCAGTAAAACTTGGCTCCACTTTACCTGGGGACCGAAATCTCTGCTGAACCGAAGGACAGAAATAGGTTTAAAACATCATGTGCATAACAGATTTTTTTTAAACTTTTATTTAATGAATATAAATTTCCAAAGTATAGCTTATGGATTACAATGCCTTCCCCCCTCCCATAACTTCCCTCCCACCCGCAACCCTCCCCTCTCCCGCTCCCTCTCCCCTTCCATTCACATCAAGATTCATTTTCAATTCTATTTATATACAGAAGATCAGTTTAGTATATATTATGTAAAGATTTCACTAGTTTGCCCCACATAGCAACACAAAGTGAAAAAATACTGTTGGAGTACTAGTTATAGCATTAAATAACAGTGTACAGCACATTAAAGACAGAGATCCTACATGATATTTTTTAAAAATTAATTAATTTTCTATGCCATTTCCAATTTTTCATTTCCAATTATCTTTATATACATATTTTTAAAAAATATTTACTTATTTATTTTAAAATCAGAATTACAGAGAGAGAGAGAGGTAGGGGGAGACTGAGAGAAATCTTTCATCTGCTGCTGGTTCACTCCCCAAATGGCTGCAATGGCCAGAGCTGCGCCGGTCTGAAAACAGGAGTCAGGAGCTTCTTTCAGGTCTCCTTCACGGATACAGGAGCCCAAGGCTTTGGGTCGTCTCCTGCTGCTTTCTCAATGCTTTCACTGCATTAGCAGGGAGCTGGATGGGCAGTGGAGCAGCCAGGTCTGGAACTGGTGCGCATATTGGATGCCGGTGTCACAGGCAGCAGCTTACCCACTATACCACAGCACAGGCCCCAACAACATTCTTACAAATAATTTTTATCAATTGCTTTGATTTCAGTTCTTCTGACATGTAAACATCTTTAAAGTAATTAATCTGTTACCCTAATTGCCCACAAAGATTGCATTCTTTTAGAAGTTCACTTTAGATATTAGAAAAATTCAAAGTTGCATTATTACCAACATAGGTAAATTTCCCTTTGTCTTTACTATCAATGTCACTGATCTTGTTTTTCACAAATAATCATTTCAAACGTTGCATTATACTTTTATATTCATTACCTGAGTAATTTGTGTGTAGTTATAAAATTTTATGTGCTTATCTATGTATTTCCATTATTTAAAAATGTATTTGAAAGGCACAATTACAGGCAGAGAGAATGTGAGAGAGAGAGAGAGGAGGAGAGACAGAAAGAGATCTTCTATCTGTTCGAGTGGCTGGGGCTGGGCCACACCGAAGCCCAGAGCCAGAGCCTCTTCATGTTCTCCCACCTCAGGGCAGGGACCCTTTAATTGGGCTGTCCTCTGCTGCTTTTCCCAGGCACGTTAGCCAAGGACCGGGGACTGGAACGGCCACATATAGGGATGCTGGGGCCGCAGGTGGTGACTTTTCCTGCTATGCCACAATGCTGGCCCCTATGTGTTATTTTTATATTACTACCCTAACAAAGTGCTACAACATAAGTGGCTTAAAAAAAAAAAAAAGCACACATGTACTAGCCAGTGATTGTTTACATCAGAACTCTGGTATAGTATTACTGGACGCAACTCAATGTGTCTGCCTGATTATGTTCCACCTCAAAGACCTTAAAGAGGAAGCCACTGACTCATTGTCAGCTTCCAGACGCTGCCCCGGTTCCTTGGCTCATGGTCCCCTTCTTCCACATTCAAACCAGAGGTATTGCATCTCTTTGCCTCTTCTGCCATAGTCGCACCTGCCTTTTAAAACCATCTGGGAAATGTCCTCCACTTTGAAGGGTTCATGTGATTAGATTTGACTCATCTGGGCAATCAGGGATAATCTCTCCTTCCCAAACTTTATAACTTAATTTCATCTGCAGAATCCACCTTGCCATATCGGGTACATTATTCTCAGCTTCCAGAGATTAGAAAGTGAACATCATACGGAAGCCGTATTCTTATCTTCCGCACACACATACGTTTATCGAAAAATTAGATGACAGGAAGTATCATCTCAGGTCTTCTAGCTCCTATTTTTTTTTTTCCCATGAAATGCAAGTCACTTTCATCTGCTCAGAAGCACTGTAGGTGGAGCAGTCCCGAGGGACATCAGCATCTGTGTGAATGTGTATCCTGGAGGTAAAGGGCGTGCAGTTGGGATGGTGATGAAAAATATAGCTTGGTATTCTTGTTAGAGTAAGAAGAAGAAAAGAAATGTGGACAAGAGAGTAGGGATGCTTACCACATTCATTTGGCTAGGGCTGTTATGATTTGAAAAAGCATGGTGTTCTCAAAGCATGCCTTTCCATTTTTCGAAAGCCACTTGAGCAATAGGAGGCAAGTCCAGTGGGAAAGCTCAGGAGATTCTTGATGAGTACTGCTGAGGCTTTATAAGGGTGGAGCTCGAGCAGAGAGTAAGCCTCTCCATAAAAGCCATGTGCAAATTACTATTTTTTTGAGTAAGCTTTTATGCTTTTCTTAGAAAAAATGAAAATCTTGTTTATAGACAGTAAATTTTTTTTTTTTTGGTTTCTGGAAAAATATTATTTACTTTAACAGGGTTTTCCTTAAATTGTACCATATCTTAAAATAAGGTTTTTCTTTAAATTAAGGAACTTTATCATTATGATTATTAAATGCTAAGCTAAAGATTTTACTACAATTCCATTCGCTGATTTATACTAGTTTTAAAAAATAAAATATTTCAACATATCTTGTATCACAAATAAATGTGGCATGTCTTTTTGCATTATTTTGTTTACTGTGATTCTGACTTATCTCTGGAAGCTATTTGTTATGATAATATTTTAAAGTTAATAACTGAAGAAATACCCATGAGACATTGTATTTAAATAACTTTCAAGGATATAGATTATTTTCCTTGACAGATACAGATACTAGAACAATGAAAGACCAGTTTTTTTTTTTTTTTTTGACAGGCAGAGTGGACAGCGAGAGAGAGAGAGACAGAGAGAAAGGTCTTCCTTTGCCGTTGGTTCACCCTCCAATGGCCGCCGCAGCTGGTGCACCGCGCTGATCCGAAGGCAGGAGCCAGGTGCTTCTCCTGGTCTCCCATAGGGTGCAGGGCCCAAGCACTTGGGCCATCCTCCACTGCACTCCCTGGCCACAGCAGAGAGCTCTCCTGGAAGAGGGGCAACCGGGACAGAATCCGGCGCCCCGACCGGGACTAGAACCCGGTGTGCCGGCGCCGCAAGGTAGAGGATTAGCCTAGTGAGGCGCAGCGCCGGCTGAAAGACCAGTTTTTAAAGATTACAAATCTCCAAGAAAAATGACTAAATCTGTTGTCATTAAATTTTTATCTGTGAAGTTAGTGTTTAATTTAACTTTCCAGATCAGAAGTGATGTACTGTGTTGCATGTAAGACATTTTTCAATGATATCAATTCTTTAACTTTTAGAGTTGTTTACTTAGGTTTTGCTTCAAATTCTATGTTCTTATATTACAGTGCATTCTATTTTGAGAAATCATATGAGTTTGTCTCTAATCTGCTAGAATACTTGAAACATAACATTCGTTGCATAAATAGAAGATTTCTAAGTTGAAAGTGAGAGCCAAGCTTAAGCTGGTTCGTGGGAATTTCATGCTGTTGAGGGAGAATAAACAATTATAGTAGATCATTTCAAATCACATCAATCACATTTTTTGATCCAAATTTACCTGCACTGAGTGTCTTCAGGTTACTCTACAGTTAGATTTGGATTCTCTAGCTAGTCTAGCTTGGCAGTGTGTGCAAGAGAGGAGCATATTGTGTAGTGAGAGAAAAAATTTAGTATGATGAGATATGTTTCCTATTTAAACTGCTTGATACATAAAAGTTTTGTCAGTTTGACATTAGCTACTTGTCCTATTTTTTCTTTTAATACTATCTTTTTCAAACTTCTGAAGTACATTTTGCTAAGTAATCCAGATGGAACATTGGCAGACTTTGCTCCTGGATCGGAAACAGGAAAATTTCCAAATTTCTTTGCTCCTTGTAGTCCTAAATTTTAAACATATTGTATAATTCTGTTATTGCCCACAACTGCCCTATTATTACTAATTGTTTATTCATTTTCTGAAATACCCAATCCCATAATGGAGATATGTCTGTGCAAGGTAGAATAGTAGATATTTAAAAAGCAAAAGAAAATCTTCCAAATGCTGAATAATTATCACTCTTTCGCTCAACCCATCAGAAGAGGATACCTCATTTTGGTATAAAAATATACACTACAGGCACGGTACATATGTACTTGATGGACATAGAAAAAATAAAGTGGGCCGGCACCACGGCTCACTAAGCTAATCCTCTGCCTGTGGCGCTGGCACCCTGGGTTCTAGTTGAGGAGCCGGATTCTGTCCCGGTTGCTCCTCTACCAATTCAGCTCTCTGCTGTGGCCTGAGGATAGCCCAGGTGCTTGGGCCCTGCACACGCATGGGGGACCAGGAAGAAGCACCTGGCTCCTGGCTTCAGATCGGTGCAGGGCAATTTGGGGGGGGGGGTGAACCAACAGAAGGAAGACCTCTCTCTCTGTCTTTCTCACTGTCTAACTCTGCCTGTCCAAAAAAAAAAAAAAAAAAAAAAAAAGAAAAGGAAAGTGAATATTTTTCTTTTTAAATATTCATAATGAAACAACATCCAGTTTGAATAAGTATCTGGAGAACAATGCATATGGAGCAGGCACTTGGCTCAGTGTTAGGGACACTGCTTATGACGCCTGCATCTCTTTTCAGAGTCTCCATCTGAGTCCTGGCTCCACACCTGATTCCAGCTTCTGGTAATGCTCACCCTGGGAATAGCAGCTGGTGATTCAGCGACTGAAGCTAGGAGCTAGGAACTCCATCCAGGATACATGGCAGAGCCCCAGGTACTAGGGCCGTCTTTTGTTGCCCTACGTGTATTAGTAGGTGCATTGTAGGAAGTTCGATCAGAAGTGGAGCAGCATTATCTGGAACAGACACTAGATAATGGATGCTAGCTTCACAAGCAGTGTCTTAATACGTTGTGCCACACCACTGCCCCTCCATGAAGTTTTTGGAGACTCTTTATTTATCAAAATGTACATGAAAAGGACAAATTCCTAAACATAGAGATAACTCATCAGAACTGAAACAAGGTGAAGGAGAAAAGTTGAAGTGTCTCACAAGTAGTAAATGTATTTAATCTATGATTAAAAAAACTGCAATTAGATCCACACCCAACTAACTTGCAGCATCTTATTTAGTAAAGGCATGAATTAATCCTTACAAAATATTTTAGAGTTTCAAAGGAGTATTCATGTCATGATTTATTTAACAAAGCTATCAATAGCTTGATATCAAAGTACTAAAAAGATATTGTAAAAAGGGGAATTAATCACAAATACATTATCAAAGATGGTAAACAGCATATTAGAAAAATAGATTCAGGATCTACTGGAACAGAATCACCTCTTTTCGATAATAAAATTTAGTGACAGAAAGTTAGTCACATTAAATTTGCTAACCAACAGCACCAAACATTTCCAGAACTAAATATCACACTTAATGGTAAAGATATATACACTATCCATTTAAAATTACAGAATAAGGAGCAAATGATTACTTCTAGTACTCCAAATTTACAGGTCGTGGAGACTACATTATGTTGCAACAGACGGTAATTATCAAAGATAGCTGAAATGATATCTGGGAAAGAGTACTACCCATTCCACATGCTCTTGTAGCATCAAGGTGTAGACCTCTGCTCTCTCTCTTCATTTTGATGGGAGTTTTAAGTTACCATATCTAATAGGATAAGGCAAAGTGATGTTTGGAAATCCAAAGGCTACGTTATAAAATGCCATGGCTTTATTCTTTTTTTTTTTTTTTTTGTATGTGTACTCTTGCATCACAGCCAAAATGCCAGGAATACTTTAATAGGCAATGGGGAAAATCAGATGGAATCAACTGTGGCTCCATCTGAGCTTGTAGCTGAAAGCCAACTCCAAATTGCCGTGCATGCAAATGAGGTAACTTAAAAGTAGATCCTAGGCCAGCGCCGTGGCTTAACAGACTAATCCTCTGCCTTGCGGCGCCGGCACACTGGGTTCTAGTCCTGGTCGGGGTGCTGGATTCTATCCTGGTTACCCCTCTTCCAGGCCATCTCTCTGCTATGGCACGGGAAAGCAGTGGAGGATGGCACAAGTCCTTGGGCCCTGCACCCGCACCTGCATGGGAGACCAGGAGAAGCACCTGGCTCCTGGCTTTGGATCAGCACAATGCGCCGGATCAGCACAATGGAGGGTGAACCAATGGCAAAAGGAAGACCTTTCTCTCTGTCTCTCTCTCTCACTATCCACTCTGCCTGTAAAAAAAAAAAAAAAAAAAAAAAAAAAAAAAAAAAAAAAAAAAAAAAAAAGTAGATCCTTCAGTCTGGGATCTAACTACAGCAGCTTGATGTAGATGGATAAAAGAAAAGCCATACCAGTTGAGCTCTGCTCAAATTCATGACTTCTGGGATAAAATATAATAGTCTCTTAATCTGTTAATTTTGTTTTTAGCTTTGTATTCAGCAATGGATACCTAATATTAGAATGACTACAAATCAAAAATATTAAAGAGGGAGAAAACAATTGTCATGAACCACATAATTGATTATGTGCAAAGCAGTGGAAAAATCTCTAGAATTACTAAAAAATAGTTAGTGACATTGCTGGATACAAGTGTCTTATAAAATCAATATTCTTTTTGTATATGAGTGGATTTTTTAAAGCTCATGAAATAATATAATTAAAAGATGAGCTTATTTTAGTGCAAATATTTTGAAAATCCATGCATATTCTGTTCATAATAATTTCCATGGCCTTTTTCATGACCACTCATGCTAGCTACAAAGTATCTGAAAAATGAAGTAGTAATATTTAAATTACTATAAAGCCTAAAATAAATTTTATTAGAATATATAAAATATGTATACATTTTTAAAAGATTGGTAAGATTTCCACTAAGGAAGCTATATGATATGTTGAGACAATACTAAAAAATCAAAAATATACAATATTTATGGATAGTAGGAAATAATTATCTTAAGATATTAACTTTATGCATAGTGGTTTGAAATTATGTGAAATAAAATCATATAAAAAAACTCACTCTCTCCTTTCTCTATAGCTCTCTGCATGTGAATTTCCCATCTTAGTCTACCTATTCTAACTATACATGGAAATCCAGGGGACCAATGACTTTATTCTTGAAGAAGAAAAGTTACAAGGATGTATTATGCATTTCTTACATGCCTTTCTCCTTCCTAGTTAGGGCGCTTGGTCATTTTATTCCTATCCACCACTGCAGTTGAATAACTCAGCTCTCCCTTTCCCCTGGCTCCATCTTAGAGATTGGCTTACACATGTAAAATCCTACACTACCTCACCTCATGACAAATGTCATGCTCGCCATCTTTGACCAGAGATTCATTTTTTCTCTTGAGGCTTGAGAAACACCTGGATCAGGTCACCGGCAATGCAAATGACACATAGAAAAGGGAAAGGTTATCTCTCTCAGGTACAATGCTTTGGTCAATAATAATGAATGCTGGCAAATAGCTTCTTCTCTCATCCTACACAAATTGGTTTGAAGTATAGCAGCTCATAGGATTCTGTGAAGGTGGGCTCTGACTGATCAAACTATCGGTTGCCCTCAATATCAGATGATGATCAATTGCATGATAACCTCTTCAACTTTGTTTTCTTTTTGATTTTCTGCCTTACTTTATTTTCCCACACTCTTGCTTCCATGGGTTAGAACTCTTTAAAAAGTTTTAACAAACATTTTAGATATATTCCAATCTACATATAATAGACATTTTATTTTTAAGTTTATTATTTATTCATTTATTTGAAAGGAAGAGATAATGAGAGACAGAGATATATACAGAAGAGAGTTCTCACTCACTGGTTCACTCCCTTGCGTGCTGGCAAAACAGGGGCTAGGCCAGCACAAAGCCAGGAGCTAGAAACTTGATTTGGGTCTCCACATAGGTGGCAGAGGCCCAATACTTTGGCAGTTACCTGCTGGGGTTAGCAGGCAGCTAGAATAAGGAGGAGAACCAGGACTCAATCCCAAGCACACGGTTATGGAATGTGCCATCCCATGTGTTTTAACTGCTGTTCCAAATGGCCACCCTTGCACTTTGTATTAAACAAAAATGGACTCAGGGATAACTCTATCTTTTCAATTAATAATGTTGGGAGAAATGGATATCCAACTGAGGACAATGCAATTTGGCACCTACATTGTTCTTGAAAAACTTTTTATTTAAATGTGAAGGCAATATATAATATGGAAAATATCTCTATGAATGTAATATAGATGATAGAAAATAATTTTAGTAGTGTTCAAAAAGTTCATGAAAATGCATATTATGAGAAACTGTGGGCTTCAACATTTTTGAACCAAATAAATTAACAATTTATTTTTAAAATATTTATTATTTTTGAGCTGATGCCGTAGGCTAGTCCTCTGCCTGTGGTGCCAGCATTCTATATGGGTGCCACTTCATATCCCAGCTGCTCCTCTTTCTATCCATCTCTCTGCTTATGGCCTGGGAAGGCAGTGGAGATGGTCCAAGGGTAAAGCTGCAACCTGCAGTGCCAGCATCTGTATGGGCTCCAGTTCAAGTCCTGGCTGCTCCACTTCTGATCCAGCTCTCCGCTATGGCCTAGGAAGACACTAGAAGTCAGCCCACCTGCACTTGCGTGGGAGATCCAAAAGAAGCTCCTGATTCCTGCCTTTTCATCGGCGCAGCTCCGGCATTTGCAGCCATTTGGGCAGTGAACCAGTGGATGGCAGACCTCTCTCTCTCTGCCTCTGCCTCTCAAATATATAAATAAATTTTAAAGAAAAAAATATGATGGTCCAAGTACAGCTCCCAAGTACAGAGGGAGATCCAGAGGACGCTCCTGGCACCTGGCTTCAGATTGACACAGCTCCAGTCATTGTAGCCATTTGGGAAGTAAACCAGCAGATAGAAGACCTTTCTCTCTGTCTCTCCCTCTCTCTGTGAATCTATTTCTCAAGTAAATAAATAAATCTTTAAAAATATATATTATTTTTCTCATAATTTTTGAGATACATTTTCATTTGCATTATAGTCAAAGCATAATACATTACCAAATAAAGAGTTCAACAAATAAAAAATAAAAAGTAAATAAGAGCTTAGTTGAACAGGGCTATAAAAAAACAATAAAAGGGAAGGATATTCAACTCCACTCATGTAAATTTTAAAAGTCACAGGTCCTTTAAAACTACAGGAGTATATGATTCTTGGCTTTTAAAATATTTATTGTATTTATTTGAAGGGCAGTGTTACAGAGAGAGAGAGACAGAGACAGAGAGAGAGAGATTTCATTTGCTGATTCATGTCCCAAATGGCCTGGGGCTAGACCAAGCTGAAGTCAAGAGCCAGGAGCCTCATCTGGATCTCCCATGTGGGTAGCAGGCGCACAGAGACTCATGCCATCTTTGGCTGCTTTCCCAGACACATTAGCAGGAAGCTGGATTAGAAGTGGAGCAGCCAGGACTCAAACCAGTGCCCATATTGGATGCTGGAGTTTCAGGCAGCAGCTTAACATGTTACACCACAATGCTGGCCTTAATTCTTAACAATTTTTTTAACAGAGATTTGAAACAAAGATTGACAAAACACTGTATTTGCTGTAAAACTGCTATACGCAGGCCTTTATTTCTCTCTTTCTCCCTTTCTCCCTCCTTCCTCTTTCTCTTTCTCCCTCTTCCTCCCTCCCTCCCTCCCTCCCTCCCTCTCTCTCTCTCTCTCCTTCCTTCCTTCCTTCCTCCCTCCCTCCCTCCCTCCCTCTCTCTCTCTCCTCCCTCCCTCCCTCCCTCTCTTCCTTCCTTCCTTCCTCTCTTCCTTCCTTCCTTCCTTCTTATTAACTCCAACATATAAGGAAGAACATGTGGTATTTTCTCTCTGTGTCTGGCTTACTTCATTCAATATGTTGTGCTCCAATTGCAACCATTTTGATGACAATTCTAGAATTTCATTCTCTTTATAGCTGATACTATTCCATTGTACTTGTATGCTATATTTCTTTATTACTACATCACAGAGCCAGCCCCCCAGATATGCTTTCTATGTGTTCTTTCTATATGTTACATGATGGCTGTGCTGCTGGTTGAGTCCAGATCCCTGCATACCCTTGGGATTAGTAGTTATACTCCAAGTACTTGAGTCCCTGCCACCCTTTTGGGAGTATGGCTCCTGGGTTCAGCCTGGGCCAATTTTGACTCCTGCAAGAACTTGGCTACGAAACCAGTAATAGACAATCTATCTTTGTCTCTTTCTCTCCATCTCTGTATTGCTGCCTGTCAAATACATAAATGAAATAAATGATAAACACATAGAATAAAATACATAAAATAAACAAATTATAAAAATACATAAATGAAAAATTTAGAAAAGAAATTTAGTGTAATAGATTATATTGATGGTTATTAGCTTTGGGTTGTACTCTTTAAGAGTTATGAAAACACTATTATATGTTTTGAAAAGAATCTGTCTTAATGCGGTTACTATATTCTTATTTTATTATTTTATTTTGTCGATTAAATTGGAATATTTCAAGGCCCATGTGGCACAACCAAGCAAGCAGTGATTTTGATATCATGTAACATGGGTACAAATCCCTGATCAGCAAAGTGTTCTACTTTTTATTATTGTTTTAAGTTAATTGATTTATTTCTTGAAAAGACATTTGACTCAATCATTTTAGTATTTTTCACTTCAGGGAACACTATGTACATCAGTCATATGAAATCCCACTTTTACTTTAGTTACTAATATATTTCCATATCTTCCCTGTTCCATGTCTCTCACTCACACCTACCCCACCCCTCAGAGATAACAATTTTAGGCTGCTTGATATGTACTCTTGTGATTCCACATAGATTTTAAAATGTATATTTTTGGTGCCAGCACTGTGGCAAGCTGGTATAGCCACTACCTTCAGTGCCAGCACCCCATATGGGCATTTTCAAGTCCCAGCTGCTCCACTTCGGATCCAGCTCTCTGCTGTGGCCTGTGAAGTAAGTGGAGGGTGACCCAAGTCCTTGGGCTCCTGCACCCACATGGGAGACCAGGAGGAGGCTCGCTGTTGCGACCAGTTGAGGAATGAACCAGCAGATGGAAGACCTCTTTCTCTCTCTGCCTCTCCTTCTTCTTCTCTAGAACTCTGACTTTCAAAGAAATGAATAAAGTCTTTAAAAAAATGCATGTTTTTGCGAACACATTTATTTTGAATTTATATCAATTGATGCCTAATTAGACAAATAGTGCTCTCCTGTAGATTTCACTTTGGCTCCAATATTTTCACTCAAAATTATTTTTCAGGACTTATACAGCTTCCTGTGAACACCTAATTTGCTATTTCTCTTTTCTATAGAGAACATCTATTCCATTATATTCATGCATTAGAAATTTAGATTGCTTCTAGTAATATGATTCAGTCAATGCTGCACTGAATATCTACATACATTTCTGGGTGTATAATGAGAATTCTTTGGAATATTAACTCAGAAGTTGTTGGGTCACATGATATATATCAATTTAATTTGATGCACTGTGAAATGAATCTAAAATTTATGTATATTCTAACTTTTCCACAATAGCATACAATGAACTCAATATTCTCACGTTTCCACCAATATTTACATTAATAGAGCAAATATTGTATTTTGGTACAATATATTGTAATCAATTCAGTAGAAATTGGCTCCTTGTAGTCAAATAATCAACATTTGAATATTGTAAACAAGTAGTCAATATGATGGAAAAGCCTGCGTTTTTTATTCAATACCCTAAACTATATCCTTTAGAATGCAAATGTTATGGGTAAATTCATTACCACAGAAAGCAGTTTAGCAATTTCTTATACTAAGAAGTATCCCCGATGTCTCCTCATCAAATGTAATATACCTTAGGCTACCAAAGCCCACAATTTAAGCATAATCTCTTGTTACATATTGCTTAGGGATTAATCTTTCATTTGTAAGCATAAGAATACAATATGCATATTGGTTTTAACAATTTGCAAAATGATTCTTTCACTGTGGAAAGTCCAGAGATAGGATGAAGTTCAGGCAGCTTCACCTAATGAAGTCTGCTATTCTCAAAAGCTTATTTTCCTTTTGCTTTGCTTTACACTTAATGAAGTGGTATTTTAATTGTGGATTATTCTTAAAGTCACTAAATGGGTTCTAGAAAATTCTGGCCTGCAAACATCCTGTTTCACATCACATAAAAGCAGAGAAAACATCTCACAGAAACACATGGAAGAAGACTGAATCAATTCCTTTGCAGAGCAACATATATTTTGTGTATCTCACTTGTTTTCATTGGACTCTTTACATCACATTAAATCAAACAGCATGGTTTTAATTCTGAAGCTAATACTGGATTCTGCTTCTGTGTAAGGTGAAATATGTGTATTTCTGTGACTGTGAAATACACAAATTGATAGATTAAAAAATAAGGAAGGAAATGAATGTTGGACAACAAAAAGGTATAACTATATATAACTATAAACACAGTGTAGCTCAGGGTAATAACAAATATTTTATCTATAGAAAAATTCTATTTGATAAAAGTTAGTTTTTTTAAGAATTTGAGAATAAAAAAAGAGAGAAATAAATGTTAGAGAAATGTTGGATAATAAAGTTATCATTTTGCTCCCTATCACTTTATTTTTATGTGTAAATACTCTTATAATGTCACAGATTTTGTGAGAATGGAGTAGTCAAAAGATAGTTTCTGAGGCCAGAGTGTTGTTTAGGACGTCTGCCATTCTATGAGTCTGCTGTGTATCCCACTTCCCATGTTGGATCTTTCTCTCCCTTTTTGATTCTATCAGTTAGTATTAGCAGACACTAGTCTTGTTTGTGTGATCCCTTTGACTCTTAGACCTAACAGAGCCATCAATTGTGAACTGAAATTGATCACTTGGACTAGTGAGATGGCATTCGGATCTGGCTGAAGAGCCCATGAGAATATTGTAGGCATGGAAAGCCAAGATACCATGGGAAAAAAAAAAAGAAGAAGACCTAAATGAAAGATCTCTGTGAGTGAGATCCCAGTGGAAAGAATGGGGCCATCAAAGAAGGAGGTACCTTTCTCTGAAGGGAGGAGAGAACTTCCACTTTGACTATGACCCTATCGGAATAAGATCAAAGTCAGCGAACTCTAAAGGCTTCCATAGCCCTGGCAACTCATGACTAGAGCCTAGGGAGATTACTGACACCATGAACAAGAGTGTCAAATTGTTAAGTCAGCAACAGGAGTCACTGTGTACTTACACCCCATGTGGGATCTGTCCTTAATGTGTTGTCTAATGTGCAGTGATGCTATAACTAGTACTGAAACAGTATTTTTACACTTTGTGTTTCTGCATGGGTACAAACTGATGAGATCTTTACTAATTATATACTGAATCGATCTTCTGTTTATAAAGATAATTGGAAATGAAAAAAAAAAACAACCTGGTGTTAAATTGGAAATGGCATAGAAAATTAATTAATTTTTTTTTAAAAAAATATTATGTAGGATCTCTGTCTTTAATGTGCTGCACACTCTTATTTAATGCTATAACTAGTACTCCAACAGTATTTTTTTTCACTTTGTGTTGCTATGTTGGGGCAAACTGGTGAAATCATTACCTAATATATACTAAACTGATCTTCTGTATATAAAGAGAATTGAAAATGAATCATGATGTGATTGGAAGGGGAGAGGGAGCGGAAAAGGGGAGGTTTGTGGGTGGGAGGGAAGTTTTGGGAAGGGAAAGCCATTGTAACCCATAAGCTGTACTTTGGAAATTTATATTCATTAAATAAAAGTTTAATAAAAAAAACATAGTTTCATACCTTCACAAAATGAATGAAGCATTTGTTATTCTTCAACATATTTTTAATTGCATACAATATTTCATGATCCTTTACCATGCCATTGCAGACATAATTATGCAGAACGCATAATTATATTTTATTGTTGAGGGATTAAATTATATTTTTTGGGCAGGAGCAATAAATAAACTAGATGTTCAAAAAGCAAAAGTGGGTGCCCAAGTTGTGGCATAGCAAGTTAAGCTGCTGCCTGCAGTGCAAGCATCTCATGTGTACAGGTTTGAGTCTCAACGCTCCACTTCTGATTCAGCTCGCTGTGAATGCACCTGGGGAAGTGGCGGAAGATGGCCTTAGTATTTGGGCCCCGGGTACCCAAGTGGGAGATGTGGATGAAGCCCCTGGCTTTTTCTTTGGTTTGGCCCAGTCCTGGCAGTTGGAAACATTTGGGGAGTGAACAGGTGATGGAAGATCTCTCTCTGTACCTCCTACTCTCTCTATAACTCAGCCTTACAAACAAAAACATAAATATCCATACATTAAAAAAAATTTGAACTGTATGAGTAGCTAAAAAGAAGGAGAACCTGTTCTAATGTTCAAGAAACCAGTAACTCCTCAAATCACAACATACTCCCATCAATTCTCTTAGCTTAATTTTATTTACAAGAGTTGATCTGGAAGCTGCATTATGCTTAATGTATGTCACTTCTGTCTGGGTGCCCCTATCTTTCCCAGCAGAGAAAATTTGTTTCTCTTTCTCTTTTGTCTTTAAACATCACACAAGTGATTTTCAATATGGATTCTAGATGGAAACTCTCTTTATAATTAAAAGTTGACTCAATCAGGAACAGATGAGAATCACTAGAGAGTAACCAATATAGTACTGCAAAAAGTAATAACGTTGTGATAATTTATCCAGTTATTCTACTATGTGTGGACACTAAGATTATCTGTTTTTAATGTTTACTAATAAACACAAATAAGGGGTTCATTTACATGTCATTAACTTAATTCAATCAAAGGATATTATCAAAGGATATATTATGGGCATTTAGGTTGATTCCAGGTCTTAGCTATTGTGAATTGAGCTGCAATAAACATTGAGGTGCAGACAGCTTTTTTGTTTGCCAAATTAATTTCCTTTGGGTAACTTCCAAGGAGTGGGATGGCTGGGTTGTATGGTAGGGTTATATTCAGGTTTCTGAGGAATCTCCAGACTGACTTCCCAAGTGGCTTTATCAGTTTACAATCCCACCAACAGTGGATTAGTGTCCCTTTTTCCCCACATGCTCGCCAGCATCTGTTGTTGGTAGATTTCTGTTGTAAGCCATTCTCACCGGGGTGAGGTGAAACCTCATTGTGGTTTTGATTTGCATTTCCCTGTTGGCTAGTGATCTTGAACATTTCTTCATGTGTCTATTGGCCATTTGGATTTCCTCTTTTGAAAAATGTCTATTGAGGTCCTTGGCCCATCTCTTAAGTGGGTCTTTTGTTTTGTTGTGGATTTTCTTGATCTCTTTGTAGATTCTGGTTATTAATCCTTTATCTGTTGCATAGTTTGTAAATACTTTTGCCCATTCTATCGATTGTCTCTTCACTCTCCTGACTGTTTCTTTTGCAGTACAGAAACTTCTCAATTTGATACAATCCCAATTTTTTATTTTGGCTTTGATTGCCTGTGCCTCCAGGGTCTTTTCCAAGAAGTCTTTGCCGGTGCCAATATCTTGCAGGGTTTCTCCAATGTTCTCTAATAATTTGATGGTGTTTGGTCATAGATTTAGGTCTTTAATCCATGTTGAATGGATTTTTGTGTAAGGTGTGAGGTAGGGGTCTTGCTTCATGCTTCTGCATGTGGAAATCCAGTTTTCCCAGCACCATTTGTTGAATAGACTGTCCTTGCTCCAGGCATTGGTTTTAGATCCTTGAGCAAATATAAGTTGGCTGTAGATGTTTGGATTAATTTCTGGTGTTTCTATTCTGTTCCATTGGTCTATCCATCTGTTTCTGCTCCAGTACTTTGCTGTTTTGATTATAACTGCCCTGTAGTATGTCCTGAAATCTGGTATTATGATGTCTCCGGCTTTGTTTTTGTTGTACAAGATTGCTTTAGCTATTTGAGGTCTCCTGTGTCTCCATATGAATTTCAGCATCATTTTTTCCAGATCTGAGAAGAATGTCTTTGCTATTTTGATTGGTATCACATTGAATCTATAAATTGCTTTTGGGAGAATGGACATTTTGATGATATTGATTCTTCCAATCCATGAGCATGGAAGATTTTTCATAAATTATGTTCTACAAAGTAAATGGCATTCAATAGAAAACACAACGGACTTTATTCCTGAGATTTATAGATAATTATTTTTCTTCCCCTCCTGATTCCAAAGGCAGACCAGATGGCTGAGTACATGATTTGTTTTTATGCACATACAAGTGATTGACCACAATGTAATGCAGCCCCTACAAAAGACACAGATATTGTCAGAGATTTATTTTTTAATTTATGTATTTTAATTAATTCTTTAGCAGATTCAATGTGACTTGTAGATACAAGTTTAAGGACATAATGCTATTCCCTTCCTCCTTCCCAATCTCCTCCCTTCTCACTTTCTATATTTTTTTTTCTCTTTAAGATAACATATTTTAGATTTACATTACAGTAAAAAGGTTTAATACTTCACTGATCAAGACATTTAACAAGTAAGAAGCAAAAAGACCCTTGTTTAGTGGGAATATAAAAAATGACTATAAACAATAATTGAATGGAAAAATTACCATTATACCAATATACAGTAATTTTTGAAGTAATCACAAATCATTAAAACTTTAGTAGTATAGTATTCTTAACCACTATTTGACAGATATAAAACAAGGTTTTACAAAACTATGTTTGCAGTTATACTGATGTGCACACACATTTCTTTCTTTTTTTTTTTTTAATTTTAGCTCCCACATGTAAGGGAGAACATGTGGTATTAGTCTTTCTAGGTCCAGCTGATTTCACTGAACATAATGTCCACCAGTTGTATCCATTTTGCTGGAAATAGAAGAATTTAATTCTGTTTTATAGCTGAATAATATTCCATTCTGTAACCATACCACATTTTCTTTGTCCATTCATGTGATGATAGACACCTTGGATGATCCCAAATTTTGACTATTATGAACAGTGCTGCTATAAACTTGGTGGTGCAGGTATCTTTAATGCATTATGTTTAAGCCTTCATTTTGCTGTATGTGAAATTTTAAATTGAACCCAATTAAAAATTTTAATAGATTGTGATTACAATGTATACCATGAGTTTATTTATTTTGCTCAAAAGTTATTAACAAAATTCTGTAATTCATGACATATCCTAAACTCAAAACAACTTTTAATCACTGCTTACAAGTCAGGATGTAATTTTTAAGTGCATTGAAAAATAATTTTAAGAGTGATATCATGAAAGTGGCAGGCCAAGTATTTCCAGGGTAGGATTTTTCTACCTTAACAACCAGTTAGCTGGAACATAATAACAAAACATAAAACAAAATAAAGCCAATAAAAGAGAGCAGCTATGAGAAGAAAATATTAAAATATTTGAAAAATCTGGAGTCTGATCATATTTAAAAAGGAATCATGGGAAATGTTAGATAACAAGTGGGGCTGCTGAACTCTGGTAAACTGGCAGCTTACAAGACCAATCACTATCTTTATTTTTTTAAATTTTATTTAATAAATTATAAACTTCCAAAGTACAACTTTGGATTATAGCGACTTTTCCCTCATAACCACCCTCCCACCCACAACCTTCCCATCTCCAACTCCCTTTCCCATCCCATGCTCCATTAAGATTCCTTTTCAATTATCTTTATATGCAGAAGATCAATTTTGTATATACTAAGTAAAGATTTCAAAAGTTTGCACCCACACATAAACACAAAGTATAAAGTACTGTTTGAGTACCAGTTTTACCGTTAATTCACATAGTACAACATATTAAGGACAGAGTTCTTACATGGGGAGTAAGTGCACAGTAAATCCTGTTGTTGATCTTATTTATAGCATCAGTAACCACCTTAGGCTCTTGTCATGAGTTGCCAAGGGTATGGAAGCCTTTTGAGTTCACCAGCTCTGATCTTATTTAGACAAGGTCATAGTCAAAGTGGAAGTTCTCTCCTCCCTTCAGAGAAATGTACCTCCTTCTTTGATGTCCCGTTCTCACTCACATAGAACCACTATCTTTTTTCTTCAACACAACTGTTGCTCTGAGCATGGGAACCTATATTCCTAGAGTACCTGTATAAGTGCTACTGTGCAGGATCAGGGCTTTGTCACTCAGCTATTTGTGTATGTGTTTGGGTCATTTATTCTGTGAATAACAAAGATGACTAACTGTACTTTGACTTCTAAGAATGCTTCCTAAGAAGCTTCCCCACTAGCATCTTTTGAAATAATGCTTTTTTTTAAGTAGAAATTAAATGAAATATATATCAAGTCACAGGCAGACCAATGATATAACAAAGTTGAAACTTCAGAGATGACACAATACAAAACATAGACTGCAGAAAAAAGCTTGGAAAAGTTCCTATACAAAGAGAAAATTAGTAGCAGAAGCAATCTCTGAGGAGGTACAAAGTCTGTTTTCCAGATTCACATTTTGATGCTCAAAATATTCCATGTTCAACAAAATGTTGTATGAATACCAAAAATAAGCAATCAGAAATATGTTTCATTTAGAGGAAAAGAATTTGAAAAAAAATATTGTAGGTGGGCCAAATGTTCTAATTATCAATAAAAATTTTAACTCAACCGTCTCAAATATCCTCGATGAGCTAAGAGTCGCTATACTAACAACTACAGGAAATGAGCAGAACAATGATTTAACAAATAAGGAAAGTAAATAAAGCAGGAAATTATCAAAAGGAACCAAACAGAGAATCTGGAATTGCAAAATAAAATAGCTTACAGTTTAAAATATTAATATAAGGGTTTAAAATAGCAGATTTGAGCAAACATAAAATAATCAGAAAATTGAAGATAAAGCAATTCAAATGATCAAGTTTGAGGACCAGAAAAGGAGGAAAAAAATAAAAGAAGAAAAGTGAAGAGAATATGCAGAATTTTTAGAAACCACAAACATAACATAACAATACAGGATTATAAAGAGGAATGAAAGGTAATGTTTAGAGAAATATTTGAAGACATAATTGCTTAGATTTAGTGAAATTCATGAATGTATATAACAAAGAAGCTCAAAGAACTTCAGGAGAATGAATTCAGTGAGATCCACATTGAGACACATTATAATCAAACTATTAAAAGCCATACATAATGCATATAGAATGCATAATTAAAATTATAATACATTATTAACATGAATTACCAGGATGTAATCTTTGACAAAAGAATATTAAAGGATAAAAAGAGATTGGTATCAGAGCAAAGTATTTTATACCATTGAAAATAAGTTGGTGTTATTCAAAATAAGTTGGTGAAAATTTAATGTTAATTGTAATTTCCTAGAAAAATAACAAGAAAATAACCTTAAAATAACTTTAAAATTAAAATAACTTTTAATAAATATAGTATACTAAAAATAATGTAAGTTTCAAAAAGAGAGTGATGAAGAATTGATGAATATAATTAAAATATAATTAATATTTAAAATAAGCAAACAATATCATAAATGGTGCTTCATTATCCATAGTTACATGCAATGAATTAAATTAGCCAATTAAAAGACAAGAACTGACCAAATGGATTTAAAAAGGACTAATCCATCTATATGCTGTTTGTGAGACTCACTTTAGATACAAAGACACAAAATTTGAATCTGAATGATAGAAATATCTATCTCATGCAAATAGCATCTTAATACAGGTACATTGGCTTTATTACTCTCAAATAGATTTTATTTTAAAAACTGCAAAAGGCAAAATACATTATATATTGACATAAGATTTTAAAAAGGTTTTTTTTTTTTTTAATATTTATTCATGCAAAAGCCAGAGAGAAAAGAGAGAGAGGGAATTTGTCCATCTGCTGGTTCTTTTCCCTGTGGTTGCAATGGCCAGGGCTGAGCCAGGCAGAAGCGAGGATCCAGAAGCTTCTGCCTGGTCTCCCATGTTGGTGGCAAGGGACCGAACACTTGGGCCATCTCTGCTGCTTTTCCTAGGCCATCAGATGGAATTGGATCATAAGTGGAGCAGCAAGGACATGAACCAGCACCCATATAAGATGCTTGCATTGCAGGTAGCGGCTTTACCTAGTGCCCCACAACAGTGGCCCAAAATTTAATTTACCTAGCCACTATAGCAATTATAAGTATATATACACCTGACAGAGCAGTCCCAAAATATATGAAACAAAAATTGACAGGATTGAAATGAGAAATATATATTTCTACAATAATTAGATAGAAGTACTAGATAAAGATCAATAGGGAAATAGAGTTTTTGAACATACAAATGAATTAGACCTCAAAGACAAATATACAGAATCTTCTGTCCAACAACCACAGAACATACATAATTCTAAAATATACTTAAAACATTATTCTAAAATGCATTTAAAACATTCTCCAGGACAGATCATATCCAAAAACATACAACAAATCTTAACAGATTTGAAAAAGTTGATATATTGCAATGTATGTTTTCTGACATAATGAAAATATTAATAATCAAAAGCAGAAAGAAAAAATGGAAAGTCTTCAAATATAGGGGAATTAAACTACATATTCTTAAATATCTAATGTGTCAAAAGAGGGAATCACACAGGAACCATAAATATCTTGAGCCAAATAAAACAAAAAGCCAATGTATAAAATTTTTTTGGATGCAGTATAAATAGTGGTTAGAGTGGAATATATAGCTGCAAAAGACTACACTTAAAAAAGAATGACCTCAGGTCACAAATTCAACTGTACAATTTAAGATGCTAGAAAAAGAAAAGCACACTACATCCGAAGAAGAATGAATGATGGAATAAAAGAAAATAAATAAATAATGAAAGAGATAAATAAGATTAGAATGGTGTTATGCAAAATAAATATAAAAGTCAACAGAGAAAATTAATAAAAGCAAAGGGGGCTCTTTAAAAATATCAGTGAAATTCATAAAATATTACCGAGGTGACTAATAAAAAATAAAAAGAAGATTATTAAAGTTAGAAATGAAAGCAATTGCATTTTACTAATTTTATAAAAATAGATGATTAGGAGCAATTATGAATAACTACTTGTCCACAGATTGAATAGCTAGATGAAATAGTAAAATTATGATCAATCCACAAATTTGAGATTTTCTTTTTTAAAAACTTATTTATGTATTTGAGAGTCAGAGTTATAGAGAGGAAGACACAGAGAGATATGTTTCATCTGCTGGTCCACTCACCAAGTTGCTCCAACTGCCAGAGCAGTGCCAGAGCGGTGCCAGGCTGAAGCCAGGAGCCAGAAACTTGATCCCGGTCTCCGACTTTGGAGACGGGGCTCTACTTGTCTTCTACAACTTTTCCCAGGGAGCATGATTGGAAGTGAAGCATCTGAGACTGGAACTGCTAAACACATGGTATGCTGAAGTATTAGCTGTGTTTCACCCACCACTCCACAAATCTGGCCCTGAGAATTTCTTGAGAAGAAACAGAAAATTTGAATATACCATTTTTTAAAAGATTTATTTTATCTATTTGAAACACAGAGTTACAGAGAGAAGTAGAGCCACAGAGAGAGTTTTCCCTCTGCTGGTTCACTCCCCAAATGGCAGCAATAGCAAGAGCTAAGCTGATCAGAAGTCAGGAGCCAGGAGCTTCTTCCGGGTCTCCCATACAGGATGCAGGGTGCCCAAGGACTTGGGCCATCTTCTGCTGCTTTCCCAGGACATAGCAGAGAGCTGAATCAGAAGTGGAGCAGCCAGGACTCGAATCAGTACCCATAAGTGATGCCAGCACTGCAGGCTGGGGCTTTAACCTGCTGTGCCATAGCGCTGGCCCCTGAATATATCTTTAATTTGTAATCAGATTGATTTAGTTAAAATCAATTTAAAAAAAGATCAAAAAATCAAGAGCACATACTAAAAGTATGAGAGGAAACACGGCCTTAGTCATTCTTAGTCATTCTGAAATAAAAGCCATATCAAGACACTGCAATACAGGAAACTGCACCAATATATAAAATTGGATACACAATCTTCAACAAAATACTGCTATAAATTCTACTTAGTAGGCCATTATAAGAGGGCCATAATCTATGATCAACTGGAATTTATACCATCATATTAAAAAGGTCTAAATAGTATAACATATTAACAGAATGAAGGAAAAAAAAACCACTATTTTAATTTATGCAGAAAAAAGTCATTTGGAAAAGTCCAACATATATTTGTGATGAAAACACTCAAAGAATGTAATGTGTATCAGTGAAATCGACATTTTGATAATTTGATTATTGCTTACAGCCTTTGTCTCTACATAGAGGAACAGCATTTTTTCTTCTTGCTATTTGTTGGATTCTTTACTTAGTGGAGAATTCAGCGTATGATATATAATAAATCAAAAGTATGTCATCGTAAAAATTAGAAGAAAGAATAAGAAAGGAAGGAGGAGGGAGGGTGGGAGCATGGGCTGGAGGGAGAATGGGGTGGGAAGAATCATTATGCTCCTAAATCGATATAGACGAAATTTGTTGATCTGATATAAATAAGATATGAATATATGTAAAAGAACTGGAGGAAATTGTTCTCAACAAGAAAAACTACATATATTAAAAAGTCCACAATTAGCATCACACTCAGTCATGAGTGACTGAAAGCGCTTCCTCAATAGAAAGAAACTAACGAGGACATCCACTTTTATGTCATTGTTCATATGCAGCAGAGTATTAAATGGTCTAACTAGAGCTATTACTTAGAAATATAAATAAGTGTCATCCATATTCAAAATTAAATGACCTGTTCATGATGATTTCATCATACTTAAAAATATAACTCTGTTAAGTCCCCAAAGTACTGTGAAACTAATTAATTCATTAAATAGGAAATGTAAAATCACTTTTAAAAATTCAGCTTTACTTATAATATATAAATTTATTATATAATATATAATATAATATGTAAATGATATTTACATATTATATTATATAATATAATATAATATAATGATATAAATTATATATATTTATATATAATATAATATATTATATATATATAATATAATATATTATATATATATAATATATATATAATATATTATATATATAATATATATAATATAATATATTATATAATAATATAAATAATAATATATATAACATCTAAAATATATATATATATAACATCTAAAATAATTTTTACCAGTAAATAAAGAATTCAACATGTAGTAAGTAAAAAAAAAAAAAAAACTTGTTTCTCAAGAGTATATGGTGGAGTTAAGCTTGTGATTATACAGTAACTGAAAATAGTATGTTGTAAATAATAAGAAAGGAAGGAGGAGTGAAGGTAGAAGTTCCAGAAGGAGAGAGGGAAGGGAAGGTAAGAAGCATCGCTGAACTCTTAAAACAGTATATGAAATACGTGACATTTGTTCCCCTTTATAAATAAAAAGATTTTCAAAAAAGAAAAAGTAATTTTTGCCACAAGTAGAAAAACACATGTTAAATTTCATACAAAATATTCTGAGACCTCAAAAAGCCAAAAGAATTTTGGAAAAGAAGCACAGAGGTTTTTTTTTTTTTTTAAGTTACTTTTCATTTTTAAGTTACTGTAAATTTACAGTAGCCATAAAACAATGTTGGCACTGCTATAAGAAGACAAATAGATATGCAGAATAGAATTATAGCCTAGATATTGACCTCAGATATATGGTCAATTAATAAATTAACAAGCCCTTCCAGTGGTAAAATTGCATTCTGTTCAACAATGGTGCCAGAAAAACTGAATATGTACATGCAAAAAATAAAGTTGAACTTGACCTTATATTACATAGAAAATGAATCAAAAGACCTACACTTAAGAATGAAATTATGAATTGCAAGGAAAAAATAGAGGTACATTTTCATAATATTGGACTCAATAATGACTTTCTAATTATCATACTTGCAGCACAGAAAATCAAAGAAAGATTACATGAATTGGTTTCATAAAAATTTAAATCTTGTGCATATTGAAAGACTATCAGAAGAATGAGAAGAGAACTTACAGAATCAGAAATATCTTTTCATATCATATATAAAGATTTGATATCCAAAATATAGAAATAACATCTAGAATTAAAGCAAAACAAGAAACCACACAGATATAAAATGGACAAAGCTCAAATAAAAATTTGTGTATAACGGCATTCAGTTCCTCAATAAGTACATGAGAAGCTGTTTGGCTTTAATAGTCATTAGAGGAATGTAAATTAAAACCTTAACAAGATATTACTTCACAGGTAATCACTTTAAAAAATGGAAAATAGTAGGTGATGGTGAAGATGTGGAGAAGCTAGAAGCTTATACATTCCTAGTGACAATCTAAAATGATATAGCCACTCTGGAAAAGATTTCAAAGTTTCCCAAAGAGAGTAAAACACAGAATTACAATAGAACTCAACAATTTTACTCCCAGGCATGTACAATAAAAACTGCACTCAGGCAGATACTCCTGGTAAATGTTCATAGTACCATTGTTTATAATAGCCCAAAGGTGAAACAACCCAAGTTTCTATCAACAGATGAATGGCTCAATAGGCTAATCCTCCGCCTCACGGCGCCAGCACACCGGGTTCTAGTCCTGGTCGGATTCTGTCCTGGTTGCCCCTCTTCCAGGCCAGCTCTCTGCTATGGCCCGAGAGTGCAGTGGAGGATGGCCCAAGTCCTTGGGTCCTGCACCCCATGGGAGACCAGGAGAAGCACCTGGCTCCTGGCTTTGGATCAGCGTAGGGCGAACCAATGGCAAAAAGGAAGATCTTTCTCTCTGTCTCTCTCTCTCTCACTGTCCACTCTGCCTGTGGGGGGTGGGGGTGGGTGGGAAGAATGGCTAATGAGATGTGGTATATATAACATGATGGATTATTATTCAGCTATAAAAATAAATGAAAATTTCATACTTTCTACAAAGTGGAATAAGCTTGACAATAAAACGCAAAGTAAAACAAGCAAAAAATGGGTATTGCATAAATCTATTTCTGTAAACTATCTAGAACAGGGAAATTCAAAGAGAAAGTAGCTTAGAGGTTATCAGTGGCTGCAGTGGAAGGAAACGGGAGTTACTGCTTAATGGTTGCAAGGCTTCTGTTTTGTGATGAAATGTTATACAATTAAGAAAAGTAATAATTGTACAATACTGTGAATGATAGTAATGCAACTCTATTTTATACTTAAAACAGATTTATATAAATGTTTATATATAATGTTTATGCATATGTAATAACATATAATCATATTCTGTTAATTAAAGTCTGATGTTAGTTTTCTCAAGTTCATTAAAATGGAAATATTTCCCTTTTCTTTTTGTTCCAGTAATTCCAAAACCATTATTACATTCAACAACTAGTTTATGAACATACTTTATGGACTCTCTGTTTACTTTTTTCTCATCATCTTTATTTCTTTTTTTTTTCTTTTTTAAAAAAAATTTTATTTAAGGTATGCAAATCTTATGTATTTCCTTTGTACAGATTCAGGAATATAGTGATACTTCCCCTCTACACACACACTCCCATTCTTCCTCCCTCTCCTGTTTCCTCCTTCTCCTTTTACAAAGATCTATTTTCAGTTTACTTTATTCTTATAAGATTAACCTTACACTAAGTAAAGAGTTCAACAAATGATATGAAGAAAAAAAAACACTGTTCCTTAAAAGTTGAGACCAGGGCTGTAAACAATCATCCAGTCTCAAAATGTCAGTTTCACTCCTATACATTGCATTCACTGATCAGGTAGAACATATGGTATTTATATTTTTGGACTGCTTATTTCACTAAGTATAATGGTTTCCAGTTGCATCTATTTTTTTTTTGTGAAAGACAGGAATTCATTTTTTTAACTGCTGAGTAGTACGCCATATATATATATATATATATATATATATATATATATATATATATGGAGTATATATACTACTATTTAGTAGTATATATAGTACGACTCAGCAATTAAAAAATATGAAATCCTGTCTTTTTGTGAAAGACATATATATATATACACACACACACACACACACACCATAATTTCTTTATCTGATCATCAGTTGATGGCTATGTGGGTTGATTCCATATCTTAGCTATTGTGAATTGAGCTGCAATAAACATGGGGTCACAGATCATTCTTTTATATGCTGATTGCATTTTGTTTAGGTAAATTCCCAGGAGTGGGATGGCTGGGTCATATAGTAGACCTATTTTCAGATTTCTGAGGTATCTCCATACTGTCTTCCATAATGGCTGTACTAGTTTATATTCCCACCGATGGTGGATAAGGGTACCCTTTTCTCTACATCTTCGCCAGCATTTATTGTGTTTTGATTTCTGTATGAGAGTCATTCTAACTGGGGAGAGGTGAAACCTCATTGTGTTTTTTTTTTTTTTTTATAATTTTTTTTTTTGTATCTAGTATTTTTTTTTAACTTTTATTTAATGAATATAAATTTCCAAAGTATAGCCCATGGGTTACAATGGCTTCCCCCCTCCCATAACTTCCCTCCCGCCCGCAATCCTCCCCCTTCCCGCTCCCTTTCCCCTTCCATTCATGTAAAGATTCATTTTCAATTCTCTTTGTATACAGAAGATCAGTTTAGTATATATTAGGTAATTAAGCCAGTCCCGAAGAGAAAAATATCATTTGTTTTCCCTGATCGGTGACAACTGAGCGCCAAAGGGGAAACCTGTTAAGTGAAATGGACACTATAAGCAACAATGAACTGATCAGCTCCTGTCCTGACTTTAGATGTACAATGTAATACTTTATCCTTTTTAGTATTTGTTGTTGTTGTTGTTGTTCTAGTACTATTGGTTGAACTCAGTAATTAACACACAATTATTCTTAGGTGTTTAAATTTTAACTGAAAAGTGATCCCTGTTAAATCTAAGAGTGGAAAAAGAGAGGGAGGAGAAGAACAATTTGGAACATGCTCAATCGGACTGGCCGCAAATGGTGGAGTTAGAAATGTGCCAGGGGATTCCAACACAATCCCATCAAGATGGCATGTACCAATGCCATCGCACTAGTCCAAGTAATCAATTTCAGCTCACAATTGATAGTTCTGATAGGTCTAAGAGTCAAAGAGATCACACAAACAAGACAAGTATCTGCTAATACTAACTGATAGAATCAAAAAGGGAGAGAAAGATCCAACATGGGAAGTGGGATACACAGCAGACTCATAGGATGGCAGATGTCCTAAACAACACTCCGGCCTCAGAATCAGCCCTCAAGGCATTCAGATCTGGCTGAAGAGCCCATGAGAGTATAGCAGGCATGGAAAGCCAAGATATCATGGAAAAAAAAAAAAAAGACCTAAATGAATGATCTCTGTGAGTGAGATCCCAGTGGAAAGAACGGGGCCATCAAAGAAGGAGGTACCCTTCTCCGAAGGGAGGAGAGAACTTCCACTTTGACTATGACCCTATCGGAATAAGATCGAAGTCAGCAAACTCTAAAGGCTTCCATAGCCCTGGCAACTCATGACTAGAGCCTAGGGAGATTACTGACGCCATGAACAGGAGTGTCAAATTGTTAAATCAGCAACAGGAGTCACTGTGTACTTACACCCCATGTGGGATCTGTCCCTAATGTGTCATCTAAAGCGAAGTGATGCTATAACTAGTACTGAAACAGTATTTTTATACTTTGCGTTTCTGTGTGGGCACAAACTGATGAGGTCTTTACTAATTATATACTGAATTGATCTTCTGTATATAAAGAGAATTGGAAATGAAAAAAAAAACAACCTGGTGTTAAAATGGAAATGGCATAGAAAATTAATTAATTTGAAAAAAAAATTATGTAGGATCTCTGTCTTTAATGTGCTGTACATTGCTATTTAATGCTATAATTAGTAATCCAATGGTAGTTTTTTCACTTTGTGTTGCTATATGGGCAAAATGTTGAAATCTTTACCTAATATATACTAAACTGATCTTCTGTATACAAAGAGAATTGAAAATGAATCATCATCTTTATTTCTAATCTCAATTTAGGTTTAAAACACCAAGGTGTAACTGAGCATGAAAGGCTGTTTTAGAGACACTTTTCAAGAAATAACTTTCCTGCCCCTGAAAAGAGGAAATGTGTCACATTGGATTCTATAATAACCAAGATAACTTTTCAATTTCAAGACCACTGCTATCTCAAGGGTCACATTTTCCATTCAGTTTGATACTCTTACATTGTTCTCATGAACAGGGCTTTTCCATTGATCACAAAGTGGCTGTGTACAGAGATAAGATGTAAAAGGCCTAGAGCCCCAGATGAAAGCAGAAGGAAGATCCAGGATGATCTGCAATCCAGTCGGCAGACTCAGTCAGAATCTGGTTATGGTGATACACAAATTCAATTTCATATTTCTCAAATGAAAATGTGTCAATCATTTTCTGAAAAATCATTTTTATAGTCCTTGCCATAAAACCACTGAACTGGAGTCTTTTTACTGTTTGCTTGATCTCTCCATTTAGTGGAGCATTAAGCTTTTGACTGTCACATTAATTAAAATGCATTATCTCAAAAATAAAAGAAAAGAGAGAGAGAAATGGAGAGGAAGGGAGTAAATATCATTATATTCTTAGAATTGCATCTGTAAACTACATTGAATGTTCTGTTTGTATTAATATTACACTGACATGTAAAAATGACTACTTACATTTGCATTTAAAATGAAAATTAAAATCTTAAAAGAAACACTAAACCTAGAAATAACTAGGCTATTCTGTTTGAACAATGTCTCTCGCTTTCTATTAGTATGCCGTATGTGCTTAATTTTTACATTGTACTTTATTTCATTCACTCTAGAATACTCAGTATAATGATTGATCACCAAAAATAAATAAACTATACGAATAATATATGGAGCAAATACATTAAATTTTCATTTATGTTGGGCTACTATAAATATACTCTATCATGGTATCATTTTACATTTTTATATGCCTTAAATTTTAAAGTGTAGTTCTTCTGAGTTTGTTAATGTTTTTTCTTTGGTGTATTTGTTGTACAATTGCTTAAGGGAATAAAAAAATAATGTGTGGTTCATCCTATATTTACAATAGAGGATGCAAATGAGTTATTGAAATGCAATCAGACATGCTGTAAAAGTAATATTATAGAGATATGTTTTAATTCCACTTATGGTGTATGGATTCCTCATTGAAGGTCACAATTGAACCTGGTAAAGTGCATGTTAAAATATAGCATTTAAGAATGGTTTGTTTATTTTCTGATTGGGTTTACATAGTTTTTTATACATTCTGAAAATCTCTAAGAATTGTGACTTGTGAACACAGATCCCACAGATTTTTCTATTTTCTCTTTCTCTTAACAGATTACTTTGCATTGTCTTGTTTGCTTGGAGACACAGAGACTCAGAGAGAAAAAAGAGGGAGAGAGGCAGAGAGACCCCACTAACTGTCACTTCCTAAAAGCTGTGGAGCCCAGAACTCATAGATTTCCCCCACTTGTGGCAGGAGCCTATTTACTTAAGACATTACCTGCTGCCTCCTAGGATGTTCATTAGCAGGAAGCTGCAATCAAGAACAGATCTGAGACTCAAGCCTAGGCACTTTTATATGGGATGTGGGCGTGTTCAATGGAAGCCATCTTAACAGCTACAGCAAAGCCCTCAGCCTGAAAGTGTTTTTGCTTTTTTTTTTTTCTTTTTCTGAGTGTGTATTTACTGTTAAATCTTAGAAACTTTTTACTTAAAAACTACTTATTATTATTTGACATTATATGAAAAATAATTTCATGATCATGAAGCTTTTCTATTTCATAGAAACCTTTGCATTTTCTATTTTCTACTTAGAAATGATCCATTTTTATTTAATTTATTATATGGTATGCGATATGTGTTGACTAAAGTTCTTTTTTAGCATAAATGCAGTCATTTTGATTAGATTGCTTAAAACATTATCTTTTCTTTCCTATATTGTTAGAAATTTGTTGAAACTCATTGGACCATGTAATTGTGGCTCATTTTTTGAATTCTCTGTCCTATTGATCAAATTATCTATCCTTATGACAATAATGAATCATTTTTGCAAATGTAATTTCTGGAATTAAATAATGTTAATCTTCTACTTTTCATCCTTTCCAAGTTGCATTATATATTTTATGCTCTTTGTACTTATAGAAGTTTTTTCCCCAGAAATTGAAATTCCTACCAAAAATGCTGCAACATTGGGAACACTTAATCTACAGGTGAATTTGGAGAGAAATTACATCTTAATAATATTGAATGGTTTTACCTATAAGAATGGTATACTGTAAATTTATTTAGGTTTTTAATAAAGTCTAAAACTATTCTCAGTTATGTTTCAAAAATTTATTGTACAAACCATGCTGATATTTGTTCAATTTGTCTTCATGTCATAATCTATATACTTCAAGGCATCATATAGTTTTCTTGACTTTAAAAGTCTTATTGTTCTAAGATATTATGTGTAACAGAATTATTTTTAAGATCAATAAATTGATAAACCTATAGCCAGGTATAAAAGAAAAACATGAAAAAACACACTCTAATATAGGATGACATCCCAAGGAGTGCCTTAAATTACCATGCCACCATGCCCACTCCAGAAACAATATTTTTTATTTTATTTTTTAAAGATGTATTTTATTTATTTGAAAGAAAGTTACAGAGAGATGTACAGACAGAGAGAGAGGTCTTCCATCTGCTGGTTCACTCCCCAGATAGCAAAAATGGCCAGAGCTGTTCTGATCCAAAGCCAGGAGCCAGGAGCTTCTAGGTCTCCCACAAGGGTGCAGGGGCCCAAGGACTTCCACTGCTTCCCCAGCCCATAGCAGAGAGCTGGATGGAAAGAGGAACAGCCAGATCTATAACCAGTGCCCACATGGGATGCCGGTGCTTCAGGCCAGGGTTTTAACCCACTGCGCCACAGCACCGACCACCAGAAACAGTATTTTTTTTTAACTAAACTTTTATTTAATGACTATAAATTTCCAAAGTACAGCTTATGGGTTACAATGGCTTCCCCCTCCCAAAACTTCCCTCCCACCCACCACCCTCCCCTTTCCCGCTCCCTCTCCCCTTCCAATCACATCATGATTCATTTTCAATTCTCTTTATGTACAGATCAGTTTAGTATATATTAGGTAACGATTTCAACAGTTTGCCCCCATATAGCAACACAAAGTGAAAAAAAAAATACTGTTGGAGTACTAGTTATAGCATTAAATAAGAGTGATAAGAGTGTACAGCACATTAAAGACAGAGATCCTACATAATATTTTTTTTAATTAATTGATTTTCTATGCCATTTCCAATTTAACACCAGGTTTTTTTTTTTTTCATTTCCAATTATCTTTATATACAGAAGATCGATTCAGTATATAATTAGTAAAGATCTCATCAGTTTGGGAAGGACAGTTCATGTGTGGGAAATTCCACCTAGAAACCAAATAACATGAAGACAGAGATATGATCATGTGTAACATACATGAAATCATTTGTGACATTCTTAATACTACTCTCAGTATAATCAGACAAAAGCAACTTTTTTTTTTTTTTTTTTTTTTTTTTTTTTTTTTTTTTACAGGCAGAGTGGACAGTGAGAGAGAGACAGAGAGAAAGGTCTTCCTTTGCTGTTGGTTCACCCTCCAATGGCCGCCGCGGCCGGTGCGCTGCAGCCGGCGCACCGTGGCCGGCGCTCCATGCTGATCCAAAGCCAGGAGCCAGGTGCTTGTCCTGATCTCCCATGGGGTGCAGGACCCAAGCACTTGGGCCATCCTCCATTGCACTCCCTGGCCATAGCAGAGAGCTAGCCTGGAAGATGGGCAACCAGGACAGAATCCAGCGCCCCAACTGAGACTAGAACCTGGTGTGCCAGCGCTGCTAGGCGGAGGATTAGCCTATTGAGCTGGGGTGCCATCCTAAAATCAATTTTGAGAGTAATGAAGAAATGGAGAGTGGAAGAAGTAAACTGAATGATTATACAAAACTTAGACATTTTATAAGCATTTTTCTGTGAAGAGTTAAAGTAAAATAGAATGTTGCCCAGAGGAAAATGTTGTGTCTTATGCATTTAATTTTGTTTGCTTAAATGACACTTTTAAAGCAGTTTTATGTTCAGTAGAGAAGAATAAATTAATAATTCATAAGGAAGAAGCAATTCTACAGCAGCAAATTTTTGACAAATTACAGGCGTATGTGAGTTAGAGCACAGGTGACAGAGCTGGCATTTAGTGGGAGTACAGCCACCTTGCCTACTTATCTGGAGGATTTGCAGATCAGTTTATTGATGGGAAAATGAAATATCTTTTAACTTATTGTTTGGATTTTCCCAAGAAATTCTGAAAAATTGTCATTAGTTCTTGCAAATGCAGAGTCAGATAATGGGAATTGGAGTTTAAAGTATGAGAATTTACTGCCCAGTTGCTTCAGAGATGGGAGAAAGAACATACTAGCATTCTGGGACAACTTTTAGATAGGGTTGAGAGCCTCTGAAAATTAAGACAAGAAGAAGTGATGGTGTCTGTGTGATTTTCTCCAATAATAGTAAACTGTTTAACCACCAAAACAGTTAACATTTTTCACATTTATTTACTTATTTGGAAGGCAGTGTTGAGAGAGAGAGAAAGGTGAGAGAGAAAGAGAGAGACCTTCCAAAACTTGGTTCACTCCCCCTCCTCCAATATCCACAACAGTAAGGGATGGACCAAGCCCAAACCAGGGGTAGGTACTCTGATGCAGAATATTTGAATTCCAGGGGCCTGTGCTGAGGCACAGTGGGTTAAAGCTCTGATTTGCAGTGCCAGCATCCCACATGGGTGCAAGTTAGGTCCCGGCTGCTCTACTTCCAATCCAACTCTCTGCTATTGCCTGGGATTGCAGTAGAAGATGGCCTAAGACCTTGGGCCCCCGCATCCATGCGGAAGTCCTGGGAGAAGCTCCAGGCTCCTGACTTCGATCAGCTTAGCTCCGGCCATTGTGGCTCTCTGGGGAGTGAAACAGTGGATGGAAGACCTTTCTCTCTTTCTCTCTCTCTCTCTCTCTCTCTCTCTCTCTCTGCCTCTCTGTAACTCTTTCAAATAAATAAATAAATCTTAAAAAAAATATATGGGCATCCCAAGTGGCATCTTATCCATGGAACAAATCCCCACCACCAAAGAGCTGACATTTTGGAAATGTGTTTGGAATTTTGCTATTTTAGATACAAAGATGTGTAAGAAAGAACAAGACTTCAAAGGAACTTATGATAACTTAATTGTATTAATGGACCAAATTAAAGTATTTACAGTCAGTACTAGGCAAACAAACCTTGACATGAGGACCAGCATGTATCTAGTTACTACATCGGATTTATAAGCTGATGAGGTAGGAGGAATCTTCCACATTGATGACTGATTTTGACAAGCAGTTCTAGTGGAAATTATACTTTACTAGGAGTCATCGTATCAATATAGGTAATACAATAGAAGCAATATAATATACTATCATAGGTGATATTTATTCAACATTTCTTTGTGGAAAGAACTGCACTGAGCCTTTAAACTACCACATAATTTTCACAAAATTTTATTATGCAATGTTATCATTTTTTGCTGTTTTCACTTTTCCTTCCTTTTTTGATGATGAAAACTAAGACTGAAAGAGATTAAACGGTTTACTAGGGATCAAAAGCTCTATATACTATGAATTTAAGGAGAAGAAAGACTGTCATATCTCTAGTTAATGAATATCTTACTGTTGTGTTGTCAGAAACTGTGTTACAACTGCAGTTCTGGGATCACTTGGTTTTATGACTCTCTGAGAATCACTACTGCATATTGCCATTCCCTCATTTGTATTATGATGCACACTCTAATATCCCTTTGCCTCTAATTATATATTTAATGATCTAGAAAGTTGCCCTAAAGGATTTGAAATTAGGGCACAAGAAAATCCATGAAACTACTTTGGGGCCGGCACCGCAGCTCAATAGGCTAATCCTCTGCCCATGGCGCTGGCACACTGTGTTCTAGTCCCGGTCGGGGCGCCGGATTCTGTCCTGGTTGCCCCTCTTCCAGGCCAGCTCTCTGCTGTGGCCCCGGGAGGGCAGTGGAGGATGGCCCAAGTGCTTGGGCCCTGCACCCCATGGGAGACCAGGAGAAGCACCTGGATCCTGGCTTTGGATCAGTGAGGTGCGCCGGCAGCAGCGCCGTGGCCATTGGAGGGTGAACCAACGGCAAAGGAAAACCTTTCTCTCTGTCTCTCTCTCTCACTGTCCACTCTGCCTGTCAAATAAATAAATAAATAAAAATTAAAAAAAAAGAAAATCCATGAAACTGCTTTGGAACATAGAAATAGTGTGTTGGTTAATAATTTGAGATTACTTATAACATTCACAAGAGCTTTCATATTTTACTACAATCCCTGACAGAAAAATCTAGGTACAGACAGAGAGAAGGAATCACAGAGAGAAGTCTTTCAGCTACTGGTTCACTTCCCAAATGACCATAAAGGCCTGCATTGGGACAGTCTGAAGCCAGGAGCCAAGAGCTTCTTCCATGTCTCCCATGTGGGTACAGGGGCACAAGGACTTGGACCATCTTTCACTGCTTTCCCAGGCCATAGGCAGAGACCTGGAGCATCCAGGACACAAATGGGTGCCCATATTGGATACCAGTACTGCAGGTGGAGGCTTAACCTACTATGTTACAGTGCCAGCCCCAGTACTGTTAAAATTTGAGTTCATTTTCTCTCTTTTTAAGAAGATACTATACATAGTGATCTAACACAAAAATAATTTATATGATCATGAAAGATGTTTGAGTTATAGTAGCTAATTTACACTAAAAATTTTGAGTGATTCTTGAATTTTTATAAATAATATACAAATTATACAGTACTAAATCAGCATAAGTTTTCATATAGGATAGTGCCAAAACATCATGTGTTGAAAATACAATGTGCTATAAATTGATTGCATCACATTTCACTAACGTCTAAAACTCAGAAATTGATTACAAATGGTGAAAAATGATTAAAGCACAACATAAATTTCCATTTGAGATAGCATCAAATATAAAGCTAAACATATGCTTGCTTCAGTTTTCTTATACAATTCTGTTCCTGAATGTTAAGGATGGGTCAAATAACTATAACATAAATGAAAACAATTGTAATACTATAACAATTTGGTAAGTATATTTACAAATATATACATACAGTAGCATAATATATGGTAGTAGTAATATGGACTTTTTTAACATCAATATAGTATACAAGTGTAGTAAATATATATATGCATATACATAAAATGTATATAATATTTTCCCTTCTACTTTGATGTTTACTAAGCTTTCTAAGAACTCGGTGTAGCTGACACTGCCATTTAACTCTCCAAAGTTGTAATCGAAAGTGCATAAACTTAAGTTACTGTATTTATCCACACTATGATTCTCAAGAAATTGCCATAATATTATGTATGAAGGAATAAACGTCTTTTCTCTCAATTTCCTGAGAGTCATGATTTGGGGTTATAAATCATTAGCCTAGCATATCTAGAGTCATGAAGACTCGATTTGCTACAAATTATAGGATGCTAATGTCCTTCAAACAATAATGTTCTTGGAAGAGTAAATTCTGTTTACCTTGGTTGGAATTTTCCAATAAATGTTTATAGAATATTAGAGCTCCATATTTAGATAAAATGCTGTGTCAAGTGGAATATATGTGAGTACAAAACAGCTTGAGCATTGCTGTTCTGTTTCCTGCTTATATCCCTGAATTATTTGCTTTTGCCTGCAAGTGGTATAAAGGGTCCAGAGATATAGGTAATAAGTACATATTAGACAAAGCTTTAGAAAGGTGTGATTATTCTAAATTGATTTGAGTAAATGGTAAGATATTCAGCTTGTTACTATATTACATTACATCCTGGATGTCCTAAAATCATTGTCTCAGAGGCAAAAGTATGTTTCCACATTGGTAGATAGGTAGAAAAACATGCTCACCTTTTAATAGTATAAGAATAATTGAATACAGTATAAAATGGGGATATTATGCATCTATTCAAAATGATGTTTATTAAAACGGAAAGTATGTTTCCACATTGGTAGATAGGTAGAAAAACATGCTCACCTTTTAATAGTATAAGAATAATTGAATACAGTATAAAATGGGGATATTATGCATCTATTCAAAATGATGTTTATTAAAACGGAAAGTGACTATGCATATAATATAGTAAAAATAGGGACCGGCGCTGTGACATATTGAGTAAAGCTGCCGCCTGCAGTGCCGGCAGGCATCCCATAAGGACGCTGGTTCTAGTCCTGGCTGCTCCACTTCCTATTTAACTTTCTGCTGTGGCCTGGGAAAGCAGTAGAAAATAGCCCAAGTCCTTCGGCCCCTGCACCCATGTGGGAGACCCGGAAGAAGCTTCTGGCTCCTGGCTTCAGATCGCTGTAGCTCCAGCCATTGTAGCCATCTGGGGACTGAACCAGTGGATGGAAGATCTCTCTCTCTCTCTTTCTCTGACTCTCCTTCTCTCTCTGGGTAACTCTTTCAAATAAATAAATAAATCTTTAAAAATATACGGTAAAAACATAGGTCTCCCAGAATTTGTTAATATAATTTATCTACTTATATTAAACCATATTTATATTTACTTGAGTGTCCATTCACATATAAATATTGGGAAGACTGTTTATCAAGAGAAGTTAACAATGATGAAGTTTTTAGGCTTTTTGATAATTTATTTCCAAATTTTCTGTATTGTTTCCACTTCTTACAGTAAGAAGAGGCTTTTGTAGAATAATAATAGCTTGAAACATTTTGTTCCATTCTGTGGGATGTCTCTTCAGTCTGTTGATTAACTTTTGCTGTGGAGAAACTTCTGAGTTTGGTAGACTCCTGTACATCTAGTTTTGCTTCCATGAAGTTGTCACTTACACGAATATCTTGAGGCACTTCCTTTACATTTTCTTCTAGAGTTTTCATTGTCTCAGGTGTTAAATTTAGCTCTTTGATCCATCTTGAGTTGAATTTTGTGTATGATGAGAGCTTCAGATCTAAACTATATATATATATTTATATATACATATATTGTATACGTATTTATATATTGTACATATATTTGTATGTGTATATATACTGTGTATGTATTTATATATTGTACATATAGTTATATGTATATATATACTGTAAATGTATTTATATGTTGTACATATAGTTGTATATAAACTGTCTTTCTATATATATATATATATCGACAATTTTGCCAGAACTATTTATTTAAAAGACTATGCTTTCTCCAATGTATATTTTGTGTACTTTGTTAAAAGTCATTTGGCTATATGCATGTGAATTAATTTCTGGGCCCTCTATTATGTTCCATTGATCTATGTGTGTGGATACCTGCTCCAACATGTTTATAGCATTAATGTTCAAAATAGCTAAAGTATGGAATCAATCAAGGTGTACATAATCAGATGAGTAGATAAAGAAAATATGATAGAAATTACATAGATATACAATAGAATATTATTCTGCTATAAGAAATGAAATTCTATCAGTTGCAGTAAAATGGTTGTAACAGGAGAACTTCATGTTCTATGAAATAATCCAGACACAGAAAGAAAAATACTACATGTTCTCTCTTACATGTGGGAGCCAAACATGGAAAAAAAAAAAAAAGAAGGAAGAGCTATGCTCATGTATCAGTTTTGTTGCCAATACAGTGTTTTGTCAAACATCATTTTAAATATTTTTAAGTAAATTGACAGGAATTATAGTTAAAACTATAGTTTTAATCATCTGTGACACTTTTAGATTTATTTTATATGAGTGAACTTGAACATCTTTTCATTTGATTATTGTATATAGCCTATGCCTGTTTTCCTGCTGGACCGTGGACTTTTCGTTTTATTTGTTGAACTATTTTTTAGTGGATTTAACAAATGTTTGACTATAAAGTAAATTAAACTATATTATCTCAAATAGTAATAAATAAAATATAAAAATAAAAAAATAAATGTCATATTTTAGTTGATTTTTATATGATATATAATTTTACTTATTCATCTACATCCTTATAATTAAAATACTATGCAAGTAATATTTGTAATATTAAAATATTATTGATATTAACTTGATTATATTGAATCCATTTTCATATCATTTTACAGAATTAACATGAATATTCCAATTAAAATTATATTTTGCTGAAATGTTACATTTAGTGGCTACATTAATTTGCCATGTTGGTTCACCCTTTTTTGTCAGTTGAGCTAGAATTCATAACAACCATGGACTATCTCCTGTGAAAGGGGCTAACAGGGAGACCCTGTCATGAAGCTTTTGCTTTGTAGAACTGCAGATGATATTGTTCTTGATAAATTATACTGAAAAGACCCCTATACATTTGTGCAACACAGTAGTTGTACTGAAAAGCAACATTTCTCAGAATTTTCTAGAATCCTGTAAGAAAAGTTCTAATCAACTGTGTGAGAACCCCTATTTCATCTAAGTGGGACATTGATCTGCAACTCTAAAAAGCACCACATCTCAAATGTCATTGATGAAATTTCAATTCTTGTGCTAGAAACTTCACTTTTAGAGTTAATTTATCACTTTTCAGAGGAAAACAGCAATGACTTCTCCTTCATGGTTGCAAAGTTGAATTTTCACTTTGATTCCTGATTTATTGAATGAACCAAACATAAATTAATAAATAAACTAATGAAAAAATAAATAAGTAATTTGAAAAGGATGGTAGTAATACAATACTAGATTTGTAGTGGCATAGATTAAGGATTTCAGTTTATTATATATATATATATATATATATATATATATATATATATATATATATTTGACAGGCAGAGTGGACAGTGAGAGAGAGAGACAGAGAGGAAGGTCTACCTTTGCCATTGGTTCACCCTCCAATGGCCGCCGCGGCCGGCGCACCGCGCTGATCCGATGGCAGGAGTCAGGTGCTTCTCTTGGTCTCCCATGGGGTGCAGGGCCCAAGCACTTGGGCCATCCTCCACTGCACTCCTAGGCCACAGCAGAGAGCTGGCCTGGAAGAGGGGCAACCGGGACAGAATCCAGCGCCCTAACCGGGACTAGAACCTGGTGTGCCAGCGCCGCAAGGCAGAGGATTAACCTATTGAGGCACGGAGCTGGCCCCAGTTTATTATATTTATAGTTATTTAATTATGGACCATGCTGGTGACTGTCATCCTATGATGAACGCCAAAAATTAGGGAAAAAAATCCCCAAATCCCTTGATCAGAAAAATGTATTTTAATCAAAAGTGCAAAGTGTGAAATCAACATGGCACTGCTGTGCATGGATGGTCAATGCTTGTGTCCTCAGTGCAGGTGTTGCTTTCTCCGCTGGGAACTGCATGTTCTGAAGCCTCCCTGCTTGGAGGGCTTAGAGATTTTGGCTGTGCTCTGGCTTGTGGCCCATCAGGCCTCACCATAATGGTTTGCCAGGAAATATACAGTAAGGGGGCAGAGGGTGCTGAGATTTCCTTTTGATAAAGGGATGAATAAGGTATAGTCATGGCTCTTATGGTACCAATTGAGCAGCAGATAAGTTAAAGTGTTATGCTTGGGGTCGGTGCACTGGGATAGCAGGTAAAGCTGCCGCCTGCAGTGCTGGCATCCCATCTGATTGCCAGTTTGAGTCCCCACTGCTCTGCTTCCAATCTAACTCTCTGCTATGGCCTGGGAAAGCAGTGGGAGATGGCGCAAGTTCTTGGGCCCTTGCACCCATGTGTACATCTTCAGTCAATTTTGTATGTAATGAGAAATGGAATTCTAAGTTCTTTCTTTTACATAGACATTTCCAGTTTTGCCTGCACCATTTACTAAAAAGAATAGCTTTTCTCCAGGATGTATTCTTGATACTTTTGGCAAAATTCAATAACTATATGCATGTGGATTCATTTCTAGGCTCTGTACTCTGTTCCATTTATGTTGGTAACTGTTTTGTCTGCTATTGTGTCATGGTATGCTTTGAAAACAGGTATTGTGGGCCGGCGACGCAGCTCAATAGGCTAATCCTCCACCTTTGTTAAAGGAATAAGAAAAATAAATTAATTTTATCATATATTTTTGTCTTAGCAAAACCTTGTATATGATTTCTCTAACCATCTCCTGGAATTAAGATTAAATACAAGCTTAGGCCGGTGCCATGGCTCAACAGGCTAATCCTCTGCCTAGCAGCGCCGGCACACCGGGTTCTAGTCCCGGTCGGGGTGCTGGATTCTGTCCTTGTTGCCCCTCTTCCAGGCCAGCTCTCTGCTATGGCCAGGGAGTGCAGTGGAGGATGGCCCAAGTCCTTGGGTCCTGCACCCCATGGGAGACCAGGATAAGTACCTGGCTCCTGCCATCTGATCAGCGCGGTGGCCACGGTGGCCACTGGAGGGTCAACCAACGGCAAAGGAAAACCTTTCTCTCTGTCTCTCTCTCTCACTGTCCACTCTGGCTGTCAAAAAAAAAAAAAAAGAAAAGAAAAGAAAAAAGAAAAGAAAAGAAAAGAAAAGAAAAGAGGTATTGTGATGTCTCCAGCTTAATATATATATATATATATATATATATATATATATATATATATATATATATATATATTTGGCAAGGGCAGTTACCACAAATAAGAGAAAACATGATATACTACTTGTCCTTTCAGACCTGGCTTATTTCACTAAGCATAATCATCTCCAGTAACATCCATTTTGTTGCAACTGCCAGTATTTTCATTGTTTTTTTATGGCTGAGTAATATTTCATTGTGTGTATGCATATATAAAAATCATATACCCTTATCCAATCAATAATTGAAAGACATCTTGATTGATTCACTATCTTAGCTATTATGAATTGAGCTGCAATATATATGGGAATACAAGTAACTCTTGCATATGCTGACTTCATATCCTCTGAATGCACTCCCAGGAGTGAGACTGCTGGGTCACATGGTATTTATATTTTTAGGATTCTGAAGAATCTCCATAATGATTGTAACAGTTTGCATTCCCACCAGCAGGGTATTAGGGTAGCTTTTGTCCAACTCTATGCCAATATGACTAGGACAGTGAAGCATTTCTCAATTGCTTGGGGCAATGCCATCTGTGATGTGGGAGACCTGGGTGGAGTTCCCTGGTGCTGGGTTCAGCCTGGCCAGACCTGGTTGCTATAGTCATTTGCAGAATAAACTATCTCTCTTTATCTGTCTCTCCTCTCTTTGCTCTCTGCCCTTCAAATAAATAAATCTTTAGAAAGAAAGGGAAAAATACTAGGGTGGGATTGTGCTATCAGAAAATCACTTACAGGATGTATAAATGAAATCAAAGATGGGCTGAAGGGATATATCCAGTGACAATAACAATATTGTAACCACCCTGCTGTAGATCCAACATTTTTAGAGTGAAGACCATTGTTCTCATTAGTTGTGAGCATGGTAGGTGGAAGCTCCCACATGAAATTTGTCCTTATCTAGCGCTTAGTAGCATGAGTCATATCAGATTGATTAAAGACTTCAAATTTAGTGAGTAGGGTGTTTTCTCATGTAAACGGATACAATTTTATTTTATCATTTAGTGTAATTCACTCACCAACATAAACTCTGGGGGTGTTTGCTTTCACACATCCAGAGATTTCAAATCCTTTCATGGAAAGACAGAAAAGTGAACACTCTGTAGTTGATCTGTAAGATGAAATTAACTGGATATGGATGAGATTAAAATATGCTGAGTTGTTTTTGTATTCTTCCTTTATTATGTTTTTATTCAGATATGCATAATTATGTCTATAATTATATCACAGTACTTAGTATATAAAACTTCCGCTTTAGATTACTAAAAATAGGTAATTGCAATGGTATCAGATTCAAAATTTTACCTCTCATTGGATTTTCTTATAAATGTATGATAAAGAAGAAATTTCAGAAGGATTTCAGTTCAAATAGTTTTAGCACTACAGTCTATTCTGACAACAAAGCCCATTCTGATGATCAACATAATTTTGATTCCAGAAACTCAGATACATGACGTGTGGTGAAGCTTACAAAATCCAAAATTCATTGGGGAAGAGCCTCATTTTACAAGACTCAGATACATGACGTGTGGTGAAGCTTACAAAATCCAAAATTCATTGGGGAAGAGCCTCATTTTACAAGACTGAATCATATTTTAAATCAAAATTTGACCCATGTTTCATTTTGCTGGATTTTTCTTTTGTTATTTAAGAGGAAGAGAGAAAAAGAGAACATTCCCATCTGCTGATTTATTCCTCAAATTCTCAACAGCCAGGGTTATCCCAAGCTAAAGACAGGAACCCAGAACTAAGTCATCTCCCACATGAGTGGTGAACATCCAACTACCTGAGCTATCACTGGCTGCTTCACATGTTATGTGTTAGTAAGAAGCTGGAATAGGAGCTGGACCCAGTAAACAAACTCAGGTACTCTGATATGGGTGTTTTGATAGGCCAAATGCTTACCTCTGACCCATTTTTAAAACCTTTAAAGAAGTCTTGAAATGGTGTACATGAGAAATGGAATATTCTTTAAAAATCTCAAGGCACAGCCGATGCTGTGGTGCGGTGGGTTAACGCCCTAACCTGAAGGGCCGGCATCCCATGTGGGTGCCAGTTCTAGTCCCGGCTTCTCCTCTTCCCATCCAGCTCTCTGCTATGGCCTGGTATAGCAGTAGAAAATGGCCCAAGTCATTGGGCAGCTGCACCCGTGTGGGAGACCCAGAAGAAGCTCCTGGCTCCTGGCTTCGGAACGGCGCAGCTTGTTGGGGCCATCTGGGGAGTGGATCAGTGGATGGAAGACCTCTCTCTCTGTCTCTACCTCTCTCTGTAACTTTGTCTCTCAAATAAATAAAATAAATCTTTAAAGAAAAAAAATCTCAAGGGAAAATCGTTATAAAATCAAATAAACACAAACAGAAAAAATAAACAATATACATATTTATTTTGACTTTTAAACTTCAGCATAGAAGCTAATAGAAGAAAAGATTAAGATTTTCTTTCTCATTTTCAAGTGTAAAGAAAGGGAATTTGAAATAATCACATGCTTAAATAATCTAGTGATATGATTAAGAAAGATAATAGTAGTGCTTTTAATATTACAGGAACATACATGTTTACTGGAATCCAAATTGGTCCAAAACAGGAAGAACAGGATGGTTCATTATTATCTAGTAGAATCTAAATGAAAGTAATTGATTAATACTTCATACAAGACATAGCCAAAAAGACAAACCTCCCAGTCTTGGTGACTGGAAAATAATTTATATTTTACTGAGTGATTTCATAGTGATTTAGTAAAAAGTGGGCAGAGATTACCTATTAAATCACATAAAATAATTTAAGCAATGTTAGATAATTTTCAAGATGACACAGTTACTATGAAAGAAAGGGAGAATATGTATTGAGTTAGAATTCTAGGGTAAGTTATAGTTAGAATGAGACAAACTAAAAAGGAAATAGGCTAAAAATATAATCCAGTCATGTATTTAATCTTGGTCTTAAGGAAAGGAACAAACTGTGCTTAAGAATTTTTATTCAGGAAGGTGAAGATGGAGAAGGATAATAGATTATTTCTAAATTAATTTTAATAATAGATTAGTCTTTATATAATATTGAACTACATAATATTTGAATATAACCTAATTCAATAATAGAATGGATAATAGTTTTTTTTTTCTCAGACTCAGAAATTATTGACCATCTTATCTCACTCTGTGAAGAATTCTGAATGAGGGAGAAATACATTCAGAAAGCCTAATGTCTGGATTTGAATAAAAGTAAAATGAATTGTTAGGAACGTATGCATTTAAAGGAGTAATGTTATTTGTATAAATATCAGAAAAGTAAACATTCACAAAGGTTACTAGTGATAAATCTCAATAGGTCGTATTTGAAGAGTGGATGAATTATACGAGCACATGAAAGAAATTTATTATTCCTTCTTGGATTCCTGGAGTTTTGAAGAGAGCATTTTTTTTCTATATTATTTGTATGTTAACTTTTTGTTGCATAGGAGAGCATGCTCTTCACAATGGTAGTTATGTTTATAACAGATTCCTACTTTTTCTTATTTAGTATTGTATGCCTCTACTCTGTGAACCTGAACTATTATTTTCACTATTAATGAGCTATACACACCTCACTCTGGCACATAAGTATATTTAAGAGAATTTATCTATTATGTGTGGGTATTGGGTATATTGAAATTTTTCCTAGGATATATTGAAATTATTAGTTCTTGAGGCCAGCACTGTGGCGTACTGAGTAATGCTGCTGCCTGCATTGCCAGCATCCCATATGGGCGCAGGTTTGAGTATCAGCTACTCCACTTCAATCCAGCTTTCTGCTATGGCATGGAAGATAGCTCAAGACCTTGGGCCCTTGAATCTCTGTCTAACTCTAACTTTCAAATAAATAAATAATATTTTAAAAAAGAAAGTATTAGTTCTATTGATATTTTATGTATTATATTAACCATCATACCAATATTAAGTCATCTTTAGATTCTTGAGCTCCAGAATATTTGAGTATTATGAAGCTTCTTATATGATTGCTGTATTTCATGTGCTAATATTTTATTTAGGAATTTAGCATATACGTTCATATATACTTGTTTATGAAACAATTTCTAGGATTCAATACCACAGAACTATTTTTGTTATAGATATTTGCCCAAACAAGGTTTTTTATTCAGATATTGACAATGCTGGTTTACCAAGTATCTTTCAAAATATACTGTAATATACTCACATGATAAAGGCTTTAACATACTTCATCCAAGAATTGACTTATTTTTTTCTCTATTGTACTGAAGTTTTCCAAACTTGTTATTTCAGCACAGCTCCCTTTTCTTTAAAATACTTGCATATGGTGTAGGCATACTTGTGGCTCCCATTATTTCTGCCTACTGGTGTCCTACCTTGACTATGACACAATGCACTGTAATAGAGATTTTTTTTAAATTTTTTTTTAAACAGGCAGAGTTAGACAGTGAGAGAGACAGAGACAGAGAGAAAGGTCTTCCTTTTTCCTTTGGTTCATCCCCCAAGTGGCCACTTCGGCCGGCGCGTTGCGGCCGGCAAGCTGTGCTGATCCAAAGCCAGGAGCCAGGTGCTTCTTCCTGGTCTCCCATGCTGGTGCAGGGCCCAAGGACTTGGGCCATCCTCCACTGCCTTCCTGGGCCACAGCAGAGAGCTGGACTGGAAGAGGAGCAACTGGGACAGAGCTCACCGCCCCGACTGGGACTAGAACCCCAGGTGCTGGCGCCGCAGGCGAAGGATTAGCCTAGAACCACGGCGCCAGCCATGTAATAGAGATTTTTGCAGCTATAATTGAATGAAGTTTGTCTTCAAATACAGAAAATATCCAGACAGTTTCAATGTATGCACCAGAACCGTTGGGAGCAAAGCTTTCTTTTGACTACAATCTATAAAGCAGTCAAACGATGGAAATTTATGAATTAATGCATCAATAGTAGTTTTGAAGCTAGAGTAGATCATGTGTCAATGCATATATAAGGTCTAACGTGGAGAACGATCTTGACCAAGAATAGGGTGACCTTCAATTCTACATGGAATTGAGTTTTGCTAAAAATCTGAATGAATCTGGAAATGTATTTCCCCAAGAAGACTCCAATTTCGAGTAGAAGTTAGCCAACATTTTGATTTCACCCTTGTGAGTCCACTGACAGAGTTCTCAGCTAAGGGTAACTGGACTTATCATCCAAAGAGTAGCAAAAGCTATTCTAGACTGTTCATCTGTGGAAGTCAGTAATGGAAGCAATAGAAAACTAATGTGGTATGTAATGGAACTTTGCTGAAATGGTAAATAATAGTAAATTAATTTCAAAATTCAATAGGGTCACTACAGGAAACATGCAATATATAATGACTCTAGAAATCTTATTTTTTTCCTAGATTTTAGTTTAGAGATAAGGAAAAACTTGAAAAATAAGTCTGCATATTATGCTAAACATTCAATTTAGCACATGTGAGTTGTGTTTAGTTATATTTGTACTAAGTGATATTGTATATGAGACAATAGTATATCTCCAAGGAATCTACTTTCTACATTAGAATGCATAGTTAACATTCAATGATGGTGATGATACTCTCCAGAGGATACAGATCGTGTCTTTTGGAAAACGTCTTACGATTTTGGTATTTACTTGACATCAAGCATATTTTCTCAAACAAATTTTTTTTCCATAAATTGTCCATCAAAACATTTCATACAAATAGTCATTTTTTTAATTTGATTATTGTTTATACCCCTTTCCTACATTTACACCAAACTAAGGTCTTTTTGCTTTTTACTTGTTGAGCTCTATTTATTTGCACACTAAACCCTTAACTGCAGTTTAACTTAAAGATAAATTATCTCAAGCATCAAGGGTAGAAGAGGGAAAGGGAGAGGGAAGCAAGATGGGAAGCCTAGAAGGGAGAGAGTAAAGGAATATCATTGTATTCTCAGAACTGTATCTGTGAACTATATTGGACCTGTTAAAAATTTTTAAAAAATGAAATTAAAAGAAAATCACGCATTAAAATATTCCTTTCCTTCAAATCTAAATACTTGATGTAATGAAATAAAGTATTAAAATGTTTTATAAAATAATTTGAAAATGATTGTTTACTAGTGATATACATAGTAGATGCAATTTTTATGTGAACATTGGTCATAATATTGCTATTTAAAGATTAATAAAAAGAGAAAGTAGCTTTCACAGATATTGTTCAAGGAAGAATGAGAAAAAGAGGGATAACAACTCATTTTGACTTTTTTCCCCCCTGCTCTTTGGAAGCCACTGCTGAATTCAGCTGGAAGTCAATTGACAGTATAATCTGGAAATTGTGGTCAGCAGGATTCAGTAGGTTTGTGACACAGATTAGAGCAGGCATGGGCAAGAAATGGATTTATTCAGAAACAGAGCAAACTGGGAATGAACGATAAATTGACTCTTGGCCACTTATAGGAGTGCAATGAATTCACATTTTAAACAAATAATTAGCTATAAAATAATTATATGGATGTCTTTTCCTTAGTGACAGTGTATCCACAATTTGATTGATACATACAATGTATATGTTTGCAACTGGCCTTAACCTTATTATTTAATTAAAATTTCACTCTATCTTAGAACCTTAAACATTTTCTTTGAAGATTACCTGATATTCCTTTTAACTAGTGAAACATTTGAAGTCAGGAGAATTTTAGTGATTTACCAGAACTTGATGTTTTAACTTTTGGTCTTGCTTTGTATCTACCAAGCTGATTGAAAATTCCAAGAAAATACAGGCTTATGATACAAATCTCTTATGGAGGAGATTATAGGAATGTCCACACAAAAGGTACACATAATGGTAACATAAGATAATGATAAATATGATCAAAGTCTAAATACTACAGATAATATATATAATTGAAATGCATACAAAATGATAGTTACATTTCAGAGTGCTTGTCATTGATAGTTCTGCTCACTCATTCTCCTCACCACGACCTTTCTGCAGAAAAGCTAACTACTGATTTATTAACTTAATAATGTGCTGAACCAATTATAAAGGATTAAAACATTCAATTTGTAACATTTCAGACATTTAATTGCAATTAAAAGAAATCTTATGCATTTAAAAAAATTTATTCATTGCGCTTGGCACTGTGGTGCAGTGGGTTAAGCCACTGCTTACAAAGCTGGCATTCCATACCAGAGTGCTGGCTTGAGTTCTGACTTGCTCTAGCTCTGATCTGGCTTTCTTCTAATGTGTCTAGGAAGGCAGCAGAAGATGACATAAGTACTTGGTCTCCTGCTACCAATGTGTATAGAGTTCATGTCTCCTGGCTTCAGCCTGGCCTAGATCTGGCTTTTGTGAGCCTTGGGGGAGTGAGCCAACACATGAAAGATGACTCTCTCTCTCCCTCTCTCTCTCTCTCTCTTTTTCACTTTCACTCTCTGATAAATCTGGTTTTTTTTAAAGTGTGTACATATTTAGTACATTTTCAATATTTCCTCTTTTAACTAATTTATATATTTTATTTATTTATTCATTGGCAAGACATAGAAACAACAACAAAAAAAAAGAAAGAGTGAAAGAGAGAGAGAAGGAGAGAGAAACTCCTATTTGGGGATTCACTTCCATCAACAGCTGAGTTTGTGCTGGGTCAAAGTCAAGAACTGGGAACTCAATCCAGGTCTTCTACATATGTGAAAGGAACTAAGTACTTGGGCCATTCCCCTGCTTTCTATGGTTCACAAAAGCAAGAACACAGAGTCAAGAGCCAGAACTGCATATCAAAACCAAGAAATCCAAAGTGAGACATCCAAAGTGAATATCTTAATGGGCATCCCATATCACAATGCCAAATTCATGTCCTAGATCCTCTAGTTTCCTGGGAGGCAGATCCTGGTAGTCACCAGCTGAATGGCTCAAGTACTTGGATCTTTGCCACCCAAGTGTGGGTGAGTACACAGAGAGAGTACTGGACTCCATGCTTCAGCCTGTCTGAACCTTTACAGTTGTGGGCATTTGTAGAGTGAACAGTGAGATAAAGCTCCCTGTCTTCCCCTGTCCCTCTCTGCTGCTCTGCCTCTCCGACTTTCATGTAAAATGAAAACACACTCACAAAAAAGTTGTAAGGTAACAGTATAGGGAATGTGAGAACTCCAAGCTCACCTCCCACTTTTTTATGTAAACCTAAATCCATTTTGTAATACAAGTTATCAAAAGTTATTTTTGTGAAGCAATAAGATAACTGTGGGAGATACTGACTACTGAGGTTAAAATGAGCACTCTAATTTTAATTACAATACAGAGATCCTGGCTAGCAGATGCAGTTTCCAAATGTAACCATTAGATTTAATGGGTTTCTTCATAGCAGCAAGGCTAACCCACCAATGAGAATGCTTTGATATTCACCATGGATTGAAAGTGCCTAATTCCTCATGATGTTTCCAAATTTTTGGAAATCCTTAAAACACCACAAAACCCAAACAATAGCACAGACCCAAAAAATAATCATATTTTTGTTTCACAGAAAGCTATCTTATGCCAGGAAGTTAGTTTTGATGTCTCATAACAATTCCCATACTTGAATCAGTTAATATCCCCAAGGGTCCTTCTACGAAGCCCTTTGATGCTTTGGAGAGGCACCCTTCAAAACCGCCAAAGGCTTCCTCATGGCTTTCCCCAGTGGAGTATAAAGCTGCTTAGAAAAAAAACTTTCTCATGCCAATGTGAAATTGTGAATAGATTCAGTGATTATTGGGTACTGACTTTATTTTTAAAACATTTTTAATTAAAAAGCTAACAAATACAAAAATCACACATATTTATGGGGTACAGTTTGATGTTTCAGCACATGTATGTAGTATAATGTCCACTCAGGGTAAATATATATATCTGCTAAAACACTTAATAATTCTTTATGTGGAAGACATCCAAAGTCTCATTTTCAAGATTTTTTTATTTAAGAGGGAAAGACACACTACATTATCTATAATCATCCTACTGTGTAATAGAACCATACAACTCCCATCCAGCTATTAGCTAATTTACTTTAACCTTTCCTCATCTCTCCTCCCTTCCCTCTCCAGCTTCTGGTAACCACTACTATATATTTAATTTCTACCACAACATTTTTGTTTTATATACATTTATGAGAAAGATCATGTGAATCTTGTCTTTCTGTGTTTGGTTTATCTCATTTAACACAATGACTCCCAGTTCCATTCCTGTGGTTACAAATGACAAGGTTTCATCCTTTTTATGGATGACTAGTATCCTGTTGTGTTACCACATTCTCTTAATTCATTCATAAATGGACAGATAGGTTGACTGTTTCATTTCTTGGATATTATGAATAGTGCTGCAATAATGGGAGTATAGATGTCTGTTTCACAAAGTATCTCATGTACTTTAGATATATGTCCAGTAGTGAGAACACAGAAGACAATGGAAAAAAAATAGAAAAATGGCATTTCATCAAACCAAAGAGCTTCTGTACAGAAAAACAATTCAACAGAATGATTAGCTAACCTATAGAGTGGGAGAAAATATTTGCAACTTATATATCTGACAAAGATATATAGGTTATATATCCAGAATGTGTAAAGAATGCAAAAAAATAACAAAACAAATATTTTAATTACATTAATGGACAATAAATCTAAACAGACATTTCTCAAAGTAAACCATACAAATAGTCAAAAGGTACATGAAAAAAATGTTCAACATCACTAATCTTTAGAGAAATGCAAATCAAAATTATAATGATTTATCAGCTCACTTTAATTACATTGATTGCCAGCATCCCATAAGGGTACCAGTGAGTCCCTGCTGCTCCTCTTCTGAACCAGCTCTCTGTTGTGCCTGGGAAAGCAGTGGAAGATGGCCCAAATGCTTGGGTCCCTGCACCCACATGGGAGACCCAGAAGAAGCTCCTGACTTGGCTTCCAATCGGCATAGCTCCGACTGTTGCCGTCATTTGGGGAGTGAAATGGGATGGAAGACCTTTTTCTCTGTTTCTCCCTCTCTCTCTCTCTTTGTAACTCTACCTCTCAAATAAATACATAAAATCCTAAAAAATGCAAATTATGTAATTTCATACAGCATTGCTTCTGGCCAGTGATTCATTTTGTACCAAACAGTGTGTCTATCATTGATAAAACAGCTGATTACATAAAAAAGATGCTGTGAATTTATTGATGACTCAGTTATAGTATCAGCCCACAGCAACTTGCGAGTTTGGGTTATTTCTTGTAGCATGAGATCCCTGTTTTGAATCAGTAAAATAGAATGTGATATTGTTTCTTCTCTAGTCAAAGGAATCAGTAAGTGGAAGAGGGAGGGGCGCCTTGATCACTGTGTCTAAATTGCTATTTCTTAGCTTTATGATTCCCGTACTTGCATCAAGAGAGCATGAAAAGAGTTAGTTACACTGAACTGGGATGTGAGATTGGCTTTTGACAGTATTGGTGTATTGAACTCCAGACCAATAGACTGAAGAGTAAGATGCACTGTTGATTGAGGTGATTAAAGCAGGTTATCATGAGAAAATAAGGTTGCAGCTATAAAATAGGGATGCAGAAAAAACACATGCAATCCAGAGAATGCAGTTGTGCTCATCTCTCAGGATTTCTAAGAGTCCGATGGAAAACAGTGATAGAATTTATAGCAATATAGTACAGGTAGGACCAGTAAGTGTGATTCATATCAGGGAAGATTTGAGTTTCTTATTAGCACAGGGTCCAACTTTAAAAAGACTGACTTCACGTGAAGAAACAATAAGGGTGATAATATGTTTCCTGTTATTTTGACTGTTTCAGAGATACATGCATGTGTGAAGCAACAAATAATCCAAATTTAGTAAGTGCTGTTTGTTACATGTTAATTACTAATAAAGCTACAATGAAAAATAAGCATGGCATCCTTACATTTATTAAGAAATTTGGATTAGAAAAAGATTTTTTTTTTGAGAGAGTGGACAGTGTGAGAGAGAGAGACAGAAAGAAAGGTCATCCTTTTCCGTTGGTTCACCCCACAATGGCCGCTGCAGCTGTTGTGCTGCGGCCGGCGCACAGTGCTGATCCGAAGCCAGGAGCCAGGTGCTTCTCCTGGTCTCCCATGTGGGTGCAGGGCCCAAGGACTTTGGCCATCCTCCACTGCACTCCCTGGCCACAGCAGAGAGCTGGACTGGAAGAGGGGCAACTGGGACAGAATCCAGCTCCCCGACCGGGACTAGAACCCAGTGTGCCAGCGCTGTAGGCGGAGGATTAGCCTATTGTGCCTCGGTGCCAGCAGGAAAAGATGTTTCTAAAGGTAACTTTTCATGTCTATATGGTTTCACTGATAAACTCTACAAAGATTTTAATAAAAATTTATTTATTTTAATTGATTTGAAAAGCAGAGAGAAAGAGAGAGACAGAGACACAGAGACAAAGAGAGAGATCTTCTATCACTGTTTCACTCCCAAAATACCCACAATAGCAAGATCTTGGCCAGGCTTGAGGAAGGAACCAGAATAGAATCTGGTTTTCTCATGTGCATGAAAAGGTGTCAAATATTTGAGTCATCGCATAATACTGCCAGGATGGGTATTTGCAGAAAGCTGCACCGGAAGTGGTGTAGTTAGGCAGCGCTTTGGCTTAACAGGTAAAACAGCTACCTGCAGTGCCAGCATTCCATATGGGCACTGATTTGAAACCTGGCTGTTCCACTTCTGATACAGCTCTCTGCTATGCCCTGGGAAAACAGTAGAAGATGGCCCAAGTCCTTGGGTTCCTGCACCAGCGTGGGAGACCCAGAAGAAGCTAATTGTTCCTGACTTCAGATCAGCCCAGCTCGGCCTTTGTGGCCATCTGAAGAGTGAACCAGCAGATGGAAGACCTCTTTCCCTCTTCTCTCTCTGCCTCTGCCTCTCTGTAACTGCCTCTTTCAAATGAATAAACCTTTAAAACAATAAAAGAAAAAGAAAAACTGTCATTTTAAAGTAAAATTAGCAATACTGTTTTTCTTATGCTACTCTTCATTTTCCACATACTGTTAAGAACAGAAACAAAACAAGTAAGCTAATTTCAAATGACGAAAGGCAGAATTTTCTCTGCGCATGGAAAACAATAAAGAATTAAAAGAGAATTAAAAGGATTGAATAAACCCTGTATTATTGCATTAAATTCAGTTATACCTGTATGATTTCATACTGATTTTTGTTATTTATTTATTTTAAAGATGTATTTTATTTATTTGAAAGAGTTACAGAGAGAGGTAGAGACAGAGAGAGAGGTCCTCCATCTGCCGGCTCACTCCCCAGATGGCCACAACGGCCAGAGCTGTGCAGATACGAAGCCAGGAGCCAGGAGCTTCCTCTGGGTCTTCCATGTGGGTGCAGGGGCCCAACGACCTGTGCCATCCTCCACTGTTATCCCAGGCCACAGCAGAGAGCTGGATGGGAAGAGGAGCATCTGGGACCAGAACCGGCGCCCATATGGGACGCCGGGGCTTCAGGCCAGGGTCTTAACCAGCTTCACCACAGCGCCAGCCCCTCATACTGATTTTTGTATACATGCACATAGATGGCTACAGAGATAAATATTGACTCCAGTGCATGGATTAGAAAACATATTTTTTCCTAACTGTTTAATAGAAACAGTGCCATTTTAGTGGCAGTGAATACGGCAGCACCTGGATCTTGTTTACTAAATATAATTTTTCATGAAAAGGAATTGAGGCTCCTTGGAGAAATGGGGTGAACAGAGAAAAATAAGATAGGCCTAGATAGGATCAAAGCATTTCTGTAAATAAACAAACATGCATGTATCGATATCTAATGAAACATGAATATTTCTACTTTAATGTCTATGGCCCTGTCTCACATATACCTTATATACATACATATCCATATCACATTATGTAAATATATGTCTATACATATGCATACACTTGCATATACATGTACTGTTATGTAAATATATTAACTTTACAGTGAAATAGCCATTTTTAGGGATGGACATAATATTGGGACTAGAGAGGAAAGGGAGAACAAAGCAGTATAACTTTAAAAATATTGTGAAAATAACTTATCATCAACTGAGAGCTATTTATCAAGAAGCATGGCAAAAGTAACAGAAAGATTTAAATAGATATAAAGTAGTCCCTAACCACTCAAGTAATTAACAATTTCACTAGCTACCTCATTTAGTGATTAGTATAATTCTTTCATTAGTACAGGTCAATTATGGTAGTTTTTTCAAACTTTAAAATGGTAATAAATTTATCCACTTAATTTAAATGTATGACCAAGGCAATGAAGAAGTAATAATCAAAAGGGAAAGATTCATGAAAGATCTCCATTTTTCATAGGCATCTTAAATATATATTATTTTACTGAGTTCTTATGTTACTATGGAGGTAGGCAATATACTCTCAATTTATATTAGAAGAAATGGAGATTCAAGAATGTTGTAAAATTTGCCTAAGGTGACATATTATTAATTCATGGAAGAGCAAACATAGCAATTCATATCCATCAGATTTTAAAAATAAATCTTCCATTGCACTACATTTTCAGCTTTTACCTGATTCTTCTGAGAAACCCTTTTCTTTCCTAAGAAAAACCTGAATTTATGAAGAATATGTTCTGTTCAGATGATAAGACACTTCCTTAAATTATCACAGAATTGGCTATTGCAATTTTTCAAGTGAAAGTAGGAACTTTGCATTAAAGCAATTAAGAAACTCTCCTTTCTACGTATTGGTCAAAGATGAACAACAGTATCTCCAATTGCACAGGCACTGTTAACATTAGGTGGCATGTGTATTCGCTACCTGCTGCTTTTTAAATTAGAGATATTCGCAATATTGTGTCCTTAAGAGAGCGTCTCTTTTGCCCCTGTTTTCACAGACCAGCAAATAAAATATCTTATTGCTATCAATTTTACTATTTAGTCTATGACATGTTCTATTAAATCCGAACAACAAAATGACTACATGCTTTGGTGAAATGCAATTCTGTTTATAACAACATTTCCATGTTTACTGAGTTAAAAAATATTTGAATCCAGAGTTAAAGAAAGCATGTATTTACTTTGAGGGATTCACATGTTTCTGTTTGTTACACATGAAAGGGAAAGGAAACATCATTTTTTCCAGAAAAAAAGGTAACAAAACTTCTAAACATTTTGCATAGAAACAACTATAGGGATTGTATGTTGTCTGGAAAGTCTAATATGTTGTATAACAGTTGATTATTGAAAATTCTTGATATCACGTCACTAAAAGTAATTGCAAAAATAACCAAAACATTAATAATTTGTGCATTTGTGGTAGATAATCAAAATAAGAGTAAACATTTGCTTCTAAAAGGAAAATTTAAGGGTTCAATTAATAGTAAGCAAGATAGTTAATTGTTTAGTATGGGTAATAGACATGTTCTGAAATGTGATGACAGAACCTTCAAAATTTCAGATGAAGGTAAACACAGCAAGAAATTGGATTTTAAAATCTAGTATGATCTTTAAACTTACAGCTCTGATGTGAGGTTAAATTGACATATGGACAGTTAAAATTCTATACATTATCCTCATTTCTTTCATTCATTTACAGGGCTATCATTATTAAGAATCTATTATTATAAATTTATATTTATGAATGCATTGTTTGAAGAAAAGGTAATATACATTTTGGTAATATATTTCTTTACCTTTAAGACCTCTGTTTTTAAATATTTGTTGTGTTAGCACCTGAAACTGTAATGGCAAAAACAAACAAGCAAACAAGCAAAAAACCTGTTCTATTTGCCTTGAAAGACAGATGGTTTCAAGGAATAACTAAAAATGCAATTATAACTTATCTATTAGGCAATTATGTGTGGAATACAAATTTCTGTCAAAGAACAGATGCTTACCTAATTCAGTACTCAAATATTACAGAATATTTTCTCAGTACAAAAAATTCTAGGCATGGACAAAAGGAGATGAATGAAATTTAGCTACAAAAAGGCCAGGGATTGGCCGGCTCAATAGGCTGTTCCTCTGCCTGTGGTGCCGGCAGCCTGGTTCTAGTCCCGGTTGGTGTACCGGATTCTGTTCTGGTTGCTCCTCTTCCAGTCCAGCTTTCTGCTGTGGCCCGGGAGTATAGTGGAGGATGGCCCAAGTGCTTGGACCCTGCACCCGCATAGGAGACCAGGAGAAGCACCTGGCTCCTGCCTTCGGATCAGTGCGGTGCAGCAGCCGCAGCGCGCTGACCGCAGCGGCCACTGGGGGGTGAATCAATGGAAAAGGAAGACCTTTCTCTCTGTCTCTCTCTCTCTCTCACTGTCCACAATGCCTGTCAAAAATTAAAAAAAAAAAAAAAAAAAAGGCCAAGGATAAGAGTAGGAAGTGTTGGGTAGAGTGATAAGAATGAATATTCCACATGATGTGAGGAACTTAGACAAAGGCAAAGATGGAAATTTAAACAAATGGGAATGTTGAGAGAACACAAATAGTCACTGGGATGGAAAATTCAAATGCCAAATGTACGAGTGGCCACATAGAGAAAGAAGTAAGGAGGTTATCACCATTCTGAGGAATATAGACATTAGTAAATAGATTAGAGATATGTTTGAGAAGGTAGACTTAAAACATGGTGATAAAATAGCCTACACATAGTGAGAAAAATGACTGAAGTTTGGTTTGGGGAAATATTAGAGTCATATTCTAAGAGGGGTTAAATATTGGGACAGTGACAGTAATAAGATTACTTTTTAGCATTTGTTTATTGTGTATTCAAACCAAACATATCCAACAGGAACTTGGCCTGGAGCTCAACAGAATGTTCTAGAGGCGTGACATCAGTGATATGGTACAATAGGGACTTTTTAGCTTTACTCCTCCTTACAATGATACACCAAGTAAATACCCATTGGCTAGAATATCTATGTGAATATTTTAGACTCAAGATGGAGACTAAGATACTCCCTTTAACCACGAACTGAGAAAATACTACTTCAAAGGTAAGAAAAAAATGGTTTTCTTTGATGATACTGCCATAGAACAAGTAGGCACAACACCACACACAAAGGATTTTCCTGGACCCACAGTTTCTACAGTGGGAAATGTGAGTTGAAGGTGGACATTCTGAGTTTCTTCACAGCAGGCTCATTCCTATGTAATTCTGCAGAAACACTTGGTTAGACAACTTGAAATCAGATGGAATCAAAGAATGGGGGTGATCACAATACTTAGTGCATGTTCATGGTTCCTGCTCTGCCTTCTGCCCAACCAAGGCAGAAGAGCAGATAGAGTCAACTGCATCAACACCAAAGGCTTGTCAAAAGGTCTACACAGCTCAAGACCTTAGTTAACTGAGATTCCCTACAGAGCTTAGATACTGTAGTTAAGTCTTTTCCCAGGCAAGTCTAGAGATGGAATCTTTGGAAAGTGATTTGATCAGATTAGGTTGCTAGGATGGAGCTCCATGACTGAATAATTAGGTTCTTAGAAGGAAAGAACACTCACATAGAGAGTGAATGAATAGTGTTTTCCCCATGTCTATTTCCTGGCTCACCACATCCTCTAGTCTCACTAAATTCCTAAACAAATTGGACCACCCAATCTTGAACTGTGGATCTCCTAACCTGCAATGTGAAATAAACTCTCTTCCATACACGGTAGCTTCTATCGGATATTTTAGTTAAATAATAAAGAGCTGAGTAATAAAGAATATTTGTTCTAGAAATGAGATTATTAAATTATATCAACATTATTTTAAGTTATGAATCAAACGTTGGAAATGTTTGGAGGAGTAGGGGCCTCAGAAAGTCAAAATTTTACACTTAGAATGCCATGGGTGATTCTGATGATGTTGTAACCCAGATTACGTTTAGAAATGTCACAGGTCATACTGGTGAGTTCCCAAATGAGGAATCTTTTGAAAATTTGACAAAAGGCCGCATTCATTTTGCTGTAGCCAAGAACTTGTCTTTACTGTGTCAGTGCCCTGAGTCAAGATGGGAAGCTGAATTTAAAGATGGTGGACTAGTTTGTAGGGTAGAAGATATGTAAAAGCAGCAAGATGTTCATGCTGTATCATACATGCTATTAGCAGCTATTAATAGGTTGATACAGGAACAGAAAAGAGAAGATCAGAAAGATATGGCATTTGCAGCCAGGACAGGTATAAAATGAAGTAAAGTCTTGTTTGGGACTGAAAGATGAGATAGAAACTGCTTGCTAATCAGATCAGCTCAGGAAAAAGGGAGTAACGTTCTATAGGCATATCAATTGGAGAAAGACTTTTAAAACATTCCTGACACCATCAAGGTATCCCCTCCAGTGTCCTTCCCATCAGAGCCTAAAAGTGCAAATTTGTTTCAAGTTTGTTTGAAGTGAGGAGAGAACCTCCACTTTGACTATGACCTTGTCTAAATAAGATCAGAGTTGGCGAACTCAAAAGGCTTCCATAGCCTTGGTAACTCATGGCTAGAGCCTAGGGAGATTACTGACGCCATAAACAAGAGTGTCAATTGTTAAGTCACTGTGTACTTTCTCCCCAGGTAGGATCTCTGTCCTTAATGAGTTGTACAATGTGAATTAATGCTATAACTAGTACTTAAACAGTACTTTACACCATGTATTTCTGTGTGGGTGCAAACTGATGAAATCTTTACTTAATATATACTAAATTGATACTCTGTATATAAAGATAATTGAAAAGTAATCTTGATGCGAATGGGATGGGAGAGGGAGTGAGAGATGGGAGGGTTGCAGGTGGGAGGGAAGTTATAGGGGGGAAAGCCATTGTAATCCAAAAGTTGTACTTTGGAAATTTATATTTATTAAATAAATGTTAAAAAAATAAAATGGTTAATTGAATAAATGCAATAATTTGTTCAGCAAAAAAAATAAAAATAAATCAAATCTTTGATCCATTTTAAATTGAATTTTGATTAGGTTGTAAGGTAGTGGTCTTGTTTAAAACTTCTGCACATGGAAATTCAGTTTTCCTAATACACATTATTGAAGAGACTGTCCTTTCTCTAGGGAATGTTTTTAGCATGTTTATGTAGGATAAGTTCGCCGAAGATACATAATTTATTTTTGGGGTTATTTTCTGTTCCATCGGTCTGCATGACTATCTTTTTGCCATTAGCATGCTGTTTTATTTGTAATAGCTCTGCAATATATCTTGACATCTGATATTGTGATGCCTGTAGCTTTGTTTCTATTGTTTAGATTGTTTTGTCCATTTTCTATTGTTTGTTTTCCTGCAGAGGAAAATAAGCAATAAACAAAATGAAGAGACAATGACAGAAAGGGGGAAAATATTTGCAAATTATATATCTGATAATGGATTAATATACAGAAAATATAAGAAGTTTGAGAAATTCAACCACAAAGTGAATGAGCTGGTTAATTAATGGGCAATAAATATAAATAGATTTTTCAAACAAAGAACTTCAAATGGCCAACAGACACAGGAAAAAATGCTCAGTATCACTACCAATCAGGGAAATGCACTAAAACCACCATGAGGTAACATCTACTCTTGTTAAAATGGGTGTTATTCAAAACTGAAAAATAACAGATGCTTATGAGTTTGTGGAGAAAACAATATCCTAATATACTTTGGTTGGAATGTAAGTTATGTATTACCAAATAGAAATGGTATGTAGAACTCTCAAAAAACTAAAAATGAATCTTCCATATGACCCAGTTATAACACTTTCAGGAACATATCAGAAAGAATTAAAGTGAGCATATTAAATACATACCTTCACACCCATGTTTATAGCATTCCAATTCACAATAGCAAAAAATATGGAATTAACTTGGATGTCCAGAAACTGATAACTGGATAAATAAAATGTGGTCTGTGGTCCCTCAATGTATGATGGAATGTTACTCAGTCATAAAACTGAATGAGATCCTAACACTTGCATTGAAATGATGGAACTGGAAATCATTATGCCAAGTGAAATAAGCAAACACACAGACAAATGAAATATGTTCCCTCTCATGTGTGGAAGATAATTATACAGAGTATAAAATATGCATGCCATATTGTTTAGTATATAGATATTTATTAATGTCATAAAATAAATATCCCTATTTTAAAGAAAAATACTATGTATGTAAACATATGTAATATATACATAAGAAGTGGCAAAATGAGAAAAATTATTAGATCTTTAAAAAATTGTAAAATAGGCCTGCGCCGTGGCTCAATAGGCTAATCCACTGCCTGCAGTGCCGGCACACTGGGTTCTAGTCCCGGTTAGGATGCCGGATTCTGTCCTGGTTGCCCCTCTTCCAGGCCAGCTCTCTGCTGTGGCCCAGGAGTGCAGTAGTGGAAGGCCCAAGTGCTTGGGCCCTGCACCCCATGGGAGACCAGGAGAAGCACCTGGCTCCTGGCTTCGGGTCAGCGCAGTGCGCCGGCCGCAGCACGCCAGCCGCGGCGGCCATTGGAGGGTGAACCAACAGCAAAAGGAAGACCTTTCTCTCTCTCTCTCTCACTGTCCACTCTGCCTGTCAAAAAATAAATAAATAAATAAATAAATAAATAAATAAACTACTGCATTGCTAAAAACAAAATCTAAAAAAAATTGAAATGTACCTTTTTATTTAATTCAAACTAAAGTATGTTACTATTGATTATAGTCAATCTGTCCTGCAATACATCTTAGAACTTCTGCCCTCCAAAAAAGGAAGGAACATGTCTACCAGCTTAATTTAATCATCCCATATTATATACATTTAAAGTGTTACATTGTACTCCACAAACATATACTATTATGATTTATATAGCAAAATAATATTGATAATAATGATGAATTTTCTGGGACAAGGGTGCAGAGTCCACATTTATGAGCAATTTATTTCACAGGTGATAGATTGCTTTTCTTAGTGAGTGTGTATCTGGTGAGAGTGGAAGAATGCCTAGATCTAAGTCTAGAACTTGTTATCTGGACAAACTACAGCTGAAAAAGGACATTTTGAATTGTCAGATAGAAAAAAAGGGAAGTGAAGGAAGCATATATGACAGTGATTCTAAGGACAAAATTTCTCTAAGGAGTATGAAATCAACCCTGTCAAATGCTAGAAATTGATCTTTGAGAAGAAAAGGACACAATGGATTTAGCTATTAGCAGTTTGCTCAATAAGTTTATAAATCCAGTAGCAGTGATTCTGAAATAAAGGGTAAAAGAGAATTTGAATAGCAGAACTTTGAATCATCAACCCACCATAATCAACCCTAAGACTGCCATTACTATTTGTTGAAAGGATACAAACAGGTAAAATCATTAACTAAATCTTAGAGCATGGGAACCATGTTTAAAACATTCAATTTCAAAGAAAGAGTACCTTAAAAACAAATTTAAGGAAGTAATGTATAATGTTATTCAGAAGGTAATACATTTCTATCTCATATCCCAGACAAGTTAAACAGGCTATAACAAGGTATATAAAGTACTTAAATATTTTTGCCTTAGTTTGAGGTTAACAATTTATGTAAACTAAGCGGGAAGTTAGGAATATACATCTTGTTGTCTATTATTATGAGAGACAAATATCAAAAATCATATTGTAAGAAAATGTTTTCCGTTTCTGTACCAATATGGAGCATTTTATTTTACCCCCATCAAGGAAAGATGTAAGTTAATTAGTGACAAATCTTATGAGGTAGCATATAGTGATTAGGGTTACAATTTCAGACTTGTGTTTTGTATGATTATTTTATATTGTAGGATTAACATTCAGAAATTATTACTGAATGGTAGTAAAAATTTTGCTCAGTTTCTTCAGATCTATTAATTGGTGTTCATATTGGTAAAATGTAGCTAATCATAATACATACTAAGTAAGGTGACATGAAATAACCTATACTAAAGCATTTATGTATTAGCATATGCTCATCACTAAATATGTGTTGTTTTTTGTTTATTATGGATCACCATAAGATCTTGTAATATTTTAATGTTCATTTCAATGGCTAAGTGATTGGATTATTAGATTATTACTGAGTAAACAAAATGACTTTTTTTGGTATCATTTGTTAATTCAAGAGAAATTCTTATACGGTAGAACAATTGCATTTTTGCCATTACCTATTTGAATCTCTAGTATGAAGGAGGAAACATAAAATTTGAAGTGATAGAATGTATCTATAGAGCCTTTGCCCACTGCCTATGTATGAAATAACAGGATTTTGAGTTTCACTTCTCACAGGACAGTTATTTTAAGCAGAAAACTATTTTTTCAGGACTAGATTCCTCAAACATATTTAATGGGATAAGAAGCTTCTATTGTTCCTTATTTATTTTTTTTTGCAGTCTTATATATTGATTTTATTTTGCCTATGGAATGTCAGGTTACTTTGAATTATCCAGAGACTTAAAGATTTGGGGGCAGAAGAAATCTTGCCCAGACACTTCATTGTCTCCCTGTTATTTTCTATATGAAACACGTTTTAATAATATAAAATTATATGAAAATCTGTATTTTTCATGCCAAATAGAAAAAAACAGCATAGAGAAAAATGTGTACTTTTATTGTTTTACATAACTTTAAGTAGCTTACAGGTTTGCTGTTCAAACTTTTTTTTGTCTACCTCAGGCCAAACAAAGCATTTTATTTTTAGTTTTTGTTTTATAACTTTGTTTTGGGAATCATTAGATATAAATTATTCATAACAGGTTTCTATTGCTCAGTCTTTCTGTAAAGCCATCCATAATATATTATGAATGATGGGCTGTTCAAAAAAAATTTAAGCATAAAGACTTTAAAAATAAAAGTTAAGAAAAGAACCCATTAGGTAATTTTTGGAGTAGTTGTACAGTAACAACACTAACAAAAATATTAAGCTGCAACTATAATGATGACAGGCATACTTAGACATTAGTTATTTATTGTGTTTTCCATTATTAAGTTCTCAATGTACACTAATAAATCATTGACTATAGTTTTCACAGTAGCTTTGTATATTTTATAACACTTTACACAAAACTTAGGAAATGCACTTGTACACATAGAAGAATTGTGGTAATACAAGCCCTTTCACATTTCTTCAGTCTATAAAAACTTGATTTTTTTTATTTTTTACTTTTATTTTATTTATTTATTTATTTATTTTTAAAATTTTATTTAATGAATATAAATTTCCAAAGTACAGCTTATGGATTACATAACTTCCTCCCCACCCACAACCCTCACCTTTCCCGCTCCCTCTCCCCTTCCATTCACATCAAGATGCATTTTCAATTATCTTCATATATAGAAGATCAATTTAGTATATATTAATTAAAGATTTCAACAGTTTGCACCCACACAGAAACACAAAGTGAAACATACTGTTTGAGTACTAGTTAGAGCATTAATTCACATTATACAACACATTAAGTACAGAGATCCCACATGAGGAGCAAGTGCACAGTGACTCCAGTAGTTGACCCAACAAATTGACACTCTAGTTTATGGCACCAGTAAGCACCATAGGCTCCCGTCATGAGTTGCCAAGCCTTCTGAGTTCGCCGACTCTGATCATATTTAGACAAGGTCGTAGTCAATGTGAAAGTTCTCTCCTCCCTTCAGAGAAAGGCACTGCCTTTCTTTTTTTTTGGAAAAGGTTTATTGGGGAACACCCAACAGACCGGAAAGCTGAGTCCAGCCAAGACTGGGAGAAAAGTCACTCATCTTTTGTAGGTAGAGGGGTTGTTTGTAGAGAAATTTTGAACAATTATACAGCATTAAGTGGGGAAGAGGACCATCAGTACACACCTGTTGGAAGTAGAGCCATTGGTGGTAGAGTAGAGGTTAGGATTACAAAGAAATGAGGCGCAAGTGCGCTAGACAGGGTCTAGAACAAAGGACAGAGTCATTATTAGAGGAGCTAAGAAAGGTGCTGTCTGAGCTACAATTAAGTTTTCTGATTGAGAGGCAAATAGAACCTGACAGAAGGGGCTTGATAATAATCTATTGGGCTTTAGGTCTTGTAAGTTAAGAGGCCCAGACCTATCTATCTCTTCACATGGGGTACATCCTAAGGGAGGTGTGAACCTCCTAGGGGAAGGCACTGTGTTGACTTTCATTATTTAGCTGGCCTGGGAGGAGAGCTGGCCAGGTCAAGGAAGGTGGCGGCCGGCGCCATGGCTTAACAGGCTAATCCTCCGCCTTGCGGCGCCTGCACACCAGGTTTTAGTCCCGGTCGGCGCACCGGATTCTATCCTGGTTGCCCCTCTTCCAGGCCAGCCCTCTGCAATGGCCCGGGAAGGCAGTGGAGGATGGCCCAAGTCCTTGGGCCCTGCACCCGCATGGGAGACCAGGAGAAGCACCTGGCGCCTGGCTTCGGATCAGCAAGATGTGCCGGCCGCAGCGGCCATTGGAGGGTGAACCAACGGCAAAAGGAAGACCTTTCTCTCTTTCTCTCACTATCCACTCCGCCTGTTAAAAAAAAAAAAAAAAAAAAAAAGGCAGGTGGCATCTCTAACAAGAAATTTACAGTTCTGCCTGCAATGTTGCTGACCCTACTTGACCATCCCCTCAGCTGCAGTGGTCACTTTGGAAGTTGGGCTGAGTGAAGGGCTTTTCAGCTTAGAGCCAATAAGATCTGTGGCTCTGACCTGGGCATCCTTTGACTCCAGGGCAGGTCCATTTCCAGCGATCCAACTCTTGGCAGAGCTGCCAGGGCTCTTCATAGCTGACTTCTGCTGAAGCCCAGGCTTACCACATTGAAAGCCACTGCAGTGGACTAGCCTGTTGGGTCTCCTTGAGGGCAGATCACTGTACAGATCAGCCATTAATAGGTCTGCCACCCATTGCTTCTGATGCCTAGCTTTCTTTTCCTCATGGTTTGTGTTAAAGCAGACCAGAGGATGCAAGTCAAGGGAGTGCCCAAGTCCCATCTCTAATCTTCGGTGGCCTGAACTACAAGTCTATAGTCACAGGCATGTTCTGTAGTAGTTTTTCTAAGGTAGGCAATGCCCATGAGGAAAATTATATTCTCACTTTAAAACTTTCTTTCCCTTTGGTCTGAAAGGGAGGTTTTTTCTACTTACTGTTTACTTCGCTGATGGCGAAGTAAATCTAGCTATGAAATTATAATTTAAGCTCTTATTTTGGCTATACTATTACAGAGAAATGTTACCTATCTCTTTTATAAGGTCTAAAGATTATATTGTGCATCCCACAGATTCCTTCATAATAGAATTAGTTTCCTACCTTGAAAAGAATAGAGAAATGAAAGAACAAGTTGGGCTTAGATAGAGAAATGAGGGAGCAAGTCCTAGATCGCTTGCTGACAATAGCAATATCATATGAAAACTTAGCAAACAGTTTCAACCATTAAATAACAACTTAAGAAAACATTTCCCAGAAGGTCCAATGCCTTCTCTAAATTTTAAGAATCATGTATTTGGAAATACCTCTTAAATATCTAACATGGTGTAGTTTGTTTAACCAGTAAACTTAAGCACAACCATATAAAATGTTTTTAGTTTCTTTCTACCAACAAGTTTAAAACATGATACAGAGATTCATGTCATATGAATTAAAATGTATATTTGATTGATTTTAGCAGCTTAAATTTATGGACAATGTTATCTATAAGCCAATTAAAATAAAACTCTTAATAAAATTTTCCAATGGGGACATACAATATGTACACACATATAACCTAACATAATAGACCAATATAGTGATTTTAATAATAGTTTTTAAAGTCTCTAAACTCTTTTTGTAAATTGCCAATTGATTTGAATTGCTTTTTTTTTTTTTTTTTTGTAACCTCAGTGAACCATACTTTCTCGGCCATTAATGTTCAATGTGACTATTTTTAAGTAGTAACTTTGCCCTGCCATTTGTCAAAGCTATTTTCTAATATATGCTTTGAATTCAATATGATCTTTTGCTGTGAAGTTTCCTTCTTTTACCTTCTTTCACATTAATGACTGTGTTTCTGTGTTTCTGTGTGTCACACATCTTTAAGCATCTTTTGCAGGGCTGGATGAGTGGCGACAAATTCTTTCAATTTCTGTTTGCTATGAAAGGTCTTTATTTCACCTTCATTCACAAATGACAGCTTTGCAGGATATAATATTCTGGGCTGGCAGTTTTTCTCTCTTAGTACCTGGGCTATGTCTCGCCATTCCCTTCTAGCTTGTAGGGTTTCTGATGAGAAGTCAGCTGTGAGTCGAATTGGAGATCCTCTAAGAGTAATCTGACGTTTCTCTCTTGCACATTTTAGAATCTTTTCTTTATGTTTCACTGTGGTGAGTTTGATTACAACGTGTCGTGGTGAGGATCTCTTTTGGTCATGTTTACTAGGGGTTCTATGAGCTTCCTGTACTAGGATGTCTCTGTCCTTCTCCAAACCTGGAAACTTCTCTGCTAGTATCTCACTAAAAAGGCCTTCTAATCCTTTCTCTCTCTCCATGCCTTCAGGAACTTCTAGAACTCGAATGTTGGGTTTTTTAATAATATCCTGTAGATTTCCAACAATATTTTTTAGATTTCTAATTTCCTCTTCTTTTCTTTGGTTTGACTATATACTTTCCTGTTCTCTGTCTTCTAAGTCCAATATTCTCTCTTCTGTTTCACTGACTCTGTTTTTAAGGCTCTCTAATGTGTTTGTCATTTGATCTATTGAGTTCTTCATTTCATTTTGATTTCTCTTCACTATCACACTTTCCTGTTCTACTAGTTTCTGCATTTCATTTGATTCCTCCTTAAGATTTCATTTTCATGAGAGAGATTTTCTGTCCTGTCCAGTAAGGAGTTCCGTACCTCAAGCATTTGTTTTTGAAAACGTCTATTTGTTTTATCATAATTTTTTGGAAATCTGTATCTTGCATTTCTTCCATCTTATCATTTTCATAATCTTGGCTTGGGGTGTCTTATTCATTTGGGAGTGTCATAGTGTCTTCCTTGTTCTTGTTTCCTCAATTTTTGCATTTGTTTCTTGGCATTGTAGAGATATCTTTGGATTCTTCTGCCCTCTCTGTGGTGTTTTTTTTGTTATATTATGACTGTATTAAGTGGACTGTCTGCTTTTGATGGTGCCTTAGAGGCTTGAGATGGGTGTGGCCTGAGAACTGTGGTTTCTCAGGGTTAAGGGTGTGCCAAAGGTGACACTCCCAGGTTAGGCATGGTAAATCTCTCTCTCTCTCTCTCTCTCTCTCTCTCTCTCTCTTTCTTTCTTTGTTTTATTCAAAAGGGAAGTAATTCCACACAGCTGAATGTAATTGGAAGTAGTTAGCAGGCGAATGATATACCCACAGGAGCCAGAGATCGGAAGCTCTTGCCCAAGGACCACACAGGGAATCTGTGCTGCCCTCAGTGTGGGCTCAGATTCTCCTGCAGTCTCCCACTGGGTTGCCAAGGTTACCAAATTGTAGCATCTCTGGAGAGTACTCATGTGAATTCTGTGAGTTCTCTCCCCTATTGTCTCTTTTTTCACAGTCTCGGTTCATTAGCACCACACATTCACTAGGTCCTAATCTCCTGTTATTTCCCCCCCGCCAGAGTCAGGTGTTTCTGCTAGGCTCAGGGGCGGTGCAGACCTGAGGTCGCCCTGCTTATGACGTATGTCCAAAATGGTGCCTGCTCTTTGTCTTGCTAGCCTTTAAGAGGTGAACAGAGAGAGAAACTCGTGTCCATATTGGTCACTTTTTTTTTCCTCTCTCTTCTAGTTAGCCTGGTGAACTTTTCCCCACAGGGTTTCAAGCCTCGTTCCCTCTAAGTCTCCTCTTTCTGCTTTCCCACTGGTGTCTCGGGCTATTGAGGTTCGGCTCACCTTGCGTTCCAGTGCTGGTGTGTTGATTTTGCCACTGGTGTCCCAAATTGTGGGTTCCCATGCTCTCCATGCAGGTCCACTGTGAATCATTAGTTCCTGAAGAGTTTCCTCTGCTGTTTCTTCTCCTACTCTTCCTTGAACCTGCAGTATCTCCACTTTTATTAAACTGTCTCTTCCAGGACTATCAGTGTGCTCCTTTCCTATTCCACCATCTTGCTGAGCCCTCTTTAAAAACTTGAAAATTTTACATAGAATCTCCAAAATATTTTACATAGAATCTCCAAAATATATTGTTCTTAAAGACCTGTAGGATTCCAAATAGAAAAGAAGTTTCTATGTTCTGATAAAAATAATTAGCTGTATGCAGCTGAATATCTTTACAGAATTTACATTCTTCTTGAGAGAATTTTGTTTTTTCTTCTTAACATAAACATACACATACAACATTTGTGCTGCAGTCTATGTTTGCCTTTCATGTACTAGAACACAAAATGCATGCCATGAGGTTGTCACCTTATTATATCTGTTTGTTTTGTTTGTTTTGAAACTTTTTCTCTTCTTCCGTGTTTCATTGTAATAGTGTATTTCAATATTTGGAATCACACAAAATAAAACTAAAAATTTAGAGATCCCTTTACCAGTAATATATGACTTATTTCTCTCATTCCAGTCATCTTTACAGCCAGCGATAGTTGACGATCATTTATTATTTATTTTGACATTCAGCTCACTGTAGGTGTCTCTGCTGCCATATGTTTTCATTACTGATTTCTTTATTTTCCCCAACAGCATGGACTTTGAAATTCTGCTCAAAAACTTGTCCTCCAAGTTACTTCAGCCTTTCACTCTAATCATCCAAGCCTATGCAATAATTGTTGTATCCCTAAAAAAATCTTAATTCCAAACATCCTCATGCCATTTTAGGGTCTCATTACCTTCTAGCTAGCTCCCTTTATTAAACAAGTTGCTGAATTATCCATAACCACCAAATGTACTGGTTGCACTATTCTTCATTGTTTTTATCAATTTCCCTAGCTATACATCTTCCCTTCCTTCTAAATGCAGGCTCTATCCCATTGTTCATGATTATAATCAGTCTCTGATTTACTTCTCTAATTTCCTGTTCATTTCCTTCTAATCTTCAAATGAAAAAAGAAATAATGGCCCTTATTCAAGTCAACTCTCTGTGTACCTCTGTACCATACCTAGGTGTTTCAACATGACTAGAGAAAAAAAAAATCACCTAACCATAAAATTTCCCAGAAACTATGCAGGTCCCTGTATCATTAAATTCCCATTGATTATCCATCAATCTTTATACTTCTCCTTTTTGGCTAATCTTATCAATACCCATGTCTCTGTTATTTTTTATACATTCTTTGTTATGTACACAACCAGGCTCTCATTTGGAAAATGGATTCCACAACCTTAATCTATAAAAAGATATAATTCAAGCAACTATTATCATAATATTGCACAATATATGTCCCCCTCTGAGTTTTATCCTTTCCACAATCACAGAAACATGTTATAGTATGTCCTATATTAAAAAAAAAATCCTGGGATTCTATAGTCTTATCTATAAATACCTACAAATTTCTCACCACCATTTTGCAGAAAAATTTCTCAGAATAATTTCCTGTTTGTGTGTTGCCCATGACTGCTTCTCCAACTGAACTGTTGAACCAACAGCAGTTAGGATTCCAAAAAATAAAATCTTATTCTAATTTCTAGTGACTTGAAGTTTTCCAAATCCATTGATTGTTTTCAATTTTCATTTTACTTTGCCTATCAGAAGCATGTGACCATAGAAGTATTTCTATTTCATGAAATATTTTATTTTCCTAGCTTTTAGAACATCATTTTCATGGTAACCCATTCCCAATTCAGGGGATGCTCACTCTCTGTTTTATTTATTCTTGCTTCTTTTCTCCTCAGTGTTTCCTGATTGAGCTGCTGAAGGATTCAATCAGAACAGTTTCCTTCATTTCTGCCCAATTTTATAGCTTGATATACAATCAGTGACCAAGGAAATTCCAAATATGAATCTCTAACTAGACTTTTAATTTGAAAGTTAAGACTTCTTTGTAACATTCGCTTAATTTCTCAAAAATGCTCATTAAATTTCAAGTATCCAAAAACACGCTTCTGCTTTACTCCACCAGGATTTCTGTTGATATCCATCTCTCCATTTTCAATAATATCTTCTCTTTACTCAAGGTCAATATACTAAGAAATAATATTGCTTCTTTTTTACATACCACAATTAAAATAAATTGGTATATACTGCCTTTAATGTTTTCTAAGATATCATCACCTAACAGGATGATTCCAGCAGTATATTGACTGTTTTCCTCTTCAATCCTGTGATCTAGTTTCTCACTTGCCAGCTAAGATGAGTCTCTTGATGTTTAAATTTGGTATATGATTTGTGTAATCTAACTACTCAATGGGTTCTCATTCTAATAAAATAAAGTGTCAGTGTCAGTAATGGAAGAGTTAAGCTAATTAAGAGAATCCAATTTTTCTACTTCTCTGGTATTATCTGAACTATCTAAGAATTAACTCTTGCTCCCTCTTCTATAACTGCTTTTTTCTCCCAATATTTCTTTAACATGTCAATGTTAATATTTTCTTTAACAGTTTAACAATTTCTTTAACACCCTGGCCTTTGAATTTACTGTGTATTTTCTATAATATACTTTTGATAGCATAAGTCCTGTTCCTTCTACTCTTGCTCATTTTAAGTTTCTCTGTCTGTCTATATATACACACATCATATGATATTTGTATATGTAAATAGTTTACATCATACATATTCTCAAAAAATGTGACATACTTTTACATGCAATATACACTTAATAATTATATATGCATTGAACATATGGGAATTTTATCCTGAAATTCATCTTTCACATTCAGGTATTTGTATTAGTTCTTGCTGATATTTTAAGTCACAGTTTTCATAGTGCATATGACTTGGTTAGCTTCAAAAATGACCTTTTGTTTCTGGGCAGAAATTCATGCTCTAGCACAATCTAAAAAGTAATGGCTCCTGAAGCACCTATAAGTTGTTGATTTCCAGATCATCTTTTGTCCTTGAAAGTTGCAATTAGTTTGAAATATATTTTTTTTCTTTACTTAGTTAAGATAGTGATGCAATAGTTTTTAATAGAATGTGGCATTTTGTTGTTATAAACAGCTTCTTTCCCATTTCTTCATTAACAGACTATTCCATATTTATATTGCATGGGTTTGATTTAGAAAATTGTTGGTATGCAGATTTTCTACATCCACCGCTTCATATTACAACTGATTCTGATCTTACTGGATCAAGACTACACAAAAATGAATAACTGAATATAAATTTTAAATCTAACATTTTCTTACCATTTTGAATTTTTCATTCCAATAAATTTCAACTAAAATTCGTGAAATTTTCAACAAAATGCCATGTTTTAGTTATAACAAAAATTAGATTTGGGGGCTATAGATGCTGGTTTGAGTCTCCAGTGCTCTACTTCCAAATCAGCTCCCTGCTACTGTGCCTGGGAAAGCAACAGAAATTGGCACAAATGTTTGGGGCCCTGCACCTCTGTGGGAGAACTATAAGAAACACCCAGCTCCTGGCTTTGACCTGGCCTACCCATGGTTATTGCGGTAATTTGGGGAGTGATCTGGTGGATGGAATGCCTCTCTCTTTGTGTTTCCCTCTCTCTTTCACTATAACTTTACATTTCAAATAAAAAACCCAAATATTATTACTTATGATTCTGTTTCTTATAGGTCTAACCTTGCTACTGCGACTCCAGTCTGATTGATCTTGATTGAATTTGTGGATTGGCTAGGGTCAAGTATTGGATGGACTGGAGTCTTATTATCTTAGTGGCCTCATTCAGATATCAGGAGATTGACTATCTATTGGCTGACATCACGTGGATAACTAGACTACTTGTATTTTCCCATCTGGTTAGTTTGTGTGGGATTGCTCACATGGTGATAGTAGGTTCCTAGGAGTTTAAGTGGCTATGTGTATAGCTTCTTGAGGTGTAGGAGCCAAACTAATACATCATTCTTTTCAGGGGATTTTATAAAGTGAACCAAGGCACATGTGCTGAAATACACTAATTAATGGAAGAAATATAAGCCACAGGAATGTATATAAAGAAAGGGGTGAGAATTACAGCCATTATTGGAAACATTATTGGTAAAATAATGGTAAAATATATATGCCATCAAAACTTTTCTATTCCTAACATACATAGAATTGCTAAAATAAGAAGAAATGTGTTTGAATTAGAATACTAATATGCAACCGGCACCGCGGCTCAATAGGCTAATCCTCTGCCTTGCGGTGCTGGCACACCGGGTTCTAGTCCCAGTTGGGGTGCCGGATTCTGTCCCAGTTGCCCCTCTTCCAGGCCAGCTCTCTGCTGTGGCCCAGGAGTGCAGTGCAGTGGAGGATGGCCCAAGTGCTTGGGCCCTGCACCCCATGGGAGACCAGGATAAGCACCTGGCTCCTGCCATCGGATCAGCATGGTGCGCCGGCCGCAGCGCACTGGCCGCAGCGGCCATTGGAGGGTGAACCAATGGCAAAGGAAGACCTTTCTCTCTGTCTCTCTCTCTCACTGTCCACTCTGCTGTCAAAAAAAAAAAGAAAAAAAAAGAAAAAAATACTAATATTCAATTCTTAAAAGGGAACAATGGATAAGCAATAAATTCAGTTTTTTTTCAACTTCAGAAATTGCTGAAATAAATTGAGGAAAGGATATGTGAAATTTTCCAATGAGCAAAACCAAGCAGCCACCAATAAGCATAAATAAATTTTAAAAGTTCTACATTTTTACTGTATTAATAGGAATGTGAATGAGTAAAGAACATTTTTGTAGGAATTTTCTATGCTTATTAAAAAAATTCGAAAGTCCATAAATTATGGACTAAAATACTTAGCTTACAAATATATTCTACAGTATGCAAACCCCATATAGGTTACTATATATTTACAATGCATATGGTATGTTATTTCAAAATAAGTATATAAACATAACAAATATTTATAGTTCAATATAAATTAATTTAGTCTAAATATTTTTCAGAAAAACATGATGAAACAACTAATTGTGTTACCACAAAAAGAGACATTTAGTGATCATTTAAAAAAGCATAATAAGGATTCGCAAACATAGAGATATGATGAGAATGAATTTGAATCAAAAATTGATGAGAGTGGCCAGCATTGTGGCATAGTGGATAAAGCCACTGTCTGTTATGCTGGCATCCCATATGTACACTGCTGGTTTGTGTGCTGACTGCTCTACTTCCAATCCAGATCCCTGCTAATGGTTTGGGAAAAATAGGTGTTTGGACTCCTGCCACCTATGAGGGAGATCCAGTTTATACATGACTTCTGGCTTAAGTCTGTCTCAGCCCTCACTATTGTAGCTATCTGGGGAAGATATCTGGGGAAGGAAGAGTTTTTGCTCGCTCTCTCTCTCTCACAAACACACACACACACACACACATAAATAAATAAATAAATAAATGAGGAAAACTTTTAGCAATTAGTACTTACATCAAGAAATTGGAAAGAATCAAATTCATCATCTGACAATGCATCTCAAGGACATAGAAGAACAAGAACAGGGGCTGGCCCTGAGGTATAGTGCATAAAGCTGCTGCCTGCAGTGCGGACATCGCATATGGGTACTGGATCAAGTACCAGCCACTCCACTTCCAATCCATCTCCCTGCTAATGCACCTGGGAAAGCAGCAGAAATTGAAACAAACAAGAAAAAAAAAAGATATAAAAGATCAGTGAAACAAGGAGCTAGTTTTCAAAAAAAAAAAAATTAACGAAATTGATACAACATTGGTCCAACTAATTAACTAAAAAAAAAAAAAAGAATAAAATGGAGATGACCTAAATTAATAAAATCAGAAATGAAAAAAGAGATGTTACAACAGGTACCACAGAAAAGAATCATCAGGAATTACTACAACAAACTGGAAAATCAAAAGGAAATGGATAGACTTTTGGACACATACAATCTACCAAAATTGGGTCATGAATACATAGAAAACCTAAATAGATCAATGACCAAGATGGAGATCAAATTAATAATAAAGACACTCTCAACAAAGAAAAATCCAGGGCCAGCTGGCTTCACTGCTGAATTCTCCCAGACATTTAATGAAGAACTAGTTCCAATTCTACTCAAACTATTCAAAACAATTAAAAGGCTTCCATGTTTTCCATGAAAGAAATCAACAAAGAATGAGAACTATAGACCATTATCCCTGATGGACAAAGATGCATATTCTCAACAAAACACTAGTTAATCAAATCCAGCAAAGCATAAGAAGGATCATTCACCCAGTCCAAATGGGATTTATCCCTGATGTAGAGGGATGTTTCAATATACACAAATCAATAAATGTGATACATCACATTAACAAATTGAAGAATAAAAATGTTATGATAATCTCAATAGATGCAGAAAAACCATTTGATAAAATGCAGCATCCCTTGGGATAAAACCTTAGATAAGTTGGTTACAAAAGGAACATTCCTGAATACTTTCAAAGCAACATATGAGAAACCCACAGCAAGCATCATATTGAACAAGGATTAAGTTGGAAGGATTTTCAGTAAGATCTGGAACCAAACAAGGATGGCCACTTTCAAAATTGGTATTTAATGTATTTCTGGAAATTTTAGCCAGAGCCTTTAGGCTAGAAAAATGAATTAAAGGGATGCAAATTGGGAAGCAGGAAGTCAAACTATCCCTATTTTCAGATGACATGATTCTATATAGAGGGGATCCAAAAGACTCCACTAAGAGATTATTGGAACTCAAAAGAGAGTTTGGTAAAGTTGCAGGTTATAAAATTAGCACACAAGAATCAATTGCCTTTATATACACAAAAATTCTATGCTGAAAAAGAACTTACAAGACAGTAACATTGTCAACATCTACAAAAAATTTAAATACCTTGGAATAAATTTAACCAAGAATGTAAAAAAAAATCTCTACAATGAAAATTACAAAACATTACAGAAAGAAATAGAAGATACAAAAAAAAAAATGGAAGAAGCTTTCATGTCTGTAGATTGGAAGAGTTAATATCATCAAAATGTGCATACTACAGATTCGATGCAAATAGAATCATAATACCAAGAACATTCTTCTCAGATCTAGAAAAAAATGGTGCTTTTGCAACAAATGGATACAACTAGAAAACACTACATTTAGTGAAATAAACCAGTCCCCAAAACACAAATATCATATATGTTTTTTCTCTGATATGTAATAGTTAATATAGAATATCAACAATGTGTAGGCATGAAACTGATATCTTGAGATTCGATTGCTGCTTTTCTCTCTTGTTTATAATTCTATGGAACTGTAATCTTTCTGTTTTATTCCTTGCTGAATATTATGATTGGGAGTGCATTAAGCCTGTGGACTGACAGTATATTTTACAAAGTTAAAGAAAAAAAAACATAAAGGAAAGAAGAAGGGGGATTGTGGGAGAGATAGTGGGAGAGAGGGAAATATGGTTAAATTCTAAGAATGGAACCTATTAAATACACAAAACATGTTCTCTTTATACTAATAAAAAATTTTTAAAATGTATATTAGCATAAATAAAGACATATAGATCAATGAGAGAATAAAGGACCCAGAAAGAAACCCAGCCATTATGAGCAACTGATTTTTTTGAAAAGCATGCCAATAATACACAATGATGAATGGTGTTAGGAAAACTGAATATCCACATATGAAACAATGAATCACTGAATTTTTTTTTTAAATCATGAACAGCAAGCTTGGTTTTATATTTCTCCATATATCCTATAAGCAATTGATTGTTAAAGTTTGCTGACTGTGGCAGAATATATACCACATCTCTTATCTGTATTCTCACCATCTCCACTACTAAGTCTGTAATTCAGGACACATTCATTCCTTGTCAGTGATTTCATAGTGTCATTTCTCCTAGTTTCTTTACTCTTACCTATTCTTTCCCATAAGTTTTCCCTTTCTTTTTGTATTTCTGGAAATCACATGCCGTGTAAGTTTTATTATAAGAATAGTCAACAAATCCATCCTTTCACTATTTATAAAATTGAATCATTAACTCCTTTAACTGAACTAGAGGAATATTGATGACCTGGCCTCTGACTTTATGTCTGTCAGCTTTTGCAAGTCATATTTCTTAGTCTGACAGATATTTTGAACAAATAGAAAAACTGAGTTGCAAAAATTTTTTCTGCTTGTTGTACAAAGTTTATTCTGCCTCAAAATCAATATCAATCCACCATTTTTATCATGATAAAATCCTTTTGCATATCAAGCCTCAGGACACAGGGCATATTCTTCTTTGTGAAAATTCAGGCTTCTACTTGCATATTAGGTGGTAATTAATGACTTTATGCTAATTTAATTTTATAATTTTAGTGTTAAATCTAAGAATAGTTAATTATTTTATTTTTCCTATTATCCATATCCCAAATTTATGTGTGTGTGTGTGCGTGTATTTGATAAGCAGAGAGACAGAGTGATAGAGTACTCCCAACTGCTGGCTCCCTCCAAAATGTATAAACTGAGCAGATACCAAAATTAGGACTTAGAACACAAGGACTCAATCCAGACCTCCCATGGGAGTAGAAAGAACCAAAGTAACTAAGCCATCACTGTCAATTCTCAAGGTCTCCACTGGCAGGAAAGCTGGAGTCATAGGGTAGAAGTAGACATGGAACACAGAAACTCCAAAATGGGTTGCAGCTTCTTCTTTCTAAACAAGTATACCTCATTCCTTTTAAAAGTTTATTTGTTAGAAAAAAAGATTGTGTGAGGCAGGTGCTGTGGCAAAGCAGGTAAAGCCACCACTTGTAGTGCCGGCATTCCATATGAGTGCCAATTCAAGCCCTTGCTGCTCCACTTTCAAACCAACTCTCTGCTATGGCCTGGGAAAGCAGTAGAGGATGGCTCTAGTCCTTGGGCCCTGTACCCTCATCTGGAAGAAGCTCCTGGCTCGTTGCTTTGGATCAGCACAACTCTGGCCATTGCTGCCATTTGGGGAGTGAACCAGCAGATGGAAGACCTCTCCCCCCCCCCCCCCCCGCCCTCTCTCTCCCTCTGCATCTAACTCTGCCTTTCAAATAAATAAATAAATCTTAAAAAAAGAATGAGAGCAAATTTAAGAAATTAAAAAAAAGATTGTGAGAGAAGGACAAAGGTAGAGAAAGAAATCTGTTAACTAGTGCTTTACTCCCCAATGCCTGCAATATGACCGGCTGGAGCAGGTCAAAGGCAGAAGCCAGGAACTCCACAAAAGACCCCACATGGGTGGTAGGGTCATCATCTGCTGCCTCCCAGGTACACTAACAGAAATCTGGGTCAGAATCAGAGGCAAGGCTATCTCAGGGATCCCAACATGCGATGCAAGAGTCCCAGGTAGACAAGTTCACCTGCTGTGCCACAACACTTACCCCATATGCAGGCATTTTAGCTGCTAGGAAATGCCCACCCCAAAAAGTGTATTTGAACATGTAATTTGGATGTCAAGTAATATTATTCCATTTTGAATACTCAACAGCTAGACCAGAGCTACTTTCAAAAACATTTGTTAAAGGAATAAGAAAAATAAATTAATTTTATCATATATTTTTGTCTTAGCAAAACCTTGTATATGATTTCTCTAACCATCTCCTGGAATTAAGATTAAATACAAGCTTAGGCCGGCGCCATGGCTCAACAGGCTAATCCTCTGCCTAGCAGCGCCGGCACACCGGGTTCTAGTCCCAATCGGGGCGCCGGATTCTGTCCTGGTTTTCCCTCTTCCAGGCCAGCTCTCTGCTGTGGCCAGGGAGTGCAGTGGAGGATGGCCCAAGTGCTTGGGCCCTGCACCCCATGGGAAACCAGGAGAAATGCCTAGCTCCTGCCTTCGGATCAGCGCGGTACGCCAGCCCCAGTGCGCCAGCTGCAGCAGCCATTGGAGGGTGAACCAACGGCAAAAGGAAGACCTTTCTCTCTATCTCTCTCTCTCACTGTCCACTCTGCCTGTCAAAATAAATAAATAAATAAAAAAGATTAAGTACAAGCTTAAATGAGTTCATAATGACCTTATTTGACCTACATCGATATGTATTCTGATGTGTTAAGTATTTACATTTTATAGTTGTCTCTTTTACTCCTGCTTGTTATGGAAATAAAAATTAAATATTCTACCTTCTTTAACATCTAAATTCAAGTTTAGGAAACAGCAAAGTAAATTCTAGTAATACTTGTCATGAATCAATGAATATGTAAATGAAAAATATATTAACAAAACTCTTTAATTAGGAAAATGCAATCAGTCTTCATGTAGGAAAATAATTAGCACAGTATGCTGCTATTCAGTTGTTGATTAAAAGCATATATTAATAATTTTGTGATAATTATATTTGTTACTATGTTAAACATGCAATGAAACTAGAAGGAAAAATATTTTATTTCTTATAATAATTTTATGTGGTAAAGGCTAAAATACAGCATTCAAAGATTTCTAGTTAGCACAAATCAATGAAAGAGTCGCAAAACAGACTGAATTTATTGTTTTATTGAATTATATGTAGCGAAGGAAATCTCAAATATAAGCATTTGTGGTTAACTATGACATCTTAGTAACAGCTGCTCTCAAATTGGTACAAAATGAAACAAAATAGGGGACTGTAAAATTATTTAAAACTAAGGATAATGAATAAGACTTCTAGAATTCAAATGGAAATAGGAGACATAGACTCTCAATTAACTATACAATTGTTTGCACTATATTAGTTGTAAAATATTTCTAGATATCCACTGTGAACAAAGAATTTTATGAAGAATGGTTGCAAGGTTGTTTGTGTACCATTCATTTGCTGATCTCTATGTGAAAATCTTCATTCTTAACAACTAAGCCACTTGTCTACACATCTTTTCAACTGGGCCATGCTTCAGATACCACTTGAATTATTTTTTTAAAGATTTATTTATTTACTTGAAAGTCAGAGTGATACAGAGAGAGAAGGAGAGGCAGAGAGAGAGAGAGAGAGGTCTTTCATCCACTGGTTCACTCCCCAGATGGCTGCAATGGCTAGAGCTGTGCCAATGCAAAGCCAGGAGCCTCTTCGGGGTCTCCCATGAGGGTGCAGGTGCCCAAGCACTTGGGCCATCTTCTACTGCTTTCCCAGGCTATACCAGAGAGCTGGATCGGAAGTGGAGCAGCCGGGACTCGAACTGGTGCCCATATGGGATGCCAGCACTGCAGGCAGTGGCTTTACCTGCTACGACACAGTGCCAGGCCCATCACTTGAATTATTATTTGAATATTTTTTTCACACTCTTGCTACCTCCACTCAGAAACAGAGGGGGGGGGGGAGCATGCATTGAGACACAGCAGTTAAAGTGATGCAATATCAGTTTTTGTTCAAGTCCCAACTGCTCCACTTCTGATTCATCTTCTTGCTAATGTACTTGGAAAGTCAGCAGATGGGGGCGAAATAGTTTGTCCAAGTAATTGGATATTTATCACTTCTATAAGAAACATAGATTGAGTTTCCAGCTTCTAGGTTCAGTTCCATTGGCCTTTGCTGGCACTTAGGGATTGAAGTTACAAATAAATAGCATTTAAATATTTAAGTAGAAAACATGGATTTGATAAATAATATACTCAAATAAAAAATAAAAATAGCACAAATAAAATACACTGAATATAATGATTAAAACTGACAATGCAGGTGCCCACTCTGTGGCATAGCAGGTAAAGCCTCCACTTGCACTGCTGACATCCCATTTGGGCATTGGTTTGAGTCTGGGCTGCTCCACTTCTGATCCAGCCCCCTGCTGTAGCCTGCGAAAGCAATAGAAGGTGGCCCAATGGCCTAAGTCCTTGGGCACCTGTACCCATGTGGAAGACCCAGAAGAAGCTCCTGACTCCTGGCTTTGGATAGGTCCAGGTCCAGCCGTTGCAGCCAACTGGGTAGTGAACCAGCGGATGAAAAGCTTTTCTCTCTCTCTCACTGTGCTCTGCGTCTGTTTAACTTTGCCTTTCAAATAAATAAAATAAAGCTATTTAAAAAACTGACAATACTGGAAATCAAGCAAATGATTAAGAAAACAAACTTTGGTAAATGTATATAAATCAAAAAGAAAGCATACAGAAATAAATGTCATGAAGGAAATTTGTGGATGTAGAGAAAGAAGACATGAGAATTGTGAATAATATATTTTCCTTTAAAATGTACTAATGTAAATGACTTCAGTGAATAACTGTTAGAAAACTTGAATGAATGGAAAAGGGATAAATGGTAAGGAGACAAATTGGAAAATACTTAGAGTTTGGGAATCGAAGTGAATACTGGGGAGAAGGTAATCTTGAGATCTCTGGAGTCTTTAATCATGTGGAATGGTGACACGATTTCATAAAGACCAGTTTTTAAAACAAATAGAAAACATGCCATGATTTCAGTTAATATCTATGAAAAATGAAACAATAATTTGTGTATGAAGATGAAAGGACTGCTCTGAATGGTCTTTGTATCAATGCCAGGGAGTTTTAGAGAAAGAAGACATCAATTTCAAGGAGACAAAAAAGAAAAAATTAAATAAAATATATGTAATTGATGGAACCAGAATTGGTGGGAAAGATTGCTAGAGTGGATTGACAATGAGCAGAGTGTGAGTGTGAGCCGAGTGTGGGCAGAGAAGAGAAAAGATGAGTAAGAAGCAGTGTAGGGAACACGGCTTCTGCGGAAGCACCCTCAGTGAGGACACGTCCTCCGGACACAGGTGTGGCCGCACAAACTGATTAAGGATAATAGATAACCTATTAACAAGAGGAGCATTGAGTTCTCACAGGAACTTTGGCTCCCATGTGGACATGCAGCTGTTTTCCCAGACTTGCTTACCTAGTATACCAAGTCACAAGCACCCCACCAATGTCTTGACAATCATGGTCTAGAGATTATGAAGTAATGTTACAAGTAATCTTAGAGTTATATGAGCATGTGCACACGCTATAAAAACGGCTGATGTAATCCTCGTCAATAAAAGAGGCACACTGGGAATTTGCCTGTGGCATTCTTCGGGGGAAGAGTTCCTGTGTCCTGCCTCTCCTTTCGTACGCTACTTCCCCAACAAAGTAGATCATCCAACTGGAATTTCCTATGAATCAAGCATCTGTCTGTGCCGCAGTTGCCCTTTGCTATAAAAGCTGCTCATTTGCAACAGATAGCCCCTGAAGTCCAAAGTATTCATGTATACCAGCAAAACCTACAAAACCATTCACAACATGAAAATGACCAGATAATGCAACACATAATATTATTGTCAATGTTCATATGCAAAACAGAAAATTAGAACACTGAGTTATCAGAATAATCTTTGCATGTAGAATAATTAATTTTCAGATAATTTAATATTAAATCTGACCCATGTGTGTAACTTTTATAATCTCACTTTTTTTAAGGAACCTTAGTACATTAGTCTTTGAAGAGAGGCCATCAATAGCTATATATGTGTATGTATGAGAATTCAATAGAATATCCCAGTATAATTTAAAAAAATAAAAATTACAAAATATTAGCCAAATGTGCATGTACACATATTTTAGATGATTTCATTTATTCTTATACACTAATTTGAAGTTAATTAGCTGTGCAAATAACCAGGGTACACAGACAAAATGTGACAAGCCATAGCTAACTGGACTCAAAGCAATAGAAGAAACATGGTCACAATCATCAGAAAAGACCACTGTGTTTTTCTGAGACACTAAAGAACAGATAAGAAAGCCAGATGGCTGCAAGTGGGTAAGTGTATTCAAATACACCAACCCCGGACCTTCTTAGTAGAATAAATACATTTGCCTCAAGGACCTATAGAACATTCACAGTAAGTCAATCATCTGTAAGTCACAAGAAATCAGTTATTTTCATAACGTGGAATAATTACAAGTGGCACTCACTGATCATAATGGGACAAAACAAGAACTTACAGCCAAAAACATAAAATATGAAGGACTTTTCTCTTGGAAATTAAAACAAATGAAAAAATATTAAACAGTTCTTTTGTGAAAGGAAGAAAATAAACTTAATTCAGAGAATTTAAAAAAAAATGAGAACAAGGGACTGCTGTTTTGGCATAACAGATTGGGCCATCGCCTGCAGTGCCAGCATCCCATATGGCTGCCAGTTCAAGTTCCAGCTGTTCAACTTCTGATCCAGCTCCCTGATTATGCACCTGGAAAAGCAGCAGAAGACGACTCACGTGTTTGGGTCCCTGAACATATGTGGTAGACCCAGAACAGCCTGGCACAGCACCAGCAATTGTAGCCAGAGAGTGAACCAGTGGATGGAAGATCTTTCTATTTCTCCCTCTCTCTCTGTAACTATGCCTTTTAAGTAAATAAAATAAAAATTTCCCCAAAATGACAGTAACATTATACAAAAGAATCAAGAGATTCTTTTAAAGCACTTCTCAGAGGATAATTCATATAATTAAATACTTTTATCAAAAAGCTGAAAGACAAAATAGATCAAGTCAATTACCAGTTTAAGAAATAAACAAAATTATTTATAATTAAAGAAATAGAATAAAAAGTTAAAGTTAATAAGAAAAATATTAGTAACTATTATACCTAATGAATTAATAAATTGTGATTTTTGAAAAAGCCAAAATAAATAAAACTACAAGATAATAATCATGAGATTCGAGTCCTGACTTATCTGCTTCTGATCCCACTTCTTACTAATGCCCCTGGGACTGCAGTGGAGTAGGGTTCAAACACTTGTGAGACCAAATGTCCACATGGGACACCTAGATGGATTTCCAGGATCCTGACTTCAACCAGTCAAGCCTGGGATGTTGCAGCCATTTGGAGAGAGAACCAACAGATTGACAATCCTTTTCTGTACCTCTGTCTCTCTCCCTCTCTCTGTCTCCATGCCTTCCAAATAAATAAAAAATCAAAGATGGAAAGGAAGGAAAGAAGGAAGGAAGGAAGGAAGGAAGGAAGGAAGGAAGGAAGGAAGGGGAAGTAGCCAGTAAAACAGAAGAAATATTCAGTAAACCCTCAAAATTCCTCTATTAGTGGAATTTGTAAACCTCAATGAAGTGACATAATTTTATTGGAAAAACAAATTACAAAAGTTGATCCCATTAGAATAAGAAGGAAGGATAAATAATATCCTAACGCGATTAGTTGCCTAGCTGGAGTTAGAATAGGGTCAGGAATGTACAAGGATTGAACTTTTTTTTTCTAAAGACATGACTTTTAGACAATAGTAATGCTTAATTTAATCTCTACCTACTCCCCAAATGTGCAGCTAAAAGGAAACATTAACAGCGAGCAACCTTAGCAATCAATCTCAGCTTCTAAGAACTAATCATCAACAAGAAATGTGAGATGCTGCAAGAAATAGTTGATTCCAGCAAAAGCACATGCTGATCATGAAATACCTTTTGGTACCAGAAGGTAGGTAGCTGTTAAAAGATAAGTAAATGAGAGTTTTAAGAAGAACAGAGGGTCCTGTGCTGTGGCGTAGCGGGTAAAGCCTCTGTGTAGGTGCCGATTTCTCATATGGGTACCAGTTCAAGTTCCAGCTGCTCCACTTTCCACCCAGCTCCCTGCTAATATGCCTGAGAAAGCAGCAGAAGATGGCTCAAGTACTTGGGCTTCCGCAATCATGCGGGAGACCCTAACGAAGCTCCTGACTCCTGGCTCCAGATCAGCCCAGCTCCAGTGATTGCGGCCATTTGGGGAGTGAACCAGCGAATGGAAGATCTCTCTGTCTCTGTTTCTGTCTGTCTCTCTTTCTCTCTGTAGAACAGTCTTCCAAATAAATAAATAAATCTTTTACAAGAGAAGAAGAAGGAGTTCCCTAAGGCCAAAGCCAGGTTAATTTGAGCAAAAACATAACATAAAGATAAAATTAGATTATAATTCTATAATAAAATAAATATGAATGAATCTGTGCTAGCTCAAATAAATAAACCTACAAATGAAAGAAAAAGAATAGGTTTTCTTCATAGGAGAATTTTATTATTACATGTAAAGGCAAAGAGGAGAGTGAATAATCACCATTAACACCAGTACCACATTATTGAAGACTTATTGGACAATGGTTACAATGGAGATAACATATCTATATTCTCAATTGTGTTCCTCTAAAATTTCTTTTTTTTAACTTTTATTTAATGAATATAAATTTCCAGTGTACAGCTTATGGATTACAATGGCTTCCCCCTCCCATAACTTCCCTCCCACCCGCAACCCTCCCCTCTCCCGCTCCCTCTCCCCTTCCATTTGCATCAAGATTCATTTTCAATTCTCTTTATATACAGAAGATCAATTTAGTATAAAGATTTCAACAGTTTGCACCCACATAGAAACACAAAGTGAAACATACTGTTTGAGTACTAGTTTTAGCATTAAAATTTCTTATACAAAGGAAAATGGTAGTAACTTTGTGATAAGAAATCCAGCAGACACTAAGTTATCTGGGTAAATAATATATCTAATAATAATAATACCTTTTTGGCATGATGAACCCCACGGAGAACAAACTGGGAAACACACAATATCATCTTGTGTGTCATCTCATTCCAATCATGGTAAAATATCAGATAAAACCAGATTGAAGACATTCTAAAAATAGCTTACTTTGACTCTTTCAAAGTTGTCAGAATCATAAAATACAAGACTGAAAAAATGCTACACTCTGGAATAGATTAAGGAGAAATCAGAATTAAATGCAATGTGAGATCTTCAATAGGATCCTAGAATTTATTAAAAACAGATATTAGTATAAAAATGATTAAATCTGAACAAGGTCTATAATATGATATCAATGTTAATATCTTGTTCTTGATAAAAATATTATTATCTGCTAAGTCATTAACATTAGGGAAAGCTGGGGAGGCATATGTGGAAACACTATACACTATTTACTCAATGTTTCTGTAAGTCTAAAATTAGTTCAAAATGTGTTGGAAAAATCAAGCTTATTGTTTTCATCTGCACAATTAATATTATTAATTTAGGTTGTAATATCAGGGATGCATATGGTTTTACTTGTTTACTACATTTGTTTCTGTATTTAATATTTATTCTAATTCCAGTGATTTAGTCACTGCAACTCATTACTTTCAACACCTCTTTTCTGCATAGAAGAATTATTCCATTTTATAAAATAATCTATTCCAGGCATATTCATAAATATCAACATTGCACATTAAAATGTCATTTCTTCTTTAATGAAATAAACCACAAAAACATCAATAATGTATTCAAAACAAGTGGAAGAAAACATCAGAAAGCATTTTTGTAAAAGATTTAATTCCCAAACAACCAATTAAGCTAACAATTTCAATTGTAGCTTTATAACCTAACTTTAATTAGTTTTGACTTGGATCTCTGAGTATTCTGGAGATCTAAGAACTATGCATGAAATAATTTTGCAGTAGATGTCAATGAAAATACCTAATTAAAAAGTTTAAATTATGCTCATTTAAATGAGTTTTCTCTATCAATTAAAATATGCTTTTCAATGCATCTTATGAGAATTACATGTATTTTCATTTCTAAGTACATTTAGGATTTTTTAAAAATTCTATTTAAGGAATACCAACTTCATGCATTTCATATTTTTAAGATTTATTTGTTTATTTAAAAATGAGAATTACAGAGAGAGGAGGGAGACAGAGAAAGTGGTTTTCCATTCAGTTCACGCCCCAAATGGTTGCAAAGGCCAGCACTGGGCCAGGCCACAGCCAGAAGCCAGGAACTCTGTTCAGGTCTCCTATGTAGGTGATGGGGATCCAAGTATTTGGGGCATTCTCCACTGCTTTTCTCAGGCTATTATCAGGGAGCTGGATTTGAAGTGGAGCAGCTGGGACTTGACCTGGTGCCCATATGGTTGCTGGCACTGTATGTGAAACCTTTGCTTTCTGTACCACACAGCCTATCCCCATATTTAGAATTTAAATAAGTTAATTTCCAAGAGATATATTCAAACTAACTTTCCGGTATAAATACGAACTTGCATTTGCGAATATAGGCTATGAGGTAGAAATAACAAACCATCATTATATATTTTTCATATTCATCAACTCTGCCATGGACACTAGGGCATATTAATAATGAGAAAAGTAGTTAAGTTTCTATATCTCACTAAATATGAACTATCAGATATATATAAGTGAAATTAATATACCCATAATATACAGCTCTTTATAATAGATTATTTTAAATAATGATATTTTACTTTATGTGATTTCTCAGATTTATTATAGAATTACCAGGGCAAATTTCTATTTTCTTTACACTTGGTCATTTGTTTAAGATTTCTTTATTTGTTTGAAGGGCAGAGTTACAGAGAGAGAGAGAGAGAGAGAAAGAGGGATCCTCCATCTGCTTGTTCACTACTCGAATGGCAGCAATGGCTGGGGTTCAGCCAGGCCGAAGCCAGAAACTTCATTTGGGTGTCCCACGTGGGTCCTGGGGCCCAAGCACTTGGCCCATCTTCCACCACTTTCCCAGGAACATTAGCAGGGATCTGGATAGGAAGTAGAGCAGCTAGAACATGACCTGGTGCCCACATGTGAGATCCATATTGCAGGAGGTGGCTTAACACATTATGCGACAATGCCAATGCCTACACTTGGTCTCATGAAGCTTAACACTATAGCCTACATATTATTATTTACCAAATGGTAATAAAAGGAAAATATTAAAATTCATTTCAGAATTCTAAACTGAGCTCATTTCTACAACTTCATTAGAAATTTGTTTTTCCAATTTGAATTTGCATTAGAAATTCAAGAAACCATTTAGTACATTAAAGATCATTTAATGCATTTTAATTACCACAAGATTAATCAGAATCAATAGGTTAGCAGTGATTGGGCCTCACTACTTACTGCAAGATTTAAACACTCTGATAGCAACATATCTTTCCCTAAATTTTTTTTAATTAATCAGATGAATCAGCTTGAGAGAATTCTAAGTTCTATAATTTTTCTTAGTATAATAAGGTCACTAAACTTTATTTTTAACCTATGCTTTCACAACAAATGTTGCAAAACAAGTGTTGTGCGGTAGCTTTAAGCATCTAAATTTTTATATTTCTTTTGTTTTCTTACATTACATTATCCATTTATTTTTAAATAGTGCTGAATGGCAAAACGTACCCTGGGGATTTGACAGTCTCCTATCATTTATGAGGTATTTACATTTTAATAATTTACTTTGGGTTATTTTCATATCCTGTGATAAGATTTTCTTTTTCTAACTGTATGGAAATTATGATTAAACAAAATGATCTCAGCTTTTATTGTCTATTTACTTTTGTCTAATTGTTTTGGTTTAACTCTTTTGTCCTTGACAATTTCCTAATTTGAATCATTTTTCATAGAAAGAAAACAGAAAGTTCGGCTTATGAAGTTTAGAACTACTGCTTAAGACATTCAAGAAATATAAAAAAATTTTTGTTCTCTTGGTAGTACTTATCTTGAAGAAGAATTCAACACAGTGCTGGTTGGTCATCTCCCTGTACATGAAGTAAAATCGTAAACAAAAAAGTATTTCCCTTAAAATAGTTCCTTCTTACTTCATTTGTGGTTCAAATTTCACCAGATCAGACTCATATAATAACCACCTTGTTTTAAATGATAAATCTTGGAGCCAGCATTGTGGCATAGTGAGTTAGGCTACTGCCTGTAACACCAGTTTCCCATATAGGCTTTGGTTCATGTCCCATTTGCTCTGTTCATGTCCCATTTTCACTGTTCATTATCCATAAGTATAGTCTTTGACTATTTATATCTACAGCAATTTTGCGTTTCAGGTAAGTTACTTTGCTTTACAACTTTTAAGAAACCAGATTCTGCTCTTCTTGCATAACTTGTTCTGCCTTTGTTGATATCTTCTTAAGAAAAACCAAATGATCATTCTTCAATGGCCTGAAGATATTGACCCAAAGGCTCTCTGTTCTTCCCTGGGGTTTTCAAAAGTTATGATATTGACCTCATGGCCTACTATCACCTCTGGGCATTGGTCATGTGACTCATAATTTAACACAATTCATAATGCAACTGCAGCAGTCAGGTTATTCTTTGATGGATGAGAGACAGGATAGCATACCAACATCAATGATGATTTTCTGATATGCATAGTCAAAGTTACCTTTAAGGGACTACTGTGAATAGAGCTATCATTGCTAGTATACATGCAACACCTTCAAGCAACATATTTTCTTCTCGTGACTCATTTGGAATGCAGTGTGCATCAGTTGAAGAGACTTTGTAAATTGATAGGGTCTTCTCAGATTTTCAAAATATATATACTTTGACTATGGCAAATCCTATTAGCCTTGGACTACATTCTCCAGTCCATAAAAACATAACCTTCCAATCTATGATATTTGTTGCATGGACTTTTAATAGGGATTATTATTTTTTTAAATTTTATCAATTTTAATAATGTAAGAAAGTGTTGTTCAAAATAATTTAATAAAAAAGGACCACATTGTGGTCTAGCTGGTAAAACAGCTGCCTGCAATGCTGGTATCCCATATGCTTGCTGGCTCATGTCCTGGTTGCTCCACTTCTGACCCAGCTACCTGCTAATGGCCTGGGAGAGCAGTGGGATGTTCCAAGTGCTTGGATGGGAGATCCCTCTGTCTCTGTCTGCCTCTCCTTCTCTCTTTAACTCTTTCAAACAAATCAATAAATCTTAACAACAACAAAACAGTCTTCAGATAGATAAAGTATCTTTTCCCCCTTTCCTCCTAGACATCTGATTTTCACAGTCATTTAAGTAGAATTGATGCCTCTGTCCTTTATCACTCTGGTACTGAAAATACATTTGCTCTTATAGTAAACATTTTATTAACCCCATATTTTTCCTAATGCACAATGATCTTCTGAATAGACACATACTTTTATTTTCTTCCCTAGTTTCCAGCATAATTCTTTATCTCATATCAGCAAATACATCTGCATACCCACTTCTCCATCTTTTTAATCTTATTCAAAAGATGGGCAAAATTCTTTGATAATATTGATATTTTCTAGTTCTACAAAATCCCTTTCAATTGCCATGAAAACACATGTGCTCAGACATGAAATGTGTGGGATCTGAAATGAATTGTTATTAATGAACTTACTGTGGTCCTAAAATATCACCACTTCTGACCAGCACTGCGGTTCACATGGCTAATCTTCTGCCTGCAGCACTGGTACCCCGGGTTCTTTTCCCGGTCGGGGCACCGGATTCTGTCCCAGTTGCCCCTCTTCCAGGCCAGCTCTCTGCTGTGGCCCAGGAAGGCAGTGGAGGATGGCCCAAGTGTAAGGGCTCTGCACCCGCATGGGAGACCAAGAGGAAGTACCTGGCTCCTGGCTTCAGATTGGTGAAGCGCAACGGCTGTAGTGGCAATTTGTGGGGGTGAACCAACAGAAAGGAAGACCTTTCTCTCTGTCTCGCTCTTTCTCACTGTCTAACTCTGCCTGGAAAAAAAAATCACCACTTCCTTTACTGTGTTGAGTTTTTAAACATTCTGTTTGGAGACTTATTTTAAACAATGTATCCCAAGTCTAGGAATTAAGAAATGGGTCCTGGATCCTTGTTCTGATGTCTGCAATAAACTCTCCCTTTCCTCCACTTCATTAACAAATGGACCCATTTGGGAGTTTCTATAGCAATGCCTCCAAAGAGTTTTGGGTGATATCCTAAATCTGTATGATATTTGGGGCACCTGGGAATTAAACATAGTGTTGGGAAGAGGAGGATTGAGAAACACATTTGAAGTTCTGTAAGGCAAGCCTAAACGTGCTATTGGTGCACACCAAGCATCGTTGGTGTTCTTTGATAGTATAGTCTAGGTTCCACCTCATTTTGGCATCGTCATGGGTCTTAAGCTGGCTCCCAAGCATGCTAATATTTTAGCCATCTATGTGTTCTATATTTTCTGAAACCTAAAGTTACAACAGTTACAGTGACCTCTGGCACTGCTGTCCTTCCCAGGGAAGACGTGCGGCATCAATGCAAATTGTCCCAAGTTGGGGTCTGTTATTAAATGAGGGGTAGTAATAAGGAATGAAGTTGAATTGGATCTATTCCCAATGGCTTGTTTTCCACTCTCAGGTGTAACTCAGTATTGGTGAGAGGTGGGCATCATGAGCACAGCAGCAGTGACAACCCAAAGGTTCGATGTCAGCTTTCTCTCACTCACACTCATCTGAATCCATGCTGAGTGTATCCATATTACATTCTTTTTTTTATTCTGCTATAATATTTCATCTTACGAATATATCTTTGTTCATCCTGGCTAGTTTTTTTTTTTTTTGGATATTCCAAATAAAATGTAGAATGGTTCACAAACACTTACGTGTAAATCTTTGTATGGATATACATGGTAGAATTTCAAAACGTTCGTGTAAAATGCGTGTTATGTAAAAGGAATGCATGGATATAAAAATGTTTTCACTAAAATAAATATATTTTAATTCCATTTTAATAAAAATTAATGTCCCTGTAATTAATTAAATAAACATAGAACCCCAAAAACATATTCTCAACTAGATATATAAACAAGAGCTGACAATGCACAAGTGGACCTGGAAAAGGATGAATCCAGCTGTTAACTGAGTCTGGAAGAATGAGAAGAGTTTTGGGTAATTTTTTTTTCATTTATTAAACTTTTATTTAATGAATATAAATTTCCAAAGTACAGCTTGTGGGTTACAATGGCTTCCCCCCTCCCATAACTTAAATTTCTTCCCGTGTGCCTCAAATGGTCAGAACTGTGCCAGGCCAAAACTGTGAGCTATGAACTCAATCCTGTGTCTTCCATATGGGTAATAATGACCCAATTACCTAAGCCATCACCTACTACTACCCAGGCTGCCCAGTGGCAGGAAGTTGAAATCAGCAACCAGGAATGGAGCCATAACTGGAACCCAAGTCTCTGATACAGACTGTGGATGTCTCCACCAGTGACTTAACTGCTAGGTCAAATGCCTGCCCCAACTGTGAATTTATAACCATTAAACAAATTATTAGAATAGTTTTAATGTGAAATATAAGTGTCACAGTATGGCCGTGCAATGTGCACGTGGGATGTGCAACTGATGGAGTAGCAATATATGCCTTTGCTTTCAGATGTAATTGGCATATCTGTAAACAGCCAAAGATTAAGATGAATTTTTCTAATTCTCGGGGTAATATATGGATTAACTGATGTTGAATGGTTAGGCTTTAAGGACGTGCCAAAGTTAAGTAGCAAATCAGAAACTGTTTTTAAGTGCATAATTATCTGAAAAACAGGGAACCTACTTGTCCCCAAATCCTAGAAATTGTCCATGATGCTCTTATTGGTGGTTTCCAGAGTTCACATTGAGCACCCTGATTACAGGTCTTTCAAGTATCATGGGATCAGCTGAATCATAAAGCCCAAGTTTTCATGTGGTTTGTACTGAAGTCTGAAGTTTCTGAAAAATCGTCTTTGATTTTTTATCCATTTGAAACTGGTTATTCTATAAATGGGTCACAATAGCACACTCTGATTTCATCTATTTTGCTACTAAAATAGCAAAAAAAGACTTATAAAACATTTACCAGTTATTTTGGTGATAGATGGCACAACCTGCAAAAACTTGTTTTTCATATTAAGAAATGTTTTCAACATGCTACAGATCATTAATCTCCCAGAAACTTCACTGATGGAGTGTACTCTGAATTTTTCTGGTGTTTAACCCCCACCTCTAGTTTCCAAGTGTCTTACTAAGGCACTAAATATCTGTATTTCTTGTTTTCTTGATATACTTGTATGTCAACTGTATAGGGGACTAGTTTGGAGTTTTATGGAGTGCCAAAATGATTAAGGTCTCCGGGGACTATATTGTAGTAAAAGCAAGAGAATTAATGTAGTCTTGAGGCAAAAATGTGAAGTCATACAGTGACCCCTATAAGTAAAAACAGACTGCTTCGGGTGATCCCTGCAAGAGGTTATGGAAAGAAAAAAAGAGATAACAAGATATAGAGCCAAATATCAAGAACCAGAGGATGTCTTGATTTTCTCCAGTACAGATACTACATAGCAGACAGCAGTTGCAATTGAATTTAGAACCTGATGATGTTCTTGATAGTCCAGAGTCATTTTCTAAGATCCATCTGTCTTCAGCAGAAGTCAAGGTGATGGGTTAAATGGAAGAGTGAAAGTTGTCCACACACGTTATTATTTCTTCTAAGCCTTTGCTGCAGAATTGATCTCTACTGTGTTATTTATTTATTTGGTTTGCCTTCTTGATAGGGAGGGTATGTTTCAAGGGCTTTCACTTAACCCTTACTTTCAGAATGGTACTCATTTCATGAATCATGCAGGCAATGTAGGGATTCTCACAGTTTCTAAGTATGCCTGACTCAACTATAGATTCCAGAACTGAGGGCAAAATCACATAATAGGCTGGCTCTCCCTCTGTCACCAACCACTGTAAATCCCCACTGTGACCAACCTCAGTGGAATTTTGTGTGCTCAGGAATTAGTGTCTATTCAGAGCCAGTGTTTTGAAATATCCCAAAGGTCAGAATATTTGATTTTTTCCCCAGTGCAGTCACTCTTGTAAATGATCACAGCCTTTGAGGGAAGGCAAGATGGAAGATTTATTGTGTGTACAAATGGCAGTGGCCCATCATTGCTGCCCAGGTAGTAGAGAGTGAGTGTGGAGCTGAGCAGCAATAAGTTGGTACAGTTCACAGTGTAGAGAGAATGTAGAGCATTTTCAAGGAAGGATTTAGATAATTATAATAAATCATGGCAAATTTTATATCAAAGACAATATCATTCCTCAGAATGCCAAATAAGAGGGATGTTTCTTTTGAGGAGCAGATACTTGATACCAAAATGTAAAACTTAAGGTGGAGTAGGTAGGACAGGTGTGTGGCTTAATGGTTAAGATGCTGGCTAAGACACTGAAGTCTCACATGGGAATGCCCAGGATTGGTGTTTGGTCCTAGCTCCCATCTCCAGTTTTCTGCTAATTCAGATTCTGATAGGCAGGAATAATCAAGTTCTTGTCACTGATATGACAGACCTGAATTGAGTTCCAAGCTCCTGCCTTCACATTGTATTTGGGGAGTAAATCAGCAGATAAGAGCTCTCTTTCACTCTTGTCTTTCTGTACCTCAAAATGATAAACATATATTTTTAAAAGTTACAGAAGTTATTCATCCCACTTGATTGTTTTATAAGATAATAATATCAAGGAATGGATCCTAAGATTATCATTAATCAAGCCTGTTTTGAAATTATACTTGCCAAATAAGATTATACTTAACACATCTCTACTTTTGATGAGATAAGAATGTATAAATATTTCTTTTGACTAGACTATCTGAAGAAACCTGTTCTGTACAGGAATAAAACTTCCAGCTATGGGCATATAAAAACCATGATTTAGCACCATAGGCATTTAATTCTACCTTATTATCACCTCTCATTTCTCACTTTTGCTAATAACCTTCGATTAACACCAGATGGCATTTACTAATAGCCCCAAAACGATTAAAACATAAGAAACGTATTGTTCGGCCTAGTTTTGTAATGTAGCCGGTAAAACAATCATTCACAAGGTCAGCATTACATGTTGGGGTGTGGGTTTGAGGCCTTCTGTATGCATTTGGAAAAGCAGAGAAAGATGGCCAAGTCCTTGGGTCCTTGCTACTTGTGTGGGAAACAGGTGGAATTCAAGGCTTCTGGCTTCTACCTGACCTAGCCTGGCCATTGAGCCATTTGGAGAGTGAACCAGAGAATGAAAGATTCTCTCTCTCTCTCCCTCTGCCTTTCAAATAAATGAATCTAAAACAAAAATAAATATTTTGTTATATATGACATTTTCACTTGTTAACAACAGCTTACATGTTTGTGAATACAGAGGTAGTTGGACTCTTCATTATTCATGGAGTATAGTTGAGAATAAAGGCATAAAACAGAAAAGGGCTGATTTTATAATTTCTACAAAAATTCTCGGAAAATGACTAAATTTGTATTAAATGAATGATAAAATGAGTAATTACATATTGCTATGAAGGTGGAACTGTCAGGTACTTTTTATTTGATTGCAGTTAAGATATTAAATATTATCAGCAAAATTTGGAAAAGTGTTTCAATGGATTTAACATATTTTTCTTTTATTTAGGAAAATAAATTCATGAAGGAATTTTTGATACCTATGGCCCAATATTTAATTCAGTTACATGAAAACTATTACATTCAGTAAGCAGAGATAATACAAGTATCAATCTTTGTACCTCTTAAGAGTTGTTTAAGAAAGTCTACATGTTATAAACTGAGTGTAAATAAGACTTGTGAGAATATCAGGTAAGATGTTTCTGTGATAAAACAGAAGCAAATCAGTGAGCACATATATTCCTAATAGTGAACATATATTCCTCACACATGTACAAGGTGCATGTCCTTAATACTTACAGCAGAGAAAAACAAGGCAAAATTTCTCTTGGATTAATAATTAAGTACTAAGAGAATTTTAAAATAATTGATTATAAACTATATAGGTATCATGAAAAACACTTGTAGATTTTGTTGGTTTCTCTGTGATCATAGTCAAGTTGAGTATGTAAGATGTCAAGATTGGTGATGCCAATTTCCAACAGTATGTGTAGATAATATAATTCAAATAAAATAGGCTAAAATGGTTAAGTCCTCAGGGATTAATTTTTTTCAGTCATTCTTTTCCAAAATGGGTTAATTGGCATGGATTTCTAGTGATTTGGAATTTTCTCTACTGAGTATATATCACCACTTCTTGGTGCATGTTTATTGTTGACCTATTCTCTGCCATGTACCATGTATTATGTAAACCACTACTGGTTGAACATTTTAATTAATAAGGTTATTGAGGGAAAGAAGAAACTATAAATGTAAGCCTCTCACTTCACAAATTGAACTATTTTACATTTATGAGAAGAAAGTCTCCATTTTCCTGCATTGCTTCTTCTAGCAAATCATTTTGCTGACTAAATGTAGTTTTACTGTTTAAATAGTATTTCTACAAAATGTGTTTAGCACTGCATTATTCGCGAAAATTAAGGTCTTCTCTGGCAGTATGGGTGGATATAGACTAATGATGTTAGGATTATAATTAATCTTCTTGGAAAAACCTTAAGTTTTCATGCACTTAAGTTTAAGAAAGTTTTTAAATTCTCCAAACATAATTTGACTGAGAATGTTTTGAAATAGAATCAAGATAGGTAGGGATAAAAAGTTAGCTTGTATAGGAAGCAATAAAATGGAATGGAAACACATTTTGGCAGTCTATTACCACATCAACTCTATTATATCCATTTCCCAGTTATTCTTAACTACCATTGCTTTTCACTTTGATACAAAAATATTAGGGTTTTTACTTTTTTAGGGTTTTTACTTCTATAAAAGTTATAGGGTTGAGATAATATTTTATGTTCTTTCTTTATATACAATATTTTCATTATTTTCTGTTTATACTTGATAACTGAAGGTCACTTAGTTTGAAATAAAATGTGAGTTTTATGGAGAAATAAATGTTAATTTTTAAAGAAAATATTATTTTTTATTTAGCTGATAATCTTAGTGTAACAAGTCAGAAGTTTTACGCAAAATTTCAATAATAGACTTTTTGATATATCAGACATACTAGAAATCCTAATCCTTGAAATAAGCAGTATAGTTAGAACAACTGCTAAATGAAGAGTAAAATAAATATCTCTTCCAGAACTTATTGGAATATCAGTCACTAGTTGAATAGTGTTACCACAACTAGTGCTACAATAAGGGCTGAAAGGAATTATTTGTGTGGATGTGATTTGAACTCAAAACATACAACAATTAGACATCAATTAATTAATTTTAAACTGCAATAGAGACCTCTTTGCCACTGCAAGTGTATGGTACAGAAAGTTAGAGAAGGGAATTTTGTGTTTTTTATTAAGTTTAATTTATTTTATTGGAAAGTCAGAGTTACATGAGAGAGAGAGAAGAGAGAGAGAGAGAGAGAGGTCTTCCATCCACTAGTTCACTCCCCAAATGGCCACAACGACTGGGGTTGATCCAGGCTAAAGTCTGGAGCTAGGGGCGACATCTATGTTTCCTATGTGGGTGGTGGGGCACAAGCACTTGGGCCATCCTCCGCTGCTTTCCTAGGGACATCAACAGAGACCTCGATCAGAAGTGTAGCATCCAGGACTAGAATCAGCTCCCACATGGGATGCCAGTGTCACAGGCAGTAGCTTAATCCGCTGCACCAAAATGCAGGCCCCAAAATTAATGTGTCATTTAAGACTGACTAATTTATTTATTTGAAAGGCACAGTGACAGAGAGAAAAACAGACAAATAAAGAGAGAAAGAGATCCACTGTCTGCTGGCTCACTCCCAAAGTAGCTGCATTGGCCAGGGCTGAGACAGGCTGACACCAGGAGCCAGGAACTGCATCCTGGTTTGCCACACAGGAGACTAGGGCCCGAGTATTTGGGCCATCTTCCAATACCCTTACAAGCACACTAGCAGGCAACTGGATCAGAAGGGAGCCACAGGATCTAAAACTAGCACTGTGATATGGGATGCTGGTGTCTCAGTGGCTTTACCCACTGCACCACAATAGCAGGCTCAAGATGTTAATTTCTGACTATGTCTACCTGTGGCTCATATTCTACTTATAGTTTGATTAAATAAAATAACTGTTTTCTATAAATCTTGTAAGTTTTTATAGAAGAGGACCATACTCACTTTGAGTTTACAAAATCTGTCTTGTCTGTAGATATATCTGAGTGTTAAAAATAAAGATTCCAAACTGTTTTTCAAATAATCAGATAATAAATAATTTAGGCTCTTCTGCTTGAACAGTCACTATGGTAACTATCAACACATCCATTCTCTCCACACCCAATGACAACAAAACAACAAATGGACACTCTGTGATATGGACAGTAGTTGGTTGACAGTAGGCTCATTTTAGGCGCTAAATAGTTGTGACTCATGCACATCACTACTTAATACACATCCTGGCACAACACATCATCTTATATAAGTACACATATGTGTAAAATTGCATTATATACAAAGATAACTATCAAAAACAAATTCAGATCTAGATAAATAAAGATTTTATTTTTTTATTTTTTATTTTTTTAAATATTTATTTTATTTGAAAGGCAGATTTACAGAGAGGCAGAGGCAGAGAGAAAAGAGAGGTCTTCCATTCACTGGTTCAATCCCCAGATGGCCGCAACCGCCAGAGCTGAGCTGATCTGAAGCCAGTAGCCAGGAGCTTCTTCCAAGTCTCCCATCCGGGTGCAGGGGCCCAAGGACTTGGGTCAATGTGTACTGCTTTCCCAGGCCATAATAGAGAGCTGGATCAGAGTGGTATAGCCAGGACTCGAACCGGCGCCCATTTGGGATGCCAGTGCTGCAGATGGGGGCTTTAACCCGCTTCGCCACAGCACCGGCCCAGAGACTTTATTTTAAAAGGGTATTGTAATAAGGGAACTGTGGTGGAATGAGAAGGCCATGCCAAGATGGCCGCTGGCAAGCGAGTGTCAGTTACTCAGGAATGGCTTTGAAACCCACATGGCAATGGAGCCTGCCTGGCAACAGGCTGTGATTGGTTAGGGCATAAGCCACCCCTTGACCATGGCTGCCTTGGCTATTTAAGCTGCTGAACTATACTGATCTCATTACAGTCAAAGTAAAACAGAAAAAGGTTTTCATTTTGTATGGAGATGTAAGCAATACTTAGCAAAAGCTTTTAAAGGGAAATTGTGGCATCAAAACTCAGTGCAATCACAGTTTGACAAAAAATATGGCTCTAATTATCAGTAGATGTGTGATATAAGCTGACAAGCAACGATGCTAACTTTTTTTAGTTAGTTCAGGCATAATGATAGGCAAATGTTGGGGCCATGTGTGGCACATGGATGGCTGACTCATGCTTAGCCAAGATAAAGCCATGCCTGAGCAAATGTGAATTTTAGGGGACTAACGATAATTAGCATTTTAATCCCTCTGGATTCTGGAAATCCATGCTTATCTGGCTTTCATCTCACATTTTTGATTGCTCCTTCCTCATCGTCTTTCTGATTCACATTGTCTGAAATTTGGTGATTTCTGAATCACAGACTTTTTTCTTCTCCAACTTTAGATAAAGCCTGGCAGACTTTAGTGACAAGTCTGTATTCCTGCTATAAGAGAGTTGTTGAATCTACTTGCATAAACTCTTGTTACGTAATTTTAGATAACCTGGGAACAAAGAATGGAAACTATTCTGAACTTCAGATCACTTGTGGACTTCTGGTTAATAAATGTTCACATGGTGGTTTGCATTTGATCTGACACTTGCTATTATAGTAATATACCACCTGGTTACTGGGATTTGAGAAGTTAGAAATTTATGAGGGGTTCTTCAAAAAGTTCACAGAAAATGCATATTTTGCAAAATCTACACAATGATTTTAAATATTTTTGCAGCAAAGTGAAGTTTTTGACTCAATTTTTTGTAGCTTAAAGTTCCCCCTACCTCTAAGGACAGGTGATCAAATTCACCAAAAGTAATTTGTTATTCAAGAGTTTTAAATAATTTTCAAATAAATGTATAGTTTGACCATTAAAGATTATACTAGTTGTAGAAAACTAAAGATAAAACTAAAGATAAAACTAAAGATAAAAATATTTTTAAGAAATAAATAGAATTCTGCTTTAGTCATGGGGAAGTAATGGAAATAGAGTTAATATTGGACATTAGAAAACTAGAAAAAAAAGTTAAAAGACAATGTTTGGACATAGGAAAATCAGTCAATGCAGGAATAATTATCAAATTAGAAAAAATTTCAGTGAGTCCTATGATTACATCAACTTTCTGCCTAGAGAAAATTTCCAGGGGCCGGCGCCATGGCTCACTTGGCTAATCCTCCGCCTGCAGCACCAGCACCCTGGGTTCTAGTCCTAGTTAGGGCTAGAGGTACTAATCCCAGTTGCTCCTCTTCCAGTCCAGCTCTCTGCTGTGGCCCAGGAAGGCAGTAGAGGATGGCCCAAGTGCTTGGGCCCTGCACCCGCGTGGGAGACCAGGAGGAGGCACCTGGCTCCTGGCTTTGGATCAGCATAGCTCCGGCTGTAGCAGCCATTTGGGGGGAGGGGGGCAGTGATCCAACGGAAGGAAGACCTTTCTCTCTGTCTCTCTCTCTCTCACTAACTCTATCTGTCAAATTAGTAAATTAAAAAAATAAAAAAGAGATAATTTCCAGAGAGCCTTATGGCTGGGAGAATAATTCAAGTAGAATTCATTATTTCCTTGATTTAAGAGTTCAGAATTTATGGAGACAAAAACAGAATTCATGGAACAAGTTAACCAGAGAAAGATAGAGGGAGAAACTGGTTCTATTCCTGTCATAGCAGGGTTCTGATGAGCATGTGTGTATTAAAAATGTTCTAGGACCAGGGGCAAGGGGAATTCGTAATTCCAAAAGCTAGAGTGGAAAAAATGTAGTATATTGTACCCATATAACTTTCTAAAATACAGTGATGAAGAAAAAAATCTTAAAAAGGGAAAAAAACGTTCATGAAAAATGCAGAAACAAAATAAAAATAAGGGGGTCAGCACTGTGGAGCAGTGGGTTAAAACCACAGCCTGCAGTGCCAGCATCCCACCCATATGGGTGCCCATTAGAGCCCTGGCTGCTCCACTTCCGATCTTGCTTTCTGGGAAAGCAGTGGAAGATGGCCCAAGTCCTTGGGCTCCTGCACCCATGTGGGAGATCTGGAGGAGGCTCTTGGCTCCTGCCTTTGGATAAGCTCAGCTCTTGCTGTTGCAGTCATTTGAGGAGTGAACCAGCAGATGGAAGCCCTCTCTCTCTCTCTCTCTCTCTCTGGCTCTACCTCTCTCTGTACCTTTGTCTTTCAAATAAATAAAAGAAATATTAAAAAAAAAACAAAATAAGAACAGACACATCATTAGGAACAGTTCAAGGCTAAGCAGTGATACCATGTTTCTGATGTTCTAATTGAAAATTAAGAGCAAATTTGAATAATATACTTTCCTAAAGCAACTTTTTTAAAACATACAAAAGTTCAACTATACACTTGATCTTAGCCAAAAGGCTGAGAAGTGATAAAAATGTTCAAATATATAAAAGCTGAAAGAATACACTGGAAATGAAGAAAAAAGAGAGAGAGAGAGAGAGAGAGAGAGAGAGAGAGAGAGAAATTGACATTGCTTGGAGAGAGAATCTTCTCTACACGCTCATGTTGTTTGCCCAATAGTTAGATAAATAAACAAAGAAAATTCCTTTCACAGTGCTTGTTTTAATGAAGTCCAAAACACAAAGGAAAACCCTGCATGAGTGAGCTGGAGTCAAAGACAAAGAAGGAAGCATACAGTTTAGGAAGGCTGAGAAGATGAATAAGGTTTGTGTATGATATATTTTCAAGCTTTGCATTCTTTTCTCTTATTTGAGAGCTCAGTGTCTAAGCTTATTCTGAGGGGGAGGTCTCATTATATGCAATATTTACATTTTTATCAACCAATTCATCTTCTTGGAACTAAAGTGCTTAAAATGCTCCCACTCTTCACAATAGCATCTTATTTCCAAATGGAAGATAAATGATAAACCAAATACAATTTTAAGTAATGTTACATTTTTCAGTTGATTGGGAAAATATTTTAATGCTGTCACTAAAATGGATTCATTTCCTTGGGAGCAAAATATTTAGCCAGTTGATATTCTATTGTACAGAGATTTATATGACAACATATTCCTTTGGGTAAACAAGTGACTGACATAAAGAAAATTAAATGAAATATTGGTGCTGGACAGGACATTTAATTTCTCCTCTATGTGTAAAAATTTTAATGTTGGCTGGGATTCTGAACAGAAAATGTGAAAGATAAAATAACTACATTCTTGTTTTGATTTTCAGCCAAAAATGTCAGAGAAGTGATATTTCTCTTTTATTTATTTACTTGGTTCTAAGCGCTATAGTTTAAAAATTATGATGAATGTGAAGAGGCAGACCCAGCATTTGGTACATCCAGAATGAGCGCTATTACAAGCACATGTAAAGTCATGCATGAGGATAGATTATATATGAAATACCTTGATTGTTGATACAAAAAATTCCCTAAATTTGGTCTTGCAGAATAAAATTGGTTAAAAAATGAAAAATTGTGTCAATGCTTGAGCCTGATACAAAGAAAACAATATACTGCATATAGTCTATTCTTTCAATATTTCCACATAACATTTACTGACTGATAGTATTAAGATCTTGACTAGAAAATAATGGAATGAATGAATTTTTTACTTCCTTCCTTTATTTATTTATTTGACAGATAGAGTTATAGACAGTGAAAGAAGCAGAAAGATCATCCTTCCATTGGTTCACTCCCCAAATCCAGCACTGCGCCAATCCGCAGGGGCCCAAGAACTTGGGCCATCCTCCACTGCCCTCGCAGGCCACAGCAGAGAGCTGGAATGGAAGAGAAGCAACCAGGGCTAGAACCCGGCCCCTATATGTGATGCCGGCGCTGCAGGCAGAGGATTAACCAAGTGAGCCACGGCACCCCCCCCCCACTTTTTTTAAGAGTTACAGAGAGAGGCAGAGACAGAGAAAGAGAGGTTTTCCATCTGCTGGTTCATTCCCCAAATGGCCACACCGGATGGAGCTGGGCCAGTCTGAAGCCAGGAGCCAGGAGCTTCCTCTGGGCCCCCTTCATGGATGCACGGGCCCAAGGCCATAGGCCATCTCCCACTATGCTCCCAGGCACAACAACAAGGAGCTAGATTGCAAGTGGAGGAGCTGGGACTCACAGCAATGTCTATATAGGATACCAGTGCTGTAGGCCAGGTCTCTAATCTGCTGCAGCACATCACTGGCCCTCCAATTTTCTCAAAGATTTATTACTCTCATCTCCTATTCAGAACAGTCATAGTGGTTGAATCATCTTTAAAGATGAAGTATGTATATAATTGAAAGAACCCCTGACAATCATCATTACATTTTTTTTTAAGATTAATTGTCATCTATCTAAAAGGCAGATTTAGAGATTCAGAAGCAGGGGGAGAAAGAGAGAATCTTAAACCTGCTGGCTTCCCATCCCCCTCCCCCAAATAACCAGAATGATAAGGGCTGAGCCAGGCTGAAACCAAGAACCTGGAACTCCATCTAGGTCTCCCATCTAGATGGTAGTGGCTCTTTCTCAAGCCTATTAGCAAGGCTCTGGCTCAGAAGTGAAGACACTGTGACTTGAATTGGTACTCATATGGGATGCTGGCATTGCAGGTGAAAGGTTAATATGCTGTGCTAGAGTGTCAGCCTCTCACTGTTTGTTAACGAAATCTAATAATTGGTTTAGCTCCAAAACACTGAATCATTTCAAAAAAGACCATGTAAATATGCCATTCATATTTTGCCAGTCTCAAATTTAGCAGACTCATAGAATGGCAGATGTCCTAAACAGCACTCTGGTCTCAGAATCAGCCCTTAAGGCATTTGAAAAGCCCATGAGAGGGGCCATCAAAGAAGGAGGTACCTTTCTCTGAAGGGAGGAGAGAACTTCCACTTTGACTATGACCCTATCGGAATAAGATCAAAGTCAGCGAACTCTAAAGGCTTCCATAGCCCTGGCAACTCATGACTAGAGCCTAGGGAGATTACTGACGCCAAGAACAGGAGTGTCAAATTGTTAAGTCAGCAACAGGAGTCACTGTGTACTTACACCCCATGTGGGATCTGTCCTTAATGTGTTGTCTAATGTGCAGTGATGCTATAACTAGTACTGGAACAGTATTTTTACACTTTGTGTTTCTGTGTGGGTACAAACTGATGAGATCTTTACTAATTATATACTGAATCGATCTTCTGTATATAAAGATAATTGGAAATGAAAAAAAAAACTGGTGTTAAATTGGAAATGGCATAGAAAATTAATTAATTTTTAAAAAAATATTATGTAGGATCTCTGTCTTTAATGTGCTGTACACTCTTATTTAATGCTATAGCTAGTACTCCAACAGTATTTTTTTTCACTTTGTGTTGCTATATGGGGGCAAACTGTTGAAATCGTTACCTAATATATACTAAACTGATCTTCTGTATATAAAGAGAATTGAAAATGAATCATGATGTGATTGGAAGGGGAGAGGGAGCGGGAAAGGGGAGGGTTGTGGGTGGGAGGGAAGTTTTGGGAGGGGGAAGCCATTGTAACCCATAAGCTGTACTTTGGAAATTTATATTCATTAAATAAAAGTTTAATAATAATAAAGAAAGCCCATGAGAATATTTCAAGCAGGGAAAGCCAAAATACTCTGGCAAAACAAAACAAAACAAAACAAAACAAAAAAACCTAAATGAAAGATCTCTGTGAGTGAGATCCCAGCAGAAAGAACAGGCCATCAAAGAAGGAGGCACCTTTTTCTGAAGGGAACAGAGAACTTCCACTTTGACTATGATCTTGTCTAAAGAAGATCAGAGTCAGTGAACTCAAAAGGCTTCCACAGCCTTGGAAACTCATGACAAGAGCCTAGGGTGATTACTGACTCCATAAACAAGTGTGTCAATTGTTAAATCAACAACAGGAGTCACTGTGCACTTTCTCCCAATGTAGGATCTCTGTCTTTAATGTGTTGTCCAATGTGAATTAATGCTATAACTAGTACTCAAACAGTACTTTACACTTTGTGTTTCTGTGTGGGTGCAAACTGTTGAAATCTTTACTTAATATATACTAAATTGATCTTCTGTATATAAAGAGAATTGAAAATGAATCTTGATGTGAATGGGATGGGAGAGGGAGTGAAAGATGGGATGGTTGCGGGTGGGAGGGAAGTTATGGGGGAGGGGGGAGAAAGCCATTGTAATCCATAAGCTGTACTTTGGAAATTTATTGAAAAAAAGTTTAAAAAGCCGGCGCCGTGGCTCAATAGGCTAATCCTCCGCCGGTGGCGTTGGCACACTGGGTTCTAGTCCCAGTCAGGGCACCGGATTCTGTCCCAGTTGCTCCTCTTCCAGTCCAGCTCTCTGCTGTGGCCCTGCAGGGCAGTGGAGGATGGCCTAAGTCCCTGGCCCGTGCACCTGCATGGGCAACCAGGAGAAGCACCTGGCTCCTGGCTTCGGATCAGCGTGGTGTGTTGGCTGCAGCGCACCAGCTGCAGAGGCCATTGGGGGGTGAACCAATGGAAAAGGAAGACCTTTCTCTCTGTCTCTTTCTCTCACTATCCTCTCTGCCTGTCAAAAAAAAAAATTAAAAAGAACATGATTGTTCAAGCATATTTTTTAATTTGAATATCTTACAAATAGTCTCTGAGGCAATTTCATGTACATTACATATTGGAGAGTGATTCTGAAAAACAGAAGTATAAAAAAATCAAGAAGGCAAGATTGGGAAAGGGAGAAGTTGACCTCACCACCCCACATAGAACACTAGAGATCGAATGGCCCTAAATTGGACTTTTGCCTAGAAATTGCCACAAATCTGCTTCTAAGAGAGAGCCTGATTTTTGTGAAGCAATTCCCTGTGATTAAAGACAATCCTTAGTAAAATCAGTAGTTCTAATATTCCCAGTACATGGGAATTGGGTGTGTGGACCAAAAAGGCGGATTTAGGCCCAGTGGTATGGTGTATACTACACTTTAAGTCTGTCTCGGTGAACAACTGCTTCAGGATTCTGAATGAAGATTTTTCTCTTAGAAAGTTTAAAAGAGAAAAAAAATACAGCTATACTTTATTCCCAGGATAAAAACTGATACTCATAATTCTCTTCATACTTAGCCCTTGGCCTGTTCTGTACAGTTTGCTTGGTAGGTTGAATTGTACACTTATCAGGACTTGAGTGTTGCTCTTATCTATAAAACCATTGAACAGGGCATGTGCAAGTGGATCATGAATCACTAAGCATCGAAAATATCATTCACTTACCTAAAAGGTGGCAGCAATTTCACCTCTTATTGATAGAAATGTCAATTACTCAGATATTATAGTGGTATTCCCTTGAATGTTGGTGTCTGTTGGCATGAAAAACTTAAAGTAGGTGGATTATAGCCATTAGCTAAAGTTCTGTAATAATGCCCTATTGGAAGCATGCTCTCATTCGAAATTAGTATTTCTAGTGCTACAGAGCTGAAATTTGCAAGTATAGAATATTAGAAATTCTACCACCTTAACTATGAGGAATTACCAAAAGTGAAAAATGAAGTCACACGTAATAAATCTCATTTCCATATTTATTACATACATGTGTATTACTTATTTCCAGTAAGGAGTTATTCATTAGCTGCTAACCAAACTGTGCCTTCAAAAGTCCGTTCCATCACTTATCCAGATACCAAATTTTGAATGGCACAGTGATAAATCCGTGTATTCTAGGGTCAAGTGGTCATGTGTTTGCTGGAACACCTTTTGTTAAAAATTTATTTATTTGTGAGTTGACACTGTGGCATAATAGCCTGAGAAAAGCAGCAGAAGACAGCCAAGTGTTTGGGCCCCTGCCATCCACATGGGAGACCTAGATGAGGCTCCTCGTTCCTGGCTTCAGCCTGGCCCAACCCTGACCATTGTGGTCATCTAGGGAGTGAACAAGCAATTGGAAGATCTCCTCTCTCTCTCTCTTTTTCTCTACCTTCCCCACCCCTACCATAACTTTGACTTTCAAAATAAATATTTTCTTTACAAAAATGTTAAGAAGTTTGTTTGAAAGATGAGTGACGCAAAGTGACAGGAATAGAGAGAATGACATATTCCTTTCATGGATTCACTCTGTATATGATTGCAATAACTGGAGTTAGGTCAGGCTGAAGCTACGAGCCTCGAACTTCATCCAGGTCTCCCACATGGGTAATGGGTGCCCAAGTACCAGGGCCATCACCTGTGGCTTTTGTAGGCACATTAGCAGAGAGCTGGATAGGAAGTGGAGCAGATGTGACTTGAACCGGCCTTCTGATATGAGATGGTTTTCAAGTGGTGCTTAAACCACTCCACCGGCAGGCACCATGGCTCAACAGGCTAATCCTCCGCCTAGAGGCACCGGCACACCGGGTTCTAGTCCCGGTCGGGGCGCCATTCTGTCCCAGTTGCCCCTCTTCCAGGTCAGCTCTCTGCTATGGCCCAGGAGTGCAGTGGAGGATGGCCCAAGTGCTTGGGCCCTGCACCCCATGGGAGACCAGGAGAAGCACCTGGCTCCTGCCATTAGATTCGCGTGGTGCGCTAATGGCCTCGGCAGCCATTGGAGGGTGAACCAACGGCAAAAGGAAGGCCTTTCTCTCTGTCTCTCTCTCACTGTCCACTCTGCCTGTCAAAAATTAAAAATAAAATAAAATAAAATAAAATAAACCACTCCACCACAACACTGGCCACACACACCTCCTATTTTGAATGTAAATTTTATGGTCAGACAACTGTTGCCACACATACTTTGTAGAGAGGAAAAACTCTCCATTACTGTGAGAATAGTATTGCTGGTTAGGGCAATTAGGGAATGGAAGGTGATACCATACTTGAAATATACATCAATTCCAGTCAAAATGAATCACTGCCTTTTTCTAGATAAAAACAACAACAACAAAACTTGTCTTGATAAACTTGACCATGTAGCTATTTTCTCTGATGTTGGTCCCATATTAGTCTGTATTGTTAGAAAGATAGACAATCAACAACAACAATAACTAAAGACTTGATTTGAGCCCAAACCTTGGGCATCATGATGAGTTTCTAGTCCTATTCCCTCCATGATCCCTTTGTGCCAGTATTAAGTTTGCTGTTGACAGAAGTTTAATGACATTACCTGATCATATCACTTTGCTCATTATTTAGTGCTTATTGCTCTCCAGGCAGCATCAATACATGATCAAAATTCTTCAGATATTTTGCTCAGTTCCATAGATCAATCCACATTGCTCTACCTGAGATATTTTTGTCTTTAATCTTCTAATCTTTCTTCTTTTGGGCCCCTAAATAAACCCAAAATTTGTGTTGGTACTCAATTTATTATTTGGTTCCCACTTGATCCACAACAACAAGGTTTGTAGTTATCAGTATCAATTATAGCCCTGCATTAAGCAAATCAAGAAAAAGCCAGTCACTCCTCCATGACAGTAAAGCTTCATCCTGTCATTTCTCCATGACAGGAAACAGTAAATGTTCCTAGTCCCTTTGGGTAAGGACTGGAGTGATTAATACTGAATGCACTTGCTATGACATTATTAGAATCCTTCTACATGGGAACATATTCCTTTAATCAATTGGTTCTGACATGAAAACTGTCTCAATTTCACAAAAATAGAAGTAAGATGAAAAAGAATTATGGATAAAATGTTCTACTCCCTATAATAATCCATCCTTGGGGTATCATAATTAAATAAATTAAGCAATATAATCTTTGCTCCCTATCTACCTTGTCTCTAGAAATACCTTGTTCTATTAATCACATCACCGTTTGCTACTCACTGGGATACATCTGACAATCACTTAAATCTTATCACATTGAAATAGTTGTGTTTATCTTGCTTTTGCCTTTTCAACACTACCTGGCTCCAACTGAAATCTTACTACTGCCATTGCTTGTCAAGTTCTCTATAGTTTTTTCTATCATAATCCATAGTCTAAAGAGAAAAGTTACCATTGAATTTAAAAATTATTCGTTTGTTTGATAAGCAATATAGATAAATAGATAGACACATAGATAGATATATAGGTACAGCAATTGATCTCACATTCTCTGGTTCATTCCTTAAACGTCTGAGATTACTGGAATTGGGTGGGGCCATAGTTGAGAGCTAGGAAATTAATCCAGGTCTCTCTCATGAGTGTTAGGAACCCAATTTCTTAGCCATCACAAATGCTTTTAAGGGTCACTGTATTAGCAGAAACCTGGGGTCAGGAGTTGGAAACAGGAATTGAACCTAGACACTTCTATATGAAATGTCAGCATCTTAACCAGTATATTAACAACCACTAGGATAAATGCTTACAACACTAGTGCCTTTTGATCAGAGCATTGCTAGTAAGTTAGTAAATAGAGAACTCCCCATTTTCTCATGTCAGTTCTGACCTTATGTAGTATAATCATATTCATATCTCTGCTTGATTATCATGATAATTCTGGAATTAAATAGTTCACCTAACACAGACCATAGCTTTTATCAACAGTCATCCAAGAAGTATGTTGACATGTCTCTTGGAGTCCTTCTAGACTTTTAAATCCCATGTCAAAGGAAAGTGCTCCCATATCTATAAACTATGTTTTATCTGATTTTTCTTACTGTCACTTCCCTTCATTTGATTCAGTTTCACATATGTTCTTGACTCATATATTACCTTACAAACACAAAGATGAACTGCCTACATTTGCAGGCTCAGTGTGTTCAGTAGAATCAATTAGTTCAAGTTTCTCAACTGCATCTACTCATATATTTTCACCACAAACCCCAAGATCTCTCTTATTTCCTGTCAGCGCCCTTACGCTGGCATAGGAAATCTGCAGAGGGTGCTGATTCAAATTTCTCTGAAGCATTGCCATGCTTTCTGTTAACCCTTAACCTGTCTACATGAGATGCTTTGTAAGATATGCTGCCAGCACAGAGCCTTTCCCCAGAAAAGCCCAGGCTAGTGGGTGATTGGGACACAGGGCTGCCTTCCTTCCTGTTTCTTGAGCTCCAACTTGGATGGTGGAGGCATAGACAGGGTTTTTTTTTTTTCCCCACATCCATGTGAAAGAATTTTGCAGGAGAGAGAGAATAGCAGGGGTCTGTGTGTGTATGTGGGTGAATGAGTATATATCTTTATATATTAAGCTATATTAGAAAATTCTCTCTCTCTCTCTCTCTCTCTCTCTCTCTCTATATATATATATATATATATATATATATATATATATATATATAACACTGGTATCCAAACCTGACACAAATGGCTCTAAAGTACTTGTGAGGAGCAGGTGAAACTAGTTATCCTGGGTGCCAGGATTGGGGGGCACTGGGGAAGTGAAACAATGGAGGCAGAGAAAATCAGGTGCGGGCTGAGCCATGAGCCAGGGGCACTCAGCTGCGTGAGTCTTCTGCGCCATAGGGCTGCCTGGTCACTGTCCCTCATCAGTGCTATGCCTCATCTTTACTCTACTGTCCCCACTGCAAAGTACTGGGAAGATGGGCATGGAGGAAGGCTGGTCAGTCTGTGCCCATAACTTCTTCTACCTACAGGCAAGCAGGCAGAAGAGAAAGGTTGCATCATAATTAACCATTTGAAGAAAAGTAATACCATCATTGCTCTTCTAGGCTGGGCTCTGCCTCACTCTTCCTGGACTTCTTGGCTGGGGAGGCTGCCTTTTCATTTGTTAGCCGAAAATGAAGCACTAGCACCTCCGCCATCCCAAGACCCCAGTCCTGCAAAGCCAGGCCCCTGCTGGTCTCAGAGCCACAGAGAGGCCCACATGTAAGTAGCCAACAGAGCTCAGAGGTTGGGGGCAGAAAGTAGGAAGATTATCCCTCCTGCCTCTAGGACACAGTGCTACAAGCATGGGTTGGTGGTTGAAGGTTTGGAGACAAATGGGCTTGATGAGGATTTAGTCACAAAGGGATTGGTGGAGATCTGGGCTGGCTGACTTAGGGACCTCTACCTCAGCTTGGCTGATTCTATGTGCTCAAATGAAGAGCCATTCTCCTGCTGGGCCAGTGAGCACTCTGCATTCAACAGCTGGGTCTGGAAAGGCCCCAGCAGATGGCACTGTCTGGGGGAAGCAAGGTCCACACTACTCATCCTAAAGCTGGGCTGTGGGGCTAGGCCATTGAGCTGAAACTAGATGGTGGAAGGTTGCCGGGGCTGGGCAGCAGGGTCAAGGACCAGGCTGATGAGGCCTTCAAAGGCAAACCCTGGGCTTCTGCTGCCTCCAGTTGTAGCAGATTGTAGTGTGGGGACCTGGTCAGTCATCCCAATGATTCTGTCAGGGACACCTCCAGCCAATGCACCAGTGCCCAGGAGGCTATCTACCTCTCTGAGGCTGTTTGCCTGACTGGCGGGTGCCAGAGTAAGCCCCAGTGTAGTCACTTGGCTACTCCCAAAGCTATTGCACAGTTAGCATATGAGTAGCTGCGGAAGTGGCCTGGACATGGAATGGGGTCTGGCCTACTGGAAGGGTACTTCCAAACACAGCAGGTCGCGGCTGCTTCCAAAGGCATAAAAATTGGCAAAATCCCCAAAGGAAGGCATCTGGCACACCAAGGCTGGGAACAGAGCAAAAACTGGTACAGCCTGGGGAGCAGCAAGGAAGTCTCCCCAGTGTAGACGAGCAGGTCTGTATTGGCTTTCCTGACAGAGTGAACCTGGGCTGTCCAGGGCTGAGACTGTTGGACAGACTGGCTCTAGGTAGAGGCTGCAACTGAGCAAGACACAGGATCACCCAGAAGTTATCACAAGGGTTTCCCTTCTGGGCCAGAGGCACTGACTTTCATCTAGAGGGATATACCATCTCTTCTTGTGCTCTTCCTAAAGAAACTCCTTCACCTTCTGAGGGTCTCTAGAACTTGGTATAAAATATGTCTGAGCATCAAAAAGACACCCCCCACCCCTCCGAATCTTCCTGCAAACTTCATTTCAACGAGATAGCATGAATATGACATCAGGCTCAGTGAAAGAAGTCATGGAGATGAACTTGACATGAAGAGGACTTCAGGCCTGTCAGGAGGCTGGAGCAGGTGCAAACAAAACTGCCCACGTTACCATGTGAGCTGATGTACTCAGAGCAGTGGTTTTCCATGCCTGAGAAACTTTCATGGGCTTTTTAGCTAGATCCGAATGCCTTAAGGGCTGATTCTGAGGCCAGAGTGCTGTTTAGGGCATCTGCCATTTTATGAGTCTGCTATACATCCCGCTTCCCATGTTGGAACATTCTCTCCTTTTTAATTCTATTAGTTATTATTAGCAGACACAACAACAGGTGTCACTGTGCACTTACTCCCAATGTAGGATCTCTGTCCTTAATGTGTTATACTATGCGAATCAACAGTTAAACAAGTATTCAAACAGTACTTTATACTTTGTGTGTCTGTGTGGGTGCAAACTGTTGAAATCTTTACTTAGTATATACTAAGTTGATCTTTTGTATATAAAGATAATTAAAAATGAATCTTAATGAAGAATGGGATGGGAGAGGGAGTAGGATGGGATGGTTTGCAGGCAGGAGGGAGGTTATGGGGGAAAAAACTGCTGTAATCCAAGAGTTGTACTTGGAAAATTTATATTTATTAAATAAAAGTTTAAAAAAAAAAGCAGTGGTGGTTCCTGGCCTGTCTGCAGCCTCCCAGTTCCCACACCCAGTGGCACCACACCTCTAAGGCTGAATCTACCTCGGCCTTCTCCATGCTGACCCTACCATCTGGTCCTGGGCCCTTCTCACTGCCATCACCATTGCTGCCTGCTTCCTCAAACCTCCTCTCTGAAAGTCAGTAATGGGTCCTTCAACCACTGGAAGTCTTCCAGTGTTAACATTTTGCTTGAATTTGTGGCTAATTATGCTCAGTGTATCACTCATGCTCATTAATGAATCAGGCATTCAGCAATAACCATCCCAGTTCTTCATCCTTAGATGGACCATTACATTGATATGGGTATTTCCTGTCAAAAACATAGCACCATCCAATATTTTTACTTTCACCAATGAAAGTTAACAATTGCACTGCTAAAGCTAGACAAAGACTATACACACAGTCCATCTATGACCAGTTATAGGGTCTTCTTTGCTTAACAACAAAGATTTAGCTCTACAATACCATTGTAGATACGGGTTATTGTGGGCATTAGGGGGTGTGTGTCAAGGAGTGATATTTCAGTACCTCCTCCCCACTTTCAGGTAGATATCAATAAATCTTAAAATGCAATTGTAGTCTACTTCCTAGGGTAATATTTGATTCTAAGATTGGATTTCCTGGCCATAGATGTTGGATTAAATGCAAAGATTTACTAGGGAGTGCTTTTGGGAATACACTTCTGAAGTACAGGCGTAGTACTGGAAAGAAGGGAAAGCTGACTCACAGTGTTGTTACTACCTAGCCTTCAGAATATCCATCTTGAGGCCGGCACCGTGGCTCAATAGGCTAATCCTCCGCCTGTGGCGCTGGCACACTGGGTTCTAGTCCCGGTCGGGGCACCGGATTCTGTCCCAGTTGCCCTCTTCCAGGCCAGCTCTCTGCTGTGGCCTAGGAAGGCAGTGGAGGATGGCCCAAGTTCTTGGGCCCTGCACCCCCATGGGAGACCAGGAGAAGCACCTGGCTCCTGGCTTCGGATCAGCGCGGAGCGCTGGCCGCGGCAGCCATTGGAGGGTGAACCAACGACAAAGGAAGACCTTTCTCTCTGTCTCTCTCTCTCTCACTATCCACTCTGCCTGTCAAAAAAAAAAAAAAAAAAAAAAAAAAGAATATCCATCTTGAGCTCTGAAGCCAGAAAAATACTTCAAATTTCTTTAAATTTGAGGCAAAAAGTTTAGGATTTTGTTTTTAATTTTTATGTGTCTTAAAGAAAGACAAAGACATGGAGGGTTCAGACATACTAACAGAGATTTTCTACTTGCAGCTCCCAAACATTTTAACAGCTAGGGCTTGACTACACCAAATTAGGAACCAGAAATTCAATCCATATCTCCTGGGTGCGAGATAGGGACCCAAATACTTCAGCAATTTCCTCTGCCTCTAGTGTTACACATTAGCAGGAATCTGGAATTGAACACACAACTAGGACTCTAACTCAGAAATTCTGATATGGGATGCAGGTGGTCAGAAGCTATGTCTTAACTCCTGTGCCAAATGCCCATTCGAAGGACTCTCCAATAAGCCATTGACTGCAGGCCATGTCTTGGGATAGGTGAAACTCTGGCTGAAGGAGTTTTCTAAAGTGGAAAGTATTGTCCAATGAAGAATTCAGCTTGGATCTATCATTAGTTGAGATTCCCAGAAGCTGGCAGATTGATGCATTGAATAATAATACGGGGTCTGAGTAGGGCACTGTTTCATCTAAAACACATAAGGAAATTTCATCCAATTCCTATACAGCCATGAGAATTGAGTTAGCAACCAGCAACAGGAATATAACATCAACAAGAATAAATTTAATAAGCATGCACATAATTTTAAACCACATGGGTGTTAGTTACCATTGAATTATAAAGTAAGCAGCTTTGTGAACTATTTGAAGTAAAATTTGGTAATGATCTAGTTCTAGCTTGCTATGTACATCAAAGATAGCTTTATAAATTTGTTACTATTTCAATATAAAATAACATCTCATGTATCTAATAGTGATTTGAATTCCTAATATACAGTAAAGATTCAGTATTGGAGATGAAAAGAATAGTTTTATTTTGCAACTTCTTCATATTAAACTAACTCTGAATAAAACTCAAAGAGAAGTCTGTGTCCCTTTTCATTTTCAATACCAGATATATTTCACATTACAAAGAAACTAACCAGATTAGGACTTACTTCTGGTAAGAAGAGAATGAGTGGCAAACTAATTCATATTAACATTGGCCTTTGCCCATTTCAAAATATTCCTTGTCATGAAATTAATCTCACAGAAATGGCTGGTTTGTTTTGTAGTTACTAACATATAAATAAATTAGAATGCAAGAGATCATATCTGCAAAATCTTTCTCCAGTTTTGCTTATCAAAGTTTAAAAAGTATGAGAATGGAAATGTAATAATATTCCTAATCATTTTGTAGAAACTGAGTGGAAATATGAAGAAAAAAGAAAAATATAAGAAAACTATATTTGCTACTAAACTACATCTGCAAGCTTGAAGAAACGTTAGTAAATATGGTGAAGCCAAGCCTGGTGGTGAATGTCACTTTGGCTTAGCTCACAAAGCATCTTCCTTAGGTTGCTGGAAGATTCAAACAGAGAGGCAATGACTGCTGGCAGAGGAGATGGGTATATGTTGTTTGGAGCTCAGGGTGAATGTGTGTGTGTGTGCAGTCCAACCCTAAGAATGGGAGTCCTCCAGATGGCCTCCACATCAGTGTAATAGAATATCCAGGACTGGATGCCACAGAGTCACACTGCAAACCTGGAAAAGACAGTAGATAAAAACAACAACCGGGGCCGTCGCTGTGGCACAGCGGGTTACCATGGCCTGAAGCGCCGGCATCCCATATGGGTGCCGGTTCTAGTCCAGCTGCTCCTCTTCTGGTCCAGCTCTCTGCTATGGCCTGGGACAGCAGTGGAAGATAGCCCAGGTCCTTGGGTCCCTGAACCCGCCTGGGAGACCTGGAGGAAGCTCCTGGCTCCTGGCTTCGGATCAGCGCAGCTCCTTCCATGGCAGCCAACTGGGGAGTGAACCAGTGGATGGAAGACCTCTCTCTCTGTCTCTACCTCTCTCTGTAACTCTGTCTTTCAAATAAATAAAATAAATCTTAAGAAAACAACAACCAACCAGAGAAACTAGTCATTGGGTCAATAACTGCAATTAGCATATAAAAAGCAATACAATAAGGGACAAATATAAAATTATATCATCAAAGGAAAAGAAATAAATTAAAATAGAAGGAAAAGAACAAAATTTAAATCTTTGTAGAGCCTTCCCTCCCATTCCTCATCTCCACTATGGGGCAAAGCTGTGCCCCTAAGTCTCCTACTTGTCTACTCAACATTGGAAACCTCCTCATCTTACAATGCCTGATTTCTGCATATCCATGAGCGTCCATTGCTGATCTATAGAAGCTGTAACTAATTCAAATCATCTGCTGTTCAGTAAGAGCGGAAAGAAAAGCTCTGCCAGTTCCTGCACCTGCTATCGTGGCATCCCCTGTGTGGCCTTCAAAAAGAGGCACAGCAGCTTGGTGCATGGCCACCCAAGACCTGCAGGAGAATCTAAGGAATGACCTTGGTCCTGTACAACATTGTGCTGGCTCTGTGCTCACCCTTTGGAACCCTTACCATGCTTGCAGGAGTAAAACAGGCCCTGGGAAGCTGTTTGATCCTATTGGGTTGCCAGGGTGCTCCTGAGTAGAGCTGTGGTTCCAAGCTCCAACAGGTCTGCAGTCTCAGGTGAGCCTCTTCAAGTCTCTGCATTTAAGCCTGCTCTACAAATTATTCCTTTCAGCCACACAGCCCCAGTGGCACCTTCTCAGAGGATGATAACCCCTGTTAGGCCTTGATGTTGTGTTGACCTATCTTGGTGTAGGCTGCTTGGGATGGCTTGAGACCCACTTCCCATATTCACAAAAGAGGAGGTGAGGTCCCATAACAACACTGAGACTGGAATCTGGGCTTGTAGGTCTTTGATGTCACAGTATCTGGGCTACCACCCAGGGGAGGTCCCCAATGCTGATGTTAGCAGCTGGGAGTCTCCTACTGTCCTTATGGACACACTATACTGTCTGCGAGTTCCTGGATTAATAAAAAATAAGGGAGTTGAGTCCCAAAGAAAAGGCACTCTCATGCTTTAGAGACTTTTCATGCTTACCCTGACGATTACCCATCCCTGAAGTTCAACAGCCAGCTCCCTTTTGATGCAGACCTCCACAACCAGCTGCTGACAAATAACATCACATCCTGCCTGCCATCTTTACCTAGTACCTTCTGCCTGTACCTAACCTCTACCCAGACACTTACTGCTTTCACACAATTGAAGCACCTGTGGATGAGCCACTGTTCCTGTCCCAGGATGACTTGTACAATTTCCAAAAACATGCAGTCCCAGTCCTTCTTCAGTTTGCTGCTCACTGGTAAGTTGAGATGATTTAGATCAAACAAGTAAATGTTCTGGAATTGAGGGGAATAGTTATCAGTACCTCATGCTGGATTAGGACACAAATCTGTAATGTGTTTTTCCAGGCTGGTTGCCATCTCTGAGAAACTGAGCCTCACATCTGCTTTGAGGGACTCTATTCTGATCTCACTGGGACTGCATACCGAGCATCCATTCCCTCGAGCTGAGGACATGGGCCCTAAGGCTGAGCTCCTGCTGGCAACTGAGATAAATGGGAAATCTCTACCTCCTGACCACAGCTTTGTTGTGTGGATGGCAGATCCTGGCATGGCTAGGGCTCCTCATGTCAAATGGTTAGAAAGAGTGAGTGTGACGTCAGAGTAAAGTTACAGTCAAGGGCAATGGCAAGACCACAAAGGCATCTCTCCATCTGTGGACTGGACCACTATAGATTTCGACTTTGCTCCATTATTCATTATTCATTATTCATTATTCCATCACAAAGTCCCAGGACAGAGATTGCAGAGTTGGGGGGGGGGGGCGGGGTAACTGTCAATAGCTACCCGTAGAGCTATGGTGGCAGGTCTGTGACATTGGCAGAAGTACTTCTGGATGGGGGCCTCACCTGGCAGGTATCTGAGCTGGATGGAAAGAAACAGTGCCCCAGGAAGGTCTGGGCCTTTCTAGTTATAGCAGCTGCATGTCCTCTGTGCCAGATGGGCAAATGAAATGGAACAATGTCGGTTGTGCTGTAAATGATAGCTACAGTGTGCAACCAGACATAGTGACCCTATTCAGTAAACTGCTCAGCATTGCCCAACACTATGTCCTTGTTCATGTAGATGCATGAGAGCTAGAAGTAGAGCCATCCACACTCCATAACCACCTTCTCAACTTCTTTACCACCCATCCTTTCGAGTCACTACCATGGAAAGTCTTTTCTCTCCTTCCCACTTCTTGACTCATAGACCTGTTCTAGGGCTTCCTAAGCCATCCTCAGCGATACACATTGCCCATTTCCACCAACACATCCCTCCTTTCACACCAAGGATATCTGTCTCCTGACTCTGCCCTTCTCTTTTTCTTTCTTTTCTTTTCTTTTCTTTTTTTTTTTTTTTTTAACAGGCAGAGTAGACAGTGAGAGAGAGAGACAGAGAGAAAGGTCTTCCTTTTCCATTGGTTCACCCCCCAATGGCCACTGCACTGCAGCGATCCGAAGGCAGGAGCCAGGTGCTTCTCCTGGTCTCCCATGCGGGTGCAGGGCCCAAGCACTTGGGCCATCCTCCACTGCCTTCCCAGGCCACAGCAGATAGCTGGCCTGGAATAGGAGCAACCGGAACAGAATCCAGCACCCGGACTGGGACTAGAACCCAGGATGCTGGCGCCGCAGGCGGAGGTTTAGCCTATTTAGCCAGGGCGCCAGCGTGCCCTTCCATTTTTCCTACCATGCTTCCATGTCAATTGCCTACCAACACCACAGCAGTATTTTGCTTTTCTTTTTAGATGCTCCAGAAAATATGTGTATGTTATTTCTAAGAAAAATTGAGGAATTCAACTTTCTCTTTATGATTCTACTTTGTTAAATATATCAACATGCTCTTAAATATTATGACTGTGTAAAAGAAAATACAGTAAATACAAATAAAAATCATAGTATCTAAGATTTCAAAGAAAGGGGCACAAAGTGAATATGATATGACATAACCTTCTAAAAATGAAAGGAAATACGTTACAAAATCTAAAAGCTATAAATGTATTATCATTAGATCCCAATCTCAATTCTGTGTTAACTTGTTAAAAGGAAGCTATATTTTTATAAATGTTTTGTATTTTATTATTTTCTATTATCTCTCTCTAGAGTGTTATGAATATAAGAAAAATATAACTCAACACTCCAGAAAAAATAACATATATACATGCAGGGAATTCAAAGTGCACCATGAAATTGGAGTTAATAGATAATTTCGGCAGAACAAATCTTAAATCCATGTACAATGCTCATAATACTCATATTCTTGATTAAATGTATATAGTATCAAGTTTCCTATCAAAAAGTAAAAAAAAAATTGTATTTCTGCAAACTTCAATAAGAAAAATGATATTTTGACTTTCGTGTTTTGAAATAGTTTAATTTTAGAAAATAAGATACTATATAGGAGATAAGAAACAAATAACATACTTTTATTCCTCATTTTTCCCCTTCTCATCTGGTAATCACCAAGGTGGATATTTGTATGTTCTTCCTTTCTCTTGAGCAGCAGATAGCATTCCATAGAAAATGCTACCACAATTTATGTTTTTTTTTTTTCCCTGCAAATATCACTTATCCATTATGGAAACTTACTTGATTTCAATTTACTATAGTAATGACAGTAAATATTAAAGAAATTAAAATCATTTAAATTTTTATTTACGTTATTTTTCACAAATGTGCTGCATATATAAGATGAATTTTAATTTAATAAAATGTTTCTTTTTAAAAATTTTTATAGATTTAATATTTTTAATTTGAAAGGCAAAGATATAGAGAGACAAAAAGATTTTTTCATCCACTGATTTACTTCCCAAATACTCACAATATCCAGAGTTAGAAGTAAGCAAACTGGAACTCAATCCAGATCTCCCATGTGGATGGTAGAGACCCAAGTACTTGAGTCATTACTTGCCTTTTCCAGGGTATGCATTAATGGAAATCTGGAATGGAAAGGGAGCAAAGACACAAATCCAGGCACTCCAATATGGAATGTAGAGTCCAGTAGTATCTTAAGCCCTGCACCAAGATGTCATTTTTAAGTAGAATAATATCTCACATAATAAAAAGTATTGTTATCCATTGGTGTAAAATTCTTTAGATATTTTTCTTTGGTCTGTGAAAGTGTGTTTCTTTTCATAATAAACACAAAGTATTCATATGAATATTTAATCATAAACTATAGAAAGATATTAAGGAAAAACAGTTAATACTTATAAAATGAAATATATATATATATATATATATTACAGAGAGAAATCAAAATTTAACATAGCATAGTTAAATAGAAAAGAAAATATCCTCCCAAGCCAGGCGCTGACAGTTATTACTTTATGAAGTGACAGCCATCAAATCAGTTGCTCGAGAAAGCAATTCCTAAGAACTGTCCCTCTCTCAGGGATTGTTATTTAGAGGAAAGCATGGTTGACACAAATTGGATAAATTTCACCATTATTTTGATATCTGTCTTCAAAATCAAAAGGCATCAATAACTAAAATAGGCTAATAATAAATTACTGCAAAAAGAAATAGTGATATGAGATGCAGTGCATGATTTACTTGAAGAGCTGTCTCAAATACTAAAGATTGCATTACTGTAATTGTTTTCCCTTTAAAATCTATTTCTATTCCTTTACAGGACAATGATGGTAAGACAAAGAAACAAGCAAATAAACAATGTCAGCAAAGTTGACATTCCAGATATTTGGCTGTTTTTCATTCTTTATCTTGAAAGTGCATTTCCATCTATTTTCTCCACAATCATGAAATAGTCTTTTCTCTTGCCTATTCTTTCATGTGTGAATCATTATTCTTGCATAGGTAAACATTTATATAGAACATTTTAATGTGTAATACTGAATTATTTCTAGAAATTTTACACCAAACATCAAATTTATTTAGTTTTTGCCAATTATTATGTGGAGGAGGAGGAGGAGGAGGAGGAGGTAGAGTAGGTTGAGGAGGAGGAGAGGAAGAATGAGGAGAGACAGAGAGAGGGAAAGAGACAGAGAGAGATGAGAGAGTGAGAGCGAGACTGAGAGAGAGAGAGAGATATCACTTATCTGCCGGTTCACCCGGTTCACTCCTCAAATCTCCATAATAGCTGGCTCATCGTTATTATGCTGAAGCTGGGAGCTGAAAACTCAATCCGAATCTCCCTTAGGTGGAAGCAAGCCAATTATCCCAACCATCATCTGCTTCCTCCCAAGGTGTGCATTGAGAGGTAGTTGAAATCAGGAGGGGCCCAGCTAGGATTTGAACAGCATTCTGATAGGGGATGCAGGTATCTCAATTGACTTTTTAACTGCTCTGCCAAATGCCTACTCCCAAATACCAATTTATCAAGTGTCAGAGTTTAAAAAGATACTATGATTCAAATATATAGTTATATGTTTATCATACATGTGATTTATATTTATATATATGCAGAGTATATAAAAGAAATATTCATTCATTGAAATTCACACTGAAAAATTAGGATTGCAATTTTTGCAGCATAATAAATGCATATTTTAATTCTATTACCATTAAATTTTTAAAATACTCTCATAATCTATGCTTATATGTGGTATACACAAATTCAACCATTTATTATAAAGCTGTTTGTGAGTTAAAATGTTGTCTGTTAATCTAAAGGTGAAATATGAAGAATTGGTGTGGCCCCTGCTGGAAAAGAATCTTATAAAGAGGTACTTTCCAACAATTCAATTTGTTTTTTAAGTCTCCAGTTGCATAATATTAAGAGACATGAAAATTCAGGGAATTCTGTCTTCTTTGTCCAGAACCCTAAGTAGGAAGAGCTATTTAATTTTAACACTTGGCATAGTCTTGCCTAAATTATTCATGTTCAACAGCACAGCACACTTCCCTCCCCACATTTCTTCTCTTTTTGCTAGTATAGTTAAACAGCCACTAACTTCATTATGAAAATGGGAAATGAACTTGGCCCTTTATATCTGCCTAGCTACCAGAGACTATCCACTGAGGTAGCTGGATACCATATCCGAGAAACCAAAAAACCCTGCAATATCTTTTTAAGATATCACACCCATTGAATTGAAAAAGATTAATAAGCGCATTCACTAAGTGAATATTTATTCTTTCCTCTGAAACTACTAAATAGAGAGTCAATATAGTTAGTATATGTGAAACCTAAACTCCAGTTGCAAATTTACATTTTAGTAAGGCCATTCTGTCTATCCTATTGGCTATTAAAATCATCCTATAGCTGTTTCACAAAGCTGTCCCATAAAATGTTACAGGATCAGTAAAGAAAATACATTACCATTGGTGTTTTTCTCTATATAGAAAAATTTTCCTCTTACTCACAACAATTTGTTCAATAATTTCTTCCAAAAATTACTTCTAAGGATTTGTACAAATTGCATTGCAGGTGATTAAGTCTCATATTGCAAATAAGTAAAACTCTAAACAGGAATAAAACGCCACTGTTCAGAAATGTGCCCACTTACAGCCTTCTGGACCGGGAAGATGAATTTCACAGCATGCTCTGAAGACTGAAAAATTTAACCCCATGACTTCTGGGTATCACCTTAGTGAAGTACAAATCTAAGAATCTCTAGAAAACACAGTGTCATTCAATTCACAGTAATATTCAGACTCTATTTTCAGAGAGCTTAATTCTGGAAAACAGATAAAGTTAAATGATTTACTATTAATAAAAACCTCAGTTGATTGGAATTGTAAATGTCTTTGGCTATGGAATAAGGATTTGAGATGACCAAGACTTGCTGATGATATGTAAATAGTATAATACATATGGAGATATGTCTAAATATCCAGTATAGCCATTTGCATCTTTAAAATTCCAGTACAAAAATGTTAACAATCATTCTTCTATCAGTTTACAAATATTCTTGAATTTTTATCTGATATTGATTAATATTTTATAGTAATGAAATGTACATTTTATATTATTATTGGTTTTCTGAAAGATGATTTAATATAGGAAATACCTGTGAGGGAATTTGGTTGTTTTAATCTGTCAGTTTTCCTGTTGAGATGAGAGTATTACTACTTGGAATAAATCAACTTTCTGGATTCCTCTACCATTTAACAGTAAAGATGAGTTTTATTGTTTTTTTAAATTTTTTTTTTTTTATGTAACAGGTAGAATTATAGACAGTGTGAGAGAGAGAGAGAGAGAGAGACAGAGACAGAGACAGAGACAGAGACAGAGAGAAAGATCTTCCTTCCATTGGTTCACCCCCCAAATGGCCCCTACGGCTGGCACTTGTGCCAATCCAAAGCCAGGTGCCAGGTGCTTCTTTCCAGTCTCCCATGTGGGTGCAGGGGCCCAAGGACTTGGGCCATCCTCCACTGCCCTCCCGGGCCACAGCAGAGAGCTGGACTGGAAGAGGAGCAACCGGGACTAGAACCCAGTGCCCATATGGGATGCTGGTGCCACAGGCAGAGGATTAACCGACTGAGCTACAGTGCCAGTCCCAGTTTTATTGTTAAACTTCAAGGTCTTTCAATAAATTTCACTGGCTGTTCATAGTGGTAGCATCAATAAAGCTGAAAATAATGCTTCGAATTACAATAAATTTTTTATCCATTTCCAAATAGTGATTATTGGATAAGTGTTTAAATCAAAAGACCCTTACAAATGCCAATGGAGTTCAGTTTTGTTTGTTTTTTTCATTATGCTTTTCTGTTTGCAGAACTGTAGCTGTCAGAATCTGAAACTATGAGACACTAAATTTTCTACCTGGACAGATAGTTCACAAAACAGCTGGGACTACATATTTAATTGATAGAAACAATAAACTATCAATATTAGTGATAACCATGGCAGTAGGTGTATTAGGCACTTAGAGTACAGTAACTCCTAAAAACTGAAGGTGATTTGAGTAATATACTGAGCCCATGTCCGTCAGGCAAACTGAGTGTTCATTATATGCAAGAGAACTTCAGTAAATAATGAAAACAATGATATAAAATTCATTTGGTGGCAAACATTTTTTTTTGAAATCCATTTATAGTTTTTCATAATACAAAGTTTCCATGATTCTTGATGGCCCCTTGTACTGGGCTTAAGCAGCAGTGCTTAGTGAGCACTAGGTAACCACTTTGTCAACAAAATGAAGGAAATCTTGTTTCTACAGGGCCTTTAAAGGAAAAAAAAAAAGAAAAAGAAAAAAAAAACCCTCTATTTATGCCATGTGCCTTGTGACCACCAAAATTATAACAGACGTATTCCTAACTCCACTCTGTGTAACTATGAGAATGTTTGTGTACTATGTCATGTTATGTTTAAACCATGTGTGTACACAAACACATACACACACACACACAAGCTCACAGCTACTTTTAATGCATTATTGAAATGACATCTCTGTGACTTACTAGAAAGAACAATTATTTCTCCATTTTTTTAGAGAAATAAACTGGGAATAAACAAGGCTAAAGTATTTTCCTCCAGTTCACAGAGAGAACTGAAAAGAATCTATTTTCCAGGATCTGAAACATAATGCATAATATTCTTAATGCAAGCACTAATGCATACTACTTTATACTCCAAAGAAGAGTTTCCTAGAAAAAATATTCCATAAAATTAAAACTTAAAATCTTGTTCATATTTCAATAGCCCCTCTTTCATTATATAAGTGTCAATAGTTAGAATTGGCAAAATATAACTTAAAACTGACTTTTAGAATACAGCAATTAAATAACTATCCATGTATCTTCTTTATAATTCTTGGACAAATAATAATGAGTATCCTTTACTACTAATGCCTCTACTCTTGATATTTCTCTTATATACATATTTTAATTTTAAAGAAAAAACTCTTCCCATTTCTGGATTTCACTTCATTAAAAACTCATGGTATGTAAAGAATTAAAGAGCAAAACAAGAAAAACAAAAAAGATAATTTTAGTAATTTTAATGAATTATAAATGTGAGATTGAGTTTAAGAAGACAAAATTTCAGCTAATATCTATTTGAAAATACATGATACAGTATAATGCTTCCTCCAATGAACTTCGTTAAATGCTTATTATGTATTTGTCATTTGATTACCAGTAAACAGATGAAAAAACTAAATCCTCCTTTTCTAGTAACATACTATCTAGTAAAAGGAGTGATGTTAAAAAGCAAAAGAAAAAGTTTTACTAGGTAAACTATCATACAGTACGTGGAGATATCAACCACTTTAACAATTTTATACATACATGAAACTAAAAAATAGGTGTGAGAAAATTTTAGAGGAACTTAAACCACTTGGAAAAAATTTGTCACAGAATTAAGTATTCAAAATATGATCTTGGAGAATAATTATATTTACAAAAAAGATTTGTTGAGTTAAAATAATAATATTCAATTAAAATTGTAATTTATGTAAATTTTATTATTTATATTAACAGAAATATTAGAAATATTGGGTACACGGTGTACTCTGGAGTGAGAGAACTCTTGAATAATTTTTAGCAGGAAAAATTTTTATAATGCAAACATTTTGAGTAGAGAAAAGACTTCCTAAAATTATTCAGAGCAATGTATTTTCTGGATTAAATTATCACATACTACCTTGGCAATAAAGAGAATTGAAGATTCTTTATGTATAAGTAAGGTAGAAATTGGAGAGGGAGAAAGGTAATAAATCAGTAAACTATGAAAATACTGGCCACAGTTTTATTTACCCAGAAGACCAAAGAAACGATCATGCCGCATTCTTTTTATCTGAAAATCAATCATGAGAGTTGTCCTATGATTAATTATTAGGTGCCAGGCTTCCTTAAGAAGGAAGACTAGATAAGAAGATACGTTTCATTGAAAGTCTGACTTGTTCCCTCATTTCTCTATTCTCTTGAAGATAGGAAGTTGACTCTATACTGAAGGACTCTCCAGGATGTACAGTTTGATCCTTAGACCTTATAACAGGGATGGCTAACATTTTTCTGTAATAATAGCATAGCCCAAATTAGAGCTTAAATTATTTCACAGTTAGATTTACTTTGCCATGGGCACAGTAAACAAGCAAAATTTCCTTTTCAGACCAAAGAGAAAGAAAGTTTTACTAATGACTTCAAATTTTATAGATCAGGTGATCGACATGTTTGATGTGAAAGTGAGGACATAGCTTTCCTCATGGACATTGGCTACCTCACAGAAAAAAATATTATCAGAACATGCCTGCACCTATACATTTCTAGTTTAGGCCACCAAAGATTAGAGATGGCACTGAGAACCCCCTTAACTTGTATCCTTTTAAAGGTTTACTCTAGTCTGTTTTAACAAAGACCAGGAGAAAGAAGAAGCTAGGCAGCACAAGCAATGTAAAGATAAGTGATAGGCCAATTAGGAGAGCCAACAGGCCAGTCTACTACATTGGTTTCCGATGTGGAAATCCAGAACTTCAGCAGAAGTCAGCTTATGAAGAGCCCTGGCTGCTCTGCCAGCCAAGAGTTGGGTCACTGGAAACAGAACTGCCCTGAAATCAAAGGACTCCAAGGTCAGAGCTGCAGACCTTGTTGGCTCTAGGCTGAAAAGCCCTTCACTTGGTCCAGCTTCCAAAAGGAACCACTGCTGTTGAGGGGATGGCCAAGTAGGGTCAGTAATATTGCAGGCAGAACTGTAATTTCCTGCTAGAGATGCCACCTGCCTTTATCTAGCCAGCTCTCCTCCCAGGCCAGCTGGGTAATGGAAGTCAACAGGATGTCTTCCCTAAGGAGGTCCACACCTCCCTTATGTTACACCCCATGTGGAGAGATATAGATCCGGGCCTCACAACTGGCAAGGCCTTAAATCCCACATGATTAGTATCAGCCCCTTCTGTTAGTTTCTATTTGCCTCTCAATGGGGAATCTTACTCATGGTTTAGAGAGCACCTTTCTTAGGTCCTCTAATAATGACTCTGTCCTTTGTTTTAGACCTTGTGAGTTTAAGTTTGCTTGTTAGATTCATTTTCTCCAGACTTGAAACTGAGATTCTAGATGGCTATACACATGAAACCTTGGATGCAGTTTCTGCTAGCTGGCACTGCCACCTCTCTTGAGAAGCCACCTCCTGGTGGAACCTTGACCTGACTGCTTTCCCAAGTATGCCTCTTTTCAGCATGAAGCAGCCAGAGGGATCATCACCCAGGTCCCCTAACAGAAGTTAGGGTCCATTCTTCTGGAGGGAGAAAAGTGAAGAGTCAGTTGGGTTAATAGGCAGATAGTGGAAATTGGGTTGCTTTTCCTTAGGAATCTCCCAATTTTACCATGAGAATAGCAAGAGAATGGTGATTCCATCCTCCTGAGCTCACAGTTTATTGTGAAAACAAGTTACCTCTCCCACTCTTCTGGGTTGCTTTTTTGTTTGATCATGAGCAAGCCAGACAGGATAAAGGATTGCAATCAGGTCTTTTGATGTTTTTTTTCCCCACCTTGTAACTGAATATCAATCTGATTGTCAATTTTTTTTTCTTTTTTCAAAATTGTGCTTATAAACCCCACTGCCCACAGCCACTTTCAGTTTTGCTTCTCTTGGAGCTCTCCTCCATGCCACTCTGGCTGGATGTCTCTGACTCTAATAAAGCTTGATTTTAAAACTTAAAAAAAGGAAGAGTACTCTGATGTGCATAACTTTACACATTACATTTTTTGTTAACTACACATATAAGGAAATAGAGACTCAGAAAACACATTTAAGTTACATATGGTCACAACAAAAATTCAAACCCCAGTCAATCTGACATCAAAACTTAACTTTTGAATTTGCTTGTAACACAAAATACTAAAATTTTTAAGATGTTTTGGGGAGACTCATCCACTGAGCTATATCTATCACAAAAAACTATCTAAACAAAATATTGATAAATATGATTATAACAGAAGTGAAACTACATGGAAAATCTTTCTCATATTCATTTTCTTATGTTTCTGATTTTAAGAAAAATATTATTGCTTCTTTGGTACATAATAGATTGTTAAGTTCTTAATATTATCCTTTTCATTTTTCCTAGAACTTGTTCTACTGTTTTACCTTCTCAAGCTCCAGCATTTGATTACCCCATTTCTAGGCATCTTTTACCTATCAGCATATTAAGATTTTATCTCCTTGGAGAAAACAAGAAAGGGAGAAAGAAGGGGAAGAGGAAAGCAGTGTAAAGGTAAGGAGAAATATGAGGAATGTGTTGGAGGGAGAGAATTATCTTTAATCTATTTCTACATGTAGTTCATGTTTTGGAAGTCTTATTTCAATCTTAGCCATGTTTTTTGAAATGGCTCTCTCCCCTTCTTTTTTGTCTAACTCAACCCAGGAAGACACAGATCTTTCATAGCTAACTTTCTCAGTATTACTCTGACACCATTTTTATGTACTATTTTGTACTGCTAAATCTTCATGCATCTTAGAGTTTCTTGGAACCCATAATATCAGCTTCCCAGTTTTCTTTATATCTTTCTGAACATCTCCATATTCCCCTTCAGTGACAATTGCAGTTCCCTTTGTTCCTTGGTCACCTTTGCTGCAGAGGTAAACACTCTTCTCAAATTGTCTTCTACAAATTATCATGCCAGGAGAAACTGTCTCTACTACAGTAATTTGCCTACCTTTTCTCCTTCTTTTTCTACTAAGGAATCACCACGCAGGACAGAAAAACATATGAAGCCAAATTCAAATTCAAGACACAATACAAAAAAAAAAAAAAGGTTTCAGATCATATATTAGAAATTGTGTTTGTGCAATACTCATTTCACAACCTCTACTCTGACTTTACTTCAAAAATAAAAACACTCAATTTTGTTGTTACATCAGATAAATTATTTCAAATATGTAGTGACATTGCTAATTAGAAAAGAAATGATAACTAGACTTTTAAGATGGCATACATAATTCATTATTTGTAGAGATATGCCGACTAAGTTTTTTACAGATTTTATCACATTGGTGAAGCCAGATGGTACTGACAGTAAAGTTTTTGGGAAAGGATTAACTTGTAATGAGAAACATTAAGGAAGAATTTTAGTTTAGACAAAAAAAATGCAGAACTAGTTCTAAGAGAACATTCATATTAAACCATTCATTTTCTACTTTTTGTCCTAAACAATCAGGGATTTTATTCAATGATAATTTGCTTTGAGAATATTTATGTTGTACTGGCCAGTTCAACTAAGTACAGCAATACCTTTGATGAAAAAAAAAATATTTATTTATTTGAAAGATAAAGAGAGAGGAGAGACAGAGAGAGAGAGAGAGGGAGAGAGATCTTACATCCACAAATTCACTCCCCAAAATGTCCAAATGACCAGGGCTAGAGGATTTTATTCTACAATTATTTACTTTGAGAATATTTTAAGTTGTACTAGCCAGTTCAAATAATCACAATATCTTTTTAAAAAATATTTATTCATATATTTGAAATGCAGAATTACAAAGAGGGAGAGACAGAGCAAAACAGAGGTAAAGAGAAAATATCTACCTACTGATTCATTTGTGAGTGAACCAGCAGAATGGAAGATCTCGCTTTCTCTGTATGTGTCTGACTCTGGCTTTCAAATAAATAAAACTTTTTTTAGATTTATTTATTTGAAAAGCAGAGTTAGAGAGAGGGGAGAGAAGGGAGGGAGGGAGGAAGGGGGGAGAGAGAGAGAGAGAGAGAGATCTTCCATCTTCTTTTTCACTCCCCAAATGACAGCAATAACCAGAATGGGCCAATTTGAAGCCAGGAGCCAGGTCTCCCATGTGAGTGAAGTGGCCCAAGCACTGGGGCCACTCTCCACTGCTTTCCCAGGCCATCAACAGGGAGCTATATTGGAAGTGGACTAGCTGGGACTCCAACTGATGCCCATAAGGGGTGCCGGCTACCTACTATGCCATGCCCACTATGCCACAGTAATGAATTTATTTCTGACATTTGCTAATATAAGGTAATTTCATCTCCCTCAGTATGCCCTAGTCCTCATTTCTGGAATCTTCTATTTTCTTTACCTGCTGTCCTATTTTTATTTCCATGCCTGCGTTTATACCATGACTGAGCTTGTTTTGTCAATTTGCTGTCTCTCTTACTTATTTGTCACTTCCGCATGCTTTCATTTTAGGGAAAAATATAAAGTAAAATAAACAAGGAAACAAAAACAGAAGTCATTCACAAAATAGAAAAGCATAGACCTACAAACAGAATTTGGGCTAAAGAAATAGCTTTTAATGGCCATTTCATCATATAAAATTGAAATGAATTACAGAAAGGAACTTAATGACAGCTTTGGTGATATTATTTCTTTTATTATAGTTATAAAATTGTTTTTAAAAATAGCAATTTTAAAAATCCAAAGAGCAAAAAAATCCCCAGATTATTAAAGCTCAGTATATATATGTTTCTTGTGGATTTCCAAAGAATAATTTTCTGTAGTTAAAAAAAGCACAAGATGATAAATGATGACTATCATTATTTTTAACATACTAATACATTGCTGTGCTCATAGAATTATGTCCTTACTCAATAGAAATAATTTATTTTAAAGAATCCAATGTATAACACTACCTCTTAGAATATTCAAAATATTCATATTTATTTACAAATGTAGAAATGTTTGGTTGTATACTACTACATTTTATTTCCATTTCCTTAAAAATAAAAACTTAGTTGCCAGTGTTGTGGAGTAATGGGTTAAGCTGCCGCCTGCAATGCCAGCTTTCCATATGGGCACAGTTCAAGTCCTGGCTGCTCACTTTTTTTTTTTTTTTTTTTTTTTTTTTTTTGACAGGCAGAGTGGACAGTGAGAGAGAGACAGAGAGAAAGGTCTTCCTTTTTGCCGTTGGTTCACCCTCCAATGGCCGCCGCGGTAGCGCGCTGCGGCCGGCGCACCGCGCTGTTCCGATGGCAGGAGCCAGGTGCTTCTCCTGGTCTCCCATGGGGTGCAGGGCCCAAGTACTTGGGCCATCCTCCACTGCACTCCCTGGCCACAGCAGAGAGCTGGCCTGGAAGAGGGGCAACCGGGACAGGATCGGTGCCCCGACCGGGACTAGAACCCGGTGTGCCGGCGCCGCAAGGCGGAGGATTAGCCTGTTGAGCCACGGCGCCGGCCTGGCTGCTCACTTTTGATGCAGCTCCATGCTAATGGAGGGGAAACAGGTTACGATGGCCAAGTGCTTGGGCCACTGCCAGCCACATAGCAGAGCCAGAAGAAACTCCTGGCTCCTGGCTTTGGCCTGGCATGGTTCCCATCATTGCAGCTATTTGGGGAGTGAAACAGCAGATGGAACATTGCTTTTTCTATCTATAGCTCTCTTGTTCTGTATCTCTGCCTTTCAAATAAATAAAATGTTATATTTAAAAAGTAAAGGAAAAAATGTATTTGGTGAACTACAACTATCTGACTTTAGTAGATAACCCTGAAGTTTTATTTTACATCTCAAAGAAGCATCTCTTAAATATTTCAGAATTTTTGCACCTTTATATTTTCCTACATATCTTACTCAGCCCAAGCTGTATAAGAGAGTATGGATCAATAAATTTAAAGTTTAGATTAAGCTATTCAATCCATAGAAATATTTATGTTTGATTGATCTTTATAAAACTCAAGATGTCATCATCATGTTTTTCAATGGAACAGATCAATAAAAAAATCCATAACTCATATCTATGACCTTGCAAAAAAAATCCCAAATATATAATAAGATAATGCCAAAGCAATGAATCACTGAATTCTAATGCCATGTGCTAAAAGCTATTCAGTGGTTTTATCTACTTCTGGAGTTCTATTGAACATCCCTAACACAACTCATTCCTCAAATAGCACCAAAAAAACAAAATAAAAATAACACAAGATTTTATTTGGTAGCATTATATTTTAACACAGTATAAAAGGGATTATCAGACATACTTTAATAATATTTATCTGTCAATAGATTAAATTATTTTTCTAAACATTTATTTATTTACTTATTTATTTGAAAGATAGAGTTACAGAGAGGCAGAGGCAGAGAAAGAGAAGTGGTCCATCTGCTGGTTCACTCACAAGCTGCCGCAACATTCAGAGCTGGGCTAAGAGCCAGACGCTTCCTCTGGGTTTCCCACGTGGGTTTAGGGGCCCAATAACTTGGACCATCTTGCGCTACTTTCTCAGGCCACAGCAGAGAGCTGAATTGGAAGTGGAGCTGCTGGGACTCAAACCGGTGCCCATATGGGATGCCGTCACTGCAGGTGGCGGTTTTACCTGCTACACCACAGCACCGGCCCCTATATTAAATTCTTAATAATGCAATACTGTATTCAAGTATTTCATATCTTACACATAGTTGTAGAATAAGTTAAAATTCTTAAGTATGCCATTTTATAGTGGAAGCATGGACAAACTTTTCAATATTTGATTTTTATCATACAAAATCAATCTTATTCTACTTTTACAGGGCAGAGGTTAAGGTTGAAGTGACATCTACCTTGGAAATAATGTCAAACCTATTTGAGTAAATTTATGAAAACTAAAAAGATAGCATATACCCTAAACATGTATATGTTGAATTTAGAATTTGATTCAGTCATGTGTCCATCATTATTGTGGTTTTTTTTTTTTTTACATATTTACTTATTTATTTCAAAGAGTCACAGAGATAGGGAGAGATATAAAGGGAGAGACAGAAACAGAGAGGGAGGGTGAGAGAGATATAGAGAAATATATATAGAGAGATCTTTCATCTGCTGGTTCACTTACATCTGCTGATTTGCAAAGTCTGCAACTGTCAAGGCTGGGCCAAGCAGAATTCAGAAGTGAGGAACTTCATCTGGGTCTCCCACATGGGTGCAGGGGCACAAATACTTGGACCAATGTCTGCTGCTTCCCAGGCATATTAGCAGGAAGCTGGATCAGAGCAGAGCAGCCAGGACTTGAACTGGTGCCCATATGGAATGCCAGTGTTGCACAGGTGGCTTAACGAACAATGCCATCTCACATTACTGTGTTTCTAAATGTAACATATTGAAGTAAAAATACAGAAGAGTTAACTTGAGGTTTATTTGATAAAATATTTAATATTTCAGCTTGGTTGTGAAGTATACATAAATTATTTTTACACGCTTATTTATTTTCATTTATTTGAAAGGCAATCCAATGTAAAGACAGAGACAGACAGAGAGACATCTTGCATTTGTTGGTTCACTCCTCACAAGCCCACAGCAACCAGGGCAGGTCAAGGCTGAGCCAGGAGTCTGATACTCCGTACAGGTCTCCCATGTGAATGACAGGGGCCCAAGCACTTCAGAAATCTGCTACTTTCCAAATTCTTTGGCAGGAATCTGGATCAGAAGCAGAGGAACAAGGAATTGAACTGGCACTCTGGTATGGGATGCAGTTGTCCCAAGCAGAACTTAACCAGGGGCACCACAGTGCTCACTCCAATTATGTTCATTGGCAATAATAATTATACAGAATACGTGTTAAGAATAAACTTTGAAAAATAGACTTTATTTTTAATGTTTATTAATTTACTATTTGAAATGTAGAATGAGAGAGAGACGGAGAGACAGAGAGACAGACAGAGAGAGAGAGAGAGAGAGAGAAACCATGCAAAAGGGATACACAGAGGTAATAGACTTTAAGTACATATCCCATGAGGAAAATCAAAACAGTTACTACTTTCAAGGAGCTCCACAGTGTTATTGACTCCGGATGACAATCTGAGATAGTCCCTCAGAACAATGCTTTCATTGTAATTTTTTTTCAACTTTTATTTAATAAATATAAATTTCCCAAGTACAACTTTTGGATTATAGCGGCTTTTCCCCCCATAACCTCCCTCAAACCCACAACCACCCCATCTCTCACTCCCTCTCCCATCCCATTCTTTATCAAGATTCATTTTCAATTATCTTTACATACAGAAGATCAACTTAGTATATACTAAGTAATGATTTCAACAGACTGCACCCACTCAGACACACGAAGTACAGAGTACTGTTTGAGTAGTAGTTTTACCATTAATTCGTATAGTACAACACATTAAGGACAGAGATCCTACATGGGAAGTAGGTGCACAGTGACTCCCGTTGTTGATTTAACAATTGATGCTCTTATTTATGATGTCAGTAATCACCTGAGGCTCTTGTTATGAGCTGCCAAGGCTATGGAAGCCTCTTGAGTTCACAAACTCCGATCTTATTTAGAGAAGGCCTTTGTCAAAGTGGACTCTCCTCCCTTCAGAGAATGATATTTATTTGAAAGTCAGAGTTAGACAGAGAGAGACAAAGACAAGAAAGGGAGAGGTCCTCTTTCGCTGGTTCACTTGCTAATTGGCCACAACGGTCAGGGCTGAGCCAGGCAAAACTCAGGAGCAGAAGCTTCATCCAGGTCTCCCATTTGGGTGGCAGGGGCCCTTGCACTTGGGCTATTTTCTGCTGCTTTTCCCAGGTTGTTAGAGGGTGTTGGATTAGAAGTGGAGCACCTGAGATGTGAACCAGTCTTCATATGGGATGTCAAGCCTCACATTTGGCAGCTTTACCTACTTACACCACAATGCCAGTTCATATAAATTTTGAAATTAAAAATAAAGGAAATCGCCCACAATGATTTAATTCTAATTGTATTTTTGGAAAAGAATTAGCTACTGAGAATAGCCATTATTCATGCCTATGGCATATTTTCATTTTTGATTTTTCACTCATGAAAAGATATTTTGAAAGTAACATGTGCAACATCATTCTTAAAGAATCAGTACATCAGACTTAGATTATACACAAATAACAAATTATGTTTTGAAACTGCTTATTTTTAATATCTACCATTGATGTTCAAAAACCAATTTTGCTCTACATTGATTTTTTAAACATTGGATAACTAAAAAGTCAAAATTAGCTGATATCTAAGTAGACTACAAAATTTTCATTATAATTTTAGAAGCGCATAGTTCATGACTGTATCCATTTTTAAAATATTCAGCATTCATGCACATTCTACATTCTTTAGACTAAAGATGAGATCGGAAAGAAGATAGAAGGAAATCAGAAGAAGTGACAGGGTTTTGATTACAGCAAGCAACCAGAAGATTTATGTACACAAAAAGCATTCAAGACTGCTGAAGCACAGCTGGTGTCATATATAAAACTGATGGTCATGAATTCAATGAGTGCTTGGTGACATTGTAATCTAATGGAGCTCAGTGCATTAGGTTTTAACTATCTTTTCCTTATGGTTCCTTAAAAGAAATGCATTTTCTTATTTGTTTGATATATTTTATTTTAAATATAATTTACTACAATTTGACAATATTTTACATTCTTCGTTCATTATGTTTTAGAGAAAATTTTAAGTGTCAAATATCAAATATCATGTTGCTCATAATTAAGCTCTATTCAGATTACATTTAATGTAGCAAAGAAAGTATACTTTATAGACAGCTCATAGATAATCGAAATTTAAACAAAAGCAAACATGTAAGTTTTTTTAAGGTCTTATTTTGAAAGTATGGAGAGAAAAAGAGAGAGAGAGATCTTCTATCCGCTGCTTCACTTCTTAAATGGCCACAGTGGCCAAGGCTGGGATAAACCAGGAGCCTGGAATTCATCCTGGTCGCTCATGTGATTAGGTAGGGCACAGATGCTTGAGCCATCTTCTGTTGCTTTCTCAGGCATATTAGCTGGGAGGTGGATCAGAAGGGGAGCACCCAGGGCTCATATGGAATGCCCATATTGCAGGCTATGGGTAAACCCACCGCATGGCAGTGCCGGTCCCCTGTACATGTAGTTTTAACAAAACTAAATCGTTATTCAAATGTACAGCAATATGACTGCATATTTTGGGATATATGTGATAAAAGCTAAAATGACTGCTTTCTCAGATTTTACATTTTTTCATATGCAATGACTACATCCATGTTCAGAAATGTGCTAAGCTCAAGGGATTCAGTACATAATTATAATTATGGTTAAAATTTATTATGGTAAGGTTTTAAGGAAATATTCATATCATACAGGGAAAAACACACATAGCAGTGAATGAAGTATGATAAAAATCTATAGGAAAGTTCCCTTGGACTCCGTCCCTCCACAAGAAATCACGTGCAGTACACTTTTCTCCTGTAACAGAAACATGGGGGACTTGACTGCAGGGCTTCTCTATGGGATCAGAGATTCCACTTCCAGGTATTTCATTCAGGCTTGGCACTGCCAAAATTTCAGATTCCCTGAAGGAAAGCAGGAGTTTGGCATAACCACATGATGCCCAGTAACCATACTGTGTTCACAAAAACTGTTAAATGTAGTGAGCCACCCTTGTCAGTTAAATGTTGCCTGCAAATACTCTGAAAGTTTGCTTCCAAATAGCAGTCTTTGCTAAGCTCAGAAATAAGGCTGAACAAGGTTATCAATCTCAGGACTGTTATAACTCTTTCTTTTACACCCACACACTTTAGATTAAAACACAAGGGGACTTCTAAAAGCTCACAGAAAATGAAATTCAAAAATAAGTTTATTCAAATTTTGAAAACCATGCATCATTTTTAATAATACACATTATCCATGAATTTCTATGGAGCCATTATAACCATGTATTTCAAAATGGTTTTGCACCAAAACAAATGTGTATATTAATTCTATTTTCCATTCACTTTTTGAATCTTACTTTTGAGTCAGGAGATATCTTGGTTTTTCAGTTGTGGTGCTTTCAATTTATTTCCATTAACTGAAATAAAGGCGTCCTCCCATATCAGTTTCCTAGCAACACAGAAAGTACCACAAATCTGGCTATTTAAAATAACAGAAACATATTCTTTCATATTCCTTGAGTCCAGTTATTTGAAACCAAGTTTCCCCATGCCACAATCTCTCTAAAGGCTATATGGGATAATCTCTTCCATGCTCTGTTCGTGGCTTTTGGTGTTACCCGCAGTCATTGGCATCCCTTCACTTGCTTATGCAGCACTCCAATCTGTGTGTGTCTGTCTTTAGATGGCACTCTAGGATGTGTGCCTGTGCCCCTCTTTCTCTTCTTGTACAAGGTCATTGGGCATATAAGACCAGAGTCCATCATATTCTCATATAAAATTACATTCATAGGTCTTTAAGGATAGAATTTCAACATTTCTTTTCAGGACACTGAATATTTTGATACTTAAATGTTCTGAAGAATTGTTTTATAGAATAACCAGATGTGTTTGAACACATTGTTTGATGCGTTAGCAGCCACTAAAACAAACTAAGGCAAGCAAAAAAAAATCCAAGAAAATAAACAGTGAGAAAGAAGCAATCATGTGTGAAAGGGAGGTGAAAGAGAGAATCGAAATTTGAGCAGAATAGTTAAATAAATGTGAAATAAATTTGACCTGAGGAAAACTGATACTGCTTTATCATAATTATCTTTGGGCAAGTAGCAAGGAAAAGAATTAACTTTAGATTTTCTTTTACTAAGCTAGAGGTGTCAAGAAATGCCTATATTTTAATTATTATATTTTCATTTTCTGTGTAAAGTTTTCATGATAGATTGTTATCATTTATTCTCACAGAGATGGTGACAACACACAGTTTGCTTCTCTATTTTTTAAAAATATGCATTTATATACTTATTTATATATTAAAAATGCAGAGACAAGACAGACAGATGGATTTTCCACCATGTTTCACTCCCCAGATGCCCACAACAGCCAGTGCACGGCCAGGTTAAAGCCAGGAGACTGGAACTCAATCTAGGTCTCCCATGTGGTGTCACACACCCTATTACTTGAGCCATGACCTGCTGCCTCCCCAGGTTCACATTAGAAAGCAATAATCAGAAACTGAGACAGAACTTAAACTCTGAGAATCTGATATGGGATGTGGGCATCACAAATGGCAACATCCCAAGTGGCAATCTCTATGCTTAGAGATAAGCATAGAGATAGGGATAAGAATTTTTCAATTTGTAATATTATTCCCTGGTAGGTATACAACTCAGTGTTCTTTAAATGCAAATTAACTATTCTGGTTTTCATGTACCAGAAATCAATGCCTATCTCTGCAGAAGATTTCAGAAGTTCTTGTACATAAAATGGAAAAAAAGACACATATCATCTCGGTTTCTCTTTTGAGCTTGTGTCCTAATGTTAGAGACGGAGAAGAAGGATGCAATGGGAGTTGGCAGTAAGTATGATTTTCGGAGAGAGACCTAGAGAATTTGGGAGTAGATGTGGAGGCTGTTTACCATTGACAGTTGCTGTGTCGTCACCAATCTTTCAAACAAGAAGATAGGCTACCCTGCTAGGATGCTGTTACACAGTTTCTGTCACGGTGCCTGTTATGGAAGAGACACTGCTGAGCATGTTTGGATAAATGCTGGACTAAATCAATAGACAGCCAATGAAGGCAAAAGCCAAAAAATATCTTGAGGAATAAAGAGATAATCTTTATTATAATGTTATATAAATACCTATTTTCCGCAAAATAGAAAGAGTTATCAAGTGTTGCAAATTAGGTATATAGGAGTACTTCACAAAGTTCATGGAAATGGAATGAAGGTATGCAAAAATTGAAATATATGTAGTTTTTCTTTTTCTTATTTTATTTTATTTTTTTTGACAGGCAGAGTGGACAGTGATTGAGAGAAACAGAGAGAAAGGTCTTCCTTTTACCATTGGTTCACCCTCCAATGGCTGCTGCGGCCTGTGCACCACGCTGATCTGAAGCCAGGAGCCAGGTGCTTCTCCTGGTCTCCCAAGCGGGTGCAGGGCCCAAGCACTTGGGCCATCCTCCACTGCACTCCTGGGACACAGCAGAGAGCTGGACTGGAAGAGGAGCAACTGGGACAGAATCCGGCGCCCGGACGGGACTAGAACCCCGGGCTGCTGGCAATGCAGGCGGAGGATTAGCCTATTGAGCCACGGCGCCAGCCCTGTAGTTTTTCATAATATGTATTTTTCCGTTCACAAACTTTTAAACACCCTTTGTATATAATTAATATTTTTGCCTTTGAATATTAAATATCTAACATATTTAATCTTAAATTGCCTTTGAAAAATATCTAACATATCATAATAAATTTTAAAGATAATATAGGAACACTTATGTTTAATCAAAAATTATTGTGCTAGTTTAAGAGAAAACTAGAAACAGAAATCGTTAATGATCAGAATCTATGTGGACCATGAAAAATCATATTATTACAAATTATCTTCTAGTTTTTACTCTGTTTGGTTCAGAGGTATTTCTATGGGTCAGATTCTGAGAAATGATTTTTCCTTTTAGTGATCAAGTATCTTTTAGTAGCTTTTCTACCAAATCCCATTTTATCTATGTGTATTACTCTTTATCACAATAACATCAGCTCTCAGTCATGGCCAAGTTTATTTTTTAAACGTACTGGCGGCTGAAGCCACACTTTTCCCTTTGCCCCTAGATGTCGAGAGTTGAAGAATGGCAGAAGGTTTTTCCCTTAATTTTCCATTGCTTCTCTACACTGTCGCATCGTATTTTAAGGGAGAAGCAGATGGGATTCTGTCTGCACTCAGGAGGTAAACTAACTGAACTTCTTCCCACACCTCAAGAATCGCCAGCAGCGGTACAGGAAATCATTATTTGTCTCTCTTACCCAGTGGTTTATGGTGGTGCTTTCTCATATTTAGGAGAAAATTTATATAGTATACAATATTACATAGGAAAATATAAATTTTGTCAGCATTTTTAGATATTTCAAAATATTTCAGCATATATTGAGTTTTAATGATGATTTAAAAATATCAGCAGTTCTATTTCTCAGCTAGATATTGTAAAATGGACAGACAATTTAAAGAGTGGCTGTTTAGAAAAATAACAGAGAAAAAACACTAGATGTATATGTAAATTTTATGTAAGCATATTTTTATTCTACGCTGCTGAATATTACTGGAATTTTTTTAAGCTATAATTAAATATATACACACACATGTATTTAAATTAACATGTATCTACCAAACATGTTTCAAACATGTTATTGTTATTATTTTATAAAGGCTAATTAGTATTACTTTCTTTATAACACCTAAAATGTTTAATTTTTCTTTTTAGGGGAAATGTAAAGAAACTAGAGCAGTCATTATTTTATTAAAATATTTAGCTCTTCCAAAACATGAGCTTCAAATTTACTCCTAATGTAAATACATCTTTCCAAAGTGCACTATGCTCATTTAAATTTTTAGCTATAATTATGGAGAAGAAAAACATAAATATGTTCTGTGTGCATATGTAATGATTTTACTCAACTTTAACTGAAACTTTTTAGCAAAATGAATGGACAACCAAATGAAATGGAAGCAGCAATATTTTTATAATAGGTTATTTATATGAATTAAAAGATTCTTAAGTCTTAATACCCTCACACTCTCCATTTCTCTAACTTGATCTGTAAAGGAAGAATAAAAATAAACCACCAAAGTGCTAGCATTCTCTGTTTAAGGTAGGAATAGAAATTTTGATTATCACACTATCACTTTTCGTTTTCCCTTGATAGCCAGAAACAACTCATATTGTCCACCTCAAAATTTGGAAATATTTCTTGGAAAGACTTGCATATCCTGGTAGAAAGTATTATTACTGATTTATATGTTCTCAATTACCACCTCACCCTCTTTCTCTTGAAGGTAGAATTTAAAGACTGCCACTAATTCAAACACATCTGTCTCTCCCAAAGGAAAAAAAAAAATCTTCCATCTCTTATCTCTAGAGTTATTTATTTTTTCCCATAATAATGACAGTAAATGTAACATTTAAGTATCAATAATATTAGTTACCTAGAAAAATAATAAATTGTAATCACATTAGAATAAATAATTTTACATCAGCACATGCTTTATTTTAAATTAAATAAATATATCAGTATGACAGAACTTCATAAAGTTTGTGGAGAAAGGAAGTAAAAATAAAATAAAGACATAAACTTTATTTCTCAATATAAATTTTAAAAATTCAAGACAACTATTTAAGTGATGACATTAGCCATTTAGATTATTCCTATATAGCAGAGTTCTGGGAATTTATGTATGGTAGGGCTTTATTTTTAATCTTAATAGTAGGAGAAAAATGGTTCTCTACAGCAATTTTTAAAAGATTTATTTATTTTTGAAAGTCAAAGTTACAGAGAGATAGCAAACACAGAGGGAGATCTTACATCCATTGGCTTAGGTCCCAGTGGCCAAAAATGGCCAGCACAGGGTCAGGCCAAAGCCTCTCTGCCATGTCCTGGCAGCTGCTGCTTTGATTGTGCTGCTTTCGGGATCACATTGGTAAAGCCACGTTTCATCTCCTGTTATAATTTTTCAAAGGAGTTCATCACTATCTTGATCTCACTTGTGTAGTATTTCGATTGAAAGCCCTACTTTTGTCTGCCACTGGTGTATGTGCAGCTGTTTTGGTGCCCTTGGACCAGAAACTTTATTCAATTTTTCAGTTTTTCCATCCCAATTGTGTAAGGGGAACCAGTGGAGCTGTCAATGGTCTTGGTGCTTGTTTGTGTAGAAAGTGGTTATCCTTCTTCAATTAGTGCAAGAACAAGACTACTTTTTTCTATTTTTTTAAAGATTTATTTATTTGAGAGTCAGAGTTACACAGAGACAGGAGAGGCAGAGAGAGAGGAGAGGTCATCCATCTGCTGGTTCACTCCCCAGATGGCCGCAACAGTTGGAGCTGTGCTGATTCGAAGCCAGGAGCCAGGAGCTTCTTCCGGGTCTCCCACATGGGTGCAGGGGTCCAAGGACTTGGGCCATCTTCTACTGCTTTCCCAAGCCACAGCAGAGAGCTGGATCAGAAGTGTAGCAGCTGGGACTCAAACTGGTACCATATGTGATGCCAGCATTGCAGGTGGTGGCTTTACCCGCTACAGCACAACACTTGCCCCAAAGTCTACTTTTTTCCATACAAATTGATGTGGATGATCTGATAGTTCATGTTTTATCTTTAACACTGCTTTGTCCATTTCTAAAATAAGTTATACATTTAGAAACTGCCAATTTCCTGGATCCTGATCCCCAAAGCTTTTTATTTAGTATTTAGTTTTATTTTATTTGTTTGAAGGAAGAGTTACGGGCAAAGAAGGAGAGATGGAGATGGAGATGGAGATGGAGATGGAGATGGAGATGGAGATGGAGATGGAGATGGAGATGGAGAAAGAGAGAGAATCTTCCATCAGCTGGTTCACTCCCCAATCGGCTCAAACTACTGAGGATGGGCTAAACCAAAATCAGGAGCCAGTAGCTTCTTCCAGGTCTCCCCTATGGGTGCAGGGCCCCAACACTCAGGTCATCCTCTGCTGCTTTCCCAGGTGCATTAGCAGCGAAGGATGGGAAGTGGAGCAACTAGGACTTCAACTGGCACCCATATGGGATGCTGGCATCACAGGCAGTGGCTTTACCCACAATACCACAATGCGAGCCCCCTCACAAACCTTTTATAAGCCATGATTGATTTCACCATGATTCCACACTAGCTTCTCTAAAAACTCAATATTTGTTATTCCTTCTGTTTTAGCAGAACACTTGTTGATCATATAATAACGGACTGTTTGAAACTTGTGTTTTAACCTCTTAATGCCTCAACTAGATGCTGTTTAGAAATGTTCCAAGTTAGAATGAGATTCATTTGGTGCAAAACAATTTTGAAATCTATGCATAGCTTCTTTCATGATGTACATTTTTATGAATTTTTTGATGAGCCCTTATATGTTCTTCTTTGCATAACACATACTGTCAGGTCTCCACTTCTGCAAGTTCCACATCTAGGGATTCAGCCAAATGTTGATCTGTAAGTTTTGAAAAAAAATATGTCTATAGTGAACATGTACACATTTTTTTTTCTTGCATTATTTTTCCTTACATTATTCTGCTGCTTTCCCAGGTGCACTAGCAGGAAGCTGGATTGGAAATGGAATAGCCAGAACTCAAACGGGCACTCATATGGAATGCTGATGTTGCAGCAGGCAGCCTAACAGACTGTGCCACAACACTGGAACTTGAAGAATTTTTATTATGACCAGTACTGTGGTTCTTACTCTGCTTTTTAAGTTAAAATTCATTCACCAACACATTTTGTCTGAACTTTTTCCTTCTTTTACTTCATGTACTAATAACAGTACATATCTGAGAATTTTGAAATTGCTTTTTATATATTTATTTATTTGAAAGAGTTATGGAAGGAGGGAGGGAGAGAGAGAAAGAGAGAGAGAAAATCTTCTATCTGCTGCTTCACTCCCCAAATGGCTGTAACAGTTGAGGCTAGGCCAGGACAAGACCAGGAGCCAGGAAATTCTCCCAGGTCTCCCACACGGGTACAGGGGCCTAAACACTTGGGCCACCTTCCACTGCTTTCCCAGCTGCATTGTAGGGAGCTGGTTGGGAAGCTGAGCAACAGGGACGGGAACTGGTGCTGATATGGGATGCTGGAGTTGCAGGAGGCAGCTTTACCTGTGATGCCACAATGCTGGACCAGAGGGATTTCTTTTCATTACGAAAAAATCTTAGCAAGTATCCATTTCAATGGCAACTTTTACTTATAAAAACTACTACTTCTTACTTTTAAAAATCTGTTTTGATAAGATATTAGCTTTGAAAAATTCTGACTTCATGCTGTAGAAAATGTAGGATGGTTAGATAAAACATATTAAAGAAAATAAATAAGGTGAGAGATTTAGTGTGTAATTAAATATGTAAGTAGGAATTAAGACTGGCACTGAGGGTAATAAAACATCTAAAATACATTTTTTTTGGACAGGCAGAGTTAGACAGTGAGAGAGAGAGACAGACAGAGAGAAAGGTCTTCCTTTTCCGTTGGTTCACCCCAAGTGACCACTATGGCTGGCGCGCTGCACCGATCCGAAGCCAGGAGCCAGGTGCTTCCTCCTGGTCTCCCATGTGGGTGCAGGGCCCAAGCACTTGGGCCATCCTCCACTGCCTTCCCGGGCCACAGCAGAGAGCTGCACTGGAAGAGGAACAACCGGGACAGAATCCGGCGCCCGAACCGGGAGGTTGCCGGCACCACAGGCGGAACATTAGCCAAGTGAGCAGAGGCGCCGGCCTAAAATACAATTTTTAAATGTGTAATCAAAATGCTCCATCTGGTAACACAAGTTTAACCTCATAATTGGATTTCTGGTTAAAATACAAGAACACCCTACTATACATGGGTAGGAAGAAAGAACACTCCAGTTTTATTCTTGGAACTTTTATGTCTAAGGGTTAACTTTGGGTTGGGTGAATTATTTATCACACCAGCATTCCATTTATAATAACATGCTTTCTATACCAATGAATTAAAATCAGAATGCAACACAAAAATGCTAGAAATTCCTCATATTTTGTCAATTGGTCTTGATTTGAGGTCCCATAAAATCAAACTTTGGGTTGAGGACCAGGAGTTCATTATTTATTAAGGACCTGATCCCAGGATTCAGAAATGTGAAAGCAGGAAAAAGAGAGAGGGATAGGAGAAAGAAAAACAAAGGGTGCATTGATAAGCAAATTTCTATTGTGGTCAGTTGGAATTCGATACAGCTTGGAAACATTTGAGGTAGAATGTGTGTCTTCATAGTATGTACTCTGAAGTTCTGTTATTTATCCTCTAACTCTGGTATCTGATGATGTTCTACCCTTACGCCAAGCAAGTTCCCATGGCAACAGGAAATTTCTATGCTGAATTTTTATTTTCAATATGCATTTATAATTATATTTTCTGTGGATTTTTGTATGTATTAAGTATATTATATATGTATCTAAATTGGTCAACAAAAATGCCCAAATTAATAATGAACAAATTACAAAAATGCCATGATATAAAATTCAAAATTAGAAAAATTTACAATTAAAATATTAGTAAGAATATTCTTAAATGCTTTAGTTTGATACAAAGGGTAATATTTTGTCTCACTTGCTTTACCTCTTTAACGATAATATTATCATTGTAGCACAAAAGTTTAGCATGAATAAAAGAACAATAATTTACTCCAAAGTCCACAATTTTAATTTGCCCAAATATGCCAAAATGTGTTTTAAGGTATATTTTTGATTGAGGATTAAATATCACCAAGGGCTTTTGGTTCTCATGCATTGTTTTTGGTTCAAAGATTTATTTTTATTTATATGAAAGCAAAGAGTGAGAGTGAGATAGTGAGACAGAGATAGACAGAGAAGGGGCAGGGAGAACTCTTCCATCCACTGGTTTATTCTCCCAGTGCCTACAATGACCATGGCTGGGCCATGTGAAAGCCAGGAGCCTGGAACTCCACATGGTTCTCCCACAAGAGTGGTTGGGGGTCAAACATATTGAGCATCTTCTGCTGCCCTCCCAGGGACTTTGATGGGGAGCAGGATTGGAAGTGGAGCAGCTGGAACTCAACTGGGCAGCCCAATGCAATGCTTGCATTGAAGGCAGAGACTGCTGCACCAAAATACCAGCCCTCCTTTTCAAACATACATTCAACAAATATATATTTCACCAAATAAACATGTGAAATGAAATTCAATATGATTAGTCATTAGGGAAATACAAACCTAAAATTTAATACCTTACTATTCCATATGCATTAAAGTATGTAATATATACCATTTTATAGTATACTAGCTAATAGAAAAGAATTATATTACCAAGTAGTGATGAGGATAGGCAGCAACAGGAACCAGCAGACATACTACTGATAGGAAAGCATAATTTTACAGAAACTTTGCCTAATACTTAGGAAGCTTCTTAAAAAGCCAAATGTGTACTTGCTGTTAACCCGGTTATTCAATACCTAGTTATTTCTTCAAGATGAATTAGAGTCTATGTCCACGTGAAGACTTCATCATGAATGATCCTAGCAGTTTCATTTGCAATAGCTCAAAATATAGCAGACACAGTGGGTCCATTCAAATCTTGCAATGTTGCCACATAATTGGCCTCAAGTATGAGCTGCTCAGGGGAAATATTTTATTTACTTGTGACAAGTGAAGAAGGAAGTGGGGATATATATTTCCCAAGATGAAAATTCCTTAAGGGGAAGCAGTTTTCTAGGGCTTTATAGGAAAGGAGATGAGGTTAAGAGAATGTCCAAGACATTAGAAAAGAGTGTGGGGGAACTTCTCATATGCAAGAACATACGTAGGTCAGGAAGAGCATATTCAAACTGATTTCTTGCAGCTTTAACCATAACTTGTTTGTGGTAATCTGGACCCCTCTGAGTACAATCTTGAAAAGAAGCTTTCCTGGAGTGTTCTCTAAAAAACATTTTTTTTTCTCAAAAGAGCAAAAAAATGTGTCAGATTTTCTTCCCATGTTTCAGTATTCCCTTTCTGCTTAAATACTACACTTTATACACAAAAGTGGACAGTAACACAAATGTCTATCAATAGTTGATTATATAAACAGATTGTTATATATATATATATATACATTTTTTTTCAAGAAGAATACTACTCAGCAGTAAAACAAGCTATCAGTATGCACAAAAACAAGGAAGAGTGAAATAAATTGGATAAAATAAACAACCACTTTATGATATTTAATTTACATAAGATTGTAGAGATGACAGTGAATCAATAGAAGCAGAAAACAGATTAGTAGTTATTTAAGAATTGGGAGAATTGAAGCAAAATAAGAAGGAAATACAAAAGCAAGAAACTTTTAGGGGCTATGGGTTTGTTCATTATCTCAATTTTGATGATGATTTCACAGTTTCATAAGTATATACATATGTAAAAAAATCTTAAAAATATTGTACTTGAAATATGTATATGTATAAATAAGAAATATTATATATTTCTTAAACTAGAATTATAGGGTTGAAGAGTAAATGTCTATATTTTGTTAGATATTATGTTCTAAATATATCTCTATAACTAGATATAATTAATACATCATCTATTTATTATGTAAAACAATAAAATATATTTAAATAGATAACAAGCATCTTTAACAAAAGGGATGATTATATTTCTCTCTTTTATGATTTATTTATTTATTTGAAAGGCAAAGTTATAGAGAGGCAGAGAGAGAGAGAGAGAAAGGGAGAGAGAGAGAGATCGATCTTCTATATGCTGGTTCACTCCCCAAATGGCAGCAGTGGCCAGAGCTGGGCCAATCCAAAGCTAGGAACCAGGTTCTTCTGGGTCTCCCACATGGGTGCATGGCCCCAAGGACTTGGACCATCTTCTGCTTTCCCATGCCATAGCATAGAGCTGGATCAGAACTGAAGCAACCAGGACTCGAACTGGTGCCCATATGGATGCCAGCATTTCAGGCGGCTGTTGTACTTACTAGACCACGGCGTCTTAGACTGTTTTATGCTGTTAGAACATCTGACACTAGGTAACTGAAAAAGAACTGAGATTTGTTTCTTACAAATCTAGAGGTTGCAAAGTCCAAGATCGAGGGATTGTCACCTGGTGAAGACCTCATGCAGATCCATAACATGGTGAAAAGTTTTACATGGGGGCGGTGTATAAGTGAAACAGAGAAGGCAGAAAAAAAAAAAAAAAGCTGTGCAGATGAAACAGAGAGAGAAGGCAAGATGAGGTCAAATTCACACTTATAGCAGACCTAACTCCATAGGGCACCCACTCCCAAAATAACTACTGATGAGAATAGAGCCTTTGGGCCTAATTACCTCTTAGAAATCTCATCTTTTGACACTTTTGCATTGGGAATTAACAAATTTTGGGGAACACATTCAAACTCTATCATTTCCCTATTATAGTGGAATGTCTGTGAGTGAAATTAGGTATTGCAACTTAATTAATAATGTATGTGTACCTAATTTTACCTAAATTTCAATTAATTGTAGAGAAAATGAGTTTTTTACATTTATTACTACATAGTTGGTTCATATAGAGTTTGCACAATACACTATAAAATAAAATTTATTAATTAAAAATAAAAATGGTGTTGTGTAAGCATATTTTCCCTTTACATATTTTTCTCAGTATTTTTCTGTAAAAACAATTTATGATGTATATTTTTCAAAGCTGTGGAGGTATAATTTTGTATGGGCAGTGTTCCAGTACTGCATGACAGAATATTAAATTATGTAGGAGGTATACATTTTTAAACTGAACTTGTTAAGATCTTGCAAGACAAAACAAATAACAGTTGTATGTTTGTAATGCAATTTTCAACTATACAAACTTTCAAAATTGCTCTAGAAATTCAGTTGTTACTATTATTCCACGAATTACTACTAATTTTTATTATTATGGCATTTTTATATTCCAATTCAACTTCTCAAGCATATTTAACTTATTATTCTCAAAAACCTTGTGAAAATACAAAATTTTTTTTAGCTGGGTGGGTTTCATTTACTAAGTTACGCTTAGTCAAAATGTAATATTCGGCAATTCATTGTTATATCATTCTTTTAAATTTTTTGCTAATATGAAAAACTGAAGTTATAACACTATTGTGAAATAGATTCTTTTGCAAAAAAAGAAAAAGGGAATGGTCTGATGAAAGATTCTTGAATTTACTCTCTTCCTATGTTAAGGATTTAGCAGTAAAAAGTTTTAAATATCTTGATTTGCTTCAGATAACACTTGATAGAATCCAAAATATAATCTTAGGATTGTGGAGATGAAATTATTTCTTGCATCACCAAAAATATGATACGTTTTACATATTAGAAAACTAAAAATAACCAAGTAACTTGAATATGTAACAATCCAAAGAAGGTAGTCTTTGACAAGGTTAAAATTGTGTATTGAATCTTGATGCATTAAATAAATTTAAACTTCATTCATTTCATCATTAATTAAATGGAGTTGAATAACAATATTATCTATAAGGTTGTCAATTAAATTTTAATATATTTTTCTACATTATTTAAAATGGCATGCATTGAAGAACATTAAGTTTCACATGTATGAAATTACTTTATTAGGGAAAAATATTCCTTATAATGGTAAGCTCAGGAAATTCCTTATTTGGAAAATGCTAACTTCCTAATTACACATATAATACTAAAGTGAAAACATGTGCCTTGACAGTCAAAAGTAATTAAATAAGTGAAAACATTTCTTGTAAAGTTGTATTACCATGTGATAGCTCAGTATGCTTATGTTTTTGTGTGGGTGTTTGAATTTGGTACATGAAAGAGAATCTTGGAGTGTCAATATAATAAAACAATGTTTATAACACAATAGGCATTAGATTACTATTTTAACTGAAGCTATCAGTTCCATCATTTTTATTTATTTGTTTTACAGATTTATTTATTTGAAAACAATATCTACATTGAGCAAGGGAAAGAAGAAAGAATGAGAGAGAGACAAATATATCTAAACCGGTTGTCAAAACATCCAGCTCTGGGAAAGGCTGAAGACAAGAGCCAAGAACTCCATCTGGGTCTTCCACATTTATGTTGGGGGAGGATCAAGCACTTGGGTGATCATCCCAGGTGCATTAGCAAAAAGTTGTATCAAAAATAGAGAACCTGGGACTCAAATTCAAACTGATATGAAATGCAGACATCATATGCCAGGATAACATGCTGCATCACAATGATGGCCCCAATTTAATGAAATTAAAGCAAATAAAATCTAAGGACTATTTGCTCATAATTCTCTTAGTAGAGATTTTTTAGAGCCTCCATTTTAATAAATCACAGGAAATATTTAATTTAAATTTATGAACATTTCTGATAACAAACTTTGGTTTATGTTTAAATATTTCAGTAAATAATTTTATATGTGATATAAAACAATAACATGGCCTGCTCCGTGACTCACTAGGCTAATTCTCCACCTGCGGCTCTGGCACCCCAGGTTCTAGTCCCTGTTGGGGCGCTGGATTCTGTCCCGGTTGCTCCTCTTCCAGTCCAGCTCTCTGCTGTGGCCCAGGAAGGCAGTGGAGGATGGCCTAGGTCCTTGGGCCCTGCACCTGCATGGGAGATCAGGAGGAAGCACCTGGCTCCTGGCTTTGGATCAGCACAGTGCATTGGCTGCCACGCACCGGCCATAGCGGTCACTTGGGGGGTGAACCAACGGAAAAAGGAAGATCTTTCTCTCTGCCTCTCTCTCTCTCACTGTCTAACTCTGCCTGTCAAAAAAAATAAATAAACAAATAAAACAATAACATTTATTTTAATGGATGTATTTAAATAAGTATCTAGGAATCAAGATCCAATTGTTAGAAAAATCCGTTTTAAAAATTTATTTAAATTTCCTTGAGTTGATGGATAGGAGGCAATAGAGACTATAACTTTCATACCCCCAAAGTTAATAAATCATTTAAAGGAATGAATGGAAGGAAACAAATGGACTGATGTAAGTGCATCAATATTTTTGAGGACTTTGGCTGGAGTTGAATCAGATTGATTGGAACTTTAGGGCATGTCTTTGTAAAATAATTAAATATTGTGTAATTTTTATTTTGTAAAGGAGATATGAATTTGTATTCAGAGATAAAATATCAGTCATAAGGATGAGGATGAAGACATACTAAAATAAATATAATTTGGATAAAATACAGATATCAAGAAGGGTTCAATATGAAAAGTGAAGAGGTGAGGATCAGGTGTCATGGCACAGACAAAACAGAGTTGAACGAATGAAATGGAAAGACATAAAGAGAAATGATTTGGAACTAAACCCACCAACAGCGAGAAGGCAAGCAACAAAGCAATAGACTCATCTGCATGTATTTGGAAGAAGCCAAAACTGAAAGCCAGAACATGGAAGCAAAACAATATAAAACCATGGGCAAGTCCAGTACAGCTGAAAATATCTGATAGGTCCAAGGTGGAAAATCAATATGGAGCCCCAGGTGCCTGAAATCAAGAGATGGTCATATTCAGAGACATCAATGGCAGCAGTGTCTTGGAAAAGATTTCAACATCATAGGCCTTGAATTTTGAGAACCATTGTTGATTGATTTTTGATATTTAAATCCTGGAGGGCAGAATAATTGGAAGACAATGAGAGAAATGAACACAGTAGTTTTTATAGGATAAAAAGAAAGAAATCTCATCGCTTCTCCACCTTTTGGCTAAGATCAAGTGTAAAAGAAAGAAATATGCAGTAAGGATAAAGCAGATGTATAATCCAAGATGTATTGGTGCACCACAAGGGTTACAAATCCAAGAAGCAATAATTTAAAAAATAATGTTAAGGGCTCCCAAAAGTAATCCCATCTCAGTAACTGAGCATTGAGCTAGATTAGAGGTAGGAAAATATAGGGGGATTTCAAAAAGTTTGGGAAAAACTGAATTAAATTTCCTTGTAAGGCCTTTGAGCCAGATCAGCTTTGTAGCCTGTTTGTGTTTGATCCCAAGCCAAAATGACCTTCCCAACATTAACATGTTTGTACACACAGGGACATTCACACCTTCATATGCACTGGCACATATATAAACGTGGCCATTGATCCACCCACAGTGTATGAAAAAAGATGCAGCAAGAATTACCAAGCAAATATATAAAAATGCAGTTTTTGAAGGTCTATGGACAAAAATGGGAAGTGACTCTATGTATTCCTCACCAACCACTCACCCCTAGCCAGAAATCAAGACATCCTTTCAGTCCAGACGCCCGTGACTCATGTCCAGAATGGTGTTCTTAACTACTGAGTGTCATTGAAAATGCCCTCAACGTTCTCTCCCACAGAAAGCTGAAAGAGTAGTTTTGAGTCTTTCAGAGCATCTTAAAAGGAGGATGAATGAGCTATGCCCACTGCAGCGTGGTTTATGGTCTCCTCCCACATCAGACTCAAATTCGTAAGAGCAGTCCCTCAATTTTACTGGCCTTTTTCCTTCAAATAGTTATGACAGAAGCAGAGGGCATGGCATTCCCTGATTTATTTACTTTTAAGACCAAATTACTCTCTGTGTCTTTCCCTTTCAGTCTGTAACTTCTGCCTTTCAAAAAACTCAATAATCTTTAAAAAATAAAAACTGCTTTAAATATTTGGTCCAAAGAATATATTTTAGTTACAAAAGCATAACATACAGATATTTAAACTTACAGGACTTTAGGCCATTAATTCCTACAATATCTAATTGTAACCAGACATCTTCCAGTCAAAATATACTCAGTATCTTTATATTAAAAATCCATCAGAACTCAGTTGTCTCCACATAAATCTTTACAAAACTTCTTATGCAAACTTCATAATGCCACTCTTTAACTTCTAAGGGAGCTAATAAAATTCAAATTATATTAACATTTTAAAGTATTGAACATAAAGTTTAATTTTATCATAATATTTGTACAAAATAATATTTTACTTCATTTGAGAGGTAGAGAGAGAGAGAATGAAAGACAGAAAGGAAAAGAAAGAAAGTTCCCATCCACTGATTCACTTGACTATTCTGAAATGGCTAGGACTGGGCTAGCGATGACACCAAGAGCATGGACACAATCCAAGTTCTTGTGGGTTAGCGGGGAACTCACAATTTGAACCATGTTCACTCCTTCCCAGTGTCTGCACTAGCCTGAAACTGAAGTCAGGAGGCAGGAATCAAACCCAGATATTCTGATGTGAGTTCTGGATATCTAAAATGCTAGACTGAACACTTGCTCTCTAAAATAAACTATTAATGTTGAAATAGATTATGCATAGGCTTCCAATGAAGAGAGTATAAAATAAGAAAACTAAAAGCCCTATAGAAGAAAAATGTGAAATCCCAGCACTAAGAGTGTAGAAGGAGGGGAGTATGATGAACAAATTGAAGTACAGGTGATAAAGCTAAAAAGAAATTTAAAAAATAATAAAAAAAAAAACAACTGCATATGTCTTGGGGAAAGAGTATTTGAGGAAAAGCACATGCATAGTGCCTGCAGGACTAAAAAACTGTTTTAATGCTTGTAGCTTTTTTTTTTAATTTAATTTGGCATGGAGTAACTATAAAATTAAGTATTTTAAAGAAACCAATTGAATGACCCTTCTTCAAACCAGTGTATCACCCAATATTAGAGTTAGAAAAGGTTGTTAGAGGTTATCTATCCTAACAATCCTTGCAAAAGACTTTTGTGAATCTCTTCTCATAATGAAGTTGAGGCAGTACCAAAAAGCATTCCCTTGCTGATTGCCTGGACCATTCTAGTGTTAATTACCTAAATATAGTTATTACTCCAAGGCCCAGCTTGCTGACATTTTCTTCTAACCAGGAACAATTGATAGACCAATGCCTAAAAAACAAAATGTAATCATCAAAAATTAATCCAAGATAGGACATCTACAATTGCAAAAGGTTTTAGATACAATTAAATCTCAGACCCAATGCCACAAACTCATTGTTTTATTTGGTTGCAGTCAAGCACTCTGTTTTCCTTTGACAGCTGGCCTCTGAGACCTGATTTGCTAGATAAAATATGGAATGCACAGTTAAATTTAAATTTCAGATGAAAATATTTTAAAATATAAATATTCCCCCAGATGTTGCATAAAATATACTCACACTAAATAATTTATTTTTTGTTGAACTGAATTTAAAATTTAAGAATGTCTATATTTAATGTTCTAAATCTAGCAAACTTAATTAAAACAACATAAATACAAGTTATATTACTGTGTTTTTAGTTTTTAAAAATCTTAAATTTTTATTAATATAAAGACAACATATTTCATGTATTTCATAGATGCAATTCTAAGAAGGTAACTATACTTTCCTTCCTTCCTCCTTCCCTCAAACAACATTTCTTTTTTCCTTTTTTGTTTTTTCTTCAATTTTTGCTTTACCATTTATTATGTACTTCATATATACAGTTTTAAGAGCATAATGTGGTACTTCCAACCCTACCTTCTCTCTTTGGCTCACTCTAACCATCCCTCCTTTTCTTTTCTTATTTTTCTTTTAATTTTTATAGTGATATACTATCAATTTTCTTTATAATCTTCAACTTAACCCTACACCAAATAAAGAATTCAACAAGTTATAAGGAGAGGAGCCATTGTTCTTATAGGAATAGAAAGGGGCTACAAATAATATTAAAATCTCAAAATGTCAATTGTGCTCATATACATTAATTAAAATTTATTTAACTATCTACTTATTTACTTGTTTAAATAGTTATTTGAAAGGCAGAAGTATGTGGGGGAAGAAACAGAGACAGAGACAGCCACACACACCCCACCCCACACACAGAGTGAGAGAGAAATTTTTAATTTGCTGGCTCACTCCTCAAATGGCCTCAATAACCAGTTTCTAGGACAGGGCAAAGCTAGCCTACACAGTATTTTTCTAACAGTTTTTATGCCCTGGCACCTAACAAAACTACCCAACCTTTTGAAGTACTGGAGAGAATAGCCTCTTCAGGCAGTAAAAAGAATCTCTCTTTTCTGAGTTTGCAAGGAAGAGCTAGTAGAGCTGTTCATTAAGTTCTTTCTAGAACTCTCATGTGCCAAAGGTATCTACCATATATATATATATATATATATATATACACATATATATATATATCTTTTTTTCAAGCTGTTCAATGCATTTCACAAATTGTTTCTTATTTGAAAACATATGCTCCTATTGATTCAAACTTTCTCATAATTTTACGTTAATAGAAATTTTAAGTCTGTGTCAAGTTTCCTTAGGGAAAAAAAAATGGAACTATGCTCATGATAATTATCTTTCGGTAATTGAAAATCAGTAATTTACTTAAAGGGACCAATGGTGTGGCACAGCAGGTTAAGCTCTAATCTGCAATGCTGCCATCCCATATTTGGTGTGCTGGTTCAAGTCCTGAATGTTCTGCTTCCAATCCAGTTCCCTGCTAATACACCCAGGAAAACAGCAGTAGATGGCCCAAGTACTTTGTCCATCTGCAGGGCAGATCTTTATTAAATTTCTGGTTCCTAGCTTCAGCCTAGCCCAGCCCTGTCAGCAGATTGGGGCGTGAACCAGTGGCTGACTCTTTGCCTTTGGTAATTTTAATTTTAAATGTATATGAGTTGAGCAAATTTAATGCATTTCATGTATACTGATTTGAGAGCATAATAATAGTTCCCACAATATTGACCATCCCATCAAAGCCCCCACCTTCCCTCTCCCTCTTTCCTTTCTTATTTTTTTAGAAACTTTATTTATTTTTTTAACTTTTAGAGTAACAAAATTTCACTTTATTTTATAACCACAAGCTGAACTATCCATCAAATAAAGAATTCAACAAGTACTAAATAGCAAAATCCATTGTTCCTCAAGAGTATAGACAAGGGCTATAAATAATGATCAAATCTCAAATGTCAGCTTCACTCATATACATTATGTTTTTTGTGCTCTGTATATTAATTACCACAAATCAGGGAAACATCATATTTATATTTTTAGACTGGCTTAATTCACTGAGCATAATGGTTTCTAATTGCATACATTTTGCTGCAAAAAATTTTTCTTAAAAAAAAAACAGCTGGGTAGTATTTCATAATGCATATATATCACATTTTCTTTGTCCAGTCATCAGTTGATAGACATTGAAGTTGATTCCATATTTAGCAACTGTGACCTGAAATGCAATAAACACTGGGGATACAGATGACTTCCATATGCTGATTTCATTTCCTGTGGGTAAATTCCCAAGAGTGGGATAGTTGGGTCAGATGGCAGATCTATTTTCAGATTTCTGAGGAATCTCCATACTGTCATCCATGATGGCTGAACTTGCTTGCATTCCCATGAACAGTGGATTAGGGTACCTTTTTTCCCACATTCTCAACAGTATTTATTGTTTTTTGATTTCTGTATGAGAACATTTCTAACAGGTGTGAAGTGAAACCTCATTGTATTTTTGATTTTCATTTACTTGATGGCTAGTGATCCTGAGGATCTCTCCAAGTGTCTGTTGACCATTTTAATTTCATTCTTTGACAAATTCCTGTTCAAGCCTTTTACCCATTTGTTGACTCGATTGTTGGTTTTAATGTAGTTGAGTTTCTTGAGCTCTTTAATAGATGCTGGATATGAATCTTTTATTAGTTAAGGTTGACACAGTATAAATTGCCTCCATGTCAATGATGCATGATTTTATAAAGTCTACTTTTCAGACTATAATTTACAGCTGTCCTTAAAAGACTGGGATTATTTTTGAAGATATATATATATATATATATATATATATATTCGAGTTACATATATATATATGTATAATATATGTGTATAGTATATGTAAGTACATGTATATTACACATATATAATTTTGTAACTCGAATATATACTACAATAACATTATATGTGAATTATATATAATATATAATATATAATATATAACATATTATATTCAAAGTTATATTATATTACATATATTTGAGTTACAAAACCCAATTTTTATAAATATAATATATATATATATATATATATATATAATTGAGTTACAAAACCCATGAGGACAGATGAGGTAAAGACAGAAAGCAGAGAAGTAAGAACAGTGGGTATGGAATATTATGTGTGCATTCTCCCAAAAGCCTTTCGGAATCTTTCTCTTCAGCATGGTCTGTTTCTCTAATGCTGTCTTCACAGATACATCTTCCTCTTTCTCCAAATGTATTTGAAATCTTGTCTGCCTGTCATCCTTTTATAATTAATTTATGCATTGACTGGGATAAAGTAAAAATAGAAAAAAAGAAATCACATATTTGCAAGAGGGAAGGAGGTGGTTCAACAGTGAATGGAACGTGGGAGACCAGACATCAACAGAACCTGATATTAGAGCAGGTAGATTCCTAATAAATAGTGCCAGGGAATTACTGATGTGAATGAACTACTGAAAATTCACTGATACAATATTCTTTTAAGGTACCAGATTAAGAATTCATATTTAGGGAGAATAGAAACTTCAAGAATAGTTTGCCACATAAAAATTGGAGATGTAATGGTTTTCACATGCATAAAAAATCTTACTATGAAGTTTTAGGTAGTTCACAAGGTTTTTATTCAAGAGCAATTAAAATATGTATGGTTATGTAGTAGTGGGTTAGAGGGTACTGTTATAATGATTCAGCATTGTTTAACCATAGGAAAGTGAATTACTACATTGTCTAGGCAAAGTTTCAAACTTTCAACTTTGAAACAAACACCTAACTTTTTTACAGCATCTGAACACTTAGAGTTGCTTAAACAAACAATAATGGAAGGTGTAAATATGCTGTCTGAGAGGCAGGAAATATTTCATGTTTCATGTTTTCAGTGAAAAGATAACAGGAGGGGACATAGGGCAGGTATCCTGTTTCTTGTCAGTGGGAGAATAATGCAGATTGATAGCAATTGATGGGTAGACTCCAGGTGCTGTGAGGACAAGGTAACCTTGATCTTAGAATAAAACCAACAGTGAAATACCAAGTGCTTCCTAAACTGTTCCACTTCCTTTCTGGCATGCTTAGATGCTTTGCTTCCAAATGGTACAGATCATAAAAACTGTCAGCAGTATGTATGTGAATAATGCATCAGGAGACTGGAAGTTACTAAAAGGGAACGAAAAAGTCCAAACTGCTGAAACAGCAATGCTCCCCACCATTACTGAGTGTCAGTTTATGATAGAGTTTATTGGCAGTTTCTGTTACTTATGTGAAATAGTTCATAATTCATAAGGCAACATTCTTGGTTAGTTGCTCCACAAAATAAAAGGAACTTGCTCAGGAACACAGGGCCAGGGACCATAGAGTAGTTTTTTGCATCAGATTTGTAATTTTAGACACATTATTTAACATTTTTACCCTTAGTTTCCTTATCAGTAAAATAATGAAAATACAATTATAATAATATTATGATTTCCTAGTTTTAATACATCACCTGTGAATTTTTGATGCAACATTTTTGAAGTTTTAAATATACATAATATGCTAAATGAAAGACTTTTTTTTACAAATGAAAGAGTTTATATTTTGAACTTCTTAGGTACATTTCTTAATTATAAATAAGATCTGAATAAATCCTAGGAGATGAAGAAACTAAGTAAAGAATAATAATAAACATATGAATCAATTTAATGTACTATCTTAAACTGCTTTGAAGATTTAGAATACACAGTAACACTTGTTTCTTATCTTCTAATAATTTATTGATCTAATCACATGTGTTTATGAATATATATAGACACATACACACACACACACGCACACTTACATACACACACACATACTCCAGGTCCCAAAAGAAGAAAAGGTGTACAGCTGAACAATTTTCTCTAGCAACTTGATAAAAATTATTACTTTTTTGCCATAATAAAATAGAGAAGATTATTAAATGGTTAAATTCTTGATTTCATTTCTTGATTGCTTGGGAAGTCCTGTATAAATTAGAATAATGCAGTTTTAACTTTCCCTGTGGTTATTTTTTTATTTTATTTTTTTATATTTTAGACAGGCAGAGTGGACTGTGAGAGAGAGAGAGACAGAGAGAAAAGTCTTCTTTTTGCCATTGGTTCACCCTTCAATGGCCACCACAACCGGCGTGCTGCAGCCAGCGCACCGTGCTGATCCGAAGGCAGGAGCCAGGTGCTTATCCTGGTCTCCCATGGGGTGCAGGGCTCAAGCACCTGGGCCATCCTCCACTGCACTCCCAGGCCATAGCAGAGAGCTGGCATGGAAGAGTGGCAACCTGGACAGAATCCGGCGCCCCGACCAGGTCTAGAACCCGGTGTGCTGGTGCCGCAAGGCGGAGGATTAGCCGGTTGAGCCGCGGCGCCGGCCACCCTGTGGTTATTTTTATTGAACAAGCTCTATTACTCAACAAAATGGTTGCAGTCATAAACTATGAAAATATTTCTTAATTTATTCAGTGATATTGTATTCTGAGAAGTATTGTAGTCTCTGGAAATCAACAAGTTATGCATAATTAATATACAACTAGATTTTATTACCTGACCATCAAATCTCTTGAAGACTCATATTTAAGTAAACATTTTTGACTTGTGTTAACAATTAAATTAGAATAAAATCCAATTAAAGTTCAATTAGCAATTTAAAGATTCAAATTTGCAAAATGTTTAGTGAATTTTAATTTACTTTCACTGGTTGATGTACATGTTCAGAATATTAAGCTTTTACATGTTCCTAATAGCATTTTCATTTTCACATTCAGTGCACATGCTGAGTTAGTCAAATGATTTCTAATAAGTCTTATTTTAATAAAGCAACCTGGATATGATAATCGATGTCATTATGAAGAAATGAAATAAATCAATCTAAGTAACTCTCATAATTCTTTTTTCTTCACTTAATATAATTATGATAAAATATTCTAAATTGCTACACAAAGCATTTTCACACTATGCAATTGATAAAGGTTTAATAACCAGAGCCTAAAAAGAGCTCAATAAATTCAACTACAACAAAATAAACAATTCAGTCAAGAAATGGACCAAAGGAATGAATAGGAATTTTTTGAAGGAAGAAATTCAGTTGACCAATAAGAAAAAATGCTCAAGCTTTCTAGCCATCAGGGAAATGCTAATCAAAACCACAATGAGGTTTCACCTCACCCCAGTTAGAATGGCTTTCATACAGAAATCAACTAATAATAAACACTGGTGAGGACATGTGGAAAAAGGTAACCTTATCCACTGTTGGTGGGAATGTAAACTAGTTCAACCATTATAAAGGCCCTGGGTCATTTCTTGTGACACACAGACCAAGTGACACATCTCTATATAACCAGGACTATTCAAGGATTGCGAATACTCTGAATGTTTTAGGAACATACATTTGTCACATACAAGTAAATAATCCAGACCAGACAAAGCACTTTGTGAACACAAAGGATTGTGAAATGGGAAATGGGAGAAGAAACCTATACCTACCAATTACAATCATATGACAACTCTAGAAATAATGATGAAATAGATATGGACATTTTCCTAATTTTTAATGTCTATTCTTATGAAAATGTGTATATGTGCTCAAGTAGTTTATTCATTTTATTACTCTTCTGTACTTGTTCCAAATAGGAATATGCTAACGATGTTAGCTTCAAGAATCTCCATTCTCTTGAATCTAAATTACTTGTTCCAGATTCCTGTTGTGTGTATAGGTTATTATAAGCCAAACAAAATAATCCCTGATAGAAGAAACAAGAGTAAGTATTGAGTGTTGCATACAGGTAGAGCATTATATTAGATATGTTATAGAAATTATTTGGTTGGGTATTTCTAGCGAATTTATTTATTAGGCATTGTGAAACATACTTTCATAGTTATAATGCATGTATTTAAATTGAACAGAGTTGTATGCTACACCCTGGTTAGAATATTTGCATTATTATTGGATGGCTTTGAATTTTGCTGGTTTTTAATAATTTTCACCCTTTTTGCTTTTGGCAAGTATAAAATAACATATGCTACAATCTCCAGTATCAATCTAATAAACATCATCTTTTTAAAAAGTGCAGTCATCTAGCTTCTCATTTCCATAAAGTGTTGTGGTTGGACTATTTTCAAAATTTTTTAAAACATTGATTTCTCATTAAATCTACTTAAAGATGAAGTAGGCAGGCATATAGGTTAAAATTGATCAGATTTGTGAGCTGGAAGACCATGCCTTCGCCACGCCCCTATGTGATTTCACGCCCTACCTGATACCTTCACCATGCCTCTGTGTGACCTTACACTCTACCTGATACCCCACCACACCCCCATGTGACATCAGGCTCTATCTGACCATACCTGAGTGCCCACCTAGCCACAAGCCACTCCCCTGTGGAAAATATATAAAAAGGCAGGAGTGTCGCAAAAGCTCTCTCTCGACCTCTGCGGTGCTGCCAGTGACAAGCGGTGGACAGCAGCTCGAGGTGCTTGCTGCACGTGGCTTTGGCCTGCTCTCCGAGTGGTATGGACACTACCCCAGCTCCTAGACTTTCCCTTCCCTCCTACCTGAACTAAAGCTTTCACTTTCCTAGATACGTCTTGCACTAAATAGAAGCTTAAAAAGTACCATGCTGCCTCGTTTATCTGTGCCGGTATTTAGAATTCTTCTCTAAATATTAGGCAAGAACCCTCTTGGGCTTATTAATATCGGGGATTTAGTAATACGCCCGTGGTGAAATCATAAGGCACCCCAAATTCTGGTAGTACATGTGGCACCCCGGCTAGCATTTCTATGGAACTTTAAGGGGCCACATTTTAGTGTGAATTTTAGGGGGTCTTGTCCGATTTCAAAGACACTGTCATAATTTTAGGTTGTTCTCCACATATTCTCTGACATAGGGCTTTGATCATAACATAGGAACCTGATCAATGAATTCCAAATGGATACATTATTGGTTTCATTGCTAACTTAAAACAATGTAGTTTCTGGGGCCAGTGTTCTGGTGCCCGTTTTGCATTCCATATGAGTGCTGATTCAAGTCCTAATTTCTCCACTTCTTATTAAAACACCTGCTAGTTCTCCTGGGAATGCAGTGGAAGATGGCTGAATTGCTGGGTCCTCTGCACCCAAACAGGAGACAGGTGAAATTCTAGGCTCCTGGCTTCAGCCTGGCTCAGTCCCAGCAAACACAACCATTTGGGGAATGAACCAGTAGTTGGAAAATTCTCTCTCTCTCTCTTTCCCGCTCACTCTCTCCCACCTCTCTCTCTCTGTAATTCCGTCTTTCAAATGAATAAATAAATATTTTAAAATATGGGGTTTCCTTTGTAGAATATGAATGAATGAAAAGAATAATTCCACTTCAAAAAGTCATGGCAATCCAGTAAATATATCACTGGGTATTGTGCCGTAATATACAAAAGTGAAATATCAAAGAAAACATTACAATGACTTTATCTCTTAGATATAGAATAAGATATGTCATAGTGATATTTATACTTCTATTTTTCAGTATTATTCACAATAGCCAACATGTATAAACCTAAATATACATAAATTTTAAATGAATAATTAAAATGTTATGTATACAATGACATATTATGCAGTCTTTATTTAAAAAGAAAATGCTACAATATATAACAAAATGAATGAACTTAAAGAATATTTTGCTAATTTAAAGTAAGCTAATCATAGGAAATTACCACATAATTCCAATTATATCATATGAAAGCAGAGCATATACGGTGATGTGAGGAAGGGGGATAGAGAAATAGATAGTTGCTTTTCAACTTATAAATTTTCAGTTATATAAAATGAACACATTCTAGAGGTGTGCTGTAACTTTTGCTTGTCGTTTATGACACTGTATTATACACTTCAAGTGTGTGGGAAGTATTTCATGGCAATTGATCTTTTACCTCAAGATTATGATAATAAATGAAACTAATCCATGAAAAACATTCCCACTATTGGTAGGGATGTCAGTTAGTACAACCATTACGCAAGACAGTATGGAGTTTCCTTAGAAATCTGAAAATACATCTACTGTATGACTCAATCATCCCACTCCTGGGAAGTTAGCTACAAGAAATGAAATCAGCATATGAAAGTTATCTGTACCATGTTGTTTATAGCTGCTCAGTTCACAATAGCTTAGATAGGAAATCAACCCAGATGTCCATCAATTGATGACTGGATAAAGAAATTGTGGTATAAATACATGATGGTATACTACTCTGCCATAAAAAAGAATGGTATCCTGTCTTTTGCACCAAAATGGATGCAACTGGAGACTGTTATGCTTAGTGAAATAAGCCAGTCCTCAAACAAATACCACATGCTCTCCGTGATTTGTAGTAACTAACATACAACAAATTAAAAAGTAATGTATATGAGCAAAATGTACATTTTATGATTTGATTATTGTTTATAGTCCTTCTCTATCCTTTTGAAGAACAGTGTTTTCCTCTTACTATTTGTTGAATTTTTTAGTAGACACTTAAGCTTGTAATTATAAAGTAAATTCAAAGTATGTGATTGTAAACATTAAAAGAAAAATAATATAGGAAGAGGGTTGGAGGTTGGAAATAAGGGAGGGGGCGGGGGAGAGTGGGGTGGAAAATATCACTATGCTCTTAAAATTATATATATGAAATACATGAAATTTGTTCTCTTTACATAAAAAAAAAGGTTTTTAATTAAGGCTAAAACTCAAAGAATACAAAATCCCAAGAAGAGAAAGGAAATTATGAAGTCAAAAGCATATATATTCTTAATCCTGAGGTAATTTCTCATTTCTTTCTGTAATTCATTTTTCCTTTTTGGTTAAATATAAGGCTTTCTCTTTAAATTTACTAACATAATCTAATACCTTGAAAAGGATAGTAATTCAGAAATTAAATAACAGAGAACATTTTCAAAAACACATAGAATTATATAATAAAATATAGTATTTATACAGGATATCTAACATTTATTTTTATTAATACAGTAGTATTATGTTAAGTAAAATGCTACGACATACTTTAAACAAAGTAAAGTAGCTGCGGTGGGTATTTGACCTAATGTTTAAGATGCCTGAGTACCAAAATTTGACACCTATCTCAAGTTCCTGATTCCAGTTTCCTGCTAATGCTGACTCTGGTAGACAGCGATGATGGCCCAAGTAATTTGTTTCCTACCACTCATGTGGGAAACCTGAGCTGAGTTACCAGTTCTCATCATTGACCTGGCCCAGTGGATGGATTCTCTCTCTCTCTCTCTCTCTCTCTCTCTCTCTCCCCCTCTCCCTCTCCCTCTCCCTCTCCCTCTCCCTTTCCCTCTTCCTTTCCAATAAATTTAAATTTCTTTAAAAATAAATGTTTTTAACTTTTAATCATTTGCCTTGAATGTGTATTGTTGCCAGTTTCCAACATGACTACTAATAGAAGAAAAATGATTTGATACTTATTAATGAATTTCTCATTGACTTAATACTAACAAATATTAAAAATGTATTTAACTGTATTGGAAAACAATGGACTGATTATAAAAAAGCCTTCTCCTTTTTTGCAACTGGATACATATGTAACAATGAGCTGTATAAAGTTGTTATACCCTCTTTTTTCCATCCATGTTAAAGATTCAGACAGCTATAATTGTGAAACTCTAGCTTCATAATACAAACTTGACAGTAGCAACGGGCTGTGACACTGTCTTAACAAAGTCTTTTTGCAGAACCTGAAAGATAACGTGTCCAGCAATTCTTAAATAATGCATATCCAGTAAGAACTTGGAGAATAAGTGAAATAGTCTCATACCATTAAAATTTGGGTGTTTCAGGGCTGGAATGTGGCTGCTATTCTGTTCATTCACTTGTCTTAGATGATGCTATTCTCCATACAAGTTAATTATTAATCTCTCAAAGGCTCTTTTTTTAAAAAAAATGCAATAGTATACTTCTTAGAGGACAATATATTTTCTTAAAAATATCTATAATTAGAGGAAGACTTCATAACATATTTGTTTTCCTTAAGGAAGTTTATGCTCATTTCTAGATTTCAGTTATAGGATCTGGTTTTATACCTGTTTAAAGGATAAAAGTTGCAAGATTCCTCAAGTGATGAAACTTATTATAATACTACTGATTTTATTTTTAATAATTTATACCACTTATTACTTGGCTGTATTTTTTAAAAACTCAAAATTAATCTATTTTTCAAATATTTCTGGAAGAAGAAAACCATCTACTAATACCCACATGCATATACCCACATTTGAGAATGTCTAAGTCTAATGAAATATTTAGAATTAGCAAAAGGATACCCAGCAGAAGATGAAATGTAAGGAGTGGCCTGACTCTGTAAATATAAGAAAAGAAATACTTGAGGATTTCCAGAATGATAATGATCACACAAACTATATTTTGGAAATTTTAATTTATATTTCACTTACAAATTGAACTATAACACTTACATGTTTTACTACTTATCAAACAGGGCACACACTATACAATGAGAAAGAACACAATTCTCTCTGCCACTGGACATAGCTTCTTTACCCAGATGCAGAACAAGCCCCTTTGTATCTCAGGGGCAATCCCTCTTCTGCTCTTGATCAATGTTTCTCTACTGTCTGCCCCTTTAATGATTTTCAGATTGTTTTTTTTAATATATGTAAGTTCCTTGGCTCTATGAATCCTAGCTCTAACAATCCCATATTTCCACCACTTAACCTAACTTGGATCGGGAGAAGAGAGCCATCAGTATATGATGAACCACCCTCCTAACAGGAATATTTTGTCAGAAACGCATTGATCCATGTCACTGGAAATTAAAGTTTTTAGTAGATATGCTATATATTGAAGATGCAGATACAGTTTAAAACTTATTCAAGTCATATCTAATTCCTCCCCCCCCCCTTTTTTTTTCTTGACAGGCAGAGTTAAACAGTGAGAGAGAGACAGAGAGAAAGGTCTTCCTTCTGTTGGTTCACCCCCTAAATGGCCACTATGGCCGGCGTGCTTCACTGATCCGAAGCCAGGAGCCAGGTGCTTCCTCCTGGTCTCCCATGTGGGTGCAGGGCCCAAGCACTTGGGCCATCCTCCACTGCCCTCCCGGGCTGTAACAGAGAGCTGGACTGGAAGAGGAGCAACTGAACAGAATCTGGCGCCCCAACCAGGACTAGAACCCAGGGTGCCGGTGCCACAGGTGGAGGATTAACTTAGTGAGCCATGGCATGGCCTCTAATTTCCTTTTTTAAAACTTCCTTCACCCTAAATTGTTTCATGCTGCATATTGAATTTTGTTCTTAAACATTTTTGGTTTTAAAATTATTTTAAATGGAATATTTCTTATCATATTTTTAAAGTTATTGCATTATAATATCTTTTGGTGGTAATTTAATAATAAGCCTCTTATGAGAATACATTTATTATTTAGGATAGATTCCATTCTTTTCTATTAGCAGTTTTGTATTATCTCAATGTATAATATTAAATAAGTAATGCAAATCATACTGTGTTGAGGAAAGTTAATATCAATATTTAGTATGGAAGACATTGACAATTGCATTCCAGTTTCATTTTATATTCTCCACCAGGGCTAAGAATTCTTTTGTTTTTTGTTTGGTTGATTTTGGTTTTTGTTTTTGTTTTAATCATTTCCTTCTTTTTATGTTTTTTTTTAATAATATGTTTATCTATCTGAAAAGAGAGACAGATAAAGACAGACAGAGCGTGTCATCTACATGCTCAGTCCCTAAATGCCCACAACAGTTAGTGCTGAGTCAGGTTGCAGTCAGGATTATGAACCCATCCAAATATCCTGTTTGGATGACAGGTGCTCAATCACTTGACCTCCCCTGTTACCTTCCTGGATCTGCATTAGCAGGAAGCTAGAGTCAAGAGCCTGAGCCAGGTATTTAACCCAGATACTATGATAGGAGACTCAGGCAACTGCTAAATTAAAAGCCTGCCTATGCTTTTTGTTTTTGTATTTTATTTTGTTCATCTAATATGTATAGGGTACCTACAATGCCAGATACTTCTATGTGGGGAAATTAGTTACATGATGGACCCCAGGGGAAGTAAGGTGGGCGGAATCCAAAGTTGTTTACCACTAAAACTGATTGGTTGCGCAACATCAGGGGAGGTAACAAAACTAGTAACAAGTGTATAGACATATGGCTAGTCCTATAGAAAGCCCCCCGTAAGGTGAATTTTTAAGTGGTTGGCTGGTCCTTAGCCCTGCCCCAATGACTCTGCAGTTTTGTACTATAAAAGGTTCTGTTTCTCAGGAAGTAAATGAGTCCTTGCTAGACTTGGCTCCCCGCTGCGTCTGATTGTCTCCGGGATCGGGAGGCTGGGGAACGGGCGAGCGGCGCACTTACCTTTCCTCGGACCCAGTCCATCCTTGTACAGGTGGACTAAGACCCAGCACTTCTAGGTGCTGTTTAAAGCAAAGAACTTACGCAAAATTCTCTGACCTCTGGATTTTTAAAATGAAAAGATAAGGTGAATAAACAAAGATAAATATATGGTGAAATTAGAGACGATTTTTTTTTTTTTTTTTTTGCTTTTTGTTTGCTTTCTTTGTGTGTTTTGTGAATGATGTGCAGTAGGATTTATTGGGTTCAGGGAAAGCCTTGATCAGTTGTTGATGTTTTTAGAAAAGCTCAAAGATCATTAAGAAAGTAGCTGAGCAGGTATCTGGAAGAAGAGATTTCTAGATAGACCTGGTAAATGCAAACCATTAGGCAGGAGCATGTGTGAGATATTCAAGAAATAGCAAACTTCAGCATTACAATAGAGTCTGAAGTTTGAGAATATATTTTTGCAAAGAATATATATGACCTGAAACCTGGGATAAATAAAAAATGTGATATGAATTGATTGAGGCCTAAAAAGAATAAGTTACAAAAGCATACTGGAGTAGCTCTTCTAGTAAGAAGATTGGAGCTGCACCAATATTAACCTAGTGAATTGCACATTTTGAGACTCATCATTCTCCATCTTTCTTCAATATGTCTCTTGGCTATCAGAATCATTTTCTCAGGCCAAGTTAGTCCAACCATCCTAGAAGGACCATCCTTTTTCATTTAGTTCTAATTTTTTAAATTACAGAAATAACTCTCTTGTGTCGTTTATCAACCCCTAGTCTGATTAATCATGGCTAGGTAATGGAACACAGAATAGAATTACAGTCTTTAGGCACCAAATGTTTAAAGTGGGCACTAGGAGCTATTCACTGAAAAAAATATATCACTACATGTGATATAGATTTTCATTTCATATTATGAAGATTCAACTGAATCTTAAATTAAACACCATCCATTTGCAATGGGTTCAAATCCTGATATTCTAGTGAACATATCATTGAGTACTCAAATGACTTCCAGATATGACTTAACTCTATGTAAATGGATCTACAATCATTGCATCTTTGTTCAAAGATGACATTTCTTCTGGTAGTGATTCCCAGGAAATCTGAAGATAATGGTAGATCTCTATAGAAACATTCTTGAATAAGGGTGGAGGCCACTGATGTCATATATAAGAGTGTTAATTGTCAAAAGAATTTAACATATTTTTTTCTCACAAATTTCCTCCTGTTTTCTGTGAATTTCTGTATCATGTCAGGCTGTCTGCTTGTTACTGAAAATGAACTATTGAATATAGGAAAATTGGAGTTCACCCTCATGCACACAATATATCCCACACAATATATTCAAGCCATGTGTGATTTGTATTACAAATAGATGTTAACAAAAGTAGGATACATGTTACAAAGGAAGAAGCACAGTATGTTTTATTGCTATTTTATCCTAAAATCAATTTTTATTTCATTATTCCAAAAGCAATCATGCATAACTGTTATAACTGTTATTAGTTAGAACTTTATAACTGCTCCACATTGACAGGTTTAAAAGAATTGTCATGTAGTCAAATAACTTAAAAAGACAGTGTAGCATAGTGATATAAGAATAGGAAATATAAATATTTCAGGACTCTGTGGCACAAGACCAACACAATATACATTAATGTTCATAATATCCACATTTACTATGAGTAAATGACTATACATGTGAGTATCTTGTATTAGTCATATTAAGTAGTAATATGGGACACATTGAAGATATGTATATAATTTTAAAATTTAAGATAAATTAAAAATGCATCGAAACAATTTTCAAGGATATTTTGTAGGATACATGTTACAAAGGAAGAAGCACAGTATGTTTTATTGCTATTTTATCCTAAAATCAATTTTTATTTCATTATTCCAAAAGTAATCATGGTGCCCACTCATGGGGTTATACTAACGTTACTCTTAAAATTGTAATAGCTGGCCGGCGCCGTGGCTCACTAGGCTAATCCTCCGCCTTGCGGCGCCGGCACACCGGGTTCTAGTCCCGGTCGGGGCTCTGGATTCTGTCCCGGTTGCCCCTCTTCCAGACCAGCTCTCTGCTGTGGCCAGGGAATGCAGTGGAGGATGGCCCAAGTCCTTGGGCCCTGCACCCCATGGGAGACCAGGATAAAGCACCTGGCTCCTGCCATCGGATCAGCGTGGTGCGCCGGCCGCAGCACACCAACCGCGGTGGCCATTGGAGGGTGAACCAACGGCAAAAGGAAGACCTTTCTCTCTGTCTCTCTCTCTCACTGTCCACTCTGCCTGTCAAAAAATAAATAAATAAATAAATAAATAAATAAAATAAATTGTAATTGCTCATGCATAACTGATAACATAGATCTACCACAGATCTATGGATAGCTTTAACCTACTAAGATTTCTTGACAACAATGTTGCATATTAAATTATGGTGTGTGTCAATATCCTAGTTTTTATAATAAATATTATCAGTGGCATAGTTTATTGACTCTCTGAGAGTGATTCTATTTCCTTCTTTACCTGATGTCTGTCTGTCTGTCTTTCTTTCTTTCAAAACTTAAGGGTCAATACATTTATGGAAGATAAAGATGTCCCTATATCAGGAAAAATGTTTGTAATCATAAGTTGATTGCAATATATCAACTATGGTAAAAAATTCCTTTTGCGAATAATTTATCTTGGCACAAATTTTGGACTCTAGACTAGATAAAATTTGCTCAAGAAAATCTACCAAAGAACTTCCCATAAGTTCTCCTCTTCTCTGATGCTGACTACTCTCCTCCTCCCCTATGTTCCCTCACTGCTATCTCCTTCACTTCTCCAGTCTAGGGAAGGAAAAACCAAGGGATTTTCCTTTTATGATTATGTATGAAATCCTAAGAAGCTAGTTAAGAATTTGCAGGCATTTCAACTTTATATCATTGGAGATAAGGAAAATCCTCTGAGGGGAGCAGGAAAGGAAAATGGAATGTGTTGGGGTATTTAATAATTTTTTCACACTGAGGAGTTAAACATATCTAACAAAGATTACTTCTGAATATGTTATCATTACAGTGAAACAAAATTATATAAAACTTTATTGCTTAAGCCACATTTAATCAAAGGTTAAATAACCTATTACTGAAGATCATAACTGATACAATTATTATGTTTATTAAGATATTTCAATATGCCATATCCATTAATAAAAGTTTTAAATGAATTATCTCATTTAATCTTAGATAAGAATATCATCCCAATATCATACATGCAGAGACAGAGATTTTCAGAGATAAAATAAAGTGTCCAAAATGACACACCAAGAAAGGAACAGATTTTCAAATATGAATAAAGGCAATTTCTTCTCTGTATCTGATGTGAATACATATTTGTATTTTCTCATATTTTCATAATATAGCATATTACCTTTTAATTAAAATATTCCTTTTATTAGAAGCTAAGTGTAAAATCTATTATAGATTTTAGACTCTATTTTCAGAATCAAATTTCCCTAATGTAACTTCTAAATATGTATGTTTTTTGAATGATCAACTTCCTTGTGTCCATAGCCACTTTTTATTATGGATTTTTATACAAGTATAAAGTGCCTAAAACTGAATATAAATGTCTGTGTTTTTATAAGTTACATTACTGTGGTCCTTCTTTTATTACTCTAGTCCATTGTCCATATGGATTCTAGAGTTCTCTCTCTCAAACATATTCTGCCCATCTTATTTTATTCTATAATTTTTAATTATCATCAGAGTATATTCAAGATTGCACAGCATGACTTAAGTGGTTCTTCTAATAAAGCTACAGCAGGACTTTCCAGTCTATTTCCCTCTCTGTATCTACATACATGCACACACACACAGAGTTCCTATTTTTTTCTTGACTTTGTTCCATTGTTAGTGCCTAATCCTGTGTATGTCTGGCACAGGGTAAATGCTTAGCCAGCATCCTATGTGGACACCGGTTCAAGCCCTGGCTGCTCCACTTCCAATCCAGCTCCCTGATGGAAGCTCTCTCTCTCTTTCTATGTCTCTCCCTCTCTCTGTAACTCTGCCTTTTTTAACAAAATAAATAAATCTCAAATATTCTGTTGAATGAGCTAATATACATAAAACAAGGCAAGAGATAACCATTCATTTGCAAACCATCTTAACTTTATGTAGAGGGTACCCTTGATTCACAGACAGGCCTGACTAAGCATCAATAGTCTCGACTGCAGCACTTTGCAAAGTCCGTGAGCATCCAGCACTTGCTCAGAAAATGAACACGTGCAGCATTGAGGTTATAATCTAAAATTTATAGGAAAAGCATAAATTAACTTTTTAATCCCTGTGTGACTCATAAACATTATAAAACTTGATTTTTAAAGTGTGTAAAGAAAAGACAGAAATTACTCATCACACAATCTGTGAGAGTCAGTATCTTCCAGGAGATGGTAGAGGTGAACATCCCCTTTCCCAAAGTCAGTTTGTATATACAGGTAGTGTTGCCTTCCCATGGATCTGTGGGTGCTGTATTCTAGTGTCCAGGGATGATGAGACTGAACCTTGTGTGGGTACAATGAGTAGTAGTATCAGCTAATGCATCTGTTTAAACAGAAACTCCCAGGAAGTGTCTTTCACCAATTAGCATTGTTTATTCATAATGTTTATACTGGCGGTATGGATATATGACCTGCTAGATGTCATGTTTGGTCACACAACCTGTTTGGGAAATATAATGACTCCTCTGGCCTTGGTATTGGTTTCTGTAAACAGATTGATATCTCATGTACTTATCTGATTGATCCACTATCTGAAAACAAAATACATACTGTTTGACCAAGAAAGAACTTGGGTGATCTACAATTTATTAATATCACTTTACATTTTTTTGCTTATGTTACTGCTAACTCATATATAAATGTATGTAACTATTTCATTTCAATGTCTATTTAAATGTACACTTATGAGTATATTTCACTTAAATATTTCCTTATGTATGTATAAATACACCTAATTTATATGCACTTACTGTTTTTTCTTTTTAATTTATTTGAAAGACAGAGTTACAGAGAGAGGTAGAGCCAGAGGGAGAGAGAGGTCTTCCATTCTACTAGTTCACTCCCCAAGTGAATGCAATGGCCAAGCTGAACTGATCCAAAGCCAGGAGCCAGAAGTTTCTTCCAGGTCTCCCACGCAGGGACCCACGGACTTGGGCCATCTTCTACTGCTTTCTCAGGCCATAACAGAAAGATGTATTGGAAGTGGAGCAGCCGGGACTTGAACTGGCACCCATATCGGATGCAGGCACTGCAGGTGGCGGCTTTACCTGCTACACCACAGCACCAGCCAACATATGTGCTTTTATATGTTAATTTATTAATGTCTTTACTGTATATATATTTAAAATGCATATTTGAATAAGCATAATATTAAATGTATACCTATACATAGAATGTACTTGTAGATATACTTTGTGAATACACATATATTGTGTATTCCTATAAAAGATGAACACTGTTATCTTTTCAATAAATTACATGCTTAACTAACCTAAACATCTCTAGTTTCTCCCTTTGTAAATGATATCTGAAAATTCTTTGAAAGTAGTATTTTGATAACCATGTTTTCATCTGTTCAATAATGTTGATTATCATTGAGACCATTAAAATTTGTATTATTGTTGTTCTCAATAATTAATTTAGCTTGCCCATTATCTGGAGTTACCAAGGAGACTAACTTGCTTTTACTAACTGTTACTTTCACATAAGAACTAAATATGTGTGAAATTACTACATTTTATTCACAGAATACAGTTCTATTTGCAAAAGCATTCAAGCAGGTAGATTTCAGTTTCTGAGCATTTTTTTAAAAATTCAATGTGAAACCAAACAAAGAGAACATGCAGGTTTAGCCGTTATGGAGTTTGGTAACCTTAAAAATAAGTCATGTGTAAGAGTTTGTGGATTCAAAAGGCTTCCACAGCCTAGGCAGCTCATGTCAAGAGCCTCGGTTGGTCACTGATGTCATATATATAAGAGTGTTAATTGTTAAATTAACAACAGGATTCACTGTGCACTAACTCTCCATGCAGAACCTCTGTCCTCAATGAGTTGTATTATGAGATTTAACTGTAAAACTTGTTCTCAATTTGTGTGTGTGTGTGTGTGTAAAAGGTTGAAATCTTTACTTAGTATAGAGTTGGTCTTCTGTGTACAAAGTTAATTGAAAATGAATCTTAATGGAGAATGGGACTGGAAATGGGAGAGGGAGGAGGAGGAGGGATGAGAGTGTGAGTAGGAGGGCAGGTGGGAAGAATAAATATTTTCCTAAAGTTATACTTAGGAAATTTGTATTCCCTAAAAAATAAATTAAATGAATAGATAAAAAGAAGTGGAAAAAAGTAAGTCATCTGTGATTTCTATTTACTATTTACCAAAACTGTATGGCTTTTGGACTATATCACTAACAGGTTATAAAATAAATAGTTAATTCTTAGAAAAGATATTCAGATACTTTCCATGAAAATAAGACAATAAACAAAAGAAGATACTTATTTGTTTATGCCACATAAAAACTAAAATGCTAAAATGAACATTGCCAACAGAATTGCCATTTAATTTTAACAAATGTGAGTTCTAGAATTTAAAATTACATGATCACAAGAGAGTTTATGTCTTTGTTGCACCACTATCAACCACATAATTTACTACTTCCACAAATAAAACCTTTGAGTATTATTTTGTAAACATTGTTAAAGTGCAGGAATAAAATTGAGGTGTCCTGAAACTAAGTAGGTCTCATTACAAAACATTTATCAATACGATATTACAGATGATTATAACTTCATCACTTTGTTAATGGTATGTTTTCCAGAATTCTGCAATCTAAAATTTCCCTTTTCCCTATTTTGTTCTTTGAAAGAGGTCTAATAGTGCACCCATCATCAAGGGGTCTAATAATGCGCCCATCATCAAGGGGGCAATGTATGAAACTGAGCTCAGCTCCAGGATGGGTGATACCTAGGTATATTGTTTAAAATTCTTATGTTAGAAATAAATATTTTTAAAATAAATTTCTTCATTGAATGTACAAATATTTTACTAAAGATTTTTGCATTTATTTTCATGAGTGATAATAGATTTTCAGTTTTCACTCTTTTGAGGTGTCTATCTTTTGGCATCAGGGTTTTATCAGCTTCATAAAAATAGATGAAGAGTTTTTATTTCTCATATGTTTTCTGGAAGATTTTGTGCACAAAATCTTAATATTTCTTGATTACATACATAGTGAATAATCTGGGACTGATCTTTTATTATTGGAAGGTTTTATTTTTATTTCAATTACATTACTTTATATAAGGTTAGTCAGATTTTTTTTCTTCTAAAGTTAAATTGCCCTTTTTGGTATAAATATATTCAGAATATTCCTTTACAATAATTTTAATTGCTAAATATAGAGTTGGTAGAATTGCTGTCTGTTTCATTCCCAGTTTTGCTTGTGTCATCTCACTTTGTTCTGTTCATCTGAGCTAAAGGATTATAAATTTTATTAATTATTTGCAAGAATCAAACTTTAGTATGTTGTGGTTGCTGTTTTTCAGTGACTTTTCTATTTTTTGTTTCATTTATTTTCCTCTAATTTTTTTATTTCCTTGTTTCTATCTACTTTGGTTTTACTTTGCCCTGGTCTTCACAGTTCTTAAAGGTAGTGTTTGACTTATTGATTCAAAGACTATTTTTTTCCATCATAGTAAAATTGTTTGTTTAGCACTTTTTTGAGTACATTTAATAAATTTTCGTATGTGAGGCTTTCATTCAATTGAAATGTTTTCTAAAGTCCATTGTGATTTTTTTTTAATCTGTGAATTACGTAAAGTGTTGTTCAAAGTTACTCTTATTTAAAATGTCCAATTTTCTGAAATCCCAAACAGTACATACTTTATCAAACACATTATAATTTCTGTTTATAAGGATTTTTGAAACTTTTTACTACCTTCCATGCCTGTACTAATATTTATGAACACAGAGAACAATTATAAAAATCAATTTCCTCATTTTGTTTCTTAATTATAAATTCCAGCTCAATTGTAGATTTTTTTTAAGATTTATCTATTTATTTGAAAGTTAGAGTTACACAGAGAGAAGAGAGGCAGAGAGTGAGAGAGAGACAGGTATTCCATCTGATGGTTCACTCCCCAGTTGGCCACAACGGCTAAAGTTGTGCTGATCTGAAGCCAGGAGCTTCCTCTGGGTCTCCCATGCTGGCGCAGGGGCCCATGAACTTGGGCCAACTTCTACGGCTATCCCAGGCCATAGCAGAGAGCTGGATTGGAAGAGGGGCAGCTGGGATTTAAACCGGCACCTATATGGGATGCCTGTGCTTCAGGCCAGGGTGTTAACCCGCTGCACTACTGCGTCAGCCCCTGTAGATTTGTTTTCAACTAACATTTTGCTTCATTGTGTTTCTTTATTTCCTATTTCTTTGTAAACTAGGTCATGAATTTTCCCTGTCTTGATCCTAAATTTATTTTATCTCTATGTAGTCATGAACTTTTTTATGGGATGATTGTAAGGTACATGGAAATAACTTATCAATTCTTTATCATGTGTTAAGATTTGTTTGGCGGGGGATGGAAGAGATGAGTACTAATCAGTACTCAGCCTAGGGCTCATTGTGTTTTACTTGTGTGTGTGTGTGTGTGTTTCTGTAAGCTCAGAGAATGCTCTGCAAATCAGATTTTCAAGACTGACTGGCGGGAATAGATATTTTTCTCCAATCCTATGTAAGCAACAGAATACCTCTCATGAGTTTATTATCTTTCAGGAATCACCACTCACTCACTTTCATTGACTTACATACAGTGTCTTAAAAATATTTCATATATGTTTCATTTTGATTGTTTCTAACAGGAGTTTTTGTGAAGTCTTTTTATCCACATTATCCAGAATTAATGTGTTTATTTCTTTTTAATAGTGTAGATAATTTTTCTGTGCAACCAATGGCAAGAATTATTGAAGTTTTAAAGTTGCTTCATTCATATTTTGGGAAATTACAATTATGGTAGTTCTTCAATTATATTGTAATATATTAACTTATGACAAATTGAATTCTGGATAAAGCTAAACCTTCAAGTGGCAAAACAAACTGACAATTCAAAATGAAGCCTAAGTCATTTGCTAACTGAAGGTTACACATGGAATCAATTACGCTCTCCATTCCTGGAGAAAACACAACCTGGAGTTTGTGATTCTGCCTCGGTGTATTCCTGTTGTAAACACCATTATAAGTATACTCCAAAAGTTCCATTTTGCTACCTGGACCAGACAAGTGAATTGTGACATGCAGTCAGATATACAAGTCAGCCCTGTTGATTGAGCATTTTACCTCATTTAAAAATGAGAACAGAGTGGGGGCTAGAGAAGGAACTCTCTCCACATAAAAGAGCCTTTCCTTCTAGTAATCTTTCACATTGTACCAAATGCTTTTGCAGTCTTCTTAATCATGGTCCAGTTCTGGACACTAAGGGATATGAAATGAAACAACGAACCACCCTCACAGTGGCAACTATTGTGCAGGATAAGACTAAGTCTCCATGCAATATCTCCATGCAATATCCACGCATGACTCACTGAAAGTAAGACCCCTTAAAATGAATGACTTGCAATAAGAACACTTAGTCTTTTGTGAGCCCTATCAATGTGCTTAATTCAAAGATAGAAATTGGAAGTATTCTTTCATCTGAGGAAATCTGTGGACAGTGGTCAAATGTCCCAGATGACCAAGAATAACCAATAATGAAGGAGTTCAGGGGCTTCAACCACTTTGAAGTTAGCATTAAGATTCCCCAAGTGGGGCTCTAGGTGACACTAATGTCGGATAATAGAATTCTTGATTTTCTAATGGGTACAGAAGCTACATACTCTGTTCTGAATGCTCAAATGGAAAGGGAAAAAAAAAAGGACAAGACTGCATGGGAAGGACGGGACTGTAAGAGAAGCCTAGGGAATCTCTAAGTAGACGCTTACTTTAACTCATGGAGTGCCATTTAAGAGAAAATTATTTGAAATACAATTTTCCTTGTATGCCTTATTTTGATGCCTCTACTAGGAATGGCTGTATTGGGGAATCTAGGAGCACAAATTAACTTCTTCCCTGAGATATTGAAAGTTTGGTTCACCTGGAGAGCTCTTCTATTTTCTTAGAAGTCTTGCTCCTACAGGATATGAAGCTACCTGATAGTATTCCTGGAGAGATTTAGAAAAACATAAGTACAGATTTCGTAGGCAGAAGGGAAAACCAGGATGATCAACAACAGATGCTCCCACAAAGATAAAATTTGGACCTAACTCTCAACACCAAGCTTCAAATTATATCCACTGAGGAAACTGATCAGAAGGGGATTCTGGCCCTTCATAACAAAAGTCCTTGCAAATCAATTTAGTCAGCTATATCAACCATCTTACAATACCCTGGTCTTGATGGCTTAGAAATCCGGAATACAGAAATATCAATTTGTGTAGGACCTAAGAATCAATAACCTGATTATATCTATCTGGTAGTTCATGATAAATTCACCCTGCTCAGGACTTTGAAAATTATTGTTGTTTTACAGTCCTGGTTTTAACAAGCACTTTCTAATTCATCCCATTGGGCTTTGCTTCCCAGGAATTATTTTATTTTGAATGGAAGGACCTTGAGACCAAAATTAAACAATAATATTGATGGATTGTCCTTCCTCTAGGATCAAAACTGTACCAAGTATATTTTAAAAATCCTAGCAAATAATTTGAGACATTTGTTACTCACAGATAATACACTGACATTTTGATTTCCAGGAAGACCTTAGAAAAAATATTATATAGAGTCACAGGTGGCAGCTTAACCTTTTGAACCACAATGCCAGATCTGGCACCAGTATTCTAGGAAAGACATCAAGAGAGCTGATGAAGGGTATTTCTTTGGGCCATTCATTCTCATGTGACCTGACTTACAAGTATACTAAGGAAATATGAGTCTATAACAAACAGGTGATCATATTATCAAAATGTTTAATGGAAAATGAAGTCATATCAATTAAAGTACTCATTTTGGCCAGGATACTACTTATAATGGATACAGAAATATATACCAACACCAACTGTTGAGAAGACTATATAAAGGGTGACTCAAAAGTATGTTATGTGCTAAAACCAACCCTAATATTGGATCTAAATATTGGGTACTTCCCAATCATTAATGCTGACTGGAGTAAGAGAGAGGCATCATCACAAAGGTGACTACAAATCTCAAGTAATTATTGATTTTAGTAAACCCCTTTAAGGATATGTCATAGCTTTGCTTTTTTTCTTGTTTTCAATTTTACTTAAATTATAAAAGTTTCATGTATTTCACATATATAGATTTAGGGATAGAGTGATGCTTCCCACTCAAACCTCCCTCCTGACAACACTACAACCATTTGTCCTCCTCCCTCTCCCATTCCCACTCTGAATTTTTACAAAGATCTACTTTCAGTTTATTTGATGATCATAAAGTTAACGACACACTGAGTATAAGAGTTCAACAAATAATAGGAAGGAAAAAAAATCATTGTTTCTCAACAGAAGAGATAGGGCTGTAAACAATCACTGTGTCGTAGCTTGTATGCACAGGACTTAGCAGTATTCTGAAATGACAAAAGCACTCCTTGAGGAAACAATTCCCAGGTTTGGATTCCCATGTTCAATTCAGAGTAAGGGGAGCCTCATTATCAAGGACATGCAAGAAAATTTAAGGTGCTTTAAGAATCTGATAGAGATATCATATCAATAAGATTGGAAAATGGCCCACACCTTAAAGAATCTCTGTCCAACATTTTTTTTCAGAAAACAAATCAAAATTGGGATAATCACTGTATGTTGCTTTGCTTAGAGTCCAAAAAGGCTCCATAAGTTGACAATGATTTCTTATGAAATGCTATAATGGAGACATTTCCTATATAGTAAATACAACTTAAGCTTAGCTAACAGTTCAGGTAATTGGCTTAGGTCTCATTAAGTATGTAAAATATCCAGATGCAACTATTACTGATGTTCACAAGTTTGCCTCCAACACGTTCCCCTTACCCATGGATATGCCTCTTCACAATTCATCCCCAGAAGATCTGGTATTGGTGAAATACTTGAAAAATAAGCACCCTGAAGACCAACTCCAACCTCATTGTATTGAATCTTCTTCAATGTACCAATGACTATTTCTTCATTAAAACTGCAGGGAATCAAACCTTGGATCTATGATTCCCTAGTTAAGCTGGATTGCCATACCCCTTAGATGAGCTGAATTATCTTCCTTGTATTGCCTTTTTCCAGGCAACCCAGAAATAGAAACTTAACTTACAACAAATAGCAGGACATTCATACCCTCAGTTGGGAGGCTGGCACATCCTGGACACCAGCTTCCCTCAGTCAGAAAAACTGTGAGACAGTAAATGATGTTAAATATCTGTTCAAAAAGAATCTCCCAGATACATGACTTACTGTGTTCTAATATCAGTTTGAAACCAAATGACCTATTTGAAAGATGTTATTATTTTGTCTAACATAGTACTACCTATTTATTTTATTGTTTTTGCTTAAATATTTGCTTCTCTCTCTCTATCTCTTTTTTTTTTTTTTTTTGTACAGGCAGAGTTAGACAGTGAGAGAGAGAGAGAGACAGAGAGAAAGGTCTTCCTTCCATTGGTTCACCCCCTAAATGGCCAGCACAGCTGGCATACTGCAGCGATCCGAAGCCAGGAGCCAGGTGCTTCCTCTTGGTCTCCCATGTGGGTGAAGGGCCGAAGCACTTGGGCCATCCTCCACTGCCTTCCTGGTCCACAGCAGAGAGCTAGGCTGGAAGAGGAGCAACTGGTACTAGAACCCAGGGTGCCGACACCGCAGGTAGAGGATTAGCCTAGTGAACTGCAGTGCTGGCCTGAATATTTGTTCTCTTTTCTGGGACTATTGCTTATCTCACAGTGTATGTGTTCCACTGGTATAAGTTTAGATAAATGATGCTATACTAATTTATGTGTATTCTATTATTTTTTACTTCCTTTATTTGATGTATTTTTGAAATTCTGGCCAATCATGCTATTGCCAAAAGGTAGGAATCACTTTTAGTATAGGTAAAAGGCATCTTGACTCTGTATTGAACTATGTGTCTTTCTATACTGATTAAACTACCTACTTTCACATTTTGTATTTTTTAATGAATGCTGCTTTATGAACTACCTGAGAAATCAAGGCCTGTTATCCTTGTCAAGACACAAAAACTTGTTCTCAGTCAGTCTCTTGCATTTTATTATCTCTTTGTTTTCAGACATAATTAACTCATTTGTCAATTAAAGAATATAGCACCTACTATTTACCTGTCTACTCCATGGCCCTAGAAAATGCCAGGATGGGCCCACACTTTACTCTCCTCCCCCTCCTTCTTCTGCCAATGGTTATCATGCAATGAACTTGGAATATGAACATTCTATATTGACTTTCAAAAGCTATTGAAGCAATAGAGATAAAGAATTTTGTATGTTATCAAAATCTCCAGAGCCATAAAAATATATGCAAAATTGTCAACCCAAATCTCCAGCATGTTCCCCCACTAATAATTAAAGACTGACTAAATAGTGTAACCTTTAATCTTTCCTTAGAGGTTATCTTAATACCTACCCTTGAGATATTTCCATGCATTAATCTGACTTCTCCTTATGTACAAGCAAGCTCCTGAAATGTTATATACTTAAATGCCTTCTACAGAGCTTGGATCCAGCATAAAATTTCAATGCAAGATACCCTAACTATAATCTTACAAGTTATAACTTTTCCGTAAATGGAATCTAAAATATGTCTGCCTTCTGACCTGATGCAAATAAAAATCTTCAAACTTCCTAGGATGCTACATTTCTTCTGGATGATCTTAACACACATGAACAACAGAGAGCCAAGCAAGGGGAAAGATAGTTTCAAGCATAAGGAAATAAAAGTTGGTATGATAATATCCCAGAAAAAAAAGGCCTGTGGGCTAAAAGGCCTTTTATGATAATAAGATAATATCCCAGGGCCAGCACCATGACTGAACAGGCTAATCCTCCACCTAGCTGCACCGGCACACCAGGTTCTAGTTCCGGTCGGGGCACCAGATTCTGTCCCGGTTGCCCCTCTTCCAGGCCAGCTCTCTGCTGTGGCCCGGGAGTGCAGTGGAGAATGGCCCAAGTGCTTGGGCCCTGCACCCGCATGGGAGTCCAGGAGAAGCACCTGGCTCCTGCCTTCGGATCAGCGCGGTGCCCTGGCCGAAGCGCCCCGGCCGCGGCAGCCATTGGAGGGTGAACCAACGGCAAAGGAAGACCTTTCTCTCTGTCTCTCTCTCTCTCACTGTCCACTCTGCCTGTCAAAAATAAAAATAAATAAATAAATAAATAAAGATAATATCCCAGGAAAAAAGGCCTATGACCATAAAATTTTGACCTAATTTCTTCCTCATGTTACTCAGGTACAATTAATTCATCTTTCACCTTAGCCCTTTTGTGTCTTCAGGGTGTCATATGGATTAAAAATATGCACACCATAAGGATGTAAGTTTATCTGTGTGGTCTCAGATATCCAATTGCCCAAGAAAAATAGAGTGGACCAGTGCTGGGACATAGCACATTAAGCCTCCACCTACAGCGGTGGCATCCTCTACAGGTGCCATATCAAAACCCGGATACTTCACTGCTGATCCAGCTCTCTGCTAATGCACCTGAAAATGCAGTGAAAGATGATTCAAGTCTTGGGCCTTTGAACACACATGAAAGCCTCAGAAAAAGCTCCTGGCCCCTGGCTTTGAGCTGGCCCACTCCTGACTGTTGTGGACATTTGGGGAGTAAACCAGTGAATGGAAGATCTCTTTCTCTGTCTTTCCTCTTTTCTTTGTAGCTTGCCTTTCAAATGAATAAAAAATAAATAAATCTTTAAAAAAAATGAAGCTAGCAAAACAGAGGCTCAATTTACTTCAACCAAGTCAGAGTTTCCTAATGCCTATAATGTTTGGGCACAAAACAAGTGTACACTGTGACACATACATCCTAAGATAAGCATTTTTCAGGCAGGAAATCGGTTTACAAGGAAGAGGGCTCAAGGTTTAAGTTTCACAGGTATAGATTAAGTGTTAGAACTAGAACATCATGCGGAATATTTGTTTATCATGAGGCTACCCTTAGAAATCTAACCAACTTAATGGCATAATTGGCCAAATCTACAATCTCTAATATAGTTGAATTAAGAACCTCCATGCACTGTTTAGTGAATATATTAATGAATAAGAAAATAGCCCCTGGTTATCTTCTGGCATAACAAGCAACCATCTGTGCAGCTGCTGACACTCCCTGCTGCCTGCTGCATATGGATACACCAACTGGACAGGTATAACTGTAATTTTATAGAATATATAAATATTTATAATATTACACATACATATAAAATCAAGAAGATAACTGGTTACATAACATCAGTGATCTTTATACCCTGGAAGTTTATAAGTCTACAAGGGGTTTTCTCCCCCAGTATATCCTGCCTAATTTGGCTATGGCTATGGCTCTGATCTTCTTACTCCTCCTTCTTTGGTCCATAATTCTCAAGTCCCATGCCAATGGTGTTATTTGAACATGGCAGGGCAGTCCATTGGGCGATCTCAGTGTCAACTTGGCTCCAGATTCAAGGAATATTAATCCCTCATCAATCCAGTCTAACTGATCAAGAATATATACAGCTCAGTGACAAATTCCCTCCTTAAAGCCTCATCAATCTATATCCTTCATCAATGGGAATTAGCCAAGAGTGATCATTTTCTCTTTCCCCTCTGAAATGAGAGATTAACAATGAAAAGTGGAGACAGAAACTGTGGACAATAAACAATCAGAATTCTTTGCTTAAGAGTATGCTCCCATTAGTTGCTTAACATACTAATACCACACAGTAATTATTTACATATTTACATATGCAACATACTAGTTGTTCTTTATGAGTTTCTGCCGAGCTGAATTTCAGAAAGGACCTTGACAAAATCATTCAGAATCAGCCAAAACCAATAGTCATCGGAGCCTGACACAGATTAACATGAACTGACCTGAGAATCACCTTATGGTCAATGTAATACTGTGGACATTGTTTATGGTTTTCTCCAGGACCTAGGGTCATGTGAATAAATTGGAAAGAATAAAAGGAGTCTTAGAGCTCGTACTTCATTAACAAATCTATAAACCTAAGAATATTTCTGGGAGTTTTCCCTAGAGATAAGGAAATATTTCATTATTGATCTGGGCTAATAATTTGGTCAAGGCATGAAAGCAATTAAATAGGTGGTGTGGGTGCTGATGCACAGTAGGTTACATGGCTGCTTGAGACAGCTGTATCCCATATTGGAGCAGTTGGGACTGATTCCTGCTTCCAATTCCGATCCAGCTCCTTGCTAATGCACACTCTGAGAGACAGTAGATGATGGCTGAAGTCCTTGGGCCCCTGCCACTCATGAGAGAGTCCCCAATGGAGAGACTGTTGATGGCAGTAATGTTGGGTAGTAAGCCAGTGGATGAACGATCTCTCTCTAGTTCACTCTTGTTCTCTCTTTCTCTCTCTCTTTTTTTTTTGTGTGTGTATGTATATGTCACTATTAGTAAAATAAGTATGACAACTTGAGTTTATCAAGTTCCCATGCCTTTCTGCCAGATCTCTGGTTTCCTCTATACCTGTACCTCTAGAGCAACTAGTGTCATGGTAACTGATAGGTCCACCTGCTTGGCTAGCTGCCCATAACTCTATTATGTAACTGTCAATGAGCCACTGTTGTCTTTAAGTCCATATGAGCAAGGAGAGACATGGTTAGGTGACACAGTTGGTAGATATGCCAATGTGTGGATGTATGTAGATGTCTCTCTGTGTGTGGGTGTAAGTCCAACTACCACTTTGGACATAAAGGTGGATATTGCCTGTGTCCCAACTGCCATCACATGCTAGTGTCTATTTCTTGTGCATTTCTTACCACCATTGTGCATAAAGGAGATATAGCCATACGAACATCTCTGAGTTATTCTCTGACCTGTCAGAATCAAAATTTATTCATCTGGGAACTGAGTGCCAGACAAAGAGCCACTCTGACATTTAAACAAATAAACAAATAAATAAATAACTTTTTTGAGAAATCTCTTAAAAACAAGAAAAAGAAAAATGATTCATTGATCTGAAGAACTACATTTAGAAGCCTTGTATTTGGTTTTCAAAAGAAAACAAAACAAGTTTTTGGGATGCAAACATTGGTGGGTGAAAAGGTTATTTGATTTAAGTCATTAGGCAGTATTTAGGTCAAAGGCAAAGGAAATACATGTAGTCAGAGTTACGTCTCTAAATGGATATCTCTTTATGCCACTTATTAGTTGCTTAAATTTTCTACTTGTCTTTGGTAAGGAGTGTTCTGTAGCAAGCAACACTTTGATTGATTTAGTCTTTTAGAAAGCTTTTCATGTCAATCAAAAACAGAACATTGTTTCTGAGGGATTCAGAATTCCTTCCTTTCCAATATGCCAGTAGGTGAATAATTTTGTTTAATTTAAAATTTCTCCTTTGTAGCCATTATAATTCTAAATTGTTTTTAGTAAAAGTTCACTGATTTCTTTGGAAAAGCCTGTGTTTCTGAGTCTATAATTTTATGTATAAATAAAATTAGCTGGAATTGCAGAGGAAGGAGGTATAAGCTCCTTTGTTTCAGATGAACCCACGATTCCCTATCACACTGAAACCTTATTTACGTGAGGCCACGTACAGGATCCAGTTCACATTCAATTGAATCCAGTGTGACCTTGCAATCTAGCCTAGATCAAAGAATACTCAGAGAAAGTCAGAGTGTAGGGTTCACATTGTTGAGTGCACATTTAAGAATGACCTACTACTAGTATTGAGTTCCAAATGTGTAGTTATAAAACAGTAAGGGCAGGGACTCGGTGGAGTACCATGGGTGCATTTAACTCACTCTCAAGGGCCAATAATAGGTTGTTTGATTTGGATTCATATTATGACACAAGAACTGTTAAGAAGATAAACTTTGGCACAACAAAGATTCTGAGCATATTCGGGAAGACAGTGACACATGAATTCTGAAGTGCCAGATGGCAAGTGGTTGGGACTTCACGAAAGGGAAACTTTTTTTTTTAACTTGTATTTAATGAATATAAATTTCGAAAGTACAACTTATGGATTACAATGGCATCCCCCCCCCCATAACTTCCATCCCACCCGCAACCCTCCCCTTTCCCGCTTCCTCTCCCGTTCCATTCACATCAAGATTCATTTTCAATTCTCTTTATATACAGAAGATCAGTTTAGTATATATTAAGTAAAGATTTCAACAGTTTGCCCCCACATAGCAACACAAATTGAAGAATACTGTTGGAGTACTAGTTATAGCATTAATCACAATGTACAACACATTAAGGACAGAAATCCTACATGATATTTTTTTTTCCCTTTGCTATGCTTTTTTTTTAACTTTTATTTAATGAATATAAATTTCCAGTGTACAGCTTATGGATTACAATGGCTTTCCCCTCCCATAACTTCCCTCCCACCCGCAACCCTCCCCTCTCCCACTTCCTCTCCCCTTCCATTCACATCAAGATTCATTTTCAATTCTCTTTATATACAGAAGATCAATTTAGTATAAAGATTTCAACAGTTTGCACCCACATAGAAACACAAAGTGAAACATACTGTTTGAGTACTAGTTATAGCATTAAATCACAATGTACAGCACATTAAGGACAGAGATCCCACATGAGGAACAAGTGCACAGTGGCACCTGTTGTTGACCCAACAAATTGACACTCTAGTTTATGGCGCCAGTAATCACTCTAGGCTCTCGTCATGAGTTGCCAAGGCTATGGAAGCCTTCCAAGTTTACCGACTCTGATCATATTTAGACAAGGTCATAAAAGACAGAGTGAGGATAGTAACCAATGATCCTAAGAGTGGCATTTACCAGGTTTGAACAGTTATACAGCATTAAGTGGGGAAGAGGACCATCAGTACACACAGGTTGGGAGTAGAGCCATTGGTGGTAGAGTAGAGGTTATGATTACAAAGGAATGAGGCCCAAGTGCACTAGACAGGGTCTAGAACAAAGGACAGAGTCATTATTAGATGTGCTAAGAAAGGTGCTGTCTAAGCTACAATTAAGTTTTCTGATTGAGAGGCAAATAGAACCTGATAGAAGGGGCTTGATAATAATCTGTTGGGCTTTAGGCCATGTAAGTTAAGAGGCCCAGACCTACCTATCTCTTCACATGGGGTATATCCTAAGGGAGGTGTGAACCTCCTAGGGGAAGGCACTCTGTTGACTTTCATTACTTGGCTGGCCTGGGAGGAGAGCTGGCCAGGTAAAGGCAGGGGGCATCTCTAACAACAAATTTACAGTTCTGCCTGCAATGTTGCTGACCCTACTTGACCATACCCTCAGCTGCAGTGGTCACTTTGGAAGTTGGGCTGAGTGAAGGGCTTTTCAGCTTAGAGCCAATAAGCTCTGTGGCTCTGACCTGGGCATCCTTCGACTCCAGGGCAGGTCCATTTCCAGTGATCCAACTCTTGGCAGAGGTGCCAGGGCTCTTCACAAGCTGACTTCTGCTGAAGCCCAGGCTTACCACATTGAAGGCCACTGCAGTGGACTGGCCTGTTGGGTCTCCTTGAGGGCAGATCACTGTACAGATCAGCCATTAATAGGCCTGCCACTCATTGCTTCTGATGCCTAGCTTTCTTTTCCTCCTGGTTTGTGTTAAAGCAGACCAGAGGATGCAAGTCAAGGGAGTGCCCGTGTCCCATCTCTAATCTTCGGTGGCCTGAACTACAAGTCTATAGTCACAGGCATGTTCTGTAGTAGTTTTTCTAAGGTAGACAATGCCCATGAGGAAAATTATATTCTCACTTTAAAACTTTCTTTCCCTTTGGTCTGAAAGGGAAGTTTTTTCTACTTACTGTATACTTCGCTGATGGCGAAGTGAATCTAGCTATGAGATTATTATTTATGTTCTTATTTTGGCTATGCTATTACAGAAAAATGTTAGCCATCTCTTTTATAAGGTCTAAAGATTAAATTGTGCATCCTACAGATTCCTTCATAATAGAATTAGTTTCCTACCTTGAAGAGAATAGAGAAATGAAAGAATAAGTTGGGCTTAGAATAGAGAAATGAGGGAGCAAGTCCTACATCGCTTGCTGACAATAGCAATATCACATGAATACTTAGCAAACCGTTTCAACCATTAGATAACAACTTAAGAAAACATTTACCAGAAGGTCCAATGCCTTGTATAAATTTTAAGAATCATGTATTTGCAGGCCTATTAATGGCTGATCTGTACGGGGCCGGCGCTGTGGTGCAGCAGGTTAAAGCCCCAGTCTGAAGAATCATCTATTTGAAAACACCTCTTAAATATCTAACATGGTGTAGTTTGTTTAACCAGTAAACTTAAGCACAACCATCTAAAATGTTTTTAGTTTCTTTCTACCAACAAGTTTAAAACATATGATACACAGATTCAGGTCACACAAATTAAAATGTATCTTTGATTGATTTTAGCAGCTTAAATTTATGGACAATCTTATCTATAAGCCATTTAAAATAAAACTCTTAATAAAATTTCCTATGTGGACATACAATATGTACATACATATAACATATCATAATAGACCAATATAGCAATTTTAATAATAGCTTTTAAAATCTTTAACTCTTTTTGTAGATAGCCAATTGATTTGAATTGCTTTTTGTTTTTAGATTACTTTAACACATTGCTTTAACAGAGCATCAGAGTTTAATTCTATGTCAAAGAGAAATTGAGCTTCCTGTGATCTTTTGCTCTGAGGTTTCCTTCCTTTACCTTCTTTCATATTGGTGACCATGTTTCTGTGTGTAACACATCTTTAAGCATCTTTTGCAGGGCAGGACGAGTGGCAACAAATTCTTTCAGTTTCCGTTTGCTATGAAAAGTCTTAATTTCACCTTCATTCACAAATGAGAGCTTTGCAGGATATAATATTCTGGGCTGGCAGTTTTTCTCTCTTAGTACCTGGGCTATATCTCGCCATTCCCTTCTAGCTTGTAGGGTTTCTGATGAGAAGTCTGCTGTGAGTCTAATTGGAGATCCTCTGGGAGTAATCTGACGTTTCTCTCTTGCACCTTTTAGAATCTTTTCTTTATGTTTCACTGTGGTGAGTTTGATTACAATGTGTCGTGGTGAGGATCTCTTTTGGTCATGTTTATTAGGGGTTCTATAAGCTTCCTGTACTAAGATGCCTCTGTCCTTCTCCAAACCTGGGAAATTTTCTGCTAGTATCTCATTGAAAATGCCTTCTAATCCTTTCTCCCTCTCCATGCCTTCAGGAACTCCTAGAACCCGAATATTAGGTTTTTTAATAGTATCCTGTAGATTCCCGACAATATGTTTTTAGATTTCTAATTTCCTCTTCTTTTCTTTGTTTTGCCTGTTTCCTTTCCTGTTCTCTGTCTTCTAAGTCTGATATTCTCTCTTCTGCTTTGCCCATTCTGTTTTTAAGTCTCTCTAATGTGTTTGTCATTTGATCTATTGAATTCTTCATTTCATTGTGGTTTTTTGTCACTATCACAGTTTCATGTTCTACTAGTTGTTTCATTTCATTTTTATTCCTCCTTAATATTTCATTTTCACGAGAGAGATTTTCTATCTTGTCCACTAAGGATTTCTGTAGTTCAAGAATTTGTTTTTGAGAACTTCATAATGTTCTTATCAATTTTTTGAGATCCGCTTCTTGCATTTCTTCTATCTCATCATCTTCATAATCTTGAATTGGGGTGTCTTTTTCATTTGGGGACGTCATAGTGTCTTCGTTGTTCTTGTTACCTCGGTTTTTGCGTTTGTTGTATGGCATGTTGGAGATATTTGGTTTCTTCACTGTGGTGTTTTTTCTTGTTACGCTATGGCTCTATATTAAGTGGACTGTCTGTTTTGGTGGAGCCTTAGAGGCTTGAGATAAGTGTGGACTGAGAGCTGGGTTTGGTTCCTCAGGGTTGAGGGTGTGTCAAAGATGACACTCCCAGGTTAGGTGTGGTAAATCTCTCTCTCTTTTTTTGATTCAAAAGGGAAGTAATTCCACACAGCTGAACGTAATTGGAGGTAGTTAGCAGGCGAATGATATACCCACAGGAGCCAGAGATTGGAAGCTCTTTCCCAAGGACCACACAGGGAATCTCTGCTGCCCTCAGTGTGGGCTCCAATTCTCCTGCAGTCTCCCACTGGGTTGCCAAGTTAGATGCTAATCTCCTGTTATTTCACCCCTCCCCCCAGAGTCAGGTTTTTCTGCTAGGCTCAGGGCCGGTGCAGACCTGAGGTCGCCCTGCTTATGACGTATGTCCAAAATGGCGCCTGCTCTTTGTCTTGCTCGCCCTTGAGGGGTGAGTGGAGGGAGAGAAACTCGTGTCCGTATCGGTCACTTTTTTTCTTTTTTTTTTCCTCCCTCTCTTCTAGTTAGCCTGGTGAACTTTTCCCCACGGAGTTTCAAGCCTCGGTCCCTCTAGTCTCCTCTTTCTGCTTGCCCGCTGGTGTCTCGGGCTATGGAGGTTCGGCTCACCTCGCGTTCCAGCGCTGGTGCGTTGAGTCTGCCGCTGGTGTCCCGAACTTGGGCTCCCACACTCTCTACGCAGGTCCACTGTGAATCACTAGTTCCGGAAGAGTTTCCGCTGCTGTTTCTTCCCCTACTCTTCCTTGACCCTGCAGTATCTCCACTTTTATTAACCTGTGTGTCTTGCTGAACTATCAATGTGCTCCCTTCCTATTCTGCCATCTTGCCGCTCCTACATGATATTTTTTTAAGAATTGATTAACTTTCTATGCAATTTCCAATTTAACACCAAGTTTTTTTTTTCATTTTCAATTATCTTCATATGCAGAAGATCGATTCAGTATATACTAAGCAAAGATTTCATCAGTTTGCACCCAGACAGAAACACCAGGTGTAAAAATACTGTTTCAGTACTAGTTATAGCATTAGTTCACATTGGACAACATATTAAGGACAGATCCCACATGAGACGTAAGTACACAGTGACTCTTGTTACTCTTATAAGAAATTTATGGAAGCAGGACAAATAAAATATTTGATTATCTGAAATAGAATGTACCTAGGTTAGAAGATAGTTGGTAGTTTCTGACTGAGAAAAGCTCTAATGAGAAATTCATTGTTAAAAATAACAATGAATGAAGAATCAAAAATCTTGGATAAAATTTCTGGCTCTGAATTAAACTGCATTGTGAACTTAGGTCAATGATTCATAATCATAACTTGCCTTACATAAAAATTCAGAAAGCCAGCCGGCGCCGCGGCTCAGTAGGCTAATCCTCTGCCTTGCTGCGCCGGCACACCGGGTTCTAGCCCCGGTCGGGGAACCCCACCTGTCCCGGTTGCCCCTCTTCCAGGCCAGCTCTCTGCTATGGCCAGGGAGTGCAGTGGAGGATGGCCCAAGTGCTTGGGCCCTGCACCCCATGGTAGACCAGGAGAAGCACCTGGCTCCTGCCATCAGATCACGCGGTGCGCTGGCTGCAGCACACCTACCGCGGCGGCCATTGGAGGGTGAACCAATGGCAAAAGGAAGACCTTTCTCTCTGTCTCCCTCTACTGTCCACTCTGCCTGTCAAAATAAATAAATAAATAAATAAAAATAAAAAAAAATTTCAGAAAGCCAAAAATGAGCTATTGCATTCTATTTTATATGAATTTGAATATTTTAATATTTCAATTATTTCTGAAATGTTGCTTGATAACTAATATTGTGCTAAGCTTGTGTGAAAAAAACTTTTCCTTAGACTTTTATATCTTGTTTTATTATTCATTTTTATTTCCCCAAAGATTTATCTATAGTCCTATAACAGAAGTTTAATGATAATCCATTTGTAATGATAATAACAATAAAATATTCTATTTGACAAAACTTTATAACTTTAAAAGTATTTCAATGTCAAATAAATTTTTATCCCCATGTCTTTAAAATGAAATAGTTTCATGTCTTGTGATTGTCTTTTTTCACAATTAATTTTAATAAGCTCAGAGTCTCCAACAATCACTGTTTTCAATTTAGTGTTTTCATTATTAAAATATATTTTATAAGATGAGTTTTTTGTAGTTTTTAAAGTATATATAAATTCCTCAAAGATTCTACTTTTCCAGGAACATATTATCCTGAAAAATCGTGTTTCTTCTTCCCCCTCTCGGTTTGATTGGATGTTAGAAATTGGATGTTAGAAATTGGATGTTAGAATTTATTTTTATTATAGATTATAGATCACCTATTTAAGTTATAGATCACCTATTAACTTTCATTCTATAATTTTTCATAGGCTCTAAAATTTCTGTAGTTTTTTTTTTTACTTTTTTTTGAACTTTTATTTAATGAATATAAATTTCCAGTGTACAGCTTATGGATTACAATGGCTTCCCCCTCACATAACTTCCCTCCCACCCGCAACCCTCCCCTCTCCGACTCCCTCTCCCCTTCCATTCACATCAAGATTCATTTTCAATTCTCTTTATATACAGAAGATCAATTTAGTATAAAGATTTCAACAGTTTGCACCCACATAGAAACACAAAGTGAAACGTACTGTTTGAGTACTAGTTATAGCATTAAATCACAATGTACAGCACATTAAGGACAGAGATCCCACATGAGGAACAAGTGCACAGTGGCACCTGTTGTTGACCCAACAAATTGACACTCTAGTTTATGGCGCCAGTAATCACTCTAGGCTCTCGTCATGAGTTGCCAAGGCTATGGAAGCCTTCCAAGTTTGCCGACTCTGATCATATTTAGACAAGGTCATAAAAGACAGAGTGAGGATAATAACCAATGATTCTAAGAGTGGCATTTACCAGGTCTGAACAATTATACAGCATTAAGTGGGGAAGAGGACCATCAGTACACACAGGTTGGGAGTAGAGCCATTGGTGGTAGAGTAGAGGTTATGATTACAAAGGAATGAGGCCCAAGTGCTCTAAACAGGGTCTAGAACAAAGGGCAGAGTCATTATTAGAGGAGCTAAGAAAGGTGCTGTCTAAGCTACAATTAAGTTTTCTGATTGAGAGGCAAATAGAACCTGATAGAAGGGGCTTGATAATAATCTGTTGGGCTTTAGGCCTTGTAAGTTAAGAGGCCCAGACCTACCTATCTCTTCACATGGGGTATATCCTAAGGGAGGTGTGAACCTCCTAGGGGAAGGCACTCTGTTGACTTTCATTACTTGGCTGGCCTGGGAGGAGAGCTGGCCAGGTAAAGGCAGGTGGCATCTCTAACAACAAATTTACAGTTCTGCCTGCAATGTTGCTGACCCTACTTGACCATATCCTCAGCTGCAGTGGTCACTTTGGAAGTTGGGCTGAGTGAAGGGCTTTTCAGCTTAGAGCCAATAAGCTCTGTGGCTCTGACCTGGGCATCCTTCGACTCCAGGGCAGGTCCATTTCCAGTGATCCAACTCTTGGCAGAGGTGCCAGGGCTCTTCACAAGCTGACTTCTGCTGAAGCCCAGGCTTACCACATTGAAGGCCACTGCAGTGGACTGGCCTGTTGGGTCTCCTTGAGGGCAGATCACTGTACAGATCAGCCATTAATAGGCCTGCCACTCATTGCTTCTGATGCCTAGCTTTCTTTTCCTCCTGGTTTGTGTTAAAGCAGACCAGAGGATGCAAGTCAAGGGAGTGCCCGTGTCCCATCTCTAATCTTCGGTGGCCTGAACTACAAATCTGTAGTCACAGGCATGTTCTGTAGTAGTTTTTCTAAGGTAGACAATGCCCATGAGGAAAATTATATTCTCACTTTAAAACTTTCTTTCCCTTTGGTCTGAAAGGGAGGTTTTTTCTACTTACTGTATACTTCGCTGATGGCGAAGTGAATCTAGCTATGAGATTATTATTTACGTTCTTATTTTGGCTATGCTATTACAGAAAAATGTTAGCCATCTCTTTTATAAGGTCTAAAGATTAAATTGTGCATCCTACAGATTCCTTCATAATAGAATTAGTTTCCTACCTTGAAGAGAATAGAGAAATGAAAGAATAAGTTGGGCTTAGAATAGAGAAATGAGGGAGCAAGTCCTACATCGCTTGCTGACAATAGCAATATCACATGAATACTTAGCAAACCGTTTCAACCATTAGATAACAACTTAAGAAAACATTTGCCAGAAGGTCCAATGCCTTCTATAAATTTAAGAATTATGTATTTGGAAACACCTCTTAAATATCTAACATGGTGTAGTTTGTTTAACCAGTAAACTTAAGCACAACCATATAAAATGTTTTTAGTTTCTTTCTACCAACAAGTTTAAAACATATGATACACAGATTCAGGTCGCGCGAATTAAAATGTATCTTTGATTGATTTTAGCAGCTTAAATTTATGGATAATCTTATCTATAAGCCATTATAATATAACTCTTAATAAAATTTCCCCAGGTGGACATACAATATGTACATACATATAACATAGCATAGTAGACCAATATAGCAATTTTAATAATAGGTTTTAAAATCTTTAACTCTTTTTGTAGATAGCCAACTGATTTGAATTGCTTTTTGTTTTTAGTAACCTCAGTTAACCATACTTTCTCTCAATTGGTACTGTTAATACATTAATGGCTTCGTCTGTTTACAGAGCCATCCCAAAATACTGAATACAATAGAAGTGGCTGGAAAAAGTCCATAGGAACCTATAGGAGGACAGCTAAACACAGAACCAACAACGCTTTTGTTTTATGAGCAGCAAATCATATATAACTGTGGATGACAAAAGACTTTAAGTCGCCATGTTTAAAATCATAAACTCATCAACTAACAAGAGGCACTTGCTTACTTCACAGTATTTTTGAAAGCACCTGTAGGATTTTACAAGTATTTAACCCTTTAGGCCTCTGGGGCTTTCTCATTAAGATAACTATCATGTCTAGTAACACAAAATCATTAGACTTTTTAATTCTCAAACATTTGTATTAATAGCATTTTTCATTATAGAAACTTAAAGTTTGGTACCACGTCACATCTTGACAGTACTTCTAATATAATCCAAATAGCCTGATTAGTTGGTGTCTCTATAAGATGAGAGACATAGGTCCTTCGATTTTTTCAGTTGGGCCCAAACTGGAAAAACCAAAGTCCAGGATTTACTGGAAATTTTAGAGACCAGCTTGTTTGAAACTTTGATTTTTTGAATGCCTGTCAAGAACACCAAGAAGGCTCAAAATCCAAAATATCTGGTTGAAATAAGATTCCTTAAAATCATGACATAACATAGTCCAAATTTGATCATTGTTACAAGGTGATTGTTCAAATCTTTGAAAAAAGCACATATTTAAATAATCCATAGCTCTTAATAAAAATTCAGCAGTTTTTGAACAATTAGAATTTAACAGACATCAAGAGAACATAATAGATTACTTTATCACATTGCTTTAACAGAGCATCAGAGTTTAATTCTATGTCAAAGAGAAATTGAGCTTCCTGTGATCTTTTGCTCTGAGGTTTCCTTCCTTTACCTTCTTTCATATTGATGACCATGTTTCTGTGTGTAACACATCTTTAAGCATCTTTTGCAGGGCAGGACGAGTGGCAACAAATTCTTTCAGTTTCTGTTTGCTATGAAAAGTCTTAATTTCACCTTCATTCACAAATGAGAGCTTTGCAGGATATAATATTCTGGGCTGGCAGTTTTTCTCTCTTAGTACCTGGGCTATGTCTCGCCATTCCCTTCTAGCTTGTAGGGTTTCTGATGAGAAGTCTGCTGTGAGTCTAATTGGAGATCCTCTGGGAGTAATCTGACGTTTCTCTCTTGCACCTTTTAGAATCTTTTCTTTATATTTCACTGTGGTGAGTTTGATTACAATGTGTCATGGTGAGGATCTCTTTTGGTCACGTTTATTAGGGGTTCTATAAGCTTCCTGTACTAAGATGCCTCTGTCCTTCTCCAAACCTGGGAAATTTTCTGCTAGTATCTCACTGAAATTGCCTTCTAATCCTTTCTCCCTCTCCATGCCTTCAGGAACTCCTAGAACCCGAATATTAGGTTTTTTAATAGTATCCTGTAGATTCCCGACAATATGTTTTTAGATTTCTAATTTCCTCTTCTTTTCTTTGTTTTGCCTGTTTCCTTTCCTGTTCTCTGTCTTCTAAATCTGATATTCTCTCTTCTGCTTCACCCATTCTGTTTTTAAGGCTGTCTAATGTGTTTGTCATTTGATCTATTGATATGTTCCAAGAAGTGGGACACCTGGGTCAGATGGCAAATGTCTATTCAGTTTCTTTGAGAAATCTCTATATGATGTACAGTAATATTTGTATTAATTTGCATTCCCACAGACAATGTACTAGGGTATACTTTTCTGCACAACCTCAGCAGCATTTGTTATTTTTTGACTTTTAGATAATAGTCATTTTAACTGAAGTGAGATGATATCTCTTTGTTTTTATTTGTATTTCCCCAAACGCTAGTGATCCTGACTATTATTCATATTTTTTGTGGTCATTTGTGTCTACTCTTTTGAAAAATATCTATTCATATTCTCTGCCCATTATTAAACTGAGTCATTTGTTTTGCTTTGTTGAGTTTCATACACTTTCTGGATACTAATCCTTTATCAAATGTATAGGTCACAAATATTTTTTTCCCATTCTGTCAGTTCTCTCTTCAGCTTCTTAATTGCTTACTTTGCTGTGCAGAAATTTCTTAACTTGATATAACCCAATCATTTTTGCTTTTATTGTCTATGCTTTTCAGGACTTACTTGAAAAAACTTTGCCCAGTCTAATGTCTTGAGGTGTTTCCTGTAAGTTTTGCTCTAATAGTTTGATAGTTTTAAGCATTAATTTTACCTCTTCAATCAATCTTGATTTTATTTTGGTCTAAGATGTAAGTTTGTGCTCTGATTAAAACTTCTGCAGGTGTCAATCCAATTTTCTCAAGATTATTGAGATTATTATTTCCACATGGTGTTTTCAAAGATTAATTTGTTGCAGATGCTTAGATTTGTTTCTATGTTTCTATTCTGTTCCCATTGGTCGATATTTATATCCTAAATAAAACATATTTTGGAAATACTTACCTATAGATATTTTTCTTGTATCTAGACTATTTTTTCTTTTATAATGTCATTTATTTCATTATACTTTTCTCATACTGTATATGTTTAGATTTGTAAAAATAAATAAATAAATAAATAATAATGACTACAGCAGAGGGTTCATGTCTCATTTGATTTTCAACACAAGTAAATGAGAAATTATCCATTTTTAGATATCTTTACATTTTCTTTTTTATTAATTTTATCTTCTAACTAAATTTTACATCAGTGTTGATGGAAAAAGTTTACTAGAAAACACAACAAAAATATTCATATAGAAATGTTTGTTCTGTTCTATATATAACACTGTGTTCAGTATATAATTGTATGCTATTATCTCTCACTATACTTATTTGTGGTTTCAATCACTTTTACTAAAATTTTTCCTTCAATAGTCTTCTAAGATACTCCTGATTTTAACTAATATCCTTTTGATCTTCATTTTTTAAAGATTTATTCATTTGAAAGGAAGAGTTACAGAGAGGCAGAGGCAGAGAGAAAGAGATCTTCTATCCACTGGTTCACTCTACAAATGGCTGCAAAGGCCAAGCTGAGCTTATCTGGAGCCAGGAGCCAAGAGCTTCTTTGGGGTCTCCCACCTGGATTCAGGACTCTAGGTATTTTGGCCAAAGACTACTGCTTTCCCAGGCCATAGCAGAGAGCTGTATCAGAAGTGGAATAGCCAGGTTTCCAATCTGGCACCCACAGAGGATACCAGCACTGCAGACAGTGGCTTTACCCACAATGTCACAGAGCCGGCCCCCTTTATCTTCATTTTAAATCATGACTAAATAATTAAGTTGATTTTAATTTTATTTTATCAGGAATAAATGTTATAGACATTTATAGACATACAGTCTTCTTGCTAACATTTCTGCTACTTCTGGGATGATTCTATGATTAACTCTGAAAGTGATAAAATGTTCTCTATCATTCTCCCACCATCAGCTTCAAAATCTGTGTTTCTGAAATAATTTGCATGTTTATTGAATATCTGCAGGAGATAAATTGTGCAAGATTATTTAAGAGAATTTTCTCAGTCTACTTCATTTTAAATCCACACATTGAGTGTGAGAATATAACTCACAAACTTGAATAGTCTAGTTGGAATATGTTATTACATGACATAAACATTTGCATGCATAATGATTTTTCTTTATTCAAATTTTTTGGGATAATCTGCAATGCTTCATAAGCTCACCAATCAGGATTTGAATTTAATAATTGTACAACATTTAAATATTATATTTCATTGATTTGGAAGTTGTAAGGTTTCTTAGAATTAAAGGTTCCTTTTCCTACCTTTCTTATTATTTATTTAGTACTTAATTTTAGTAACTCATCTAAATTATTTAAAAAGCATATTTAAAATTAAGACCAGTCTTACGGACTTCTGGTTTCCCATGTGTGTGCTGAAAGCTAGGAAGCTAGGACTCCATCCTCACAACAAGGAAAAGTCCCACAAACTGAAAAGTCACCTCTTCTTAGATCGATAAGAAAAGAACATTACAGGTTGCACTACTGCTTTCTACATCGGAAAGACACACATTGATACAGAGAATCTCAGTTTAGGTAGTGGTTATCCACTAGCAGAAAACACTATAGGAATAAGTGACTGAGTATGAAAACCCTAAGTACTATGGGTGAATCTCTGTTACTCAGTATAGGAAAGTCTGAGAATAAAAAACATTCCATGTAGAAAAAAAAGCACTGGGAGTCCACACACAATTGTGAGCTTGACCTCCACAAATTTACCATAAAAATCCTTTTCAGCTTCCCATAGGAGTAGAAAACAAATTCACCATAAGAATCCCTTTGGGTTTCCAACAGCGGTAGAAAAGGAATCATTTTGAAAAACATCTGAGCACTCCACTCTTCGTAACAAGCTCAGCCCTCAGCACAAATGTTTAAGCTAAAGCCTAACATGCTGGGGTTTGCCTGGGCAGAGCTGACCAAGGAAAATTGAAATGCCTAAATCCAGGTAGTTCTTGCTTTTCATTAAGGGAAAATAAAATACTTTATGCTAGCCAATTCTAACAAACCTGCCCAACCTAAAGGATCCATGAGTGGAGGGCTGGACCAAGAAACACATGTGAAACTCATACCAAATTTTAAAATTGTAGCAAAAATCAAGTTTTGAACCTATGTTCAGGGACTATTGGATATTCACATGCAAAAAATGAACCTAAAAAGAGACTTCACAACCTTACAAAAACTAACTCATACAATCTTAACCTATATATGCAAAAAATAATGTAAGATTCTAAAAAGATAATGTAACAGAAAAAACTAGATGTCTTCCACTGGCCAATAAATTTTTAGGCAAGAAGGACAGACACAATTCATGAAAGAAATAAAATATTATGCTAGATTTCATTAAAACTAAATTTTGTGTTCTGTGGAAAACACTGTCAAAAGAAAGAAAACAAGACCCAAAGAATGGTAGAAGACATTTTTAAAACTGATAAGCGACTGCTATATGAACATATAGAATGAACATTTATAAGGCAACAATTTTAAAAAAAATGAAGCATGGGGCCATCCTTGTGGTGTGGTAGGTTAAACTGCTGACTGCAACAATGGAATCCCAATGTCAGAGCACTAGTTTGAGTCCCAGATGCTCCACTTCATATCTAACTCCCTGCTGATGCATCTGGAAAGGCAGCAAAAGATGGCCAAAATGCTTGAGCTCCATCACCCAAGTAGGAGACCCAATTCTGGGCTCCTAATTTTGGCCCATACCATCACCAATAACTGTTGCCAGTGGTAAATGAATAAGCAGATAGGTAATCTCCCTCTCTCTTTCTCTCTCTCTCTCTCTCTCTCTCTCTCTCTCTTTCTCTCTCTTTCTATGTGTATGTGTGAGTGTGTTTGTATGCGTGTGTACCTCCTCCTGCTCTCTTTCTGTCATTCTGCCTTTCAACTTAAAGACAAAAAGGGAAATGAAACAACCTGATTAAAAAGTAAGCACGACATTTTACTGGCTACAAAACTGAAAAAGATGCAACTATGAAGATGGCAATTAATTTATGAAAAGGTGCTAAATATCATGTCAGCAGAGAAATGAAAATTTAAACAATAAAACATAGAAAACCTAAGAAGAACAATATATTGAATCAGTAATAAAAGTTCTCCCAACAAAAAAAAGCCGAGGACAAGATGTATTCACTACTGAATTCTACCAGACATTTTAAGAACTATTTTCAATTCCTCACAAGCTATTCAAAACAATTGAAAAAGAGGGAATCCTTTGACACTTCTTATTTCTAAACCAGAAAAAGATACAACAGATAAAGAGAACTATAATTTCTCTAATGAACATAGACATAAAAAATCCTCAACAAAATGCTGCCAATTGAATCCAACAATACAGCAGAAAGATCATTCACCTGGACCAAGTGAGAAATATCCCTGGAATGCAAGGATGGTTAGACATTCACAAATCAATAAATGTGATAGATCACATTAGCAAACTGAAGAAAAACAAGTATGATTGTCTCAGTAGCTGCAAAGAAAGCATTTGATAAAATACAACACTCTTTCCTGAGGGAAATCTTAAACAAATTGGGTATAGAAAGAACATTGCTCATCATAATCAAGGCAATTTATTAGAAACCCACAACCATATCTTATTGAATGGGGAAAGCTAGAAGCATTCCCATTAAGATCTGGAACCAGATAAGGAGGCCCACGCTCACCATTGCTATTCAATATAGTCCTGAAAGATTTAGCCAGAGCCATTAGGCAAGAAAAAGAAATCAAAGGGGTTCAAACTGGGAAAGAGGAAGTCAAACAATCCACATTTTCAGATAACATGATTCTATATACAGGGGATCCAAAAAATTCCACTAAGCAGCACCAGAAGAACAGGCAATTAAAGCCAAAATCCAAAAATGGGATTACATCAAACTGAGAAGCTTCTGCACTGCAAAAGAAACACTCAATAACGTAAAGATGCAACTGGCATAATGGGAGAAAATATTTTCAAACAATGCAACTGCTAAGGTATTAATAACCAAAATCTATGAAGAGCTCAAGAAACTCAAGCACAAGAAAAAATAATCCAATTAAGAAATGTGCAAGGGGCCATCACTGTGACATAGCAGATAAAGGCATTGCCTGCAGTGCCATATGAGTGTTGGTTCATATATGGTTGCTCCACTTCCAATCAAGCTCTCTGCTATGGCCTGAGAAAGTGGTGGAGGAAGGCCCAAGTCCTTGAGCCCCCACACCCACGTTGGAAACCGAGAAATTCCCGATTCCTGGCTTCAGATCAGTATAGCCCTTCCTGTTGGGGCCTTTTGGGGACTGAACCAATGGATGGAAGACCTCTCTCTCACTCTTTTTCTCTGAGTCAGCGTCTCTGTAACTCTAACTTTCAAACAAATAAAGAGATCCTTACAAAAAAAAAAAAAAAAGAAGAAGAAGAAAAGAAATGAGCAAAGGAATTGAATATGCATGTTTTCAAAAGTGCAAAGTCAAATGGTCAATACACCCTTGAAAAAATGTTCAAGATCACTAGGCATCAGGGAATGAAAATCAAAACCACTATGAGGTTTTACTTTACCCGTTTGAAAGTCTCTCATATAGAAATCAACAAATGTTGGTAAGGATATGGGGGAAAAAGTACCTTGATACACTGTTGATGGGAATCTAAACTGGTAGAGGCACTGTGAATGACAGTATGGGAAAACCTTAGAAATCTGAATATAGACCTACCATATGACCCAGCCATTGCGCTCCTGGGAATTTACCCTAAGGAAATGATATCATCAGATGAAGGCATTATAATAAACATATCACTATGTTTATTGCAGCTTAACTCACAATCAACTAAGATGTCCATCAACAGAAGACTGGATAAAGAAATTATGGTATATGCATACCATGGAATACTACACAGCACTAAAAAAAGAAATCCTGTTATATGCAACAAAATAGATGCATGTGGAAAATATTATACTTAGTAAAATTAGCCAGTCCAAAAAGAGAAAATATTATATATTTTTTTCTGATTTGTGATAACCAAGAGAGTACTTAAAAGATAATCTATAGGATATTTTGCAATGTGATGGTTTTGAACAGCCCTTGTCTTGTAGGTTGAAGAACAGTTTTTTTTTTTTCTGTTATATATTTGTTGAGCTCTTTACTTAATATAGGGTTAGTTTATGTGTATAGAATTAATTAATAATAAATGTTTATAAAAAATAAGAATGCAAATATGAGAGTGATGAGGAAGAACAGTTAGAATGCAGGTAGGAGGGAGAGTTGGATGGGAAGAATCACTATGTTCCTAAATTTGTATATATGAAATCCATTAAGTTTATATACCTTTAGTAAAAGATTTCTAGGTTAAAAAAAGAACTCACTCCTATACAGATGTACAAAATCCAGAACCCTGACAATTGCAAATACTGGCAATGGCATGGAACAATAGGAAAACCTTTTCATTGCTGTGAGCAGAGTGGGATGTGATATCAAGTAAACAATTACCTTGAGAGACAGGATGGGATTTTCTTTTCAAAATTATACAAAATCTTATAACCTGATATGAAAATTGTGCTCTATGATATTTACTCAAAAGAGTTTAAAACTTACATACTCTTGAAAAACATTTATATGGATATTTATACGATTTTATTTCTAATTGCTCAAACATGGAAGTAAGCAAATTGTCCTTCAACAAGTGAATAGATACATAAACTATAGTCAATACAAATAATAGAGTTTTACTCATTGCTGAAACAAAGTGAGTCATGTAGACATGGTAAGACATAGAGGAAACTTAGATCATATTAATAAGTGAATGAAACCAATTTGAAAAGTTGTATACTTTATGATTCCAACTAGTTACCATTCTGTAAAAGGTCAAATATGGGAAGAGTAAAAATATTTGTGACTGTCAGTACATAGGAGGAAGTGGGGAGGGGAGGAACCAAATAGGCAGAACGTAGAGGGTTTTCAGGGAAGCAAAACTCTTCTATATAATACTATAAAGGAATATGCATGCCATTATATATTTCTTAAAGCCAATAGAATGTACAATATCAAGAATGAACTCTTAATGCAAACAGTGTAATTTGTGTGATTATGATGCACCCAGGTATGCTCATTAGTTGTTAAAATGTCATGCTCTGGTGAAGCCTATAACTTCTAGAGGAGAACAAGCAGTAAATGTGAAATCTCCATAAATTTTGTTCAATTATGCTATAATCCTAAAACTGATCTTAAAAAGCAAAGTACAAACTCCATTAATTAAAAAAGTACTAAAAAAGCAGTCCTTTGAGGAAGTGACCATTTGTTTGAGTAGTTTTCTTAAGGATATTTTAGAATAATGATTTGAGGCTTTTTTTTTTTTTTAACCTATCATCATATTAAGATAATTACTTTCTGGAATACTCATAGGTAGAATAAACCCAATAAATGTTTAAAAATATCTCTGATAATATCTACTGCTGGGAGAGTGCTATATCTCATCTGCTTGGTGACAAATTTAAAAAAATGAGAAATGAAAGTATATTATTCTGGGTGTGTGCAGAGTTGAAAAAATTAACTTTTGAGTAGATTTTCTTTGCTATGAAGGGAATCGTTTGAAAGTTCCTCTTAATTAGGCAAAAGTGAAATGAGAGAATGCCCGATTAAGCTATTCAAAGACTGAAACTAAGTCTTTTATAATTTCATCAAGACTGTCATTCCTTATGATCTCTCGGAATACAGAGAAAATGGATCAATTTAAATAAAGAAGCAATGGCCTTGAGAGAGAGAGAGAGAGAGCGGGCTAATTAACACAACCTTTGCTTTCTGGGATTTGAAGTTAAAGCAATCTGTCAGAAGGGATCTAATTGTTAGAAGTTCTTCTGAAAGGCGAGCATGCAAAGACTCTAAAGTATAAATAATTAGGAAAAAAGACATAGGTTAAACTGATAACCTAGATTTGGCATGCATACCTATCAGCTTATCATAAAGGATCTGATTGTATCACATATGATAGCTTAGTCAGTTCAGATGGTTGGCCTGCTTTTGGTGAAGACAAAAATCGAGGGGAATGTTTAAAAGTTCCTCATAACAAGACAACCGACTTGCATGAGGTGATCCTATATTAACAAAAAATCATGGAATCTAAATGCTTACTGCCACACATTTATGAAATATATGTACTTTGTCAATGATGTTGTTAGAGGAGTCTGCTTGTCTTTTAAACATTTGAGGTTAGGGAGTTAAAGACTGTGCATCAACATAAACTGTAATTAACTTAGTCAAGGTGTAAAGTTGGAAAATGATGTGCATGTAACAAATCTTCATCTACAGTTGACACTCATATACTCATGGCTCACATTTCATTGCACTAATTAAATGACTAACTAATTGTGTAGGAAGCTCAATCTCACATTGAATTAGGGAAAGAAGAAAGGTTGATGAAAAATACCACTGAAATAATAACAGATTAACTCACTGCACCACAATGCCAGCCCCTCCCACCTGCTTTTTCTAATTGACTTAACCCAAAGTAAAATTAAATTTTCCTCTATTGTTATGGGATGAAGTGGTTTAACAACTTAGAGCAAGTTGGTTCCTACTTTCCCAAGGAGACTAGAACACAAACACTGTTGGTTCCATACACTATTGGATGTAAGCAATCAAATTATTTGAGACATGACCACAGCTTCCCAGTGTCTGATCCAAATATTCTGATGACCTAGGATGCTGGTGTCTTAACAAACATCTTATCCACTAGGCAAAGTATCCACAACTTCAATTTCCCTTTTGATAGTAAATTTGATTTACTATATACTTAATCCTGTACAACATAAAATAGAATTATAGTAAGACATCAATGGTTTTTAAAAATATTATAGATATTATAGGATCTTTATATTCTCAGGTTAAAAGACACTTAATTTTCATTATTATACAAATTTCAATCTGTGCTAGGACCAAGAGGGCTTTAAAACTCTCCTCAGGGTGACTAAACTTGGGGCAAATTTCTTCCTGATTTGGGTCCCTGACCTTCCTTCTGATAGAGCATTTACCTTAGAAATCTTATAAATGCTTTCTCTGCACCTTTGAAATGTAAATCTGTTTAAGAGTCTTTTGTCAGTTTTACAACCAAGGCTGTCTCTCTCAAGGACCTGGGAGCTATCTTTTTGAAATGTGATCATCAAGCAAGAGGTGTTCCTGTTTGCTAGTTAGGGTGGGAAGTAGAGGCCAGCTTGCTCCAAGTTGTAAAATTACTTCCTGTCATAGCCACAGGAGAAAGCTTACTTTTCCTTCAGGTAAAATCAATTAACAAAAACAAATTACCTCTAAATTACCTCCTTCTAGTTCCATAGTTAAAAAATTCTCCTGTTCTCTGTGTTCCGTTGCCTCTCTTTTGCAATAGACTCCAATGAAGACTTCATTGTCTATTTAACTTTATCTAGTGCAAGGCTTCCTTTGACATCTATGACCTAATTCTCTAGCTCTTTATTACCTTCTCCCAACATAAATCTTCCGCACTTTTTAAATTGTGAAGAAAGATACATATTCAATAAACATGTCACTTTTCTTCCAAACAATGCATGCATATTAGATTTAGAAATAACATTAAAAACTCAGTGTTCGGCTGGCGCTGTGCACAGTGGGTGAAGACACCACCTGCAGTGCCAGCATCCCATATGGGAGCCATGTCAAGTCCCGGCTGCTCTGCTTCTGATCCAGCTCTCTGCTTTGGCCTGGGAAAACAGTGGAGGATGGCCAAAGTCCTTGGGACCCTGCTCCTGGGTGGGAGACCTAGAAGAAACCCCTTCCTCCTTGCTTATGGATCGGCACAGCTCCAATCCTTGTGGCCACCTAGGGAGTGAACCAGTGGTTGGAAGACCTCTCTCTCTCTCTCTCTCTCTCTACCTCTCCTCTCTGTAGCTCTGCCTTTCAAATATATAAATAGATCTTAAAAAAAAAACACCTCAGTTGTACTCCAGGTAGTTTTTAACTGTTAAATAAAAATTGTATATTTTATGGAATACCATGTAATGGTTGATATTCACATACATTATTAATGTTTATATAAAGGCATACATATTCAAATATTTATCATTTCTTTATGGGGATAATATTTAAAACTCCCTCTATGTTTTTTAAAAAGATAAACAATGCATTATCTATAGTCACATCATGGTGACTATAATTTCCTCCTGCATAACCATAATTTAGTACACAGATATTTCCTAAGGAACTTCACTATTTCTCAGTTATACATTTTTATGGTTTTATTCTAAGAGCAAATCATTTATTTATTTTCAGTTACTTTAACAGATACTATATAGTTTGTAGATACAATTATAAGAACATAAAGATATCCCCTTCCGTTCTCCCTCCCTCTCATCCTGTTCCTCCCAATTTCATCCTTCTTCCTTTTTCCCTCCTTCCTTTCTTCCTTCCTTCCTTCCTTCCTTCCTTCCTTCCTTCCTTCTCCTCTCCTCTTTCTTTCTTCCTTCCTTCCCTTAGTTTTTGAGATAACATTCTTGTTTTAGTTTACATTACAATCATAAACAAAGTTTCACCAAACAAGAAGTTTAACAAGTAAAAGCAAAATTACCCTATATTAGTGGTAATATAAGTAAGGGCTATAAACAGTAATAGAATGTTAAGATGACCATTTCATCAAATAGAAACCAAATTATTACAACTCTATTTCCTAGAAATATGCTAAAATTTATTTTAAAATTAGTTTCTAAATTCAGTGTATGTTTACCACAATGCATTTTAATGTATTGACTAAAAGAAAACTACTATTATTTTAATGTGGTGATATAGTATGAAGATGTTCTCTTTGAACACCTATCTTACATTTTTTTTTGATGTTCCAAAAGCCTTTCGTCATCTCTCATCATAATCTAAAAGTGTGAATTAACTTAAGTAATTTAGAAGTTTGAGTTTTTCATTTGATAAAATTCAATTAATTCTGCACAGCTAATTACCATAGACTTAAAAGTATTCATTTACTTCCTTTATGGAAAGCTTTTATCAGACCCTATAATTCTTGTGAATTATTCTCACTGACTTCCTATCTCTTAGGTTTAGAATAATCATCAGGCCAGTTTGGATGCTTAATAAATATATAATCAAACACATAAATGAATAAATATCTATGTAGTTATTACTTAACCAGCGGGTTACCAAGGCTTTTCAGATATTAGATGTCTGAAAATAAAGATTATATCTAATAACGTGTTTTTTACATCTAAATAACTAAATGCCAGCTATCACTCCAAGTTATATTGATTTTCCCTTATAATTGAACATGGAGAGTTCACTGAAAGCTCAAAATTTCCTATCCAATGGTGATTCTCAGAATATGACTTACTCGATCACAAAGTGATTTATGTAACAAATAATACAGACAATATGACAATTCCTTTATAAAATATAGTTATCAGGGCAGGCTCTACAGCGTAGAAAATTAAGCCTATGTCTGCAGTGCCAGCATCCCATATGGGCTCCTTGCTCCACTTCCAATCCAGTTCCCTGCTAATGCACCTGGGAAAGCAAAAAAGACGGCTCAAGTACTTGGGTACCTGCACGCATGTGGGACACCAAGAAGAAGTTCCTGGCTCCTGACCTTGACCTGGCCTTGCTCCAGCTGTTGCAGCCATTCAGGGAATGAAACAACGGAAAGAAAATGTCTCTTTCTCCCCTTCTATGTACCTCTGTCTTTCAAATAACTAACTAACTAAATAAATAAATAATCTTTAAAAATACCTATTTTATTATTAATTAGTTAAAGTCATTATAGATAAAAAATCTGTGATTTATATTGAAAAATATTCTCATTGATTGCCATTGCTTCAAATCTTTAAATTATGTGAAGTGATGAGATAGTTTAGTTGCACAATTAGCTTAGCAACATGATAGCTATGGGTATAGAGATAAGAAACATTTCCAATAATGATAATTACAGAATACTAAATATAGCAGATTTTAGATAACTTGATGGTAGATAACTCAAATTCCAGCATCTAACCATTTCACATTCCAATTCAGTTTGGCTCTGTAGATCCAGTCTTGCTGTTATTTCAGGCTCTACAAAACAAACTTTTAGCAAGTACATGAGTAATAGTTTCATATGACATTTTATAATGACTTTAATTTTTATTTGGTGTGGCATACTAATGGATGTAAAACATCAATAAATATAAATTTTCCAAAATTATTTTTACACTTTTATTATAATTAGTTCTATTTAATATTTTAAGTCAAATAAAATTTTATAAGTTAATTTTTATAAGATTTATTCATATATTTTAAAAAGCATTAGAGACAGAGATTGATAGATGGTTGATAATACCTCAATAAATGATAGGTAGATGGAAAGAAAAGAAAGTAAGGCAGGAAGACAAGGTCTTCCATCTGCTGGTTTACTCCCCCAAATATTTACAACCAGGTCTGGAATAGGCTGAGGCCAGGAGCTTCCTCCTGGTCTCCATTTTAGTAGCAAGGGTCAAAGTATTTTGTCTATCTTCCACTGCCTTCCCAGGTCCAATACCAGGAAACTTGATGTTAAGTTTAGTAGCCATGATTAGAACTAGAGCTTTGATATAAGATGCCAATGTTGGAACCTCTTGTACCACAATGACGGCCCCAGGTAGAACTTATTTAAATATAAAAAGAATTTCTTACATATAATTATATTTATATTTTGTATTTATATTTATAATTATATTTATATAATTATGTATAATTATATTACATATAATAATACATATAATTCCTAAGGAAAATTATAGGGTAGTCAGATAGATACAGACAAAGGCAAATCTTTCACCTAGTTCCTACCCTAAATGGTCACACTCCAAATGGCTACAAAAATTGGGGATGGCCCAGGCCAAAGCCAGGAACCCAGAATTTAATCCAGGTCTCCCACATTAATGGATCTATCATTTGTTGCCTTTCAAGATATGCATTTGCAGAAAACTGGGATTGGTAGCTGGAGCTAGGACTCAAACCAAGGCCTGCTAAAACAAGATTCAATCATTTATAAGAGATGTTTAAGTACTGTGCCAAACACCTTCCCCATGCTTCTGAAATTTTAAGGCTTTTTGATATTAAAGCATTTTCTGGCTCATCTTATTACCCATTGCCTAAAGCATTATCAAAACCTCAAACCGAAGGCTAATAATTTTTCCACATAACACTCATTCAGGTAATAGGGGCAATGATTCCCTAAGTGTCTTGTTTTTTTAGCTAAGCAACATTAAGGAATTGGTCCAATTTTACTATGTTAAGTTGCAATAACAAAGAGTTCTGCTCTCAAATCTCAGTGTTTGCCTTGACAAGGTCTTATTTCTCTAACATATTATCTGCTAGCTTAGCTTTAGGGTGGCCAAGACTTTTATCCCCTTGTGTTCCTCACTGAAAGAGCAGATTCTTTAGGGACAGCGTGACCAAAGGAGAAAAGCACCGGTGTAATAACACAATGGATTTTAACGTTCCTGCTCAGGTGTCACACTTGCCATTAGCATGAGCCCTTTTTAGAGCCAAATGGCCAATCCTGAAGCAAATGAGATAGAAAATATACTCCTTTCACATGGAGAGTTGAAAAATAATTGAGAGTAACAAAATATACAGCATTTAGTTCCTTTAATTATTTTCCTCCTTGGTACATCGCCAAGCATTACATTGGAACATAGTGGTAACTATTTTGAGCCAGTGGTTTTTATACCTCAATATTCTGCTGGCACAAATATTATTGTTCCTTAAAAATTTGCCTTTTAAAAACAAGTGTAATTATACAACTATTGTACTTAGGAATGCCCTTGCCAGAGAAGAGTCAAATAAACTTAAAAGCTTACTCCTTCTTGGATATGCATTAACTTTTAAAGCAACTAAAGAGTGTATTATTTTATTATTATTATATTATAATTATATTATAAAATTATTATTTTATTATTATCATTATTATTATCTATTTGAGAGGCAGAAATGTAAATACATAAAGAGCTAAAGGAAGGGATAGATGGAAGAAGGAAGGAAGAAAGGATGGAAAAAAGGGAGGGAGGGAGGGAGAGAGAAGAAAAGAAAAAAAAAGAAAGAAAAGAAAGAAGGAAAGGAAGGGAAATAGGGGAGGGAAGGGAAGGGGAAGAACGAAGGAAGGAAGAAGGAAGGAAGAAGGAAGGAAGGAAGGAAGGTAGGAAGGAAGGTAGGAAGGAAGGAAGGAAGGAAGGAAGGAAGGAAGGAAGGAAGGAAGGAAGAGAGGGAAACTCTATCCCTTGGTGCTGTTGTTTTGTTTTAACAGGTTAGGCTGACACCCGAACTGGTATAATAGCCACCAGATTGAGTCCTGGCTGCTCCTCTTCTGATACAGTTCCCTGCTAGTGCTTCTGAGAAAGCAGTGAAAGATGGTCCAATTACTTGGACCCCAGCACTCACATGGGAGATCCTGGCTCCTGGTTTTGGCCCAACCCAGCCCCGGTCATTGTGGCCATTTGGGGAGTGAACCAGTTGTGGGTGGAAGATCTCTCTCTCTTTCACTCTGTAATTTTGCTCTTTAAGTAAATAAATATTTTAAAAAATGAAAACTCCCATCTGCTTGTTCGCCCCCAAAATGCCACCTGTAATAGTTGGGGCTGGGCTGGAGCTTAAACCAGGAGCCAGGAGCACAATTCAAGGTTCCTAGTTAGGTGATAGGAACTCAATTAAGTGGGCTGTCACTGAAGCCTCTCAGGACCTGCATTACCAGAAATAATAGTCAGGGATTGGAGCTGGGATTGAAACCCAGGGACTTTGAACTGCAATTCAGGCAACTTAAACATCAAATTAAATGATTGTTCCTGTATTAATGTTTTAATTACGCAGATCACATTATTGATTCATATTCTAATAATCTTCTCCTACTGCTTTCCTCAATAGAAATTATCAAATCTTAACAACAGCCATAACATTTGACTACATTAAATTTTGTCTAGTTAGATGGCACTGATTTATGCAGATAGCGCAGAATTTTGGACATTATATTTGTGTGGCCCACTGTACCTCTTGAATTCTGAATATTTATTTATTTAATTAATTGAAAGGCCGAGATAGAGAAAGAGAAGCATGGAAAGATTTTTTCCATTCTCTGGTTTACAACCCAGTAAGGACAACTGTTACTGGGCAAAGCCAAAACAGCGCGTTGGAAATTGAATCAGGGTTTCCCAAGTGGATGCCAAAAACTCAGCTACTTGGTTCATCACTTGCTGCTGCTCGGGGTGTGCATTAGCAGAAAGCTAATCAGGAATGGGGGCAAGACTCAAGCTCAAGCAATCTCAAGTGTTTTCCCAATCACTAAGCCAGACACCTCTCCCCCTTCATTTTGAACCACAGTCCTTCTGTTCATTTCTATGAAACCCACTTTTCCATTAAGAATACAGGAATGAAGTCTGACACAGGTACCTCCATCATGAGAAATACTCTAAATTATGACAGGAAACCAAATGTTGCCTCAAAATCTTTTAGAGATGGTTATCCAAAAACAGCCATTTTTCTACACCTGGAATATGTGAGTATCAGGGAAGAACAATAAATTATTATATTTGCCTTCTAATAAAGCTACTCACATTTGTAGAAACCATTGTCAGCTCCCTGATAATAAACCCTGAGAGGCAGCAGAGGAGACTCAAATGCATGGATCCCTGCCAAACATTTGGGAGACACGGATAGATTCCCTGAATCCTGGTTTCTGCCTATCTCTGCCTAGGCTATCGTAGGCACCTGTGGAGTGAGTCAGTGGATAGAAGATCTGTCTCCACTGACATGCCCTTCAAGTAAAATAAATAAATAAATAAATAAATAAATAAATAAATAAATAACAATTTTGCCTGGAGATAAACTTTTTTACATAGTCCTCAGAATATACAAGGAATTTTAAAGAATCCTAAATTCTTGCTGCATACTGAGAAACTGCCATTTTTACATTAGTTTTATCTAGTCTTCAAATCATTTCCTATTGTCACTTCCCAGTCAAGCAAAATTCTACATAGTCTTTTCTACAAAGGACTGAGGGATATGTTGTTCACCTCCCTTTACTCTGAGAGGACAACTTACAATGTGTGAAAGAGATACATTGATAAGTTAGTTTATTCTTATGAATTCACCTCCTGACAGGTGCAAACATTGGTATATAAGGGGTCTTCAAAAAAATTCCTGGTTTTCGAGCCAAAAATGTTGTGGTGTAGCAGGTCAAACCACCGCCTGCAATGACGGCATCCCATATGGTTGCTGGTTCAATCCCTAGCTGCTTCACTTATGATCCAGCTCCTGCTGGTGCATTGGGATGGCAGCGGAAGATGACCGAAGTGCTTGGGCCCCTGCACCCACATGGGAGATACGGAGAAAGCTCCTGGCTCCTGGCTTCAGCCTGGCCCAGTCAAGGCCATTGTGGCCATTTGGAGAGTGAGCCAGAGGATAGAAGACCTCCCTCTCTGTCTCTCCTTCTCTCTCTGTAACTCTTCTTTTCAAATTAAAATTAAAAATCTTTTTCAAGATTTTTTGAAACGAAATAAACTTACTTTTCAATGTAATTTTACACAAACTTTTTTAAGTTACCTCATTAATTACAATAACATTTTGGACTCATTGATACAATTTATCAATATAATCTTCTACTGTACAGTAGTTTGTGCCCTGATTTCAGTGCATTTCCTGAAGTTTAGGTGTGTGATTATAAATATTATGATATTAATAGCAAATTTGAAATATCTGCACTTTTGAGAGTTGAATAGCAGCCTTCAAAGTGTATTCTAGCCAGAGTATTAGAACTACATTGCCACTGTGCTTTTTGTCTAACTCTAATCACTACATGTAAAACAGAGCTCTATTCTCTTCCATGCATGATGAATGTATAGAAACATGCTAAGCAATAATGGTAGAGATTGCTCTTCCTCACTGTTTCCAAAATTCACTGTTATAAAGGTGATTTCATCATGACAATATCCTGTCTCTTCCAAAATATTTTCTTATGATACTTCTCATTATTTCATAAAGAAAAAATTACAAGGCAGTCAAACAGTCAAGTATGACTATGATGCATAAATGTACCCATGCTTTTGAATCTGTTAATAGGATTGTCTTGGTAGGCTGCCAAATAAATTATTTGTGGAACTATTCTACATCAAAATAAATTTGGCCCAATGTTTGCTCTCAACCAAACATCTTAAACTGATCCCATGATTGTTGAAGATCTCTTTTTTCAAATAACTGATCTAATTATAATTTAAAATATAATTTAATCGTTAATATTCATTATATAATCACAGACTACAGTAGTGATAATTTCTAGATATGCAATCAATTGGAGACACTAACAAATGTTGGAAATAGTTAGGTTGATTAAAGTGAGCAGAAAGGCCTGGAGTATTGTAAGAATCATATAATTTTTTCCTACCAAACAACAATGTCCTAAAATAAACATACAAATGAAAATCTAGTTTGCTCATGATGAATACAAAGAGAACAAATGCAATGTTTTTTCCAATGTAATCTCTAGCAATATTTAATTAGTGTTTCTTAAGATCCATTTATTCTCGGGAAATATTTAGGTAAACCTGCTAGGTAGGAAGTCAGAAATTAGCTTATGTGTGTGTGACAAAGGCCTAAGGTATTAACATTTAGGTTCAGCATCTGCATCTCAAAGTCATCTCCATAACCTTCCAGGTGTAACCTAGTATCTGCACATCAAACATCCTGCCCCTTCTACCCTATAACCATCCTCCCCCTAAGGTGGGGCTGGGGCAATGCCAGCCAGGCTTCCCCGTCTGATAACTCTGGGGTGGAGAGGGGCTCAGAAAGGAATTTTTTTTTTTTGCATTTACATCCAAAAAGTCCTTTGTTTAAGGAGAAGAAGAGCCCTGAAGGCAAGACATTTCCCCTTAAAATAACTGGCCTCCATAGAGGAAAGCCAAGACACCATGGAAAAGAAAAAAAAGAAGAAGACCTAAATGAAAGATCTCTGTGAGTGAGATCCCAGTGGAAAGAATGGGGTCATCAAAGATGGAGGTACCTTTCTCTGAAGGGAGGAGAGAACTTCCACTTTGACTATGACCCTGTCTGAATAAGATCAAAGTCGGTGAACCCTAAAGGCTTCCATAGCCTTGGCAACTCATGACTAGAGCCTAGGGAGATTACTGACGCCATAAACAAGATTGTCAAATTGTTAAGTCAGCAACAGGAGTCACTGTGTACTTACATCTCATGTGGGATCTGTCCTTAATGTGTTGTCTAATGTGAAGTGATGCTATAACTAGTACTGAAACAGTATTTTTACACCTGGTGTTTCTGTGTGGGTGCAAACTGATGAAATCTTTACTAATTATATACAGAATTGATCTTCTGTATATAAAGATAATTGGAAATGAAAAATAAAACAACCTGGTGATAAATTGGAAATGGCATAGAAAAATAATTAATTTTTAAAAAATATCATGTAGGATCGCTGTCTTTAATGTGCTGTACACTGTTTTTTAATGCTATAACTAGTACTCCAACAGTATTTTTTCACTTTGTGTTGCTATATGGGGGCAAACTGTTGAAATCGTTACTTAATATATACTAAACTGATCTTCTGTATATAAAGAGAATTGAAAATGAATCTTGATGTGAATGGAAGGGAAGAGGGAGCGGGAAAGGGGAGGGTTGTGGGTGGGAGGGAAGTTATGGGAGGGGGGAAGCCATTGTAATCCATAAGCTATACTTTGGAAATTTATATTCATTAAATAAAAGTTTAATAAAAAAATACCTGGCCTCAACCGGACTGCCTGCTCAGCCCTCTGCCTCTCTGCTGAGCCACCTGCCTGGCCTACCCAGGTATATTCTCTCCACTCAACCATGTAACCTCACTCTCCCCCAGTCTGAACAACTGGGCACCCTCTCTCAGGTTCTGTCTGGAGAGGTGCCCATTTGTTCTTACGGATGTCCCTACCCTAATAAACCTTGCTATTTTGCTTTCCACTTACTCTGTCTCATGGCTGAATTCTTTCTTGCATGAAAACAAGAACCCTGCCTTCTCTGGTAACAAACCTGTATTACTTCTAAAGTCTCTGGGTTAAAGGATGTACTTCATTCCACTATAAATGAATGGATAAAAACAAATCTAATATTTTTGACTTCCCAACTTTGTAATAACTGGACTAATGTCTGCACATCATTATTTGACAGCAAAGTCATTTAGAGTGTTATTCCTCTTTATATCCAATAATTAAGCAACAAAACTGATACTTTTGCTTCTTCACTAAGACAAATTTGCCATTCCTTTACCAAACAATAGTCAAGTTTTTTTTTTAAGGATTTATTTATTTCCATGAAAGTCAGAATAACAGAGAAAGAGCGGCAGATACAGATAGAGGGAAAGAGATTGATCTTCTACCTGCTGGTTCATTCCACAAATAGCTGCAATGGTTAGGACTAGGCCAAGCTGAAGCCAGAAACCAGGAGCTTCTTCCGGGTCTTTTTCATGGGTGCAGGGGCCAAATGACTTTTATCATCCTCCACTGCTTTCCCAGGCACAGTAGCGGGAAGCTGGATCATAAGTGGAACAGCTAGGACAAACTGATGCCCATATGGGATGCCAGTGCTTAAGGCAGAAGCTTTACATGCTATGCCACGATACTGGCCCTGGATTCCGGATTTAAAAGTGATCATTTAATTAAGAGTTTTATTTTAAATGGCTTATAGATAAGATTGTCCATAAATTTAAGCTGCTAAAATCAATCAAAGATACATTTTAATTTGTGGGACCTGAATCTATGTATCATATGTTTTAAACTTGTTGGTAGAAAGAAACTAAAAACATTTTATATGGTTGTGCTTAAGTTTACTGGTTAAAGAAACTACACCATGTTAGATATTTAAGAGGTGTTTTCAAATACATGATTCTTAACATTTATAGAAGGCATTGGACCTTCTGGGAAATGTTTTCTTAAGTTGTTATCTAATGGTTGAAACGGTTTGCTAAGTATTCATGTGATATTGCTATTGTCAGCAAGCGATCTAGGACTTGCTCCCTCATTTCTCTATTCTAAGCTCAACTTGTTCTTTCATTTCTCTATTCTCTTCAAGGTAGGAAACTAATTCTATTATGAAGGAATCTGTAGGATGCACAATTTAATCTTTAGACCTTATAAGAGATGGCTAACATTTTTCTGTAATAGCATAGCCAAAATAAGAACTTAACTAATAATCTCATAGCTAGATTCACATCGCCATCAGCGAAGTATACAGTAAGTAGAAAAAAAAAACCTCCCTTTCAGACCAAAGGGAAAGAAAGTTTTAAAGTGAGAATATAATTTTCCTCATGGGCATTGTCTACCTTAGAAAAACTACTACAGAACATGCCTGTGACTATAGACTTGTCGTTCAGGCCACCGAAGATTAGAGATGGGACTTGGGCACTCCCTTGATTTGCATCCTCTGGTCTGCTTTAACACAAACCAGGAGGAAAAGAAAGCTAGGCATCAGAAGCAATGGGTGGCAGGCCTATTAACGGCTGATCTGTATGGCGATCTGCCCTCAAGGAGACCCAACAGGCCAGTCCACTGCAGTGGGTTTCTATGTGGTAAGCCTGGGCTTCAGCAGAAGTCAGCTTGTGAAGAGCCCTGGCAGCTCTGCCAAGAGTTGGATCACTGGAAATGGACCTGCCCTGGAGTCGAAGGATGCCCAGGTCAGAGCCACAGAGCTTATTGGCTCTAAGCTGAAAAGCCCTTCACTCAGCCCAACTTCCAAAGTGACCACTGCAGCTGAGGATATGGCCAAGTAGGGTCAGCAACATTGCAGGCAGAACTGTAAATTTCTTGTTAGAGATGCCCCCTGCCTTTACCTGGCCAGCTCTCCTCCCAGGCCAGCCAAGTAATGAAAGTCAACAGAGTGCCTTCCCCTAGGAGGTTCACACCTCCCTTAGGATATACCCCATGGGAAGAGATAGGTAGGTCTGGGCCTCTTAACTTACAAGGCCTAAAGCCCAACAGATTATTATCAAGCCCCTTCTATCAGGTTCTGTTTGCCTCTCAATCAGAAAACTTAATTGTAGCTTAGACAGCACCTTTCTTAGCTCCTCTAATAATGACTCTGTCCTTTGTTCTAGACCCTGTCTAGTGCACTTGGGCCTCATTCCTTTATAATCATAACCTCTACTCTACCACCAATGGCTCTACTCCCAATCTGTGTGTACCGATGGTCCTCTTCCCCACTTAATGCTGTATAATTGTTCAGACCTGGTTAATGCCACTCTTAGGATCATTGGTTACTATCCTCACCCTGTCTTTTATGACCTTGTCTAAATATGATCAGAGTCGGCAAACTTGGAAGGCTTCCATAGCCTTGGCAACTCATGACGACAGCCTAGGGTGGTTACTGGCGCCATAAACTAGAGTGTCAATTTGTTGGGTCAACAGCAGGAGCCACTGTGCACTTGCTCCTGATGTGGGATCTCTGTCCTTAATGTGCTGTACATTGTGATTTAATGCTATAACTAGTACTCAAACAGTATGTTTCACTTTGTGTTTCTATGTGGGTGCAAACTGTTGAAATCTTTATACTAAATTGATCTTCTGTATATAAAGAGAATTGAAAATGAATCTTAATGTGAATGGAAGGGGAGAGGGAGTGGGAGAGGGGAGGGTTGCGGGTGGGAGGGAAATTATGGGAAGGGGAAGCCATTGTAATCCATAAGCTGTATACTGGAAATTTATATTCATTAAATAAAAGTTAAAAAAAAAAGTGATCATTTAACTGCTTACCAGAAACAATTTCTGGTAAATCATAACCAGTTATGAAAAAGTACTTAAATGTAATGTAAAAATATTTATACTTTTTATTTTCTTTTACAAATTTTAATTAACATAAAGAGAACAGATTTCATGTATCTCATAGATAAAACTCAAAGATACCCATACTACCCTTTCCCTCCTTCAATCTCTAGAACTTCCTTCCTCCTTTTTTCCTTTAATTTGCACAATAACATAATTTTAACTTACTTTGTAATCACAACCTTAATACACCTCTAAATATGATGTTAAACAGGTAAAATCCACAAAGACTGTTGTTCCACAGGGATATAGACAAAGGCTATATTTAATCATCAAATTATAAGAAATCAATTTCATTCTTCCACAGTATTGGGGGTTTTGTATTCTCTCTTAACTAAAAACATATCAGAGAAAGTGTTCAATATTAATATTTTGGGGAATGGCTTATTTCATTAAGTGTAATTGTCTCTACTTCCATCTATTTTATTGCAAGAGACAGGATTTCATTCTTCATTTATGGCTGAATTTTATGTTATTGTATGTTATTTTGTATGTATACCATATTTTCTTTATCCAGTCATCAGCTGATGGACATCTGGGTAAATTCCTTATCTTAACTATTCTGAATTAGGCTGCAGTAAACAAAGGGGGGCTGCAGATCAGTTTTTCATATCCTGATTCCGTGTTGTTTGGATAAATTACCATAAGCAAGATGGCTGGTTCACATGGTAGAACTATCTTCAGGTATCTGGGGAATCTCTATACTGTCTTCTGCAATTGCTGCATTAGTTTGCTTTCCCACCAACAGTGTATTAGGGTAGCTTTCCCCCCACTCCTCACCAGCATTTATTAAGTTTTAGTTTTGGGATAATAACCACTCTAACTGGGATAAGGTAAATCCTCATTGTGGTTTTTGTTTGCATTTCCCTGATGGAATAGGCAAAGGATACACTAATTTTGACCATGGGGCGATAGCAGAAAAACGGGAAGATCTATATTCCTGGGAGATAGTTGCAAGTGTTTTCAGTCAAAGGTCTACTGAAAGAGGAGAGACTCCGTGGAGCAGCAAGGATTGTGGAGACACACAGCAGCTCACAGGACTCCACCACAAGTCCTGTGGCCAGCAGCTGGTTGGGTGGCCATCTCCCAAGAGAGAGGTAAGGGGAAACTGCACAAACCTGTGCTCCATTAGTGGTATCGTCTGGGGAAGAAACTCACAGTCCCCATCAGACTATGAGTCTGGTTGGACAGGCTGGTGGAAGACAGGGTGCCCATTTAACTCTGTGAACAGAGGGTGCTTCCCACCCCTCTCCTAACCATGTCACCCAGTGACCAGGTGGGGGAAGCATTATCTTCCCAGAATAAAGCAACTGGACTGTGGCCTGGAGAGTGGACAGAGGGCTGGGTGCCCATTTGGCATATTACTCCCTTTCAAGATGTCTTTTAAAAATTTTTAAGAAATTTATTGATGCATTAGATTCTCAATACCATAGCAAATTAAAAAAGAAATATCATTGTACTCTAAGAACTCTGTATCTACAAATGACATTGAATCTGTTCTCTTTGATAATAATGTCACATTGACAAGAGCATCGATGAGAATTGTGTTGTAGTTGTTATCATGTAAAATGCTTATGTCAGATTTCTCTGTGGTTGTCTTACATACATCAGTTAACACACTACTGTTCTTTAGGCACTGTCTGTAACTTATTGGAGGGGTGAAAAACATATATTTATTTTTAATTATGAGTAGGGAAAAAGTCATTCCTGAATAATTATACATTTTTAGTAAAATCCTTGTGAAAGAAGTTATGAACATATTATTCTACAAATGTTTGACAAAACAGGTTCCAATTAAAACACATGAATTTAAAGTAACTCTTGTGGTTATTTTATTGTATAGCACCTTCTACAAATATAGTACTAATTGGCAAGGGTAGTGATATAAAATCTGTGCATATTAACAACTCATGTACTGAAAACTCTGCTTTGCATTTGGTACTCTTGTGTAAGCCATATGGATCATTAAATGGAATGAAAATATTAACAGTGCAATATTTATGTATTTATTAAAAGTTTTTGTTTGTGTGTGTTTCATTCTGATTGTTTCTATGGAACCCTCTCTAAACATGTACCAATTTTGTCTTTTCTAAAAATTGCAAAACATGTATTAGCAGTTAGTAGTTGGGTTTACTTATTCAAAGAAAAAACTGTTTTATTATTTTATTAGAAAAATAGCCTTATTCATAAAATATCAGCTTATTTTTTTATTTCAGAATTATTTTAAATTCACACAAAAAATGTGAAATAGTATGCAGAGTTCCCATATACCCCATACTCAGCTTCTGCTCTTATTAGCATCTTATATCAGTATCATGCATTTGTCACAATTAATGAACACCACTCAATTTCCTCTCATTTTTTTTTATTCAAACTCCTTCTATTCCTCTCTCCTCTCACAGTCTCTAGTAATCAACATTCACTTTTCCAAAATAGTATTCCATCTTTAGAATGGACAAATGCATGTGTGCTTTTGCTGCAATAATGATGTGAACAGTTTCAGTGTCTGCCTAGATCTACCAGATGACTGATTTTCAGAGGTATGTGAATTGGTACTTCTCCAATCGACATATTTGTTAGGTTCTGACCTTTAGTAACTCATTTCATTTAATAGTCTAACATTGCTATAAGATATGTACTGCAATATTATTGTTCACTGTAGCCATTTATTCAACAAAAAGTTATCATCTTAATCATATGAATAAAAAGATAAAAATTAAATGCTCTTAAAATTGGAAAAGTAACATATTGTGGCCTTATTTATTGCTTCTTAAAATTAGTAATTTTGTCAATCATCAAAAAAGTTGACAGCCCACACTTATTAATAAACTGTCAGTGTACTAAGTTAACAATTGTTAACTAGATCCTAAGAGATGCATTATTGAATATAGTAGACTTATACTAAATCCTTAAATATATTTAAAAGCATATTCAAGTATACATTGTCTCTATGTAGCATACATTGTTGGAGCATGTTTTTCTCTTGCATGTCAACCACTATGAGTTGTATAGAGTTTTATATAACAGTAACTATATTTTATTTATTTTATGGAAAAATATTTTTATTGCCTGACCAAAATTTATATATATGCTTTAAAAATTCAGCTGATTTATCAGGATACAGAAATAGCAAGAAATATATTTTTTTGGTTTATTTTTAACCTAGAAATCTTTTATTTAATGTATTCAAATTCATGCATTTCATGTATACAAATTTAGAAAAAGTGATTTTTCCCATCCTACTCTCCCTCCGGCCTACACTCTCACCTTTGTTCCACATCCATACCCTTTTCCCATTCTTATTTTTTACACAGATCTATTTTCAGTTAACTTTATACTCATAACATTAACCCTACGTTAAGTAGAGTCTGACAAATAGTATGAAAAAACAAACAAAACACTGTTCCACAACAGTTGACACAAAGGCTGTTCAAGATCATCACATCTCAAAGTGTCAATTTCACTTCTACAGATTACTTTTTAGATAGATATTCTATTAGTATCCACAGATCAGGAAGAATGCATGATATTTGTCTTTCTGGGGCTGGCTTATTTCACTAAATACATTTTGTTGCAAATGAAGGGATGCCATTTTTAATTGCTATGTAGTATTCCATAGTGTACATGTACAATAATTTCTTTACTGAGTCTTCATTTTATGGACATCTGGGTTGATTCCAAATCTTAGCTATTGTGAATTGAGCTGTAATGAACATGGGTTTATATATAACACATTCATATACTTATTTCATTTTCTTTGAATAAATTCCTAGGATTGGGGTAACTGGGTCACATTACAGGTCTATATTCAGATTTTTGAGGCATTTCCATAATGTCTTCCACAATGTCTATATGGTTTACATTCCTACTAAACAAATTATTAGGGTACTCTTTCCCCCACAACCTCACCAGCATTCTTGTTTGTTGATTTCTGGATGAAAGCTATGCTAATTCAGCAAAAGTAAAAATCTCATTATGGTTTTGATTGTGTTTCCCTGATGGCTAGAGATTATTACCATTTATTCAAGAGTCTGTTGGCCATATGAATATAAAACTATTTATAGATTATGGAAATCAATCATTTAGCAGTTGCACAGTTTGAAAATATTTTTCCCATTATGTCATATGCCTCTTCATTTTATTGAATGTTTCTTCTGCAGTGCAGAAGCTTCTCAATTGGATGTAATCCCATTTGTCAAATTTGTCTTTGATTGCCTGTGCTTTCTGGGGTATTTTCCAATTCTTTCCCTATACCTAGGTCTTGCAGGATTTCCCAATGTTCTCTAGAATTTTTATGATATCAGGTCATCAATTTGGGTCTTTTATGAATTTTGAGTGGATTTTTGTGTAAAGTGTAAGGTCTTGCTTCATATTTCTGCATTCAGAGGGTCAGTTTTCCCAGCATTTTTTTTTTGTTGTTGAAGAAACTGTCCTTGTTCCAGGGATTGATTTTAGCTAATTTGGCAAAGAGAAGTTGATGTGAATGCATGGACTGTTTTCTGGAGTTTCTATTTTGTTCCCGTGGTCTAGGTGTCTGTTTTTTACCAGTACCAGGTTGTCTTGATTGTAACTAGCCTGCAGCATGTCATAAAATCTGTTATTATGATCCCTCTTGTTTTTTTTTTGTTTTATAAAGTTGCTTTAGCTATTTGGGTCACTTGTGTTTCCATAAGAACGTTAGTATCATTTTTCCTAGATCTAAGAATGTCTTGTACTTTGATTGTAATTGCATTGAATCTGCAACTTGCTTTCTGTAATATGGACACCTTGATTATATCGAGTCTTCCAAACCATGAACATGGAAGAGTTTTAGATTTTTTGGTGCCTTCTTCTATTTCCTTTTTTAATGTCTTACAATTTTCATTATCTAGGTCTTTGGCATCCTTGGTTATATTTATCCCAAGTTATTTAAGTTTTTATAGCCGTTGTGAATGGAATTGATTTTAGATGTTTTTTCTCAGTCATGGCATTGTCTGTTTATAAAAGGTTTTTGATTAAGGGGGTTAATTTCATATCTTTCCATTTTACCAATTCTTTAAAGAGTCCCAATGATCTCTTAGTGGAGTCTTAGTGAAGACTTCCTCCTTCCCAATTTGTATCCATTTTATTTGTTTTTTCTTGCCTAATGGCTCTAGCTAAATTATGAGAGTGAGCATCCTTTTCTGGTTCCAGGTTTCACAGACCAGTATTTTGTTGAGGATTTTTACATCTATGTTAATCAGGGAAATTGGTCTCTAGTTCTCTTTCTCCATTGTATCTTTTTCTGGTTTAGGAATTAAGGTGATGCTGGCTTCACAGAAGGGGTTTGGGAGGATTGCCTCCTTTTCAATTTTTTTAAATAGCTTGAGAAATATTGAAATTCCTTCTTTTTGGTTATTTGGGCCAATGGTGTATCACTGCTATTTTTTCAAAAAATAGCTTTAATATCACTTATCTTTTGTGTTTTTTTGTTTCGGTTTTGTTTAATTCTTCTTTAATTTTAATTACCTCTTTTATCCTACTAATTTTGGGTTTGGTTTGTTGTTGTTTCTTCAGGTCCTTGAAATGCATTGATAGCTCATTTATTTGGTGCTTTTCCATAAGAATCACACAAAGGATCTGTGCAGACCTCAGTGTGAGTGCAGACACCTTTGCAATAACTCAGCTCAGGCAAGCAGAGAGCTCTGAGTGTTTAAAGCCACTCACTGTGATTTCTCAGAGACCCAGCTACAACCCGTGCCCTCTCATATAGTCACACTGTTCTCACAGTCTCACCACACAAGGCTCTCACAGTTATGTGGTGCCAATGATCTATTCCAGCCCACTAGTCTGTCCTGTCCATAGAGAGACATAGATGTTCTTAGAGCCAGCTGCCTAGGGGTCATCTGCCTAGATAGTTAGAACCCCAGAGCCTATAATGTCTTCAGACTCCAGTGACTCCTCACTGTCCTGTGTGGGTGCCATGCCCCTGCCAATACTCTGAGGCACCATGGCGTGTCATCTCATCTGGATGTTGGGTGCATGGACACAACCTGGGGCAACTATCACATTTGTCCAAAATGGTGTCTGTCCTCTTTCATGCTGTTGAGGGGAAAGGGACTGAGAAGCTTGGTCCTCTTTTCCTCTAGGTTGGCAGGTACCCTCTCCCCCATAGAATTTCAGGCTGGACTCATGCCAGGCTCTCCCTGCAGCTATATCCCCAGAGGGACCAGCTGGTACAGTCTGGGCTCACCTCAGTCTCCAAAGCTGGTGCTGAGGCTCAAGGCTGCTGGGGTTGTGCATTGTGTCCCTGCACACACTGTGTGTCCAAATCCTCAATGTAGTTCCACAGTGTCCTTCTTTCTACTATTTAAATTCCACAGATGTTTTCTCCTTAACTCTTCCCTGAGATTGCACTCTCTCCACTGTTTTTTTTTTTCAAGTATCTTCCACTAACCTAGAGCAGTAAGCTCCCTGCCTATTCTGTCATCTTTCTCAAGTTCCAACCTTACTATATTAATAAATTTATTTTTTCTAAAAGCACATCATTTTACAAGACTTAACCAAATACTATATTTTTAAATTTAAAGGGACAAGAATGACCTAATAAATTTTGAAGTAGGAAATTTTCTGAGAATTACACAGTATCAGAAACAATTATCAGGATCCATATATTGGTTAAGTAATTAAAGTAGCAGGGTATTATTTCAAAGATAGACAAATTTACAACTGTATCAAAATTAAAAATCTGGAGGTGTCCCCATAAATGCAGGGTTACTGCTAGGAAACAAAATAACATTGCAATGCAATGAGGAAATAATGGTATTTTCATGATATGCTAGATCAATTGGATAACTGTAAAGAAACATTTTACAATCATTTTTCAGGGTAAGGTAGGAAACCAGAAACATTAAACATTGGCCATTTACTAAATAACTGATACATTGAACAGTAGGATTAAGAGGTTTGGGTCATCAAAATACAACAGTACACTGAAAAACAAGCAAAGAAAGAAACAAAATACAAAATATATACCTGGAGAATGTGTGTATGTATGTGAATACAAGAATACTCCAAAAAGTCAAATGAAAATAAATTTACTTTGGTGCATTAAGTTTTTGGAAATCGTTGCTGTAATAGCTTTCAAAAATTCATGGAAATCTGTCTTATAAAATTACACAGAAATTTCAGAAAATTTTCCAACTAAATTTATCTTTCAATTTCATTTTAATTAACTTATTGAACTCCCTGGTATAACAGCTACAAAGCAGTAAAAAATGAAAGTTAGCACAATAAATGGCAAATAAAAATTGGGATATGTATTTCATAGAAGATGATCTTGAATATTCAACATATATAGAACAAGATGATTAAAATTATTAATCAATAGAAAACTTGAAATTAAAACTACATTATTTCAGGAATAAATAAATATCAATAACAACAAATTCATTGAAAATGTAGAGAAGTGGGGACTCCCAAACGATATAAGTGTGAGTGTGGATCAAATGATAAAACAACTTTGGCTTGTGTATTTACGCTGAACAGAACTCTAGGATGCCATAATTTTACTCTGAAATCTATACACAACAGAGATACTTCTGTATCTTCTCTAAAAATGTGTATAATGATTTTCATTGTGGAGTCTTTCATTGTAGCTTAAAAAGTAGGAACAAAAAAATTCTACAGACTTTAGAATCATTGAATAAATTAGTTTCTTCTTCCTTTTCTTCTTGCACATGGGTCCATAGAGATTATTGTCTTTCCATAGGATTAGAATTAATTGAATAAAATTTTCCCAAATAGATACATAATTAGATACACATTTTAACCTAAAAGCTATATTTGATGCTTCTCAGAGTTGACAGTTCCAATTATAAATACAAATTTTCTCTTGAAGAAATTATATTTTAAGTTTTATTTTATATTCCATGACTCAATGCAGTTTCTAAGGTTTATATTATTATCTGATTGCAAGGCAAGTATTGTAGCATCCTTGTGAGAAGTTGTAAATGATGAAGTTGTGACCCACTGGCTTGAGCAGACATGGTGACAACTGCAGTCAGAGCCATGGGATTCCCTAATCTTGTAGTTTTTAACAAGCTGCTACTGGTAAAGGGAACCTCTAATACAAAGTGAGGATCTTATCAGTTCTTTTGAAACTTCCCTTTGTGTGGGAAGTTAACCACAGTTCCAATTATAAATACAAATTTTCTCTAGAAGAAAGCATGGAGAAGAAACCAATTACTACTACACTAAAATACATGGATAAATCTCACAAACGTGAAGAAACAAAAATACCTTGGGACCTGGTTAGCCATCATGGTCAATTCAGTAGACTTCCTGCCCTCTCATAAGGGACAAATATCTGGTTATAACCCTAGAATATTCCAGAGTATTAACATAAAATGGAGAAATTTTCCAGGTACACCATCCTCTACTATGACCAAGATTAGACCTTATATTATTCCATCTTAATAGCAACATTTTAGTACTATTTTATGAAAGCCCAATACACGATGAATGAATGTATACAGATCATAAGTGTAAGATAAGTAGATTTCTACAAACATACATTGTAATCAGCATATACATAAAGAAATGGAGTACTGGGGCCAGCGCTGTGGGCACCATGGGCTATAGCCCTGGCCTGAAGCAACAGTATCTCATATGGATGCTGGTTCTAGTCCTGGCCGCTCCTCTTCCAATCCAGCTCTCTGCTATGGCCTGGAAAAGCCCTAGAAGATGGCCCAAGTCCTTAGGCCCCTGCACCCACGTGGGAGCTCCTGGCTCCAGGCTTCGAATCGGCACAGCTGTGGCCACTGCAGCCATCTGGGGAATAAACCAGCAGATGGAAAACCTCTCTCTGTCTCTACCTTTCTCTGTAACTCTGTCTTTCAAATAAATAAAATAAATCTTTAAAAAAATTAAAAATAAATAAAAGAGAGAAAGGGAGTACTATCACAATTAAAGAAGTGACCATGTACTGCTTCTCACTCAATACTAATAAAGATAATCTACTCTGAGATCTAAAACTTTAATTATTTTACCTATTTTTAAACTTTCCATAATTTAGATGAAATGGGATACTCTCCCATCTCTGTTTTTATCTCGTTTCCAGCCTTCCTTCCTTAATATTTATTTATTTATTCATTTATTTATTTTTGTTTCTTCACATTTGTGCGATTTATCCATGTATTTTAGTATAGTAGTAATTGGTTTATCCTCCATGCTTTCTTCAAGAGAAAATTTGTATTTATAATTGGAACTGTCAACTCTGAGAAGCATCAAATATAGCTTTTAGGTTAAAATATGTATCTAATTATGTATCTATTGAGGAAGATTTTATTCATTTAATTCTAATCCTATGTTAAAGACAATAATTTCCATGGGCCCATGTGCATGAAGGAAAAAAGAAGAAAAATTTCCTGTACTTTCCACTGAAATTAAAAAAAAAAGCTAATAGCGAAGTTCCTATAAAACAAGTTACAAAGTTGATTATGGTGGTTATTAGTCAAAGTCTGATGACATATAACATGATATTGGTATCAAATTATTGAAAATTCATTGGTGAATAATGGACAAGGACCCATTTCTATTAACCAGAAGTATTAAAAGTCCAGTAAGTTATTTCAGCTGCAGGCCAAAGAGGCAATCATTTAACCAGAATATCAGGGTTGTATATAACTACGAAAAGAACCACACCAGTCATAAGAGATGAAGGAGAAATACAAAATGATATATGCTGTGTGAGAACTTGTGGTATATTTAGAATCAGGAAAATGGCAGGGAAATGACTTCAAGAATCAACCCCACGCTGAGAAGCTGGTGCCCTGGACGAAATTGTTGCAGAGTCTGGGCAGGGGTTGCAGCTACAGCATGACCGGATGAGAAGAACGGAGAAAGACAGTTAGGCAAGCATAGATGCATTTTCTCTTTAGCTTCCCCCCCCCCCCCCCCCCACACACACACACCTCTAAGGACTTTAAAGTTAAACCTATTGGGATCCATTTGTTAATTGGGATGCCTTTGCCAGTGGGAATTAACCAGTTCGTGCTCAATCTAGAGCATCCCCATTCCCTTATTAGGATCTCCTTCTTTTTTCAAATATCTCTGTCAGTTTCAGAACACTGTGATTCATCCAAAACAAAATAAAGCTTTCTTCGAGTCTACCACTTGCTGTTCCATATCTTAAAATATAACACATGAGAGACTATTCTGAGTGTTAGTTGGTAAAAAATATTATTGCTAATGAATAAACATCTTGTTTTGTGAATCCCTGGAGAATATTTAAACAGCTTGAAAGGAGAGAAGCCTACAGAGTCTCAACACTGAATTAAACACATAGGCATGATGTGGTTACAAAGAGTCACTGAAAAACTTTGATAGAAAAACTCAGGTGCTTCTAAAAGGATTCCAGCTGTTGCAATGTCAATACGTCAGCATTCATGGTGACAAGCTAGGAACTAACTGAAAAGAAAAATTCACATAGAGATTCAGAAAATGTTCAATTATATCCCCTTTCCTATTTTCCTTCAGGGTATAGGCAACTCCTCCTGCATAGTCATTTAGAAAAAAGGACAAATGTATGTCTATGGATAATATTTTCCTTTTAGGCTTATTCATAGCAGCAATTCTTGCAGTGAAGATTTTTTTTCATAAAATATCATTGGATTCTTCTGTAAAATCTAATAATTCAAGAATGATTTTCTGGGGCCAGTGTTGTGGCATATGAATTAAAGCCGCCATCTGCAGTGCCGGCATCTATATGGGTGCTGGTTCAAATCCAAGCTGCTCCCTTTCCGATCCAGCCATGGCCTGGGAAAGCAGTAGAAGACAGCTCAAGTCCTTGGGCCCCTAAAGCTGCGTGGGAGACCCTGAAGAAGCTCCTGGCTCCTGGCTTCGGATCGGTACAGCTCCAGCCATTGTGGACGTGCTTCTTGCCTTCTCACTTGTGTCTTAAGTAGTACTAAAACAGTGTCCTTTTAGATCTCTGACTTCATTTATTTTTCTGCCTTTTCACTGAGATGGAGATCTTTCAGGGAAAGGAACTCATGGGGTGCCATGGAGCTAGCCACCTTCAATTTAAAAGATAATTTTCTTCTACCTTTTAAATTTGATCTTCAAATATACAGTAGAATGATCCAAGAAGGTAAATTATTAAGTGTGTTAACTAGGTATTTTGAAATATATAAGCAAATCATAGTGCTAGTATACTTTTATTTTGTCATAATTTCTATTGTCTAAAACATGAAAATCATAAAGTACCTGTGGTATCTACTGTGCACCAGGTAGAGATGTAGATCAGAAAGTATACCATGGAGCCGGCACCGTGACGTAGCCCGTAAAGCTACAGCCTACAGTGACAGCAAACCATATGGATATGGGTTCAAGCCCAGCAGTTCTACTTCCAATCAAGAACCCTGCTAATGTGCCTGGGAAAGCAACAGAAGATGGCTCAAATCCTTGGGCCCGTGCACCCACATGGGATACCTGGAAGAATCTCCTGGTTATTGGAGGTGGATTGGCCCAGCCTCCGCTGTTACAGCCATTTTGGGAGTGAAATACCTGATAGAAGACTTTCTCTTTCTCTTGTTCTTTCTCTCTCTCTCTCTCTCTCTCTCTCTCTCTCTCTCTCTGCCTCTGCCTCTCTGTAACCCTGCCTTTTAAATAAATAAATACATATTTTTAAAAAAGAGAAAGAAAGTATATCGCAATAAAACATCTTTTTGGGCAAACAGTTGAAATTTAATTGATGTACAAAATTGCAATATGTTTCTATTATACACATGTAGCCAGGAAACATTAAATGAAATAAGTGGCTTAAATGACTCTATATTAAATAAAGCCTATAAAATTTAATATTAATTGCTGATGCCACAGCTCACTAGGCTAATTCTCCACCTATGGCGCTGGCTACCCGGGTTCTAGTCCTGGTTGGGGCTCCGGGTACTAGTCCTGGTTGCTCCTCTTCCAGTCCAGCTCTCTGCTGTGGCCCGGGAGTGCAGTGGAGGATGGCCCAAGTGCTTGGGCCCTGCACCCGCTTGGGAGACCAGGAGGAAGCACCTGGCTCCTGGCTTCAGATTGGCGCAGTGCACTGGCCACAACATGCCGACCTTAGCGTCCACTTGGGGGGTGAACCAATGGAAAAAGGAAGACCTTTATCTCTCTCTCTCTCTCTCTCTCTCTCTCTCTCTCACTGTCTAACTCTGCCTGTCAAAATAAAAAAAAAATAATATTAATTTTTATTTCCTCAGCCACAATACATAAAATAATTTACTCACAGCCTCACTTCATACATTGTGCTGTTAAACCTAGTAGTTTACAGTGATACTTTTGACAGGACTACAAATTTGGAAGATCGGGAGAAACTGACAACTGCCTGTGAATTTATGCAGTTTCTAGTATATCTAAGGTCACATAGTAGGTGTTTTCAAGATCTTGCGTTGAACGAGTGGCCTTTTCATGTCGATTTCTGAACTTCTGTAGCTTCTTGTTCTTCCAGTCATTTCATAATGTCAGATTTCTTTTCTCTCCCTGCTAGCAACTTAAACGTGCTATATCTCATGCTTCTAAATATGATTTACTTTGTTCTATTCATCCTGTCTCTTTTGAGGACAATTTTAAAGACACAGTAATTTTATGGAAAGGTTCAAAATGTTTTGGATGATAATCCCTCCTTAGGTGTTCAATTTAGATTCTTAAACAACTATCTATAAAATGGTTATAAGCACATATTCTTGATAAACCAGCAGGGAGCATATGTATATATTTCTGAATTGTAATGCAATAAGAAGTAGAATGGAAGGATTTAATAGTATTCTTCAAAATGTTTCACGGGCACTCTGCCAAAAAGCTAAGCAAATGGCTTTTTGTATCCTTTTCTACAGAGTCAATATTAGTAATTTTCATAAAAGCATCTAACACAGTCAAAAGAATCATGAATACATTTTTACCATGAACAGAATGAGCTTATGTGGAATATTGATTCTTCATGTCAAACACAGCTGGAGGGTTTCACCAGTAATTCCAGATCTGGCACTTAAAACAGTCTCACCACTCTCCATATCTATTGAATGAGAATAAGTTTGGTTATTAGGTACCCTAAAAAGATGCCATCCAAATGTAAGGGTCATATAACTCCGAGGGAGATGGAGAGAGTGGTCTAGTCATGTTCTGAGAAACCCTACTGAAGACAAATTAAAGCAGGCTTCCTACTGCAAAGCTTTGCTCTGAATAATAATTCACTTCTAAAAAGCCAGGTAATGGTTTTGTTCCCTTGGTCCCATTGCAGATGACTGTAGAGCACACCACTCTCTGTGATGGGATTAGGCATCTGTTAGAAACAGATGGGCTACACCAAGAACACATAACAGGTAATAGCAAAGCAGAATGGGTATTCCCAATTTTCAGAGTTGATTTTGTTGGATGCTTCTCCTATGAATATGTTGTTCAATTTGGTGGGAGTTTACTACACTTCAGAGAGTTGTCACGCTTCTGAACACAGTTTAGTGTTTCTTAATGCTGGAAATATATCATAATCTCCTGATTTCTGGTAAAAATCTTTCTTCAGTTTTTCCATAGTTTTTTCTTATGTCTTATTCACTGACTAACTCACATCTTACAGTTTTGTTTCCATGAATGACGAACCTCTTAGATTTCCAAACATATCATTTTACTTAAACTTATATATGCTGTAGGAATGAGATATTCCTGTGCTATACTGTCTGGAATTATCAAGTCCTAACTTGGATATTTTTGTAATTGCATACCTTTATAATTATGACCCTAAAATAACACTTTCCAAACCTTTTTAAATGGGTGAACAATGTGTACATAAATATCTCCATTAATTTAAAAAATAAGGATTTCAAGGTTAATCATCCAAAGTGACTTTGGAAATTTAAAGAATTGGAAAATTCCCTTTATACTTCTGTGTTAATAAAACACAGAAATGAGTTTGATATAACAGAAAAAAGAAGTACATGAGTGACCTTCTTTATCTTAGGTTATCTAGAAAAGGGCATGCTAAGGATTTTAAAGTACATGAGCTTGGAGAAAAAATTGTATAGACTTTGCTGTGGCCTTCAATGTTGGGGTCATCCATTTTCTCTGATAAAATATAACACTGTGACTAGCAATGGATTATCCCGACTCCTTCCACAGCATCTTTTCATTTTTTACTGAATATTTAGTGTCATTTAGACTCATACAAAGACAAAATTTCCGAGTGGAAAGGTAAAGAGCATAGTTGTTAGGCAGGGTTATTTTCTGCAGATGTCAAATTCTAAATTCCCAGTAGCAGCTCACTCTTTGAGGTAGAAGCAGGAGAATAGTTACAATCATGCTACCATAAGACAAGCTGACACTTTATTAGAAATAGGAGGTATTACATTGAATCCACAATTCCACACATATTTAATGTACCTATCTTAAAAATCTTCGTCTTTTGTCATTTCCTTGATTTTGTTAAAAAAAAAAAAACTACATCTAATTGAGCTAGTTAGACTTTTGTATTTTGTTTTAGTATTTTGTTTTAGAAGAAAATCGGAAAAGAAAGTAATTGTGATATATGTAGTTACAGAGAACTATTTGCATTTTATTATTCCTAACAAAACTTAAGTGCTAAATATGAATTTATTTAATACATTGTTTATGATAGCAAATGAATGTGTTTTTAAATTTAACATATTAATGAATGGCTTTATTGATGGCTTGTTACATTAATTGTTATTGTTATTGTTTAGAAGTAAATGAAAATAATGTTTTTGAGGGCATAGATAAAAAGTAAAGAGATAGTTTCTTCAGATTTAAGCCCTTAAAGAATAAATGGTATAAATATATAAAGAATAAATGGTATAAAATGTATTTTATGCCAAACTCCATTAAAGGCATTTTTTCACACTTTGTTTTTTTCTACATCACAGTTCTATGACGTAGGTGGTAATATTATTACCCCTTATTATAGATATGGATTTAAGGGAACAAAGAGAGTTACCCAAAGCTATATGATAGTAAAGTGGCTAGGATAAAGTTTGACTTAAGGCAGCTTGGCTCCATATTCTATTCTATGATATTTTCCAATCTTATGTCTTTTGTTGATGAGTGATGCTTGAAAGCAACTGTTACAGGTTGAATGAAGTCCCTCCACAAACATATGTTGACATCCAAGTGTAACACTGAGTAGGGTAGGCTTTTAATCCAATGTTACCAGTGCCCTTAAAAGAACATAAGAGGTATCACAGACATAGAAACTCAGGACAAGTAACAAATGCCCACGTCACCACAAATGAAGCAATTGATGTGAGGTATCTACAGGCCAAGGATTTTTTGGTAAATACCACTACTTAGAAGAAAGAAGAAAGAAAGTTCCCGCAAACATATCCCTGCCAACACCTTGACTTTGTATTTTTAGATTCCAGAATGGAGAGAAAATACTTTCAAATTGTTTCATTTCACTTTGTGGGATTTTGTTATGGCAGTCACAAAAAACAAGTACACATACTGCCTATGTCGATATGCAAAAACTAAGGGATGAAAAATGTGATAAAGAGAGGCAAGTAAAACCTTAAGAAAGCTATATGTTAAATATGGGTAAAGATGCAAAGACTTTGAGGCTTTCAGGAAAAGTGTTTCTTGCTCTGATATCATGTAGAGGATTAAGATGTAATTAATTTTTAGAAATGAATATAAGCAGATTCTGGAAATTCCACACTAAACTCTGTCAGATTTCTCATACATTATATGTGAATACATGAATATAATTTAAAATGGAATTAGCACATATTCTTTTTGATTAGTGCTCATACTCATGGCTGAGTAGATGGCTCTATGCAGCCAGAACTTCATTATCAATTTGACACTGCATTGATGCTGTAATTTTATATTGCTATAATTACTCCAATGTGTTTCTGAATTTCTGTTGGAAAGAAGCATTTATTATTTGTTTATTTGTTTTTTGCTTTGTTGTATAATAACTTCATGTAAATCTGTGTGCACTTTAGCATAGATGGAGACATTATCCAGGTAGGATTCTAATGGATGATTCAAGTATCTTAGACTTCTTCATATTTGCCAAAACAAACTCTGTACCATTACTATGAATGTGTCTATCCTCTAGTATAACATTTAGTATTTATCTTCCAAGGCTTAGAGTGAGGTAAGGAAGTCTTTTTTTTTTTTTTTTTCTACATTGTATTGGCCAGGATTACAATAGCAAGTGAAACAAGCCAAAATGAGAGAGAGAGAGAAAGAGAGGGAGAGAGAGAGACAGAGACAGAGACAGTGAGAAAGAAAAAGAAGAAAAAGGAGAAGGAGAAGGAGAAGAAGAAATAGAAGAAGAAAAGAGAAGTACCAAGAAATGTAAATAAATTCAATTATCATTAATCTAAAAGCTAAATATTTTTGTCTATTTTTGTCTATTTTCTCCCCAAATTACTCATCACAATTTCATTCAAAATCTAACCTTTATTAAATAGAAAGTATCAAAATGAATAATTGTGTGTTAATTACAGAGTTCAACCACTAGTACTAGAACCAAAAAAAAATACTAAAATGCATAAAGTATTACATTGTACATCAACAGTCAGGACAAGAGCTGATCAGGTCACTATTTCTCATAGTGTCCATTTCACTTCAACAGGTTTCCCCTTTGGTGCTCAGTTAGTTGTCACCGATCAGGGAAAACAAATGACATTTGTCTCTTTGGGACACAATTATTCTTAGGTGCTTAAATTTTAACTGAAAAGTGATCCCTGTTAAATATAAGAGTGGGAAAAAGAGAGGGAGGAGATGTACAATTTGGGACATGCTCAATTGGACTTGCCCCAAATGGTGGAGTTAGAAACGTGCCAGGGGATTCCAATACAATCCCATCAAGGTGGCATGTACCAATGCCATCTCACTAGTCCATGTGATCAATTTCAGTTCACAATTAATCACACTGATAGGTCTAAGAGTCAAAGGGATCACACAAACAAGACTAGTGTCTGCTAATACTGATAGAATCAAAAAGGGGGAGAATGATCCAACATGGGAAGTGGGAGACACAGCAGACTCCTAGAATGGCAGATGTCATAAAGAGCACTCTGGCCTCAGAATCAGCCCGTAAGGCATTCGGATCTGGCTGAAGAGCCCATGAGAGTAGTTTAGGCATGGAAAGCCAAGACACTCTGGAAAAAAACAAACAAACAAAAAAAGAAGACCTAAATGAAAGATCTCTGTGAGTGAGATCCCAGTGGAAAGAACAGGCCATCAAAGATGGAGGTACCTTTCTCTGAAGGGCGGAAGGGAGGAGAGAACTTCCACTTTGACTGTGACCCTGTCTGAATAAGATTGAAGTTGGCGAACCCTAAAGGCTTCCATAGCCTTGGCAACTCATGACTACAGCCTAGGGAGATTACTGATGCCATAAACAGTGTCAAATTGTTAATTCAACAATAGGAGTTACTGTGTACTTTCATATCATGTGGGATCTGTCCTTAATGTGTTGTCCAATGTGAAGTAATGCTATAACTAGTACTGAAACAGTATTTTTACACCTGGTGTTTCTGTGTGGGTGCAAACTGATGAAATCTTTACTTAGTATATACTGAATCATCTTCTGTACATAAAGATAATTGAAAATGAAAAAAAAAAACCTTGGTTTTAAATTGGACATTGCATAGAAAATTAATCAATTTTAAAAATATATATCATGTAGGATCTCTGTCCTTAATATGCTATACATTGTGATTTAATGCTATAACTAGTACTCCAACAGTATTTTTCACTTTGTGTTGCTATGTGGGGGCAAACTGTTGAAATCTTTACCTAATATATACTAAACTGATCTTCTGTATATAAAGAGAATTGAAAATAAATCTTGATGTGATTGGAAGGGGAGAGGGAGCGGGAAAGGGGAGGGTTGCGGTTGGGAGGGAAGTTATGGCGGGGGGGAAGCCATTGTAATCCATAAGCTATACTTTGGAAATTTATATTCATTAAATAAAAGTTAAAAAAAAGAAAGTATCAAAATGAAAATATCTGCTAATGTCAGTTTAACAAATGAGTAGACTTCTAGTGAATTGGATAAGCTGTTTGCATTGCCTACTTGATTACCTCAGACCATAAATACACACAGAAAAACTCATCATATCAATAATTTAAAAAGCTAAAAACAGACATATTTATCAAATCCTGCCAGATACACTTCTCTGCTAGGGGCCTGGGATCTCAGACTAATATACAAGTCTCCTAGTATGGCCCTAAACAGCCAAGGTGGATGATGGGCACATTAAACAGGATTGTTGGATGTCCAAGGCTCAGTGATTACTGAGTGATTACTACAGTGATTACATGCTCCTAGATGTTTTCTGAGTCCCGCTAGGTCACAACTGGGAGCAATAGGTCATGGGTCCCTATGTGCTGTTGCTTGTAAGTCCCAAGCCTTGAAGAAGGACAATGAAGTGATGTGCCTGCATTATGTCCGCTGTAGCACCTTGCAAGTTAATTATCTTGTTCATAAATGACCTGGGCCACTTTACTCAGTGAATCCTTATCATGCCTGGTGTTTTTTTATTATGATAGCCTCCATTGTGATCAACTACACTAATCAAAACTGTATTGACTGCGGACTCTGCTAGAACCATTTTACAGGGGAATTCTCTGTGCATTTTGAATAGTTAATCAACCAAACTTTTTCTAGGGTCAGCATTTGTAGATGCCCTCTACATCTTGTATGGTTCTTTTCTGCATAACTTAGAGAAAATTAGAAATGAACTCTGAGATCAATGCTTGTATGGTTCCAAAGGAGACGCAGATCATCTCCTTTCCCTGTGACACAATGTGAAGAGACAGATGCAGACACAGAATCACCTGCTTCACCTCTGAGGTGGAGTTAGATGCTAATTTATAAGGGCCACTTAGCTGCTTTCCACAGATAATGAAAGACTGAAGGAACGTTTGGGCTTTGAAATGAGTTGATAGCAAACTTACTAAAGATAACTCCATTTTGTGGAGTTACATTTAATATCATGGCATTCTATAGAATGTGTCTTTACCAAAATCGTTACATTGTTTCCTCTTATTCCATACTGGAAACCTAGTCTAAGTATCTTACTCTGTAAAACTAAGTGGAACTAGCAGTCTATAGATTAAAGGTGCGTTGGAATTATGGATACATGTAGATTTGCAATTGTTTACCTGTACTGTACCTTACAGATATATACCATATATCAACTAAAAAACTTTGCCATGACACATAAACCAACATATAATTAACATAGGTGTAGTAGATTATCTTCCATGCTTCATCATGTATACATAGTAAATATACATATAAAGCTTGTACTAACCAAAGCAGGTTTTGTGTCATACGAACTGATTCAGAACTTCTCAATAAAATTTGCATGAAATCATAATCTTTGCTGATATCTTAGTATACATAGGAGAATATAAGTTATGCTCTAGTGATTACTTCAAATGTTTAAAATTTTAGAATATGTTTATGTAGATTTACTTAAAATTATATAGGATGTATATAGATTTTTGCATTTCATAATTGACTAGTCAATTATGCTACAAGTCTGTCTTCTGATTGATTTGCACTCCTCAGTTATGTATAGTCTAGCTCCTGATATCACTGGATTTGTAACTTGCTTTAAATACTATCCTAAAAACTTACTATTTAGGTGAGTTATCCTCACTATGTGTTTTGGCAGCCTACAGAAATACCAATGAAACTTTTTACACATATACTAAAAAATAAAACTTAAAAAGTGAAGAAAAACACTTCAAACTACAATTGGTAATATCTTCTTTAATCAAACAAATTTTAGAATCATTCTACTTTAAGATTATTAATAGTTTATGAATTTCTATCTTTGTAAATGGAGCTAATTTATATATTTTCAGAAATCTCAGTATGTAGTTTCAAATTTTTCCATTTTCTAAAATGGATGCAAGTGTTTGCTTATTTGAAAACTTTGTTATGCTGAATATATTTTCTCTAATTAAATTTATTTTCCAAAAGATTAAAAACATCACCTATTGACAAAAGTAGATGCAGAAATTAGCAATAAGCATTGAGAAGTGTGTTAATACTAGCAGACAAAAGTGAAATGAAAAATGAAAATAGTTTGAGATACACTCCAGAATGATGAAAAATAAAATTTGTGGCATTACCAAATGTTGGCAAGGATTTTAAGCAATAGGAAATTGTATATATTGTCGATGGGAACATAAAATAATAAAATCACCTTGGAGAGCATTTTAAATTTTTATTAAGCAGTTAAACCTGAATCTGGCCAATGAGTCTGTAATTTTGCAATGAGAAATAAAACATATGTCAATAAGAATGTTTTGTCAGTCCTATTCATAATAGAAAAATAAATAGCCAACAAAAAGAGATTGTATAAATACACATTTTGTGTTATTTATGTAATATTAAAAATGAACTGATATAGAGGAATAACACAGATTAATCTCAATACTTTTCTGTTGAGTGAAAGAAGTCTAACAAAATAATGTATCCTATCCAACTCCATTTTTTAATATACAGGATATAAACAGTAGCAATTAATCCATGGGGGAGGAAATAATAACCTGATTACCTTTTGGGGTAGAAGTTATGAGAATTTAATGAAATGGTTTAAGGTGATAAAAATGGTGTAAATGTTTTATAGAATGATAGCTGCCACAGTTTGTAGAATTGGCAAATTTCATCAATGTGAATGCTTAGGTTCTGGGCAGTAAATTATAGGAAAATTACAACAGTTAAAAAATTAAAATATCTGAGTAAACTTTTTCTTTCATATCCTTGTGTTAATTCTGTAGTAGAGCTCAGAGCATATTTTAAAAACTGTAGGATAGATAGATAAAACTAATTATTTCCTTGGACTCTGAGCTGCAAAGGGGTGATTTAGTAAAACAGATGAATTGCAAATATAGATGTTGGTTATATGCACTTATCAAGATGAGCACCATCTACTTCAAGAGTTTGGTATGTTAGGCTATTATCCTGGAGACTGTGTAATTTTTTCATTCATAAAGCAAACCAAGGGCTCAAGTGCCACTTTACCCAGTTAATCTGTACCTTATGACTTGCTTCCTTGATTTTGCCATTCAGAATTTTAATATTTTTCCAGTATGCCCAAAATACTTAGCTCAAAGAGGCTTCTTGAGTGAAGCTAGCATTTATTTATCAATTATCTCTATCTATCTATCTATCTATCTATCTATCATTTATCCATTTATGTTTCCTTCATTCTTCATTTCAGTAACAACAGTAAGAAAATAAAAGGTTAGCTTAATTGTAGAAGTGTCCACAGAGACTTCAAAGAGTTTATGCAATATTTTGCTCTGGCACATTATTTCCCAGGCAAGCAAGAGCATCAATACAGCCAGAAACAGTTCCCAAATGTGACCAGTGAGGCACGTTAGATCTTAAATAACAATTGTGCCCTGCTGTTGGAAATCCTCCGAAATGTGACCAGCGGGGAACATTATATCTTAAATAACAACCATGCCTCCCCATTTAGAGAATAAATCAGTGTTTAAAAGAAACCTGTCCATGCAAATATGCTGTGATTAGAATTAAGTGAAATTAAGTGTAGTGTGCTCAGATGAATTTTTTTTTTTTTGCAATTTTTACAAAACTGCAATCATTGGTGCAACCAGACTAAAAGTTCTTTCTTGAGACATCATGCATGCAAGAAACATTCAAGCCAATAGCTACCTTAATGGTTTATATTTCTATAGTACTTACTGCTTTGCACTGCAAATGTTATGCAAGTTAGTTATATTGAATTAAAGACTCGTTTGCATATAATAATTGATTGTTTGTTGTTCAACCTAAACTAAATGAAGAAATTTTTTTCCAGGATCACACTGCTTAAATCTATGCATTTATATTGTACATGCAATTTTCATAGCAATGTCTTCAATTTATATGGGTTACCTCTTCTAAGGAGCTCAAACTTCTAACATGTGATAATCAGTATTATCTGTTTTCATTGCGGTGCTGATCTATAATAAGCATATAAAAAACAGACCTAAATAATCTCAAATCAATGAGGGGATAACTAGAGCTCCTTCCCAAATAGCTAACTTGGGGATGAATCATTGCTTATGTTCTGGACATTAGATATAACAGTATGGTACTCATATAAATTTGCATTTGCAAGCTGTAAAAGCCTCCTGGGTTAGTTGTGCCAAAGTTCCCATATAAATCTAAGTGTCCATGAATTCCAAAGAACCATGGACTCTACTCAGTTAAAACACACTGAAGATGAGCTTTGTTGAAGAAAGAGAAATTAGAATTTTTGGAGACAATTTTCTTTGCATTTTTAATGTCTTATATTTGATGCCTGAGGAAAGACAGAGTCAACATTTCAATCACAAAACTCACACAATCAAAACTTAGCTTTGGGGCAGGCATTGCAGCACAAATGCATTAAGCTGCTGTTTGCAATGCCTGCATTCCATTCTGGAGTTCCTGGGATCAAGTCCTGCCCCTACTTTGATCCAGCTTTCTGCTAAAGCACATCTCGTGAAGAAGCATGTGATGGCTCAAGTACTTGGGTGCCGACCACATGAGAGACATAGATAGAGTTGCTGGCTCCTGACTTTGACCAGTCCCAGCCTGGTTGTTGCTAAACATTTTTTAGCAAGAAGTTGCAAGTATAAATTCTCTAAGTAATGGTAAGTAAAAATGGATTACGCGAACATCAAGGAGCAGGATGAACCTTCAAGAAATATTCTGGAGAATCTAGACTTACCACCTGTCAAACACAGATAAGTAGTTCATTGTAAGTAAAGTAGTAAAGTTAATTATATAAAAAAGTAAGCATTTCATTGTAAACAAACAAATGTGTTTTTAGAAATTTCTATGATTTCCTTGAATCAACAAAAAAACTCATTTGGTTGTACTTAAAAGAGATTTTCAGAAATTCAGAGGGAATTTCGAAATCCAATTTCACGGCCGGCACCGTGGCTCAACAGGCTAATCCTCCGCCTAGTGGCGCCGGCACACCAAGTTCTAGTCTCGGTCGGGGTCGGGGTGCCGGATTCTGTCCCGGTTGCCCCTCTTCCAGTCCAGCTCTCTGCTGTGGCCCGGGAGTGCAGTGGAGGATGGCCCACGTGCTTGGGCCTTGCACCTATATGGGAGACTAGGTGAAATACCTGGATCCTGCCATTGGATCAGTGCGGTGCGCCGGCCGCGGCGGCCATTGGAGGGTGAACCAACAGCAAAGGAAGACCTTCCTCTCTGTCTCTCTCACTGTCTATAATGCTACCTGTCAAATAAAAAATATTTAAAAAAAAAAGAAAGAAAACAACAAAATAAAAGAAAAAACAAAATAATAATCAAAAATCCTTTTTTCGTGCCTACATCCTGTATCAGAGTGCTAAAATTTGAACCTAGGCTTTGATCTCATTTCCAATTTCCTTCTAATGCACATTCTCTGAGAAGCATCAAGTGATGTCTAAGTACTTGTGTCCCTACCACCCGTGTGAGTTTCGGCTCCTGGCTTCTAACTACTCCAGCTGTAAGGATCCTGACTTCCACCTGGTCCATTCTTGGCTATTGTGGGCCACTGGTGAGTGAAGCAATGGATGGGAGTCTCTCTCCCTCTCCCTCCCTCTCTCTCTCTCCCTTTCTCTCTCTTTCCCTCTCTCCATTCTCTATATTTAAATGAAATAAAAATGTTTTAATTAATACAGGGAATTTGCATGTTCACTGCCTTTTTATATTTGCAGAATTTTTGACCAGTACTATTTTTCTGATAGTTAAACCTGTTTCACATTGAATTAGATAGATATCAATATGAATCTTACTGTCCACCTGATTATTGAGAAAATCCTTCTGAGATTTTCCTATATCCTATTTGAACAGTCAGTCTCATCTGTTAAGTGAGAGCACCATTTCCAAATCCTTTTCACAACTTACATAGTCAAAAGAGTTCCTCTCTGCTTTATTCAACTTTCTTGATTGGTTAGGTGTGAAGTTTAGCAACATGTCCTTAATTTCTTTAGGAAGGTTCTGCCATCCTGCAACCAATGAACTCTAAAACATTCAGAAATGTGGCTGGTTCCTAAATCTATAGTTACCATCTAACATATGGGACACTTACATCCTAAAAGAGCATCTAGTATATTCACAACTTCATAATTCTGAGGAGGCTCTGTTACATAATACCATAAATGCAATGGGCTGATGTCAGATCATAGTGAACTGTAAGATGATCAGGATCTCCTTAACTCTCCATGACATATAAAGGCAAGCTAACAAATTCCTAAAGCAAGAGAGTAAAGCAGGATTACTCTTCTATCCAATCAAAATTAAACTGTTTTTGATTCTTCTTATCAGAGTCAAAAACAGAAAACATTTGCCAAAGACTTGCCTATCAAGTGTCAGGATTCAGAATTTTATCTGTTATATTGGCTGATCACATTTGCTCTAGTGGAACTATGATCTAGTTAGGCTTCTCATTTTCTAGTATAGTCTGTCATTATCCCTGCTTTTATAAATTTAACAAAGTTGAGTAGATCGATGGGGCTTAGTAAAATTGTATGTTTCAAATTTTTGTTGATGGAGCCAATATTTGCAATTTTTCTCAAAATATCATATTTTCCTTTGATTTACTATATTTGAGTGACAAATATGTAGGGTAAAAGTAATTAAATTTCATGTACTGTATGAGCTTTAATCTTCAGATGAGGAAATTGATTAATCTTCACTCATAGACTATATATATATATATTTCATATACATATAAATTCTATATACATCTAGATTTCATATATATATATATATATATATTATGAACCATTGTAGCTATTTATAGAATGAGTTCATGGATGGGGCAAAATAGTTTTTGACTTAATTTTCCATTTATCCTCTGGCTCCAGAAACTCCCACTAGAATTAGAATCTTGCATTGGACTTTTGTATCTCTGTTACTATTAGATCAAAACTATTTTTATTATTTTATGATTTTATTTTATTTTATATTAATTTTAACATATTCAGTATGATTTACACATACAAGTCTAAGAACACATTCTCTTCCTCCTTGCCTCTCTCCTACCCTTCTTCCTCATACCATTCTTTCTTTTATTTCTAGTTTTTGAAATAACATATTTTAAATTCACATTAAAGTAAAAAGGCTTAATACTTCATTGAATAAGAAGTAAAAAGCAAAAAAGACCCTAGTTTAGTGGGAATATAAAAGGTAACAAGTATAAGCTATCTTTCTTTCCTCATTGCCTAGTAGTTCCAATAAAATTATGTTAGTTTCCTCTATGTAAAATTAAAATGTTTATTCACCTTGTACTTGCAATGAAATTAGAGCATCTTTCTTTCATCAACAGAAAGAAAAGTGATGATAAAGATCTAGGTTTCTGAGCATTCTTGCATCTGGAAAATGGGCAAGGGACAGCAGCAACTGATATAAGTCTCTGCTTGTCAGCATGAAGTTTGTGATTACTTTTGTAATTGAGTAACTTTCTAACTCACTGCCTGCTATGTTGCCCCGAGTAACATCATGGTCTATAGCCATCACCCTAAATTGCTGTAATTTCCACTATTCTCTGTTGTCTATTATGGTAATTACATACAATTTACCACTGACTTTCAAATAATGGCAACTGGCCTTTCTCATTGTGGAGTGCCACACACAATTCTATAGCAGTATCTCTCACTTCCTCCAGAGAACAGCCATCAGCTAGCTTTACAAAGTGTCAGTGCCCCTTCAACAATGCATATTTTAATAATCTGGGCAAATGATTGTACTGTGAGTCTTCCTGGAGAAAAGTCAGTAAGAATGATAGCAGGTCCAACAGAGTAAATTCATGGGAACATCCAAACCACTTTGAACCTTCTGAACTCTTCTTCAAAACAATGCAAAAATCTTCTTGTGTCTCCATCAAATTTATAATAGGCATTTGATGTATCAATTCCTCAAGGAAGAACGCAAATTGAAGCCAAGTGTCATTGTCAGTAAAGAAAGTACAGATCATAAGCAAATGTCTTGTTTATGAGTAAAACTATGTAAGTACAATTATGTCTGCACTTTCCTAACATACAGAGCATGTAAGTCCTATGCATGTTTCCTTCATTACTTCCAGTACACATAAGCCAGTTCCTGTGATTCCTTTGTCATAAAGATTTTATTCTTAGGGGGCAGCATTGTGACACATCAGGGTAAACTACCATTTTAGGTGCTGAGATTCCATGTTGGAGTGCTGGGCTGAGTCTGGTTACTCCACTTCCAAACCAGCTCCCTGCTAAAGTGTCTGATAAGTCAGGGGACTTCCCAAGTACTTGGACCCCTGGGCGATGAACCCAAGTACTTGGGTCCTTGCCACCCATGTTGAAGACCAGGATGGAGTTCCAGACTCCTGGCCTCTGTGTGCCCTAGTTCTGGGTGTTGTGGCCATTTGAGAAGTAAAACAGCAGATTGAATCAATCTCTCTCTCTATCTCTATCTCCCCTCTTCCCTTTCTTATTCAAATGAATGAATGAATAAATAAATAAATAAATCTTTAAAGCATCGTTGATGACTTAACATGTATTAAAATAATTGTGTTCTCCATAATATTATATGTATAATATCCTTTTCTGGGCCAGCACTGCGGCTCAATAGGCAAATCCTCTGCCTGCGGCGCTGGCACACCAGGTTCTAGTCCTGGTCGGGGCGCCGGATTCTGTCCCAGTTGCCCCTTTTCCAGTCCAGCTCCCTGCTGTGGCCCTGGAAGGCAGTGGAGGATGGCCCAAGTCCTTGGGCCCTGCACCCGCATGGGAGACCAGGAGAAGCACCTGGCTCCTGGCTTCAGATCAGAGCGCAGTGCGCTGGCCGCAGCACACCGGCCGTGGCAGCCACTGGAGGGTGAACCAACGGCAAAAGGAAGACCTTTCTCTCTGTCTCTCTCTCTCACTGTCCACTCTGCCTGTCAATATATATATATATATATATATATATCCTTTTCTGAATTGTAATTGATTAGATTTTCCCAAGTAATGTTTATTCTTTGATTTTTAAAATAATCTCTGGCTATGTCAATTGGTGTTTATGCCATTTTGTCTGCCAGGAAAGAGAAAAAAAATGTTCTTGAACTCATTAGAATGAAATTTAATTTTAAATTTGAACAGTTAACAATTGAAAGAACCTAAAAACCAAAAGTAATATCAAATTAATATAATTTTAAAACACAATTAGAAGATATTTGCCATATCAAATTAAGATCAAGAGCAAGATATTCTGTTTTTTTATAAAAAGTATAACTCATATATTTTCTGCATGCTTTTTTTAAGTGAAAGATAACAGCATAGAATAAATTATATATAGTGATCATATGTAAATAAATGTTAATGTTATTCCATATAGCTTCTTGTAAGTGGAAATAAATTTTATGATACTATAATATATCTAACTACTTGTTACATTTTATCAGTTCAAGTTATGCATTGTTCTCTGTCAACACCTAAAAAATGTGGTGTTAGATTGTTCCACAGTAATAAATAATTATTTAAAGAAAAATAAATCATTGGAGTTGGCACCAATCATTATTACATTAATTTTGCAATTTCTATGATTTACTATCAATACCTGATTTATACAAATATCTTCATGTTCTACTTTTTGTATTTTCGTCATTGATTAATATTTGCATCAGAATAAATGAAACAGTTGGAGACATAAAAATGATGTCAAAATTCCATTGAAAATTTGAACAAATTCTGACAGATTATAGCTCAGTAAATGAAGAATTATATTGGTCCTTGTTCTAGATTCTTCTTCAATTTAAAATTTCTATGTATATAAATCCTTTTTCTCATCTTTATCAATTCTTCCACACATATTTAGATATTAAAACCAATGAAGGGCTGGCGCTGTGACGTAGTGACCAAAGCCACCACCTGCAGTGCCAGCATCCAATATGGGTGCCGGTTTGATTCCTGGCTGCTTCACTTCCGATCCAGCTCTCTGGTACGTCCTGGGAAAGCAGTAGAAGTTGGCCCAGGTTGTTGGGCCCCTGCACCCACGTGGGAGTCCCAAGGGAATCTCCTGTCTCTCAGCCTCAGATCCACACAGCTCTGGCCATTGCAGCCACAGGGGAGTGAATCAGCAGATATAAGACTTCTCTCTCTCTCTTTTTCCATCTGCCTCTCTGTGGCTCAGCCATTTGAATACATGAATAAAGCTTTAAAAAAAAAAAAAGACCATTGAAAGATGAGAATGAATCCTGGAATTTTAAGACTAAATATGAAACCTATCATGTTATGTATTCTGTTTGTGAAATTGGGATAGCATTTTTAGTCTGTCAGTTAAGACAATGGTTTGGACACCTATGTCCCATATTGCTTTGTGTTCCTAGCTCCTAACTTTGGCGTGAGTCACCTACAGCCACTGTGGGCATTTAGCGAGTGAACTAGGAGATCATAGCTCTTCTTTGTCTCTTTCTCTGACTATAAAATAATTAAACACAAAAAGAATTTAGGAAGAAATTTGTGGATTTTCTGATAATAATCAAATAATGTTTTCAATAACTTTTAGATAGCCTCTTATGAGCCAGATAGCGCTTTGATCATTTCTATAGATCTTTATTGTGGTTTAAAATAAATGTAATTTTAAAGCATCTGTTACCATATATCTTTGACTGTGGCAATGTAAAATATGAAGAAGGTATTGAAATTATAACTATTAAAGTGAAAAACCACAAATGTAAACTAGCTTTTTGTGAAACTGATGCTATTTTATATTATTTAATGATAGAGTTGTATTTAAAAATGTGTTAATTATTCACTCAATAAGAAACCAGTCTCATTACCCATATATTGCCATAGTAACTCTCTTCAACTCTGTGTTTATTTCATTGTATAGCACATAGTGTCATAAAATAAAAAATCTTAAGTTATTGTATATCCAGAAAAGTTTTAATTTGATTTTACCTTTAATTGTTACTATCAAATAGAATTTGAAAATAAATCCATCTAGTATTTTAGAGAAAAAGGTATCCTTAGAACTCAGTTTTTTACTTAGTAGAGGAATAAGTTTTGGGAACTTTTCATCAGGCAACATGAAAAATTAAACAAAAAGATAAGTACTATCTATGCCAGGTAAGCTTCTAAGCTGCCCTTCTCACCCCATTGTGATGCTGCCGCGATTTGATTTCCATGGCATTATTTCTCCTATATCTATTTGTACTTTTTTTTTAAAAAAACATAGAAGAATGCAGTTAAAACTGTTCTCAAAAAACATAAAGCAAAAACAAAAGCTTCTCTTTCGAATGCCCCATTATTTTTTCCTCTTGATAGCAAACTCTTCAATAGAATTACCATTACAAAACATGTATTTTACCTCAGCTCATATGCCATATGAACCCCTACTCCAATCATGATTTCACTCCTTTCACTCACTCTTATCAAGTTAACAACAACCATGACAAAGCAAAATAGCGGAGTAATCAACTGTGCTGAAGTAGACTGTGCAAGGTCCCAACTCCGCTGCCTGTCTGCTCAGCTGGGGAGGAAGTGAGCTTCATACAGCTGCTAATACTCTTGTACTCTGCGGGTACATTCCTTCAATCTGCTTGTTATGTGACTTCCTTCTCAAGCCTGTCACATGTCACCTGGATGCTTCTCTCACAATGGGGAACAGAGATAATGGATATATGGCTCAACTCCTGCCCTTTGGATGGACATCTCTTTGAATCTGGTCACTTTTCGGAGATATCTGTACTTTCAAACCTCCTTACCCTGTATGTTAAACTCAATGATTGACATGTTATTGACCTTTTCCTCCTGTTGCAGACTTTTTTCATTATTACATTGCTTATTCCTGATACCATCTCCCAAATAAACCACTGTCCCAAATCCTCATCTCAGTCTTCAGTGGAACTAAAAAGTATCTTTTGTATTTGTATGTCCCTAATGTTTAATCACTGTATTTTGAATAATTCCAACTCCTCCATCACAGAAAGAATGCAACATCTACTAGGAAACCTTCTGAACCCTACTGAACATCTACTAGGAAAGAGTTACTTCCTGTATTGATTTGCGAGATATTAATGCCTGATACATAGCAGTCCTGATTTTTATACATGAATGAATAAAGGCCGGTTGCAAAGATATGATGAATATATCCTCAGTGCCTTATAGGTAGGCATTATTGTATTTTTTCCTAAGGCAAAACCCACTATAAATATTAATCCTTTATGAGCTCCCATTCTGTTGGTTGCCTCTTCGTTTTTCTTAATATTTGTTCTGTAGTGTAGAAGCTTCTTATGTTGACATAATCCTATTTGTCAATTTAGGTTTTGGTTGCCTGTGCTTCTGGGGTCTTTTCCAAGAAGTCTCCCTATGCTAATGTCTTGCAGAGCTTCCCTAATATTTTCTAGTGATTTCATGACATCAAGTCATAGATTAAATTCCTTGGTTCATTTTGAGTAGATTTCTATTTAATGTATAAGATAGGGATCTTATTTTCATACTTCTACATGTGGAGATCCAGTTTTCTCAGCATCACTTTTTGAAGAGATAGATGGTGCTTGGCCCAGGGATTGATATTAGCTCCTTTGTTAAAGATAACTTGGTTGTAGATGTGTGGATTGGTTTCTGGAGTTTCTATTCTGTCCCATTTGTCTACACATCTATTTTTTATCAGTACCAGGCTGTTTTGAATAAAATTGCCCTGTAGTATATCTTGAAACCTGTTAACGTGATACTTCCGGCTTTGTTTTTGTTGTATAAGATTGCTTTAGCTATTTGGGGTCTCTTAGTGTTTCCACATGAATTTTAATATCATTTTTTCTAGATATGAGAAGAATGTTGTCAGTGTTTTGATTTGGATTGCATTGAGTCTGTAAATTGCTTTTGGTAGTAGGAATATTTTGATGCTATTAATTCTTCTGATTCATGAACATAGAAGGTTTTTCCATTTTTTGTCACTTATGCTCTTTCATTCCTTAATGTTTTATAATTGACATCATAGGGTTCTTTGACATCCTTAGCTAAATTTATTCCAAGGTATTTAATTTTTTTTTGTAGCTAACATTATGAGACTAATGTTAGTTCTTTCTCAGCCATGGCATTGTCTAAGTATACAAAGGCTATTGATTATTGTGTGTTAAATTTTTTGTCCATCACTTTACCAAATTCTTTTATGAGTTCCAGTAGTCTCATAGTGGAGACTTATGATCCACTGTGTATAGAATCATGTCATCAGCAAATAGGAATCATTGACTTCCTCTTTTCCAATTTGTATCTCTTTGATTTCTTTTTCTTGTCTATTAGCTCTGGCTAAATCTTCCAGGATTATATTGAATAGCAATGTTGAGAGTTTGGCATCCTTGTCTAATTCTAGAATTTAGTGTTAATGCTTCCAGTTTTTCCCCATTCAATAAGATGCTGGTTGTGGGTTTGTCACAGATTGCCTTCCATGCACTAATGAAAAGAATGTGTATTCTGCAGCTGTGGGATGAAAGTTCTGCAGATATCAGTTATGTCCATTTTGTCCCCAATGTTGATCAGCTCTGTTATTTGTTGACTTTCCGTCTGGTTGATCTGTCCATTGATGAAAGTGAGGTGTTGAAATGCCCCATTACTGTTGTTGTGGAGTCTATGTCTCTCTTTAGATCCATTAGCATTTCTTTTAATTAGCCAAGCGCCCTGGCATTGGGTATATACAATTTTTTTTTTTTTTTGACAGGCAGAGTGGACAGTGAGAGAGAGACAGAGAGAAAGGTCTTCCTTTTTGCCGTTGGTTCACCCTCCAATGGCCGCCGCGGCCAGCGCGCTGCGACCGGCGCACTGCGCTGATCCGATGGCAGGAGCCAGGTGCTTCTCCTGGTCTCCCATGGGGTGCAGGGCCCAAGCACTTGGGCCATCCTCCACTGCACTCCCTGGCCACAGCAGGGAGCTGGCCTGGAAGAGGGGCAACTGGGACAGGATCGGTGCCCCGACCGGGACTAGAACCCGGTGTGCCGGCGCCGCAAGGTGGGGGATTAGCCTATTGAGCCACGGCGCCAGCCGGGTAAATATACTTTTATTTTTATTATAGTCATATCTTCCTATTGACTGAATCATTACACTGTGCCCTTTGTTTCTTTTAACAGTTTTTCTCTTAAAGTCTATTTTGTCTGTTACTAGGATAATACACCTGCTGGCTTCTACTTTTCATTAACATGAAATATTTTTTCCATCTTTTCATTTTCAGTTTGCAAGTGATTTTGTTGATGAGGTGAGTATCTTATAGGAAGTGAATAGGAATAGGTAGCTTTTGCTTTTAATCTATTCAATCAGTCTGTATCTCTTAATTGGAGAAATTAGGCCATTTACTTTCAAGGTTGCTATTGGTGAGTAATGAGTTGGCCCTGCCATTTTTCAATAAATATTCCTGCTATTTGCTTAGGATTTTCTTTCTACTTTTACTCGGAGATTTTCTACTTTCACATTCTTTCATAATGATAACTATGTTTCTGGAAATAAAATAATTTTTAAAAGTGCTGATACTGATAAAAGAGGTAAAGCATTTAAATTTCAGTAATAACTGTGAAACATAAACTTTGATATATTTCATGATATTTATTATACTATAACATGTCAGCTAAAGTAATTTTTATTTCTTAATTTCCATGAGAAAAAAATAAAATACTTTTCAAGTTATTTAAATTAGGCTTTATTCATCACTAAAAATGAAGTAGTGTTCTTTATGTATTTAGCTGCAATATATTTTCATGGTGTATTTACTACTTGCTAAGGGTTTTAAACTTGTGGCCTGCACTGTGCTATAGCAGATGAAGCCATCACCTCTGGAGCCAACAATCTTCATGGGTGCCAGTTTGAATTGTGGCTGCTCCACTTCCAATCCAGCTCCCTGCTAATGCACCTGGGTAAGCAGTGGAAGATGGTCCAAGTGTTTGGGTCCCTGCACCTAAGAAGGAAACTAGGAAGAAATTCACGGCTTTTGGCATCAGACTAGCCCTGCTCCAGCTGTTGCATCCATTTAGGGAGTGAACAAGCAAATGGAAGCTCTGTTTCTGCCTTTCTCTCTTTCTATCTCTCTCACTCTCTTTCTATCTATCTCTATGTCTGTCATTTATCTTTTTCTAACTATACCTTTCAAATAAATAAATGAATCTTTAAAAATATAGATTTATTTTAAAAAGTTATAAACTTTACATAAATGGTTTCACTTGTATCAGTGTCCTCAAAGGTCGCTAATGTTATTCTGTTTTTACTTACAAAAAGCAGTGATAAGTAAAATGTTTCAGGTAGCCTGTGCTCTAAGCTACTATATCACAATGTCTTCTTCTACTTATGAATTCCATTTCTCACTTTTCTATTTGGTTCTTAATGTTTTCCTTATAAATAAATGTTAAAAAAAAGCCATCTTTAAAAATACAAAAAGAAAACATTTACACAGATTTTTTAGTTTGGGGGGCTATGCAATGATATTTCCATGCATCTGTAACTATATTTGATCATTTTTCATTTTTTTGTTTTCCCTCAAGGGAAGCTAAATAAGTAAGATCCACAATATTTAGTCTTATCCCCTGATTATCTTTTTCTTCAATTTATTGAACTGCTTTTTTCAAAAAAGAAACATTTATTTTTATCTAAATTAAATTTAAAACCAGTTCAAAGGGACTTCCTACAGTACATAGGAAGCAGAGTTAAAGTATATTTTGATGAAAAATATTTGAAATCCATGTATAGCTTTTTTTTTTTGACAGGTAGAGTTAGACAGTGAGAGAGGGAGAGACAGAGAGAAAGATCTTCCTTTTCCCATTGGTTCACCGCCCAAGTGGCCGCTACGGCTAGTACACTGCAGCCGGCACGCTGTGCTGATCTGAAGCCAGGAGCCAGGTGCTTCTTCTGGTCTCCATGTGGGTGCAGGGCCCAAGGACTTGGGCCATCCTCCTCTGCACTCTGGGGCCACAGCAGAGAGCTGGACTGGAAGAGGAACAACCGGGACAGAATCCGACGCCCCAACTGGGTCTAGAACCCAGGGTGCCGGTGCTGCAGGTGGAGGATTAGCCTAGTGAGCCACGGCGCCAGCCTGAGCTCTTTTTATAATATGGATTTTGCACGGACTTTTTAAAGACCCCTATACACAGCATTTCCATGTATCCTGCACTCAGGTTCTCTGAATATGAATATTTTGTCATATTTATTTCCTTTATCTTTCCTTGTGCTTTTTTCATAATTTTTCAGTGCTGTGTCTACACATTATGTCTCTTGTTTTAAATGTTTCAGCCTGTGCTTTCTAAAAGTAAAGACATTTTCTAAAATAACTAAGCAGAAATATCCAAATCAAGAAAATAATACTGATATTATACTAGTATTTGCAGACCTTATTCAGAGTTTGCTAATCAGAACAACAATATAAAGAATCCTATAGGACATCCTAGATCAAGCACGGCATCACATTTCCATAATTCCTTACTCTCAATCTGGAAAGGTTTTTCATTATTTTTATACAGATACTAAGAGAGAATATAAAGTCTATTTTTGTTGCATTTTAGCTTAATCCTTCTTGATTAGAAAGAAACTGCATTTTCTGCAGTAATGCCACACCAGTGAAGTCTTGATTTGGGTGCGTTATGACAGGTGGTGCATGATGTCAATTTATCTTGTGACTGGTGATCATTGAGTTAGTGTGGCATCTGCCTGGCCCTTCTGCTGTATAGCTGCTAGTTTTCTCTTTACAATTAGCTATATTTGCTATTTTGGGAGATATTTTGAAACAATGTAAACAACCTAGTACTCCCTGATAGTTTTCCTAATTTTTTTTTCTTTTGTATTCCAGAATGGTACTGGGAATATTTTTGTGTCCATGGTTTTACAGAATACTTGCTGTGCTACTGTCAATCCTTTATTGTTTTAAAAAAATGTGTTTATTTAATTTATTTGAAGGACACACAAAGAGCGAGAGAAAGAAAAAGATCTTTTATATGCTGGTTCTCTCCTTACATGACCACAACAAGCCAGAGCTGGGCTATGGCCCAACCAGGATCCAGGAACTCAATCTTGGTGTGTCATGTAGGTGATGGGGACTGAAGTATTTATCACCTGCTTCTTCTCATGGCTTGCATTAGCACGATGCTAGACAGTCAATGGTAGAGTTGGTATGCAAACAGTGAACTCAGTGGCATTGTAATTAAAAACTCTGCCTTCATCCCATATGGAAGCTGGTTCAAATCCCAGCTACTCCACTCCTGATCCAGCTCCGTGCTAATGGCTTGAGAAAGCTGTGGAAGATGACCCAAGTCCTTAGGCCCCTGCATCCATGTGGGAGACCTGAAAGAAGCTCCTGGCTCTTGGCCTTGGATCAGCCCAGTTCTGGCTATTGTGGCCATTTAGGGAGTGAACCAGCCAATAGAAGACCTTTCTGTGTCTCTCCCTCTCTCTGTCTGTAACTCAGCATCTCAAATAAATAAATAAATCTTGAAAAACAAACACACAAACTAAAAAAGGTGAACTCAGTTGTGGGATACCAGTGTAACTGATGTCTTACCTACTGTTTCAGACTCTCAGTGATTTTTGTAATCCAAATGTGTATTCTTTAGCAGTTCTAACTAATTCGTCTTTGCAGTCTTCATACAGGTTCCCAAATATATAAAGAATACTATGAAGGATTCAGAAGAAGAGCTACATAGGATGAATATGAAACAAGGGTGGCAGTTTTCCACGCTCTGCCTTCATGGAATCTGCCCATGTGTAGCTACAGGGGAGCTCCTCTGTTTCTTTTATGGAATATTTTACTCTTTTTAAAATTGCTACTTTTTTAGAGCCCAATGGTGATTTCTAAATAATCTTTCTACACTGAAATTCATAAAACTCTGGAGACTATTATGAAAATTCCATTATAATTAAGATCCTTTAAAGAAAAATATCCCAATTTATAGTCTTATATTTGATTTAAATAAATTAATTTTTGTTCTTTTTAAATTATGATCTGTTCCTATTGGCAGTATAAGCAATCACCATAATAGTTGACACTCCAGGGAGAAGTTAAATGTAATAGTCTTTAGCCATCTTAAAATTAAAAATACCAAAACAAATGCATCAAATCAAGCACCTTGGCTAGTGATTGCTACATTTTCTTGTGCTCAATTTATTATCAACTTACTTACAGCCGGTGCATATATACATATGCTTCTGTAGACTGAATCTCATACAGTTTTGGAAGTGCTCTTTAACAAAAAAGGATATTTTGGGGTAAGTGTTATGGTATAACAGATTATGCCTCTGGCTTGCAATGTGGACATCACACATAGGAGCTGGCTTGAGCCCAAGCTGCTCTGATTCTTATCCAGCCTGGGGAAGCAGACAATGAAGACTTGGGTTCTGGCCACCCATTTGGGAGACTAAGTGGAAGTTCCAGCTTTCTGGCTTCTGCCTGCCCACCCTGGTAGTTGTAGTGATCTGGAGAATGAATCAGTGGATGGAAAATTCTCTCTCTGTCTCTCTCTCTCTCAATCTCTCTCTCTTTCTCTCCTCCCCCTTCCTCCCTCTCTCTGTCTCTTCTTATCTCCCTATCACATAAGTAAATTGTTTTTAGAAAGACATGTGTATGAAGTGCTAAAGTTAATATGTATTAGTAGGAGGAAGGAAATTCATCAAATTACAAGGGCCTTGAAAGTAAAAGTTCTTTCCCTTTCACATCTCTTGAGGGAATTTTTGATAATACAACAAAAGCATCATTGCATCAGGACTGCAATAGAGTTTTCCCTCCTAGTCTGGAATATGATCTCCATCAGCAGAGAACTCAACAGTGGCACCAGAATTGATGAGCCCTGAATCTAAATCTGTATCAACTTTGCTGTAAATTTACTCTACATTAGAGCTAATGTTAAGAGACCTGTGCTGTGGTACAGCTGGTTAAAGCCACTGCCTGCAACACCTGCATACCATGTGGTGGGCACCAGCTTGAGTCTCAGTTGCTCTGCTTCCAACCCAGCTGCCTGTTGATCTACCTGAGAAAGCAGTAGAGGATGGCCCAAGTGTTTGATGACCTGCTCCCACATGGAAGAGCCGGAAGCAGCCTCTGGTTCCTGGTTTTGGCCTGGCAGAGCCTGATTGTTGCTACCATTTCCTGACTTTTCCAAAAAAGGGGCCTCTGATAGTAAAATAGTAGCCTGCCACACCTATATCTAATGGCATAAGCCATTTAGATCGAGAACATAGAGAAGGCTATATTCTTTATTTAGGCTAGCATCTTTACTTGGACTTTAAGATGCCAATGCCTGGCATAAGAATACAATAAAGAATATGGGGAGAGCTTCAGCAGAGCAGGACCATGCAATAGCAAATAGACAGGTGACTGGTAAGGATCTAATTTACCCTTATTGTTTGGTTTGGATTTTACTTGTTCTCAAAACCTATTCCTCTATATTAAATATGTGTGTATGTGAATCCATTTTATATTATACACACAAATGCTTTTGTTCATTAACATAGATCATTGAGAATTGATATACATATTTAAAGAATCTTCTTTAAGTCCTTTGAAGTCCAATAATGAAATTAAACTATGTAGAAAATGTATTTATCTAATAACTCATTAAAATCGTCCTACTACAACCTTTCCTTTTGGCCTTTATGTCAAAAAAATAAACTAGCATATTTCCAGGCTGTCTAGTTACCAGAGAGTATAAATTCACAAGAGAACAAATGCTAAATTTACAGAGGATTGGAATTCTTTTGTTGTGCTAAATGGACTGCATCATTGATAGCAATGAACCTTAAAAGGAAATGAAGCTGAATCAAGATTGAGTAATGAAGAAACCAGGAGAGTATGGCTTCAATCCTGAATAATTAATCAATAAAGGACTAGAGCCAGAACTGAGAAGTACATTGGCTGAAGAAGAGCTTTGTGATTTATTTTAATTTGGTTGTTCACAGATGTGAGTGAACACACATAATACATTTATATGTTAAGTTCATTTACTTATAGCTAAAACCTTTTAAAAATTATAGTAAACTATCTTTTTCTTGACTCTGTGTGTGTGCATGTGTGTATGTGTGTGTGTTGAACAGTATATTCATCTTCAGAATGTGTAGATATTTTTGGCTATAGCAAGACAGCTTTACTGTCATCAATTATAAGAAATGCTTTGCAGGGATTACATGTGGTAAGTAGCTTTTAGAAACATCCAATAAAAATGGATATTTTTATAAGGACAAAGAATAATTTATGGCATTAGTAAATATTCAATATGTAAGGCATTGAAAGATTAAATTATAAGAGACAATATGTATAACATTCCTATAAATTATAAGGTAATCTGAAACAGTCAAATTTAATTTTGTGAGGGAATTAGCACTAAAACCTAAAAGCTTTGAGAACTAGATTTGCCCTGCATTATTTGTTATGATAAATAATGAGAATGCTGTGTGTCAAATATTGCCTGATAAAAACTCAGATTCTTTCCTCTTAGTTTATTCTGCATGGGTGCTTCAGTAAGTAGATCGTTTTGTATGAATGAGCAAATCTCCTTTTAACCCTATTTCCAGCTCTTCTATTTATGAATGAGTTTAATCTCAGACACAGTGCCACTTATTCATATGTATAAAACAATATGATATTAGCTTTAAAATGGTACATATTTCAATCACAATTACTTCTGTTGATCTGGACTTCTGTATTTTCTAACAGCATCTTTGTTGAGATAAAATTAACACATTACAAAATCTACACTTGTGTAGTCTACATTTATGTGGTATTAGTATATTCACAAAGTTGTACAAACATGAATACCATGTAGTTCCAGAACATTTCCATCACCCCCAAAGGAAACTCTGTAACTATTAGCAAACTTTCCCATTTTTCCCTACTCTTGGTCCTTGGAAAATCATAGTCTAATTTCTGACTTTAGGAACTTTTATGTTTTGTAGATTTTTTAATGAATTTGTTGGGATTTTCTAAATACAAGATCATATTTGTTGCTCTGGATTTGTTCTGAGAGGAGGAGCGTGGTGAGTGCAAGAGGCGCAGAGTCACCACACAGACACTGGGAGTAGGGTGAAAGCAGGCTAGAGATGAGCAGCCACCAGCAGACTCGTTTATTTCAGTTGGTATAGCAGCTTATATAGCTGAGGCAGCCAATCCGGTCAAGGGGCGGTTGATGCCCTAGCCAATCACAGCCTGTTGCCAGGCAGGCTCCATTGCCAGGTGGTTTCCGAAGCCATTCCTGAGTAACTGATGCTGGTTTGCCAGCTGCCATCTTGGCATGGCCTTCTCATTCCACCACACATATCATTTACAAAAGGAAATAATTGTGTTTCATCCTTTCTAATCTAGAGATTTTTATTTCTATTTCTTAACTATATTCACTGTATTGACATTTTCCCATATGTACAGCTTTACTCAAATCTGTAAGTTTTGACACACTGAAATTTTTTTTACATTCATCACAAATCATGTTTTAATTTTCTCCTACAATTGCTTCTTATTACTTCCGTTATTTTGTTGTGATGCAGTTTAAATTCCACTTGTTTGTAAATTTTATGAATTTCTTTATATTATTAATTTATAATTTATTTCCATTGTCACATGAAAATATAATCTTATGACCGGCATATTTTATTTTTGAGAAATTTTGATGAACTATCACATAATATTGTGGTGACTTCCTTGTCACTGCTGGAGAATTAGGCAGGCTGCCCGCAACTTGCTTGGCTGAGGAGGGGAAGTGCGCCACCAGCCACTCAGCCTTCTCCAAAACCCGGGGGGACAATCAGGTGCAGTGTGGGGCCCAGTCAAAGCAGGGTCTCACTTTATTGTAAAAGGGAGGTGTATATATAGCTGAGGTACAGAGCAGATGGTACAGAGCAGATGCGGGCAAAGGGTGGGGTGATGTGATGCAAAAGGGTCTTAGCCACTCCTATTATACCACCTTAATGATCATTAGGCAAAAGCGCCCTGGGGCTGGAGTGTTTGCTACCAGGGATTTGAAAATTTAAGACAGGTTTTCAAAATCGAGGCAGGCTCAGGAAGTTTGCTCTAGGCCTCTCTGGATTCAGCCTCCCCCACATAAAATATCTTGTAGAATAATCTGTGCTGAAGAGTAACATTGCTGTTTGATTGATCTATTATGTTAAAATCTTCAGTTTTTTACCTATACTGTGTCTATTTGTTATTAGCACTTCAGTTTGAAATCTCCAAATATTATTTATTTTTTTCTTTTTTCTCATTACAGCATGATTTTTACTTTTTTAAAAACTTTATTTAATAAATATTAATTTTGAAAGTACAACTTTTGGATTATAGCTGTTTTTCTCCCATAACCATCTTCCCACCCGCAAACCATCCCATCTCCAACTCCCTCTCCCATCCCATTCTTCAATAAGTTTCTTTTTTTTAAAATTTTTTGACAGGCAGAGTTAGACAGTGAGAGAGAGGGAGAGAGAGAGAGACAGAGACAGAGAGAGAGACAGAGAGAAAGGTCTTCCTTCCGTTGGTTCACTCCCTTATTGGCCGCCACGGCCAGTGCTGCACCGATCCAAAGCCAGGAACCAGGTGCTTCTCCTGGTCTCTCACACGGGTGCAGGGCCCAAGGACTTGGGACATCCTCCACTGCACTCCCGGGCCACAGCAGAGAGCTGGACTGGAAGAGGAGCAACCAGGACAGAATCTGGTGCCCCGACTGGGACTAGAACTTGGGTTGTAGTCACTGGAGGCGGAGGATTAGCCTATTGAGCCACAGCGCTGGCCTATTGCCTTTTTTTGTTTCTATAAGAGGGACATTCTAACTGCAATGAAGTGAAACCTCATTGTGGGTTTGATTTGCATTTCCCTTATGGCTGGTGATCTCTAGCATTTTTTCATGTGTCTGTTGGCCATTTGGATTTCTACTCTTGAAAAAACCCTGTTAAGTCCCTTGCCTATTTTGTAACTGGATTGTTTTCTGGTTATTAATCTTAATCATTTACACACAGAATGGGAAAACTATAATTTTCAATGCTCCCTTCGTCTATATCTGTTTTGGCAGCATGTATTTGGAGCTATGTCCTGAGGAGTATATGTGCTTATAATTGCCATGCCTTCCTCACAAATTGCTTTTAAAAATATTTATCTGTTTATTTAAAGGCAGAGTTACAGAGAGAGGGAGAGACACAGAAACAAACAGATCTTCCATGTGCTGGTTCACTCTCAAATTACCACAACAACCAGGGCTACGCCAGAACACAGCCAGGATCCTGGAACTCCATCTGTGTATCCCACAATGGTGAAAGAGGCCCAAATACTTGGGCCATTACCCACTGCTTTCCCAGGTGCATTATCAGAGAGCTGGAGGAGAACCAAATCTATTGGGAATTAAACCATCACTCCAATCTGAAATGCTGGCTTAGGAATCAGTGGCTTAATCCATGGTATCACAAAGCTAGCTCCTCTTTGGCAGATTTTTTATCTTTCTGAGAAATAATTTAATTACCTTGATAACAAATAAAATTATTCTGGAAATTAAATTAGATTTTTCTCAGTCATACATTCATTATATTTTGTGTGGTTTTAGATCTATATTTTAATTAAATAGAAGTAATGAGTAGTAGCTGTTCATATATTAATAACCTTCCTAATCTGAGTTTGTGATCTTGTAAATTTGAATAGCCTCTATGAAAAACATTATGGTATTTCTCTAAAAACTGAAAATAAAATTATTATATGATTTTCTTTTTTTTTTTAACTTTAAGTTTCATTTTATTTAGCCTCTCCAACTATGTGTGATGTAGAATGAACATTTTACAGAAAAGTGACTACCTTATATCTAACAGATGTCAATTGTGATCTCTGTGGTACTGCAATATCTAAAGCTAAGAAACATAGACCCTGTTACTCTGAAGTTTTTCTGATTTTTTTTTTATGGGATGTCAGGTTCTTCACATGAGAAACACTGCTACCAGGACCCATCTTCTTCACTGCTATCATTGAACTGCCACCAAGACCCATCATCTTCATTGTGATCGTTATAGCCTGGCTTAATGACTAAATGTGGATTCTTAAGTGTCACAGCTTCCAGCAGCTTCTGGGCTCCCTCATCAAAGGCCTCTTTGCACAACCCTAGAATTTGTAGTTTACATTGTGGAGACCTCAATACTTCACATAACTTCTTAATCCCTTCGGACCCTAAGGGATTCTGTGTCAGATTAATTTTTCTCAGTCTTTGGTTGCTGATAAGAGTAGAGGAGAGATCCTGACAACAGAGAGAAGTCAAACCACAGTATGCCAACCCAAGCTTCTGGATGTTACAGTTTGGCTGTCTCAAAGCGTCGCACAGAATTTTCACTCCACCATCCTGCAAGTTATTGTTCCCAAGGTCCAGGCTCCAAATATTTGGGTTGTTCAAAATAGCAGAAGCCAGATCCAGACAACAAGCACTTGTAATAGCACAACCCATTAATTCCACATCCTGAAGATTGCAGCTTGGATGCCGAAAGACATCACACAGAAGCTTTGCTCCTTCATCTTGTAGGAAGTTTAATCCCAGGTCCAGATGTCTCAGGCTCTTGTTGTGGAGAAGAGAAGTAGAGAGACATCTGCTGCTAAGTGAAGTCAAATGGCAGTGCCTCAGCACAAGGCTCTGTAGAGTACACTGTGGATGCTGCAAAGCATCACTCATAAACTTTACTCCACCATCTCCTAAGACATTATCTGTCAAACATAAATGTGTCAGCCTTGTATTGGTGATGAGAGCCAAAGAAAGATCCTCACAACCAGCTTCTGTGAGGCCACAGCTTTCTAAGGACAGTCTCTCCAGAGGACACTTCGAATGTCTTAAGGCCTCACATAACAGCTTCACTCCATCATCTAACAGATTATTGGTTGACAGATTCAGAAATCCCAGACTCTGGTTTCTAATAAGAGCCTTGGATATATTTAGACAACAAACTGTAGTTAGGTCACAGGACTCTAACCTCAGACTCTGCAGTTTACACCTTGGGTGTTTCAGAGCTTCACATAAGGCCTTTACTCCATTATCCCCTCTATCACAGCCAGACAGGTCCAGATGCGTCAGATTCTGGTTCTGAGTCAGAAAGTTAGAGATGCCCAGGCAACCATCAGGAAAGGAGACAAATCTCAACAGTAGCTTTTGCAGTTTACAGTTTGGGTGACTAAGTTCTTGATAAAAAATCCTCATTGCTGGTTCATCAAGGTTGCTATGGCACAGGTCCAGTTCTTTCAAGTGTTCATTTGTGTGGATCACAGAACAGAGATCTTCCCAGCAACGAATAATGAGATCTCCATCCTTTTGCCAAGTTTTGGCTGGGCAACTTGAGTTTACTATCTTCTTCTCAAATATCACTGATACCGACAGTTTAATGGTCTGCAAGCATCGGCAGTGCTTAAGGCAAAATGAAGTCACGAGCAAATGGATTTTTGCACACATTTTAATGTCAATCTTTGGGAAATAGCTCATTGCCTGACTTATAAATGCTTCATCTTGAGTCTCATACAGGTGGTGAAACAACTCCAGAAATCCCAGCTCGGATGGAGAGTAGTCACTTTTTCCCAATTCTTCCATCCACTGAAGCGACTCTTGTTTTATGTCCAATGACGTTTTACAATTTAAAGCTTCTTCCAGTTGTTTTATTTTCTCTTCATTCAATAGTCCAAACAAAAAGCATCTCATCTGCATCAAATTGGAGTCTTTATCATTTTTGCTTTCAAGTAACAACTTCAAATCTTCAAAAGACTCAACAGGATAATCCCTGGCTTCCCAATTGTCCTTCAACATATAAAACATAGCTGCAAAAAACTCCTGCACGTGTAGATGGGTGAACACATAGCAATTTTCATACTCTCTGTCCCTCTGAAGAATATTCATGTCCAGAAAAATTGCAACATCATCTTTGGTCAACCCATGCTTTCTGAGATTGTCCCTGTAAAACACATGTGTCATAGTCCATATTCCTTTAGCAGCCAAGTGGCACAGCCTCCCCAGTTGGTCCTGGTTGGGCAGACTAAGACAGCATGCATCTACTGATGTGAACAAGCTGGAAATGTAGCTGGTAAAAAGAGCTGTGGTTGTCTGGCAGGTGCCTGTGACATCGCCACCCTTCTCCATTTCCTGCTTCAGACAAGTACAAACAATCCAGCACACCTGGGGGACCCGGCACATGCTAAAAAGCATCTCATTGCTTCTTAGCAAACTGAATGCTTTCTTGCCCGACTCCTCATCTTCAAAAAACTGGTAAATATACTCCTTTCTTATCTGCTCAGGCATTCCGGGTATCTCTACATAGCGTTGACTCTTCAATACATTCTTCAGTCTCTTGGAAGATGTGAGTCTCATTGTCAACAATAAAGATGACTCAGGAAGCATCACTTTCCTCAGCAAACTACTCAGGAGGAAGGACACTGGGTGTACCTGGGTCCAGTCTTCACACAGTGCAAACTCAGGCTCCTCAAAGGCAAAGTTCAGTTCATCAAAACTATCAATAATAAAAAGGAGACCACTTGGCTGTGACAGAATCTTTTCAATGGGACTTTCTGTGCTGGGCCAGTCCTTTGATATCAGTTGAGCAAAGCTTGTCTCTTTCAACTGGTTCATCTCTCTCCCATTGAGGTAAAACACATAGGAAAACTTCTGATAGAAATTGCCCTTTGCCCAATCTAACATTGCCTTGCTTGCCAACTTTGTTTTCCCAACCCCAGCGGCTCCCTGAAGCACCACTGTCTGTGGCTGCTCACCAGTTTTGACATCCACATCAAACAAATGCTCCACCAAATCTTCATCTTCCTGAGAAATTGCATGATGGAAAGTTTCAAGTTCTCCAAGCCAAGAGCTCTCATCCCACATGATGCAAAATTTTTCCTTAATTTGAATTCTGTATTCTGTTCCACTATCCAGCATGGCTTCCTGGTCACCTTGCATCTCTCTGGGCTCAGCATCCTCTTGTTCCATAGCTGTGGCTGTCCAGTTGATCTCTGCTTTTGCTCTCTCACACAAACCCCTCAGGTTCATCTTGCCAAAGATTTTCAGAGTCACACTCCAGGCCTGCTCTCCTGGATAATATCTGTTCATGAGGTTAGCCAGATCCTCACGCTTGGCCTTCTTCACTGCCATCCAGGGTATCAGGCAGGGCCCAGGTTCCATGGTCTCCTTTAGAAGTAACTTGAATTTATTGAATTCCTCTTTGTTCAGCTCCTCCAAATACAACAGCAGCCCAAAATCAGAAAAGTAGGAAGATGAAGAAGCTGCCATCTTGTCTATGGATTAATATTCAGGCTCCAGTGGGGAGAAGTAATCAAAATAAGGTGGAATGAATAGGACCTACGGAAAACTTGGGTTTCGGTGGGCGTCGGTGACGAAGGTGAAATCCCAGCGCTCAAAAACGGGAAGGGAAGGAAGCTTCAACAGGCACTTGCTGCTTTATTATATGATTTTCCACCTCTGAGTGCCCTCCTATCAAAACAGAAGGCAGGATGTTGGACATACATTCATACACCCATGTATGTCGCAGAATTATTCACAGAAGTTAAATGCTGCAAATAACCCCCACATCTGCATAAGCACAAATGAATAAAGGAAATGTGGCATGTACCTATAATGGAATATTATTCAGTTCAAAAGGAAATCTTAGCACATGCTCCAACATGGATGTACCTTGAGGTTATTAGGTTAAGTGAAATAAGTCTGGCACACAAAGGTCCATGTTGAGGTGCCAGGAGTAGTCAGATCCATAGACATGGAGTGTACAGCTCTGGTTGTTGGGCAGGAAGGACAGGAGAACAAGTGTTGTTGAATGGTTACAGACTTTGACTTTTGTAAAATGAAAATGGTCAAGGAGATTTGTTGTATAATAACATGAGTGCACTTAATGTCACTGAACTGAAGTGCACACTTTAAAATGGTTGAATGGCAAAGTGTTCCTTGTGTGTATCTGACATTTTTTTAACTGCAATTAACCTCCAATCCTTCATTCTGGTTCTATTGGGCTCAGGGATTTGCATTGTTCCATCCTTTCCATGAAGAATCTGATGCAGAATATACAAGAGCATCTGAACTTCCCACAGAGTTTCCTGGCTGCAGCCCAGGGAAAGAAAATCCAGGCTGAGGCTGGTGGAGTCCCTGAGTTTAGGAGACTGAGTTAAAGGTCCTGGGAAGCCAGATAGCTACAGTTCCCTGAACCAGGTGCTGGGTGGGAAAAAGATGTGTGCAGCAACCTCTAGGGCTGTTCCGAGAATGCCCCTTGAATCTTCAGCAGAGCGCTGATCCTTATGTGCCTTTCAGGAAACTATCCAAAGCCAGAGAAAAGAACGACTCCAAACAAACAGATGAGCAGGACAAAACAAACAAAAAATACTCCTGTAATTTCATATGACAGGCACCAAAGTCCTAAGAAATTTTCCCCAGCAGTGTAGTTTTCTTGTGACAAAGAATTAGTATGAAGTTCTCCCTGGGCCGGCAATGTACTGTAGCGTGTTAAGCTGTTGTTTGCAATGCCGGCAGCCCCTGATTTGAGTCCTAGCTGCTCCACTCCTGATCCAGCTCTCTTCTAAGGCACCTGGGAAAGTAGTGAAGAGGTCCAAGTGCTTGGGCCCCTGACCCACACGGAAGACCTGGAAGGAGCTCCTGGTTCCCAGCTTGGAACCAGCTCAGCTCAGGTAATTGTAGCCATTTAGGGAATGAACCAACAGGTGGAAGACCTCTCTCTTTCTGTCTCGCTCCCTCTGTAACTCTGCCTTTCAAATAAAGAAATAAATATATATTTTTAAAATTTCTCCCTGATTAAAAAAAAAAAAAACAACTTCACACTTTCCATTAGTGCTGTGCATCCTATACAAAGGAGAGAATTAGGGAATGACTTTTCAAATCTATTTAATCTTTACTTTGTGTGTCTGAGTGGGTGTAATCTGTTGAAATCTTTGCTTAGTATATAATAAGTTGATCTTCTGTATATAAAGATAATTAAAAATGAATCTTAATGAAGAATGGGATGGAAGAGTGAGTAGGAGATGGGATGGTTTGCAGGTGGGAGGGAGGTTATGGGGGGAAAACTGCTATAATCCAAAAGTTGTACTTTAGAAATTTATATTTATTAAATAAAAGTTTTCTAAAAAACATGTTGTGAAAATTTTATTTTTTACAAAATCCATAGAGAAGTTTTAAGTGCCACTTAGAAGTGACTATTTTTAAAAAAAATGAATCATTGCTCTTATTACCAAATTGAATCTTACTAGAGTACTTATATTTCTATGGATGTAAGCCAATTTTCTTGCTAGCTAATTTTCACAGGTCTATCATTCTTTGAGGACTAAATGATTATTTCCTAATTGATAACAAGTTTTCTTCCTGAACTAACTCTTAACAATTGTCCAGGCTTGTAAATTCATAGGAACAGTGTCCTCCCTGGTAGACTAAAACATGAAAGAAAGTAAAAATCACAGAACTGATATCGATTGCATTGTATATCTGAGTGTAACGTGTGTATTTTCTGGAAAGTAGAAAATCTAGAGCAATGAACCTCTATAGGTCTGTCTGAGTTTAAATTACTTCTATATTCAAAAATGTTGAATAGAAAAGCTTCTCTCTGACACTGCTCACTGTTACAACTTCCAGCAGCAGTGTGTATTTATTGACCTACAATTACAATACAGTGTGTATAATTGACCTACAATTACTCATATAAATAGTTAACTCTCTCTATTGTGTGGACTTACGCATTGGACTCATCAGAACTACAACTTTCACTTTTCAGCATAAAATTTTAGGAAATAAGTATTAAATCAAGGGAATGGCAACTGCAATTTTCTTTACTTTTAAGAGTTTTTGTTACTATACTGAATTTCTATCATATACCAGTGTTAATATTAGATGCTTTTTAAATTTTAAGTTTATTTTAGTATGATAATCACTTATAAAATATCAAAACTTTCATTCTTTAATAGTAAAAAAATCCTTGAAAAATTAGGGGATATTATTTATATTTATTATAGTCTCATATATATCATGCTTAAAAGTTAAGTAGAAGTATGAAATAGGAATAAAGACTTTAAATTCTGCTTTGCTGAATAAGTTTCTTTTTCTTCTAAAGATTTATTTCTTTTTATTTTACTTGAAAGGCAGAATTACAGAGAGAAGAGAAGATAGTAAGAGTGAGAGAGGGATCTTCCATCCACTGGTTCACTCTCAAATGGCTGCAATAGCCAGGGCTAGGCAGAAGCCAGGAGGTTCTTCCAGGTATCCGATGTGAGTACAGGGGCCCAAGAACTTGGGTCATCTTCCACTGCTTCCCTAGATATATGAGAGGGAGTTGGATCAGAAGTGGAGCAGACAGGTCTGGAACTGGAACCAATTTTGAATGTCAGTGTTGCGTCAGGAGGCTTAACCTGCTGCACCACAATGTCAGCCCCTATAAATTCTTTAAACAAAATCTGGTGATTTTATGGCACACTTATACCAATTTTTTGTATTTATAATTGCTTATTTTTAATATTTTAAATATTTTAATTAAAATGTTATATTTCTAGTACTTACAATTCTATTATATCTCAATTACACTTGCTTTATCACTTTCTTTTAATAATTTAGATGTGCACATTTTTAAATTTTTTTTATTTATTTGAAAGGCCAAGTTACAAAGAGACAAGTAAAGACAGAGAGAGATAGATCTTCCATCCCTTTGTTCACTCTACAAATGGCCCCGATGGCTGCATTGGGTCATGCTTAAACCAGAAGCCAGGTGCATCTTCAGGGTCTCCCATGTGGATGCAGGGACCATTTCTACTGCTTTCCCAGAAGCGATAATAAGAGCTGGATCCAAGTGAAACCAACACCCAAATGGGATGCTGGCACCTCTGGTGGAGGTTTTAAACTGCTATGTGACAATGTCAGCACCTATCACTAAGTTTTAAAATAATTTAAATATGTTGCTGGCACATTATAGTAACTTAAGAATATACTCGTGCCATGATCCTGATTTTACAAATCAAGGTACATTGTTCTTGTACAATGATTAAAATTTCATTATCACCTAATTTTAAATGTCTGAAATAATAGGATTTTATAAGATTTTCATCTCTTTTACTTTACAGTTTTAATTCTGCAGTCAATACACTCATTTTTTTCCTAAAAAAAATTATTTATTTATTTGAAACTCAAAGTTACAGAGATACAGAGAAAGAGAGTCAGAGACAGAGAAAGAGACAGCTTCCATATGCTGGTTCACTCCTGAGATGCCTGCAATGCTCAACGTTGGTCCAGGACAAATCCAGTTTCCAAGAGCTCCTTCCAGATCTCTCATGTAGGGTCAAAGGGCCAAACACCTGAGCCATCTTCTGTTGCTTTTCCCAAGCCATTAGCAGAGTGCTTGATAGGAAATGGAGTAGCTCGGACACAAACTCATTCCCATATCAGATGTTGGCGTCATAGGTGGCAGCTTTACTTGCTATGCCATAATGCCAGCCCCCAAATGTTCTTTTAAAAACATTTTAATAGTAAATTTCAAGCACATAGAATAGTAGGAAGGTAAATATAGTAACTGCCTCAGGGACCCATCATTCATCTCCGTATCTCAATACCGTTTGATATCCCCACCCCTCACTGCCACAAATACCAACAAACCAAAGGATTCTTTTGGAAAGCAATCCCAAATATTGCTGTCCTGTAAATATTTTATTGTGTTTTTTGAAAATGAAGGGCAAATGCATTTTAGTTTCTCAACAATATCCACAATAAACTTGAGGCTAACTCTTTAATATAACCAAAATTATTTTGTTTCTCAATTTATTTGGTTGGATTAAGTTTTGATGTATAGATTGCTCAAATTAGAAGCTCAGCATTTTGTATTTGTTTCACTTGTTTATATATCCTTTACATCTTTTATATTCTTCAGATAACAGCTCCACAGTTTCTTCATGGAAGTTACATGCTAAATAACCAAATTTGGCATCCTGCAGACCTTCTCATATTTTGGGAATTGTAACTTCATACCTGGAGTTATTTAAATCCTATATTTACTGTGAACAGGTAGTTATTTTTAGAGACCTGATGAGGCATGCTTACATCTGTTTGTGGCAAGTCAATTGCAAGGTGATTAATATGCCACTTGGAAGGCTGACATCCCATAAGGGAGCACCTGGTTGGCAGTCCTGGATCTGCTTCTGGTTTTAGCTTCATACTAATGCACACCCTGGGGAGCAGTAAGTGATGCTTCAAAAGTTTAGGTTCCTGGTACCCACAAAGGAGGCACAAGTTGAGTGCTGGGCTCCTGACTTTAGTCTGCTCAGGGCCATTTGGTGAGTGAACTTGTGGATAAAAGATCTCTGTCCTTCTGTGTCTCTATATCTCTCTTAATTTCAAGTTAAAAGTAAAATAAGAAACCATTTTTTAAAAATTACTTTTTTAGCAAGTGTGAAAGATTTATATGATTGAGTAATTTCTATAACAGCAATTTTAAAAAGTTTCTTTTGTGCTATTGAGAATAATGTCTCTGGATCTGTTATTCTTATCAATTTTTAAAAAAAGTTCCATCTTATTTTTGCTTCATTTTTTATAGATTGCTTATATTCCTCATTCATTTAACTCATAAAAAATTATGACATTCTAATTTTATCAAATATCTTCATTGGTTAACTGAAATTTTCAAGTAGGAAATTGCCCTAACTAAAAAAAAAAATGACTATCCTATGCGAAATTATTAAAGGTAGGAAGAATGATTTTTTTTTTTTGAAAGGTAGAGTTAGGGAAAGACAGAGAGAAATGTCTTCTGTGTATTGGTTCACTCCACAAATGTCCGCATCAACCGGTGCTGAGACAATCTGAAGCCAGGAGCCAGATCTGAACTGAGGAGCCAGGAGTTCCTTCTGGGTCTCCCATGTCGGTGCAGGGGCCCAAGGACTTGGGCCCTAGCAGAGAGCTAGATCAGAAGAAGGACAGCCAAGGTAGAAACAGGCACTCATATGGGAAGCGGGCGCCACAGGTGAAGGCTCACCCCACTATGCCTCAGCACCAGCACCTACTCATTTTTATGTTATCAATATCCAGAAATTTAAAGTAATCTCTCAGCATCAGACAAATATAGCCAATGAAATTCAGTTGTACCTGCTGTTAGTTCATTGATTTATCGTTATTTAGAGACATTCTGTTATAACAGCCAGAGGATGCTTGTTCAACTAGGCAGAGTATATTTTATTTTATTTATTTATTTGTTACACATTCTTTTTTTTTAACTTTTATTTAATGAATATAAAGTTCCAAAGTACAGTTTATGGATTACAATGGCTTCCCCCCATTACTTCCCTCCCACGTGCAACCCTCCCCTTTCCCGCTCCCTCTCCCCTTCCACTCACATCAAGATTCATTTTCAATTCTCTTTATATACAGAAGATCAGTTTAGGTAAAGATTTCAACAGTTTGCCTCCACATAGCAACACAAAGTGAAAAAATACTGTTGGAGTACTAGTTATAGCATTAAATAACAGTGTACAGCACATTAAGGACAGAGATCCTACATGATATTTTTAAAAAAATTAATTAATTTTCTATGCAATTTCCAATTTAACACCAGGTTTATTTTTTTCTATTTCCAATTATCTTTATATACAGAAGATCGATTCAGTATATACTAAGTAAAGATTTCATCAGTTTGCACCCACACAGAGACACAAAGTGTAAAAATACTGTTTTAGTACTAGTTATAGCATCACTTCACATTGGACAACACATTAAGGACAGATCCCACATGAGACATAAGTACACAGTGACTCCTGTTGTTGGTTTAACAATTTGACACTCTTGTTTATGGTGTCAGTAATCTCCCTAGGCTCTCGTCATGAGTTGCCAAGGCTATGGAAGCCTTTAGGGTTCGCTGACTTTGATCTTATTCCGATAGGGTCATAGTCAAAGTGGAAGTTCTCTCCTCCCTTCAGAGAAAGGTACCTCCTTCTTTGGTGGCCCCGTTCCTTCCACTGGGATCTCACTCGCAGAGATCTTTCAGTTAGGTTTTTTTTTTTTTTTTTTCCCCAGAGTGTCTTGGCTTTCCATGCCTAAAATACTCTCATGGGCTGGCGGAGTATATTTTAGACAGAATTCCAATGGTCTTTAGTAGCTTAAACATGTCTACATGCAGTGAACATATAACTTTCCAAAAATTGAAGTTTCCTTAGACTGCCAGTAAATATATTTACATGCATTTTACATGCATTATGGAAGCACATATTTACACTTTGTGCCAGTTTATTTAATCTATTATACATTTTATCATAATAAAGTATGCATTGAGTTGAAAGATCAAAGTAAATTTATAATGTGGAAGATTTTTATTCTGCCATTTTACCCTATGCAAATTCTACCTCCACATTATTTTTAACAATTTATTTAATTTCCACTTGTAACATAGTTGGATCAACTGAATCTGATAATATTTTTACACTTTAAATCTTCATTTATGATTTTTTTTTGTACACTGGTTATGTGGGACAGTATGTAAGAGTATAAAACAACATATCCATTACCCCCTGTCAGCATTATTTGATTGTTTTCCAGTCTTATACTGGTAATCTCTGCACCAGCAAGCATTTCCACTTGTAATTTAGAAACTATTCCTTTTTACAATGTCTTAAACGTATTTCATATTTGTTCTTCATGATATTGTCTGATATTGACTAAATAACATTTTAGCAATAAATCCATTAACATATGGTTAGTATTTACTTTGAGTTCTCTCTGAATAATTTAATTTTCTGAGAAAAATGTATTTGAAGTTGCTAAATATTTGTTGATTCACTTGGTGATTTTAAGCTCTCCTAATACTTGAAAGATTTTAAGTTCTTATTACTGCGTAATTTGTTTTTTGCTTTAATCATATCTACTCCAGTGTCTTTACAAATTGTCCTACTTTTGTTTGTTTCTGTCCTCTTATCCTGCTAAATAAAAAGCAAACAGTATGGAGTAAGAGTTTGGAAAAAACTACAAAAAATTTTGCAAGGGACTGGGAAATAGCTATTTTGTTAGTAGTAGTAGTAGTAGTGGCAATTGTCATATTTACTTGAAAGTAAGAGTTACAGAGAGAGAGAGAAAGGGAGAGAGAGAATCTCCCATCTTCTGGTTCACTTCCCAAATAGCAGGGCTGGGCCAAAACAAAACTGGGAGCCTGTAACTTCCTCTGGATCAGTTCCATATTTGTAGAAAGAGGAAATATACTTTCATAAAACTGTTATTTCAGAAAAACTGAGAAAATGTGATTTTATGATTAGAATATTATTCTATTCATATTATGCTATTATATTCAATTCAATATTCCATTCTATTCAATATTATGCTATTATATTAACAAAAATAATATAAAATCTTCTTTTTGTCCAAAAATTTATCTCTGACATTAGTGCTTGATTTATTCTCTCAGCTAACAGATAATCTCTTTAATTTCTAATAATGAGCTGAACTGAATTTTCACTTAAACACCTGCCACGTTAGCCCATATTTTCTGTGTATGGAAGATATATTATTTTAATGTTGACAAGATGATTTTAAAGTTTTCTGTTAGGATTCTTGAGGGTAAGTAAGGTGCTACTTCTATGACAGATAAGCTCATACAGAGGAATAATATTTTTACGAAAAACATTGACTTTTTATACATTTTATTCCTTTAGTATAGAGGAAAAGAGCTTCTATCCAGTCCTTTAAACCTTGCTCACATCCTACTGTAACAGTTCAGCAGGTGGGTGTCACTTGGCTGCTTATTCTTTTCCTCCTAAGGTAAATTTTCCATCTCATCCCCAAATCAGGACTAAGTAGGACATAAAAAAAATTTTAAAAATTAAATGGAGCATGATTGATCTAGTATGTAGAGAAGTTAAGATTTTAATACATCAGTACTCAGGTCAGAAAATAACCTTTTGGAATTCTGTCATAAAAAAATTCTCTAGGAATAGGCCAACATTAAGAGATGTAAGGAAACAATATGATTTGCCTTTTCAAACTTTGTCCCTGTTTCTTACACAATGGCCCAGTTAAACTAACAAATCAACTCAATCATATTTGAAAAGATCCACTCCCTGTGTCTGTCCCTTTTTGTTTTATGAACTCATTGCAAAAACTAACGTGCTTTGAAGAAGACATTGAGAAAACTGTATCTTTTTCAAGTGGTAATGGTTTCTAAACTTCTTTTTTTCTGATCAGATTATAAAACATAGACCCTGTTGACATTCAGGGTGCATTATATTTATCAACTTTTTTCACTTTATTGCCATGCCCTATGGCTGTGTGCCTCCAGTACCTGGGAAGCCAAACAGGATGTTCTGTAAGGAACAAAAGCCTTTCCCCAATTGGAATCAAGGATATTCTTTGTGTCAGGGTTTGAGAAATGGAGTTTAACCTGAAGATAGCTCAAATAATATACAATACTGTTTAAACAATTTACTTAACAAAGTGGACATGTCTTAGTATCTGATAAAGCATATACTTTTTTGACATATGATTAACACATCAAAAAAATGATCAAAAGACAAATAACCTAAAGATATGCAGATGAGTAGAAGAGCTGAGGAACTAGAAACAAATGACGGATTTTGTGTACATAAATGTAACTATTACAGTTTTGAATGAATAATGACAAATAAAATAAAATAAAAGGTATATATGAGTATCAGAGTAGAATGCCATAGCATTGAACAGAGGAAAGAGAACTCTGCCTCAGAAATGGGAATAAATAGGTAAGGATGATGCTCACTTCAGCAGCCTATATGCTAAAAGGGGGTATGGATAAAGTTTGTGCTTTTTATATGAAAGTCGGTGGGATGAACAATTAAATATATTCCTTGTTGTAAATAAAAGGATTATATGGCACATATTCCAGGAGCAGAGGGTGGTCACAAGACAGTAGTTAGAATAATGAATTTGTGAATTTCAGTCTTTCCAGGGAAACCATCAGAAAGTGGGTTCAGGAACAAGAATTTAGCCTGGTGGTTAAGATACCTATATCTCCTTTCAGAGTGCCAAGGATCAGTTCTCAATTCTGGCTCCTGACTCCAGTTTCCTGCTCATACGGACCCTGATAGTTGATCATAATGGTTTAAATAATCAGGTTATTTTCATTTATTTATGAGACTTGATTAAGTTTTCAGCTCTTAGCCTTGGCCCAACCCTGGACATTGTGAGCTTTTGGGGAGCCAACAGACAAGAGTGTCTCTCCCTCCCTCCCTCTCTCTCTCTCTCTTTGCCTCTTAAACAAATCTTTAAAAGATGGGAAAGAAAAGATCAACTCCCAAAAGATATTTACTAGGATATTACAGTGTTTTTATTCCAGATGTAAAACAGAAAGTATAGAGAAGTGAGCAGGGTATAAACTAAAACTACTGGGGTAAGAATTTGGGACTAGAAATGCATAAGTTTAAAAATAAATATATTTTTAAAATATATAATGAAATAGAATGAGCATAGATAAAAATTTGACATTGTATAAGATGTTTCTAATATGAAGTACCAAATATAAAAACTATCTTTTTTTCTTCATAAATCATTTATTCACAGCTGATTTATTGTACTGTTGCATAAATAGATATGTATGCACATGTACATTGTAGTCTCTGCATTTTAACTATACTATTACACTTATTTTAAAAATGCTTATTTTTAATATACTTAGTCTGTTAAACTTAAATAAATGTATTGTTTCTTCAAATACATTTTCTTTAACCTCTAAATATCCAGGTCAAGCTCCTTAAAGTTAAATATTCCTCACAGATGAATTCTTTTTTCCTATTAAATCCAGTAGTCTTCAATTATATAACATCACATTAGTACCCATATGGAAAATTCTATACCATCACATTACTACCCATATGCAAAATTCTATACCACAACAGTACTAACCATATGCAAAACCTTCCTCTATTTTATACCTATTGTTTTACATTTTTTAATGTTTTCTTTTAGTGCTAACTTTCTACAAGATTTTCATCTCATTTTTCCAAACACATCATACATGTTTGACATTTCAGAATGCATTGTTTTTAAAGGAATTAAATAACTTAAATGCAAATAGATTTGAGAGACCCATAAATGAGCTACATAATTTATGCCTATTAATGATGCCAATATAATGTATATTCTTGTAGCAAATTCAGGAAATGTGAGCCTAAAGCAAGCAGTAGTTTCTGCAGCTTATTAGATGCAAAAGCAAATTTGCAGAAGGAAGTAGAGTTGCAGAGGTACAAAACATGTAACTACCTGAGGGTTTCTTTACTCCTGTTCTTCCTTTGGCAAAATCATGTTAGGCTATACATTTTCCTTTCAGCCTAAGTTCAACTGAGTTCTGTCATTTGCAATAAAAGAATCCTGAATAATACATAAAGTCTCAATTGAAGAAAGCCCTCCAGGTATTGTGAAAGCATATGTTAGAAAGCAGTGAATTCCACAGAATTGCAGTCAATAGTTTAGTATTCAGAATATGCAGAGTGGATATTAGCATTTCTTAATACCTGGTGTCATAAAAATAGTTTATTCTGGCCTCAGCATGAATATGTTGCATAAGTAGCATTTTATGTATACATGGTACTCTCCTGAAAACTACCTCAAATGGATTCACAAAATAACAAAATTATTTTGTTACAAAATAGATCTTGTATATGGAGTAAAATGTTATTATATGGAAATATGATAAACACTAACATGCCTATCTCACAAGTAAGAAAAGTGGTTTACCAACTCATTCCCTCGTTAATTCCTCTCCTTAATCAACTGGTTCAAACTTATACCCTAAGTTCAGCACTAACCAAAATATTGTGCTCATCATTTCTTTGTCTTTCATATAGGATTACCAAATATAAAAATGTAATAATTTTGTATATATATATTTCCAAGTTATATTTGTCTATGATTTTTATATATGTGACATCACAACATTAAGTTATATTTGGCTCATATTTATCATTTCATATTATGTGTTTGAGAGTCTTGCAACCACAGCTTATCATTTTATCAGATTTAACGTTGTCCTTAATATAAAATTAGTTGTCAATCTCTTTGATTGTAAATGAAGATACTGGGCTCATTCTAGTTTCTTGATATAACAATAAGATCAAATGCTACCAAAAATATTTTTTAAATGTTTCCTGTGTAAACATACAATTGTATTTTAGATATGTTCACCTAGAGGAAGAAATGCTGAAATATACAGTGTGCATATCTTCAGTGCAATGAAGCAGAGCCAAATTGCTTTCCAAATTGGTCATATAATTTATACTCCCCACCTGCAGAATGTAAAAACCCTGTTGCTAGGCTTCACTGCCTGACACTTAGTACTGTCATTTAATTTTTGTCGGTCTGGTAGGAGTGGAATATTATTTCAGCATGATTTTAATTTGATTTTCTCTGAAAATAATAAGGTTGAATATATTTTCTTGTATTTATGGAAAACTCGTTTTCTTCTTTGTAAATGCCTACTTGCCTTTTATACATTTTGCCTAATTGTCTATCATTTTTTCTGTATGAATTTCAAAGTGTTCTTTATAAAATGAAAATATTAATACTTTATGATTACATGCACTGTGAATAGCTTTGCCAGAAATATAGTTTATCTTTTTAGTCTCAGTAAGGCATCATTGGATGAAGCATAGCTTACAACTTTAAGATTATCTAAAATATTTTCATTTCTCCTTTTTTTGTCTTAAGAAACTCCTTCCTGTAAATCAAGGGATATTCTCTATATGTCTTCCTAAAAATTCTCATATTTTGCTATGTCTCCTGAGTTTATAATCTATCATAGATGGATTTTTGGGCATTGTGTAACGTGGAAATTTTGCAATGTATTTTACCAAATGCTTTAGCAGTTGTCCAGCATTTCATGAGTGATAATTCTTCTTTTATCCACTGTCCTCCATTATCTGCTCTTCTGCATCGTAATTATCCAAAAATGAATGATTTGTGATTTCTGTCACATTGAATTTAAAAATCCTTTAGATTATTATGTTAACTTTATAGTCACTCCTAGTACAAACTATGAAATTATATTTACCTTCCTAAATAACATCTCCACTAGTCTTGATTTTTTCTTATTTTCATATAAAATATCAGTTTCACAAAGATGTGTGTTCATATCTTGATGGAATTATATTAACATAAAATGGATATATCAAAATGGATATTTTAAAAACATAGTGCTTTCCATTTAATAAACATGACTTGTTTCTCTATAGTTTAATACCTTTCAATAAAAATTTTTCAATTCTTACATTTTAGAGAAAAAAGGATGTTTACCACATTTTATTTTTGCTTATTATTTAAATTTTATTTTAAATTTTCCATTGTACAAAGATTGATTTTGTTCTGTGTGTGAGGGACCTCATTGCCTCACAAGTATTTTCATTTCTTTTTCATTTATAGTCAGGCTGTAACACATAAGCCTTTTGGAGGAACTATTTCTGAGATTTCTCTGTATATAGGCATGCTTACAGAGCCATAGTTTTCAACAGCTGGTTATGCGTAATTAGAAGAAATATAGTGCAGAGCTCCCAAGTAGTTCTCTCTTACTAAAGGGTTTGCCATTTTCTCCTAGTTTTAGTTCTTCCACGTGAACTTGTCAGTGACTCAACTCTCAGCAACCACTGAACCATGAAATAACTTTGGTCTGGAAGCTTCCCACCAAGCACGACAGGGGCACGGGGTTCTGATGCTGCTGGAGCTGACACAATTGTGTTCTGCCTTCTTTTGCACACGGGAATAAATCTGTGACCATTGCCCAAGTCTCTGTTTTTCTCCAAAAAATTCTTGACTCTTAAATCAATGGCTCTTAATTGCAATAGTGTCTAATTATCAAGAAAAAAAAGTCCTTTAACCATGCCTGACAACAGGAAAAAAAAAGGACTTTTTTTTTGCTAAATTAAAAAAGAAAATGTAATTACTAAATAAAATTGGCAGACTTCTGTTCCCTAAAATGACTGGTTTTTGATGAAATGCCTCATAAGAAGTACCATTTCATGCAAGAATAATGAATTGATTTCTGTAGAATGTCAAAGAAAGTTCTATTTCTCAATGTTTTTATTATTGTTTGTATTAATACTGCTAAAATTGTGTTGAAGAGTCAGGCATTTTGCTTCTCTTAAAGCAAACATGGATTTGTTATCAGCTAGCAGCAAGGGAATATTTTCCTTGTCAAGAAACACTTGCCATTTTGAAGTTGTACAGTATCAAGCAGAATTATAAAACGAAGCATTCACGTTTTGATGATCTGTTTCCTCTCTATTGACAGCTAAGAAAGGCTAAAGTTGCACAGCTGCTACATTCCCATGATGCATGTACTTTTACCTTTATAGAAAGCAATCTAACTATTCTTTTTAGTATGCATAAGCATAGAAGACAGACACAAAATGAAGGTCCTGAAACATACTTTGAATTTTTCTTACGGCATCTCCTCTTGCTAATGCTCACTGGCTTGGGAAGGAAAATTAAGTGGATGATTCATGAGGGTTAAACACTGCCAGCTGATATCTTTTACTAGCTGCAGATGGAGCAGTTTCTTCTTAAAAGCAAAGTTCAAGTCTTCATGCAAACAACAATTAGGAAAGTTAATGAGACTCATTTTACTTAAACAAGTCTAGTTCAGCTGTGAGGAAGCTCCACTATCGAGCAGGTTATGAGACAAATATACTTAATTAAATGATGTCACTAGTAGGCAGCCCAGTAGACTCACTTTCCCAGCACTGTTTGTATGGACGTTTTATCAAGCACATTTCTGTCACCTTCTTGCTTTCCTGCTATATTTTCTGTATTTCTTACTTTTCTAGGCCATCTCTCACTTCTATTTATTAATTAATGAAGTATATATTGTATGTCTTCTATGTGCTAAGCTCTATACGAAATCTCTGAAATACACATCTACTGTAACAAAGAGTTCTCGTGACACAAATTTCAAATCAGCACATCATTTGAGAGTCATGCTATTAAGACTACACAAAAGTAATCATAGTAAGTTAAGACTGCATATTTCATAGTCACTTATAAATATGCTGTTAGGACATTTATGATGCTCCTAAAAATTTCATGAAATTAAAAATGTCCTTTAATCATTAAGACGAAGTTTCCAAACAGAAAACTGAGAATGCATGGAGAAATGAAAGCAATTTGATCTTGCTATGAAAAATTCCCCTCTCTATAGCAAATTGATTTTCATTAAATTGTTTCTTTTCTAGTGTATGATAAAGAATGCCTAAAATCCTATGTAATTTTGACTACTTGTAAATTGTTTTTTTAACTTTGGAAAGTTATAAGGAAATATGGGTTTGAATGTTCCTTTTATAATAAAAATAGTAAGTGTAAATATTAATGTACCGATTCTTAAAATTTAAATAACCATCACAAATATCAACTTCCAGATAAGAAAATCTAGACATTCAAGGCATGTTTTATTTATTTTTTTATTTTACTTTTTTATTTTTGACAGGCAGAGTGGACAGTGAGAGAGAGAGAGAGAGAGAGAGAAAGGTCTTCCTTTTTGCCATTGGTTCACCCTCCAATGGCCACTGCGGCCGGCGCATTGTGCTGATCCGAAGCCAAGAGCCAGGTGCTTCTCCTGGTCTCCCATGGGGTGCAGGGCCCAAGGACTTGGGCCATCCTCCACTGCACTCCCGGGCCATAGCAGAGAGCTGGCCTGGAAGAGGGGCAACTGGGATAGAATCCGGCGCCCCAACTGGGACTAGAACCCAGTGTGCTGGCACCGCAAGGCGGAGGATTAGCCTGTTAAGCCACTGCGCCGGCCCAAGGCATGTTTTATGACAAATTCAGGTTTCCTACAGAAAAAAAATACATCTTGTTTAAAAAATTAATGGAGAAATAAGTACTTGTCATTGACAAGGAGCTACAGAATAATGACAAGGACATTGATGATTCCAGGAACATTTACCTCCTGTGGGACCATCATTGAGAAGTCCCATTGATTTTTTTTATTCAAAACCATTATATGGTTGTTCAAATCTTAGAAGACAGTTACCCGTCCTGGCATCCCATATGGGTGCTGGTTCATGTCCCAACCAATCCTTTTCCAATCCAGCTCACTGCAGGCAGCCCTGGAAAGACAATGAAAGATGATCCAAGTGTTTGGGCCCCTGCCACTCCCATGGGAGACGCTCCTGGCTCTTGACTTCAGCCTGGCTCTGCCCTGGCCTTTGTGGCCAACTGGGGAGTGGCTCAGCAGATGGAAGCTCTCTCTCTCTCTGTCTCTCCCTGTCTCTGCAACTCTGACTTTCAATCAAATCAATGATTTTTTTTTTAATGAAGACTGCTGCCAAAGTAATTTTTCTGAATGTCAACAGTGAGTATATAATTTCACGAGTTATAGATAATAGTTAATGAAAACAATTAATTAACCTTCCCCTAATTAGCAAGCAACCTTTTAGTATTGGAGATACATAATTATATGTCCAATTCCTATGATTTCTAGTATATGTGCCTGTTCCAATTTTCTTGATTTTATCTTACATGGTCAGCCCATGTGTTGGTTCTGTTCCAGGACTTATTAATAATCATGTGATTCATTGGAGTTCAGGACATGCTATCATTGGAGCTGAGAAAGCTTCACAAGCAAGGTTATTTTCTGATGTTTTCCCATCTTTCTTCTCTAAAGCACAGGCCTAAGAGAACTTCCCTGAACTATCTGCTGAAAGTGAATTATAAAACCTTAAATGTCAGGTGTTCTGCCCTGTCCCCACAGGAAACGAACAAAGATGCAGAGACATCAGGAAAAACATGAATACAAAGGCCGCTAAGTTCTTCTAATAAATTGCCAGTAGATCACATTCCCTTTTGTGCAATCAAACCTCTACTCCACTGTCTATTCTTCATCCACCTAAGTATAGAACAATTAGCATTGTTTCTGTGAGTCTCCATTTCTGAAGCTCCTGTGTCATACAAAGTTTTGCTTAAATACATTGTGTGTGCTTTTTTCTTGTTAACGCGCCTTTTGTCGTGGGGAGGAAACTTTCCTTGAGCCTTGCAATTGTCAAAGAAAAAGAGCTCTTTTCCTGTATGCACAGCCTTGCTCTGTCCTTCGATTTTGCCTTGGTGTTGCTGGCTCAATTCAACCTGTCCAGAATTGTTTTGCTCTTGCTCAGATGCAATAGAAGGTATCATTTCCACACTTATCTCTCAGGTGTCTTCAGCAGCGCACATCAGGTAGACACACATCTATGAATTAGCTATCACAACTAGAGAGCAGGTGCCTTTGAATTAGAGAAAATAAGGCCACTTATACTTTTGATGTAAATCAATACTTACTTAAATCTATTAAGCTCAAAGCATCTTACTATGTAGTTATTGTGTTAGATAAAAGACCTCCACTCATTAGATTTGTATAAATCCATTCTCCCTTTGGAAGATAATGATTTTTAAGATAATTTTAAGATTTATAACTACCTAGGAGGTATCTATCTACCAAAGACAGCATTGTATCTGACAACTTTTTACTTATAAAGCTATAAAAGGGCAAATAAATTTCACTGATAAAATATGTTAAATTAATTCATAATTTTGAATGATTATTCTGTAATTCCAGAAAGCTAAGTATATAAATGTTTTATATATATATATATATATATATATATGTATGTATATGTGTGTAAGTGAGTTGTTTAAAGCAATAATAAAACATTTAGGGGCCGGGACTGTGGCGCAGTGGGTTAATGCCTTGGCCTGAAGCACTGGCATCCCATATGGGCACCAGTTCAAGACCTGGCTGCTCCAATTTCGATCCAGCTCTCTGCTATGCCCTAGGAAAGCAGTGGAGGATGGCCCAAGTCCTTGGGCCCCTGTACCTGTGTGGGAGACCCAGAAGAAGCTCCTGGCTCCTGGCTTCAGATGGGCGGCAGCTCTGGCCATTGTGGCCAATTGGGGAGTGAACCATTGGATGGAAGCCCTCTCTCTCTCTCTCTCTCTCTCTCTCTCTGCCTCTCCTTTCTCTGTGTAACTCTTTCAAATAAAAATAAATAATTCTATTTTTTTTGACAGGCAGAGTGGACAGTGAGAGAGACAGAAAGGTCTTCCTTTTCCGTTGGTTCACCCTCCAATGGCCACTGCGGCCGGTGCACTGCGCCGATCCGAAGCCAGGAGCCAGGTGCTTCTCCTGGTCTCCCATGCGGGTGCAGGACCCAAGCACTTGGGCCATCCTCCACTGCCTTCCCGGGCCACAGCAGAGAGCTGGACTGGAAGAGGGGCTACCAGGACAGAATCCGGCACCCCAACTGGGACTAGAACCCGGGATGCCGGCGCCACAGGCAGAGGATTAGCCAAGTGAGCTGCAGCACCGGCCCCACTTAACTTTATTGCGTATTCAGTTTCACTTAAAGGCTAGTATTTCTCTGGTTCCACACATAGTGATGACAGTGATTTGAAATTGGCTCACCCCAACTGACAACCCCAAGGATGTCCTATATATTCTGAACTTGGTGAATTATTCCTATGCTTACACATTTTAACATACTTCTAATATTTATGTTTAATAATATGTCTGTGATTTTGTCGTAAGTAATAGCTGTCTCTGATAAATGGCACAGACAGAGCTGTACTCATGGATCTGTAGTCAACGCAGGGAGGTGAACTCTAATGAAGTAGCCACACAATGTACTAAAAAAGTACCAGAGTTAAAACACTGTTGCCTGAATATGTGAAGTAAATAGGAAATAATTTATACCTAAGGGGTCAAAAAAGGTCATTTTGAGAACTAGATGCTCATGACAAGACAGAGAAAGTGAGGTTATTCAGATGAATGAGTGGAGAGGCTGAGTGCTCTGCAAAGAAAATTCTAAGGAATGTTATTATTAATCTCTCTTGGGAAAGAGTAAAAACTTCGAGGCTTAGCAGGCCTGAAATAAGACCAGCATGATAAGTATGAAGTAGGTGGTGAGCAGGGCATTGTGGTGCCACGGATTAAGCCACTGCTTGAGCAGCCCACATCCTACATCCTAATATCCCAGTTACTTTGTGTTTCCAATACAGCTTCCTGCTACTGCACCTTGGAGGAAGCAGGTGATGGTTCAAGTACTTGGCATCCTTCTATCCACATGGGGGACATGATTGGAATTCCTGGCTCCTGGCTTTGGTGTAGCCTAACTGGCTGTAAAGGACATTTGGACAGAGAACCACTAGGAGGAAAATCTCTCTCTCTCTCTCTCTCTCCCTCCTTCTCTTCCTCTCTCCCTCTCTGTCATGCCGCCTTTCAAATAAATTAATAAATAAATCTCTAAAACATAGATCGTTAAATGTAAAGAAACACAGTAAGACTCTGATAAGATTACATTTTATTTACCTCACCAGGATATATTTAGAATTTTAAAGAGGTGCTCATGCTCTCACTCTTGCTCTCGATCTTGTTTTCCCTCTCTTTCTCTCACTGTCCCCCCCACCTCTCTGTCCCTCTCCCTTCCTCTCTCTTTCTCCCTCTCCCTCATTGGTTTTGTTCCTTTTCTCTTTAATTATGCAAAGAACTTGGTGCCAGACTATGTTAGGTAGTGCAGAATACAATGTGAATCACTCACAACTTTTCTGTCCTTCTTAGAAAAACTACTAGGGTGGATAGGCTTAGGAGAGTTTGTAGAAGAGTACTATTGAGGGGGGGGCGGAGCCAAGATGGCGGATAGTGAGGACGTGTGCCTTAGTTTGGGAAAATAAACTTTCATAAAAGTGGAATTACTGCAGCCTCAGGAAAAGACTCAAGAAAAAAACTGCAGAGGAAACGCTTCCGGATCTCGTGGATGAGACACAGAGGACTTACAGGGAACCCACCGCGTGGAAAACCAACCGAGACGAGCCGAGTGGCAGCGGCGGGAGAGGAGCCAGAGCCTCAGAATCTCGCCAGCGCGGGAACGGAGGAGGAGGGTAAGACAAAGACCTGAGAAGTCCGAGACATTGGGGGGAGGGGGAACAGAGGCCTCTCCCTTCACTCACCAAGCAAAACAAAGAGCACCGCGATTTTACATATGTAAAGCTCAGCCAAACTCAGTATCTTTAGCGAAACTGGAGAACACATTGAGCGCTGCATAATCTCTGTGTATGGTCCCAGGGGTAGATCAAACGAATACTCACAAAGGCCAGATTTCAACTACACTCAACTCCACTCCCAACTGAGTCAAAAAAAAAAAAAAAAAAGAGAGAGAGAGAGAGAGAGCGAGCCAGCAAGGAGCAAGTGAGTGAGAAATCTGGGAGAGTTGCTCTTTACACAGCCTTAAACCTGAAGAAACAAGCATAGCTCTCTGGCCACACCCATCACAGCCCCTAAGGCTCCAACAAAGCAGACAGCTCACTTAGAGGCATAGTATAACGAGAGAAAAAAACAAAAACAAAAACACCACAAATTATCTCTAACATGCCAAGAAAGAAACATAGAAGCGGAGGTTCCAAGAACAGGGAAGGCACTATGACGCCCCCAAGTGAACAAGACACGCCAATGCAAGATTATGAAGATTATGAGATAGAAGAAATGAAAGATACAGATTTCAAAAAATTTATGATAAGAACATTAAGAAGTTCTCAAAAACAAATTCTTGAACTACAGAAATCCTTAATGGACAAGATAGAAAATCTCTCCCGTGAAAATGAAATATTAAGGAGGAATCAAAATGAAATGAAAAAACTAGTGGAACATAAATCTGAGATAGTGACAAAAAACCTCAATGAAATGAAGAACTCAATAGATCAAATGGCAAACACATTAGAGAGCCTTAAAAACAGAATGGGTGAAGCAGAAGAGAGAATATCAGAATTAGAAGACAGAGAACAGGAAAGGAAACAGTCAAATCAAAGAAAAGAAGAAGAAATCAGAAATCTAAAAAATACTGTCAGGAACCTACAGGATACTATTAAAAAACCTAACATTCGGGTTCTAGGAGTTCCTGAAGGCATGGAAAGGGAGAAAGGATTAGAAGGCCTTTTTAGTGAGATACTAGCAGAAAATTTCCCAAGTTTGGAGAAGGACAGAGACATCCTAGTACAGGAAGCTCAGAGAACCCCTAATAAACACGATCAAAAGAGATCCTCACCACGACACGTCGTAATCAAACTCACCACAGTGAAACACAAAGAAAGGATCCTAAAATGTGCAAGAGAGAAACGCCAGATTACTCTCAGAGGATCTCCAATTAGACTCACAGCAGACTTCTCATCAGAAACCCTACAAGCCAGGAGAGAATGGCGAGATATAGCCCAGGTACTAAGAGAGAAAAACTGCCAGCCCAGAATATTATATCCTGCAAAGCTCTCATTTGTGAATGAAGGTGAAATTAAGACCTTTCACAGCAAACAGAAATTGAAAGAATTTGTCGCCACTCGTCCAGCCCTGCAAAAGATGCTTAAAGATGTGTTACATACAGAAACACAGAAACACGGTCACCAATATGAAAGAAGTTAAAGGAAGGAAACCTCACAGCAAAAGATCACAGGAATCTCAAACCAGATATTAGAAAACATCTTTGGCAAATGGCAGGGCAAAGTCACTCCTTCTCAATAGTCACATTGAATGTTAATGGCTTGAACTGTCCAGTTAAAAGACACCGATTGGCTGACTGGGTTAAGGAACAAAACCCATCCTTTTGCTGCTTACAAGAAACCCATCTATCCAACAATGATCCATACAAGCTGAGAGTGAAAGGCTGGAAAAAGATATACCACGCCAACAGAAATGAAAAGAGAGCGGGCGTAGCCATCTTAATATCGGACAACATAAACTTTACCACAAAAACTGTTAGGAGAGACAAAGAGGGGCACTATATAATGATTAAGGGATCCATTCAACAGGAAGATATAACGATTATCAACATATATGCACCTAATCATAGGGCACCAGCTTATTTAAAAGACTTGTTAAGGGACTTAAAGGGAGACTTAGACCCCAATACAATAGTACTGGGGGACTTCAATACTCCACTCTCAGAGATAGACAGATCAACAGGACAGAAGATCAACAAGGAGACAGTAGATTTAAATGACACTATAGCCCAAATGGATCTAACAGATATCTACAGAACATTTCATCCGACATCTAAGGACTTTACATTCTTCTCAGCAGTACATGGAACCCTCTCTAGGATTGACCACATACTAGGCCATAAAGCAAGTCTAAGCAAATTCAAAAGAATTAGAATCATACCATGCAGCTTCTCAGACCACAAAGGAATGAAATTGGAAATTGGCAACTCAGGAATCCCTAGAGCACGTGCAAACACATGGAGATTGAACAACATGCTCCTGAATGAACAATGGGTCATAGAAGAAATTAAAAGAGAAATCAAAAATTTTCTGGAAGTAAATGAGGATAACAGCACAACATACCAAAACCTATGGGATACAACAAAAGCAGTGTTAAGAGGAAAGTTTATATCAATAGGTGCCTACATCAAGAAATTGGAAAGGCACCAAATAGATGAGCTTTCAAGTCATCTCAAGGATCTAGAAAATCTGCAGCAAGCCAAACCCAAACCCAGTAGGAGAAGAGAAATAATTAAAATCAGAGAAGAAATCAACAGGATTGAATCCAAAAAAACATTACAAAAAATCAGCCAAACGAGGAGCTGGTTTTTTGAAAAAATAAACAAAATTGACACCCCATTGGCCCAACTAACTAAAAAAAAAAGAGAAAAGACCCAAATCAATAGGATCAGAGATGAAATGGGAAACGTAACAACAGACGCCACAGAAATAAAAAGAATCATCAGAAATTACTACAAGGACTTGTATGCCAGCAAACAGGGAAATCTATCAGAAATGGACAGATTCTTGGACACATACAACCTCCCTAAATTGAGCCAGGAAGACATAGAAAACCTAAACAGACCAATAACTGACACAGAAATTGAAACAGTAATAAAGGCCCTCCCAACAAAGAAAAGCCCAGGGCCAGATGGATTCACTGCTGAGTTCTACCAGATATTTAGAGAAGAACTAACTCCAATTCTTCTCAAACTATTCAGAGCAATCGAAAAAGAGGGAATCCTCCCAAATTCTTTCTATGAAGCCACCATCACCTTAATTCCTAAGCCAGAAAGAGACGCAACATTGAAAGAGAATTACAGACCAATATCCCTGATGAACATAGATGCAAAGATCCTCAATAAAATTCTGGCCAATAGAATGCAACAACACATCAGAAAGATCATCCACCCAGACCAAGTGGGATTCATCCCCGGTATGCAGGGATGGTTCAACATTCGCAAAACAATCAACGTAATACACTACATTAACAGACTGCAGAAGAAAAACCATATGATTCTCTCAATAGATGCAGAGAAAGCATTTGATAAAATACAACACCCTTTCATGACGAAAACTCTAAGCAAACTGGGTATGGAAGGAACATTCCTTAATACAATCAAAGCAATATATGAAAAACCCACGGCCAACATCCTATTGAATGGGGAAAAGTTGGAAGCATTTCCACTGAAATCTGGTACCAGACAGGGATGCCCTCTCTCACCACTGCTATTCAATATAGTTCTGGAAGTTTTGGCCAGAGCTATTAGGCAAGAAAAAGAAATTAAAGGGATACAAATCGGGAAGGACGAACTCAAACTATCCCTCTTTGCAGATGATATGATTCTTTATTTAGGGGACCCAAAGAACTCTACTAAGAGACTGCTGGAACTCATCGAAGAGTTTGGCAAAGTAGCAGGATATAAAATCAATGCACAAAAATCAACAGCCTTTGTATACACAGGCAATGCTTCGGCTGAGGAAGAACTTCTAAAATCAATCCCATTCACAATAGCTACAAAAACAATCAAATACCTTGGAATAAACTTAACCAAAGACGTTAAGGATCTCTACGATGAAAACTACAAAAACTTAAAGAAAGAAATAGAAGAGGATACCAAAAAATGGAGAAATCTTCCATGCTCATGGATTGGAAGAATCAATATCATCAAAATGTCTATCCTCCCAAAAGCAATTTATACATTCAATGCAATACCCATTAAGATCCCGAAGACCTTCTTCTCAGATCTAGAAAAAACGATGCTGAAATTCATATGGAGACACAGAAGACCTCGAATAGCCAAAGCAATCCTGTACAACAAAAACAAAGCCGGAGGCATCACAATACCTGATTTAAGGACATACTACAGGGCAGTTGTTATCAAAACAGCATGGTACTGGTACAGAAACAGATGGATAGACCAATGGAACAGAATAGAAACACCAGAAATCAATCCAAACATCTACAGCCAACTTATATTTGACCAAAGATCCAAATCTAATCCCTGGAATAAGGACAGTCTATTCAATAAATGGTGCTGGGAAAATTGGATTTCCACGTGCAGAAGCTTGAAGCAAGACCCATACCTATCACCTTACACAAAAATCCACTCAACATGGATTAAAGACTTAAACCTACGACCCGAAACCATCAAATTATTAGAGAGCATTGGAGAAACCCTGCAAGATATAGGCACAGGCAAAGACTTCCTGGAAAATACTCCAACAGCACAGGCAGTCAAAACCAAAATTAACATTTGGGATTGCATCAAATTGAGAAGTTTCTGTACTTCAAAAGAAACAGTCAGGAAAGTGAAGAGGCAACCAACAGAATGGGAAAAAATATTTGCAAACTATACTACAGATAAAGGATTGATAACCAGAATCTACAAAGAAATCAAGAAAATCCACAACAACAAAACAAACAACCCACTAAAGAGATGGGCCAAAGACCTCAATAGACATTTTTCGAAAGAGGAAATACAAATGGCCAACAGACACATGAAAAAATGTTCAAGATCACTAGCAATCAGAGAAATGCAAATCAAAACCACAATGAGGTTCCATCTCACCCCGGTGAGAATGGCTCACATTCAGAAATCTACCAACAACAGATGCTGGAGAGGATGTGGGGAAAAAGGGACACTAACCCACTGTTGGTGGGAATGCAAACTGGTTAAGCCACTATGGAAGTCTGTCTGGAGATTCCTCAGAAACCTGAACATAACCCTACCATACAACCCAGCCATCCCACTCCTTGGAATTTACCCAAAGGAAATTAATTTGGCTAATAAAAAAGCCATCTGCACGTTAATGTTTATTGCAGCTCAATTCACAATAGCTAAGACCTGGAACCAACCCAAATGCCCATCAACAGTAGACTGGATAAAGAAATTATGGGACATGTACTCCATAGAATACTATACAGCAGTAAGAAACAACGAAACCCAGTCATTTGCAACAAGATGGAGCAATCTGGAAAACATCATGCTGAGTGAATTAAGCCAGACCCAAAGAGAAAAATATCATTTGTTTTCCCAGATCGGTGACAACTGAGCACCAAAGGGGAAACCTGTTAAGTGAAACGGACACTATAAGCAACAATGAACTGATCAGCTCCTGTCCTGACTTTAGATGTACAATGTAATACTTTATCCATTTTAGTATTTGTTGTTATTGTTGTTGTTCTAGTACTATTGGTTGAACTCAGTAATTAACACACAATTATTCTTAGGTGTTTAAATTTTAACTGAAAAGTGATCCCTGTTAAATCTAAGAGTGGAAAAAGAGAGGGAGGAGATGAACAATTTGGAACATGCTCAATCGGTCTGGCCGCAAATGGTGGAGTTAGAAACGTGCCAGGGGATTCCAACACAATTCCATCAAGATGGCATGTACCAATGCCATCGCACTGGTCCAGGTGACCAATTTCAGCTCACAATTGATAGCTCTGACAGGTCTAAGACTCAAAGAGATCACACAAACAAGACAAGTATCTGCTGATACTGACTGATAGAATCAAAAAGGGAGAGAAAGATCCAACATGGGAAGTGGGATACACAGCAGACTCATAGGATGGCAGATGTCCTAAACAACACTCTGGCCTCAGAATCAGCCCTCAGGGCATTCGGATCTGGCTGAAGAGCCCATGGGAGTATAGCAGGCATGGAAAGCCAAGATATCATGGGAAAAAAAAAAAAAAAGACCTAAATGAATGATCTCTGTGAGTGAGATCCCAGTGGAAAGAACGGGGCCATCAAAGAAGGAGGTACCCTTCTCCGAAGGGAGGAGAGAACCTCCACTTTGACTATGACCCTATCGGAATAAGATCAAAGTCAGCGAACTCTAAAGGCTTCCATAGCCCTGGCAACTCATGACTAGAGCCTAGGGAGATTACTGACGCCATGAACAGGAGTGTCAAATTGTTAAGTCAGCAACAGGAGTCACTGTGTACTTACACCCCATGTGGGATCTGTCCCTAATGTGTCGTCTAAAGCCAAGTGATGCTACGACTGGTACTGAAACGGTATTTTTATACTTTGCGTTTCTGTGTGGGCGCAGACTGATGAGGTCTTTGCTAATTAAATACTGAAGTGATCTTCTGTATATAAAGAGAATTGGAAATGAAAAAAAAAAATAACCTGGTGTTAAAATGGAAATGGCATAGAAAATTAATTAATTTGAAAAAAAAAATTCTGTAGGATCTCTGTCTTTAATGTGCTGCACATTGCTATTTAATGCTATAATTAGTAATCCAATGGTAGTTTTTTCACTTGATGTTGCTATATGGGCAAAAAGTTGAAATCTTTACCTAATATATACTGAACTGATCTTCTGTATACAAAGAGAATTGAAAATGAATCTTTACATGAATGGAAGGGGAAAGGGGAGGGTGGCGGGCGGGAGGGAAGTTATGGGAGGGGGGAAGCCATTGTAACCCATAAGCTATACTTTGGAAATCTATATTCATTAAATAAAAGTTTAATAAAAAAAAAAAAAAAAAAAAAAAAGAAGAGTACTATTGTTTATATCATATGATTAACTTTTTTATATTCAAAATAATGATAAAAATCATTAAAGAAATCTTGATTTAAAATTAACCTTGTAACATCAAACACCCCTTTTCTGTGGACGACTTTTTTAGTCTGTAGAGAATGGACCCTGAATATGTTATGACTTACACATGACTGAGTTTTCCCACATTTTTAAAAGAAGATTTGCTTGTTTATTTGAAAGGCACTGCAACACACACACACACACACACACACACAGAGAGAGAGAGAGAGAGAGAGAGAGAGACATCTTTTATCCACTGGCTCACTCTCCAAATGGTCATAACAACCAAGTCTGGAACAGACTGAAGTCAGGAACCAGAAGCTCCATCCTGGTTTCCCCCATGTATGCCAGGGCCAAAGTATTTGGACCATCCTCTACTCCCTTCCCTGGCACATTAGCAGGAAGCTAATAAATAAATACATGTCATAAATAAAATAAGTTAATAAATAAGTAAATAAAAATAAAATAAAGCAATGCCAGCATTGCAAGAATTGGCTTAACCTGCTGCTCCCCAATACCAACCCCTTCCCTAACCGTTGAAGTCTCAAGTCATCTAAAATGGAATGGTCTTTCAAAATATAGTAAAAAAAAAAAAAGTACCAAAAAACATATACAATCTCCACAACATTTCCTCATCTCTCCAAGGACCTGCAAGATGGTTCAGCTGCCTATTAGCTGAATTGAATTGAGTCCCAAATGTTACAATGACCTGCAAAATCATTTCAAGCTTGGTAAGAGAGTGAATTATTAATTTGAGATAAAACATTAACTTTACACTAGAAGTTATAAAAATTAATCTTTAACCCATCCTCTGGGAAATCAAGAAAGGAAATTAAAATGAAATATTGTGTAAAAAATATGGTAATCTACATTGGCAATCACAAACAACATGACAAATAAATTCAGTGGAAACAGAATTTTTAAAAATGTCACTTGAAATTCCCTGTTCCAAACAATAAGTCCTGTGTTAGCCAAAATCTTGCATTAGCACCCAAGGTACAATCTTGAAAATGAGTGAATTCCCTGAAGAGTAAAAAGCAACAAGAGAACTGATTTCATTTAAACTTTAATTAAAGCTACAGTCCTTGAAACGGCTTGAAACTGTGAATCAAACTGTCTCTGCATCTTGGAGGAGCAATGTTACTGATTCTCACTTGGTTACTGAATTCCTCACCTAGTCTAATTTAAAGGAAAAGCACTGGAACAGGAAATCTTTGCAAAGAATTTAGCAAGCTTATGAAAGTCAAAGAGGATGTCCATACAGAGCTCTAGAATGCTAAATGTCCTTTCCTAATTGTAACATCCTATTTTTTCTGGAAAGTGAAAATCAAATATTTTAATGACATGAAAGGATATTAGTGTTATTAAACAAATTTAAATTATTCTGTGTCCTAATGCAGTAACACAGAATAACTTTATCAATTCAACTTCATCTTATTTTCTTTACGACTTTCATTTAATTTTATTTAAAAAGATTTGTTACTATAAGAGCACATTTTATAATATTAACATAAGAGGGAATTTAAAAATAAGTTAATTTTGGTGCAAAAATTTTTAAAATTCATGGGAGTTTTTTTCATAAAATTCACTTTCATGAACTTTTTTAAGACCTCTACATATTATCTCTTTTTCTTAATGAGATATTTTAATTTTTAAAAGCATATTCATTTATTTGAAAGGCAGAGTTACATAGAGAGAGTGAGATAGAGATTCAAGCTGCTGGCTGCCGTTCCAAATGGCCTCAACAGCCAGGGCTGGGCCATGCCAAAATTAGGAGACTTGAACTCCCTCTGGGTTTCCCACCTGGGTAAAGAGCCCATGGCCTTGGGCATGCTTTCCCAGGAAGATTATCAGGAATTTGGATCAGAAGTGCAACAGCCAGGACTGGACCAGGAGCTCAAAGGGGATGCTGGCATTGCAGGCAGGGGCTTAACCCACTGCATCACAAGGCTGACCTGAAGATATTAACTTATAACCATGCAAAACATGCCAACAACTACAGTTTTGATAAAGAACAAGTTTTTCTCAATGGCATAGCAAGGATAGAAAACAGATTCTGAAGAAACCAAGGAATATTGAATAAAACAGAAACACAAATCAGTGATTCACGAATGGTAGGTGGACAAAAATAAAGCTGAGACTTATTTCTTCTCATATTTTACTTAGCTAATCCCCAGATCTTCCTGTATGACCCACCATTTTCTCCTACAATTCACTCATTTTGGATTTCAGGTCACTCTTCTTGTTCATTTATGCAACTAGGTATTGTCAATTATCACAAGTATAGTATTCATTATGCATTCATATTTAAAATTTCTATGTTGAAAAAAATTTCAGTACTATATTTGGATATTTTTAGAAAAGCTTCCTATTTTTTTCTTCTACCAAATAAAACAAGTTTCTCTCTAACCCCCTAAAAGCTTTCTATGTCTTGAAGGAATGGATAGGCTTTCCTATATTAGCAAGACAGGGTCTATTTATAACAGCTTTATTATGATACAGTTGATATACAAAGAACTACACATATTTAATGGGTACAGTTTGATAAATTTGGACACTTGCAAACATCTGTGACACTGTTTCCACAATTAAGATAATAGATATATCCAAGACTTCTTGCAATTTTTTTTCAAATTTTGTTATTTGGTTTGGTTGTGGTTTTGATTTTGAGGTGGGGGACCAGAACACTACACATGAGACCTACCCACTTAATAATTTCTGAAGCACACAATATTGGGTTAATTATCATATCTGTGTTTAATACCATATCTCTACAGCTTATTCATCATACTTTCTCAGCATTTTACATCAGCTTGAAAGCAAGTTCCAGTTTTCCACACACTCTAGCACCCAGCCATCATCATTCTACACTCATTTCTGTGAGTTTGATTATTGTAGATAACTCATTTAGGTGTAATCACTCAGTGTTCATCTTTCTATAACTGGCATTTTTCACTTTTTATGAAATCCTACAAACTAATCCATATTACTGAAAATGGCATAATTTACCTCTCTTTAAAGACTGATTAATATATAACATTGCTATTGTATATGTATAAATACTTATACATATACAAATATATTACACATCTTTATTTAACTCTTATCAGACACCTAGGTTATTTCTCTATCTTAGTGAGATTGCTGGATCATATGGGGATAATATCAAATTTAAAAGTTTATACACAATGAGTGAAACAGCGATCAGAATGAAAAAGTAACCTACATAGTGGGAGAAAATACTTGCAGACCGTACATTTGATAAGGAGTTAATTTCTAAAATATATAAGGAACTTCTACAACTCAATAGCAAGACAACAGCAACAATAAAAATAAACTGAGAAAAAAAACAAGCAAATGACTGGGACAGACACTTCTCCTAAGAAGGCAAACAAATGGGCCACAGAATGATGAACAGATGTTCAAGATCATTACTTATCAGGTAAAAGCAAAACACACTGTAATTATCTTTTCACACTTCTTAAATGGCTATTATTAAAAAAAAAACAATAATAAGTTTCAGAGAGATTTTTGAAAAATTGAAATGCTTGTACCTTGCTGTAAAAATGTAAAATATTACAGAAAACATGAAAAGAGTTAATATTTTTTGAAAAATTAGAAAAAATTTTAAATACTCTTGGAAGCCTACAGATGTTAAAAATATTTTTAAAAATGGGCAAAGAACTTGAAAGGACATTTTTTAAGAGGGGCAATTCAAATGGTTAGCAGACACTTGAGAAAATGCTCAGGATCAGATAGTATTAGCAGATACTAGACTTGTTTATGTGATCTCTTTGACTCTTAGAACTATCATTATGATCAATTGTGAACTGAAATTGATCACTTGGACTAGTGAGATGGCATTGGTACATGCCACCTTGATGAGATTGAATTGGAATCCCCTGGCACGTTTCTAACTTTATCTGATAGAATTAAGAAGGAGAGAACGATCCAACATGGGAAGTGGGATACACAGCAGACTCACAGAACGGCAGATGCCCTAAATAGCATTCTGGCCTCAAAATCAGCCCTTAAGGCATTTGGATCTGGCTGAAGAGCCCATGAGAGTTTTTTAGACATTGGAAAGCCAAGACACTCTGACAAAAACAAAAAACAAAAAAACAAACCAACCAACCAACAAACACCTAAACAATGATCTCTGCGAGTGAGATCCCAGTGGAAAGAATAGGGCCATCAACGAAGGAGGTACCTTTCTCTGAAGGGAGGAGAGAACTTCCACTTTGACTATGACTTTTCTAAATAAGATTGGAGTCGGCAAACTCAAAATGTTTCCATAGCCTTGGCAACTCATGGCAAGAGCCTAGGGAGATTACTGACGCCATAAATATGAGTGTCAATTTGCTAAGTCAACAACAGGAGTCACTGTACACTTACTCCTCATGTAGGATCTTTGTCCTTAATGTGTTGTACAGTGTGAATTAACACTATAACTAGTACTCAAACAGTGTTTTACATTTTGTATTTCTGTGTGGGTGCAAGCTGTTGAAATCTTTACTTAATATATGCTAAATTGATCTTCTGTATATAAAGAGAATTGAAAATTAATCTTGATGTGAATGGAATGGGAGAGAAAGTGTGAGATGGGAAGGTTGTGGGTGGGAGGGAAGTTATGGAAGTGAGAAAGCCATTGTAATCCATAAACTGTACTTTGGAAATTTATATTTATTAAATAATAGTTTAAAAATTTAAAAAAAAAAAGAAAATGCTCAGGATCACCAGCCATTTGGGAAATGCAAATCAAAACCATGGTGAGGTTTCACCTCACTCTAGTTACAATGCCACACATGTAGAAATCAACAAATGATAAATTCTGGAAAAGATGTGGAGAAAAAGGAACTTTGGTCTGCTGTTGGTGGGAATTTAAACTGGGAAAGCCACTGTGGAAGACAGTATGGAGATAGCTCAGAAACCTGAATACAGACCTACCGTATGACCCAGCCATCCCACTTGTGGGAATTTATCCAAGGGAAATGAAATCAACATTGGAAAGAGTTATCTGTACACCTATATTCAATTCAAACTCAACTCACAATAGGTAAGATATGGAATCAAGCCAAATGTCTGTCAATTGAACACCGGATAAGGAAATTATGAGATGTGTATACCATGGAATACACATAAAAAATGAAATCCTGTCATTTGCAACAAAATGGATGCATTTGGAAAACATTGTACATGGTGAAATAAGTAAGTCCCAAAAAGACAGATATCATATGTTTTCCTGATCCAATGTAACTAATAGAGTGCCTGAAATGGAACATTTTTGAGTGAAATAAGCATTTTGAGATTTGATGTTTGTTTACAACCCTTGTCTCTTCCATTGAGAAACAGTGCTCTATTTTTTGTTTCCTCTTCATACTATTTGTTGAACACTTTTACTTAGTGTGGGGTTAACTATATGATCATTAAGTAAGTTCAAAATAAGTCTTTAATCTTTTTTTTTTTTTTTTTTTTTTGACAGGCAGAGTGGATAGTGAGAGAGAGAGACAGAGAGAAAGGTCTTCCTTTTTGCCGTTGGTTCACCCTCCAATGGCCGCTGCAGCTGGTGCATCACACTGATCTGAAGCCAGAAGCCAGGTGATTCTCCTGGTCTCCCATGCGGGTGCAGGGCCCAAGGACCTGGGCCATCCTCCACTGCCTTCCCGGGCCATAGCAGAGAGCTGGCCTGGAAGAGGGGCAACCAGGACAGAATCCGGCGCCCTGACCGGGACTAGAACCCGGTGTGCCGGCACCACAAGGCGGAGGATTAGCTTGTTGAGCCACGGGAGGAAGGAAGAGGAAGTGTTGGAGCATGAGGGGGAGGAGGCGAATGGGGGAGGCGAATGGGGGGGGGGGATGTCAACATGTTCCTAAATCTGTATATATGAAAAACATGAAACTTATATAACAAATAAAATTTTAAAATAAAATATGAATGGAAATAGGTCAGGGAGAAGGAAGAAAGGGGGGAATGTAGGCAGGAGGGAGATTAGGGTGGGGAGAATCACTATATTTTTAAATCTGTATATATGAAATGTGTGAAGTTTGTATACCTTAAAAAAGGTACACAAATAAAGGTTTCTAGGTAAGAACAAATAAATAAATAGAACAAAAAATTATCTACTATTTTAAATTCATGTCCTTTTTTAAGTTTGCCTTTATTATTATTCATATAAGACATCTTAATTTGCAAAATATTTTAGTTTCCCAAAACAACTTTCAAATATTTGATTTAGTAGTTTATATATTATATAATTCTTAATTTAGCCTGAGTGTGATCGTGTAAAGCAACCATTTCAGTGATGCTTTGTCAGATAATAGAAAATTATCTTTTATATTCCTAATAACTAGTTTTAAATATTTTTCAGAGGTAAATGTTGATGGATTTCTGTTGAAATTTTAGGAAAAACAAAATAATGTTGGTTAAAAATTATTAAAATCTCTGTGAATAGACTATTTTGACAAGCATTTTCCTATCTACATTAGAGTACAATTTTTATCTATACAGATTTAATTATCATGAAGTCATTAAAAATTTATTGTATCCTAAACTATGGTTTAATGTTGAGAAATACAATAGTTAATAACTCAGTGGCATAGCCATTATGATGTTCATAATCTAAAAGTAAATATTTGCACATTTATTTTGATAAGAGCTTTAATATTCATAAAAATGTATGAGAATGGAAAAGAAAATGTACTTAACTTCCTTGTTTGAAAAGTCTCCAAAGAGTAAATGGCATTTTGACTAGAACTTCAAATGCAAGTTGACTGTCATGGAATAGGGTCTTTAGGGTGGCAAATACATTAAGATTAAAATATAAAGAAAGAAAATGGAATTTTATGTTAGTAGGTAGATATTGTACTAGACATTGCCTCAACTAAATATCTTTTGAGCACAAGACTCAAACATAATTTAATATCTCAATAAAAAAAGATCTGCAGCAGAATATTTAATCATTGTTTCAGTGTCTCAACAATATAATGTAGGACACAGAAGTCCTACATCTGTCAACTCTGCCTTCCTGAGTGTGTTGATGATGTCTCTGATGATGGTCGTGAAATGATTGTCTCAGTTCTAAGCAGAGCATTCTAATACATGAGTTACCAATAAGAAAGAAAGAGGCAGGGACAGACAGAACTTTCTTTTTTGGTCTTCATTTTTTATGTAAGAGTTGTATTGTCTTTTTACTGAGTTGATGGACATTTGAGGTGGAGTTTCCTGGGTTCAAAATAGAGGTCACTTAATAAACGTATCACCTTCAGCAAGTTATATATCATTTTATGCCTCATATTCTATTAAATAAAGAAAATAGCTCATCTTAGTTCATAATTATTGTGAGAATTGGATATGTTCATTTATATATATATATATTCTTACATATATATATATATATATATATATGAATGATGACTGCCTTATAATAACCCTGTTTGTTGTCACTACTATCTTCAGCAGATGTTGTCTCAAATTCCATCAACCATAGTTGAATTGCATTTTCATCTTTAGGTCATTTTCTTACAGAATGGCATGCTGTTACATTGATTTAGAGTCACGGTTACCATGCTACCATTCATTCCCTAGAGTGAGAAACTGCCCAAACTTGGAGATGAGTAAGCTGATAACATGTTGAAGAGTTTACATCATGCAAATGATGTAAGACCAAGGGTTTATAAATGGTTAAATGATAATTGAGATTTAACAACATTGTAGGAAAAGATGAGAAGAGAAGGTGAAATAATTCAAATGCAAAGTATGATTTATAATCTAAAAATATAATGGCAATGCTTAGCAAGGAAGTGAAAAGTAAGAGGAATTAAATTACACTATAAGTAATCATGTGTCTGAATAAGGTTAAATTATAATTAAAGTTTTATACTTGCTTTTTATTAATTTCTTTCCAAATATATAATATACTGTGTTGTTTAGTGTTATTTAATAGTGTAATAGAGATTTGTTTCCAGTTTTTAATAACTTACGTCATGATACAATGGACATGGATTCTTTTAAATTTAATAATAGATGATTGATGGCTTTATAATTCACTTCCTAGTTTTTCATTTTGCCTTAATATGTATTAAAATCCACACAGAAATCTTTGTGCTAAATGACAAGGTTACTAGATTAGAAGAGCACAACTACAGAGAATAAGGAATAAATTGCTCATAGAAAAAACTTGGTTTAAAATACACAAATTAAACTTTCAACGCAAGAAATAAACAAGAAGTCCAACTATGTGATACCCTGTTGTAAGAGAAATTTTGTAACTAAGAAAGACAGAAATTTAGCATTTCACATCAGAGTTCAGAATGTAAAACTTATCCTAACAGTCAATTGATTGCCTCTATCACAACAAAAAATGTTATCATTGACTTTTACTCTAAAATTGATTAGCATTTGTCTATAAATACAATTGATATGGGGTAGACATGCAGCTAGTTACATCTACAGAGCCAAGAGTCACAAGTCACTAACCCCTGCCCTCCCACCAAACCCACCTTGCCATACAGCCTCCTACTTGTCAATCAAAATGCCTGCCTTCCCATAATGAATCTGTTGCATCTGGGATGGGGACACATATGAAATTAAAAAGAGAGGAGAGAAGGAGAGCACTCTATTTCTTCCTTGCACCTCACACAGGATTGCTGCACCTGTCTTTTTGGTGCACAGTGAAGAGTTTCCATTCTCCTCCCTCCTGTTTTTGCACAACCCTATCCAATCACAGGTAATGTTTTCAATTTTTCTTTCCTCTCTAGTTTATGGACAGCTCTTTGGCCCACTTATGTGTATTTCTCTGTGTAGGGTGGATTAAGCTCAAGCAAGAATTTATGATTATTCCCCCTTGGCCAAATAAACTCTGTTCCTATTTGCACACAATAACAGTCTCTGTTTAATATTTCTAACTCAATGGAGCCAAGAACCTGAATTAAAAATTAATAACTTCATTGCCCACATTGTAATGGTGAGCCAGTAGCCAGGAGTGTTTAACCCCAAAATGTCAGTGGGTGAATAAACTTGCTTTGCTGTCTTTTTATGATTCGGAAAGCTCCTTTGTAAAGACCGCTTTGTCAGTTTACAGTCTATTCTCTGTTCTTGGAGTCTCGGGAAGATTTTGAAATATTTGTGTTTATGCTTTTGTTCTTTGTCTTGATAATTGTAGAAGGCCAGCCTCAGGCTCAGGCTGGACACATTATTAAAGAAAAACCTTGGGAATTCTTGGTAATTGCTGGTCACCAGCTGTGGACTTGATATTGTGCTCAGGTGTGTACCATTTGAAACAATGTAGCTTGTTAATTTTTAAACATTTATCTTTATTTATATGTTTGTTTTTTAGATTTATTTATTTATTTGAAAGGCAGAGCTATAGAGAGACAGATGAGAGAGTGAAAGGGAGAGACTCATCTTCCATCCACTGGTTCACTCCCAAAATATCCTCAATGGCCAGGGCTCACCCAGGCCAAAGCCAGGAGCCACGACTTTGCTCTGGGTCTTCCATGTGGGTGCAGTGGCCCAAGTACTTGAGCCATCTTCTGCTGCTTTCCCAGGCACATTAGTAGGGAGCTGAAACAGAAGTAGAGCAGCCAGAACTTGAACCAGTGCCCATATAGGATGCTGGTGTCTCAGATGGCAGCTTAACCTACAGCACAATACCACACCCAAGGAAATGTTTTTTTAGAACCAGTGTGTGGTGTGGAACAAGTATGTTCTTAGTGTTTGAGCTGTAATGTGGCTGACCTGACTTTGTCCTCCATATTGTCTTCTTGCTATATGGATCCTCCTCCCCACCTCTCACTTTGCTAACTGGAAGACAGAAGGGCAAAGAGTCATTTCCTGTTTTCTACATCTGACCACTGAGGGGTAAGACTTCCTCCTCTACTGGAAGTAGAGGTCTTTCCTTCCAACCTTCCCTTTCCAGGAATAATGTGCCAGTGTAAGCCATGTTTAGGATGCAGCCAGCTTACAGGTTGGTTGTTTGCTTCTACATGCCATTAAACCTGGAACCCATTTTCATTTCCCTTTGAATGGGCTGGTGCATTCTCAAATATAAATCAGGAATATGCATGGACAGTCTTCCCTCAAGGTTTCAGAGATATCACTTACTTGTTTGGTAATGCTCTTTGCCAAGGAGCTCCTAGAGCTCCAATCAAAGGAGGGAGCAATTCCGCAATATAAAGACAATATTCTCATTTGAAGTCCCTCTGATGAGGACTCAGTTGAAAATTCCATTCAATTCTTAAAATGTATAGGAAAACAGGGATACAGAGTTTCCCAAACAAAAGCTCAGATTTCTAACCAAGTGATAAACTATATACGATATAGTCTATACCCATTCACTAAAGAGAAAGGAGGCTGTATTATGTATAGGGCCCCCACAGAAAAAAAAGAATAGTGACATTCCTGGAAATGGCAGGATTTTGTAGATTATGGATTCTAGGATTTGGGTTTATAAACCATTAGGGGCCTGGCACAAACCAATTTTACTGAACAGGAGAGCAGGAGGAAGTCTCCCAAAGCATTAAAGAGCTATTAAAAGAAGCTCCAACATTAGGAATCCCTCACTTGGACAAACCATGCAGTCTGTTTGAAGCAGAGAAACAGGGGAAAGATCTGGGTTTACTGACTCACTACCAGTGTCCTACTTTTCTAAACAGATTCAGTGCCTGCAAAATGGCCTGCATGCTCAAGGGCAGTTGCCGCCACAGCAATTTTGTGGAGAAAACTACCAAGCTGACCTAGAACAGCCACTTGAAATTATAATTTCCACACCAGGTACAAGGATTCCTAGAAATTAAAGGATGCCAATGGCTAACAGGGGTACACCTTAGAAAAATATCAGGCTGTTTTTCAGACTCACCTGAGGTAAGTCTCTCTCTCTCTTTCTCTCTCTCTCTCTCTCCTTTTAAAATACTTTATTTATTTATTTGAAAGGCAGAGTTACAGAGAGAAAGGGGAAGAGGCAGAGAGAGAGAGAGAGGTCTTCTATCTGCTGGTTCACTCCCCAGATAGCCACAATAGCTGGAGTTGCACCAATCTGAAGCCAGGAGCTTCCCTCAGGACTCCCATGCAGGTGCAGGGGCCCAAGGACTTGGGTCATCTTCTACTGCATTTCTAGGCCATAGCAGAGAGTTGGATCAGAAGTGGGACAGCCGGGACTTGAACCACCACCCATATGGGATGCTGAATCTGAAGGTGGTGGCTTTACCTGCTACACTACAACAGGTAACTCTCAAGGTATGCCAAGCCCTCAACCTGGCTACTCTATTGTCATACGAAAGTACTGAAGAACCAACTCATTCTTGTCTACAGACCATAGAGCAGATTATTCTAGGAGGCCTGACCTATGAGATGAACCTCTAGAAAATCCATATGTTGAATAGTTTACTGATGGCAGTAGCTTTATGAAGGAAGGAGTTAGAAATGCAGGATATGCTACAGTGGATCTTACACAGATGACAGAATCTCGGGCATCGCCATCTAATACTTTGGCTCAAAAGGATGGACTTACTGCTTTCACGAGTAGAGAAAGGCCAAAGAGTTAATAGTTGCACAGATTTCAAATATGCTTTCCTTGTGTTGCATACAAATTCAGCAATTTAGAAAGAACGAGTACTGCTGACTTCAAAGAACTTCCCTAGTAAGTGTGGAAAAGATACATTAACTATTCTTGAGGGGATACTGGAAACTCTGGATGTGGCTGTCCTTCACTGCAGGGAACATCAGAAGAAAGATAGTCGTGTTAGTAAGGAAAATACACTAGCAGATAAGGGAGGAAAAAGAGCTGCTGCACAGATTCTAGAAATGGCTTTAATACCTCAATATGTAAAAGTAAGTTAAAAAAAATCTGCACTATTCCAAGCTTCAGTGAATGGGCTCAACAACAAGGTTATACTAACAACGCCAATGGAAGACAGATTTTAGGTGATAAGTTTATGTTCCCAAAGGCCTCTCAATGGAAATTCATTGAGGAAATGAATGACTCTACCCATGTTGGGGAAGAAGCCCTGATGCAAATAGTTTCTTGAATATTTGTAGAGAAAGGACTGAATACTGTTTTGAGGGAAGTAACTCATTCCTGTCCCCTCTGTTTACAAAATAACCCCAGTGGGCATGTCAAGCCACCCTCCTTACTTGTTAAGTAGCCAAATGAAGACTGACAGAACAATTTCACTAACATAACTTCAAGCAAACAACTACACATATCTACTAGTCTTTATCAATACTTTCACAGGATGGATAGGTTTTTGAACGCAAATAGAAAAGGTACCAGAATTGTCCAATCTCTTAAAGAAATAGTTATTAACTTTCCACTTCTAAGATCACTCCAGAATGACAACCACACTCACTGAAGTCTAAAATATCTTAGCAAGTAGTTACTTCTCTAGGGATCTCTTAGAATCATCATGTCTCCTGGAGAACTCAGTAATCAGGGAGACTTAAAAAGGCTAATCATAACCTTAAGAAAATTCTTGCCAAGACTTGCCAAGAGATCTCAGACTTATAAGTTAAACTTTTGTCTAATTGCCATCCTCAGGAGAGAATGACACCTAAGAGTGATATAAAAGAGTCCATTTGAAATGCTGTATGGGAGGCAGTTCCTCAAACCTAACATCCTCTTTGATTCGGAAACTCAGGATCAGATTAGGTATATTATTAATCTATGTTAGGTACAAAAGATTATGATGGAGTATGGTAGCAAAATTCTCCCAGTGCCAGATCCTAAAAGTCACCAGTATCCTCTTTCCCCAGAAGACCCAGTTTTACTAAAAAACTTTGAGAGAAGGTTCTCGCTCTGATCAACTGTAGCCTAGTGAATGGGACCCCACCACACACCTATTGAAATAGTTACAGAGAATTGCAAGTTAGGTGCATTTGTGAGAATAAAGTTCTACCACTTGAGTCTTCACAGGTGCACACAGAGGATAAGTCTGCCTACTCATATAAATCATTTGAAGATCTAAAATAGCTCTTCAGAAAGCAAAAAGAAAACTCTGATTTTGAAATACAGTCAGTTGCATTATAGCAGATGTGTTTAACTTACCTCTTCTCCTGATTTTCTCAGGAAGATGCTACTGACAGGAAAACTCCTTAGTGAGTTCTTCTATCATCATGGCAGAAGACCCTGCTAGACTTTATGGAGCCATTTTTGAATATTTACCTATTGCTTAGGACAACATAGCCTACATTTCAGACATCTTTTACAGCAAGTACTTAAGTCTGTTATTGATCTATCTAAGGTAGACATGGACAACCACCTATCCTTAGAATATATACAAAGAAAATGAAAATCAGGTGCAATGATTGTGTGACAAATGGAAAGAAAAACATTTTTTGTTTGAGAGCAAATGTATTGTGTTTATCCTTTTTTTCTTGAAGAAGGGGTTACATGTCAAAGTTCTGTTTCTTTATTTAATTCTGTCCATACAGAAAATATAGCACTTTTATAAAATGCTGTATAAATTTTGTGTCATGATGAAGATTACCAAATTACAGTGACTAACACTATTTTATTACAAGACTTACTATGAAACAACAAAAATCAGGATGGTGAAATATTGGCATAAGAATAAGGAAATGGATATACTAGAATCAAAACTGAAGAAGTAAATCAACACATGTAATAAGCTAATTGATTTTTGATGTAAGTACTTAAAAAATACAAGTGAGAAATGGTGCTAAAAACCACCAGACATCCACATACAAAAACATGATTAGAGCCAATGAAATCACTTTCCCAAAAATTAACTCAAAATATATAATAGACCTAAGTATGTAATGCAATACTATCAAATATCTAGAAATTAACATCGGAGGAAATCCAGAATTCTTTGGATTGGCAGTGACTAAAACACAACACCAAAGGTAGAGAGATGAGGTGAGGGACACTCAAGAAAAAGTGATATGTTGGACAGTGCTAAAATTTAGTATTTTCTCTCTGAAGGGCAATGTTATAACTAATCAAAGGAGAAATCAGAGTAAGTCTATTTGCAAAACACATATTTCAAAAAGTATTGGTACTAAGAATATACAAGAAATGTAAAAATGCAGTAAGAACACAGAACAGTTCACTTAAACAGTGAGGAAAAATCTGAACAGACATTTCATTAGGTAACATATATAGATGTGAGTAAGCATATAAAAACATACTCAACATCATATATCACTAGGGGATTGCAAATAAAACTATGAGATGCCACCATGCACCTATTAGTAGAATCAAAATCAGGACACAGATAACAAAAGATTTTGCCAAAGAGGAAGGGCAGCAATACTTCATTAATTTATAGTGAGAATGTAAAATAGTACATCCATTTTGGAAAATAGGTTGGCAGCCTCTTACATAGCTGAACACTCCAGCAATTATGCTCCTAGGTACTTTCCAAAATTACTTTAAATTATGTCCACACAAAAACCTGCACAAAGATTTTTATAGCAACTTTGTTATAGTTCACATAAACAGCATTTATCCAGGATGTTATTCAGTTAATGAATGGCTAAAAAAAAAAAAAAAAAAAAAACTATAGTAACTCCATACATGGGATTAATAGCAAATAATAGAAATAATGAGCTATCAAGCAACAAAATATATGGAAGAACATTATTTTTATATTGATGAATGAAAAAATTCCAATATAAAAGACTGCATAGCAGAAAATTTCAAACATATGACATTCTGTAAAAGGAAAAACTGTGAGAGACCGTAAAAGGATAAGGGATTTCCAGAGATTAGAGGCTACAGGGAAGAACAATGATCTTAAGGCAATGAAACTATTTTGTATGATAGTGTGACAGTAAATACATGATACTTTGCCTTTGTGAAAATCCATAGAATTTAGCAACATAAAGAGGAAAGTCTAGAATGAACTATGGACTTGAGTTAGAGTTAATGCATGAAATTAGTTCATCAATCATTAAAAAATATGCCACACCAATGGAGGATTTTAATGGGAGAAACTATGGACTATACTTTATGTTTAATGTTTTTTAAAGATTTATTTATTTATTAGAAAGACATAGAGAGAGAGAGGCAGGGGCAGAGAGAGAAAGAGAGAGAGAGAGAGAGAGAGAGAGAGAGAGAGAGAGAGAGAGAGAGAGAGAGAGAGAAAGTCTCCATCCACAGTTTTCTCCACAGTTGGCCACCATGGCTGGAGCTGTGCCGATCTGAAGCCAGGAGTCAGGAGCTTCTGGCTTCTGCACATGGGTGCAGGGGCCCAAGGGCTTGGGCCATCTTCTACTGCTTTCCCAGGCCATAGCAGAGATCTGTATTGGAAGTGGAACAGCCAGGACTCAAATTGGCTCCCCTAGGGGATGCCGGCAGTGAGGTGGTGACTTTACCTGCTATGCCACAGTGCCAGACCTTCAAGTTTTCTGTAATCCAAAACTATTCTAAGAAATATACTCTATTAACTATGGAAATCACCAACAGCCATGTTCCTGTTATAGGCACTGATCTGAAATAATTTCTGAGAAGCAGTTCATCAATGGGGCAAGTTCATTTCACTATAGATTGCTGCTACAAAAACATGTTAACAGTGTATTTGGCATTTGTCAGGCATTCAATTTATGTGATTTATTTATTGAATATGTTCTCTATGATGACTTCACATGTTATTACCTTGTTTGAGTATGATTATTTTTGATGTAAGCATGTCATAATAATATAAACATTTTAGAGGGTATAATTATATTTTCTTTGTACATATTTTAAGGTTTTTAGATATTTTCTTTTCTGTTAGTATATTTATTCACCTTTACATTTCTCCTTTATCAACCCATGGATTTTTGCATGTAAAGATACTCGACAGTAAATTATTATCATCAGTAGTGCATTTAATAAAGATTTACTGGGTGATACCAAGTACAGTGACTAAGGAGGTAATATTTTCAGCCAATCCCTAAGGAAGTTTTCAGACCAAAAATCTTAAAATGTATTAAGGTTTAATGTAAGTCTATGGAACACTGCCAGGTGAGTTTAAAAAGTGCTTCAAAGTTCTTTAAAAGAAAATATGAAATTTTGTATTGGCATGCACTTAAAAAGTGCATAATTTTCCCATTAAGAGTATCCAGGGGCCAGCATCGTAGAACAGTGGGGGTAAGCCACCGCCTGTGATGCTGGTATCCCAAATGGGTTCCCATTTGTGTTCTGGCTGCTCCAGTTGCTGCTCAGCTCCCTGCTAATGGATTTGGGAAAACAATGAAAGAAAACCCAAGCACTTGAACCTATGCATGTATGCGGGAGATGCAGATGACTTCCCTGGCTCTTGGCTTCATACTGGCCCAGCCTTGGCTATTATGGTAATTTGGGTAGTGAATCAGCAGATGGAAAATCTCTCTCTCTCTCTCTCTCTCTCTCTCTCTCTCTCTCTCTGTCTTCCTTCCTTCCCCTGCCGTTGTAACTGCCTTTCAAATAAATAATTATTTTTGTAAAAAGGATATCCAATATAGCCTTGTTGAAGACTATAAGGCTGTGTATTATATGTTCTTGAATTTGGGGCTCAGACACATTCATTTTGTATCAAGATGATTGGAAGATTTTCACATTCCTACTGCTGTTCCATAATATACCAGAAATAACATATTTTTTAAAATATAGCTTTAAATATATTAGTTTCAACTTCCAAATTTGATTTGCACTTGAGTCTCAGGGAGAAAAATGTTCCACAAAAAGTATTTTGCCTAAACCAAGTAAATGAAAACAGCTTTTATATTTTAATAAATGATTTTAACCTACATTTCCAATAAATCTTTTGTTTATCTTTTCTGAAGAGGAAGAATAGGGCTATTTTTTATTTCTTTATGAACAGTAAGTAATGAGTTAGAAAAGATTTAAGTATGTAGTAGATGTTTATAATTAAGGAAACTCCTAATTAGCACAAAACCGCTGCTCATAGGAAGTCAAGCAGTTCATGGATAATTCTCTGCATAGTGCATTATATAATTAGGCTGTTTTTAATACCATCCCTTATATTAGTGACTTCATTTCTTACCCTTCTAGTCTGTTCTTTTCCCCTGTGACCATGGTTTAAGAATTTTAATTTTATCTTGTAAGAAATAAAACAGGAATTGAAAATACTAAAATTTGCATATATTAAATCACAGTGGTATTTTTCAATGATACAATTAAAGCAAGAGTCCTTTAAAGTGTTCTGCTGCATTTCATACAATCTTAATTATACATTTTGATACTTTCATATTTTTAATTTTCAATTCCACATCAAATCCAATTTAAAGCGTCCATATATGTGCCATGTTCAAGATCATCAAAGAAGTTATCAGTTCAAACCTTTTGTGTTTAATTCAATTTTAATATTAGTGTCTTTAAATAACTTGAAACTACTTGAGAAAATATGTAAAATAAAGTTTTCTATTAGTTTCTTTTTAACTAACAGTGTGACCAGGATTTTTGTGGGTGTTTTTCATAGATCTTAATAATTTTTGTGGGGAGAGAGAAAAGGGCTTAAGCTCCTTACTTGGGTAGCTATTTATCCATTAAAGAAATTCAGAAAAGCACATTAGATCAGATATAACAAGTCACAAGGGGATCTACATTCATAACCACAGCTATAACTTTATTAAAGTTTTGGAAAAGAGCTTGGAGAATCAGCCAAAGTCACTTCCAAGATTTGTAAACAAAATATTTCAATTTTTGAAATGCTGATGGGCGAGCATTTAGCAAAACTGTTACCACACTGCTTGAGGCACACTCGCATTTCATATCAAAGTGCCTGGGTTCAAGCCCCTACTCCACTTCACACTCCAGGTTTCTGCTAAGCACAACTGGGAGCCATCAATAACTCATGTGGGAGAGCTGAATCCAGCTTCTTGTTTCTGGCTATGGCCTGGTTCAGCTCTGATTTTGAGGGCATTTTGAGTGTGAATCAAGGGCCTAGCATTCTGTATGTCTGTCTTTTTCTCTCTCTCTAACTTCCTACTTTTCAAATAAGTAAAACACATAAATATATTTTAAAATACAGATATAAGCTTGGTTAGAAAATATAGATATCTAAAATATAGTGGAGTCCAATAGATTCATAAAAACTAATAGCTTTGAGTGACTGTTACATGGATCAATAACTGATATCATGAATGACAAATATTTATATAAATGATCTAATGTGAGTTGAGCTGCCTCTATGGAATCCCACACCCCAGTGAGAGTTGAAGCTTCAGGACATCACCCTGAGAGAAATAAACTAGGGGCCAGCGCTGTGGCATAGCGGGTAAAGCCACTCCCTTCGGTGCTAGCATCTCATATGGGCACCGGTTCTAGACCCTGCTGCTAATCTTCCCATCCAGCTCTCTGTTATGGCATGGGAAAGCAGTATAAGATGGCCCAAGTCCTTGGGACCCTGCACATGGGAGACCCGGAAGAAGCTCCTGGTTCCAGACTTGGGATCGGCACAAGTTCTGGGGAGTGAACCAGTGGATGGAAGATCTCTCTCTCTCTCTCTGCCTTTGCTTCTCTCTCTCTCTTTAACTCTGCCTTTCTAAGAAATCAATAAATCTTGAAAAAGAAAAAGAAAGAAAGAAGCCTTACACAAAAAGACAAATACTGCACATTTTTCCTTATATGTAGGAGCTAAAATTTTAAAAGAAAACAAAGTCAAAAAAACAACAAAAGAGAAAAGAGAAAGAACTTCCTGTGTGTGTGTCAATTTTGCTGTATAGTGTTTCATCAAACTTTGTTTTAGTTCTTAAAATTTACTGTATATGAATGAGATTGAAATATTTTCATCTGATCATTATTCATAAGCATTGCCTATATTCCTACTGAACTATGACTTTTTATTTATTGTTGAACTCTATTCAGTAGAGCATTATGTCTTTGACTATAATATAAATTAAAATTATGTGATCACAAAAGATTTTTTTTGACAGGCAGAGTGGATAGTGAGAGAGAGAGAGACAGACAGAGAAAAAGGTCTTCCTTTACTGTTGTTTCACCCCTCAATGGCCGCCGCGGCTGGGAGCCAGGTGCTTCTCCTGGTCTCCCATGCGGGTGCAGGGCAAAAGGACCTGGGCCATCCTCCACTGCACTCCCGGGGCACAGCAGAGAGCTGGACTGGAAGGGGAGCAACCTGGACAGAATCTGGCGCCCCGACCAGGACTAGAACCCGGTGTGCCAGCGCCGCAGGTGGAGGATTAGCCTATTGAGCCACGGTGCCGCCCCATAAAAATTTTAAAGATAAAAAATCTATTCATAGTATTTGCAGCTAAGGCTAGCAAAATTTCATTGATTAGGGAAGTATAGCAATGCAAGCAGCTCTCTATGATTTTGGACTATGCCTTGAGTATCCACTCTGACAGACACACATTAGTTTATGCTCAAAGGCAATAGAATAGGGTCGAGAATTACTTTTCTTTCTAGCAGAAAGCATTTGTTCAAAAATTTTTTCTCACATATTTTGTATATCATCTATTTATATATCATCTATGTATATTTGCATATATACCTATATACATAAAAACACACATTCAATTAAATATATAATTGTAGTCATTTTCATGTTGTTATTTATGTTTATGTAAATACAATGTGTTCATCGTGATATAATGTGTACATTGAAGAAGAGAATGATACATGTGTATTCCTTGCTGGCCAATCACCTTTTTTCACCACGAGATTTCAGATATGGAATACCTGTACATCAGATTTAGGTCTGTAAATGTCAAAGAACTGCTGTTTTCATTCACAGGCTAGTTCAAGAGAACCTTCTGAAAATGGCTCTGTAGCTTATGTTTTATGTCTTTTGAACACTGTGCAAGTAAAGACATTTTTGTAAATCTAATACCAATAAATTGTCACAGTAGTAATGTGACTTATTCTAAAACAATTAATTTTAAAATATTTTATTACATGAAGGGGAGAATGAAAGACACACGCACACACTGATACTCAAGGACAACAAACGATAGAGGTATACTTTTTGAGAAGACTCAATTTCTACATTTTGTCTCACTTGTAATTGAAGACCAATTAATGACATGTGATTCAACTAATGTTTTCTTCCTTAAAGAACAGAAAGAGAGTTAAGGTTGAAATTTTCATCTTATATATACCCTACTTCTTAGTTATTCAGTAATTTGTGGTTTGCTGCCCTGTATCGAGAATAGGTTGAAAGATCCCAAAAAGAACATTAATTATTTTAGAGAATTAGATTCCAAACCTTTTATTTATTTTTATTTTTAAAAATTATTATTTTCCCATATCGGAAGTATTAGAGTTAGTGCCTTAGAAGAATATAATCTTCAACAATTTCAGCCATTTGGGAAGTGAACCAGAGGATGGAAGATCTCTCTGTGTTTCTGCTCCTCACCCTCTGTAACACTGCCTTTCAAATAAATAAATCTTTTAAAAAATTCTCTAGGTGTTGATTATGCCAATGTTTTTATTGCATTCTTCCAATTTGCAAAGCATTAGGAACACATAAACAATTAGTACACTATTGTCTTCTTACTGTTCCAAGAACAGCCCTGTTATTTATCCAACACATCAGCCATTTGTTTATTCTCTTTTATCTTCCAACTCCACTGACTATACAGTGACTAGCACATTAAATAAAAGTGATGCTCTGACATTCTTGTTGTCAGTTTCATTATCTGGGGAACAGGCATAGGAAGAGAGAGAGAGAGAAAAAAAAAACAGAATGAATCTTCTCATTTTCAGTGTTACTAGAAAATGAGAAACTCTTGGTTTTTCAGTATCCATGAATTTAACTACAAGCAGATATGTGCATCAGTAGTTGAATGTGCCATCATGCCTTTTATACCCTGATAGAAATGCCATGTGCATTATACATACAAAATCAAGGGCATGTAAGGTTGGACTGTGTTATTTAAAACACTACTGACATCGTGAAGCACTGGGAATATTAATGGGTAGCATGTTGAATTCTCTCTGTGCTTTAGATGCTTCTTTCCTTCCTTTAGTTTCTACCCCATGTATTTAAAAACTTCATATTACATATTATACATTGGGAACACCCTTGGCCTTTCCAATGCTGCAGTTAGTATGGATCTCAGGAATAATATACCATTAAATACTTCTTTTAAGCAGGATCATCAGCATTTAAAACTGGGGATTTATCTAGCCAGAGTTGTGGCACAGTGAGCAAAGCCTCTGACTAAAATGCTATCATCCCATATGGGTGTTAGTTCATGTCCCAGCTGCTACGCTTCCAATGCAACTCCCTGCTAATGTGCCTGGAAAAGCAGCAGAAGATGGCACAATTGCTTGGACCCCTGCACCCACGTGATAGACCTAGAATAAGCTCTCAGCTCCTGGCTTTCTGCTGGCCCAGCCCCAGTTATTGTGGCCATTTGGGGAGTGCATCAATGGATGGAAGATTCTTTCTCTCTCTCTCTCTCTCTCTCTTCCTCTCTCTCCCATTTTCTCAGAACTCTGCATTTAAAATAAATGAATAAAATTAAAATAATACTAATATTTAAAGTAAAACTGGCAATTTCTTATTGAGAGTTGACACTTTCACATTCTATTTATTTCTCATCTCTTGCTATTATTTTCTTGCTATACTTAAGCCCTCAAAAAGATTCTGAATAGTTTTGAGCACTGAGTTAAAATTGCAGCTATTGTTCTTTCCTACACTAGAATTTCCTAGCGCTTTGATTTTGCCTTCTATGGGAGAGTCTCTCCTCATCTATTTGCATTTTCCTCAACATTTGCACTACTATTGTAAAGCTTCTGACTAGGATGACCTTTTTGTGATCAATAGTCCTTTGCTCAACTCAACATTTTCTAGCTCTCAGCTTTGACTAATTTGATGCTGGGCATGAAGCATTCCATTCTTATAGCCCTTTTTTCAACTGCAGTTGGATATTCAACCAATGGTCCATATCCGCTTGTTGCTCATTTATCCCTTCTACCATTACAGTTGAAGTTTTGAAAGGCTCAATATAAATGTTAAATTCATAACATGCTATTTTTGTCTCTTATAAGAGTATCAGTTTCTGAATTGGTGTGTTTCTCTTCTTTTTTTCCTCTTTGTTATTTCTATTGAAAAACTGGAAAGAACTATACAGCCCATAAGCATATATCTACGTCAAACAGTAAGAAAAAAGACAAGGTTCACATTAGCAGGAAGCTAGAATGAAAAGTGTGCTGGACTCAACCCCAGGTACTCTGATATGGGATGCATTAGTCCAAAGCAGCAGTTTACCTGTTGTGTAAAACACTCAGCCCTAATGCATGAATTAAATCTGAGTTGTAATGGATGGTTTTAAACATGTAATTTAATGCTTAATATTTTATTCCACATCATCCACAGATTTTGTTCGGTAAGCATTGCTTGCTTTGTTTTTATATGGAAGACAAGAAAAAAAATGCTCCATATCATTCAGCTTTGCAGGCAAAATATCAGTTAAAACCAATTTTCTTTTTCAAATTTTTTGAAGCACACCACCTACTTAGTGGATGTTTAAACTACCTAGCAATGATGAAGTTTAAGTATCATATAAAGTCATGAAATGTACCCATGAGTTATTTAGATATTGCAAATAATGTAACTTGAGTGTAATGTCTGTTTTTAGTCTCATAAAATTCACAATAAAAAATAGAGTAAATGTGGAAGAAGTTATCACAATTATTCTCAAAATGGGTTAATCTGGTAATATTTTATTTTTAAAATGTGCATTTTCCACAAATAAAATAAAATATGGAACATGTAGTTCATTTTAATTTAAATATAAATTCTTTATAAACATTTTTAATTCCAAATACAGTCTTTTTATAGACTTTTTATAGACTATTTATAAACTTTTTGTAGACTATTCCAAAATAGTCTTTTCCTTATTGGAACTTTTCCTATTTTGGAACTCTTTACATTAGTCCAACATGGAAATCTTCATGCTTCTACGTTAGTTTAATAATGCTTGTGATAGTTATGATTATGTGACAAATGAAAGAAGCAGAAAGGTATTCATAAGAGGAAAACCATTTTGTATCCTCATGTTTCAAAGTAAGGATTTTCTATTTATTGAATTTACATGGTATCAAATTAAATTTGGTAAATAAAAATTTTCTCCATCTTTGAGACATTCTTCTGTAAAAAATTTATGAATTGTATGTTTTTGTGATTAGAATGTGTAAAGATTAAAACAAATTTGAAAGTTGTCAATAAGAGTACAGATAAATATAAAGGCAACATAAAACTTTTTGGGCTTTAGTGCATGATCAATATCCTCATACCTTTACATGGTATAGTGATGCAATGAGGCTGTTAAGGGGTTGCAAATTGAACAACCTTAAAAGATGCATCCATTTCCTCTTGTGTACTGTGGGGGAAGTAGTGTCATTGTTTTAAATATTGTGGCAGGAAGGAGAGAAATAGGTGACATTCGAGTTTTTCTTTTCTAAAATAATATCTTAATATTTTAAAAAATAAAATTTAAAGGAATACAAATCTGACTTATTTAATAATTTGCTTTCCTAAATTAAGAAAAAGGTTGCAAACTTTCAGAAGATATGACTATTTTCAAGTATTTTTCCTCGAGAGGGGTGCCTTTCTTCCTCAGTTTTAAACGATTTGTATGATGAATCTTATTTAAAGATTTGTTTATTTGAAAGGCAGAGTGGAAAGAGAAAGAGAGAGAGATCTTCCATCTTCTGTTTCACTCCCCAAATGGACACAAAGCCTGGAGTTGTGCCAGGCAGGAGCCAGGAGTAGGGAATCTTCAAGATCTCCCACGTGGGTGCAGGGACCCAAACATTTGGACCACCTCTGCTTTCTCAGACCATTAGCAAGCAACTGGATGAGAAGTGGTGCAGCCAGGACATACTAGTGCCCAAATGGGATGCTGGCACTGCAGGCTGCAGCTTTACCTGGTAAGCTACAATGCCGGCCCCCATTTGATGAGTTTTGATGACACAATTCTGTCCTGTTTCTCCAAAATTTAAGCTTTCAAATTTATGTAGAATTTCACTTCCAATTATATTTTGATATATTTCGTGCACAACATTTAGCTCAAATATCCTCATTTTCCAGAGAATGGGTCTTCCCTGCTTCCAACTCCTCTGACAAATTACTAGTCCAGCCTCTCTCTTTAGGGTGACCTAAAATGTTACTGTGAAGTTATTTAATGTACCAACATTTAACTTTCAATTTTATTTTAAAACTCATTGTCTCTCCGCTTCAAGATCACTAATGGTTTTAGTACAAAACAAGCACTCAGGGCAGTGTTGACTACTGTGCTGGGTACAAGCAGAGTAAGGCCAACCATGGTAATTACACATGAAGGATGTGGGGCAAAAGATGTTCAAAGGAGAAACACATTCTGAGAATTCTACCTTTAAATAGTGGATTCTAGACTTACCTGATAATTTACACTCTTATGAAAACGAATCAAACCTCCCCAGACCATCCCAGCCTCAAATTCTTTAATAAGAAGAGAGAAATTCGTGATTTTTAAAATGTGATATCTTCTCTTGCATAAAATGTGATGCATATATTTTGGTAAATATTAAAAAGGGACAGAAGAACACAAAAAAGCCTGATTCAAAGAAGGAGAGAGTACAAATATTATTCTTTTGGTTATTTGTTTTTGTAAAAATGTGATAGTTACTTTAATAAAATTTGGACTGCAGTATCTTAAAAATAACCATTTAATAACATCAATATATTTTGAATATACTGGATTGATTATAGAATAGTCTTTATGTGCTCATGATGTAATGTGTTTATAATTATTCTTATTTTTCAAATTAATAATGCTGTGATGATTACCTTTGTCATGAATATGTGAAATTGTTTTCCTAGATCATTTTTAGATTTTTAATGTGTACTGCAAATTGGTATTGATGAATCAATATACCAAATGATAGTACATGTTGATGCCAATCTGTGCAATTTCAAATGCTGAATATTTTTTCATCTTAACCTCTTAATTTTAGTATTTTGCCTAGTATATTCAGCCTATATAATCTTACATTTTATACTGACAAATCTACTCTATTAGACACTTACAGAAATTACATATAAGTATTTCCTCAGAAAACTCTAGTGTAAAACTTTCAACACTTAAGATACAAATTTCCTTAAATTCTTCCTCTTCACTAAAATAGTTCACATTTAATATACATATTTAAATTCACTGGAAAAGTAACTTTATATTACATTTTCAAGGCTTCAGTTGATCTGTTCAGCAAATGAGTAGGACAATTGGCATAAAAAGCACTCAAGCTAGATAAGAGGTATGATAAAATATTTTCAACATATAAAACTTAACAATAATTTCAGTGTTAAGTGTTTATGTGACTGGAATAGGAAGAAACCTATGTATCTCTACTTTTACCATTCTGTATGTGTATGTGAAAAACCAACACCAGCACCTACTTTGTCCATACTGCATCCCTTTCAAAAAACCAGACTTTGACTAACTCCTCAGGCCCAGTATTCTTGAACAAATAGTGTACCTGCGTTTAGAAATAAGGTGCTTGGTAAAACCTAGCACAGGAACTAGAAGCAGGCTCAGGGCCTATTAAGAAAAGTAGCAGTGGGGCTGGCACTGTAAGGCAGTGGGTTAAAGCCCTGACCTGAAGCACCAGCAACTCATATAGGCACTGGTTCTAGTCTTGGCTGCTCCTCTTCCAATCCAGCTCTCTGCTATGGCCTTGGAGCAGTATATGATGGCCCAAGTCCTTGGGCCCCTGCATCCAAGTAGGAGACCTAGAAGAAGCTCCTGGCTCCTGGTTTCGAATTGGAAAAGCTCTGGCTATTGCAACCATCTGGGGAGTGAACCAGCAAATGAAAGACCTCTCTCTCTGTCTCTAACACTCTCTGTAACTCTGTCTTTCAAATAAATAAAATAAATGTTTTTATAAAAAGTAGCAGCATCTTGAGAATGGCCTACAATGAAAGATGCTGTGCTCTGGGTGGGAAACTCCCATTTCCTAGTAACTCCTGATTCCATGTCAAGGGGTTCAGCCATGGAAAGACATTAGCAGTCCTCTCTAAATTTCATATCCACCGGAGTGTACATTCCTGTAATCAGTTCTCTCTTGCATGCAACTAAGGATGCTAATAAAATAGGGCAAACTTGAAATTGAAAGAGGCATGAGGGAGAAAACACCAGGAAACATTACTACTTTTCATGTTATTGGTTATTTTGGAGTTACTGCAGACTAAGTGATTCATCTCTTCGAACTAAATGATGGAAATATTTTTAAAACAAGCCATAAATATAACATGCTTTAGAAATATGATGTGTTACTACACAGCAGTAATACCCATATTTAAACACTTGTAGCATTATCTCACTGATTAGTTTTCATTTTAAATAGTGACTTACATTCATTAGAGTTCCATTATTCCAATGTTGTGGTTTCAAGTAAAGCAGTTTCAAAACAACAATTTTGTCACTATAAGTAGTGTCTCAACAAGAATTATTTTTGTTCTTGCTGATTTGCTTGTGATAAATTCGGTTTCTACAGTTAAAAATCTTGGGAAAATGTAAATATATAATTTGGCAACTTGCTCTATAATTTTAATGGTGAAGTGAACATTAAAGAAAGTTTGACTTATTTTTTCTTTATTTGCTTTCTTGAGTTATTACATATTTATATCCTTTGATGGTAACTGAAGCTGATCTGAGAAAAGAAAGTGGTTAGAATAATAATAATGTAATTAGTAAAGACCTCATCAGTTTGTGCCCACACAGAAACGCAAAGTATAAAAATACTGTTTCAGTACTAGTTATAGCATCACTTCGCTTTAGACGACACATTAGGGACAGATCCCACATGGGGTGTAAGTACACAGTGACTCCTGTTGCTGATTTAACAATTTGACACTCCTGTTCATGGCGTCAGTAATCTCCCTAGGCTCTAGTCATGAGTTGCCAGGGCTATGGAAGCCTTTAGAGTTCGCTGACTTTGATCTTATTCCGATAGGGTTATAGTCAAAGTGGAAGTTCTCTCCTCCCTTCGGAGAAGGGTACCTCCTTCTTTGATGGCCCCATTCTTTCCACTGGGATCTCACTCACAGAGATCATTCATTTAGGTCTTTTTTTTTTTTTTTCCCATGATATCTTGGCTTTCCATGCCTGCTATACTCTCATGGGCTCTTCCGCCAGATCCGAATGCCTTGAGGGCTGATTCTGAGGCCAGAATGTTGTTTAGGACTAATTACTAATTACATACTGAAGTGATCTTCTGTATATAAAGAGAATTGGAAACGAAAAAAAAAAAAAAAAACAACCTGGTGTTAAAATGGAAATGGCATAGAAAATTAATTAATTTGAAGAAAAATTATGTAGGATCTCTGTCTTTAATGTGCTGTACATTGCTATTTAATGCTATAATTAGTAATCCAATGTAGTTTTTTCACTTTATGTTGCTATATGGGCAAAATGTTGAAATCTTTACCTAATATATACTAAACTGATCTTCTGTATACAAAGAGAATTGAAAATGAATCTTTACATGAATGGAAGGGGAAAGGGAGCGGGAAAGGGGAGGGTTGCGGGCGGGAGGGAAGTTATGGGAGGGGGGAAGCAAAAAAAAAAGAATAATAATAATGATAATTCATATAATCCAATACTACTCAGTACTAAAAAGGGATGAATCATTCACATGTTCAAAAACATGGATGAATGTCAAAAACATTGTGGTGGGCAGTCAACTACAAACATTTCCATTAATATGAAGTCTTAGAAAAATCAGATCAAATTTAGAGTATCTGAAAGCTGATCAGTGGTTCCCTGGCCACAGTAACTGAGTTGGAAAGGTAGAAGTTTGAAAAAATATTTTCTTGTATTAAAAGATTGTACTGGATTCCTTTGGTTGATCTTAGACTGTTCCAATTTTCCCTAATTTCTTGCTTGTAGTCCTCAAGAATAACTACAGGGCCGACGCCATGGCTCAATATGCTAATCCTCCACCTTGTGGCGCCGGCACACCGGGTTCTAGTCCCGGTCGGGGCGCCGGATTCTGTCCTGGTTACTCCTCTTCCAGGCCAGCTCTCTGCTATGGCCAGGGAGTGCAGTGGAGGATGGCCCAGGTGCTTGGGCCCTGCACCCGATGGGAGACCAGGAGAAGCACCTGGCTCCTGCCATTGGATCAGCGCAGTGCACCGGCCGCAGCACGCCAGCTGTGGCGGCCATTAGAGGGTGAACCAACGGCAAAAGGAAGACCTTTCTCTCTATTTCTCTCTCTCACTGTCCACTCTGCCTGTCTTAAAAAAAAAAAGAATAACTACAGAATGTACTAGGAAAATGGTATCCTGAAATGGGGACCTGCACATGAAATAATCCAGGCCTTGCTCCTGTCTCTCCTGGGGAAAGCAACATCTTGAATTAAGCCAGGGCTGACCTATATTACTGGCACTGTTCTTCCCTCCCTTAGAAGCAGGATGTCCTCCAAAGCTCAGCATACTATTGACGTTGCTCCTAGGGTATTTAATTTAGGACATAGTTCTGTTGGGGTCCACCAGCTATGGTGCAAGTGCAGTGCACACAGTTGACACTCCATACATGTCAGGCTTTGAGCCTTGAAGGACTGGTTCCCAATGGATCATGTTTGCTTTTTGCTGTTGTTGTTATTGTTTTTTTTTTTTTTCTTGATGCCTATCTATAGGTAATAAACTCTTTTCATGTAGCTTGGTGCATAGGAGCATGGTGTATTTCACTGGACTCAAACTGCTAACCTGCACACAGTGAACCTGCTTCTCAACAGTTATAAGATGAATACAGTTCCTGAATCCTGTCCAATAAAAGTGATAAGATGGTATGTTTTACTCTTGTAAGTTTTTATAAATGTTATCACTTAGATAGGGCTATTACCTATATATAATTACAGAGTAGAAACAATTCTTTTGTTTTTTATTTTTTCCACCTAGATCTTTATAGCTACATACTAGATTTCAGTATGAAATCTCTTGTCTATTTATTCTTGATTCTTGAATTTCTGTGTTTATTTTTACGCATTAGTGAGATTCTTATCTTTTTTCCCACAGATAGCTTTTATTTTTGGACTATGACTCTGTGGCTTACAGAGTGTCTGCTCTTTCAGTGAATACCCAGATGCATTTGCTGGATGTGGCCAGGATCTCTGTTCAGTGCTCCAGGTTGAGGGGATTGTCTGATATGACACCCAAGTTAGGTGTGATAAACCCCCTTTTCTTTTTTTCTTTCTTTTTTATTATTAAACTTTTATTTAATGAATATAAATTTCCAAAGTACAGCTTATGGGTTGCAATGGCTTCCCCCCTCCCACAACTTCCCTCCCACCCACAACCCTCCCCTTTCCCGCTCCCTCTCCCCTTCCAATCACATGAAGATTCATTTTCAATTCTCTTTATATACAGAAGATCAGTTTAGTATATATTAAGTAAAGATTTCAACAGTTTGCCCCCATATAATCAGAGGGAAGGCTTTGATCAGTTTTGTTGGCATAGTCTTACACTGACCTTCTCTTTTCCAAGTAGACCATTTCCCAGGAGCTAGGTCCAGTGGGTGCAATATCCATCCGTGCTGCCACAAGAACCAAACAAACAAACCATGCAGTCTTTAGTGTGAGTTTGGATCCCGCAGCAAGGACCCTTACCAGGCAATCAGGGGGCCCTGAACATGTGGAGCCTCCCACAGTAGCTGCCCAGAGACTCAGTCACTCTCTGCAACCTCCCACAAAACCACAGTATTTTCTCAGTCCCAGGACACAGTGCTCCAACAGTCATGAGCACTCAGCCTCAAGCCCATTATCCTAGCAAGACTCAGGAGTCTCCTCTAAGTTAGTTGCTGGGTGTGTAGACACAAGCTGGTGTAGCTATAATATACATTCAAGATGCAGCAATCTTAAACAACAAAAACAAAGCCAAAGGCATCACAAAACCAGATTTAAAGACATACTACAGAGTGGTTATAATCAAAACATCATGGTACTAGCAAAAAACAAATGGACAGACCAATGGAATAGAATAGAAACTCCAGAAATCAATCCACACAACTACAACCAACTCATCTTTGACAAAGAAGCTAAATCAATCGCTGGAGCAAGGACAGTCTCTTTAACAAATGGTAGTGGAAAAACTGGATCTCCACATGTAGAATTATAAAGCAAGTCCCCTACTTTACATCTTGAAAATCCACTCAAAATGGATCAAAGACCTAAATCTATGACCTGATACCATCAAATTACTAAAGAATATTGGAGAAACACTGGAAGATATTGTCATGAACAAAGAGTTTTTGGGAAACACCCCAGATGCAGAGGAAATCAAAGCCAAAATTGACAAATAATATTACATTATAGTATGAAGCTTATGCACTGCAACAGAGACACTCAGCAAAGTGAAGAAGCAACAAAGTATTTACAAACTATGAAACTGATAAAGGATCAATATCCAGAATATATAAAGAACTCAAGAAATTCAACAACAAAACAAAACAACCCAGTTAAGAAATGGGCAAAGGACTTAAACGTGCATTTTTCAAAAGAGGAAATCCAAATGGACAACAAACACTAGCTATCAGGGAAATGCAATTTAAAACCACAGTGAGGTTTCACCTCACACACCTTAGAATGGCTTTCATACAGAAATCAACAAACAACAAATGATGGTGGGGATATGGGGAAAAAGGTATTCTAATCCACTATTGGTGATAATGTAAACTGGTACTGACACTGTGGAAGACAGTATGGAGATAACTCAGAAATCTGAATATAGACCTACCATATGACCCAGCCATCCAATTCCTGGGAATTTACCCAAGGGAAAAAATCAGCATATTAAAGTGTTATCTATACCCCCATGTTTACTGTGGCTCAATTCACAATAGCTATGATATGGAATCAACCCAAATGACTGTCAACTGAGGACTAGATAAAGACACTATGGGATGTGTACACTATGGAATACTACACAGAGATAAAAAAAAAATCCTGTCATTTGCAACACAATGGATGGAATTAGAAAACATTATACTTAGTGACATAAGCCAGTCCCAAAAGGACAAATGCCATATGCTCTCCCTGATCTGTGGTAACAAATAGAGTACCTAAAAGATAATCTACAGAAGTGAAATTGACATTTGACATGTGATAACTTTGAGCAGACTACATCTCAACTCTTGAGGAACAGTTCTTTTTTTTCATACTATTTGTTGAACTCTTTACTTAGTATAGGGTTAATCTTATGTGTATAAAAATCATTGGTAATAGACCCTAATTAAAAAATTAAAATGGGAATAGGAGAGGGAGAAGGAGAAGGGTGGAGGTGCAGGTGGGAGAGTGGGTAGGATGGAAAGAATCTCTAAGTTCCTAAATTTGTATTTATGAAATGCATAAAGTTTGTGTACCTTAAATAAAATATTTCTGGGAAAAAAAAGCAAAAAATAAATAAAGACTCTCATCCATAGAAATAATCAAGAAATATAAATACCTTAAGGCCATTCTGTATCTGTGTTTTACAGTAAAATCACATAGGTTGGACACATAGAATATATTAACATTTTTTAACTCTAATGGATAGGCCATACTTTTGTATTCTAATAAGCATATATCTCTTATATAGGCCATTTTTCAGTCACATTTGAAATACATATAGGAATAAAAGATAAGAAAATCAAATGCTATTTTCTTTTCCATTACATTTAAGTAGATAATAGGAGATTGATCTTTGACCACAAATTAAGGTTCTTATTAGGACCAAAAGTTTAGGCTTCTAAGTATATTACATAGTTTTACACTCTTTTTATTTTTTAAAAAGTTTTTATTGTTAATACTTTATTTTTTCATGTTAATATAAAATATTAATACAAAGAAAACAGATTCACTGTAGTTCATAGATTGAATTCTAAGGGCATAATATGTCTTTCTTCCCTCTCCCCTCCCACTTCCTTTTTTCCTTTCCTTTGTTTCTTCCATTTTTAGTTTTGACATAACACATTTTAAATTAACATTACATTCAGTTAATGCTCCTATTACAGAGTTTTAAAGAAGGCAAACTAATCCAACCAAAATAAAGGAAAATTAGTGACTCCTGTTTGTCAAGTGCTAATAGTAGAGACATAGAAAAGATTGCTCAAGACTTGCATAACAGTGAAAAGTTCACATTCTACGTGAATACATGTAAGAATATTTCACCAGGGAGAGACAGTCATGAGTGGAGAGAAAAGATGGGAAAAACTCATGAAAAAATTTTCGTCTTAGACTAAAAAGTGTCCATCCTCCAGAAGTAGGATTGCAGCTCTGACTACCTGGAGAGGAAGTCAAGACATGGCTCAGAAACATGAGGAGAAAATGCTTCTTTTAGATGTGAGTATCAAGAGTTGTTTGTTCAGCATGAGATTTCTATCAGCTTAGAAATCATGTCAGCAGACGTCAGAGATGGGGTCCTGTTACCAGATGAAAGCAATTTGCTACTCAATGTGTATCAGACAACCAACTTGTGATGTTTGTGTTTTTTGGGAAAAAGGCTTTATATGTGTGGCTGACAGCATGGAGATTAGGGTGAAAACGGAAACTTGTCTCCCTGATAGGGGGTGTGATTAAAGTCTCCTGGGGTAGGATGTGGACACATTGACAAGACAATTTCTGATTGGTGGGGGGCCCTGAAGGATCATGTACGCATTGTATGAGCAAGAGTCCAGTCAGTGGATATTGTAATCTTTGGATATCATGCTTCCTAAACCTGTTGAACAGCTCACTTTCCACTTACTTTCTAATTTTTGCTTTCATTGCATGGCAGAACCTTGGATCCCAGTGCCTTTTGTAAGTCATAATGTTCCTTTATTGTGCATGTATAGCTCAGTTGCTCAGTCTTGACCTATTCAAAAGAGATTTAAGCCAGCTTGGTGGTGAACTCTGTAAAAACAACTTAAGAAGCAGTTATTTAGTAACCTGAATTTACAGTGGGAATCTATTGTTAAAGAGTAGGTCTGAGGCATTGGGGGAAATTAATGGGGAAATGAAGTAGGGGACTGTTGAGTTTTGGAGGTAACAAGTGGAGACTTGATTTAGGAGGCATCAGGGCAGTTTTGCTAAGATCATATTACCTTAGGCTCCCACTGCCCATACTTCCACTATAACCTCCTCTCTATAGTACCTGCACTTGTAACAGCAGAAGTCAAGTGAGGGAACGCCAAAATGAACTTCAAAGTAGGGCCTAGCCTTTAGGAGGAAAGCCCACTTAAAATTAGTGTCAGTAAGAGATAACCAAAAGGAAGTGGAGGGAAAAAGAGAGGGAAAGAGAGTCAGATAATTTTTTTAATGGACAACACCTTGGACCAAAGATGACAAAACAATGCTCTCAAACTTTTGTAAGAAACAGAACTGATATCCAGGAAATATGTATCCAACTGAGTTATTCAAATATGCAAGCAAGAGAAAGGTACTTTAGACCTTCTAGATGAAGAAAGTATGCAACTCTTCTATTCTTTCCTGAAAAAAATCACTCATGAATATGTTTCAGAACTCATTTTCTTCACCTCTATTTTGTAACAGTGCTTTTTGTGCTCATTATCTCTCAATCAGTGCTAAAGGAACAGAAATTATATTTTTGTGGTTTCTGTTCAGAGTAACACCCCATTAGTTTAATGTTGTATTTTGTTTGTGCATGAGGACCAGCCTCCTAAAGAATACTAGCTGTGGAGGTGAATGGGCATCAAGCTTCCTTGGTTCAGATTGTGGCACAGAAATATCATTTCTAGCCACCTGCAGGCATTTCTGCCCTGCTGCCACTCTGTGTGCTTATACACAGAATAAAAACTTACAAATTGAGAAAAACAAAAGGATTTAAAAGATATAAAAATAAGGATAAATGGACAATGAAGAAAATGAGAAGATAGTGGCTGGCAATTATTTCCTAATCCTTCACTGGTGAAATCATTCGACAATAAAAGATTACTCAAGAATTCGCAGGTCACAAGTTGTGACTATAACTTCATAATCACAAATATTTGTTGTAAGCTAGGAAAAAAATCATATGTGTACATCAAGTCATCCATGCTTGCACAGGAAAATCTTCAATCAGCTTTCGTTATGAAAATGGTTTGAATTCAGAGGAGGACACACTGAACTCATTGCTCTGAGGATATAAGGCACAGTGCAGGGAGGAGTAATGTCTCAAAGAAGAGACTAATATAATTAATCATTCTGAAGATGAGTCAAAATCATATTTAAGGTCAAAAACAAAACATAAATAGAAGATCTTAAACAAATGACAAAATAAAAACATTGAACTATTTGTGGTGAGTGGGACAGCGCTAAAGGTTAAGAAAGTTTAATCTGCTAAAAATATGTTGCTTCTTCTACATTCATGAAATGTAACCCCTCATTACTTTTCAATGGGTCAAATAAACATGGATAAGAATAGCTTGCCAGTGATTCTTTTTAAATCTTTTTTTTTAATTAAGAATTTTTGTTTAGATAAGGTGAACAAGTTTCAAGTATCTCATATACAAACTGGAAGCACAGTGATACTTCTCACCCTGCCCTCCCTCCAGCCCATGCTCCCACCCTCCCTCTTCCTTCCTTCCTTACTGAAAATAACTTCTTCTAATGTTTACAATCACATACTTTCAGTTTATTTTATAATCATAAGATTATTCCTCCACTAAATAAAGAATTCAACAAAAAAAGAAAAAAACAAAACAAAACAAACAAACAAAAAAACAAAAAAACAAAAACAAGAACCACAGCTCCACAACAGTAGAGATGAGGGCTGCAAAGAATAATCAGTTCTCTGAATGAGGAGGTAGCTTCTCAGACTGGGGGAGACTGTATGAATATTTTATCAACTTGCTTTGGTTATTGTACAGAGAATTTGACCATCTGTATGGTTGAAATAATGACCTCTAATTGTATCTCAAACACTGAGACTGAACTTGTTTTTTTTAAAGATTTATTTGTTTATTTGAAAGACGGAGTTACAGAGAGGCAGAGGCAGCTAGAGAGAGAGAAAAGTCCTCCATCCACAGGTTCACTCCACAAATGGCCGCTATGGCTGGACCTGTGCTGATTCAAAGCCAAGAGCCAGGAGCCTCCTCTGGGTCTTCCAGATGGGTGCGAGAGCCCAAGAAGTTGGCTATCCTCTGCTGCTTTCCCAGGTGCATTATCAGGGAGCTGGATCAGAAGTGGAACAGCCAGGACTCCAGCCAGAGCCCACATGAAATACCAGTGGTAGGCCAAGGCTTGAACCCACTGTGCCACAGTGCTGGCTGAACTGTTTTGCAGATGAAGACCTCACTATATCCATTTCATTTTTGTCTATAGCCCTTACGTTTATTACCACTGAACTAGGGCCATTTTACCTTTTACTTGTTGATTTCTTTATTTAGTAGAGCATTAAGTCCTTGACTGTAATATTAGTTAAGAATATGTTATCTCAAAAACTATATAAAAGAATGTAAGGAAAAAGAAAGAGATAGAGAGAGAGAGAGAGAGAAAGAAAGAAAGAAAGAAAGAAAGAAAGAAAGAAAGAAAGAAAGAAAGAAAGAAAGAGGGAGAGAGGGAGGGGGTGGGATGGAGGGAGAGAATATCATTATATCATTAGATTTATATCTATGAACTACAGTCAATCTGTTGTCTTTCTGTTAATAATACATTAACATAAAAATGTATTAGAAAAAAAAGATTAAAACCCTCATATATTTTTTCCTACTTTCCAAAAACTGTTGAGAAACACAAATATTTATTGGCATTCATGTGTGTTTCAACTAATGGAACAGTTTTTTCTAAACTAATGTCCATGGAAAAAATAAAAATCACTCAAGTGACTGTTTTTTTTTTTCTCCTTTCTCATGAGAATCAACATGACAAAGAATATCATACTATTTTTCAGTGAAATTATGACTAAAGTATATCATTACTGTCATCTGATGCACATGGAAGATTCATTTGTCTCTGAGGAGTTACACGGTAGAACCAGATTGAAATGGGTGTGGCCAATGTTTATAAATGGGCTTGATCTGCTAGACACATGGATGAAAATCATATTTGATTCATTCTAAAATCTATCAAATATTCTGTGAATGACAACTAAACTCTTACTAAAAGAAAAAGCCATCTGTGTAAAAGCAGAACTCCTCAGTGAAGAAAACAAATGACAGTCTCTAATCATGCTTACAACTGTCCTTGACTTAGTCCTCTCATTTATCATTTTTTTTTATATTTTAGAAAGTTTTATCCCCATTTATTTTTACAAGTTATCGTCTCTGCTTTCCCCCTTTTGTATATACAATGTAAACGTGTTAAAATTCTGAAGTAAAATGCAATTTTGTTGTGACTTGATTTTTAAGAATACAACTCAGTCTACATATCTGAGTCTATGTCTTTGAGTAATTTAGTGTCCTTTTCCCTTGATTCATATTTAAAATATAATAGTGGACCTAAAGCTGCAGTGAAATGTTATTAAGTATTCATTGAGATTTCTTTTTTTAATTTCAATTGGAAAGGAATATTTTTCCAACTTAAAATAGGAATTCACAATTTTTCAAAAAAAATTCTGCTTTAAGTAAGGGCAGGATGTTTCCATTTTTTATTTGTATATCTGTTTGAAGCTCACTAAGAATTAATTATTTTAGATCAGATGCACAGAGGTAAAATTTTCCTATTAACTGCTAAGCATTTATTATAGTTGCATACATCACAGACTGATCATTTGGACTGGCTATTCCACTGGAAACAATTGAGAAAACACAGCAATTATCTTTTTTAAAAAAATAAACAAAATTATGAGGGCATGAAGATAGTGCAGTGTTGTATGACTAAGATGTAGAAGAAAGAAATCCAGTGAGCTAAGTCTAGCACTTGGAGACATTTTTCCCCCCAGAGCAGATGAGTGATATTCTCTGAGATGACTCAGAAAATGAGCAGAGATAACAGCAGTCCCTCAAGGCCAGACAAATCAAAATTGCAGTCTAGCACTCACCAGGAGTCAGAGCATTAGAAAATCTTCCTGAATTTGTCTGTATCCAAGAAGAGTGGGATAGAAACTAGCCCTCACAAAAATGAAAGCCCAGCTCTAAAGCAAATCAATGTTTGATTAGATCAATGTGAGTCAGGATAGCTGGTTCCCCTCATCCCAGACACTTGTCAAAACCAAATGTAAATCCTGTCTAAGAGAAAGCAATATCAACCTGAGCTACAGAAAATCATTTTTTAACATTTAACCTCAAGTACTCAAAGATAATTGATCAGACCTAAGAGCAGTCAGGTTGATGTGATTATAAACCAGAGAAACAATAGAAATGGAAACAAACCAACATAAGATCTGGAAAAGAATAATGATCATCAGTCATAATATCCAGGACTAAATCTACCTGACTTCAATATTTCTGCCATTTCTTTAATCTTGTCAATAAAACATTGTATTAACTCAGAAAACAATCGCCTTCTTTGCTACTTAACTCACTTTATCAAAGGCCTGAAGATCTGAATGGACTAATGTGTATTTCTTTTCTATTGATGCGATAGCAAATTACCAGAAGTTTAGTGGCTTGTGAACACGACACAAGTCTGGCTTCTGTTTCCATTGTTGTGATGGAGAGCTGAGTCCCTTCCACATTTCTGTAAGAGCTGAGTTTTGTCTTCTACATTCTGCTTCCAAAGTTAGAGCTTTATCTTTAGACTGGGCTCACATCGATAATGCAGGACAATTCTCCTATTTTAAAATGAGTTGATTAGCCTCTTGAAAACATCATTATTTCATTAAAGATTTTTTGTTTTAGTGTATTGCTATTCTGCTTATTTTATTGTGTGCTACAGTAATTTTATACACCCTCTTAGAAATTTAAACTAAAGGCTCTTACTAAGTGAGATACTAGTTATTTGCTGAAAGACAAAATTTATGAGTTAAATAATAATATAGGCAAAAAGTTGTACTTTTTAAATTTATTGGCTATTAAATACTTTTTACATGTGTGACAGCATTTTTAATGATTTATTTATTTATTTGTTTGAAAGTCAGAGTTACACAGAGAGAAGGAGAGGCAGAGAGAGAGAGGGAGGTCTTCCATCCGCTGTTTCACTTCCCAATTGGCCGCAAGGGCTGGAGATCTGATCCAAAGCCAGGAGCCAGAGGCTTCCTCCAGGTCTCCCACATGGGTGCAGGGGCCAAGGACATGGGCCATCTTCCACTGCTTTCCCAGGCCACAGCAGAGAGCTGGATTGGAAGTGGAGCAGCTGGGACTCTTAACTGGCATCCATATGAGATGCCAGCACTGCAGGTGGTGGCTTTACCTGCTACCCCACAGCGCCAGTCCTCTGTGACAACATTTTTAACACAAAGGATGATTCATTTCCTTTGTATGTAATTGGTGTTTAATTTAAAAGAAAAATTAGTTATTTGAGAGGCTGAGAGGCAGGGTGATAGGAAGAGAGAAAGAGAGAGCATTCCTTTCCGCTGGTTAACTCCACAAATGCTCACAAAAGCCAGAAGCTGGGAACTCAATATACAATTTTCTTTCTTGAATGATAGGGACCCAACTACTTGAGCCATCACCTCAGATCTGCAGTAGCCAGAAGCTAGAGATGTAAGCCAGACCCAGGTCCCTTGATAGGGGATCCAGGCATCTCAACTTGTATCTTAACTGCTAGATTAAACAGTACTTCCTGTGTCCCCTCCCCACCACACGCACATGCACACACACATATATTTCTTTTATGCTTTCTTTTTATCTATTCTTCAGCTCTAAAGGAAACATATTTTATAATTCATAAGCGATCTATAGTAATGATGAAAAGAGAATATATTTACTATCCTATGGTCTTATTAAATTACTTTAACATTACAACTGATGTTATAGCAAAGAACTGTGTAAAGGGCCGGCGCCGTGGCTCACTTGGCTAATCCTCAGCCTGTGCTGCCGGCACCCCGGATTCTAGTCCAGATCGGGGCGCCGGATTCCATCCTGCTTGCTCCTCTTCCACTTCAGCTCGCTGCTGTGGCCCGGGAAGGCAGTGGACGATGGCCCAAGTGCTTGGGCTCTGCACCTGCATGAGAGACCAGGAGGAAGCACTTGGCTGCTGGTTTCAGATCAATACAGCCCGCTGGCTGTGGTGGGCATTTGCGGGGTGAACCAACAAAAGGAAGACCTTTCTCTCCGTCTCTCTCTCTCTCACTGTCTAACTCGGCCTGTCAAATAAAAAAACAAACAAACAAACAAAAAGAATGAAGGATAGAAATAAAAACTTCAGGATTAATTTTACTTTGGCTTTTTAGAATTAAAAAATGTAATTTAATGAAATAAGAAGACCAGGAAACAACATTTCATCAATTTATGCATTATATAAATGACGTAATTGAGGGTATGGGAAGTCACTGTTTTTTGTTGACTTATTTATTTATTTATTCATTCATTTCTTTACTTAGAAAGCAAAGTTGCAGAGAGGGAGAAAGAGAGACAGAGAACCAGAGAGAGTGAGAGAGAGAGAGAGAGAGAGAGAGATCAATCTTCCAGCTACTGATTGCTCCCCAAATGCCTGTGATACCCAAGGCTGAGACAGGCCCCATACAGGAGCCTGAAACTCCATCTGGGTCTCCCATGCTTGTAAAATGGACCTCAGCAACTGGACCAAAATCCCCTGACTTTCAGAGGCATTAGTAGGAAATTGGGTTGGAAGTAGAGGACCTGGTGCACGAACCAACGCTCAGAGTTGGGATGCAGGCATCCTAAGCAGTGGTTTAATATGCTGCAAAACCTCCTCCTTGGAAATGAAATTCTTATTATAAAACAATATAGATGATTATTTGTAGAATTTGGACTATTAACAGATTGCCTCTTTCCAGTAAAATATAATTTGTCATAGAGATTTATAGGAAAATAAACTTATTTGTTGTAAGTTTAAATTTTAAAGTTCTATTTCTGGTGTGCACTAAAATTTTTAATGTTAAGTTTTACCATGTTATCTGTTTATAACCCAAATTCTTCAGCAGAAGGAAATAATATCTAATTAGTGGAGAAGCATATTAACTTTAATTGAAAAACTGAAACTAAATTAATAACACATGAATGTATGCATTTTGCATCAGACTTTTTTATCCTGTGAATTTTTGGAAAATAAAACTAATTTTATTATTGAGATTCAATAAGAGCCCTAAAAACAAATACTGTATCAAAGTGGTAGAATGAAATAATTGCAAGTTTGTTATTTCCAAACTCATATTATATTCACAGTATCTGAGACAAAATGTTTTCTTTAGATTTATTACATTCAGAAAATGGCTGCAGAAACAAAATTAGTTGTAGGATTTGGTTGAGCATTTGCCTTAAATGCACATATTTATTAATCGAAAATACACATGTGTATATACAATTAACACTAATTCAATGCTACTCACAGTAGATGTTAACTTATATGTTTAGAGAAAAAAAATGAGGTACTATTTACAGTGAAGTTGCCAGATTTGTATATAATCAGTAATACCATCAAGGAATTTTTTTACAAATTGTCAATAAATATATAATTATAAACCAAAGGATGGGGACCAGCACTGTGGCATAGCGAGTAAAGCCACTGCCTGCAGTGCAGGCATCGCATATATGCACTGGTTTGAGTCCCGGCTGTTCCACTTCTGATTCAGTTCTCTACTATGGCCTGGGAAAGCAGTAGAAAATGGCCCAAGTCCTTGGCCCTTGCACGAGTGTGGGAGACCCAAAGAAGCTCCTGGCTTCTGGCTTCAGGTGGGTGCAGTTCTGGCAGTCGTGGCCATCTGAGGAGTGAAGTAGCGGACGGAAGACCTGTCTGTCTCTCTTTCTCTCTCTCTCTCTCTCTCTGCTCTTCTCCCTCTGCTTCTGCCTCTGCCTCTCTGTAACTCTTACTTTCAAATAAATAAATATATCTTTAAAGAAAACAGAAAAACAAAGAATGTGTGAGAGTAGAGTATCTGAAATAATGGAAATAAAGGAAAACTCTAGCTTGAGGTTTCAGACAAGTATTTGACTTGGAAGCCAGGGAGAGATTAAAGAAAAGATGTAGGAGAGAACAACACAGAAAATATGAACAAGTAGGAGTATATTGTGTTCGCCTTGGTCAGAACACAGAGTGAATGACATGAGACATTAAAGATGGTTGTAATGTAGGCAGGGAGACAGTCATAATAGGAGGAGTGAGATTTGACAGCCTTCTCTGTTGCCTGAGCCTGTGCAGAAGCTGGCCTACTTGAATGACAGCTCAAGCACTCCTTCCCTGCACCAACCAAGCCCTCTTTTCATGCACTCTCCAAACTCTTTTTGTTTACTGCCATAAATGCCCTCCCCTTCTGTTTGCAACTTAGAACTAGTACCAATCGGAAAATACCCAATATGGGTGCAGGTTGAGTCTCTGCAGTGATCTCAGTCAATTGTAATGTCATTATAATAAAACGACCATGGCCAACACTCCTACTCTCAATGTGCATCTACAGCCATGGCAATTCTGGTATTTATAAAAATGTGCAAAGAAATGAGCAATATCGAGGTCACAACCCAAACTCTGACCTTTTTGAGTATCCAATTAGTCCCACCTCAGACACCATTCTCTATTCCTCCAGACTGTACAAAAGGATGACAGTGAACCTTGTTGATACATTCTCTCTCAAGCTCATTCTCGCTCAAGCTTGTCCATGCTTATTCCTTGAGTGTGTACTTTTGCTTTAAATAAACCTTGTTTCTTAATTCATCTTTATCTATGTTTCTTCCTTGAATTATTTCTCATGTGGAGAGAAGAACCTGAACCAGTATTAGCCAGGGACCACCACACAACAGTTAGACTCAAATAATGGAGGGCATAGAAATAGGTCTAATTTATTATTATTATTTTTAAGATTTATTTATTTACTTGAAAGAGTTACAGAGAGGCAGAGGCAGAGAGAGAGGGAAGGGGGAGAGAGAGAGAGAGAGAGAGAGAGAGAGAGAGAGAGAGAGAGAAAGAAAGAAACTCTTCAATCCACTGGTTCCATCTCCAGACGGCTGCAACAGCTGGAGGTGGGCCAATTGAAAGCCAAGAACCAGGAGCTGCTTTTGGGTCTCCTTCTGGGTTAAAGGAACCCAAGCACTTGAGACATCTGCTGCCGCTGTCCCAGCTGAGTTAGCAGGGATCTGAATTGGAAGTGTAGCTCTCAGGATTCAAACCGTTGCCCAGAGGAAATGCTGGCACCACAGGTGGTTGCTTTACCCACAATGCCATAGTACAACAGAGTGTTTTAAGTATGAAGTTTTGAGAGACTAACACAATTTGAAGAAGAGAATAAGTTTTCACTATAAATCACCCTGTGTTATAAATGGCTGTAATTTATTTGCTATTCTGATCATCAGAGGTAAAATCTTTCATTTCCCTTTATAGAGTTGATTTTAATGACTTGAAGGATAAGTGCTATTTTTATACTAAGAAAGCTCTTTGCAGCTCCTACCTGGGCCACTTACAATGCTCATATTAGTAAAAATAGTTTCCACAAAAGAAGCCTGAGCCATCTGAGATTGCTTGGTGAGACAAGCAACATGCAGCTGCCTCAATCATCAGACTCAACCATTCCCACCAGGTGCCAGATAGATCAGACAATTTCTCTCTTACACCAATTGAAGTAACACAATTCAACTCAACTAACACTCTGTGTAGGAATAAAACTGTCTAAATAAAACCTGTTGGAATTCCTAGCCCACACAATTGTGAAATATCATAAAATGGTCTGTGTTTAAGTTGCTAAGTTTGCCCTGAATAATTTGTTATGCAGTGACTGACATCTGAAAAACAATTTGGCAACTGACGGTGGGTGTATTGGCATAATAAAAACTGAAGCATGGATGAGTGTTGTGGTACAGTAGGTTAGTCCACCACTTGGGATGCCCATTTCGAGTACATGGGGTTAAATCACACCTCCCTCTTCTGATGTAGCTTCCTACTAATGTGCCTGTGAGGCAGAAGGTGATGGCTTTAGTACTTGGGTCCTCATCATACACATGGAAGACTTAGATGGAGTTCCTGGCTCATAGCTTTGGGCTGGCCCATCCAGGACTGTCATGGGCATTTGGTAAGTGAAGCAGTGAATGATAGATCTCTCTGTCCTTCTCTCTATGTTACCCTGCCTTTGAAATAAAAAGAACAATGAATAAACAAGACTTTTTTTAAAGTCAAAAATTAAATTTTAAAAAATCTAAATCATATGACTTTAACTTTGGGGAAATGTAGTAAGTGAAAATTAGAAGTGGTTTGGGAATACTGTTAGCAAAATATAGAATAGCCATTAGACTTACTGAGAAATTGCAAAACAGTGAGAAAAAAAATTGTGGAAGGGGAAAGTGGGTCACTTTGTTCATACTTCTGCTTGAAGTGATTTGAAACAGGTGAAAAATTCTCAATTAACTTTTGGAACTGCTTGGGAGATTTTCAGATAGAATACAGAAAGAAATGAACTGATTTTTGTTGATTATTATAAAAATGAATTATGAAAGCAAAGAAGAAACTTTTTAAAGATGTATTTAAGTATTTATTGGAAAGTCAGATGATACCGAAATGAGAGAGAGAGAGAGAGAGAGAGAGAGAGAGAGATGGAAATTCCATTTGGTTCTTTCCCTAAATGTCCACACAGCTGGAGCTTGGCAATGCTAAGATACTAAGTCAGGAGCCAAGAACTCTATCCAGGTCTCTCACATGGGTAGTAGGGACTCAAGTACTTGGATCATCATCTGCTGCCTACCAGGTACACTAGGAGGAAGCTGGATTGAAAGTGGAGGAGGGAGTTGATCCTAGGAATTCTAATACAGAATGCAGGCACTGCAAAATGTGATCCAACTTACTATACCACAATGCCCACCCCAAGAAACTTACTTATCACAGAATTGAGAGAAATATAAAGTAAAAAAAGCAGCTTAGGGCTGAAAATGAAATTCAGATTTAAGTTGTGCATCTTTATAATACATGAACAGTATGAGAGTACTTCAAAAAGTTTGTAATATATTGAATTAAAAGATGCAATTATTTTGGTGCAAAAGTTTTTTGAAATCCATACATACCTTTTTATAATATGTGTTTTCCATGAACTTTTTAAAGAATGCTTATATTTTCTTAGTGTCTCGTTGAGATTTTCAAACATACAAATGGACTTCCAAAGCTCTTAAATGCATTGCTTATAGTTATACCTTGTTGAACAACAGGGCTTTTAAAAGTCTTAAATATAGTTCCCCAGCAACTTCATACATACGTAAGGACCACAATAGAGAAGGACCTCCTGGAAAAGGATTGAGTGTTTGGATTCTAACTAATAGAATAAATGTCACTAGGATTCATAGCTTACAATGAGAGGCCCTCGAGAATGCAAAAAGAATAATCAGATGGAATTGAAAGGAAAAGAGATGATGTAAAATGTAAAATGATATGAGACACACACATTTTTATGAGAATAAAGCTGCTCAGCTACACATACGAATCCTTCCCTTTGGAAATGTAAAGCGATTCAGCAGACTGAATAAATATCCTGGAATATGCAGCCAACTCCCATGAAGCAAACATGTACTCTAATCAAGAAACAGGGAGCATGTGCTTGACTGTGTTCAGGACCTGATATGGATCAGCAAATTCTATGTACAAAGTTTCTACCCATTGGCATTTTCTGTTGCCTTTCGGAATATAGCAGTTTGTTTCAGCACCTTTGCTACATCACTATTAAATTGTGGGTTTGTGGGAAATGTAAAACAGCTCTGTGGTGCAGGTGTCTTCAATTGAATCTCAGTAATTCTCAGAACAGAAAAGCTTACAACACACCATACTCCATCTGAATATCAGTTGTTTCTTCCGTAGTTGATTTTTTTTTTTTGACAGGCAGAGGGGACAGTGAGAGAGAGAGACAGAGAGTAAGGTCTTCCTTTTCTGTTGGTTCACCCCCCAATGGCCACTGCAGCCGGTGCGCTGTGGCCAGTGCACCACGCTGATCCGAAGCCAGGAGCCAGGTGCTTCTCCTGGTATCCCATGCGGGTGCAGGGCCCAAGCACCTGGGCCATCCTCCACTGTACTCCCAGGCCACAGCAGAGAGCTGGACTGGAAGAGGAGCAACCAGGATAGAATCCAGTGCCCGGACTGGGACTAGAACCTGGTGTGCCGGTGTCGCAGGCGGAGGATTAGCCAATGAGCCTCGGCGCCAGCCTGTGGTTGATCTTTTGACTTGATTTATTCTATGTACTATTCTATTGATGATAAATTGAAAAGGAAAGAAAATACCGTGATTGTCCAGGAAAATCTAAGGAGTCCATTCTTACTCCATTTCTCTACCAGTCTCATACCAATTCCTACACTTAAGGAAAGTAATGAGTGGATCATGTACTAGGCTAACACTTATTTCTATTTAAGAGATTACATATCTATTTGATAGAAGAGTTACTAACAATTTTAATTTGGAGTAAAAAAAAACTCTAAAGTCTAGAGGGTTTACTCTAAGTGAGAGAAACGGGACACCGTGTGCTATTTGGGATTTTGGTGTATGGCAGACAGACCTGCCCTAAAGTGGTATCAGCCCACTGCACCCTCCCTGATGGGAATGAAGGCCCAAAAGTTGCCTAATGTCATGTTTTAAGAGATTTAAGAAATAAGGATTTTTGACAAATGTTGGTGAGGATGTGGATAAAAAGCTACACTGGTGCATTGTTGGTGGAAATATAAACTGGTACAGCCACTGTGGAAGACAAATGGAGATATTTCAGAAATCTGAATATAGACCTACTATGTGATCCAGCCATCCCACTCTTCAGAATTTACCTAAACCAAAAGAAATCAACAAATGAAAGATTTATCTGTACCCTGATGTTCATTGCTGCACAATTCACAATAGTTGATATATGGAATCAACCCAGATGTCCATCAACTGAAAACTGGATAAAGAGATTATGGTATATATACACTATAGAGTACTACTCAGCTGTAAAACAAAATGAAAACCTGTCTTTTGCAACTGGAAATCAGTATATTTAGTGAAATAAGCCAGTTCCCAAAAAAACAGAAATCATTTATTTTCCCTGATCCTAGGTAACTAGGAGAGAACCTAAAATGTAATGTATTGGAGTTAAATAGACATTTTGAGATTTTATGATTGTTTACAGTCCTTGTCTCTTCAGTTGAGGAACATTTTTTTTTCTTTTTGTCCCTTCATAGTATTTGTTGAACCCTTTCACTCAGTGTAGGGTTAACTGTACGATCATTGAGTAAACTGAAAAGAGATCTTTGTAAAAATTAAGAGTGGGAATGTAAGAGGGAAGAGGAGGAAGGTTTGGAGCATGGGTGGGAGAGTGGGGGAGATCTGTATATATGAAATCTGTATATATGAAATACATGAAACTTGCATAACAAAAATTTAAAAGGGAAGGATTTTTATATAAAATTCCTCATATTTAAAAACGTTGGATTACATTTATAAATAATGTGGGGGTCACAATACCTTATTAGTGGATTGGCTTTGGCTTAGTGGCCAGTGTTTGATCTCCACTGAGATAATATCATATGACTAATCAGCACTGGCTGTTTGATTCTAAAATCTGACATATCTGGTTGTGAACCAGTTATTTCCTGTGAAGTCAGAGTAAATGTTACACTACTTAATCCATGAAATGCATCATGAGCCAGATCCATTCTGTCCTCAGGTCTCATTCACTGGGTAATAAGTTGGTCCCACCCATGCTTCTCATATTGAACAATGTAGTAGCCATTGGAGTCCACACTGAATTTCATACAACTGGTCATTTTGGGTAAATTCAGAGTTCCTAAGAGGAAGAAATTGGCATAGGTATCTCGTTATCAATTCATAAATCAGTAACATCTCCAGAACCATCATTTTTAATACTCTTACTGATAAATCACTTGGAAGAAAAAGTTTTAGAAGAGCCATGATAGGGACCAGCACAGTGACATAGCAAGCAGAAATGTTGCCTGCAGTGCTGGCATCCCATATGGGCGCTGGTTGGAGTCCCAGCTGCTCTGCTTCCAATCCGGCTCTCTGCTGTGGCCTGGGAAAGCAGTACAAGGTGGCCCAAGTCCTTGGGCTTTGCACCCATGTGGGAGATGTGGAAGAAGCTCCTGGCTCCTGGCTTCATATCAGCGCAGCTCTGGCCACTGTGGCCAATTGAGGAGTGAATCAGCGGATGGAAGACCTCTCTCTCTCTCTCTGACTTTCAAATAAATCAATCAATCTTTAAAAATTAAGAAGAGCCATGATTATAGTAATTTTCATTTTCATTTTCTTTTAAGAAAGATAATAAAATTCAATTAAAAAATTAATTAGTTTGGAAAAAAAAAAAACTGAATGAAGAAAACTCCGCCTTACCTTGTACTGCACCTGAACTAGATTTACAATAGGGAATCCTAGAGTCATGGAAAATGACATAATAGAATAAAACCTTGGGTTTCTAGAAGAGAAGTCATGGATATTGAATGTGATTTGTTGAAACCTAGAATGCAGTGTAAGTTACTTACTTGTTCCGAGACTTCCAAGCCTAGGGATTAGAAGCCTTGTAACTTCTGCTCAGGTCTTTTGGAATAATCATTCAAGAGACAATCCAGATTACATGTAAAGAGTATAACTACACTAATATGTCACTAGAGAGGCATCAGACAGGCACTCCATTCTGTAGTCCCCTCCAAGATTCAAGCTTCTAACCTCCAGACCAAATGAATGTGAGTAAAACCATCTTGGAACTTTTATAGCATCACTATGCCAGCTGAATACCATCAAATGGCCACATGGAGAACAAAATTACACAGATGAGCATAAGCCAAATTCATAAAAATACAAAGTCATGACAAATCATTTATTGGGCATTTAAAGTTACTAAGTATTTATTTCATTGCTATACAAAATAATAGATACAATGGTAATATTTAAGTAATTCTTCCAAGAAGAGTGTATAATTCTGTGGTGGAAAAATTAATAAGAAAACATAAAGTCTGGAATTGCCATGATCTTCTGTAGAACTTTCTCTTCACTGGAATTTATATGCCAGCCATCCCATCCCTTGTGAAGCCTCCTGTTTCTAACATAGTATTATTTCCCAGGTTTATTGTATCAAAGCACAGCTATATAAACTGCAGAACAAACATCAATTCCATGATTATGGAAATAATAATTAATATCATTTAAAAGGTTCAGTGGTAAAAAAGACCACATTTGTAATCAGAAAAAGTAATTCTGTTCCAATGTTCTTTAGGATGAAAACAACGATCCAAAGTCTTCTGCATATCTCTGTCTTCAAAATAAGTTTTATGAAACTTGCTGATCCCTAGTGGTTGTGTTATAAATAATCAGGCTGATGACAAATATTATCTTTCCTTGCCAGTGAGAAGATGAATGGAGGTCATATATTCTATATCAATCTTTGATTCAAGGTAATAAGCATTGTCTTATGTTCAAATGGATAATTATTTAAGTATCCAGGCAGCTTTTGCTACCAGACAAAATTCAACAATGGTGTTAGAATAAAATTTGCACTGACATGGTTCTCATTATTGGGATATTTAAATTGTATTTAGATCTTCTCCATTTTTAAAACAAAATATTAAACAGAAATTATTATTCATTGCCAAATTTTTTGCTGATTAATATGTCTTAAGCTGAGCAAATGATATCTTTGATAAGTTAATGTAAGTATCTTCCTTCAAGTGTAAAAGATTTTTGTTCATGTTATTATTAAATGTATTCTCTGATGGAATTAAGACAGCAGAATAGACAATAACAGAAACAATGTTGCTAGCATAAAGTAGACAGAGTTGTCCCACTTCTCAGTAAAAACATAGTGGTAAAATTACCTTATTAGCTGAGAAAATCTGCACATAGATATCTGCAAATATTAATTTAATCATTGAATTATAGAAATTTTGAGATAGCAATTTGGAATTATTGCTATATAAAAAATGATTCATTTGGAAAATCTTCCATCTAACTACAACTAAATACATATTTCATTTCATTCAACATAATAAATATTTTAACAGATTGATAAAATCAGAGGGTGCTGTTTGGATACATAAAATAATTAAGTTACATTTTGAATAATGTCTGGGTTCTAAACTCATTATACTTATCTTGAGTATAATGTAACACCAAAATCACCATTAAAAGTTCTTCAAACCACTCACAAAATATTTTACACATTTTTATTGTAAACACTATTGTGTGCAAAAATATGTAAGCCTTTTAGATGGAACAAGAGAAGGAATAAGAGGAATGCCTCATAGCAGTTCCTGGATATTCAATTCATTCAGATTTGAAGGCAACTATTAAATCCCTGGAGATAAATAGAAACGAGTTGCATGCTCTAAATTCCTTGCTAGCCTTTAGCACATGCAACTTCCAATTTTAATATTAAATCCTAATAAGCTTAAAGTATCAAAATAAATTTATTTTTATATGAATAACAGAAGGGAGTGAGTTAGCCATATAATATATTTAGGAAATCTAAACATACATTTGATACATACTAAACACTGTATCCCTATCTCTTTATCTCTATAAATAACCTTATCCAAGCAAGGGTCAAGTAGGCAATATTCTCAAAATGTGAACGTAGCTGTCAGAAATGAGTAGGATTTAGCTAAGAAGGGAAATGAGCAGAAGCATGCACTGGGCAGAACATGTGAAGGCACTGAGGCATGACAAAACAGTATTGCCAAGGAACAGCAAGTAGTTCACTGTATCTGAGGCACAGGTGTGAGGGTAAGCTGCCAAATCATGTGGATGGAGGACTGATCACCAAACAGATTATAAAGGGACTGATATGCCAAGCTAAGGGATTTGGATGTGGTCCTAAAGGTAGCAAGGAGTCATTCATCAAACAAAGCTCATAACATAAAATTAAAAGCAGGAGAAAAAGGAGAGATGGGGGATTTCATCACTAATGCACCTCTTATTATTTACATGTAATATTTAGTTTTCAAAAGATTAAGCAGTGTACATGGCAGTAATGTTTTGCCTTATGTTTCTACTTAGTAGAGAGGCTTCAAAGCAATGATGCAGTCAAGAATAAAATGGTATCTGGTCATTCTCAGTTACTATGACAAATCAGGACCCAAGTATATAACAGTACAAAGGAGGGAGCATCCAAAGGAATTTCTCTTGCAGGCAACTAGAAAACTAGACAAGAATTCATATTATTTATGAACTCTTGACCTTTGTGTATCTTAATTATCAGTGGGCTCAAAACTCTGTGGATAGTTTATTATTTGGAGATAGATGTTATGGGTACCAATCAGCCTATTACTTGATTTTGTGCCAGCCTAGCAGTTACAATAAGTGAATTTTTATGACAATGTATTTGGGTGACTTTAGAGCATAAAGTAAATTTGAAAGTTAAGGGTATATTCTTCATATTAGATTTTTATTGAATTCTTAGTATGGGTCATATCAAATTACTATGGCACAGTTCTGTTTCAGTGAATATGATAACCTCAAGATGGAATTTACATCTAAGATGAACATAAGACTTATGAACACAAATTCTGGCACTGCTTAACAGTATGGCCTTAGGAATATTACCTTTTAATAATCTGAATGTTTTATATAAGAAAGTGATAACTCTTAATGTTATTTAGAAAATTAAGTGATACTACATAAACAAAGGTCCCTGATAAATTAACAATCATAATATAATCCAATTATTAATTAAATTTACCTTACATAAAAGGCATTATATATGTCTTGAAACAGTATGAAAAGGAGAGCATTGCAGTCTCGTGAAATCAAGAGAAAGCTTTGGTAAGGAAGGAGAAATCACATACACACTCAATTAAAAAAATCCTTTAGTGGTTCTTTTTGCTTTTAAACCTATGTCAAATTGTTAAGATTCACTATTACACAGAGAATATCAATTAGGAAGGTGCTAAATAGCAAGATAAAATTTTAAGGAACTAAAGAATTTCTACAAAAGAACTGTGGTTTCTATGCTATAATTATTATTCTTACACAAGTAACTGTTGTCACTGCAAAATAAAACCAGACAGATTTGATATTGCCATGAGTAACAACTCTTCCAAAGCAAAACATTCACCCATGTGTGGTGAATTACAATGCTCATGGTACAACTTAGTAAATTGCTTCTTCTTAGGCATTGACTGGAACCCCTGGAGAAACATAAAATCATTGTGTGCTAGTGAACTCTGTGTTCTCAAATTGTTTTCCATAGGATTAAGGCAACAAAACGAACTTGTACATCTAAAGGTACATTAAGTTACTATAAAAAAAGACCCAGAAGTTTTTATTATAGTAATGTCATGCATATTATCACCCCATTTAATAGTTTTATGTGTGAAAGAACATAATTAATTAACAATAGATACCAGTTTGGTATTAAATAAATTGGCCACATCAAAAGATAATTATTAACAGTGGGTATTTTTCATATAGGTTAGAGTAGGTGGCTTTTAGAAGTAGAATATGGGTTCATCTGAATGCTCTAATATATTACTGAATATTTCCTTTACATTTCCAAGCTTATTCATTCTCTTTCATATTTCTTTGAGAGATGTCTATAGATTATGCATAGGAAAGCTGTGTATTTTGCAAGATCACATGATCTGATGCTTTTTTTTTTTTTTTTTTTTTGACAAGCAAAGTGAACAGTGAGAGAGAGAGACAGAGAGAAAGCCATCGTGACCGGCGCGCTGTGGCTGGCGCATCGCACTGATCCGAAGCTAGGAGCCAGGTGCTTCTCCTGGTCTCCCATGCGGGTGCACAGCCCAAGCACTTGGGCCATCCTCCACTGCACTCCCGGGCCACAGCAGAGAGCTGGCCTGGAAGAGGGGCAACCGGGACAGAATCCGGCGCCCCAGCCGGGACTAGAACCCGGTGTGCTGGCGCCGCAAGGCGGAGGATTAGCCTATTGAGCTGTTGTTGAGGATTAGCCTATATGAGCCCATGATGGAGACCTGGAAGAAGCTTCTGGCTTCTGGCTTCAGATCCTTGCAGCTCTGGCGCTTGTGGCTATCTGGGGAGTGAACCAACAGTAGGAATAACTCTCTCTCTTGCCGCTTATGCCTTTCTGTAACTCTGCCTTTCAAATAAATCAACTTCTAAAAAACTAAAGTACTATATGGAAGGCTACAGAGCCTAATGGTTTTCCTAATTGTACAGTTTTTGAGAATCTACAGAATTCTTTTCAATAAGATTTTAAATGATCAACATGGCATTTGAAAAGTACTATACTAAAAGGAATAAAGTAGTAAGTTCTTCCTTGACAGTCAGGACAAGGGCTGATCAAGTCATTGTTTCTCATAGTGTTCATTTCACTTCAACAGGTTTCCTTTTAGGTTCTCAGTTAGTTGTCACCAATTAGGGAGAACATATGATATTTGTCCCTTTGGGATGGGCTTGGTTGAACTCTTTAATTAACACACAATTATTCTTAGTAGTTTAGATTTAACTGAAGAGTGATCCCTGATAAATATAATAGTGGGAATAAGAGAGGGAGGAGATGTACTATTCGGCACATTCTCAATTGGACTTACCTCTAATGGGAGAGTTAGGAATGTGAAGGGGATTCCAATTCAATTCCATTAAGGTGGCATGTGCCAATGCCATCTCATTAGTCAAAGTGATCAGTTTCAGTTCATAACTTAGCATAATGATAGGATTAAGAGTCAAATGGATCACATAAACAAGACTAGTGTCTGCTAATACTAACTGATAGAATTAAAAAGGAGAGAAGGATCCAACATGGGAAGCGGGATACACAGCAGATTCATAGAATGACAGATGTCCTAAACAACACTCTGGCCTCAGAATCAGCCACTAAGGCATTCAGATCCGGCTAAAAAGCCAAGAGAGTATTTCAGGCATGGAAAGCCAAGACACTCTGGCAAGAAAAAAAAAAAAAGACCTAAATGAAAGACCTCTGTGAGTGAGATCTCAGTGGAAAGAACTGGTCAGAAAGAACGGGTCATCAAAGAAGGAGGTGTCTTTCTCTGAAGGGGAGAGAGAACTTCCACTTTGACTATGACTTTGTCTAAATAAGATCAGAGTTGGTGAACTCAAGAGGCTTCCATATCCTTGGCAACTAACTCATGACAAGAGCTTGGGTGATTACTAATGTCATAAATAAGTTGTCAATTGTTAAATCAACAACAGGAGTCACTGTACACTTACTCCCCATGTAGGATCTCTGCCCTTAATGTGTTATACTATGTAGTATAACTTGTACTCAAGCAGTACTTTATACTTTGTGTTTCTGTGTGGGTGCAAACTGTTGAAATCTTTACTTAATATGTACTAAATTGATCTTCTGTATATAAAGACAATTGAAAATGAATCTTGATGAAGAATGGGATGGGAGAGGGAGCAGAAAATGGGAAGGATGTGGATGGGAAAGAGGTTATTGTGGGAAAAAGCTGCTATAATCCAAAAGTTGTACTTTGGAAATTTATATTTATTAAATAAAAGTTTAAAAAGTACTATAATCAACAAATGTGTTTGATAATTATACTTTTGAGACAACATGATATACAACAACACTGAATTTATAATTTTCTGCAATTGTGATTTACATAGTCTATAAAATATTATAGGAAACTCTTCACATAGCTCATGAATTTTTGGTAAATCTCTAATAATGGCACATTATTCCTAATGTCACCAACAAAATAGATTCAGTAAAAAAAATCTGGGTCCATCCAGATTAAATTTTTTGATTGCCCATCTATATGTTGCATCACAAGAAAGCACACAAACACTCTTTCCTTTTCTTCTGTGAATTTTCAATCACATTTTGACAGATAATAGAAATCTAATTCATTACCTCTTTTGTCAGAGTTAGTTTACTTTTTAAACGTTTAAACTCATTAAACCATAGTTCTCCAAGGATCACATTATGAATGGGAATAAACATCACAAAATAATTGAGAAGCAGAGGATTCCTGAAGACAACACTACACTACTTAAAAATCCCAGATTTTAGTCTTTATCTGAGAAGATAGCTATTTTCCTCATCTGTAATAGGATGCACTTTCTTCATTTATTTATCCATTCAGTATTGAGGCAACCACTCATTTCTATAACAAATCCTTATTTTTTGAGTCTACTAAGTACAGAAAAACATTAGGATTATTTTTTCCTTTCTTTTCCCTTCTTCTTTCTTTCTTTTTTATTTTTTAGAACTCAACAGAGAACAAGCCAAAATAATTGTTCAGAAGATATTTATAATCCATTAAGGTTGAGGATCTTATATTTTAAGATTGTTAAATCATGCTGATACAGTCATGTGTACCTTACTGACAAATGTGGCATTAGCGATTTCATTGTGTGTGTTCATCATAACTGCTGCCTTCATGAGCTAAGATGGTTACACCAACAATAGTCCATGTGTCTTATGGTACTATCATAATATATGAAACCTATCTTTGACCAAAACATGCAGTATGTGACTGTATTTTGCTTAGAATTCATCTGTGTTTGTAGCCATATTAATATTACCAGTAACAGCATTACATTAGTAGTAATATGACCTAACTTTAAAACCTGCAGTCATTGAACAGTTAATATAAACATCAAATAAATTATATTTTAAACATATTTATTCATATTTTTCTATATTTTATCTTTAAAGATGAACAAATTTTTTTATATTTCATATATACAGATTTAGGATCATGGTGATACTTCCTACCCTACCTACCAACCTGCCCATGTTCCAAACCCCCCTCCTCCTTTCTTTCTTATTTTATCTTTTTATCTTTTAACTTTTATAATGATCTACTTTTAGTTTATTTTACACTCAAAATATTAACCATGTAAAAAGAAAAGAATTCAACAAAAAATAAGAAGAAAAATATAATGTTCCTCAACAGCTATAAAGAAACATTGACTATCAAATTGAATATCAAAATGAATATCAAAACTTAGGTCACATACTTTACATTTTTCTGTACAATATTAGTTATCACAGATCAGGGAAAATATTTAGTATTTGTCTTTCAGGGACTGAAATAGAAGCACTAGGAAACCACTATACTTAGTGAAATAAACAGTGAAATTAACTAAGTATAATGGTTCTCTAGTGCATCTAGAAATGCATAGATTTATTTTTTAATGAAATTTATCTTTTTATCTTTATCTATCTTTAGTGGAATAAACTAAGTATAATGGTGTCCTAGTGCATCTATTTTGTTGCAAAAGATAAGATGCCATTCTTTTCTATGACTGAATAGTACTCCATAGTGTATTTATACCACATTTTCTTATTAGTCATTGGTTGATGGACTCCTGGGTTGATTCCACATCTTAGCTATTGTGAATTGAGCTGCAATATATATGGAAGTACAAATAACTATTTCATATCCTGATTTCATTTCCTTTGGGTAAATTCCCATTAGTTGGACTGCTGGGTCATATGGTATATCTATTTTCAACTTTCTGAAATTGTCTTCCATAATGGCTGTACTAGTTTACATTCCCATCAGCAGTGGATTAGGGTTCCTTTTGATCCACATCTTCACCAGCATTTATTGTTTTTTAATTTATCTCAGAGCCAGCTAACTAGGGTGAGGTGAAATCTTACTGTGGTTTTGATTTGCATTTCCCTGACAGCTAGTGATCCTGAGTATTTTTTCATGTGTCTGTTGGCCATTTGAACTTCCTTTTTAGAAAAAAAAATCTGTTAAAGTCCTTTGCCATTTCTTTACTGGAATGTTTTGATGTTGTTGAGTTTCTTGAGTTCTTCATAGATTCTGGATATGAATCCTTTATCAGTTTTGGAATTTGCAAATATTTTCTCCCATTCTGTCAGTTGTCTCTTCAGTTTGCTGAATGTTTCTTTTGCAGCATGGAAACTTCCTAGATTGATGTGCTCCCATTGGCTTATTACTGCATTCATCGCTCTGGGGTCTTTTTCCAAGAAGTCTTTGCCTACACCAATGTCCCATAGAGTTTCCCCAGTGTTCGCCTCTAGTAGTTTGATGGTATCACGTTATAGATCTAGATCCTTGGTCCATTTTGAGTTGATTTTTTTTATAAGACGTAAGGTGGGGATCTTGTTTTATACTTCTGCATGCAGTGATCAATTTTTCTAGAATCATCTGTTTAAGAGATTGTCCTTTTTCTAGCAATTGATTTTAGCTCCTGTGTCATAGACTGATATCTGTGTTCTAAGTTATTACTGACAATATTTTTAAACATAAATATTTGACTAAATGCTCCATGATCTTATAGGATTCAATCTATTGATATCATAATTCTAGAAATTAATCTGTTATCTGCTTGATAATTTATTGTTAGGGACTTGCAAAGCAACATTTCATTTACAAAATGTAAGTAGACTCTCCTAGAAAGAGTGTATGCCTGATTCAGTTACTAAACATGAATCTTCTTTATCAATGTATTAATTCTGTATCAATCACATGGAAATGTATAATAGTGAATACACTTCTACCTGTGATGATATTCATTGGCTTTAAAGTATTCAGAGGAAATTGTATACACAAATATTCAAAATAGGATAAATAAATCAATGAATGCTTTCTTTCAATTAAATTTGGTAAAAACTAATAAATCACATTTTCTGGTTTTTATTTTTAAGATTTATTTTATTTATTTGAAAGACAGCATTTAAATAGAGAGAGGACTGCCCTTCCATCCATTAGTTCACTTTCCAGATGGCCACAACAGCCATTGCTGTGCCAGGTCGAAGCCAGGAGCCAGGAGTTTCTTCCAGGCCTCTCAGTTGGAGGAAGGTGTCTAAGGATTTGGGCCATCCTCCACTGCTTTACCAGGCACATTAGCAGGGGACTGGATTCGAAGTGGAGCAACTGGGATTCGAACGGGTGCCCAGAAGGGATGCTGTCTCTGCAGACGGTGGCTTAGCCTGCTGTGCCACAGCACCAGTCCCAGGCCTAGTATTTAACACAAAGCATTTAACTCACTGTTTGGAACACCCATATTCCATGTCTTCATGCTGATTCAAGTCCCAGTTACTCTACTTTCAATCCAGCTCCTTGCCACAGCATATCCTGGGAGACAGCAGATGTTATCTCAACAGTTTGAGTCTCTGTCACCCATTTGGAGACCCAGATGGGGTTCCCTTCTCCTGAGCTTCCTTCTGATTGTTGAGGATGTTGGGAAATTGAATCAGCAATGAAACATCTCTCTGCCTCTCTCTCAATCTTTCTCTTTGTGTCTTTCTGCCTTTCAAATTAAAAAAAAATGAAAATTTTAACATACATAAAAGGATTGCTACTTTACTCAATATCATTTCTTCTTTAAAAATGTGTTTTGTTCATAAACAATTCATTATTCTTTTTTTTTCTTTTTTTCTTTTTTTATTTTTTTATTTTTTTATTTTTGACAGGCAGAGTGGACAGTGAGAGAGAGACAGAGAGAAAGGTCTTCCTTTTGCCGTTGGTTCACCCTCCAATGGCCGCCGCGGTAGCGCGCTGCGGCCGGCGCACTGCGCTGATCCGATGGCAGGAGCCAGGTGCTTATCCTGGTCTCCCATGGGGTGCAGGGCCCAAGCACTTGGGCCATCCTCCGCTGCACTCCCTGGCCACAGCAGAGAGCTGGCCTGGAAGAGGGGCAACCGGGACAGGATCGGTGCCCCGACCGGGACTAGAACCCGGTGTTCCGGTGCCGCAAGGCGGAGGATTAGCCTGTTGAGCCACGGCGCCGGCATTATTCTTTTTGATTGTAATTTCTAATAGAGTAAATATTGATAAGTATAACAAATAAAATATTTTTTGGATCTTCAATAAATTTTAATCATCTAAAGGTGTCTAATGAGGATTAAAAGTGTGAGATAGCCTGCTTCAGAATATTTTACATTGAGTTGAAGTTATAGGCAATACTGGTTTTAAGGAGGTTAACTGAAGAAGCTGTTAAATTGTACTGAGATGATGGGACTTGGGGTAGTTTATGAATGAGGAAAATAATTAGAATGGAATATAGGAAGTAGTATTATAGGGTTAAATTACTAACTGAATAACAAATGAGGGAAAATGGAGATCACACAAGTTTCCAATTTGAAGAACTTACTAATTTCTTAAAAAACACATTAATGATTATCACAAATTATCCCAATTGACTAAAATCACCATTCAAACAGGTAGAAAAAAAAGAGACAGACTTTACTGGATTTATCTTGCCCTGACTTTTCTAGCATTTGCTTGCTCTTTGTAGAACTCCAGATTGCCCTGAAGTGTAGAGTTTCATGATATTTTAATTACTTTTTATTTTTGTAACTTCTTTCTTGTAAAGATGGGTGTATCATTTTATTGAAAAATGCTGAGGGTCTTGGGGATTTTTCTGTTTTATTACTAATGTTGGATTATTCTCTCCTTTTTAATTCTATCAGTTAGTATTAGCAGACACTAGTCTTGTTTATGGGATCCCTTTGACTCTTAATCAGATAATTATGATCAATTATGAACTGAAACTGATCACTTTGACTAGTGAGATGGCATTGGTACATGTCACCTTGATGCAATTGAATTGGAATCCCTTGGCACGTTTCTAACTCTACCATTTGGGGCAAGTCCAATTGAGCATGTGCCAAACTGTACATTTCCTCCCTCTCTTATTCCCACTCTTATATTTAACAGGGATCACTTTTCAGTTAAATTTAAACACCTAAGAGTAATTGTGTGTTAATTAAAGAGTTCAACCAATAGTATTAAGTAGCACAAAAAATACTAAAAGGAATAAAGTATTAAGTTGTTCTTCAACAGTCAGGGCAAGGGCTGATCAGGTCATTGTTTCTCATAGGAGGCACAGGCAGTCAAAGCCAAAATTAACAATTGGGATTGCATCTAATTGAGAAGTTTCTGTACTGCAAAAGAAACAGGAAAGTGAAGAGGCAACCAACAGAATGGAAAAAATATTTGCAAACGATGCAACAGGTAAAAGATTAATAACCAGAATCTACAGAGATCAAGAAACTCCACAACAACAAAACAAACAACCCACTTAAGAGATGGGTCAAAGACCTCAATAGACATTTTTCAAAAGAGGAAATTAAAATGGCCAACAGACACATGAAAAAATGTTCAAGATCACTAGCAATCAGGGGAATGCAAATCAAAACCACAAAGAGGTTTCACCTCATCCCGGTTAGAATGGCTCACATTCAGAAATCTACCAACAATAGATGCTGGAGAGGATGTGGGGAGAAAGGGACACTAACCCACTGTTGGTGGGAATGCAAACTGGTAAAGCCACTATGGAAGTCTGTCTGGAGATTCCTCAGAAACCTGAATATAACCCTACCATACAACCCAGCCATTCCACTCCTTGGAATTTACCCAAAGGAACTTATATTGGCAAATAAAAGAGCTGTCTGCACCTCAATGTTTATTGCAGCTCAATTCACAATAGCTAAGACCTGGAATCAACCTAAATGTCCATCAACAGTAGAATGGATAAAGAAATTATGGGCTATGTACTCTATAGAATACTATACAGCAACAAAAACAATGAAATCTGGTTATTTGCAACAAAATGGAGGAATTGAAAATATCATGCTGAGTGAAATAAGCTATTCCCAAAGGGACAAATATCATATGTTCTCCCTGATCGGTGACAACTAACCAATCACCTAAAAGGAAACCTGTTGAAGTGAAAATGAACACTATGAACAATCATGTTTTTTATAATATGCCTGCTGTCATTCCTTAAAAACCAAATAAAACACCACTTTTTTATCCTATCTTAATATATTGGTCCAAGTGATGAGCTCTATTCTAAAATCCATATGCCTTCATATTGTCTGTATACATACCACATTTGTGACTTGAATCTGCAATGCTGTCATTCACTTTTAAAAGTATCTCCTTTATTACTCTTACTTAGATCTTTTTAAAAGATTTTTATTTTATATATTTGAAAGACAGAGTTACAGACAAAGATAGACTGAAAGAGATACAGAGAGAGACTGAGAGAACTTCCATCTGCTGGTTCACTGCCCAGATGACTGCAACAGCATGACTGAGTCAGACAGAAGCCAGAAGACAAAAGCTTCTACCAGATCCCCACCTGGGTGTAGGGGCCCAAGGACTCGGACCATCTTCTGCTGCTTTCCCAGGCACATAAGCAGGGAGCCAGATAGAGAGTAGAGCAGCTGGGACTCAAACCAGTGCCCCTGTGGGATACTGGCATTACAGGCAGCACCTTAACTTGCTGTGCCACAGTAACAGCCCCTACTTAGCTCTTCAAAATCAGAGAGTTATCTCTAGAAAACTCAATGTATTTGTTAGAACATAAGACATCATTAAAATGTTTTTAACTGAGAAAGGAAGTAACTAAAATTGTTATATTTATCAGGAAAGAACCAGTAGCTCTAATGACCTCCCTAAATATTTAGGGCTGACAATCATGTAAGATATTGGACAGTTCAGTAGTAAACTGAACTTTGCTTTACTACCTTTTATTACTCATGAAAACACATTGTGCCACTGGAGTTAAGGGACAGAAATAGAAAATTTCTATTCCAGGGGGTAAAAAAGCAAATAGATAGATAGATAAAGAGATGAACGATAGATAGATACAGATCAATAGGTTTTTTTTTTCTCTTTTCCAGATTCTCTTAAGTAAGGTTTCCAGGTATATTTCAGTATTTGAGAAAATCATGAATTCCTAGCACGTGAGTCCTTCATACTCTTCTCTAAGCACAAAAATGTATTTTATCACCTTAGTAATAAATTATGTTAAACTATCCACAGAGTACATTTGCATAAATAATTGAGTCTTCACTGGATGTATAATGAGAAATATGGATGGCATAAGTCCAAAATTAAACAAGAGTCAGTATCTCTTCCTGTTACTAGTTATTAAAAAGCTTTTTCTTGGGCTATCAGCTACTTGTTAGCTCATTTGCCTTTTATCAATCCAGATCTCTAACAGTCTTTACCAGTCAATTCTCTCAGTTCATCAGTCATTTATTCAGCATTAATTTTCAGCTACCTACAATAGATGTAATATATTGGGGTCATAATAAATAAAACACAGTTTCCAGGTTTTAGTAGCTACAAGCAATCAAACTTGATAGAAAGAATTTGGGAAAATGGTAAGAATGCAGAAAAAAGAATTGATTATGGCTTTTGCTATAACTGTTATTTATTTTTTGTGGAGAAAATTTTAAATACAGATATTAACAGAGAAAAACATATTTAATATGTTAATATTTCCAAGATTAGTTTTAAAATTACAAACTTTAGGGTCCTTCAGCCTATTTCTGTTGTAATTAATAATTGCATACTTGAAATGATATTTTACTTGAGTATCTTCCCAAGTAGACTGTAAGATGCTGTGACACACTATCTAATGCACTGTATGTAAATTTAATTATTGAAAGACACATGAAATGTTTATGTTTTTTAAAGGATGGGAACAATGTTCAAAATGAAATGTATACATGAGTCTTCTGGATTCACTCATCAAGAGCAAATAAATCTTTATCCTGACATTATTTCTTGGAATTTTATTGGAATAAATGGAATGTCCTGTACTTGCAATATAAATAAATTTTCTAACTTGATATTTTGAGAAATGGATTATAATTAAATTTTGATTGATAAAATCAATTTGTTGGCATTGCAGCTGATATATATATATATATACATATTTTAAAGATTTATTGATATATTTGAAAGTCAGAGAGAGAGAGAGAGAGAGAGAGAGAGAGAGAATGAGCTTGAGCTTCTACTCACTGGTCCATTGCCTGTATGGCTGCAACAGTCGGAGCTAAGCCAGGTCAAAGCTACAAGGGAGGAATTTCATCCACGTCTCCCTCATTTGTGCAGGGGACCAAGATCTTGGGCCACCTTCTGATACTTTTCCCAGGCCATTAGCAAGGAGTTGAATCCAATGTGGAGCAGTTATGACACAAACTGGCATTCGTATGAATTGCTGGATTCTCAGATAGCAGTCTTACCAGCTATGGCACAACGCTGGTCCTGAATTTATAGTTTTAAGATAATTAGTCATTAAAAATTATTTCAAACATGTCCTATTTCTTCATTAAAAGAAATATTGAGAAAATAAATGTAGCAAGAATATTTTATATGATTCAAATATTTTACAGATTTAAATATTTGATGCTAAGTTTCATAATTATTTTTTCATCTTAAATATTTTCTGGGAAGTTGTTTCAAGAATATAGCTGTAATAATACTATTGTTTCAGGACCAGCACTGTGGTCCAGTGGGTTGATTCTCTGGCCATATGGGCGCGCTAGTTTGAGACCCGGCTGCTCCACTTCTCATCCAGCTCTCTGCTCTGACCTGGGAAAGCAGAAGATGGCCCAAATCCTTGGGCCCCTGCACCCTCGTGGGAGACCCGGAAGAAGCTCCTTGCTCCTGGCTTCAGATTGGCACAGCTCTGGAGCTTGTGCCAATTGTGCCATTGTGCCATTGTGCCAATTGTGCCATTGTGGCCAATTGTGGAGTGAACCATCAGATGGAATATCTCTTTCTCCCTGCCTCTCCTCTCTCTGTGTAACTCTGACTTTCAAATAAATAAATAAATCTTTAAAAAAATAACACTATTGTTTCAATTTTATTTTCATTAGTTTTTAACAGATTAAATGTGCTTTGTAGACACAATTCTAAAGAATAAAACACTGCAGGTGAAGCCACTGCTGGCAATGTGTGCTTTGTAGACACAATTCTAAAGAATAAAACACTGCAGGTGAAGCCACTGCTGGCAATGTGGCATCCCATATCAGGCACCAGTTTGTGGCTGGGCTACTCCAATCCAGCTGCCTGCTAACAACCTAGAAAAAACAGCAGAAGATGGACAAGTGTTTGGCCTTCTACCATCCATGTGGGAGATCCGGATGAAGCTTCTTGCTCCTGGCTTGTGCCTGGCCTAGCTCTAGCTATCATCACTCTCTGGGGAATGAACCAGCAGGTGGATGATCTGTCTCTCTGTATGTGTTGGTCCCCCTCTCTCTGTAACTCCTTCAAAATAAATACATAAATCTTAAAAAAAAAAGATTGCAAGAAAAATTTGAAGTTTCCCAACAGAAATAAAGAGATAGAAATACTAATTACTCTGATTTGTTCATTAGCATAGTATACATGTATCAAATTATCACATTGTGTACCTGTAAATACATGTAGTATAGAAATAAAAATTAAAAGAGAAGAGAGAAGATCAAACCATTAGCCATGAAAGCACTTATAATTGTCTAATAAGAATAGTCTTTCACCATTTCTTCACAACTTCACTTTTGTGACCTGATGTTGATCAATTGAATTCAGACACAGTGGGAGTATTTATACAGAAATGTGGTAAATTGTAAATATCAGGGACTATCTCTACTCCAACCTCATTCCACTCCATATAGGTCACAAATGCAACACTGGAACAGACTCACCAATTGCCTCTCACCCTTCTCATTTGTTAGAATTCAATCAATGATTTGGTGAGGTAACTACATGTGGATACTGATTGATATAGCAGGATTGCTACTTAATACCAAACTATTACTAGACTAAATTTCTTGTTATGTGAGAAAATTAAAATCACTGCTCTATGTAAAGTCATGGTCAATATGCATTTTGTTGCAATTTGTTATAATTATAACAAATGCAACAGAAAATTGCGTCTTTTTTAAAAAATAATACTTTTTGCAACAAAGGAGTTATAAAGTACAGTTTCTTTAAAAAAATATTATCCCATGTATACATCAGTGGGTAAAAGACACATCAAAAGAGAATGGCTGAGCTTTGGTTGGTAGAATTCACTTTTTAACTATCTGAAAGTTTGTCCTATGATCTGGTGATACTCCTCAAAAGAATGTAGGTTTCACATAAAGGTTTTGCTGAGTATTTAAGGATTGAGAAGTCGCATTACCCTATAACAGAAAAAAAAACTTCACTAATAGAGATAAAATAAAATTGCCATTCCAGAATATAAATCCTTCTAACTCACATTTCTCGGTAGAATTGCTCCCAACTTTCCACAAAGATTTATAAAGAGCCATATAACAAAGAAACAGCAAAAATATAAAAAGCAATGGCATCCCCAACTTCGACAGGCAAATTTGTGAAGAAATCTGGAGGAATTTTTCGTTTAACAAGATTACTTAACAGGTTGAAAATAGAGCAAACTAGTTGTTCATGCAGGGTGTGCTGCTAAATACAGAGTAAAGACATGAATCTAAAAGAATAAAAAGCTTATATCTTTCACATGTTACAAATTTAGAAACACAATTTGTGCTATTCAGAAACCAGTTCATACAAAAGCCTAATATAATGAATTATTATTTAGAAAAATACAATAATTAATATTCCAGATTTGTTTTAGCAATATTCCATGTTTGACTTAGGAAACTATAAAACAGATGAATTTAGTGATTTGTAAATGCATATTAAGTTGTGTGAGTGTGTTTATATGTGTGTGTATTCACCACCTTTTTATGCAGTGTTAGAGGATGATAAGGAATTAGAAAGTTATTGCTAAGAAATGTCATTTCTAAATATTTAATATCTATAAAAACCAAAGCTATACAAATAAGTTGGAACTACAATAAAGCCCTGTAAGATTAAATTATTTACACACTCCTAAAAATGATGAAGTGCATAACACCAGACTTCTATGCAAATTAATTTTAGTGTATAAAAGGGCTTTATTATTTCTAAGGATATCAGTACATAATACCCAAAACACTACAGCCATGGCTTACGGTGTACACTGGAAACAAAAATAAGGAGAGCCTTAAAAGGAATGAAAAACAAAGATAAAAATGATAGAGACTTAGATTAGACTGATAGGAATAGAATTCGATCATTTTAGATACATGATCAATCAGTTAATTCACTTGTATCTGAGAAACATTTTAAAGAAAAAGAAAAAAATACCAAAAACTGTAATTTACTCAAATTCATTACCAGAAACATTGTGAAAATATCTTTTGTTTCTTCAAAAGAAGATTAGATTCACTTATTTGTGTAGTGAGTTCTAAAATTTAGTAAATTCTGGAAATGGTATAGTTAATGAGTATGTATATAAGGCAATGAGAACTTTATTTATTTATTTATGACAGGCAGAGTGGACAGTGAGAGAGACAGAGAGAAAGGTCTTCCTTTTTGCCATTGGTTCACTCTCCAATGGCCCTCGCGGCCAGCGTACTGCGGCCAGCGCATTGCGCTGATCCGAAGGCAGGGGCCAGGTGCTTCTCCTGGTCTCTCATGGGGTGCAGGGCCCAAGCATTTGGGCCATCCTCCACTGCACTCATCGCCACAGCAGAGAGCTGGCCTGGAAGAGGGGCAACCGGGACAGAATCCAGCGCCCTGACCGGGTCTAGAACCCAGTGTGCCTGGGCCGCAGGCGGAAGATTAGCCTATTGAGCCACAGCGCCGGCTAGGCAATGAAAACTTTATTGTTGTAATCCTTCTAAAATGATATTTCCCATATATATCTAGAGACTTAATAAATTCTTTATCAATTATTCCTACTCTAAGCATATGAACTGAGAAACAAAAATCTTGACAAAATAAACATGAAGATTTCACCTTCAAACACTAAATTTTATATGTGAATTGTGGGCATGCCTGTTGAAGGCACTGGGCCTAGCTAAAAGTAAGCACGAACCATCAGACATGTGAGTGAAGCCATCTTGAAGGCAACAGCCACAGGTCACTCTCTGGACAACTAAACGCTCACTTATGATCCCAGGCTACACCTGCACAGGAAGTGTCTAGCTGAGCCCACCTCAAATACTGAATCAGGATTACAAACAAACTGGTTGTATTTTTATTCTGAAAACAAGAATAATGATAAAATGTGAATTAACAAATATGTAACCCTACTATGCAGCAAGAAAGAAAAGCAGCAGATCATATGACTTAGAAGTTGGAATTTCATTCAGTTATGCAAACAGTGAATTTTAATAATAGTGATGTAGAAAAATAGTGATGCTATTAATTAAGAAAAGTAAGGGGCCAGCGCTATGGCTCACTAGGTGCAGGCACCCTGGGTTCTAGTCCCGGTTGGGGTGCTGGGTACTAATCCTGGTTGCTCCTCTTCCAGTCCAGCTCTCTGCTGTGGCCTGGGAGGGTAGCAGAGGATGACCCAAGTGCTTGGGTCCCTGCACCCACATGGGAGACCCGGAGGAAGCACCCAGCTCCTGGCTTTGGATTATTGGCACAGCACTGGCTATAGCAGTCATTAGGGGAGTGAACCAATGGAAGGAAGACCTTTCTCTCTGTCTCTCTCTCTCACTATCTATAACTCTCTCTCTCTCTCACTGTCTAACTCTGCCTGTCAAAAAGAAAAAAAAAAAGAAAAGTAGAATATAAATAAGTTACAAACTGTAGGATCATAATTTTATTTTGTAAAACATGGGGCTAAGAAAGCAACTGAAATTATTAGGTGTTAGAGCATTGTAATGTCAAAGTATTTTATAATTCATATATATATATATATATTTATATTATGATCAGAACATTGTCCATTTAAGATTGTGAAGTAGATTTTATCATCAAAATAAAATGGTGAATTATTAAAGTGCCTAGATTTTGAGAAATGAGAGAATATGCACAAACATAAAAACTGTTCTTTCTTCACTCTATATTGAAAGTCATTAATTTCAAATTTTCATCTTGGACAAAATGTATGCCATGTTGTAGAAGAAATGAAATTTAAAATGAAGTTCAGAAAATAAAAATATGGGAGATTAAACACATTTATTGAGAAGGAAAAGGACAAAAGGCCAAACATTACAAGAATATTAGAGAAAATTTTAGGAAAAATTGAAGATTTATAAGATTTAGTTAGATCTGAAAAAAAAAAAGCTTTAATTTTGTGGTGGTGGGGAGGGATTAGTCAACACGGGTCCAGTGTCAGAAGGGATAAACTCTGGTGTTGTACTGTATAGGGGGGTGACTATGGCTAACAAGAATTCATTGTATAATTCAAAATAAGTAGAAGAGAAGATTTTGAATGTACTCATGATACAAGATTAAAGTTGATGGATAAGCTAATTAACATGTTTTGATCACTACACAATGTAAACATGAATCAAATCATCACAGTGTACCCTACAAATATACACAACCATGTGTCAATCAAAATGTAGTAAATAAATAAAGCTTGGTGGGATTTAGATGATATTGTACAATGAGATACCATAGAATATTGATGTTAACTGAACTATCCTTGTACATTTGTGATTCTGGGAAGCTAATTGAGTATGAAAGAGTCTTAAACTCATCAGACATAAACTTGGAATAGGAGTGTTTATTTCTCCTGGCTGTGAGTATCAAAGGAGATGCAGAAGGAAGCAGCTGGCAATGAACTTCCCATAGGCTACGTTTCCCAAATATACTACATACATTCATTATCATTTCTCCCTTAATAATTTAGCATATTATTAGGTCTTATTAAATGTTGATTTTATGTGTTTCTTCTGATGTTGAGCAAAATCTCACTTAGAAAACTAACCTTCATTTCTTTATTTGCTAGGAATAGGAGTGGGTGCAAATAAACTCCATGGAAGGGAATTTCACATTCTTAAAATATGTTATAGAAAGCCATTTATTTAAATAAACCTTATTCTTTGAATTTGGATATGTATTAAAATGTATTTCATAACACTTGGTGCACAGTATTAATATTCTTTTCACATAAGAACGCTCTATCTTGCTCTTTGCAGTTCCTTAGAAAAATCAGATAGCTGAAGTGGCAGTAGAAATAGATTGTCAATACATAAAAGGTTTCTTTTCACTTTAATTGCTGCATGACATTTCAGTTTACAGGTAGAATGTATCTTTAATCTGAATAGCACAGCCTTTAACTCACTAGAGTTAAATGCTTAAAAAAAAGAACGACCTTATGTTTACCAAAATCTAAACCAGAGAGGAAAGCTCAAAGCTGAAACATTCATCTTGATAATAGCCAAGAAGTCAATTGAATTTATTTTCCGGAAAAGAACAGAGTCACAGTAAATTGTATGCTTGTTCACTCAAGCCAAGTTCTCAAAGATAAATGTTTACATATTGAAAATACTTAGCTAAAATATATTTAGTTTAGTGACTATCAGAATTAGTCCATATTTTTAAGTGGCCTTATGGTCTTTAAGGAAAAAAAAACATATTTTAACCTGAAAAACTTTCCTGTATAAATTGCTGATATAAATATGCCATAATAAAAGCTGTTTCTGTCATTTTGTTTATTAATGTTCACAACTTCTTGTTTTCTTTGGTAGTATCTTCTATATATTTGATTTATTTTAATTTAAAGATTTTAATGTTTATTTTAATTGAAAGGCAAAGTGAAAAGGAAAGTAGAGAATTAGAAAGAGGCATACAGGGGCCAGCGTTGTGGCATAGTGGGTAAAGCTGCCACCTGCAGGGCCAGCATCCCATATGGGCACCCGTTCTTTTCCTGGCTGCTCCACTTGCAATCCAGCTCTCCGCTATCACCTGGGAAAGCAGTAGAAGATGGCTCAAGTCATTGGGTCCCTGTACCCATGTGGGAGACCCAGAAGAAATTCCCAGCTCCTGGCTTCAGATTGGTGCAGCTCTGGTGATTGCAGCCAATTAGGAAGTGAACCAGTGGATGGAAGACCTCTCTTTCTGCCTCTCATTCTCTTTCTGTGTAACTTTGTCTTTCAAATAAATAATCAATAAATCTTAAAAAAAAAAAAAAGCAGGCACACAGAGAGAAGACTTTAACATTTCAACTCCTGCAATAGTCAGATCTGGCCTAAGTTGATGCCAGGAGCCGGGAACTCACTCAAGCCTTGTCTCCCACACAGGTGAAAAGAATCCTACACTTCAACCTATAAAAGACTGTCTCTCAGAGTGTGCTTTAGCAGGAAGCTATATCAGAAGCAAAGGTTCTACTCAAAACCAGGCACTCAGATATGGGATGTGGCATCGCCAGTGGCATTTTTCCTGATAAGAACACCTCTAGATTTTGTTTTAAATTAGTGATTTCATGCTCTTATGCTCTTACTGGGTTTTATTCAGGACAAAGATAATTTGATATCAAAATATTAAATATTAAGTAGAGTTATTACAGGAAGAAACTATCTTAAAATTGCAATCATAAACCACTCAGAATCAGGTGGCAGTGTCTTCTTTGGCGCCATTTGTAAAATTTGTTACTGAACAGCAGATAACCATTTTGCTTATTTCATTTTGACACTTAGAGGGTTAACAAATCATTTAGGTTTAGGTGATTAAGCGATAGTAAAAGAACATATGATCAAATTGTTAGAAGGCTGCAGGCTGATGCACCCTGCTAGTATTTGGACTCCACTTCTGTATGCAACAGCCTAGAACCAGACATGTATTTGATCTTCAGAGAGTTTATTCAATATGCATGCAGATAAATGGATATCATTTAGAGAAAATATGAATGGACGAGAACCGAAATTCAGGGCACCTCTTGGTGATGATAATTCATATTTAAAAACAGTATTTTAAAGTGTCATACTATTATTCTTTTTTTACATAATTTTTAAAATTTATTTGACGGAGTTAGACAGTGAAAGAGAAAGACAGAGAGAAAGGTCTTCCTTCCATTGGTTCACTACCCAGATGTCCATTACGGCCAGCACTGTGCCGATCCGAAGCCAGGAGCCAGGTGCTTCTTCCTGGAGTCCCATGCCAGTGCAGGGGCCCAAGCACTTGGGCCATCCTTCACTGCCTTCCCAGGCTACAGCAGAGAGCTGGACTGGAAGAGGAGCAACTGGGACTAGAACCCAGAGCCCATATGGGATGCCGGCACTGCAGGTGGAGGATTAACCAAGTGAGCCACGGTGCCGGCCCCCATACTATTATTCTTACATTACTGATTAGGAAGTATATATTTAGATATGTTAAAATTTCACAAATTATTTGAAATTTAGATGCATAATTTCTTAATTGTGCAAGAACATATTATATGTAGAGGCTCACAGATAAATTTAATCTAACAAAAACTTTTTATTTTTTATTTCTATTAAGGGAACAAATTTCATTTATTTAAAATATATAGTTTTAAGAGCACAATTATATTTCCCACTTTTCCTTGTTTCCCTCATTCAGTCCCACAATCCCACTCTTCCTACTCTTTCTTTCTTATTTTCAATTTTTACAATGAAATGTGAAAGGCTATAAAGAATGATCAATGTGAAAAAAATGGATTTTGGTTGGCAGTTCATACTATCTGCCACAAGCACCCTCAAATTCACACAAATCTACATATTTTTGGAAAATTAATTTCAGTTTAATTTTTACCTTAAACTTTTAATGATTTTAAATGTTCTATTCCCTTTTGGTATGATTTTTATGTGCACTGACAAAAAAACTCTTTCAAATATAAGTCCTACAATAAACTTCTAGCCATTTCAAACAGCAGGAACATATCCTGCTCTCAGATTAAGTGTTAAGATGAATCCTAAGAATAGATAAAAAATTCCTCTCAATAACAGTTCAGGAGAATTAATTTTTTGAATATTTATGAATATAAAGAGAACAGATTCATGTATTTCATGGATATAATTCTAAGAAGACAACCAAAATTCCCTCTCTCCTTTCCTCCATCAATCCCCTTCCTTCTTTCCTTTGCTTTTTCCTTTAATTTTTGCAATAAGATATATTCAGTTTACTTTATAATCAGAATTTTAATTCACCATTAGCCATAATGTTCATCAAGTAAAAAGAAGAAAGGTGACTGTTCCACAGGAATATAGGCAGGGGATGTAAGAAAAATTAAATTATAAGATGTCAGTTTCTTATACATTTTTTCATTCTATGTTAATTACCTCATATCAGAGAAAACATGATATTTGTCTCTTTGGGATTGGCTTATTTCACTAAGCATAATGGTTTCCAGTTCAATCCATTTTGTTGCCAAACGACAGGATTCCATTCTTTTTACAACTGGGTAGTGCTCCCTCATGCATGTTTACCACATTGTCTTTATCAGGTCATCAGTTAATGGACATCTGGGTTGATTTCATAACTCAGTTATCGTGAATGGAGCTGCTATAAATATGGGGAAGATATAAATAATTGTTTCATATGCTGATTACATATACCTTGGATAAATTCCCAAGAATGGGATGACTAAGTCTTATACAGCAGATCTATTTTCAGATTTCTGAGGAATCTCCATACTATCCTCCACATGTTCCTAATAGTTTACACCCTCATCAACAATATATGAGGTTACCTTGTTCTCCACATCCTCCACAGCATTTATTACTTTTTGATTTTTGGATGATGGCCATCCTAACGTGGGTGAGGTGATACCTCGTTGTAGATTTTGTTATTCCCTGACAGCTAGTGATCCTGAGCATTTTTCCATGTGTCTGTTAGCCAGTTTTATTTCATCCTTTGAAAACTTACTGTTCATGTCCATTCCTCATTTCTTAGCTGGATTGCTTGGCTGTTGTTGAATTTCCTGAGCTCCTTATATGTTTTGGATATTAATCCTTTAGTAGTTGCATAAATTTCAAGTATTTTCTCCCACTCCATCAGTAGCCTATTCTCTTAATTGTCCCCTTTGCAGAGCAGAAGCTTCTCAGCTTGACATGATCACATTTGTCTATTTTTGCTTTGATTGCCTGTGCTTCCTGGGTCATTACAAGAAGTCTTTGCCTATGCCGATGTCTTCCAGAGTTTTCCCGATAAACAGCAGAGAAAAGCAAGGAGGGAGGGAGGGAGGCAACGAGAGAGAGAGAGAGAGAGAGAAATCTTCCTCCTGATGGTTCATTCCTGAATGCCCACAACAACCGAGTTAAGACCAGGATTACAGGAGGAGCCTAGAACTCCATTTCAGTCTCCATGTGTGCATTAGGTACTCATGGACTTAGTCATCATCTGTTGCCCTACAAGGCACCTTATCAGGAAGCTGAACTAAAAAAAGTACAGTATTGGATTTAAACTGGCACTCTGATATGAGATGCAGATGTCCCAAACCACTGCACTACATCAGCCACTCCAGGAATTCTATTTAATTGTTTTTTTTTTTTCTATTTCTTTGGCAAATTTCTCACATTGTTCATGTTTTGTTTTCCAAGTGTCATTTAATTAAAAAAATAATTACTTATCTGTACATTCTTTAGTTTGACTGAAATTCTTTAACTGGGTCTCTTTGAAGTCTTTATCAGTTATTCCATAGCTCTCCATTTCTTTGGGGTCCATTACAGGAATTCTATTTGCACTGGTCATTCTCCCCCAGTTCTTCACAATCTTGTGTCTTTATGATGTTGTCACTGCATTAGAGGTGACAGCTACCTCTTCTGTCCTTTACAGGTATTCCTAGTCAGGCATAGATACTTACCATATAGTTTATCCTGTTATCCCCAGCTTGTGATGACCATAGGAAGACAGATTGCTGTCGGTTCCACACTTTTCTAGGCCTCTGCTTGTACTGATATTGTGTGTGCCTGCTGGGTAGGCTCTGATGCCTGAAAACACCACTGGTTCCTATCCGTCGCAGCTGCGGGCTTGGTACTGTGGTGCGGTTTGTTCAGGCTGTTTAGAAGATGTGCTCCTTCGCTGAGAATTCCTGCTATTTTGGTTCTGCATTAGGTAGGGGTTCCGACTGGGTACCAAGGTTAAATGAAGTCTTAGGACAGATGGGATCAGAAGGTATGAATTTTAGAGATGACTTTCTGGGAGCCGGTGCTGTGGCATAGTGGGGAAACCCACTGCGTACAGTGCAGGCATTCCATGTGGGCACCAGTTCGAGTCCCAGCTGCTCCACTTCTGATCCAGCACTCTGCTGTGGCCTGGGAAAACAGTGGAAGAAGACCCAAGTGCTTGGGCCTCTGCATCCTCATGGGAGACCTCGAAGACACTCCTGGCTCCCGCTGCAGATGGGCCCAACTCCAGCATGTGGCCATTTGGGAGTGAACCAGAGGATGGAATGTGTCTCTCTCTCTGCCTCTGCCTCTCTATAACTCTACCTTTCAAATAAAAAAAAATAAATCTTTGAAACAATGAATTTCTGAGTATTCTCTCCCTTCAGGATGGAGTTGTGGGTAAGAATTTTGTCTGAATGAGTGATTATTTGACCTACCACAATCCCTGCACTTCCCCAAACTGTGTAGGTAAAAATCTTCCTGCCTGGGTAAGGTTGTTGGGTAGGATTTTTGACTGAGTAGAGATATTATAATCATGAAAGCGCCATACTTACTTCTGAGTATGATTAATATTATTATTGAAACAAGATGCTCCAATTTGTGGATAGTTATCAGTTGAACTTTCTATGGGGATAAATGGAACCAAGGCACTTCTTTTTCAATCATATTTCTGATAACACTCTTCTGATATTTCATATCTTTAGAAAAACAGCTTCTTGCAAAGATGAGGTAACAGTGACGGGATTTACTATCTTGTATAAAACTACCATAAAAATCTGAAGAAATTACTATTTTGATGTTACAGATTAAACAAAGCACAGTTAGGGCAGTTACATCACTCAATCCTTAGAATTAATAAAGATTACATTTATGAGTGTTTCTAGGATGTGTCCAGTGTGGGTGAAACCAGAATTATCTGAAGACTCTCTGAGTTGAAGAGATAAAGTTCAGATTTCGGAGACATGAAAATAGAGTTTATCACGTATAACATAGAGGAGAGTTCTACATAAGAATAGAACCATAAAATCTGCAAAGTATTTATGTGAGTGCTGAGCAGCAAGTGCTCATAGGAAACTACCTAAGGCTTGAGTAAGAATCACCCTGGAGCATTAGAATTAGCAACACCTGGAATTTATGCAGGGCAATGAATAATGCCTGTTGCCAACAGAAAGTTTGGATAGCCCCATAATGTAAAAGTATTCAGTAATGGGAAGTAATTATCTCTGGAATAAATGCATCTTTGGACTTGCCTAACAAACCTGAAAAGGGGAGAATCAAATGTATCAAAGTATTTCTCGAATGCCTTTTTTTAAAAACAATGTACAATTTAAATCATTGGGCATCTAAAGATATCAAGAATGCACAGAAAAAATAACTTACGAGCTGGATGATATTTTTACTTGTTAAATATTATCATTAGTGGTGCATTAATCCTGTGACTTTAGAGTGGATTGCAGTTATATTTTGCAAAACTTAGAAAATAAAGAGGGAAGGAAGGAGGAGCGCTGCAGTAGGGAAACAGGGAAGGAGCCAAGTATGGTCCTCATCTAAGGATTGTACCTGTGAAATACACAAAATCCTTTAATAAAAATTCAAAAATCAATCTGAATTTTTGATTTGTACTTTTCCATTAGTCACTACATTCTATAATTTATTTTTATCACTGTTGCTATATTTTATACATCTGTTTTTAACTGCTGCATGTTACTTGCTAATGTACATCTTAAACATTATATATGCCATTTCCTGAAAAGCTGTAAAACCAGCTTGATACATATCACTGCCACCACAAATGGTGCTACAATTAACATCAGTGCATATACATCTATGTTCACCTGTTCCACAACTACTCCCTTAGTCCTTAGTAAGCTTTTCTTACATAGACTTCACTCTGTTTGTGTATGCCTTCATCATATTCACCTCATATCTCATTTATAATAGTGCCTTTGTCCACCCAATGTCTTAAATCTTTCAGTATATAATCAATGCCATAAATCTCTTAAGGCAATAAGAGACTTTGAGAATTTTCTCTCCAAAATAAATTTTGAATAACTGTATACCAACTGGGATTGGTAACCTTGAATCATCAATTAAAAATTATGAATTCAATTGAGATATAATCCAAACAACTAATCGGTAGCTTTGAAGGGCTTGAGTTATTTACTGACTCCTTTATTATGTATACTTGTTCTTTGTTCTGTAGTTAAATTTATATTTTATTATATTTTATACTTTAATATATTTGTCCATAAGACATATAATACTTCCCAGTCATCAGAATGTCTATCATTTTTCTTCATTTATGTTTCTTACAATTATAGAAAATGTGTTCAAAATCCATTTAATATTCATATTGAAATAAAGCATCTGTTGTAGCAGATGGGGCAAATGACATCAAGTTCAGCTGTTTAAATAACCCTTAAGGATCAATGTGTAGTTTACAAAAATAATTTGTAATTCATTTTGGATTAATTAATTTGAATTTATGTTGCTTTATAAAGGCATACAGCAGCTGCTTCCAAACTGAAATGATTATATTCAATTCGTTACTTATTACAAAATATGCATTTTGACACAGGGAAAACAGTGCTGCCAGTTATTCATTTTTTGTCTTTGCCAATAAACACAATATCCAAATGAAGAAAAAATCTGGAAAGATAGCATACCTGAACATGACACCTTATTTGCATATTAGCTAGAAACTTAAATGTCTATAATGTGAAATTTCATCATTTCCAGTACAGCTTGAGTAGGCAAAGATACAGGCTAGTTTATTCAAACATCTTTGAATACATGTTTTTCCCTTGTTCTCTTTGAATATGTTTTTTCCTTAATGACCCTATCATTCTACATGTAAAGGAAAATGTGTATTTTGTATTCATATTAAAAATACTTGAAACAATTAAACTCTATTTTTGCATGAATCCTAAGAGATATGGTAGCTATAATTTAGTACTATGATTTATCAGATTAATCAGATACAGTGCTTCGATTTATCTGTTTTAAGACAGATACTATTATGGTTTTTGTGAGAATTCATTAACTATTTTTTTTTCTTTTTTTTTTACGTAAAAGAGAATTTTATTTATTTATTTATTTTTTAAGTTTTCAAGTTTATTTGCATGGAGTCATACAAAATGTTCTCTTGTAATTAAAAGTTTACCTCTCCTTGGTAGTCATTTCCATCTCAGTTGTTTCTAATTTTTCTTTCTTTTTTTTTATTAAACTTTTATTTAATGAATATAAATTTCCAAAGTATAGCCCATGGGTTACAATGGCTTCCCCCCTCCCATAACTTCCCTCCCGCCCGCAACCCTCCCCTTTCCCGCTCCCTTTCCCCTTCCATTCATGTAAAGATTCATTTTCAATTCTCTTTGTATACAGAAGATCAGTTTAGTATATATTAGGTAAAGATTTCAACATTTTGCCCATATAGCAACATAAAGTGAAAAAACTACCATTGGATTACTAATTATGGCATTAAATAGCAATGTACAGCACATTAAAGACAGAGATCCTACATAATTTTTTTTTAAATTAATTAATTTTCTATGCCATTTCCATTTTAACACCAGGTTGGTTTTTTTTTTTTTCATTTCCAATTCTCTTTATATACAGAAGATCACTTCAGTATATAATTAGTAAAGACCTCATCAGTTTGTGCCCACACAGAAATGCAAAGTATAAAAATACTGTTTCAGTACTAGTTATAGCATCACTTGGCTTTAGACGACACATTAGGGACAGATCCCACATGGGGTGTAAGTACACAGTGATTCCTGTTGCTGATTTAACAATTTGACACTCCTGTTCATGGCGTCAGTAATCTCCCTAGGCTCTAGTCATGAGTTGCCAGGGCTATGGAAGCCTTTAGAGTTCGCTGACTTTGATCTTATTCCAATAGGGTCATAGTCAAAGTGGAAGTTCTCTCCTCCCTTCAGAGAAAGGTACCTCCTTCTTTGATGGCCCCGTTCTTTCCACTGGGATCTCACTCACAGAGATCTTTCATTTAGGTCTTTTTTTTTTTTTTCCATGATATCTTGGCTTTCCATGCCTGCTATACTCTCATGGGCTCTTCCGCCAGATCTGAATGCCTTGAGGGCTGATTCTGAGGCCAGAGTGTTGTTTAGGACATCTGCCATCCTATGAGTCTGCTGTGTATCCCACTTCCCATGTTGGATCTTTCTCTCCCTTTTTGATTCTATCAGTTAGTATTAGCAGATACTTGTCTTGTTTGTGTGATCTCTTTGACTCTTAGACCTATCAGAGCTATCAATTGTGAGCTGAAATTGATCACTTGGACTAGTGCGATGGCATTGGTACATGCCATCTTGATGGGATTGTGTTGGAATCCCCTGGCACATTTCTAACTCCACCATTTGCGGCCAGTCCGATTGAGCATGTTCCAAATTGACTATTAAAGCCATCTGTAAATCTTTGTTACTAGAGGTTAAAATCTTCAGAAAACTCACCAAAACATATGCTGACATGATAACTCAACTTTTGTCTTCTTTAAGAATGCATTTATTTATTTCAGAGGTAAAGAAAGGGTCGAGAGGGAGAGGGAAAAGGAGAGAGAGAGAGAGAGAGAGAGAGAGAGAGAGAGAGAGAGAGACTCCCGTCTGCTATTTCATTCCTCAAGTGCCAACAACAGCCAGGATTTCCTTGGGTTGAAGCTGAGAGCCTGATACAGGTCTCCCATGTGGGTGGCCGGAACCCATTGCTTGAGCCGTTGATGTTGCCTCTCACAGTCTGGCTCCCTGTCTTCCAGCCCAAGCAAGCTGATTTTTTTCTTATTTACAGGTTTGTCAAAAGCAAAAGCAACTATCCCAATCTGCTGGCATTTAAGAAGTAGCTATCTCTTATCCTACAGGTGTAATCATTATACCACATGCAGTCAGGAGACAGAGTTTGGGATCAAACCCAGACACTCAAATATGGAGTACGAGCTTCTTAAGTGCCAGGCTAAATGCCCCTATTAACTATTTTTTCTCTAATTGATGAGGTCAAACATACAGAATAAATAGTTATAATTTTGATTGACTGTTTATAATAATTATTGCCTAGGTTGTGAGATGAACCTTTTCAGATTTTTATCACATCCTTTGGTAGCTAATCTATGAATACTGATAAATTACAAAAACAAAAAGAAAGAGAAAACAAACAAACCAAGAGCAATACATGACTTCTGCATTTGGTATGAAGAATATACCTCTAGAATAAGAGATAGCTACTACTTAAATGACTGCTGGTTGGGTAGCTGCTTTTGCTTTTGGCAAACCTGTAAGAAAAAAGCAGCTAGCTGGGTTTGGAGGAGAAGGATTCAGTCAAGCAGTGAAATCAAATTCAACCTTTAGTAGCCAGGCTGAAATTAATAAGACAGCTTTTGTAGTAGAGATTTTTTTTTTAATTATTCCTGAAAGGATTCTAAATTTCCTTAACATTGAACCATATTTGCTGACAAGGTGGCTACTTAGGTTTGACATTAAGAGGAAAATAAATCATACACTATATTGTTTCAAAGCATCAAATACCACAAAGAATACATGTCCTAGAAAAGAATATTGTCAAGGTTCTGAACTTGGCTGTGAACAAATATTTACCAAAGGGACTATAGGATTGCAAGGGTAACCCACTCAATCTGAGAATCCTTGATTATGTCAGTTGCAAGGGGCTCTATGTTTCAAGTCCTATTTCTTTGACAAACTTAAGTGCTACTACAGGAAGTACTTTCCAGCTAGTACCACTGTTGATCTCTAGTACATTCAGGAGTACTGGTGCCTAATTTTTACAAATATCTAGAATACTATCACTTACATGTGAGGACACACGTGTCACTTTGAGTATATAATCATCATTTAATACTATATTTTGTTCACTGAATGTGAGTGAATCTAAATTAGGACAAATACATACCCTAAAAATACAAATACATACATACATAATTTTCCTTTGGAAAAATAACTGCTATTTTAACACATGTCTTGTCTCTTTCTATATATTCAAAATGTGGAAATCGTTTTTCAAGACACTTTAATCAGCTACCTTAACATTTAACACACATCTCTCAAAGTAATTTAAGATAATATACACTCTTTGGACTAAGTGACTATTAAATATCCTATGTTTTACACTTACATGGATAATGGGACAGCACCTGTGTGCACTGATCTCCTTAGAAGACACAATGACCAGGCACAAGTAATCTTCATTTACTAGTCTCTCCCAAAACTTTGCTCATTTTGGGATTTTAAACATAATTCAAAACGCATTTTCCTTGTTTCCAGTTTCAGAAATAAAGTTTATTTTCTTAAGTATATTTATTTAACTTACGTTGTTTTTATAAGTAAGCACGGTTTTAAAAAGTAGAAGTCACATTTTTTATATTTTCAAGCATTAACATATTAATTTATCCATTTATAATAGTTAGCCTTAGTTGAAGTTTCAAGTTCATCTTACACAAAGATTATGAGGGAATGAATAAAACCAGAAGTCAGATTATTAAAACAGGATAAGAGGATGACTTTTTCAATGTTTTAATTAGTTGTTTACATTCCAGTTACTTCAAAAGTCTTAAAATCACCACCCCACAGCTTATTTATTACTACGTAGAAAATACTGCTTCATATCCTGGCTCTGTTCTTTGCATCCTTTTCATCATAAAAACTACATTTGGCTCTGTCTGTACATTTTAATCTTCTAATCTTTTATTTAAAATGCCTAGCTCTCAATTTAATACACTAAAAGTTGATTATTATAGGAGAGCTGAATCTGAACAGTATTCTGCTACATATAGAAATCCATTTATTATGAAACGTATGTATTCATGCAATATAAACCTGTTATATGATAGGTATTGCCTTTTTTAATTTGAGGAGAAGCATTTACTTTCTTCATATAACCTCTCTTTGACATGTTCTCAGTTGCTTAACAATTTGTGAGAAGTAAATTGGGAGACAGCTTTCCTTCCCAGTTAAGTTGTTTCTTTTGGTGCCTGAGCCGCTAAGCTTCTTTTAGATTTCCACCATCAATAATCTCTCAACATGCTGACGGAGGAAGCTATCAAGAGCTATTTTGTATCTACCCTTATATGATTTCATTTCTTGTGTGCTATGATATAGCTTCAGTAATTTGTTCATGTACCATCTCAATATTGTACTGAATGAAAAAAAAAAAAAACTCCAAACCTGTAGAAATATTTCTGTAATCTATTTCATTATTTGTTGAATGTATTAAATGCAAAAGTTCTACATTGCTTGAGATATTGATGTACCACATTACACAGATGGAGCCAAAAGCAATTTCACCCTAATAAGATCTTCGTGTGAGAAATGTCCCCGTTTCTTTCAATACACTTAAATTATACTCCACAAGCTGAATTTTAATAGATATGTAAGGAGAAATTTTCAGACCCATACAAATAGTTTAATGGTATAACACTAGATTTCATAATTATAAACATTTACCTCAAAATATTCATTTACTATTCTTGTTAGCACATAAAAATTGGTACCTAAAATCACTACCTATAGAAAGAAAGAAATAAAATAAAAAGAAATAAAATAAAAATGGTTGTTCACTAATTTTAACAGACTAATTACTAATTTAAGAGTCATTTGCTTTACATCAGCACCACATGTTTCTTCTGAATATATGAATCAGATTTTCATTAATTTTTATTTAGGTAATTTGATCAAAGATTCAACATATCTAGCAAGAGTTGATGCTACAAGTATGGAATCAGGCAGGGACTTAAAAGCCAAGAGTTGTTTTGTTGAGCCTTTTTAAATATCCAAAGCCTTGGCATGAGTTTATATATTAAATGTTATTAAAGAATTGGGTGTTTATTTGGCCCTCAAGAGATTTGCTTTGTATGGAAAGCATGTTGTATGTGTGCTCATCATTTTTCCAGAAGAGGAAGGAGCTAAATTCACCGGGATAAAGGCAGACACTAGAAAGCACATGCACATTCTCAAAGCCAGATTTTGGGCATAGACACCTGGCTGCAAAATTATGCTCTCAACTCCAAGTTTCCTCTCTGAGTCTTGGGTTCCTCGTTTGCATCATGAAATGAAATAATAGGCCCTATCTTTTTGATGTACAGTGAACTTAGAGCAACATTTTTCCTCAAAAGTCCCAGGACACTGTTAATCACATTAAAAATAAATGAATGCTAAATCACCTCTATATTTTCCAAGATGTGCTGTGCATATTCTCAGAGAGTCATGACTGACTGCTTAGCTGATCCCAAATACATCTACTGACACACCATCTCAGCTTCTTTCAAATATGTTTATGTAGGTTCTCACCTCTAAGTCTATTTAGTTACCAGCTTCCTGGGACCTTTGCTGTCCCATTTCGTGAACACACAAAACACCTTATAATTGTATGTCTTTACTAAATCACATATCCTAAAAACATCACTAAAATCACATAGTCTGCATAATAATTGAATCTGAACACTTGCTGTTTATAACGCTCACTCAAAATTTTTGTATTTTTTGTGTATTTCCTTGAAGTCCTAACTGAAGTAATAATTTTACTAAATGGAACATACATTGGAAGGTTAGCTTGGAAAAAATGTGTCATTCCAATACAAAGTAACTCGTGGTGAAAGAAAACAAAGTTGGAACTGACATTATTCTGCTTCAGAACATATTTTAAAGTTACAGTAATCAATACAATGTGAAATTGGCAAAAAAATTTAGACAACAAATCAGTAAAATATTGTGGAGAGCCCAGAAATACGAAGCATTTTCAAAAAAGTTAATGGAAACATGTATTATGAGAAAACTATGCATGGGTATAAAGATGTTTTTGTACAAGTCCTGGCATTGAGGTGCATCAGGTTAAGCTGCTGCTTACAATACCAGCACAGCGCAGGCTGAAGTCATGGCTTCAACACTTTCCACTTAGCTCCCTGCTAATGCACCTAGGAAAATAGCAGAAGATGGCCCAAGGACTTGAGCACCTTCACCCACATGGGAGACCCTGATAAGTTCCGGGTTCCTTGTTTTCCTTGTTTCAGCCTGGCCCAACCCCAGCCATCCCTGCAATTCAGAGAGTGAGCCAGCAGTTGGAAGATATTCCTCTCTCCTTCTCACTTTCTCTCCCTTCCTCTCTCTCTCTCTCTGATTCATCCTCTTTCTCTGTAAATCTTCCATTCAAATATTTTATACCAAAATTAGTGTATCTTTTAAGTCTTTTTTCAGCAATTTTTTATGTATTCTCACATTCTCAAATAAATACACTTACTTTTAAAAATATTATATTTATATGCTTGTTTACAAGAGGGACAGAGAGACAGAGTGACAAGAGTCCCCATCCTACTTCACTCTGCAAATGCCCACAACAGCCCAGGCCAAAGCTGGGAGCCAGAAATTTGTTTTAGATCTGTCATGTGGTCACAGAGACCCAACTACCTGATTATCATCACTCACTGTCTCACAGGGTGTGCAGCAGCAGGAAACTCGAGTAAGGAAATTTAGATGCATGTTGGACACAAGTACTCCTCTCTGGTATTCGGTGTCATCACTACAAGGTCAATGCCTTCATCAGTAATGAGTTTTTACTACAACAAAGACACAATAACTGAAAAGAAAATAAAAATGATAAGCTGAGTTTCACTAAAATTAAAATTTTCTACATTATGGGAGATATTCTAAAGACAATAAGAGAAATCACTGACTGGGGGAAAAGATTTAGGAAAGATACATCTGATAATGGGCTGTCATTCAAAATATAAGAATACTTCAAAGGTAATAGCACAAACAACCTAAATATAAATGTGCCCTAGATCTTAATAGATCCCACACCAAAGCTAACATACAGATAGCAAATCAGTTCAAGAAAATATGCCATACATTATACATCATTGGTGTACATTGGTATACAATTGGTATACAAATTAAATCAATAAAATACCACTATGTTTCCCTTAGAATGGTGATAATTCAGAACACTGACATCACCAAATGCTGAAAATGATGTGGAGAAACAAGAGTTCTCATTCATTCCTGTTGAGAATGCAAAATAGTGCAGGTACTTTGTTCTTTTTTTTTTTTTTTTAAGATTTATTTTATTTATTTGAACGACAGAGTTACAGAGAGATCCGAAGCCAGGAGCCCTGAGCTTCTTCTGTGTCTCCCACATGGATGCAGGGACCCAAAGACTTGGGCCATCTTCTACTGCCTTCCTAGGCCATAGCAAAGTGTTGAATGGGAAGAGGAGAAATTGGGACTAGAACCGGCACCCATACGGTGTTGCTGCACCACAGCACCGGCCCCGACACTTTGGAAGACAAGTTGGCAGCTTCTTATAAAACTAAATGATCTCTTAGGATATAGAGAACAATTGTGCTCTTTGGTATTTACCCAAGAAGTTGAAAACGAGTGTCTACATAAAAAAATATGCATGGATATTTTTAGCAGCTTCATTCATTGTTACCAAAACTTCTAAGCATTAAGATGTCCTTAGTAGGTAGTCTAAAATTGGGACGTCTAGTCAATGAAATAATATTCAGTTCTAAAACAATCTGAACTATCAAGCCATGAAGAGTCAATGGAGAAAATGTAAATGAATGCAAGTAATTAACTAATTCATGAAGCCAGTCTGAGAAGTCTATATACTGTGTGATCCCAAGGAGATTACATTGTGAAAAAGGCGTAACTATGGAGACAGTCAAAAGATCAGAGGGTGCCGGGGATTAGGGGACTGAGAAAGAAAATGAGGCAGAACAGGGAGGATTTTAGGAAAGGAATCTTCTCTGCATGATATGATAAGAGGATACATCCTATTATATATATTTTTAAAATCATAAAATACATGGTACTGAGTGTACCTAGTGTAAGCTACTCACTTTCAGTGACTGTGCTGTGTCAGCGCAGGTTCACCAACCGTAATGAATGCATAGCTATGCCAGCGGATATCTGTAAAGAGGGGAGGCTGTGCATGCACTGGGAAGGAGGTACTATGCTTTCTGTAGAGTCTTCTTTTGAAACTAAAAAAACTTCCAAAAAATGTAAATGTATCAAAAAAGGAACTTTCCCTGAGGTTCAAAATGATGAAACAGATGAATTTTTCCAAGAATCCTTAATTTTCTATAAAATTTGTATTTATTTACTTTTATTTGAAAAGGAGGGAGGGAGTAGAGGGAAGAAAGGGAAGAGAGAGAAAGAGAGAGAGAGAGAGAGAGAGATCAATAGATCTGGCATCTGATGGTTCTGAGGTTTAAAATGATAAAGTAGGTTAATTTGTACCACAACTTCTTGTATTTTTACAAAATTGTATGTATTTAAATTAATTGGAAAAGGAAAGAGGCTGGAGAGGAGGAGGAGGAGGAAACAGAGAGAATCTTCCATGTGCTAGAATAATCCTCAAATTCCCAAAACAGGTGAGGCTGACCTAATACGAAGTTGGTGCAGGGGACTGGGAACACAATCAGTGTTTCCAATGTGGTAGCAAGGATCCCAGTCCTTAAGCCGTCAGTTGCTATCTAAGAGGGTGCACATTAGCAGGGAGTTAGTATGGAGTGGAATCTGCCTTTGATGGTAGGCTCTCCAATATGGGATGCATGTGTCCCAGGAAGCATCCTAAGCTTTGAGTCAAATGATTGGTCCTGTGCTTGCTTTTAAAATTAAGCATAGTAAACTTAGCTAAATACACTGGGATGAGTTTTTTGAAGAAAATAGAATATGTTTCAGGGTAAAAGAGAAACATTACATATCAGTTAGAATCACTTTTGTAAAACATAACAATTTTGTACTGTGATGAACCGAGCCAGAGATCTGAAGATCTTCTACACATAGACTTCTGGATTTATGATGAGGTTACTTCCCAATAATATCATTCTGAGTTGAAAATATAATACCATAATTTGAAAATGGATTTCAAACACCTAACTTACCTAGCATCACGGCCTAGCAACATAGTACACACCACATATTATGATGTGTTTACCCTTTTGATGGCAGGACTAACAACTACAGCTCATTGCTGCTGCCCAACATCATTTGAATATTATAATGGAATTGCTAGCCTGTGAAAAGATCATAATTCAACATGTGAAACACAGTTTATAAACATTGTAAAGTCAAAAAAAATTATAGGCCCAACTGTTTTTAAGTTGAAGGCCATCTGTGTATAAACCTAACACTGGTAGAACAAAAACAGACAAATAAAAATGAGAAGATCCATGCCCTGTATTTTATGGTTGCTGTATTGTAATTACTAGTGGTGCTTCCACTTTCCTTCCTCTGTTATTGATTTGAGTCTTCTCTGTCTCTCATTTTTTATTTGAAATATTTTTTCTTTTGACGCTAGGTATTATAAACTTTCATCAAAATATTGCTTTTAGCATATCTCAAAAGAACTGCCAAGTTAATTTCTGCTTTCATGTATCCAATTATTTTCTACTTGCCCTTTTAATTTTATTTAAAGATAATAGCTATTTACATGTGTATTTATTTCCAGGTATTTTTTAAGTTCCCAAATTTATTCCTTTTATACAATTACAATTTAATTACATTCTAGCCAGAAGATACATGTTTTCAATCCTTTTAAACTGAGACTTATTTTATGGCCTAATATATGGTCTATATTAATGAATATTGCATATGTTCTTAAAAATCGTTTCAGTCAATTTTAGGTGGAATAATATGCATATCTGTTAGGTCTAGTGCTTATACAATTATTTAAATCATCAACTTCCTTTTTGATTTTCTGATATTTGTTTTATAAATGTATTTCATGAAAATTGCAGCTGATATTGTTGACATTTCATTTTTTTATACTTTTGTTTGCTTTTGCAAAGTGGTTTTATCTTTTTATCTCTATGTTGACATTAGCTATTTGTGGAGACATAATTCTCATTTTCACAGCTTTTCTTTTTAAATATGGTTGTCTTTAGTTCTCTAGTTATAGCTATAATAGCTCATTTTCATGTGTGTGTGTGTGTGTTTTTTTTTGTTTTTTTTTTTTTTTTTTAGTTAGTTTAACTCCTGGGCTTTCTCATAAACAATTTTTGTTAACTGATTTTTTTGTTCATGCACAGGCCTTACTTTCTTTACTAAACTGATTTTCTGTATATAAAGAGAATTGAAAATGAATCTTGATGGGAATGGAAGGGGAGAGCGAGTAGGAAAGGGGAGGGTTGCAGGTGGGGGGAAGTTGTGGGAGGGGAAGCCTTTGTAATCCATAAGCTGTACTTTGGAAATTTATATTCACTAAATAAAAAAAAAAGAATAAAAAGTCTCTCATTTATCTAAAAAACAAACAATTTTAGACAATATAAAATGTATCTCTGGAAATCGGATTCCCCCTTCTCCATAGAGTGCATTTGTGTCATCCCCCTCTCTCTCCAAAGACTGACTTTCAATAGATAGCAGCAAGGGAGCTGCTTTGCCAGGTAGGAAACCCCAACACAGAAGCAGGTGACCTACTAATGGTTTAGCACCAGGGTTCCCATGAACATCTGTTGCATGAGCATTTGTTTCATGCAGCTGCAGCTGCTCATTTGTGTAGGAAATTTACCTGGAGCCATCCTGTGAAATCTGGAATATTTCTCATGTGGGACCACTGAGTTTTCTGTCCATGTTGCAGAGTCAGTAGTGATTGGATACAGATTTCCTTAAATTCCTTGATCCAAAGACACAAAGTTCTTGGTTTAAAAGGGTGCAAGGAGCTGGGGACTGAAAATTTAATTAAACAAATTACAAAACTCAGTGTTCTTACAGTGATTCAGCCATTTTTCTTAACAAATCATTATTGGTTCATTACAAGTCTGGTTAGATTCCAAAGTTCTCAAAAAGTTGATTTTGAAAACTTTTGTCAGCATTCTTGTGGTTTTTATGGGGGAGTAATATTCCAGAAGTTTTTCTGCTCAGTTAATTTTTGAACAGTTTGCAAAAAATTCAATGGAAGAAGTACATTTAGAAAAAAAAATGATAATGCTGGTGCAATTAGATAGCTATATGCATGAAAATGAACCAGCGATTGAATCAAACAAAAGTTGTTTCACCCTACTTACAGGGTCAGTAAGTATATAAATATTGTTGGTGGCTGGATAATGGTAAACCATCTACCGAACAGAAATGCAAACACTGTGAAATTTATTTGTTTCATTTTTCAAAAGTCTGAATTTCAGACTAAAGAATTGTCAAATGTAATACAACAATTAAAGTTAATTGAACGTTTTGCATGTATATAATATCATACTATATTCAATACATACATTAACAGTTAATAATAAAAATATGCCATGGGCCGGCGCCGCGGCTCACTTGGCTAATCCTCTGCCTACGGCGCTAGCACCCTAGTTCTAGTCCTGGTTGGGGCACCGGATTCTGTCCCAGTTGCTCCTCTTCCAGTCCAGCTCTCTGCTGTGGCCTGTGGAAGGCAGTGGAGGATGGCCCAAGTCCTAGGGCTCTGCACCCACATGGGAGACCAGGAGGAAGCACCTGGCTCCTGGCTTTGGATCAGCGCAGTGTGCCGGCTGTATTGGCCATTTGGGGGGTGAACCAATGGAAGGAAGACCTTTCTCTCTGTCTCTTTCTCTCACTGTCTAATTCTGCCTGTCAAAAAAAAAATATGTCAGTATGTTTCCTCAAATATAAAGTGAGATAAGAAAAATTAATAGCCAAAGCATTCACACAGTCAATCCATTGCTTTAGTTTATAATCAAAGGTATTTTTATCATGAACCAACAATCATGATCTTAACATTTCATACAGACTTACTAAGCTTAATATTACAATATGCATTCTCAGGTTTCACAGATATTGGCAATTCTACAAATTCTTGTTGCTTTGCTAAATGAGGTTTGGTCAAACACACATTCATTATCCTGAGAGCATATACTGATTCTTAAATGCTAGAAAAGTTTACTATCCCTATATTCAAACTCTGTTCTTTCGCATAACAAATTAATTGGGACAATTTTAATAGAATAGTGTTAGGAACCTGAAGAACTTATTATCATGGCATTAAAACTTCCACATTTATTTAGAAAACATAATCTTATTGCAGATATCTTGAAGAACACAATTTTTAATATTTCCATAGCATTTCTAAGAAAAAATATGAGAATGTTGCTTGTTTTGCCTTCTGCCTTTGAATGGAGTTCAACTGGCTAAATTGGTAGAGGTACACATACAGAAAAATATTACATGTAGGAAAACATGGTATTTTCCTAGGTCCATTTAATGAGCATGCAAAAATTAGTCCATTCATCCTCTTCAGGGGATAAGAAAAAAAACTAAATGCAAAAATTAATTGACTAGCTCAATGTGGGGAATCTTATAGTACTGATTCCTCAGAATCTTGCAGTAATGATTCTTGTGAAGACTTCATTTTCTTTAAATCAGAACTTTTATCTTTTAACCTCTCAGTTCTGTTATTGTCATCATGATAGCAAAGAAATCAATAGATGGTATCTAATGAGAGATTATAACTTTTGGCTTCATTTAAAGATCATTAAATTGGCTAGCAACTTTCCTACATTTTTAAGTAAGGGTCAGTATTTAGACTATTTTATCATTTTACCATGAAGATCAAATGGAAAGTTCCTTTATTTAAGTGAGCAACCAGCATAGATAAGCACATTAAACTATAGATTTAATTTCTGTCTCTTTTATGGTTATAGTTCTTTTTATGTTTTTGCAGTCAATTTCAACTTCATTGAGCTTTTCTTGCATTTAAATTCCTTAACGAAGGGCATTTTGTAACATATTTTGTTCTTATATTATATGTGATAACTTTCATTCCCTAATATATGATTTTCTTAAATTATAACAGTTTTGTATTTAAGTTTTATTCCTTTGATTTTTGATGCTCTCAGTTCTATTTAGCTCGTTTACTTTTTATCTTGACAAGTATATAACAAACTAAAAGCTTTAATTATGTATATATCAAGCCAGTGAAGTTACTTGTCTAGTTTACATGTGTCTGATGGAGACAATAATAAAGTTCCAGGAAAATAGTTGTATTCACTTTTAAATATAAGCTGATTATAAGAAATCATCTGTATATTTGATGAATTTTTTTTAAAAAAACATATATTTGGTTTTATTTAAAGCTTTCAAACTCAATTACATTTTCATATGTAATCCAGGAATGTGAAAAAAAAAATGAAAAGATGTCTGGAAATCTTACAAAGTCTATGTCTGAACACATAAGATCCTGATAGCTAATTTTTGTTTCTGGAATGACTATTTGGTCTAGAAGACTCAATATGGATTGGCAAACAAGTAGTAGACACAGTATGGATTGGCACAACATATCTTGAAAATTTCTTCATGAACTCTTTAACTAAATTTTAAATAAATTTAAAAAAAATCTTGTGTACCAAAGTGCAGAGCTCAAAATCTTCTAATGTCTTTCAGGATTTATTGGGACACAGATTAATTAAACTAAAATTTTAAAATTTTAAGCTTAGAGGCCAGCACTGTGGCACAGCGGGTTAATGCCCTGGCCTGAAGTGCCAGCATCTCATATGGGTGCCGGTTCTAGTCCAGTCTGCTCCTCTTCCAATCCAGTTCTCTGCTATGGCCTGGAATAGCAGTGGAAGATGGCCCAAGTCTTTGGGCCCCTGCACCAACATGGGAGACCAGAAAGAAGCACCTGGCTCCTGGCTTCAGATCAGCGCAGCTCAGGCCATTGCAGCAAATTGGGGAGTGAACCAGCAGATGGAAGACCCTTCTCTCTATCTCTACCTCTGTCTGTAACTCTGTCTTTCAAGTAAAAAAAATAAATCTTTTTAAAAAATTTAAGCACAGAAATAACAAGCATTTCATGTGTCAAAGATGTAGGACTCACATTCTTAGGTGAATTACAACAGATAATAGCACTATCTCAAGAGACAAAGGGCATTCTTTAAAATTCATCTATGACCAATGATAGTCTCATCCTTATTTGATCCATGGCAAAGGGATAGACTGCAATATAGTGAGCCTGATGAAATACAAGACAGTGTTGTGTGCTTAAAATGACATAAGGTCAATGAAGTTAAAATGAGACCGTGAAGTCATATGTTCTTTTTTTATTCCCACAGACAACTGTGTTTAAATAATAAAAGTCTAGCCCATTTATTTTTCTATGAAAAATGCGGCACAGGTAAGATGGTGAAAGATGCAAAGTTCTATACATAAATTCCTTCACATGAGTGTTAAAAAATTGAATTAGGTAGCATATAAAAGTCACATGTCAACTATCTATAGAAATATATGGACACTCAGATCAACATTATATGGACACTCAGATCAATCACTCTAAAGGATCTACTAAAGTATCTCTCTCATTAATTTTAATGGGTGTCAAGTCCATTATTCATGTAATTCCCTGAACAAAAATCTTATTGGATCCAAAACCTCCTGGATATAAGTTTCTAAATGTTAAGTTCAGTATTAACACTATATAAGTTGATTTATTCCTTCAAACATTTATCATTGAAGATAATATAATCTAGAAGAAACATAAAAACAAATTTTAGGTACTGTACTAAATTTTCAACTTAAAAATTCAAGAGGTATAATTTAATCTCACTATTAGCCTTTATTTACAATATTTGTATTGAAACTAAAGAACAAAACTTGCAGACAAAGATTCTCTTTCTTAAAAAGCTTAATTGTTTCTTGTCAAATTTGCTTTCCAAAAAAAAAAGGGAGGAGCTCAAAGAGAAACAAACATACGCATATATCCTCTATGAGAGCTGCTATTCGACAAATCAGTCAACAGGTCATTTTCTCTGAAAATATAAGGACATAGATGGGCGAAGTGTTCTGTTTCTTTATTCATTTAGGTATCTGCTTTTATCTCATTAATGCACAGGTGCTTTTGGTGGCAACACTCCATTCATTTTATATTGTTTTGCAAGCTCTCAGGGAAACAGATGCCCTACTTTAGCACGCTAGTGAAAACTAACATATCAAAGGAATAGATAGAGAAAGTAAGAAATAAAACAGTTTTTACAAGGCCAGTGAATTCAGTACATTTGGTTATAAATTACATGACAAAATAAGTTTATGAGATGTTGAATATAAAATTGGAAATATAGAGAATATCACTAAAATGCAAGTTGTAATGATATAAACATACTATTTATACTGTTCAAGAAATTTCCAGTGTGTGTAAAAACATATGTTTTATCCATTTAAATATATATAATCTTTATTTGACTCATTTATTCATCCTTTGGGATACACAAATAGTAATGATTATCTCAAGTAGGTTCCCTTTAGCACTATTTATTGGTTGTTACTCAAATGATCACCCTCATTGCACTACTTTTATTTTAACTGATTATTTCTAGAAATATAAAACTGTGCCCAGTTATTTCTATCAGTAACCTTTGGAGCATTATAAAATAACTATCAATTACTATGCAAAATAATGTTAGTATCAAATCACACAACAGAAAGAATTTGGTGTCGAAAAATTCAGTCTGAGTAGTGTGTATCATGGTGACTCATTACAAGAACTTCTAGTGCCTTTGCCTTATATTTTGCTTTAAGTCATGTCTCTCATGGTGTGAAAACTTAATCATATCACTTTAAATACTTCCTAAAATTAACTGCAAAGATCCTATTTTCTAATCTTCATTTCAAACATTTATATTTTATTATCTTATATAGCTTTGGCATCATCATATTGCTGGATTCTTGTACAGAATACAAGGCCCTTCTTCATTTCCTTGTATTTTACACTATTTTGATAAATTCGTTAATCTGAAACATAATATATAGAGAGCTTATTCTCTGCTGCTCTAAACTCTGTATTGCTCTCATGATAATGTACATGATTTCACAAGCCTATAAGATCTATATTTTTCAGTTGTTTAAATTTCCAGTTCTCAACTCTATTTGTTCTGATGTCTCACATGTTACATACCAGGCTCAATTTGTTTTTCCTGATGAGTCTGCATTGATACAGCTCTCAACTCTTTTCTAGACTTGTTTTATTATTGCTGCCTGGAATGCTATTATTTCTTTTACATAGCATGCCTAAACCATTACTGCCCATTGGTTACATGCCAGATTTGATAATTCTTCTTCCAGCGTTCCAACATATTCTTATTCTAAGTATTTTCTACCATATTTCTTTCTTTTTTTTTTATTGAACTGCAACTTTCTTTTTCATTTTCATTCATTTCTTACACTGAAGCATACTTGAGGTGGAGATTATGGGGCATGCTGATGAGAAATTGAGAATCAGATAGTTTGATGCTGATTTCAATCAGTGTGCACAGGAAATAACCACAACATATTAAATAAAAAAAAAAGGTCACCAACATGTAAATTAAATTATTAAAGAAGTCTCTGTTTATTATACACTAATTTTTACTAAGCCCCTTCCTACCTTAGAATGGTAAGTACACCGCTGGCCTGAATCCTGGATAAGACTCATTGTTATTTTCTAAAAAGTATAGTACATGACGTAATATTTGTTGAATAAATGATAACAAATTTTTAATAAATCTTATATAGATGTTCAAATGGAAGTTAATGTCATTAATAATGAAATATAACCTTATATACTTTAATAAAGTGATTTTAATAATTAATGTAAATAATAACATAGCCTTTCATAATTGGCATTAACAGTAAATGCTATTGAAATTTCATTCTATATCCTGGAAATGCCATTTTGATATCCTTTTATGAAGAATCTGGAAGTCATAGTGTTCTTCTCAGATCATTTTAATAACTATCGACTAATGAAACTATAGGTAGAAAACTAAACACAAAGAAAATGAAAATTGTTTTCCAAATAATATTTTTTTCTGATTTAAATCTTTTTTTAGAACTAGTAAGCCTGAAGAATAATGTGGAAAGGGAAGAAATAAAGGCAAAATTTCACAAGGTCACCTGTTGATGGGTGACCAACAGTGAACTGGGAAGGCTGTTAGCAATTTCTTTTTTGACAGTTATAGTTATCTTATTTTATGTAATTCTGGCAGGAAACTTCAAACATAATATAGATTAATAAAGCAACTAAGATGAACTAACATACTAGTAGTGATTTTATATCAGAAACATGAAAAAAGTCAGGATTAAATTAGAATGGAAATGGTAACCTTTTTCTTACAAACTACTTACAATCTATATTTAATATATTATTTTTAATCACTGATGAAAAACACAGAACATACTATTGTTATGTTTAATATAATAGTTATTCTATGTCCAAAGTATTGTCTATTGTGGAAGAATAGAATGATGATAAATAAAAAGTTCACTCGGTGACAGTCTCTGATCTCAACACACGTTTTGCAATAAAACCACACTGAAAAAAAAGAGGGCATAATATCACTCACTCACATTTTTTTTTTCTTGCAAAAAAACAATAAGACAGTTTAGTACAAATTCAAACTATATATGCATGGGGAAAATAATCCAAATTCAGCAAATGCAGTTCCATAAACATAAGAAAGGACTGAAACTAAAAACTCTCTTCAGTAAAGAGGAGGCCAAAATTTAAATTAATAATGTAACATCATTTCCTGAAAAAGTTGGAAAACAAAACTGTGGGGAATGTCACACCTGTTGGAAATTTTTTGCAAGGCAAAGGAAAATAGAGAAGAAAAGTGAGAGTCTTACAACACATAGCGCAATCAAACAAGAAATACATCTGGGGCCAAGATTGTGCCATTGCAGGTAAAGCTATCGCCTGCAACTCCGGCATCACATATGGCTGGCCACTTCGTGTCCCAGATGCTCTTCTTTTGATCCAGCTCTCTGCTGAAGGCCTGGGAAAGCAACGGAAGATGGTCCAAGTACTTGGGTCCCTCTCACACATGTGGAAGACCTGGATGAAGCTCATGATTCCTGGCTTCAGCCTTGCTCAGCCCTGGCCATTATAGCCACTTGGGGAGTGAACCAGCAGATGGAAGAGCTCCTTTCCTGTCTCCTTCTCTCTCTCTCTCCACTTCTCTGCAATTCTGATTTTTCAAATAATTTTTTAAAAAAATATAATTTCATTGTCTTACCATATAGCGCTAATAAAACAGAAAAGCCTTGAATTAAACAAGTTTAAACACTTTTCTGCCTTTAAACAGCCATTACTAAAAGTCAAGGAAAAACATTTCAAAATAGAATTAAAGAAAAAAGTAATTATACAATGGTTATTTATAGATGAAACACTGATAAAATAAAATACATTGTACAGTAAAAATTCTTAAACACCAACAAAATGTGAAGCAAATAAAATTGTTACATAACATCCTATCAGGGTTACATATGCTTAGAAAGCTTTGACAGATAGCCAAAGAAACACACAAATGTAAAGCAATGTGGACAAAAACTGACAAATAGCACATGATAAACTTTATATCAGAGAAACTGGCAGATATTGCCTTAAGCAAATTACCAAGTTTTACATGGCCAGTAAAAGTCATGTCAATATCACATAACCTTTGAGATAATGTGATAGATAGGGCAATTTAGCTCTCTGGTATTGTTCCCAAAAATCTATAACATCAGAATAATCATGAGAAAATACTTAGAAAGACCTATATTTTATAAAACCTTACCAATATGTTTCAAAATGTTAAGGTAATGAAAAACAAGGAAAGACTGAAAAGCTACTCCCAATTAAAAAAAGAAAATAATGGTATTTTATAAGATACTGGCATAGAAAAAGGACTTTAGGGATACAACCAGGTAAATTTAAAAAAAAATCTCCATTTTAGTAATTTTGTATCAGTGTTAATTCCTTAAATTAAATTAATGGCTAACATGTTTCAATAAATGTTAATAACAGAGGATGCAGGCCGGCGCCGTGGCTCAACAGGCTAATCCTCCGCTAGCGGCTCCAGCACACCGGGTTCAAGTCCTGGTCGGGGTGCCAGATTCTGTCCCAGTTGCCCCTCTTCCAGGCCAGCTCTCTGCTATGGCCCGGGAGTGCAGTGGAGGATGGCCCAAATGCTTGGGCCCTGCACCCCATGGGAGACCAGGATAAGTACTTGGCTCCTGCCTTCGGATCAGCGCGGTGCGCCAGCCGCAGCACACTGCAGCGGCCATTGGAGGGTGAACCAACACCAAAAAGGAAGACCTTTCACTCTGTCTCTCTCTCACTATCCACTCTGCCTGTCAAAAAAAAAAAAAAAAAAAAAAAAAAAAAAAAAAAAAAACAGAGGATGCTAGATGAAGGACATAGAAGAATTATTTTTGCATCTATTTTAAATATCTAAAATTATTTCAAGGTGAAAAGTAACAAAAATGAACAGTGGGAAAAAGAATGAAATTGGTTGACTTTGATCTTATTTAATTAAAATAGACAACTATAGGGCAGTATAAATATAACCTTTTATTTTCTCTGCTACACTGCTGAAAGGGAATGTTAAATGTCCAATTACTATGGAATACCATTTGTCAAGTTCTTAGAGATTTAAAATATAAATTCCATATTGTTCATTCTTACACTTGCATGTATTTGTCCAGGATAAATGAAAGCATATGTCAACTTTGACTGTATCAGCCATATCCCGACAGCCATCCAAATGTCTTTTCATATAGCAATGGATAAATCTTTTAATATAGCCAGAAAATAGAACACTAAACATCAAAAACAATGGATGAACTATTGATATACAGAACCACATTAATGATTCTCAAATTAATGGTATTACATCTATATTATGTTCAAAAGATTTATTTATTAATTTGAAAGGCAGAATTACAGAGACAGAAGAAGAGAGGGACACACACACACACACACACATACATAGAATCTTTCATCTGCTGGTTCATTCCTTTTTTAAAAACGTTTATTTAATAAATATAAATTTCCAAAGTACAACTTTTGGATTATAACAGGTTTTTCCCCCCATGATCACCCTCCCACCCATAACCATCCCATCTCTCACTCCCTCTCCCATCCCATTCTTCATCGAGATTCATTTTCAATTATCTTTATATACAGAAGATCAACTTGGTATATACTAAGTAAAGATTTAAACAGTTTGCACCCACACAGAAGCACAATGTATAAAGTACTATTTGAGTACTAGTTATACCATTAATTCACATAGTACAATACATTAAGGACAGAGATCCTACATGGGGAGCAGGTGCACAGTGACTCCAGTTGTTGATTTAACAATTGACACTTGTATTTATGATGTCAGTAATCACCCGAGGCACTTGTCATGAGTTGCCAAGGCTATGGAAGCCTCTTGAGTTCTCCAACTCTGATCTTATTTAGACAAGATCATAGTCAAAGTAGAAGTTCTCACCTCCCTTCAGAGAAAGGTACCTCCTTCTTTAATGGCCCGTTCTCTTGCTGGTTCATTCCTAAAAGCCCACAATGTCTAGATTTAGGTCAGGTTGAAGACAGGAGCCAGGAGCCAGGAAGTTCTTCTGGGTTTCACACGTGAGTGTCAGGGGTCCAAGGTGTCATCTTCTGCTGCTTCCCCAGGTGCATTAGCAGGGAGTTGGATGGGAAGTGGTGTAGTCAGGACAGAACTGACTCCCATATGTGATGCCAGTGTTGCAGGCAGTGGCTTAATCTACGACACCACAGGCGGGCCTCAATGGTGTTGTTATGAACACCAACAAAATAGTATGCATTTTACTCTATTTGTCACAGACTGAAAAAAATGATATTGAAATTCCATTGCTGATAATAAACTTTAAATAACCCTTTAGGAAAAATAAGATGAGAGAGTGTCACAGTGCTAGTTCTATATACAACTATTGAAAGAATATTAAGAAATATCTCTACACTATTATTAAACTTCGTTATGTGGTTAATAACTAGTTTGATAGTCAGAATCAAAGTATAGAGCTCCAATTTTGAAGTAAATGCCATATTATATTCAAAGTATACAACACACTCTTAATTAGACATATATTAATTACCTGATTAATATATCATTATTGAAAGTATTTGTGTTTATTCAGTATCCCAATCTAATTATTTGTCAAGCCTTGTAGAAATTAAGCTTAGTAATGGAAGTCATTAACATGCAAATAAATTAAATTTTATTTCATGTTAATAACAAACACAAAATATATTAAAATTATAACTAAGTACATGACTAATGACAAATAAATAAAATAGATTTGAAAATCATATCATTTATTTGAAATAATATTTCCTTACCAACTCATATTTCCTGCATTTTGAAGGGTAAACTTATTTCAAAAACATGATTTCACTTTAGCCATCCTGCCTTTGCATTGATCCTGGTTTTCAACCATTTCTTGTTGCTATAGCAGCAATCAACAACTGTCTAAGAACTGAGAGCCTGTCCATAAAACTTCATATTTGAGAAATAATGGTTCTGTAAATGAATGTCTGACCTTTACCATGGACAAAATGGTTTCAGTTGATTATTACTGTAGACATTACTTAATACTCTCTTGATTAATTGAGTTGGAAGTTATTCAAGTCTAGATAGTCATTTTGAATATATTTCACAGACTTTAAGTATTTATGTGTATTCCTTTTGAACATATTAGTTCACCAGATTGCCTGAAAATGTGGCATAAAGTACAAATTATTTTGAAAATAACCTGAAATATGTATCTAGTAAGCTACCATTATTACTAGAATTTTGCTTTTATGACACATAAATATGTTACTGTTTACATTATTGTCTTGGTGGAGTGAAAAGGTTTTGGGAATGTGCTTTATAAAACATTACCCAAGCATTATGAAAAATAAATCTTGCACAATTTTAAGATAATTACTTCATAATATTTTTAATATTCCTTCATTGGTATTTATATATTCTGCTTTAAAAATTATAAATAAGATATATATCTCCCATAAAAATTAAATATGAATGATTTTGAGTCTTATTAAGAGAACAATTTTAATTCAATCAATTTCATATTACAAAGCCAGTTTTCTAATTTGTAGACGTGTATCTAATATGGTTTATTGTTAAATATGGTATTTAGTATAGTTATTGTTCATTCAAACAATCTATATTTAAAAACCTCAGTTACTTGTATTTTGTTTTAAAGAAGCATTATCAAATCTTTCTTTTTTTCTTCTGTCCTTTGTCTTTGTTTCCTAAGAATCATAACAAATACACCTTGTGCTTTAATTTATCTGAGCTTTAAATAGCTGACATATTTGACAATTCAAATTGTATGACTTGTATCATAATCATTTCCAAAATGAAGTGAACCTTCTACATTCATTGACTTTGTAGGACATTTTTCTCCCTGTCCACAATTAGGGTGTCATTATATGAGTATGACCAATGAGTTGTTCATGTTGTAGGGAGCAAAATTAAGATTGCTAGAATCTGTACTTCCATTTGTCTCCACATTTTTCATTCCGCTCCACATTTTTCATTCCCATTTCTTCTGACATCTTGTCCTATTCGCAAAGGACAGGATATACGGTGTCTAATTGTGCCAAAAAGAACAGTTGTGAATAACACCATTATTAGGAGATAAAAGCTTTGAAGACATGGCCATGACCATAGTTCTCATTATTAAATGATGTATCTTCTATTTCCTGTACATTGAATAAGCATGCAGTATCTTCTTAATGGTTATGCTTTCTTTAATTAACAATAAATAGTCTGAGGGTCGTAGAGTTTTTATTACAGAGATAGATAAAAGATAGAAAAATGTATATAGCTGACAGGTAATCAGAAACTCTTTTTCCAACATTATTTCAACCATTATTATCACATTCAACACAGCTGTAAATTAGAATATTAATAACAATGACAATAATAATTGCAAATGATACCATAGAAAAGAAATCAGAGAGTATATGTATTAAAGCGTCAATTCAGTAAAGGACAGTTACTATGCTTGTCCTTCAATTTAAAGTTTTCACATTTATTTCTTCATGATAAATGTGGGTAAATATTAACTTGATGTTTTAAGGCTTGACATATGGTGTGTGGGAGGCACATTGGATATGATATATAAGATAATTACAACTCAGTAACTAATATCTTGATGATGGTGATTTTCAAAGATTTATTTATTTAGTTGAAAGGCAGAGTTACAGACACAGAGAGGGAGAGACAGAGACAGAGAGATCTAACATCCTCTCGTTCAGTCCTCAAATGGCCGTAATGGCAGGAGCTGTGCTGATCAGAAGCCAGGAGCCAGGAGCTTCTTCTGGATCTCCCAATGCGGGCAGGGGAACAAGCACTTAGGCTATCTTCTACTGCCTTCCCAAGCCATCAGCAGGGAGCTGGATCAGAAGTGGAGCAACCTGGACTCAAATCAGTGCCGATATGGGATGTTGGCACCACAGATGGAGGGTTATCTACTATGCCACAGCACTGGCTCCGGTGATAATGACCTTGAAATGCAAGATAATGATGATAGGTTTAACATGATCATTAGTTGCCAGAACTTGGTTTCTTTGTGAATGGATAAGATAGATGGAATCAGAATAGGATTGCCATGTTTTATATATTTTACATGGATAGAACTTAAAAAAATTAATATGGTTAACAACAATTAATTTTTAAAATGATATTTTGACCTTGTTCCAATAAATTCAAGCATTTTTTCAACATAAATGATAAATCTTCTATTAATAATGATCATTGACTTTTGTATTTCTAGTACAAAATTATTAAACTTTCAAATTTAACTTCCTTTGGAGAGTACTTGATCGATGGATACATATTCCAGAGTGTCTAATTATAACAAATATAAGAGTTTCATGTTAGTTTGACTCTATTTTATTATCAAATTAAATAAAAATAAACTTGGAATCTCTAAGTACTTATTTTTCATAATAATACATAAGCATATTTTTATCTTCTTGTTACAGTGTATTTCATAATTATCAATTAACAAATAAATTTATTCAATAAAATTAAAATAACAGAACCAATGCATAGATATGAATGAAATTTTTTACCAATGTAAATGCTTACTCTCATGATTTACTGAGACCTATCTCAGTGGCCACAATTGGAAATAAATTTGATATTTTCAGTGTTATATTTGAGTGCTCTAATCCCCACCAATCATTTTCCCCAGGTGTCACCCTAACACAATGATTAATGATACCATAATAAAACTCACTTTGTCACTCTGAAACTAAAATGTCATTTCTATGGGTACAATAATTTTCTGCTAAATAGAGCTTTCTGTCAGATGAGATATTTGCTCATCGTATTTAGAAAAATTAAAGCAACTGAAAGGAAAATGTAGTATAGATTTGAAATATTTTAGATGATAGATATTTTTTATTTATTTCCTTATAGCTTATATTACTCTTGGTTTCAGTGTCAGAAGTGACTTTTAAATCACCAAGTGCACCAATGAGCAGTTAAATGATCATATTGATGAATGTGCATATTTCTTTTTAAAACTACTTGAAAGTCAGAATTATTGAGAAAAAGGGGGAGACACAGGGAGAGAGAGAGCAAGTGAGAAAGAGAGAGAAAGAGAGAGACAGAGAGACAGAGACAGAGGAACAGAGATCTATCTGCTGGTTCACTCCCTAGATGGCCATAGTGATTAGGGCAGGGCCAAGCCAAGGCCAAGGGCCAAAAGCTTCATCTGAGTCTCACATGTGTGGCAGGGGCCCAAACACTTGGGCCATGCTCTGCTACTTTTCCAGGCCATTAGCAGGGAGCTCGATCCACAGTGCAACATCCAGGCCACAAACTGGAGCCCATATGGGATGCTGGCATTGCAGGAGAGAGCTTTATCTGCCATGCCACAACACTGTTCCCAAAACTTTTGTATTTCTTGAATTCTTATTTCCCTATTTCTCTTTCTCCCTTGAATTCTTACTTTCCTACTACTCTTGTCTCCATTTCATTAGGAGACTTTCCTTAAAATAAGCCAAAATTAGGCCGGTGCCGTGGCTCAACAGGCTAATCCTCCACCTAGCAGTGCCGGCACACCAGGTTCTAGTCCCGCAGGGCGCCGGATTCTGTCCCGATTGCCCCTCTTCCAGGCCAGCTCTCTGCTATGGCCCGGGAGTGCAGTGGAGGATGGCCCAAGTGCTTGGGCCCTGCACCCGCATGGGAGACCAGGAGAAGCACCTGGCTCCTGCCTTTGGAAAAACGCGGTGCGAGGGCGCGCTGGCCGCAGCAGCTATTGGAGGGTGAACCAACGGCAAAAGGAAGACCTTTCTCTCTGTCTCTCTCTCTCACTATCCACTCTGCCTGTCAAAAATAAAATAAAATAATTAAAAAAATAAGCCAAAATCACCTGAATTAATTTTCCCATTATTTTTTCATCTAACAGACTGAAATTCCATTGATTCATGTTACTGATACCTACTTTAACTGAAATTTTTTTAAGCTTTTATTTACTTATTCAAAAGATACAGTGACAGAGAAAGGGAGATATAGAGAAAAATCTTCTATCTGCTGGTTCATTCACCTTGGCCCATAACATCTGAGACTGTGCCAATCAAAGCCGTGAGCCAGGAACTCCATGTGAGTCTCCCTCATGTTTAGCAGGAATCCAAGTACTGGACCGCTGCCTCTGCTTCTCAAGTACATGCCTAGGAAGCTGGGTAGGAAGCAGAGACGGAGGCAGGTACTGGTAGCAGGCAGGCGTCCCACGTGGTGGCTTACCCCACTGTGCCATAATGTACACCCCTAAAGTTGTTTCTTTTGTTGTAGATTTTAAGTTTTAACGCACAAAAAATGTCACATTGTATTCAATTCTGACATAGCATATTTTTGCATGTTCTTATTATTTATTAAAATAGTTAGTATAATTTATAATAAATGTATACTTTATATATCTTAAAGGTGCCATTGAAAAGCTGCTTATTAATTTTATTGTATTTTCAATTATTAACTTTTTTATTTTAGTACTACATCTTGTGTCATTTTTCTTTTTGTTTATTTTATTTAGGTGTTAAAACAGGCCACACTGGCCTACTGCAAGTTTAATGTCAAACTCAGTATCCTATTTTTAAAATAAAAGCCACAGTTTTACTGATAGCTAAGCAAACACTTCAGTAGTATGTACAGTTATTTAGTAAAATATATTTAGTTGAATTTACTGTCTTGTTAAAGACTCAGTTCTTCCTGATTCTATAATTTGGTTTAAAATATCACTGAAATCTTGCACCTGGATCACAGCCCAAAGGGTTAAGCTGCCTGCCACCCCAGCATCCAATATCGAGTGCTGGTTAGAATCCTAGCTGCTCTGCTTCAGTTACATCTCCCTGCTGATAGCTTGGTACAGCAACAGATGATGCAATAAGTACTTTGGATTCTATTACCCACATAGGAGATCCTGAGGATGTTCCCAGAAGATGAACAATCCTCAACCCCCATTCCCCGCTCCGGTCTGTCTCTCTGTCACTCAGACTTTCAAGTAAACAAATACATCTTTTTTTTATTAAAAACATGTATCTGCTATAACTTAAAAATATAGCTACAAATTCTTGACAAAGGTCATCTTTTCTTTTAAAAAATTCATAAGAAGATAAATAAATAAATACCAACATGGACAATAGAGTCATTAAACTAATTTAAAATACATGAGAGTATTTCAATAACCAGTGGACCTAATAGAATTGAATTTAAAGTATACAGTTATTAACCTGAACTGTTTTAACCTCAAAATCCCAGTCCAGGTTGCAATGTTTTTTCATTGCTTAGGTACTACAAATTGTTAGAGAAAGTAATATAAACCTCTTCATCCTTTCACTATCAGTGTTCATTTAGAAGCAAGTGCAGAAAATTGTCCTTAGACATGTTAATCAAAAGTTAAAAACAAACAAAACCATAACAGAAATTTGCTTTTGACGGGAGTCAGCATAGTTTTCAGGGGACTCCAGGAGATCCCTACCTTCTTGTCTTGCTAATGTGGTGTCTTCCCTCATGTATGTGTTTCTGACTTTATGGTACCATCAGCCTGAGACCTTCCACAGAACTGCACCAGTGTTAGAGCCGAGCTCTTGATTCTGCAGAACTATGAGTTCAATAAGTTTCTTTTCTTAATAAAGTATTCACTTCATGCATTTCATTATAGCATCAGAAAGCAGACTAATATAATCACTTTCCTTTTCACTTCATAAAGAATATTGACAGGGCCGGCATTGTGGCTTAGCGTGATACCGGCAGCTGCAAAGCCAATACCACATATGGATTCTGGTTTGTGTCCTGGCTGCTCCACTTTCAAACCAGCTCTCTGCTAATAGCCTAAGAAAAGCACAGAATATGGCCCCAGTATTTGGGCCCCTGCTACCCACATAAGAGACCCAGAAGAAGCTCCTGGCTCCCAGCTTTGGTCTAGCCCAACCCCGGCCATTGTAGCCATTTGTGAAGTGAACCAGTGGATGGGAGATCTCTCTCTCTCTCTCTCCCCCTCTCCCTCTTCCTCTCCCTCTCCCTCTCCCTCTATCACTTTACCTCTGACTTCAAGGAAAATGAATATATCTTAAGAAAAAGATAATTCTCACTAGGTTGGATGTGATGAAAGAGGAAATTGGAGCCTAGCTCCAATATAATTAAAATGTGCTACATTTCTTGTCATGATTGGAAGGAAAATAAAAAGATGTGAAACTGAGCATTCTGTTAAGGCAAATCCACAGTTATTTTCATAAATTATTAATTTATGAACTAGCTGAGTGATATATTATGTAAGACTCACAATGAGCAAGGCAACCAAGAAATGTTTAAGAAAAAGAATTATTCAGGAAGAGAAAAAGGTGAAAGAAGGAAAAGTAATATTTAGAAAGGCAATGCAAGTTTTTAAAAGCATCAAGATATTTTAATAGATCATGTAAGAATTACCAGTTTCGCTTTTAGTTTAAAATCAAGCTACCTGTTGTTTACAAGGGATACAAGTTAGACATTATACAGAAAGGTGGGTGATAAATAAAGAATATACACTATGAAAAATCACTGTGTAAGACGCTGAATAACATAATAGTGGAAAAATAGATTTTACTTAAAACATATTGAAAGAAACTCAGGACACCATGTATTAAATTTAAAAAAGGAAAATTAAAATATATAAAAAATAAAGGAGAGTTGAACAGCACATTCTGGCTCCCATAGATCGATTTTTGACAAGATGTACTTTCATGAATTGATACTGTGGAATTTTAAATGTTTGATCCAAAAGGGCTTTTCTTTTTTATCCTGTCCATATAATACATTAATTTCAAAATGATAATTTTGTAATGATTTCAATTTCTGAGGAGAAAAAATTTCAGAATGGGAAGAAAACATGCAAACCACACACCTGATGAGGTCTTAATATACAGAATATACAATGAACTCAGATGCTCAAAAGCATAAAACAAATAAATTTGATTTTAAAATGGACAGTGTACTTAAATAGACATTTATGAAAAGGAGACCTACAAATGGTCAACAGATATATGAAGAAAATGATCAACACACCAATCATAAAATAAACATAAATCAAAATCACAATTAGACATTGTCTCACATCTTTTATGATAGCAATTATCAGAAACTCAAATGATTACAAGTGTCTTTGTGAATGTGGTGAAAAGGTCATGCCTATACACTGTCAGTGACAATGTTATTGGGAAAGTTGTTATGGAAAAAATATAGAGTGTTTTCAATACTGCTATATGATCCAGCAATCTCAATTTTAGATTATATCCTAAGGAAATTAAATCACCATTGTCAAAGAGACATCTGCACTACTGTGGTCATTGCAGCATAATTGCCATAATCAACAACAGAATCAAAGACAGTTTTGGATAGTTTAAGAAGTCTCGAGATAATTTTTTCTTTAGATGTTTGGTAGAATTCAGCCAACCTGTCCTAGGTTTTTCTTTGCTGGGAGAGTCTTCACTATAAATTTGATTTCTTTCTATGTCTTTTGTCTATTCTGTTTTTTTTTATGACTTAATTTCAAATAAAGAAATTACCTAAAATGTAAAAACATGAATTACAAATATGTCTGTTGCTCACTGAAAATACTTTCAGAAACAAAAGAATAATATATAACTGAATAAGTCAAATAAAAACTGCAACATACCAATGAAATTGATTTTATAGCCTTATTAAACTAAATAATTTCATTTAAAAATACTCTGTAATTTTAATTGATAGCTAAATGTAATTCCATTGTTTATAGGGTCCTCTCATTCTTTAAAAAAAGTTATAGTAAGGAAGAAAGATCATAACTTAATCTTATTGAGACAAAATTAACTGGTAAAGCACACTATACTTAAAATATTCTTTTTAATATTCATGTAAAATGTCTTGAAATAATTGGGCAAGATAAAGGCATCACAAGAATTTTGTAGCTCTTAATTTTAAACTGATTCTCATTTAATTTCATCCTGTGAAATTTAATCATTATTTAAGCAATAAAATTTAGTTTTTAAGCTATGTCTGGGCTATCTGGAGAATGGTTTTAAAAATAGAATTTGGGGTATTGTACCTAATATTGCATACACTGAGAGGGGACATGGATGTTGATGTATCTTTCACAGCACCTCTATCTACATCCTCCAGTGAATCAAATTTTCTAATGGTGTTTTAGTCTTGTATCTAAATACTTCCTGGTTTTTTTCTATCTTTTTGAGAGCTACTCATTTGTAGTGTTAGCCAATTCCAATTTGTATTATTCATAATGCCTAGCCATTGCTCAGAGAGCTGTCTTTCCTCTAATTCTAATAATAGTAGTAATAATAGTAGTAGTAGCACCGGCAACAATAATAGCTTATTACCTATGCTGAGGTCAACTTCCAGAATATTCCTCTGAAACTTCAGCATTTAGGTTATTTAGAATTGATGCATTTGTGTGAATAGGTTGATCCATATGCTCATCTAGAGCGTAGAGTTGACTACTCCCTCTCTCTTCCACATTTGTACCCAAACTTCTATTTTGCTACAGTTCAAACCTAGGGTAGTTTAGGTAGGTACCATTGGGGGACCATTTTGCCATTTGTTGGTGATCTGTCTTTGATCCCCACATAACAATTTTATTCATCAAATTTCACTTATGCAAGAATATACTAGATGCAAGCAAAGTAATTGGTGCAGTCTAGGTTGGCTCAGAAACTTTGGATAGGGTGCTTATATAACTATAGTCAAATGCCTATATAAAATATATTCTGCCTAATATAGCATTTAGTCTTATATGTATTGCACCCTCCCCTTACCTGGCCAGTGTTAGTTAGGCAGGCTACCAGCTCTAGGAGAGAAGTGGCACTACCTGTTTTATAGTGCAGGGAGTAGATTTCCTGTGCCTTAAGGAAGTGGGAGCTCTGCATCCTGTGACTGTTGGAATCCAGTAATTGTACATTAGATCATGAAACTGAGGAGGGTAAAGAGGTGTGGCTGGGTCTTTGGACAATCATTGAATCTAACTTCAGAAGCTCCAACATATGTGAATGCTGTGGAGGGTCACTGTGGAAGGTTCTGTGCTCATGTTACACCATCCTTTGTGTGGTCTGTGCACCTCAGTGATTGGGGTATGCAAACACTCTAGGTTCATCTTGGGAAGTGGGGCCATCTTGGCAGAGGGGGGCTGGGACCATGAACACACAGGCCAGCATGATCATACCTCCTCCCTGCTGATGATAGATGAGATCTATCACACCTAACTTGGATATCACTCTGGACTCTTGCTCCACCCTCAATCCCTGGGCAGAGCTCCCTGGGCCCACTCAGCACACAACTCTGGATCCCTGCTGAAGGAGCAAGTATCCCACTAAACAAATAGGTACATTTCAAATAACAAAGCCTTCAGTGGAGATCTCAACAAATGATTACTCAGATGCATAAAAACAAACATAGAAATACAAGAAATAGGAAAAAAGGAAGATAATATTATGTGCCAAAAGAAACATAATACTTCAATATTAGACTGAAGAAGAAGAGATTGAAGAAATGCTGGAAAACAAAGAAAAAAGAATGGTCACAATATCACTAAAAAACACAGAAAAGCGCTTGACTTTGTAGCACAGTGAGATAAGCCTCTGCCTGCAGCACTGGTATCCCATATGGGTGCCAGTTTGAGTCTCAGCTTCTCCACTTCCAATATGGTTCCCTACTAATGTGCCTGGGAAAACAGCAGAAGAGGGCCAAAGTGTGTGGACCCTGGCCACCAACATGAGACTCATTTGAAGCTCCTGGCTCCTAGCTTCAGCCTGGCTCAGCCCTGGCGCAGCCCTGGCCATTGTGGCCACTCAGGGAGTGAACCAGTGGATGGTTTAAAAAAAAGTGAAAATCAAATATATGTTTTTAAAAATTCCATACATGATATGGGTGGGTGGTGGCCAAAATGGCGGAATAGGGAGGGAACACACCGATGGTCCGGGAAGGGAAGGTTCAAGGAGGGGTGAGAATTTGTAGTTTCAGGGAAAGGGAAACTCTTCTGAAACTGTGGAGACAGGGTGGACCTGCAAGGAGGACGCAGACGCCTGAAGTGCAGGACACCAGCAGGGGAGTCTACACACCAGTGCTGGAAGCCAAGGTGAACAGGGTGCTTGCATGGCACCGCTGCAGCAGCCGCTGCCACTGCCCCTCCCCCAACCCACCCTTGGACGGACAGTGAGACACGCACGACTGAGTCGGGGAGGAAACCGAAAACGGAACAGAGTGAGTAGTGCCTGCGGAAAGAGTGTGTGATTCAGGGGGACGAATTGAGGGACTAAACATGCCAGGATCCCTTGGTGCCTCCACCTTCCCCCAAACCTCAGCTGCAGTGGGTGGGAAGCAGACATCTTGTTTGTTTACATTTGGGATTAAAGGTGAACTGCCTCTGCCTAGGCACTAACCTTCAGAGGCGGAGTCCAAAGGTGGAGTGGAGGACAGGACACTCATTGCTCAGGGGGCTCAGCGAGGGAGGGCAGCTCAGAGCCCTAACACCAGCCAACTCAAGTTACCAGGAAAAAAAGAAAATTGAATAGCACCCGGGGGAAGAGGGCAGGATCCAGGGGGATGAACTGAGGGATTAAATACACCAGGATCCTTAGGAGCCTCCGCCCTCCCCACAATCAGAGCTGCAGCATGTCGAGAGCAGCCATCCTGTTTGTTTACATTCAGGCATAAAGGAGGCTGGCCTCTGCTCTGAAGGAGGAAGCAGCAGGGGCGGAGTCCAAAGGTCATCTTGAGCTACTTGACACTCCTCACGCAGGAGGCACAGTGAGGAAGAGTGGCTGACCAAGGAAACCCAGGCACAGACACGTAAGGGCAAACATAGGAACAGGGAAACCGGCCCCCAAGGGGCGGAGATTGGTACCTCAAAGCCCTGACACCAGCCTACTCAAGTTACAATAAATAAATAAATAAATAAGTAAAAAATAAATAAACACACTCTAGAAGGTAGAGTAGCCTGCTTACACTGGATATTGGTACAGACCCACAGCAGCCTATAGCAGAGGGAAATCAACCTGAAAAACAACCCAGATGGAATGCCAAAAAACAAAACAAAAACCCACAATAAGAATATAGAAGAAGATATAAACTTGCCAATGGAGCAGGCTAAACCAACCATAACAGAGGCTGAAGAAGAAGAAGAATTTGAAACCATGCCAGAAAAAGAATTCAGAAAATTAATTAATAATCAGATTACTTAGAAATAATGGGAAACAGTTTTGAGAGCTGAACAAAAAACAAGCCCAAGGATTAGAGATCCTAAAGAGAAGCCAGAATGAAATACTGGAAATGAAAAACTCAGTTGACCATATAAAAAACACCGTGGAATCTCCCAGAAATCTAACAGATGAAATAAAAGAGCAAATATCAGAATTCGAAGACAAATTTCCAGAAATAATACAGTTAGTTCAAATGCAGGAAGAAGAAATTAAAAAAAATTAAAAAATATGGTCGGAGACCTACAAGATTCAATCAAACAGTGTAATGTTTGGATAATAGGAGTCCCTGAGGGGGTGGAAAGAGAGAATGGATTGGAAGGTGTTTTCAATGAAATAATACAAATAATAATAAAGGCAGCTGGATAATAACAGGCAAATCCAGCAGATAGTCAGGAGTCCAAACAGGATAGACCAGAAGAGAATTTCACTGCAACACATTGTGGCAACACTCAGCTCAGTGACACACAAAGAACAAATCCTAAAATGTGCCAGAGAGAAATGACAAATCACATTCAGGGGTAAGTTAATTAAACTCACCCCAGACTTCTCATCGCAAACACTACAGGCAAGGAGACAATGGCATGATATATTTCAAGTTTTAAAAGACAAACAATGCCAACCTAGAATACTATACCCTGCAAAGCTATCATTTATGAATGAAAGGGAAATAAAGATCTTCCAAGACAAACAGAAACTGAAAGAATTTGTATCCACATTCCCAACCCTACAACATTTGCTCAAAGACGTGCTGCACACAGAAATACAAAAACAAGAATTTCACTACAAAAAAAAAAAAAAAGCGAATGTAGAGTAAGATACAAACAAATTTCAAAATACATACACAGCTCGTTTCAGGAAACATGACTGGGAAAAGACAGTACTTAACAGTAATCACACTGAATGTGAATGGTCTTAATTCTACTACCAAGAGACACAGACTAGCTGATTGGATCAAGAAAGAGAATCCATCTATATGATGTCTTCAGGAGACACACCTTATCAGCAAAGATGCACGCAGACTGATAGTGAAAGGATGGAAAAAAGATACTCAAGGTAACAGAAATCAAAAAAGAGCTGTTGTGGCCATCCTAATATCAGACAAAATAGACTTTAACATAAAAACTATTAAAAGAGACAGAGAAGGGCACTATATAATGATCAAAGGATCTATCCAACAGGAAGACATTACTATTATAAAAGTATACACACCTGGCTACTTGAAAGAATTACTAAAGTATTTAAAGGGAGATATAGATTCAAATACAAGAGCAACAGGGGACTTCAACACCCCACTCTCAGCAATGGACAGATCAACCAGACAGAAATTCAACAAGGAAACAACAGAGTTAATTGGTGCTATAGACCAAATAGACCTAATAGATATCTTCAGAACCTTCCACCCCACAGCCACAGAGTTCACGTATTTCTCCCCAGTACATGGAACGTTCTCTAGGATTGACCATATGCTAGGCCATAAAGGGAGCCTCAACAAATTCAAAAAATTTGAAACTATACCATGCAGCTTCTCAGACCACAGCACAGTGAAACTCGAAATCAACAACCCCATAATTTCTACACCATATGCAAACATATGGAGATTGGACAACATGATCCTGAATGAACAGTGGGTCATTGAAGAAATTAAAAGAGAAATCAAAAGATATATAGAAACAAATGATAATTATAACACAACCTATCAAAACCTGTGGGACACAGCAAAAGCAGTGCTAAGAGGAAATTTTATAGCAATTGGTGCCTACATCAAAAGCTGGAAAGGAACAAATGGACTCTCCATGCACTTCAAGGATTTAGAAAAACAGCAGCAAATCAAGCCCAAACTTAGCAGGAAGAAAGAAATACTAAAGATTAGAGAAGAAATAAACATAATTGAAACAAAAAAAAAATACAAAAAATCAACAAAACCAGGAGCTGGTTCTTTGAAAAAATAAACAAAATCGACACACCATTGGCCCAACTAACCAAAAAAAGGAGAGAGAAGACCCAAATCTGTAAAATCAAAGATAGTAATGGAAGTGTAACAACAGACACAACAGAAATAAAAAGAATCATCAGAAACAACTACAAAGAGGTGTATGCTAACAAACTGGGGAACCTGGAAGAAATGGATAGATTTCTGGACACATACAACCTTCCTAAACTGAGCTGTGAAGATATAGAAAATCTAAACAGACTCATAATCATGGAAGAAATTGAATCAGTAATAAACACACTACTGAAAAAGAAGAGCCCAGGACTGGATGTCATTTAAAGAACAACTAACTCCAGTTCTTCTCAATTTATTCAAAACAATTGAAAGGGAGGGAATCCCCCCAAATTCTTTCTATGAAGCCAATGTCACCTTAATTCCTAAGCCCAGAAAAGACACAACAGACAAAGAAAACTACAGACCTATCTCCCTGATGAATATAGATGCAAAAATACTCAACAAAATTCTGGCAAACTGAATCCAACTGCACATCAGAAAGATCATTCACCCAGACCAAGTGGGATTTATCCCTGGTATGCAGTGATGGTTCAATATTCGAAAGTCAATCAATGTAATACATCACATTAACAAATTGAGAAACAAAAGTCATATGATTATCTCAATAGATGCAGAGAAAGCATTTTACAAAATACAACACCCCTTCATGATGAAAACCCTAAGCAAATTGGGGTTAGAAGGAACATTCCTCAACACAATTAATGCAATTTATGATAAACCAATGGCCAGCATCATATTGAATGGGGAAAAATTGGAGGCATTTCCATTGAAAATGGGCATCAGACAGGGATGCCCACTCTCACCATTGCTATTCAATATAGTCCTAGAAGTGTTAGCCGGCCATCAGGTAAGAAAAAGAAATTAAAGGGATAAAAATGGGAAAGGAGGAAGTTAAATTATCCCTATTTGCAGATGACATGATACTATATATAGGGGACCCAATAAATTCCTATAAGAGACTATTGGAACTCATAGGAGAATTTGGTAAAGTAGCAGGACACAAAGTCAATGCTCAGAAATCAACAGCCTTTGTATACACAGACAATTCCGTGGCCAAGGAAGAACTTCTAAGATCAATCCCATTCACAATAGCCACAAAAATAATAAAGTACCTTGGAATAAATTTAACCAAGGATGTCAAAGACCTCTATGATGAAAATTACAAAACACTAAAGAAAGATATAGAAGACGACACAAAAAAATGGAAAAACCTGCCATGCTTATGGATTGGAAAAATCAATATCATCAAACTGTCCATTCTCCCAAAAGCAGTTTACAAGTTCAATGCAATACCAATCAAAATACCAAAGTCATTCTTCAAAGTCCTAGAAAAAATGATCCTGAAATTCATATGGAGAAACAGGAGACTGAGAATAGCTAAAACAATCATTTACAATAAAAACAGAGCTGGAGGCATCACAATTCTGGACTTCAAGACATACTACAGGGCAGTTATAATCAAAACAGCCTGGTACTGGTACAAAAACAGATGAATAGACCAATGGAACAGAATAGAAACACCGGAGATCAGTCCAAACATCTAGAACCAACTCATATTCAACAAAGGATCTAAAACCAACCCCTGGAACAAGGACAGCCTCTTCAACAAATGGTGCTGGGAAAACTGGATGTCCACATGTTGAAGTATGAAGCAAGACCCCTACCTTACACCTTATACAAAAATCCACTGAACATGGATCAGAGAACTAGAGATATGCCACAACTCCATGAAACTAATTGAGAGTATAGGGGAAACCCTTCAAGACATAGGGACAGGCGAAGAATTCCTGGAGAAGATGCCAGATGCACGGGTAATCAAAGATAAAATAAACAAATGGGATTACCTCAAATTGAAAAGTTTCTTTACAGCAAAGGAAATAATCAGGAAAGTGAAGAGGCAACCAACAGAATGGGAGATGTTATTCACAAACTACACAACAGATAAAGGATTAACAACTAGAATCTATAAAATGATCAAGAATCACCACAGAATCAAAACAAACAACCCAATAAAAAGATGGGTCAAGGAGCTTAACAGACATTTTTCAAAAGAGGAAATCCAAATGGCCAACAAACACATGAAAAAATGCTCAGGATCCCTAGCCATCAGGGAAATGCAGATCAAAACCACAATGAGGTTTCACCTCACTCCGGTTCGATTGGCTTACATACAGAAATCAACCAACAACAGATATTGGCGAGGATGTGGGGAAAAAGGGACACTAATCCACTGTTGGTGGGAGTGCAAACTGGTAAAGCCACTATGGAAGACAGTTTGGAGAGTCCTCAGAAACCTGAATGTAGCACTACCATAGGACCCAGCCATCCTACTCCTTGGAACTTACCCAAATGGAATTAAAGGGGAGAAAAAAGAGCCATTTGCACCTCAATATTTGTTGCAGCTCAATTCACAATAGCTAAGACATGGAATCAACCTAAATGTGCATCAATGGATGACTGGATAAAGAAATTATGGGATATGTACTCTATGGAATACTATACAGCAGTAAAAAAAACAATGAAATCTGGGCATTTACAACAAAATGGAGGAATCTGGAAAATATCATGCTGAGTGAAATAAACCAGTCCAAAAGGGACAAATATCATATGTTCTCCCTGATCAATGGCAACTAAACGAGCATCTAAAATGATACCCACTGAAGTGAAATGGACACTATGAGAGACAATGACATGATCACCCCTTGTCTAGACTGTTGAGGAACAACTTACTATTTTATTCCTTTTAGTATTTTTTGTTGTAGTTGCTGTTGTTGTTGCTCTGTTTGTTCTACTTAATACCACTGGTTGAACTCTGTAATCAATACACAATCATTCTTAGGCGTTTAAATTTCACAGAAAAGTGATCTCTGTTAAATATAGGAGTGGGAATAAGAGAGAGAGGAGATACATAGCTCGGCACAGGCTCACTTGGACTTACCTCCAATGGTGGAACTAGAAATGTGCCAGGGGATTTCAACTCAATCTTATCAAGGAGGTATGTATCAATGCCAGCACACTTGGTAAAGTGATAAGTATAAGTACATAACTGATCAAAAAGATAGGGTAAGTGTCGAAGAGATTTCACAAATAAGACCAGTGTAAGCAAATAATGAAGGATAGAATTAAAAGGGAGAGAATGATCCTGCAGGGGAAGCAGGACACACAGCAGACTCATAGAATGGCTAACGCTCCAAACAGCACTCCTGCCTCAGAATCAAGCCTTGGGGCTTCGGATCTGGCTATAAGGCCCATGGGAGTCTCACAGGCATGGAAAGCTATATCACAGTGGCAAAAACAACCTAAATGAAAGATCCTGGTGAACAAGACCCCAGCAGAAGGAACAGGCCATCAAGGAGGGAGGCGCCTTTCTCTGAAGGGAGGAAGGAACCTCCACTGTGACACGGCCTTGACTAAACAAGTTCAGAGTTGGTGAGCTCAAGGGGCTTTCATAGCCTAGACAGCTCATGGCAAGAGCCTCGGGTGATTGCTGATGTCATGAATAAGAGTGCCAATTGTTAAACCAACAATGGGAGTCACAGGGTACATGCTCCCCATGTAGGATCTCTGTCCTCCATGTGTTTTACTATGAAACTTAAAAACAACACTACTAGTTGAACAATACCCTATACCTTGTGTGGTAGTGTGAGTGCAGCCTGTTGAAATCCTTGCTTAGTATATATTAATTTGATCTTCTGTATATGAAGGTAATTGATAATGAAACTCAATGAAGGGCGGGATGGGAGAGGGAGTGGGAGAGAGGAGGGCCCCGGGAGGGAGGGAGGTTGGGGGGGAAGCCACAACAATACAAAAGTTGCACTTTGTAAATTCACATTTATTAAATAAAAAAAAGAAAAAAAATCCATACATGATATGGACATTAAGTTCTTTTCAGGAGATAGAGATATTAAGGAAAAATCAAAGTGCAATATTAGAAATGAAGAATTAAACATATCAAATAGGCCGGCGCTGTGGCTTAACAGGCTAATCCTCCCCCTTGTAGCGCCAGCACACTGAGTTCTCATCCCGGTTGGGGCGCCGGATCCTGGCCCGGTTGCCCCTCTTCCAGGCCAGCTCTCTGCTGTGGCCAGGCTGTGCAGTGGAGGATGGCCCAAATCCTTGGGCCCTGCACCCCATGGGAGATCAGGAGAAGCACCTGGCTCCTGCCATCGGATCTGCGCGGTGCGCCGGCCGCAGCTCGCCTACCACGGTGGCCATTGGAGGGTGAACCAACGGCAAAAGGAAGACCTTTCTCTCTGTCTCTCGCTCTCACAATCCATTCTGCCTGTCCAAAAAAAAAAAAAATATCAAATAAAAGTACAGTGGGAAGCCTTGACAATGGATATGGTGAGGCAGAATAAAGGATAATTGAGTTAGAATAAAAATATCTGAAAGCATATGTCAGACCAAAAAAGAAAAAAATAGAAAATTGAAAAATATGTTTAATATCTATGAGATATCATTAAATGACCAAATATCTACAATTTAGAAATTCATGAACGCTTGGAAAAACAGAATGGATTAGAATTATTCAGTGATATAATAGCAAAAACTTTCCCTAATGCAGAGGAAAAATAAGGACATCTAAGTATAGGAAGTGCATAGTACCCCTAATAGACATAATCAGAAAAGATATTCACCATGACGCATTATATTCAAAATTTCAAAAATAAAACACAGAGAAAACTTCCTAAAATGTGCACGAAAGAAATGCCGGATTACCTTTAAAGGAACTCCAATTAGAATGCCAGATTTTTCATCATCACCTCTACAGGCTAGGAGAGAATGGAGAGACAGTGTGAGTCCTAAAAAAACAAACAAAAAATATCAACCCAGAATACTGTGCACTGTAAAGCTTTCATTTATAAATTAAGTTGAAAAAATATATTCCAAAACAAACAGAAATTGAAAGAATTTATCAGCTTTACAAAAGATACTTAAGGATGTGATATACACAGAAACAGAAAGATAATTACCATCATGAATGAATGTGAAGGCAGTAAAACTTTTGAAAAATACAAAGGATATACAAAACAAATAATAAGAATATATAGGGGAAAATGGCTAAAACAAGTCATGTGATGATCTAGTATTCTAAACAATATTTTTCAAGATTCTGTTTTAATAATTTAACTTTTGTAACCATAAGTTTTAAGAAGCGTGTTTTAAATTGACATTCAGCTTTTTACTCCCATCTCCATTGTTGCCATTAAAAGGATTTAGACTCTACTATGTTGCTTATACTAACAATAAATAAGTAGATGAATAAGCAAACAAATGAATGAATAAATGAATGAAAAAGTAAGCAAGTAAACAAATTCTGGCAGTTTGGATGCCTGTGTTCCACCTAGGAGTAACTAGGATCCATCTCTGGATCCAATTCCTGATTCTAGCTCCCCACTAATTCACATCCTAGGAGGCAGTGGTAATGGCTCAAGTATTCAGGTTCCTGCCACCCATACAGAAGCCCACACCTTGCCATGCCAAGGTAGGCATTTGGGGAGTAGACCAACTCATGGGAGCTCTTTTTCTATCTGTCACTATCTCTCTGTGTGCCTCTGTCTTTCTGTTTCTCTCTACTCCCTTTAAATAAATAACAATAGTTAAAAACAGGCAGATAAATTATTTCACCATTGGCTTTTTTGAAATGTGATTTTCTGTATTCTTCCCATTATTGCTGAGGTATCATTAATGATACCTATTAAACACTGTACTGATTCTCAATTACTGGCACCATTTGTTTTAGTATCCATATTTTCCACATGACTAATAATATTCAGCATTATGACTTTAGGTGTTATTATTTTGGAGAATATGCTCAAATTTTTTATTCTGTTTTCTCGAAATTCTCAACGCACACATACTGGTTGACAGAACTTACAGTACTGATGTCTTTTAAAATTTGTCTCAATTCATTTCCAGTAAGATTGAAGATTCCTTCTTGCATCTGAACATTAGTTCTATGTACCTACCATGCCTGTGTTTTTTCTTAGAAGGAAATGAAGTTTTTCTTTTTACACCATTATAAAAGGTTTGAGATCCTGCTTGTCTCTATCTGTCTTTGGAAAAACTATAAACACTCTACATAAAATATTAAACAAGATTTTATTCATATATGGTTTGTGATAGTGCTTAGGGCAGTTTAGAAAATAGTCCTATGCATTGTCCATTCCCCTTCTTAACATTACAAAATTGAATATAATGGATATTTGCTAAATTACTGCCCCAACTAAACTTCTTGTCGTTTACTATTGTTTTTTATAAACCATTACAGAAGCTTTATCCAATACATGCAAAATGAAGTGATTTTATCATTGGGAACAAGTAGGACATGCTTGTTGGTTAATACTTCTACCTTTCAGTTTTTTTTAAACTTGCAGTTTTCCAAATAATTTTTTTTTAAAAAATCCTGTCTCCACATTTATATAACAAGGCTCCATATTATTTTCCTTTGTTTACTTTTTAAATTTTTATTATGTCTTCTTTATTTTTAAAAGCAGAGAGACAAAGACAAACATAGAGAAACTTACAATTAAAAACCTCCCACCTATTTGTTTACTCCCCAAGTGCAAAAGACAAGGCTAAGTTAGGAAAGAGCCAGAAGTCTAGAAGTCAATCCAAGTCTCTCACATGGGTTGCAAGAACCCAAGTACTTGAATTAATATCTGCTGCCCAAAAAGGTATGAATTAGCAGTAAGCTGGGTGAGAAGCAGAGGGCCATGAGTGTGAACTCAGCTGCTCTGTTATGGCTGCTTTCATCTTTATTAAAGGTTTCCTGGCCGGCGCCTTGGCTCACTAGGCTAATCCTCCGCCTTGCGGCGCCGGCACACCAGGTTCTAGTCCCGGTCGGGGCACCGGATTCTGTCCTGGTTGCCCCTCTTCCAGGCCAGCTCTCTGCTGTGGTCAGGGAGTGCAGTGGAGGATGGCCCAAGTGCTTGGGTCCTGCACCCCATGGGAGACCAGGATAAGCCCCTGGCTCCTGCCATCGAATCAGCGCGGTGAGCCTGCTGCAGCGCACCAACCGCGGCGGCCATTGGAGGGTGAACCAACGGCAAAGGAAGACCTTCCTCTCTGTCTCTCTCTCTCACTGTCCACTCTGCCTGTCAAAAAAATTAAAAATTAAAAAAAAAAAAAAAGGTTTCCCATAGAGAGATGGGCATTGCGATGCAGTGAGTTCAGATAGCAATGCTTGCATTCCTTATCCAGCAACTGCTTCTGATCTAACTTCCTGCTATTGCATCCTGGTAGTCAGCCCATGGAGATATGTGGGAGACTCAGATTAAGCTCCCAGGCTCCTGATTTCAGCAGGGTACAGCTCTCGTCATTGCAATCATTTCAGGAGTAATCCAGTCTCTCTCTCTCTCTCTCTCTCTCTCTCTCTCTCTCTTTCTCTCTCTCACTTTTTCAATCTTTCTTTCTCTCTCTCTCCCCCCCAGTATGTGTGAGTGTGTGACTCTGACTTTCAAATAGATTAAAAATAAATAAATATCATTTTTAAAAGATTTTATTTATTTATTTGAGAGGTAGAATTACAGACAGAGGGAGAGAGAGAGAAAGATTTTCCAGCTGCTGGTTCTCTCCCTAAATGGCCAGAATGGCTGGAGCTGTCCTAATCGCAGGCCAGGAGCCGGGAGTCTCCACATAGGTGCAGGGGCTCAAGCACTTGGGTCATCTTCCACTGATTTCCCTGGCCATACCTGAGAGCCGCAATAGAAGTGCAGTACCTAGAACTCGAACCAGTGCCCATATGGATTTTGGCACCGTAGGAGGAGGCTTAGTCTACTAGGCTAAGGTGTCAGCCCCCTACCCAATAAATAAATATCATTTAAAAATTATTTCATTCAGAATTCAACTGTATTGGCTTGAGTTATTTACAGGCACTTATGTGTCAAATTAAGAACACAAGTAGGAAAATAACAAAATATGCCCAATTAAACTAATGTAGACAACCTGAAGCACACACATCTATTAAGTAACTTAGAACTATATGCAGAATAACAACTTACATAAAATTATGTAGGCTATATATTGTATTTAACAGACTTCCCTCTGAGCCAGTGGGCAAAGACTAGTTCAACAACTTGAAGTCATCACTATTCAGTCTTCCTCAAAGACTGATCTATAAAAGACTGATCTAACGAATACAATAAAATCAAGATAGACTACATCTATTTTACGACAATGCCCAAGTCACGGAGGCTAAAAGGAACCTGTTTTGTTCCTTTCAAATGTTATGTTTTATTGAATCTACCCTGGATCTTGGTGACCAGTTTCATAAAGCACCTGTGTTTTTTTTTTTTTTTTTTTTTTGGGGGGGGGGGGATTTGGGGAGAGACTGAGCTCTCTCCTCAATTTTTTTAAGTTAGTACTCTTTTGAAAATTAAGGTAGTCTTTTTAGAATCCTATCTTTTTAAAATGTTGCTTCTTTTTTATAGTTTGTCCTCTAAGAATGTCAGCTTTGTCATTACTATCATATCAGCCAATTATTTCAGGATCTTGGAATGTGACTTTTATGAGATTGGAGAACACTATGAATTTAAAATAGAAACTTGTTCTTTTATTTGGCTTTTAAGTTTTCTATGCATTAGTTTTTGCTCAATTATGATTTAATTAGAAATACAGAGAAAAAACTATATTTTCAGTTATTTCTTCAATTATCTTTTTTTTCTATTTTTTTTAACTTTTATTTAATGAATATAAATTTCCAATGTATAGCTTATGGATTACAATGGCTTCCCCCTCCCATAACTTCCCTCCCACCCACAACCCTCCCCTCTCCCGCTCCCTCTCCCCTTTCATTCACATTAAGATTCATTTTCAATTCTCTATATATACAGAAGATCAATTTAGTATATATTAAGTAAAGATTTCAACAGTTCGCACCCACATAGAAACACAAAGTGAAACATACTGTTTGAGTACTAGTTATAGCATTAAATCACAATGTACAGCACATTAAGGACAGAGATCCCACATGAGGAGCAAGTGCACAGTGACTCCTATTGTTGACTTTACAAATTGACTCCAAGTCTGTTTTGATTTTTTTTTTTTTTTTGGACAGGCAGAGTGGATAATGAGAAAGAGAGAGAGAGACAGAGAGAAAGGTCTTCCTTTTTGCCATTGGTTCACCCTCCAATGGCCGCTGCGGCCGGCGCATCTCACTGATCCGAAACCAGGAGCCAGATACTTCTCCCAGTCTCCCATGTGGGTGCAGGGCCCAAGGACTTGGGCCATCCTCCACTGCCTTCCCAGGCCATAGCAGAGAGCTGGCCTGGAAGAGGGGCAACCGGGATAGAATCCGGCGCCCCAACCGGGACTAGAACCCAGTGTGCCTGCACTGCAAGGTGGAGGATTAGGCTGTTAAGCTACGGCACCAGCCTGAAAGGGAGGTTTTTTTCTACTTACTGTTTACTTCGCTGATGGCGAAGTAAATCTGGCTATAAGATTACAATTTAAGCTCTTATTTTGGCTATGCTATTACAGAAAAATGTTAGCCATCTCTTTTATAAGGTCTAAAGATTAAATTGTGCATCCTACAGATTCCTTCATAATAGAATTAGTTTCCTACCTCGAGGAGAATAGAGAAATGAAAGAACAAGTTGGGCTTAGAATAGAGAAATGAGGGAGCAAGTCCTAGATCGCTTGCTGACAATAGCAATATCACATGAATACTTAGCAAATAGTTTCAACCATTAGATAACAACTTAAGAAAACATTTACCAGAAGGTCCAATGCCTTCTATAAATTTTAAGAATCATGTATTTGGAAATACCTCTTAAATATCTAACATGGTGTAGTTTGTTTAACCAGTAAACTTAAGCACAACCATATAAAATGTTTTTAGTTTCTTTCTACCAACAAGTTTAAAACGTATGATACACAGATTCAAGTCACACGAATTAAAATGTATCTTTGATTAATTTTAGCAGCTTAAATTTATGGACAATCTTATCTATAAACCAATTAAAATAAAATTTTTAATAAAATTTTCCCATGTGGACATACAATATGTACACACATATAACATAACATAATAGACCAATATAGCAATTTTAATAATAGCTTTTAAAATCTTTAGCTCTTTTTATAGGTTGCCAATTGATTTGAATTGCTTTTTGTTTTTGGTAACCTCAGTTAACCATACTTTCCCTCAGTTGGTACTGTTAATACATTATTGGCTTCATCTGTTTACAGAGCCATCCCAAAGTACTGAATACAATAGAAGTGGCTGGAAAAAGTCCATAGGAACCTATAGGAGGACAGCTAAACACAGAACCAACAACGCTTTAGTTTTATGAGCAGCACATCATATATAACTATGGATGACAAAAGACTTTAAGTCGCCATGTTTAAAATTATAAACTCATCAACCAACAAGAGGCACTTGCTTACTTCACAGTATTTTTGAAAGCATCTGTAGGATTTTACAAGTATTTAACCCTTTAGGCCTCTGGGGCTTTCTCATTAAGATAACTATCATGTCTAGTAAACAAGATCATTAGACTTTTTAATTCTCAAACATTTGTATTAATAGCATTTTCCATTATAGAAACTTAAACTTAAAATTTTGTACCATGTCACATCTTGACAGTACTTCTAATATAATCCAAATAGCCCGATTGGTGTCTCTATAAGATGAGAGACATAGGTCCTTCGATTTTTTCAGTTGGACCCAAACTGGAAAAACCAAAGGCCAAGATTTACTGGAAATTTTAGAATCCAGATTGTTTGAAACTTTGATTTTTTGAATGCCTGTCAAGAATGCCAAGAAGGCTCAAAATCCAAAATATCTGGTTGAAATAAGATTCCTTAAAATCATGACATAACATAGACCAAATTTGATCATTGTTACAAGGAGATTATTCAAATCTTTGAAAATAAGCACATATTTAAATAACCCATAGCTCTTAATAAAAATTCAGCTGTTTTTGAACAATTAGAATTTAACAGACATCAAGAGAACATAATAGATTACTTTAACACATTGCTTTAACAGAGAATCAGAGTTTAATTCTATGCTCTGAGTTAATGTATATCAGCATTTGACATAAGATCTCCTAAAATATATTTATAAATATATGTTAATGTAGAAAATTAATACACACATGAAATAGTTACCTTTACAAAAAAGGCCCACATTATACACATTTGTAACTGTTTATTCGTGTCTAACTGAATGTTGGAGAGTTATAATAAGAAAATATGTACAAATCTAGATTATTTTTACTTAGTTACTTAATAGCTAGGATAGATATATCATTGACAATTCCATAATTTTCCATTTAATTATATATTAGTTTGTCTCTGCATATAATGTTGTGATACATGTCAATGTAGAAATGTCTATAGTACTCAGAAATTCTAGACTTCCTGATAAATGTATTCATATTTAATGCATTATGATATTTAAAATGTGATCTGTACTTTATTCATAATAATTCCTGAATTTATTCAATTTTCTATAAGAAATATATGCAAAGTTTCTTGATCAAGTTTGCTAGGCATTCATGTATATGGTCCTTTCAAAAATTTAACTTGATTTTAATACTTTGTTTTACAAATGTCATTTTATATTTATTTTACATTTATCAATAATGTTTTGTTTTGTGTTTTTTTTCCAGTTGTAAAAAATTAGTTTAAGTATTTTCAGAGTGGTCAATTCAGTATAAATTCATAGTGAATCAATGAATGAATGAAGGAATAACATATTAATCAGCATTTTATTGAGTCCTATCATTAAATATAAGGTAATTATTTTCTAGTTACAAATTTTGATCCACTGGTAGCATAGAAAACCATTCAATATTTTCTAAGACTTTTTTTTAGTATTTTTCTTATTTTCTTTCTTTTCAACTAAATTATTAGATGATGTGGTATGAAAACTGGCTTACTTTCATTTATTTTACATTTATGTGTATATACACACAGAGACATTCTTTAAAAAGTTGAGGGAACATATTTATTATAGAGTATTCTGTGTGGGTATAAGAATTTTTTGCACCAAAATTAACATATGTTTCATTTTAATTTGTTTCAGATGCAGAAGATGAAAATAGGGAGATGCAGAGAGTGGCAGGCCAGGAAAGAGAGCACTTACCTATAGATTCATTTGCCAAATGTTCACAACGGCCAGGATTTGACTGGCACAAAGTTGGGAATATAATTTTGGTCTCCCATTTGGGTGGCAGAACCCAATTACCTGAGCATCAGCATTGGTGGGAAATTGAGGTACAGAGCTGGAACCAGGAATTAAACTCAGGTGCTCTGATGTAGGGGATAGCATTGAACTGCCACACTAACATTTGTTCCTAACAAAACTCATATCATAATTCCGTTTTTACATTTTAATGTGTCCATATGTGAGTATACAATTTTTGTTAATATCATTAACGTCATAAATACGTAGTAAGATTGTAGGAGCCCTGGATCAAATGGAACTGTTCTATGTTGCTAGAAGGAGTTCAAGAATACTTCAATGCTTTGGCAGTTTAGCTTTTTTTTTTTTTTTAAGATTTATTTATTTATTTGAAAGGCAGAGTTACAGAGAGGCAGAGGGAGAGGGAGAGAGGGGTCTTCCATCAGTTGGTTCACTCCCTAGATGGCCACAATGGCTGGAGCTACTGATCTGAAGGCAGGAGACAGGAGCTTCTTCCAGGTCTCCCATGCAGGTGCAGGAGTCCAAGGACTTGGACCATGTTCCACTGCTTTCCCAAGCCATGTCAGAGAGCTGGATCAGAAGTAGAATAGCCAGGACTCGAACTGGCATCCATATGGATGCCAGCACTGCAGACAGCTGCTTTACGTGCCACGTCACAGTGCCATCCCCCAGTTTAGCTTATTTTACATTTTTATTTTTTAAATATTTATTTATTTATTTGAAAATAGGAGAGAGAGAGAGAGAGAGAGAGAGAGAGAGAGAGAGAGAGAGAGAGAAATCTTCCATCTGCTGGTTTACTCCCTATGAGACCTCAACAGCCAGGGCTCAACCATGCCGAAGGCAGGCTCCAGGAGTGTCATCCAGCTCTCTCAGTGGGTAGCAGGGGTCCAGGATCATGAGCCTTCTCAACTGTTTTTCCCAGCCCATCAGAAGGGAGCTGGATCAGAGTGGAGCAAACAAGACCTGAACCAGCATCCATACGGAATGCTGGCATCACAGGCAGATCTTTACCTGCTACAACACAACGCTGGACCACAGTTTTAGCTTCTTTTAAATACAAATATGTTCACCTGCTAGTGATTAGAAATTTCGTTCCTCAGCAAAAAAGACAAATTTTAATGGAATGTAAATACAAAAATAGATATTTGCATACAAACATTCATATGACTTGCATAAAAATTTATTATCAGCATCATTAATCATGGCTCCAAACTAGGAACAGCAGTCTCTGCAAAGGAAAATGCCATAGTTGTGTAACAGTGCAAATGCAAACTAATTAACCATTAAAAACCAGGAATAGGTGATACCACACAAACAGGAGTGAATATTAATATTCTTTGTTGAAAGAAGAAAGACACATAAGAAGGTTCAGAATATTTCCTTAGTAATTCATGTAAATGAAATTTTAGAGCAATGAAATTCAAGTTATACTACACAACAGAACATGAAAAGAAGCAGGGAAATAAAGTTTCAAGAAAACAACAAAAGTCTGGGAAGAGAGAGGAATGAATTAGGACACTGACATGGCTATTTTCATGTGTCTCACGATACTGAGGGTGATTCCAGATATTATGGTATGACTTAATATTATTTGGTAAGAAATATCATAGATAATACATTTAAGTGAACCACAGAAGTGATTAGTAGGAAATAAATTATTTTAGAAGTCTTAATTTACACATTTTTCTAACATCAAATCATAACTGAGAGCAGTTGGTAGCTGTGGAATTTCATATTTTCCTCCAGGAAAATGTGTGTTTCCAGTTCTCATTGCAGAACTGCTCCATGAAATGGTTGCTAAACAGCTTTGTTACTTACAACATAGAGACCACACAAACTATCGAGAAAGAAGTTCTTCATATACTGAAAACTTGAGTACAAGACTGAGCACGCCTGCAGTTTATGCAATGTTTGGAACACTAAGGGATGTAACAGAATTATCACATGGTATCCTAACTCACAGGATGACTTTGATGATGAATTTGTGTCAGTGTCACAGACACAGAGTAAAGAAGGACAGTAGCAAGGGAAATGGGTAACTCACAAACTCATTTATTTGTCACTGAACAGAAAGAACACTCTCCACAATCATGTTTAAGATATAATATATTATATTTAGCATACTATGTTGCTTATTTAGCAAAACAAAAAAAATGGAGGACATGTATTGAACCACATGACACTGGCTAAATTTTGGTAATTTCATTTTTTTTTCTCTTTAAGTGAACTCTACTTCCCATTTCAACTGGACTATGATTTTATGAATTAGAATGTTGATAATCATGCTACTGCATATTATTGCTAAAGACAATGAAACCAATGTTTACTTATTAAAAAAAAAAGAAAAAAAAAATTGAGTATAGGTATGAAGAAATCACAAACTTACTTTACTCTATTTGTTATCAAATAAAATATAATGTTTTGCAGCATGATAAGGTTTATCCATGGAGTGTGAAGAATGCACAGGAACATATGGGCTTTATTTAGGGAGAGTGAACCAGGAAGGATAAAGAGGGAATTTCATACCCTGCTTTCCCTGGGTTCATTAGAGGAGAGACAAAGAGAGCAAGAGCCTGAGCCCCACCCCCAACCCCCTTCACCAACTTTCTTATGAGCTTCCAAAAGGGAAATGGTTACCTAGTCTGATTGACAGGTGGGTTGATAGGATTACATTGAGGTAGGGGAGGTGTGGCTCCTATATCTTGAATTATCTCCCTTATTATAATCAATTTTACAGGACTATTATATAAACAATTTAAAGCTGTATGAGGTGCTACAATTCCTAAGTAAAAGCTTGATTTAAAAATATTTTATAAGGGGCTGGCGCTATGGCATAGTGGGTAAAGCTGCAGCCTGCAGTGCCAGCATCCCAAATGGGTACCAGTTCAAGACATGACTGCTCCTCTTCTGATCCAGCTCTCTGTTATGGTCTGGGAAAGTAGTAAAAGATGGCCCAAGTCCTTGGGCCCCTGAACCCACGTGGGAAACCCGGAAGAAGCTCCTGGTTCCTGGTTTTGGATTGGCGCAGCTACAGCCATTGCGGCCAATTGGGGAGTGAACCAGCGGATGGAGGACCTCTCTCTTTCTCTCTCTTTCTCTCTCTCTCTCTCTCTCTGCCTCTGCCTCTCTGTAACTCTGCCTATCAAATAAATATTTAAGAAAAAAGGAATATTTATAAAGAATGTAAAATAAAACCAAGTAATTTCAAATACATGTTTATCATCAAAGTAAACATTTTTTAATTTACTAAAAGCTATATATTCGGGTTAATACGTCAGGTATTTTAAGTGTCTCTAGAAATGTCACATCCACATGTTGTCATTCATCATTTATTCAAAATTAAGCATCATTTTAGTCCACTTGAGAAAAGTGGACTATATTTCAGAATATAACAAATATATCTGCTTTGAATTTTATATTCCCAGGACAAATTCTGGAAAGGGATATGACTTTTAAATGAATCCAATAACTAAGTGAAAATCCAAAGGGCCCTTCTAAAGTGCTAATTTAACTTTAAGGTAAGAGAAAATCCAGGTCTCTGAGTTGTAGCAAATGATGGGGTGCCCTTTTCCTATCTTCAGATGAACATTACCATGAAGAACACAAAGGAAATGAATTCTGCTTTCCATGTGTTATGGTTCTGCCTAGTTCCCCTGAAATTCTAGTAATCACTGTGTTGGCCACATACTGGATATATCCTTACCAAGGAATCGAGGTCTTTTCATTTGTATATGTAATTGAGAAAGAATTTTTCCTTTTATAACTTTTTTTTTTTTGCTAGCTGCCTTTTTGGAAATTAAATTATGATTTTAGAATTTTTCCTAAGAAGAGCACTAAAAGTACCTAACTGAAAAAATGCAATTAAAATTGAGGTTTTTTTTTTTCCTGTTTTAATGTTGTACTGCTATAATATTGTTTCTTGAGAGCTATGTACAATATTATTATTTTAAACAGTTGACAGTATATGTGAAAATATGATGTTTATATCTTCCCAATCCTTTCAATTTCCAAATTGAGTAAATAATTGAAAGATCATAGTACTCAACTTACATAAGCAATCACAAATAATGATCATGAGTCTTCAGTTTAATTCCATTGGAGATGGACAAATGTAACTCCATGTTTACTGCTAGAAATCAAAGCTGAGTGTGAAGACTTGAATTTATGGGAGGGAGGAAAGCTGGTGTCTGTTCTTTCCCTGACCCCTTCCTCTCACTCCTGAGCTGTAGGAGACTAAGCCCCTTGGGCTTAAGTGACCCAGTTACTAGGGGGTGTTTATTTGAATGTTGGTTTTTGCTGTTCTGGGTACTTCCTTTCTCATTTTGTAATCACTTTGTAACACATATGATGATTCTCCTCATCCCCTCTCCTTTCCCTGAGAAAATACAATGAATAAATTAAAGACTTACTAGTACATAAAAAGGAAAGAAAGAATGAAAGAATAAGATGTTGAAACACATACACATTTATGTGTATGCATATAGCCTCATTCACTAAATGTAGGATGAAGTTCTGTTTCCGTGAGAAATGCTGTTGTACATATTACAGCAAAGCAGAACTTATATTTTCCTTCCCTCTGAATGACTTTGAATAGGAAAAGTAAAAGAAAAAATAAAAGGAGAAACAATCACCTGTTAGATTGTCTATGTCAGGTTTCTAAGTTCAGTTGTGTTTGCTATTGATGAAAGTGGCTTCATTGTTTCATATTACAAGCTACAAGGGATGTGAGGTAATAATCACTCTTAGGAAAAACAAAAAATGGTCATTTGGTCTTGCAAGAGTTGTATGTACTTGGGTATATTTTTTTCTTCTGGGAAATAAAAAAACATTTTAAGAAAGGTAAATAAGTGGTAATGTCACTTCATTAGATGCTAAATATATTGTGATCCAATATAGGACTTAACATTCCCATATTAATAGGATTGTTGTTAGTAATAATTATTATTGTAATAGTAACATTACAATTATTTTGAAGTTTCACATATGATTGACTAGAAAACATGAATTTAAAAATTTTAAATTATATTTATTTGGAATGATTTTATATATAGTAATGCTGTGAACTCATAATTAGTGTTAGGAAAAGAGTTGCAGATTGATGCCTCCTCAAAATGTTAGGAAAAGAGGCTCAGAATAGAGAGGAGGCAGTGTACAAATTTACAGCCAGACCGAATTTATTCAGAGAAAATAAATCCGTAGAGGTAGGTGACCCGTGTGCCCATGATGGAACACTTGGCAGAAGGCCCCGATCCCAGGTGCCTTTCTATGTTTTAGGAGGGTTGTGGATGGGGGTGGGGTAGGGGCAGGCAGGCAGAGGGGAATTCCTGGAACTGGTCTTCCAGGCGTTCAGAGCAACTGGTCTTTCATGTGGGGTATGAAGGGGTTGGGTTTGAAGGCAATAGACCCAAATGTGTGAGACCCAAATGAGTTTCAAAGGCAAGGAACACATTCCAAAGTGTAAAGGGTAATGAGGGAGAATGGCTGAGCTTATACCATTGCTCCATCAATTAGCTTTCCTGGCAGTGCTTTCTTCATAACCACTGCACAGAAGAAAGGCCTAGCAACCACACAGAGAGGACTCCAATTGTCAATGTGTAAAAGCACTAGATTACATTGTAATGTGATTATAACTTGGGTATTTTATAATACTTATGAGTCACCATGGATAAAAGGATAATAAATACCCATGACTAGTGCAGGATATTAGACTACTGTCAGTTTTCTTAAGATGCTGTTCAAATGAAAAAAAGGTATCTTCACTTATCAGATGGAGAAAGAAAATATTAACCCAGTAAACTATTCTTGAGATTTAAGATGAATTGATAATATTCAACAGAGCCTAATTGCAAGAGAGGAAAAATAATGATAAGCACAGTGAAATTGATGAACACTAAAGCTAAAATTTAGCAATTAGGCTATGGTTAAAGATCACTATTCAAAAGTACATAAAATTAGTAATAATTTTCTTTAATTATCTCAGAGAAAAATCAATGGAAACTAAATTTAGGGAAAATGCTAATGAGAAAATGCCTCAAAATTTTAATTACTCCAGAATGATAAATGGCTTTCATTGTAAATTACCATCTGTGACTTTTTTCTTTCACACTACAAATTGCATTTAAAGTTATAAAAATACTAGTTTATAAATGAAGTAAATAAGACAAATAGCATTATAACCTAACCAAAGGAATGTTTGTGTTTAAATGTAAAAATCTTAGTTAATATTATTTTTAACTTTCCTGAAATCACAGTAAGCCAGACTTTAAGTTAAAGTTTTGTCCATTTAGCCTTAAATTTTCATGAAGTACTGTAGAAAATGCACAAATGTATTACATGTTTCTTGCCCTTGTGAGAACTTGAAATTTATTTAAGTAAAATTTATTGACAAGAAAAATAACAAAAGAGATCATGGTTTCATTTGATTTCTTAAATTTTAAATTATAAAATTTACATTTTCAATTAAAGCATGCAATGTTTTGATACACAGATTCATCGCATAACACTCAAATCATTGTTAGCATGTTTTTTCCTCAATATTTGCATTTCTTTATGGTGAAAACATTTGGCTCCAGCTTTGGCATTGCTGCTTATTTTATGTTTATGAGCTAGTGTTTTAAGTCTTCTGAGTTCAGAATTTTCAGTTGCAAAAGTGTGCTGCTAATGCCATCTCAGTTTTTGTGATATTAATTTTTATAAAAATTAAGTGAATATAACATATGTTATAAATGTTATTTCTTTTCTACAACAAATATATTATTTTCTCCTGGTAGACATGGAACATTATGCCCAGGGATCAGATACATGAAATAAATTGGCTTTTTTTTTTTTTTTTCAATTCTAAAGTGAATTCAACCTGATTGAATGAGTAAATCATTTTGAGTGGTCAGTTCATTTTCTTCTGGTAGGAGAATATGCTAGAATATTATTTTTCACCTGGAAACTTATTAAATATCATCAAATTAGAATAAAGGAATGATTCTAAATTATTTTTATTAAATTAAAATAGCCTGATGCAGCAATATTATTTACAGGCTTACAGTGATGAAGGGACACTTTCTCAAATATTTACAAACTTGTGACTCTAGGTAATGATGGAATCAGAAAGTGCTACTGCCTACATATTTATTGTTTCTCCTTTCAAAACTTTTTTTCTAGAAATTGCTCTGCTATTGAGAAACTTTAAGTTAGCTTTACTTTAGTAAACTTAATTATTTTCTTGTGGCTTCACAGTGTCTGTCATGAGATCTGAAGAATCCTCAGATTTATTAGTCACTTGGTATTGATTTGAAAAGGATTTTATATATTTGATACAAGTGATTTCTTAACTTCTTTTCTGCAAAATAAATGGCTCTATATTCTGCCTGAACATTTGTGCTGTTTTCTGTAAAGTTTCTATAAACACTTCTCAAATATGCTAACTCTTTGTTTTGGTAAACAAAATAAACTACTACTTATTTCAGAAATTTTCATAGAATTTTATTTACGATACTCCCCTGTGAAATATGTGAAAAATACAATATTTATCTATGTCCTATAAATTTTCCCTTTAGTTCTTTATTTCCCCTCTATTCTACCCCTTTTGTCCACCCACATACAATTCTTTTCTTTCTCTCTCACTTTTGTTCCTTTCTTTTCCTCTTTTTTATCTATTTTACCTGCTCTTGATAGTTTGACTCAATCAAAGGAAATTTGGCAATTATACTACACATCTCCCTAATTTCCTCATAAGTTTATGAGGTCCAATAATGTGCTAGGAGTTGTCATTCCCTCAACATAGTTAATATACTGGTATACAAAGGAAGAAATATGAGAATACAGAAATTTAATCCGAAGTTAGATACGCTTGTTGTTTTATTATGTATCATCACAGGATTCTCTAGGGAAAACAGCATTTTCTTTACAGAAAGTCATGATAAACATTTTTCTCTTTTTTCTTTCATGATTTATTACTATTTTTAGTGTTATCTAAGTGCATATATGGGAATACTGTTAGCAACTATAGATTGTTCACTTGGATTTAAAATATGTTGGTTATATTACATAAAATGTTATGCCTAATGAAGGAAACAATTAAATATTAACTCTTAATTATAAAGGTTGGTATGATTCAATTTTCCCTTAGTGAGAGAAAGAAAAATCTACAGGAAAAACAAACATACAATAAGTTGAATAATCTTAATTTATGTATTTGAAAAAAACTGTACTTCCATTAAACACTGCTACTTTTTACAGAATCCTTTACACAATGAAGACTAATTTTCTTCAGTATCCATGTCAACTCTCTAGTGTGCTTAGATAATTAGATGTACTCAGCCACTTTAATTTTTGCTATTAACTCTGAATTAACTAATTTAAAAATAATATGATTATGTCAGATAATTTAAGAAGAGCTAGCTCATTTGCATAGCTTCAAATGCCACAAAACATCACTTAACTGTCTTCATTTATGCTATGTAAATGTATACCACATTCAACATAGGAAATTCTTCATATTTTGTATATTTGTAAGAATACTTCAAAGTGTTCATGAAAAGCAGAATTAAAAGAAGTTCATATTGACGCAAAGAAAGGTTTGAAATCCATGGATGTCATTGTTGTTGGATTCATGCTCACACTGAGGAATGTACAGGTTTTATGTGTGGTTTTTGTGGCAGTGCAGACAAATATTGTACCTATTGGGGTTAGCACCCAGGCATTCGTCTCCTGGGAGATGAGGTGGACATGAGACTATGCCAACAGAGCTGAACAAACCTCCTCTCTGATAAAAAAAAATAAAAATAAAAAAATAAAAAAAGGAGCTTCACAATGCCCAACTTGAATGTGACACTCCCCTGACCCTGGAGCACTGAACAGAACTCTTGGCAACACCCTGCATACTTTCTGGATATTAACTGAAAGAGTGGACACTCCACTAAGCCACAGAGGAATAGTCCAAAGATAAAAGCCATCAGACAGGAAAGAAAAATGAAAAAGAACAAGTATTCTACAAATGCATAAATGCCTAATAATAAATGTAGCAATTCAAGAAACAAGAATAAGTAAGACAACATGATACCCTGAAAGAACACAACACTTCAAAACTAGAATGTGAAGATGAAGAAATCAAAGAAATTCCAGAAACAGAAATAAAAAAAAAAATGATTGTAAGATTACTTAGGAATAATCAGAAGCAAATCCATGAACTAAAGAAATCCATACAAGGCATGAATAAAAAATTTTAAAGAGAAAAATTTTTAAAGAGAAATCAAAATGAAATATTGAAATTGAAGATTTCAATAGAACAAGTAAAAATGAAGTGGAAAGCTTTAACAAAAAGAAGACTCAAAACAATAAAATTAGTGATGAAAAAGGAAATGTAACAACAAATACCACAGAAATAAAAAGAATCATCAGGAGTTACTACAAAGAGCTATATGACAACAAATTAGGAAACCTAGGAGAAATGGATAGATTCCTGGACACCTATAACCTACCTAAATTGAGCCAGAAAGACATAGAAAACCTGAACAGCTCAATAACCAGGATGGAAATTGGATCAGTAACCAAGACCTTCCCAGTAAAGAGAAGTCCAGGACTGGATGGCTTCCCAGCTGAATTCCACCAAGCACTTAAAGATGAACTAACTCCAACTCTTCTCAAGCTATTGAAAACAATTGAAAGGGAGGGAATCCTCCCAAACTTCTTCTATGAAGCCAGCTTCACCTTAATGCCTACATCTGAAGTCACAATAGCTAATATATGGAATCAACCCAAATATCTGTCAACCAAAGACTGGATAAAGAACTTACAGGATATTTACACCATGAAATACTACACAGCAGTAATAACAAGTGAAATCCTGTCATTTGCAATAAAATGGATGCATATTTAGTGAAATAAGCCACTTTCCCAAAAGGACAGATGTTTTCCCTGCTCTGAGATAACTAATAACATAAAAGGTAATCAATAGAAGTGAAATTTGAGATGCGATGACTTTGAATAACCCTTGTCTTGACTGCTGAGAAACAGTTTTATTTTTTTTTTCACACTACTTGCTGAAACCTTTACTTAGTATAATCATATGTGTATAAAGTTAATCGAAAATATAAAAAAATAAAAAAGTAAAAAATAAAAATTTGAAGGCCGGCGCCGTGGCTCAACAGGCTAATCCTCCGCCTTGCGGCGCCGGCACACCAGGTTCTAGTCCCGGTCAGGGCACTGATCCTGTCCCGGTTGCCCCTTTTCCAGGCCAGCTCTCTGCTGTGGCCAGGGAGTGCAGTGGAGGATGGCCCAAGTGTTTGGGCTCTGCACCCCATGGGAGACCAGGATAAGCACCTGGCTCCTGCCATCGGAACAGCGTGGTGCGCCGGCCGCAGCGCGCTACCGCGGCGGCCATTGGAGGGTGAACCAACGGCAAAAGGAAGACCTTTCTCTCTGTCTCTCTTTCACTGTCCACTCTGCCTGTCAAAAATAAATAAATAAATAAATAAAAATAAAAATTTGAATAGGAAAGGGAGGCAGAAAAGTGTTGGGAGTGTGGGGGTGGGGTAGGCACTGTGGCAAGAATCACTGTCTTCCTAAAGTTGTACTTATGAAATGCATGAAGTTTGTATTTGTTAAATAAGTGGTTTCTGGGGACAAAATAAAGTGAATGTTAAAGTGCAAAAGAAAAAAGTGTCTATATATTGAAGTGATTTTGGTAATTAGATCAAGAGAAAGAACTCCAGTGGATTATGTGAATACAAATAAGTTGTTCCTCAAATCACATCCCAAAAGAAATAATTTATTATTCACCACTGTTTTGAAAAATATGTCTTTACTCACTATAAATTTGTTCAAGTATTTGATTGAGTCATGAATAGCATTTAACAAAATTTTCTAGGGTATATAAACTATATATATATATATATGTATATATATATACTATATATACTTGTTATTGTGCAATATAATATAACCATGCAAATGTTTTAATAATATTAAAGCAAGGCATTTCGTCATGAATTTCATGTTGGACAATAACTTTTCATCTCAGTTTTTGATAGTTTCTTGAAAGGCTCAGGTATGTTTTAGAAACCCTGATCTTCATTTATCTGTATGTGTGTATGTGATGACAGCTGTAATGGAGAAACAGTTGGCTATTAGGAAAGATTACTTTTCTTGATAGAATTGGGGAAGAGCTACATTTCTGCCCTTATTTTTCTTCACACTAGGTATATTTCCACAGAGTTTCAGTGCCTCTTTTTCTTGTATGCAGAAACAAGGCAAAGAACAAAAAGTTAACATATTGAGCATGATGTAACAGGAAACTCAAGAACACCTGGGTCATTGTTGATATTTTTGAATTTCTATACTAAACTTGGGTAGTCTTTATCCAAATTCTCATTATGAAAGGTAATTAAATTTCTAGCTTTGAAACTGCATTTGGCTGCCATTATGATTCTTGCAGCCAAACACAGCTTAACTGATACACCATGAGAATGCACAGTGATTTCAAAAGAAAAACCAATGACTTAGTGAGATAAGAAATTTTGGTTGATGTGAGTTTTAAGCAGGAAAAAAGTAAAAGTCATCTTGCATGATGAAGCCTTTGTTCTGTGTAGAGAGAATTAGAAAAAGTTTGAATCTGAGATCAAGGTGAACATGTAGAATGTATTTAATCCATAAACAATGAGAACCAATGTTAAGGAAATAAATATGAATTTGGAGGCAATTTGGTGACAATTTGGAAAGATTAATGCTATAAATAAATATCCTCCTAAATTAGCTATCTGCTTGCTATAGAAGAGTACATTGTTAACATGTTAGAAGTGTGAAGGTAGGGCTGGTGCTGTAGCATAGTGGGTTGAGCCACTGCCTGCAGTGCCAGCATCCCATGTGGGCACCAGTTTGAGTCCAGGCTGCTCCACTTCCTTCCAGTTCTCTCTTATGGTCTGGGAAGGCAGTAGGTGATGGCCCAAGTCCTTGGGCCCCTGAACCCTCGTGGGAGACCCAGAGGAAGTTCCTGGCTCCTAGCTTCCAGTTCACACAGCTCCAGCCATTGCAGCCAGATGGGGAGTGAACCAGTGGATGGAGGATCTCGCTCTCTCTGCCTCTCCTCTCACTGTGTAGTTCTGACTGTCAAATAAACAAATAAATCTTTATTAAAAAAAAGCGTGAAAGTAAAGGCACATTTGAAGAGTTAATCATGATTGAAAATTTGGACAATTTAAGGAATATTCATATATTAATATATTCAAGTCAGACATTTTTAATGCTTTTGTAAGTATTTATTGGATATTTAATATATGCCTAGAAACATTTGTATGTGCTTAAAATATAGCAGTATGATGAAAAAAACAGCCAAATACCCTTTCCTCAGTGAGTGTACATGTTTTAAGTAGAGATAAAAGTTGAAAAGAAATACAATACATATGTAAAATGCACTGTTAAATAAAATTTGGTAAATATGAAAATTGAGGGAGAGAAAATGAAAGGAAATTAGGGCTGCCTGTTTAGGGTGTGAGACTGTGTGTGTGTGTGTGTGTGTGTGTGAGAGAGAGAGAGAGAGTCAAGAAACACTTGAGAATCTTATCATTTGAGCAAACCACCTGAAGTTTCGGAGTACTATGCTGCAAAGGAGCATTCTCTCAAATGAGAAAGGCTTTAACAAAGAGTAAGTTCGACTGTCGCTGTCCCATTTCTAGGAAAGCACAGAGGAATCACAGTAAGTTGGAGCAAATTCAATGGGTGGGAGAAACATAGATTGGATAGTAAAGGGAGTGTGACCCAGTGCAAGTCCTTTGTTGAGATCCTAGAACAGTCAGTAAGATGGAAAGCAGAGATAACTGTTTATCAAGAATTATTCTCATTATAAATATCTATATATGTTAAGTAATAAAATCAGGGTTAACAGAAAATGAATTGTGATGCAGTCACTAAATGGGTTCAGCTAACTTCATGGGAAGCTGTAAACCTAAGATGGGCCTTACAGTAGTTCCCAATTGTAGAAAAATCACCTCATTTTACATCCCCTCACCAACCAGCTATTGGCTACTAAATGCACTTAGAGAGGGATTTGTCTTTGGTTGAAGAAACTCTCTTTATCTGAGGCACTTCCTGAAGAAGTCTGGCATAGGGAAATAGATAAAAATTGTCACAGAAACTGCAAAATACAGCCTTCCATCCTGAGGAGTAATTATGAGTTATGCAGCCCAATATAACAGATTTTGCATTGCTTACATCCTCTATCTTCATATACATTCTAAACATATCTCCTTCAGTAATCTGTTTAACATTTTGTGCTATAGCAAAACTCAAAGAATCTTAGTGAGATGAACTTGAGCCCATGCTTCTGCCAAGTGACTGGAGGCTTCAACACAACTACAAAAACACTGTTGTCTGTCATCCACTCTAAACTACCCTTAGCGTCTGTCAGCACTACTATTGGACAGGTGCATACATGACAGGGTAATTCATAAGCTTTTTCCTAAATCTGAGTCTAACGTTCCGCTTTTCACAAAATGTAACTCCTGGTCTTAATCATTTATTATAAATTGGAGAAGTTAATGCAAAGAGACCACCTGGGATTCAATCATATTACTCAGTTTCCCACTGTGTAACAGTAGCTTTACCTTCTCTTCCTAATTACAGTAAGTTGCTCTTATGTAGGTGATTTATTTTTCTTCTTGTCTACTAATCCATTGGAACAAAATATCTAAATGAGTCCATGGTCACTGATAGACACATTGACGTATCTTTTATCCTATTTTGATTCACATTCCGTATGGGTATCAAAAAGAATATACATTTACCATATTAATGGATATACATCATGTCCCTGAGACTATATTAAACTGACATATCAAAGATACTACTACTGGTCAAGTAGTTGCTATGTGAACTATGACTTGATTGACTTTATGATAGATTATAGATATACTCCATAACATGTCTAGCTTGTGTAGTGGTCAAACTGATGAGTTAAAAGGAAAATATAATGAGGATCAGAACCCCTACATTTTTTATGTTGTTATGGTAGTTTAGTTTGCCATTTACCCTTGATACACTACCTTTGCCAAGTAACGAGGAAAGAGAAGTTTCAGATTCTCTCATTAGGCATTTCTCTTACTTCATAGGCCAAGGAATGTGGGGATTAGGCCAACTTCCAGTGCTGTTCCTTTCATTTAGAGATTTAGAGGACAGATTTATGTCTACAAGGTGGTGTTAACTCAATGGACCTATTACAGTTTGGATTTCACTTACATCAGTGAAGCTCTCTCCCTGTATTGGTTGATCTGTCATCTGGGGAATACTTTATGGTCTGCTCCATCTCTATGCTAATTAAACCCAAATTGGTCTAGCCTACCGCACATGTACAGATTTCCTGAATCCCTGATTTTACTCTGATTGAAAGAGGGCCCTTTTTTAAAAAAAAACACATTTATTTAAAAGGCAATGAGAATGAGTGAAAGGAGAAAATAGAGAAAGTGTGTATATGTGTGGGAAACAGAGAGAGAGAGGCCTTCTACCTGCTGGTATATTCCCCAAGTCTCTTCAATGTCCAGATGAAGGCGTCCAAAACTGTATCCAGGTGTCCCACCTTGGTGGTACAGACCCAACCACCTGATCCACACCCTAATTCTTCCCATGGTGCTCATTAGCAAGAAACTGGAATTGGAACTGAAGCCTGTACTTGAATCCAAGAGTGCCTACATGGATGTGAGCATCCCAAGCAGGGTCTTAAAGACTGCACCAAATGCTCCCCTCAAAGGCTCTTCTTGAGAGTCTTTTCCTTGAATACGTTATTAAAGTTACAGTTGTTCTGCCATTTTGTTTTTATCTTGGAACTACCATGATCTCCACCAAGATCTCCACTATTTTTAATAATGCCTTTTAGAAGAACCCTTAGTTCTCTATGTCTATTGCAAGAAAGTCCTTGCTCCCTCTGAACTATAGAACACTTCAAACTTTTGGCCTGCATTTATTCCCTGGATAGAATTCCTGTAGCACTCTATCAAAACTGGAGACAGGAGGCATCTTTTCTCAGTGTTAACTCAATCTGTAAGTGAGCAATGGGTGGGCTTTTATTCTTATTACATTATGTGCCCAGTTCTAAGGTTTGTTGACCTTTAGTACAAGAAATATTATTGGATTAAGGATTTGTAAGTTAGAAAAGTTAGAGCCTGGGCAGGAGGGAGAGTAGAGTGAAAAGTATCACTATATTCCAAAAAATGCACACATGAAATACATGAAACTTGTAAACTTAAATAAAATTTAAAAACATTTATCTTTAGTTTTTAAGAACTATGCATACTTTTTTTCACAGTAGCTACACTAATTAACAACCTCACCAACAGTGTGAAAAACTAGAACTAGAATTACCATATGTCCCAGTAATCTTACTATTGAGAATATACTCAAAAAACATGAATGCCAAAGAGATACTTACACCGCCATGTTTACAGCAGCACTGTTTACAACAACCAACACATGGAATCAGTCAAGATCCATTATCAGATGAATGGGTTAAGAAAATGCAATATGTATATTGTATTATATACTTATATGACTCATGTATTTACATATATATGTATAGATGGAGGTCTTCACTTTGAGTAAAATAAGATGGACATAGATAGACAAATACCATATATTCTCTCGTATAAAATAAAAAACAAAAAATAAGAAAAGGAAGAAGTGTGTCTATCAGTATTACAACAAATACAATTTGTCAAACTCAAAAGAAAAGGCCAGTGCCGTGGCTTAACAGGCTAATCCTCCGCCTTGCGGCGCCGGCACACCGGGTTCTAGTCCTGGTCGGGGCACCGATCCTGTCCCGGTTGCCCCTCTTCCAGGCCAGCTCTCTACTGTGGCCAGGGAGTGCAGTGGAGGATGGCCCAAGTGCTTGGGCCCTGCACCCCATGGGAGACCAGGAGAAGCCCCTGGCTCCTGCCATAGGATCAGCGCGGTGCGCCGGCCGCAGTGCTCCTACCGCGGCAGCCATTGGAGGGTGAACCAACGGCAAAAAGGAAGACCTTTCTCTCTGTCTCCCTCTACTATCCACTCTGCCTGTTCAAAAAAAAAAAAAAGAAAAAAGAAAAAAAGAAAAGAAAAAACATCTGTAATGCAAAGCCTAAAAAGTAAGATGAGACACAGGAAAACTTTGGAAGGGGAAATATAAAGATAAGACGGCCTTTCAGAGCTGTTCTTCCATGATGAGGAAATGCTATGTTCTATTCCAGCCTCCAGTCACAGGATGTTGGTTTCTTCTTGGCTCTCTGCTCTTAAGGCACTTCCTGGAAATTGGGACAGCTGAGAGCAGCAGTGGTTGGAATGAACTTTTTATTTCACAAAGATACATCTGATGACAGTGCTTGTGGCAACCATGTAGATCATTGGAAGGACTGCCTTTTGCTCATATTGAGATGCCAAGTTGTAAGCAGAAAGCACTAAGAAGGAAAATGCAAACAAAAGAAGTTCTGGAATAGTTAAGTTTCATATAATAACAGAATGTAGGAAATTCTACAGGAGTGAGCAAGAATTATGTATTCAAAAAATAGATACAAAATATACATTAAGAGGTGACTAATCATGCCAGTTAAACAAAGGGAAAGACTCGATTTATAGGCAAGATATAAATGTTGACTTAGGGGAATTAAACTTAGTGAGGGGCTGTGGAAGGATGTCTGTCAATTGAAGACTGAGAGGTGAAAAGGGAACCATAGACAGTTGTTCTTCTCCAGGAAACTGAAAATGAAGAGAAGAAGGGAGCAGCTGGAGTAGGCTAAGAAAAGCAAATATTTTTACTTGTTTTGATCTTTTGGAAGAGACTCCTGAATACTTAACTGCTGCAAGAAATAAACAATTAAAGAGTAGAAAATTGAAAGTGGAGGGAAAAGTAAAGCCTGAATGGCCTAAAGATGATATAAAAGTCTTCCCAGAACAAAGAGCAATTCTTGGAGAAATGGAAGAAGAGTATATAGAGAAAACAGACCAATACCATAAAAGGCAAAAGGGAATGGTAGTATGCTTGATGATCACATAGATAACTATATGTGGTCAGAATGAAGAGCATTGCAATTCAAGAATTTAGCTTCGGATATTTCTGAGTGAGGATACATTACAGATGGGGACTTGTGAATAATTTTACAATAACTGAGTGAAGCAAAAAATGATGCCACTGATGACAAACACTTTTACATAGGCTTCTACACGCAAAATCCCAACAAAAGTCACTTTTTCAGCAAGAATGGGACTGAGTTGGGAATAATCTTTCAAATAACTGGAGAAAAAACCAGAGTGACAGTTGACAATAAGGTTGAGGGGAGGATGAATGATACTATAGATTTAGAGAGAGATCTAGGCGCATACTGCAGTTGAGCAATCTGAGAGTGATAACGAAGAGCTAAAATAATTCAACTCTGCTCCTTGCTGTCTCCGCTTGTAGAAGAGCAGTTTATTCTCAGCTGAAGTTAGGCTTCAGTGAAAGAAAAGAAGTGTCAGAAACACCTGTCAAGATTTGGAGAACTTAAGTAAACTTATCTAAAGTGTGAATAAGAAGCCTTATAAATTAATTATCCAAATGATCATTCATATCTGGCTGTTGTTATCAATGTAAGAATATTGGTAAACGTGTAGTAACTACAGTTTCAGGATGAAGAAAGAGGCTAAAGGATGAAATCCATATATTTTGGAGACATGTCAATGCAAATTCAAGAACAGATAATACACATGTGGACTTGATGGGGCCAAGGGACAGCCTACTATTACTGTCTCAGAGGGAAAGATTGAGAACAGAGCAGTCTTTTTATTTTGAATTCTCAAAAAAATCTGAGAAGCAAAAAAATTAGCATAAAAGTTTTTTTTTTCTCACAACCATCAAAAGTCACATTTAAATTTAGCCAATTATATTAGTGTGAAAGTAAACTTTTTTATGCTTTTAACTAGAAAGATATTAGGGATCATCCTACTGAAAACCACTATTTCTGACACAAGGCAATGAGACTCAAAAGGATTAAAATTCTTGTCTCATATCCAGTTGCTCAAGGAGAATAAGACCTTATGAAATTTATGTTAAAATTTATACCAGGCTTCATAAAATTCAACACTCGTGTGTATAATTCATGACAATATAATGTATAAACCATGCAAAGTGTTTTCTAAAATATTTCTATGATGTATTTAATATGAAAATATATAAATGTATTTTTGAGTTGACCCATGTAGTAAACAAATTTGTAAATTGAACCAATCTGTTGTAGTATATGCCAGAATGTATTATTCCTGAAATAAGTAGTGCACACCAAAAATGTAATATATAGAAATGAAATTCACGTTTTGGATTTGATGATTGGTTATATCCCCTGTCTCTACTGTTGAGGAACAGTATTTTTTTCTTACTAATTGTTGAACTCTTTATTTAGTGTAGGGTTAATCTTATGAGTATAAAGTAAATTGAAAGTAGATCTTTGTAAAAAAATAAGAAGGAAAGGAGGAGGAATGGTGGAAGCATGGGCAAGAGGGAGGATAGGGTGGAAAAATGTTACCATGCTCCTAAATCTGTATAGATAAATTATTTGAAATGTATTTATCCCAAATAAAAAATAAAACACATAAAAACAAACAAAAAAAGAAATAAAAAGTGCACAAACATATCAAGGAGATTTGCTGTGCAAATTGTGTTTGTAGTTTGTACCTGTATATTTCTACATAGACTGTATCCCAAGATTTATCAGTATCTACAACTATATCTATACCAATTTCTATATTTAATCCTATTCCCAATACCTAAAACTATACAAATGTCTATCTATTTAGCAATATATGTATGTGTCTATCTAACTACCTGGTACTAAAATTATATATCATATTTTCAATAGGTGAAAAAAGGTCCACAGCTTGAACACAGTATCCAAACTTCCCTGTCTTCATCCCTAAGAAAGTTCTATTCCAGTGCTCTTTTCCTAACAAATTAATTACAGTAATTATGGTGAAAGAAATAAGTAAAACATATTAAAGCATATGTCTATTTTGCAAAAATGCTGCTTTGGTAGAATTGATGTATTTTAAATGTTGAACTTGTAAATCATAAGAAAGTATAAACCAATATCTCTTTATTTACTAATGTTAATCAACAGTTTTTTTTTTTTAATTTTTGACAGGCAGAGTGGACAGTGAGAGAGAGACAGAGAGAAAGGTCTTCCTTTTGCCATTGGTTCACCCTCCAATGGCTGCTGTGGCTGGCGCACCGCACTGATCCGATGGCAGGAGCCAGGTGCTTCTCCTGGTCTCCCATGGGGTGCAGGGCCCAAGCACTTGGGCCATCCTCCACTGCACTCCCTGGCCACAGCAGAGAGCTGGCTTGGAAGAGGGGCAACTGGGACAGGATCAGTGCCCTGACCGGGACTAGAACCCGGTGTGCCGGCGCCGCAAGGCGGAGGATTAGCCTAGTGAGCTGTGGCGCCGACCGTGTCAGCAGTTTTTGATAACTTTATTAAGTTTTTCCAGTACCATTTGTATTTTGTGGAATCATGTGGTACTTTAAATAATCTAAATGCAATAAATGAGAAAGAGATGTTGTATTCAGCTTTTATCTAATATAGTGGTATTTCCACTCAACATGTTTTAAAGGCTCTTACTTTTGTTATAGATCAGACAATATATTTTAAGGTGTGCTGCAAAGAGAGAGAAGGGGTGGGGAGAGTTGTGAATTTTGTTGATCCCCTTTGCAGACAATGGCAGTGAGAGACAAAACAGTAAATTGTTCAAGCCACTGCATAATTCTGTGAAAGAAAATTTAGGAGCACCAACACATAGTGTAAATCAACATTATTTGCCCAACTTCTCCATTTTGTTTTAGAAAATAAGAAATGAGCTGGAAGATTAAGGATATATTTCCATACCGAATTGCAAACTAATCTATGAAGATCTTTTTAGTTATAAGCACAGGTAAAACAATGATTCTCTGATGAGCTACTGTGCCAATGGGTTATTAAATCAGTTTGAAACCATTTTAAAATGTTTTACTCAGCTACATTATGTCAAAAACTGTGATAAATTCTAGGAATAGAAGTAAATACTTTTATATATGCTAACTGCTCTTCAAATAGTTCAAATGGGAAACACACATTAACAAATTACTGCCAGTTAAATGACAGAGGCCTTAAGATGCTCAACACTGGATGAAAATATTCATGCAAGCAGATAATATTTCTGTACTATTCATAGTCACACATACAGATCCTTGAATAATTTTGAATATTATGTTTATGATGCTTTATTTGTTGACTAAAATAATAGATGTATGAGTGTACAAATGAAGTAAATTATACACTATGGTTAACAGAAGAATAATGGAAGCAGTAACACATCCAAGTACAAGAGATTTAGTTTTAATTTTCACAATACAAAGAGACCGGTTGGTTCAATTATCCAGGGCATGACCATTTAAAACGGTGACTAATGTGAGCAGAAGCTCCATCAGAAAAGAGGGAGTGCATTCACAGCTATGGGGTAGTGAGAAGAGGAAGAGAATCCAGTTATAGCATTGACACAAAGGTGTTGGCCAACTTTTTTTTTTTTTTTTTTTGGTCAACTCTTACATACTTGACTGAAAAAACATTTTAGTAGACAAATGAGACTGGTTTAATTGGCAAACTGTGTTATATTGAATAATTAAAGAGTATTAGTAATGGTATAAACTGATGATATTGGCATTTTGGAAAGGTTACTTTGGGGCAGCATGGAAGATGAGTTACAGGTAAGCAGATAACATACAATATTTCTCCTTATATGTTAGATCTTGTCTGTTCAATATTTATCTGCTTAGTCACAGAAAAGTCTATATTTTTCTGGTTAAATTTAAGTGACAAAGAATATGATTATGTGCACTTGGTGCTCACCAACTGCTAGATTGCCAAAGGGGATAGTTTAAATACCTTTAAATTAGTTTTCTGTGTATTCTTGACAAGGTAGTATTTGCATTTTCAACGTGCAAGTGTGGAGAATAAAAACAGTTCAATATCTCTCCAGTTTACCTTTAACTGCTGCTCTAACCCCTAACAGCCAGGTCACACATTGTAAATACCACCATGCTGGAGGGATCACTTGTGTGTGTTTCTTAGTAATCACGAAAATTATCCGCAAAGAATCCAAACATACTTAAGGAAATCTGACCTTAAGTCTTAAAAAGCTTGGTGAAATAAACTTCTATTCTTTCTTATTCCACTAAGTCCTTGTTTTACTTCCCTAATTGGGATTTCATCTGAACAGAATATTTAAAATCAGAAAAGGAGTACTGTACTTCATTAACATGAAGAATCAACAATTCATTTGCAACAAGTAGAGAGAACTTTGGTGTGAGTTGCAGCTGAGGACCAGATAAAGTGCTCTGCACCCTTTACAATGCATTATCCTATGTGTGCCATGGCAGAATGAGACCACGAACAAAGTTTGAGTATCAATTTAAATCAGCTCATTATCATCTCACGTTATTGAGGCCAATTTCATATTCAAATTGGAAATGGAAATATTTTCAGTAAACAGGTACTGTGTTTAAAGCACATGTATTTAATGTTATATCTGTTCATATGTCTACTCACATGTAGTATATATCTTGATGACATATGTAAGCATAAAAAAGCAAATGGCACTATAGCACTTTGCATCATTTTGCTCCAGAATGTTTTCTTCACAATGTTATAGTATTAAAGGAATGGAAAACACAAAGAATGATGTGATTCACAAACAACAGAATAGATTTTGAAGTTAACTTCTAGTGATCTATTTGTCTAGTTGTAATATATTAGGGAAAGAGTCTAAGCTCCAGCTTCAGTTTTCTCTGCTTTAAAATTGCAGTTATGATGGTGTTATTACAACAAAATAAGAAAATGCTGGTGATATTGCTACCTGATGTCCATGGGCAACTGTAAACATTAGTAGTTCTATTGCCATTAGAAGCAATGAAGTCCAGTCAAAAGTAAAATCCTTGAAGATTTCTGGCTTGCAGTTCTACCAGGCATTTAGATAAGTCCCTGTGTTGCAACCATGTTGTCAATACACTGAAATTAAAAACAGAACCTTGCTCTTAGTCGTGTAAATATTTACCATTTCAAAGATTCATGGTAAGTAGTAAATATTAAGTATTGAAAAACTGTAATTCTACTGTAGCTCATATTTGGATCATAGACTTTCCTACAGGTCCCATTCACAACCACAGTTAAGTAAAATTAGTCACACTAAAATACGCATCTCCAAATTCCGCTCTGGATTCTACTGAAAGCAGAGCCTTAACAATGTGTTGCATGCAGGAAATATTCTTTTGAAGTTATCCTAGTGATCAGTTGTAAGTTACAAGGTGGGAAATGGATTGAAACAAACTAGGGGAGCAGTATGGACAAGGCAGGGGACTTAATGTAAAAATATGCTGTAACACAGCCAAAATCATCTGATATCTTACCATGTGAGATCACTAAAGGAAACCTTTAAATACTATTGTTAGGCCATATTCAGGGCAATAAAATAGGGGGAATGGATGAAATATTTGTCTGTTAAATCTAGGTCTCCTTTAGTCAAGAGTAGCTTGGTGGGTATAAACTCCTCTGCAACTACATGTAATACATTTTAAGGGATATGCATTTTTGAATACAGAGCAGATTTGAATAACACTTCTTGCTGCACCATCAGAGAATCCCAGAACAAGATGCAAGCAGAACACAGATGGAACAGAAGTAAGGCAGTGTTGGATGTACAACCCTGTTGGCATTATATAAATTGATAGAAGCCTTTGTGAAACTGGTTTTCACAACCGTAAGTGAAGGAGCAGGCAGGATGAGATGACTTTGCAGTGGTATACAAGTGTAAAAGATATGAAACAACGCTTCTATAAACAATATTTTCTACTGTTTTATTTGTCTATCTTTATTTATCTTTTAAGAATATGGGGATTTGTTATAATATAAAGCATTATCTAACTCAAATGGGTGATAAATGTAATTATGAAAATTTATGAGACAGGATAAAAGTAGCATATATGAATGGCTTTTTTTTTTTTTTTTTTTTTTTTTTGACAGGCAGAGTGGACAGTGAGAGAGAGAGAGAGACAGAGAGAAAGGTCTTCCTTTGCCGTTGGTTCACCCTCCAATGGCCGCCGCGGTAGCGCGCTGCGGCCCGCGCACCGCGCTGTTCCGATGGCAGGAGCCAGGTGCTTCTCCTGGTCTCCCATGGGGTGCAGAGCCCAAACACTTGGGCCATCCTCCACTGCACTCCCTGGCCACAGCAGAGAGCTGGCCTGGAAGAGGGGCAACCGGGACAGGATCGGTGCCCCGACCGGGACTAGAACCCGGTGTGCCGGCGCCGCAAGGCGGAGGATTAGCCTGTTGAGCCACGGCGCCGGCCTGAATGGCTTTTTTGTATTGTAATGATATCAACTTTTTGTGTAGCAAGAGAAGTTGATCTGTGAAACTTCATCAGTTTACAATAATTTCCTACATGATCATATTGTGATTTGATATCCTAAATCAACCAGTTATAGTTTGTCCAAGAGAAAATCTTGGTAAAATTAAGCTCAAGAAAAATAAAATCAGCACACTTCAAAGCAATCACTCTTTCAGTATTTATTTATTGATTATCTAACATCTACATAGTGTTCTTATAGTTAATTCGCAATGAATATTTAAGTCTCTTCCAAAATACAAGTGTTACCAATAAGATCACATTCAGAGATAGGGCATTTGAGAGGTGACTAGGCTAAAAAGGTTCCTTCTTCCTTAATATGTGAGAGACCTTTATAAGAGAGGGTTCACAGAATTTCAGTTTGCTTGCTCTCTTGCCCAAATGCCTGAACCTTGGTCTTAAAATTCCCAGCCTCCAGACTGTGAGAAAATAATTTTTTGTTCTTTCTCAGTTAGTTATTTGTAAGTATTTTGGGACAAGCACAAAATATATTAAGACATTCAATTTAATCTTGTTGGTTATTTTATCAAATAGTAACTGAATAAATTGTATTATAATTTTTTTGTTGCTTTTTGTTTTCTATGAGAGGTAGAGAAACAGAGACATCAAGAGACCCATCTACTGGTTCATTCCCCCACAACAGCAGAGGCAGGGTCAAACTAAGGCAATTAGTTGGATGCCAGGGACTCAACTACTTGAGCTGTTACCAGTGAATTTTAGGGTAAGTATTGGCAGGAACCTGGAATCAGGAGCACAGCAGGGACTCTAACCCTGGCAGTTTGATATAGGACACAGGAGTCCCAATGAACATCTTATTGGTGGGTCAAATGCCTGTCCCAGCATTATGCTTCTAATTCTACAAGAAGTAAATATTAAAAAAAATGAAGGATAAGAATTAAGAAATATACACATTAGATTCGGTGTTTTCATGCAGCATTTTTGGCCTTGAAAATTAATTTGAGCTTTGGAGGATTTCGTTTTCTCAATTTTAGATGGGTATTCCATCATGTGGACTCTAATTCTCCTTTTAGTATTATAACTCCATGAATCTTCCTGAAGTGGAGACTCCTCCCCATATGCCCCTTTGTGCTCATCCTAATACAGAATAAATCCAATGTTATGTAAGGTTTTGTGTGCTGTCCCAAATTGTGTATAACTTCATAACCATGTTTGCAAGCACAGACAACTTAATCTATTTAAGAATTTAAGTGCCTACATTGCTGCAACTATTACTGGTATCCCTTTGACTTTCTACGTGACATTTTACTTTCTAAAATGTTCGAATCAGAATCATAAATGTTTTCAAAGACTTATCACAGTATTCCTTAAAAGCATATATAAATGACACTGAGTTTCTTGAGCTTATTATTATAAATGTTGACCATATAATAATGCTTTAGAGGTTTTCATTTTACATTCACACAAAGGTAACTAAACCCACTGGTTTGTATCATTTATTTGAGCCAGGGAATTTGTTAATCACTGAATAATGTTTCATTTAAATTGTGTAAGTAAAACACTATGCAGCTTCTTATTGCTTGCTTTCATTTTGAGAGAAATAGTTTTATAAAATATTGAATTAAGCTCAAAAATGGCATTAGTATGCTGTATTTTCAGTGCATAGATGACAGCTAGTAGGGAATTTACTTGTATTTAAAGATTGCCCTGTGTGCTGTCAGGTTTGTTGGTTAATTGTAACTGTTACCATTGCTTGCAAATTAACTATTACAATGTCATTCCATTAGCAATTCAGTCCTTGCAAACTTGCAGACTTTCATATATTTTGTTCATTGTGATTTTTGTGAAGACCCCCATGTGTATGTATGTGTGTGTATGTGTGTGTGTACAGCTACATGCTTATATATCTATATATAAAGAAACAACAAAAATAACAGCTCTATTTTTGGCCTTTACTTAATGAAAGGGTTCCACTGTAAAACCTGCTTGAAAACACCTGGTTTAGTTTAACACCACAATGATACTTGGAGGTCAACCAATGGATATTTCAAAGTTGTAGTTGGCTATTACTTGGAACACTTTACTTTCTGATTGATGTATTTCCATGCGAGAAGTTCACTTACAATGAACAAAACTGCCTACTATGTAGTCAGAAATGATGGTGATGTGTTAAAATTATACCCTTTTGCACACTTTCTTCAAGAAAAGTGAGCATTAGGGTGTTAGATTCTGAATGTTTCCTTTTAATGCATGATGACCTTGTCAAGATGTTGACAAAAAAGAGGCAGGTAAGTACATTGTGCATGGGTCACCAAGCATTAGGCTTGTCAAAAACATGATCCACTGCTGTGTGTACATTCATTTCTCAGCAGGAGCCTGTTTGAAGTCTTAATACAAAAATGCACATAAAAGTGGAAAAAGATAAAGTTAGTACATAAAGGGAAATAGAGAAATTTCTATGTGCTATCTTACTGCTTAATTAATTTATACTAAGTGCTGTTATAAATTTTTCAATGCATATATTAGTTAGAGAGGATGCTGAGTCAAGTAAGAGATTGAGGCACACTAATAACCTTCTCAGAAATGTATTAGGTTGATTTTTGGTATGCTATTCTATTTTTTAGCATCATACTACTTTAAGTCATTCCTACACATATTAGAGGTGTCATATGTTAAAGTCTGCATATATTAAAGTGTGAACAGATATATTTGCATTATACTTTTGTTATTTTTATATGAGCTAATTCTACATTTACTTAAATGTTGATTTCCCACGATTAATTTACTTTGTGGTTAATAACACGCCAGCTATTTTGCAGTTACCACGAAAAAATAGGAACTTTATGTAGAAAAACACAGCAGTGGTTGTTGTGCTGTGTTGCCCTTCACTATAAGAATCTTGCTTTTCATACTGCTGGGATGCTTGCCGCTAGAGATCTCTTACCTATCATCTTTTTAATTTATTTGAATGAGGAGATTGCTTGGGTCTGTGGCTCCACTTCACTGGGAGGGCAATGGGCATGAAATTATCAGTTGTTACAGGTGTATCAATGTCTGGTCTCTGTCTGAGCAGGGTGATTCCAGGATTCCCTAAGGAATTTATTTTTTTTTTTGCTGAGACTACATTACAGCCCAACTTCTCCCTGCTCAATCTTGCACCCTTCTTTTCCAATCACAGATAATGAGCCCGAGAGCACTCCCTAATAAATGTGTTGCATACTCACCTCTGAGTTTCATCTGTGGAAACTCAATTTAATTCCATGAAATTGTAAATTGTAAACATCATGTTAAGAAGTATTTATTTTTGTGAACAAAGTTTGTCAAGCCAGTTATTTTTATTTTATTTTATTTTTTTTAAAATTTTATTTATGAATATAAATTTCCAAAGTACAGCTTATGGATTACAATGGCTCCCCTCCTCCATAACTTCCCTCCAACCCACTACCCTCCCATTTCCCACTCGCCCTCCCCTTCCGTTCACATCAAGATTCATTTTCAATTATCTTTATATACAGAAGATCAGTTTAGCATATATTAAATAAAGATTTCAAGTTTGTACCCACACAGAAACACAAAGTGAAAAATACTGTTTGAGTACTAGTTATAGCATTAAATCACAATGTATAGCACATTAAGGACAGAGATCCTACATGACGAGTAAAAGCACAGTGACTCCTGCTGTTGACTTAACAAATTGACACTCTTGTTTATGGTGTCAGTAATCACCCTAAGCTCTTGTCATGAGTTGTCAAGGCTATGGAAGACTTTTGAGTTCGCCGACTCTGATCATATTTAGACAAGGTCATAATCAAGGTGGAAGTTCTCTCCTCCCTTCAGAGAAAGGTACCTCCTTCTTTGATGACCTGTTCTTTCCACTGGGATATCACTCGCGGGGATCTTTCATTTAGGTCATTTTTTATTTTTTGCCAGAGTGTCTTGGCTTTCCACGCCTAAAATACTCTCATGGGCTTTTCAGCCATATCCCAGTGCCTCAAGGGCCGATTCTGAGGCCAGAGGGCTGTTTAGGACATCCGCCATACTATGAGTCTGCTGTGTATCCCAATTCCCATGTTGGATCGTTCTCTTCCCCCCCTATTTTTTTATTCTATTGGTTAGTATTTTCAGACACTAGTCTTGTTTATGTGATTCCTTTGACTCTTAGTCCTATCATTATGATGAATTGTGAACAGAAATTGATCACTTGGACTAGTGAGATGGCATTGGTACATGCCTCCTTGATGGAATTGAATTGGAATCCCCTGGCATGTTTCTAACTCTACCGTTTGGGGCAAGTCAGCTTGAGCATGTCCCAAATTGTACATCCCTTCCCTCTCTTATTCCCACTCTTATATTTAACTGGGATCACTTTTCAGTTAAGTTTCAACACTTAAGAATAACTGTGTTTTAAGTACAGAATTCAACCAATAGTATTAAGTAGAACAAACAAAAAAATACTAAAAGGGATAACATATTAAGTTGTTCATCAACATTCAGGGCAAGGGCTGATCAAGTCACCGTTTCTCATAGTGTCCATTTCCCTTCAACAGGTTTCCTTTTGGTGCTTGGTTAGTTGTCACCGATCAGGGAGAACATATAATATTTGTCCCTATGGAACTGGCTTATTTCACTCAGCATGATGTTTTCCAGATTCCTTCATTTTGTTGCAAATGACCGGATTTTATTGTTTTTTTTACTGCTGTATAGTATTCTATAGAGTACATATCCCATAACTTCTTTATGCACTCTACTGTTGATGGGCATTTAGGTTGATTCCGGGTCTTAGCTATTGTGAATTGAGCTGCAATAAACATTAATGTGCAGAAAGCTTTTTTGTTTGCCAATTTAATTTCCTTTGGGTAAATTCCAAGGAGTGGGATGGCTGGGTTGTATGGTAGGGTTATATTCAGGTTTCTGAGGAATCTCCAGACTGACTGGTATTGTGATGCTTCCAGCTTTGTGTTTGTTGTACCATTTTTTGGTATTCTCTTCTATTTCTTACTTCAAGATTTTGTAATTCTCATCATAGAGATCGTTTTTTTGAGGATTTCTATTTTTTTTTAACTTTTATTTAATGAATATAAATTTCCAAAGTACAGCTTATGGATTACAATGGCTTCCCACTCCCATAACTTCCCTCCCACCCGCAACCCTCCCCTCTCCTGTTCCCTCTCTCCTTCCATTCACATCAAGATTCATTTTCAATTCTATTTATATTCAGAAGACCAATTTAATATATATTAAGTAAAGATTTCAATATTTTTCACCCACATAAAAACACAAAGTGAAACATACTGTTTGAGTACTAGTTATAGCATTAAATCAAAATGTACAGCACATTAAGGACAGAGATCCCACATGAGGAGCAAGTGCACAGTGACTCCTGTTGTTGACCCAACAAATTGACACTCTAGTTTATGGTGCCAGTAACCAACCTAGGCTCTCGTCATGAGTTGCCAAGGCTATGGAAGCCTTGCAAATTTGCCCACTCTGATCATATTTAGACAAGGTCATAAAAGACAGAGTGAGGATAGTAACCAATGATCTTAAGAGTGGCATTAACCAGGTCTGCACAATTATACAGCATTAAGTGGGGAAGAGGACCATCAGTACACACAGGTTGAGAGTAGAGCCATTGGAGGTAGAGTAGAGTTTATGATTACGAAGGAATGAGGCCCAAGTGCTCTAGACAGGGTCTAGAACAAAGGACAGAGTCATTATTATAGGAGCTAAGAAAGGTGCTGTCTAAGCTACAATTAAGTTTTCTGATTGAGAGGCAAATAGAACCTGACAGAAGGGGCTTGATAATAATCTGTTGGGCTTTAGGCCTTGTAAGTTAAGAGGCCCAGACCTATCTATCTCTTCACATGGGGTACATCCTAAGGGAGGTGTGAACCTCCTAGGGGAAGGCACTCTGTTGACTTTCATTACTTGGCTGGGCTGGGAGGAGAGCTGGCCAGGTAAAGGCAGGTGGCATCTCTAACAAGAAATTTACAGTTCTGCCTGCAATGTTGCTGACCCTACTTGGCCGTCCCCTCAGCTGCAGTGGTCACTTTGGAAGTTGGGCTGAGTGAAGGGCTTTTCAGCTTAGAGCCAGTACGATCTGTGGCTCTGACCTGGGCAACGTCCTTGGTTAAGTTAATTCCAAGGAATTTGATTGTTTTGTAGCTATTATGAATGGGATTGATCTTAGAAGTTCTTCCTCAGCCATGACATTGTCTGTGTATACAAAGGCTGTTGATTATTGTGCATTGATTTTATATCCTGCTACTTTGCCAAACTCTTCTATAGAGTCCCAATAGTCTCCTAGTAGAGTTCTTTGGTTCCCCTTAGTAAAGAATCATATATTCTGCAAAGAGGGATAGTTTGAGTTCTTCCTTCCCAATTTGTATCTCTTGAATTTCTTTTTCTTTGCCTAATAGCTCTGGCTAAGACTTCCAGAACTATATTGAATAGCAGTGGTGAGAATGGGCATCCCTGTCTGGTACCAGATCTCAGTGAAAATGATTTCAACTTTTCCCCATTCAATAGGATGCTGGCCATGGGTTTTTCATAAATTGCTTTGATTGTATGGAGGAATATTCCATCTATACCCAGTCTGCTTAGGGTTTTCATCATGAAAGGGTGTTGTATTTTATCAAATGCTTTCTCTGCATCTATTGAGAGAATCATATGGTTTTTCTTCTGCAGTCTGTTAATGTGGTGTTTCACATTGATTTGTGCACATTGAACCATCCCTGCATACCAGGGATAAATCCCACTTGGGCTGGGTGGATGATTTTTCTGATGTGTTGTTGTATTCTATTGGTGAGAATTTTATTGAGGATTTTTGCATCTATATTCATAAGAGATATTGGTCTGTAATTTTCTTTCAATGCTGCATCTTTCTGGCTTAGGGATTAAGGTGATGCTGGCTTCATAGAAAGAATTTGGGAGGATTCCCTCTTTTTCGATTGTTCTTAATAGTTTGAGAAGAAATGGAGTTAGTTCTTCTTTAAATGTCTGATAAAATTCAGCAGTGAATCCATCTGGTCCTGGGTTTTCTTTGTTGGGAGGGCCTTTATTACTGTTTCAATTTCTGTCTCAGTTATGGGTCTGTTTAGGTTTTCTATGTCTTCCTGTTTCAATTTAGGTAGATTGTATGTGTCCAGGAATCTTTGCATTTCTGATAGATTTCTCTGTTTGCTGTCATACAACTCTTTGTAGAAATTTCTGATGATTCTTTTTATTTCTGTGGTGTCTGTTGTTACATTTCCTTTTTCATCTCTGATTTTATTGATTTGGGTCTTTTCTTTTTTTAGTTAGTTGGGCCAATGGGATGTCAATTTTGTTTATTTTTTTCAAAAAATCCACTCTTCGCTAGGCTGATTTTTTGTAATTTTTTTTTTTTTTTTGGATTCAATCCTGTTGATTTCTTCTCTGATTTTAATTATTTCTCTTCTTCTACTAGATCTGGGTCTGGTTTGCTGCAGTTTTTCTAGATCCTTGAGATGCATTGAAGGCTCATTTATTTGGTGCCTTTCCAATTTCTTGATGTAGGCACCTATAGCTATAAACTTTCCTCTCAACACTGCTTTTGCTGTATCCCATAAGTTTTGATATATTGTATTATTATCCTCATTTACTTCCAGGAAGTTTTTGATTTCTCTTTTGATTTCTTCTATGGCCCATTGTCCATTCAGGAGCATGTTGTTCAGTCTCCATGTTTTTACATATTCTCTAGGGATTCCTGAGTTGCTAATTTCCACCTTCATTCCACTGTGGTCTAAAAATATCTGCTCACATTGGAGTTGCTCTTGAAAAATTTCATTATCTTCTATTTGTTTATTGTGAAATGTAAGGAAATATATTGACTTGAATTTGAAAATATTCGAACTCCTAATATTGCTAATATCAGTTTTATACCTTTCTTAAATGCCTTATGTTACATAACACATAGGGTTGAAAACCATTACAGAAATGAGATAAAATGTATAATGACCCTGAAAACCACAAAGAAATTTCAGAGTCGCTTACTACCTTATCTATATTATAATACAAGTAATAACCTGTATTCCTAGAGAAAGTTTGCTCCCTGTGCTCAAATATATAGAATATTTTTCTCTTGAAAGTAACTTGATTTTTTTTCTTACAGTTTAAATTCAAAATGCTCATTTAGTTGTATCAAGAAGGAATAAAATACAAAATCATATGTTTGTAGTAAAATGTTTCTGGTCTTTATATTAAAGGAGGCTAAATTACCCTTTCTGTTTGATTTTAGTGTTTTTTTTTTTTGCATTTTATTTTAAAATTTTTAATATAAAGAAAACAAATTTTATGTATTTCATATATACAGTTTTAAAATGATAGTTACACTTCCCTTGCTCCATCGCTCAATCTCCCTTCCTTACTTCCTTTATTTTTTTTGTCCTTTAATTTTTACATAACATAATTTAAATGTACTTTGTTACCACAGGTTTAATGCATCACTACCATAATGTTCACCAAGTAAAAATATACTTCCACAGGAGTATAGACAAGGGTTAAAAATAATAATGAAATAATAAGATGTTAGTTTCATTCTTAAACTTTTTTGTATTCTGTATCAAGTGATAAATATCAGAGAAAGCATATAATATTTATATTTTGGGGACTCTCTTATTTCACTAAGCAAATGGTCTCGAGTTACATACATTTTATTTCAAAAGACAAGATTTAAATCTTTTTTTTTAATGACAGAGTAGTATTTTATTTATTTGATCATCATTCTATTCTATTATTAAAACCTTTTTCAATACAAAATTGAAGGCTGGCTGTGTGGCAACACCTATGGTGCTGGCATTCCTTAGGAGTACCAGTTTAATCCCCAGCTGTACCATTTCTGATCCAGCTCCCTAAAAATGTGCCTGGAAAGCAGTGGATGATGGCGAAAGAACTGCCACCCATGTAGAGTAGTAGTTCCAGGTTCCTGGAGTTAGCCTGGCCCAAGTCTGTTTTATTTTGCGGCCATTTGAGGAGTCAACAAGAAGATGGAAGATATCTATCTCTCTCTCTCAACTCTGCCTTTCAAATAAATATAGTTTTTTAAAAATAAATTATTTAAAGAAGTATTCATATTTATTTAAAAGGCAGAGTTACAGAAATGCAGAGAGAGAGAAAGAGAGAGAGAGAGAGAGAGAGAGAGAGAGAGAGAGAAAGCGAGAGATTTTCCATTCACTGGTTCATCCTAAAATGCTCACTATAGCTAGAGTTGGGCCAAAAGGAAGTGGGAACCTAGAACTTCATTAGGACGGCAGGGACCCAACTTCTGGTCATCATTTGCTGCCTCTCAGGGTGCACATTAGCAGGAAGCTGGATTTGAAATAGGGACTTGATCCCAGGGACTCTGGTGTTCCAAGCTATGGTTTAACATACTTTATTCATTTGTCCATAGACATTTGAGTTGTTTTAACATTGGGTCTAATAGAATAATTCTGTTATGAATATTTGTGTTCTAATAGCTGCTTGAGCCTTATGCTCTGTTTGCAATCTTGGGTCGTGCATTTATTCAGAAGTGAAATTTCTGGATTGTATGGTAATTCCATTTAACCTTTTGAGGTGCTGTCATATTATTTTCCATAAGGGAAGAATTGTCTTTATTCCCATTAGCAATGCACGAAGGTTCCAATTAGCTTTTTCATATTTTATGCACCCATTATTTTATTTATTAGCTTGATTTTCCATTGTAGCAGTCATGCTAATTGGTGTGAAGTGTTATCTCATTTAGATGTGGTTATAATTTGCATTTTGCTAATGATTAGTGGTGATTCACATCTTTTCATGGACTTCTTTGTCATGTGTATGTACTCTTTGAAGAAACATATACTTAATTCCTTTCCTAGAATTTAATTGAATTATTTTGTGTTGAGTTATAAGATTTTTTAAAAAAATTGTTCTAAAATATTAATCCATTATCAATTATATCATTTGTGAGTGTTTTCTCCTATTCTCAGGGCTAACTTTTCACTTTCTTGAGTGTGTCTTTTGATGCGTCAAAGATTTTAATTTTGAAGAAGTGAAATTTATCCACTAATAAGTAGTTTCAAAATTTCCTTCAGAGATAAAATATCACATTTGGAAACAGAAAAGGAATTAAATGCTTTTACTTTCTTCGTGGCTAGTTAATCTCTGCCATGTTAACATAGGTCCTCTTTATTAAATCCTCCTTATTCAGTGGCTATATGCATCTGCTCTCATTATAAATTGTTTGGTGGATATTTTTTTTTACAGAATGGCAGCCATTGCTAACCTCTAAGTAGAGAAACCTCATAGTCTGTCTTCTCTCTGGATATTCTCTCCATTCAATGGTAGCTTTGGAAATGCCTTAGACTCCTCTGAGCCTCAGGGACTACACCTGAACATTGAGACAATATCAATTTCATCATGTTACTGTGAAAGTTACTTGTGATAAACATTTTATTTTTTAAAAAAGATTTATTTATTTATATGAAAGTCAGAGTTACACATAGAGAGGAGAGGTAGAGAGAGAGAGAGAGCATGCGCGCGAGAGAGCTCTTCTTTCTGCTGGTTTACTCCCCAGTTGGCTGCAACGTGCAGAGCTGGGTGGATCTGAAGCTAGGAGCCAGGAGCTTCTTCTGGGTTTCCCCTGTGGGTGCAGGGGCCTAAACTCTTGGGCCATCTTCCACTGTTTTCCAGACCATAGTAGAGAGCTGGATCGGAAGTGGAGCAGCCGGGTCTCGAACAAGTGCCTATATGGGATGCCAGCACTGCAGGCGGCGGCTTTACCCACTGAGCCACAGCACCGGCCCCAAAACATTTTATTTTTAAGAAATGATAGCAGCTTGAAGAATAAATGTCATATAGGCTTGTAATATCCAGAAAACTACTTTGAGACCTATAATTTTACTAATTCCAGTCTTGGGATGTGAAAACAAAGTCAAATTAGGTATATAGCATGCTCAGTGTAACAGAACTAACAGATGACTGAACTGGTAAGCTCACTCAAATGTGCTTATTTCCAAAATATGTTTTCTCCACAGTGGTAAAGTTATATCAGCTAAATATAACATCCACTATGGACAAGGTTAGTGAAGTTTTCTAGAATGACAGAGGAAGAACAGAAAAACCACAGAGTAGAAATCATGACAAGCATTGACTTAGAAACAATATATTAGAAAAACATAGCGTAAAAGAATGGTTATTTTATTGTAAGCTGTCTTTAGTGTTCCCAAAGTCCCTTCCCAAAAAAGTTACTTCTGCATCTGTAATGCTTCCTTTCATTCTCCAACTCTCCCTGTACCTACTCATTTATTAAAATACCAATTTTACCAAAATACTGGGTGAAGGCAATGGTAAGTGTGTAAGTATATACACATCTACACACATATAAAACTAACATCCTGATTTTTTGCACTAGTTTGAATATGAGATCTCTATCATGGACTGACTCTTGGAGGGGAGGGGTCACAATATCACCATTAGGAAAATTAATCATTTAGTCAGAAAATCCCAGCAATCTAAAATAAATAACTTTACACCCCAGCACCAATTATTATTTCACTCATGTCTTATAGTCACTCTTCCATATTTCCTAATAATTTGTTTGGTTTGGACTAGACATGCTATCAGCAATACCATCAGTACTTAGACTAATGAAATGTCAGGCATGGTACCATAACTTTGAAATAATTTTATGATTTTGAGCCTAAAGGTTGAGCTTGTCCTGTGGAAATAAGTATTTTCAATAATAATAGAATATAGAACATAGATGATGCTATTTTTGTGGTATAAAACACTAAATTAAAAAAAAAAAACTCCAAATCATTGTCTTGCACTGGAACTTCAAGAGGAAATCATCTCAAAAAATGAAATTTTATCTACTTTGCTGTAACTAATTACAACAATGTATTTAATCAAAAATCAATTACTTTTAATAAATATAAAACAACGGCAGTTAACACAACCCTTATATCATTTCATATTCTGAATTTTTATATATAATCTTATGATTAGTTTAAATCTATATTAATGTTGTGGTATTAAATAAGTCATAATTTTTAAGGGAAATATGGATGAAGTTATATCCAGATAGCAGTATGCTGAGGTGATGACAATATGTGTAATTTTTTTATTAATACGTCTATTTATTTGAGAATCGGTGAGACAGAGAAAATATAAAAGCCATACAGAGAGTGGCAGATAGAGAGAGATTGAAGAGTCCCTCTTCCTTTTGTACAATTTCCACTGCAGGAGCTGTCACTGTGGTGTAGCAGTTAAAGCTGCTGCCTATGGTGCCAACTGTCCATAAAGGTGCCAGTTCACATCCCAGCTGCTCCACTTCTGCTCCAGCTCTCTGCTGAAAAGGCAGCAGAAGATGACCCAAGTCCTCAGGCCCTTCAGCTATGTGGGAGACGTGGAGGAGTCTCCAGTCTCCTGTCTTCAGAGCTCCAGTCATTGAGGTCATTTGGGGAGAAAACCAGCAAATGGAAGACGGCTCGCTCGCTCTCTTCCTTTCTCTGCCTCTGCCTCTCTGTAACTTTACAATTCAAGTAAATAAATAAATATTTAAATAAAAAGAATTTCCACTGTAAACTTCTCTAAGTCTCCCCTGGGCTTGTACTTCCTTCTCTTTTCTTCTACTGTATTTCCCTGATCAAAAGTAGCATGTCTTTTTCCTATTAACTCATCTTGAAATCCATATCTCACAGGTTTTCATATGCTGTGCTTTCATTTTCATTTATTTAATTATATTTTGATGTCCTTTTAAATTTATTCAAGGATCCATTGTTTCCTCAGTAGCATCTTGTTTAATTTCCATGTATTTATATTTGTTCTATTGTTTTTCTTATTCTTGACTTTTAGTTTTATTCCTTTGTGTTGAGAAGATATATGGTATTATTTCATTGTTTCATACTTCATTAAGACTTGATTTCTGGCATGAAATAAGGTCTATTCTAGATAATATTCCATGTGCTGATGTTAACAATATGCATTCTGTAGTTATTGGGTGAAATTTTGTGTAAATATCTCTTATGCCAATTTGCTCAACAGTAGGGTTCAATTTTAATGTATCTTTGTAGATTTTCTGTCTGAATTATCTGTCCATTGATGAAAGTGAGATGTTGAAGACCTCTAGTGTTATTGTTTTGCAAACTGCCTCTCATTTTGGACTGACCTATATGTCTGGGTGTGATTGTGTCAGTACATATGTATTTATGGTATATCTTCTTGCTGAATAAATCACTTTATCAATATATCTATATCATATAAGCAAATCACTTTATCAATATATGTACAATATAATATACTTATTTCTTTTATAGTTTTAGATTTAAAATGTTTGACATGAATATAGCTATTTCTGCTCATTTTTGATTTACAGTTTCCTAGTATATCTCTTTATCACCCTTACCTTTAGGTCTTTTTGTGTATTTTTATTTATAAAATGAATTTTTAATAGGTCAAATATAGTGTGGTCTTGATTTTTTATCCATTCAGACCAACTAATTCTTTTGGTTGTGAAATTTAATCCAATTACATTAAAGGCTTATAGATAACAATGAACAGTTTTCATTTTGTTGTTGGACTACTGATTAGATCTACAACATTAGTGAATGTGGTACTGCCATACATTTTCCTGATGTTTAGTTGTAATGTGGGACTCCTTTCAGAATTTGCTGTAAGGATGGTCTTACAGTGATGAGATCTCTCAGTTTTTGCTTATCGGGAAATGCCTTATTTCTTTTTCAACTCTAAGGGGTAAATTTTCTGAATATGATATTCTTTGTTGGAAGTTTCTTTTCTCTTAAGACCTTGAGTATATCATACTACTTTCTTTGGGCCTGTAAGGTTTCTACTGAGAAATCTGCTGTTAGTCTAATTAGTGCTCCTTTATATGTAATTTGACATTTTTCCATTATTGACTTTAGGATTCTTTTATCCTTAACTTTTGACAACGTGATGACAAAATGCATTGGAGAGAATATATTTTGATTGAGTCTGCTTGTGGTTAAGCTTCCTGTATCTGGATGTTCATGTCTCGTGGAATGATTGGGAATTTTTCAACAATTAATTTATTTAGTAGGTTCTCAATGCCTTCCTTCTCCCCTTCTCTTTTCCTTTTAGAAAATTAAAGGACATTTTTTAGGAAAATTAAAGGAAACTTTTTAAGAATACTTCTTTAGGAAATTTCCCTATAATACAAATATTTGGTTGCTTAAAGATATCCAATATTTCATATAGGCTTCATTCACTCTTTTTATTTATTTTTTTAAAGGTTTACTTGTAAGAAAGTGTTAGAGGGCCGGTGCCATGGCTCAATAGGCTAATCCTCCACCTGAGGCGCTGGCACTCCGGGTTCTAGTGCCGCTTGTGGGGCCGGATACTGTCCCTGTTGCTCCTCTTCCTGTCCAGCTCTCTGCTGTGGCCCAGGAGTTCAGTGGAGGATGGCCCAAGTGCTTGGGCCCTGCACCCGCATGGGAGACCAGGAGAAGCACCTGGCTCCTGGCTTCGGATCAGCGCGGTGCGCCGGCTGCAGCGTGCTGGCTGCAGCAGTCATTGTGGGGTGAACCAAGGGAAAAGGAAGACCTTCCTCTCTCTCTCTCTCTCTCTCATTGTCCACTCTGCCTGTCAAAAAGAAAGAAAGAAAGAAAGAAAGAAAGAAAGAAAGAAAGAAAGAAAGAAAGAAAGAAAGAAAGAAAGAAAGAATTAGAGATATAGATGGATAGAAACAGAAAAGAGAGAGAGAAAGAAAGAAAGAGAGAAATTGAGATTGATTTCATCAGCTGTTTCCCTACCCAAATAGTCAAAATAGCCAAGACTGGGTCAGGCTGAAGCCAGGAAACAAGAGCTTCTTCCAGGGCTCTCATGTGGATGTCAGTGTTATAAGTACTGTGGTCATTCTTTGCTGCTTTCCCAAGTGCATTAGCATTAGCAGGGAGCTGGACTGGAAGCAGAGTAGCCAGTACACGATTTGTTGCTCATTTAGCATTCTGGAGTTAGAGGTGGTGGCTTAATCCACACCACAATGTCTGCCCTTTTATTTTCTTTTTATTTTTATCTGATTGGGTCATTTCAAGAGTCTTGTCTTCTAGATTATAAATTGTTACCTCCACTTGGTTTACTGGTTTGGAAATTCTCAATCATAAATAAATATGTATATTCAATGAATATATATACATATATGTTCATTGAAGTTTTCACCTCAAAAATTTTTGATTCTTTGTAGTGATTTCTATCTCCTTAGTTAAGTTTTTATTTATGTTACCTATATTTTCCTCAATTCTTTAGGCTGTGTATCTGCATTCTGTTGAGTTTCCTTACAAACATTATTTTGAATTCTGTTTCTGGCATTTCATATACCTTCTTCAAATCAGGACGTATTTCTGAAGAACAGTGTGTTCTTTTGGACACGTCATGCACCTTGGTTCTTTACATTTCCTGTGTCCCTTTGATATCTGTGAATCTTGTGTAGCAGTCCTTTCTTCATGATGGGATAGGTTTTATAGGAAAGGCTTATTGCTTAGGTGGAATTCCGGCTATCACTTGACTTGTTGTTTTGTCTTTGGATCTGTCTACTTATTAAATTGACAAGCCTGAGTTATAATGGAGCTTGTAGGGCAAATAGCTTTGGTTCTAGGACTGTGATGTGGCTGAGACATTCTCCAACTCTTGATGGGTGAGACTGGTTCTGGGGCTTATAGCACCAAAAGCCCTAGACTCAGACCTGGGTAATGTGGACCTAATCCTGGCTCTACAAGGCACAGATAGAACTGCCCCCTGTTAACATGCAGCATGCAAGTATTACTCTAGGACTTGGGCCTATGCTTCCCTGCACTGTGAGCTAAGTGGTGCAGAGGGAACTTCCTCAGGTCTGGTCTGGGTTTTCTATTGGCTACTGCTGATGCTAATCCAAGAACCTCAGGGAAACCCCTCTGGATCATGCAAAGCATAGCCCTGGGCTTATGGCCAGAACTCCTACAGCTGCAGGATGCAGTATAACTGCTCTCTGCCTTGCAAATTGACCTGACCCTGGCTCTGGTTGCTTCTGATAGAAGTGGGATCTGCCTTCTGTCAGCTTAGTCAGAACAGAATTCAGCAGTGACTACCACAGTCAACTGAGTCTGGCACTTTGTAGAGTGGTTGAGGGAATGGAGAAAACATAGCTTTTCTTTTTTGAGCAAAATAGTTACTCAGACCCCAGTGAATTCTTTGGGCTGAAATTGAAGTCAATAGGGGACTGGAATTCTGCCTCAGTTAAAGCTGCTGATGGTAAGGCTCCACAGCAGCTTCTTCCTATGTTGTCTTGGCAAGATGGCATTTCACAGTCGGGAGCCTGTTGCTTAGAAGCAGAGGTGGATGTCAATGTGGCCACCCACAGTGGTATGTCTGTTGCTTTTCTTGTTGTACCATGGAGTAATGTGTTCCATTTTTTCACTTCAAAAATTTCTCTCAATCGGGCCCCTGGAAACATGGTCCTTCCTTTGTTTTTCGGATACCTTTCTGCAGTTGAGGTCAGTGTGGTTTCTCACTATTCAGCCATCTTGGATTTCCTAATTTTTTGATATTATGAATTTTTCAAAAGCTTTCTGAAAATCATACATATGCATGGATTTCAAGTCTTCTTCCCAAAACAAAGTTAGCTTAATTCCATTTTCCATGAACCTTTGAATGACTCTCATATAGCTATAGAAAATTAATCATCGTGCTTAAGAGATAGCTGTACTTTTGTGTTCATTGGAATATTATGCACAATAGCCAAAATTCAAAATCTAGCTAAATGCCCAGTAATGGATGAATGGATAAGGAATATTAGAAAGAATAAAGATTAAGGGAAAAGGAACACTTAGAATGGAAGATGGAGTGAAAGAAGAGTAAGAGGGAAAGAAAGTGCAAGATGAAGATGAAGGTGCAAATAGTTAAATACAGCAAGTTAAAAATCAATATGTGATAAAGATTAGCAAAGAATACAAGCAGAAAAGAAAAATAAAATAGGGAGAAAAGGAAAGAGGAGGTCAGAATATGAATTATATAGATGAGTATGAGTCTATGATAATGTTTTTGGGTTTCTTATAGACTGAAACAACATTTTTTTCAACTTTGTCTCACTCCTGAACAAAGGAAACTGTTAACAGACAAAAACATGATAATAAGATTGCTAGGAATATTAATGTAGAAAAAAAACACAAGAAATCAATAAAACTAAATTGCATAGCTAAACAAATGTATGACAGTTCTCCATGGTCCACGGCTCCCAGTGCCCCTCTGCAGTCTTAGATGATTATGAATATTCTAGAAATTACAGTATATCAACATGACAAGTTTGATCAGCCTTGGCTACCGCAGATAGCTCAACACCTCTATGGATGAATCACAAGTGGGTTGTAGTATGCATACTGTGGGATATTATCCTGGATTCCTTCAGCCATTAATTCACAAATCCAAAATGAATGAACATTATAACCACACTGTAATTCTTTTAACTGAGGCAAACAGGATTGTAAAAGACACAGAGTGTTCTATCAGGACAGTGTTCTCACTCTTGAGTGAGTGACTGTTCTATAGAAGAGAGGATCATTTAGTTTTCCAGAAGCAGTCATTTATCAAATGGTGCCTTCAGCATGCTAATTTACATCTAATTGATAAGCACTTTACCCTCTGAAAAACTTACTTGCCTTGTTCAGCCTTTGCCAGAGTGACATTTCTTTTTGACAATGAAATCTTACTCATATAACAAAATGTCCTCTTCAGGGTCATGCTACAAAGATCAGCATGGCATGTCCCTTCCAAGGTTTTTGAATTAATTTGTATTAATTTGGCTTGTGACAGATACCCGCTACTTAGCCTTAATTACAGAGAATGGATCATCTAATTCACAGGGACAGGTTTCAATGATAGCTTTAAATTCCTTCTTTCTGTCTCATCCAGATTCCCAACAGTCACGGAGTTTACCAAATAAACACTAGAAAAAAGTGTTTGTTCTTCTGGATTCAGGATTTGAATATCATCCATTGCTTTCTGGCTGCTTTTAAATGAGGCTTACTTCTGATCTGCAAAAACCTCAGACAAGCCATCTGCTTCTATTGGAAAGCCCAATTGCTGAAGTTCCTTCCATTGCTGCTTGGATGAATGACCATTAAAATCCCTGTAGCAGTTAATATTTAGAGAATGACATTCTGATGTTTTAAAAATTGATCATAATTAGAACACAGAATAAAACCCTGTAATATATTTTAAAGGAATCATTGGTCAAAATTATGAAATATGTAATTGAAGACTACTTTTAATTTTCCATCATTTTTCACTGACATTAATGTCTTTGACAGGTGTTGCTATGGACCTTATTATATAATATAGGCTACTATATAGATTTGTGATATATACTATACATTTAATAAAAAATACACCTATGATTCATTAATCAAATATTTGCCAGTAATGTGACAAAAAAGACTTTTACAAGGGAAGAAATACTATTACATTCTTAATACTATCTATTCACATGAGTAAATGTTTATATTATATTCATAATTTAAATTTTACCTTGACTTTTTAGTTTTCTGCAGCATTGAGTAATTATTTTATACTTTTGTCTTAATATACATACCTAGAAATGTACATATAAATGCATATTGGAATATAAAACATGTGAACATTGCCTTATTTACATTACTATATTCTACACATATACTATACAGACATGAATGATTGACTATGCTACATTTTGCTAAATGTGGTTTTTGATAAATACCCAAGAAGACTGACGTATTTTCCTTAGGAGAAAATTTATTAAGATGTCTTTTTGTCAAATTATTTCTTCCTACTTTCAAAATAGTTTTGTCATGTGGACATGGATTTATCAGTACGAACTTACTAGAAAAAAACATGTGCTACGCCAAACTGTAAAATTTTATCCTTTTGTCTTTACACTTGCCATGGGAACTCTATGGGATATGTATGCTGTTCTGGCTCTGCCTGGATGATCAACATCTATCGCAGAGTGCAGTGCATACTAAGGCATAGTAGAAACTCGCTGAATAAATCTTCAACAAACAAACAGAAACCTCTGTTGTCATACTCTAACTGTAGTCAGAAACAATTGAATAGCCTATAGGGATAAATAGAACTTAGTTTTGAGCCGCAGAGACATAAAGAATCAAAGAAAGGAGAGTAGCTCAAACTTTAGTATGCATAGAATCAGCTAGCCAATCTTCTGCAAGTACCCACTCTGATTCACGGGATAGAAGTTGAGCTGGAGAGTCTGCATTTACAATAAAATCCAGAATGATGCAACAGCTGACCCGAGAGATTTACTTTGCCTAGAAAGTAACAAGAGTATTCATGTATCTGAGTAATATTTACTTACCTGAAACATTCATTACACCTAAAAAAATAAGATCTAAACTATTTTATTAGAATGCTCATGTATTACCATGCACCATGTAGATTATGAATGAAGGAAGATAGGACTGAATTTGAAGTTTATAGTCATCTCCAGAATGCTGCATTGAGCTGCTTTTATGGCTGCTGTATTTATGATGTTGCAGATATAGAGTTGCCCATTTTCTAAGATTAAATAGTCAGAAATTGAGCCAGATTTTAAACAAAGACAATATACCATGTTATACCATAGATAGTGTTTATGAATCTCATAGAAGTGCAGCTTAGGGTAGTTACTTGGGTGGTCATTCCAAACAAAGAAATGCTTTAGATCATGGGTTTAGTTTTTGTTGTGTTACAATTTGTTTAGCTTGAGCAAACCTCTTTGAAATGTGAACAGAAATTTCTATCATAATCAGTCTGTGACTGAGACATCTATCAATCTTAATCACCACAGACATCACATTTGAGTCAATCCTCCATTTAATAATTTTATAATGTAATTATATGTTCATTAAGAGACCAGGCATATAAATACATGGGGGAAATATGAAATACCGTGACATTTATTTTAATGAAATAAAATATCCTAAAGTTACAAGATGAATCATTCTTTAATAAAGAAAAATGGATTGGCTTCTTTTTAAGTTTTGTGGCAGAAGTGCAGGGGCTCTTTATTCTTAGGCATAGGGCATCTCTCAGGTAATACTAGGGATCCGGAGGTCAGTCATTACAATTTAATGAAAAACCTCGTTCTTTATATTTCTAGAATTTCTTACATGTTCTTACATTCACAACTGAATTCAAATGACATTAGGTCCAATAAGTATCTCATCAGTGCTTAACTGTCAGTCCTCTGAACATGACCACTGGGTTTTACAGTCATCTTCATTGTATTATCACAAACTTTCCCAAGATGTATTTTTCCTAAAAAGAGGAAAATGTGATACCCAAGAACTTGTACGAAAACCCTTATTGATAGCAATAAAAAATAAACAATGACTTAAGAAACAAGCACATAGAACATCTGGAATAGAAATTCACAAAGCAAAGGACAGTAGTCCAGTGTTACCTCATATACCATATACTTGTTTATGGATATAAAATGTGGGGACTATATCTAAGTTGCCTATGGAAACAACAGCCTGGATAAATTCTTCACAAATTTACATAAATATTCATATTTTATTTCAAAAGTATTACAAATAAAATCCTATTTTTCTTTTCTTTTAATATTTAATTATTTATTTGACAGAGTTACAGAAACACAGGGAGACATATACACACACAGAGACAGACAGACAAAGAGAGAGAAAGAGAGGGAGAGAGAGAGAGATCTTTCATCCATTCGGTCATTCCCCAAATAACTGCAATAGCTGGAGCTTAATCAGGGTAAACCAGGAGTCTTAAACTTCATCCAGGTTTATCTCATAGGTTGCAGGAGTCCAAAAAATTTGGCCATCGTCTGTTATCTTCCCAGGTGCATTTACAGGGAACTGGGTCATTAGTTTAACATCCAGGACTCCGACCAGCGCTCACAGGGGATGCTGACATCACAGGCACTGGCCTAATCTGCTGTGTCACAGTGACAGACCCAGCAGTGCTACCTTTCTCTGAGCTACCAATGACTTCTTCCACAACTTAGTATCCTGTGGAAATTCACAACAATTAAACATCCTTTAAGCTTCATCGTTTAACTAATCACAACTGCTTCAAAAATTTGTCTTGAACAAATCATAATTGACTAGTTGAAACTGGACTACAAATGTACTTTTCAAGCTTCAAAAACCCACTGTGAAATTTTCAGTTTTAAATGTTCAATCAATCTGAATTATTGTAATACTTTTAAATTAAGAAACCATATAAACTGCAGTTTAAAATGGAAGACTATTTTTTAAAAAATAAATCTTAAGTCTACAGATAAAGTTATGGATAAACCTGAATAGAAGATAATCTGTTTTATCCTGAATGGATAACAAAGGTGTTTAAAATGAGAAAGATCCAAATGCCAAATTATTATCATATATTATTAATATATTCAGCTCCTAAAACCAGGCAAGTGCTCACATAACTATGTTCAGAGAAAATTGTTTCCTGTATGTGTCTGTGTCTGTGTGTATTTTTAACACCTAATTAGATTGTGCCTTCAGCAAAACTTAACAAAACATCTTCTGAGGAAGAACAGTGAAAAATAAGGGGAATTGATTCTTAGTATTTAGGGCATAAACATTAAGCCCTAGATTTACCTCAATCTTATAAGAACTCTATTGAATCCCAGTTACCAGAAAATACAGGCTAGGAAAGGTTAATCTGCTAGTGGATTTACAAACTTGCTGAGCAGTTGGAGATGGACTATTTCAGAGCAGTGTCAGCTCATGCATACATAGGGAAACAGCAGCCCACACAGGAACCTGGAACTGTGCACCGTGGAGGTGATGAAATTTGCTGACTGTTGGAAAGGAGCAGGAGCCCATCACTGCTAGGAAACTGAATAGTAAAAACGTGAATAACTTGGATAAACTAGGAGAATGGAAGCTAAGTAGCTTTTGAAATTCAGTGTAGAGAAATGGAAGCTAATGAAGCTGGGGACATAAAAAGAGCATGAAAAAGAAATCCTGTTTCATGGCAATATTAGAAACCATATCCAAATATATAATATGTTCTCACAGGATGCATTATTATGTTTTGCTCTTGGCCAAAAATGCTCACTTTTCGTCCATGTCACCTTCCCCATCCTAAGAACTTCCTGAATTTACGTTATAGTAAAGAATAAGTGGGAAGCATTTTAAAATAAATGAGAAAAAAATAAGAATAATGAAACAAACTAAAGGAAAACTGTAGTCTGATATCAGAGACATATATAAATATATTCAGAAATACATTGCAAGAGCATAGTTTACAAAAACTATTCAGAGGACCCATGTTTCAGGGCTCTGGACATAAAGCCAATTAGGACAAATGTTTAGCTGAATAGTTGATTCATAATCAAATATAAAAATATTTTGACTCATAAGCAGATATATCATTTAAAAGTGTTCATTGGCAGGCGCCGTGGCTTAACAGGCTAATCCTCCGCCTTGCAGCGCTGGCACCCCAGGTTCTAGTCCTGGTCGGGGCGCCAGATTCTATCCCGGTTGCCCCTCTTCCAGTCCAGCTCTCTGCTGTGGCCAGGGAGTGCAGTGGAGGATGGCCCAAGTGCTTGGGCCCTGCACCCCATGGGATACCAGGAGAAGCACCTGGCTCCTGGCTTCGGATCTGCGCGGTGCGCCGGCCGCAGCGCGCCTACCGCGGTGGCCATTGGAGGGTGAACCAACGGCAAAGGAAGACCTTTCTCTCTGTCTCTCTCTCACACTATCCACTCTGCCTGTCAAAAAAATAAAAATTAAAAAAAAAGTGTTCATTGATTTTTAAAATATGTGGGTAAATAAAATTATATCTTTTTGACAACTTTGGAAATTCAGTTATAAACTCAAAATCAATTAAACTAATGTTTAAAATTATTTTATATTAGGTTAAAATTTATTTACTTAACTTTAATTTATAGTTATCGTCTATTAAAATAAGTAAGAATGAATGCAAAAGTGATATGTGGCTACAAAAGTACAGATGTATTCTCTAATGTAATTTTTTTTTCATAAAAACTAAAATATATAGGTAGCCACACCTCCAGACATAATCTGTAATTTTACTGAGTTATCGTATCTTAAAGTAGCTGTTAGTGATCATCATGATATAAATATCCATTTTATAATTAAAATATAGTACCTCAAAATATTAAATGCAATATTTATCAGAGTATATAAAGCTGATCTCAGAACTCTTATGTTTGTTTTTAAATATAAATATGTTGTAATATACTATTTAATAACCAATAATTCATCTTTTTTAGATTTATTTATTGATTTAAAAGTCAAAGTTACACAGAGAGAGGAGAGGCAGAGGGAGTGAGTTCTTCCATCCAATGGCTCATTCCCCAATGGGCCACAACAGCTGGAGCTGTGCCGATCTGAAGCCAGGAGCCAGGAGCTTCTTCTGGGTTTCCGACGCGGGTGCAGGGGCCCAAGGACTTGGGCCATCTTGTACTGCTTTCCTAGGCCATTGCAGAGAGCTGGATTGGAAGTGAAGCAGCCAGGTCTCAAACTGGCACCCGTATGGGGTGCTGTCGCTTCAGGGCAGGACATTAACCCACTGTGCCACAGCGTCGGCCCCTAAGGCAAAGGTTTTAATAGTGTGGTTCAGTTTCAGCTTCACCTAGAAAATTTTTATCAATGCAAGTTATCAAGTCCTAATCACAAATCTTTTAAATCACAACCTCGGGTAGTACAACCCAGAAAACTGTGTCTTAACAAACTGTCCATGTGATATTATGTCCACTAGTGTGTGATTGGTATGGCTACCAATGTGTATTCTCATATTCTCACACTGTGATGATTGCTTTTGTTTCCTTGCAATCGAAGTAGCTAATGAAAAAAAGGTAATGAATCCAACCATCTTTGGCTACACTAAAACTATATTCCACATCACTTTCTTCTCTTCTCTGAACTAAAGCAACAACCTTTCAACAGGACACCCCACCAACAACCATAGTCCATTTTTTGCACAGCTGCCAGAATGATCTTGCCAAACCAGAAATCAGATCATGTCTTTATTTCCAGAGTACTTCTCATCACATTTAAATGCCTACAAAAGTCATGACATGTGGCAGCTTTTAAACTATATTCTCACCTACACATATTTACATAAACATAAATAGTATTCTTAATGTAAGATGACAGATAATATCAGCTAACACTGTACATAGCTTATGATATGATAGCATTGTTCTAGAATTTTATTTAAATTTAACAACCCCCACCACTCTAACAAGACAATATTTGCATTACTGCTTTACATATCAGAAAAGAGGCACATACAAATTAAACAACCTTTTCATGGTCCCACAAACAGAGCCGATCACGAATGCATATTCTTAACTGTCATGTAATACTGTCTCTCTCTAAAATGTGAACATGGTTTGATGCACTATTTGGAAATGTATTCAATAACCACAATAGGTTATAAAATAGCCAGAAATTATACTAAGTCTCTGCATCATACAATACTTAAGACATAAGAAAATCTTGGAGGAGTCTCAAAAGCTGATTTTTTATATATGACTATTGCATGTGATAATTATTACCGCAAGGAGATATTTTGAGCACACATAATGCCCTGACCTTCCTTTCTAATGCCATTGCAATGACAGCAGTCAAGCATTTTGTGGAAATTGCTGATTGTCGTACTATAACAAGAAGCATACAAGATAATACTAGAACTTCTTGGAATGCTGGAAAATAAGAAAGTGCTAATGCACACACAAACACATGCACACAAGTGCATGGTGGATATTTAAAGGAATAGATGATACAATTCAAATTGTTTGCTTGCAATGGCCAAGATTGAATAATTTTACAAAGAAAATTAGACAATTGGATTGTACTCCAAAATATAAAATGTGTTCATGAGCATGTACTGATATAAATAAGTGATTAAATTAATGAGTAAATGAGAAGCGTATGATGAATGGAAAAATCTCCCATACAGAATTATAAGTATTTCCTATAGACATGACTTAATGAGAGGTAGAAAAATTTTTATTCTTAGATGTGTCCTATACATAGTGACTTTCATCCAAAGTTTATAATACATAACTCCTGGAATCATTTTTACATATTTTCTTATTTATTTCAATATATTGAGAATATGTATAGTACATGGTTTTATGCTATGCTGCTTATTTATGTATTTTAATAATCTCCTTCCCTGGTAAATAACCTATCATCTGTTTATAAGTTTCTGTTGGCTGTTCAAATACAAATTCTGGTAAAAGATATTAGGAATTCCTTGTACAACATTCCATATACTATAATCCTGTCACTCCAGTTTCATAGTTTGGAAAGCTCCACGTCATTCCTAGATCTAGTTTTGTGTTTAATTCTCCAAAGAAGAGTTTCCCAACTAAAATTTTTACTGATAACTCATTTATCTTTAATCATTAAACAACTATTATTGCATTGTCTAGTTATTTTTGTATTGTTAAAGTATGTTATTTAATTCTCCACATAAATTGAAAATTTCTGTGGGATCGTAGGTATTCTCTGTTTTATTTTGTTTTCTGATGTTTGATTTTGTTTTGTTATGGTAGAATATCCTCTGAGGGCACTGGTTGCTTAATGGGAATTGCTAAGTATTTGAATACATGCAATGAATATAACTGATATTTTTATCAGAGACTACCAAATTCATTACATAAGAAGCTATGTTAACATTAATACTCAGTATCTGTTGTTTTGATGTTTCTCAACTGTAGATTTTCACACACTATTGTAACATACAATAACTTTTCAAGAAAAAGAACACACAGTGAAATTTAGCTAGATTATTCTTTGGATCTTTACCCAAAGTAAACCATGTCATGAATAGCAGCAGTTATTGTACACATTACCAACACAGTGTACTTGTATCTGTCTACATTTGCTGAAATCTTGACCATGGTGACTTTGCATATAGATGCAAGAATCGGATTCTCTGATTCTAGTTTTGTCTAAGCATTTACACAGTTGAGTTAATATTGTATTTGTATACTTAATTCTTTTTATTATATTATTTGTTTTGCAAATATATTTGTAGATTATGTTATTATGGATGTAACTTCAGGATAGTAAGGGTGGAATTTATAGAATATATATTATTTTAAAACTGGTATGTTAGAATTACAAGAATTGAAAATCATTGCTCCTAAATCAACTCATACATCTAAATTCTGATGATGGTGTGTGATGGGAAAGGAATTGATGGGAAAAGCCAGACTTTCAGGCTCTGCTGAGAACATATTTTCTAGGAATTTTTTCTAAATCAATCAGTGATTTAAAAAAATAGTGTTAAAAGGACCAATTTCAAGGGGAAATAAAATGAGTGGTAAAACAAAAGTTTCACAGTATGTTGCTAAGTGAAAGAACAACTATTTTAATAGGAATGACCCGATAGATTTTAATAGTTAAGAATCTCAATGTGCCTTAAAAGTAAAAAAGGCTGTGCCAAATTTTAACTTTGCATTCATTATCTGAAATAGATTAAAATCATTTTCCAATGCTAACTCCTTTCCTCATGCAAATAATACAGTATATGATGTTGTGGAAAACCTGACATAAAACAAACATTTTGTTAAAAGTATTAAAGTAGCAGAAAGAGCCTAGTAAAAGAGTAGTCATTGTTTAAATAAAGTTAAAATGGTATAGCACACCAATCATTGAATCTTTCTTTATACTTATATCCACATTGTCCAAATACCCAACATAATATAAGCAACATGGATATTCTTTCTTAGGGCAGGCATGTATACAGTTTAGAAAACATTGTGATTCACATCAAATATATTTTAAAATGCTTGAATGCTCTCTCTCTTTTTTTTTTTTGATTTCTTAAAGTGTGAACTCATCTAAACAATATTCTTTATGCTTTTAGTGTTTCATCAATATATCTTAATTTAGATCTCACTGCTGTAATTGTTAGCTCCATGCACACCTAATATTTTATTTCCTTCCTTGCAAAGCATACAATTGATATTTGTTCTAGCTGAAATTCCAATTCATTAACGTGGTTCTCATTTTTAATTATTTAGTCACAAAGTTATTAAATTATCCTAGGAGCTTGAAAGGGCCTGTGCTGTGAAAATAGACTTATGTACTATTGATTTTACTCTGGATCTTGACAAGCATGCCGAATAATTTCAGCCTTAGGTGACATATAATATGTTTTTTCTAATTAGATATTAAGTCCACATATTTTGACCTTATAAGTAAGAGATCCTTATTTTCATAGACCATGATTTTACCAAATAACAATATTTTTAAACCCTGATATTCTAATCAAAATCTGTATTTTGGGAAGAATTTTAATAACCAAAATACAATTATAATTATAAATGTGGTACAATAAAATTTTAAATATTATGGTAGATAAGGCATTTCTTTCAGAATATAATTTATTAATCTTCATGTGACTATCACTTTCCTTATCAATGTTATGAAAGAATGAACAAAACATAGGGCTATACACTCTTGACTTGTAAATGAGAAGATGGATAGACAGACAGAAACATATATCTTAATAAGAGTGCCTGAGCTGGACTCCCGTGTTCGTGTTAACTTCTCATTCTGGCTTCCTGCTAGCGCAGATCCTGGGAAGCAGTCGGTGATGGCTCAGGTCATTGGATTCCTGACGCCCACATGGGGGACTTGGGTTTAGTTCCTAGCCCTGGGCCTCATCCCAGTCTGCTCCTGATCTTAGTCGGTAAAAAATCACAACTATCATAAAAGTGTTTTATTAATGTGAAAATCACAACAAGTCTTACCACAATTCTTCCTGAAATGCTTGTCACACGATCATAGCAGTGAACTGAACTTTTGTAGCTTCATCATATGGGCGACAACCTGTTGCATTTGTCGTTTGACACCTAGTTTATTTCACATACCATAATGTCTTTACAATTCTATCTATATTTTCCCAAAGGATGGGATTTCATCTTCTATGATAGAATAAAATCCTATTTTGTAAATATTTGTGTATTACATTGTATTGATCCATTAATTCACCAATGAATTTTTGAATATTGACACAATAAATATGGGTGTCTTTTAATATAATGATTTAATTTCTTTGGGGATGTGTATATACACACATACATACACACACAAATGTAGCCAATATTGAAATTGCTGAATCATAAGGCAGTACTATTCTTAATATTTTAAGGAAATTGACTACTGTTTAACATAACTGTACTAATGAAGATTTCACTAGAAATGTACAAAAGTTCCACTTTCTCTGTATTCTCCTAGAATTTATTTATTTTTTGATAATAGCTATTCTTTTTTTAACTTTGATTTAGTAGATATAAATTTCCAAAGTACAATTTATGTATTACAATGGCTTTTTCCCCCCATAACTTCCCACCCACCCACAACCCTCCCAACTCCTGCACCCTCTCCCATTCCATTCACATCAAGATTCATTTTCAATTATCTTTATATACAGAAGATCAATTTAGTTTATATTAAGTAAATATTTCATCAGTTTACCCCCACACAGAACACAAATACTGTTTGAGCACTAATCATATCTTTAATTCACATTGAACTACACATTAAGGACAGAGATCCTACATGGGGAGTAAGTGCACAGTGACTCCTGTTGTTGACTTAACAAATTGACACTCTTGTTTAAGGCATCAGCAATCCCCCAGGCTCTAGTCATGAGTTTCCAGGGCCATGGAAGCCCCCTAAGCTCACCGACTTTGATCTTATTTCGACAAGGCCATAGTCAAAGTGGAAGTTCTCTCCTCCCTTCAGAGAAAGGTACCTCCTTCTCTGATGGCCCATTCTTTCCACTGGGATCCCACTCGCAGAGATCTTTCATATAGGTCTTTTTTTTTGCCAGAGTGTCTTGGCTTTCCATGCCTAAAATACTCTCATGGGCTCTTCAACCAGATCCGAATGCCTCAAGGGCCGATTCCGAGGCCAGAGTGCTGTTTAGGACATCTGCCATTTTATGAGTCTGCTATGTATTCCACTTCCCATGTTGGATTTTTCTCTCCCTTTTTAATTCTATTGGTTAGTATTAGCAGACACTAGTCTTGTTTATGTGATCCCTTTGACTCTTAGACCTATAATTATGGTCTATTGTGACCTGAAATTGATCACTTGGACTAGTGAGGTGGCATTGGTACATGCAACCTTGATGGGATTGTATTGGAGTCCCCTGGCACATTTCTATCTCCACCACTTGGGGCAAGTCAGCTTGAGCATGTCCCAAATTGTACATCCCCTCCCTCTCTTATTCCCACTCTTATATTTAGCAGAGATCACTTTTCAGTTAACTTTAAACACCTAGGAATAATTGTGTGTTAATTACATAGCTCAACCAATGGTATTAAGTAGAACAAACAAAAATACTAAAAGGGATATAGTATTAAATTGTATATCAACAGTGATGATAAGGGCTGATCAAGTCATTGTTTCTCATCCTGATCAAGTTATTGTTTCTCATCCTGTTCATTTCACTTCATCAGGTTTCCTTTTTGATGCTCAGTTAGTTGTCACCAATCAGGGAGAACATATGATATTTGTCCTATGGAACTGGCTTATTTCACTCAAAATGATGTTTTCCAGGTTCCTTCATTTTGTTGCAAATGACCGGATTTTATTGTTTTTTACAGCTGTATAGTATTCTATAGAGTACATGTCCCGTAATTTCTTTATCCAGTCTACTGCTGATGGGCATTTGGGTTGATTCAAGGTCTTAGCTATTGTGAATTGAGCTTCAATAAACATTAAGGTGCAGACAGCTTTTTTGTTTGCCAATTCAATTCCCTTTGGGTAAATTCCAAGGAGTGGGATGGCTGGGTTGAATGGTAGGGTTATATTCAGGTTTCTGAGGAATCTCCAGACTGACTTCCATAGTGGCTTTACCAGTTTGCATTCCCACCAACAGTGGGTTAGTGTCCCTTTTTCCCCACATCCTCTCCAGCATCTATTGTTGGTAGATTTCTGAATGTGAGCCATTCTAATCTGGTTGAGGTGAAACCTCATTGTGGTTTTGATTTGCATTTCCCTGATTCCTAGTGATCCTGAACATTTTTTCATGTGCCTGTTGGCCATTTGGAATTCCTCTTTTGAAAAATGTCTATTGAGGTCTTTGGTCCATCTCTCAAGTGGGTTGCTTGTTTTGATGTTGTAGAGTTTCTTGATCTCTTTGTAGATTCTGGTTATTAACTCTTTATCTGTTGCATAGTTCGCAAATATTTTTTCCCATTCTGTCGGTTGCCTATTCACTTTCCTGACTGTTTCTTTTGAAGTACAGAAACTTCTCAATTTGATGTAATCCCAAATGTTAATTTTGGTTTTGACTGCCTGTGCTTCCGGGGTCTTTTCCAAGAAGTCATTTCCTGTGCCTATATCTTGCAGGGTTTCTCCAATGTTCTCTAATAATTTGATGGTGTCAGGTCGTAGAGTTAGGTCTTTAATCCATGTTGAGTGGATTTTTGTGTAAGGTGAAAGGTAGGGGTCTTGCTTCATGCTTCTGCACGTGGAAATCCAGTTTTCCCAGCACCATTTATTAAGTAGACTGTCCTTACTCCAGGGATAGGTTTTGGATACTTGATCAAATATAAGTTGGCTGAAGAATTTTGGATTGATTTCTGGTGTTTCTATTCTGTTCCATTGGTCTATCCATCTGTTTCTGTACCAGTAGTATGCTGCTTTGATTACACCTACTCTGAGGTATGCCCTGAAATCTGGTATTGTGATGCCTCCGGCTTTGATTTTGTTGTACAATATTGCTTTATCTATTCGAGGTCTCCTGTGTCTCCATACGAAATTCAGCATATTTTTTTCCAGACATGAGAAAAATGTCTTTCTTATTTTGATAGGTATCGCATTGAATCTATAAATTTCTTTTGGAAGAATGGACATTTTGATGATGTTGATTCTTCCAATCCATGAGCATGAAAGAGTTTTCCATTTTCTGGTATCCTCTTCTATTTCTTTCTTTAAGGTTTTGTAGTTCTCATTGTAGAGATATTTAACGCCCTTGGTTAAGTTTATTCCAAGGTATTTGATTGTTTCTGTAGTTATTGTGAGTGGGATTGATCTTAGAAGTTCTTTCTCAGCTGTGGAATTGCCTGTGTATACAAAGGCTGTTAATTATTGTGCATTGATTTTATATCCTGCTACTTTGCCAAACTCTTCTATAGAGTCCCAATAGTCTCCTAGTAGAGTTCTTTGGATCCCCTAAGTAAAGAATCATATTGTCTGCAAAGAGGGATAGTTTGAGTTCTTCCCTCCCAATTTGTATCCCTTTAATTTCTTTTTCTTACCTGATGGCTCTGGCTAAGACTTCCAGAACTATATTGAATAGCAGTGGTGAGAGTGGGCATCCCTGTCTTGTACCAGATCTTAGTGAAAATGATTCCAACTTTTCCCCATTCAATAGGATGCTGGCCATGGGTTTTTCATAAATTGCTTTGATTGTATTGAGCAATGTTCCTTCTATACCCAGTCTGCTTAGGGTTTTCATCAGGAAAGGGTGTTGTATTTTATCGAATGCTTTCTCTGCGTCTATTGAGAGAATCATATGGTTTTTCTTCTGCAGTCTGTTAATGTGGTGTATCACATTGATTGATTTGTGCACATTGAACCATCCCTGCATACCAGGGATAAATCCCACTTGGGCTGGGTGGATGATTTTTCTGATGTGTTGTTTCATTCTATTGGTGAGAATTTTATTGAGGATTTTTGCCTCTATGTTCATCAAGGATATTGGTCTGTAATTTTCTTTCAATGCTGCATCTTTCTCTGGATTAGGAATTATGGTGATGTTGGCTTCTTAGAAAGAATTTGGGAGGATTCCCTCTTTTTCGATTGTTCTGAATGGTTTGAGAAGAATTGGAGTTAGTTCTTATTTAAATGTCTGATAGAATTCAGCTGTGAATCCATCTGGTCCTGGGCTTTTATTTGTTGGGAGGGCCTTTATTACTGTTTCAATTTCTGTCTCAGTTATGGGTCTATTTAGGTTTTCTGTGTCATCGTGGTTCAATTTAGGCAGATTGCTTGTGTCCAGAAATCTATCCATTTCTAATAGATTTCCCTGTTTGCTGGCATACAACTATTTGTAGAAATTTCTGATGATTATTTTTATTTCTGTGGTGTCTGTTGTTACATTTCCTTTTTCATCTCTGATTTTATTGATTTGGGTCTTTCTCTTCTTTTTTTAGTTAGTTGGGCCAATGGGATGTCAATTTTGTTTATTTTTTCAAAAAAACAGCTCCTCATTTGGCTGATATTTTGAAATTTTTTTTGGATTCAATCCTGTTGATTTCTTCTCTGATTTTAATTATTTCTCTTCTTCTACTAGATTTGGGTCTGGTTTGCTGCAGTTTTTCTAGATCCTTGAGATGAATTGAAAGCTCATTTATTTGGTGCCTTTCCAATTTCTTGATGTAGGCACCTATTGCTATAAATTTTTCTCTTATCACTGCTTTTGCTGTATCTCATAAGTTTTGATATGTTGTGTTGTTATCCTCATTTACTTCCAGAAAGTTTTTGATTTCTCTTTTGATTTCTTCTATGACCCAGTGTTCATTCAGGAGCATGTTGTTCAATCTCCATGTGTTTGCATATGCTCTAGGGATTCCCAAGTTGCTAATTTCCAACTTCATTCCTTTGTGGTCTGAGAAGCTGCATGGTATGATTGTAATTCTTTTGAATTTGTTGAGACTTGCTTTACGGCCTAGTATGTGGTCAATCCTACAGAATGTTCCATGCACTTCTGAGAAGAATGTAAATTATTATGTGTAGGATGAAAAGTTACGTAGATATCTGTTAGATTCATTTGGGCATTAGTGTTGTTAAATCTGCTGTTTCTTTGTTGATCTTCTGTCTGGTTGATCCATCTATTTCTGAGAGTGGAGTATTGAAGTCCCCTAGTACTATTGTTTTACATTCTAATTCTCCCTTTAAGTCCCTTAATATATCTTTTAAATAAACTGTTGCCCTGTAATTAGGTGCATATACATTGATAAGCCTTATAACTTCCTTTTAAATTGATCCCTTAATCATTACATAGTGCCCCTCTTTGTCTCTCTTAACAGTTTTTGCATTAAAGTTTTTTCTGTCTGATGTTAAGATGGCTACGCCCACTCTTTTTTCATTTCTGTTGGCATGGCATATCTTTTTCTAGCCTTTCACTTTCAGTCTGCATGCATCTTTGTTAGAAAGATGTGTTTCTTGTAAGCAGCAAAGAGATGGGCTTTGTACCTTAACCCATTCAGCCAATCAGTGCCTTTTAACTGGAGAGTTGAGACCATTAACGTTCAATGTGACTATTGATAAGTAGTAACTTTGCCCTGCCATTTCCCCAAAGATATTTTCTAAATATGCTTTGAACTTCCTGTGATCTTTTGCTGTGAGGTTTCCTTCCTATACCTTCTTTCATATTGGTGACTGTGTTTCTGTGTTTCTGTATGTAACACATCTTTAAGCATCTTTTGCAGGGCTGGACGAGTGGCAACAAATTCTTTCAATTACTGTTGGCTATGAAAGGTCTTTATTTCACCTTCATTCACAAATGAGAGCTTTGCAGGATATAATATTCTGGGCTGGCAGTTTTTCTCTCTTAGTACCTGGGCTATGTCTCGCCATTCCCTCCTAGCCTGTAGGGTTTCTGATGAGAAGTCAGCTGTGAGTCTAATTGGAGATCCTCTGAGAGTAATCTGACATTTCTCTCTTGTGCATTTTAGGATCTTTTCTTTATGTTTCACTGTGGTGAGTTTAATTACAACGTGTTGTGGTGAGGATCTCTTTTGGTCATGTTTACTAGGGGTTCTATGAGCTTCCTGTACTAGGATGTCTCTGTCCTCCAAACCTGGAAAGTTCTCTGCTACTATCTCACTAAAAAGTCCCTCTAATCCTTTCTCCCTCTCCATGACTTCAGAAACTCCTAGAACTCCAATGTTGGGTTTTTTAATAGTATTCTGTATATTCCCAACAATATTTTTTTATTTCTAATTTCCTCTTCTTTTCTTTGGTTTGAATGTATGCTTTCCTGTGCTCTGTCTTCTCAGTCTGATATTCTCTCCTCTGTCTCACTGACTCTGTTTTTAAGGCTCTCTAATGTGTTTGTCATTTGATCTATTGAGTTCTTCATTTCATTTTGATTTCTCTTCACTATCACAGTTTCCTGTTTTACTAGTTTCTGTGTTTCATTTTGATTCCTCCTTAAGATTTCACTTTCACGAGAGAGATTTTCTATCCTGTCCAGTAAGGATTTCTGTATTTCAAAAATTTGTTTTTGAAAACTTCTACATGTTCTTATCATAAATTTTTGAAATCCGTATATTGCATTGCTTCTATCTCAACAACTTCATAATCTTGGCTTGGGGTGTTTTGTTCATTTGGTTTTGTGATAATGTGTTCGTTGAACTTGTTCCCTCGGTTTCTGTGTTTGTTGCTTGGCACTGTGGAGATATTCTTTGAATTCTTCTTCCCTCGCTGTTGTGATGTTTTTCTTGTTATACTATGACTGTGTTAAGTGGACTTTCTGCTTTTGGAGGAGCCTTAGAGGTTGAGGCTTGAGATGGGTGTGGCCAGAGATTTTTGCTTGGTTCTTCAGGGTTAAGGGTATACCAAAGGTGACACACTCAGGTTAGGCATGGTAAATCTCTCTCTCTTTAATTATATATATATATATATATATATATATATATATATATATATATATATATATTTGATTCAGCAGGGAAGTAATATTGCACAGCTGAGCGGAATTGAAGGTAGTCAGCTGCCTTCTGTGGGTATATCATTCGTCTGCTTTTACCCCAGGACCACACAAAGTATCTGTGCTGCCCTCAGTATGGGCTCAAATTCTCCTGCAGTCTCCCACCGGGTTGCCAAGGTTACTGAATTGTAGCGTCTCTGGAGAGTACTCACATGAACTCCGTGAGTTCTCTCGCCCAGCCCACCATCTCTTTTTTCACCACCTCAGTTCATTAGCTCCACCCTTTCACTAAGTCCTAACCTCCTGTTATTTCACCCCCCGCCCAGAGTCAGGTTTTTTCTGTTTGGGGGCAGGCGCAGCTCTGAGTTTGTGCTCAGCCCTGAGGTATGCCCAAAATGGCTCCTGCTCTTTGTCTCCTGCTCGCCTTTGCGAGGTGGGCAGAGAGACCATACTGGTCCTTTTTTTTTTTTTTCCCCTCTCTCCTGTAGTTAGTCTGGTGAACTTTCCCCAGCAGGACTTCAAGCCAGTTTCCCCACCAATGTCTCGGGTTACAGAGCTCACCTCCCCCTCCAGCACAGATGCGAGACTCCGCTGTTTGGCTTCAGAGCCGTGGTCATCCTTGCTCTCCCCACAGGTCGTCCGTGTCACATCCACCAGATCCAGAAGAGTCTGCTCTGCAAATTTTTCCCCGTGCCTTTCCCTGAGATCATCGTAATTCCACTTTTATTAACCTATATTTTTTAATTTTTTTAAAAATTTTTGACAGGCAGAGTGGACAGTGAGAGAGAGAGAGACAGAGAGAAAGGTCTTCCTTTACCGTTGGTTCACCCTCAAATGGCTGCCGTCGCCAGCACACTGTGGCCGGCGCACCGCACTGATCCAAAGGCAGGAGCCAGGTGCTTCTCCTGGTCTCCCATGCGGGTGCAGGGCCCAAGCACTTGGGCCATCCTTCACTGCACTGCCAGGCCACAGCAGAGAGCTGGCCTGGAAGAGGGGCAACCGGGACAGAATCCGGCGCCCCAACCGGGACGAGAACCTGGTGTGCTGGCACTGCAAGGCAGAGGATTAGCCTATTGAGCTGCAGCGCCAGCCTTTATTAACCTATCTTTTCCCGGACTATCAGTGCATGTCCTCTCTATTCCACCATCTTGGCTCCACCCTCTCGATAACAGCTATTCTAACTGTGATAAGATGGTACTTCATTGTGATTTTGGTTTTCATTTCCCTGATTAGTTATATTGTAATTTTTTCTTATTTCTCTTGGTCATTTGAATATCTTCTTTTTGTAAATATGTATGCATGTGAGTATCTATGCCTATAAAGGACACAGATTTTATGTCCTTCATATGTACAATTTTAATAACATAATGATACTCCCCACCTATACTCTCTCCCCCTTCCTTCCAATTTCCCATCCACCCACCTTCTTATTTTTTTATTTTTCTTTAATTTTTGCAATGATATAGTTTAAATTTACTTTATAATAAAAAATGTAATCCTCCACTAAATAAATATTTCAATAAGTAGCAAGTAGAAAGTTGTTCTTTAGGGGTACTGACAAGGACTATAAATAATAATCAAATCTCAAAATGTCAATTTCACTAATATACATTATATTTTTTTGTACTCTGTATATTAGTTATCACAAATAAGAGGAAATATTTTATATTCGTCTTTTCTGCTTATTTCACTAAGCAAAACAATCTCTAATGCATTATTTTGTTGTGAAAGGCAGGATTTCTTTCTTTTTATGGGTGAGTACCATTCCTTTGTTAATGTATACTGTAATTTCTTTATCCAATCATCAGTTGATGGACATCTGAATTGATTCTATATTTTAGTAACTGTGAACTAAGCTGCTACGAATATAGAGGTACAGATAACTCTTTCATAAGCTGATTTTAATTCTTTTGGGTAAATTTCCAGGAGTAGGATGGCTGTGTCATATAGTAGATCTATTGTCAGATTTCTGAGCAATTTCCATACTGTCTTCCATAATGGCTGTTGTGGTTTAAATTCCCTCCAACAGTATTTTAGGGTACTTTATTCTCCACATCCTTGCCAGGGTTTGCTATTGTTTTAAGTTTTGGATGATAGTCATCTAACTTGGGTAGGTAAAACCTTATTGTGGCTTTTATTTCATTTATCTAATGGCTAGTGATCCTGAGCATCTTTTCATGAGTCTATTAGCCATTTTTATTTCATCCTTTGAATAATTCCTGTCCATACCCTTATTCTATTTCTTAACTATTTGGTTGGTTGTTACTGAGTTTCTTGAGCTCCTTATATATTCTGGATATTAATCATTTATCAGAAGTATATTTTGTACCATCTGTCAGTTGCCTCTTCACATTGTTTGTTTTGCTGTGCAGAAGCTTCTTAGTTTGATGTAATCCCATTAGTCTATTTTTTGCCTTTATTGCCTGTATTTCTGGATCTTAAACAAGAAGTCTTTGCCTATTCCAATGTCTTGGAGAGTTCCTCCTATGTTTTCCTCTAGTGTGTTGATGGATTCATATCTTAGGTTTAGATCCTTGATCCATTGTGAGTGCATTTTTATGTAGGTTGTAAGGTAGAAGCCTTGCTTCATACTTCTGCCTGTGGAGATCTGATTTTCCAAACACCATTTGTTGAAGAGACTGTCCTTCCTCCAAGGAATAATTTTAGCTTGCTTGTTAAAACTGTTTTTGGAAGCATAAATTCATTTGAGAAGTGTCTCTTAAGATCATTTGTCCAATTAATCAAAATATCACAGACCAAATGTTTTCTTGCTCTATGCACCCATATTTCTTTAAAAAATTCTAGATAAGGTGTTTGCCTACCGATATATAATAATATTTTTGCTATTCTTCCCCAAATCACTTTTCAGTTCTTAATTCATAAGTATTATCAAAATGTATATTTAATTTGCTAATACCATTACTATTTTTCATACACTTGAGTGATATTTTCTTATATCAAACTTGTCAGCCGACATTATAGCTATGTTTTTTCAAAGTCTTATTTTTTTTTTCTTTGCTTTTATTGTCTATGACCCTGATAGACACATACTGATATTTACTTAATGGATTAATGGTTGTTCATGACTTTCAAATTCTATATGACAAAGATATGTAAACTATGGTCTATAATGCATCCCTTCCAATCCCTATTTGCTTACATGCATGTGTCCATTGTTAAATCAACAACAGGAGTTACTGTGCACTTATTCCCCATGTAGGATCTCTGTCCTTAATGTATTGTACTATGTGAATTAATGGTATAACTAGTATTCAAACAGTACTTTGTACTTTGTGTGGGTGCAAACTGTTGAAATCTTTACTTAGTATATACTAAATTGATCTTCTATGTATAAAGATAATTGAAAATGAATCTTGATGTGAATGGGATGGGAGAGGGAGTGGGAGATGGGATGGTTGTGGGTGGGAGGGAGGTTATGGAGGGAAAAAGCCACTATAATCCAAAAGTTGTTCTTTGGAAATTAACATTTATTAAATAAATGTTAAAAAATAAAATATAGAAATACAGGTTTTGGAGAAAAGTGCAAAGCTATAGGTTGTTTCACACTATTGACTGGTGTTGGAGCTTACAGCATCTAAAGCCCTAGTCACAGGACTTGGAGATGTGAAATAAACAACAATCCAATCCTACAGGGTGATTTTGCTGTGGAAGTTATATATTCAGAGAAGCAAAATGTAGGGATTCTTCCCTAAGTCCCACCAGGTTGATTCCAATGGGTTTGAGGAAATGGTAATGATTGTTATAGTCCTGGTACCGCAGGATACAGTGATATTGTTACCCATGACTCCAAAGATAGGAGCCAGGTGTTAGGGATGGTGGTAGCCCTCTTTTTGGAGAAGAGCAATTCAGATGGAACATTCCAAATATTGCCACTATTAATTTCTCCAAAGATTATAATACTATCACCTGTCCCAAATTTGTATGCTATATAAGAAACTGTCCCAAATCAAACTGGAATGATTATTACCTTTAGAAATGACAGGTATCACCTAAATTCAACCACTATTCCTGTTGAAGTTTACTTCCAGAAAAAATCTAGAGAAATGAAGTTCAAAAACACAGGTTCAAAAAAAATCTGTTTGCCCTTTATTTAAAACTTTTACAGTAAAACAAAACACCAGGTTGGAAATCTAATTTAATCTTTTCAGATAATCCTTTTAAGATTGTTTCCTTAGAAAAAAATAAAGAAAGCAATTCTTCTAGGTAGTCTATTTATGAAGACTAAAATGATAGCAGAATTTTCTAACTGAAAATTATGTTTTACATTCTATTCTTGCTTTACTTTCTATTTAATGAAAAGCAACTATCTTATGATTTATTGAGTATTGCTAAATATTTATTATGATAATTTTGTATATCTAACTTCTTGGAAATTAATATTTGAAATGTTATCACCTACACATCAATCAATCGCAAATGCTAAAATATATAAAAGATGTTTTGGAAAGAATCCCACTTGTCAATTCTCAGTCAAAGTGAGCATTAAAGAAAGTATAAAAAATGCATTTTGAAACATTGAATATCAACTTATGAGTCCATATTGATATGATACAATAAATAAGAAAAGACATGGAAGAGAAGCAAATTTTTTAATAAAATAAAATGTAAAATATTGAAAATTGGTAGATTTGGCTGGTGCCATGGCTCAATAGGCTAATCCTCCACCTGTGGCGCAGGCACACCAGGTTCTAGTCCTGGTTAGGGCACTGGATTCTGGCTGGTTGCTCCTCTTCCAGTCCAGCTCTCTACTGTGGCCCGGGAGTGCAGTGGAGGATGGCCCAAGTGCTTGGGTCCTGCACCCCATGGGAGACCAGGAGAAGCACCTGGCTCCTGCTTTCAGATCAGCATGATGTGCCAACCGCAGCGTGCCAGCCGCGGTGGCCATTGGAGGGTGAACCAACGGCAAATGGAAGACCTTTCTCTCTGTCTCTCTCTCTCTCTCACTGTCCACTCTGCCTGTCAAAAAAAAGAAAAAAAGAAAAAAAAAGAAAATTGGTAGAATTAGAAAATCAGTATTTGTTATTCACCATGATAACAACAGCTTTAAGCAGAAACTGTTAGTGCATTTTAAAACTAGTGTACAGTTATTTTGATTAAACATAATATAATCATATAGATTTAAATTTCATCCCTACAAAATGCTTTACCTTAAAAAAAATTGTGAAATTACAGTTGCTAAATGTCGCTGGTATTACCTTTTCCAAGTGATTGAACTTCACCTATGTGTGTGTGTGTATGTATTTGTGTGTGTAGAAAGTAAATAGGGGTAAATAACATGATTCCAGTTTATAATACCTTTCTTCTGTCCTATTCTTTTTTTATAAATGTTAATCAAATTCTTACCACCAGGAAATATCAGACTAACACATATTAGTGGACAATCCAAAAAATAAACATTCAAGTATTTCAAGTATTTCAAAGACAGAAAAGAAAGGAGTATAAGGCTGCTTCAGATTTAATTTTATTAATGTAAACCATAACATAAATGGAATGTGTGACCCTAGTGAGATGCTAGACTAAGAGAAACTATTTTTTTTTATTTTTGATGCAAAAGATAAGACAGAAACAGAAAGTTATAAATAAGGGCTATAGATGAGCTCATGATATGATTAGATTCAAATAAATATGTTAAATGAATATATTCAGGAATAGGCTTTTGATGCAGCCATTCAAATACCACTTAGGATCCTTGCATCACGTATCACAGTGCCTCAATGAAGTCTCAGCTCCTCTACTTCATATGTAGTTTCCTTCTAAGGTACACAGTTGAGAGGAGCATTTGATTGCTTAAGTACTTCAATTCCTGCCCCTCACATGAGAGAGTCAGATTGAGTTCTCAGCTCCTTCAGCTTGGCCTATCCCCTGCTGGTGAAGGTTTTTGGGAGTAATCATTGAATGAAAGATTCTCTCTCTCTCTCTCTCTCTCTCTCTCTCTCTCATTCTCTCTTTCCCTTTCTCTTTCTGTTTCTTTATATTTTTAATAAAATGAAAATAAATAGATGAAGTTTTAAATATATTTAGAAACGAAATTATAGAAGCAGTTGAGACAGATTATCAAGATCATTCTAGAAATGAGAGCATGAGATGCATAGAGGTATTGAAATAGCAAGCAAGAAAGAAACAATGGTAAAGTAGAACAGACAAACATTCATGGGACTTAATATGATTCTGTGACTGGGGCAGAAAATATAAAATGATAAGTTTTAATCATTCTGTGATGAAAATGAGAAAATGATTTAAAAAAAATAACTAAGAGAGGGCAAAAATAAATGTTGACAGATATGCCAAATGGACACAAGAAGCAACTCCAAATGCTTTCAACAGTCAAAGCTGGAGTAATTTGAGCAATGAAATTAAAAAAAAAAAACACTGTATTGTAAACCAAATTATAAAATAATTATCTGTCAGTTCATATTGATATAATTAAATGATTGAATAAACAAATTAATGTATAAGAGACAAATCTCTCTATAGTAAAATTTCAAATAATTTCTGTAAATAAATCAATTACTTAAAGCAAACTCTCTAATCTGATGAACAGTGACTCATTATTGTTTTATAGAATAATTCAAAATGATCTGCTTTCTATTTACAATGTAGATTTTCTTAATGTCCAAGAGGGATTGCCTTCAAATACATATAGACACCAAACCTATGGTTTTTCAAGTCCCTCCCTTGTTTAAAATGACCTAGTATTTGCATGTAACGTACACCCTTCTGTACATATAACGTACCCTTCGGTGTACTTTAAGTCATCTCTGGATTACTTACAATGCCTAATAGAATTTACACAGTCAATATTAGTTGTTTACTGTGTTGCTCATGAAACAATTACCAGAAACAGAGTTTTTATAAGCCCAGTGCAGAAACAAGCATCTTAGGCCTACCTTCATATTATACAAATGAGGCAAGGGCATTCAAACAACAAGCGCCACAGCCAGACTGAAGGTCAGAAAAATGGTGTGAGGATACAGCACATTTTACCTGCACTTCTCTCCTTTTGTGTGGGTCCCGTGTAGTGTAGTGCTCAGTGAACTCAAATTCAAGTTTTGTTTCTGGGAAAATTTTCTTCCCCAAATATTTTCAGTCTGTCATTGTTTGAATCTTTGAGTCACAGTCATAGATAAAGAGAGCTAACTGATCGTGAGAAGAAATATTAAGGGCTGGAATTGTTGCATAATAGGTAAAGCTAGGGCCTGCAATGCTTATTACTAATGGTTATTACTGCATTGATTTCAGACAAACTAAGACTTCCTAAGGTAACAAGATTGGGAAAATTAGGCCACCATCAGGGATGCCTGATTCCAGTATTGGAGTACCCAGTTCAAGTTTGAACCACCCTGCTTTTGATCCAGCTTCCTGCTGATGTGCATCCTGGGAAGGAGCAGATGATGACTCAAGTACCTGCAACCCTACCAGCATGTAGGAGACCCAGAAATGGAGTTCTTGGCTTTTGTGGGCATTTGAGAAGCAAATGAAAATCAATAAACATTCAAAAAGTAAGTTACATAGTTATTATTTTACTTTTTTGTTGGAATGAATTGACCTCTGTGTGTACATGTGTACATTTTACCATGAATTTTACCCTCAAAACTTTACCTTCAAGTCTTTTTTAATTTTAAGTCCTTTAGTTGCCTTTCATGATTATGTTTCCAGCATTTTTATTCAACTACACTATACATTTGCAACCATCAACTTGCCTATTTTAAAATCCATGCAGAATGTAGGTTAAACACAAAAAGGTGAAACATGCAATATTAAATTTTGTCAATGCTGTGAATGTACCTTCAAAAATAGGTGAAGTCTGTATTTTGAAATTGACTCTTCTCTGCTAGGTTGTTGTTTATACCTCAGGACTAGATCAACTCTCTCTCTTTTTTAATTTTTGTTGTAATTAGCACACAAACCTGAGTAAAGAGTAGAACTTAATGGGAAAAAAAGGGAGAGAGAAGGAAATGAACAAAATAGAAATGAATAACATCAGATAACTTCATCGGTATTATTGTGTCATTTAAGGGAACAAACTCAACTTTTTAACAAGATTATTTATTTATTTGAAAGAATTACAGAGAGAGAGAGAGAGAGAGAGAGAGAGAGAGAGAGAGAATCTTCAATCAAGTGGTTCACTCCACAAATGGCTACAAGTGCCGGAACTGGGCCAGGCCAAAGCCAGGAGCCAGGATCTTCATTTGTGTCGCCCACAAGAGTGCAGGGGCCCAAGCTTTTGGGCCATCCTCCGCTGTTCTCCCAGTAACATTAGCAGGGAGCTGAGTCAGAAGTGGAACAGCCACATTCACTGGCACAACGGACAGTGGCTTACCCTGCAATACCACAGTGCTGTCCCCTGAACTTAACTTCTTAATGATTAACTTTATGCCAAATTGATTTAATAGATTATGTGTGAAAATTTATTCATGTAAATATGATCTATATCTGGAAACGTAGTATTCATGTGACCAAAATCAGTGAAGAAAAACATGTTTACTTGCAGAATTATCATAGACAAGGAAAAAAGCCTTAGGTAAACGCACTCAAAGAAGTCAATGATTCAAGGACAAGTAATGTTGGTAGCACCACTAATAGTGAAAAGCACAACGATATTGTAATTAGGTAATTTTAAACAGGGAGCTTTACAACCAATATTTGGAAACTTCAAAAGGCCGGAAGTTATTGAGGAAAATAATTCCTAATGTAACATATTCTACAGGTAATTTAATAAGCTACATAAACATCTAAAATCCCTTAAGTATTTTACAATCAGTTTAGAGAATAAGGATAAAAATACAGCTTCGTGTTTTCAAATGTTCTGTTACATAGAATATCTTGAGGTAGTAAAGCTTATTTTCCTAATTTAGAAGAAAATTACACAATTACATCTGCAATCTCATAATAATCAAGGGATAACTGGTTCATCCAGCTTAGCCATTTACATAGCACAGACAGAAATTCATTACTTCTAAAATTAATTGCAATGGGTAAGCAAGCAAGGTACAAGACCTTTATTGAACAGAAGTTAACAAGATCTTTGAAACTACACAATGAAGATGTGATAACCTGGTATCTTTCAGGAAATGCTATTAAATACAATTTAGGATTCCAGATGTCCTAAATTATACACATATTACTTTTCACATTGATGTTTATCTTTATATTCTTACACTTCTCTGCAAAATGCTTCTTAGTATCTTGTAAGTAGAAAACAGAACCAATTCATTCTAGTAGACACTATGGCTTTCATTAAAATCAAAGTAGTGCCATTGCATGTTATAAACACAAATAATTATGGTTATCTTTGTTATAAAATAAAATTAAATGGAAATAAAAGAAGGCACCTCAAATAAAACACATTTTCATGTAATAAGTGTGATTTTTATCCTGACTTTGCAAATTTGGGTAACACTAGAACTACAGGAAATAATATTCCTGTTGTTGTTTCATTCCTGGATATATTCTTTTTACAAATGCGACACATATAATTTGATTCAAACTATTTAAAAAATTATTTCTCCTTGAAGGGAGTAGAAATTATAGCAATTGGGTACCAATTTCATATTCTTACAAAGGAATAATTTGTTTCTCTGCATTATGTATAGACAATATGTTATTTTTGAATTTCTTTGTTAGGCCTTATATCTGGTTTTAGGTTGCTTACTTAATTTTTTTCCCACAGAACAACAAAATAATATCACACATTTAAAAATATACAAGGTGCACACCATTCAAATGGCTCACAATATCTTATAAAAACAGATTGGTTGATTCTCCTGGGTAACTTTCATGACCTGAGTTACACTACGAGAATTTATAAGAAATTATCCTAAGAGCTAACGAGTTCTTGCTATTATAAGCATTTTCATCTTGTTCTTTAAGTTTTATTTATTTTATTTGAAATGCAGCATTACAGAGAGAGATGGAGATATGGCGTGGGGGGGGGCGAGGGAGAGAGAGAGATCTTCTATCCACTGGAGCACTCCCCAAAAGGCTGCAATGGCAGGAGCTGGGAAAGACCAAAGCCAGGATCCAGGAGCTTCATCCAGGTCTCCCATGTTGGTGCAGGGGCTGAAGCACCTGGGCCATCCTCTGCCACACTCTCAGGTGCATCAGCAGGGAGCTAAATTGGAAGCAGAGCAACCAGAAACAGAACTGGCACTCATGTGGGATTCCAGGTCTGCAGGAGGTGGCTTAACCCTCTATACCAGAACACTGGCTCCAAACATTCGCATCTAACCTAAAGCAAAAATAAGACCAGAGAGGACTTCCTCATGTTTAATTTTCCGATATGAAAAAAAGCTGAAAATTAAAGCAAAACATATCAGAAAGCACACATAATGTAAAATTTATTTTCACTTCACATTCTATAGAGCTAGAAATTAAAAACAAAGTATGCAAGCTATAATAGAACTGCTGCTTGCAAACCCAACTATCAAATTGTTTTCAGAAATGGCTCTAGTAGCTCCATTTCCCTCTAAATATCACCACGTATTCCTCTGACTGGAGGACTATAACCCCAGAGGGCACTTGAAGAATCGCCATGGATTTGGGGTGCCTGATATTTTAAAAGTAATCAGTACCCATATCATTAACTTGTGTGTGAACCCTTTCTATAATTGATCTGCCTGAGACTGTGCCTTTAAGGCATTGTACAATTTCTTTTCCAACTCATTTTTCTCTTTCCTACTTTAAAAAACAAAGGCATGACTCTTACCAAAGCTGAATCTTGTTATCATGCATTATATCAGTAACACAAAAATCGCTGTGGACACCCAGAAGAAAAGTTTATTTATTTATGTTCTTCATAGTTTTATTTATTTTGTTTCATATGTTGAAAGGCAGCAAGTGGCAGAGACCTCCAGACAGAGCCAAATCTCCCATCCACTAGTTCACTACCCCAAATGGCTACAGCAGCAATGAGAGGGTCTAGACTCAATTCAGATCTCCCAAAAAGGCATTAGGGACCCAGGAGACTGGGCAGTCACTTGCCATCTTTTACGATGCCCATCTGCAGGAAGCTTCAATCTGAAGCAGAGCCAGGACTCAAACCCAACCACCTTAATCAAGGTGTAACTGCCTACCCTCAGGATACAAGTTAAAATGTTTATTGCTTAAGGACTGAATGATGATAGTGGAATCCATGGTCATTAAAGTGGCAGGATAGGCTGGCTGGGCATCCCTGCCCTAGCACAATACACTATACATGAGTCAAGCAAGTCATTTCATTTCATTTCCGCAGGCTTTAATTTGATAATCTGTCAGAGATAACAATTACATTTGCTTGATGGGACTGTTGCAGAAATTTTTTTTTAAAAAATGAATAAGGTCAATAATAATGAGGACAATTCCCAGCATAATAAATACATATTTATGCTAATATACATATTTGTTAAAATAATCAAGGCACCATAAACACTCTAAAAATCTTTGTGACTTTCTGTATCTTATCTACATTTTTAACAAAGAGGAGAACCAACATTGGAAACAATGTGTCATAGTAGGTTTTTTAAACTCAGCACTCCAATTTTCTGACTACAAAGGATGGAAGCTCTTCTGGGATTTCTCAGCAAAGCAAGAATGAATCAGATACCGCTATGAATTTTAAAGATGCCTTCTCTCCCTGCCCCACCCCACATACCCATTTATATATACACAATATTTCTCATATTCTCTAACTAATTTCTTTTGTATAGAAATTTTGGAAAGAAAACCTGCCTTTAACAGTAAACAGTACAAGTGAATGAATCTAATGTTTTAAATGACAACTTTATGGTCAGGTGTTTGGGCATGGTAATTAAAAAAGCACTTGGGGATATGACATTCCATAAAGGAGTGGCTGGGTTCAAGTCCTAGTTCCTGCTTCCAGTTCCAACTTTGTGCTAATCCACAACCTGAGAGTGAGCACCTGTTGACTTGGGTATTTGGGTTACAGCCAGTTGTAAGTTGACTTACAACTCCCATTTTGGACTGGCCCAGTCCAAGTTCTTATGCATACTTGGGGAGTGAACCAGTGGATGGGATGTATCTTATGCCTGTCTCTTTGCCATTCAAACTCAACAAACAAATTAATTTAATTAAATGATAATGTTTTTAACATTATATACATTTCTTAAAATCCTCCATCATTTTTTAAAAATTATTTATTTATTTTGAAAACAGATTTACAGAGAGAGGGGGAAACAGACAGACAGAGATTGATCATACATCTGCTAATTCACTCCCAGAGAAAGGCTATGGCCAATGGTGGGCATAGCTGAAGCCAAAAGCCAGTAGCTTCATCTGGTTCTCCCACATGAGTGGGCCATCATCTGTTTTTCCAAGGCCATTAGTAGGGAGCTGGATTAAAAGTGGGCAGCCAGAAGGCCAGTGCTATGGTATAGTAGGCTAAGCCTGCACCCGTGGTGCCATCACATATGGGTGCCAGTTCATGTCATGGTTGCTCCTCTTCCAATCCAGTTCTCTGTTATGGCCTGGGAAAACAGTGGAAGATGTCCCAAGTGCTCAGGCCCCTGCACCTATTTGGGAGACCAGGAAGAAGCACCTGGCTCCTGGCCAGCTGTGGCAGCCATTTGGGGATTAAACCAGCAATTGGAAGACCTGCCTCTCCATCTCTTCCTCTCTGTCTGTAAAAAGAAAGAAGGAAAGCAAGAAGGGAAACAAGCACGCAAGCAAGCCAGAGAAAGAGAAAGACAGGAAGGAAGGAAGGAAGGAAGGAAGGAAGAAGGAAGGAAGGTAGGTAGGGAGGGAGGGAAGGAAGGAAATCTGAAAAAAGCTAAAAATAAAACAAAAACAAGAAGTGGCAGCCAGGATAAAAACCAGTGCCCATAAGCAGATGGCTTCTTTACCCAGTATGCCACATTTGCAAAAGACAGGATTTCAAGAGAGAGGAAGAAGAAGGGTAAGATGGATAAGCCCCTGATATTTGCCCAGGCCTAGTTTCTTGTCCCTCTCCCCCATAAGGGTCCTTCATTCCCTCCTTTTCTTTTTGCAAAGATTTTAATCCTAAAATCTATTGGACCGGCCTGGGGAGAGCCTGCCTCACTGGAGGGAGGGAACTCTGTTCTTGCTGGACTGGGTTGGGTTCCACATTAACAATTGTGGAGCATGGGGATTGGATGGCTGGAGGGAGAGTAAGGTGGGAAGAATCACTATATTCCTATATCTATAGATATGAAATACATGAAATTTATAGGCCTTATGTAAAATTTTAAAAAAGAAAAATGGGCTAAATATCCCTTTTTAAATATTCAATTAAAATGCTTTTGCTAGCATGCATTTCAATTTAAGTAGAAACATATACTAGCAAACCTTTTTTAAATTCATATTAATGATGTCATCTATTTTAAAACTAACAGATTAACCAATTCTTTGTTGGTTGAGAGACAATGGAATATCTGCTTTGTTAGTGTTTCGCTGGTTGGTTTCTGTAAACTTATCAGTTAATAATCTTATACCCACTGGAAAGAATAGCTTTTTGATATTAGGAAAAATGACTTTTTTGTGGTTCTTTATACTTGACCTATGAAGCATTAGTTCTTTATAATTGTATTTAGTTTATTTATTATTAAACATTTTATTTTCACTTGAACAAAGTGAGTAACCACATATTGTTTCTCAGGCTTTTAATCAATTTAGTTCAAGTTTCTTCTAATATTTTATTTTCCTTGTTCAAATCAGATCTTAACTATTGGAAAAATAATATATTGAAAATATATTTACCATTGAAAACTTGCTTTTGAAATACTTCAGTGGAACCCTAGATAAAACAAAGATTTGATCTTTCTCCAAATAGGTAATGGGGTACTAGAAATAATTTTTTGATATATTAATATTGATGAGCTGAATGGAACAGGTATTAAATTAAAAGAAGTGCTTTGTTTTTCTTTGGTTAAAGTTGTATATGGATAAAACGTTACTATTATCAATAGTTCATCAATCAGAAACTTTGAATAGTCCCTAAATATTTATCAGTGCCCTCACTTTCCATACAGATTTTTCTATCAAAAGAAAGAAGTTTCAGTGAATCTGAACATCTGTCAAGTTCTAATGTATTTAACAGTGCTGCTTAAACTTTGCCTAATGATAATAGGCAACAACAGAATGATGTTACTGGTTATTATTTCATAAATTGTTAAAATATTAACTTATCCCTGACCTTACTTCTGTGATATGAACATAGAATCTTTTAAGATAGTAGTTTTCAATTAGGGAATGCATATCAGACGTGTCTATGCAATTTCATAAAACTACAAATATCTAGTTCCATTTCAGGGTTATAGAATGTTTTTACTTGATATTCTTAATACATTCTTATTTGGTACTTTGTATATTATATAATACAGTATTACATCATGTCGTATGTTGTTATAATTTACATATATGTATAACATCTCAGAGTTATTGTATCTTATATTTTTTTCTGTAAAAATTGTTATAGATAAGATATACTGTTCATTGTGTTCCTCAAAATTAGATTTACTAAAATTTGAAATTTTTTAAGAAAATAATTTTTGCGATAATTTCACTATCTTGTTTAGCATACCACAGAAACTATCAAATTTCCTTGGCAGTTACACAGTTCTGGTCATGAAATCTCATCAGTCCTTTTACATTTGCACATTGGCTGTAATAAGTTAATTATATTCTGTTTAAATCTACGTCATCTACAGCTGGGTGTATCTCACTCTAATGTTCCCAATCAACTATAGTCCAATATTTATTTCTCAATCCCAGAGCCTCATGGAATAATAGTGAGTAGCTATTTCAGATCAGCTGCAGATGGCAGCTTCAAAAACCAAAGACTGCTTCAGTAAACTGAGTTAGTGTTTTCTAGGACTGAAGGAACTATGAGTGATTATGTTTATTTACTTGCAATACGTGATACTAATTTAATGTCCTGCTTTCTAGATATAAAAAGAACTATTTATTCTGGAGCTATCAAGAGATCATGACGATTTAGTATACTTCATTTTTGTAAACCAAACTGAAGCATTTTTAAATGATAGCTTATTCTATTTATTTTTCTAATATTCTCTTACAGTCCCTTTGCTCTTCAAGTCAATATATTTGTATAGGTTCATTAAGAATCTGCCCTGGGGCCAGTGCCGTGGTACACTAGGTTAATCCTCTGCTTGCGCTGCCTGCATCCCATATAGGCACCAGTTCTAGTCCCAGTTGCTCCTCTTCCAGTCCAGCTCTCTGCTGTGGCCCAGGAAAGCAGCGGAGGACGGCCCAAGTGCTTGGGCCCCAGCACCCACATCGGAGACCAGGAGGAGGCTTCTGGCTCCTGGCTTCGGATTGGCGTAGCTCCAGCCAGAGCAGCCATTTGAGGGATGAACCAATGGAAGGAAGACCTTTCTTCCTGTCTCTCTTTCTCTCATTTTCTGTAACTCTACCTGTCAAATAAATAAATAAAATCTTTTAAAAAATAAAATAAAATAAAAATCTGTCCTATAATGGGAAGAATATATTAGGCGACTAAAGTCTTGCCGCAAATATCATATTTGAGAATTACATTTGTTTAATCAGATAGGCAACACACTTTAAAGAACCAAGGTCTTACAGAGATAATGCCTATAACCTCTCTCATAAAAACCTGTACCCGTTATAGGGTCCCAGGTTTAAAGTTAGTGAAGAATATGATTTTTCTAAAGAGTCTTTGGGCAAACTTGAATGCAAACATAGTCTCCTAAATTCAAGAATAAGACTGGTAAAAACTGGGAGAGGAATTTTCTTGAATTTGGATTCCCAAATTCTCGATAGCAAAGAATAAAGACTTTTCTAAGTCCAATCTGTTTCACCTCTAAAACTACCCACAGAGCAAATTTAGGAAGACTTACATAATAAATAAACATTCCATTTTTAGCTATATAAATATGAATCCAAATATAAAGGGACTAGTCTTAAATTGTGCTCAGAATAATCTTTCATTTAGATATTTATGTATTACAAAGAGTAGAAGATCATGAAAACAGAAATACAAAAAAGAAAAAAAATATATTGGAAGTCTTACAATACTTCACAGTATGCTTACAACATACCCTTATAACATTGGACTCCTGTACACTCTTTATGGTGCAGGTAACTCACAGTGATTAAAATAATTCTTACCTATGGACATGGAAACAAATTATTTCTGTTGGAAGTTCAATTGACTTCCCCTCTATCAGCAGGTAGAAAGACAGTTTCATGTCTCTTTGTAGATCATTTCAAATTTCCTTCAGTATATATAAATATGTACTTCTTGACTTTTCCTTTGAACTGATTATATCATCTGTCTAGCTTCTCCAATAAAACTGAGTAAAGTTAATCTTTAACACAGAAGAAAATGTGAATCAATTTTATAACTTTCCTAGCACAGTCAGGAATGTAAAATTGATGCATGTTCAAATGACTCAGGCCTCAAGTCCCATATTCTTATTATAGCAGAGAATGCATCTAAAATGACCATAAACACACTGCCTCTGTTATGCTAATAAATGAGTTCTGATAACACAAGTTTTTATTTTCAGCCATGCTGTTCTAAAATATATGGCCATATACCTAATTATGTTCATTTTCTTTCTTGGGCCTGTTGACTGCTGGGGGTTGTCACGTGACGTCTGAACCTCTGTGGTCAAGGCTCTATGATGTTAGGAAAATGTATTCACTTAACTCAGCCCTTCAGAGGCTAAGCTATTCTTTACCAAATACCAATAAGGAACAGAACTTCATTCTGGTGAAACCACGAGAGATGGCTTATTTAGAGGAATTGTGTTACTGAGGACTTGAATATTTATGGGATGGAGGGAACAGTGAGTTGGAAACTAGATTATGAAAGGCACGTGAAGGTTTTTGTCAAGATCAAAATGCATCTTCCTATTTTTAGTGGTAATTACCAATCTTCACCATTCGTTATATTTTAGTTGTCAGAAACATCTAGCTAGGATAATAATCTATTCAGCCCTAGGAAGCTGGTTCTAAAATCTTCTAGTGAGAATATACATGCAGCAGGATTCTGGTTTTTATATTTTACTTGAAAAGGAGTAACTTGTAATGTTGTTACAACATTGTTAGCAAACTTTCCTCTACCTGTAACAAAATACATTTAATTTATATATATATATATATATATATATATATATATATATATGTATTCTGTCTATTTATTTCCAAGGCTTTGCTTATATTACTATATTTCTAAATACAGTTTGTTCTTTATCTGTTTAACAGATATATACTTAATCTGAAAGTTAGGAGTAAGATTTCTCAGTACATACTGAATAGCATTGTATATCAGCTGGACCCAATCCTATTTTATTGTTTTTCCTTTGTTTACAATGCATATTTTAAATGACTCATTGCTTGAACTTCTGGTCAATAATTTATAAAGAAGTTCAATCAAATAATGCAGTAATGTTCCTGGTGTTCCAGTGATATTTTTCCTGAATAGTTTTAAATTTCATAGCATTTATAGAAAAATGTTAGATTGAATTGATTTGCATTATTTTACACAGAAAATTTGATTCTCACATTTTTATTTTGGAAGCATCGTTTCTTGAGCTCTACTTTTAGCCAAGGAAGCACTTTTATGTCATCAGAAAATAACAACAGTACAAGAAAGCATCTACTAATTTGCAAACTGTCAAGAGATTCTAGTTACTGGAGCGTGAAGGTGGACAGAAGAAAGGAGCATTATTGCTGGTTGCAGTTGTGTTCAAACACTATTTTAATATTGAGAATCACAGATGAAATACAAGTCAGTTAACTTACTGAACTTAACTCTAACATTTGGGTTCAGTGGTGGAGATAGAGTTGTTAATGCTTGCATTGATTTTTATAGTTTTAATTAGACTTGGGGTCATTTTCTGGGTTCCCTGATTAAGAAGTGGTGGTCTAAGTCAAAGCTAATTTTTTTTTTTTTTTTGCCAAAATTTTCCAGCATGAGCTAATCTTGGAACCTCTGTTGTTTCATTAAAGAGAGCTATGCAACAGTAGTGAGTCCCCTTTATCTTGGAATGCATGATGCTTATTTTCATTTAAGCATAAGTTTATTTATTGCAATTTTATTTTTTATCCGAGATACTTCATAACGGCCATGATCACAAGGTCAAGAAATATCTAGGTATTAAGATTTAGTGTCCATTTTTTTTTTTGCATTGAGAATAGATTTATCCCCTTTGTTTTATTTTTTCTTTTAATTTTTGCTGTAACAGGGGCAGAATAAAGAAAACAGTTATAAAATTCCTAGTTAATGGAAGAATATCTTTTAAGAGGTTTGCTAACAAGATACCTGCAGTGGTTTTTGACATTGACTACACAGTGATAGACCAAACCTCATAGGTTTAGGGCACTGTCCTCTGCAAGACTGCTGTGGGGGCTTACACAGATCATACCCGTCCATCCTTTAGGACTGTCACAGCTGACACTCCTAAAGCAAAATATACATTGTCCAATTTTACAAAAACTCAGGATCCTACAGAAATGAAGACTCAAAAGCCCAAGGAAAACTGCCCATTTTTATTCTTAGAATCTAGGAAGAACAGCCATCAGTGTAGAAATGTGATTGAACCAAAAAGTTTTGAGCTAATGGTAATAGCTAAAGTGGATAAACTCAGCAAGGGTCGTCCTACTCACAGGCATGGAGTAGGACTCCTTCCCGAATGAGGATCTTATAACCTATTATCAGATCAGATAAGTAAGAGAGTTTCTTTATGACCAGTTCTTCCTTAGAAAGGTTAGTGTAGTATTTCAAGGTTTTATAGTTGCCTTTGGGGGAGGGGAGTTCTAATTCTGTGACCCACCTTGAGAAAGAGGAATTCTAATTTTTCTGTTGGTCCTTAGGAGACACCAGGGAACAGCAGAAAGAATATCAGGATAGTCAGAGGTACAATTTTCTTTTGAGGCCTTCCAGTTTCCTTAACTTCAAAGTACTCAGTATGTAAAGTACTATACTGTAGAGAATTGTTTTCCAAGCCACTATATCATTCCTGTTTCAGATGCCAGCCAGGATTTGGGGGTTCCCAGAGCCATCCATGCTTCTAACAAGCTGGCTGCAAATTTGGATGTCCCCACTACCCATTCTGGTTTGATAATTCAATTTGATAAATCTGGAAAATATATATTTATGATTTCAACTTTATTACAGTTTAGGGATACAAATAAGATGTACCAAAAGATAAGATTCACAAGATGAGGTGTGGGAAGAGTCTCAAACACAAAAACTCCATTGCACTCTCCCTATGGAGGAAAGATGAGTCTATCTCCTGGCATACTGGTGTGTAAAAATATGTGCAGTATATCAACCTGGGAAACTCATCCAAGCCAATATTCAGAGTTGTTGCTGGGCTTTGCATATTCGCAGTTAGGATTGACTGAATCACTAGCCACATGGTTGAAATTAATCTCTAACCTCTATTTCCATCTCGAGAGTCCAAGCTGATAGTAAGCTTGGCAAAGCTCCAATCCTTTAATCACACAATTGCACTTTCAGAAATGGTTAGTCCTCAAAAGGAGTTATGTTGTTAGCATAAAGTATCAAAGTATTCACTGTGAGTCACTTTCCTATCATAAACCACTATGAATGAGAAAGATATTCCTGTCATTCAAAAAAATTAGAATTCTGGGGCCGGTGCTGTGGTGCAGTAGGTTAATTCTCCGCCTGTGTCGCCGGCATTTTATATTGGCGCTTGTTCTAGTCCCGGCTGCTCCTCTTCCTTCCATTGGTTCACTTCCCAAATGGCCTCAACAATCAGAGCTGCGCAGATCCGAAGGCAGGAGCCAAGTGCCTCTTCCTGGTCTCCCATGTGGGACAAGGGGCCAACCTGCTCCTCCTTTTCCAATCCAGCTCTCTGCTGTGGCCCTGCAGAGCAGGGGTGGATTGTCCAAGTGCTTGAGCCCCTGCACCCGCATGGGAGACCAGGAAGAAGCATCTGGCTCCTGGCTTCGGTTCAGCACAGCTCCGATTGTTGAGGCCATTTAGGGAGTGAACCAACAGAAGGAAGACCTTTATCTCTGTCTCTCCTTCTCACTGTCTGTAACTCTACCTCTCAAATAAATAAATAAAAATCTTTAAAAAATTAGAATTCAAAAATTACCTCCTGGGAATGAGGGACAAAGATTTTCCAAATCCTTCATTCGGAATATCCATTGGACGTAAGCAAGAAAAAATTACAATGTTGCTTCCATAATGCTTTGAGTTCCAGGACAAAAATATCTCAAGTACTTAAGACATATTAATACTGTATCACTTTGCATCCCTTGACTGCAAATGAACAAAACTACTAGAGGCTTTGGTATTTGGGGTTTTAAATATTTTTTGAGATAGCATATTTTCATTTTAAAATATAGTCGAAGGTTTGGTATTCCAGTAAACAAAGAATTCAACAAACAAAATAAGAAAAAGAACTCAGTCAAAGCTATAGTGCTATATAACTCCAAGCTGCCAGCCACATCTTGGGGTTCACCATCTTCCTTGGACAATGTTATGGTATTTAAATAAACCAATTGGTTGCTTCTCTTGTTTTACATGTTATGCAATCATCCATATATCCAAATGAAATGAGAATAATTTTATAATAAGTACTGTGCTAACATGTTTTTGGAAAATGTGTTCACTATAAAAGGAATTTATAAACCATCTTCCTTTTGGCCTTACTCATAGCTGTTGTTCAAATGGTGGAATGAATAGGGCAGAAAAGTAACCAGTGTTCCTATTTATTTGCAGCCTAGGACTGGGTTGGTTGTTTTTGTGCAAATTTGTTCTGATAGTACCTTACAAAATTACTATCAATTCATATTTTGTCCTGAATTTTTATTGAATTATAGATACACAAAGGAAAATTCATTTCAAGGATATAATAATTTTCCTACTTTTTCTGAGGAAAGTCTGTTTCTATTCATAATTTCCTCAAATCTTAAATGTGCTCCATGGTCCTCCCTATTTTTTTTATCTTCATCTTGTAGCACTTAGCAAAAGACATTTATTTTGCTCCTGTAAGCTCTATAAAATCAACTTATTCTTTTGAAAATGACATATTATACATAGCTGTTTTGTATGTGGGAGTCTTTCTTCCAGAGAAATCATCAGTTGCTTAAGGACTAATTAGTGAATTCAATTCAGTATTATCCAGGGAAGAATAATGTAAAACAAGTAGAAAGAACTATATACATATTTATTTACATCTCCAATTTACTAATGTATATATTTTGTATTTATCTTGTAAAATGTATTTGAGTACTTTTAATGAAAGGCCTTTAAAGAATATCCATGGCCAGCGCCGTGGCTCAATAGGCTAATCCTCCACCTTGCGGCGCCGGCACACGGGTTCTAGTCCCGGTTGGGGATCCGAATTCTGTCCTGGTTGCTCCTCTTCCAGTCCAGCTCTCTGCTGTGGCCCGGGAGTGCAGTGGATGATGCCCCAAGTCCTTGGGCCCTGCACCCGCATGGGAGGCCAGGAGGAAGCACCTGGCTCCCGGCTTCGGATCGGTGCAGTGCGCCGACCATAGCGGCCACTTTGGGGAATAAACCAACAGAAAAAGGAAGACCTTTCTCTCTGTCTCTTTCTCTCACTGTCCACTCTGCCTGTCAAAAAAAAAAAAAATAGACTATCTTATGGGGGCCTTTGCTATAGCATAGAGGGTAAAGCTGCTGCCTGCAGTGCCAGCATCACATATGGGTGCCAGTTCAAGTCCCAGCTGCTGTAACACAGCTGTTGTAACACGATGATAAGTTTGACATCACTAGACAATAGAAATGTTTTAACCTCATTATAATCTTAGAGGACACCATTACAACTTATATAATTATGCAGAGCATGACTGTATTTTGCTATTGTATATAAGGCTAATATTTTCTATTTCAAATGCCCATTTAAACATCCTCTCAGCCAAAGGCATAGGATACACCTTTACCAATCTACTCATTGGTTCATACAACAGTATTATCATCACCCACCAATTCTGTAGCAAGATCTTAACTATATCTACCTTTGTCCAGAGTACTGTGTGTCATACTGATGACAACTTGTTCCACAGAGATTCATTGGCCATACCTATTACAGGTGTATGGACTCAACATCTTTTAATACATTTTGGATTATGGAGGCTATATATATATATATATATATATATATATAATTTATTTGACAGATAGAGTTAGACAGTGAAGAGAGAGAGAGAGAGAGAGAGAGAGAGAGAGAGAGAGAGAGAGAGAGGTCTTCCTTCTGTTGGTTCACCCCCGAAATGGCCACTATGGCCAGAGCTATGCTGATCCGAAGCCAGGAGCCAGGCACTTCTTCCTGGTCTCCGATGTGGGTACAAGGGTCCAAGCACTTGGGCCATCCTCCACTGCCCTCCCCGCCACAGCAGAGAGCTGGACTGGAAGAGGAGCACCTGGGACTAGAACCTGGCACCCATATGGAATGCCGGAGGATTAACCAAGTGAGTCACGGTGCTGGCCTCAGCAATATGTATCTTTTATTCACAAACTTTACTTAATCTCATTCAAGCTAATATTTACAAGTATATTGCTTTGAATAGGACCCCTTCATTTTAAAAAAGGTCTAAAGTCTATCCTCATTAAAGTCAAGATGCACTTGCATTAGTATCTTCAGTGAGTCTCTGCATCACTGTAGAGGATTTGGCAATCTACTGCCATGATTTTCAGAGTCTCAGAACCAACACGGATGATCAAAAGTTGACCGAGGGTTTTTAAAATAAGAAGTCCTAGGGCAGCACCATGGCACAGTAGGTTAATCCTCCATCTGTGGTGCTGGCATCCCATATGGGCACCGGTTCTAGTCCCGGCTGCTCCTCTTCTGATCCAGCTGTCTGCTGATGCACCTTTGAAAGCAGTAGAGGAAAGCCCAAGTGCTTGGGCCCTTGCACCCGCACGGGAGACCAGGAAGAGGCACCTGGCTCATGACTTCAAATTCTCATATTGTGGCCATCTGGGGAGTGAACCAATGGAAGGGAGACCTTTCTCTCAGTCTCCCTCTCACTGTCTGTAACTCTATTTCTCAAATAAATAACATCTTTAACAAAAAAGAAAAGAAAAAGTCCTATCTGGCTCCATATGTACACTATGCAAAACTTTGTATACTATTAAAGCACAAAACTTTGTGCTTTGCTGGAATTAATATTCTCACAGGTTATTCATATCCTGTATCCCATTATGCACTGGGTCGTTAAAGCAGCATCGTAAAAACTGCATAACCACTGAGCTCTCCATGATATAGAACTTAATCAAATATGAACCATCTGGCATATTCCACCTGCAGAATGCAGTTATCTCTACTGACTTCACTCTCTTGCCACGTTCCATGATATTGTCAGTGGTCACCTCTCCCCTAGACTTCTTGATTACCAGGAATGAATAGTGAAAGAGGTATCACATTGCACAGATGACATTGCCACCATCAGAACTTCTGGGGCTCAATGAATTGTTGCTGCTTTCTATCTTTTACTTAGAATGTCCCTGATAATGGACAGGATCCAAACATTAGGCCAATGTTAAGGCAGTAATTTTAGTACTGGCTATTCTGGACAGCAAATATCCCTACATCTACATCTGCACATGAGTATCCAAGATTTCAAAAATTTTTCACCAAAATCAACAGCTTTTAATTCCATTTTAAGCTAAATTCTTGAATTTTCTATTTTTTTTCAAGACAGAGACAACTGAGACTGACTTAGACTTATATAACCAACACTCTTAAGGAAATTATTTTCCATGGCATGACCCCAAGATTCTATAGACCTTACACAAGGCTCCACCTCCAATTGTCATTATTGGGTTAAATTTCCACCTTGTTCTTACTATTGATTTATCACTTTAGATTTTAAATATCTTAATAAACTTGGGAGCCTACTCAGGTTCAAACTATAGCAAGTGTCTACTGAAAGTAAGAAGGGTAGAAATAGAAAGTGAAAGGATTCAGGTAGGGATATGGTTTTAGAAAAGTATTTAAATTTGTTTCCCTGTGCAATGTACAATCCCACCAGTCATTCACAGAATGAGATATATTAATGGGAAAAATATTGCTTGGTATTCCCTTGTTTTGTATTTTCAGAATAGAAAAAAAAAGAATGATTTTTGTTACAAAAGACTTGATAAAGAGAATATAATTATGAATCAAGTGGCTATGTATTTTAATTTCTAGAAACTCCTAAGTGAAATAAAATTTAAAACAGTATTTGAATAATAAATAATTTCTCAAATTTGTGATAGAGGTTATTTATATTTCATTAATAAGTAGGCATTACTTTTAAGTTTTTTAAAAAAATTCTGTGTAAAGTAACTTTATGTCCTCCCTGTGAACATTATAACTTGAAAAGTAACGCAAGTGTTTAAAATGATACATTTTATATAGAAATTACACAGTTTACTGTCAATTTGTTTCTTGTGATATAGCCACAATTTTAAAGCAGTATTTTATGAGATTCTCCAGGCTTCTGATTCCTTGGTTGCAGATCTAAGTTTATGGAATTTATAAATTAATTAAGGTTATTTTTTAATGCCATAATAAAAGAAAAGTGAATTATCATGGTAATTTTTATGTAAGAGATGACAATTCTTTACTAGATAACCATTTCTGCACAAATGTCCTAGAAATGGAACAAGACTTCTTCATGGAACTTGTGCTAAAGTAATAGCTAGAATACAATATAATCTTAGTACAATATGCATCACCAGAATGAAACATTCAAAACATCACAGCAACAGGACAATTTATTTATTAACTCCATTTTCCAAGGAGAAAAAGACATGTTTATTTTCGCAAATAAACATACTTTTCAACATAAACACTTCTTCATAATTTTCAGTTATGTAGAAGGCACAACAGAGTATAAACCAAATTAAAAATCTATGTCTCTTGAGATAAGGTGACATCACCAACTTATTTCTTTATTAAATTTGCCTATGGGTATCTCTGTTTGGGTTTAGGTTTTATTCTTCCAGGTACCATTGATATGATGAATTTTATTATTGTTTCCTCTTTTAGCATCAAATTTTCCTTACAGTTCTCCACTCTGAGATGAATTTACACTTCCACTTAAGAGGTATAAATTAGCCTGACATGGTATTTGACGCAGCTCCAAAGACATCTCTGGTTAACAGTTGGAGCCATGGACTAGAAAGGAAGAGATAGTCAATGATTTTTCCTTTTATGTGGAAAACTTAGGATTAATAAATTTATACTTTATGTATGGCACCTAGGAGATTAGGGAGACTATGTTATATTGACTGCCTTGTTGAAGAAAAAAATACTCTTATTGCTAACTGCAACTGAAAGCATCTACTCTGCTTAATTCAAGCTGAGATCTTCACAGTTCAATTCATATTATATATATATATATATATATATATGTTTATATGTGTGTGTTTTACATATGTGTGTGTGTGCATGCTAAAATAAGAACTCAAATTTAGATAAAGAAAACATTCAGAAATTGGCATTTGGATAATTGGATAGGATTTTTCCTGGGACATGCCTGCATTCCATGTCAGAGTACCTGAATTCATGTCCTGGTTGCATTTCTGACTACAGCTTCCTGCTAATGCATGCCCTTGGAGGCAGCAGGTTATGGGTAAAATACTCAGACTACACCCAGTTCTGTGGGAGATACAGATAGAGTTTTTGGTTCTTGGATTTGGCCTTGCCCGGCTCTGCCTAATTCCAGCATTTAGAGAGTAAACCAGGGAGCTGAAGATTTCTCTCTGACCCTATCTTTTACTTATTTGCCTTTCAAATAAGAAAATTTTTTAAAAAGAAAAAAAATCATGGAAAAAACCTTATACAATTTTAGAGAATAAACAGAAGTAAGAATCTGTTTCAAATACATCCCTATACTTTTTAGTAATTAAAGTAATTATACCTAAGAATTTGATATTGTACTTGTAAATAATATCTATTTTCACATATCAATTTAATATAAATGATTTGATGTTGCTTCTATACATGAAGAGCTGTTTTGAAAAATGGTTGCTACATTACTGTTATTTTACTAGTTTAATTATGGGGGAGTTGCTAATTGTTATGCCAAGTGATTTTTGAAAATTATTGGGATGTTTCTAAGTCTAAAATATACGCCTATGGAAATGAAACACAGAAATTTAATAGCCTGAATTGAAATTGGTTGAAAAATCCTGCCAAATAAGGAGTTTAATAATAGAGCTACATGAACCTTGACTTCTTCCATTCATAAGATATTTTTAGAAACTTTTTTCCCTATTCACGAGGAGTAAAAGTTTTAAAATTCTGATTTAATTTAAAACTTCAGTTAGACTCCAAACAAAATATGAGACTCAACTGACATCATCCTTCTTACACAGAGACTCTCCCATAGTTAATCTCCTTTATAAATATGACAATTACTGGCAACAAAAACTACTGCAACCTATATTGAAGCCATTATAATAGTGCTAGTAGTGCTCAGATACCCATTGGGTTTCTGATGGATTTAATTATGAGGATTTGGCCCTATGAATTTTCATCATCATATCTCTGAATTCTATCTCAACATTTAATGGCTTAAAGTAATATCCAATTGATTTCTTATAAATGTCTCATGTTTGTCTAAATCATAGTAAGCACTTGATTAAACTCCTTTGAAAGAATAAATGAATGTATGCCTAGATATCAATACAAGAGATTCATATTGATTTCAGCTGTTTCCAAAGTTCTGTGGTAACTTCAGAAATATACCTGAAGTTACAGAGACAATTTTAGAATCTCCATTCAGGAGAAACCTATGTTTAAGTGTGATTCTGTATATAGGATAAAGAACTGGAATCCATGAAGAATTAAGGAAAGCAGGGAAATTTGTGAAGAATTCTAAAGTTATCATTTCAGAATAATATACAAATATTACTATCTGTAATTTTTATAGGAAGAAAATTTATATTTTATCAGATTCTGAAACAGATGCACAACATTAAGACTTATTTAAGCAGCACTTCCCACAAAAGTAACCATTGTGAACAGCTGACAAATCTGCAGCCACTTCTTTATTTCTATCCAGAATTTAGCCAAAGGAGGGTAGTAGCAAAATTAATTTGAAGTAAATTATTTTGAAAATATCCTCTGTAAAACTGTAAGTACATATAAATGAAGGAATACATATAGCATCTACAACTATACTAAGATTTATTTCAGTGTGATCATTTTAGCCAACAAAAGAGCAAGCTCTAAGGGTTGATATGACAACTAAACCACTAATGAATAGCTTTTGATCTTGATAGAAGGAAGATGATGGTTTTTGAAAGAATTCTTTGTGCTTCTGAGTGCTTTTCACAATGCATTGTAATTCAAGTTCTGAATCTTATAAAGTGTAACATTTAGCATATCAAGTATTTTGAAGTGAATACAGATGACAAGGATCTTTATAATAATTGAAGGGGCCTCTGAAGATTCCTTCACTTAAATAGACATATACATTTCATGGCTGCATATTTGACTAATATGAAGTTTGAAAGCAGAAATGAAATATTTGTACCATAAGTAACTATCAAAGTGATGCTAATGCCGTCACAGATGAAAGACAAAACAGAGTCACAAACACAGTGCTCTGACAAAAAGTGCAAGGTGTATTGATGATTCAGGCAAAGATCTATTGTAATCATGGTTGAATTTCCAGTCACAAAAGCAATATCTAACATTAAGTGAGCACACAATAAAAATTAGTTATGTGAAAAAAGGTAATATGAATATATAAATACTCAACAACCATAGGATGTATCAAATATTTAATTGAATTAGATGAAACCCCTGAAACTTGCTTGTGTTGATTTATAACACTTTCATATGGCACAATCAAGAGAATGAATATCTTATGAAAATAAGAGATCTGAGCTAATCATAGTAAATTAAAAATTTTCTGGTTTTTGTCATTTTTAGAAGCCATCAAAAAAGTCTACTTAAAAATGCATCAAAGGGGCTGGCACTGTGGCATAGCAGGTAAAGCCGCTGCATGCATTGCAGGCATCCCATATGGGCACTGGTTCCAGTTCAGAGTGCTCCATTTCTATCCAGCTCTCTGCTATGGCCTGGGAAACCAATCGAAGATGGCCCAAGACTTGGGCCCCTGCACCCCTGTGAGAATCCTGGAGGAAACTCCTGGCTCCTGGCTTCAGATCAGTGCAGTTCCTGTGCCAATTAGGGAGTGAACCAGCGGATGGAAGACTCTCTCATTCTGCCTCTCCTTCTCTGTCTGTGTAACTATGACTTTCAAATAAATAAATAAATCTTTAAGAAATGCATCAAGAGGGGCTGGCATTGCCATGCAGTGGGTTAAGCTGCTGCCTGCAACAATGGCATTATAAATGAACGCCAGTCCTATGTGCTCCACTTGTGAATCAACTCTCTGCCAATGTACCAAAGGACTGAGCCACTCTACTCATATGGGAGACCCAGATGGAGTTCCAGGCCATTGGCTTCAGCTTAGTGCATTCCTGGATGTTGCAGGTTTTAGGCGTTTGGGGAATGAATCAGCAAATGGAAGATTCTTCCTCTCCCTCTCTCTCTTTGTAACTCTGCCTTTCAAATAAATAAATAAATCTTTTTAAAAGGCGTGATGCTATATTACTATCTTCTTTCAAATTTGAATGTAGTTATGGTTGTTAAGCTGGATCCCTTAAGCGTTGTAGCTCAAAAATAATAAGATCATTGATGCATTTATACAGAGTGAATAAATAAATAAAAAACTATTATTTTAATAATTATTATTGCTAGAATAACATGCATAGAACTAGATCAACTGAATGTTCATGAGTGACTCTCATGTATTAGGTTAAAATTTTATAGAATTGCAGCATATAGCACCTCTGGCCTTTGCTTCCAAAACTTGATCATTTTGGATACTCTGCTGGGTACTAATTCCATATTTAAATACATGCATTTTATTTCTAGATCATGTTCTTTAACCTCCCTGAGCAGAAAGAGGAGTATGCCTCAATGAAACAAAAATGACCATAGTTTGTTTGGCAGACTACATAGCACTCACCTAGCACAGAACAGTAACTTATCCATCTCCGTCACAGCTTTTAAATGTCTTCATTGTGTGGACTAGGGATTATAGGTGTAAAGGACAATGCTATCCCTCAGCACACTTTTGCATATGTTCCTCTTCAACCAAAACAAATACCTCTAATCAATGTATATAAAGAATTTAATGCGAAAAATGTAAACATTTTCCAGAGAAGTATAATTGTTTACTGAGTTCAATTATGGTAGTCCTTATTTTGTAAAACATTATTCTGTTCATATTTCATTAGCTGCTTTCCAAGCATTTCTCACTGTGTAAGAGGCACACGACTATGTTCAGAAGAATAACACTGAATTCCTAATTCAAGAACCAAAAATACTGCTTTCTTCAGTATCATTACCTACAAACATAATTTTAAAAGTCCTTCTTTTTTCAGGTTTATACCTGATTCTACCATCTCCTACACAAGAATCTCCTTTATTCTCCATTTTCCCTCACAAGAAGCTCAGTTTAAGAATGAAAATCAACCTATCGCTATCAGAGTCTTGCCAAAGTTGCCTCTAAATTGTGGTTAAACCTTTGTTTCTGGCATTCTGTCTTTTTTCTGTAGTTATATCCAATCTCAATGGATATTGAACTGTGAGTCTTTTTGAGCCTTATTGTAAAACATATATAGTCTTCCATCTTCCATCTGAGATTATACATTTCCTGAGGCAAAAGATCAGGGTGTATTTTTATTACTATCCTTTGCACTTATCAGTTGACCTTTTCAAAGTCTGAAGATCCTCTCAGGATGTTTGATTACCCCCTTCTGTATTTTTCCTGCTTGGACTGGTTTTGTCTGGGTGGAAATCAGGTAAGAAGTAAAGCTTTTCTATTGCACCTAAGATGTTACTTACATATATCATAATTATGTATTCAGTCCAGTGAGAGGACTAGCTTCCAGAGGTTAAGGCCACTTTACAGAAACAGGGACTATCAGAATTACGTTGTACATCTGTCATTTTTAAAATGGTAGGCACATTTGGGAAGGGGTATAAACTGATTAAGAAAATGAGTTACCTTAGCAAGGAATGTGTAGAAAAAGACTAGAGATGCAAGTGATAATACAGATATGAAAGTGGAATAAAACTGAGGGTGAGTAGCCATGAAGGGAAGAAGGGATTACTGAGGATGGTTTGCATTTACAGGTAGAAAATACAAAATGAATGTAATGTGCATTATACTGTAAATACTTAAGTAAAAGATCTCAGTTAAATCAACAATTACAAAAATGGGAGGAAATCTTCACATAATTTAATAATTATTTTGATATTTAACTCTACACTTATTTAATATTTTAATGAATATAGCTCTTTCCATACAGGATAGAATGAAATGAAATAAATAACAGGGAAAAATTAAGTGATAATTAGTTAATAGGCCATTCCATTTTATCACATTTTCTCTCAAAGGTAACTTAATTTATTTGTGGGTTTGTCAAAAGCAACATTTAATTTGTCTATATATAAAGAACTTAAAATATTATTTTAATTTAGTCAATTAAGTGCTAAATTTGATTTACCTTTTCTCCTAAAATTATTTTTGTTGGTAAATAAAACCTTAAACATTTTGTACTATTTTTGAATGGGAGAACTTTAAAAAATAGTGGTTAGATTAATGTGGAGTCATAATACAACTGCTGACTACATATTTAGCATTTATATGACCTTGAAAAAATTATGGATCCTTTTAATACCTGAATTTCTTAAACTGTATAATGTAAATAATACATTAGTTATATTACTTGATATAACTAAGGACTCAATAAATGTTAACTATTGTATTTGTTAGCAATATTTTTATCATCTCGAAAATAAAAGTAGATTTTGGGCCTAGGAACTGAAATTGACTGAAAGCAGATATTAATTAGATTTTTCTAACATGATCCAGGTACTTACAATGTAGAAGGCCCTGTTGTATTCTTTTTACAGCAAAGATTTCAGCACCTGCATTTTGCTTCCACAGATACGAGCAGTGGAAATATGACCAGCTAGCTAGCTAATAATTCAGGTAGTGAAAAAGTGGGGCAATTCTGAAGTCAGAGCATGTTTTACAGAAAGGGATTTTTGGAAAGAAGACCACAGTGTTTTGAAATGTTTACTACAAAGACATAATTAGAAATGGTAAAATTTCCAAGGTCTTCCTTATTTGTATTTTGTATAAAGAGACAAACCAACCAACAGGGGCCAATGTACAGTGAAACAGTTATAACAAAAGAAACAAAAGAAGCATGTTCAAGGAAAAGCAATAGCCTTGAGCTCTGGCCTTATTTGTTCTTGGGACATTGCCATCTCTCCTTTTATGTTGATTTAGTGTAGCAGTTGGTCATTGCCTCAGGAAACAGTCCGAATTTAGTTTACTTAAGGTAAGCTACAATATGGTTACAGCACAACTGTTAGTAATAATAATAATAATAGTAATAACAATAATAATTGAAGCAGCTGTTAGATGTATGATTGTTAGTGTATTTTATCTGGGTTGTAAATTCTATTACATAATCCTTGAGCATGAAAAGGCAATTAGAGAATATACAGCAAAAGAAAAAAAATGTAGGGACTATGTATGCAAATAGAATAACATAGATTTCTAAACATGTGGCATCTAATTAAACAATCAAAAGAAAACAGGGCAGATAATTATAGCTGAAGCATTTTAAGGTCCCAGTTTTATCTAAGAAGTAATAAAAACAGTAATTCATATTACACTCAAGTAAGAATACATTTGATCATCTCTAACTTAACTAATGAAATGATTATTCTAACTATCTAACGTGGGTTCAATTCTTGGTGAATGGAAATTGCCTGAGCAAGGAGCTGCTGGCTTCTGCCTTATTACTTCACTGCACTCTCTCACCACATGTTGCCCTGCAGTTTCAACTCTGCTTCAGGCCAACTGTCTTCCTGGTTTCCAAGGGAGCTCCTCTGTCAAAAGGTCTGTGTATAGAATCCTGACATGTTTTCTTCAGCTGAACACAATTCGCAGTTGCAGAGCCAATTGCTACTCCATTTTTCTTACCCCCTTTACTTCCTGCCTCCCCGGCTAAACTGAGGGGTTTAGCAAATGCTGGGGTCTAGTGTCTTCTCTATAACCCCACACAAACCAGCAAGATTCTGTTTATTTCTGTCCTGAAGTTGTTTTAAATACTTGTTGAGAAATCTGACCACTGTGTGTAAGTTGCCAGAGGATGCATTTATACTCAGCACTGTTCCTTGATTTTCTTCATAGAAGAGCACATTTCAATGTTAGTTAAAGTAGTTTATATTTTGAGAGTATGGCTTAGTTTTCTAGGTTATTGAAAATTTTTCTTCACTTTTTATCTCACCATATTCTTTATTTTCTAGGTATTAAGTGTAATAAACATGTAAAATAATTTATATTCTTTAATTATTACCATTTTTGGTGTATATATGTCTGTTTTATATATAATATAGTAATGTATTTATTATATTTGTATATATATGTATGTGCTAAAAATAGGAAAAATATTTGCACTAGCATCAGAATTTGTTAAAATATTCTGATGACTTTAAACTTTCCTAAATAGATAGATTTTATGTTCTTTATATTCCTTACTGATTATTAAGCTTCTCTTTTTAAAATATTCCTTTTTTATTGTTGGAAAGAGAGGCAAACATACACATAGAGAGATAGAGATACATGATATACATAGATAGAGAGAAAGAGAGAGAAAGATCATCCATCTGCTGATTCACTCCCCAAATTCTCACAGTATCCAGGGCTAAGCCACGCCTAAATCAGGAGCATGGAATTGCATCTGATCTCCTAAGTGGAGGGCAGGAACCCAATATTGGCTGCCTCCCAAGGTATCAATTTACAGGAAGCTGACTCAGAAACATTGTAGCTGGGATTTGAATCATGCACTCTGATATGGGATGCAGGCATCCCAAGCAGCAATTTAGCAGCTTTACAACATACATACTATTCACCACTATGCTAGCTTTAATATATATATATATATATATATATGTATAATATATAGGTGTGTGTATATATATATATATATATATATATATATCATCCAGTAATTCATTTCCCAAATCGTCACAAGAACTGGGGCTGAACCAGGTTAAAACCAAGAGCCAGCAGTTGCATCCAGGTCTCCCACATGATTGGAAGGAAATCAAGTACTTGATCCATCATTCACTCCACCACTCTCAGGCACATTTGCAGGGAACTCAGTCTGAAGCAGATTAGCCAGATCTTGGATGGGCACTCCAATATTAGATGTGGGCATTCTTGAGGGAATCTGCAAACCGCCATCTGGATATGTGAAATACAGCGATGTCTACATTTTTATCATTGCCTTTAATCTAAAATCGTGATGCTTAGAAGCTCACGTTTAGACTGGCAGATAAGATGCCTGCACCCCACACTGGAGTGCCTGGGTTCCACCCCGAGCTCCAGTTCCTGACTCCAGCTTCCTGCAGACTCTGGGGGACGGTAGTAATGGCTCAAATAAATGAGCTTCTGCCAGCCACTTAGCAGACTTGGATAACATTTCTGGTTCCTGGATTTGGGTCCAGCCCAGCTCTGGTCAGTGCAGGCATGTGAGTACTGAACCAGAAGCTAGGAACTCTCTAGCTTTATATTCCTTACTCTCAAATAAATAAACACTGTGCAATTACTCCTCATGTAGGATCTCTGTCCTTAATGTGTAATGCTATAACTAGTACTCAAAGAATATTTTACACTTTATGTTTCTGTGTGGGTGCAAACTGTTGAAATCTTCACTTAATATTTACTAAATTGATCTTCTGTATATAAAGATAATTGAAAATGAATCTTGATGTGAATGGAAGGGGAGAGGGAGCAGGAGAGGGGAGGGTTGCGGGTGGGAGGGAAGTTATGGGGGGAAGCCATTGTAATCCATAAGCTGTACTTTGGAAATTTATATTCATTAAATAAAAGTTAAAAAAATAAATAAATAAAAATGTTTTAAAAGACTCCCTAGAGTAGTGAAATGTTTAAGAAATTCTTCCAATTTGACAAATTCCCTAAATGGCTCTTCAATATTTAGTCAAATAATTGCTATCAGAAATCTCAGTAGCCCCACTGTGACAAATAGAAGGGCACAAAGAACCAGGTGTATGGGACTGAGACTGACGAAATGCTTGACAAGAAGTATAGTATTCCCAGTATTCCATTATTTGACATTCTCATGGCTAAAACCTGCAAACCTAACTTGATACAGAGTGTTTTCCTTATTGTTCTGACAATTTTAACTTTTTATCGATATCATTTGAAAGGCGTTTATTAAATATTTTCATATATTAAGTAAAATTACAGGCAAAGTGAATAAAGCAAAATTCATATTCTTGTGAAGTTCATAATCTAGTATAGGTTAGGGGATAAACAGTAACAAAGCAAATCATAATGTATCAAAAGACAATAAGCGGAGCTAGCACTATGGCCCAGTGAGTTAAGCCTTTGCCTGCGGTACTGGCATCCCATATGGGCACTGGTTCAATTTCTGACTGCCTCACTTCTGACCGAGCTCTGTGCTGATGGTCTGAGGAAGAAGTGGACGTTGGTCAAGTGCTTGGGCCCCTGCACCCGCGTGAGAGACCTGGAAGAATCCCCTGGCTCCTGTCTTTGGGTTGCCCAGCTTTGGCTGGCTGTTGGGCCATTTCAGGAGTGAACCTGTGGATGGAGGACCTCTCTCTCTGTCTCTGCCTCTTTCTGTCTGTAACTCTTCCTCTCAAATAAAAAAGATGGTAAAGTGCTATGAACAAAAACATTTTAAATGAAAGCTGAGAGTGCAAAGAATCTTATTCAGTATTCGGGGAAGACCTCTCTGGTAAAGTAAAAGATTTGGAAGAACTGAAGGTCTAAGTCATAAGGCTATTCAGGAATGACCTTTAAAGATAAAGGCAACAGAAATGAAAAGTCTTTGAGTGTTTGGTATATTCTGTAACATCAAGGAGTCTGTGTGACTCACAGAAGAAACTTATGATGTGAAAAGAGGTAACAGCTTCATGGAGCCTGAGCATAGAAAAGACTATGGATTTTGCTTTGAGAAACATGAAAAGCATTGGAGAGTTTAGCAGAGATGTGATATGATATATGAATATATACTCTCAGTGCTATCTGGAGAAATCTTTTGTAAAGAAGTCTTAGAAAATTCTGTGTTTTGAGGCCGGTGTCATGGTACAGCAGGTAAAATTGCTACCTGCAATGCCTGTAACTCTTACGGGTCCCAGTTTGAATCCTGGCTGCTCCACTCCTTTTTTTTTTCTTTTTTAGCATGTATTTATTTATTTGAAAGCCAGAGTTACACACAGAGAGATGAGAAGCAGAGAGAGAAAGAGAGAGAGAGGTCTTCCATTCGCTGTTTCACTCCTCAGTTGGGCGCAATGGTCAGAGCTGCTCCGATCCGAAGGCAGGATCCAGGAGCTACCTTTGGGTCTCCCATGTGGGTGCAGGGGCCCATGGACTTGGGCCATCTTCTACTGCTACCCCAGGCCATAGCAGAGAGCTGGATTGGAAGAGAGGCAGCACAGCTCTAGCCATTGCAGCCATTTGAGCAGTGAACCAGTGGCTGGATGATCTCTCTCACTTTCTCTGCCTCTGCATCTATGTATCTCTGCCTTTTAAATAAATAAATAAATCTTAAAAAATACTCCCTTCATTAATGGCAATCCATTAAAACTTTAGGACTGCACGCTTTATTTTAAAGACTTATTGTATGTGTTTGAAAGGCAGAGTTACAGAGACAGAGATCTTCCATCTGCTGATTCACTCTCCAAAGCCAGCAGCCTGGAAATTCTAAGTCTCCCATCTTGGTGGCAGGGATTTTAGGACATTTTCCCCTGCTTTCCCAGGCACAGTAACCAGAAACTGGATTGGAAGTGGAGGAACTGGGACTTGAACCAGTGACCATATGGAATGCTGGTGTTGTAGGTGGGGACTTCATGTGCTATGCCACAATGTTGGCCCCACCAATTATTTTCTTTAAGAAACTTTCTAGTTCACATTACTTAAAGAATCTTCAAGTTTTAAAGAATCTTCAAGTCTGTTTACCTTAACCTGTTTCCTCTCCTCTAGTCTTCTCAATGGCATGATTCATTAATCAGCTGAAAACTTTGTTGGGTTATATAGCTCTATGGACAGAATCGTAATTAACTGTGTCATGTTGATGAGGCGTAGGAGACACTATAAATTACTTGCTTATAGTGCAATAAATTTTCCACAACAATAGTCTGTCTTATTTTGTCACCATTTCAATGACAGAATTTTCATCAGTGAATTTTAAAATTGAATTCTGGGTCTATATTCTAGGGCCATTTTGAATATTTTGTGAAAGATAAGAATATAAAATAAATGCACTTGTTTACTGCAATAGTTAAGACACTATCCGGTTGCTCCTCTTCCAGTCCAGCTCTCTGCTGTGGCCCAGGAAGGCAGTGGAGGATGGCCCAGGTGCTTGGGCCCTGCACCCGCATGGGAGACCAGGAGGAAGCACCTGGCTCCTGGATTTGGATCAGCACAGCGCACTGGCCGTAGCGGCCATTTGGGGGGTGAACCAATGGAAGGAAGACCTTCATCTCTGCCTCTCTTTCTCACTGTCTAACTCTGCTTGTCAAAAAAAAAAAAAAAAAGGCACTACTTAAGTAAACAACATTGTGGTACAGCTGGTTAAACTACTCCTACACTGCTGGCATCCCATATGAGCAACAGAGCACATGCCTGCATCTCTACTTCTGCCCCAGATCCCCGTTAATCACCTGGGAAAGCAGTGGAGGATGGGTAGCGTACTACTTGGACCCCTTCTACCCAAGTGGTAGGCCCAAATGGAGTTCCTGGCTCCAGGTTAAGCCTAGTCTTGCCCATCCCTGGCTATTGCAGCCATTTGGGAGGTGAACTAATGGATGTCGGGTCAATTTCTCTCTCTTACTCTCTCTCTCTTTCTCTCCAGAATTCCCTGTCTCTGCTTTTCAAATCAATACAAAAAATAAAGAAGAAAAAATAAGAATGAAAGAATAATAGAAAGGAAGGAAGGAAAAAAATTCTTATTAAAAAAAATTAAACAGGCCCGCATTGTGGCATGGTAGGTTAGGCCTCTGCCTGAAATGCTGGCATCCCATATGGGTGCCAGTTTGTGTCCCACTGCTCCTCTTCCAATCCAGCTCTCTGCTGATGACCAGGAAAAGAGGCAGAAGATGGCCCAAGTTCTCAGGCCCTTGCACCCATATGGGAGACCAGAAGTAGTTCCTGAATCCTGGCTTCTGGTCAGCCCAGCTCAAGCCATGTGGCCATTTTGGGAATGAACCAGTGGGTGAAAGATGTCTCTCTCTTTGTCTCTCCCTGTCTGTCTGTAACTGTGCTTCTCAAATAAATAAATACATCTTTAAAAAAATAAAAAAGATTCTGCTTGGAATGTCTGCCTCCCACATCAAAATGTTAATGTGTTAAAGTCTTGGCTACTACACTTCCAATCCTACTTGCTACTAATGCACAACCTGAGAGGCAGCAGATAATGCTGTAAATACTTGGAGTTCTGCCACCCACTAGGGAATCCTAGACTGAGCTGCAGGCTCCTAGCTTTTATGTGGCCCATCCATGGCCATTGTAATTATTTTAGGAGTGAACCAAATAATTCAAGATCTCTCTTTATCTGTCTCTCTCTTTGTGCTTTTCAAATGAAGTGAAAATAAATAAATTTTTAAAAATGTAACAGTATAAATGAATTTACCAAAACAATAATAATAAAGAATAAATTTATTCCAGCTTGATATTATTGCTATCTGAAAGCAAATAAAGGCACTTTAAAAGATCATAGGAAAGTGGAGTTAAAAGACCTTCATTTTGTTGCAAAAATATTTGTCATTATATATATAGTGTATATATATATATATACACATATATATATACATATTCCATTAATTTCTTGGAGGCCTTCCCATGCTTTAGCAAGTACTGTCAAATGAGTAATAATTTATGTCACTTTTTAGGATTTAATATCAACCCATTGTAGTTTTTTCATCTTTACATAAAAAGAGATTTGAGAATATAAATATTACAGTATTTATTTTCATGGTATCAAAAATAATGAAATATATGGAAAAATAGCCGTGATTTACTTCTGTTAAGGTTCATATCAGAATGAGAAGGAAAATACTACTACAATTCTGTTGATATAGTCTGCTACTCCATTGAAGAAATTTTCTGCGATAAATTTTATGGAAAAAATTTGAGGTAAAACTATGGTGAGATAAATATATGGTGAGATAAATATATGGTGAGATAAATATATCTCTTCGATCTCTAAAGCAGAAAAGCAACACCAAACATTGGCCCACAAACAACATGGGCACATATGTGTTATTCTTTAGTTATTTAGTCCAGAAATATTTCCAAAATCATATAATGATCATAACATAAAGATTTTATATGAATTTCATACATTGTGGAGAAAGAAAATCAGTTATTCCGAACTCCCACAATGATAGATAGGTAGAAAACTAAGGCAGTACAGAGTGAAGAGAAACAAGAGTAAAATATCTGGACAAAAGTAATGGCCATGATTTTGGACAAATGAAAGTTAACAGAGAAAAAAATAGTTAAATAATACAATTGAGAATAGAAGGGAGTGATTACCTCCAATCTCGACTATAAATCAAGGACAATAAATCCGACAGTGAAAAGAGTAAATTGAAAAATGAGTATTTGGAGACAGAATTTGTAACAGCCTCCAAAATATCTATCAACCTAGAAAGAGAGAACTTTGGTTAATATCTAATGGGGTCAATAATAGCAATTCTTATGCTCCTTTAGAAAAGAATGATTAAACCAAGAGCAAGACAGAAGAATAAAATAACAGTATCCTAGTCCTCTAGGAAAATGAACTAAATACCATCTCCCAAGCAAGGCAGACTTACAGGACATCAACCAGATAAATGTTTACATTGCAGTCTTAACTAAAATTACTAGAAATTAGGCATATAAATAATTGGCTAAAGAAAACCTGATTATATTTCATATTACAGTATACATTTTATAATTTTTAAATGTTATCTTGTGAATATTTCTAGTGGGGGAAAAATGAAACAATAGCTAGCAGCAGGTATTCTGAACAATTGAGTGGATCCTTCCTTATGTATATAACTGTAGTGCCCATAAGAATCTAACGGTAACTTTTGAAAAACAAACTCTATTAAAATAAATAAGATCAATATTAATTAAGTGGGTTAATGACTATTTCATAAGAATATATGTAGTGGAATACAAGAATAATTAATCCTTCCAGGAAAAGACTCTGTGTAATATTGCTAAAGCCATCAAAACCTGCATCTATCACCTTATCCTCAATGTAATTGTCTTACCATAAAAGTCTGGAAGATTTCATGAAGAGCTTTTATCAATACTGGAAACTTATTGTTCTGCCATATCCTCTGGATTTTTTCTCCAGGATTTTGATGTAGGAAGGTCTTTTAGGCAATTACAATTAAGGAAGTATGTATGTGAAGAGGAATAATGGAGTAGCAAAGAGACTTATGTTGATTTTCCACTTTCTTAGCCCAATGTTTGGTTGGCTTTTAAGAGGCATATGAAAGTTTTTAAAACACATGTAACTGAAAAGGTAAAATCCCTTATACCATTCCAAGAAGAAGAAAACGTTTCAATTTGACTTCCTCTATAACACTCATGGCTTAGCATTTCTATCTCTTCAAAGTAAAGAGATTGTGTCTGTGAGTAATTTAGATGATACACAAATTGAAAAGTTTCATTATTAATATGATTTTTTCATATATACTAGTAGGAAACTTGTTTTGCACACTATTATAGTTTCTTCCAGCTGATTAAGAAATTCAAAAGTAGTTTATTTTTAAATTCTGAGGCAGCCATTTGGCCTAGCTGTTAAGATACTGTTTGGGACACTTGGATCTGCTATTAGAATATCTGGGTTTGAGTCCTGGTTGTTCTCTTATTTTTTTTTTTTTTTACAATAAGGAATTATTTTTTATTTTATTTTTTTATTAAACTTTTATTTAATGAATATAAATTTCCAAAGTATAGCTTATGGGTTACAATGGCTTCCCCCCTCCCATAACTTCCCTCCCGCCCGCAACCCTCCCCTTTCCCGCTCCCTTTCCCCTTCCATTCATGTAAAGATTCATTTTCAATTCTCTTTGTATACAGAAGATCAGTTTAGTATATATTAGGTAAAGATTTCAACATTTTGCCCATATAGCAACATAAAGTGAAAAAACTACATTGGATTACTAATTATAGCATTAAATAGCAATGTACAGCACATTAAAGACAGGGATCCTACATACTTTTTTTTCAAATTAATTAATTTTCTATGCCATTTCCATTTTAACACCAGGTTGTTTTTTTTTTTTTTCATTTCCAATTCTCTTTATGTACAGAAGATCAATTCGGTATATAATTAGTAAAGACCTCATCAGTTTGTGCCCACACAGAAACGCAAAGTATAAAAATACTGTTTCAGTACTAGTTATAGCATCACTTCACTTTAGACGACACATTAGGGACAGATCCCACATGGGGTGTAAGTACACAGTGACTCCTGTTGCTGATTTAACAATTTGACACTCCTGTTCATGGCGTCAGTAATCTCCCTAGGCTCTAGTCATGAGTTGCCAGGGCTATGGAAGCCTTTAGAGTTCGCTGACTTTGATCTTATTCCGATAGGGTTATAGTCAAAGTGGAAGTTCTCTCCTCCCTTCGGAGAAGGGTACCTCCTTCTTTGATGGACCCATTCTTTCCACTGGGATCTCACTCACAGAGATGATTCATTTAGGTCTTTTTTTTTCCATGATATCTTGGCTTTCCATACCTGCTATACTCTCATGGGCTCTTCCACCAGATCCAAATGCCTTGAGGGCTGATTCTGAGGCCAGAGTGTTGTTTAGGACATCTGCCATTCTATGAGTCTGCTGTGTATCCCACTTCCCATGTTGGATCTTTCTCTCCCTTTTTGATTCTATCAGTTAGTATTAGCAGATACTTGTCTTGTTTGTGTGATCTCTTTGACTCTTAGACCTATCAGAGCTAACAATTGTGAGCTGAAATTGATCACTTGGACTAGTAAGATGGCATTGGTACATGCCATCTTGATGGGATTGTGTTGGAATCCCCTGGCACATTTCTAACTCCACCATTTGCGGCCAGTCCGATTGAGCATGTTCCAAATTGTTCATCTCCTCCCTCTCTTTTTCCACTCTTAGATTTAACAGGGATCACTTTTCAGTTAAAATTTAAACACCTAAGAATAATTGTGTGTTAATTATTGAGTTCAAGCAATAGTACTAGAACAACAACAACAACAACAAATACAAAAACAAATACAAATACATTGTACATCTAAAATCAGGACAGGAGCTGATCAGTTCATTGTTGCTTATAGTGTCCGTTTCACTTCAACAGGTTTCCCCTTTGGCGCTCAGTTGTCACCGATCAGGGAAAACAAATGATATTTTTCTCTTTGGGACTGGCTTAATTCACTCAGCATGATGTTTTCCAGACTGCTCCATCTTGTTGCAAATGACTGGGTTTCGTTGTTTCTTACTGCTGTATAGTATTCTATGGAGTACATGTCCCATAATTTCTTTATGCAGTCTACTGTTGATGGGCATTTGGGTTGGTTCCAGGTCTTAGCTATTGTGAATTGAGCTGCAATAAACATTAATGTGCAGATGGCTTTTTTATTTGCCAAATTAATTTCCTTTGGGTAAATTCCAAGGAGTGGGATGGCTGGGTTGTATGGTAGGGTTATGTTCAGGTTTCTGAGGAATCTCCAGACTGACTTCCATAGTGGCTTAACCAGTTTGCATTCCCACCAACAGTGTCCCTTTTTCCCCACATCCTCTCCAGCATCTGTTGTTGGTAGATTTCTGAATGTGAGCCATTCTCGCCGGGGTGAGATGGAACCTCATTGTGGTTTTGATTTGCATTTCTCTGATTGCTAGTGATCTTGAACATTTTTTCATGTGTCTGTTGGCCATTTGGATTTCCTCTTTCGAAAAATGTCTATTGAGGTCCTTGGCCCATCTCTTCAGTGGGTTGTTTGTTTTGTTGTTGTGGATTTTCTTGAGTGCAGGTTCCTACTATTGTGCACCGTGGGAGGCAGCAGATAATGGCTCACATGGTTTTGTGCCTGTCACACATTGGGAGACCTCGTCTCCCAACTTCAACTCCTCCCAACCACAGCCATTGCAGTCCTTTGTAAGTTCTTTTGATTTCTCTTTTTGCCTCAAAAATAATCAAAACAAGTAAGTAAAGTTTTTGAAAAATTAAATTTTGATTTCACTATGATTTTATTGCTCAAGGAATGGTCCCTCTGCCTTTGGTTATCTAAAAGTTAGTCTGAAATCAAAGAACATGTAAGTATCTTTGAAATCACCAGATTAATTTAAGAGCAGTCTACTCTGTGTTAACTGTAAAATCAGTAAAAAAGGAAAATTTGTTAGAGAAAATAGAAAACATTATGCAAGAAAAACTTGGCTAAATCAAAGTATTTCCTTTTGAAATAATAGTCTCATAAATTTAAATAAATATGTAATGTGTATTGCTTTATTAACTGTGGTATTTGGGGAAGAACATTGGATTTCACTTGGAATCACTTATGCTTTATTTGCATTCTTTGTGTGGCATTTTTTGTAAGTTCTATTCTCTGTCGTCATCACATAAGTTTACTGAGCAAAGGAAATAGTTTTTTTTTTTTTTAGATGTATATATTTATTTGAAAGGCAGAGTTACAGAGGGCAGAGACAGAGAGCAAGAGATGGGGGGGGGTTGAGAGAGAGAGAGAGAGAGAGAGAGAGAAAGTCTTCCATCCGCTGGTTCACTCCCCAGATGGCCACAATGGCTGAGCTGAGTGGATATGAAATGAGGAGCCAGGAGCTTCATCCATGTCTCCCATGTGGGTGCAGGGGCCTGAAGACTCGGGCTATCTTCTATTCCTTTTCCCAGGCCATAGCAGAGATCTGGGCCAGAAGTGGAGGAGCTGAAACTGGAACCGATGCCCATATGATAAGTTGGCACTGTAGGTGGAAGTTTTACTTCTTATGCCACAATGCCAGCCCCAGGAAATAATTTCAAAATGAAATAATACAAACTAGAAAATTATTAGATTTCCATATTATCTTCCATATATTTGACTGTTTATCCACTGATCATTTTCATGACTACTGCTTGTCTTTCACATAGAAAATAGAGTTTAGGTAAGATTGTGACACATTAGCAAGAAAGGGGGTAGGGATTCAATTAACATGTATTAAGTGATAGGTAGGAATAAGTTCTGGTGATCTATTATCTAGTAGAGTGACTGCTATATATAATGATAATGCACTATATATTTATTTTAAAATTCTAGCAGAAAGGATTCTAAACATCTTCAACATAGATATGCCGGATTTTGAAAAAACAGAATTTATCCAGATTGAACCTACTAAAGAGTGTGTACCTGAATAAAAACATCACGTGACACTCAATAATTATGTATAATTTATATGTGTTAGCTAATAATGAAATTAAAAGTTTTGGGGCTGGTGCTGTGGCACATTAGGTTAATCCTCCGCCTACAGCACTGTCATCCCATATGGGCGCCAGGTTCTAGTCCCAGTTGCTCCTCTTCCAGTCCAGCTCTCTGCCATGGCCTGGGAAGGCAATGGAGGACGGTCCAAGTGCTTGGGCCCCTGCACCCGCATGGGAGACCGGGATGAGGCTCCTGGCTCCTGGCTCCTGGCTTTGGATAGACGCATCTCTGACTGTTGCGGCTATTTGGGGAGTGAACCAATGAAAGGAAGACCTTTTTCTCTGTCTCTCTCTTTCACTGTCTGTAACTCTACTGTCAAATAAATAAAATCTTTAAAAAAAGAAATTAAAAAGTTTTAATACTACAGGTTGTTACCTGTTAAAGTAGTGCTTAAAACAGCAATGGGATTGAAGGAAAGTAAGAATAATAAATCTTTGAGTTTACTAAATTAAGCACTCTAGTAACCCATTTGACAGAGTTTTGTGGACAATGAGCAGTTCAAGAAACTTCTGAAGAGTAAAATGGGTTTTTAGATAAAAAGCTGTACAATTTCCAAAGTGGACATTATACATATTCTCAGCCCCTCAGCAGGATATCTTTACCAGTCAGTCACTGCTGCATTACAACGACATTCTCAGAATCTGCTAACAAGTACGTATCTTTACCTACTGCCATTTCCACCAGTAATTTTACATCTCCTCATATTTCCAGTTTGAAGTCTTAGAGAATCAGATTGACTCAATAAAAATTACTATATCTGCAGCAAGCTCTGTGGAACAAATGATTAAGTTGTCGATTGGACTATCCATATTCCTTATTGGAGTGCCAGTTCAAGTCCTAGCTATTCTGCTTCCTGTCCAGCTACCTGCTGCATCTGAGAAGTGATGGATGGAGGTTGAAGCGCTTGAGTTTCTGCCATCCATGTGAGATACTAGGATGGAGTAGCTGGGTCCTAGCTTCATCCTGACCCAGGTCCAGCTGTTACAGGCATTTGGGAATGAACAAGCAGTACGGAAGTTTTCTCTCTCTCTCTGTCTCTCTCTCTCTCTTCTCAAATAAATAAATGCATCTTATTTATTTGAGAGAGAGAGAGATCACTCCCCAAATGACCATAACTGCCTGAGCTGGGCCATTGGAAGCCAAGAGCCAGGAGCTTCATCCAGGTCTCCTACATGGGTGCAGGGGCCCAAGCACTTGGCCCATCCTCTGCTGCTTTCCCATGCACACTAGCAGGGAGCTGGGTCAGAAGAGTAGCAGCCAGGACTTGAATCGGTGCATAAATGTGATTCTAGCACTTCAGGCAGCAACTTTACTGGCTACGCCACAGCACCAACCCAAAATTAAAAAAAAAAATTAAATACTATCCCTGCTTTGTAATATTTCTTCCCAAGACACTGCCAATACTACAAATTCTTCATCTTCAAAGTATTGGGCATTTCATATTCCACATCATGGTGGCTATTTCATGTGATCAATTCTGTTCCATTTCCAGGGAATCTTCTAAGTTAACCCTTAAATCAAACCCATGAGTTAGTTCAGTTACTTCACATGAAGATAAATGTCAAGGCAAGCACTCACCCTAATTGGCCTTCTCTCCATTGCTGTATTCAGTCTATCAAAACAGTGGAAAAATATTGGCATTTACCTTGTTTGACAGCTACAATTTTATAATCTCTACTAGCTTTCATCCTAAGTGAGTTTCTTGACCTTCAAAATATGGCTGGTGTTTAATATTATGAAGCAGCTGTCTTATTTTTAAAAGACATACTTGAGGAAGAATAGCAATTATGAAAAATTATACTTTCCCATTCCAAAGGATATGTGATATTATACTTTCCTATTCCTAAGAAGTTAAATATCCCACATAAATGTGTTTTCATTTTTTGTTCTTGAAATAAGGCTATTTTTAAGGTAAGGTATATAGAAAATTTTGATAGTAGTTTCTTAAATTGTGAATACACATTAAAATTTGACTTGATTTTATATTGTGATTCATCTTTGACCACTATAGATCTCAAATTTGCCCAAAGACTTTATTCTGCAAGAGTCTTACCAGTTTATGGTTGTTGCCTACCATAGTTGGATTTTCTTCTCCCTCTCTCATTTCCCTGTAGGTGGAAGCTGGACCACAGTGCAACAGTAAAGTTGCACAGTAATGAATGCTTATAGTTGGCTTTCTGCCTACCCCAGGATGATCACTGTGCTTTACTGAGCTGAATAATAACTTCTGAAATTGAACATTCCTGATTTTTGTCCATGTTTGTTATTGTAATATAATAATGCACCCAGTCAACACATGTTATATGCTAAGTATAGTTTTTAAAGGTTTGTTAAAATTTTGAAGATGCCTTTTCAAAGGCATTGTAAAGTTAGGAATTGAAGGTCAAAATAGTTTTTATTATTAGCATCAATCTTTTAAAACCCTATTATCAGCAAGGTCTTTTCTAAAGAATGTATTATAAATAAATGTTTCAATCATGATTCATTTTTATAATAAAGATGGAAGGTCACAAATGTTTTATCTGATTGTCCTTGGAAATACAGAACTATGTGTGAGATTAGGAAATAATTTCCCTTTCTATTGCAGTTTGATGCACTTGTTGTCTCTAAAGGCCTGTTTTCACAAGATATAAATGACCATTGCTTCAAGGCCATTCAAACAATATTTAGTCTTTGGTAACGAAAACAAAAGAAATATATACAAAGACAGAAACATATTTCAAAATAATGATACAATCATATTCAACTACTGTATTGAATAGCAAGCTGTGTTTGTTGTTGACAAAGTTAATATCCCTCATTGACAAAAGGAGAAGCTTGCTCTTTCTTTCATAGGTACTTTTACATAGTACTCTAAAAATGTTAGACCTCAGGCATTTTCATATTCCTTCCATTTGTCCTTAGTCATGAATATTGATGGCTGGAAATGTAACTAAAATTCCCATCACTGCTTTTATCCTAAAATTTAATTTACAAATTTAATTTCTAGAATTGGAAATGAGGGGCTGGCGCTGTAGTTTAGTGGATTAAGTTTCCAATTAAATTTCCACCTGCAGCACCAGAATCCCATATGGGTTTTGGTTCGTGTTCCAGCTGCTCCTCTTCTGATCTAGCTTCCTGCTGATGGACTGGGAAAGCAGTGTAAGATGGCCCAAGTCCTTGGAGACTTAGAAGAAGCTCCTGGCTCCTGGCTCTTGGCTCCTGGCTTTGAAATGGCCCAACTGTGGAGAGTTAAATAGTGGATTGACCATGGCCTTGTCTAAATAAGATCGGAGTTGGCGAACTCAAGAGGCTTCCATAGCCTTGGCAACTCATGACAAGAGCCTAGGGTGATTACTGACGCCATAAACAAGAGTGTCAATTGTTAAATCAACAACAGAAGTCACTGTGCACTTACTCCCCATGTAGGATCTCTGCCCTTAATGTGTTGTACAATATGAATTAATGGTATAACTAATACTCAAACAGTACTTTATACTTTGTGTTTCTGTGTGGGTGCAAACTGTTGAAATCTTTACTTAGTGTATATTAAATTGATCTTCTGTATATAAAGATAATTGAAAATAAATCTTGTGGAAAAATGGGATGGGAGAGTCGTGGGAGATGGGATGGTTGTGGGTGGGAGGGAGGTTTTTTTTGGGGGGGGGAACTGCTATAATCCAAAAGTTGTACTTTGGAAATTTATAATTATTAAATAAAAGTTTAAAAAGATAAAAAAAAAAGAAAACCTCTCTCTCTCTCTAATTCTGCCTCTCAAGTAAATAAATAAATCTTTTAAAAAAAATAGACATGAAACAAAACCATGTACTATTAAAAAACTAGCTTTGAAGTTCTTTTTCATATTGTTTGATATAGTCATTGAGTCCCCCCCCCAAAATCAGGAAAAGAGATAGACATAGGCAATAATTTCATCACTATGCATCATATGTATTTTACATATGCAAAAATTGTGTTTTTAAAATTTATTTATTCATTTTAATTTATTTGAAGAGAGACAGAGATGGACAAAAAGAAAGACAGAGAGATCTTCACGCTACTGTTTTATCCTCCAAATACCTGTAAAGGCCAGTACTAGGCCAGGCCAAGCCCAGGAATCCAGCTCTGTCAAGTGTTTCATGTGGATGTCAGAGATCAAAGTACATGAACCATCACCTATTGGTTTCCAGAGTAAACAACAGGAGGAAGCTGCATTGGAAGTAGAATGGGGATTTGAACTCAGACACTCCATTATGGTATGCTGGTATCCCAAGTGGCTGCTGCACCACAACACCTGCCCCTGCAATCACACTTTAAAGCTATAAATATGCGAAGCAACCATATTAATAAAATTAATATTTTGATCTGAAAATTAAATCATGTTACCTGATATGCAATACTATGCAACAAAAATTATTAGAAAACAAAAGGCTACATCTTAAATATAATTTTACACCTTTAACATGTACAACAAATACAAAGCCAGAGGCATCACAATCCCAGATTTCAGGGCATACTACAGGGCAGTTGTTATCAAAAGAGCATGGTACTGGTACAGAAACAGATGGATAGACCAATGGAACAGAATAGAAACACCAGAAATCAATCCAAACATCTACAGCCAACTTATATTTGACCAAAGATCCAAATCTAATCCCTGGAATAAGGACAGCCTATTCAATAAATGGTGCTGGGAAAATTGGATTTCCACGTGCAGAAGCTTGAAGCAAGACCCATACCTATCACCTTACACAAAAATTCACTCAACATGGATTAAAGACTTAAATCTATGACCTGAAACCATCAAATTATTAGAGAGCATTGGAGAAACCCTGCAAGATATAGGCACAGGCAAAGACTTCCTGGAAAATACTCCAGCAGCATAGGCAGTCAAAACCAAAATTAACATTTGGGATTGCATCAAATTGAGAAGTTTCTGTACTTCAAAAGAAACAGTCAGGAAAGTCAAGAGGCAACCAACAGAATGGAAAAAAATATTTGCAAACTATACTACAGATAAAGGGTTGATAACCAGAATCTACAAAGAAATCAAGAAAATCCACAACAACAAAACAAACAACCCACTGAAGAGATGGGCCAAGGACCTCAATAGACATTTTTCAAAAGAGGAAATCCAAATGGCCAACAGACACATGAAAAAATGTTCAAATCACTAGCAATCAGAGAAATGCAAATCAAAACCACAGTGAGGTTCCATCTCACCCCGGTGAGAATGGCTCACATTCAGAAATCTACCAACAACAGATGCTGGAGAGGATGTGGGGAAAAAGGGACACTAACCCACTGTTGGTGGGAATGCAAACTGGTTAAGCCACTATGGAAGTCTGTCTGGAGATTCCTCAGAAACCTGAACATAACCCTACCATACAACCCAGCCATCCCACTCCTTGGAATTTACCCAAAGGAAATTAATTTGGCAAATAAAAAAAGCCATCTGCACATTAATGTTTATTGCAGCTCAATTCACAATAGCTAAGACCTGGAACCAACCCAAATGCCCATCAACAGTAAACTGGATAAAGAAATTATGGGACATGTACTCCATAGAATACTATACAGCAGTAAGAAACAACGAAACTCGGTCATTTGCAACAAGATGGAGGAATCTGGAAAACATCATGCTGAGTGAATTAAGCCAGTCCCAAAGAGACAAATATCATTTGTTTTCCCTGATCGGTGACAACTGAGTACCAAAGGGGAAACCTGTTAAGTGAAATGGACACTATAAGAAACAATGACCTGCCGGCGCCGTGGCTTAACAGGCTAATCCTCCGCCTTGCGGCGCTGGCACACCGGGTTCTAGTCCCGGTCGGGGCACCGATCCTGTCCCGGTTGCCCCTCTTCCAGGCCAGCTCTCTGTTGTGGCCCGGGAGTGCAGTGGAGGATGGCCCAAGTTCTTGGGCCCTGCACCCCATGGGAGACCAGGAGAAGCACCTGGCTTCTGCCATCGGAACAGCGTGGTGCACCGGCTGCAGCGCATCTACCGCGGCAGCCATTGGAGGGTGAACCAACGGTAAAGGAAGACCTTTCTCTCTGTCTCCCTCTACTGTCCACTCTGCCTGTCCAAAAAAAAAAAAAAAAAAAAAACTCTTTATTACCAGATATTTCTGTTAGTATCCATTGAATTTTATTGCTGTAAATCAAAATAACACAATCAATATAGCCAAAATGAAACTCCATTTACTGATATTTAACAATTTGAAATCAGCTGTTTCAAATTTGTTTGATATGTGCAATTGATATTTCTTTAATGAAAGGCTTATTTCAGATTAGTGGAAGCAGATTTTGAGATATCAAAATGATATCATGGGCTGGCACTGTTGCGCAGTGTGTTAAAGCCATGGCCTGCCACTAAGGCATCCTATATGGGCACCAATTCAAGCCCTGGCTGCTCCATTGTTAATGCTCCTGGGAAAGCAGCAGAGGATGACACAGTTGTTGGGCCCCTGCACGCACATGGAAGACATGGAAGAGGCTGCTGGCTCCTGGCTTCAGCCTGGCCCAGCCATGGTAGTTACAGCCATTTGGGGAGTGAACCAGTAGATGGAATATCTCTCTGTCCTTTCTTTCTGCAACTCTGTCTTTCAAATAAATAAATGAAATAAAATAACATCCTGTGAATGAGGATGATGAATACTTCATAACCAGTACTAAAAGTAAATAGTAAAGTACATTAAATAATTCTTCACATTTATTCATTTAAAATCCAAATTGACTGGATGTCCTTTATATACTGATCATAGTGTTTCTGTAGGTAAAACAAATATATGTAAATGAGAGTTCCTTCTCACAAAAGTGTGTAATCTTGTAGAGACATGGATGTGTATCAATGAAAGTAACATGGTGGGGCTGATGCTGTGGCTTAGTGGGTGAGCATTCGTCTGCAGCGCCAACATCCCATATGGGAGGGGGTTCAACTCCTGGCTGCCCCACTTCGATCCAGTCCTCTGCTAGGGCCTGGGAAAGCAGTGGAAGATAGCTGAAGTCCTTCGGCCCCTGCACCCCTGTGGGAGACCCAGATGAAGCTCCTGACTACTGGCTTCAGATCAGCTCAGCTGCAGACATTGTGGCCATTTGGGGAGTGAACCAGTGGATGGAAGATATTCTCTCTCCCTCTCTCTTGCTCTCTCCCTCTCTCTTGCTCTTTCTCTCTCTTCCTCTGCCTCTCTGTTACTCTGCCTTTCAAATAAATAAATAAATCTTTTTTAAAAAAAAAAAATAACACAGAATGGTATCTAAATGTTATTGTAGAGAAAGAGAGAGATGAAAACAACTTGGGGCCAGCGCTGTGGCGCAGCGGGTTAACACATTGGCATGAAGCGCTGGCATCCCATTTGGGTGCTGGTTCTAGTCCCGGCTGCTCCACTTCTGATCCAGCTCTCTGCTATGGCCTTGGAAAGCAGTAGAAGATGGCCCAAGTCCTTGGGCCCCTGCACCCCTGTGGGAGACCTGGAAGAAGCTCCTGGCTCCTGGCTTTGGATCAGCACAACTCTGGCTGTTGCAGTCAATTGGGGAGTGAACCATCAGATGGAAGACCTCTCTCTCTCTCTACCTCTCCTCTCTCTGTGTAACTCTGACTTTCAAACAAATAAATAAACGTTTAAAAAAAGAAAGAAAGAAAGAAAACAACTTGTAATTACCAGAGAGTTTTAAAGATAAATGGCACCGGAGTTAGATCATGGAATATAAACAAATGCTTTACATAGTAAGTATAAGTTATTTCAAATTTTTAAAACTCATTTTCAAATTTCAAAGAAACTGAAGTAATAGTCATATTTTCAAAAAGCTGCCTGTGGGCAAACATGGAAAAGAAAACTCACATTCTTAACCTCACATCTCCATCCAAAGCATTGCCAAATTAAGAAATACTCACTTGCAAGGGATATGATTAAATGAAGTATAATGTGACCTCCAGAAAAGCCAAAGCAATCCTGAGTAAAAAAATCAAACTGGAGGCCAGTGTTGTGTTGCAGTGGATTAAGCTACCATTTGCAACTCCAGTACTCCACATCAGAGCACAAGTTCAAGTCCTAATTGCCCCATTTCCTATCCAACTCCCTGTTATTTTTCCTGAGAAAGCAATGAAGGATAGCAAAAGTACTTCACCCTACCATCCATGCAGGACACAAAGATGGCATTCTGGGCTCCTGGAAATGGCCTGATTGAGAACTCAACTGCTGTAGTCATTTAGGGTGTAAATCAGTCTATTTAAGATCTCTCTCTCTCTCTCTCTCTCACGGGCTTGCTCTCATTATCCTTCTCCCTCAATTATTTTGCTTTTCAAATAAATAAAATAATTTTTGTACACAGGAACTTTTATTTGTTGAAGCCATAGGATGAGTTATACTAATTATTTTTGGATGATGAATTAGTCTTGCATAAAATGGGATAAATACAATTTAGTTGTAGTGTATAATTCTTTCTAAATATTGGCTAATATTGTACTGATGACTTTTGGGTCTATGTCCATGAATGATATTGATTTGCAATTTTCTTCTTTTTTTAATTTTTAAAGTGAAATTTCATGTATTTCATATAACAGATTTAGGAGCATAGTGATAATTTGCACCCTATCCTCCACCCCACCCATGTACCCATGTTCTCACCCTCTCTCCTTTTTTTCTTATTCTTTCTTTTAATTTTTCCAATGACTTACTTTCAGCTTACTTTATACTCATAAGACTAACTCTAGACTAAGTAAAGAATTTAATACATAGTAAGAAGAACCCATATAAACATCATCTTTTGAATGGATAAATAAAATGCAGTATATGTATACTATAGAATGTACTCAGTAGTGCAAAAAAAAAAAAGAAAGAAAACACATAGTAGATTACAGAGTACAGAAGTTAATCCATGTATATGCAAATAACTGATCTTTGACAAATGAGCCCCAAAACATACACTGCACTAAGGATAGTTTTTTCAATAAATGGCACTGGCAAAAATGGACATACATAAATACATAAAGGAATGAAATCAGACCTCTCCCTGTCACCATACACAAAAGTCACCTGAAGATGGATTAAAGGGTTAAACATAATACCTGAAACTAAAAAATTGCTAGGAAAAAGCATAGGGGAAACACATTAAGACACTGGTATTGGTCATGATTTCTTGTATAATGCCCCAAAAGCACAGTCAGAAAAAAAAAAAAATAATCTAATGGGACTGTATCAAATGGAGAAGCATCTGGCCGCCACCACGGCTCAATAGGCTAATCCTCCACCTGAGGTGCCGGCACCCAGGGTTCTAGTCCCGGTCAGGGCTCCAGATTCTGTCCCAGCTGCTCCTCTTCCAGTCCAGCTCTCTGCTGTGGCCTGGGAGTGCAGTGGAGGATGGCCCAGGTCCTTGGGCCCTGCACCCACATGGGAGACCAGGGGAAGCACCTGGCTCCTGGCTTCGGATCAGCGCGGTGCGCCGGCCTCAGCGCGCCAGCGGCAGTGGCCATTGGGGGGTGAACCAATGGAAAAAGGAAGACCTTCTTCCCCTTTGTCTCTCTGTCTCTCACTGTCCACTCTGCCTGTCAAAAAAAAAAAAAAAAAAAGAGAGAAGCTTCTGCAAAATGAAAGAAACAATAGAGTGAATAAACATGCAAAAGGATGGGATATATTTTAAAAATGCATATCTGACAAAAGATTAGTGGGCCATAAAATGTCAGGAGCTCAAAAATTTCAACAACAAACACAACCAATCTAGTTAGGCAATGAGCAAAGGACTTGAACACACAGCTCTCAAAAGAATACATATAAATAGCTAATAATTATATATTTTTAAGATTTATTTATTTATTTGAAAGTCAAGTTACACAGAGAAAGAAGGAGAAGAAGAGAGAGAGAGAGAGAGAGAGAGAGAGAGAGGTCTTCCATCTGCTGGTTCACTCTCCAATTGGCTGCAATGGCTGGAGCCTTGCCCATCTTAAGCCAGGAGCCTGGAGCTTCCTCTAGGTCTCCCGCAGAGGTGCAGGGGCCGAAGGACTTGGGCCATCTTCCACTGCTTTCCCAGGCCATAGCAGAGAGCAGGATCAGAAGTGGAGAAACCAGGACTTGAACTGGTGCCCACATGGGATGCCGGCACTGAAGGTGGTGGCTTTACCCTCCACATCACAGTGCCAGCCCCCCCAAAATAATTATGTTTTAAAAATCCTCAATATCACCTGTCATCAGGGAAATGCAAGTCAAAATCACAATGCGATGTCATCTCTCCCTCATTACAATGGCTATTACCAGAAAGTATAAATTTCTGCAAGGAAGTAGAGATATGGGAACTCTTAGACACTGTTGGTGGGAATGTAAGTTAGTGCAGTCATTATGAAAAACAATTTCTTTTTTTTTAACATTGTTTTAAATTTATTTGAAAGGCAGACTTACAGAGACAGAAACGGAGAGAGAGACTGAGAGAAAGAGGGAGAGAAATCTTCAATCCAGTAATTCAGTCCCCAAATGGCCCCAATGGCTGGAGCCGGGCCAATCTGAAGCCAGGAGCTAGGAGTTTCATCCAGGTTTATCATGTGGATGCAGAGGCCCAAGCACATGGGACATCCTCTGCTGCTTCCCCAGGCACAATAGCAAAGAACTGGAGTGGAAGTGGAGAAATCAGGTTTCAAATCAGCTCCTATTTGAGCTGCCAGCACTGCAGATGGTGGCTTAATACTGCTACTCCACAGTGCCAACTCTGAAAATTTCCTAAAAAACTAGAAATAGACCTGCCATATGATTCAGCAATCCCAAAACAGGGTGTATAACTCAAAAGAAATTAAGTAATTGTATCAAAGGGATATTTGCCCAGCCACATTTATTGCAGAATTGCTAACAATAGCCAAGATATCGAATCAACCAAAATGTCCATCATCAGATGAACAGATGAATAGATGGATAAAGGATATATGAGATATAAACATAATAAAATAATATTCAGCTATAAAAAAGAATGGAATCTTGCCATTCAAAGAAAAATGAATGGAACAAGAACACATCATGCTAAGTGAAATAAGTCAGACTCAGGAAGACAAGTATCAAATATACTTTCTCATACATGGCAGCTAAAAGAGGAACCTCATTCTGAATACAGAATACTAATTACTATAGGCTGGAAATGGTGAGATGCCTAGAGATTTGTATAAAAAATAGGGGATGCTAAATGTGACTCATTAAATGTGACAAATATACTAATATGAAATGTGAAAAATAAGGGAACCTGGGTGTGGTTATATGTTGTAACAAATATATCATACTAATGTGAGAATTTAACAACAAGGAAAGTTGGATGTGAGGTATACAAGATCTAATTGGGTTACTTTATAATTTTTATTATATAAATTTAAAATGATGCTGAAATTAAAATATAAAAAAATACACACCTAAATATTTGAAAGACATATTTTATATATTAATTAGGAAAGGGCATGTAACAGAAAGCAACACTTGACAAATGTATTCTTTGAAATTCAGAAGCTAATAGCATAGCAAAATAAATAGTCAAAAGAGTGAAGACATCTGACAGCACGGGAGAAAATGTTCGCAAACTATCTACCCAATAAAGGATTAATATCCACATTATATAAGGGATAACATCAATTTGTACACAGAATGGTGATTACTAGACATTGTGAGGGGTGAGGGTGGAATATAGACGGAGTTAGAATAACAAGTACAAAATCAGAGTCAGAGTAAAGGAACAGGTTCCTAAGGCTACAGAGCATAGTGAGGAGACAATAGTTCACGATAACTAGCATATGTTATGTGAAAAAATAGAAGCCATAACATTGAAGCCACCAATCACATAAGTCAAAGGAGGGGAAATGTGATTACCCTTTTTTATTAGTGCATATTATATACAGATATAAAAAATAGCAATGTAGCCCATACATTTGTATAATTATTTTAATAACAGTATTTTAAGGAGCTAAAACAAAGAAATCCAGAGGCATCACACTTAATGATTCCAAAATATATTACATGGCTATAGCAATATAAGCTAAAAGGCATAAAAACAAAACAAAAGGTGAAGGGAATGGAATAGAAAGCTAGAAATAAATTCATATATTTAAAGTAAAGTGATGTAAATGAAGATGTCAAAAACACACAATGAGAAATAATACTTTCATCAATAAATAGTGTTTGCAGAACCAAACGTTCACATGCAGAAGAGTGAAACTGAATCCTTATCTCACAGCTTATACAAAAAATCAACTCAAAATAAATCACATATTTAATACAAGTAAAACAGTGCAACTATGAGATGAGCTATAGATAAAAGGCACTATATTGCACGGGTTTGGGCAATCGTATTTTGTATATGACCCCAGAAACACAGGCAGAAAAGGCAAAAATAGATAGTTATACTTGATTGAAAATTTAAAACCTCTGGACAGCCAAGGAAACAGTCTGCAGAGGAAGCAAGACTCAGGAATGGGAGAGAATATCGGTATGCCATAATTAGTTAATAGGCTATTATCCAAATTGCATAAATTACTCAAACAACTCAATTTCTAAAATAAAAATTTTAATTAAAAATAATTAAAAAGGGGAAAGGGGCACGGATAGACATTTCTCCAGGGAAAACACACAAATGGCCAACAAGTATATGAATAATTGCACAACATCACTAACCATCAAAGAAATGCAAATATAAACTACAATAATCCATCACCTCAGATCTGTTAGAATGGCTAATATCAAAGAGACAGAAGTAAATTTTCATAAGATGTAGAGAAAAGGGAAACTCTGTACCTTCTGGGTGCAATGTCAATTGCTATAGTCACTGGAAATAGCACAGGGGCATCCACCCAAATTACAAAATTAATTACCATATATTTCAGCAAGCCAATTTTTTTACTGTATTCAATAAGAATGAAATTAGTTTCTCTGAGGTGGCTGTACATTCACGTGTATTCTAGCATTATTCATAACAGTCAAAACTTTGAAATGGGCCGGCGCCGCGGCTCACTAGGCTAATCCTCTGCCTTGCGGCGCCGGCACACCGGGTTCTAGTCCCGGTCAGGGCACCGATCCTGTCCCGGTTGCCCCTCTTCCAGGCCAGCTCTCTGCTGTGGCCAGGGAGTGCAGTGGAGGATGGCCTAAGTGCTTGGGCCCTGCACCCCATGGGAGACCAGGAGAAGCACCTGGCTCCTGCCATCGGATCAGCGCGGTGCGCTGGCCGCAGCGCGCCTACCGCGGCGGCCATTGGAGGGTGAACCAACGGCAAAAGGAAGACCTTTCTTTCTGTCTCTCTCTCACTGTCCACTCTGCCTGTCAAAACAAAACAAAACAAAACAAAACAAACAAACAAACAAAAAAACCTTTGAAATGACCTGTGTATATCAGCACGTGAACACAATTTTTAAAGGTGGTATATACGTACAATGGAATACCATTTTTCCTTACAAAAGGAATCCACACATTTGCAGCAATATCAGTGAACCTGGAGATATTTCGCTTTCTGTTCTGGAACAGAAAGACAATACATGATCAAATTACATGTCAAGGGGCCAGAGTTGTGGTGTAGAGGGTAAAGCTGCCATCTGCAGTGCTGGCATCCCATACGGGCACTGGTTTGAGACCCGGTTGCTCCACTTCTGATCCAGCTCTCTACTATGGCCCAAAAAAGTAGCAAAAGGTGGCCCAAGTCCTTGGGCCCCTTCAGGCTCCTGTCTTTGGATCTGCACAGCTCCAGCCTTTGTGGTCATCTGGGGAGTGAATCAGCAAATGGAAGACCTCTCTCTCTCTCTCTCTCTCTCTCTCTACCTCTACCTCTACCTCTACCTCTGCCTCTCTGTAACTCTGCCTGTCAAATGAATAAATATTTTTTTAAAAAAATAAAATACTTATATGTCAAGTCTTATGAAGTTTAATTCATATAAGGAGAGCATAAAATGATGGTTACCAAGCGGAAAGGAAAATCAGAAGATACTTGCCAAAGAGTAAAAAGCCCATTATAAAGAATGAATAAAATTTGGATATCTAATATACATGTTTATGACTATTGTTAATAATATTTTATTGTAATTTGATACCTAGATCTCAAATATTTTTACCACAAAAATAAAAGATAACCATCTGACATGATGAATATGTTAATATGCTTTATTGAGATATCAACATATATTATAATAATATTATCACATATATGAGATAATCGCAATTCTAAAATTGTGTATATTTTAATTTTTTTATTTTTCAATCAAACTTCTGTAAAGCTGGGAAAGGGGAAAGATACATAGTGTTAGAAAAATTTAGAAAGATTTATAGAGTTTCTCATTTAGAAGAACTATCAGATAAACTGACAAATACCAAAGTACAAAGTAAGCTACAATTGCAAGGGCTAGCACTGTGGGATACCTGGTTAAACCTCTGCCTGCAGTGCTGGCATCCCCTGTATGCACTGGTTCAAATCCAGGTTGCTCCACTTCTGATCCATCTCCCTGTTGATGGCCTGGGATAACAGGAGATGACCCAAATGCTTGGGCCCTTGCACTGACTGGCATGAGAGAACTGGAAGAAGCTCCTGGCTCCTGGCTTAAGATTGTCCCAACCCTGGCCATTGCAGCCATTTGGGGACTTAATCAGAGGATGGAAGACCTCTTTCTCTGCCTGTCTACCCCTCTCTATGCCTGTGGCTCTGCCTGTCAAACAAATCTTTGAAAGAAAATAGTTACAAGTTCGTAGCTGAGACAAGATTAAAGGCCTCATTCATGAACTTCTGTTTTATTGTTCCTTTCCATATTAGAAGTTTTCCCATGAGGCATACTCTTTTCAAAGACCCAGAAAGGGCTGACTGGTTTTAACTGTATGTTAAATTATTAACACAGAAGTGACTGTTGCCATTTGAAACATGGTAAGTTACAGAGGTCTTCAGTGCACTGCATGTCACTGGAGCTAGGGACGGTATTAGAGGGTGACTGTCAATGTAGGTGCTTTATATTTATGAATTTGCCTCATAAAAATTTAAAGAAGCAAGTTGATTACAGGGGACAATATCAAGTGAAGAATAAGGAAAATTTTGGATGAACTCATCAGCTACACTGCAATCATAGAGAAAATCCAAAAGTTATAACTCCAGAAAAGTAATTTAAAAGAATTTCTGAATATTCAAATGTGGGCGTTTCAGAACAAACTTGGTAGTGAGAAATGCTAAATGATACCAGGATGGAAGTAAGATTACATAGGTGATAGTAGCTCAATAGAATGCGTGCAAGAAAACTAGAGTAAATGCTATATAACAACAAAATGGGGAAAGTGAATTCTGCATGACATTCAAGTCTTTTGAGTTATTTTCTGTGGTTTGTAGCATGTTATTCCATAATGTTTTTTACTACTCCTTATGGATATGACTACATAGTGCCTGAGTCAAAATCTTTAGTGTGATTATAAAGAAAACTCAAAGTATGTCATTTTAAAGATTTATAAGAAAAGGAGGAAGGGAGGGAGGCTATCATTGGAAGTATTGTTATGCTCTTAAAAATGTATATATTAAATCCAAAAATAATATAATTGCAAAAATTGAAGGAAAAAAGAAAGGAAAGAAGGAAGATGGGTTGAGGAAGGAAGGAAAGGAGACAAGTATGGTTAACTTCTCAGCATTATATCTGTGAAATACATGAAATCTGTAGTCTTCATATGTTGTTGTTGTTGTTGTTCTAGTACTATTGGTTGAACTCAGTAATTAACACACAATTATCCTTAGGTGTTTAAATTTTAACAGAAAAGTGATCCCTGTTAAATCTAAGAGTGGAAAAAGAGAGGGAGGAGATGAACAATTTGGAACATGCTCAATCGGACTGGCCGCAAATGGTGTAGTCAGAAATGTGCCAGGGGATTCCAACACAATCCCACCCAGGTGGCATGTACCAATGCCATCTCACTAGTCCAAGTGATCAATATCAGCTCACAATTGATAGCTCTGATAGGTCTAGGAGTCAAAGAGATCACACAAACAAGACAAGTAACTGCTAATACTAACTGATAGAATCAAAAAGGGAGAGAAAGATCCAACATGGGAACCGGGATACACAGCAGACTCATAGAATGGCAGATGTCCTAAACAACACTCTGGCCTCAGAATCAGCCCTCAAGGCATTCGGATCTGGCGGAAGAGCCCATGAGAGTATAGCAGGCATGGAAAGCCAAGATATCATGGAAAAAAAAAAGACCTAAATGAAAGATCTCTGTGAGTGAGATCCCAGTGGAAAGAATGGGGCCATCAAAGAAGGAGGTACCCTTCTCCGAAGGGAGGAGAGAACTTCCACTTTGACTATAACCCTATCGGAATAAGATCAAAGTCAGCGAACCCTAAAGACTTCCATAGCCCTGGCAACTCATGACTAGAGCCTAGGGAGATTACTGACGCCATGAAAGGAGTGTCAAATTGTTAAGTCAGCAACAGGAGTCACTGTGTACTTACATCCCATTTGGGATCTGTCCTTAATGTGTTGTCTAATGTGCAGTGATGCTATAACTAGTACTGAAACAGTATTTTTATACTATGTGTTTCTGTGTGGGCACAAACTGATGAGGTCTTTACTAATTATATACCGAATTGATTTTCTGTACATAAAGAGAATTGGAAATGAAAAAAAAAAAAAAACAACCTGGTGTTAAAATGGAAATGGCATAGAAAATTAATTAATTTGGAAAAAAAATTATGTAGGATCTCTGTCTTTAATGTGCTGTACATTGCTATTTAATGCTATAATTAGTAATCCAATGGTAGTTTATTCACTTTACGTTGCTATATGGGGGCAAACTGTTGAAATCTTTACCTAATATATACTAAACTGATCTTCTGTATATAAAGAGAATTGAAAATGAATCTTTACATGAATGGAAGGGGAAAGGGAGTGGGAAAGGGGAGGGTTGCGGGTGGGAGGGAAGTTATGGGAGGGGGGAAGCCATTGTAACCCATAAGCTATACTTTGGAAATTTATATTCATTAAATAAAAGTTTAATAAAAAAACAGTAAAAAAAAATGTGTAGTGACAAAATTCTTAAGAACTGACAGAAAATTAGTAAACTGGCATTATAAAAATAAACTATTGTAAGGAAACAGGATGAACTGCCACTTGGAAGATATATATCCCATATCAGAGGATCAGTTCAAGAGAGGCTGTTCTATGCTTCAGATTCAGCTTCTGGCTAATGCACCTGGGAAAGGATGATGGCATAAACACTTGGATACCTGCCACCTATGTGGACAACCTGGATGGATTTCTTGGCTCTGGACTTCAGCCTAATTTAGCCTCATTAATTGTAGGCATTTGGGGTGTGAACTTGTGGATGAAAGGTCTCTCTCTCTCTCTCTCTCTCTACCTTTCAAATAAGTACATAATCCTTTAAAACATTTTAAAAATAAAAAGGCAGCTATTATCTTCATAGTAGTCTGACTAACACATTGATATAAAGGCCATTAAGATACAATATTCCTGGCTGGCGCCACAACTCACTAGGCTAATCCTCTGTCTGTGGCGCCGGCACCCCGGGTTCTAGTCCCAGTCGGGGCACCAGATTCTGTCCTAGCTGTTCCTCTTCCAGTCCAGCTCTCTGCTGTGGCCCGGGAAGGCAGTGGAGCATGGCCCAAGTGCTTGGGCCTTGCACCTGCATTGGAGACCAGGAGGAAGCACCTGGCTTCTGGCTTTGGATCAGTGCTGTGCGCTGTCGGGGCTGCCATTTGGGGGGTGAACCAACGGAAGGAAGACTTTTCTCTCTGTCTCTCTCACTCACTGTCTAACTTTGCCTATAGAAAAAAAGATACAATATTCCTTTCATTTGTTAGAATCCCAAAGTGACAACAGAATGCAGTGCAAATATTTGTATTTGTAGAACCTGACTTAATTGTAGGAAAGAGTAATCATTAATCTTCAAGAAAAAAATGTGATCAGCAATTAAGTTACTCTGAATTGGAAAAAAAAAACTGTTTTACCTCCAATTTTTGCTTCTTTGAATGCACCTCAATCACTAAAAATTTATTTAAAATGGAACACTTAAATTTAAAATTCACTTCTTGTATTTACTTTTCTCTGAGGGGAGGAGAGAACTTCCATTTTGGTTACGGTTCTTTGTAAATACTGATGGAGTTTGTGGACTCAAAAGGCTTCCATATCCATGGTAGCTCATGTCAAGAGCTTCAGGTGATCTCTGATATCATAAATAAGAATGTTAATTGTTAAATCAACAACAGGAGTCACTGTGCACTTACTCCCCATGTAGGACCTCTGTCCTTAATGAATTGTACTATAAGAATTAACTGCAAAACTTTTTCTCCTACAGTACTTTATACATTGTGTGTGTGGGAGGGTAAAAACTGTTGAAATCTTTACTTAGTATAGAATTGGACTTCCATAAGTTAATTAAAAACAAATATTAATGAAGAATGGGATGGGAGAGGGGGTAGGAAGTGGGATGGGAGTGAGGGTGGATGGGCAGGTTAAGGGGGGAAGAACCATTATATTCCTAAAGTTGTACCTATGAAATTTTCATTCACTAAGTAAAAGCTTTTAAAGAAATAAAATATATAAAAATCAAATTCACTTTTTATTTAGGCATTTGTCATAAACATCAAACTGAAATGTGTAGTGAATGGTAATAGACTATTTTTATTTGAAGTATAATTGGTCAGAAAATTAAATGTTTAAACATATAGAATCAACAATATATTTTACATGAAGATTGCATTTATAACATAGCATATGTTGATTTTGAGCATCCATGGCCAAATAATGCATACATAGATTACTGGGTGATCACATGTGTTTCAGTGTTTTATAAAGAAAATATAAAAAAGTGCATAAGTGGTGATGAAAAGATTAATTAGAATTTCTGTCACCTTCTGAAACAAAGAGAAATGAAGCAAAAAATAACCACTGCTGGTTTTGTTGAGGCTATACTTTATAGAGTAGAATGATCACATTTTAATTAATGACTATGCCCTGCATTTACTACAAGGACTAGGAATTTATATATAAAGCATTCATCATGCTTTCAAGGAAATGAAAATCACAAGATAGTATAGAGGACACAATGTATTCTGAAGAGCCAGGTGATTTTCTATAAATGGTGAACGGTAATGTGTGCACTCAGAGCTCAAAGTTGTACAACAGTGGACATGCAGCAAATGACACAGTTTCAATTACCATGAATGTCTGCTCAGTGCAATCTATCTTTATGTCATTTAATTGTCTAAACTATAAACCTTGGCTTTCCATTGAAACAATTACATAAGTGCAGGCGTGAAAGAACAAGCTGATTGCATGATTTGGGGAAAGGAACCAAGCATTACAAAATAATTCATTGACATTTTTAAATTAATGATAGGAACTATTGGAGCGGTTTGGTTTTTACAAATATTATCTGGAGAAGTAAACAAAAATCAATTTACAACTTTACTATGTAAGTGAACTCTAAAGCTGGTATTTATCACCCTCTCTTGGAGATTCAGTTTTTATTGTGAATAGACAAACTCCTCAGTCAACCTAGACCTAATAGCTACCCTCATTAAACAATATGAGGCATGTTCAGGGTCTGGGAAAGGGGGGAAGCTTATATAAAATTCAGTTCAAAGCATTTTGTTCAATTGATAAATGGGGACAAATAATTCAGTAACTTATCTGTTAATAAAAATACAGGATTTGGGATGGTATGCTTCTGTATTTGTCATAGGTAAAGGAATCAGTAATGTGTCACCAGAGATTTTTGTCATGAATAATTAGAGGCTGAAATTGCCACTTATTCTGACAGAAATGTGAGCCCTGTTTCCCCATGAGGTATTAGGATGTAAACATGGAGGACGTTTAGGCTACTGAATTTAATATTTCACATAAACAATCAAGTGGAAGAATGCAGTAGGAAATGGTATATATATACATACACATACATATATATGAACCCATGATTAAAGGAAAACTCTAAATTATTGATGTCTAATATTTAAGAATAATAATCATTTAGACACTGATTTGATCTGTAAAATTTCATTAGACCATCAAGAGACTAGAACAGGTAGAAGAAAAACACCTGAACTCTTTTTGTTTTAAGAATTCTTAAATATGGAGGCCGGCACCATGGTTCAGTTGGCTAATCCTCCACCTGCGGTGCCGGCATCCCATATGGGCACCGGGTTCTAGTCCTGGTTGCTCCTCTTCCAGTCCAGCTCTCTGCTGTGGCCCAGGAATGCAGAGGAGGATGGCCCAGGTGCTTGGGCCACAAACCTGCATGGGAGACCGGGAGGAAGCTCCTGTCTTCCGATCGGCACAGTGCCATTTTGGGAGTGAACCAGCAGAAGGAAGACCTTTCTCTCTGTCTCTCTAACACTGTTTAACTCTATCTGTCAAATAAATAAAAATAATTTTAAAAAATTCTCAGATAAAAAATAGTAACAAGAGAAAAATAGAGATGATGACCAGGGAGTGAGCAGGACATATTTCGGTGTCCATGAGGGCAAATAAAGCATTTCATAAAAGAGAAAGAGATTGATTGGATCAATGTTTCTCATAGTTAAGTAGGATTTATAACATTAAATGATGATTGGATTTAGAAACATACAGGTCATTAGTGATATCATTAAGTCTTTGGACAAGTATCACTGGAATGGGGTAATTAAACTATGGAAGAATAAAACTGTAATTGTGTATATAGGTAACTTCTCCTGAGTTTTCCTTTCAGATGGAAGAGAAACTTGGTTATGGAAGGGAAGGGGAAGGAAGGGGTTGGGAGGGGAGGGGAGGGTTCTTCCAGGTTTCCCACACTGGTGCAGGGGCCCAAGGACTTGGGCCATCTTTTGCTGCCTTCCCAGGCCATAGCAGAGAGCTGGATCAGAAGTGGAGCAACCAGGACTAGAACTGGCGCCTATATGGGATGCCGGTGCTTCAGGCCAGGGCATTAACCCTCTGTGCCACAGAGCTGGCCCCACCTCTCTATTTTCTTTCTTTAGTAAACCTCAGTTCCTTTTGGATTTGACTCTTCTGAAGAACCTGGATTTTATACATTAAATGGTCATCCAAAGCAGACATTTGGCCTAGTGGTTAAGACACCTGCATTCCACACCAGAATACCTGGGTTTGATACCAACTTTGGCTCCTGACTCTAGCATCACAGCAATGCAGTTCCTGGGAGGCAGCAGCGATGGCTCAAATAATTGGGTACCTGCCTCCCACATGGAAAACCTAGATTGAGATTTGTGCTCCCAGCCTTAGTCTTGGCCTGACCCAAGCTCAGTCCCAGCCCTTGTAGGCACTTGTTGTTTGTTTTTATTTAATATTTATTTTTTACTTGAAAGGCAAAGTTGCAGAGAGGCAGAAGCAGAGAGAGAGAGAGAGAGAGAGAGAGAGAGAGAGAGAGAGAGAGAAAGAGAGAAAGGTCTTCCATCTGCTGGTTAACTCCCCAGATTGCCACAAAGGCTGGATCTGTGCTGATCCAAAGCCAGGAGCCAGGAGATTCTTCTAGGTCTCCCATGAGGGTGCAGGGGCCCAAGCACTTGAGTCATATTCCACTGCTTCCCCAGGCCATAGCAGAGAGCTGGGTTGGAAGTGGAGCAGTTGGGACTCAAATCAGCACCCATATGGGATGCTGGCATGGCAGATGGTGGCTTTACCTGCTATGCCACAGCACCAGGCCTGGTTTTTATTTTTAATGTGGGATAAATGACAGAAATATATGGGAAAATTTCATGTTATAAATAGTTGAATCCCATTGTAAGATCTGTGGCTCTGACCTGTGTATGCTAAGGAACTTTCTTTTAAGCAACTACCTCAAATGAATTCTAATCATTTAGATGAAAAGCAATGATTTGAACTAGGCTGATACATTCCCTTGTCAAATAGTATGTTGTTCTCTGCAGCTATTTCCCACACATGGGTTCCACCAATGCATGTGACAGTTAAGTTGTTTGGATGATAGCCAAAGGAAAAAAATCTCATTGTTTTCACTACAGTGATTGTGTCAGTTAAATATAAAATAATTAGCATATGACACTATGGACTGACTATTCAATTATACACTCTCAAAATTTGTGTGTTGAGAGGTTAAGCCGAAGTGTGCTGGGATTAGCAATGGTGAGAAATCAGGGAGGTGATTAGTTCATAAAGTTGAAGCCCAGGTAAATGGGATTAATACTTTTCTAAAAATATGGACATTCATTACGCTCTTCTTTACTAAATAAGTATATCACAAGAAGACAGCCATGTCTGCATCAAGAAGGAGGTTCCCAGCAAACACAAGGTCTTGCTGACACATTGATTTTGGATTTCCCAGATTCTAGAACTATAAGAAACAAATGTCTGATGTTTAAGTCATTCAGTGTATGATAATTTCCTCTAGCAACCTGCACATACATGATATCCCCCCTAGCTAAAGCATTAAGTCAAGTCATGGTTCATTCAGTGCAAAACTTGCTTTCCACAAGATGGTCTATTAATTTGAGTTCTGTAATTGGTGAAGCCATTTGCTAAAATGGGAGAAACCAATTTGAAGAGGAAGATGATGTGGGGTATCACAAGCTTAGAGAATTTTAAACAAACTATGCTAGAACCTTGAGCAGACTGTGCCTAGAAATTTTAATTATATGATCAACACATTCTCTTTATTGTTTAAGTAAGTTTGAATTGAGTTTTCTACTGCTTGAATTAAAATAATCTAAAATGAATGATGGATAGAAAAGCAAACCGCAATTTACATAGTGAGCATTTACTAATCAGGTAATGATAGCTATGTTTTCTCATCGTGAATTAATAATTACAGCCTAGATAATCAAATTTATGAACGTTTATTTTTTTCTTCTACAATGGATGAAATGGCTGTGGAAAACAAAGCTGTTCTTTGGCTGGGGATAGGAACTCACTGAGATAAAAATAGATCACCTAGCTAAGAAAGCATTGATCCCCACAGAGGGTAGGATATACATACCATAACCTTCACTTTCCCATTCTATTTCCTTAGACTTTCTTTATTATATTGTTAAAGTGGAAACTTCAACTAGATTGCTTTTGTTTCCATTCAAATTTAACAGCTTTTGAACTGACAAAAATGTGCTTATATATTACCATTGCTTATAATGATAATTAATGATACTTGTTTGTTTTTTAAATCAAATTATGCATCTTTTAAGGTAGCCCTACAACTTCAACATTATTTAAAAAATAAAAATATAGGTTTCATATATACAAATAAATAACTTTCAGAGGATGAGAATCAAGTACTTGTTAATTTAATGAATATAATTGAGCTCATATGTGTTCTATGTGTACTGGCACATTTAAATAAACGTGGAACATAGGAGAAAGAGCTACTTCTGAATAAGAGGATCAGGTTAGTTTACCAAGAGATAGGCATATTTAACATGGGGCTTAAGATATAAGTTATAACTTATCATGGATAAAATGAAAGGAAAGTTAGTATTCTTTGCCACTGTATACTCACATAAAGTCAATTATTTTGTCACAATTTTGTTTCTGAGATCTAGTAACCCAACAAGCAGATAGTAGACACTTCTTAATTGTTGAATATTGTGATCAGTGCTACTCGTGCCTGTGATTATAGAGTTGACTGAAATTATGTTTTTGCAAAAATTTAAAAAAGAAGAAAAGAAGGAGATGTAATGAGGGAGAGAGAAGGAGGGAGGGAAATATTGTTGTTTTCTTAGAATTGTACCTATAAAATATGCTAAATCTGTCCTCTCTATATGCTATTAAAATTTTAAAAAAACATAAAAAGTTCTTTCAAATGCCTTTTCACAACATCATATTGTATACTTTAAGTATCCACAATAAAACTTACGATAAAGAGAAAAAAAAAATGTGCACGGAGGGGCTGGCATTGTAGCATAGCAGGTAAAGCTGTGGCCTGCATAGCTGGCATCCAATATGGTTGCCTGTTCAAGTTGGCTTGCTCTGTTTCTGATCCAGCTCGCTGCTAATGGCCTGGGAAAGCCATGAAAGATGGCTCAAGTTTAGGCCCCTGCAAATCACGTGGAAGACCCAGATGAAGGCCTTGGTTCCTGGCTTCAGATTGGCCCAGCCTTGTCTGTTGCAGCCATCTGGGAAGTGAGCCAGTGGGCAAAAGGGATATCTCTCTCTCTCTCTCTCTCTCTCTCTCTCTCTCTCTCTCTCTCTCTTTCTCTCTCTCCTTCCTCTTCTCTCTGTAACTCTGACTTTCAAACAAAAATGTAAATCTTTTATAAAAAAGTGTATGGAGGGCTTTTAAAATTGGTATGAAGATTTGGGGAGGTAAGGAAAATGAAAGTTAACAAGGAAGCATTGTGGGAAACTTATCAGTTGTTATGTGTGTATCAATATTGTAAAAGGGGAATGATGTGTACCAGATAAAACATCACTTTATAGAAAAAAAGGAAGGCAACATTTATTCACAACCTTGCCATTCCATCAAAGTAGTACCCTGGAGAGTTTTCTAGAGCAGACTAATTAATGTAGATTTTCTATGAGAAACGGAAAGCCATTGATGAATTGTGAGAGAAGATATGAGAAAAAAATGCTTGTTATATGACTCCATGAAAAGCACTTTGGAGAATGGATTAAGACTGCAAAAATGTTAAAGGGAAGAAGAATGCTTTGGAACATAATGCAAAAGTCCAGGGACGATATTACTGTTTAAATTGTGATAGTAGTATCAGATCTATACACAAGGAAAGAGAGCCTAATGTGTTTACCAAGTAGCTACATAATAAATGGAGAGTGATGATTTACTAGCTTTGGTGGACTCAAAGAGACGGAGGTTTTAAGATGCCACTGAGTGCTATCACAGCTATTTTTACCACTGTTAAGTACAAGAGGAGGTGCATGTGAGTGAGAACTGAAATTCTTTTTGAAGTTTAGCACATAGATCAATGATCTAAAGATGACAGAATGTGACTTTACAAAATACAGATTATTTGGTCAGGTCCTGGAATTGTTCCAAAAATGGAATGTGTTTGACAAAGTAAGAATGAAAAAAAAAAAAAAAAAGCCCAATAAAGTCCTCTGTTGTTGTTGGGCAGTCCTCATACCAGACAATCCATGTGCCTGGAATACAGCAAGGGGTCCTGGGTACAGGACACTTTTTTCAGCTTTTCTGGTTTGCAATCCTTTTTGTCACACATCCTCATGTAAAATCTGCCTAAGGGAAACGCCAATTGTAACACTCCTCACTCAGGTCACTCCTGCTTTACCCCACTCCGCAAAGACCTATGTTCCCCTCTCATCCTATTACAGTGCCTTTATTATAAAGATTCATAAGTCAATAAATCAGAAAAAAAAAACGCTACCTTATAAACCTTTTACTTTGTGACTAAAAGAATAATTTGAGCCATCAGTGTTAGGGTTGAGCAAGTAAATGATAGTAACTAAGTAATAAATTGTTGTAAAATATACATTATTTGCCATTAGTTGCATTCAAAAGAATTTGAGTAAGATATATGATGTTTATAGCATACAACAAAATACCAAATAATTGAGTAACATAGTCATAACAAAAAATCATATTTATTTGTTTACTATTTTCAATCAGGTACTTAGCAAAGGCATTATGAAAACAAAAACAGCTGATGGGAGGTAGAACATCCATAAATGCATAGATTTTTTTAATATTTCTACTTATCTCATTAATGTGCAGTTTTAGGATTTTAAGTTTATATTAAATAAATATCAGAAATGTAATATGTCTGTTACATGCTAATTACAGTTTTAATGATATGTAATTCTAGAAGATGTGTTTAAAATGATAAAACAAGTCTGATCACAGGAAAAAGGACATATTCTAATTCTACATTTAAATTTTTATATATAGATAGTTGATATACAAGATACTTTAAAAGTTCATGAAAACTGAACTGGTATGTTATTTTTAAAACCCATTAATAGTTTTCTCATAATATGCCTTTTTCCATGAAATTTCTGAGGACCCCTAGGGGTAATAGACAGAAAAAGATACAGATATAGGGTTGGAGTGGACATAGAGGTATAGAAATAGAGATAGAGAGATATGGACAGAAAATTATGGTTTAAGATAGTGATAAAATGATTCCAAAAGAGTTAAAGTGTAAGAGCATATTGTGTTAGGATAAATTTATTTGAAGAAAAAGTGTAGATTAAAAGTTTAAGGTTTTTAAACTTCAAAAATAATTTCAGTTCTCACAATTGGCATTTAGAATTGAGTTTGTTGATTCTGTAACCACCTAACTATACTGTGGATTAGCTTTCCTTGTAGTCTATGAGGATCTTGATGGCAACGTTTTTGCCCTATTCATTCTCAGTCCCTATAACAATGCTTACCAATTTATAGTATATTACTGTGTAACAATATACCCCACGATTTAGTGACCTAGTTGAACAATAGTTATTATGTCATAGATGTTGTGGGTCAGGAATCTGAGCACATCTGAATACCACAGGCTGTCATCAAATTAAGACGACTTGGAGGCTCTACTTCCTTGCTGATTCCTGTGTTGGTTAGTTGGATTAAGTTTCTTGTGGATTGTTAAATTAAAGCCTCAGTTGCTCAAAAAGTTTCCATGTGAGCCAGTCTCTGGTTCCTAGGAAAGAGAAAGTCCCAGTAAAGAATCCCAAAACATGATGTCCTGCTTCACTCAAGAGAGCCAGCTAGAAGACATGAGACAGTAAAAACAAGAAAGGGAGGGGTTGGGGATATTTGCACAGATAGATGTCGCAGTTTTTTGTAGCCCAATCACAGAAGTGATATCATTATTTTTGTTTTCAGTCAATATGTACATTCCTAATTTAAGGGAAAAAGTCAACAGCATGAATACTGGGATGTGCGGAGTGATGCCAGAAGCTGCCTATTACACTATTTTAACTTATATTTAATGAATAGGTATTTACATGAAGGTCACTCAGTAAATATCTATTGACACCCAATATGCACCAGAACAGAAACAAGGAGCACTTACATATAGTCTTATTCATAAATCAAGCATATTATATATATATATATATATATATATATATATATATTTGTTTAATGTAGAAAATCCCTATAGTGTACTACCTGGGTCCTTGGCACATAACTAGTATACTAAAAAAAAAAGACATATTATAGAACATACAAAAAAGGACATATAATCGAATTTGCATTTCAAAAATATTGGAGAATTTCCACAATAACAATTTTTTCGAGACATTTTCATAAGCAAAAGAAAAAATAAACGGTATCAAGCATTTAGGAGGGTTGGATGAGGGATTATCAACAAATATTTGCTAGCTAATTATATTGTAGAAACTACAGGAATTGTCCGGGCACACTTGAGAATCCCAAAATTCTTGAAGGGTATCTGCTAGGCTAATAACATTTCCATTGTAATATGAAGACACAGTTGTTTATGCTCTATCATCCTCTCCAGAATATAGGATTTTTCTGAGGCCACATTATGTACGATCCTACAAAAGACATAGTGAAAAAATAGATATTAAATCTAGAGAATTAAAACCAGGTGTCTTAGAAAATATAGTTATCTATACAAAAGTATCATTTATAGTAGAATTGAATAACTTGTAGTATACTCAATTTATTATTTTAAAGAAATAATAATGCATAATTTTAAAATGTTTCTCAACTTATAATATAACTCATTGTGTATATATACAAATATATACTAAATCTCTTTGAAATTCTTAATAATTTAGTGGTGTATAAGTATCTAAAATTAGAATTTTTAAGCCACTTAATTTGATAATCCTTAAAGCACCAGCAGAATTTTGAACAACTTAAGTAAGAAAAATGAATTTATATCATTATGTCTATTTTCTCAGAAAATTGTTTGCTTTGTTAAGTTCAAAGTTTAGGTATTTCAGCTTCAATAAATATGGTATTGTGGGAAAGTGGCAATGATATTTAAACCAGAAAATCATGTTGAGGTGAATGTAAAATCAATGATCTCTTAATCAGAGCAATAATATTGATTACACAAATACAACTGAAAAATTTTTTTAAGCTTTATCTCTCAAATAGAAGGATATTATAAAAGGCTATATTGTATCAGCAATATCAGTGATAAGATAATGTATATTGATCTTTAATTAATTTTAAATGTGCATTTTTAAAAAGTCTTGTAATTTGGGGCCGGTGCTACAGTATAGCAGGTTAAAGCCTTGGCCTGAAGCACCGGCTTCTCATATGGGTGGTGCTTCAAGTCCCGGCTGCTCCACTTCCATTCCAGCTCTCTACTATGGCTTGGGAAAGCAGTGGAAGATGGCCCAAGTCTTTGGGACCCTCAACCACGTGGGAGACCTAGAAGAAGCTCCTGGCTCCTGGCTTCGGATCTGCGCAACTCCAGCCATTGCAGCCAATTGAGGAGTGAACCATCAGATGGAAGACCTCTCTCTCTCCCTCTCTACCTCTCTCTCTGTGTAACTCTGACTTTCAAATAAATAAATAAATCTTAAAAAAAAAAGTCTTGTCCTTTATCTTTGAACATAATGGACAGCAGTTGATATTTTTTATCTAGAGAATAAAATGGTTTTATCCTATGTCCAACTGCCTGTCTTTGATGCTCAGCTTGGCTCCTCAGTCCACTTTCCTGATAAGAAAGACATTGAGAGGCAGCAGTAATGGTTCATGTAATTAGGTTCCTGACACCATCTGGGAGACCTTGACTAAATTTCTGGTTCCCAGTTTCATTCAGACCATTCCAAGCCATTCGGGCCATTTGGAATATGAACCAATAAAATAGAGTGCTCTATGTCTCTCTCTCCAGTCTTCCCCCATCTTCAAATTCTTAAAAAAAAAAAAAAGGAAAAAGTGAGTAGAAGTGGAATGGGGTGATAACTTCACTAACTTATTGATCAGGAAATACATTAACTTTTCACTACAAAAAAATTAAGGTAACAAAAAACCCAAGAGTATCACTAGCTATACATTTCTGGGGAAATATTTTCCTTTAATAATTGGTTTTAATGATATGCTATGAAAGAACATTATCATCAATTTATTTTTTAAAAGTATAAGTAAAGGAAGTCATTACACCTATGCAGAACAGTGGTGCTTCATTGATGGACTGTAAAAGAAAAGCCCCAATGACAGATAAAAAGTACAGGTTTTATTTCATTTTATTAAGTTAAAAGCCACTGAATTTAAAGTGGGAAAATGGCCAGCAACAGATTACTCATTATGGCTCAAATAAATTAAACAGTTAATCTTATATTTCTGTAATCACAGATTCAGTCAAGATTTTCTCATTTGCTGTATTTCAGGATCAGCATTTAATATTTCCTAATGTATCATAAAAATGAGATTTATTTGGAAAAATCTGGTTTTATAGTCAGTGAAACTATAAAATAATAATATTCACATCCCTAAAGTACTTAGTCCATAAAGGAAAAATTTTAGAAGATAGAATTCATACCACTTGACTTCCCATTCTTATGATAATGTAAGAAGTTGTGAGATCTTCAGTCTTTCAACAGCATGGAAATGAGAAGTCTAAAGTTGCTTGGAGTTTGGAGCAAGGCACAAGGAGGGATTAACACTCCATAGACTTAGTAAGGCATAATCTGCATAAATTTTAACAAAATTTTGACACCATATTAGGCCTGCCTTAACAAATTATAATTTTAGGGAAAATCAAATATAGAAATCCACTTTAAAAAATAAAGAAAGAAAGAAATCCACTTGCACTTGTCTCCTGTAGGGTCCTCACCAACTGCAGAGCAGGAATAAAACAGCAAAGTCAAGGAAGTAAGTAGAGAGGAGAAAGAACTCCTATGAACTCGAGTCTTAACAATCATACTGTCAAGAGTTGTCAGCTGTGGGCAGTGTAGGGATGTTGAAATAACACTGGTTATAACTTATAAGAGCTAAACAATGGCTCATTGAAAGCTGGCAAGTGAGAAAAGCTAAGGAAAACTTCAGGTACTCAAGGTTCTGTCTGAATTATAGCATTAGCTCGCCAGAAATGGGGGATAGTCCAGGAAAATTGGAAGAAATTCCTAAAGTGGAAGGACCCTTTCTGATTGCGTGGCAGAGGTCTACCCATCTTTGGGGACAGAAGAAAAGGAGAGCTCAGAGATCATCCAGAGGCATACAGGGTCTCTACTGTGTTCCCAGCAAGTAGAATAGCAATGAAACAAGTAAAATAGCTAGCATAACTGAGAAAAACTCATTTAAGCACAGAAAGTCTTCAAAATGTAAAAACAGGGCCGAATAAAGCCTGTGGAAGATAGAAAGTTTCAGACAGACTTCTAGAGGCACATAACATCAGAAGTAAACCTGGTCAAAGAAAATCCCTGGGCATCATCAAAAGGGGGCTGGGTACTCCAATATCATCTAAAACCAGTGATTAACTAAGCCAACTTAACTATAAAAAGCACACAAACATAGAAATAACTCATATTTTTATTTTATTTAATTTATGAATTTGAAAAGCAGAGTGACAGCTAGAAAGAAATCCTCTATCTTTGGTTTATTCCTAAATGGCCATAAAGTCCAGGACAGGTCAACACTGAAGACAGGAGCCCAGAACTCCATAGGCATCTGCAATAAGGGTAGTAGGGATCCATGTTCATTAGCAGGGAGTATGACTGGAAGCAGAGCAGCTGTGACTCCAACCAATGCTCAGATATGGGATGATGGTGTCATAGGTGGTGGTTTAACCCACTGTGACAAAATGGCTGCTCCTTGTATATAGCCAAAATTGATTTACTCCTTTTTTTTTTTTCTCAAATAAACCTTTTATTTAAGGAATGCAAACTTCATGCAAACTTTAGGTACATAGTGATTCTTCCCACTATACTTACTCTCCCACCACTCTTCCTCCTCCCTCTTCTATACCCAGTCTTATTTTTTACCAAGATCTATTTTCAATTAACTTTATACACAGAAGATTAACACTATACTAAGTAAAGAGTTCAACAAGTTGTATAAAAAAAAAAAAAAACTGTCCCTCAACAGTTGAGACAAGCTGTTCAAAGTCATTGCTTCCCAAAGATAATTTCACTTTTTTAAGCATTCTTTCTTTCTAGAAACTTAATTAACTCTAAAGAAGAACCCAAGAATGATACATCTTTCGTCTTTCGTAAGCACTTAGATATAACTATGGCTTATGAGACATAAGGATTTCCTCTGCTTAATACAGTAAAACAAAGTAAATCATTGAGAACAATTTTACAATGAACTCTGATAATACAACTAAGGGGTCTTGCATGAGAAGTTAGTGCACAGTGACTCCTATTGTTAATTTAATAATTAACACCCTTATGTATGACATCAGTGATTACTTGAGGCTCTTGACATGAGCTGCTTAGGAAATGGAAGCCTTTTGAATCCACAAACTCCATCAGCACATAGACAAGGCCATATGCAAAGTATAAATTCTCTCCTCCATTTGGACAAAAGCACTTCCTTCTTTGATGACCTCTTCTTTCCACTGGAGTCTCACCCACAGAGATCCTTCATATAGGACAATTTTTGCCACTATGTCTTGGCTCCCCATGCCAGAAATTCTTTCATGGGCTTTTCAGCCAGACCAGAATGCCTTAAGGGTTGATTCTGAGGTCAGAATGCTGCTTAAAGTGATATTCTATGAGTCAGCTATATGGACTGCTTCCCATGTTGGAGCATTCACTTCTTTTTAATTCTAATATTATTACCAAACACTTAGTCCTATTTATATGATCACCTTAACACTTAAAATGCTATTTTAACAACCCATCTTAAGAGGATTTGGGGTCCCATGGCAAGTTTTTAAACTGCACCCTTAGAAGTAGGTCCATAGGAATGAATGCAGAACTATAAAGCTTTACAGTTACAACTTTTGGAACATGATGATTCTTCCCACTATGACTGCTGTTCCACCCACATGCCCACCCCTCTTCCTCCTCCCTCTCTTATTCCCACTCTATTTTCAGTTAACTTTATACACATATGATTAACTCTATGTTAAGAGTTCAACAAATAGTGTGAAAAAAAAAAAAAAAGCCTGTCCCTCAAAAGTCAAGACAAGGGCTGTTCAAAGTCATTGCTTCTCAAAGTGTCAATTTCATTTCTGCAGATTGCCTTTTAGGTTCTATTAGTTATCACAGGTCAGGGAGAATATATGGTATTTGTCCCTTTGGATCTGGCTTATTTCACTAAGTATGGTATTTTCCAGATTCATCCATTTTGTTGCAAATGACTGGATTTCAATTTTTATTTCTGTGTAGTATTCCATGGTGTACACATCCCATAATTTCTTATTCCAGTCTTCAGTTGATGGGCATTTGGGTTGATTCCATGTCTTAACAATTTTAAATTGAGCTGCAATAAATATGGTGGTACAGATAACACTCTCATATGCTGATTTCATTTCTCTTGGGTAAATTCCCAGGAGTGGGATGACTGGGTCATATGATAGTGCTATATTCAGATTTCTGAGGTATCTCTATACTGTCTTCCATAGTGGCTTTACCAATTCACATTCTCACCAGCAGTGAAATAGGGTACCTTTTTCCACACATCCTCACCAGCATTTGTTGTAGGTCAATTTCTATATGAAAAACATTCTAATGGGGAAGAGGTGAAATCTCATTGTGATTTTGATGTGCATTTCCATGAGGCCAGTGATCCTGAGCATTTTTTCATGTCTGTGGGCCATTGGGATTCCTCTTTTGAAAAATACCTGTTTAAGTCCTTGGCCCATTTCATTACTGGGTCATTTGTTTTGTTGTTGTTGAGTTTCTTGATCTCTTTATATAGTCTGGTTATTAATCCTTTATCAGTTGAATAGTTTGCAAATATTTTCTCCCATTCCGTTGCTTGCCTCTTCACTATGCTGAGCGTTTCTTTTGCAGTACAGAAGATTCTCAATTTGATGTAGTTCCATTTGTCAATTTTGGCTTTGTCTGTGCCTCTGGGGTCTTTTCCTAGAACTCTTTGTCTATGCCAATGTATTGCAGGGTTTCTGCAATGTGCTCTAATAATTTGATGATATTGGGCTGTAGATTTAGGTCTTTAATCCATTTTGAGTGGATTTTTGTGTAATATGTAAGGTAGGGGTCTTGCTTCATACTTTTGCATGTAGAGATCCAGTTTTCCCAGAATCATTTGTTGAAGAGACTGTCCTGACTCCAAGGATTGATTTTAGCTCCTTGATCAATCAAATATAAGTTGGTTGTAGATGCTTGGATTGACTTCTGGCATTTCTATTCCTTGTACCAGTACTAGGCTGTTTTGATTGTAGCTGACCTGTAGTATGTCTCGAAATCTGGCATTGCGATGCCTCCAGCTTTGTTTTTGTTGTATAAGATTGCTTTAGCTATTTGGGTCTCCTGCATCTCCATATGAGTTTCAGCATCATTTTTTTCTATATCTGAGAATAATGTCCTTGGTATTTTGATTGGTACCTGATTGAATATGTAAATTACTTTTGGTAGTAGAAGATTTTTCCATTTTGTTGTCTTCTTTTATTTCTTTCTTTAATGTTTTATAATTCTCATTATAGAGATCTTTGACATCCTTAGTTAAATTTATTCCAGGGTGTTTGATATTTTTGATAGCTATTGTGAATGGGATTGATCTTAGAAATTTTTTCTCAGCCGTAGCATTGTCTGTGTATGCAAAGGCTGTTGATTTTTTTGTGTTGAATTTATATCCTCTACTTTACAAAACCCTTCTGAGTTCTAATAGTCTCTTAGTGGAGTCTTTTGGCCCCCTATATATAGAATCATGTCTTCTGCAAATAGAGATACTTTGACTTTCTCCTTCCCAATTTGTATCCTTTTGATTTATTTTGCTTGCCTAATGGCTCTGGCTAAAACTTCCATGACTATGTTGAATAGCAATGGTGAGAGTGGGCATCCTTGTCTAGTTCTGGATCTTAGTGGAATACTTCCAACTTTTTCCCCAATTTACTCTTATACCTTCACAGCAGAAAAATAGAGATGGAGAACTTGAAAACAAATCACTTGAGTTAATCAAACCGAAGCATTAAAGTTTAAAAATACTGAAATTGACTGACCTATAGGATAATATTGAATGTCTAAAGTTGTATATGTAGTAAGGGTCATGGAGAGTGAGAAAAGAGAAAATGGTAATTAACTTAAAGAAATATTTGGAGAGTACAATGCCAAAAACTGTCACAGAATTAAACACCAAAATATTTATGTATATAAGGATGCATGTTGTAAAGTTCATGTTACATATATACTTAGCAAACTCATATATAAAATATATGCAAATATGACAATGTACATATATGAATTTTTATCAGCTATCTTGCATCTGATAAAATAAATATACAAATGACTATAACCACCATCAGATAATCAGAATATATTGAATGTATACTCATATTACCAGGGGTAAAATATAAGTCTATTCTCATCACATCCACCCAATAGTTTATCAGAAATGCAAAAAAATACAAACAAATGAAAGACATAAAAGAGAACGTAGAAGAAGATTTCTTTCTACAAACAAAATAATTGTATATTTGTGTATGTATTCAGTTACATGTATTCATGTACATATGTATGTGTGTCTGTGTCTCTCTGTGTGTTTGTATTCAAAACTTCATATATCAATAAAAAATTTTAAAATAGCAAATGAATTCAGCAAGGCCTCAAGATATAAAGTCAGTATTAAATATTTGAATGTGTTATTAAATACTGACAGCTGTAAACAACCAAACAATTACTTTTTAAATATTATTATTTAGTCAATATGAATCTGAGCTGAAAATATCAATCTAGAGTTATCAAAATACCTTATTTTAAAGCATATTATAACAACATCAGGAATTGTCAAAACTGTATGAATATATATATCAAAACAAACATGATTGTCACATTGAAATGAAAAAAAAATCAATTAATTTTTTGATACTGTATTAATAGAGAATGTCAGCACCCTAAACAAATTTAGGAAGCAAGAACACATTTGTAGACATAACTGACTTTACTTTACATGTAACTTTAAAGATATTGCAAATTAGAAGGTTTTTCATTGGCACAAAAGTAGATAAATTGTTGATCAATGGAACAGAATTTAAAAATCAGAAATAGACTCACTCATACATCATCTCTTGGCTAGCAGCATATGTACAAAGGCAATTTGAAGTGAAAAGAAAAATCAATTCAACAACTTGTATTGAACCAACTGGAAAGCCCCATGGAAAACTAAATCTTGAATTGTGTTTTCATACCTCAATATTAAATATGTATTTAAAATGGGTTATGAACTAAACCAAATTAGAACTAAAGACATATAAAGAAAATATATGAGGTATGTTGTTCCTTTCTATGTGCCAACTAGACTAGGCTAAAGGGTCCCCTGATAGCTGGTAAAAAAAATTCCTTTCAGATGTGCCTGTGCTTGAGTTTTCACCCAAGAGTTTAGCACCTGAATCTATGGACTGAGAAAAGAAGATCCACCTTCATCAATGTAGGTGAGCATCATTAAATCCATTGAGGCAGTTGAACAAAAAGTCAGGGGAAGGTGATTTTGCCCTTTCTTTTACAGCTGGAACATTTGTCTCCTTCTCTCAGACATTGGAGTTCTTAGGTCTTTGACTTTGCACTGAGTTACACCACTGGTTCTACAAGCTCTTAGGGCTTCAGATTGGAATAAATCCTACAACTGGTTCTCCAGCTTGCAGACAAGCCTTCTTGACATATGTGATTCTAATTCATATGTACCAGAATAGGAAAAAAAGAAAAAAAATACTGACAGTACTGAATATTGCCAATTTCCTAGAGCAACTGAAATTCTCATACATGTGTGATGTGAGTAAAAATGGTATAAACACTTGAGAGAGCTGTTTCACAGTTTCTCATAAAGTTAAAAATATATCACCACATTACTGAGCAAACCCACTCTTGAATATTTATGTAATTGAAATGAAAATGTATGTTCACACGAAGACTTGCACAAGATTCCCAAGAGCTTATTTATAGTAGCCAAAAACTGAAAACAACTAACTTGAGAATGAACAAATTGTGATGTATGCATAGGATGTAACACTCTGTAACAATGAAGTGTATAAACCATGAATATGTGATGGCTCATCAAAAAGTTATGTTGAGCCGAAGAAGCTAGACACCAAAGAGTACCCACTGCGTAGCGCTTGTATTTATTCAGGAATAGGAATTCAAGAGACAGGAATGGACATTGTAGTACCAAGGCAATGTTCTGTTTTGGTTTGGATACAGATTGTATCAATGTAATACAATGGTTGAAACTCATTGATCAGATCTGTACGTGTCATTTTATTTAGACCATAATAAAATTCTTATATCTATCACAATTTTATCTCTTATATTAAATGGTTAAAGATTATATAAAGATAATAAAAGTCACTCCAATAATAACTCTGGGGCAGAGCAATTTCATTTGTTCATGATTAAAAAGACCCTTGTAATGGTCTCTTAAATTTTTTTAGTAATTTCGATATAAATTTTATATTTTATTTGAGAATATTCCTGAGCATTTGCTTTATAACAACACTGTGATTGGCCAAGGAAATAGCAGTCTTAGGCCCTTTTGTGCTGTTATAACAATATGTGTGATACCAAATAACATAAAAAGAACAGTTCTGGAAGCTGGGAATTCCAATATCATTATCCCAGGAACTTCAGGATCAGGGTAGAGCCCAGCATCTGCTTCCATTGTGCAACCTGTGGCTGCATCCTCCAGAAGGGACAAATACTGTGAGTTCTTCTGACACAAAAGATGGAAGGGCAAAGTGCAGAGGTGGGGAGGATGGTTAGGTTCCTGCCCCTTTACAAGAACACAAATCTCATTCTCCGGGGCCTTCAGGACAACCATTTCCAAAAGGCTGGGCCTTTTATTAATATTACTTTGGTATTTAAGTTCCAGCATATTAATTTTTGGAACAGATTTGGATGACAGTGAGCAATAATTATGAAATTACTTCTCTCCCTCTGCAGTTACAGGAATGAGGGAATTCAGTCTAATTGTATTTAAGGACAGTCAAATACATAATCTATGAAAAGTAATTATTGGTAAAATATAGACAGCATGGATCTATAATTTAAAACACATTTTTAAACTGTGCTCAATTCAAAATATAACTTTGTTTTACATTATATTACTCAGTTGCCATTCTGCTTTCCAAGGCATTTATATTTAAAGAACCTTTCTTTGGGTCCCCCATTGGTGGCTTAATGGCTAAGCTGCCACTTGTCATCCCAGCATCCCATATAGGGTTCATGTCCCAGCTGCTTTGCTTCTGAATTCGCTCCCTGCTAATATACTGGGGAAAGCAGTGAAAGATTTCCCAAATATTTCAGCACCTGCTATTCACATGGCAGATCCAGATGAAGCTCCCGGCTCCTCCTGACTTTGATCTGGCCCAGCCCTGGTCTGAGTGGCCATCTGGGAGTGAACTAGCAGTTGGAAGATTCTCTCTCTCTCTCTTTCTCTTTATCTCTCTCTCTCTCTGTAACTCTGATGTGTACATAAATACATAAATCTTTATAAAATTAGGTTCATATACAACTTGCTAATTATAAACCTGCAAAACAAAATTAGAATAAATAAAACATACTAAATTATCCAAAGTAATTCAATTTCCATCAACTTTTTTCCAAAATTTTTGAATGAAATTGTTGGGCAAAATTACTATACAAAGATAAAGTGCTGATAGAGTTTTAGTTTTTGTATAAATACCCAGATTATGTTTATGGTTTTGATCAAATGGAAGGAAAGAGCAAAGCTATCACAAACTTTTGAAATCAGACTAATATTCTACTTTCAGTGTGAAGTAATCATTTAGAAATATTTTTGGATACTTGGATTAGTTTCCAATGGCTGCTATAGCAAATTACTACAAATTTGATTGTTTAAAATAATAGAACTTTATTCTATTATAAATAACGGAACTGTTTGGCCAAAATCAGTGGGCTGCAAACAATGTACAGACAAAGCCATGGATTAGTACAAAGGTTCTGTGAAGAAATCTTTCTTTCCTGTTTCAGTTTCTGATAGCTGTTGGAATTCCTAGACATCTGTCTGTAGCTTTACAATCTCTGTCTCTGGGGTCTCAGTCTTTTCCATTTCTAACTGTGCACTCTCCCTCTGATTCTCCTATAAAGATCTTTTTGATGTAATTCATTTATTGTTCCCCTAGCAAACCAAGGATAATCCTCTTCTCTCAAATCCTTAATTTAATTATATCTAAGAAAAATAAAGACAATCTAAATAATCACATCTGCAAAGACTCCATGCTTTAAATTTACAGTTTTGAATTTAGAATATTTTTTAGATATTTTTATGGGATCATATTTAAGCCAACCAAAAGAACTCTCCCCTTATAGGCCTCAACTTATTTTTCTATTCACCTATGTCATTGTACTCATGTTTTCATAAAACACCACCAAAGCTTTCCATGAACTATTCAATGTCAATTTTTTATATAGAAAGTATATCTCAGAATTTGAAGTCTGTCTAACTATTTAGAATATAGTGAACACAACATACTCTATGAAGACAAAATGGCCCCTACGGGAAATAGAAAAGGATACAAATTAATATTCAATAGTCAACATATCATTATTTCTTGCAATCAACTTCTAAATCTTGTAATAAAGACAAACATATTAACAAGTAAAAAAAGGCTTATATTGATGATCGCTGATATTAGAAAAGGACAGAAGACATAGGACATGGAATGTACCATTGAATATTATAGGGTAGAGCCACATATTTTTACAACTTTTTTTTGTTGATGGTGTTCCAGAATTATACATATACTTTGTCCTTCATTCTGTAAGACTATAAGATAAGTGTATTTATTTAGTCACTAAGTGCAGAATAAGGTCATGCATTCCAGATGATATTTTCACTCTTCATCAGCTACTCCTTGTATATCCATAGTTCCTTCATGTTTAACCATAGGGTTAAAGAAACTGAAAACACATCTTATCAGGAAATGTGGAAATAAGTATCGTGTCTTACTGAACACTAAATCAATGTATGAAGTGAATATTAATGATTGCTTTAAGTTCCAGTCTATAAAAGAGTATTGTATATTCTTTGCTTTCCTGGTTATTTATTTATTTATTTATTTGACAGATAGAGTTAGACAGTGAGAGAGAGAGACAGAGAGAAAGGTCTTCCTTCCATTGGTTCACCCCCCAAAATGGCCGTTACAGCCGGCGCTGTGCTGATCCAAAGCCAGGAGCCAGGTGCTTCCTCCCGCCCTCCTGTGTCACAGCAGAGAGCTGGACTGGAAGAGGAACAACCGAGACTAGAACCCGGTGCCCATATGGGATGCCGGAGCCTCAGGCGAAGGATTAGCCAAGTGAGCCATGGTGCCGACTGTTTTTCTGTTTTAATTTTACTTATCTGTCTTGTCTCTTATGTTGTGAATATCATAAGAACTTGTTGGACAAATCTGTTTATCTTTGGTACAAATATACATAGTATAAATTAACATTCAACAATGTCCTATTGAATATTTAACTCCATGAAATTAAATATATAACATACATATTAATTAATATGTGAACACTATACTGACACTAACTACCCCTGGTAATCAATATCTTTAAAAATTAAAATGTTATGCTCCTGAGAGGGAAAATAGGTTCCCAAAAAGATTACATTGGCCTAAATACTTCCTAAACAATGGAATTCATTAAAATGATACAAAATGTTTGTCATAGACTGCCTTTTGTGTAGCTTCCCTTATAATCTTTCATTGTTTAATCAGCTTTTGTTCATTACTTGCAAAATTATGAGGTTGGTAATACTGCATATTGCAAACAATCAGTTTTATACACAAGAATTGGAACTTGAGTGAAATTCTACAATACTAAGATTACCTATCACACTATCAATATGAAAATATAGTGATTGACAGGAATGATCTGATGTCATATAATGCTTGTTTTAGATAGAAAATTCTGTATCGCAAAAGCTTTATGTTCTCTTAGGTTTAAAATTAACTACTTTATACTGTCCTGTCTTTCTTCAAAGCTCCATGGGTTTACTCAACCAAGAAAACCATTTTATGATCCTCATAAAGGAATTATCTATTTATAAAATGATCATTTGGGCCTTATATTTGTCTTCATAGCAAATTTGATTTCATTGTAGTTTAAGAATGAATCGAATTTAAATAAACACATTAGAGTTCTTCCAAACTCTATAACCAGAATTATGGCAAGAACATAAGTTACACACACGTAAGAGCTTATAATATTATTACAATTATTCATTTGATGAGATTGGTTTCCAGTATTCTTTTCATCTTCGAAGGATGTTTGGTCAAGCTGACTATTAGGATCTACTGTATTAAGATTTTTTTCTCAGGGACAGTGCTGTGGCTTAGTGGGTAAAGCTGCTACCTGCAGTGCAAGAATCCCATATGGGCACCAATTTGAGTCTCGACCGCTCCACTTCTGATCCAACTCTCTACTATGACCTGGGAAAGCAGAAGATGGCCCAAGTTCTCGGGCCCCTGCACCTGTATAGGAGACCCAGAAGAAGCTCTTGGTTCCTGGCTTCAGACTGGCCCAGCTCTGGGCATTGAGGACATCTTGGGGAGGGACGGAAGACCTCTTTCTCTCTGCCTCTACCTCTCTGTGTGTAATTCTGCCTTTCAAATAAATAAATAAATCTTAAAAAAAAGAAAAAAGATTTTTTTTCTACGGGGCAGGCTCTGTGGTATAGCAGGTAAAGCCACTGCCTACAGTGTGGGCATCCCATATGGGTGCTGGTTCGAATCCAGCTGCTCTACTTCCAGACCAGCTCCCTGCTAATGTTCCTGGGAAAATAGCAGAATATGATCCAAGTGCTTGGGCCCTTGTACTCCCGTGGGAGACCCAGGTGAAGCTCCTAGTTCCTGGCTTCAAATTGGTCTAGCTCTGGTCTTTGCGGTCATTTGGGGAGTGAACCAGTACATAAAAGAGTCTCTTTCTCTGTCTCTGTCTCTCTCTCTCTCTTTAATTCTTTCTTTCAAATAAATAAGTAATTCTTTAAAAAAAATTATTCTCTAGTATTCAAGGAATTGTCCTTCAAAATCCTGTGACTATTTAAAATTGCAAGGGCATAGCTATTTACTATCCTCTAATATTTTAAGTGAAGTTCCCCTAAACATTAATTTCAGTCACAGTACAGCAATTTTTTAATTACATCGTTCTAAATTATTCTGCATGATGTTAAGGTATGGTTTTAAGATTTAACATCACAACTAATTGTTCACGGCTCATTACCCTATAAAATAATATTTTTTGTCACATAAAGGCAAGTATACATTTAGATCATTGTGTAAATGGATTTCATTTAATCATTTCTAAAACTGTTCAAATTCACAGCTCAATTAAAAGGTGACGGATTGCACATAATTTGTCCCCTTTTTATGGATTATAGATTAGAGAAAAAATTAACTCAGGAGACATTTTTCCCCTACCCATGGTTTTGCAATCTGTTATTCTAAATGTAAACTCATTGAATCCACAATTCTCATTTGTCGCAGCAGGTTTCTGGCTTTCAGTGTTTTTCTGCTGTATAATTACATATTTTAAGAAGATATGTTAATCAGTAGCCATATCATAGAGTCTCAAGGAAACTAATTGAAATTTGTATAAAATAATGTGCTTTAATCATTTTCAAGTCATTACTTAGAAGCTAAGGCTACTTATTAACTACAAAACCAGTTCACAAACTTTGTTCATTGACAATCATCTAGTTGTATATAATCAGCTTTATAATCAGAATCATGCATTTTTCAGGCAATATGGACCATAAATAATGGCATATTATCAACTAATTTTAAATGTAAAAAAATTGAGAGCTTGACAGAGAGAAGCAAAAAATGTGTTAACAGATTTTGTGTCAAATTTTAAATTTATCACTTGCTGGTTAGAGTAACTTAGAGGGTCATATTACTACTGTAAAAATTATCTATAAATTCAATGACTTACTCCTTAAAGTTCTGGAGACCATAAGTTCCAAGCCATGGTCTTTCTCATGGAGGCTTCATGAGAAAATCTGCTTTCTTCCCTTTTTCAGATTGTACAGACCATTTTCATTCTGTGTTGCACAGCGCATCCCTCCAGCCTCTGGGTATGCCAGCGTATCTCCTTTTTAAACCCTGATCCTCTGTGTTCCCTCTTATAAGGAAATCTGTGATCATATTGGGCCAACCCAATTAAAACAAAATCACCTTTCATATTTTTTTTGAGAGTCAGAGTCAGAGAGAGAAAAAGGGAGAGAAAGAGAAAGTCAGAGGTTGAATGTTCAAGAGAGAAAGACAAAAAGCTCCCAACTGTTGACCCAGTCTCTACACGGATGCAATAAATTGGGAGTTAAGCCTATCATAGCTACCTTGTATTTGTACAACAGGCTTGAATCCTAACTTTTTAGGACTATTTTGTAACTCTCAGCACTGTAACTCACACATTGTAATGTGTGTATCAGTTTATTCATCATTAGTAATTCAAAAATTGAAGGGTATTTTTTTACTTTTGGCAGCTATAAATAATGCTAATACACATATATGTTTGCCAGTTTTCTACAGCCAGGAGTTTGTGTTTTTTTTTTTCCTAAACTTTTTTTTTTTAATGTGTACACGTTTCATGTATTGCATATATATAGCTCTAGGGCATAGTTATACTTCCCACTCTACCCTTCCTCCACACATGCACCCACCTTCCCATTTCCTTCCTTTCCTTTAATTTTCAACCATTCAATCTCAGTTCATTTTATACTCACAAACTTAACCCTTAACCTTAATAATTCAACACATAATAACAAGAAATATAAAACTGTTCCTCAACAATAGAGAAAAGGGCTGTAGACAATCATCGAATCTCAAAATGTTGATTTCATTCACATATATTTTTTGATACTCAGTTACCATGGATCAGGGAAAACATATGGTATTTCTCTTTGGGGGAATGGCTTATTTCACCAAATATAATGATTTCCATTTGCATCCATTTTGTTGCAAAAGATAGAATTTCATTTCTTATGGCTGAGTAGTATTCCATATTCTCTTTATATACATAGCATAATTGTGGTATAAATATGCAAAGATTTCTTTAACCAGTTATCAGAAGATGGACATTTAGGTTGACTCCATATCTTAACTACTGTGAATTGAGCTGTAATAAACATGGGGGCACAGATAACTTTTTCATATGCTGATTTCATCCCACAAGTAGGATAGGTCATGTATTTTCAGCTTTCTGAGGTATCTCCATACTGTCTTTCACAATGGCTATACAAGGTTACATTTCCAACAAGAGTTGATTAGGGTACCTTTTTCTCTTAGTACAACTTGTAATTGTTTCTCATCTAGATTACTGTAATAATGATTTACCTATTAGTAGTAGTATCCATCTCTAATCTAAACATTTCTGTGCAGCTGCAAAAAATGAAATATATACATATTGGCCGGCGCTGCAGCTCACTAGGCTAATCCTCTGCCTGCGGCGCTGGCACCCCTGGTTCCAGTCCTTGTTCAGGGCGCCGGATTCTATCCTGGTTGCTCCTCTTCCTCTGCTGTGGCACGGGAAGGCAGTGGAGCATGGCCCAAATGCTTGGGCCCTGCACCCGCATGGGAGACCAGGGGGAAGTACTTGGCTCCTGGCTTCGGATTGGCACAGTGCTGGCCATAGCGGACATTTGGGGGGTGAACCAACAGAAGGAAGACCTTTTTCTCTGTCTCTCTCTCTCTGACTAACTCTGCCTGTCACACACAAAAAAAGAAATATATACATATTGTTCAACAACTCCCTATTGCTTGCTCCAAAAATGTAAAATTTTTCAGACCATCTGATAAGCCCTTTCTCAGTTTGGATGGAATCCAGTTTTCTAGGTTAAATTCCATCAGACATCCTATGATCTACATTATGGATAATTATTCTTTTTTTTTTCCAATTGTAATTTTTTTTTAATTTAACTTTTATTTAATGAATATAAATTTCCAAAGTACAGCTTATGGGTTACAATGGCTTCCCCCTCCCAAAACTTCCCTCCCACCCACAACCCTCCCCTTTCCTGCTCCCTCTCCCCTTCCAATCACATCATGATTCATTTTCAATTCTCTTTATATACAGAAGATCAGTTTAGTATATATTAGGTAACGATTTCAACAGTTTGCCCCCATATAGCAACACAAAGTGAAAAAATACTGTTGGATTACTAGTTATAGCATTAAATAAGAGTGTACAGCACATTAAAGACAGAGATCCTACATAATATTTTTTTAAAAAAATTAATTAATTTTCTATGCCATTTCCAATTTAACACCAGGTTGTTTTTTTTTTTTCATTTCCAATTATCTTTATATACAGGAGATCGATTCAGTATATAATTAGTAAAGATCTCATCAGTTTGTACCCACGCAGAAACACAAAGTGTAAAAATACTGTTTCAGTACTAGTTATAGCATCACTGCACATTAGACAACACATTAAGGACAGATCCCACACGGGATGTAAGTACACAGTGACTCCTGTTGCTGACTTAACAATTTGACACTCCTGTTCATGGCGTCAGTAATCTCCCTAGGCTCTAGTCATGAGTTGCCAGGGCTATGGAAGCCTTTAGAGTTCGCTGACTTTGATCTTATTCCGATAGGGTCACAGTCAAAGTGGAGGTTCTCTCCTCCCTTCAGAGAAAGGTACCTCCTTCTTTGATGGCCCCGTTCTTTCCACTGGGATCTCACTTGCAGAGATCTTTCATTTAGGTCTTCTTTTTTTTTTTTTTTCTTTTCCTTGGTATCTTGGCTTTCCATGCCTACAATACTCTTATGGGCTCTTCAGCCAGATCCGAATGCCTTAAGGGCTGATTCTGAGGCCAGAGTGTTGTTTAGGACGTCTGCCATTAAGTGAGGCAAGAGTTTTGAACATTCAGATCATTGCAGATATTATTTTTCCTGCTAGAAATTCCCTTGGCTGAACTATTTTCTGTGTTGAAAAAAACTTCTACTCATCCCCTAAGACTTACTCCAATATCTACCCCTATATACTGTGCCCTGAATATGCAATTATCATGCTTTATTTGTATCTCTACTACTGCAGACATCAGGCACACTCTGCATGAGTTCTTTAAGGATGGTGTATTTGTTCTATTCATCTTTACATTACCCCAATGTGTAAATATTTATCTCTATCAGTATTACTTCCTTTATTCTCTGAATGTTTCTGAATATTATTTCCTGATTATGAACACTATTTCATGATTATGCCATCTGAGGTGTCTTATAAGAAAGGACATTCATCCCCCATAACACTGGAAAATATGAAGGATGAGACAAAAATGCAGCAAACTCTTTACAACTGTTATAATGAAATATATTAATCTACAAATTTGAAAATTGACACAGCATTAAAAGTATTATAATTAAAATACATATTATTTTATATTTCAATTAATAATTAAGAGGATTTCACAAGTAAATCCAAGTTTTCTTCCATAACACTAAATCCTATAAGAAAATAAAAAAAGTTCTACTCATAAATATATTTGTCATCAATTATGACATATAAGTAGATTTTTAAGATATGCAAAAAGCTAAGTGGAGATAGAATTTTTTAATCTGAATATTTCACCATAGAACATTTAAATAAATACTCTGATGAAAATTCTAATGATACTCTGATGAAAATTCTAATGTTTATAACTGATTACTACCATCTGGGGAGAAATGAAACTTCATTACAAGAACTTTGGTAGTGCAGGTGCTGCGGCTCACTAGGCTAATCCTCCCCCTGTGGTGCCAGCACCCCGGGTTCTAGTCCCATTCAGGGTGCCGGATTCTGTCCCGGTTGCTCCTCTTCCAGTTTAGCTCTCTGCTATGGCCTGGGAAGGCAGTGGAGGATGGCCCAAGTGCTTGGACCCTGCACCTGCGTGGGAGACTAGGAGGAAGCACCTGGCTCCTGGCTTCGGACCAGCACTGCGCGCCGGCCACAGCAGCCATTTGGGGGGTGAACCAATGGAAGGAAGGCCTTTCTCTCCTCTCTCTCTCACTGTATAACTCTGCCTGTCAAAAAAAAAAAAAAAAAAAAAAAAAAAAACTGTGGTAGTGTGAATTTGACTAAAAAATCATTTCTAGACAAATCAATACTTTGCTACCAAAACTAAATAGAGAAAAAAATTAACACAATAATAGTCTGTAATCACTTCATAGATTGCCTTTAAATCCAGAATGGAAAATGCAAAGAACAATTAAAGATCGCCCACACATAGACCCAAATGCACAGGCGATATTTTCTAACAGGAATCCCCAACTCCTCCCTCTGCTCTTTGAACACACCTTGCTCTTCAACATCCCCATAAACTTCTCTCATTCTACAGTCATTTGTAGATGACATAACTAGTATATAATATATTTTAGATGATAGTTTTAGATGATAGTGGCACAGAACTCTTTTTGGTGAAGTTGTAACAGAGAAGATAAAAAAAAAAAAAAAGGATCTGTGGAGCCTAGGATCATAGACACCATGGTCATTCTCATCGCTGTCTAGAGAGGAAAGATGTGCGACCTATACATTTCTATTGTAAACAACCAAGCTGACACCAGACAGGAGAAAATATAACATGTTTATCAGAGTCACAAGTCATTTATGTACCTTTATGTTTCAAAAAGATATATATCAAGATAATTAAAGATTTTCATGAAAATAACATAATTCGATGATGTTCATTTTGCACAAGGATTTTCAGATTCATGTGAAGTTTCTTCATAATATATATTTTTCATGAACTTATTATGGAAGACCGATCATGTACATGTGTGTATTTACAAATATATGTGTGTGTACATGTATGCAGGTGTGGGTCAAACAAGTCAGCAAAAACCTGAAATGTCCAAGCAACTATACAAAGCATCCTAAGGAGAAACTTCTGTACAAACTTCTTTCAAGGAATTTGTAAGCAGTTGCATGCTCAGTTGCAGAGAAGAGATGCTCAACTTAGGAAAATAGAAAGAAGTTTTACCTTTAGAGTTTGATGTTTGTGAACATGTGTGTGTGTGTGTGTGTTATTAGAATTTCAGTATCTTTACTGGTTAATATTTGCCTGGTAACACTTTTTCACCTTTTGGGAATAAAATCTTCTGAGATAATTTCCCATTATTTGCATAAAAATAAAGTACAGTTTGCTACCTCTTAAGATTTTTTCCCTGAAAAAATTATTATTGACTGCATGTTAATTTATGTAAGAAAATATATATATATATATATTTCACAATGACATTCCTTAAGAACATATTTCAAAATTAACTATCCTCTCTATATTTAAAGTATCATGCTGCTGTCTTTCATAAATTCAAATGTGCAGGGTCTTAGTCCACCTATATGATCCCGGAGACAATCAGACGCATCAGGGAGTCAAGTCAGGCAAGAACTCGTTTAGTGCATGTGTAGCAAAGCCTTTTAAAGCACAAAACTGCAGAGTCATTGGGGCAGGGCAAAAGGACTAACCAATCACTTAAAGGCCATTTTATGGGGCGATTTTTTATAGGACTAGCCATATGTCTATACAGTTGTCATCAGTTGTCGTCACTTTCCCTGATGTTGCGTGGCAAATTAGCTTTGGTGGTAAACAACTTTGGGTTCTGCCCACCTTACTTCCTTTGGGCGCCATCTTTGAATTGCCTCATGTGCCTAATTTCCCACACAATTGTTTATACACTGACAAGCAATTTTGACTTCAACTCTGAGAATAAAACTGTTTCCAAGGTACAATAATCTATTGGTACAATAATCTATTAACTTCTCAGTCCTATTGACTTTATATTTGTACTTCGATTTCACCTAAGTGGAGGACTAACTCATAATTATGGCTGTTGATTCATGACCTAATGCTAGTTTCAAAGTGTTCCATAAAAATATTAAAAATATTTACATCCTGCCCTTCAGAATTTGCTGACTTAAAACAAGAGTTTGGAGTCTAACATATTCTTTTTAATAGAAAAATGTAAAATGTAGGTAATTTTATTAAATGAACTGCCCTTGACATAGAGACATAACTAGCTCAAAGATAACATTTCTTAAGCTTTTTACAGCTTTTTTCATTATTTGGAAATTCTCTAGAATTGCTGATTTCAGTTTGAAATGCTTGCCACAAAGCTTTAAAAAAAAGTAAGGCAGAATTAAACAGAAGTACTTATGCATGTATCAAATTCCACTAACAGGGACTGGTGATGTGGGATAGCAGGTAAAGCTGTCACCTGCAACACTGGTATCCAATACAGGTGCCAGTTCATGCCCAAACTGTTCCACTTCCTATCCAAATCCCTGCTAATGGCATGGGAAAATTAGACCCAAATGTTTAGGCCCCTGTCACCCATGTGGGAGATCTGGATGAGGCTTTTTGCTCCTGGCTTCAACCTGGCTTAGTACTGGCCATTGCCACTATTTGGAGTGTGAGGCATCAGGTAGAAGATCTCTCTCTTTCTCTCTCTCTCTCACTTTAATTGTGACTTTCAAATAAATAAATAGATCTTTTTGAAAATTAGATTAAAACTAAAGGAAAAAAATCCTGCTTACAACTAACTTTGATCAAGTTAGCTAACATAATGCTTGTACATTGAATTTATGTCATGGAGGCCCACAAACTGCATAGAGCCTATTGGAGTGTGGATTAGAATCAATTATCTATATCTGCTAGGGAAGTTCTTTAAGTGTTTATCTACATTTTAGCCAGAGTTCCCTGATACTCTCTTCACTTTGACAACACTTCCATCAGGCTTCTTCTTCCTGATTATAGGCCCCTGATCTCCCTTTTCTCAGAAAATGTACATTAGAAAATTTAAAATTGCAAATAGTTTCTCTGACTTTTTGAGTTACAAATCTCCTCCTCAGAAATGTCTTTCTCAGGAGCAAGGAGCATCACAGTGAAACATGATTATCTCAGGATATGGCACCCCATCTGCCAATGTCTCTGGAGTATAGGAGCTAATAAGGGGCAATTAGTAAACATGGATGGCCTAACACATTGAACAACCTGACTCCTGATGTCCTCTGGTACTTTTTCATTAGCTAATGTCACAGTTTGAAAATATTCTAGACTTTTGCTTCTGGGGGATCGAGTGCAACCTCTCTATAACATTGCAATAGACTTTGAATAAAATTATTTTTGATGCCATTCTTTTGCAACTGAAAAACCACTCTTTCAACTTCAGTAGATAGCTCCACAGCAACATGATTGAATATACTAACTTGAATGATTTATTACCCTATTCCTACATCCTCCTTAATATATCATTTCTTATGATTTTAAAAAAAACTGTTTCAATTATGCATATATCAATAACCTAACCATTGGTCCAAAATTGTATCTTAGACATGATGGTAAATAAAAAACCTACATATAACAACATCAACAAAAAAACTACCTTACGTTTGAATTTTGGGCCAACAAATATCCTATGTAAGTTGTTCATTCTCTTGACTTTAATTTCCATGTATCTTTCCCATTTTTGTATCCAATGCAGAGATAGCAGTCTTCAGGGGCATTTTTTTAAAAATGCAAAGTATTAAACCCTTCTGACACTTTATTTGTTCCAAATTTAGCACACAAGTTTAACACATTTCATGTATTTGCCCCAATTCTTCTCTTTCAATGCTCTGGACAATATACCTGAAGCCTTAGTGTGGCACTAAGGCCTTATATTACAGCTGGCCGTGGGTACCAGAATTATGCTTTTATTTTCAACTATGAATTACAGTCCAACTTCTTGCATAACAGAACACAGTAAAAGATAGAGATTAAAAAACAGAGACAAGTGAAAGAGAAAATTACATTTAAAATATGTCTTCAAGTTAAATATATATGAATTTTCATAATATCTTAGCATTTCCATTTAGTAGCATAAAAGTAATGTCTGAATTAAAATACTTAGGGGCAAACACAGACAAACACACAGATATACACCTGCATTCACACAGTCGCTAATGAATTGAAGAGAGGGCAACAGTAGTTTTAGTATATGACACTTATGCCTATTTGAAATTTAGGACATTAATTCCTTGATATTCTGAAGGTATGACTCTTTTAGAGAATAGAAACAGACTGTGTGTTTCATGCAGTATGGACATCCTAAAGATTTTAAGCTGAAATGTTTAGGATTGAATACTATTATGATTTATGTTTTAGGGTTGGAAAACTGTTGCTTAAGTGCAATAAGAGCTTTGAAAAAAGGAAAGAAATTTCAGCAAAATGAAATGTCATAAAACATGTTATAAATTTATATTTATTGACCATATCTAGCATTAAGCATAAAAAATAACAAAAAAGTAGTATTTCATAATCCACATCTTTGTCTTGACAATAATGGATGCTAAATCATTTTTGATTATTGGCTTTAAGGGTTCATAAGAGATGAAGTGCTTTCAAAGAATATCAAATAAGTTATTGTGCTTTATGTCCAAATAAGTCAAATACGTGATGCCATTTTAGTTTATCTTATTGTGGGGCAAAATTCCTATAAAGATAATTCACAGTTTAAGAATATCTAACATTCAGTCTACATGTTTTGTACACAAACACTTGGACACAATAGTCCAACAATATCTGGATTTATTCAGTTAGTAATAAATGGTTGGAGCTTCCACAGCTAAGACCTTCCAGGTGATATCCTTTCCATAACAGATAGCACTATTGCTAGAGATATTTACATTGGAATATTACACTAAGAAAGTAGATTTTTTTAAAAATGCACGTATTATTTTGAAATAGCATTTTATTTACATTATGGTCAAATCCATAAAGGCTCCACTAAACAGAATTCAACAAATAAAAAGTAAAAAGACTGTGGTCCTGCAGGAAAATAGGCAAGGGCTATTAATAATAGTCAAATGAAAATATGTTCAACTTTACTCCTATAAGGTGAATTTTAAAATGATCACAAAATCATTAAAATTACAGTAGTGATAATTCCTGTCAGTTTGACAAATATTTAAAAGAAAATTTAAAGACACTATATTTAAGCAAAAATTGACACAGGCATTTATATATATAATATATATATATATATTTAATATATGTATATATATTTAATCTTAGCTCCCACATGCAAGAAAGAACGAGTGGTATTTGATTAAAAAGTAAATAAATAAGCAAATTACAAGTAAATAAACTGAAATAGTTGCATATGTAAATAATTGCAATGAGAGATATTGTACATCTCTAAGAAGATTTTGGGTAATAAATAATTTTCTGGTCCACCTTAATGGGCTCACAGGAATGTTTCTAAATAGATAAAAAGTATAAGACTACAATTATTAAGAACAAATGAAATCATCCTACTTATCAGTCACAGTTGTTATAGACTTATAACATCACCAGTTTACTACTATACCCTGCTACAAGTGTTCCTCCAATCTCAAATAATACAATTAGGCAATATTAGAGCTAATACAGATTTCATAGACTAAATACTCAAACTTTTGCATCCTACCCTTATGACAATGACATAGGGAGAGTTTGGCCCAGAGCAATATAAATAGTTTTGGGAAAATCTAGGAAAAAATAAGGTACCTGGCCTTATACTCTACTAACATTAAGATGTTCTAATGATACTTTGAGGATATTGTGCAACTTCATTAACCTTGTACTTTTTTTGTGTTTCTCATTGGAAGTTTTGGGACTGCTGCAAGAAAGAAACTGGTAAAATAAAAAGTCAAAAGCAGTAAGCCAGCAGTCTCTCCACTATCAGAGATGGTTGATGACAAACAAATGAGAATATATCAAGCATAAAACTAAGTTTAATAAAAAATTGGCAGTAAGTTATTAAGAGGATGCCTTATTCAATTTAGAAATTCTTGCTACAAAGAAATAATAAAAGTGCAAAATGAGTGCAAATAAGGAAGTATAAATATCCAAGGAGGCCTATCTATTTTCCTAAATAAATGGTTTTAAAAATAATGCCTAGTGTTTATACAAAGGTTAAATAAGATCAGTTCAAAACAAGAGAACTGTGACTGGAAAAATCTTCACAATATTTGGAAATGAATATCTGAATATGGATCGGAAAGCAGAAATATGTACTCTGTAAAATAACAAAAGTAGATCACACAAATGATGGACACAGCTCAAGGTTTATATAATCATGATATGAATATGTTGCTATAAAATAATGAATGAAAAGCTTAAATTGAATGAAAAAACATAGGTATTTAAAATATGCAGCATGCACTATTTAATTTAATGGTACACTACATTTTTAAGAGCCTTACATGAGCTTGTCAGAATGATTTTATTTATGGATATAACATAAATTTCATTGGCTTGCACATAGGAAATCTATTTTCTAAACATACCTTATTCCCCCAAAGTGTTATATATGTGTTGAACAATATATTAATTTCTACTGAGCTCTGCTGTTTTCAATTTGTGCATAAACGTGCCAAGCATATACTTGCTGCTCCACCAATATGAAAAGCACAGGGAGAATATATTTGTTGTTCATTAATTGTGTGCTATGGGTTCCTGAAACACCGGAGGATACGCACAGGAACATCATGATGAATTTAAAGTTTTGGAGAAGCACAGTGACATCTTTTATTTACCACACAAGTAATATTTAATGCCTAATTTAAATAGGGGATTTTAGCTAATTTTTTCTTTTTTTTTTGGCCAGGGGTATCATGAGGTATCTATGGAAATACTAAGAACTGAGAAGGTTAGGAAATTTCCAAAATATGTGATCTTTGTGTCCTGTCCAAATTCAATCCTCAGTAATAAATTGAGTGGATTTACTTGTTTGAAATGCAAAATGTCTATTTAAAGTAGGATATTTGTATTTCTTCCTGAAGTTAGAAAACTAAAATCTTGAGTATGTTATGAAACAAAATTATTGTTTAATTTATTAATATAAAATTAAGATTCTGTTTTGAGCAAGTAATATTGAAATAATATACTTAGATTCAGATATTCAATAATTATAACACATTTTTGCAATGCACTAAGTGTAATAAGCAAAAGAATATTTCTTGTGGAGATAAAAGTAAGCATGTTCATACAAAGTGAATTATAGGTGAAAGGGGAAATATCAAATATAGAGGTTTATAATAACCTTATTTATATAGTTTAAATTTTTATACTCAATTATGGAAGGAATAGAACAGGAAAGGAAACAGGCAAACCAAAGAAAAGAAGAAGAAATTAGAAATCTAAAAAATATTGTCGGGAATATACAGGATACTATTAAAAAAAACCTAACATTCGGGTTCTAGGAGTTCCTGAAGGCATGGAGAGGGAGAAAGGATTAGAAGGCATTTTCAGTGAGATACTAGCAGAAAATTTCCCAGGTTTGGAGAAGGACAGAGGCATCTTAGTACAGGAAGCTTATAGAACCCCTAATAAACATGACCCAAAGAGATCCTCACCACGACACATTGTAATCAAACTCACCACAGTGAAACATAAAGAAAAGATTCTAAAATGTGCAAGAGAGAAACGTCAGATTACTCTCAGAGGATCTCCAATTAGACTCACAGCAGACTTCTCATCAGAAACCCTACAAGCTAGAAGGGAATGGCGAGACATAGCCCAGGTACTAAGAGAGAAAAACTGCCAGCCCAGAATATTATATCCTGCAAAGCTCTCATTTGTGAATGAAGGTGAAATTAAGACTTTTCATAGCAAACAGAAACTGAAAGAATTTGTCGCTACTCGTCCTGCCCTGCAAAAGATGCTTAAAGATGTGTTACACACAGAAACACAGAAACATGGTAACCAATATGAAAGAAGGTAAAGGAAGGAAACCTCACAGCAAAAGATCACAGGAAGCTCAATTTCTCATTGACATAGAATTACACTCTGATGCTCTGTTAAAGCAATGCATTAAAGTAATCTAAAAACAAAAAGCAATTCAAATCCATTGGCAATCTACAAAAAGAGTTAAAGATTTTAAAAGCTATTATTAAAATTGCTAGATTGGTCTATTATGCTATGTTATATGTGTGTACATATTGTATGTCCACATAGGAAATTTTATTAAGAGTTTTATTTTAAATGGCTTATAGATAAGATTGTCCATAAATTTAGGATGCTAAAATCAATCAAAGATACATTTTAATTTGTGTGACCTGAATCTGTGTATCATATGTTTTAAACTTGTTGGTAGAAAGAAACTAAAAACATTTTAGATGGTTGTGCTTAAGTTTACTGGTTAAACAAACTACACCATGTTAGATATTTAAGAGGTGTTTCCAAATACATGATTCTTAAAATTTATAGAAGGCATTGGACCTTCTGGTAAATGTTTTCTTAAGTTGTTATCTAATGGTTGAAACGGTTTGCTAAGTATTCATGTAATACTGCTATTGTCAGCAAGCGATCTAGGACTTGCTCCCTCATTTCTCTATTCTAAGCCCATCTTGTTCTTTCATTTCTCTATTCTCTTCAAGGTAGGAAACTAATTCTATTATGAAGGAATCTGCAGGATGCACAATTTAATCTTTAGACCTTATAAAAGAGATGGCTAACATTTTTCTGTAATAGCATAGCCAAAATAAGAACTTAAATAATAATCTCATAGCTAGATTCACTTCGCCATCAGCGAAGTATACAGTAAGTAGAAAAAACCTCCCTTTCAGACAAAAGCGAAAGAAAGTTTTAAAGTGAGAATATAATTTTCCTCATGAGCATTGTCTACTTTAGAAAAACTACTACAGAACATGCCTGTGACTATAGACTTGTAGTTCAGGCCACTGAAGATTAGAGATGGGACTTGGGCACTCCCTTGACTTGCATCCTCTGGTCTGCTTTAACACAAACCAGGAGGAAAAGAAAGCTCGGCATCAGAAGCAATGGGTGGCAGGCCTATTAATGGCTGATCTGTACAGTGATCTGCCCTCAAGGAGACCCAACAGGCCAGTCCACTGCAGTGGCTTTCAATGTGGTAAGCCTGGGCTTCAGCAGAAGTCAGCTTGTGAAGAGCCCTGGCAGCTCTGCCAAGAGTTGGATCACTGGAAATGGACCTGCCCTGGAATCGAAGGATGCCCAGGTCAGAGCCACAGAGCTTATTGGCTCTAAGCTGAAAAGCCCTTCACTCAGCCCAACTTCCAAAGTGACCACTGCAGCTGAGGGGACGGTCAAGTAGGGTCAGCAACATTGCAGGCAGAACTGTAAATTTCTTGTTAGAGATGCCACCTGCCTTTACCTGGCCAGCTCTCCTCCCAGCCCAGCCAAGTAATGAAAGTCAACAGAGTGCCTTCCTCCAGGAGGTTCACACCTCCCTTAGGATATACCCCATGTGAAGAGATAGGTAGGTCTGGGCCTCTTAACTTACAAGGCCTAAAGCCCACCAGATTATTATCAAGCCCCTTCTATCAGGTTCTATTTGCCTCTCAATCAGAAAACTTAATTGTAGCTTAGAGAGCACCTTTCTTAGCACATCTAATAATGACTCTGTCCTTTGTTCTAGACCCTGTCTAGCACACTTGGGCCTCATTCCTTTGTAATCATAACCTCTACTCTACCACCAATGGCTCTACTCCCAACCTGTGTATACTGATGGTCCTCTTCCCCACTTAATGCTGTATAATTGTTCAAACCTGGTAAATGCCACTCTTAGGATCATTGGTTACTATCCTCACCCTGTCTTTTATGACCTTGTCTAAATATGATCAGAGTCGGCAAACTTGGAAGGCTTCCATAGCCTTGGGAACTCATGACGACAGCCTAGGGTGGTTACTGGCGCCATAAACTAGAGTGTCAATTTGTTGGGTCAACAACAAGAGCCACTGTGCACTTGCTCCTCATGTGGGATCTCTGTCCTTAATGTGCTGTACATTGTGATTTAGTGCTATAACTAGTACTCAAACAGTATGTTTCACTTTGTGTTTCTATGTGGGTGCAAACTGTTGAAATCTTTATACTAAATTGATCTTCTGTATATAAAGAGAATTGAAAATGAATCTTGATGTGAATGAAAGGGGAGAGGGAGCAGGAGAGGGGAGGGTTGTGGGTGGGAGGGAAGTTATGGGAGGGGGAAGCCATTGTAATCCATAAGCTGTACACTGGAAATTTATATTCATTAAATAAAAATTTAAAAAAAATTTAAAAAAATGGATATAAATACTAACAGTGTGTATTGCCAAAAAATAAAAAAAAGAAAGGAAAGGAGAGGAGAAATATGAAGGGAGGAAAAAAGGGAAGAAAAAAGGAAGGAAAGAAGGTACAGTAAAATGAATTAGAAGCAATATTTGTTCCTCCTGTTAACTTAGAAGGAAAAGACGGATAATTGTTGGATGCGTCAGTACCATCTATGGGTGTGTATCCTAGATTATAATATTCCAATTTTGCAGTTTTTGAGAACACAAACCTGATGCCAGAAGACAAGATGTGATGTTAAATCTTGGGCAGAGGAAAGAGGCAATATGTTTAAAGACAGATTCTGAACAGTGTTTTAATTTACAGGATAAAATATTCACTAACATATTGGTAGTGCAATTTAAAATTATCTCAGTGATTATACCATAAATCCTGCCAAAATATGAATTCAGATTGACATTGCACAGGATGTCAATATACTTTAAATATGTTCCATAATATCAAGTCACTTTTTCAACTCACATTAAGGTTAAAGTCTGCTGTGATTCTGGGAAAGTTCCTGCAGTTGTTAGACATGTTCTTAGTTGAAATATTTTTAAGGGAATACTGGAAGACATTTCATTCATGAAGGCTCAAATATTGGCGGAATAACTGAACATTTAAAACCTACCTCAAAAATAGTTATATAGTCAACAGTAGATGTAGGCTATGATGCTCACATTCGATCTCTGATAATGGGAAACAGAAAATAAGAAAGCAATTAATATTAAAGTATATGAGTTTCATTTATTTAAACAGATATGCTACCTTAACCATAATTATGGTGTCTTTATATTACAACCATTCCTGCGAAAGCATGCATTTGTGTCTGGGGTAGAATATATTCTTTGGTGCTCATGTGGAAGAGTACAGATTTGTTAAGTTCTGAAAGGAAAATTTCTTTAATGCCTCAAGCTGTGTATATATAAACACTAAAGACAGAAAGCAAATGAAGATTAAATCTGGCATGTTAATTTTTAAATAATGAAATGTTACCTGCAATAGTGGAATGAAAATATATGAATATAGAACATATATTTCCTGTTTACTTATATTCTAAGACATCTACACTGGACAGTGATATATTTTTAAATGTAATATTTGATATGTTACTTTGGTATATTTTTTTCCCAAAGGACAAAGTGAATGATTATTTGGCCTAAGGTTTTGCTAATTATCTGATTATACTTCATTTTTATCAATTAGAATAATAAAAGACTATATCATTATTATTAAAGACCTACACAGAATAATGGAACACAGCAAGTATGAACTGATATTATAAGTAAGTGTTCTATAACGATTTCATTAACATTATTATTGAAAGACTACAGATATTAATTTATTATCTTGTTAGCACTAAAAAGAGTTTTATCTAAAAAAGAGTGAGGAATTATTGTTAAGGGGCCGGCCCCGTGGCTCACTAGGTTAATCCTCCGCCTGCGGTGCTAGCATCCCATATGGGCGCCGGTTCTAGTCCCGGTTGCTCCTCTTCCAGGCTAGCTCTCTGTTGTGGCCTGAGAAAGCAATAGAAAATGGCCCAAGTGTTTGGTCCCCTGCACCTGCATGGGAGACTGGGAAGAAGCACCTGGCTCCTGGCTTCAGATTGGTGTAGCTCCGGCCGTTGCGGCCATTTGGAGAGTGAACCAACAGAAGGGAGACTTTTCTGTCTCTTCCTCTCACTGTATGTAACTCTACTTCTCAAATAAATAAATCCTTAAAAAATATTGTTAAATAAACCTCAACCATTTGTAATCGCTACATTAAATGGTGTGGGGTATGAACAGAGAATAAAATTGTAAAAGTTAAAATGTTAGGCCTTTATTTTGCTTCTTGTTTTTAACAAAATGCCATCATCACTATTTGCTTTCACTTAAACTGTAATCTGATAACCATAGCTAGTATTCCATTTTCTGCCTTAATCCACTCCATTGTTACTTTATGAAGATTCTACATGTAATGATTAAGATTTGCTTTAGCCTCATAAAAATGATAATGCTACTGTATAGATTTAATACAGACTTACCGTGACATTTCCCACTTTCTACTTCTTACACTCCAGTCCGTATACTGTCTTTACTTTCGTACCCCTGTTTATGTTAAAATCAATGAAACTTATACATTATTACTGATGCAAATTTTCTTTTTTAAAAATTGTGTTATATGGAAAAATGTAGTTATACACATTTATGGAATACGAGGTGGTGTATGAATTTTGAATTCATTGTGAAATGTCCAAATCCATTCAATCAGTCTATCTACCACCTCAAAAATTTGCTCTCTTCTCTGATGAGCACATTTGATATGCTGTCCAAGAGATACTGAAATGAGCAGTATATTCATCACATCATGAAAGGGATATCAAAACAATCAAACATTCTTTCTGTCTAAATGAGGCTTTGTGTCCTTTGATTAGCATCTCTTAGTTCCTCCCAACATGCAGTTTCTGACACCCACCATTCTACTCTCTGCTTCCATGAGTTCAATTATTTTAGATTCCACTTGTAAGTAAGAACATGTGGCATGTGTCTTTCTGTGTTGGGCTTATTTAGGGTAGTAGAATGTTCTCCAAATCTATCCATTTCTTCATAAATAACAATTTTTTTCTAAAGGAGAAATTATCCAGTTATTTGTTGAAGGAGACTTAGGTTGATGTCACAGCTTGGCAACTGAAATAGGGTTGCAATTAACATGGGCATGCAGACATTTTTTGACAAACTAATTTCAAATCTTTCATGTAAATATCCAGAAGTCGCATTAACAGATGTAATGGTAGTTCTGTATTTAGGTTTTCTAGGAATCTGCATATAGTTTCTCGACTATAGTTTTGAATATGTCATTGTATTAAGAAAATATTTCAGTAACTTTCTCTATCCTCTAATGTATTAATTTGTAGCCTATTTTATATATTTGATCATTATGTGAATTAAAATAGTTTAATAATTTATTAATACATATGAATGATGTTATACAGGAAAAAAAGCTAACTATATTAGAATACTTTGCTATAGTGGCCCATGACTTAAAAATGACGGTCTATAATAAAGTTTTATTAATAATAATGATTATCATTAAATAAGTATCTTGGTATTTATAAAATTCTACCTTTATTTCTGTGTAAAACTTTTTATTACAGTATGTTTTAAATTTGCAAAGCCAAACTGGTGTAGCACAGTTCCGTGTGCATAAATAAAGTATATAAATGAAATTTAGACATCAACAGTAATGTAATAGATGGTAGAGGTCAAGAATAATTAATAAATAAATAAGTGAAAAGTATTCATACTTGAATCTTATATGAAATATTGCATTGTCTATAAGTAGTTTTTCCTGTAGCACTGATGTATATTGCATTTCCAAGAGCATTCTCTAAACACATACTAAGAGAGTAAGACCCAAATTTTTCAAACAAAACCACATTGTGAAAGAAATTCAATACTGCAAAAGAAGGCATAAAAGGAAAACATTGTAAGTGAAGAAAGAAAATAAATGGGAATTTCAGAAACACATAATAAAAAAGTGTTCCATCATCTATCTATCATCTATCAATCATCTATCTACCCACATATCTATTATTTATCATCTATCTGTCTCAAATGGTAACGGACCAAATAAAGATCTAAATAAAGCAATTATAAGATAGAGGTAAAAAGAATGAATAACAAATCACTGGAGTGAAAAACACTGTCAACTAGATTTGCATTGAAAATAAGTAGGCAGTGGGGCAGGCAAGTTAAACTCAGAAAGTTAAGTGGCTGCTTGAGACTTCTACATCCCATTTGGAGGCTGTTTCAAGTTCTACTACTCCCATTTCTGATCCAGTTTCCGCTAATGGGTTTCAGAGGTAAATTGATAATTACCTGGATTAATGCCACGTGGGAGGCATAGATGAAGTTCCTGGCTCCCAGTTTAGGCTTGCACTAGCTCTGTCTGTAGTGACCATTTGGGGAATGAAACAGCTGTTGAAAACTCTCCTTCCCTCCCTCTCTCTTTCTGTTACTCTATCTTTCAAAAAAATGGCTACAGCATTAATAATAAATAAAATTAAAATCTAAGCACAAATTAATAATAAGTGTATATAAAATGTTACATGAAAATAAGCATATGAGAGTACTTCACAAATTTCATGAAAAATCGACTTAAAAAACAACTTATTTTGGTGTAATTCCCTTTAAAACCATGCAGAATTTTTTTAATAATGTACATTTTTCCATTAACTTTTTGAATTCTTCTCATACATTTACAGATACACAGATACACAAACATGCACATATGCATACTTTACTATAAAATTCTTTAAATAGTAAGTGTTAGATCAGAAGGATTGTATACTTAAATATAATTAAATAGGGAATTAAATATGAAGTTACCAAATTACTTTATAAACTGATCTTTATCTTGAAGATATGAGAAAACAAAAATCATATGTGATTATTAAAGAATGAGAAACATTTACAATCATTGGCTTTCTAAATTTAACTAAAATGGGATAATAAAATTTCATTTCAGAAACTAATGACGGGGCTGGTGCCATGGCACACTAGGTTAATACTCCGCCTGAAGCTCTGGCATCCCATATGGGAGCCAGGTTCTACTCCCGGTTGCTCCTCTTCCAATGCAGCTCTCTGCTATGGCCTGGGAAAGCAGTAGAGGATGGCCCAGATCCTTGGGCCCCCACACCCACATGGGAGACCAGGAGGAAGCACCTGGCTCCAGCGCAGCTCTGGCCATTGTGGCCATTTGGGGAGTGAACCAACGGAAGGAAGACATCTCTCCCTCTCTCTCTCTCTCTCTCTCACTGTCTGTAACTCTACCTGACAAATAAATAAATACAATCTTAAAAAAATAATAATGACACATTTTATTTATTCTAGGTAGAACAAACAGAAAAATAAAAAAGATGGTTTATCTCTAAACCTCATTATTAAATAATATTAATTAACCATAAATAAAACAAACTATTAAACTAAATTAATTAATAAATATCAATTAGTTAATAACCATAATAAAATTAGACATATACTGTCATAGGAAATCATAAACAAGTATTATAGAAAAAATGAATTAAGAGCTAACTTTATTAACTTAAAAATTATAAATGGTTTAAGGTTTCAAATAAACAGATATGTCTCTGAATAACTGAAGAAAATAAAATGCTAAAAGAAAAATACTTAACATATAACAAAGGCTGGAGGGAATGTGAAGAAATAGTTATCCTAACACATTGTTTGTGGGAATTTAAATTAGTACAACCATTATGGAATAGAGTTTGGAGATGAAAATTGATCAACCAAACGATCCAACCATTCCACATTTACCCAAAGGAAATGTAATCAACATATAGAGAGTTATCTGCACTCAGTGTATACAGTTTAGTACACAATAGCTAAGGTATAGAATCAAGCCAGATGTTCACCAGCTAATTATTGGATAAAAAAATGTGGTTTACATACACAATGGTATAATACTCAACCATAAAAAGAATGAAATTCTGTCTTTTGCAACAAAATGGATGAAAATGGACATCATTCTGCTTAGTGAAAAAAGCCAGATCACAAAACATAAATTTCATGTTTTCTTTGACTTGTGGTAGAAAATATATACAGTACAAAAACAGGAATGAAATAAATGACACTGACATCTTGAGATTTGATTATTGTTTATAGCCCTTGTTTATACTCCTGTGGATCAGTGGTCTTTCTTGAATTATTTGTTTAATGGAGGATTAAGCCTGTGAATATAAAGAAAATTGAAAGTATGTCATTAAAAAGTAGAAGAAAAAAAGAATGAAGGAGAAGGAAGTGAGAGAGGGTGGGAAGTATCCCTTGGGACACAAAATTGTATATATGACCTCCGTTCTCTTTATATAAGTGAAAAATAAAAAAATAAAATTATATTTAAGAAAATCTAAACATATTGCAAATTTTATGCAAGCAAAGGCCAAAAAAAAAAAAATAAAAAGAACCTAGAAAATATTAAATTAGAACCCAAAAGTGTTTAAAGATTTATGTAAAGCAAAAGCTATAGACAGGAAGAAAAGTATAATGTTTTGGTACCCAAGAAAATCTAATGAAAGATTCTCACAATATATATCAGAACGTTTTACAAATCAAAAGTCTAATTTTCTAAAACAAAATATTTTGTAATATTACTTCCATGCTGTTATTTATAAAGTATTAAATAGATAAAAAGTAAAAGAGAACCTAAGAAATTTAAATCCAATATTCAATTAAACAACATAAAAATTAGTGAGACATATTAACTTTTTAAACACATAAGCAAATAATATGTCAGGTACACACAGGAAATTTCAAAATGTGGTCTTAAGGCAACAAAGAAGGGCAGATACTCCATGAAATAAATCAGTAAAACTTAACACTATCAAATCTATCAAAATAAAAAAAAATTAGTCTTAATTTACTAGCAATTGGATATGCAAATTCTAATAAAAGAACAAATAAACTAATGAAGAAGTTAAAAATATAAAGAACATGTAGAAAATTGAAACATTGTCAATTATGATTTAAAAATATGTAACAGTAGGATGGATGAGACAACATGTTTTAAAATTAAAATTAGAATGTATATTTATAAATAAGTACCAATTATCAGATATATCCTGTTATTGAAAATATGAGTAAAATAAAGTTACAAAAATGTAATTATGCATAATTTTCATGATTTAATGTTGATATATTGTCATTAAAATATGTATATAATATACAATATTATAGTTGATATAAGAAGATATAATGGTATAGCTTTGTGCAATGCTTTGAAATCAGGTATCTTATGCCTCTAGCTTGTTTTTTCTTGCTGAAGATCACTTTGGCTATTTTGGGTCTTTCATGATTCCATATGAATTTTAGGATGTTTTTCATAACTTTTTTAAACTTTTATTTAATGAATATAAATTTCCAAAGTACAGCTTATGGATTACAATGGCTTCCTGCCCCCACACCCCCAGCAAACTTCCCTCCCACCCGCAACCCTCCCCTTTCTTTTTAAAGAAGACCATTGGTATTCTGATAGGGATTCCACTAAACCTGTAAATTGCTCTATGTAGTCTAGACATTCTGATCATATTTATTCTATCTATGATCAAGAAATATCTTTCCATTTTTTGCATGTTCTTGATGATTCATTCATGTTTCATAATTTTTATTGTAGTAATCGTTCACTTCTTTTGTTAATGTCTTAACATTTGATTTTTTGTAGCTATTGGAAATGGGATTTCTTTCTTGATTTATCTTTCTGTAAGTTCATAATTTGCATACAAGAAAGCTACTTTTTGTGTATGTATATTTTGTAACCTTGAACTCTGCTGAATTGGTTTATTAATTCTAGCAGCTTTTTGGTGGAGTTTTTTTAGGTTTTTCCATGTTTAACATCATGTCAAATACAGATAATTTGACTTCCTCTTTTCCAATTTTGATGCCTTTTATTTATTTCTCTGCCTTAATTGTTCTTGCTAAAATGTCTAATAGTGTATTGAAGAAGAGTTGTGAAAGTGGACGTCTTTGTTTCGTTTCATATCTGAAGGGAAAAAAAGGCTAGGACTGTATGGTTTTCCTTCCGAATTCTACCAGACATTTAAAGAAGAACTAACTCCAGTTCTTCTCAAGCTGTTCAAAACAATTGAAAGGGAGAGAATCCTCCTAAACTCCTTCTATGAAGCCAGCATCTCCTTAATTCCTAAACCTGAAAATGATACAAAAGATAAAGAGAACTACAGACCAATTTCCCTAATGAACTTAGACATAGAAATGCTCAACAGATTGCTAGCCAATAGAATCCACAACACATCACCCAGACCAAGTGGGATTTATCCCTGGTATACAGGGATGGTTCAACATTTGCAAATCAATATGATTCATTAAGAAATTGAAGAACAAATACCATGTGATTATCCTAATAGATGAAGAGAAAGCATTTGATAAAATATAACATCCTTTCATGATGAAAACTATAAGCAAATTGGATGTGGAAGGAACATTCCTCAACACAATCAAGGTAATTTATGACAAACACATGGGCAACTTCCTATTGCTGGAGAAAAGTTGGAAACTTTCCCACTGAGATCCAAAGCCAGATAAGGATGCCCATTCTCACCACTGTTATTCACTATATTAATGAAAGTTTTAGCCAGAGCCATTAGGCAAGAAAAAGAAATCAAAGCAATACAAATTGGGAATCAAGAAGTCAAACTATCATTATTTTCAGATAAAATTATTTTATATATATATATACATTATACATATATGTGTATATATATATATGTATGGGATCCAAAAGACTCCACTAAGAAACTATTGGAACTCATAGAAGAGTATGGAAAAGTAGCAGGATATAAAATCAACAGGTAAAAACCAATAACCTTTGTATACAGACAATGCCATGGCTGAGAAATAACTTCTAAGATCAATCCCATTCACAATTGCTACAAAACATATCAAATACCTTGGAATAAATTTAACCAATGATGTCAAAGATCTCTACAATTAGAATTACAAAACATTAAAGAAAGAAATAAAAGAAGACATTGAAAATGGAAAAAAAAAATTCCATGCTTATGGATTGGAAGAAACAACATGATCAAAATGTCCATACTACCCAAAGCAATTTACAGATTCAATGAGATACCAACCAAAATACCAAGGATATTCTTCTCATAGAAAAAAAATTATGCTAAAATTCACATGGAAACACAGCGGACCCCAAATAGCTAAAGCAATCTTATACAAGAAAAACAAAGCTGGAAGCATCACAATACCAGATTTTAAGGCATAGTACAAGGCAGTTATCATCTAAACAGCCCGGTTCTGGCACAAAAACAGATGTATAGACCAATGAGACAGACAACAAACTCCAAAAAGCAACTGACTCATCTATAACCAACTCTGTTTTACAAAGGAGCTAAAATCAATCCCTGGAGCAAGGACTGTCTATTCAACAAATGGCTTTGGGAAACCTGAATCTCCACATGCAGAAGTATCAAGCAAGACATCTACCTTATATCTTACACAAAAATCCACTCAAAATGGATTAAAGACATAAATCTAGCTATGAGATTATTATTTAAGTTCTTATTTTGGCTATGCTATTACAGAAAAATGTTGGCCATCTCTTATATGGTCTAAATTGTGCATCCTACAGATTCCTTTATAATAGAATTAGTTTCCTACCTTGAGGTGAATAGAGAAATGAAAGAACAAGTTGGGCTTAGAATAGAGAAATGAGGGAGCAAGTCCTAGATCGCTTGCTGACAATAGCAATATCACATGAATACTTAGCAAATAGTTTCAACCATTAGATAACAACTTAAGAAAACATTTACCAGAAGTTCCAATGCCTTCTAAAAATTTTAAGAATCATGTATTTGGAAATACCTCTTAAATATCTAACATGCTGTAGTTTGTTTAACCAGTAAACTTAAGCACAACCATCTAAAATGTTTTTAGTTTCTTTCTATCAACAAGTATAAAACATATGATGCAGAGATTCAGGTCACACGAATTAAAATGTATCTTTGATTGATTTTAGCAGCTTAAATTTATGGACAATCTTATCTATAAGCCATTTAAAATAAAACTCTTAATAAACTTTCCCCATGTGGACATACAATATGTACACACATATAACATAGCATAATAGACCAATATAGCAATTTTAATAATAGCTTTTAAAATCTTTAACTCTTTTTGTAGATTGCCAATTGATTTGAATTGCTTTTTGTTTTTGGTAACCTCAGTTAACCATACTTTCTCTCAGTTGGTACTGTTAATACATTATTGGCTTCATCTGTTTACAGAGCCATCCCAAAGTACTGAATACAATAGAAGTGGCTGGAAAAAGTCCATAGGAACCTATAGAAGGACAGCTAAACACAGTACCAACAATGCTTTAGTTTTATGAGCAGCAAATAATATATAACTATGGATGACAAAAGACTTTAAGTAGCCATGTTAAAAATTATAAACTTAAATAATAATCTCATAGCTAGATTTACTTCGCCATCAGGGAAGTAAACAGTAAGTAGAAAAAAACCTCCCTTACAGACCAAAGGGAAAGAAAGTTTTAAAGTGAGAATATAATTTTCCTCATGGGCATTGTCTACCTTAGAAAAACTATTACAGAGCATGCATGTGACTATAGACTTGTAGTTCAGGACACCGAGGATTAGAGATTGGGACTTGGGCACTCCCTTGACTTGCATCCTCTGGTCTGCTTTAACACAAACCAGGAGGAAAAGAAAGCTCGGCATCAGAAGCAATGGGTGGCAGGCCTATTAATGGCTGATCTGTACAGTGATCTGCCCTCAAGGAGACCCAACAGGCCAGTCCACTGCAGTGGCTTTCAATGTGGTAAGCCTGGGCTTCAGCAGAAGTCAGCTTGTGAAGAGCCCTGGCAGCTCTGCCAAGAGTTGGATCACTGGAAATGGACCTGCCCTGGAGTCGAAGGATGCCCAGGTCAGAGCCACAGAGCTTATTGGCTCTAAGCTGAAAAGCCCTTCACTCAGCCCAACTTCCAAAGTGACCACCGCAGCTGAGCGGATGGTCAAGTAGGGTCAGCAACATTGCAGGCAGAACTGTAAATTTCTTATTAGAGATGCTACCTGCCTTTACCTGGCCAGCTCTCCTCCCAGGCCAGCCAAGTAATGAAAGTCAACAGAGTGCCTTCCCCTAGGAGGTTCACACCTCCCTTAGGATATACCCCATGCGAAGAGATAGATAGGTCTGGGCCTCTTAACTTACAAGGCCTAAAGCCCACCAGATTATTATCAAGCCCCTTCTATCAGGTTCTATTTGCCTCTAAATCAGAAAACTTAATTGTAGCTTAGAGAGCACCTTTCTTAGCTCCTCTAATCATGACTATGTCCTTTGTTCTAGACCCTGTCTAGCGCACTTGGGCCTCATTCCTTTGTAATCATAACCTCTACTCTACCACCAATGGCTCTACTCCCAACCTGTGTGTACTGATGGTCCTCTTCCCCACTTAATGCTGTATAATTGTTCAAACCTGGTTAAGGCCACTCTTAGGATCATTGGTTACTATCCTCACTCTGTCTTTTATGACCTTGTCTAAACATGATCAGAGTCGGCAAACTTGGAAGGCTTCCATAGCCTTGGGAACTCATGACGACAGCCTAGGGTGGTTACTGGCGCCATAAACTAGAGTGTCAATTTGTTGGGTCAACAACAAGAGCCACTGTGCACTTGCTCCTCATGTGGGATCTCTGTCCTTAATGTGCTGTACATTGTGATTTAATGCTATAACTAGTACTCAAACAGTATGTTTCACTTTGTGTTTCTATGTGGGTGCAAACTGTTGAAATCTTTATACTAAATTGATCTTCTATATATAAATACAATTGAAAATGAATCTTGATGTGAATGAAAGGGGAGAGGGCAACGGGAGAGGGGAGGGTTGCGGGTGGGAGGGAAGTTATGGGAGGGGGAAGCCATTGTAATCCATAAGTTGTACACTGGAAATTTATATTCATTAAATAAAAGTTAAAAAAAAGACATAAATCTATGACTCAAATTTTTAGAGCACATTGGGAAAACCCTGCAAGACATTGGCATGGGTAGAATTCTTGGAAATGACCCCAGAAGTACAGGCATCAAAACCAACACTCACAAATGGGGTAATATCTAATTCAGAAGTTTCTGCACTGCAAATGAAACACTCAACAAAGTGAAGAGGCAATCGACAGAATGGGATTATTTATTTGCAAACTATGTTACTGATAAAGGATTGAAAGCCAAAATATATAAAGGGATCAAAAATTCAACAATAACAAGACTTGTAGTTCATGGCAACGAAGATTAGAGATGGGATTTGGGCACTCCCTTGACTTGCATCCTCTGGTCTGCTTTAACACAAACCAGGAGGAAAAGAAAGCTCGGCATCAGAAGCAATGGGTGGCAGGCCTATTAATGGCTGATCTGTACAGTGATCTGCCCTCAAGGAGACCCAACAGGCCAGTCCACTGCAGTGGCTTTCAATGTGGTAAGCCTGGGCTTCAGCAGAAGTCAGCTTGTGAAGAGCCCTGGCAGCTCTGCCAAGAGTTGGATCACTGGAAATGGACCTGCCCTGGAGTCGAAGGATGCCCAGGTCAGAGCCACAGAGCTTATTGGCTCTAAGCTGAAAAGCCCTTCACTCAGCCCAACTTCCAAAGTGACCACTGCAGCTGAGGGGACGGTCAAGTAGGGTCAGCAACATTGCAGGCAGAACTGTAAATTTCTTATTAGAGATTCCACCTGCCTTTACCTGGCCAGCTCTCCTCCCAGGCCAGCCAAGTAATGAAAGTCAACAGAGTGCCTTCCCCTAGGAGGTTCACACCTCCCTTAGGATATACCCCATGCGAAGAGATAGGTAGGTCTGGGCCTCTTAACTTACAAGGCCTAAAGCCCACCAGATTATTATCAAGCCCCTTCTATCAGGTTCTATTTGCCTCTAAATCAGAAAACTTAATTGTAGCTTAGAGAACACCTTTCTTAGCTCCTCTAATCATGACTATGTCCTTTGTTCTAGACCCTGTCTAGCGTACTTGGGCCTCATTCCTTTGTAATCATAACCTCTACTCTACCACCAATGGCTCTACTCCCAACCTGTGTGTACTGATGGTCCTCTTCCCCACTTAATGCTGTATAATAGTTCAGACCTGGTTAAGGCCACTCTTAGGATCATTGGTTACTATCCTCACTCTGTCTTTTATGACCTTGTCTAAACATGATCAGAGTTGGCAAACTTGGAAGGCTTCCATAGCCTTGGCAACTCATGACGACAGCCTAGGATGGTTACTGGCACCATAAACTAGAGTGTCAATTTGTTGGGTCAACAACAAGAGCCACTGTGCACTTGCTCCTCATGTGGGATCTCTGTCCTTAATGTGCTGTACATTGTGATTTAATGCTATAACTAGTACTCAAACAGTATGTTTCACTTTGTGTTTCTATGTGGGTGCAAACTGTTGAAATCTTTATATTAAATTGATCTTCTGTATATAAAGAGAATTGAAAATGAATCTTGATGCAAATGGAAGGGGAGAGGGAGCGGGAGAGGGGAGGGTTGCGGGTGGGAGGGAAGTTATGGGAGGGGGAAGCCATTGTAATCCATAAGCTGTACACTGGAAATTTATATTCATTAAATAAAAGTTAAAAAAATTATAAAAAAAAAAGAATTCAGCAAAGGACATAAGCAAGCGTTTTTCAAAAGAGGAAATCAAAATGGCCAATGATCAATCAAAATGCTCATGATCACTAACCATTATGGAAATGCAGATCAAAACCACAATATGGTTTCACCCACTGACATTAGAATGGTTTTCATACAGAAATCAACAAGCAGCAAATGTTTGCGAGGCTGTGGGGAAAAAGATACCCTAATGCTCTGTCGGTGGGAATGTAAACTTGTACAGCCACTATGAAAGACAATATGGAGATACCTTAGAATTCTGAATATAGACCTATCATATGACCCAGCCATCCCAGTACTAGGAATTTATACAAACCAAAATAAGCATATGAAAGTGTTATCTGTACTCCTGTTTATTGAAGCTCAATTCACAAAAGCTAAAATATGGAATTAACTCAAATGTCTGTCAACTGAAAACTGGATAATGAAGTTATGTGATATGTACATCATTGAATACTACACAACAGTAAAAACAATGAAATCTTGTCATTTGCAACAAAATGATGAAATTGGAAAACATCATATTTAGTAAAATGAAGCAGTCCAAAAGGATAAATACAGTAATTTCTAAATAATCTGTGATAACTAATAGAGTACCTAAAAGGTCATCTATAGAAATGAAAGTGACAATTTCAGATGCAATGACTTTGAACAGCCCTTGTCTCAACTGTTGAGGAAGAGCTCCTTTTTTTTTTTCATAATATTTGATGAACACTTTACCTAGTATAGAGTTAATCAGATGTGCATGAAGTTAATGGAAATATATCTAAGTAAAAAATAAGAATGGGGAACAGAAGAGGGAGGAGGAAGAGGGGTGGGAATGTGGATGGGAGGGCACGTATGATGGGAAGAATCACTGTATGCCTAACATATGAAATGCATGAAGATGGTATTCTTTAAATAAGAGGTTTCTGGGGGAAAAAAGGTGAATTAAAGACATAAACTGAAGACCTGAGATTGTGAAGCTGCTGGAGAAAACACAGGGGAAACACCCCAAACACTGGGGTAGGGGAAGACTTGTTAGACAAGATCCCCAAAGCACAGACAACAAAAGCAAAACTAAATAAATGGGACTAAATCAAACACAGAAGCTTTTGCACAGCAAAGGAGATGATCATTAGAGTAAAAAGACATCCAAAGCATGGGAAAAAAAATCTGCAAACCACCTATGTGAAAAAGGATTAATATCATTAATATATCTTCAACTTAAAAACTCAACAACAAAAACACAATTAATCCAGCTCAGAAATGGGCAAAGGACTTCAATAGATTGTTATCAAAAGAAAAAACACAAATAGCCAACAAATATATGAAAAAATGCCAACATCACTAGCCATCAGGACAATGCAAATCAAAACCATAATGAGATATCTCCTCATCCTTTTCAGGATGACTAAAATCTAAAACACAAAGTATAACAAATGCTGGCTAGGATGTGGACAAAGTGGAACACTTATGCACCGTTACTAGGAATGTAAATTAGTGCAGCCACTGTGGAAACCAGTGTGGAGATTTCTTTAAAAACTAGAAATAGACTTGCCATATGATCCAGTGGACCCATCACTGGGTATATACCAAAAAGGCTTGAACACAATGTATGAAAGAGATACCTGCACCCCTATATTTATAGCAGTACTGTTCACAACAGCCTAAATTTGGAATCAACCCAGGTGTTCATCATCAGATGAATGGATAAAGAAAGTGTGGTACATATACTCAATGGAATGTTATTCAGCCATAAAAAAGAATGAATCTCTACCACTTGCAGCAAAATGGGTGTAACTGGAGGACATTCCATTGAGTGAAATAAGCTGGACCCAGAAAGACAAATGCTATGTGTTCTCCCTTACATGTGGCAGCTAAAATATAAAAAAATAAAAACAAACAAAAATGAAAGAAAAAAAGAAATGTTTATATTTATCAGTATTGCTGAAAATACAGTTTTGTAAATCTTTGTTTTATAACTTTGTCAAACTAAAGGTTACGAATGTTATACTACTATAGATTTAATGATTTTTGATTCCTTTAACATTTACTGTATATAGGTGAAATGGTCATTTTTCTATTCAGATATTATTATATCCATTGTCTATATTTCCACTTAACTAGTGTCTTTTTCATTTTTGCCTGTTAAACTTCTTATTTGTTGAAGTAATAAGCCTTCTACTATAATATAATTTAATGTTATTTAAAAACTAAAAAAAAAAATAAAGGGAGAATGGAAGAAGTGATTATCATTATGTTATACAAATCACAATGGAACTGTCAAAAATTAATTGAAATTAAAATTTAAAAATTTAAAATGGGATAATAGAACAACTAAAATGGGAGAGGTTAAAAAAAATTCTGACAAAATACAGTTTCAGAAATTGTTTTGGTGAATCCAGCCAAATGATTTCTTAGAATTAATTATTCCTGATTTATACAACTTATTTCTGTGTACAGAAAAGATGAAAAACTTCTCAAGATGTTAGTGAGAAGTTGACATGTAGATCTTATCTGAATTATGAATCCCTAGACACAACCATTGAAGAGAGTTGCATGTATTCAGATGAATGGTGTTAACCACAGCAAATGTGCTCTATGTGTTTTTACAGAATTGCAAGTCCTAGAAAGTCCCTATTAGGTCTTGTCCTCTGATAGTTTTTGTGGTAAACAATAAAAAATAAACAGCTTTACTGAAAATAAATGCTTTTAATTGAAAAAGTCACTAAATCTACATCCACTTTCCAAGTGCTGAATTATATCTGAAATACTTAATGAAATGTGAAAATAATCCACAGCATCCATCAAGATCAGCAATGTGTGCCAGTCTTTTGCTGATCTATAGATTAAGTAATAAAACATATAGATCAGGGAGTTCATATTGAGGTCATGCACAGACTCTGAACCTCTGAAGGCACATGTCCACAGTTATAAATAAGATTGAATAAATTCAGTAATGTGAATGGTTTCAGAAATGAAATATCACATTGACCAATATCCACAATGAGCCAAGCTTTAGCATAGTATAGCTTAACTATTGACAAGTGACTACAGAACACTTGAAATGTAGCTACTCCAATTTAATATGTGTAATAAATATAAAGTACGCACTAGTTTAGAAAGTTTTCCAAGGAAAGAAGGAAGGGAGGCAGGAAAGGAGGCAAGGAGGCAGTGAAGCAGACAGTAGGGAGGAATGAGATTTTTCACTTCTTTAATTTTTTTTTTTTTTGACAGGCAGAGTGGACAGTGAGAGAGAGACAGAGAGAAAGGTCTTCCTTTTGCCGTTGGTTCACCCTCCAATGGCCGCCGCAGTAGCGCGCTGCGGCCGGCGCACCGCGCTGTTCCGATGGCAGGAGCCAGGTGCTTCTCCTGGTCTCCCATGGGGTGCAGAGCCCAAGCACTTGGGCCATCCTCCACTGCACTCCCTGGCCACAGCAGAGAGCTGGCCTGGAAGAGGGGCAACCGGGACAGGATCGGTGCCCCGACCGGGACTAGAACCCGGTGTGCCGGCGCCGCAAGGCGGAGGATTAGCCTGTTGAGCCATGGCGCCGGCCCACTTCTTTAATTTTTTAAGATGTACTTATTTATTTATTTGAATGACAGAAGCATAGAAAAAAAGAGAATAAGCCACATATATACCCAAGACAGGGAGAAAAGGAGAGACAGATGTCCCATCATGATGTTTCATTTCCCAAATGCTTGCAGCAGCAAACTTGGCCAGGCTGAAGCCAGATGCTAGGAACACTATCCTGGTCTCCCATGTGGATGGCAGGGGTGCAAGTATTTAGACTATCATCCACTGACTTCCCTGGAACATAAGCAGGAAGCTGGTTCAGAAGCAGATAAGCTGAAACTTGTATCTAAACCAATAAATGTGTAATTTGTATGTACTCCACAAGCACTATCTAATAGACAGCTCCAAGAAGGTCTGAAGGAAGGAGGGTGAGAAGGAGGAAGGGAGAAGCAGAGGAGGGGAATATCATTATGTTCTTTTTTTGTTTGTTTGTTTTTTTGACAGGCAGAGTGGACAATGAGAGAGAGAGACAGAGAGAAAGGTCTTCCTTTTGCCATTGGTTCACCCTCCAATGGCCGCTGCAGCCGGTGCACTGCAACCGGCGCACCATGCTGATCCAAAGCCAGGAGCCAGGTGCCTCTCCTGGTCTCCCATGTGGGTGCAGGGCCCAATGACTTGGGCCAAAATTCTCCACTGCACTCCCAGGCCACAGCAGAGAGCTGGCCTGGGGCAACCGGGACAGAATCCGGTGCCACGACCGGGACTAGAACTCGGGGTGCCGGTGCTGCAGGAGGAGGATTAGCCTATTGAGCCGCGGCGCCGGCCTATCATTATGTTCTTAGACTTGTATCTACAAATCATATTGAATTTTTAAAAATTAATTGAAATTACAATTTTTTAAAAATTGAAATACTCAACATATAGAACAAGTTTACTTAAGATTATTGTTTTAAAAATGCTAAGTAAAATAATGACTAATTCAATTTGGTCATATAACTAAGTTCCTATCAAATAACTTCAGAAAAATTCAGGTGGTTGGATATATGGTAATGTATCTTGAAATTATGGTATCAATGGAAAGCTATTAAAGTTTGATCATATCACTAGTGAGAAAGATATAAAATCAATTTATATTTTATAAAGCTGTTATTTAAAGATTACTCTTATATAATATCAAAATATTAATTTTAAACAGCATATGAAAGTTAATAATAGATATTTCTGTAATCCCAAGAATGAGACATGAACATTTTTTCTCATTTTTAACGTAATCCTATTCACGATGGCTGATTATATAACAGAGAGAGAACCCAGAAAAAATTACATCCAAATAAAAATCGAGATTATTTTTGTATACCATAATCAAGAATTTCAACTGAAGTATTTGAGAATACATTAATGCTCAATAACAATTTAAATCATACAAGTAGGAGCTGGCACTATGGCATAGCAGGTTAAGCCTTTGACTAGGGTGCTGGCATCTGATATGGAAAGGTTCATGTCCTGGCTGCTGCTTTTCTGATCCAGCTTTCTATTAATGGCCAGGGAAGGCAGTGGAAGATGGCCCAAGTGCTTGGGCCCCTGCACCCATGTGGGAGACCCAGAAGAACCTTCTGGCTCCTGGCTTTTGATCAGCCAAGCTCCAGCCATTGCAGTCATTTAGGAAGGGAATCAATGGATGGAAGACCTTTCTCTGTCTCTTTTTCTCTCTGTAACTCTGCCTCTCAGATAAATAAATAAATCTAAAAAAAAAAATCATATAATGGGGCTTACATTGTGGCGTCCTAGGTAAAGCCACTGCCTGAAGCACCGGCATCCTATATGGGCGCTGGTTCTAGTCCCGACTGCTCCTCTTCCGATCCAGTTCTCTGCTATGGACTGGAAAAGCAGTAGAGGATGCCCCAAGTATATGGTTCCCTGCACCCACGTGGGGCCCCTATGGAATTCAGTCTCCTGGCTTAGGCCTGGCCCAGACCTGGTCATTTGCAGCCTTCTGGGGAATGAACCAGTGTATGGAAGACCTCTCTCCGACTCTCCCTCTCCTTCTCTCTCTCAATTCTGCCTTTCCAGTAAGTAAAATAAATCCTAAAAAAAATCATACAAATATCCATAACTATCTTTAATTCTGACAATAACTTTTGATTCCTCAAAGAAACAAATATTAATATATAGGAATATAGAAGTTGTTATTTTAATGAAACTATATCTAAGAAGAAGAAAAAGAAAGCAAGCACTGTCACAAGCTTTTATATGTTTCAATAAATAGCCCAATCTACTTCATGTTGGGAATAAACCATACTGTAAATATATAAATTCTCTCCAAAATAATTTGTATATTGATGAAAAATCTAATAAAAATCCATTTGCTTTATTTAAAGCTGACTCTACAATTTCTCTTGCAGAATAAATGTGGACCTTAGCCAAAATAAAAATGGCACTGAAAGAATTAAGCAGAGATTTTCCTTACCAGATGTCAAAACACAAACCCACAATAGTTAATTGGATCTGTCTGGCAAAGATTACTATTTTTCTGTCCAAGGTACATTTTCCAATTCTTCTTTACCACGAGACGTTTTGCTTAGATGCATGGTTGTTCAACTTAATTTGCATTTTACGTCTCTTCTACTATAATGTGTTTTTGTGACTAGGTGTGACCTATACATTTCAAGTGGCAGTTATATGTACAGTTCCTAGGTTGCGCCCTTAAAAGACATAAAATTTGGCAGCTTTACTTTGAAATAACTATCTTTGGCAGAACAATGAAATAAGGAGTCTGGGTTTTCAACTGGGGGAGATGTCTCATCAGTACTAAGATGCTTATGAACAGACGATTACATGAGGGAGTTATAAACTTCTCATTTTTTTCTTCCTTCCTTCCTTCCTTCCTTCATTCCTTCCTTCCTTCCTTCCTTCCTTCCTTCCTTCCTTCCTTTCTTTCTTTCTTTCTTTCTTTTTTGAAAGGCAGAGTTAGACTGTGAGAGAGATAGAGAGAAAGGTTTTCCTTCTGTTGATTCACCCCCCAAACGGCCACTACAGCCGACACGCTGTGCCGATCTGAAGCCAGAGCCAGGTGCTTCCTCCTGGTCTCCCATGGGGTGCAGGGCCCAAGCACTTGAGCCATCCTCCACTGCACTCCCGGGCCAGAGCAGAGAGCTGGACTGGAAGAGGGCAACCGGGACAGAATCTGGCGCCCCGACCGGGACTAGAACCCAGGGTGCCGGTGCCGCAGGCAGAGGATTAGCCTAGTGAGCCACGGCACCTGCCTAAACTTCTCTATCTTAAAAATCACCACTATGTGGGCTTTGTGACTTGATGCAATATCTTAATTAATGTATTGTGACTCTGTAAAAATTAATATTCTGCTAAATGAAATTTATTAATGCAAGAATATAACATAGAAAATAATAGTCACATATTAATGTGACATTTTATTAAATAGTATTTTTAAAATAAGCCACTTTCAAATCGAAAGTTAAGACCATATGTCATATAATACAACAAATGAATTTAGACAATGAAAAATAAATGTAATACATTTATTTATTTATTTATTTATTTATTTATTTTTATTTTCGACAGACAGAGTGGACAGTGAGAGAGAGAGAGGGAGAAAGGTCTTCCTTTGCTGTTGGTTCACCCTCCAATGGCCACCGAGGCCAGCGCACCGCGCTGATCCGAAGGCAGGAGCCAGGTGCTTCTCCTGGTCTCCCATGGGGTGCAGGGCCCAAGCACTTGGGCCATCCTCCACTGCACTCCCTGGCCACAGCAGAGAGCTGGACTGGAAGAGGGGCAAATGGTACAGAATCCGGTGTGCCGGCGCCGCTAGGCGGAGGATTAGCCTATTGAGCCGCAGCGCCAGCCAAATGTAATACATTTAAAAAATAACAAAGTTGCTTCAACTATCTAGTGAGGACAATTTAAATAGAACCTAAATGCAGTAAATGAAACTAAAAAATATACTTTAATATATGATTTTAGAAAAATAAAGAGAATGAAGTAAAAAGATTATCTGCAAAATTAGATTAAAGAAAACACAAATAAATTTCATATAGTTCACAGAAAAATGTGTATTATGTGAAAAATTTGTATAGATTTCAAAATTGTTTATACTAAAATAAACTTATGATTCAGTTCCACACATTCTTGGTAGTATCTTTAAACAAATGTCCAAGTAATATATCATCTTTGTACCATATTGAATTTAATTCATGCAATGGAATCCGAATCTCTCTCTATATATAGAAATCACCATTTATATAATTTTAAGAATATATTTTGACTACCCTAAAGATATATTGGTTTGGAGATACACAAAGTATTCATATTAGAGATTATATGAAAATTTTGAAATACCAAAAAAAGAGGAAAGAAGATTATGGTTTTTAAAATTAGGCAATTTGAAAAAGAACTATTTTGCTTGCAGTTTCATATTATAATATAAAGATAAAAGAGGAAATAACTTCAAGATTGTTTCATTTCTTTGTGGAAGAAAAATGAAAAATATATGTGTAATCTATATTTGTGTTATGAAACGTGTGAAATACATTATTTAAAAACATAACAACTGAAATTACATATGTTATCACATTCTATCATTTGCCACTCAGTATTCTCCTAGATGTTTTATTCTAAAATGTACTGCATATTTAAAAATCAATTTGCAAAAAATTATTGTTCTCTCAACAATGTTAGGAGTCTTCATATTTAGGCTTATTAAACAGCTTTTTGTCAAACAGATTTATAGAATAGAAATGTTTTCTTAGCTACATCCAGTCTTTTTTCTAATAATGTTCTCCATTTGCTCAGAACAAAAAACAGTTCAGATTGATATTGAATTAGTATGTCCATATTATCAAAAGCACAGACCATCTGGGGGTTAAATAGCTAATATTTTTCCAATTAAAAATATTAAGCAATGATAAAATCTAATGTTCTTTCAAGACCATATGTTAAAGATCTGTCTACTGAGGCTGGCGCTGTGGCATAGAGGGTAAAACTGCTGCCTGCAGTGCTGGCATCCTATATGGGCGCTGGTATGAGTCCCAGGTGCTCTACTTCCAGCTCTCTGCTGTGGCCTGGGAAAGTAGTAGAGGATGGCCCAAGGCCTTGGGCCTCTGCATCCGTGTGAGACCTGGAATAAGCTCCTGGCTCCTGGCTTCGGATCTGCTCAGCTTTGGCAGTTGCGGCCAACTGGGAAGTGAACCAGCAGATGGAAGACCTCTCTCTCCCTCTGCCTCTTCTCTCTGTGTGTAACTCAGACTTTCAAATAAATAAAATCTTTAAAAAAGACCTATCTGTCTATCATTTTAGCAATGGGAGAGCAAATTTTGTTGCTTTCCAAAAGGGGCATAAAGAGATCAGAAACATAGAACAGGAGTATCAGTTTGCTTTCACTGGAACTACATAAGTAATAAGGACTACTATAATTCCAGTTAAAAGTCTGGAATTTCTTCTTCACCAATGTCTACTCTACTCCTTGTTCAGTAATGTTTGGTAAATACATAGATGAGTGAAGAAACCCCAAGAAGGGACAAATGTGGAACAAAGGGATAGGGAAGAGTGGGATTCTTTTGAGCACTTGTATAGGAGTACTAAAACAAGTGAGCGAATTTAACTTTAGCCTTGTTTTTAAAGATAAAGTAGGCCTGTCATCCTATATTCTTTTATTTCATTGTTTATTTATTTAAAAGGTAGACACTGATAAGAGAGAGGTGGGTGGGCGGGGAGAGATTGATTTCATCCCTTCATTAACTACCCAAATGCCTGGTCATGCACAAGCCAGGAGCAGGGAATCCAAGTCTCCAAGGAGGGTGGCAGGGTCCCAAGCACTTGGGCCATCCAAGATTGCACATTATCAGGGAGCCGAAATTGGGAGTGAGGATGGAATTTGGACTTAGGCACTCAGACATGCATTCCATATTTGTGCCAATCTGTTCCATAATTCTATTTTTTTACAGGAGTATCTATAACACTAGTAACAGGCTTTAGGGAGGTAACTATATTTGCTTGTTTAGTGATGACATAGGAAACCTATGTGCCAGAAACAAGCAGAATCTGACATAAGTTCTCCAGAACAAACACTGGTGTTACTTACAATTCATGTGAAATCATCTCACTATTTACTTCTTGATTGAAATTTCTTGAATTAATCCAAATAATAATATAATTTTCCTTTAAAGTAAACTTCATGGAACTGTCACAGAGGTAATAATAAAGTGTATGTAATTCAAGAAAATACAATAATTTGATCCAAAAATTCCTATAAAATTGTATATTTCTTGAAAACTCTAAGCACAAAATGACTTCAATGTTCATTAGCAAGGATTTTCATGTATTGCCATAATGTTTGTTTCTTTGAGCATTATCCTACTAATTAACAGCATTTTGACTGGATGTTATGGTGTATGATGTTTGTATGCAGTATGTACATATATATATACAGACACACACACACACATATATATATATATATACATATGTATATATACCTACTACTTTTCTTCTTAGACATAAATTCTTTAAAATTTATTTTAGTGCATTATTTCTACTAATTACACTCTGTCAAAGTTCTGATACAATTTTGATTGACTTACATACTTACATGAATGCTTATTTAATATCCTCCAAATTTATCATATCAGTATATTATCTTTGCAAATTACTAATGATGGACAAAATAATACAACCAAAAGTAGCAGTGAAATAATTGTAAACCTATTTTATAATCTATTTTCTCCCACTTTTTTCTTTCAGATAGGAAGGAATCCGTAAGTCTTTTTCCCTTATGATTCCAATCAGTAATGGCAAAACATAGTTTGTGTTTAAAATAGAGCTGACTGTACTACAGATAATTCATGTTCCTTACCAACAAATTGTTGGTTAAATTTCTGTATCCTTTTTATTTCCCATTAAAAATATGAAGTGTCATTTTTACCAAATAATTGGTTCATCCTGTAGAGTGTAGTACTTTATCAGTCACCTAGGGTATGTTTCTAAAGGACAGTTGGTCCTCAAGACAGCAAAATCAAGATGGCATGTTTATCTTTATGACTGAGACTTTGAAACTTTGATTAGTAGTTTTAACTGAATGAAATATATGTATTTTCTAAGATTATTCTGAGTGATATATGTAAAGATGGATCACAATCTAATTCATTTATTCACCTATGTTAATAAGTAAATTGCTAAATTGTGTCATAGATTTAGTGTTAATCCTCAGAAGCTACTACTAATACCATAGAGAATTAAGCAATCTATCTACAACAGAATTTTTCACATAGCCTCTAAAAATAGATGCCACTGTTAGCACACAATTTTAATTCTTGATCAGTACTGGAGTTGAAGATGGATAAATTGATAAAGGCTAACAGGACATGAACCTGAAGTGGGGAAAAAAATCTCAAACCCACGTCTGTACTAGAAATAAAAGGCAACCATGTTGTTTTGAATCCCATATTATATGTAAAGTTGTTTAATATCCTACTACTAAATTTGTGAATGAAACAGATTTTTGAACCATAGTATTATTATTTTGAACTATAATATTTCTATTACTATAATAAATACCCAGTGATTACATCACTGAACAATGAAGTTTAAAATAAGGTAATAAATGTTAACATAACATAAATTTCTAGTATTTTTGGTTCAATTTTATATTTTGAACCAACTTCATTTGGCATGTTATATCAAAGCTAAGATAGAGGTTTTGCTTTAGATTTGGCTTTTGTCACATCTGTATTTTTATTATTAAACTTTATTATATTGAAATTTTTTATCACTAAAGTTTTTCACCACTGATCAACTTTATAAAAATAGCTTGCATTGTTACATGATAGTTAAGTCAACTTACCCTCCAATATATCACAATATTAAAAAATAGAGCAACTGCTGCAAATGATCTCCCTTAGGAAACCCATATACATATATTATGTTGTTCATCTTATCCTGAAATTCAGATCCAGGGATGAAGCAATACGGATCTTATCTTTCACATACTAACAAAGAATTATTTTATTCTTATTTTCTAGAAGGTTCCAGGGGTGATGTGGCCAGCAATAGGACTGACTCCAGTGGCAGCAGCAGACTTTAACGTAGCACTCTGTTCTTTGTCTCTGGAGGATATGACACTGATATCAATGCAGTTTCCAGTGGTAACGAGGACAGGAATTGCCAGCAGAGAGGCTTCTTCCAAGTCCTCCTCTGACATCAGGTATCACTTTTTGCTTTGTAGATGTTATTTTGCCTTTGGAAGTAGAGGTTGGTACCAGGTAGGTGGGTTCCTGCTACAGGAAATTTGAGGACACCCGCTTCCTTCATGTACAGGGCATCAAAGGCTCTGAACATTGTGACAACTCCCTTTAATTTATGCTGGGCATCAAGAATATGGACCATTTCTTGGGTGGTAAAAAAAGCAAGGGCTTCTCATTATTAATTATTTATCATCTTAGAGAAAAGCTCAAATGGATTTTTGGGGGAAATTAGGGTTCATAATCTTGAGTGTTAGATTTAGAAAAAAATGAAAAAATATTTCAAGCATTGTTCTTTTGCTGTGAGAGAGATAGACAGAGAGAAAGGTCTTCCTTTTTTCCGTTGGTACACACTCCAATGGCCTCTGCGGCCAGGGCGCTGAGGCCAGTGCACCACGCCGATCCGAAGCCAGGAACCAGGTGCCTCTCCTGGTCTCCCATGCGGGTGCAAGGCCCAAGCACTTGGGCCATCCTCCACTGCACTCCTGGGCCACAGCAGAGAGCTGGACTGGAAGAGGAGCAACTGGGACAGAATCCGGCACCCCGACGGGACTAGAACCCGGGCTGCCGGCACCGCAGGTGGAGGATTAGCCTATTGAGCCACAGCACTGGCCCTAGTTTCACTTCTTTTAAGTGTCATGCAAATACTACAGGGAAACAGAGAATCCTTATGGAAAGGTAGAAATTTCTCTGACTCACTTTGTTTTAATTGAGGGATTGTTAATAATTGTGAAAACTTTAGAAAGTTTCATAATTTTTGAACTTTATTTTTTTACATCTTCTTTCTATTGATTTTGCTTAATTATTTCATAAGTCCTTTACTCTTGTATTCTTCCTGAAATTATCTTTAAGCTGAGAAAATAATTCCAATTTATCTATTGATTCAATTTCATGTTTCTAATAATGGAAGATGTTAGTGATAGAAAATGATAAAATAGCAAAAATAGCTTACCTTGTGATCAAATTTTATTGACGTCAAATCTGAAAAATTATGTAAATTTATTGTATTATCCTAAGATGTGTGGGTTAAGGTACTTAATTTCTGTTTTTTTTTTATCTTTTTCTTTTTAACTTTTATTTAATGAATATAAATTTCCAGTGTACAGCTTATGGATTACAATGGCTTCACCCTCCCATAACTTCCCTCCCACCCGCAACCCTCCCCTCTCCTGGTCCCTCTCCCCTTCCATTTGCATCAAGATTCATTTTCAATTTTCTTTATATACAGAAGATCAATTTAATATAAAGATTTCAACAGTTTGCACCCACATAGAAACATAAAGTGAAACATACTGTTTGAGTACTAGTTATAGCATTAAATCACAATGTACAGCACATTAAGGACAGAGATCCCACATGAGGAGCAAGTGCACAGTGGCTCTTGTTGTTGACCCAACAAATTGACACTCTAGTTTATGGCGCCAGTAACCACCCTAGGCTGTCGTCATGAGTTCCCAAGGCTATGGAAGCCTTCCAAGTTTACCGACTCTGATCATATTTAGACAAGGTCATAAAAGACAGAGTGAGGATAGTAACCAATGATCCTAAGAGTGGCATTTACCAGGTTTGAACAATTATACAGCATTAAGTGGGGAAGAGGACCATCAGTACACACAGGTTGGGAGTAGAGCCATTGGTGGTAGAGTAGAGGTTATGATTACAAAGGAATGAGGCCCAAGTGCACTAGACAGGGCCTAGAACAAAGGACAGAGTCATTATTAGAGGAGCTAAGAAAGATGCTGTCTAAGCTACAAGTAATTTTTCTGATTGAGAGGCAAATAGAACCTGATAGAAGGGGCTTGATAATAATCTGGTGGGCCTTAGGCCTTGTAAGTTAAGAGGCCCAGACCTATCTATCTCTTCACATGGGGTATATCCTAAGGGAGGTGTGAACCTCCTAGGGGAAGGCACTCTGTTGACTTTCATGACTTGGCTGGCCTGGGAGGAGAGCTGGCCAGGTAAAGGCAGGGGGCATCTCTAACAAGAAATTTACAGTTCTGCCTGCAATGTTGCTGACCCTACTTGGCCATATGCTCAGCTGCTGTGGTCACTTTGGAAGTTGGGCTGAGTGAAGGGCTTTTCAGCTTAGAGCCAATAAGCTCTGTGGCTCTGACCTGGGCATCCTTCGACTCCAGGGCAGGTCCATTTCCAGTGATCCAACACGGCTGGCAGAGCTGCCAGGGCTCTTCACAAGCTGACTTCTGCTGAAGCCCCAGGCTTACCACATAGAAACCCACTGCAGTGGACTGGCCTGTTGGGTCTCCTTGAGGGCAGATCACTGTACAGATCAGCCATTAATAGGCCTGCCACCCATTGCTTCTGATGCCGAGCTTTCTTTTCCTCCTGGTTTGTGTTAAAGCAGACCAGAGGATGCAAGTCAAGGGAGTGCCCATGTCCCATCTCTAATCCTCGGTGTCCTGAACTACAAGTCTATAGTCACAGGCATGTTCTGTAGTAGTTTTTCTAAGGTAGACAATGCCCATGAGGAAAATTATATTCTCACTTTAAAACTTTCTTTCCGTTTGGTCTGAAAGGGAGGTTTTTTTCTACTTACTGTATACTTCGCTGATGGCAAGTGAATCTAGCTATGAGATTATTATTTAAGTTCTTATTTTGGCTATGCTATTACAGAAAAATGTTAGCCATCTCTTTTATAAGGTCTAAAGATTAAATTGTGCGTCCTACAGATTCCTTTATAACAGAATTAGTTTCTACCTTGAGGAGAATAGAGAAATGAAAGAACAAGTTGGGCTTAGAATAGAGAAATGAGGGAGCAAGTCCTAGATCGCTTGCTGACAATAGCAATATTACATGAATACTTAGCAAACCGTTTCAACCATTAGATAACAACTTAAGAAAACATTTACCAGAAGGTCCAATGCCTTCTATAAATTTTAAGAATCATGTATTTGAAAACACCTCTTAAATATCTAACATGGTGTAGTTTGTTTAGCCAGTAAACTTAAGCACAACCACCTAAAATGTTTTTAGTTTCTTTCTACTAACACGTTTAAAACATATGATACACAGATTCAGGTCCCACAAATTAAAATGTATCTTTGATTGATTTTAGCAGCTTAAATTTATGGACAATCTTTTCTATAAGCCATTTAAAATAAAACTCTTAATAAAATTTCCCCATGTGGACATACAATATGTACACGCTATAACATAACATAATAGACCAATATAGCAATTTTTTTTTGACAGGCAAAGTGGACAGTGAGAGAGAGAGAGACAGAGAGAAAGGTCTTCCTTTGCCGTTGGTTCACCCTCTAATGGCCGCCGCGGTAGCGCGCTGCGGCCGGCGCACCGCGCTGTTCCGATGGCAGGAGCCAGGTGCTTATCCTGGTCTCCCATGGGGTGCAGAGCCCAAACACTTGGGCCATCCTCCACTGCACTCCCTGGCCACAGCAGAGAGCTGGCCTGGAAGAGGGGCAACCGGGACAGGATCGGTGCCCCGACCGGGACTAGAACCCGGTGTGCCGGCGCCGCAAGGCGGAGGATTAGCCTGTTGAGCCACGGCGCCGGCCCCAATATAGCAATTTTAATAATAGCTTTTAAAATCTTTAACTCTTTTTGTAGATTGCCAGTTGATTTGAATTGCTTTTTGTTTTTAGTAACCTCAGTTAACCATACTTTCTCTCAGTTGGTACTGTTAATACATTATTGGCTTCATCTGTTTACAGAGCCATCCCAAAGTACTGAATACAATAGAAGTGGCTGTAAAAAGTCCATAGGAACCTATAGGAGGACAGCTAAACACAGAACCAACAACACTTTAGTTTTATGAGCAGCACATCATATATAACTATGGATGACAAAAGACTTTAAGTCGCCATGTTTAAAATTATAAACTCATCAACCAACAAGAGGCACTTGCTTACTTCACAGTATTTTTGAAAGCACCTGTAGGATTTGACAAGTATTTAACCCTTTAGGCCTCTGGGGCTTTCTCATTAAGATAACTATCATGTCTAGTAACACAAGATCATTAGACTTTTTAATTCTCAAACATCTGTATTAATAGCATTTTCCATTATGGAAACTTAAAGTCTGGTACCACATCACATCTTGACAGTCCTTCTAATATAATCCAAATAGACTGGTTAGTTGGTGTCTCTATAAGATGAGAGACATAGGTCCTTCAATTTTTTCAGTTGGGCCCAAACTGGAAAAACCATAGTCCAGGATTTACTGGAAATTTTAGAGACCAGATTGTTTGAAACTTTGATTTTTTGAATGCCTGTCAAGAATGCCATGAAGGCTCAAAATCCAGAATATCTGATTGAAATAAGATTCCTTAAAATCATGACATAACATAGACCAAATTTGATCATTGTTACAAGGTGATTATTCAAATCTTTGAAAATAGGCACATATTTAAATAACCCATAGATCTTAATAAAAATTCAGCTGTTTTTGAACAATTAGAATTTAACAGACATCAAGAGAACATAATAGATTAACACATTGCTTTAACAGAGCATCAGAGTTTAATTCTATGTCAAAGAGAAATTGAGCTTCCTGTGATCTTTTGCTGTGAGGTTTCCTTCCTTTACATTCTTTCATATGGGTGACCATGTTTCTGTGTTTCTGTGTGTAACACATCATTAAGCATCTTTTGCAGGGCAGGATGAGTGGCAACAAATTCTTTCAGTTTCTGTTTGCTATGAAAAGTCTTAATTTCACCTTCATTCACAAATGAGAGCTTTGCAGGATGTAATATTCTGGGCTGGCAGTTTTTCTCTCTTAGTACCTGGGCTATGTCTCGCCATTCCCTTCTAGCTTGTAGGGTTTCTAATGAGAAGTCTGCTGTGAGTATAATTGGAGATCCTCTAAGAGTAATCTGACGTTTCTCTCTTGCACATTTTAGAATCTTTTCTTTATGTTTCACTGTGGTGAGTTTGATTACGACATGTCGTGGTGAGGATCTCTTTTGGTCATGTTTATTAGGGGTTCTATGAGCTTCCTGTACTAAGATGCCTCTGTCCTTCTCCAAACCTGGGAAATTTTCTGCTAGTATCTCACTGAAAATGCCTTCTAATCCTTTCTCCCTCTCCATGCCTTCAGGAACTCCTAGAACCCGAATGTTGGGTTTTTTAATAGTATCCTGTAGATTCCCGACAATATTTTTTAGATTTCTAATTTCTTCTTCTTTTCTTTGGTTTGCCTGTTTCCTTTCCTGTTCTCTGTCTTCTAAGTCTGATATTCTCTCTTCTGCTTCGCCCATTCTGTTTTTAAGGCTCTCTAATGTGTTTGTCATTTGATCTATTGAATTCTTCATTTCATTATGATTTCTCATCAGTATCACAGTTTCTTGTTGTACTAGTTGTTTCATTTCATTTTGATTCCTCCTTAGTATTTCATTTTCACGAGAGAGATTTTCTATCTTGTCCATTAAGGATTTCTGTAGTTCAAGAATTTGTTTTTGAGAACTTCTTAATGTTCTTATCAATTTTTTGAGATCTGCTTCTTGCATTTCTTCGATCTCATCATCTTCATAATCTTGAATTGGGGTGTCTTTTTCATTTGGGGGCGTCATAGTGTCTTCCTTGTTCTTGTTTCCTTGGTTTTTGCCTTTGTTGTTTGGCATGTTGGAGATATTTGGTTTCTTCACTGTGGTGTTTTTTGTTGTTACACTATGGCTCTATATTAAGTGGACTGTCTGCTTTCAGTGGAGCGTTAGAGGCTTGAGATGAGTGTGGACTGAGAGCTGTGTTTGGTTCCTCAGGGTTGAGGGTGTGTCAAAGATGACACTCCCAGGTTAGGTGTGGTAAATCTCTCTTTGTTTTTTTGATTCAAAAGGGAAGTAATTCCGCACAGCTGAACGTAATTGGAGGTAGTTAGCAGGCAAATGATATACCCACAGGAGCCAGAGATCGGAAGCTCTTTCCCAAGGACCACACAGGGAATCTCTGCTGCCCTCAGTGTGGGCTCCAATTCTCCTGCAGTCTCCCACTGGGTTGCCAAGTTAGATGCTAATCTCCTGTTATTTCACCCCTCCCCCCAGAGTCAGGTTTTTCTGCTAGGCTCAGGGCTGGTGCAGACCTGAGGTCGCCCTGCTTATGACGTATGTCCAAAATGGCGCCTGCTCTGTCTTGCTCGCCTTTGAGAGGTGAGCGGAGAGAGAGAAACTTGTGTCCGTATCAGTCACTTTTTAAATTTTTTTCCTCTCTCTCTTCTAGTTAGCCTGGTGAATTTTTCCACACGGAGTTTCAAGCCTCGTTGCCTCTAGCCTCCTCTTTCCGCTTGCCCGCTGGTGTCTCGGGCTATTGAGGTTCGGCTCACCTCGCGTTCCAGCGCTGGTGTGTTGAGTCTGCCGCTGGTGTCCCGAACTTGGGCTCCCACGCTCTCCACGCAGGTCCACTGTGAATCACTAGTTCCGGAAGAGTTTCCTCTGCTGTTTCATCCCCTACTCTTCCTTGACCCTGCAGTATCTCCACTTATATTAAACTGTCTCTCCCCCGGACTAATAGTGTGCTCCCTGCCTATTCCGCCATCTTGCCTCTCCTCTTAATTTCTGTTTGTAAAATGAGTAAAAAAAGTAAGAAAAAAGAAACAAATGTTTTTTAAAAATGAGTATTTTAATACAGATTTTCTAAGAAAGTAGAACAAGTTTTATCTGTGTCCCTTTTGTAAAATGAGTTAAAAAGAGTGCAACACATGTATACCAAAAAAAAAAAAAAAAAATGTTGATTTGCTCACAGTTCGTGCACTTAAGGATCAACATTTTATTACTATAGCTATGCATCTGTTTTATCTATGGCCTCTGAATACTCTTTAAAACCTACATTTATATGAGGTTATAATACTGAAGTCTGGAAGAAGTTTAAAATGTAAACACTTCAAATTTAACTGCATCCTTTAATATCACCATGCCCTTCAAATTCTGAGAACTTATTATCTAAAGTATTGATAGATAATGGGAACCAGTATAAAACATGGACACAGCTGAAAGAAGATTCTCATCCTTAAGCTAGCTTATAGAAAAAGAATTGGATAGAATCCAATGCTACATAAATGATACTTAATATCATATCTGAGATGGAGTGTTTGTAGCATAAAAGAAAATAAGACCATTGACATGAATAGGAGGATATCCAAAATACACACACACTGCAAAGCCTAGTAATGTTATATGGATAAAGGAATTTGTAGAGTAGGAGATTAGTCTCATTTAGAATCCATTTTCCCTTTAAAAACATAATTTTATAAAATTTAAATTTTAATTATTTTATAAAATATTTTATAATAACATTCATGTAGTATGAGATAACCATGGCAGCTTTTTCCTTTTAGTAAACTACTTTAATGGTTTACAGACACATACAGGCCAACCTGAAAATCTGCGCAACATTTAAGGTTCATTTTTAAGACATTCATCCTGTAACTCCCTGTGGAAATCTCACCAGACTACAACATTTCCCTTAAGATCTCCACTGATTTTCATAGTCCTTAATTTTCTCACCAACTCATATACTTCTTTTCCTGTCTTTATTGTTCTTAGCATATGCTATTCTCATTACTGTTGCTGAAGAAATTCTAGTCACCTTTCATTTTTGGTATTTTGTATAACATCATCTTCCACAACAAGTCCTTTCTCCCTTTCCATGGTTCAATTGACATATTTTATTTCATCTTTGTAATATTATGTTATCTTCTTTGCTTTCAAATCTTTTATTCCCAATGTGTTTGTATAAAGATGAATAAAAAGAATAGCCTCTAAATTCTTTTTTTAAATAGATGTGATTAGGGCTGGCATTGTGACTTAGTGGGTAAGGCTGCCAACCTGTGACACTGGCATCCTATATGGGTACAAATTCGAGTTTGAGCTGTCCCACTTCCAATCCAGCTCCCTGTTAATTACTTGGGAAAAACAGTAGAAGATGTCACCAATAAATTTGATATAACTGGGGAATAATTAATAGTTTTTCTTTTCTGGATGAAAATTGTATATTTGCTCATCATATATTTTGTCAAACTATGTAACAACCTCTGAGACAGACCTTAAAAGTCAGTATTTACTGGCAGCACTATGGATGACACCATGCTATGAGTAAAAATTTAAGCAGAATTAAATAATCAAAATTAGGGATATGCAGATTCAAGAAATCGAACAATATTTCAGTATGAACAATCCATAGAGCCACAGCATTGAAGTAGTAATGGAGTTAGGCCATTTTATGTGTTTCAAAATATGAAATAGTCTCCCTAAAGAACTAACACCTAGTACAGAGCATGACAAGATTGTGGGGCGATCCCTCTATCATTGCTTAGACCAAGGTTGAAGAATAGATGTAGCCCCTCTCACCAATATCAGTATCTATAAACCAGAGATGGTAATGGAGTGTAAATATGGATAAGCAAAAACAGATAAAGAGACATGCTCTTTAAGTCAAAGTTGTATTCTGTCCTATGGTCCAACATTCTGGAGCAGCAGAAGTACAGGCCTTCAACGTAATCCTGTGCTACCTTGGTGAGAATTATCTGAGATCAAAGTGTTAGACTAGGTTAGTAGTCCAAACTCCCAGGATCCCAGAAAGTAATGCATTTCTTGGCAGAAGTCATTTATTCTTCAGGACAACTCTGTGTCATTGGTTGCAGTTCCAGGAGCCTGTAACAACCTCACAGTCATAAGTCTGGAAAATTTGGATAATATGATTAACCCAAGACACATAAGTAGAACATGAGAAAAAGAAGCTGTGACCTGTGCCCACTTGAGTGCTGGTCCTGGCTTGAGGTATCCACCTGGGAGGCTCTGCCAGCTCATGCAGTCTCAGAGAACAGGCACTTAGACAACTTTGAGGGAACTGCTCCAAAAACCCATACCCCGAGGTCAAGTAGGGACCTCACTTCCCACAGTCTAAGAGTGATGCTATGAAACAGCTAAATTTTCATCTTATCTAATATCAAGTTTTAAAACAATAATTAAAACAAAACAAAACAAAAAAACATAAAGAGCAACATAGTGTATTACTTAGAAGTAGGAGGTAGTAAAAAGCAACTGAAAAAGCAGTACTGAAAGTGGTTGCCTTTTGGAGCTAGGAATTTGAAGAAGAAAGAATATGGGATTGGGGAATACTACTTTTGAATGGTTTGGTTTTTTGACTAGCAAAGGATAAATTGTATCACTTTAAAGGATTACATTTATTATTTTTTTACTTGTAAAATCTTCACACAACCAGCATTCTGCTGTTTTTGCTAGTTCCCATGCTTCATAAATTTTCTGTCATATTTGATAGAATAGTGTTTTCTCATTTTTAAAAATCTATATTATTTTTATTAGAGAGACAGTGAGGGAGAGAGGGAGGGAGAGAGAGAGAAAGATAGAGAGAGAGATCTTCTACGGCTGGGCTGGTTCATTCCCCAAATGACCACAATGGCTGGAGCTGGGCCAGGCTGAATTCAAATCCAGGAACTTGGTCTGGGTCTCCCAGATAGGGGTTGGAAGCCCCAAGTACTTGAGTCATCACCTGCTGCTTTTCCAGTTGCATTAGCGGGGAGCTGATTCAGAAGCAGAGCAGATCAGACTTAAACCAGTGCTGTGACATGGGTGGGCTTTGCAAGCAGCAGCTTAACTAGAGGGGCAACACCAGCCCCCAAGTTCATTACTTAAAGCTGATCTCTTGGTTTCATGTTACGAGAATCTTGAACTGCTCCACCTTTCTTGGCATTTTTATCCATCCTGCTTTCAGTATTAGACTCCAAGACACTGTTTGTATTTTGTTTTACTTCTGTGTACATTTCTTGCTTCAGTGATTTCATCCTTTCTCCATTTTGGTCATCATAACTTCCAGGCAGTTGACTACTGAAACTATATTTAATGCCCAATTAAATCTCTATACATAGAAGTGTTTGATAACATCATAGAAAAAAGATAAACTGAATATAAATAGGTAAGAACTATAGATGTTAGAACTGAATTACTACATAAAATGTCATACCAAAGGTAAAATTAATTAAGAATAATTATTTTCTTCCAACTCCAGAAGTCCACATTTTGTATACATAGATTATATATAATTTTATTTTTTGTAACTTCTTAATTGTCAACATTGTTTCATTTGATTTTTTGGGCCAAGTTTTCTGAAAAACACTTTGACTCATAATTTTAACTAGTACTGAGAGAGTTGGTAACACAAAAGACACAGTTCCTTTAGTTTCATGGCTATTGGAGGTTTTCATTATTTGATTATCAAAACCTGATTGAAACACTGGAAGCTATTTCTAACTTAATGGTTTTTTTTAATCATTTATTTATTTTAGAGGGAAAAAAAACAAAGAGTATGTGTGTGCATGTGTGCAGTGGAGAGAAATACTGACAGACACATACAAAGAGGGAGAGAGAAAGTGAGAGAGATACAGACACACACACATACACACACACACAGAGCAATCATACAATGATTTCCCAAATGTCCACAATGGCTGGGGCTGAGCTGAATCCAGTGCCAGGAGCTGATAACTCAAACTAGGTCTCCTGTATGGGTGTCAGGAATCAAAATACTAGAATAAACTCACCACATTGTTTCTGGCTGCACTGACTGGAAGCTGTAATTAGGAGCCAGAGCTGGGAATCAAACTCTGGTATTCAAATACAGAACATGGGTGTCTGAATCAGTAGGTTATATGCCTGCTCCAAATTTCAGTGTTATTTTATTTGTGAAAACCAGGGTCCAAAAGAGGCATTGGTTTTCAAAAGTTGCAAAATTAACAAGTCCAAAGACAAGGATAAAGGTCACATTGAATTCTTCCTTTTAACTATACTGTATTGCTTCCTCTAATCTAAAAAAGTATAAATTTTTAAAAAGCTACTACATGAATAATGTACTAATTATCATTTTATTGTATGGAATTTAATTACCTAATGTAATTAAAGGCATATATTAATTTGGCCAATTCTTATTCCTGAAATCAATGGAAAATTGGATACTTAATGTATAATTATGTGAAAATTATCAACTTCATTTTTCAATGTCTGTTCTTTTAGAAAAATTCCTGAATATTGATTAACCAAACATAGCAATGCAATATATAATAGAAAATAAACATGCAATAACTGACATTTGCACCAGTGCTTATAGTTAAACCACAAGTTATTGATATATATTTGTTTGGATATGGAAGTTGTTGAAAGAATCGATTAATTTCTGTAATATACAAGGCTGGCGCCGTGGCTCAATAGGCTAATCCTCCGCCTGTGGCGCCGGCCCCCCGGGTTCTAGTCCCAGTCGGGGCGTCAGATTCTGTCCCGGTTGCTCCTCTTCCAGGCCAGCTCTCTGCTATGGCCCGGGAGTGCAGTGGAGGATGGCCCAAGTGCTTGGGCCCTGCACCCGCATGGGAGACCAGGAGAAGCACCTGGCTCCTGGCCGTGGGGGCCATTGGATGGTGAACCAATGGAAAAGGAAGACCTTTCTCTCTGTCTCTCTCTCTCACTGTCTACTCTGCCTGTCAAAAAATAAATAAATAAATAAATAATAATAAAAAAATTTCTGTAATATACAATTCTAATTTCAAAGTAGCTTGACTCATTTCACCAGCTTCTTATAATCCAGCACAAGATGTTTCTCAATTGTGGCATCTCTAGCCCTCAGATAAACTCCAAGATTAACCATGAAGGAGATGCATGCAAAAGCAGGTCGACTTTATCCATAAAAAAGGAAATAGTATTGATCAAGCTCCACAGAACAAGCAACCTCTGTAACAACTTACTCCATGAGCACCATCTACCTGCTTCATTCTTCAGTTCCATGAATAGGGAAAATTCACCCCTTCAGCAGGGAGAAAACCTAAAACATTTAGTGGTGAAGTCAACCATGGCCCAGGAACTCCAGGAGAATGTGAAATAATCTCTGCTACATACTTGGAATACAGTTCACTTTGGTCTGATCAATCTATGATCTAATGAGCCTTCAACCTTAGTCTCACCAACATGCTATTGTGTTTAGGGAAATGATGAATGTAATGAAATCTTTTAAGCTGAAGGAGATGTGAAGATTTTTTAACAATTGCAGCAATCGGACTCTTGTGGTGCAAACATGAGGTCCCCACCTTGGTAGTGGGGGTACTGTGTCAGTAAGTTATTTATGTTCTTTGAGAATAGCTCTCCTTTCATTTTTCCCACAAACCTGGTCCTGAACTTTAAGGAGGAAGAGTGAGTGAGACTTCTTTGACCACACCTGAAATGTGTTGCATGATGTAAATCTTTTTTTTTTTATTTTTTTTGACAGGCAGAGTGGACAGTGAGAGAGAGAAAGAGAGACAGAGAGAAAGGTCTTCCTTTTGCCATTGGTTCACCCTCCAATGGCCGCCGCGGCCGGCGCGCTGCGGCCGGCGCACCACGCTGATCCGATGGCAGGAGCCAGGTGCTTCTCCTGGTCTCCCATGGGGTGCAGGGCCCAAGGACTTGGGCCATCCTCCACTGCACTCCCTGGCCAAGCAGAGAGCTGGCCTGGAAGAGGGGCAACTGGGACAGAATCCGGCGCCCCGACAGGGACTAGAACCTGGTGTGCCGGCGCCGCAAGGCGGAGGATTAGCCTAGTGAGCCGCGGCGCCGGCACTGATGTAGATCTTTTTAACACAAGTGTTTTTGAAGCTAGACTCATGGGTACTTTGGCTAAATAAATCCCCTCAAAACATAATGGGGTTTGTAATCTACTTTTCCTCAGTCAGTTCTTTGTGCACATAACCATATGTCACTACTTCAAGGGCCGTGTTTCTTAAATCTGCACCATTTCCTTGAATAATTTCCAAGTATTTATCACTCTTGATTAATGTCTGCTATCTGTAGCCTATCTACTTTGAGATGAAAGACTTAAAAGTCCAGCTTTTAATAGACTTTTGTTGTTTTCTCAAACTTGTTTTCTTCTCCTTTTTTAAAAAACACAAATTTCCTGAGACGTCAATACCACAAATTCTTAGAATCCTTTCTCCTGTGGATTATTTGATTTTACTATGTCTAATAACTTTAAATTCACTTTTTAAAATTTATTTGACAGGTAGATTTACAAACAGTGAGAGAGAGACAGAGAGAAAGGTCTTCCTTCCATTGGTTCACTCCCTAAATGGCCACCACGGCCAGCGCTATACCTATCTGAAGCCAGGATCCAGGTGCTTTTTCCTGGTCTCCCATGCGGGTGCAGGGGCTGAAGCACTTGAGCCATCCTCCACTGCCTTCCTGGGCCACAGCAGAGTGCTTGACTGGAAGAGGAGCAACCGGGACTAGAATCCGGAGCCCATATGGGATGCAGGCGCCGCAGGCAGAGGATTAACCACGTGAGCCATGGTGCCAGCCCCTAAATTCACTTCTATATTTATAACACATATTAAAATTTTCATTCTTTTCAATCACTTCCCCTAGAGCACTTGGCATGAACTTCCTTCTATGTCATGGTAGGTAATGGGCTTACAAATATTTTTGTGCCACTGTTCATGAGTCATCAGCTTTATACAAGAACTCTTTGGGACAAAGTCAGCTACTCTAGTGATCTTAGGGATTGCTCTTATTCCAACCTAATCTTTCATCCACAATCATCTGTCTCAGGGAAAGACACAAAGCATTCACTAAAATATCCAAGAACAAACTCACGGAATCTTAACTCTCACTGCTCTTACACACCAACTCTTATTAATCATAAAGACCATTTTATCATACTTTAATATTTCTTGAAACTACTTACTTCCTTTATCTTCACAGCAGCTTCCTCCTAACTGGCAGCATTAAGTTCTGACGCCACTGCTCAACAAACATTCAAATAGGATCACATTCTTGTTCCTCAAAAGTCCTCTTATTAACCCCAAGATAAATTACAAAATGTTTAGTAAAGTTTTTAATTATTTTTATTTGTCCAGACTCCACTACTCTCATCCATAGTTATTATTCCCCAAATTGCATCCCAACCGTGGGCCAACTCCAGAGGCTGAGTTTTCTATTTTTCTTTTGTTCCCATAACACTATCTATCCCTCCATATTTCTACAGTTTATTTTTCTTTTTCTCTTGTTTGTCTCCCCAATAAAACTTGATCCTTGAATACATCTGCAATGTTTTATTTTTTCCTTTAATCACTAGTCTTTGATATATTCCAAGGCACAGTAGAGGCACTTGTTACCACTTGATGAATGAAGGAATGGAAGCATAGATTAGATAATTAGCAGCCTCTACCCACCTTCATCAGTCGCACAAGTAGTTCAGAGAGCAGTGAATATCTCTAATGCAGGGTTCTTTACAGGAATCTTCCAATGGCCCAGATGCACTACTGTCTAATGCACATCTTGTCCAGAAACAAGATTTAAGCATCTCAAAATCTCAAGAATATTTTTAAGTATATATTAAATCTTATATCAATATATCAGTGCATAACATTATATTCATGGGAATAGGAACTTCATGGAAGAATCTGCTAGCAGCAGTAGAGAGAGACATTTTTGTCATTGTTCAATTGTGTTAAAGAAAAGGGAAAAGAGATAAGACTCCAGTACCCCAAAAAACAAAGGTTTCCCTACTTTCTTTTATTCTTTTCTGCATAAAAATTATTAGTGCATGTTTTAGAGGTTAGTGAATGTGGAATTTGCATCTGTGGGTAATACACATTCTAGTTCTCAGCATGAAAAATGCCTTTCTAGAACAGAAGTATGTTGCTAAGGAACCATCACAGCAAAAAAGAAAATAATCACAGTCTCACATGGAACCCGACTAGGTTTACTTCCTATAAGTTCCTAAGCCCATCAGCATCAAAACAAAACAACAGATAGAAAAACTACAAATTCGAGGCCTGCTCTGTGGCATACTGGGTAAAGTCAACACCTACAGTACTGGCATCTCATATGGGTGCCAATTCGAGTCCCGGCTGCTCCATTTCCGATCCAGCTCTCTGCTATGGACTAGGAAAGCAGTAGAAGATGGCCCAGGTCCTTGGACCCCTGCACCCACATGGGAGACCTGCAAGAAGTTCTTGGCTCCTGGCTCCTGGCTCCTGGCTTTGGATTAGCACAAATCCTGCCGCTGACGCCGGTTGGGGAGTGAAACAGTGGATGGAAGACCTCTCCCTCCTTCTCTCCCTCTCTTTCTCTTTCTCTCTCTCCTTCACTCTCTGCCTCTCTTTCTGTGTAACTCTGACTTTCAAAGAAATAAATAAATCTAAAAAAAAGAGTAACCTACAATTTAAAAAAAATTACAAATTCAATTTGAGTTAAGTCTGAAAGTTACCCAATAATCAGTATCTTAAGTAAATATCTCAAATGATTTTAAAGTAGTTGACTGATAGCTTTCATATTAAAATATTTGGAATAGTGTTTAGTGCATGTGAATGAAGTTGGACAGACTGTAGCCTAATTGCTAATTTCTTTGAGTACATACTTAGCATCTCTAAACTGTTTAGGTTTGTCTTTATTTGTAGCTTCATAGAATTGAAAGTAAATTGGTTTCTTTATTAGCAATGACGTTTAAGAAAGGATCACAGTTATATCAGATAGAGTATTTTATGGCACACAAAGTCCAGCTATACAGAAGCAGAGGAAAGTGAGGGTTAATTCAATCACCTTCACTATCAACTAATACAAAATACTGTATTAGTCATTAATTCTAAGTTACCTCTTCTGAATTGTCTTCTCTTTCATTTGTTTTTCTTTATCTGGATGGACCAATTCAATCACTCCTTTTCTTCTACATAGGAGGAGAGATCAAAAAGGGCATAAGCCATGCTCCTCCCACACTGAGCAATTGCATAAAATATTTAGTGATTAAAAGAAGATAAAATAAAAAGAAAAGTGCTTTTTTTTTTTACCACCTATGCTCATGTTTTTTGGGTACTCCTTTAGCTAACCTTGATGTTAGTCATTTGGCTTAAATTATAGGAAAATTAAGTAGCAATATGCAATAAACTAGTAATAGAATACCCAAGAATGTTATATATTAAATGTAAATTTTTCAAAATTGTTAAATGTCAAAAAGTATAATTGAGTTTTTTAAAATGGAGGGCATTTATTATGTAATAGTAATTCTAACTACTAAAGAATTTTCAGTTATACTGAGAGGAATAAGAATCAAAGAAACTAAGTATGAATGAAACTTAGATTAATCTTAGTTCACAAAAAACACTACTTCTGCCAAAAATAACAATGAGTACCATAGAATAATCTTTAAATTTCCTTAAATTTCAAACCCAGGAAAATATAGAGCATTAGTCTTTTAAGTGCAAGTCTATTAGTTAAACAGTTAAATTTGTAGTTGGATATTTTCAGCACTTTCTTCTGATTGTTATTTATTATGGCTGCAAGATCTGTCAGAGGCTTTTAGGGCATGAAATATGATGTAAGTTGACAATATGTAATTTATATAGAAAATACTTCTGGAGAAAACAAGAAGAAGGTTGTTTATAGAGGTGATCTTGTATGACAGCAATATATCTTAAAATATTTGAGATTCATAGCAATTTTCTTCCCATTTCAAATACTCCATTTTCTCTGGTGCTTATTTTTTTTTTAAGTCTTCAGTTTTCCTCTGCATGAAAAAGCCAAAAGATACTAATGTGAAACTCACTCCAGTATTTCAGAAAATGCTGTTTTATTACTAAAACAAACTAGTTATCAGCAACATATTGGAATGAATAAAAATTAATAATGTCCAAATGAAATTTTGTTTCCATATTGTGAGATGAGAACTGAAAGTGAATTCTAAAGGAATATGACTTCTTCAAAATAAGAAAGGGTAAATTAATCAGGGTGTAATTAACTGAAATTTGCATCAATTAAGTGACTTGGAAGGTATTCAATAGGAACAAAACATTGTTACATAAGTACTGAATTAATATAATTTTGTTAAATATGAGGAAAATATTTCATCTTTTAAAAAACAGGCAGTTTTAAAACAAGTTTGCATTTCTTTAGAATAAATAGTTCAAATTTTCTGTTATTAATTTTTAGGTAGTTTATTCCAATATCTTTCTAAGAATCATGTAAGTCTTTTAAAAAACGAAGACCAGGATGGTGTTATAGATGCCTCTTGTACAATTGTTCATTTCTCTATATTGGGGTTAAATGCTATGACAGTCAGTGATAATAATCAATGTTACAAAAATTCTTCTGACAATCTGTGCCACATTTTATATGCCTTTATTTTTAAAAGTATTTTTCATTATGCTACATTGTGTTCTTTCATAAGGATGCATGTGAATAATTTCTTTAAGAATCAATAGCAGGACAGGGCTGGAACTGTGGCTTAGTAGGTTAAGCCTTCACCTGAGATACAAGTATCCCATATGGGAGCCGGTTCATGCCCTGGCTGCTCCTTTTCTGAACCAGCTGTCTGCTATGACCTGAGGAAGCAGTAGAAGATGGCCCAAATGCATAGACTCCTGCACCTGCATGGAAGACACAGAAGAAGCTCCTGGATCCTTATCTGGTCCAACTTTGGTCCAGCTCTCACCATTATGGCCACTTGGGGAATGAACCAACAAATGGAAGACCTTTTTCTCTGTTTCTCTGTCTCTCTGTCTGTAACTCTGCCTCTCAAATAAATAAAATCTTAAAAAAAAAGATTCTACAGCAGTCACTATTCTAAAGAATAACTATATATATATATATATATATATATGTTATACAATATATTAGAAAGATATATAGTGCTACTTGTAATATACAGCATGTATGTTATATATGTATACTACATGTATATGTATATATTTGCTTATTATATACATATATAAATATTATATGTGTTCATTATCATAAATTCCAAGAAATAGCAAGGGAGAGTAGCTAAAAAGTAAATTAATAAAATATATTCAGTTAGAATACAAGAGTCATCTCTGCCAATACACTAAAGAGAAAAGTAGAAACATTGAGTTAGTAGTGGTGACCCCTAACCTTCTACCCCAGGATTAGACAGTGAGTCTTCGTGTAATGACATCAGACATGATAAAGGTTACTATTGAAGAACTACTGGGAAATCACTGCTTTGGACACATATATGCAAAATCACCATTGACAAACACAGCTATATCATAAACACTTGAGCTTGGTTAACTGCTGGTCATGTTGCATTGTCACACTGTCACCATTGTCCCAAGACCCAAACTGCCTTTGAAAATGTGTTTCTCATTCTACAGTGAAAGCCCTAAGAGCTGAGCAGAAGGAGCAAAAATAGGGATAGTCAGAAAGTTGGAGATAAAGACTTACTTACAGAGTTAGCCAAAAAAAAAAAAAAAGCCCTAGCTACATAGCAATAAATAATAATAATAATAATAATAATAATAATTTAAAATTATGCGATCATGACATAATAAAAACAAGTGTTTTAACAATATGGAAACAAAGTTATTCACTAAAAAATCCAACTCTGTGTTAGTTTTATTCTTACAGTATCAGTTTGGGCTTTCTTCATTATCAAATTTTTATTAAATGACCCATTGGAGCAGAATGGAATACTTGAGTCTGGAATTTCTGAAGTGGAGAAGCTCCTGCTTATGGCATGATCCAAAATGTGACCTATCAATGGGTGGATGTAATGCAATGATGATGGAAGCTGCTAGCATCAATGGGGTCAAGGAGTAAAGAGCAGGCTGTGAAGTTGCTTTTGATCATAGAAATGTGAATGGAGAGAAGATCATAACCAGTACAGATTACCATGACTAAGTTGGTTTTCCCAGAGGTAAAAACAAGATAGTGATGGTAAGAGAAGCCAAATATTCTGCTGTTTTTAAATCACAGGTAGTATTATTACTGTCGTTGGCAAGTTCCTTACTCATAATTCACTTACTTCAAGTGCATTCTGAGTGGTTTACTGTTCTAATTTGTCTCCTCTTTAGACTATATTTTTTGTACTATAGCAATTTCTTACTGACTTTCAACTTTGCAGTAGTACCCTAGAATTTGTTTATTTCACTTCTATTCTTTTTTACTCACATTCATCTGTTTTAATAACTTTTTGTCATGTTTGGAAATACTTATTTTTCTTTTCTTTTTTTTTTTAAATTCTGAGATCAACAAATTTTATCTATTTCATGTGAACAGATTTAGGAGCATAGTGATAGTTTCCACTCTACCCTTCTCCTGCTCACACTCCCACCCTTCTTCCATTCTTATTGTTTCTTTCAATTTTTACAATGATCTACTTTCAGTTTATTTTATACTCTTACGATTTATGCTACACTAAGTAAAGTATATGGAATAATACTGAATCATAAAAAAGAAGGAAATCATGTCTTCTGCAACAAAATGGATCCAACTGGAAACCATTATGCTTGGTGAAATAAACCAGTCCTAAAAAGACAAATACCATATGTTTTCCCTGATATATGGTAACTAATAGAGTACCAAAAATGTAATGTGTATGAGTGAAATTGACATTTTGAGATTTGATGATTGTTTATAGCCCTTACCTCTACTATTGAGGAACAGTGGCTTTTTCTTTTTAATATTTGTTGAAATATTATTTCTATGTTGGTATTCCATATCTCTAAATTTCAGACTTATACTTACATGTGATTACTTGATATTGATAACTATTAATATTCACAAAATGATTATAATGTTTAGGAGAGGTCACATATTAATATATACTACACTAAACCTCTATTCTACCACTCACAATTTCCTGACAAATTCTTCTCCATGTCAATCAACAGCAGTTTGATTCATGTGCATAAACCATGCCCACTTATCCTTTTTTGGATCTCACTCTTTCAGTCTATCTCCTTTGCTGGTCACCTCTAGCCAAGGAGGCATTCTTCCTCTTTCTTACTGAAAGAAACATCCCCATATAAGTACATTTACACTTCTTTTTTTATTTTTAAATTTTTTAGAAAACTTATATTTAATAAATATAAATTTTGAAAGTACAACTTTTGGGTTATGGCAGTTTTTTCCCTCATAACCACCCTCCTACCTGCAAACCATCCCATCTCGTACTCCTTCTCCCATCCCATTCTTCATTAAGATTCATTTTTAATTATCTTTATATACAGAAGATCAACTTAGTATATACTAAGTAAAGATTTCAATAGTTTGCACCCACACAGACACAAAGTACAAAGTATTATTTGAATACTAGTTTCAGCATTAATTTGCATAGTATGTTTACACTTCTTTGCTCTGCCTTGAACATTATTCCTACAGAATCTATTTGCTCCATTTCTACCTTCAAGTCTCAATCAACTGCTAACTTTCCATTGTGTCTTTCTCTGGACATATTATCTGAACTTGAAATCCCCACCAGTACAGGGCCTAGCTTTCATCCTGCCTAAAATTACCCTCTAAACATTCAATATCATTTATAGAATATATTCCTCCCATGCTGAGGGGCACTCCACTTGCCATCTGTTATCTTCTAGTTTTGCTCATACTGATTGATAAACTTGTATGTTTCAGAATTCAACAACTTCTGCAAGCAATGATGACCATGTGGGGAACACAGCCACAGTGACTGAAAATTCTCTAGCTCAAGAAATGGACTCATTAGATGAGATAGGAAGAGATTTCCAGACCTGACAGGGGAATGATGTGGGAAAAGTCAGGGAGAAAGATTAAATTCATGAGCTGGAGGCCACACCTATCCCACCCTCACATAAGCCTATCATCAATCAGATAACTTCTCCCCAAGATGCACCTCTCCTTACCTGGGACTATAATCACTTTCCTTTTCAAAGCTATTAAGAAGCCTGTTGAAGGGGAGGGGCATCTCCTGCTCTCACTTTACCTCCCGGACCCAGGATGTGCAGAGCAGGGTATGAAATTCCTTTTTTAACCTTTCCTGGCCCACTCTCCCTATATGTGTGCCTGTGTATTCTTCCCCCCCTTATCATGCTAAAAATTATTTTTTTTATTTGACAGGTAGAGTTATAGACAGCGAGAGAGAGAGAGAGAGAGAGAGAGGTCTTCCTTCCAACGGCCCACGCACCAAGTGGCTGCTACGGCCGGCGGCGCTGCGCTGATCCAAAGTCAGGAGCCAAGTGCTTCCTCCTGGTCTCCCATGTGGGTGCAGGGGTGCAAGCACTTGGGCCATCCTCCACTGCCCTCCTGGGCCACAGCAGAGAGCTGGAGTGGAAGAGGAGCAACCAGGGAGTAGAACTGGTGCCCATTGGTATACTGGAGCCCATATGGGATGTAGTCGCCACAGATGGAGGATTAACCAAGTGAGCCACAGCACCGGCCCCCATGCTAAAAATTATTAAACATAAAAATGTGTATATTATGTTTATTGTACTTGTTAGTTGTCCATCTCATACACCAGAATGTAAGCTCAATAAAGATAGTATTTTGTTATTCTTGTTGCTTTGTTTTCTGCATTAACCTAAACACCTAAAACAATGGCTGTGTTCAGCAGAAATTTGTAGAAGGAATGATTTTCCAAATATATGTATGTGTACCTATTTCATTAAATTGAATATTGCACTTGCATTAGTATAATTATTTAAACACTGTATGGAATATTGTTGCTACTACTGTAGCTACTTTTCCTATAAATGATAATAATTTCTGTCTTACAAATCTGTTTGTATGTGCTTTGATTAATCATGATCTCTTTTTGCCTGATTCTGGAATAAATTTTTCTGACTTAATTTCTTTATGTCTTATCAATACTTCAAATTCAAACTCTACTTTAACAAACTGTCTCTATAAACATACACCAAATGCTTACATAGATAGATACGTAGATGTTCCAAAGTTCCAAAAATTTTGAAACCTAGAAGTGATACACACTTAACTCATGAATTCTCTTCCCAGGCATACTACACTGCTGTAGTCAATTCAAATACTTTTTTCAGAAACTGATATTTACTAAATAAAAGTTAAAAAAGAGATTTTTTCAAAAAGATTTATTTACCATTTATTTGAAAAGCAGAATTATGAATAGAGAAAGAGACAGAGAGATCTTCGATCCACTGGTTCACCCCCTGGATGACTGAAATGGCTAGGAATGGGTCAGAATGAAGCCAGGAGCCAGGAACTACTTCCAAGTCTCCCACGTGGATGCAGTGGCCCAAACACTTGAGTCATCGCCAGTTGCTTTCCAAGCACATTAGCAGGGAGCTAGATCAGAAGTAGAGCAGCTAAGACTTGAACCAGTGCCCATATGGGATGCCAGCATCACAGAAGTCAGCTTTACCTGCTATGCACAACACCAGACCCTTATTAGGTAGTTTTAACTGTGGTTGTTCTATGCAATTTCTAGATAGGGAAAAGTTATGTAACAGTTGTCAAGATTTGGAAGAAAAACGGGCACAGATCTATTTAGACAGTTATTATTCTGCTCCAATTTTCAGATTTTTAAGTTGCACTATTAAGCATTCAAGGAAAAGTTTGGTCTCCGTAAGACGGGTTTCAATGTTCTGTGTAATACTAGTTGAAAAAACTTGCTACCTACTTTTTTAAGCTTCTAATTGCCTCTGCTAATCTTCACACTAATCCTATGGCTGTTACCAATTATTGGCTGGCATGCAATGAGATGTACGGGTTTCTGTATTATTGTTCTATATTCAACCTTCATAGTTGTCAAAAAACCATTAAGGTAAGTGGCTACCTATGGTCTAGATCACAACCAATGCAATATGGCAAAAGGTAGTTTGTTTGTTTTTAAATATTTCTCAATATCCAATGTTTTACATATAGTATTTAAAAATAGATAAAGAATTTAAAATACTTTCTGTTTTTCTAAAACAAGTATTGTCCACAGAATCTCAAGGTCAGAGATGTAGCTCTATTTTTTAAATATTGCACATATTATTAATGGTTCTACAGAGCTACATTTTTTGTAACTGAAATAAATATGAATGACAATTACAATCAGGCCTCAAAGGGATTTTATACAAAATACCTATTGAAACTGCCATAATTTGATGGTATTAGAAGGCGACAGAGATATAGTATATCTGATGATTGGCAGGAATAAATGGCAGCTTCAAGCGAGACATTCCATCATGTCAGAGTCCTGCCAGGAAGCAGGCAACAAAATCAACACTTGCTATTGCTTGTACAGTACTTTATCACTCAAACACATCTCTCAAAGTACTTTATAGGACTGCAACAGGGCTGAAAGAAATATCTAACAATACCAAGTAAGCCACAGAAAGCTAAATGGGAGAAGAAGAGATTCTTATGGATTCCATTGGGGAAAACAGAACATATTTTCATATGTCAATTCAAAGAACAAAATACTAAATAGTGAAAACACTAGACTTACTGAAGGACATTAGTTCAATGAACATTTCAGTAAAACCAACAAAATGCAAGGAAACAACTAAGATTACCACAGGTAGTTCACAGAAACAGAAAAAAAAAATGCCAACAGCCTTCTATCCTTTCTTTTTTTAAAGATAATGGATAAAATAAAAAGTCATTTGTCAGGAAATTTTAATGACTAGCCTAAATTTGTTTTAGAACAACAAGCCAGAGTTGTAAGTATAGGGAAAAATAAACAAAATGCTACTTACGCCTTTAGTTCCATTGCAATGATCAAAACATAGTGGTTGAAAGGTTCCTATTATGCTAGCTGTCTCCCTCTACAGGGTTTACTGGTGACATAGAAATATATGTGTTCTCACAGTTTACTGCAGGTTTTCTCAGTTTAGCCACTACAGACATTTTAAGACAAATAATTCTTCATTGGGAAATGAGGGATTTCTGGTGCACTGCAGGATATTTAGCAGCTTCTCTGATAATTTCCTCTAGAAGTAGTGGTACTTCCTGAGTCATGATAATATAAAATGTCTCCAGATACATCTTCTTTGTATGTCTTCTTTTGGAGAAACAGAGGCAGCCAGATAGAGTCCTCTGTTGAACGCCGTGCTGGTAGTTTCATAAAAAATTTATTTTGTTGAAGTAATTCTGATATCCCAAATATAAAAGCTGCTGCTCACCTTACCAAGTCTTTGATATGTTAATTTCTATTAGAATATTGAACTTATCAGACTATGCTGAGATAACCAACCTCTTGTTCTGCTACACCCAGACATATAGACTGTGAAGGCAGAATTCATGATGCTGAAATTCAAACTGGAAACACAAGAGACCCCAGTAGCCAAAGCAATCTTATATAACAAAAAGAAAGCTGGAGGCATCACAATACCTGATTTCAAGACACACTACAGGGCAGTTATAATCACAACAGCCTGCTCCTAGCACAGAAACAGATGAATAGACCAATGGAACAGAATACAAACTCCAGAATTCAATCCACAATCTACAACCAACTTATCTTTCAATCCCTGGAGCAAGGACAATCTCTTCTGCAAATGGTGCTGGGGAAAACTGAATCTCCATAATCAGGAGTATGAAACTAGGCCCCTACCTTGCAATTTTCACAAAAATTCAAACAAAATGAATCAAAGACCTAAACTATGACCTGATACCATCAAATTACTAGAGAAAACTTGGGAAATTCTGGAAGATATTGGCATAAGCAAAGACTTCCTGGAAAATACCCCAGAGAAGTAGGCAATCAAAGCCAAAATTGGCAAATGGGATTATATCAAACTGAGATGTAAATCTGCACTGAAAAAGAAACACTCAGCAAGGTGAGGAGGCAACCGACAGAATGGGAGAAATTATTTGCAAACTACGAAACTGATAAAGGGTTAATATCCAGAATCTATAAATAGTTCAATAAATTCAACAACAACAAAACAAACAATCCACTTAAGAAATGGGCAAAGGACTTAATCAAGTATTTTTCAAAAGAGGAAACCCAAATGACTAATGCTTTAAAAACTGCTCAAGATCAGAGAGCAGCAAGACGGTGGAATAGGAAGGGAGAACACTGATAGTCGGGGAAGAGACAGTTCAAGGAAAAGTAGGGGAAGAAACAGCAGAGGAAACTCTTCCGGAACTAGTGATTCTCAGTGGACCTGCGTGGAGAGCGTGGGAGCCCAAGTTCGGGAGTCCAGCAGCAGACTCAACACATCAGCACTGGAACGCGAGGTGAGCAGAACCTCAATAGACCGAGACACCAGCGGGCAAGTGGAAAGAGGAGACTAGAGGGAACGAGGCTTGAAACACCATGGGGAAAATTTCACCACGCTAACTAGAAGAGAGAGAGAGAGAGAGAGAGAGAGAGAGAGAGAGAGAGAGAAAAGTGACCAATACGGACACGAGTTTCTCTCTCTCTGCTCACCTCTCAAAGGCAAGCAAGATAAAAAGCAGGCCCCATTTTGGACATATGTCATAAGCAGGGCGACCTCAGGTCCGAAACGGCCCTGAGCCTAGCAGAAAAACCTGACTCTGGGGGAGGGGGGTGAAATAACAGGAGATTAGGATCTAACTTGGCAACCCAGTGGGAGATTGCAGGAGAATTGGAGCCCACACTGAGGGCAGCAGATATTCCCTGTGTGGTCCTTGGGAAAGAGCTTCCGATCTCTAGCTCCTGTGGGTATATCATTTGCCTGCTAACTACCTCCAATTCCATTCAGCTGTGTGGAATTACTTCCCTTTTGAATAATAAAAAAAAAAGAATGAAAGAAAGAGAGATTTACCACACCTAACCTGGGAGTGTCACCTTTGGCACACCCTCAAACCTGAGGAACCAAACACAGCTCTCAGGACACACTCATCTCAAGCCTCTAATGCTCCATCGAAAGCAGACAGTCCACTTAACCTAGAACCATAGTATAACAAGAAAAAAAAACCACAGTGAAGAAACCGAATATCTCCAACATGCCAAACAACAAACGCAAAAACTGAGGTAACAAGAACAAGGAAGACACTATGACGCCCCCAAGTGAAAAAGACACCCCAATTCAACATTATGAAGATGATGAGATAGAAGAAATGCAAGAAGCAGATCTCAAAAAATTGATAAGAACATTAAGAAGTTCTCAAAACAAATTCTTGAACTACAGAAATCCTTAATGGACAAGATAGAAAATCTCTCTCGGGAAAATGAAATATTGAGGAGGAATCAAAATGAAATGAAACAACTAGTACAACAAGAAACTGTGATAGTGATGAGAAATCATATTGAAATGAAGAATTCAATAGATCAAATGACAAACACATTAGAGAGCCTTAAAAACAGAATGGGTGAAGCAGAAGAGAGAATATCAGACTTAGAAGACAGAGAACAGGAAAGGAAACAGGCAAACCAAAGAAAAGAAGAAGAAATTAGAAATCTAAAAAATATTGTCGGGAATCTACAGGATACTATTAAAAAAAACCTAACATTCGGGTTCTAGGAGTTCCTGAAGGCATGGAGAGGGAGAAAGGATTAGAAGGCATTTTCAGTGAGATACTAGCAGAAAATTTCCCAGGTTTGGAGAAGGACAGAGGCATCTTAGTACAGGAAGCTTATAGAACCCCTAATAAACATGACCAAAAGAGATCCTCACCACGACATGTTGTAATCAAACTCACCACAGTGAAACATAAAGAAAAGATTCTAAAAGGTGCAAGAGAGAAACGTCAGATTACTCTCAGAGGATCTCCAATTAGACTCACAGCAGACTTCTCATCAGAAACCCTACAAGCTAGAAGGGAATGGCGAGACATAGCCCAGGTACTAAGAGAGAAAAAATGCCAGCCCAGAATATTATATCCTGCAAAGCTCTCATTTGTGAATGAAGGTGAAATGAAGACTTTTCATAGCAAACAGAAACTGAAAGAATTTGTTGCCACTCGACCTGCCCTGCAAAAGATGCTTAAAGATGTGTTACACACAGAAACACAGAAACATGGTCATCAATATGAAAGAAGGTAAAGAAGGAAACCTCACAGCAAAACATCACAGGAAGCTCAATTTCTCTTTGACATAGAATTAAAATCTGATGCTCTGTTAAAGCAATGTGTTAAAGTAATCTATTATGTTCTCTTGATGTCTGTTAAATTCTAATTGTTCAAAAACAGCTGAATTTTTATTAAGAGCTATGGGTTATTTAAAAATGTGCTTATTTTCAAAGATTGAATAATCACCTTGTAACAATGATCAAATTTGGTCTATGTTATGTCATGATTTTAAGGAGGTTCTGTGTTTAGCTGTCCTCCTATAGGTTCCTTAGGACTTTTTCCAGCCAAGTCTATTTTATTCAGTACTTTGGGATGGCTCTGTAAACAGATGAAGCCAATAATGTATTAACAGTACCAACTGAGAGAAAGTATGGTTAACTGAGGTTATTAAAAACAAAAAGCAAGTCAAGTCAATTGGCGATCTACAAAAAGAGTTAAGGATTTTAAAAGCTATTAATGTAATTGCTATATTGGTCTATTATGTTATGTTATATGTGTGTACATATTGTATGTCCACATGGGAAAATTTTATTAAGAGTTTTATTTTAATTGGCTTATAGATAAGATTGTCCATAAATTTAAGCTACTACAATTAATCAAAGATACATTTTAATTCGTGTGACCTGAATCTCTGCATCATATGTTTTATACTTGTTGGTAGAAAGAAACTAAAAACATTTTATATGGTTGTGCTTAAGTTTACTGGTTAAACAAACTACACCATGTTAGATATTTAAGAGGTGTTTCCAAATACATGATTCTTAAAATTTATAGAAGGCATTGGACCTTCTGGTAAATGTTTTCTTAAGTTGTTATCTAATGGTTGAAACTATTTGCTAAGTATTCATGTGATATTACTATTGTCAGCAAGCGATCTAGGACTTGCTCCCTCATTTCTCTATTCTAAGCCCAACTTGTTCTTTCATTTCTCTATTCTCCTCAAGGTAGGAAACTAATTCTATTATGAAGGAATCTGTAGGATGCACAATTTAATCTTTAGACCGTATAAAAGAGATGGCTAACATTTTTCTGTAATAGCATAGCCAAAATAAGAGCTTAAATAATAGTCTCATAGCTAGATTTACTTCGCCATCAGCGAAGTAAACAGTAAGTAGAAAAAAACTCCCTTTCAGACCAAAGGGAAAGAAAGTTTTAAAGTGAGAATATAATTTTCCTCATGGACATTGTCTGCCTTAGAAAAACTACTACAGAACATGCCTGTGACTATAGACTTGTAGTTCAGGCCACTGAAGATTAGAGATGGGACTTGGGCACTCCCTTGACTTGCATCCTCTGGTCTGTTTTAACAAAAACCAGGAGGAAAAGAAAGCTCGGCATCAGAAGCAATGGGTGGCAGGCCTATTAATGGCTGATCTGTACGGTGATCTGCCCTCAAGGAGACCCAACAGGCCAGTCCACTGCAGTGGCTTTCAACATGGTAAGCCTGGGCTTCAGCAGAAGTCAGCTTGTGAAGAGCCCTGGCAGCTCTGCCAGCCGTGTTGGATCACTGGAAATGGACCTGCCCTGGAGTCGAAGGATGCCCAGGTCAGAGCCACAGAGCTTATTGGCTCTAAGCTGAAAAGCCCTTCACTCAGCCCAACTTCCAAAGTGACCACTGCAGCTGAGTGGATGGCCAAGTAGGGTCAGCAACATTGCAGGCAGAACTGTACATTTCTTGTTAGAGATGCCCCCTGCCTTTACCTGGCCAGCTCTCCTCCCAGGCCAGCCAAGTAATGAAAGTCAAGAGAGTGCCTTCCCCTAGGAGGTTCACACCTCCCTTAGGATATACCTTAGGATATAGATAGGTCTGGGCCTCTTAACTTGCAAGGCCTAAAGCCCAACAGATTATTATCAAGCCCCTTCTGTCAGGTTCTATTTGCCTCTCAATCAGAAAACTTAATTGTAGCTTAGACAGCACACCTTTCTAAGCTCCTCTAATAATGACTCTGTCCTTTGTTCTAGGCCCTGTCTAGTGCACTTGGGCCTCATTCCTTTGTAATCATAACCTCTACTCTACCACCAATGGCTCTACTCCCAACCTGTGTGTACTGATGGTCCTCTTCCCCACTTAATGCTGTATAATTGTTCAAACCTGGTAAATGCCACTCTTAGGATCATTGGTTACTATCTTCACCCTGTCTTTTATGACCTTGTCTAAATATGATCAGAGTCAGCATACTTGGAAGGCTTCCATAGCCTTGGCAACTCATGACGAGAGCCTAGTGTGGTTACTGGCACCATAAACTAGAGTGTCAATTTGTTGGGTCAACAACAGGAGCCACTGTGCACTTGCTCCTCATGTGGGATCTCTGTCCTTAATGTGCTGTACATTGTGATTTAATGCTATAACTAGTACTCAAACAGTATGTTTCACTTTGTGTTTCTATGTGGGTGCAAACTGTTGAAATCTTTACTTAATATATACTAAATTGATCTTCTGTATATAAATAGAATTGAAAATGTATCTTGATATGAATGGAAGGGGAGAGGGAGCGGGAGAGGGGAGGGTTGCGGGTGGGAGGGAAGTTATGGGAGGGGGAAACCACTGTAATCCATAAGCTGTACTTTGGAAATTTATATTCATTAAATAAAAGTTAAAAAAAAACTGCTCAAGATCACTAGCCATCAGTGATATCAAATTAAAGCCACAATGAGCTTTTACGTCACTCCAATTAGAATGGCTCTCCTATAGAAATCAACAAACAATAAGTGCTAGCTTGGATATGGGGAAAAAGTTACCCTAATCCACTGTTTGTACAGCCACTGTGGAAGACAATATGGATATACCTTAGAAATCTGAATATTGACCTACCATATGATCCAACCATCACATCCTGGGAATCTACACAAACCAAAAGAAATCAGCATATGAAAGAGTTATCTGTACCCCATGTTCACTGCAGCTCAATGCACAATAGCTAAGATATGGAACCAACTAAGATGTCCATCCCCTGATAACTGGATCAAGAAATTATGGTATATATACACTATAGAATATTACTTAGCAGTAAAATAAAATAAAATAAAATAAAATCCTTTCTTTTGTGACAAGATGGACAGCACTGGAAACCATTATACTTAGTGAAATAATCCAGTCCCAAAAAGACAGATATCATATGTTTTCCCTGATCTGAGGTAACTAATAGAGTATCTAAAATGTAATGTATTGGAGTGAAATGGACATTTTGTCATTCGATGAATTTGTATTGCTCTTGTCTCTTCTATTGAGGAACAGTTTTTTTGTTGGTTTTTTTTTTTTTTTCGTTCATACTATCTGTTCAACTCATTTACTTAGTGTAGGGTTAACTATTAGATATAGATCTTGGTAAAAATTAAGAGTGGAAATGGGAGAGGGAGGAGTAAGAAGCGTTGGAGTATGGGAGGGAGGGAGGGTAGGGTGGGAAGAACCACTATGTTCCTAAAATTGTGTCAAGGGCTGACTTTCAATAGATCTCAGCGAGGGAGCTGCTCTGTTACGTAGGAAACCCCGACCGACCCAGAAGCAGGTCGTCTACGAATGGTTTAGTGACAGGTTCCCCACAAACGTGCAGTGCGTGACAGGCGAGAGGGAGACCCCCTTTCCAGCCGCGCCCCGTTTCCCAGGACGAAGGGCTCTCACCCTTGATTGTTCCTAAAATTGTATATATGAAATACATGAAACTTGTATAACATTAAAAAAAAGAAACAGAAGTCATTAAACTTAAGGGAACTAAATGAATATCAAAATATGATTCAAGTATCTCAGCTACTATTGTATTTAAATATAAATTTTCTATATGAATTTAATAAAAATTGTGAGAAGCAAGCATTGCATTACTGCAATAAAATCTAAGTATCTTTTCCAAAGAAGATTTACTGATTTATTTATACATTTGAATGGTAGAGTGATCAAGCAGAAAGAGTGACTTTCCATCTGTGGGTTCATTTCCCAAATGTGACAGCTTGGACTGACCCAGACAAAAGCCAGGAACCTAGAACTCAATCTAGGTGTCTCATGTAGGCAGTGGGATCCACTGCTTCTCAAGCATATTAGCAGGAAGCTGTATCAGAATCAGAGTATCCAGGACCCAAATTGGCATTCCAATAAGAGATTCAGGCATCCCAAGCTGTGCCTTTTCCTACTGTGTCATGACATCTACCCCAGCATCCTTGATCAAGGACAAGCACAGAACTAAGACTTAATTCTTGAGTCAAAGAAGCATGTGTTCATCTGTGTATATTGTGAATAAATTACCCTCTTTGCTATGTATTATGAGTTCAAGTACTAAAATATAGACAATAACTTGAACAGAATAATTTGTAAATTTTGTAGACAAATTTCTTAAGCTCTGAAAAGCAGCACAGCCGACTACAAGTAATGGTCATGTAATGCTGAATCTAATGGCTAAATTTATCATTTCTGGTTCCTAAACATCAACATCATATTAACCTCCTGAGGCAGAAGGTATTAACTCAGGCCTCCAAAATTAAATAATTTCAATAAAAATAGATTGGTCATATGCATGCTATTAGAGAGTGTAGGAGTATACTGTTATAGCCTGTTTTATAGTGAAACTCACATCATTACTGTGGGGCTATTGGAATCATTTTATCAGGATTATAAAACATAGTCCAGAGGGAAGTATTACCAGTTTAATGTAAGTTTGCAAGTAAAAAATTATAGACCTTTATGTCTTCTGTGAGGTCTTAATTTCTTTGGTTCATTTGGGGGATAGGAAAAAAATGAATAAACCACACATTTTCTCCTATAAAGTGTCAAATACAGCAACACAATAAAATATCTCATCTTGCAATTGTACCTTCAGTACAAAAGTTAGCATCTATGGACTCTAGTTTTTTACAGATTTATTTTCAGCTTCCAATTTGAATGAATTCTTCATGATAAAGAAAGGATTTTTTTTTTCTGTCTTTTGAAAATGGCTTATTTTCTCTTATCCACGGAGCAGTCTTTTGGGTTACCCTTCACATTTAGCTTAGTTTTAAGAAGGTAAATGCCTTCACTTAAATCTTGTTTTACTGTTCCAGTTCTTCCAGGTATGTGTGGCCAGCCATTTCATTTAATAGTATATGCTGTTCTGCAATAGATTGGGGATATCTCTTAATATTTTCCTTTATAGCTTTAGTATTTTCAGCAGCAATTAAAAGTACTATTTTAGGATGGCTAAAATAATCAATTTGAAAATTTTGAAAACATTTTGGTGTGTGCATTAAATGACTCACCAATTTACCTCTTTCCTTAATCAGTTATAGTTATCTCATCAAATATTTTGATATCTTTTACAGTTTTTTCTTTTTTTTTTTTTTTTTTTGGAAAGGGAAACTAAGAGAGAAGGAGGGGTAGAGATACAGAAAACACTTATCCATGGCTTCACTCCTTGAAATCCATCAAAGACTGGGACGTGCTAGGCTTAAGTTAGAAGCCCAGAACTTAATCCAGTTCTCCCATATGTGAGGCACTGGCCCAATTTCTTCAGCCATTATCTGCCACCTCACAAAATCTGCATTTGTAGGAAGCTGGAATCAAGGACCAGAGCCAGGGACTGGTGCTGTGGCTTAGTGGGTAAAGCTGCTGCCTTCGGTGCTGGCATCCCATATGGGCACTGGTTTGAGTCCCATATGCTTCGCTACAACAAAGCTCTTGAAAAAGAAGTGGAAAATGGCCCAAGACTTGGGCCCCTGATACTTTGTGGGAGTCCCAGAAGAAGCTCCTGCTCCTACTTCAGATCTACGCAGCTCCAGCTACTGTAGTGAACCAGCGAATGGAAGACCTCTGTCTCTCTGTCTCTGCCTCTCAAATAAATAAATAAATCTAAAAAAAGAGCCAGAACCAGTAATAAATCAAGACTCTTAGTGGGATGCAACTGTGTTAATTTGACATTTTAAGCATTAAGCCAAATACCACCCTTTAAATAAAATGATATATCTTTATATCATTTTATATCTAAGAATATATTGTCATTCTTTCCATTTATAATGCAAAAAAGCAATAGATATTTGTGTGTTCCTTCAAGAAGGAATTTGTGATTAATATTATGTTAATTTATAGAGACAAATATAGTCTCCTTCCTCTGTCTATTCATATCTACTATCTTGATCTAATAATAAAATCAAAAGTGTAACAATTTGTGTTTATTAAATGTCCAAATTCTCAAACAATTATCTATATATTTGATACATGCTAACAAATTTGGAAAATAGTGTATCAAATGCTGCCTTATTTTTAATCTCTATTAATCAGCCAGGTTTCTTTATAATGATCATATATCATTAATTCTGGGCCATCCAGGAATTCTTAGCCATTTTTTGGATTATAATAAATTATTGTATCTCCATAAGGGCAACAAATAAAATGCCAGTAGCAGGCCTTTCATCTATAGTTAATATGTTATCTGACACTCCTGCTGCCTCTGCAAGTCTGTAGGGAATGAAGGTAGTTTGGAAATTGTCAGTTATGTAAAAAAAGAAAACACTTATGAGATTTGTTTAACTGTATGTGTTTTCTTTTTTTTTTTTAATTTATTTGACAGGTAGAGTTACAGACAGAGAGAGATAGAGAGAAAGGTCTTCCTTCCGTTGGTTCACTCCCCAAATGGCCACTACAGCTGGCGCTGCGCTGATCCAAAGCCAGGAGCCAGGTGCTACTTCCTGGTCTCCCAAGCAGGTGCAGGGGCCCAAGCACTTGGGCCATCCTCCACTGCCTTCCTGGACCTCAGCAGAGAGCTGGACTGGAAGAGGAGCAGCCAGGACTAGAACCCAGTGCCCATATGGGATGCCGGCACCGCAGATGAAGGATTAACCAAGTGAGCCATGGTGCCGGCCCCTGTATGTGTTTTCCAAACATGTTTTGTGTGCCATGCATATATGGTGATGTGTGGTTAAAGTTAGTAAAATATGGAACAAGGTTATGAAGAAACAGAGCAATGGTAGAAAAAAACAGGTTATGGGAGCCACAAAAGAACGATATGGAAGGGGAAAATACAAGATGAAAGCACAAAGAAGGGAGCAGCCGAAGTCATGGAAGTCAGGAAGGACTTCATATAAGTGATGTCACTAGTGGCAGATCTCGAAACTAAAGATGGGGAAGGCAAAGGCACTGGAACACATACTAAAAATAAAACCATAAGCACATCTGGGTCCATAGCCTGATATAGTGAAGACATACTTACTGGAATGGTTACAAGAATAAGTCACTAAACTATACTAAGTCTATACTATGAAACAGCTTGAGAGTTTGACTCAACACTAGAAAATCATGTGAAATCAGAAATGTGAAATGACATGATCAGGTATGTGCTATAGAGAGATAAAATTAATGCTAATTTCAAGTGGAATCAACTGAGTTGAGGAAGAAAAGTCAAGAAGGATATTTGTTGCTTGCCCAGCCAGTATCCTCCTCCTCCTTTTTCCTAATAGTAACCTGAATTTCCACTGGGGAACACCTCTCCTCCACTATGGAACATTCAGAATTGATTCATCCTTAACTAACTCCACCTGTGCCCATAATTCCCTGGCACAGCAGTTTCATGGAAAGTCTTGGTCCTAGACCTAACAATAGGAAAATTTTTACCCTCACTGATTGGTTCACCGTGATTGAATGCAATAAAACCCAGGACTTTTGATCAATTATTTTGTGAAGTACACAATCCCATTTTCCTCGCACTGTCCCGAAATGGTGAGATTGTAACTTTAATTGTAAGCAGTCATATAGTCCAAGATTGAGTTTGGATCTAAATGAGCTCATAAGAAATGCAGAGGAATGGAATCAAAGACTGCACACACGAGCCTGTATCTGAAGCTTACCCTTCCTCCACCTCTCCATGTTCTGAGAACAACAACAACAACAACAACAACAACAACAAAAAAAAAACCATATGTCCAGAACTTAGGACCCAGGTTCCAGGTCTGAGAACCACTCAAATCTGTTTTTAGGTTTATAATTTCCTTCAATCACAGTGATGATGAGAAACACACAAGGAACAGCACTTGTCCCAGTGGCAATGGGACCACAAGATATATCTGCTTTTATGTCTGTGGCAGTGGTCAGACACATACACAGAAACATCTGCATACATCCACACATCCACCTATAGCCACATACACATATACACATCCATGCACAAACAGCTGCATCTAGCCACGTCAGCCAGTGGCTTACAGGAGTTATAAACAAAAGTGAACCAAAGAAAAAAACATTACATAACAGACTTCTGGAGAGCTAGCCAGGCAGGTGGGCCTGTCAGTTACCATGACACAGATCACCATAGAGGCACAGAGATATGGGAGCACAGGGAAAGGAGGGCAAGAACAAAAGGCATGGGAACTTGATAACTGCACCTTCCCAAGTTCATCTTCACAACAACCTCTTTGTTATTTATGTTGGAGTAGAATTATTTGTAAATAATAACCCCATGAATGACTTTTGAAGTGTAGTTTGAATAAAAAACCAAATATTATATATTAAGAAATGGGGTCATAGGGAATAAATATATCTGAACAACAGTTAGATGCCGAGTGAACGCAATACTGCAGTGCAATTCTAATACTTAATACCGGGAGTCAGCTCAGGCTTCACATAATCAAGGGCATGATCTATAACAAAATTGCATCCACCACAGTGACATATTTAGGTGTTCCCAGGACATTCACACTTCTAACCAACTGGCTACAACTCCAGGGATTTCTAATACCCTCTCAGGTTTGACGAACCATTAGAATCATTCACAATTACAGTTTTATTTTTTAGGGTATAAATTTGAACTACTCAAATGAAGAGAAGCATAGGGAAAGTCCCACACATGGAGCTCCTGGGCTCTTTACCCATGAGAAAAGAACATTACTCTCCTGGACAATTACCTGACATGTGGCATCCAGAGTTTTTTATGGTGGTTTCATTGTACAGGCATGAATAACTGAATCCTTGGCTATGTCACTGCAGTCAGTCTCTACTCTTGTCCTCTCTAGCTTGTTCTCGTCCCCAGAAATAGGGAGGTTGACCTGAAATTATCTAGCTTAAAAGCCTCGCACTCTAAAGCTTAAATTTCATCATTCTGATGTGACCAGCTCTCATCTTGAATCATCTTGTTAGCATAAAGTCAAGTTTGAGGCAAGGGACCCCTGATATATCAAAGACACTCCTATCACCTAGAGAACTCTAAGCTTTTAGAAAATATCTTGCCAGGAATGAGGAACAAACTGCATAAATGCATTGTTATATAACAGTGAATCAGCAGGGAACTGAGAAGAGATGAAACATGAAAGGATGCAGGTTAAGGGCCGGCGCCGTGGCTCAACAGGCTAATCCTCCGCCTTGCGGTGCCGGCACACCGGGTTCTAGTCCCGGTCGGGGCACCAATCCTGTCCCGGTTGCCCCTCTTCCAGGCCAGCTCTCTGCTGTGACCAGGGAGTGCAGTGGAGGATGGCCCAAGTGTTTGGGCTCTGCACCCCATGGGAGACCAAGATAAGCACCTGGCTCCTGACATAGGGACAGCGCGGTGTGCTGGCCGCAGTGCACTACCGCGGCGGCCATTGGAGGTTGAACCAATGGCAAAAGGAAGACCTTTCTCTCTGTCTCTCTCTCACTGTCCACTCTGCCTGTCAAAAATAAAAAAAATAAAAAAAAAAGGATGCAGGTTAAGTATGCAACATCATTTTAAAGGAACATCAGAAATGTGGTATTATGCTGCAAATAGTAGGAAACTAATATTAATTGTTAATCAGAATTATTACATGATTAGCACATATCTTTAGGAAGATATTAAGTAGGAGTATTAAAGTTGAACTAGACTGGGAGACAAACAGCATATTTCCAAGTTAAAAGAATCTTATTATAATTAACATGAGATAATAAGGCACTAACAAGGGCCATCAAAACAAAAGGCTAAATACCAGATACATTTAAGGAATAAAAATAGAAATTCAAAAGATTGCACTGGTGTGAGGATGCAACTGAGAATTTTACCTTAAGAATAATTCAATTTCACATTGGTGTGCAAACTTGATTTAAAATGAGTATGCATAGAACAAATAAAATATTTACTTCATAAGCATTTCAGAAAAACAGCCACATTTCTGTTTTAAAACATAGACTCAAAGAAATGTTATACTTAGCCTTACTGTATATTACACAATGTATACAATAGCAAAACATCAATAAAAAACAGTTTTCTAATATGTTATCTTAATTAAAAGTGTAAAACATACTTATATATATTTTGGTATTAACCTGCAAAAATGGTACATATTTGCCATAGGAGAAGCCATATATATGACAGTACATATGACATTGATTGACATCTTTTACACAAGTACAGGACACCGCTGAAGAAGACTCCTCATGGCATATGTATTGAATTCTGATTGTTTTAAATATTTCCTATGGCTAGCTTCTGCAGAGAGAAAATCTTTATGAAATCATCTATCAAATAAAACTGACCCTGAAATGACTATTTTTGAGCAAGACCATAATATTATTCTTAGCTGCTTGTAGACAAAAAATGTTATGCAGGAAGGTAATGATGTTAGCTTTCTTAGAATTCTTTTAAACAGCACCAACATTGTACAACAGAAGAAGGATCAGAATTCTATCTAAACTAAGAGGAAAATTCAGGTTTAGAACTATAGTTGGGGACAAATTTGAGCCATGGACTTAAAAGGTTTTTTTTGCAAAAATTTTAAGAACATAAATAACATAATTAGCATATAGCAGCTAAATATCCTCATGCCAAGAGTTCATGCATTATGCAACTTTAGAGAATAAATGCATGTTTATCAAAGATCACTACACAAACTGAGCATGTAGCAAGATCCAGACAAGCTGTCAAGAGCCTTGGGGAAAACAATAAGGTTTGCTTTAGGAATTCACTGACGGAAAACTGGTGATGATGGTTAAGGTTATCTAGCATTAACATTCTTAGAAATATTTTCTCATACTTCCACTTTTACCTGGTAAAGACACAAATATAACTGCAAATCAAATCAATTATTTGTGTTCATTTCATAGTATGTAAACTTTATGAAAGTGATAAATAGAATATAACAGTAACAGTCTAACTAGAAAGTGAATAATTACAAAAAATTCATATAAAAAGTGTAACTCAGAACATATTGTTTGTTCTTGATATTTAAGTTATGTTGTAAGAAACAAAGAGTTTCATTCAGGGGCTTCAACTCATGTTTCTTATCTAGAGATTTTTTCCAGACCATAAGCAACAAGATAAAATCTGGCCTTTTCCTGAATTTTGCCTTCCTTTCTCTTAAAACTATTGTTTCATAATATTGTGCAATCACATGATTTCCCTTCTCTTTAAATACTTTTTCAGTATTTTAATTCATAAATTGTACCAATATGGATAATATATAATTTTCAATATATCATTTCAATATTGGGTATGGTAGTACTAAAGCCACCAGAAATCATTTTTAATGATTCACATATTACATTTTGAGAGTTCTCATTTTTGCTACTGTCTGACTGTATTTTTATGTTAACTAAAATAGACACACATAAGGGAAAATGAGACTCTTTTCATGTGTGGTCTACTCATATGCTACAAAAATTATGTATTTACTTGATTTTTAATTAAGAGCAAAGTTCATACATACTTACTTGTCTACACTTACTTTGCGTGTTACCAATGTTTTCATATGCTTATAATTTGATATTTGATTGTTAAAATTATACATCATAAGAACTGTATGAACCACACATGGCAGGATTCTTATGTAGAATTTAAAAATAAGCAAGAGCATTTCTACTTTTTTTTGGAGATCAAAATTTCATTTTATTTACTATTCCACTTTAGTGCTGTATTACTAGATTTAAAATTTTCCATATTTCCTAAACACCTCATGTACATTAGCAAGCTGTGCCTTTTGATATGATTTAATTCATCTGATTGAAGAGCCTTTCCATCTAGTAAAATTTTATTATCATCTAGGTCAACCATCACCTATACTTTGTGGATTCCATGCTGACCATCCCTATCTCCTACTTGTCATTTCTAACCACCAATAAAATTTTATATGACATTATTTGAAAGAAAAGGAACTAACATATTCTTATTTATTCAGTACCAGGATATGTGATATATGTTATCATTTTTTAAGATTTATATATGTATTTGAAAGGCAGAGTTGCAAAAAGGCAGAGGCAGAGAGAGCGAGAGTGAGAAAGAGAGAGAGAGAGAGAGAGAGAGAGAGAGAGAGAGAGAGAAACTTCCATCTGCTGATTCACCTCCCAAGTGGCCTCAAGAGCCTGAGCCGGGATGATCCAAAGCCAGGAGCCTGAAGCTTCTTCAGGATCTCCCACATGGGTGCAGGGCCCAGGCACATGAGCCATCTTATACTGCTTTCCCAGGAGAGCTGGATCAGAATTGGAGCAGCTGGGATTTGAACTGGCACTCACATGGAATGCCGGCACTGTAGCTTTACGTGCTACACCACAGCGCCAGTGCGGTATGTTATCATTTTTATACCTGAGACTATCAAAGTTTCATTGGATTAGTTAACTTGCTTATGGTGGGAAAGACAGGATTGAACAAGTCCAAAACATGAACTGCTAGAAAATAGGGAGGAAAAAAGTGCCTCTCATACTATAAGAAGAAAATTTACTTTACCTAGCCAACTGTAGTTTAACTAATCCAATTTTTCTCTTATGTTGTCTTCTGGTTGAAGGATTATTAAATAAGATCCTCTTTCTCTTGCAGTTCCTCTCTCTCTCTCTCTCTCTCTCTCTCACCATTCCAACTGGAAGAGCAGGCTGATTTCATATTTTCTTAGAAAACTCAGGGAGCTCTCCAATATTGTCATGTTTAGATAACCCTATACTCAAAAGATAAAAGTATCATGAGATTGAACCTTGAATTGAAGTCTTTTTAAAAATATTTTTAAAGTTTAATTTTATTTATTTGAAAAGCATATTGACAGAGAGGAATCGTCCATCTTCTGTTTCACTCCTCAAATTGCCACAACAGCCAGAGCTGAGACCAGTTGAAGCCAGGAGCCTGGAAGTCCAGTCTGGTCTCCCACAGCATTCTGAAGTACTCAAGCACTTGGATCATCTTCGCTGATTTTCCAGGCACATTAGCAGGGAACTGGATTGGAAGTGGAGCAGAAAGGAAGGAAACCTGTGCTAATATGGGTTGCCAGCATCACAGGAGGGCAGCTTAATCTGCTGTGCTCAGCATAGACCTAAAATGAAGCCTTTTGATGGAAATATGGGGAAGGTGTACAAGGTCCCTTAACTGTGCAACAATACAACCCCATCAAGATTATTGGAGTTGTCTATGTTTCTATGCTACTTTGTTTGGAAATCCAAAACTCCCGATTAATAAAAAACTATGTTGACTTTCTGTTATTTTGACTTTTCTTTTTTTTCTCTCTCTAAAGAAAACATTACAGAAGAAAAGTTTATTGGCAAAACAAAATTTGTGAATTCCTGAATCATTTCCAAATATCAACTGGATGTATTTGAGTACCACTATTATTTTCAATAGGCACAACCTTTAATTAACAACACCTAAATGCATTCACCCAAATCTTGTGTTATATTCATTGTCAGGTTGTTAAGGTCTAATTGACCATTATATTCCTAGAATGTAGCATTGTAATGCATATGAGTAAATGCAACTATAACTGAAGCTAAATAAATTATTAGGTCAAAGTGAATTGTGTATTTTGAAGCTATTATTAAGGCTATAAAGGAAATTTATCTAATAAAATTCAGTGCTCTTTATGTATGAACATGGACTCATTTTCCTCAGGAAGGAATATTTATTATTCCTTTCACTATTACAGAGGATGATTTGAGCTTTATATGAAGAGGTCTTATAAAAAAAGAACAATACATATGGATTTCAAATTGTTTAACCCATATTCCTATCTTTAATTTTATTTTCTCTGAACTTTTTGAAGTTCAATCGAACATTTATTTTCTTGTCCTGTTTGTGGCTAGTTACAATTATTTGTGAAACATATGGTTAGAATACGGTGATCATTGTAAAGGCAAGAACATAATGGTTGTCTTTGTGTGACACTTGCTGTCTCATATGGAGAACTAACCTCTGACCTTGACTTCATTAACACCAGGATCTAATGAGCTGAGATAATGGGTCCAGATTGTTATAGCCGCAGGTATCAATTCTAATTTTTTAACCATTCCTTGGTTTCATAAGATTGGCTTTTTCATTTTTTAAATTTTATTTAATGAATATAAATTTCCAAAGTACAGCTTATGGATTACAATGGCTCCCCCACCTCATAAATTCCCTCCCACCCGCAAATCTCCCCTTTTCCGCTCCCTCTCCCCTTCCATTCATATCAAGATTCATTTTCAATTCTCTTTATATACAGAAGATCAGTTTAGTATATATTAAGTAAAAATTTCAACAGTTTGCCCCTACATAGAAACACAAAGTGAAAATTACTGTTGGAGTACTAGTTATAGCATTAAATCACAGTGTACAGCACATTAAGGACAGAGATCCTACATGATTTTTTTTAAATTAATTAATTTTCTATGCAATTTCCAATTTAACACCTAGTCTTTTTTTCATTTTCAATTATCTTTATATACAGAAGATCGATTCAGTATATACTAAGTAAAGATTTCATCAGTTTGCACCCACACAGAAACACAAAGTGTAAAAATACTGTTTCAGTACTAGCTATATCATTACTTCACATTGGACAACACATTAAGGACAGATCCCACATGAGACGTAAGTACAAAGTGACTCCTGTTGTTGATTTAACAATTTGACACTCTTGTTTATGGCGTCAGTAATCTCCCTAGGCTCTAGTCATGAGTTGCCAGGGCTATGGAAGCCTTTAGAGTTCACTGACTTTGATCTTATTTAGACAAGGTCATAGTCAAAATGGAAGTTCTCTCCTCCCTTCAGAGAAAGGTACCTCCTTCTTTGATGGCCCCATTCTTTCCACCAGGATCTCACTCACAGAGATCTTTCATTTAGGTATTTTTTTTTTTCTTTTCCAGGGTGTCTTGGCTTTCCATGCCTAAAATACTCTCATGGGCTCTTGAGCCAAATCCGAATGCCTTAAGGGCTGATTCTGAGGCCAGAGTGCTATTTAGGACATCTGCCATTCTATGAGTCTGCTGTGTATCCCGCTTCCCATGTTGGATCATTCTCTCCCTTTATGATTGTATCAGTATTAGCAGACATTAGTTTTGTTTGTGTGATCCCTTTGACTCTTAGACCTATCAGTGTGATTAACTGTGAAGTGAAGATGATCACTTGGACTAGTGACATGGCATTGGTACATGCCACCTGAATATAACCCTACCATACAACCCAGCCATCCCACTCCTTGGAATTTACCCAAAGGAAATTAAACTGGCAAACAAAAAAGCTGTCTGCACATTAATGTTTATTGCAGCTCAATTCACAATAGCTAAGACCTGGAACCAACCCAAATGCCCACCAATAGTAGACTGGATCAAGAAATTATGGGACATGTACTCTATACCATACAGCAGTCAAAAACAATGAAATCCGGTCATTTGCAACAAGATGGAGCAATCTGGAAAACATCATGCTGAGTGAATTAAGCCAGTCCCAAAGGGACAAATATCATACATTTTCCCTGATTGGTGACAACTAACTGAGCACCAAAGGGGAAACCTGTTGATGTGAAATGGACACTATGAGAAACAGTGACTTGACCAGCTCTTGTCCTGACTGTTGATGTACAATGTAATACTTTATCCATTTTAGTATTTTTTTCTTCTAGTACTATTGGTTGAACTCTGTAATTAACACACAATTATTCTTAGGTGTTTAAATTTAACTGAAAAGTGATCCCTGTTAAATATAAGAGTGAGAAAAAGAGAGGGAGGAGATGTATAATTTGGGACATGCTCAATCAGACTCGCCCCAAATGGTGGAGTTAGAAACGTGCCATGGGATTCCAATACAATCCCAAGATTGGCTTTTAATATGTTATATATAGTATATATATCATATTATATAAATATATATTATATTTTGTGTGTATATATTATTTATTGTGTAGATTATATAATATATAGTTTATATGTTTTATAAATATAATATATATTTCCAGATTCGAAAAACAGTATTTAACACATTTAATGCTCAGGTCTACAAAGCAAACATCAAGTTTTAATAACATCATGGTTACTCTTTGCAAGTAGGCTACTAAATAACTGCCAGAAATTTTATCTTTAGGTACATTTATTTCTAGCTGATCAAGTTTCAATAAATTGAAAAAAATATAAAAATATGAGGCAAAGAGAAATTTCAAATTTGAAATTTAATTAACTTGAAAAATATTTAATATTTTTATATTATATTATGTATATACCTTGTGTATATATTATAATATTATATATAATATTTGACGTTCCTCGGGTGCCTTTAGGCAACATAAAACTCTAAAATCCTTTGGTCTGTATCACTATCTTATTTTCCTCAAGCAATTTGTTTTATATATATATATCAACAAAACCAGTCCAGGCATGTCATAATATAATAGCTGCTGAGAAAAATATGGAAGTATTTTCCATGCTTATTTTTGTGTGTTCTGTGGAGATACAGATATGCCCATTCTTTTATGTATGTTCTACGGTTGATTTCAAGCAGCAAAGACAGGGCTGAGTAATTGTAACCGGTACTTAATGGTCCACAAAATGTAAAATATTTAGTATTTGGCTCTTTACAAAAAAAAAAGCCTGCTAAACTGGCTAATTAGGAGTTTTTAAATGGCTGAAAATTTAAATTATAACTTCCAACAAGATGATTATTTTGCCTCCACAACAAGAAATGTATAGAAATAGAATTCTAGAAACTCAGTGACAGTTTTGATACTTCCCATATTGGTGATCATTTAATTTCCTTTAGACTAAATTCTTCTATCAATAAATATACTATATTAGAATGGATATTTTCCAAAATGTTTTCTGCACTTCAACTTTGCAATTTTAATTTTGAGAATTTTGTAAAAAACTTCAGAAATTGTGGTCAGCATTGTGGTAAGCAAAACTGGCATCTCATATGGTTGCCAGTTCAACTCCAAATGGTTCCACTTGTGATCCAGCTCCCTGCTAATATGCCTGGAAAAGCAGCAGAAGGTGGCCCAACTCCTTGGGTCACTGCACACGTGAGAGACTTGAGGAAGCTCCTGGCTCCTGGCTTCAACCTGGCCCAACCCTGCCATTGAGGCCATTTGGGGAATGAATCAGCAGATGAAAGCACGCTCTCTCTCTCCCCTTGATCCCTTTCTCTCTCCCTCTCTCGCTGTAACTCTGCCTTTCAAATAAAGAAAATAAATCATGAAAAAAGAAAGAAATTTCCAAAATTATGCTAAAATTTGTTGATTTCTCTCAAATGGTTCTGTCTCTGACAATCCATCATCTGCAAACTGGAGAGAGATTTTTGAGCATCATCATTAATTCTCAACAGATAGAATAGATGTAGGAACCCAAGTGCCACAATTCTGAAGTGTGCTGTGAGAACGAGAGGAGCAAATTGGATGCACTAAATGGAATCTGTTGTAAAGGGATGATATGGTTACTACCAAGTTCTGTAAAACTCAATTTTCCTGTGTTATTAAACTTACACACATCTACTCCTGTTCCCTAGTTATATCCATGTCCGTTATGCCATCTTCTCTAGACTGTCCATCCTGCCTGTAATCTTTTCAAGACAGATAACCAGTTTTCCTTTGTTAAATACATTGTTTAAGGACTGCAATATACAATATATTTCTTTATGAAGTGATAGTTTGCATTAGACAATGCTGGGGCATGAAAATCATCCTTCACTGACATAGTTAAAAGCTGGATAAGGCCAAGTGTAGATATGTGGCTGTTCCTGCTGCACTAAGACACTAACCATAGGGATTGAGAATTTTTTCTTATTTATTTCTTGTGTTTCCTCATAACTGTAGAATAATACAAAACTATTGTAGACAAAGATGTCGGAATGTAAAATGTATTAGTAGAATATTTAGACACATTTTCAACTCTAAATGATCTTATCTCCTAAAATAATTCTCATAAAAATCTGAATATCTTGTTGGAATATATATGAAATATTTTGCTAGGAACTAATAATCTGAATTTTTTTTATCATTGTTTGATAATTTTCTGAAATTCATCTTGTAACAATATCATTGTATTTTGCCTCAGGAAGAATAAAATCATACCAAGATATTGATTTTTTAAAAAATATTAGAATCCAGCTGGCGCCGTGGCTCAATAGGCTAATTCTCCGCCTTGTGGCACCAGCACACCGGGTTCTAGTCCAGGTCTGGGCACCGGATTCTGTCCCTGTTGCCCCTCTTCCAGGCCAGCTCTCAACTATGGCCCGGGAGTGCAGTGGAGGATGGCCCAAGTGCTTGGGCCCTGCACCCCATGGGAGACCAGGAGAAGCACCTGGCTCCTGGCTTTGGATCAGCGTGGTGCGCCAGCAGCATTGCACCAGCCGTGGCGGCCATTGGAGGGTGAACCAGCGGCAAAAGGAAGACCTTTCTCTCTGTCTCTCTCTCTCACTGTCCACTCTGCCTGTCAAAAAAATAAATAAATAAAATAAAAATATTAGAATCCCCTTCTTCTAAAGCAGTGTTCAAATCACTACAGTTTGTCTTTGCCTGAATACCTAGTTAATACTAAAGAGATTTTGCTCTGCAAGGATATAAGAAGACTAGGTATATAAGCCAAAAATTTAGGACATTACTTCCAATCTATGAGATATTCAACAATGTAGTAAACCTAGGCCCCAACAGTGTGTGTCAACTACATACAAACATTGTTAATACGAAGGTAAGACACCTTTAATATTTTCAAATGTTTAAGCCCCAGAAGTAAAGCAATATAGATATGATTTGTGTATTTCATGGATTTAACTTAATAAAAAATCAGTTTCTGAGTTTTGACATGTTGCAATCTCTGGCTTACTGTGATTAAAAGAGTTAAGAGGGCATTCTGGTTCAGCCTGGCATAGTAATAAATCCATCCAAGAACACCGAATTGTAACAGCAGTTTAATATCTTTGTTCATATAAATAAGGCTTTGACGGGTATAGAAATTGTAACAACTTTAAAATATGGTTTATTAAATTTATTAAGTGACTGAATCAATTTATATGACTACTTCTAATTAAAATTCATCAATAACATTAGTAAATTTCATTTTCCTTAGGAATAACCCAGGCTTTTAAAGGAGTTTAGAAAGGACCACTATCACGGAGTTGAGATTTTTTTTAATTTAAAGGAAAAAAATGATATTAAATATACAAGGTTAACAGAGGTGTCCCAGATGCCACATGACAACAGACTGAGACTATACACAGTAGCAACAAAACACAAGTGGTAACAAGAAGCATCAGCATAGATAAATGGCCAGGAGATAAGGCTTAGATTGCAAGGGCAAAAACAAAACTATAGGAGAAAAGACTGGAAAAGGAACAGGTCAAATTCAAGAAAGGGAAAATATCTCTGTAAGTTCAAAAATGTCAAAAAGCAAAGTCAGTAGGAGAAGAAATGGGAATAAATTGAAGTAAAATAGGAGGTTCTAAGAGAAAGGAATTTGGTAAAACATTTAATTATTATTCCATGTTTATAGAAGTTCAACTTGCAAAGACTTTAAGACAGCTCGTGCAGAGTATTTCAGATATCAGCCATAAGCTATCACGTATCATGGATGTTAGGGAGGGATTCTTGTTTATTTGTTTTCTATATTGGACATTGTTCAAATATATAAAATAGCTAGCAGACTTTGGGGAAAATTTGGGCCACCAGAACGTAGGGTGGAAGAGGATAATGGAGTTCCCTTATGCAGGTATCAGAAAAAAATAGTTTTCATTGTGTCACTATTAAAATCCACATATTAGATCCATATATTTTCATTCCTATGTAATGTGAAATTGGTCAAAGCATATACAATTATAGCTACAAAGGAGAAATATGACGGTTCTTAAAAATTTTCATGTAAAATACATATTATGAAGAAATATATATATGTATGGATTCCAAAGTATTTTTGCATCAAAGTGAATTTATCTTTTAATTCCATTTTTCTCCAATCTTTTTGAAATACCTTCATATTTTTTCAACTTCCAAAATAAGTAAATATATAGAGGTTTAAAGTAAATGAGTGAAAATATGGGATTGGCAATTGGGTGTGAAGGAGCATATAAATGAAGGAGAGAGTGGGGAATGTCTGCTAATGGTTATGGGGTTTTCTCTCTAATTTTCTTTTACCTTGTGGCTGATGAAAATGTACTAAAATTGTTTAGGTTGATGACTGTACAACTAAGAACCCAAGCTAAATAACATCATTTACCCATCTGAATGGGTAAAATGCATGTGAACTGAACATCAATAGTGCTTTTATTTTTAAAACTATATAGGGGCCAGCGCTGTGGCATAATGGGTAAAACCACTGCCTGCAGCGCCGGCATCCCATATGGGCACTGGTTCTTGTCCTGGCTGCTCCACTTCCAATCCAGCTCTCTGCTATTGCCTGTGAGGGTCTTTGTATGCTCTACCATTTTATTGAACTTGCCCCGTGGAGGGGGGCAATATTACCCTTGGAAAGTCAGCTTAAGAGAAATGGATTTTCATGAGAACAACACATTAGGCAAACAGGCAGAACCTGTGAAATATGGCACAAGTAAAAGATGGCACAAGTCTTTGGGCCTCTGAAGACCCAGAAGAAGCTCCTGGCTTCTGGTCAGCACAGCTCTGGCCATTGCAACAATCTGGGGAGTGAACCAGATTGAAGATCTCTCTCTCTCTCTCTCTCTCTCTCTCTCTCTCTCTCTGCCTCTGTCTCTCTGTAACTCCTCCTTTCAAATAAAATTTTAAAAAGTCTTTAAAAAACAAAACTATATATTCATATGTCCTAGGTGTTCCACCCCTTCCACTTCTATGACTAACAATTTTACCTCTATTTCAAGGAAAAAAAGTTAGGTATATTTTTTATTAAGATTTCTTTATTTATTTGAAAGGCAGAGTTACAGAGAGAGAAACAACACACACACACAGAGAGAGAGAGAGGGAGAAAGAGAGAGAGAGAGAGAGAGAATCTTCCATTCACTGGTTAACTCCTCAAATGGTTGCAATGGCTAGAGTTGGGCCAGTCCAAAGCCAGGAGCCAGGAGCTTCTTCTGTGTCTCCCAAGTGGCTGGCAGGGGCCTAAGTACTTATGCCACTTTCTGATGCTTTCCCAGTCATATTAGCAAGGAACTGGATTGGAAGTGGAGCAACCAGGACTTGAACTGGTGCCTATATTGGATGCCAGCGTTGCAGGCGATAGCTTTACCTGCTCTGCTTGACGCTGGTCCCAGTGTATTTCTTTAAGAGAAAGTTGGGGTGGTGATATCAAAAGAAGGAAAGAACTAAATGTTGCAGGAAGGAGAAATACTAAAAAAATTAATAAAATGATACTAAGACAACATTTTATCATAATCAGAATGATCTCAAGCCCTTAAGCTGCTTGTAATGCAGTGTCATGTCATACCTGGAAGATTCTAAAGACAAAAGAAACTCACTTGTGCATAACCGTTTTTGAAAGATCAAATCCAGATCTCTGATTATCTTGAGGGGAGATTAATTAGTGGGACAACAACAAAAATTTGTATCTCAATTAGATATTATCAATGATTAATTTTGTAGGATGCCATGATCACAGTCATCAAAAAGCCTCTAATTGTTGCTTTCATCTCCTCTATTATGCCCCATCTTTAAAGTATAAAGACAGCCTTCTTGATTCTGAACATGAAATGTTTAATCAGAAAAAACCTCTGAGATATTTCTAGCTAAGGAAATTTTATGCTACTCCACAGGAAGAAACGTGATGCCAAGTAAGGCCAGGGGATAAGGAACTGATGAAGCATTGAGAGTATGCATCATCTGTATCTTATACAAGATGCAAGTACACATTGCACGTGGAAAACCACTACCGAGCCATCTATCCATTTTGAAATGCATCAAAATCTAGCAAAATATTTCAGTTTGCCAATTTTGATTCCTGTAGTCCATTTCATATTTTTCTGTATATTAGTGTCTCTTGGCTCACTTGAGACAATATCACAACATATCTTTGTCTTAAATACTGCAAGACTGTGTGTGTGGTGTGTGTTTGTGTGTGTGCATGCATATATCTGTATGTGAATGGGGAGGCTTGGGAAGTCAACAAAGTTGACTTACACACAATTGTATATAAAATTATGGAAGATCAAATTGTATGAGAGTATTGCAAAACTATTTTCATTTTAGCTTGGTTGATTTTCCTGAACTCAAACAATTCTGACAAAGTTCAGGCAGTGAAAATATTGCATTAAATACATAATTTATTTTATAATGAAAGCAACATCTTCTGTATTTATATGTATGTTTATAGAAACTAACCATTTCTTCTGTCTTTACAAATATAAGCTTCTTCACTCTGTATTTTATGAATTAGTGCCTTTTAGTACACACATTTTCTTATTTCTGTGACTATTCAAAGATATACATCAAACAGTTGTTTAATTTTCCATTGTTTTTACTTGTTTAGACAATGCAACTCTATGATCCCCTAACATTCTGAGTCGTGTAGAAAAAATGTTTGATGCTGAGGTTACAGATGTTTTCCATATTAGAATAATCTCCACATCCACGAGGAGCTACAGTGTTAATATAATTAAATTCTTAATTTGAAGACCAAATATTTTACTTCCCTACAGTAAACCTGGCTTATTAAGTATGTAGCACATATGGGCAGAAATAAATCTCTCTATGCTAGGGTTCTCTAGAGTTTTTCTTCACTGTTTTTATTCTAATAATCAAAATACAATAATAGGTAAAAATAATTACCCTGATATAATTAAATTTCAAAGTCTCAGCAGTAATTTTTAAAATATGACAAAATAATTATTAAGAATTATTGCAATAAGACACAGTCTCAGAAATCACACAGTAGATGCCCATACATATGTGCACAATCATGAATATATACATATATGCGTATGTATATCCATAAATGTATACATGAATAACATATTTATGTTATGTATTATTTACTATATAAACTTATAAAATAATTATTTATTTTAGGGGTAGAAGTGATGTTCATGACTGGATTCTATTTAATCCAAGAAACTTGCAATTCCGATTTTTGTGTTCTGCCCTGCCATGTTTGGACCTAAAATATACGTTCTGACTTCCCTGAGGTTATTGGCTTTTTGTTTTAGTACTTATTGTAAATTTCTGTGTAGTTTCAGTCTCTTTTTATTCACTAATAAAGAACATTTATTCTTTGCTTCTTAGGCTGGCTCTCTGTATCTTTCTTTATACTGTTTTTTAAGGCTTAGCAATTTTAACAGATATAAAACACTGACTATATATGGGGTACCATGTGATTTTTTTTTATTTGACAGGCAGAGTGGATAGTGACAGAGAGAGAGACAGAGAGAAAGGTCTTCCTTTTTGCCATTGGTTCACCCTCCAATGGCCGCCACAGCCGGAGCACTGCAGCCAGTGCATCACACTGATCGGAAGCCAGGAGCCAGGTGCTTCTCCTGGTCTCCCATGGGGTGCAAGGCCCAAGCACTTGGGCCATCCTCCACTGTACTCCCAGGCCACAGCAGAGAGCTGGCCTGGAAGGGCAACCGGGACAGAATCCGGCGCCCCGACCGGGACTAGAACCCGGTGTGCCGGTGCCACTAGGCGGAGGATTAGCCTGTTGAGCCACGGCGTCGGCCTACCATGTGATATTTTAAAAATCCATGTCTTATTTAATGTTAAAATCAGTGCAAACATACTTAACTTCTTAAAAATTTGTCATTTATTTATGGTGAAAACATTCAAAACCCTTTCTTCTGGCTTTCTTCCTTTAAAGAATCAATATACAACATATTATTATCATCTATAGTCACCCAACTATGCAATCGAACAGTAGAATTTCTTTCTTTTATCAAACTACAATATTTTCTCATGCCTCCCTCCCCAGCCTCTGGTAACCACAATTCTAATTTCAATTTCTGTAAAATAAATTTTATGATACTCCACATATGAGTGACATCAGTTATTATTTGTCTTTCTGTGCCTGTCTTATATGTCTTAACATAATGACCTTCAGGGGCTAGCACGACGGCTCAATAGGCTAATGCTTCGCCTGTGGCGCCGGCACACTGGGTTCCAATCTCCGTCGGGGCACCAGATTCTGTCCTAGTTGCTCCTCTTTCAGTCCAGCTCTCTGCTGTGGCCCGGGAGTGCAGTGGAGGATGGTCCAAGTGCTTGGGCCTTGCACCCTCATGGGAGATCAGGAGGAAGCACCTGGCTCATGGCCTCAGATCAGTGTGGTGCGCCGCATTGGAGGGTGAACCAACAGAAAAGGAAGACCTTTCTTTCTGTCTCTCTCTCTCTCACTGTCCACTCTGCCTGTCAAAATAAATAAATAAAATAAAATAAAATAAAAACATAATGACCTTCAGTTCCATCCCTGCTGTCTCAAGTGCTAAAGAGTTCATCCTATTTTTTTTGACTGAATAGCATTTCAATGTGCTATGCACTACTAGGTAAGTATGTTAAAACATTTTTAGTGGTAATTATCAGAACTTTTCTTGGGTGTTAACAAAAACAAATAAAATAATCCATATGATAATAGAGTTGGAGACATTAACACAAAATTATGCTTAGCTTAATATTCAAATAGATACAAGTTGTTACTTATAAAAACATCTACAAATATGTGCATGTTTTTTTTTTTTTTATCAACCTGGAGTTTCTTAGAATAAATGATGTCTTCAATAACAATAAGCACACCTGACATGGATTTGTGGTTGCAATACTACAACAAATAATTTTATTTTATTTTATTTTATTTGAGAGAGAGAGAGAATTTCCCATTCCCTGTTTGACTTCCCAAATACCTCCTGTTTCTGGTTCTCAGGCCTTTGGACTCCAGTCAAGGCTCCTACATACCATAGCCCTACATTTGCCTCCAATATCCCCCAAACCTTCAAATTTAACACTGAATTATGTCACCAGCATTCTTGGCTTGCCAGTTTACATATGTGAGCTCATGATATCCGATTTCCATAACTAATATGCATGTTATAAATACTATGACAAGCGCACACACACACCACACATGCACAGTTACTTCAAACATATCATAAAATACAATTAAATTTATTTTGCCACAAGAATTTAAATCTATGCGTATGTTTTTCATAATGTGCATATTACTTTAACTTTTGAAGGGACTTTTAAACATACTAGGGAATACATATTATGGAAAAAACTATACATAGTTTTATAAATTTGTGCCTCCTAAAACTATATTTAAATTACATTTGAAATTACTTTTTTAATGAATTTTTGAAGTATCCTTATATACTCTATTGGTTCCTTTGTTTTGTCTCAGAGAATCCCTGAAGCAAAACATAACTCCTCAAGTCATAGGTGTGTTACACAAAGCAACTTTCATCCATGGAAAAACAGTATGAAGAGGAAGAAAAAAGAATAGCTTTCTAGCAGAGATGTCTGGCACACCCGACCTCAATCAAATAATGAAGGTCAACGTCAAGTCACAATTCATGTTGCTGGGATGCATTCTTGATATGGTGTGATGAAAATTATATTTCTCAATTCCTCTCCAAATTCATAATTTTCATCTTCTCATGAGAAAAATTCTAATATGTTGAACAATATTCAAAACCATTAAGGTCTTAATGAATAAAGTCTTAGAAATTGACACACAAAAGAGGCTAAGGAAAACAGGATTACTAAATATAAAATAATTTCTTGCAAGGGATCCTGAAATAAACAAAAAAATTACAACACTAGAACTGTAATATCAATATGAATTTTCTCAAATATACAGGAAGTTCCTTAGTAAGACATAGGGAGGAACCTACCTTCATTGCACTGCTGTGGATCAATATCTTCCAGTGCAAAGTATCCTTTATATCTGTAGTCACCTGTATGATCAGTGCAGGGTCTGTTCACATCCAGTGGTATTGGGACTAGAGCTGTTTGTGTTATAAGCAACAGTCCCAGTTGAACTTTCTCAGCAACATCTGAGAAAGGGCGAATCCACATCATGCAGTCCTGGATCTACCACAACTGGAGCCACATACTCCAGTCATACTCAGCCTCACAAATGGGACAACAGTCCTTTTCATATCCTTGAGAAAGAATATTACCTTGGCTATCACAATCCTTGTGGTCATTGACACTGAACTCTCTGGGGACCGAAGATCCACAACATGTTGACAAGAAATTCATACTTCTACCCCTACAAACTGTACTAAACACACAATGTCACTTATAGAGACAGCTGACATTGATTAAAGCAAAAAAAATAAAATCACTCAGAAATTACACTTCTGTTCCCAAATAGAACAAACACACACACACACACACACACAATCAAGACAAGTGATACAATGCATTCACTCTGAACCACAAATTCTTTTCCAATAAAACCTAAACCTTAAAGATGAAGGGACTATTTCATCAGATGCACATACATCAACACAGGGAGGCAAGAAACATGAAGAAGCAAGGAAACACGACATCTTCCAAAAACACAAAAGTTCCCCAGAATTAGATCTTGATCCAAAGGAAATTTCATAAATTTATGTCAAAATACAATTCACCATAATGATTATAAGGAAACTCAATGAGATGCAAGAGAATACAGATAGCTTAAAGAAATGAAGAAATCAATGGGTGAAATGAATGAAACATTGACTAAGGATACCAAAATCATTAAAAAGGACAAAATAGATGCTTGGAGATGAAAAATTCAATCAGTGAAACTTAAAACAATATATGAGTGAGAGCTTCAACAGCAAAAATTGACCAAATGGAGGAAAGAAGTAATGACCTAAAAGATACTTTTGAAATTAACCAGACAAAATAGAGAAAATACTGAAAAATAATTAAGGAACTACATGAAATGTGAGATATCATTAAATGACTAAACATTCATATTATAGGGATTACTGAAAGAGAAGAGAGGAAAAAAAGACACTGAGGGGGCCAGCGCTGTGATGTAACAGGTAAAGCCGCCGCCTGAAGGGCCAGCATCCTATATGGCAGCCGATTCAAGTCCCAGCTGCTTCACTTCAATCCAGCTCTCTGCTATGGCCTGGGAAAGCAGTAGAAGATGGCCCAAGTCCTTGGGCCCCTGCACCCTTGTGGGAGACACAGAAGAAACTCCTGGCTCCAGTCTTCGGATCAGTGCAGCTCCAGCTGTCGTGGTAAATTGGAGAGTGAACCAGCAAATGCCAAGACATCTCTCTCTCTCTCTTTCTCTATCTCTGTCTCTCTCTGCCTCTCCTTTTCTCTCTGTGTAACTCTGACTTTCAAAAAATATTTTTTTAAAAAAATACCCCACTATATGATGCCTACAAAAATTCACTTTACAAATAAAAATGCATATAAACTAAAAGTGAAATTCTGCAAATAAATATACCAGGCAAATGGAAGCCAAAATGAGTAGGAATAGCTATCTTCATAACAAATAAAACAGACTTTGAGTCAAAAATTATAAAGACACACAGAAAGACATTATACATTTATAAAATGATTGATTCAGCAAGAAGATATAACAACCCTAAATGCATTTGCACCCAAACAACAACACCCAGATATATAGGGCAAATACTGTTAGACCTAAAGGCTAGGTAGACTCTAATACAATAATAGTAGGTGATTTCAACACCACCCTATCATCAATGGACAGATTATCCAGACAGAAAATCAGCAAAGAGAGCCGGCGCCGCGGCTCACTAGGCTAATCCTCCACCTTGTGGTGCCGGCACACCAGGTTCTAGTCCCCGTAGGGGCACCGATCCTGTCCCAGTTGCCCCTCTTCCAGGCCAGCTCTCTGCTGTGGCCAGGGAGTGCAGTGGAGGATGGCCCAAGTCTTTGGGCCCTGCACCCCATGGGAGACCAGGAGAAGCACCTGGCTCCTGCCATCGGATCAGCGCGGTGCGCCGGCCGCAGCACACCTACCGCGGCGGCCATTGGAGGGTGAACCAATGGCAAAAAGGAAGACCTTTCTCTCTGTCTCTCTCACTGACCACTCTGCCTGTCAAAAAAAAAGAAAGAAAAGAAAAAGAAAATCAGCAAAGATACATCAAAGTTGAACCGTATTATTGAGCAAATATATTTAACAGACATTTACAAGCCATTTCACCGAACAATTACAGAATACACAGTCTTTTTATCAGTATATGGAACATTTTCTAGTATACACCACATGTTAGACCACAATTCAAGTGTCAGTAAATTTTAAAATACTGAAATTATAGCAAGTATCTTCTCTAAGCACACACAAAAAAAACTAAAACTCAACAAGAAGAGCAAAAGAACCTTCACTAAGACATGTAAATTCAACAACATGCTACTAAATTAAGGATTTATAAAGGAAATGAAAAACTGCCTTGAAATAAATGAAAAGGAAAACACAACATATAACATCGTGTGGGATACAGCAAAACAGTATTAAGAGGGAAACTGACAGCATTAAGTGCTTATAAAGCAAAAAGAAATGTATCAAATAAGTATACATATAAATAAATGATAAATATAAGCCAAGAGGGAAAATACAAAAATAATTTAGAGTATCTTGACAAAACATTTAAGGAACTTAAGTAATGTCATTAGAAATTTGAATCCAGGGTCACGAAAAACAGACATACAGCATACTAATTCTTTATTTATTTGGTTGTTCATTCATTCCAACACACAATAACTGTTTATTAACAAAATCTCTAAGATACGCCAGATGCTAGACAAGTGCTCTGGATATACATGTGGAACAGGAATTGTCAGGAGTTGCAGCTTTAGAGCAACACGATGGGTGGACGACCATAAATTCAAATTCACCCAGGACATTTATTAATAAAGTTATACCATGATAATTTTCAAGACTTTTTCATTTCATTCTCAAAAGTATTTTTATGTCATAAATTATATGGTGTCCTATCTTGAGGTTATAACTTGGAGTGTAGATCAATTCATATGAAATCAGATGATGAATGATTTTGATGGAAGAGGGCAGAATGATAAAATTCATGTGTTGAAAGAATTATCCTCTCTGCCATTTGGAGAATAGGTTAGTGATAAAAAGGCAATATACTGAACTCTACAATAAATATAAAATACTGTGTTAAATTATAAAACAAGAAACATCTTTATCTGCCTTATGGGAATTAACAATATGTTCTTTAACAATGCAATAAATTTTAATAAAAATAAATCTGAGGGGCCAGCATTATGGCATAGCCAGTAAAGTTGCCACCTGTGATGCCAACATCCCATATGGGCACTGGTTTGAATCTCGGCTGCTCCTCTTTCAATCCAGCTCCTTGCACATGTGCCTGAGAAAGCAACAGAAGATGGCCAAAGTGCTTGGGCTCCTGCACCCACTTGGCAGACCCGGAACAAGGTCCTTGCTCCTGGCTTCAGTTTGGCCGAATCCTGGCTATATCCATTTGGGGAGTGAATCAGTGGATGAAAGATCTCCCCCACCCTTCACTTTCTCTCCCCTCCCCCGTAACTCTGCCTTTAAAATAAATACATAATTTTTTTCACAAATTTAAATAGATCATAACAGAAATAGTATGACATTTCTAAAGTCATTGTAAGACATTGTATGTAAATATGATATTTAAATATCTCTCTGGAAACTCGTACATACATCTTCCATCCTGATTTATGGTGTTGGCCATTGCCCTGAATTTGTGGGAACTGATCCGTGTCAATCTAATGCCTGTTAGTATATGATTAATTGTCCTCATTATGGAATCTTGCTAATCTGGAGTCAGCATCTCTTCATCCTAGAGACACTTTAACATTTTTGAGAAAAAATTAAAAAACTGATCTCTTCCTTTCACTGCTGCATCCAGTTTGCTTTGTTGCCTCTTACACTACCCAAGAATTCTCTCAAAACTCCTTCCAGACCCCCTCCACCATAGCTTAGTGGCCTGCTTCAGTAGCATAGAGCAATGTTCCCTCTGCCTGCAGGAAACGTTATTCAATGGACTACTTCAGTGTATTTTCCCCATCCTATTCGAGCCTTGCAATTTGTCCTTGGCTTTCCATTTCTAATCACTAAATACGAAGAATCTGCCTCTGCTTTCAGGACAGCTCAAGTCCAACTTCCTGCTGAAGGACCCGCTCAGAGGCAGAATGTGATGGCTGAAGTAGCTGGATCTAGGCAACCCATATGGGAGACCACAGTGGACTTACTAGTTTCTGGCTTTGGCCAGGCCCGCTCTCCTTGTTAAAGACATTTAAGGAGTGAGGCATAGGATTGAAAAATATTCTCTCTCTGTTTCTCTGCCATATTGTTACTTACTTTATTAAAGGTGTTTATTTAAAATTTTTACAGGAATAAAAATTTTATATATTTTGGAATATTGTATAATATTTTGTTACATATATACATTGTATAATATTCAACTACAATATATTTTTATCCTTAAAAGAATTTAACATTTTATAGAGAAAAAAATCAAAAATCCTATAATGTAGTTTTTTTAAAAAAGAGTTATGTATTAGTTTCAAAGGCAGAATAGCAGACTGAGAGAGAGAGAGAGAGAGAGATTTGCTAATTCATTACCAAATTCCTTAAGGCTGTGTCAGGCCAAAGTCTGAAGACAGGGACTTGATCTGTCAGAAACCCAAATGCTCTTGAAATCATTTGCTTCATCCCAAGTATATTAGGAGGAAACTGGATGAAATACAGAGTAGCCAGAACTCCAACCAGGGAGACTGATGTGGGATATGGATGTTTCCACTAGTGGTTTAACCCTTTGTGCCAAAATGTCCATCTCTAGGTGCTTTTTTTAATATAAAGATTAATGTACAATAAATTAACATTATCTAATTTTGCTATTCAATATACCACAGAACTTATTACTCCTATCTAGCTATTAGCTAGTATGACTCAACCAACCTTTCCCAATCCTTACTTCCACAGTCTCCTGGTAGATTTTTAACTTCTGTGACACTACTTACATTTTTAGACTCCAGATATGAGTGAGATCAAGTGATATTTGTCTTTCTATATGTTTATTTCACTTAACATAGTGACCTCCAGTTCCATCCATGTTGTTGCAATGACAAGATTTCATCCACCTTATGGCTAAATAGTAACCATTTTGTATATGTAAAGTAATTCTTTATCCAGTAATCACTAGATTGGCACTATGATTATTTCCATTTCATGGCTACTTTGAATAGTGTTGCAATAAATATGGGAGTGCCGACATACCCCAGAGTGGGATTGCTGGACCACATAGTAAACAGTTCTATTTTTTTGTAAAACCTCCATATTGCTTTCCACAATGAGTATATTAATTTGTGTTCCCACTGACAATGTATAGTTGTTCCCTTTTCTCCACATACTTGCCAACACTTGTTGCCATTTTCTTTTTGATAACAACCAATCTTATTGAAATGAGGTGATATCCAATTATTATCTTGGTTTATATATCCGTGGTAATTGGGAACGCTGAGGATTTTTTCATGTACCTATTGACCATTTATTTGTATGTATTCTTTTGAGTAATGTCTGTTAGTGTCTACTGAAAATTCCAAAATTGGATTGGTTGGGATTTTTGCTATTGAGCTGTTTGAATTCTTTATATAGTATGGATATTAACCACTTGTTAGATGTAGAGCTTGTAAAAGTTTCCTCCCACACTATAGATTATGTCTTCACTCTGTTGATTGTTTCCTTTATTATGCAAAAGCTCTTTGGTTTGCTGAAATATAATTTATCTATTTTTTTAAAATTTTCCGTGTGTTTGTGGTCTGATCCAGAAAATCCTTTCCCATTCCAACAACTGTAGTATTTTCCTCATTTTTTTTTCTTTCCTAATTATCTCAAAGTTTACATTGAGGTATTTAATTTACTTTGAGCTGATATTTTTTTCAACAGTGAGAGATAGAGGTCTAGGCACATTCTTCTGCATGTGTTTATACAATATCCACAGAACCATTTGTTATGAAAACTGTCATTTTTCTAATGTATTCCCTTAGCCACTTTGTCAAAGGTCGGTTGGATGTGGGTGCACAGATTTACTTTTAAGGTATTTATTCTGTTCTATGTATCTATGGATTTTTCCTAATACCATATTGTCATAATTACTGTACCTTTGTAAAGTATTTTAAAGCCAAGTAGTATAATGCCTCCTGCTTTGTTCTTTTTGCTTAAAATCAATTTGACCATTCGAGGTCTCTTATGGTTCCATATAAATTTCAGTAGGAATTTGTCTAGTTCTACGAGATGCATACCTTTTAAGCAAATAAATCAACAAATCAAAGTTATTTTTAAAGGAAGTTAAAATAATGTTGGTGATATTATACAGAAGTCCAGACATAGTAAGGGGACCTGCTAAATACAAGAGTACTTGAAGAAGTTCATACAAAATATTCTTAACATAATTTTATTTTAGGAACCAATGTGGTGATATAATAGGATAAGTAAGCCACTATTTGTGATGCCAGCATCTCATATTAGAGTGATGGTTCAAGTCCCAGCTACTATACTTTCCACCCAGCTTCCTGCAAATGTGACTGGAAAAGCAGCAGAAGATGGACCAAGACCCGGGGCCCCTTGCCATCAATGTGGGAATTAAGATGGAGTTCCTGGATACTGCCTTCATACTGGGCCACCCATGGCTACTTCAGGCATTTAAGGAATGAACCAGAGAATTGACAATCTCTGTCTCTCGTCATTCTCCTTTTCAAAAAAAATAAATATTTTAAGAATATGTTTATTTTAGTGGCAACAATTTTTAGAATGCATAATACTAAACATTTTCCTTAACTTTTTAAAGACCCCTATTTTGCATCAAGTCCCTTAATAGGTACTGGTTCACTTTTTTGCCCTCTTGTATTGCATTACTTTCCCCTGATCTGCATAGTACAAAACCAACAGCAAAATTTTGCTACAAATCCTATATCAACACTTTCCTTGGAAAATTGTTCTCTTTTAATGAAATCTAGTCTAATTTGAAACAATTAGTCTGTGTTCTTTCATCTTTGAAACTATGACAGTTTTAAAGATTATCGGTCAGTTAATTGTTGAAATATCCTTCAATTTGAGCATAATTTGTATTTTTCCATGATAAAATTCAGGTTATTCATTTTTGCTTAGATAACTTCAAAATAGTATTAATGCTTCCTAATGTATCATATTAAACGGATCATGATGCCAGTTTTGTCCTTTTGACGGTTGTATTACATTTGATCTGCTGGCCATAGTAGTACTTACAAGATGTCTTCTTTTTAAAATTACATTTTCCCTTTTAAATCAATAATTAATCTTTGAAGAGATGGATCGAGTCTACACAATTATCCTACATCAAAATTTCACCTTTATGTTTCACTATATATTAATTATTATTGATGTAAATTCACTGATATAAGCACTAAATATATACAATTGCTATATAAGATGAAAATTTTATTGTCAACACTGAAACAAAAATATGTAATAGTATTTCTTTATTAAAATTATTGCATAGAAAACAGGAGACAAATTTAATTTGTACCTGTCTGAGAAGGTAAAAGAGCTTATAATTAAATGACAATAAAGATTCAATAATACATAGTCTAGGAACAAATATTTCCAAGCAGAGGGAATAGCAACAGCAAAGATCCATAGAATAAATATAAAATTGGCAGCCTTAGCAAACAGTGTGTGGTGCAGGGGTTAAGTCATCTCTTGGGACTTCTGTCCCATATGGGAGTGACTGGTTTGAATGCTGGCTACTCTATTTCCTTCCCGCCTTCTGCTAACATGTACCCCAACAGATACTGGTGATGAGTCCCTGCCACTCATGTGGTTGACCAGGAGGAATGTGTTCAAGGTTCTTGGCTCTTGGCTGTTTGTGGCCACTGGGGACTGAAACAGGGGATGGAAGATCTTTCATTCAATTGCTGTCCCCCTACTCCAGTCTGAACCAGCTTTCAAATAGAATGGAAAAAAAAAAAAAACTGAAAAAATAACAAAATGGTCACTGACTGAATCATACAAATTAAGCAGCAGAGTAGAAGATGTGTTTAGAAATGTTGACAGAACAGATCATGTAAGGCATTTTAGTTCTTGATAATCATCATAAATTTTATGCTATTTAATATAATAAGAGATACAAGTAGAGAAATAATATAAGCAGAATGATCTACATATATATACATATATATAGTCATTACAATCTAATGTCAATGTGGTTATCTGTGAAAGTTTTACTAAATTCTCCCTAAATGTCTTCTTAAAAATGAATTTATGGATTTTTACCATAGCAAATGTTTTAACAGTAGTCATAAGAAAACATTACCACATACACACACACACACGCACACACACATGAATGTGGCTCACTTGGTTAATTCTCCACCTGTGGCGCCGGCAACACCTATGGGCGCCAGGTTCTAGGCCCGGTTACTCCTCTTCCAGTCCAGCTCTCTGCTGTGGCCCAGGAGGACAGTGGAGGATGGCCCAAGTACTTGGGCCCCTATATCCTCATGGGAGACCAGGAGGAGGCACCTGGTTCCTGGTTTCGGATCAGCGTAGCTCCGGCCATAGTGGCCATTTTGGGGGGTGAACCTGCGGAGGGAAGACCTTTCTCTCTGTCTCTCTCTCTCACTCTAACTCTGTTAAATAAAAAAAGACATGAATTTGGCATACAAAAACACCATATATCAAAACTGGATTCCTTGAAAATCTCAAGACAGGGTAAGTCATCATTGTTAAGAGAGAAAGGAAACAAGAATGCCTTCAGATATTATTGATTTTAACTAAATTTCTAGAAAATATTTCTTAAATTTCATATAGTTTCACCATACCCAATACTAATCAAGAATAGCTTGATTTTATACATATTTTACTACAAATAAGCAATGCATATTTGGACAGTGAATGTATGCATCAGTTAAACCATCAATGACATAGATATAAGTGATAACAAACACCATAAAGAAATATGAATTTAAAAAAGAGATAAAAAGACAAAATCTTCAGAGCAACCATATTTTTTTAATTGCCTGGTTATTTTACCATTCTTTTTTTGATGTTTCTCCTGAGACACATATATTATATATTAGTTAATATAAGATGAACAATGACAGGTTGCCATATACCCTAATGACTATCTCCCTTTCTGGGGTCAGCCAAGGTGAATCTTTATTCATATATCATATGCTTCACAAATCTAGGACACAATTGCTTCGCTGCACCGCTAGTATTCTCTCTTGTCTGGTGCTCACATATTTCAAAATTAATTGGAGGGATATTATCACCTTAAGTGAAATTTCAGAAATTCTGTTCCGATGTGCCATCCCAGGAGAAAAGAAAGCATGTCATATTCTACAGATAACTTTGTAATTATTTCGATTTAACACAGCACAATTTTTACAGCATGTAGCAATTACTGAGCATGACCACAAAATAATGTCTGCTTTTCCCACTATTTTTGCAGCATAAATCAGACTAGAAAGCCTAGAGTTATCATAACTTATGTATAAATTAAATAAAGTTTGGTATCAAATTTCCATAAAATTATGTGGTACAGCATAATATTTTGTACATTCAAAAAACTATAAACCAAGGTCAATCTTTAGGGACTTTTGTTCTTTTCTTTTTAACACATACTTGGTTCATTATAAAATATCAAAAATCACACAACACAGCACGATAATTTTAATTGTACATCCCATGAGACAACATGCAAAGGATTTTTCACGTTTATGAAGGCTGTTTGTTTTTCTAATTAGATATTCTGAGTGGTTTATGGAAATTTGACTACTGAGGAAAAGAAAAAGGAAGGAAACATTGCTAAGCATGAGTTAGGATAATTGTGGAAATCCTTTCAGGTAAATATGAGCAAAGGCCCTTATTATTTGACTTGTTTTTACTAACTGGAGAAAAAAATCATTGAAGATAATTCAGTGAAGATTTAATTATGCTGTATCAGCAATGCAAAGTGAAGGAGGAAGACAGATCAGTTCTAAAAGACAAGTCTGATTTTCCGATCTTCAGGTAAGAAAGTTGTCTTGGCTATATCAACTAATGGAAGTGCTCCATATCATCAAAACTAGGAAATATATATACTGTAGGGTAGGAGACCACTATATGTGCATAAAAGGTAATGCCTTTTCATACTTCCTTGAGATATTATTCACCTGAAAGATACACAATTACAGAGTTTCTACTGGCTGGCTGCTGAATACAAAAACATGTCAGTGAGGTTAAAACACACACACACAGACACACACACACACACCTTAATTTGTTTTTTTTAAAGGCTTGGGCCCATATCGTATGCTATAACCGGTAACGAACTGTGCCAGCTGGATCAGCTTGAACAAATGATTCATCACATACTGTGAGGTTCAAATAACTACCTCATGGTGCAGACTAAATCAAATGTGCTTACAAGTTACATGTGCAATGTTGCCTTCTTGTCTGCTTCATTGTAAGATATCTATCTCATAGTAAAAATAGAAATGCTAATGTATCAAGTAATAATTCAATTGTAGGTTTTTTATTTAATTTAAGGTATACGAGTTTCATGTATTTCATGTATACAGATTTAGGACAAAGTGATACTTCCCACCCTACCCTCCCTCCTGTCCATGCTCCCACCCTTCTTCCTTCTCCCTCTCCTATTAATTTTTACAAAGATCGATTTTCAGTTTAGTTTATACTCATAAGGTTAACTCTATACTAAGTAAAGAGTTCAACAAATAGTATGAAGAAATAAACACTGTTCCTTGCCAGATTTCAGCTTCAGCCAGTCCAGGAGTTCCCAAAGGTGTGAGAGGTGTCAGTGTAGAAAGAAATGAGACACTCACAGCAAGATAGAAGGCATGGCTCTGGCACCCAAGCACCAGACTTTATTTTTATATCACAAATCACATAATGATTCTTTCTTCTTACAATAACAGTATGCTGTCCATTTTCTTAGAACCATTGACCTTGTATTTTATGTTGCCTATAGATTCTATGTCTACATCTAATTACAATTTCTTTGACTTTCAAGGGCATATTCAGAGCATGGGTTACAATCATAGAGAGGCGTGAGATAACAGGCTGCCCACACAAGCCAAGGTCTAGAGTGTTGCTGAGTTACACAGAAATTGGTTACACAAGCTGGAGTATTACCTTCCTAATCTAATCTTTATTAGAAGATCCAATGTTTGAAGCAGGTCCTTTTTTAAATGTATCTCCTCTTATGCAGTTCTTTCTGTAACTCTTTAATTTATTTACTGTATTTATCTAAATGTTCACTTAGATTTATTCCACAGTTTTGACATCCTAACCATTGTAGTATTTGTAGCATATATTGAATTAAAGCTTTAATAACATTTATCTTCTATTTAGTGGGAAGCATATACTAGGGAGCCTGTTGCCTTTTACTTCTTTCCCACAAACAGCTCAACCTTGCGTAAAGCATCAACTCCTTCACCTAAACTAACATTTGACCTGATTATAATTCTACAAAGCAATGGGCATTTTGGGGATTTTGAAACTAAGCACTCTTCCCTAAAATTAGGAATACCACAATCATTAGCAGGACCACCAGGAAGCTCCGGCTTTCTTAAGCAGAGTGTAGTTCCCAACAAACCTAAAACCACCAAGAGGACCGCAGCTGTCCTTCTCACGCCTTGATAGACCTTCTGCTGTGACCTTGTTTGCCAGCCATAGTTGCCTTGGCCTTGCTATTTTCTCAACAGTAGAGAAAAGGGCTATAAATGATCACCAAATCTCAAAATGTCCATTTCACTCCAATACATTACATTTTAGATACTCTATTAGTCACCCCAGATCAGGGAAAACATATGGTATCTGTCTTTTGGGGACTGACTTATTGCACTAAGTATAATGTTTCCAGTTGCATCTATTTTGTTGCAAAAGACAGGATTTCATTTTTTATAGCTGAGTAGTACTCCATAGCGTATAATAACAATAATTTCTTTAACCAGTCTACAGTTGATGAACATCTGGGTAGATTCCATATTTTAGCTATTATGAATTGAGTTGCAATGAACATGGGGGCACACATAACTATTTCATAAGCTGATTTCTTTTTGTTTGCATAAATTCCTAGGAGTGAAATCACATGATAGGTCTACATTAAGGGGCTCCTAATTAATTAATTAATTTGATAGGATGTTGCTGTTGATTTCTTCTGAGAGGATTCGTTCTGAGAGGAGGAGCATGGTGGGGGCAAGAGGCGCGGAGTCACCACACAGACCCCGGGAGTCGGGTGAAAGCGGGCCTGAGGCAAGCAGCACGCAGACTCATTTATTTCAGTTGCTATAGCTGTTTATATAGCCAAGGCCAGCCAATCCGGTCAAGGGGTGGTCTATGCCCTAACCAATCACAGCCTGTTGCCAGGCAGTTTCCAAAGCCATCCAATCACAGCCTGTTGCCAGTCAGGTTCTTGTTGCCAGGCAGTTTATGAAACCATCCAATCATGGCCTGCCATCAGTCAGGCTCTGTTGTCATGTAGTTTCCTCTGTTGTCACATGGTTTCTGAAGCCATCCAATCACGGTCTGTTGCCAGGCAGTTTCTGTTGTCAGTGGCATCTTGACATGACCTTTTCACCTCAGCGGCCATCTTGGCATGAACTTTTCACCTCAGCAGCCATCTTGATATGACCTTTTCACCTCATTCCACCCACCACAATGGGCAGAGTGAAACAGAAGGCAGACACAGTTAGACAGAGATCTTCCATCTTCTGGTTCACTTCCCAAATGCCTGCAACAGCTGAAGTTAGGCCAGGCAGAATCCAGGAGCCCAGAAATCTATCATGTCTCCAATGTGTCAGGGACCCAACTATCTGGACGATCATAGAGAGGAAACTGAATTGGAAGTAGAGTAGGCAGGATTTCAACCAGCACTCTAATTTGAGGTGTGGACATGCCAAGTGCAAGCTCAACTTGCTATGATACAATCTCTGCCTGAAACTTCTGATTATAATTTACATATCTGGGGCACCTGCTATGGGAAAGTCCATCCTACATTCTGGAAATACAGAAAGATGGTTAGGATCACATTGGAATGAAGATCATTTTTGATAAAATACACTGAAATACCAATTTTACTCAAGAAAAATTTAATCTAACATACTTATGATTGCTGGCTTTTCTACATTTGATGGTAAAACTTACTGTACCTCTGGCATAATCTCTAGGTTTGTCAAATTTGACCGATCATGCTTCAATTGCACTCAAAATATACGTTTCTATCACAGGTCTTGGTTATTTTTTGTCGTTATTGCAGAATACCTGACACTGAGTAATTTATAAAGAATGCAGATTTATTCCTCTGAGTTTTGGAGGCTGGGATGTTCAAGATTAAGGTACTAGCAGGCTTGTGCATCTAGCTAGGTCTGAATCTTTTAGAAGGAAAAAATTCTGTCTTCTCACATGGCAGAAACCAGAAGTGCATAAGAGGTTAAAGCAGAGTGAAGCCCCTTTCATAAGGGCCTTAAGCCCATTCATGAGGGAGGGGGGCTATGACCTGATCACCTTCTAAAGACCCCAGCTCTTAATACATTTAATACATTGGCAACATATGAATTCTGGAATTGAGACATTCAAACCATAACAGTGTACCAGTCTGTGATTATACCTTCAAAGGGTCTGGAGTTAGAATTGATATTAAATAAAAATTTGCTTAAAGGCCGGCGCCGTGGCTCAACAGGCTAATCCTCCACCTTGTGGTGCCGGCACACCGGGTTCTAGTCCCGGTCGGGGCACCGATCCTGTCCCGGTTGCCCCTCTTCCAGGCCACTCTCTGCTGTGGCCAGGGAGTGCAGTGGAGGATAGCCCAAGTGCTTGGGCTCTGCACCCCATGGGAGACCAGGAGAAGCACCTGGCTCCTGCCATCGGAACAGCACGGTGCGCCAGCCGCAGCGTGCTACCGCGGCGGCCATTGGAGGGTGAACCAACGGCAAAAGGAAGACCTTTCTCTCTGTCTCTCTCTCACTGTCCACTCTGCCTGTCAAAAAATTAAAAAAAAAAATTTGCTTAAAGACAATGGCCTGGGGAAATTTAAACATTCCAATGCTCTATTTATGTTGTTTCTAAATTAATTTAGATAACATATAAAGTATTTAGAAAAAGATCAACAAATAAGAAGTGCTTGAAAATATTGACTGAATATTCCTGTTATGTGCTAGAATGACATAACAAAACAGCAATGTATAAAACTGTTGCTAGGATACTGTCCAGAGAATATATTCAATATAAGTTTTAGTTACTTTTTTGAGACCTAGAGAATAAAAAAAAAAAAAAACATGATTTTTTTCAATGCCCCATGAATTATTTGTAGGAAAGAAAACAGTGTTTCAGAAGAATTTTTAAAGAAGGAACTTTTACTTAAATATCTCTTCCCTAAAAATTATATCAGAATTATTAATAAAATTCCATAAAAGTGGTGCCACACAACTCATGAAAGGTTTATATCAGAGAATAGTGAAAAGAAATTAAAGTGTTATAGTAGGAACAAGATTTTCCCAAGTTTTAAGAAAAAATAAGTAGTAACATTTAACAGATTAATATTAATTTTCATAATCAGTAAAATATTTTACATTTGTCTATGGAGGAAAGCCCAAAGCATGGCAGTAAAAGGTGTTCAATAATGGAAATAAATGATATTTTTCTAGTTTAAAAATGCTTGTTAATTAAATTTTCATATTTTCCTGTTATTAAAAGATAATTTTCAATCTAGGTTGTTTTGTCACAACCATCCTATGACAAAAATTATTTATGGAAACATGCCTTGTTCAATAATTCAATAATCTTGTCAATTATTCAATCATTTCCTATTGATACTTCCTGACTACTCTATTTTCTAAAAAAGGAAATGCGCAATAAAAGAATTTTTGTTTCATGCATTAATGTTTGTATCTGGAATAAAACTTGATATTTTAACAGTTGTATAACTTTTCTTTAACATAGGATTTTTTTTTTCTGCAAAGTTTAAGGGAGTTGAACTTTGAAAGAGTAGACAAGTATTTTGTATATAATCAATATGTTTGTATATTATATATATCAGAATACTTAAATATATGCTCTTTCATTATCAGGTTAATTTCAATGTCAGAAATCAATGCTAAAATGTGTTTTTTACTCTAGATGTACAGGAATATTGATTGTCTGGTTTCAGTAATTTGGTGTACAGGTTTGCTTTTAGAACACAATGCAAAAGGTGCTATCTCACCCAGAAATTGTCTGTTTCAAAACATACCAGAATTACACTGATTTTTTGTGATTAAAAGGGTTTCAACTCTTGGCTAAAAGACTTGTTATCTATATTTTATCTGTCCATTTAAACTCAGTTGTTATAAAAAGATCTCTGAACTAAATTGCAGATGTAACCTCAGTGTAATTGTCAATCCCCAAGCCTAGATGATGACACAGTAAACTATTAGCACATTAAGGACAGAGATCCTACATGAGAAGTAAGTGCACAGTGACTCCTGTTATTGACTTAACAATTTTACACTCTTGTTTATGGCATCAGTAATCACCTAGGCTCTTGTCATGAGTTGCCAAGGCTATGGAAGCCTTTTGAGTTCACCGACTCTGATCATATTTAGACAAGGTCATAATCAAAGTGGAAGTTCTCTCCTCCCTTCAGAGAAAGGTACCTCCTTCTTTGATGACCTGTTCTTTCCACTGGGATCTCACTCCCAGAGATCTTTCATTTAGGCCCTTTTTTTTGTTTGTTTGTTTTGTCAGAGTGTCTTGGCTTTCCATGCCTGAAATACTCTCATGGGCTTTTCAGCTGGATCCGTATGCCTTAAGGGCTGCTTCTGAGGCCAGAGTGCTGTTTAGTTCATCAATAGTAGACTGGATAAAGAAATTATGGGACATGTACTCTATAGAATACTATGCAGCAGTCAAAAACAATGAAACCTGGCCATTTGCAACAAGATGGAGGAATCTGGAAAACATTATGCTGACTGAATTAAGCCAGTCCCAAAGGGACAAATATCATATGTTCTCCCTGATCTGGGACAACTAACTTAGCACCAAAAAGGAAACCTGTTAAAGTGAAATGAACACTATGAGGAACGGTGACTTGATCAGCCCTTGCCCTGTCTGTTGATGAACAACTTAATACATTATCTCTCTTAGTATTTTTTTGTTTGTTTGTTCTACTTAATACTTTTGGTTGAATTCTGTACTTAATACACAGTTATTCTTAAGTGTTGAAACTTAACTGAAAAGTGATCCCTGTTAAATATAAGAGTGGGAATAAGAGAGGGAAGAGATGTACAATTTGGGACATTCTCAAGCTGACTTGCCCCAAACAGTAGAGTTAGAAATATACCAGGGGATTCCAATTCAATCCCATCAAGGTGGCATGTACCAATGCCATCTCACTAGTCCAAGTGATCAATTTCTGTTCACAATTGATCATAATGATAGGACTAAGAGTCAAAGGGATCACATAAACAAGACTAGTGTCTGCAAATACTAACTGATAGAATAAAAAAGGGAGATAACGATCCAACATGGGAAGCGAGATACACAGCAGACTCAAAGAATGGCAGATGTCCTAAACAGCACTCTGGCCTCAGAATCAGCCCTTAAAATTATATTTTAAAATCAATAATATAAAAAAATAGAAAACCTCTCTCTTTGTCTTTCCCTCTCTCTCTGTAACTGACTTTCAAATAAATAAATAAATCTTTAAAAATAGAATGCTTAACTATGAAGATAATCATAAACTAGCTTCATCTTGGAGCAAATGTAATTCTCTTTCATTATAGAAATATGCATTGCCTTTAATACAGAATTATGCCATTTAATCTTCTCATCAATGTTTAATATTCAAGAGATGGACATTGAATTTAAGAAAGTAAATTTATGTTATACAAACCTGATGAGATGGTAAGAGCAACAATATATAGCCTTTTGGGTTAGTACCTGAATTTATTCTATTCTGAATTACAACCTACAATCACCCTTTCTTACAAACCTGAGACTTCCTTCTGTCTGTTTCACTGGTATTTAAGTTTTTTTTTTTTAATTTTAAAAATTTATCTGAGAGTCAAAAGGGCAGTCAGAGACAGATAGAGACAGCTCCCATCTTCTAGTTCATTGCTCAAATGTCCACAATGGCTGTATTTGGGCCTGGTCAAAGTCAGGAGTTAGAAATTCAATCTGACTCCTCCACATGAGTCTCAGGGACCCAACAACTTGGGCCATCAACAGCTTCCTCCTAGGGTCTGCACTATTAGTAAGGTAGAATCATGAGCCAGAAGCCTAGATACGCACCCTGAAACCTTGGATAAGAAATTCAGGCTAAATGCCAGTCTCATAGGGAGGGGAAGTAGGGAGGAGGAGGAGGAAGAGGAGAGCGAGGAGGAGGGGAAGAAGGAGGAGGAGGAAGAGAGAGAGAGAGAGAGAGAGAGAGAAATGTGGGCTAAGCCAAAGCCCAAAACCTGGAACTCCTCTCTGGTCTCCCACATGGTTATCAGGGGCCCCAGTACTTAGGTCTTCACAGTTGGGTATTGAGTTGCAAGTGGTGGCTTAACTTGCTGGGCCACAATGCCAGCATCTTCACAGATATTTAAATTCAACAAAAGTTCCTTTCACTGATGAATCTCATCTTCCTCATCTTCCTCATCTTATTTCAAATGACAAGACACTTTATTCATACCAATATACAAAACAGTAACATGAGGGCTATTTGTTTTACATCATGTTTCACATTTGGTTATTGCCTCAACTTGATGAATTTACCAAAAGTTAATTAAACACTCTCTCTCATTACTTTTTGCTATTATCCAGGCCTTATAACTAACCAACTTAACTGATATTTATGCTTTTGATTCTGAAATTCCCTATCAAATTGTTCTCCATACAATCCACATATATTTATCTCAAATATAAAAACTCACTGGTCATTCTCCATATAGTCTTGATGTCCATATATCTATCTAGACTCATAGCTCACCTTGTAGCTTTTGCTTGAGTAAAAAAAAGCTTCAGTAGCTTTTGCTTGAATCTTTTTTGCTCTGCATAAAAGACCTTTGTAATTGAAAGTCTAGTCAAGTTTCACTTTGCTGCAAATGACTAGGAAAATGAAGTTAAAACCAAAAAGTAGACATAGAGAAACATACGAATGGTGGATGATATGCAAATAGGATGATGAGGGACTATAGAAAAATATTTTTTGCTGGCGCTGTGGTATTGTGGGCTAAAGCCTCCGCCTGCAGCACTGGTGTCCAGCATGGGCGCCAGTTCTAGACCCAGCTGTTCCTCTTCTGATCCAGCTCTCTACTATGGCCTGGGAAAGCAGTAGAAGATGGCCCAAGTATTTGGGCCCCTACACCAGCGTAGGAGACCCAAAAGAAGCTCCTGGCTTCTAGTTTTGAATTGGCTCAGCCTCAGCCACTGTGGCCACTTGGTAGAGTGAACTAGTTGAAAGAAGACCTTTCTCTCTGTCTCTCCCTCTCAATGTCTGTAACTCTACCTCTCAAATAAATAAATACAATCTTTTAAACAAAGATAATGAATTAGGAAAGGCTGCTGTCTCCCTCTATAAAATCATTCCTAGAAAAGTTATTGAGATCATCATAGGCATCCACATGGAGGAAACAAAATATTGTGAGAATTCCAAGAAGAGTTTTTTTAAATAATTCTGGAAAAAAATGAATATTATTTGAAAGGGAAGATGGTAGGAGATGAGGTGAAAAGGGTAGATTGACAGAAATAGATCTAGTCTGTTATTCTTTTCCCTTTTATTGCCCCAGAATAATGCCTAAAGGCAGATTCCTCACCACTGCAACAGGGATGAAACATGTAGAACATGTAGAACTTCTGAATCTCAAGACAGAAGACAGATATGTGGATTCAGGAAAGCTAAACTTTCTAAAACTTGTGAAACATATTACTGGCGGAAAAGGCTGTCCTGAAAAAAAAAAAAAAAAAAAAAGGATCCAAGTATCTTCAGAGGAATACTCTTGAGTGTGTAGCTGAGTTATCTTGTATGCTTAAGAAGAAACTACCTGAGGCCCTGAGGCCAGGGTAGATCACACCAGGAAGCATGAGTTTGAATTATTCCTGGATCTCACAAAAGTTGGAAAAGTCAGTGTCCTAATTATACAATAATGAAAAGAACAAATAATTCTTTATACACTAGACACATTTCTCAAAATATTGCCACCTTATTGGTGAAACAAAGCTAGTCCTAGAGTAAATGCTACCCCCAGATTGGTCATGCTAAAACTTATAGAAAGATCAGACCTTACTAGTAATGTTTTGTTCTTAATTTGAATGTTGTTTAAGAGTGGTCACAAGACAAAATCTCATTTATCTGTATAATTCTAGGTATGTATTTTGCATTTCAATTTTTTTTTAAAAAAAGGGTCAAACCAATCCAAGGTTACTTAATTGCACATCAGACCAAAATGCATTGCTCTTAACAGAACTACTTTATTATCTAGCACCCAAGAACATGCTTTTTTCAATTTTGAAATTATCATGCATGCAGAGAACCAGATGAGTATTGCCTATAATTAGTAGTAAAATAACTCAACTTAAACTGACCAAAATGTGAGAAGATGAATTAATAGATGAGTGTCTTGAATGATAGACAAGGACTTCAGTGTGTTCAAGGTTATAAAATGCTAGTCTTCTCAAAGATCTAGCTATATGTAAAATCTTAGCTCTAACAGGCAGGTGACCTGGCCAGTGTTGGAGAAGCCATATCTGTAAGCATGAAAATTTAACAAAGTATTGGGGGTGGGTATTGGTGAGAAAAGTAGTAGGAGAAATGAAAAAAAAAAAAACAGTAGATGAAACTAGCATAAAAATATACTGGAAAATATAGATGAAACTGGTACAAAAATATACTAGAGGAGGTTAACAGGAGATTGGTCTTGCAGAAGAAAAGACCAATGAAAGTAAGACATTGCAAAAGTATGCTTTAAAAGCCCAAGTTTTTTTAAAAAATGAAGAAAAATGAGCAGACACTTTGATGTATGACTATAAGTAGTGAAATGATACATGTATAATTGGAGTCTCAGGCAAAGGGAGTTGCTAAATAAATAGCTATTTGAGTATTATAGTTACCTCAAACATAGCTCTGAAAAGAAAAAAGAAAACAAAAGATACCCAGTGGAGAATTTTTATGAAAGTAACCAAAATTAGTGGAAAGGACAGAGCTAGAAATAAATCCAATACAATTTCAGGAAGAGATAAGATACTAGCAATATACAGTAAGCACAGGAATCTTTTTTTTTTTAAAAAATCTGGATAAAATAATACAGTAGTTTTTGAAAGTACCAAATACATGAGTCAAATCATACCATATGAATACCTCAAGAATATATCATAAAGTTAGGTGATTCAAATGATGAATTTTAACAAGAAGACAAAGTGACATAAAGCGATGGTGTATCCATAAAATGTAAAGAGTACAAAAAAAGAATTCTCAGTTTTCAGATCAAAGATATTCTACAGGAAGAAAAGGAGAAGGATGTGGTGGTGGTAGATGAATTTTATTTGAAAACAGAAGTACAAAAAATTTCTCAGCATTAACAACAACAACAAAAAGACCACAATTTTTAAAAATGTTATACTGGTTAAGCTAAGAGATTTCATGATAAGTTGTTTAATCATATGATGAAGCTAAGGGTTTACATGAGCCAACTAAAAAAGGGGAAATGCTATTAGTTTGAAATTTCAAGAGTCGCAATATTCGTTCTTTTTTTTTTTAAAAGATTTTATTTATTTGGGAGGTAGAGCTACAGACAGTGAGGAGAGACAGAGAGAAAGATCTTCCTTCCACTGGTTCACTCCCCTAATGTCTGTAACAGCTGGAACTGCACTGATCCGAAGCCACGAGCCAGGAGCTTTTTCCTGGTCTTCCACACGGGTGCAGGGGCAGAAAGACTTGGGCCATCTTCTACTGCCTTCCCAGGCCACAGCAGAGAGCTGGATTGGAAGAGGAGCAGCAGAGACTAGAACCGGTGCCCATATGGGATGCTAGCGCTGCAGGTTAACCTACTGCACCACAGTGCCAGCCCCAAAAGTTGCAATATTTTAACAATTAATATTATGAATTTCCAGTAGACCACAATTTTAAAAATTTACCCACAAATCATAAATGTTTGCTTTTCAATATGAGTGTATAAAATTCATCATTTCCTTTCCTGATGGGACAAGTACCAGACTCAAATATTATGAATAGACAGACATTAGCTGTTAGGTTCTAAGTAAATGGGAAAGTCATAAATTCTAATGTTCACAGAATGCTTAGTAGAAATACATATGGCATTACAGGAAACTATAATTCTATGTTTACTTTTATAAGATATAAATACAAAGCAAGAAAAATACATGGAATAAAAAGTGATAGCTCCAAATCTCCATTTATCGAGAGTGTGTAGAATAGTCACCAAAATAGAGAACACTTAGGTTGGTGAGTTTGAAATTCTATTTTAATCTACATTAATAGGAATAACACTGGCCAGCACTATGACTTAGTAGGCTAAGGCTCCGCCTATAGTGCCTGCATCCCATATGTTCCAGCTGCTCGTCTTCTGATGCAGTTCTCTGCTAATGGCTGGGGAAGCAATGGAAGATGGCGCAAGTCCTGGGCCCCTGCTCCCAGGTGGGAGACCTAGAAGAAGCTCCTGACTCCTGGCTTAGGGTCAGCTCTGCTCCAGCCATTGTGGCCATTCGGGGAGTAAACTAGTAGATTTAAGTCCTTTCTCTCTGTCTTCCCCTCCCTCTGTCTGTAACTCCATCTCTCAAATAAAAGTTTAAAATAAAAAAGGGAGAAAGAATAGTCATATAGATTTAGTTCACTAATAATTTTTGATACATTGCCTTGATTTAGGATTTCACAGTGTGAATACTTACCTACCATTGCTACCTTCAAAGGAACAATGTTATTTTTACATATTCCCCAACAATTGTTTGGTTTCTCATTAAATATTATAATATTTTATAGCAAGTATACAAAGTTGATTATCTTTTCTTCAAATACAACTGATGTGTGGGGTTCCAGGTATTAATCACATCATAAAATCCCTGAAAGTACATCCTTCCTCTTCCCTTCCTTCCCTTCATATTCTTCTGTGTTAGAGTAAGTTTTTCCCTACTATATAAAGTTTTATTTTAAAATTCCACTCTAAGAGTTTAGTGGAAAATATCTTTTGTATATGGGGATGGGTAGGAACTTGTGACCCGAGAAGAATGAGTGATAGAGAAGGAGGGGAAAGGACTCCAGGCTGAGCTGTGAAGAGGTGGACAAGTAGAGAGTAAATTCTGAAGGAACTGCGAAGGTCACTTAACATTTGAAAACAGAAAAATTGAAGTAAGAGAGAAAAGAGAAGGAGAAAATCTTCAGAGTTGAGCGATGAATTACCCAAAATGGTAAAGATATTTAAAGATATAGGGAAACGTGATCAGATAGAATTAAAGATCTGGCCCAGCAGCACCAGACAAGCTCCAATCTGGTAGTCCTGGTAATAGGGTAGAGTCTCCTACTAGTCTCTGTACAATGAGAAAAGCACAGGGAGTTAAATAAATTACGAGTAAGCTCCATATTGGCAGAAGGTAGGAGACAGAATTTAAAATACGATGCAATGCAGATGGAAAATGAGATTGTGACAAAAAAAGTGTTATGTTTTATGAATACATATTTACTTTAACTGAACTTGGATTTACATGCTTCAAAAAAAAAAAAAAAAAACAAAATTTCTGTGCCTTGTTGTCCTGCTTTTTATAGTACTGATTCTCATTAGATTTACTGTTAAGTAATACATCCTGTAGTCATTAAAACTGTTCTAATTCATGAAATGGCTACTGGGAATAGAATTTCCAGGGAAATTTATCAGATAAGAGAAAGGTACAGACAGAAGTTCTCACGCCTCTATTCCAAACAGCAGGGATAGAGCCATTTGTAAGTCGACTGCTTGGTTTGCCCTCTGTGCCTCTACATTTTGCTTGGAATTACGTCCACTAAAGGACAAGGAGAAAAGGATTCAACATACAGCATATTGGTTGCAATTATAAATGTTACTAAGAATTTCCTAATAAAAATAAACAACAAAAGAGGTAAATAAATGAAATATATTATTGCTTAAGCTTTCTTCAAAACACATCCCATCAATGAGTGACTTTGCACTGAGGGAAATAATTAATTTACAACAAAGGAATTCTTTCAATCCTAAGGGAGAAGAGTTCTTATATTTTAAATTTTCTAACTGCGGGGCCCATGGTGTGGCTCACTTGGTTAATCCTCCGCCTGTGGTGCTGGCATCCCAAATGGGCACTGGGTTCTAGTCCCGATTGCTCCTCTTCCAGTCCAGCATTCTGCTGTGGCCCGGGAGGGCAGTGGAGGATGGCCCAAGTGTTTGGGCCCCTGCACCCGCATGGGAGACCAGGAAGAAGCACCTGGTTCCTGGCTTTGGAACGGTGTAGTGCCAGTTGTGGCGACCATTTGGGGAGTGAACCAATGGAAGTAAGACCTTTCTCTCTGTCTCTCTCTCTCTCATTCTCTATAACTCTGTCAAATAAATTTTTAAAAAATTCAAAAACAAATTCTAATTGGGAGCATGATAGGATATACAGAAAACTGAGAATAATACTCCAAACTAAATTATTTTATTTAAATCTTGGTACATTTCATTCAGCTACATTTGAAATCCATTACTAATAAGTAAAATTAGTTGCAAATGAAGAATCTGTCAAATTTTCAACATAAACAAACATTTCAATACAAACAAACAATAGAGAACAGTTACTGGAGCAATTGATTTCACAATGCAAAAAATACAAGCAGTAAGTTTGCATTTCCTTGTGCATAAAAATATTGCAGAAATAATTTTTGAAATAAATAGTTGCCATGAGGGAAACAATGTGCACTAATTTTTTTAAAAATAGTTTTTGTTAAGAAATAGAATTTTTTTTAAAGAAGGAGGTGCTTTTTTTTTTTTTTTTTTTTTTGGACAGGTAGAGTTACAGACAGTGAGAGAGAGAGAGAGAGAGAGAGAGAGAGAGAGAAAAGTCTTTCTTCCATTGGTTCACCCCCCACAAATGGCTGCCACGGCCGGTGTTGCGCCTATCCAAAGCCAGAAGCCAGATGCTTCTTCCTGGTCTCCCATGCAGGTGCAGGGGCCCAAGGACTTGGGCCATCCTGCACTGCCTTCCCGGGCCACAGCAGAGAGCTTGACTGGAAGAGGAGCAGCCGGAACTAGAACCAGTGCCCATCTGGGATGCCGGCACTGCAGGTGGAGGAATAACCAAGTGAGCCATGGTGCCGGGCCCCAAGAAATATAAATTTAAACTATTATTATTATTATTATTATTATTATTATTATGAGTTAGTCAACAGCAAGTGTGTTAAAATTTTTCTCCCATTAAATACACTAGAATATTATTTCCACTCTATTTTTTAATTAAAATCTTTTATTTAATGAATGCAATTCCATAGCTAAAACTTTAGGAATATAGTGGTTCTTCCCCCATACCCATCCTCACTCCCATCCCACCTCTTACTCCTCTCCCATCCCATTCTTCATTAAGATTCATTTTTAATTAACTTCATATGCAGAAATCAACTCTATACTAAGTAAAGATTTCAACAGTTTGCACCCCCTCCACACACACACACATACAAACACACAACGTATTAAGTACTGTTGGAGAACAAGTTTTGCAGTGAATTCTCATAGTACAACTCATTAAGGACCAAGGTCCTACATGAGGAGTAAGTGCACAGTGAGTTCTGTTGTTAATTTAACAATTAACACTCTTATTTATGATGTCAATGATCACCCAAAGCTCTTGTAATGAGCTGCCAAGGTTATGGAAGCCTTTTGTGACCCCAAGCAAAGTGGAAGTACTCTCCTCCTTTCAGAGAAAAGTGCCTCCTTCTTTGATGGCCACTTCTTTCCACTGCAGTCTCAATCACAGAGATCCTTAAGGTAGGATATTTTTTGCCACAGTGTCTTGGCTTTCCATACCTGAAGTAAGTCCATAGGACTGTATGCAGAACTATACAGCTTTACAGTTATAAACTTCTTCCTCCCTCTCTCATTCCTCCTCTTATTTTTTTACTATTTCTACTCTCTTTACAAAAAATACATTAATATAACATGTTCCATTTATATATATATATATATATATTTCTCCTGTTTTATTTGAAAAAAAATTCACTTTCAATTGAAAATAAAACAATTGTCTTTACTCATATCAGACATTAACAGTAACTCTTTAACAGTTCCAATGTATGTCTATTCTTTGAATAAAAATATTTTCTTAAATGAATTAAACGAATTTTATATACAAAGTATGATACTATTATAATATTTTACGATACTAAAGGTCTTAATGAAGTCATTATAAATTATATATTTTTAAAGATTTATTTATTTATTTGAAACGCAGAGTTACAGAGAGACAGGAGAGAGAGAGAGAGAGAGAGAGAGAGAGAGAGAGAGAGAGAGAGGATTTCCAACCACTGGTTCATTCCTTGGATGGCTGAAGCTGAGCCATCTGAAGCCAGGAGCCAGGAGCTTATTCTGGGTTTCCCATGCAGGTTCAGGAGCCCAAGGAATTGGGCAATCTTCTACTGCTTTCCCAGGCCATAGCAGAGAGCTGGATTGAAAGTGGAGCAGCCGGGACTGAAACCAGTGCCATATGGCATGCTGGCACTGCAAGCCAGGGCTTAGACACACTATGCCACAGAGCCAGCCCCCTATAAGTTATATTTTTAAAAAATCCTATGGAGAGGGGGCCACTGTTATGACCTAGGGGCTAAAGCTGCCTCCTGCAATGGCAGCATCCCATTTGGGCACCGGATTGAATCCTGGCTGTTCCACTTTCTACCCGGCTCCCTGTTAATGTCCTGGGAAAAGCAGCAGAAAGTGGCCCCAAGTACTTGGGCCCCTGCTATGCACATGGAATACCCAAAAGAAGCTCCTGGCTCCTGACTTCCACCGCACCCAGCCCTAGATTTTGAATCCACCTGGGGAGTGAACCAGGAAGTAGAATATCTTTCTCTCTCTCCCGCTCTCTCTTTCTCTCTCTCTCACTCACTTTCTTTCAAATAAATAAATAAATCTTTAAAAAAATTCTGAGGAGGAACACAAACATTCAATTTTTTTTTTAATTTATTTGACAGGTAGAGTTATAGACAGTGAGAGAGAGACACAGAGAGAAAGGTCTTACTTCCGTTGGTTCACTCCCCAAATGGCTGCCACGGCCGGAGCTGTGCCTGTCCGAAGCCAGGAGCCAGGTGCTTCTTCCTGATCTCCCATGCGGGTGCAGGGGCCCAAGCACTTGGGCCATCCTCCACTGCCCTCCCGGGCCACAGCAGAATGCTGGACTGGAAGAGGAGCAGCCGGGACTAGAACCGGAGCCCATATGGAATGCTGGTGCTGCAGGTGGAGGATTAACCAAGTGAGACATGGCACCGGCCCCTCAAATTTTTTATAATACATTATTTTCTACCCACATCTCCTCTCCCCTATAAATATATACATTTTAGTGATCTTCCCTATTGCCTGTGGGATTTAAAAAAAATTAGGAACTGATAATTTTGAGGTTTAACCTTTGAAAATCCAAACAATTATATAATCATTCTCATATATTATTCCTTTTTTCTCATTTCTTAGTTTGAAACATGCTGCAATATTACCCAAATAGAAATCCAATATCACTCTATTCTATGCTTTCTTCAAGATTGATTTACCTACAACTTTGACTTTACTTCCAAATTATATATATATATGTATATATATATATACATATATAACATAAGTATATTCTTTTTATGTATAAATTCTGCATATATATAGATAGATACATTCTGCATCTTCATCTTCCAGTTCTTTAGATTTCAATATAGTCCCTACCTCTCCTTTGAATTGTCTCCTTTTGCAGTCTGACAACACATCTTGTTTGTTGAATCCAATGATCCTTTTCTTTTTCAACCCTTCTTGACCTTTAATAGCCAGTATCAATTCTTTTTGGCTCAACTCCTCTTTTGCCTCAAAACCAGACACAATCTCTCTCCTTTTCCTTTTCCTTTATGTAATGTGTAATATGCCTCACTGATTAGTCTTTGTTCATACAAAGTGATCATTTTTTTTTCTCACATTCTTTATTCTAAGCAAGATGATGCCCTATCCTCATCTTTATTGGTAAGTCTCTGAGTGTTGCTTTCTGTCATGGGGAGGCAGACATTTCCACTGCAGTGTAGAAACTCCCATGCCACTTCTCTCTGCTGGTCACTTCTCTCTGCTGGTCTTGGCTCCAGAAAGGTAAATTGCTTAGAATTCAGACAAGACTGAAAAAGCCTACATTGTAGACACAATGTTCCTGTAAACTCCTTGCTTGATCCTTGTTGAGAGTTTTCCTATTCTCTTTACTTTCTGATCCCAGTCTCCTTAATTCATTTCCACATGGCTATCAGGATTCTATTAACTTAAAAATAAAGAAGGAGGAGGAAGAGAAGGGGAAAGAGAGAAAGAAAAGAGGAGAAGGAAGAAACCATATTGTGCAAATGATAATATACTCTTATTTCACACAATGAAGAAAGAACTGGGGGCATTGTGAGGACACTCAAGGTGTGACTAATGTTTTCTTCTTAATTTGCATATTGGTTATGAAAGATGAAAAAAGCTCATTTATCTGTACATTAGGTGCATCTCTTGGTATGTATACTGTATTTCAATACAATGTTTTAACGAAGAGAATTGGGTGGTTCTCAGCCTCACCCCAAAATCTACCTCATTTGTATATTCAATTATATCTCACTCCAGACATCACTGACTATGCCTCCAGCTTGTATAAAAGGATGGCCCTTAACTTTGTTGATTGCAGCTCATTCTCTCTTCAGCATGCTTCCACTCATTCGTTAGTGTTTAGTTTACTTTTGTTTTAAATAAATCTTGCTTCTCTGCACATCTTTTAAAAAATGGGAAAAAAAACCCATAAAAGTCTTTCACCACACCAAAATTCTCCACACCAAAATCTCAAATATGTTGCTACTAATAAAAGGACATGAGGTAGTAGAATTGGAAATGGTCATAACGTTCATGGCATAAAACGTATCTCCTGTTTATTCACATACATATTTTCCCATCTTCTGCTCCATGTCTTCTCATTTTTTCCTGACCATTTCACTTTTGCAGAGCTACCCATTTCTTTTTCAGTCTGGAAATTCTTTCCCACAGCAACCTGGCTCATCTTTTACTGTCCTGATCCCTGTAGCAAAGCATTAGCCAAAGGTTCCCAAGTGCTTTTGCACTTTGTATTCTGCTTGGAACTGATATTCCATATATGCCCAGTGAGTTAAAGAAAAAGTGAAAGTAAACTTTTAAAAGTTTAAAGTAAAACTTTAGCAAATAGAAAATGACACATCGAGTGCAAAAGTAATGTAATAGAGATGTAGCTTAATATAGAAGGTGATGCCACGCTGTAGTCAATGTGGGTAATTATAAAGTTTTTATAATTCCCTTTATAAGTGGTCACCAAACAGAACTCACATTTCATTCAAAATACAAGTGTCAAAGTAAAACGTTACTGGTGGTTCATTCTTTGACATGGCAAGTTTCTTGAGGTGGTGAATATCAGCAAGAGTTAAGCTAATATACTGAACTTTCACACAATTTGGATATAATATATTAATATATATCTAAAGTAGACATTTATTATCATGACAATGTGACATGAACCATTATTTTTAATGACTCCTCTGTAAAATACCTGTTCAATGAGAATAATACAGGATAGGTATTGGCTAAGTGGTTAAGTACTTTCTTGAGATGGCCATCTTCCATATCTGAGTCCCTGAGTTTGAATTTCAGCTCTGTTCCTGATTTTAGCTTCCTGCTAATGAGCACCTTGAAAGACAGCAGGCCAAGGTTTAAGTAGTTGTGTCCCTGCCACCCAAATAGGAAACCCTGGTTGAATTCCAGGCATCTGGCTTTCTCCTTGCCTAGCCCTGGCTATTGCAGGTTTAGGGGGAGTGAAATAGTGGATGGAAAATGTCTGTATCTCTATGCCTTTAAAATGAAAATACATAAAAATTAAAACAATTTTTCATGGATATATAATTTTGCTGGGGATGGAACTGTTTCATCAATATCGGATATTTGTAGGTAGATTATAAAGCATTTTAAAATGTGGTAGAAACTGTGTAGCTGTAAACAGGAAAAAGAAATATATCTCAGTGGAACTCACAGTAAAGGAAAAATCATCATCTACTTTCAAATGTTGTTAACTTAGAAAAACATTCAGTTATTCTTTCTCTTGCCAAGAGATTAGGAGACTTCATTAAATACTGATTCTCAGCTCCAGGAGGTGTCATCAACTCAGCAATATTTTTGCTGAGTCATCCAAATACACACAGCTAAAAGCATTAATTTCCCCTTAAAAGTATTCTTGAAAGCTGTGCTGTTTCAGAAACAGAAGCTAAGTCAGCTGAAAAAGTACAGTCAAATCACCTTTAAGTGGGAATATATATATAAAAATCAATTTTGAGTAAAGTGTTGTTATTTATTATAGGGCACAATTTAATCCTACTAGGTTTTTATGGAAGAAATTAATATATTGCTTGATCCTGTATAGCTTTCATATTGAAATGTTAGTGCTATTTCTACTGTTTCAACTGTTAGATCTAATCCTTTGTCTCACAGGGTTTAACTAATGTATTCCAAAGTCCTGACTTGAAATATTTTGAAAGAAGCAATTTTAAAAGGACAAGGAAGCCACAAGCAAAGTTGTTTCTTGCCACAAATTTGAAAACTGTTATCCTTGATACAAGATGATCAAAACTCACTGTCCACTAGTAGGAATGAGTCCCTTCTGTTATAGAACAATCCTTCCAATTTTCTATAAACTCAAATTAACTAAGGTATATAATATTCCTCACTATCCTTACTTATTATTATTGTATTTTAATGTCATTTGCAATCTGAAATTGATTCATTTTCATAGCATGTCTCAAAACTGATGTATGAAATTGTGTAACGGTAACAACAGAGGAACTACTTCAATATCCAGCAGAAATACCAAGTGACCTACATAGACCTGTCAGTTGAATTAATCAATATCACACCCACATTCCCTAATGCCTCATATTTCATAAATGTAAAATAATAACATGTTGATTGCTAAACTTCAATATCTACCCCCTACTAATGGAGTCCCTGGTCCCATTTTCTGACCTGATTCAGCCCCAGCTGTTTCAAACATTTGGGGAGTGTCCAGCAGGTAGAAGATCTCTCTTTGTGGTTCTCCTTCTCTCTTTGTCACTCTGCCTTTCAAATAGATAAATAAATAATATTTAAAAGAGAGCTAGGGAGACAGAGAGAGGGAGAGATTGAGTTAAACTATGACAATTGGCAGGAATTAGAAATCATTATATCGATTTTCCAAGTAGTTACTATACTCAAGCTACACTTCATTGAGAAAAATTTTACTTAATATTCCTTTTTTGTAATTTTATTTAGTTTTTTTATCAGATACCTAAATATTGTACATGTTTATGGTGTACGATGTGATGTTTTGATGCATGTATATATTGGGTAATATCCTATCAGGGTCAATGTATCTATCCCTTCAAACATTTAAAATTCTTTTATGATGAAAGCATTCCAAATCCAATCTTCTAGTTTTGTTTTTCACTAGAGAAATATACAGTTCACCAAAATTTGTCTATTTTTATCCTAGTTTGCCATAGAATTGCATAATTTATTAGTCCTATATAACTATACCTTAGTACGTGTTAACACCCACTTCCCATCCCCCTTTCCTTCCCTTTCCAGCCTCTATAACCACCATTATACTTTAACTTCTATGAGATCACATTTTCTTTAGATTCCACATATGAGTAATATCTTGCAGTGGTTGTCTTTTTGTGTTTGGCATATTGTGCTTAACCTAATGACCTCTAATTCTATCCATTTTTAAGTGAATGACAAGATTTCATGCTTTTTATATCTGAGTTGCACTCCATTGTGTATATGCCACTTCTTCTTTACCCATTATTCAGTGCATGAGCACTTCAGTTGTTTTCATTTCTCGGCTATTGTAAATAGAACTGCAATAAACATTAGTACAGTGTCTCTACAATACACTAATTTCATTTCCCTTAGGTATATAATCAGTAGTAAGACTGCTGAATATTGTTCTACTTTTAGCTTTTGGGGAACCTCCATTCTGTTTTCAGCAATGGTTGCACTAATTTGCATTGCCATCAACAGTGCAAGCACTCCAATTTCTCTATATCCCACCATAATTTGCTATCTTTTGCCTTTTTTTGATAATACCAATCTAACTTGTATAAGATGATAATATCATGGCTTTGCATTTCCATAATGATTAGTGATGTTGATCATCTTTCATTTACCTGTTGGTCATTTGTACATGTAATTTTAAGAAATATCTAATGCTAACATTTAATTGAATTCTTTTGCTATTGAGTTGTTTGAGTTCTTTATATAGTCTTATTATTAATCCTTGGTCAGATATATAATTTTCAAATGTTGTGTCCCATTGTGTAGGGACACTGTTCATTAAATTGATGGTTTCATTTGTTGTGCAAAGGCTCTTTAGTCTGATAACATCACAGTTGTTTTTTGTTTTACTTTGTTTTGATTCCTGTGCTTTTGAGGTTGTATCTAAAAAACATTTCCATTGTTCATGAGTGTTCCTTATGTTTTATTTTACTAGTTTCAAAGTTCTGAACAAATCAAGCCCAACAGTACATTTAAAAGGTTATTTACCGCCTCGCGGCACCGGCACACCGGGTTCTAGTCCGGGTCAGGGTGCCGGATTCTATCCTGGTTGCCCCTCTTCCAGGCCAGCTCTCTGCTGTGGCCAGGGAAGGCAGTGGAGGATGGCCCAAGTCCTTGTGCCCTGCACCCGCATGGGAGACCAGGAGAAGCATCTGGCTCCTGGCTTCGGATCAGCGTGATGCGCCGGCTGCAGCGGCCATTGGAGGGCGAACCAACGGCAAAAAGGAAGACCTTTCTCTCTGTCTCTCTCTCTCTCTCTCTCTCTCACTATCTACTCTGCTGTCAAAAAAAAAAAAAAAAAGGTTATTTACCATAATCAAGTGAGATTTACACCTGGGATACATGGTTGTTCAATGTATTCTAATAAATAAATATTAAACACCACATCAACAAAATGAACAGATTATCTCAATAGATTCAGAGAATGCATTGGATAGAATTCAACATCTTTTCATGATAAAATTTCTGAACAACTTAGGTACAGAAGAAATGTACCTGAACATAATAAAGCCTATATATAACAAGCCAACACTTAGTATCATTCTGCATGAAGAGGACCTGAAGGATTTCTCTGTAAGATCTGGAAAAAGACAAGAATGTTCACTTTCATTACTTGTAGTCAACACAGTACTGGAAGTCTTATCTAGAGCAAATAGGTGACAGAAAGAAAGAAATAGTATCTGAACTGTAGAGGAGGAAGTAAAATCTTTGTTCAATAAAGTCCAGAGCACTCTCCTACACAGAAAAGAGTCATTTATATTTTAAAGATTCTGTTATCACAAAAATAAAATATTAGTTAACTACAGAAGTGAGAGTTAAAACTTGTTGAACAACCTGTATGGAACTGACTCAGAGCAGTCGTAACAGAAGCCACCTGTACCTACTCACATGACACAGCCTTACTTGTGAAACTGGTCATCTATACAGGTTAACACTGACTGCAGCATCCAACAGTAATACAAAAAAAAATCCTGTCAGAGTCTCTCCTTATAAATCTCCCTCTTCTCACTATTTCTTGCTTTGTCTCTTCTAAATATGTACAGAAGTATACATTTATAAGATAGGGAAAGAGAAAGAGAGAGGACATTTTGCTTGGGCATCACATGGGATGCCCACATCCCATTAAAGAGTGCCTGGATTCAATTCTCACCTCTGCTCTCAATTCCAGCTTCCAACTAAGGCAGACTCCAGAAGGCAGCAGGTGATTGATCAAGCACTTGGGTCCCTGCCACCCTTGTGGAAAACCTGAATTCAGTTCCCAGCTCATGGTTTTGGTCTGAACTAGCCCTAGCTGTTCTTTGCATTTGGATGGTGAATCAACAGATGGCAGCTCCCAACACCCTCTGCACCTGCCCCTGTCACTCCACCTTTCACACACAATAAATAGCCACATCTTTTAAAAAATTTATTTTTTTCTATTTGTGAGTGCTTCATTTGTCTTTTTGTAATATGATATATTATTTCTGTAATATTGTCTTTATATTATTATCCACCTAATTGCTTTTGAAGCAGCAATCTAGCAAGGTATTTCAGTGGGTAAGTCAACCCAGATGTGGGTAGGAGTGAAAGGAAATGATAAAATCATCAGGTTTATGATCACTGCTTGTGGACAGTATGCAGCGAGATGGTGATTCTGTCACTACTTCTTTCAATTCCTGATTCACAAAAAATATTGGAATTAAGGGACTAAACTTGGTTCATTCTCAAGATCCTAAAGTTTTTATTGACCTTATGTATTCATATTTTCTGAATATAGAAGCACATGCATGGGTGCTATGTAAATAAAGTTACAATATAAAATGTATTAAAAGTAAGAGTTTTCTTTTATTGTGTTACTTAAATATAAATGTTTTATGGTGGAATATACTATCATGTCATGGAAAAGTTCACATTTGTCTCCAAAGCAGACATGTATTTCTTTTGTAGAGACTTTCATTGAAACTTGCACCTGGCTGGGAGGTCACAACAATCTTACTTCACCTGTAAAAGGGTGAAATGTAATCTGGAATAGAACTGACAATTCTTATTGTGACTTGTTTATGGAACATGTATAATAAACATAGATAATGCTCCCTAGTGCAGCTGATGATGAAAAAAAGGAACCAGATACAGGATGGTAGAATAGCTCCTATCTAGAATATGCTTTTCTTATAGAAGAAAAGAAATGTAAGAGAACTGGCAAACATCTGTTTGCTCATAAATCACATAAAGCTGGTACACACCCATACTATTGGCCACACTGTCGATACTCAAAATACTTAAGAAATTAAAAGAAAGGAAATAAAATGAGGAAATACTAATATCATATTACAGAATTTTTTTGTTAATTGCTACTATTATAGTTACATCAAAATTTTAGGGAAATAGATGCTTTCTGAAAAAAGAGAAGTTTAATGGCATTTTATTTCTCTCCTAACACCCAACCACATAAATACTTTTCCAACGTAAACACCTGGAAACAGATTGCTGATTCTTTGTTTATGAGCACATTCATGATTGATTAATATTTTAATACTTTACTTTCCAAAATGTTTACATAAATGTGTATTATACTTTACAACTTTTCAAAAGTTGGTATTAGCATTTTATATTGTTTCAAACACAGCATTGTGAAATAAATGATCATTTTTACATACATTTCTGACTTCCAAAGTTTGGATCGCATTTTCATATTTATGGGTCACATGTTAACCAGCCTTTCTGTAACAGATCATGAAAAACAACCCTCAAAACCTCAGCATCTTACAAGAGTGAACACTATTGCTCTTCAAGGTCTTCTGGGTTGCCTTCTGGAGGTATGCTGCAAATATCTTCTTCATTCCAGGATACAGGATGATAGAATAGCTCCTATCTAGAATATGCTTTTCTTATAGAAGAAAAGAAATGTAAGAGAACTGGCAAACATCTGTTTGCTCATAAATCACATAAAGCTGGTACACACCCATACTATTGGCCAAGCAACTTAAAGAGCCCAATCAAAATCAGTGGTGTGGGATGCATATTTGACACATTCACTTGAAATTAATGTGTTTGCACAGTACTATTTAAGAAAAGAAAAAATCAAATACTTAATAATACAATCAATGTCAATCATGTATTTCAGAATAAGTGTCTGTTTCTAATTTTTCCTTGCATTCTACAGAATATTTCTTCTGTCTTATTTTCATTTATTCTGACACTAATCTAGCTGTTTGTTAATTAAAATATCTTGTAATCTGAAGATTTTTCCCAATTTAATTATAATTTATTTTGATGAACAGAAATTTTTACCATGAGATGGTATTTCACAATAATTAATTTAACCATTTGCATATCTTGCTCTTTAACAATTTCCTGCCTTTAATTCATACATTTTTGCTTGTACTTACCTTCAAGAAAGCATAAAATTTCTTTTAAATGCAAATATTTGCACCCTTGGGGTTGGTTTTTTAAAATAGATGTAGAGATGTTTTAAACAACTTTCAATGGAATTTTGAAAAGCCACAAGCTTGCAGAAAAATATTCCCAATGCATGTATCTGAGAGACAGCATTAATCCAACAAAATAAGAATTCCTACCACTAGATAAATAACTGAGTGGGCAGAAAATAGGCACACATTTTCATTTCAATTTTGCATTCAATATCTGTGCATTACACATACTCATTTTTCATCTATGAAATAACAAGAAAATAAGAAAAAAGAAAGCAAAATATTGAATGATTAAGTATTTGCCAGGGGTTATGAATCATGCAAAATACCTAAATGAGAAGGAACAAGAAGGATCATTCTCATTCATGGATCTTTAATAAAATAAAAATCAGTTAGCCAGTATCCTTCATTAACCAAAAAATTGTAAGAACAAATAAAAAAGTCCATAGCTCAACTTAAAATATGATTGTCCCTAATTGGAGTATCTGTAAAGCAAAATGTAGGATCTTGGGTAAGCATATTTTTTCTAAAATTAACAAATATTTGTTATTCTTTGGGCTCCTGAACATGCGTGGGAGACCAGGAAGGAGCTCCAAGTTCCAGGTTTCTCACTCTCTGCCTCTGCCTTTCTATCACTTTGACTTTCACATAAGTAAATAAATCTTAAAAAAAGAATGAAAAAAGGGAAGAAAGCCTTGGAAGTTAATGACAGAGATGTCTGGGGAGATTTACAAGTGTTTGTCCTCAGGGCTACCTATTTACATTCCAAAGGTAATGGATTTAAAGACCTTACCTGCTTTCCCCAGATAGGATTTATTGAGAAAAAAAAAAAAAAAAAAAAAGGAGTTCCCTCTCTCTCTTTTCCTTATTTATTTTGATTCCATCACTTTGACTTAAATGCATTTACTATACCTCATCTCTGTTATGTGTATTTCAATCTAGAAAATCTAAAGTAAAATGAGTATTGCCTTTAAGCCTAAGAAGGAGGGGATTTTCATTTCTTCTTTTTTCTTTTCTTTCTTCATTCCTTCCTTCCTTCCTTTTTAATTTTTGCAAGTGAGTTCTTCATGTGGTTTTTGTAATAGAAAAAAAGGAGTTTTGTTCTTATTTTATGTGCTTAAACAGTATATTCATAAATTCATTGCCGTTTTTTGAAGGTTCAAAGTAAGCCCACAAGATTTTTTCTTTTTCTCTTTTTCTTCTGTTTTTGTTCATTTATTTAATTATTTGAGAAACTAAGTTACAGACAGAAAGAAGGTCAGACAGACAAACAGAGGTCTTCCATTGCTGGTTTACTCCACAGATGGCTGTAACAGCTGAAGCTGGGCAGATCCAAAGCCAGGAGCCAGGAGCTTCCTCTGGGTCTCCCGCACAGGAAAGAGGCCAAAGCACTTGAACCATCTTCCATTGCTTTCCCAGGCCATTATTAGCAGAGAGCTAGTTTTGAAATGGAGCAGCCAGGACTGGAACCAGTGCACATGACGGATGCCGGCGCTGCAGGTGGAGGCTTAACCTACTGCCATGGCACCAGACCCTGCCCAAGAGTTTTGAGAGCTTTAAATCATGGGAATTGCAAGAAAAAAAAAAAAAATGGACAGCAAACTACATCACAGTCTTGAATGAATGGCTTCTGAAAACATCCTTTGTTACATCTAAATTATTGACTGTGAATAAACAGACTCTATAAATCAAAACTATAATTTCAATTATATTTCTAATAGTTTATATTGTACAATGTCAATATTAAAAAGCTCCAATGGTTTATCTTTGAGTTCAATATTAATTTTTATGTATTTACTCTGAACTCATTCATGTCTTTCAATATTACTTTCAACAATTGCATTTTAACATCTAAATTAGAAAAAAATCAGTGTTCACAGCTTGTTAATGAGGAACTTTTAAACTAAGCAGAATGAGAGAGAGAGAGACAAAGACAGAGAAAGACAGAGTGATATCTTCCATCTGCTGATGCACTCCTTAAATGCCAGCAACACCTGGAGCTTGACCAGGCTGAAACCTGGAGCCAGGAAATTCATCTGGGTCTCCTAAGTGGGTGGCCTGAACCATCACTCACCACCTCCCAAATATATTAACAGTGAGCTGGATCTGAAATGCACAGTACCTGGGACTGGAACCAGGCAATAGATATGGGATGTGGGTCTCCCAAGTGGGGCTTAATTCTACACACATATCTGTTTCTATACTAATTGAGTAAGAAATATGATACATCTAAGTTTCATTTTCAGTTTAGATTCCATTTTGAAAATTCAGCTTGAGATAAAATTAAAACTGATTTAAAACTGTTAAATTGTATTTAGCTTAAGGAAATACCATACTCTTAAATAATTCTTCATACCTGAGAGAGTTTAAGTCATGTTTCACTTTATATTTTGCATATCAAACATTTAAGTATAATGTTTTCTGATTGCTGAAAGAGAACATAATACCTATTACAAAACCACTTAACAAGACTCTTGAAATTAAGTAAACGGGGCCAGCGCCTCACTTGGTTAATCCTCCGCCTGTGGTGCCGGCATCCCATGTGGGCGCTGGATTCTAGTCCTGGTTGCTCCTCTTCCAGGCTAGCTCTCTGCTGTGGCATGGGAAGGCAGTAGAGGATGGCTTAAGGGCTTGGGCCCCTGCACGTGCATGGGAAGCACCTAGTACCTGGCTTCGGATTGACACAGTTCTGGCTGTGGCGGCCATTTGGTGAGTGAACCAACGGAAGGAAGACCTTTCTCTGTCTCTCTCTCTCACTGTCTATAACTATACCTGTTTAAAAAAAAAAAAAGAAAGAAAGAAAGAAAGAAATTAAGTAAATAAGATGTGAAGAACTGATGTGAAAATTCTTGCTGAACAAACATTCTTGTTTAGAGGTAAGACAAGGAATGAAGTCCTGGCTCCCTTGATTGCTTGGGAATGTTATTTACTCTAAGTCTTAGGGTATTCATTTCTAAAATGAAGATACAACACCCTTCCTTAGTGTTGTTTTCAAGTCCACTTTGAAGAAAATACATGTGACATGTCTGGCACAATTTCTGGTATGTCACTGGAGCCTCATAATTTTGAGTAGTACTTAAATGTTATGCTAAAATCACAATAGCAACACATTGCATTACTTGCCTATTTGTAAACATGAAACTATAGATGGTGAGAAAGACAATCTTGAGTCATACCAGTCTGCTTCCTATTTCTAAAACTTTATTTGCAGTTGTTCACTGTTCATATTACTGTTCTTTTTTTTTTTTTAATTGTTAAAATTTCTTCTCAGACCGGCGCCATGGCTTTACAGGCTAATCCTCCGCCTTGCGGTGCCGGCACACCGGGTTCTAGTCCCGGTTGGGGTGCCGGATTCTATCCCGGTTGCCCCTCTTCCAGGCCAGCTCTCTGCTATGGCCCGGGAAGGCGGTGGAGGATGGCCCAAGTGCTTGGGCCCTGCACCCGAATGAGAGACCAGGAGAAGCACCTGGCTCCTGGCTTCGGATCAGCGTGAAGCGCCAGCCGCAGTGCGCCGGCCGCAGTGACCATTGGAGGGTGAACCAACGACAAAAAGGAAGACCTTTCTCTCTGTCTCTCTGTCTCACTATCCACTCTGCCTGTCAAAAACAAAAACAACAACAAAACAAACAAAAAAACCCAAAAAACTTCTTCTCAAATCTGTCCAGTATTTCTGCAAGCCATAAACTGTAAATTCTCTTCCACCTGCTCCACAAACCATTTCTCTGTTAACTCTGGATATCTGTTTCCTAAATTTCCAGTCCATATTGTTGACAGCTATTTGCATAGATGCCTGCTCACTACCACTCTTGTAGGTGAATATATGTATGGATGCATGTATAAGTGAATGAATGAACACCAGAGTACAACAATATGGTCGTTTTTAACTCTATTATTAAATAGCTATCTGTGTTTCAATACTATGTATCTTTGAAAGATTAATATGCTTTGTTAGAGTATGTTTCTGGTTGTTGCTTTCACTGTGGTTGTAGAATTTGCAACAACAGAATTTTAATGCCAAGCCCTTGGAATGATGACACATTTCTATATGAACTCTTAAGCCTGAATTCAGTAAAATGTCATAGTCTGTACAATAATGAAGTTAACCAAAATGTGCAGAAGTTACATTAACATGTGCTCTACTGCTACTTTTTAGGAAAAAATATTTATAAATCACCATAATAGTGAAACAAAATTTAAAAATGACATCACTCACTGTCCTTGATTATCTTGAGAATCTTTTTATAAGTTTTTAAAAGAAGCTTTATTCTTCTAAACTCAGTAAGTGCATTATGGTAAACTGAAAAATGCAAGAAGCAAAAAACAAAGTCACCCACAATCACACACACTTTAGTTCAACATGTTTCTTGTAGGTCCTTGTGTGCATACACACTATCCAATTTTATGTGACTATCTTGAGCATTTTGTTCCATTTGAGATGCTCCAAAAAATAACTGAAAAAGTTGGCATTAACTAGCAGTTTCATACGGGTTAATATCAACACTGGAATCGTATTGACATATTTCAAATGCAATTCTCCAACCATGCAATTCTCCAACCATGTCATCTAAGATCGTTGCTGTGGATTCGTTCTGAGAGGAAGAGTGTGGTAGAGGCAAGAGGCATGGAGTCACCACACAGACCCGGGGAGTCGGGTGAAACCACACCAGAAGCAAGCAGCCTGCAGACTCATTAATTTCAGTTGGTACAGTAGCTTATATAGCCGAGGCAGCCAATCCAGTCAAGGGGCAGTTTATGCCCTAACCAATCACTGCCTGTTGCCAGGCAGGCTCCTTTGCCAGGTGGGTTCTGAAGCCATGTCTGAGTAACTGACACTCACTTGCCAAAGGCCATCTTGGCATGGCCTTCTCATTCCACCACATAAGACTTTGCTGTTTTGCTTTGTTTTTATTTCCTTCTTATAAGTAGATGGAAAAACTAATCACATTAAGGAATTATATTCATGAAAATCATTAAGAATATATCAGTCATATGGTAAATACTTCATATATACATATTTCATGTTACAATTGATTTTTATAATGATAATGGTAAATAGTTCATATATACATATTTCATGTTACAATTGATTTTTATAATGATAACTTAGAAAGTTTAACTAAATTTTCCATATCTGAATTCCTCTAATGAATACAGTAATGAATACAAATACTTTAATTATATGTACATATGAATATCTCTCTTGACTTCTAAATATTGGACTAATTTCTATAAGGAAATACAACTGAGCCTGTACTTCAGATAACTCTATAACTTATACAACAATAAATATTGGCCTTAAAATTACTTTAGAAATGTTTCCAAGGCATTTTTTTTTCTGGTCAAGGTTTCTTCTCTCTACATTTCACAGTGTTTCTGAGACTGTAGATTGGTGTTGGCAGGATATGCCATGGTGTTGGTTGACTATCTGCCCTCTAGTTTTGGTTTCTTCATAGCAGAAACTAATTTTTCAGACATCAGTATCTCCTCTGTAACTCAGAATCACCCTCTCCAAGTCCTGAAACAGATGTCAATTAGTTTAAGCCAATTCCCCAGGTGACTGTTGATGTTCAAAATGTAAACATGAGTAGGCCCATGGGTAGGCCCAGATTATAAAGAATACTCAAAAATTTGGACAAGAAACAAAGATCCTCTCCCTTGTTTTTGTTCTTGGTTGGCAAAAAAGAAGGAAGAATTCAGCCTGTGCCATTAGGAATGATGGCCTAATCATGAGTAGGTAACCATGTAAGCATCTCAGAAAAGCTCTGCGGAATTGAGGGGCTGAGTAATCAGACCCCTAACTGATTGCACCAACAAGCCACTGAACACACAACATCAAGATTCTACTTTACTTTTGGACTTACACATTGATAAAATAAGAAATGTCTTTGTTGTATAAGAACATTTGAGTCACTATTTTGTATTATTCCAGCCAAAAGCATTGAAGCATACACAGATAACAATTTATGCTATCATTTACCGTTGAATATTACTTATATTTAAGAAGGTACAATTGTATTTCTATTCCTCATTACAGAAATCCATGGTCAGGAAGATTAACATAGCTTAATAGTATCATTAGTGGTCTTTTTTTCACTTTTGGATATTCCAATATCACCGTATTTGGTATTAAAATACTATTTTAAACTAAAGTAGGGGGAGTTAATAAAAATGATATCAATGAATGATGAAAATGAACACCTTTTTTAGGTGATAGAGGAGACCGCTTGAAATAAGGCTACATCACAACCTAAGTTTGCAGAATGAAGGTGTTCTGGCCAGAGTTATAATCTTGCTATTCATCTCTAAACATTACCAACATTTCAAGTTTTAGTTCTGCTAATATAATTTTAACAATAGATGGCCTCAGAATTGCTATTAAAAATAAATCCTGATTTATGTTGCAACTATAACATTTGTTCATATTAGGTCTATTTACATATTTTAAGATAGAAAAATGCTGTAGTTCCATGTATTTTTATTGTCACTGGATTATTCTAAAGATTTTTTCCACAATCTTATACAATTCCAGGCTGCTATTTCATTGGCCAAAATTTAAATGTTATGGAATTGAAAATTTAACAATCATGCTATTTGTTTCTTCAGGGAAAGAACCAATAAGACTAGCATTATAACTTTTATACTGTATAAGAAAATTATTGTTTACCAGTATTTCTCAACTAGTGTGTGTTAACTGTCATCAAATATCTAAGGTGCTGGCAGTGAGCAAGCTTTTTCCAATTGAAGAGATGAAGTTTGAGAACCATGAATGCTGTTCTCAATTAAGTCACCTGATTATTTTCTGCTGTACATCAATTCTATATGCATCTGGAATCTAATAATCAAGATATCAGTCACAATACATTTCACCTAAAACATTTTCAATAATATGATTTGGGCATTTTGAAGTAGAATGGCTATAGTTGTATCAGAAATGTATTTAAAGAAAATAAGGCCTTTCCTAGATAATAAAATGATTCTTGAATAAGTAAGCTGCAGGCACATACTTTTTAGCTTTAGTGGATAAGATGTCAGTTTAAATGCCCACTCCCTATATTGGAATACCTAAGTTCCATATCCAACTCTGACTCCTGAATCTCGCTGCCTGCTATTGTATACCCCAGGAATCAGCGATCATACCTTAAGTAATTGAGTTTCTGCCACCCACTTGAGAGACCTGGATTGAGTTCCTGGCTCCCTGAATTGACTCTGCTTTGGCCCTGCCCAGTCCTAGTGGCTGCAGACATTTGGAGAGAAACCAGCTGATGGGAATGCTCTCTGAATTTCTCTGTGTCTGTCTGTGTCTCTCTCTTGTTCTATATCTTAAAAAAACAAAGACAACAAATCGCATCTACAAGACCCATGAATATCTGATAATTAGAAAAGAAAACACTTTTAGAGCTTTAATGGGAACATATGTTTTAAGAAGTGCTTAATGATCTGGTATTTCACTATTGAAAAGTAAATAGTATTAATCTATCCCAGTAAGGGCTTTCAAACCCAACTGTTTCTCTCCATCTCTTGAAAAATTGATCAATTAAAGCATTGCCAACTTGAGCTGGATTTATAATATAACCTCTGAACTTGACTTATCTACAGTTATTTTCCTACTTAAAATCTATTCTCCCTCTGTAATCAGAAGTTATATTTATATAAAGTATGAATATGAGCAAGATTTCTCCTAATTAAAACATCAGGGGCTCATTGTACAGAATGAAATTTCAGTTTTCTGACATATCTCTAGCTGTATTTTCAATCTCATTGCCCACTCTTTCTTCCAAATATGCCAACATACTTTAAGCAGTTTCCTTAAATGTTGATAACTAGGCTTTAGCTGCCACTTACGATGCTAGCATCCTATATCATAGTGCCATTTGAGTCCTGAATGCTCTATTTCCAATCCATCTTCCAGCAGCAAGTAACAGACAAGTATGTAAGTCCCTGAAGGAGACTCAGATGGAATTCTAGGTTCCTGGCTTCAGCTTGAACCACCCTTGGCTGTTGTGGGCCTTTGAAGAGTGAACTAATGATAGATCTCCCTCTCTCCCACTCTCTCTCTCCTTCTGTGTCCATCACTATGCTTTTTGAAATAAGAAAATAATAAATAAACAAATGAATAAATAACTATTCTTAAAAAGCTTTTAATTGACCAGTAAACATTGCACATATTCAAAGGATACCATGGTGATATTTGATGTAAATTGTGCAATGACCAATAAGGATAAATATATCTGTCCTCAAACATTTATTATTTCTTTGTTGTAAGAATATTCAAAACCCTTTCCTCTAAGCTTTATTTCCAATTTTGAAAAATAGACAGTATATTATGGTTATCTATAATCACCCTATTGCACAACAGAACATGAACACTTCTTACCCATATCCAACTACTAGTATTAATTAACATTTCACTTCCTACTTAACTGCCCAGCTTTCAGTAACCACCATTTTACCACAAATTTCTATGAGATCAATGTTATTAGATTCCATATATAGGTGAGATCATATAGTACTTGTTTTTCTGTGACTAGCTTATTTCATTTAAAATGAGATCTTTCATAATTTTAATAACTACAATGTGCTGGACTCTCAAAATTCTTTTGCTCTGCTTTCATTATTTCTTGTGCTTTGGATACTATAACATGCTTTTTAATAATTCACAAGGACTGCTAATATAAGATTATATGACATTTGAATGAAAAAATGACTTACTTCATTCGTAGTTTCAATATAAAAGGAATATACAGTTATAGATTTACATCTATAGTATATTTGAAAAGTTATGCCTTCTTCAGATATCAGCCTTTTCACTGTATTTTTCAAAATTAAATGAACAATTGAAAATCTTAAAGCCAAAATAAAAAGTTAAGATAGTTATTAACTTGTAATCACCTACAGTGATCAAGTAAATTCATTCTATGCCTTAAATAGCCTATATTGGGCTGGTGTCATGGCTCAACAGGCTAATCCTCCACCTGTAGCGCCGGCACACCAGGTTCTAGTCCCGGTCAAGGCTCCAGATTCTGTTGCTCCTCTTCCAGTACAGCTCTCTGCTGTGGCCCGGGAGTGCAGTGGAGGATGGCCCAAGTCCTTGGGCCCTGCACCCACATGGGAGACCAGGAGAAGCACCTGGCTCCTGGCTTCAGATCAGCGTGGTGCGCCGGATGCAGCGGCCATTGCGGGGTGAACCAATGGAAAAAGAAGACCTTTCTCTCTGTCTTTCTCTCTCACTGTCCACTCTGCCTGTCAAAAAAAAAAAAATAGCCTATATTGAAGTGTACAACCTATTTATACTAACATTAACTTCTAAATATCTAATTTGTTTACTTTACTAGGTACTATGAGTTCCTGGTGGCTTAGAGGAGGGCATCAATGGGAAAGAAACCCAGAACACACAGACATAGTTTTAAAGAGCTATTTTCTCAGAAGCCATATTGAGGATTATAAGACATCTTAGAATTGATGCTTCCTGTCTTGCAGCTTCCTGTCTTGCAGCTTGGGCTTAACGCTCATATGTAAAGCTATTTAGCCCCTTAGGAACCTCAACTTCAGGTTGTACATACAATAATCCAAGGGAAATCGTTGAATCCTGAAGAGATGACTATTCTTGCCAACATTACCAATACTGCAAAACTATTTTTACTGCTTCCAGAGCCCACTGTTCATTCAAAACCTGAAGTAAAGGAATACACGGTAGTATTGCATCCTGCCTCAGAATATTCAACTCACTTATTTATTTACTTATAAATCACAAAAGAATTTTTTGTGTTTCTTAGTTGCTTTAAAATGTTAACTTTTTGCTTATTTTCTGACAGAACAATGAAGTATTTCTTAGTACTAGATTTCAAAATAGCTATATGTAATAATTTAACAAATGACAAACACCAAACACAATTAAAGGCAAAAACAAAAAGTTTAAGACAATTATCTTTGAATAGTATTTTGTTATCTAAAGCGGCATTACATTTGCATAAAAATTCATACCATCATCTCACATTAATTTGCCAGTAAAAATTTCAAAATAGTATATGCATATGGATGTTGACTGAAACATAATATGGATGATTTAAAGATTAAAATCACCTGTAAGTAAAGCTAATTAATATTATTATTTACATGAAATATACATTAAAAAACAAATTTTATAAGACCTCAGAGGTCTATTGTATAAAAAGGAAAAAGCCATTGAGTAATATTTATATACTTGTTTAAATTTTGTGAGTATATAAATATCATGTACATGAATAAAGATGTACATTTGAATTTGTGTATTAAAGGAACAAGTGAGAGAGACATTCACCACATATGTGACCATGATATCAAAAAGAAAGAATGATGCTATCTAATTATCTGTCCTTTATTGTTCTTTGCTATTTAAATTTTAATCATGGCAATGTATTTGTCATTTAATGCAGCACATAGTCTATTGCCCAATGAAAGTTATAAATAACAGTAGATTTCACATCATACTTAAGAATGAACTTTAGAAGAAAATGCTGTAGAGTTCCAGGTATATAAAGGGTCTTCAAAAAATCCTTGGAAGATGGATATTATGAAAAAAACTGAACAATAATTTCAGAATTTTTCACCAAAATATAATTATCTCTTAATTCTGTCTATACATGGAGTTTTTGAAGTATTCACATATTATTTTTGTTGAACTGCCTAATTTTAATGTAATAATTTTTCTTTCAAAGAAGAAATACACAGATTTACCATAGAAAAAGTAGTGCAAAGGAGACCCATCCCTAGGAAATAATATCAGAAATAAGGCCTACACACTGGTGTTTCATTTGATGTATGACAGTTCTTGCCAAACTGGTACTTTACTTTTTTTTAAAATAATAATTACATCATTATACATCTTGTCTTACTATCATGGGGAAAACTCAAACAATGTTACTATAGCTTGTGTAATTATGCATGGAAGAACATAATTCTTTTTCACATTTAAGGCACATAAAAATAGATTCTAAAGAATACCTACCATTGTCTTTTCTGTAATCTCATTTTTAAGCTAACATGAACACATATTATATGTTTATGGGGTTCTATCAACATTAGAGCTCATACTTATTGACCATATCAGATTAATCCCCAAAAATTAAAGAAAAAATTCTTCCAAAAGTAAACAGAAGAATGTCAGCAAAAGATTAATTATAAATATTTAGGCACTGGAAATTGAAAGCATACATTCAATAAAATGCATGGTTGCCACTCTTTGTCTGAAAGTGGCAAAAAATTGAAGCAAGAAATGCTCAAACATAACAAAACTCTTTGGTATTCTTTTCTCTTATCTGATAGTAAATGAATACAAGAAGCTTATTTCCACATCTGTCTTTCCTACCACCTTAGTTTTATGCTGAGAGTTGTCCAAATGATCATACCAAATTATCTTCAGGCAATCACCATGAAATGACTGAGTACTGCATAAAGCCTAAAGCAAATGTAATTGTCACACTCATTTAAAACTGCCCCAAACACCATGATTTAGAATGCATTTGTAAATTTCTGTCATTTCTTTTCATAAGGAATGAAAAATTCTGGAAAAAAAACAAAAAACAAAAAACCTGGGATGGTGTGGAGCATATGAGAACAGTTTAAATTTCTTTTCCATCCTTATATTACACATATGTACTTGTTGCCTAATACATAAGAGTAGTATTCAATAATCAATTACTGTTGAAGAAAAGAATTCGGGAAGGAATTGAACCATCTCTTCCCCAAAATAAGTTGAAAGATAACATCATCTGGTGCAAAGGATAACAAGGATGTAATGGTGAAGATACCAGGCACAAATATTGAGAGTTTATTCAAAGGTGGTTATATCAAGTACAACTGGTTGATTTTTTAACTAATGAGACTTTAAAAATCTTTGAAAATAACTCTGAATAGAGTTATTTTAGTGATATCATTTTAATGTATTAATATTGGAATCAGACTATAGCGAACTGAAGATCCATGTCTTTAGTAATTCAAATGCTGAAGAAAACATTCACAGGAAGGCAAACTTTATCATGGTGGAAGAGGATGATGATGGTGTAGATACCACTGCAATGAGGAGAGAGATTGATCTTAAATTAGAATACAGCACAGATAATGGGGAATTTGTAGCCAAGGATCAGAATGGGGATCAGTAGTTAGAAAGTTACTAGGAGAAAACTTTAAAGATACTATAGACCAAATATTTATACCCCCTCCAACTTTATATGTTGAAATCCTAGCCCCAAATGTGAGGGTATTAGTATGGGGAGGGGTATCAGGTCATGAGGATGGAGTACCCATGAAAGGAATTTGTGTTCTTATAACAGTCCCTGGAGAGCTCTCTGCCTTTTCCACCCTTGTGAACATACAGGGAAAAGATGGTCCATCAATGAATCAGTAAGTAGGACTTCACTTGACACTGAGTCTTCTGGAGCTTTGGCGTTGAATTTCTCCTCTAGAATTATGAGATAATATGGTAGTGACATTTTTAATTTTAATGATTCTGATTTGCATACAACAGGCTGTATATGCCCAATAATGGTGTGCAAGAGTTACTTTTCTTTTTTCTACACTCTCACCTCTTTATATAGATCAGCAACCATATTTCCAAGTAGGTATCCAAAAGAAATAAAATTCATATATCAAAAAAGTCTGAATTTTTAAGATTGTTCCATTATCTAACTCCTAATAAATGTTTCCATTCTCTTTCTCCCAGAGAATATAAATCATTAAAGGAAATTAGGAAATAATGTATGATATGAATGATAACTAAGAGATGGAGATTTTGAAAAACAACTATACAGAAATATTAGAGATGTTGAATCCAGTAAGGCCAATAAAAAACACAGCTGAAAGCTCTAACAACTGACTAGATCAAGCAGAAGAGAGTATATCTGAACTTGAAGAGAAGCCTTTTGATATATCTCAGTGGGATCAAAAAGTAGGATAAAAAATGTAAAAGACCAAAATCAACCTTTGTGATACGTGGAGTATCATCAAATGAACCAATAGTCAAATTTTAAAAATTCTCAAAGGAATAGATAAAAGGAGTGACTTCAAAAACCAATTCAATGAAATAATCACTAAAAAAAAAAAAATCCCCAATTCAGAAAAAAGACATGCTTAGCCAAATGAGGAAAATCATAGGATTCTAAATAGGTGTGATCAGAAAAGAATCTCACCAGGGCATATTATAGTTAAACTTTCAAAAGTACAGCATAAAGAGAAAATTTTCAAATTTGCAATAGAAAAGTACCAGGTCACTTTTAAAGGAAACGGCATTGAATTGATGGTGAGGTTTTCAATAGAAACGTTACTAGCCAGCATTGAGTGGAAACATGTAGTCTAAGTTCTGGGAAAAAAAAAAAAAAAAAAAAAAAACAAAAACAAACAAAACAAAACAAAACAAAAAAAAAAACGCCAACCCACAATACTCACCCAATGAAGCTACTTTTCATATGTGAAAAAGAAATAAGAACTTAAGACAAGCCAAGGCAGAAGGAAATCATCACCACCTAACCAGGATTATAAATGACACTTAAGGATGTACTACTCACAGAAACAAAGAGAGATTTACTTCATCATGTACATTTTTTGAATAAAAATGAACAAAGCTTAATAAAAATAAAAAAAAAATTAAAAGGAAAAATGCCAGGACCAAACCACCATTTAAAATAATTACCTTGTATGGGCCGGGGCCATGGCTCACTAGGCTAATCCTCTGCCTGCGGCGCTGGCACCCCTGGTTCCAGTCCTTGTCAGGGCGCCGGATTCTATCCCGGTTGCTCCTCTTCCAGTCCAGCTCTCTGCTGTGGCATGGGAAGGCAGTGGAGGATGGCCCAAGTGCTTGGGCCCTGCACCCACATGGGAGACCAGGAGGAAGCACCTGGCTCCTGGCTTCAGATCAGCGAAGTGCACTGGCCGTGGCAGCCATTTGGGGGGTGAATAAACAGAAGGAAGACCTTTCTCTTTGTCTCTCTCTCTCACTGTCTAACTCTACCTGTCAAAAAAAATTAATAATTACTTTGTATGTAAATAGACAAGATTCCTCAATTAAGTTATAAGTTGGCTTAATAAATTTCTTTTATAAAAACAATAAGACCTAACAATAAAGTGCTTATAAGAAACACACATGACTGGTAAAGACACATACTGACAGAAAGTTAAAGAAAACTATTCCATGGAAATGGAAATCAAAAGTGAATGGGTGTAGCTATAACTGCTACAGACAAAATGAACTTTCAGGAAAAAAAAAAAACTGAAAAGAGAGAAAGAAAATCACTCGGTAATTATTGAAGTATTTGTTCAACAAGATGATGTGACCATTGTAAATAAGCACCCAATGCTGCAGTATCCAGGGTAAGAAAATTTTGTTAATATATCTAAAGGGAAACATAATTTCCAACACTATTGTTACTTCCACACCCTACTTTCACCTACAAAAAAAGAATCCAGCTAAAAATAAAAAATGGGGTTATCCTAAACTATTAGTCAAATATTTGGTTTTTTTAAATTTTTATTTATTTATTTTTTTGACAGGCAGAGTTAGAGAGAGAGAGAGAGAGACAGAGAGAAAGGTCTTCCTTTTCTGTTGGTTCACCCCCCCAAATGGCGCCTACTGCAGATGTGCTGTGGCTGACGCACTGTGCCAATCCGAAGCCAGGAGCCAGATGCTTCCTCCTGGTCTCCCATGCAGGTGCAGGGCCCAATCACTTGGGCCATCCTCCACTGCCTTCCTGGGCCACAGCAGAAAGCTGGACTGGAAGAGGAGCAACTGAGACAGAATCTGACGCCCCGACCAAGACTAGAACTCAGATGCCGGCGCCACAGGCGGAGGATTAGCCTAGAGAGCCACAGCGCCGGCCTAGTCAAATATTTGTAATAGACATTTACAAAACATTTCTTCCTACAGCTGCAGCATACACATTTGTTTTCATCAGCACATGGAACATTCTCTCTAAAATATCATGCAGTAGGCCACAAAACAAGTCTCAACAAATTCAAAATCACTGAAATCATAACATGTATCTTTTTGACAACAGTGAAATAAAAATGGAAATTAGAATGAAACACCATAACCAGAGCTCAGGTAGAACTAGTGCAAATCAAGCAGTATCAATATGGAAATGTAAGCTGCTCACTGGTACTGAAGTGAAGAAAGTGTAGGAGAGCAAACTTCCTAAAAGGAGAGAATTCCCAAAGAAGGCTATGTTTTAGAACACAGGTAAATTTAATTAAAAACAACACGTGTTTTTGTAATTAGTGGAAATGGAAGTCTGAAATCAAGATTTACATGAAATATTTTCCCCACCTGAATTATGAATATATATATGTCTGTTAAAATATGAGCCTTAAAATAATCTTGCCAAGGGAATGTCAACACTTTTCCTGTTTTTGTTAAAACCAAAATCAGGCTCAAATAAGTGAACTGACTTTTCTTGATCTTCAGTACAAAGTGAGAGGTGATGACAATATCAGAGTCATTTCTGTTGGGCTCTCAACAGCGCATGTTTCAACCACTTTTCAGTGTCTTCTTTCCACTTTCAGCACAGTAACTGTAATTAATGGCAATTCTAACATTCTGTGAGCTTCTCCGTCTGAGCAGATACCTGACAGCATCATTGCGGCAAAATTATTGTAAAAAGATTACTTCTGCCTTATTCCATTAAGCCCTAGGCTATGTGGCTTAGGATGCAAAAGCTCATCCATCGACATGAAAGTCTTGCATATTTTGCTCCTAAGGTTTAGTGTCTGAAAATTTGAGTTTAATTATCAAGTCTTTGACTTCCTGTGGGTATGAACTTTGCATAACTTCTCAGAAGCTTAGTTTTTTTCATCAGTCCAGGGATATTCACTGTCTGTCAGAGATGCATCATGAACAATATTTGGAAAAATATACATAAAATTGCTTTGCAAATGTTAGAAATGTCAATATATTAATCTTTTAAATGCTAAAATCACTTAAACTTACTTTGTGGATTGATTAAGCTAAATATGACTAAGCATAGATACTGGAATATAAGTAAGGCAAGTATGTTATGGAAATTATTTGAAGATAAAATTCACTGTGAGACATTAGCATAAATTTATTGGAATATTGAAATAATGGGAAACAATTAAGACCCATAATATTAAAGAATAAATTAAGCTAAGTGGCCCTGATATATTACATTTCAGGCATACCAGCTTATATTTATATTATTCAGTACTTAAAATTAGTACCATAATTTTTACATTTATATATGCACATATGTGTGATGAAATATATATGTAACAACATAATAGAAGTGATTTTAAAGTGAAATGTAAGCTGGGCACATAAAGTCAGGAAATATGCACATTTCTTCCTATATTGAAAATCAGTTTGCAATAGGATCTATGGATTTTCAGGCCAAATTAATCATTACCTCTGTGAATTATATTTTGACCGGTGCTAAGAAAAGTGTAGATGTCTATAAAAGTAGATGAAATAGATAAGTCCAATTGAAGCTAGAAGTTAAATTAAAGGATCACTTTGGTTCTTTGGAAGCACTTTAGTTATATTATTTCTGTGCTTTTGCTTTTCTATTTTTCATCTAAATAAGAGAATAAAGTCATATATAGAGGTTATAAAGGATGTAGGCAATTTTAAATTAATGAAATTACTTTAAGTCTAGCAAAAACCAATTAACTGAATGTATGAGTACAGAGTTTATCTCAAAAAATAACTAATCAGAATAGTCTTGCTTTTATGTCCTATTACTGCAAAGTCTACCACAGTTCTAGAGATTCAAAGAAGATTTTGTATGAGCAACAAAGAATCAATTCACCTTTGGTAGAGCATTTTTTTTTATTGATTTCCTATTAAATAACTTTCTTTTAAACTATCTTCATATGTCTTATTGTTATAGATTATTCAAAAATCATTAAGAATAAAATACATAAGTAAGTTACATGGCCTTATGAAAACAGTAGACATGAAAATGTTGATTATAACTTCCTTGTGTTTTCTCTCTCTCTCCTAGTAATACTCTCACAGGTTTATTTACTTACTTATTTCATTTGAAATGCAGAGAGAGGAGTGAGAAGCTCTCACTGGCAGAGTTCACCCTCTTAATGCCCAGGCTGGGGCCACAGCCAGGATTTGGGAATACAATCCAGGTCTCTCTATGGGTGGCAGGAATCGAGTTACTTGGGTTATCACCACAGCATATGCATTGGCAGGAAGCAGGAGTCAGCTTGAGCTAGGAGTCAAACCCATGCACTCTTTTGTGGGGCATGGACATATGCTAAACACCCAATACCAGATTTTTAAAGGTTTGTTCATTTATTTGAAAGGCAGAGTGGAAAGTGGAAACACAGAGCGAGACTGATTGATAGAGAGAGATAGAGAGAGAGAGAAAGAAAAAGAAAGGAAGGAAGGAAGGAAGGAAGGAAGACAATCTTCTAGCTGCTGGTCCACTCTCTATATGGCTACAGTAGCCAGGTATGGGCCAGAATGGCAGGGACCCAAATACTTGAACCATCTCTGCTGCCTTCCCAGGTGTTTTAGCAGATACTGGATTAGATGCAGAGCAGTCAGGATTCCAATGAGCACTCCAACATAGGATGCCAGCATTATCAGTGCTGACTTAAATCGCTGGGCCACAATGCTGACCCCTCCCAGATTTTATTATTAAACTCATTTTCTTATGTTGCCTTTTTTTTAGGTCAATAAGCACATTTTTGAAATCCAAGCATAAGAAAAGTCCCAAGAACAGTATCCTGCTGCTTTATCTATACTGAGAATATGTAACCTAATAAGTTTTGATATAGACCCATCTACTGAGTGCCTTCCACAGCTATTATAATCCTACCATAAATGTGCCATGTTAGATTTAAAACAAAGCTGATATGAGTCCTTTCTGTAAATTTTGCAAGCTTTCAGGATATTCAAATTAACCAATTAACCTGGTAAATCTATCCATATATGCCTACTATCTACATACTCTTAACCTTTGACACAATGAGTGGCAAAACCCATGAGTCTAAATTTTGTTATTCTTTTTTTTTTTTTTTTTAGAGTGGACTTGGTTGTCTTCTGGCCACACAATGTATTTCATTTGCATCTTTTCCAGTACCAAAACAAACAAACAAACAAACATCAAATTACTTAAATTTAGTCTCTGGTTACTAGTGAGTACAAATATATATTTAACTATATTGGCTGCTTACATTCCTTTTTTGTGATCTCATGTTTATTCATATCATTTGCCTTTTTTCTTACTGTTTGCACTTATTAATATATAAAATATTTTTAAAGATTTATTTATTTATTTGAGAGTCAGAGTTACACAGAGAGGAGAGGCAGAGAGAGAGAGAGAGAGAGAGAGAGAGAGAGAGAGAGGTCTTCCATCCATTGGTTCATTCCCCAAATGGCCACAATGGCCGGAGCTGTGCTGATCCGAAGCCAGGAACCAGGAGCTTCTTCTGGTTTTCCCACGTGGGTGCAGGGGCCTAAGAACTTGGGCCATCTTCTGCTTTCCCAGGCCACAGCAGAGAGCTGGATTGGAAGTGGAGCTGCACCTGCAGGTTGATGACAGGGCTGCAGGTCCCAGGAGGGGCCTCAGATTAAATTTTGTCATTCTAATACTTGTTCCTTTAAGTCTTTTTTCCTTAGAGCTATTGTGAGGAAAAAATATTTGTTCTGTTATATTTGGCCTTCCTATTATGTTGCTTATATATCAATCATTTCTTTGTGATCTGGTCCTTGATATTATAAATATGAATTTGAGAATTATAAAGTAAAATGTTCGTTTTCCATCTCTGTCTCTGTCACTCTGAAATTTCAATACTCTTATTTAATAAAGTAAAATAACAACATATAAGAACTAAAATTTAAGAAAGACATTTTTATTCTATTATTTTAAGATTATTTATTTGAATGTCAGAATTATAGAGGGAGAGATGGAGGGGGGGAGAGAGAGAGAAAGATAGCGAGCTCTTCTATCCAGATGGTACAGTCCCCACATGACAACACTGGCCAAAGCTAGGCCAGGCAGAAGCCAGGAGCTAGGTGCCTTATAAGTCATTCTCTGTTGCCTTTCCAAGCCATTAGCAGGGAGCTGGAACAGAAGCGGAGCACCCAGGATTCGAACCAGTGCCCAGATGGAGTTCTGGCACTACAGATGGCAGCTTAACCCAGTAGGCCACACCTGACCCTGAAGAAGTACATTTTTATACTAAATATCATTTTTAAAACTTTATTTATTTATTTGAAAGGCAGAGTTACAGATGGAGAGAGAGAGATAGAGAGAGAGAGAGAGAGAGAGAGAGGTCTTCCATCCACTAGTTCACACCCCAAATGGTCACAAAGGCCAGAGCTGAGTCGATCCAAAGCCAGGAGCCTGAAGCTTCCTCCAGATCTCCCACATGAGTGCAGGGGCCCAAGGACTCAAGGCATCTTCCACTGCTTTCCCAGGCCATAGCAGAGAGCTGGACTGGAAGTAGAGCAGCTGGGACCTGAACCTGTATCCATATGGGATACTGGCACTGCTAGCAGCAGCTTTACCAGTCACACCACAGCATAGGTCCCTCTAAATATCATTTTCACTCCTACCCCAACCATGAAATAAACGTCAATACAATGACCTTGTCACACCAGTAAACTTCACTGAAATAGAGAAGAATATGGCAATGGTTATCTTTGTATAATATATTTGTACAATATAAAGCATTATAACTGAACTAAAGCATAAAGTACAGATGTTATCCTTCTGATACAGTATAATTAGCTTTCACGGTTTACCTCGTTCTAAACAGGACATAAAATCGACTTCGATTTGCCTTTCATATGTGTGAAGCAGTAGAAAACTAATGACTTTTTTTTTTTTTTAATTTGACAGGTAGAGTTATAGACAGTGAAAGAGACACTGTTGGTTCACTCCCCAAATGGCCGCAAGGGCCAGAGCTGCGCTGATCCAAAGCCAGGAGCCAGGTGCTTCTTCCGTGTCTCCCACCGGGTGCAGGAGCCCAAGCACTTGGGCCATCTTCTACTGCTTTCCCAGGCCACAGCAGAGAGCTGGATTGGAAGAGGAGCAGCCGGGACTAGAACTGGTGCCCATATGGGATGGATGCCGGCGCGTAGGCGGATTAACCTACTGCACCATGTCGCCAGCCCTGAAAACTAATGACCTTTCATTTTACCCCAGCAAAAAAACAACAAAAAATGCTTACCCTTGGTCATAACAGCATTTTCTATCCACAAGGATATGCACATTTGGATATGTCCGAAAATTCTGGAGGTTAAAAAGAGTTTTGTGCATTTTCCCTCAATCAAATACGTATTCCCAGATAAGCACACTATATTCAAAATTTGTCTAAACGTATCACAGCTTTGGAATAGTCTTTTATGTTTTCTCTAACAGTCTTCTGGAATTTCAGTCAGGCATTTCCATAAGCATAACATTATATGCCATCAGTGATTTTCTTCTTTATTCTATGAAATGTTATGTTGACTCCTCATTGCCAGAAACTGACATAAAAGAGAGGTATTTTTCTTCTTCTAAAAGACTAACATAGTCAAAGAAAAAAAATCATAACAGCAATTAGAATAAGCAAAACTAGAGCAAAATGTAATACTGTAACAGACTAACTTGTAATACAACAGAAATTCAGGAAGTGAGGAACAGCAGTGTGTTAAGGTTACATGAAGGAAATTTATGTTTTATTTGTTAATAAAATGATTATTCAAAATAATTTTCTAGTTTTATTTAGAAAAATGATAAGGTTTGAAGAGACATACAGTTGCCCTAATGTGAACATTCCGCAAGGTATACACAAATCAAAACCCCATATAATGTCTACATTTGAAGTGAATGTGGCAAAATGTTTAAAATGTTATAAAATATAAAAATAAAAATACAAAAAACCTCACATGGCGTTTTGTAAGTATGGCATTTTGTAAGTAATTATGTATGTGTTTATGTAATAAAAATGCACAATTTTACATGAAATTAAAATTTTAATAAAACATTATTGACGTAAACTCACAGAAAAATTAATTACAATTTTATAAGTTGTGCTAAGCTTATCCACCCTTCCTTCCACCCCCTGCCATTCCTTCTTTCTTTTCTATTTTGCTTTTCATTTTTAAATAACACATTCTCAGTTAAACTGTTGTTATCTATGTAAGTAATAACATTCTTGAATAGTATTTCATCTTATGGGCTTAAATAGTATATTTACCCTTTCAAAAGTTGATAGAAACTTAAGAACATTCAAACTTGAGGATATTATGAATAAAAACCTTGGTCACTGATATTATTGGTAGAGATATTGTTATAGTTTTTATTCACATTGGCTTGATTTTACTTATATTTTAATAATTGGGATTGTATTGTCTGTAAGTTATAGTATACCATAGCTACTTAATCATTGGAGAATCATTTAAAAATTATGTAATAATCAAAAGGCAGGTTATAAAACTACTAGGCACTTTAATATATATCTATACATATACAAAATACTTATATTTATGAATGCTTACATGTGTTAGTAAGTATGACTTTAACTGCATGTAATGGCAAGAAAAAAAAAGTTCGAGTGTCTTTGTCCAAGTGATATGATTTGAAATTATTTTTCCAATTTTTTATATTTTCACAATAACATATGAATCTTATACATAAAAATAGTTTTAGATTTATTTATTTGAAAGTCAGAGTTATAGAGAGGGAGAAACACAGTGAGCCATCTTCCATATGCTGATTCACTACCCAGGTGGCTGCAATGGCCAGGGCTGGAGCCAAAGACCGGAGCCTGGAGATTCGTCCAGGTCTGCTATGTGCGTGCCAAGTACCAACCATTTGGGCCATCTTCTGCTCCTTTTCCCAGGCCATTAGCAGGGAGCTGGATTGGAAGCTGAGCAGCTGAGACACAAACTGGTGCCCATATGGGATGCCAGCATTGTAGGTGTAGCTTTACCTGCTATACCACAACTCCAGATCTACAATTTTTTTTTAATTTTTCATTTTTTAAAAAAAGATTTATTTATTTATTTATTTATTTTTGAAAGGAAGAATTACAGAAAGAAAGAAAGAAAGAAAGAAAGAAAGAAAGAAAGAAAGAAAGAAAGAAAGAAAGAAAGAAAGAAAGAGGAAGAGAGTTAAAGAGAGGGAGATCTTCCATCTGCTGGTTCACTCTCCAACTGGTCACACTGGCCAGAGCTAGACCAGGCTGAAGCCAGGAGCCAGGAGTTTCTTTCTGGTCTCCCACATGGATGAAGGGGCACAAGGACTAGGGCCATCTGCTGCTGCTTTCCTGGGCACATTAGCAGGGACCTGGTTCAGAAGTGGATGGGATGCACTGCAGACAGTGGCTTTACCTGCTATGCCACAGTGCTGGCCCCCTAAAAATATTTTAATTAAAGTGATATTTAACATCAGAAAGAATTTCCTCACCCCCTTTACATTTCAAAGCTGTAGCATTTCTTAAAGTGTATCCACATATGGTATTCAATGAAATACCTTTTGCCAAATAAACATTGTGGTGCATTAAATGCCTCATCACTTTTTTTGAGATTCACAATGTAAATGAGCATATTAAACAATAGCAGATATTAGCTAGAATACAACTGAGCACTTTTCCAAATACACTTAATATACACTATTTGGAAATAATGCTTTACACTGTAGGATACATCATCGTTCATATATCGAGTTGGTAGAGATGGTTCATCTTATAATGAGACAGAGTAAAAACTGTGAGGAATAAGCTGGAAAACTGAATACATAATTAGTATTTACTACCATATTAATAAATTTCTATTGGGAATTGCCATCTGTTTTGTTAGTTATTTCTTAACACTTATTAGAAGAAAAGTGTCTTTCTCAGGAATTTTCATTTTCTTTTTGCCTTTATTTTAGGATATAATATTTAAATACCTTGGTTTTGAAATATTTTCACAATTTTGCTATGATGGATGTGTCCCTAAGTTTCAACAAAAAGAAAATATAGATTACTATATTGAAAACTGTTAGACATTGTAGTGCGGATCTGCAAAGGCCATTTCTTCAAAGCACTAAGTACACAGAAATTAAGTTTTAACAGGGTAATAAAGAATATTTAACTTTGAAACTTAACAAGAACACAACGTATATCTATAGCATGCAAGTTATCTTTTAATCAATACTAATTTGCCTCACAATTTATCAGATGTAATTAAACACTCCCCATACTTGTTTTTATGCAAACTCTATCAATCTATTATATGCTTTTTCAGAGAGAGTATTTGCTTTGCTTTATTGAAACTCTCAAAATACTGCTAATCGATAAAATTACTTATTTTGCCTATTTTTAAAGATGGATCTTAAAAGTGTTGTGTTAACTTGATAAAATGCAGAATGGCACTTCTGTACTATGTGGTTTTCCCTGGAGACATCCTTAGATTTTTAAGTGCTATTTCAGAAAACCAATGTCTACTCTGAGGCTTTTAGTCAGTGAATGAAAAGTCTCCAGACTATCTTAGTACCATCCATTGCCATGACAAAACACATTTCACTGACAAAGAGACTTGTCAGTTTATTTAAAATCTGAATATATACAAGAAGAAACAACTGCCTCTTTCAGCAAATTAATGTCACTGGATCCAATTATTAAGAAAACAGAATATCTGTTCATAAATATCTCATAAGATACATGTGCCTCATTTTTAATTTGCCATTTTATGATCATTACTGATGTTCATTATTTAAAAAGTGATAATGTAAATGTATTCAAACATATGGATAATAAAAGTGGTGCTTTGTCACTATATTTGAAATAATAAAGTTACTAGAACTTGCTACTAAATGATATCTCATTTTTTTAAAAAGATTTATTTGAAGGGGAGAGATTCAGAGTGAAAGATTGAGAGAAATATCTCCCATCTACTGCTTCAATTTCCAAATGACCCCAGTGGTCAGAGCTAGGCTGAGGCCAGAGCCAGGAGTTGCGAACTCAGTCTACATCTTCCTCGTAGTTGGCAGGGACCTAACCACCTGAGTCATCACCTGCCCTTCCAGGATGCACATCAGCTGGAAGGCAGAACCAGGAGCAGAGCTGTTTTCATAGACCAGCACTCCAATACACACCGAGGGCATCCCAATGACAACTTTACTGTTACCCAACATACAATCTTTTTAAAAAAGGATGTCAGGAAGCCTATGAGGAGAAGTTACAAGAGGAAACTGTACACACACACATACTTACACACAGAGTTACATGAGGAGATTTTATATGCTAACATATTTATATATTTATATAAAACAACAGATTGCTTAATTAAATCTAGTTGAAGAAGCTTAGTAATGAATAAAGGGAAAAAAAGTCTGCTCCATATTTAATACTTTTTGGTTCAAAAATATCCTTTTGTATAAAAAATAGCCTTTTCTATTTCCTTGAGATTCATTTCAAATATCAACTACCTACTCATTGAATTTCCTGTGCCACCTTGGATGGAAGTATAAGGCAGAGTAGGAATAGGAAGTGACTTACTGCTACCCACAGAGAAAACTCACGCAATGCACCTTTCTTAGAATTCCATTATTTTTGAAATATGAGCACTAGCAAAATATTGGTACATATGTCCTATTGAGTCTATTGTTGTGCTTCATTGGTTTACCCTAATGCATCCAATCTGAAGTCTTACCTCATCATTTTTGGTTCTCAAAAATATATTTCATAATTTAAGGCTTAATTTATATTTCTTAATTTATATGACACTTATACAGATCCCTTAATAATAATATACTATAATATACCAAAAGTGTGGATGATCCTCAGATTGAGGGAGTCTCTCTCAGACTACTCTCTCTTTAACTATTAGACTCAGAAACAGCTACAAATATTAAACTAATTCCCTCCCTGCCAACCTCTTCTAGTTTGTCTACATCTCTTCTTTCTGCTGACTCAGTTCATCTAAAGTTTGTAAAATCAATACTGCCCTTTTATAAAAGGGTTCTGGAACTCCGGTTCTGCATTCACATGACTCAGCAGCTAATCACACTGATATCTCAGACTTTGGTTTTTACATTCTTTCTGTACCCAACGCCTACACTGTGTTTGGTGACTTACATTTATTTATCTTCCCTGAGGACTAGCCAAGGTCATATCTTGCTTTTGCTATCCCTCCAAAACCTGAAGTTAAGCTTCTGAACTGGAGCCCCACAGATGCATCACTTTATTTCCTTGACGCCAGTTTTATTAAACTAAAAAGATATTTGTTTCACATACAGTATTTTAGAGACTATGTTAGAGAGTAAGTTTCACATTGCCTTAATCATCAGCTTCCATGTTGCTGAAAGATATTTCGACGGATACTGTCAATGATAAAATACAGGTAAATTATAAAGAATGAAAAAGAAGGAAATCATTACAACACTGCAAAAGAAAAGAAAGTTTTCATAGAAAGATAGTTTTTTTTAGAATGAATTTAATTTCAGAAAAGTGGCATAAATATGAGACCAAGAAGAAAACATTTGAAAAAGGAGTGGTTTTATAAGATCTCTATCCACATTACAGAAATTCTTCTGTTATTTATTTTATTCCACTGTCTTCTGAATCCCCTTCACCGTCATGATTAAAGTCTGATCCGCATTTCAGGATGGAAAGCAAAGACACTGTGGCAAAAAAAAAAAAAAAAAAAAAATGACCTACATGAAAGATCTCTGTGAGTGAGATCTCGGAGGAAAGAAGGGGCCATCAAAGAAAGAGGAAACTTTCTCCGAAGGGAAAAGAGAACATCCACTTTGCTTATAGCCCTGTCTGAACAATGTCAGAGTTTGTGGACTCAAGAGCCTTCCATAGCCTTGGCAGCTCATGACAAGAACCTCGGGTGATTACGGACATCATAAATAAAAGTGTCAATTGTTAAATCAACAACGGGAGTCACTGTGCACTTGCTTCCCATGTAGGGCCTCTGTCCTTAATGTGTTGTACTAAGAGAATTAATGGTAAAACTAGTCTTCAAACAGTACTTTATACTTTGTGTATCTGTGTGGGTATAAACTGTTGAAATCTTTACTTAGTATAGGGTTGATCTTCTGTATGTAAATATAATTAAAAATGAATCTTAATAAAGAATGGGATGAGAAAGGGAGTAGGAGGTGGGAAAGTTTAGGGGTGGGAGGGCGGGTCTGGAGGGAAGAACTGTTATAATCCAAAAGTTTTATTTATGAAATTTATATTTATTAAATAAAAGCTTTCTATAAAAAAAGACCACTCTGAACAAAGTCTATATCTATCCTATAGCTTGTCTTACTGAATGTCATATCCTTCTGTGTTCCGTGTCCATAGACTATGAAATACAATCACAGTTTACTAAGCCTTGGATTGGTGACCAATCCAAGAGCGTCATGAAACATCTGACAGCATCTCTCAAGAGGCTGCCATCAAGATACCAGCCAGGACTGCAGGATCAACTAAAAGTCAGAGTGGAGCTACAGGGTCCACTTCCAAGCAAACTCACAAAGCTGCTGACAGGAAGTTTCAGTCCCTCACCACATGGCACCCTTCATTGAACTGCTCACAGCACGACTGCTGACAACTCTCGGTACAAGTGGAGAGAGAGGAAGAGGAAGGGAAGAGAAGAGATAGGGTTTGAGATGGTGAGATAAGAAAGAAAGGAAGAAAAAGATATAGAAGGAAGACATTGGAGACAGGAGGAAGAGTGCTCAAGATGAAAGCCTCAGCATCTTTATAACCTACTCTTCAAAGCGTTAGATGACATGCACTCTACTCTTGATCATGAAGGCCAACATTAGCACAATGTAAAAAGGAACAAAGTTGATTAACATACCTTTAAAACTCGCTAGCTTCAGGGGTTGGCATTATGGCATAGCATGTTAAGTCTCTGCTGACACCAGCATCCCTTAAGGGTGGTGGTTCATGTCCCAGCTGCTTCACTTGCCATCCAGCTCCCTGCTAATGTCTAGGGAAAAGCAACAGAGGATGGCCTGGGAAATTTGGGCCTCTATTACCCACTTGGGAAACCTGGAAGAAGCTCCTGGCTCCTGGAGTGAATCAGTGACTGGAATCTTTCTCTCTCTCTCTCTCTCTCTCTCTCTCTCTCCCCACCCCTCTCTCTCTCTCTCTCTCTTCAAGATTTCATTTATTTATTTAAGAGGTAGAGTTACATACATTGAGAGGGAGAAGCAGAGAGAAAGGTCTTCCTTCCGTTGGTTCACTCCTCAAATGGCCACAAAGGCCAGAGCTGCGCCAATCTGAAGCTAGAAGCCAGGAGCTTCTTCCTGGTCTCCCACGCGGGTACAGGGGCCCAAGGACTTGGGCCATCTTCTACTGCTTTCCCAGGCCACAGCAGAGAGCTGGATTAGAACAGGAGCAGCTGGGACTAGAACCAGTGCCCATATGGGATGCCGGGGCTAAAAGCGGATCATTAACCTACTGTGCCACAGCACAGGCATCTCTCTCTTTCTCTCTCCTTCTATCTCTCTCTCTCTCACTTTGACCTTCAAGTAAATAGGTAAATCTTTTAAAAATGTATAAAAAAAACCTGGCTAGTATTTTACTAATATTATCCTAAGCATTTGATGTTAACAGTAAGTAACATTATTATGTAACACATCTATAAAATTGTATTTGCACTTTACTTTCAAACTTCATCATAAAAGTGACACCAGCATCAAAAATTTTAGAACATTCAAAACTGTGTTATAATCTAGAATAATGATAATATGTTTGTAAATTTTTTAGATTTTTTTAAATTTTAGATTATTTAGATTATATTAAAGATTGGACAGAATTCAAGACTAAAATTTATAGTCCTATGTCTTTATTTACAGAAAAATCTTTGGCTTAATTATTAAATGCTAATTTGCCTTTTAAATTATTTGATTATTTTTGCTTAAATCAAATATTATATAATTTGCTAAAATTAAGGTTTACAAATTAATTTCAATAAAAGAAACTTCTTTTATCTCAATATTTCTCAATATCTGTGGTTTGTTTCTTTTCATAACCCTAATCCTATAGTTTGCTTTAATTACTTCATCTTAGATAGGGTATAATATACCATGACTCTATACCATTACTATACAGTTAATGTAATTCCTATTACTATTTACTTGCTTTTCTTAATATATTTTATTTTCATATCTACTGTCTTTTTTAATGTATAATTTCTTCTTAAATACATTTAATAGACTCTCATGTAATTGCTTAAATATGTATTTTCCCATTTTAATAATGAAGGTAATATTAGGGGCTGGTGCTGTGGCATAGCAGGTAAAGTCGCTGCCTGCAGTGCACGCATCCCCCCATGGGTGCCAGGTCAAGTCCTGGCTGCTCCACTTCTGATCCAGTTCTCTGCTATGGCCTGGGAAAGAAGTAGAAGGTGACCCAAATGCTTGGGCCCCTGCACCCAAGTTGGAGACCCGGAAGAAACTCCTGGCTTCGGATCCGCGCAGCTCCAGCCGTTGTGGCCAATTGGGGTTTGAACCAGCAATGGAAGACCTTTCTCCCTCTCTCTGTCTCTCATTTCTCTGTCTTCCTCTCTCTGTGTAACTTTCAGATAAATAAATAAATCTTTAAAAAAAATGAAGGTATTAAAAACATAACTTTAAACTTTTTTCTATTTTAAAAATAATTATCTCTGAATTAACTTTAAATTGTAATTTTTTTTTTTTTGACAGGCAGAGTGGACAGTGAGAGAGAGAGACAGAGAGAAAGGTCTTCCTTGTGCCTTTGGTTCACCCTCCAATGGCCGCCGTGGCTGGCGCGTTGCGGCCAGCACACCGTGCTGATCTAAAGGCAGGAGCCAGGTGCTTCTCCTGGTCTCCCATGCGGGTGCAGGGCTCAAGTACTTGGGCCATCCTCCACCGCCTTCCCGGGCCACAGCAGAGAGCTGGCCTGGAAGAGGGGCAACCAGGACAGAATCCGGCGCCCCAACTGGGACTAGAACCCGGTGTGCCAGCGCCGCAGGCGGAGGATTAGCCTACTGAGCCACAGCGCCAGTCTAAATTTTAATTTTTCTACTTATTATCAAATGTTTTCAAAGACTGTATCATTACTAAGTAGTTAATATAAAATTTTTGTTTATGAATCCTCTAACATTGTGTTTGGTTTTGTAGTAAAATATATATAAACTATTCTAGGTAAGTTGTTCAATAGTTTTTAATCTTCAATTTTCCAGTTGACAATATTGTTTTTTGATGTATTTGTGTTTTCATAAAATTTTTTCGGTAGCATATTTCTTTAGGAAAAATTACACATACAGCTGTTTCTTTAGTGTAGGGAAATATTCTTTTATCACATTTTTCATTAGTTCCTTCTCATTTTTGCCATCCGTTTCTTCCTTCTACAAGACTTTTCATACAAGTTTCCTTGAAACTGCCTTCCAATGTTCTTACAATTATCTTACAATTGTCACAAACAAAAGTTCATATTGGTTTCTCCTATATAAGTTTAATATATAAAAGTTCATATATAAGTTTCTGTTATATATAGAAATTTATTCTTTTCTCTCATAATAGAGGACCAGAGTTATGGTAGTTTATTTTGTCTTATTTTTTTTAAAGATTTATGTATTTATTTGAAAGAGCTACTGAAAGTGAAGGAGAGACAGAGAGATATCTTCAATCCACTGGTTCACTATCTAAGGCACTGCAATGGCCAGGGCTGAGCCATGGTGAAGTCAAGAGTCAGGCACTTCATCAAGATCTCCCACATGGGTGTCAGACCTAAATATCTGGACCATCTTTGGCTGTTTTTCTCAGGCCATTAGCAAGCAACTGGATCAGAGGTAGTGCAGCCTGGACACAAAGTGGCACCAATTGTGATGCTGGTGTCACAGATGGCAGTTTTACCGGCTGTGCTGTAAAGCCAACCCTCGTAGTTTAGTTTAGATACAGTGGTTCTGCAATGTTTTCAGACCTAGACCTCTTTCTGCCACATTAATGTCTGGTTTCATCTTCATAGCTCAGAGCATCACCTGAGTTTCCAGTCATCACATCTCTAATAACAGTATTTCAAAAAGTTTGGGGGTAAATTGAATGAGTGGGTACATTTATTTTGGTCCACTTTTTTTTTTGAAATCCAAAAATATGAGAAATTTATTATTTGTAACACATTTAGGAGCCCAAGAAGGTCAAGGAGTTCCCTAGAGAACAGTGACATTTTGCCCTCAAGTGAGTCTGGCCTCCTTGCACTGGTACCTAAATTGCAAAAGTCATGCAAATAGTCTGAGTTACAATGATACCTTCCACCAAGATTTAATACTTCAGATAAAAGTTAACCTTTAAGGGGCCGGAGATGTGACACAGTAGGTTAATCCCTGTCTGCGGCGCCGGCATCCCATATGGGCACTGGTTCTAGTCCTGGCTGCCCCTCTTTTAATCCAGCTCTCTGCTATGGCCTGGGAAAGCAGTAGAAGATGGCCCAAGTCCTTGGGCTCCTGCACCCACGTGGGAGAGTAAGAAGAAGCTCCTGGCTCCTGGTTTCGGATCAGTGCATCTCTGGCCGTTGTGGCCATTTGAGGAGTGAACCAACGGAAGGAAGACCTTTCTCTCTGCTTCTCCCTCTCACTGTCTATAACTCTACCTCTCAAATAGATAAATAAAAATCTTTTTTTTTTTTAAGTTTACCTTTAGGGACCGGCATTGTGGTGTAGTGGGTAAACCCGCTACCGTGGATGCTGGTATGTGTACCAGATATTCCACTTCTGATGCAGCTTCCTGCTAATGCAACTGGGAAAAACAGTGGGAGATGCCCCAATTCCATGCCAAATTCTGCCACCCAGAAGGGAGACTTTGATGGTGTTCTAGGCCCCTGAATTTAGCCTGGCCCAGCCCAAATCATTGTGACCATTTGAGGCATGAACCAGATGATGGAAAATCTCTTTCTCTCTGTCTGTTCCCACTCCTCTCTCTTTGTAACTCTGCCTTTCAAATAAACAGATTTTAAGAAGAAGATGATGATGAAGGAGGAGGAGAGAAAATGTTCTTCTGCACTGAACATCTGGCTTCTGATTAAAGCTCTTCTCGGATGCCGTGTGTTCAGATACCAATCCTCAATGTTCTTACCCTAATTCATTGAGTCTTATCTAGTCCAGAAACAAAAAGAATCCACAACATTTTTTATAGTCAGAGATTCACTAAGACAATAAGCACATTTTCACACTGCAAGTCCTAGTTGCCTGAGACAAGCAGCAGCTACCCACCATTGCTACATCTCTCTTGAAGCTTAGCTATTCAAGAGACATAGCTTTTAAAGCAGTAAAACTGTCTGTCTGACATACATTGGAAAAGATTCAGATCCCCTTTTTCAAATAAATATTAATATAGAGCAGATGACTATTCTGTATATCCCTTTTCAGAGATGAAATGTCTTCTATTCTGAAATCAGGGTTTTTAAAAATTTTTAAACAGGAGAAAGCAAAATATTTATTTTTCTTTGACAAATATCCATGAAAGAGGAATAATTTTTTGTGGGCTTTAAAGAAAGTACACACTGCAACCTCTCTTATAATGGTGGAAATATTATTGGAACCAATACTCATGCTTGAAGGAATTTATTTTTGGAAAACAATATTTAAAAATTCATCATCAAAATAAATCACTGAAGAGCTGCAACATATTGATGCAAATTCTAATTTTGAGATTTTTTTAATATTTTCAATTTTTATTTAAGAAGATATCCTCAATACACAAGGCTACAGGCAAGGATGGGTGAAAGAGGCTCCAACACAAATTTCTCTTAGAACCGTTACTTATCTAGAAGCTATTTGTTTCTCAACTATACCATTGACAGCAGGAGAAACACCTTTGTAGTCTCTGATATTTCCAAAATTCTTGTTTTGAAGAAAAAACTGCTTCATAATTATGATTTTATTTTATCTAGAGCTGAATGTATGATTTTATATCCCACCTGATAATGTGCAATCTGGGTAACACATTTTCTAGGCCTTTGTTTCTAGATATATAAAATGTTCATTATAAAGTCACTTGCCTCATAGAGCTTTATGTTAAGTTAGTGCATTAATTCATACAAAGAATTCACAGTGATGAATTTGGCAAATATTCAACTTTTTATTCCTATTAACCAATTTAAGATGATTCATTTTAATAGATTTTTTAATCTTCCCAAACATTTATCATTTCTTTATGGTGAAGACATTCAAAATCATCTTTTCTAACCATTTTTAATGACAAAAATACGGTAATTATCATAATGTATTGTTACCCTCTGTGCAATAGAAGAACTAACTTCTTACCTGTAACTCTAAGTGTGAACCTGTTAATTAACCTTTTCCCAGTCCCTCCTGCCTCAACTCCCAAAACACTCTCCAGCGTCTGATAACCACCATTGTACTCTTAACTTCTGTAAGACCCTTTTTTTTTTAATTCCACATAAAAATGTATAAGAATGAAATCCTCATTTTGGGATATGATTCTCATTTTTAGCCCTTGTTCATACTTCTGTGGAACTTTGGTCTTCCTCCTTTTTATTTATTGAATATTATGGTTAGTAACAAATAAAGCCTGTGAATACATCCTAGCAAAAACTGATGGGGAGCGGGGTAGGGTCGGGTATAGGAAGAGCAGGGGAGTTGGAGGAAGTGTGGTTGCTTCTTGGGACTGTACCTATGGAATGCATGAAATATTCTCTCTTTATATTAGTAAAAAAAGAAAAAAACGGATTTCTAACACTAGACCAAATTAACTGGAATTAGGGAGGAAATAAGTACAGTTCAAAATCCATGTCTAAATGCACACCAAGGTGAACAGAATTTTTCTTGTGACAGCAAATCATGACTAAAACTGCTTAAGAACCTGGCCTTTCCTCAAGTTTATGTTGCTTAGAATGCATCTAAATAGAATCTGATCATCTAGAACTGAATCTCCTCCCCATGTCCCAGTTGTACTGTTGTACAACTCAGACTTTCTCCTCTGCCAGGTAAAGCGCATTACTACATTTAATCTAGAAAACAGCACTTAACACTGCCATACACTTGCATAATTTGTTAAAATAAACAACTATTATATAACAAAACAATCAACATGTGATACAGATTTTTCAAAGTAGGGACAAAAAGAATTCAATGAGTCATAAGAAACTGATCAAATTACTTAAAACACATTTCTAGCTTATTGAGCCATCTCACTGCCTGTACCCAGCTGTGTTGTCAGTGTATTTTCAAGCTCTAAAGTGTGTGCTATTAGAGTATGTGCTAAACCTGAACAAAAAAAAATAGTGCAGTAAATTTCTATTTGATTTTTTGATTTGATACAATTGTATGTAGCGCTATTTGACAGCAATTCTAAAATAAGAAACACACGAAAACAAGATATCTCTGGTTTTAAACTGGCTGACTTTGATTTAGTATTACATTGCTACCTTGCTTTATGAGTTCTGTAATATCAGCCTATTTGGGTCATAATGAATAAGTGATGAATAATTCATAGCATATAAAATTAATCAGAGAAGTCTGATTTTGGAGGCCTTATTGTTAAAAAAGACAAAGCCTCAAAATAGATCATGAGGATAATTTTTTAAATAGCATTAATCTTTGTTAAAATTACTCTAAAATATATTTGATAAACCCAAAAGCAATGCTTTAAGTAAAAGCGTTTTTTCTGACTATGCACATTATAGACAAGTGTAGATTTTTGCAAGAAATTCAATATAATCATGGCAGACAAACAATCTTATCCTGCTTTTTCCATCTAATTTGAAATCACACTGAATAATAAATCAGTTGAACTGATGATTTGCATAAGGGCCTGACTTCTTTGGAGAAATAATATCATTTGTTATCAACTCCATAACCTTGTAAAAGTGCAACTGTGATTTGTAACATAAATAAATTTTTTTAGTATACTGTGACAGTATTTTAAATCCCAAAATCTGAAAGACAGAAGAATATATCTACCTCAAGGCTTATCTGAATATAATATCCTCACCAAGGTTTCATCGATACAAGGAGCCTATGATGACTGAATGTCCCATAAAATTTCTGTTGAAATAAAATGTCCATTCTGAGATATTAAGAGAATGGAAATTTAATTTAAATATGATGTTAAATATGTTGGATGCAGATAATTAAGGCTAAATGAGGCCATAACAGTGGGCCCCTAATCAAGTGAGATTATGACTTTATAAGAAGGGCAGGAGAGACTCTGGCTAGGACCCTGTTTCATGTGGTACCCAGAAACACCTTGGGGCTCTCCAGAAAATTCTGCCAGCATGAAGGACTTCACTAGATGTAGCTACCAGATCTTGAATTTTCCAGCCTCCAGAATGATAAGCCAAAAGAGTTTGACTCATTATAAATCACTCAGTCTGTGGATTTCAATTATAGCAACAAGAAATGGGCTAAAACAGAGCCTAACTGGATATGTGGAGATCCAGTGTTTTTGTTCCTGTCTCCTCTTTTCTCTTGCATTGTTCTTTTCTAAACTGAGTTGACAGTAACCTTAAAATGCCCAAGCCCTTCCATTTTGGTGTGAAGGAGGTTGAATTACCATACTGACTCAGTAAACAAATGGATCCCTTTAGTGTGATATAGGAATATATCTTGGATTAATAGGGGTAATCTACTAAGCCTTTCATTTAAAACCAGAAATATGTGATTAGAATTCACTGACTATGTCAATCCTCTCTCTTGTCTGAGTGAGATAAAAAGGAAGAGGAGGTTGTAAACAGATGAAAAGTCTAAACAGGGATCAATCCTGAAAAGGAGTATGGCAGGTGGTAGACCAACAGAGATAAGAAGACCTAGGGAAAATGCACCTGAAAATGACTTAGATCCCTGAGTTTTGCCAAAGCAAGGCTTTTTTTTTTTTTTTGACTGTCTCTTGTGTGCTTTTCTTTACCTAATAACACTTTTCTAATTTCCATCCCCTGCACCTTTAAATCAGAAGTATTGCTCTTATTTTCTATATAATATTTGAAAGAATAGTTATTCCAGATTAACATAGGAGACATCACTTAGCCCACAGATTTAGTTGTGCAATAAATAATGTATTTCTTAATTGTGTTTAATTGATATCCAACTCAGAGACTACATTGTGCTAGACTGAGAAGAAATTACAGATTGGGCCCTAACACAGTCTGGGGTGTACTTTCCATGGACCAAAGCTAAAAAAAAATCAATCTGAGGGCACTTAGGGTACAATGAGTTAAACTACTGCTTGAGACACCCACTTATTATATAGGAGTGCTAGTTTGAGTCCTAGCTGTCCCACTTTCAATTCAAATCTCAGAAAATATGCCTAGGAAGCAGCAGATGATGGTCCAAGTACTTGAATCCCTGCCATCATAAAGTAGACCTGGATGGAGTATTTAACTCATATCTCAGCCTGACCCAGCCTCAGCTATTGTGGCCATTTGGGGAGAAAAACAATAAATGAAAGATCTCTTATGCTATCATTCTCTCTCTCTCTCTCTCTCTCTCTCTCTCTCTCTGGCAGCTAGTTTTAAATAATTTGACCTGAATACAGAATACTAGAGTTTGGGAGGGGTTGGGGGGTGGTGGGAAGTTTGAATAATTGGTATCAAATCAGAGTTAGATCACAGGAATAGGTTCCTAGTGTTACATAGCATACTAGGGTAACTACAGTTGATAGTAATCTGTTATATATGAGCATATATATATATATACATATATATATACAAAATATGTATAAAAGCTCATAACCTGTTATGAGCAAATAGAAGAAAGGAACTGCAAGGTTCCAATCATAAAGTATTGTCAAAGAAAGGAAAAATTGATCATCCTGGTTTGATTAACACACATTTTATACATGTTTAAAATGTTGCCTGTAAAACATAAAGTTAAAAATTAGTAATTAAAAATTAATTTAAAAAATAGTAATTGAAAAAGGCCCAGACCTACATATCCACATGGAAAATAGAGGAAGAATCTCTCATATCTGACCCAAAATAGTCACTGGGAATCTTCTTATCTTCTTTCTTACCTTCCTGGTCTTTGGTGCTGTGGTCCTATCAACAGTGAACAGAAATTACTGCCAGGAAAGGAACTCAGATGTCTGATGTCTAGCCTTCCCAGTGCACAACAGAACCAAATCTTCGGGGGTTTTCCTCATGCAATCACCCCCAAGTCACTGCCCAAAAGCACTAAGACAGCAAGGTCATGAAACCACTTTCCATTTGTAGAGCTAAATCTCATATTTCTCTCTTAAAAAGCAAACCCATTTATTATCCTCATTTCTAATTATCAAAAATATTAGTTGCCAAAAAATGAATGGTCTCCACTGATTGCAAGAAGCAGATGGGAGTCATTAGCGATTAGATCCCAAGATCAGCCATCAACCAACCAGTAAAAATCCTATCTAATTATACCCACTGATGTAGACGCAAACTCAGTACAATTTTTAAGGCTATTCATAATCTATTATCATATTTTACATATGGTAATATATAAAACACTTTAATAACTAGTAGTGACAGCTAAATTGTAATAATCTGTTTTCTGACTATATTCTCTCATGTTAAAATCATATAACTCAAGATAACATCTGGGACATAATTTTTGTGTGTGTGTGTGTGATTAATCCAATGGAAAACTATTTCCTAGACTGTAATTCACTGATTGTAGGCCACAAAGAAGGTAGAACAAGGTTCATTGACAAAAAGACTCATGAACTGTTCAATAAAAATATTTTTTTCTTTTGTGTTTCTCGCAGACAGAGTAGTGAGAGAGAGAGACAGAGAGAAAGGTCTTCCTTTTTCCGTTGGTTCACCCTCCAAGTGGCGGCTATGGCAGGTGCGCTGTGGCCGATCCAAAGCCAGGAGCCAGGTGATTCTCCCATGCGGGTGTAGGGCCTAAGCACTTGGGCCATCCTCCACTGCCTTCTGGGGCCACAGCAGAGAGCTGGACTGGAAGAGGAGCAACAGGGACAGAATCCGGCGCCCCAACGAAGACTAGAACCAGGGGTGCCGGCACCGCAGGCAGAGGATTAGACTAGTGAGCCGTGGCGACGGCCACAAAATTTTTTTTTTCAAGTTACACTGTCCCCACACTATTTACTCCTTTTAAGTGAGGTGTAATGCCTTTTTTATTACTGAAAAATCATAGAAGACATGTAATCAGGGACATCATTCAAACACAATTAAATCATTTCTTTCATTCATGCTACCCTAAGCATTTTATTCACCAAAGATTAACTGTGAAATATATATATACCCTTTGTATTAAGCATATTGGAATCACTGTTGTGCACTTCAGACCATATGCATCCCATTTAGAGAAATAAAATGACTTCTCACCCTTCAGTAACACGTCTCTCTATAAGGTACTGGTCATATTTGGCATATTGGAAAATCATCTATATTCTGACAACTTTAGGCAGTCTCATATATTTATTTGCTTTCAGTGAAACACAGACAGCTAACTGAATATTGACATTGACTGTTCCTTCATGTGTGTCTGTTTGTTTTAATTTTCCATGATAGTTATAAGTTATCCTGGCTCTGAAAACCAGAACCTCTATTAAAAATTGGCAAAGCAAGTACCCAGCTGAGACAAAGTTCTGTGGTCAAAATTGGCTTTCCTTGTTTCCTGAGTTCATTAACAACTATAATGAAAACTGGGAATGTTGTATTAAGTATTTCAATTTTACTGTTTATTAGTATTACTCCTATAAAATAAAACAGAGGTCAGGCTTGAGAATCTCCAGCACAGACAAAATCATTAGACCATATTAGTTTAGGTTGTTTATTGTAAATGTCTCTGATAATCATACATGAAATATAATTTAACTTCCATTTCACTTTTGTTTTTTTTTAAGAGGGGAGGGAGACACACACACACACATACAGAGAGAGAGAGAGAGAGAGAGAGAGAGATACTTCCATCTACTGGTTCACTTCTCAAATGTACTTAAACGCCAAAAGGCTGAAGGGAGGAGCAAAGAACTCAATCTAGGTCTCCCACACAGCAGACAGAGACCCAGTGACCTAGCTAATCTGAGCCATCAACGGTTGCCTCCCATGGACTGAATTATCAGGAAAGCAGAATCAAACTCAGGCATTCCAACCTGGAATGTGGCAGCCTTACGCATGTGTGAACTGCTAGACCAAACATGTGCCCCAAAATGTTCACTTTTAAAACTGCTTTCTAAATACTCCCACTGTAAAATCAATCATTGTAAAGGTTAAACAAATTAATCATTTTCACTTTATTCACCAACCAGTAGAGCCATTTCTCTAAACTCTTTCTTTTTTTTTTTTTCTTTTTTTTTTATTTATTTTTTTTTTTATTTTTGACAGGCAGAGTGGACAGTGAGAGAGAGAGAGACAGAGAGAAAGATCTTCCTTTTGCCGTTTGTTCACCCTCTAATGGCCGCCGCGGTAGCGCGCTGCGGCCGGCGCACCGCGCTGTTCCGATGGCAGGAGCCAGGTGCTTCTCCTGGTCTCCCATGGGGTGCAGGACCCAAGGACTTGGGCCATCCTCCACTGCACTCCCTGGCCACAGCAGAGAGCTGGCCTGGAAGAGGGGCAACCGGGACAGGATCGGTGCCCCGACCGGGACTAGAACCCGGTGTGCCGGCGCCGCAAGGCGGAGGATTAGCCTGTTGAGCCGCGGCGCCGGCCGATTTCTCTAAACTCTTTCTTAACAACATGTGGCTTGAGGTCTCTTGGTTGTGAACTGATCTTTCCAATGTAAGATAAACATTTTTCTTTTATTTTTTAAGTGATAAATATGTATATTTATTCTGCAAAACATGATGTTCTGAAATATATATTTATATGTATATATGCATATATAAAATATAAAATATAAAATATTTTATATTATATATCAAATACATATATTTATATGTGTATATATAATATATAATATAGAAAATACATATATTTATATGTGTATATATAATATATAATATAGAAAGTACATATATATATATATATACACGGTGGTACTGCTAAATCAACCTAATTAATTTATGCATTACCTTACATAGTTAACATTTTTGCAGTAAGTGCATTTAAAATTTTCCTTAGCATTTTTTAAAAAAGAACACAATACATTTATATTAACTAAAATGACCATGTTACACCTTAAATTTTTAAATTTTGATATAATTTCACTTTTGACAGCAGTTTCTTATTTGTAATAGCCTAAGCGAATATTGAAGGATTAAAATTATAAAATAATTTTATAGTATTAAAATAGAATATTTTGAAAATATATATTCATATAATATACAATATAAAAATAATATATAAATATATTATAAAATATAATAATATAATTAGAATATTATTTAAATTAGGTCCCATATTCCTCATTTCACAGTGTACTTTATTAAGATGACACTTAATGTGGAAGATAAACTGCCATCATCCTTGAAAAGGAGCCTATTCTATATACTTCAGTAAATATACCTTATTGAAGGAAAGATGACTTCTCTGAACATACCAAATCTATTAAACTCCTAATCCAATAGAGACATATTTATTTATTTGAAAGACAGTTACAGAGAGAGAAGGAGAGACACACACGGAGAAAATCTTGAATCTGCTAGTTCACTTCCCAAATGGCCTCAATGACCAGGCCTGGGTCAAGCCAAAGCCAGGAACGAGTAGCTTCATCTGAGTCTCCAACAGAGGTGCTGGGACCCTCTGCTGCTTTCTCAGGTGCATTAGCAGGGAGCAGTGTTGCCGCTGATTTCTCAACAATGTTGCAGTGGGTTCGTTTCTGAGAGGAGCAGCGTGGTGGGGGCAAGAGGCGCAGAGTCAACACACAGACCCACAGACCCCGGGAGTCGGGTGAAAGCAGGCTTGAGGTGAGCAGCCCACAGACTCGTTTATTACAGTTGGTACAACAGCTTATATAGCCAAGACCAGCCAATCTGGTCAAGGGGTGGTCTATGCCCCAACCAATCACAGCCTGTTGCCAGGCAGTTTCCAAAGCCATCCAATCACAGCCTGTTGCCAGGCAGTTTCAAATCCATCCAATCACAGCCTGTCACCAGGCAGTTTCAAATCCATCCAATCACAGCCTGTCGCCAGGCAGTTTCCAAAGCCATCCAATCACAGCCTGTTGCCAGGCAGGTTCCGTTGCCAGGTGGGTTTCAAAGCCATTCCTGACTAACTGATGCTCACTTGCCAGTGGCCACCTTCGCATGGTCTTCTCATTCCATTACAGAGCAGGATCAAAAGTACACCTGAACTGGCAACTGGGATGCTGGTGTGAGAGGCAGCAACTTTACCTCCTACACTACATGCTAGTCCATATGTTTATTTTAGTATGCGGAAACATCCTTTCCTGAATTGATTAAAAATTACTGCATGTCATGTCTGCTGAAAGGATCTGGAACATTCTGCAGAATATCTCTGTGTCTGTACAGATTGGGAACAGTAAGATAGAAAATTCCTCGACCAGACAAGATTATGTACACTTTTTAATCCAAGAGAGATAAGTGCCAATGATTCAGTCCAGGTACATCATCAACACTTACATGTTCTAATGTAAGACTGCAAATGAAAAGCAAGCCAAAATGCAGAAGTAGGGAGATAGTATGAGATGGCAATCAAATTCAGTTATATCTTTTTTGTTTGTTTGACAGGCAGAGTGGACAGAGAGACAGAGAGAAAGGTCTTCCTTTTCCATCAGTTCACCCCACAGTGGTCACTGCGACTGGCGCGCTGCGGCCAGCGCACCGCGCTGATCCGAAGGCAGGAGCCAGGTGCTTCTCCTGGTCTCCCATGCGGGCGCAGGACCCAAGGACTTAGGCCATCCTCCACTGCACTCCCAGGCCACAGCAGAGAGTGGGACAGGAAGAAGAGTGACCGGGACAGAATCCAGCGCTCCAACCCGGACTAGAACCTGGTGTGCTGGTGCCACAGCCAGAGGATTAGCCTAGTAAGCCACGGCGCCAGCCAAATTCAGTTATATCTTAAGAATAAGATATTATTTACCTTATGCCTTGATTCTAAAGAGTTAAAAGGAAGATTGAGAAAAAATGTCCCATTTCAAGAAAGAAACATTCTCAATGATCTCTCTCTCTCTCTCTCTCTCTCTCTCTCTCTCTCTCTCTCTTAATGAGGTACACATAATCACATGGTGAGTGCTGTGATTTTCCTATGCTGGAAACATGGTCCCAAGTGTAACAGTACTGAGGGAGTGGAGAATTTAAGAAATGATTAGAGGAGCTGGTGCTAGGTCTTACAGGGTTAAACCTCTGCCTGTAGCACCAGCATCCCATATGAGCACCAGTTTGTATCCAGCTGCTTTTCTTGGATCCAGCCATCTGCTATGGCCTGGGAAAGCAGTGGAAGATGGCCCATGCGCTTGGGTCCCTGCACCCACATAGGAGACCCAAAAGCTCCTGGCTCCTGACTTTGTATTGGCCCAGCTCTGGCCATTCTGGCTATTTGGGAAATGAACCAAAGATGGAAGACCTTTCCCTTTGTCTCCCCCTTTCTCTGTAATTCTGCCTCTCAAATAAATAAATCAATCTTAAAGTGATTAGGTCATAGGAGTGCTGCATTTATAAATAAATTGATGCTTACCATGTGCAGTGAATTAAGTCTCACTAGAGTGGTTTTATTTCCACAAGAGTTGAATATTATAAAAGAATGAGCAGCCATCTCCTTGCTCTTCATCTTTCTATCCTATTATGAGCCATCATTCTTTCACATTCACTCCTGTCATGTGATATTATCTGCCTTGTTATGAACCAGCCGTAAGGCCCTCCCCAGTGGTCAACAAGATGGGACTGCCACCAGCCACCAAAACCGTGAGCTAAATAAACCTCCTTTCTCCATAAAATGTCCAATGTCAGTTATTTTGTGACAGCCCCACAGTCCACAAGGTGGCCTGAGACAGAAAGTTAGTAACCAGAGTAAGGTTGTTTTATAAGGATTGGTGACATTGTGAAAGTAGCTCTGGAAACAGGTAGCAAGCTGAAGTTGGAGATCTTTCAATAACCAGTTTGAAAAGACTTGTATAACTATAAAGGTTGCATTATATAGAAGATTCTGGTGAGAGCACAAAAGATAAAATGATTGAAGAAGTGTTAGAATTTGAAGTGTTATACTGAAAAATATCCTTTGATTCAGCAAAACCTATCTACTACTAAAAACTTAAAAAACTAAACAGAAAAAACTGAAAACACATATATGCACTAATATTAAATAGAGAATAATTAATATTGAATATAACCAGCAACATAGATATTATATAAATTATGATATATTCATATGATCATAAAATATTTAGTCATTAAAACTCATGCTATGAATCAGTACCTAATGACTTGTTTGAAATAATTTTAAATTATATTTCAAATAAGTATATAGATATAATCTAAAATTATTATTAAATAACATATTAATAGGTAAACAACTGAGTATATTTTTAAATCATTATCACTAATCCTTAGCTGTTGAGATTTTAAGAGATTTATTTTTGCTATTTGTCTCATTAAGATAAACAAATATTTCTTGAGTATAGATGAGTCATTTTAAAAGAATTCAAGTAAAGTATTTGAAAATTTCTACTAGGCATGTACAAGCTAGAAAGGATAAAAAAATCACATGACAAAATATTTGCAATTGAATGACTCATTGAACAAGTAATTTCTTGTACCCACACCGTGGAAAAAGTAGTACTTGAATAATAATTAATGAAATTGGAAGGACATGTAACTCTCAAATTAAAAGTTACAAAATATAAATGCAACAGCAGTTGGGAGCATATATAATTAATGCAAAATGGACCCCAGATAGAGATTTCAAACTAGGAAGTTATGAACAATACTCTAAGGGACAATGTGCAAAGAAATGCTCACATGTAGAGAACTCAACTAAGCACAGCTTCTGATTGTAGTATATTTGAATATTAGTTATTCCACAAATTTAGGCTGGTGCAAACATCATATATGCTAAAATCTTTTACCCTTTTTTCAATTTATTGAAGATTTGTAAAATTTGTATTATACTGATATATATTAGTGAAGATTCAAACAAATTAACACAAATCTAAGAACAAAACTATTTCTTGAATAGAAATGCCAATACTCTTTCAATTAAATATAAGTAGTCTCACCCATAATTCTAACAAGATTTTATGCAGATTTGAAAGATTTGTTTTCTAAAACTAATATTAAAATGCAAAGCTTCAAGAATATAAAAGACAGTTTTGATAAGGGACTTTCCCTAGCAGACATGAATAGTTCATCTGAAGCTAAAGTAATCCTTACAGTACTATGTGCACAGCACTGACTATACAGACCAAAAAAGCAGAAAAGGAAATTCAGAACAAGATCATACATGGATACTACTTCAATATATGAAAACATGGGTATGAGAGACTTATGAAAACAGGAGACTATCTTTCAGGACTTCATATAAGATTTCCACTTTGACTATATGACCTTGTCCAAATATGATCAGAGTCGGTGAACTCAAAAGGCTTCCATAGCTTTGGCAACTCATGACAAGAGCCTAGGGTGATTACTGATTCCATAAACAAGAGTGTCAACTTGTTAAGTCAACAACAGGAGTCACTGTGCACTTACTCCTCATGTAGGATCTCTGTCCTTTTTGTGCTGTACATTGTGATTTAATGCTATAACTAGTACTCCAACAATATTTTTCACTTTGTGTTTCTGTGTGGGTGCAAACTGTTGAAATCTTTACTTAATATATACTAAACTGATCTTCTGTATATAAAGAGAATTGAAAATGAATCTTGATGTGAATGGAAGGGGAGAGAGCGGAGGGTGGGAGGGAAGTTATGGTGGGGGAAGCCCTTGTAATCCATAGCATGTACTTTGGAAATTATATTCATTAAATAAAAGTTAAAAAAAGGTTAAAAAGAACAGCAGCAATAACAGGCTATGAGTCTTAATAAAATTTTAACTAAATTTAACTACGTTAACATTAGAGTCTTTTGGGAAAAAAACAAGTTATATCCGGGAAAAATTTTTGTCAATGCACATCTGTGAAATGATTGGTGTGTGAACACTGTAAACTATGAATCAAAAAAATTGCCTATAGTCTTGCAGAAAATGGGGAAAGCATGTGAATAATTAGGATTAATGCTCGGCCAGGAAAACACAATTGGAGCTTGATGTCATTTACACCCAGCTTTTGTTCTTATTGGTATGATATCTTTTTACTTTGGTTGTTATCTTTCCTGTGCCAGTTGTTAAATGTTTAAAATATCACACTATGAACAGGTATTTCATAGAATCTGCGATGCATATGGCCAATAAACATAAAAAAACAAGCAATGAGGGAAACAGAAATCATAGTCTTAATGAGGATATTTACAACCAATGGACTGGGAAACTGAGTTTTTACAATAATAAAATGATAAAGGGAAAACAATTCATTGTAAACTTAGTAAGTGGCTATGTGAGTTTAGATCCAAATATTTGGAAAACAATTTGGGGTTTTCTATAAAACTTGAGTATTTCATTGTACCCAACAGCCCTCTTATTCCACCCATAAGAATACATACGTGAGAAATGCTAGTATATGTTGACTATTATGTTATATCCTACAGCCCCATTACTCCACCCTTGGGAATACATGCATGAGAAACGCTTGCATGTGTGCAGGAAAATTCCAATCTTCCCTTTTTTTTTAATGTTTTCTATCTTAGGGAGTCTTGTCTCCATTCCGTCTTGGAAAATATTTGTCTCTTCAAGTCTACTAATCTTCAAGGCTTCCAGTCTACTAATCCCTCCAAGCCCAAGACCACCAGTGCAGTTTGTATGATGATCATTTCTGCATTTATGTCTGCAGTACCAAGGGACCGCAGGTACTTGATTATGCAAGTAAACCAGGGTAAGAAAAACAGAATGAGAAGGAAAACCGATATCAACATCCATGTAAATTACAATTTATTTTTCTGTACCCAAGTTTAAGAAAAAAAAAAAAAGGAGAAGAAGAATAGTCACCTTTGTGGAGTAGACAGTAAAGCTGCCACCTCCGACACCATATAGACGTCAATTCGGGTCCTGGCTGTTCCACTTCCCATCTAGCTTCCTGCTAATGGCCTGAGAAAAGCCTGGAAGATAGTAAAAATGTTGGGCCCCTGCCACCCACATGGGGCACGTGGATGAAGCTCCTGGCTGCTGGCTTCAGTTTGGTCCATGCTGGCTGTTGCAGCCATCTAGAGAGTGAACCAGTAGATGGAAGTCATCTGGATGATCTCTCAATCTCTCTCGCTCTCGCTCTCTCTCACCCTCCTGAGCCCCCTGTCTCTCTCTCTCTCTCTCTATGTAACTCTGACTAAAATAAATAAATCTTTTTAAGAAAGAAAATAAAGAAATGGATAGGGGGAAATAATGGGGACTCTTTGGGTCCTACTAATGTTTTGCTCTTAAAAGATTAATTTATTTATTTGAAAGAGTTGTAGACAGAGAGGGAGAGACAAGTAGATACCTTCCATCTACTGGTTCACTCCCAAGATAGTTTCAATGACCAGCGCTGAGTCAGGCTGAAGCCAGGGGCCAGGAGCTTTTTCCAGGCCTCCGATGAGGGTAGCAGGGGCCCTTGGGCCATCTTCTACTGCTTTTCCCAGATCATTTGTAGGGAGCTGGATCAGAAGTGGAGCAGCTGGAAAATGAACTGGCACTCATATTGGAATATCGGCATCACAGGCAGCGGCTTAACTTACTATGCCATGACACTGGCCTCATTTTCGTTCTTAATTTGGGTGCTGGTTAAATGTGTGTTCAGAGGGAAAAAAAATCCCTTTTTCTATAGTTGTACATATATTTCTTGATATGTATATTGTATTTCAATAAAATACTTAAAATAAAAAAATTTCCTTCACTCTACTGATAACTTCTCAGTTACCAATTTAGAGTGTTCACTCTATATGAACCAGTTTAAAAGCATCTACCACGATTAGTTTATCTGTAAAGCATTTCCATACATTATGGGCTATTATTATTATTATTATAAAAAGTAGGACATCAAGACAAGAAAGGTTAAATGGTCCAACTTTCTACAGTATGGAATTCCAGCCCAGATGATCTGACTTTTCAGAAGCCCCAACTGTCAACACCACATTTAACCAACCCCAGTCTATTACTATTTACCCAAACTAACACTGGTGGCTGCTGAAAATCATCCTACAAAGCTTGACCTAGGCTCTAAACATGGTTAATTGGGTCACAGTTGGAAAATTTATCAGGGCAAGTTTATCAGTGACCTTTCTTTGGGGTTGTGGATTTTGAAGAGAGTGGAAAATCTCAAACACAAATTCTGAGAGACCATAGATGGAGAAACAGAAAGCTGTGAACTTATGACAAAATATGATGCCACTAAGTACTCCAGACCATTAACCAATAATAGTTTCTAAAAACAGTATTTTCTTTTGTTTAGAAATATATGAAATTTTTATTAGATTCGGACTTGATTTCTTACAAACATGACCTATCAGTAATTAAATAACTAAGCTGTCAAAATCTAACAATGTTCTACTAGTGTTCTATCGCCTCCAAAGTGTTGTTATTTTTATTCAATTTAGTCTGACTTTAAAAAAAAAAAAACTATTTATTATTTGAAGCACAGAGAGAGTGACAGATCTTCCATCTGATGGTTCATTCCTCAAAGGCCCACAATAGTCCAGGCTTGGTCAGGCAGAGGCTGGATCCATGAATTCTATCCAGGTATCCCAAAAGGTTTGCAGGAATCTAAGTACTTGAGCCATCTTATGTTTTTTATTAGGGTGGGCAGTAGCAGGAAGCTTGAATCTTAACCAAATCCAAGGCATGCATTCTTTGATGGAATGCAGGGATCCCAAGCAGTGTTTTAAGTGCTGTGCTAAATGCCCACCCTAGAGCTGGATATTTAAAAAGAAAATAAATATTAGATGAGAAAATCAAAGGTCAGGAATTTGAAGTCATTATCCAAAATTACTGTGACCCTTACTTCTGAATTCAATATTAATGGTATATCTTTAAATTACTGTCTTTAACAGTACGCATTTTCATATTCTTATATTTTCCTACAAGTCATTTTTTATCCAAAGAAGATTTATTATATTTATTCACATGCTTTCCTGCTCCCACCAAAATGTCTTTACCCTCGATTTAGTTAGTATATGTTTTAGCTGATTACATTTTCTTTCTTCATATTAACTGCAAAAAATAAAATTTGTTTTCATGACATAATTCAATGTCTTAACAAATTAAAACAACTTAATACAGAATATGACCCCAGGTAGCCTCTTACTGAGATAATGTACAAGATAGGAGAGTCAAGCATGATAGAGTTTATTCAGGAGGACCTCATTCAAGCACGGCTCAGAGGCACAATTCAGATTGCACAGCATGTTACAAATTCATTGCATCTCCACGGTGAAAAGGGGAGGATAAAAACATTAAGAATTATTTTGTTATTGTTGCTGGAGTTACATGAAAATGCAGTCAACAGTGAAATGTAAAATGTTAAAAGATAGAAAAGATTATATTCTAGTGCATATTGGTTTAATTCTGCCATAGTTTAATTTGGAAAATGTCATATGTAAATATAGCTCTAGAGCTTCTACATAGATTAATCTAAGAAAAAAGAGCCTGTATACAAAAAATAAAACTCTAATAAATAAAGCCAACACTGGGTATATAAAATTTTGTTCAATAATTCAACAAATTTTAAAGTCATACCATAATTATATTAACTATTTTGGAATATTAATCAAAATTTCCAAGTTAAACTATTTTAAAAACATAGGTTTCATATCAAATGTTTAAAGCATTTTAAATTCACCATTAACATATTAAATATTTCATGCAGCATTTTATTTGAAATTATAATTTCTTCATAAAAGTTCTATGATTATCTGATGGCAGTATACTGGTATGCTCTAAGTGTTTATAAGTCCTCTAGTTTTAGATGTAACTACAGAAGCACTTTACCATATATATATAATATTTTAACACCATCCATGATTTACATGAATGTGCTTTTTTCTCTCAGATATTTGTTATAGACAGAAAGATACTGTGATGAAAAAAAATCATTTTGCAATTAATCTTCCTGTAAATACTGCTTGATAAACAGCAAATAATTTACATGAGTGTGCTCTTTTCTCTCAGATATTTGTTATAGACAGAAAGATACTGTGATGAAAAAAATCATTTTGCAATTAATCTTCCTGTAAATACTGCTTGAAAAACATGAAAGTCACTGATAACTCAGAATATAAGATATTCTATTTTTCTTTATTTGAGGGGATTTCACAATGAAGCTAGCATTGTTTTTTATGATACTGTCAAGAAGGCAAGTGTGGGCCGGCACTGTGGTGCCACAGGTTAAGCCATGGCCTGCAATGCCAGCATCCCATTGGATGCTGGTTACAAACATAGATATTCCATGTATGATCCAGCTCCTTGCTAATGTGCTGGGGGAAAAAAGGTCAAGTTAGTAAACAGTAATCATGTTGGCTGCAAAAGCCTTGTTAAGTCCACTGTGACTTAGCTAGCACAGAATTTGTGAGATATTTAAGAACATTTAATGCAGAAGATCAGAGAAGTGACAACAGAACTAGAGGTCAGAAAAATGTGGCCGTAAATGCTAGAATGTGATGGCTCATGAAGAAAATTAATTAATTAACTAATTAATTCTCCCCCTCAGCCATCTAGAACATAGAGCCATTTTACATTTTGATCTTCAGAACTATAAATTAATAAATGTGTGATATTTTAAGCTACTAATGTGTGATAATTTGTTAAAACAGCAACAAAGTACTAATACATCATCTATCTGGTTATAATTTAAAGTAGAAGTCATCATTTATTTCTTCAAATCTCTCTGTTTATGGCACACAAAAATTGTGTTATAGCATCTCAAAAATATTTGGTTAAAATAAATGGAATCTAAAGCTTTGATGATAAACTAACATTTTTAATGTCAACCTGGAGCAAAATATCCCATAATATTCACAGATTTTGCTAAAAAACAGAGGTCAAACATAATTTCATTATTTTAACAAAAAGGAGTCTTGCAGGAAAAATCTAATAAGAATAATTTAGTGATATGCTCTAAAAAGTAGAACAAATCTATTCCCACTATGAAATTCCATTGACAGAGTTAAGTTTAAGTCTCTCAAAAATGTCTTCTGAATTGCTTCACTTTAACACATGTGTTTAACCAATTTAAACATAGTACAGAAAAACTATTTTTGCAGACTTTTGGACAGAAAATAATGACTTTCACCATAAGTTTTAGTAATCCAATGTGCCTTATAGGCTGAAGGCAAGGCATACACACAATAGGACTCCTTCATCTGACTATGTCAAGCCACTATACTATAAATTTCATTTTACTGCAATTTACAGTTCGCCAAAATTAGTTTTTACATAAAACATTTGACATAAAATGATAAAATGGATTTTGCTATTTATGAATGATAAGTTGTATCATAACATAATTTTTATTAGAGCTTCCTATCTATCTGCATCTTGTCTCTGGCAGCTATCTACCTAGAGAAAGTTATATTTTGAGAAATTGACACACAGTATCTTGTAAGAAGGCTGGAGATTTCAAGAAATATTGATGGTGGAGCTGGTGTCCAAAGGCAACCTGGAACAGAATTCCTTTCTCTTCAGGGAGATGTCAGTGCTTGTTCTAGTAAGGCCTTCAACTAATTGCATTAATCTTATCCAGATTATGGAGAGTAATTTATGTTATTCAACTCATTCTGATTTAAATGTTAATCATTCTCATGCTAAAAATACTTTGCAGCTACATGTAGACCCATATTTGACCAAATATCTAAGTACCAAACCCTAACCAAGTTGACACATAAAATTTGCCATAACATCTTACATGTTTCTTCCCTCCAAGTTCAGTTCCTGTGTTCATCTCTTTGCTGGCTCTTTCACCAACGAAAGCAGGGGTTGAAACTGGGCAGTGTTCTTGAGAATGTTATTCCTGTTCATCAGTTCATATCCATTTATGTATGCTACACAATTTATAATAGAGGATTGATATATTCAAGGTATAAGGAAAAGTTTTTGGTTTCCTGCTTTATTAGAATTTTAAGAAAAAGTTTAATGTGTCAATTAAAAATTTAAATAAATTTTAAAACTAAGAAACACAGTTACCATAGGTAAAGTCATTTAATTGTTTAGATCAAGCAAGATAATGGCTTCAGTGCTTTTGAATGACACGTAGTAATTCACTAAAAGGAAGTTCTGAATACTCACATTTCACATTTTAGTTATTTTATTATGGCACTAGCATATGAGTTTCTGGAGATCACAACCAGATTTGTTATTGTTGCTGTTGTTATTTTACTTTATTTTTTATTTGAAAGGCAGAGTGATAGGAGAGAGTGAGACAGAGAGACAGACAGACAGAAAGAAAGAGAGAAAGAAAAAGTAGAGAGAGAGGCAGAGAGAGAGAGAGAGAAAGAGAGAGAGAGATTGATCTTCCATATGCTATTTCACTCCTCAAATTCCTGCAATAGTATAGGCTGAGCTAGGACAAAGACAAGAACCTGGAACTAATCTGAGTCTCCCACGTGAGTGGCAAGGACCTAAGTACTTGGGCTATCACCTACTGCTTCTGCATGTGCACATTAGAAGGAAACTGGTATTGGAATCAGAGGAGGGACTCAAACCAAGGCTCTCTTATGTGGAATGAGGGCATCCTAAACAGCATATGCCCAACAACCAGGTTTATTATCTTTTTATTTATAGAGGTACAGTGTCTGCTATTTTATGATGCTACAAAATTATTCCCTTTGTTTTAACAAAGGCTTAAATGAATGATGCCTCTGATCATCAAAAATAATTTTAATATTTTTTATCAGAAGTATTGGTTAAGATGAAGAGGGCAGAGGAGGTGGGGAGGGTTTATTGTACCCCTCTCACACTTTATTCAATCAGGGATTTCTTTTGGAAGACTCACATTGCAATTAGACCAGACAAGGTATGTTCTGTTTTGTTTAGACTAAAATACCTTGAGAGACACTTTATAGGAGAAAAGTGAGATGGCCTGTAATATCATAGTGTATCCTTTGTAGGTGTTCAGAATAGCTATCCCCTTCACAGAAGACTGATAAAAATGAAGAGGAATCAAGATTTCAAGGGATCTTTAGAAACTGAAGAAGTTGTTTATCCTCAATTCTTTTAGAATCCACTGTCAATTTCTTACCTTGTTTTTCCTTCTGACAATTAAAAGGAAAAAATTACTGATGTAAAAAAAGATTAAGTCACTTTTAGATTCTTCTGATTATTATGGGGATGGCTTGGATAGGTTTTTTTATAAAAACACATCTTTACTTTAAGAATATTTTGTTAGTGTTTAGCTGAAGATTTACCATTAGTCCATGCTATGACGTAAAATGCTCCCTTTCAAGGATTCATTTAACAAATACTTGTTGAATATCATTTAAATATAAAAGGGAAATTATGGAGAAAAAGCAATCAGAAATAAAAACATTTAAAAAAATACATATGATCTACTGTGTGTGTCTCAGTAAACAAAGATGTATGATTGCTATAATTCAGAAGATATTTATTAAAATGTTAAAAACAGATCAATATCTTTACTTCCTTTTAATGTTTATTTGTTTTCATCTAATTAAAATGCAGAGTAACAAATAGAGACAGAAAGACAAAGAGATCTTCCAACCACTGGTTCACTCTCCCAAATGTCTAAAGAACCCAGGATAGGCCAGACAGAAGTCAATAACCAGAACTACACCCAAGTCTCCCATACAGGTGTCTGTTCTTCCCATATGGAATGTAAGGTTTAAGAAAAGCCAAGTACTCATCCTTCTCATTCTTGTGTGTGTGTATGTGTGTGTGTGTTTGGGGAATTTTTTTTGCAATATTTTCAAACTGACAATAGTTTCTAGCTTACAAAATTGTTCAGTAAATATTTGTCAAATTGATAATGAATTAATGAATCTATGGATAAAAATATACTCTGTTTTAGTAGATATTAGCTGTTTATCAGCCCTCAATATAAAATTGTGACTTTCACCCAAAATTATCTCTTTGTATTTGCTATTGTTTCTTCATCCTATCATTTTTCTAAGTTGTAAGTAAATGTTTTCCATGGCAGCTTTAATTTAAAAATTACAAGATAACTGTAACTTAAGCTTCCTTTACAAAGAAAACATTTTTACTATTTTGGTATTTGAAATAGGTTATTGAAATTCTTCAAAATAGTCACTAATTACTTAGAATCAGAGCCACACAATTGCTTCCCCTAGCATCACTGCTTCCCTATAACACACCAGAGATCATCATTAGTTTCTTCAGGTTATTATCTGCTTAAACCACAGAGAAACCAAAATGTGCTTGAACCTGACTTTACAAAATTTATGTCGCACCAAAAAATCTTCTGAGAATTTAATGATATGTTTCTTTCTACCCAGATTACCCGAGAATCTATGAAAATATACTTAGTTGTGGCCAGTGACAGTGGAGCCTTACATGACATCTCTGCATACTGTCTCCCCTGTTCCATCATACACATCCTGATACATAATAGGCATTCAAAAACTGTGTATTATCTGAACTAATCTTAAATTGGTACCTTTTACCACACATAAACCAAGAACTTTTGTGAAAAACCTTCCCATGGTAAACTCCGTAAGCTTCATGAAAACAATGTCAACAAGTGACTGTGTAGAAAGTATACATTTTCCAACCTCTTTTTCCAATTCATTTCTTATTGTAGTGAGGCACATTTAGCACTTTTTGGGGTGAAGAGGGAAGTTGAACTCACATTCTACTAGGAAGATCAAAATCCCAGGTGCTGGCTTTACCGAATTCCTTAAAGTTTCAGTTCGAGCAGATATTCGAAGCACACACAATATTGTCACATATTAAACTGACAACCAATGAAAAAAATATTTTCTGCCATAAACAATCATCTCAGTTGGAGAGACAGTTGTAATCACCTTAACTTCCCAATAGCATCACTATTGTGTTGGGACAAACCTCAAAGTTCAGTCCTCTGCTGTAGTGATACATATCCTAACAGAAAACCTGAGTAGACTGTTCTTTTGCTTCTTTTTGCACCACCCCAATTGGGTAGACTTGTTTCTCTAGATTCTCAGTGATTTCTGAGCTTCATAATACTATTCAACAAACCATTTTAATTAACCATTCACGATAGATTTCAGCTTTTACAACTAATATATTTAATTGATATAAACTTGTCACTTCAGATCAACAAAGACATTTTATTCTTTATTAATAAAAGTAATGTTGGAGGGATCCAAGATGGCGGAATAGGAAGAGAGTTCACTGATAGTCCAGGAAAAGATAGTTTAATAAAAGTGGAAATACTGAAGTCTCAGGGAAGAATTAAGGAAAACACTGCAGAGGAAACTGCAATGGGACATGGTGGACTTATGTAGAGGTCACGGGCGCCCACTGCTCAGGACCCCAGCTGCTGAGTCTACACACCAGCACTGGAAACGGAGGTGAGGTGAAACTGCAGTAGTCTGAGACACTGGCAGAAAAGTAGCAGGAAGAGCCTAGAGGGAACGAGGTTTGAAGCCCCGTGGGGGAAAGTACACCAGCCTAACTAGAGGAGAGGGAAAAATAAATAAATAAAAGGGACCAGTATGGATATGAATCTCTCTCTCCACTCACCTTACAAAGGCAAGCAAAACAATAGAGCAGGCACCATTTTGGACATACATAACAGCTGCACCAGCTCATCGTTGTGCCTGCCATCAGCCAGGCAATAAAACCTGACTCTGGTGGGGAAAAATAACAGGAGACTAAGACTTAGTGAATGTGTGGTGCTTATGAAGTGGGACTGTGAAAAAAAAAATAAATAAAACCTGAGGGTGTGTGGGAGAACTCACAGTGTGCCTGAGACATTGAGTAGCCTCGGTGGGAGACATCACAAATTCAGGCAGCTTTGGCTACCCAGTGAGAGACATCACAGGGGAATCTGAGTTTACACTGAGGACTGCACAGATCATTTGTGTGGTCCTTGGGACAGAGCAGACAAATATTATACTCACTGGGGCTAGTACTCAGGCACTGATTGCCATCAAGGAGAAGAACTCAGCTGAGTGGAATTACTTCTCTTCTGAATGAAAAAAAAAAAAAAAAAAAAAAAAGAGCGAGAGAGAGAAGATTACCAGGTCAAACCTGAGGGTGTCAACTTTGGCACACCCTTAACCCTGAAGTACTGAACAGAGCTCTCTGGCCATATCCATCACAAGCCTCTAGAGATTCACCAATCTGAATTCCAGATTATATCATTGTAGAATAATTCTCTTTTTTTGGTTAATATTACTGCTTAGGTAAGAAATTCAAATTTACTTCAATAGCTGGTAGATCCTTAAGATACTTAAGAGATACTTTATTTTGTTGCAAAAAGAGGAATTTGATGCATAGTTCTTTTTCAAAATATACATTTCCACAAACTTTTGTAGACCCTTTGTATATATTTTTGACTAAAATGCCTAAGACCTCTTAAACAGCTTCAGTACAGAATAGTTTTGATTTGAGTGCCTGGGTTCAAGTCATGGCTCTGCTCCCCACTCTAGCTCCCTGTGCATTACAGATCCTGGGAAGCAGCACAGGTACTTGGGTCCTGTGACTGAAATGGGGACCTGAACTCTATTCCTGGATCTAGGCTTCAGCCTTGGCCCAGCCCCAGCTATTACAGGCATTTAGGCAATGAACCTTAAGTATCCCTCTGTCTTCCCCTCTCTCTCTCTGTTTCTCTGCCTTTCAAATTGATAAAACAAATCAATAAAATATTTTCATATTAAATATGTCGGCAAAGTGTCTAGATCCAATGACATTAATTCCCTGGTGAGAATTATGGAAGACTGATTGTGTTGCTAAACTTCACATTGATTTAACATCACACTAAAATAGTTAGGGAATTCCTTTCATTCTGAGTGTCCTCACTGATAGAATGGAAAGAACAACAACAAAGTTCAAAATATTGAGAAGGCTACACACTGTTGAGAGTTTCTTTAATAACTTCAGTGTAGTAGTATTGAAACAGTCTGCTAATACACTAATAAAGTGATGATAAATTTAGCAGAAATTATTATTATACATATTAGGGTACATCAATCTTCACTATTAGTATCTATAATGTATCATTTATAGTACAGATTTATAATATCAAAAACATTTTAATGAAGTGCTTCATAAATAATAGGGTATCTTTAAGTTTGAAAAAATAATTCTTTTTTACTTTTTTTTTTTTAAACAGGCAGAGTGGACAGTGAGAGAGAGAGACAGAGAGAAAGGTCTTCCTTTGCCGTTGGTTCACCCTCCAATGGCCACCGTGGCTGGCGCGCTGCGGCCGGCGCACTGCGCTGTTCCAAAGGCAGGAGCCAGTTGCTTATCCTGGTCTCCCATGCAGTGCAGGACCCAGGCACTTGGGCCATCCTCCACTGCACTCCCTGGCCACAGCAGAGAGCTGGCCTGGTAGAGGGGCAACCAGGACAGAATCTGGCACCCCGACCAGGACTAGAACCCCGTGTGCCGGTGCCGCTAGCTGGAGGATTAGCCTGTTGAGCCATGGCACCGGCCTGAAAAATATTTTCAATACCAGTAAACACTAATGAACCAGACAACAGTTACATTAGGGTGCAAAGAGGAAAAACATATGAAGAGTGGGTGGAATTGCTGAAAAATTGAGAAAAAAGAAAGAATAACACTAGAAAGAAAAGGATAACAAACTAGTTTGGTTTTTACAATTTTAAATTTTGACTTGGAACTATTGGAAAGCAGTTTTAATAACCAAGGAAGTAAACAAGTGTAACAAATATTATGGAAGAAAAAGAAATTCTTAGCTTATAAAAATCCTACATAATAGCAGGATTCACTAATACAACTAAAAATACATTTTATATTTATAAATTTATTTGTATTTCATGCACAATATTACCTGATCATAAACAATCATATGATTTTCATACTATTAAATTAATTCTTTATCAGAAAGAATGAGAACCATAAAATCTGAAACTAAAGTGCAGCTATCTCAAACTGTTCAATTTTCTTTCAAAGATATGATTAGTTACTCGGCAGGTCTTCTGATTTTCTTGTATTTTCACAGTGAACATAATCCCTGTGAAGCTGAAAAATTTTTCTGTACATTGCATCCCATGCTTGCTGATAACTTTGCAAAGCATGTTTTCAGTGCTGCTTTACATGTGGTACTCTGCAGTACACATAAAGATGAACTAGAAATATAAGCCCCAATCTTGTAACTCAACCAAACAGCACCTTTCCTGGGGAGAAGTATGCAAGGAAAGACTCATATCTCAGAGTCAGGGATATTTGTGTACTGATTCTGTACTCAGGGTAATAAGCAGGAAAGAACAAATAAACAGTGAGATCCTTGAATCTGAAAGAAAGTGCAACACATACAGCTGGTTGAGGTCAGATCTGATAGTCTTGGAAGTCTTGGAGCAGAGTAGACAGACTCACGCATTGATATTTTAAATTAACTAATCATTGACGATTTTTGACTATGTTCAATAATCAAGTTTGTCTCTGGGAGCTTCTTGTTACCTGTGTGAATTTTAGCTCCTTTTGGAAGGTTAAGTGACATGGCATATTTTAGCAGTTAGCACAATGTCCCACAGATACTAAGAGCTATATAATAAATTGCCTTTCCCAAACTCTTCTTCCACCAGCTCAAGAAGTTCATATTATCTTTATTTCATATTCAAACACAGAACAGAAATAAACTTTTACAGCTTCCCCCCCTTTCCCTCCCACCTCCCAATCATCCTTCACCACTACTGCTAATAAAGGCAACAAAGTTGTGTACTATCCTTCTAGAAGCAACCTGATCTCCTTCAATGAGGAGGCGTCCTTCCAAGGTGTGTGAAGTCGTCCCACTTGGGTTTAAACCTCAGAATATTTATGGTTTATAGTCTCATGCAGCATTGTGTCACACAGAGTGAAACAACGTGACTAAGCTCTATTTCCTCTTCCATAAAATATCAATTACAACACATACATTAAAGTTTTTTTATCTTCATAAGATAAAAATCAATTAATGAAAGTGAAGAATGTTGTAAAGCACAGTACCTAACATAATTTAAGCAGTCTCTATATTTTTACAAATTAAACAAAGAAGACAGAGTCATGAAGTCATGTTCACTTCTCAGAGACACATGAATGCTCCCAAAATAACTGGACTTGGGATGGCTGTCATCAAATACTTCAGGTAGCTTATTTACATCCCCAGCCATGGATCTGTGCAGCCTGAAGAAAGGGATTGCTAGCACTTTAGCTCAGTTTCTAAGGACTTTAAATTTCATGTTTTACACATATATGTTTATACCAAAAAAGCACTATATAAATTATAATTCACAAAAATGAGCCTCAAAATCATCATGCCAGATGTCTGCATATATTTCTCAGCATTGTTATGGGGCAATGATATTAAAGACTGTCTCCAGAAAAACTGAAGTTGATCCCATGAAATTCTGCCAAATATTATATCTACTAGTTATTCCAGATTGTTATTGAAAGTATTTTGTTACACTCATTACATAAAGATAGTTCGGTCCGATTTGTATAAAATTAGCTAAAGTTAAAATAATTTGAATAAATATGAAAATCAGTATTCCATTTTTTTTTAACAATACTGCATCTGGTCATTAAGGATGACCGGAAGTTTAGAATGCTTAGACCTATGAATAACCTTTAAACGTTAAGTAATATTTGAGAATATGAAATAATAAACCTAAAAACAGTGTTTTAGGCTTCTTTTTCACATCCATTTAGATACAACTGAAATTTTGTTAAAATATTTATATGTTTAGTACTGAAAATTATCTGATTTATTTCTGTGGCTGATCTTACCAATATCAGCATGTTATTCTGAGAAATAAACGAATGATTTCCAAGTATTTTTGGTTTGATGGATATAACGCATATTCACCAAAATTAATGCTAGTATTGAGAAATATAAAATCATTATTGGCCAGAAAACTAAATTTCTCTTTCCAAAAACAAGGCATGCTCCATCTCCAAAATTTTCTTGGGAGCCCTAACATAACATCATTAGTCTCCTAATTCTGACCTTGAAATTCTCTTGTTTCAGATCCCTATAACTGACTATATTGACCACTTTTGTTTTGTATCTGAACATTTCTGGTTTTGTTGTCAACTGTATGAGGAGCTTTCAAAAAGTTCATGAAAAATGCATGTTATTAAAAAGACTATGCATAGATTTTAAAACTTTTTTTGCACCAAAATTAGCTTACCGTTTAATTCTTTTTTTCCAGGAACTTTATTTTTCCAGGAACTTTTTAAAGCCCCCTTATATTTTGAAAATTTTGCTTTCCTTTATGTCCGCAGTAAATTAGTAAGCTCCTGAAAGGTAATTATTCCTGCCTGCAGATGGAGGTATTGATATTAAGGAAGTTAATTAGAGGCACCAGATGCTGTAGGAGACCAGAGTGAAGATGAACAGCCAAAACACAAGCAGAGGGTGAAGTCTATACAAGGGGCAGTTCAAACCCTAAGCTTACATACTACTTGGTACATGCACAAGTGGCTTTACTTCTCTTCTGTTACCTGGCTGAATTCTCAGAAATGCAGTGTGAGTGTGGTAGTATGTCCTGAGACAGAAAACCTAAAAATTAAGTTAAAAAGCTTTTTACACAACTGTGAAACCTCTGGTGTCCACTTCTTAGCTCTGGGATAACAGCTAGGCTATTAACCCACAGGCAAGGGACAAGATTAACTTTTATGAAGTAATGAGCTTCCCAGAGAAAAAGGCTATGCAATCAAATACATGAGGATCTCCACTGACAATCTGATAGCAACATATTCATCCTATACTAACTCACCAGGATCAAGCCTCTAACATGCAGAGCTTTAAGATTTGCATATTCTTAAGGAATATACCTAGTACAAGAGATAGAAATTTAAAAATGAGGAATAGAGAGATAAATATATATACTTGGGTTGAGGGAGGGTTCAGAAACAGCAAAATGAAATTTGATGGAAAGGATTATTATTTTTTAATGTTTATCTAAAGCAAATCATCAGAAATCTTGAAGTGAGAGGGCATGGTGTTAGCAAGCAGTTTTCATTTTGTCAAATTTTAGAAAACTGGAGATAAAATATCATTTTTCACTATTCCACTATGCATAAGTTTGAGAATCAAAGCAGCAGCTGAGGGATTGGTATCATAGTGCAGTAGGTTGGGCCATGATTTATAACACTAGCATCTCATACCAGAGTCCTAGTTTGAGTCCTGGATTTGTGCTTCCAATCAAGCTCTCTGTTGGTATTTCTGGGAGGGCAGCAGAGAATGCCTGGGGTACTAGGTCCCTACCCTCTTGGGAAACTCAGAGGACATTCTGGGCTCCTGGGTTTGTCCTGCCCCTGCCTCTGCTGTTGCAATCACTTGGAGAGTTAACCAGAACATGGAAGATCTCTTTCTCGCTTTTTATCTTTCCCCCCTCTTTGTCTGTCACTCTGCCTTTCAAATGAATAAACATTTTTTTTTAAACTGGTATCTGTGTTCCCATTAGCAACACTACAAGATAAAAAAAAAAAATGGGGGAAAATGCCTTCAAACATATAAATTACAATAGATTCCAAATTAAAATTTTGATCCCTGAAACTGACTTTCAATATAAGGGTATATTAGAAAGTTTTTAGATGCAAAGTTTGAAAAGTAGGTGTAGTTACTATTACAACCCCGTCTCAGGAAGCTCCTGCCATACAAGTTCCAGCAAAACAAGTAAATACATATGGAAAAAGTTCATATTGTGTCCGGGAAGGAGGGCGCTCAACATTTGAAACAAGGAAAAAGAATTCAAAGGGTGACAAAAATATAGCATATTGTGAAAACTGTCAGCACCAAAACAGAATCATTTATGTCAAAGCCAGGCAAAAATGAAAACAGAAGAGACTCACATACACAAATGCTTATGAGCAAAATTATTGCGAGAACTCTCTGAAAACTATACATAGTCCATATAATTGGCTATATAAAGACATCTCCCCAGCAACAGTCAGTATCACCTATGATTATTCACCAGTTTCTGTGTTAGTATCTGAGCCAGTGAGGTATACTTCAAACAACTTTGACAGACTTCTCATTGTTTTCCTTTAAAAAACTCTTCCGTAGCTTCTTCAGATAGACCTATAGTCTGCCCTACTATGTGTAACCTAGATTCAATCCCTTGCTACTTCCTAATACAGTGTATGTTTTGGGAAATCCTCTCCATTGTTTTTTTTTTTTTTTTTCAGTTGACAATATTTACAAAAAACAAAACAAAAACTATCCAAGAGGGCTCTAGAATGCCATGAAAGGCTGCACAAAGGGAAAATATGTTTTGACTAACATGATCCAGATGTTCCATTATCTAAATGTTTTATAAAATTATGAATTATTGGGGAAAGTCTATGCTAAATGGTCCAAGAAAATCAATATATAAAAACAATTATTAATTCCAGAAACTACAGAATATCTACAAGACATGGAATGTGCCTGTGGAATATTATTTAGAATAGAATTTAGTAACATTTAAAAAGTCAGAGAAAAGCAAAACACTGAATATGTATTTATTCAAATTTGAAGTAAAGCTATTCTGAGAGTATGGGTTGAGCTTAGAAGTGGCTAAAGAGTGCTGAGATAATATTAAAATGCTGAATTAAGAGACAGCAAATCTCTAATATTAGGAAAATCAATTTGATATGTTTGTAAGATAGTAATGTATTTTGTTGTAGACTCAACAATGGGTAAAACTGTGTGGCACAGTGTTGGCCAAGGATTATTGGGTTTATTTTTTTATAAGCTTTCATCACCGGGGCCCACGCTGTGGCGCAGCAGGTTAACTCCCTGGCCTGAAGCGCCAGCATCCCAGATGGGCGCTGGTTCTAGTCCTGGCTGCTCCTCTTTCAATCCAGCTCTCTGCTATAGCTTGGGAAAGCAGCAGAGGATGGCCCAAGTCCTTGGGCCCCTTCACCCACGTGGGGGACTTGGAGGAAGCTCCTGTCTCCTGGCTTCGGATCGGCGCAGCTCTGGCCATTGAGGCCATCTGGAGAGTGAACCAGCACATGGAATACATCTCTCTGTCTCTACCTCTCTTTGTAACTCTTTCAAATAAATAAAAATACTTTAAAATAAATAAATAAATAAAATATACGTTTTCATCACCACTTTTTAATACTATGTATATATAGTAAATGTTTTAAGTTAATAACAGCAGAATACTGACCAAATATTTGAAACAATATTTGTAAAATTAACAAAAGCAGGTTTTCATTACTGCTCACAAAATATAATATTTGCTATCTTCTTTCATCCTATTAAAATACAAATGAAATCAGAGAAAAAGAAAGAATTTTTGATAGCTTCCCTGGAAATGTGAAATGAATAGCCACCAACTCAAATATGACAGAAGCCAAATTCTAAAATCTCTAATGGTTTGTTCATAGACCATAGAAACACAAAAGGAAAGGAAAAGAAATAATACGGAAATTCATGTTCAAAAATAACCCCAACATTAGAATCACTACTATAGACTTGGGCTATACTTCTCTTCATGGCTGACAGTATTTCAAAGACAAATAAATACCTAGCATTACCTAGTAATGTCAAATGTAGTAGACTAGGAAGAGCACAAGGAAGAGACCACACACATAAGGATTACTGGGAATTATGGTTATATTTTAATATATGTGTAAGAGAAAAAAATACTATGAATAGTCTCATAGCTATAAATAGATTTACCTTCTCCTACACAGGAAAAAATCATAGCAAATTATCTATCAGAACTGCAGAAGATTATCACTAGCATATGCCCACACTTTCATATACTCCAGCTCAGCACCTTAAAGTAGAATACTGTAAACGCTCTAAGCAAAGCAGGTGTTGTTGGGCGAGGGGAGCCTTGGGGGAGAATTTTTTTTTTTAATTTAACACATAAATGAAGACTATTTATTCTATGTAAGAACACTCACAGGAATCAGCAACAAATAATGACAAACATACCAGAGCTTGAACATATCAAAGGACACTGCATAGTGTAAGATTATTCCTAAAATAGGCAGAAAATTAATTCCTTTGAAAAAGAAAGGTTACACAATAGTAGAACTTTACTATATATCTGTTTATATTCTCATTCATTCATACATAAAACAAACCTTTACTGAGTACCTATTGTGTAATAGACATGGCTTTTGGAGATGAGGATAGAGTATTTACAACAATACAAAAAAATCCATATTTTCATGGAGAATCGCTTTCAAATGTTTTAAATGGACAATAATCAAGATATCTAAGAAAATAATAAATATGTTAGATGGTGATACAAACTAAGGCAATTATAGAAACAAAATAGAAGTATATGTAATGTCAGAGGGAGGTATTTTTCTAAGTTTAGATAGGGTGACCACGAAGGGTTCCCCTTGAGCAGGTGGGCTTTTAAGTAAATACCTGTTTGGCAAAACATCTAGGAATAAAACTTTACAGATAGAGAAAACACCAAACACAAAGGGCTTGAGAAAGGAAGTGTTGCCTGATCTTAACAAAGTACAGCAAAAAGACCAGAGTTGTGGGTAAGGTGAAGAAGAGAAAGCTGGTGGAGAACAATCTGAGAGGAGTCAACAGTCAGATCTCACAAGGCTTGGTGAGTCATGATAACTATTTGGTCCTTATTTTCAGAGAGATAAGTATCATTGGGAGCTCAGGTCTCTTTATACTTGAAGAAGATTATTTCATCATCTGTTCTGGAACAAGACATTACAGAAGGAAGAGGAGTAACAAGCAAAATAATTTTGATATTATTGCAATATTCCAGATGATAAAATTGTGGAGGTGGGGGCTGGCCACATGGCGCAGTAGGTTAATCCTCCGCCTGTGGTGCCGGCACCGGTAAGAGACCCAGCTGGCTCCTCTTCCAATCCAGCTCCCTGTTGTGGCCTAGGAGAGCAGTAGAAGTGGGAAACCAGGAAGAAGCTACTGGCTCCTGGCTTTGGATTGGCGCAGCTCCAGCTGTTGCGGCCATTTGGGGAGTGAACCAATGGACAGAAGACCTTTCTCTCTGTCTCTCCCTCTCACTGTCTGTAATCCTATCTCCCGAATAAATAAGTAAAATCTTTAAAAAAAAAAATTGTGGAGGTGGAATGGTGAAATGTGGTTTAATTCTGGATATGTTTTGAATAATAGCTGAAAAACATTGCTGAATAATTGAATATGAGGTCACTGATAAGGTAGAAATTCAAAGGGTGTGGCCTTAGCAATTAGAAGGATGGCATTAGCTGTAAGTGAGATGTAGGGAATTTTGGCAGGCAGCAGCTGTTTAGGGAATATTTGTGGCTGAATTGGGCATTTTAAATATGAGAGGTTAGATACCCAATGAAGGTTATTAATAATCATGAAATATATGAATCTGGAGTTTGGTAGAAGGATCTCAGCCTGCCTATTAAGTCAATGAAAATAACTGAATATGTGAGTTGTGTGAAATCAGATTACTTGTATGCACACACACACACATGCATATATCCATGTACTGCATATATGTGTGTATATAATTTACATATACATATTATAATTTACATGTGCATATATATGTGTACAATTTATAATTTTCTGGATACTATATATGTGAAAATAATAAAAGATAAGCAATTAAAAAGAGAAAGCAGACCACCTAATTTTATAATATGGACAATGTTTTTAATGGGTTCAAAAAGATAGTTAGGGCAGGCACCCTGGCTCACTTGGCTAATCCTCTGCCTGTGGCGCCAGCACCCTGGGGTTCTAGTCCTGGTTGGGGCGCCAGGTACAGTCCTGGTTGCTCCTTTTCCAGTCCAGCTCTCTGCTGTAGCCCGGGAGGGCAGTGGAGGATGGCCCAAGTGCTTGGGTCCCTGCATCCGCATGGGAGACTGGGAGGAAGTACCCAGTTCCTGGCTTCAGACTGGCGCAGTGCTGGCCTTGGCGGCCATTAGGGGAATGAACCAACGGAAGGAAGACCTTTCTCTCTGTCTTTCTGTCTCTCTCTCTCTCTCTCTCTCTCTCTCTCACACACACACACACACACTGTCTAACTCTGCCTGGCAAAAAATTTAAAAAATAAAATAAGATAAAAAACAAAAAAGAAAAAAGCCAAAAAGATAGTTAAATTGACATCTTGAGATTTCATTTTTTTATGTTTTAGGCAGTATTCCTTTAAAAAATTGTATTAATATAAAATAAAGAGAATAGATTTCATGTATTCCACAGGTACAATTCTTTTTTTTTTTAATTTATTTATTTTTTTTTTTTTTGACAGGCAGAGTGGATAGTGAGAGAGAGAGACAGGTCTTCCTTTGCCGTTGGTTCACCCTCCAATGGCCGCTGCGGCCGGCTCATCGCGCTGATCCAAAGCCAGGAGCCAGGTGCTTCTCCTGGTCCCCCATGCGGGTGCAGGGCCCAAGGACTTGGGCCATCCTCCACTGCCTTCCCGGGCCATAGCAGAGAGCTGGCCTGGAAGAGGGGCAACCGGGATAGAATCCGGAGCCCCAACTGGGACTAGAACCCGGTGTGCTGGCGCCGCAAGGTGGAGGATTAGCCTGTTAAGCCACGGCGCCGGCTCCACAGGTACAATTCTAAGAAGATAACCATATTTCCCTCCCTTCCTTCTCTTTCTCCCTCAATCCCACCTTCTTTTGTTTCTTTTTTTAATTTTTCCAAAAACATGATTTCAATTTAGTCTATATCACAGGCTTAATTCACCACTAACTGTACTACTCAACAAGTAAAAAGTAGAAGACCATAGTTCCACAGGAGTATAAACAAGAGCTAAAAACAACAATCAAATCCCAAGATGACCTTCATTCTTAAGCATTTTTTTGTGTGTTGTCTATGTTCCTGTGGAATAGTGGTCTTTTTACTTTCTTCTTATGAATTCTTTGTTTAGTAGAGGATTAAGCCTGTCATTATCAAGTGAATTGACATCACAGTATTCCAAAATTAAACGGAAAAAAATAAGGAAACAAAGGAAGGAGGAGGGAGCAAAGGAGGCAGGGTGGGAAGTATAATTATGCACTTAAAATTGTATATATGAAATACATGGAATCTGTTTCCCTTATATAAGTAAATAAATAAATGAATAAAATTCAAAGCACAAATTTTAAATGTACACAACAATTCCCAAAGAAATTAAAAATGGGATATTTTAACAGTCACCACACACAAAAATATAGTTTCTTTTCAATTTTCCGTGATTCCCTTTAAAAAATTATCAAAGTGTATTACACACAGAGAAAAATGCATATATAAGTATAGCCTATCAAATTCTCATATGAAAATATACAGACAATGACTCTGGCTAAATTATCAACATCCTAGTAGCCACTTCATGTCTTGTCTTTTTTTAAATTTTTTTTTAAATTTATTTGACAGGTAGAGTTATAGACAATGACAGAGAGAGAGAGAGAAAGGTCTTCCTTCCATTGGTTCACCCCCCAAATGGCCACTACAGCCGGAACTGTACCTATCTGAAGCCAGGAGCTTCTTCCTGGTCTCCCATGCAGGTACAGGGGCCCAAGCATTTGGGCCATCCTCCACTGCCTTTCCAGGCCACAGCAGAGAGCTGGACTGGAAGAGGAGCAGCCGGGACTAGAACCAGTGCCCATATGGGATGCAGGCGCCACAGGTGGAGGATTAACCAAGTGAGTCACAGCGCCAGCCGCCATGTCATTTCTTAATTTTATCTCTTTAATTCTCCCAAGAGTGAACCCTATCCTGATATGTAAGGCTATCATTTCTATTCTTAGACTTTATAAACATACATTATGTGTTCTCTTGTGCCTGTTATACTGAGATTTATGTTTATGAAATACACCAATGTTATTTATTATATCAGTTACTTATTTCCACTGCTATTTGTCATTTAAAACATTCCATAAATTATTATCTATTTTATTATTAATAGTCATAATATTGAAATAAGGTATACTTCTGTGTATGTTAAGACTATTACAAAAAATATTCCTGCAGACTCTTGTGTTTCTTATTCATGGATGTACACAGCTCAGTTAGGTATATAGTTAAGAGTAAAATTAGGGCCAGTACCACAGCTCACTAGGCTAATCCTCCGCCTGCAGTGCCAGCACCCCAAGTTCTAGTCCCAGTTGGGGTGCCGGATTCTGTCTCGGTTGTTCCTCTTCCAGTCCAGCTCTCTGCTGTGGCCCAGGAGTGCAGTGGAGTATGGCCTAAGTCCTTGGGCCCTGAACCCACATGGGAGGCCAGGAGGAAGCACCTGGCTCCTGGCTTCGGATCAGTGCAATGAGCTGGCTGCAACACACTGGCCGTAGAGGCCACTTGGGGGGTGAAACAGAAAAAGGAAGACCTTTCTCTGTTTCTCTGTCTCTCTCTCTCTCTCTCTCTCTCTCTCTCTCACTAACTCTGCCTGTCAAAAAAAAAAAAAAGAGTAAAATTAGGGGGTCAGGGCTGTGGCACAGCAGGTTGAGGCTTCAGCCTGCAACACCGGCATCCCATACATGCACTGGTTCAAGTCAAAACTACTCCTCTTTCGAGCCAGCTCTCTGCTACTGCCTGGGAAAGCAGTGGAAGATGACCCAAGTCCTTGGGCCCCTGCACCCACATGGGAGACCCGGAAGAAGCTCATGGCTACTGGCTCCTGGCTTTGGATTGGTGCTGCTCTGGCCATTGCAGCCATCTAGGGAGTGAACCAGCATAATGGAAGACCTCTCTCTCTAACTCTGTCTTTTAAGTAAATAATATAATTCTAAAAAAAAAAAAGAGAGAGAAATTAATTGGCCATTCAATAGTCTATTGCATAATGCGAAGCAGTTAGGTAGAATGCATATGATTGCTTCATTTTTCATACTCATTGTCAATGCATGATCTTTTCAGTTTCTCAGAATTCTTAGCATGTTTGTTATTAGAGGGAATAAAGTTACTGGAAAACGAAAATATTCAGAAAGCACCGGACTCTTGGTTCATTGGTTAAATCACTACCTGGGGCATCATCATCCCATATCATATTGACCTGTTAAAATGCTTATCTTCTCCACTTCAAGGCTCAAGTACAGGTCTCCCTGCCACTAACTGGGAGACTTTATTTAATTCAGGGATCCTGGCTTTGACCTGGCCAAGCCTGGTTATTTTTTGAGGAATGAACCAGCACATGGGAGATGTCTCTCTCCTGTCACCCCATCTCCTTCTCCCCTTCCCCTCATTCTCCTAGTTCCCTCCTTTCCCTTGAAATAAAATAACTTTTTTTTTAAAAAAAAGAACTATTTATTTATTTGAAAGTCAGAGTCACAGTGAAGCCAGAGCAGAGAGAGAAAGAGATAGAGATGAGAGAGAGAGAGAGAGAGAGAGAGAGAGAGAGAGAGAGAGAGAGAATCTTCCACCTGCTAGTTCACTCTAGATATGGCCACAATGGCCAGGGCTGGGTCAAGCTGAAGCCAGGAGCCTGGAGCTTCTTCTGAATCTCATATGTGGGTGTAGGGGCCCAAGAACTTGGGCTGTGTTCTGCTACTTTCCCAGGTGCATTGTAGGGAGCTGGATTGTAAGTGGAGCAGCCAGGACTTGAACCAGCACCACTATAAGATGCTGACACTACAGGAGGAGGCTTAACATTCTATGCAACAGTACTAGCCCAATAAATAACTTATAAAAGAAGAATGTTCAAAGAGGAAATAGGGGATAGTGTTCTAGAAAGGATGAAAACACACTCCTCAGCTTCAGATATTGCAATAAATTCAAGCATGATAAAAAGAAATCCTTATCCTTAGCTATCATATTCAAATTGCACAATACCAGAAACAGAGATGTTAGAAGCACCCAGAAAGAAGAAACAAATTACAAACAGAATAGGAACATCAAATTGTCAGTAACAATAACAGCAGAAGAGAGTTGAATAATATCTTCCAAAAATGCAAGAAAATAGCAATCTAATGAAAATTCCACAGCAAATAGAAACTATCTTCCAGTAATGAGTTTAAGGAAAAAGTAGAACTGCACAATGGAAGGGATCGGCTGACAGCAACTTAATCCATGATCAATCTGTGCAAGTGCTGGTAGGGCTATTAGATATTATGTGTCTCCTGAAATGAAGAATGTTAGACTACACAATAGAACCTATGATACATTCTGACTGGAAATTTTCAAGTCTGTATTCACTAACAATGTGCAGATCATAAGGAGGAGTAAGGAATAAACCAAATCCTCAAAAAGACAATTGAGCAGAAATATCCAGAAGTAGCATAGTATCTCCAACAAAATATAACAGCTTTAATTGAAAAGAAATTTAAAATACAAAAACTAGATGTGTAGTATGATTCTGCATTTCTACTGGTTTGGAAAACCAGTCAAAAACAGCATATTTTGGGCAAATAAAATTATTTGAATTAGAATGAGTTCTTAGCTGATATCAAGGAATTGTAAAAATATAACTATGCAAGGAAATATAATCATTCTTTAACATTTTGTCCAAAAACTAAAAATCACATTTTGAAAAGTATTTTAAAAAACCCAAAAAGGCTCCACACATCGGATAAACCCTGCAAGATATAAGCACAGGCAACAGTGTCTACTCTGCTGACCTGAACATTAGATGGAGCCTTCAAAGATCTGTGTTAAGGGTAGGAAATTAGCAAGTCTATTTGTCATTCACATTCTGCTATATTCTTCAACTCTGGTAGTATCAGCAATAATATTAATTTGTTTCTCCATAATGATGGGACACTTATTTCTAAGTTACTTTATTTCGGAATTGGAGAAATGTGGTGCATTATCTCCTGATTCCACAAAACTGTAAATGTCATATTCACATGGCAGAATAATGAGAGAAATAAATAAAGAATAAAATTTTAGATACCAAAATTCAGTGATGCTTACATAGGTATATAATGGAATTGAGGAGCTGTTTTAGATAGGTTAGTGTCCAAGCTGAGAAAGCTGAGCTGTCAAGCTGGTGTCTTAAATAAATGTGTGGTACTAAGCAAAGTGTAGTGAAATATGTTTCAGCATTAGAGAAAGATAAAGGACATTTTCTGTGTCCTGAAGCACAAGGCTCAACAAGTATATAGAGTTAGTGTTCTAAGCAAATACCAAGATAAAAATATATTGCAAGGATGTAAGCCAAGACAAGAATAGAATGATCCCAAGTCTGGGATAGATGAGACAACTCCTTGGGTAGGATTATCCAGCTGAGCAGATAAAGGTAAAAACTCTGATTGAACCATGGATGTTTTTGGCAGACCCAGAACTTCCTGATGCCATACCTCAAACTGTGGAAGACTCTTCCAGCCAAAATGTGCATGGTTATGTTAGAAAAACTAACATCTAATAAAGGAGACAATGAAAGGTAACACAGTTTTCTAAATGTGTCAAAAAGTACTAAACCACATGTGGGAAAAAAAGATCAATTGAAGAGTTTGTTTAATTCTTAAAAATGCAACTGAACCATTCTGTCAGGACTTTCAAAGCAGCAGAGGTAAATAAAATATGACAGGCAATGCTTATGTCAACAGAAAATGATGCAGACACTGCCTGTGGCCCAGAGCGTAACAGAGCACATTGAAAAAGGGGAGAGTGCTCAGGAGGCACCTCAGAGCCCAATCTTGAGACATGTCACAGGAGCTTGGCAGAGAGTGGCTACTTGGCTGAAGCATTAAGGGAATGAGGAGGTAGGAAAACCCACCAAATGTAAGATGAGGATTAACATGATATGTTTTCCTTAAATTGGCAATGAAATTATTTAAGCACCATTTCTTAAATGTCATTCACTGATGAGAGGACAGGAGGTGAATACATATTATGACTCCACACATCTGGTAATGTATATTATCAAAAGTACTTTTTTTACTCAGTTATATCTCTACCTTATTTTAGCTTCATAAATTATAGACTATACAACCCAAGTTAATTAACTAACTTCTTAATTATCAATAACTTCAATAAATACTTGAGAGCTTTTCAAAATTTTAGGACCTTAACACCTTAAATTTCTCGTCCCCAGTAGTCTTGGATTCCATTCTATGTCATACTGTCATTCTCAGAGTCACTGCATATAATTATTAATAACTTTAACTCCTCTATATTTCTAATTTCATCCTCTCCCTCTCTTGTCATAACTTTATCCCTACTTTACCCTGCTTAAATCTAATGTTAGATTTTAATAATTACTTCTTGGACTCCCTTTCCTTTATTTTACTTAATTGTATTTTCTTGTCAAAACCACAGGTTTAGGCATATCTAAATCACTCCCTAATTTATTAATGCATACATCCAGCTAAATCTAAAAAGAAAAGATGCAGTCACCCTGATTAATCTCCATTGAAATTTACGAATTTTGGAATGTAAAGTGATAATACTTTGGACAACTGATATAGTTCAAGACTGCCCCTGGAAAAGCAAGGCATATGATACAATAGACATAAACAAACAAAAATAATAATACACATACAATCTCAAATGTCAATAGCCTCTGGGAGGAAAAATATATGATAAGGATAAAATGGGTCATTTTAAGATGACTTTTATTAAAATGTAACAATAAAATAGAATGCAAGTTGTAGACTTAGAGAATATTTTAGCACCGTTTTGAAAGAATAAATTCCTTCTATCCAGAATATATTAAATCTTCTGCAAATTAAGAAGGGAAAAGCAAGTCTTGATAAAAAAAAAGGAAACTGGAAGATAATTTTAAAAAGAAAACAATATGCAATGTAAATTTACAAAATATTGTTTAACTTCTTTAGGAAAAACAGGAAATTCTGATTAAATTTACGTTGAGATACCTCCTCCATTCACAAAAACTGCTTAAAAGAAAAGACAGTGTCAGATGCTGGTGAAGATGTGCAGCATAAAAATCCTCACACTTTTATAATGGGGATGTAAAGTGGAGCAAACACTTTAAAAACTAGTTCACCAGTATCTTCAATTCTGACATAAAATTTATCAGGTGTCACATAACCTATGATCCAACAATTCCACAAATATATACTCAATAGAAATGGACATACATACACACATAGGAAGAGATATATATTAAAATGTTGCAGCAGCCTCATTAATAATAATTTTAAGCCAGTTTAAATGACCATTAACATGGAAATGAATAGGCCAATTGTGCTGTATTATGACAAATATGAAATATAACTATATAGAATAACAAAGATTAATCTAATAGAGATAATATTGAAGAGAAGTCAGAGAGAATGCATAGCAAATGATCTTATTTGTCTCCTGCTAGAAATTACCATAGTGTTTTAGGAGTAATAAATGGATAAAGGAAAGCAAGGAAACGATAAAAAAAAAATCTGTATTGTAGCAAAGGAGAAAAAACGAAAGCAAAGAAATTTTAGCAGGTTAGGTATGCTAGAAGTAGTCTATGTTTTGATATGATTACTCTAGTATTCTCTTAGTGATTTTTGAGTAACATACCAAGGGATATATTATGTTTTGTGCTCCTATGGATCCATGTTTCAAAAAATTTAGATTATTTTTAAAGTTCGTATTACTTACTTTTTTTTTTTTTTGGACAGGCAGAGTTAGACAGTGAGAGAGAGACAAAGAGAAAGGTCTTCCTTCCGTTGGTTCACCCCCAAAATGACCACCACGGCCGGCATGCTGTGCCAATCCAAAGCCAGGAGCCAGGTGCTTCCTCCTGGTCTCCAGTGCAGGGCCCAAGCACTTGGGCCATCCTCCACTGCCTTCCTGGGCCACAGCAGAGAGCTAGACTGGAAGAGGAGCAACTAGGACAGAACCGGCACCCCAACCGGGACTAGAACCCATGGTGCCAGCGCCACAGGCAGAGGATTAGCCTAGTGAGCAGCGGCGCCTGCCAAAGTTCGTATTACTTTCTAGAGATGTTTCCTTGGTACTAATCAATTTCCATTATAATATCTAAATGTAATTCTCTAAGATATTTCATTGGTGATATAATTTTATCTCACATCAATGTGAATCTTATTTTTAAGTGATTTTATTTATTGACTTATTTGAAAGAGTTACAGAGAGAGAAATAGAGAGGAACTCCACCTGCCTAGTTCACTTCCCAAATGACCCCAATGGCCAGAGCTGAGTCAAGCAGAACCCAACAGCCAGGAGTCTCATCCGGGTCTCCAATATGGGTGGCAGACAAGTACTTGAGCCATCTTCCATTTCTTTTCCCAGTTCACTAATGTGAAACTGCATCAGAAGTGGAGTAGTTGGGACTTGAACTAGCACCCATATAGGATGCCGTTATCACAAGTAGCAGCCCTACCCACTATGCTACCTAAATTATTTTATTTTAAAAAATATGTATTAACGGTTGGCGCCGTGGCTCAACAGGCTAATCCTCCGCCTAGTGGCGCCGGCACACCGGGTTCTAGTCCCGGTTGAGGCGCCAGATTCTATCCCGGTTGCCCCTCTTCCAGGCCAGCTCTCTGCTATGGCCCGGGAAGGCAGTGGAGGATGGCCCAAGTGCTTGGGTCCTGCACCCGCATGGGAGACCAGGAGAAGCACCTGGCTCCTGGCTTCGGATCAGCGCGAAGCGCCGGCCGCAGCGGCCATTGGAGGGTGAACCAACGGCAAAAAGGAAGACCTTTCTCTCTGTCTCTCTCTCTCACTATCCACTCTGCCTGTCAAAAAAAAAAAATATGTATTAACATGTCCTGTTTTTATATTTTTAATGTACACAGTAGTATTTCAACATTTATATGCAGCATAAAACAATCAAACTAGTTATCATTTCTTTTTCCTTTCCTTTTCTTTGTGTTTAGAGCCTATCAGTTTCTCCCTTCTAGTTCTTTATATAGTGAATGGTGTATTTTTGTAGACTATATGCGCCCTGGTGTTCTGTGGAAAAACAGTACCTGTTACTTCTACCTAACTGTCTTTTATTAACTGTTTCCAATATCCATCTATCACTTCAGTCCTCTTCCTTGTAATCACTATTTTTTTTTTTTATGTAAAAGGCAGAGTTACAGAGAGACAGAGAACGGGAGATGCACACACACATACACACAAACAGACACACACACAGAGAGTCTTCCATCCACTAGTTCACTTCTCAAATGGCTACAAGGATCATGTCCAGGTCAGGCTGATGCCAGGAACTTGGAGCTACTTCCAGGTCAGCCAAATGGGACTCAAGTGCTCGGGCAGTCTTCTGCTGCTTTCCCCAGACCCATTAGCAGAGAGCTAAATAAGAAGTGGAACAGCTAGATGTCAAACCAGAGCATATAATGCTAGCATCGTAAGACACAGGCTAAACCTGCTATGCCATAGTGCCAACCTCCTAGTAATCACTGTTCTAATTTCAGATGAATGATGCTTTTTAACTGCCACACATCATGGAAAACATGCAGCATCTGTCTTTCTGTGTCTGGATTATTTCACTGAACATAATGGTCCCCAGTCAACTCACTTTACTGCAAGTTTCAAAATTTTGTGTGTTTTTATGGTTGAGTAATAATGCATGGATATTTTTATTTTAAAAATTCATTTATTTTATTCATTTGAAAGGTGGAGAGATGAAAGAGAAAGATCCACCATACACTGGTTCACTCCCCAAGTGCCTGCAAGAGCCATGAATGAAGCAGGCTAAAGCCAATAACCAATAACTCAATAAAAGTCTCCCCTGTGGTGGCAGAGATCCAAGTACTTATGCCATTACCTGATGCCTTCCACAGTATACATAAGCAGCAATTTGAAATCATTGGTAGAGTGAGACTCGAATCCAGAAACTCCAATATAGGATGCAAACATCCCAAATGATTTTTGTTTGTTTTTTTTCAACTTTTATTTAATAAATATAAATTTCCAAAGCACAACCTTTGGATTATAGTGGCTTTTCCCACCCATAACCTCCCTCCCACCTGCCACCATCCCATCTCCCACTACCGCTACTATCCCAATCTTCATCACGATTCACTTCCAATTATCATTATATACAGAAGATCAACTTAGTATATACTAAGCGAAGATTTCAACAGACTGCACCCACACAGAAACACAAAGTATAGAGTACAATTTGAGTAGTAGTTTTACCATTAATTCGCATAGTACAACACATTAAGGACAAAGATCCTACATTGGGAGTAAGTGTACAGTGACTGCTGTTGTTGATTTAACAATTGGCACCCTTGTTTATGACATAAGTAATCACCCGAGACTCTTGTCATGAGCTGCCAAGGCTATGGAAGCCTTTTGAGTTCACCAACTCTGATCAGATTTAGACAAGGTCATAGTCAAAAGTGGAAGTTCTCTCCTCCCTTCACAGAAAGGTACTTCCATCTTTGATGGCCCATTCCTTTTGCTGGGATCTCACTCATGGAGATATTCCATTAGGTCTTCTTGGCTTTCCATACCTAAAATACTCTCATGGGCTTTTTAGCTGGATCTGAATGCCTTAAGGACTGATTCTGAAGCCAGAGTGCTGTTTAGGACATCTGCCATTCTATGAGTCTGCTGTGTATCCCACTTTCCATGTTGGATTGTTCTGTCCTTTTTAATTCTATCAGTTAGTATTAGCAGACACTAGTCTTTTTTTTTTTAAAAGATTTATTTATTTTGACAGGCAGAGTGGACAGTGAGAGAGAGAGACAGAGAGAAAGGTCTTCCTTTGACGTTGGTTCACCCTCCAATGGACGCCACGGTTGGCGCGGTGCGGGCCGGCGCACCACACTGATCTGATGGCAGGAGCCAGGTGCTTCTCCTGGTCTCCCATGGGGTGCAGGGCCCAAGCACTTGGGCCATCCTCCACTGCACTCCCTGGCCACAGCAGAGAGCTGGCCTGGAAAAGGGGCAACCAGGATAGAATCCGGTGCCCCGACTGGGACTAGAACCCGGTGTGCCGGCGCCGCAAGGCGGAGGATTAGCCTAGTGAGCCGCGGTGCCGGCCCAACACTAGTCTTGTTTATGTGATTCCTTTGACACTTAATCCTAACATTATGATCAATTATGAACTGAAACTGATCACTTGGACTAGTGAGATGGCATTGGCACATGCCACCTGATGGGATTGAATTGGAATCCTCTGGCATGTTTCTAACTCTCCCATTTGGGGTAAGATTGATTGAGCATGTGCTGAACTGTACATCTCCTCCCTCTCTTATCCTACTCTTATATTTAATGGGGATCACTTTTCAGTTAAATTTAAACACCTAAGAATAATTGTGTGTTAATTAAAGAGTTCAACCAGTGGTATTAGGTAGAATAAAAAAAAATACTAAAAGGAATAAAGTGTTAAGTTGTTCATCAACAGTCAGGACAAGAGCTGATCAAGTCATTGTTTCTCATAGTGTCCATTTCACTTCAATGGGTTTCCTTTTAGGTGCTCAGTTAGTTGTCACATATGATGTTTTAACTGTTATGATAAATATCCACCCTCACATTGTCTTTCTATATTGAGCCATTGATGAACACCTAGTTGATCCTATATTTTAGATGCTGTGAATTGTGCTGAAATAAAATTTAAATGAAGGAGGTCTGATTCATATGCTGGGTGCATTTATTTTGAATGTGTAACCAGAAATGGGAGAGCTGGGTCATAGGGTAGAGCTATTTTTAATTTTTTTTTTTTAATTTTGACAGGCAGAGTGGACAGTGAGAGAGAGAGACAGAGAGAAAGGTCTTCCTTTGACGTTGGTTCACCCTCCAATGGCCACTGCGGCAGGTGCACTGTGGCCAGCGCACTGCGCTGATCCGAAGGCAGGAGCCAGGTGCTTCTCCTGGTCTCCCATGGGGTACAGGACCCAAGCACTTGGGCCATCCTCCACTGCACTCCCGGGCCATAACAGAGATCTGGCCTGGAAGAGGGGCAACCAGGACAGAATCCGGCACCCCGACCAGGACTAGAACTCGGCCGGCGCTGCTATGCAGAGGATTAGCTTGTTGAGCCACAGCGCCGGCCAACTATTTTTAATGTTTTTAGCAACCTCCATACTGTTCTCCATAATGGTTGTATTAATTTGTGTACTCACCTACAATGAATAAGGATTTCCTTCTATTTTTAAAGATTTATTATTGGTTTATTTGAGATGCAGTTGTGGGGGGTGTGTGTGTGATTTTCCACCTGCTGGTTCACTCCCCAACTGATCACAAAGACCAGGAATAGGCCAGGCTAAAGCCAGGAGCCAGGAACTCCATCTGGGTTCCCCTCATGGATAGCATGGGCTGCTTTCTCAGGTGCATTAGCAGGAATCTAGATTGCAAGAGCAGCTTTAACTGGAACTGGTGCTCATATGGGATTCTGGCATTGAAGGGGGAAGCTTAAACCACTGTGCCACAATATCAGTCCCAAGGATTTCATGTTCTTGACATCTTTAAAAGAATTTGTATTATTTTTGTCCTTTTGATAATAGCCATTCTAACTGAAATGAAATGACATCACATTGTGGTTTTAATTTACAGTTCCTTGGTAGAGAGATATTGCGCAGTTTTTCATGTGCTTATTGGAAATTTTAGAATTATAGAAAGAAATAAAGAGATAGAAGGAATTCACATAGAAGTGCCCTATGATGTTCTATTGTCTTCCACTTTTATTGCTTCAGTCCTGTAAATAGTAGGAGGAAAATATACTAGGATATTCATTAAAATATTTCAAAATGTATAAAATATCTACTGTCTATAAATCAGGGCTCTCTCATGTGTTTTTTAGTAAAATAAAATTTTAAATATATGTATGGACATAAATAACACAATTTATAAAATATTGTCTATGTGTTTTTTACCTTTTTATTTATATAAATAGAACAAATTTCATATATCTCATACATACAGTTTCATTTGTTTAATGACACTTCCCACCCTGTCACTCCTCTGTCCCTCACCCCAGCTTTCCTCCTGCATCCTTTCTTATTTTCCTTTTAATTTTTGCAATAATATCCTTTTGTTTTCAATTAGAACAAGTGTTATCATTAATCAAAGAAGCACCTAAGGAAACAGGCAATGGAGTTTGACACTTAGGTTTACCTAAAACTTATGGTACCTAAGAATATCCTCCATTTAACACACTAATATGAAGTAAATCTTTGCAATAAGTTTTATTGTTAATTCTCATGATACAACTCTTTGAGGACAGAAGTCCTGCATGGGAAATTATTGCACAATGACTCCTGTTGTTAATTTAACAATTAACATTGTTATGTACGACATCAGTGACCACTCGAGGCTCTTGACATGAACTGCCTAGGCTATAGCAGACTTTTGAATCCACAAACTCCATCAGTATATAGACAAGGCCACATGCAAAATGGAAGTTCTCTCCTCCCTGCAAAGAAAAGTACGTCCTTCTTTGATGACCACTTCTTTCCAATGGGGTTTCACCCACAGGGGTCCTTCATGTGTGACACTTTTTGCCACAGTGTCTTAGGTTTCCATGAATTAAATGCTCTCATGGGCTTTTCAGCCAGACCCTAAGGCCTAAAAGGCTGATTCTCAGTTCAGAGTGCTACTTTAACCAATTGTCTTTCTATGATTCTGCTGTAGGGTCTGCTTCCCATGTTGGAGGTTCACGCTTTTTTAATTCTTTTATCATTACTTAATCCAATTTCTATGATTTCTTTAACTCTTAATCATATGACTCTGATCACTTTAACACTTAAAATGCTTTTTTTTACCACCCCACTTATGGGGATTTGACTTCCATGGCAAGTTTTAAAGCTGCACCCTTAGAAGTAAGTCCTTAGGAATGTATATAGAACTATAAAACTTTACAGTTACAAGGCTCATACATTTATAATTAAAACTTTCAGGGCCGGTGCCGTAGCTCAATAGGCTAATCCTTCACCTTGTGGCGCCGGCACACCGGGTTCTAGTCCCAGTCAGTGCACCGGATTCTGTCCCGGTTGCCCCTCTTCCAGACCAGCTCTCTGCTGTGGCCAGGAAGTGCAGTAGAGGATGGCCCATGTGCTTGGGCCCTGCACCCCATGGGAGACCAGGAGAAGCACCTGGCTCCTGCCTTCGGATCAGTGCAGTGCGCCGGCCGCAGCGCGCCGGCCGCGGCGGCCATTGGCCTTTGACCAACGTCAAAGGAAGACCTTTCTCTCTGTCTCTCTCTCTCACTGTCCACTCAGCCTGTCAAAAAAAAAAAAAAACTTTCAGAATACAATGATTCTTCCCATGGAGCTTGCCCCCACACGCCCACATCCTTTCCTTCTCCCTCTCTTATTCCCACTCTTATTTTTTACTAAGATCTATTTTCAATTAACTGTATACACATAAGATTAACTCTGTTAAGTAAAGTGTTCAACAAACAGTATGAAAAAAAAAAAAAACTGTTCCTCAATAGTCAAGACAAGGGCTGTTCAGAGTCATTGCTTCTCAAAGTCTCAAATTCACTTCTACAGATTGCCTTTTAGGTGCTCTATTTGTTGTCACCAGTCAGAGAGAACATATGATATTTGTCCCTTTGGGACTGGCTTATTTCACTCAGCATGATGTTTCCCAGTTTCATCCATTTTGTTGAAAGTGACCAAATCTCTCTTTAAAAAAAAACAAAAAAAAACAAAAAACCCTTTGTATAGTATTCCATCATGTACACATCCCATACATTCTTTATCCAGTGTTCACTTCATAAAAATTTGAGTTGGTTCTGTGTCTTAGATATTGTGAATTGAGCTGCAGTAAATATGGTGGTACAGATAACTCTTTCATGTACTCATTTCATTTCCCTTGGATAAATTCCTAGGAGTGGAATGGCTAGGTCATATGGTAGGTCAATATTCAGATTTCTGATGAATCTCCATACTTTCTTCCATAGTGGCTTTCCCAGTTTACATTCACACTAACACTGGATTAGGATGTTTTTCCTCACATCCTCGTCAGCATTTGTTGCTTGTTGATTTCCATATGGAAGCTAATCTAATGGGGGTGAGGCAAAATCTCATTGTGGTTTTGATTTGCATTTCCCTGATGGCTATTGATCCTGAGCATTTTTTATGTGTCTATTGGCCACTTGGATTTTCTCCTTTGAGAAATGCCTGTTTAAGTCCTTTGCCCATTTCTTAATTGGGTTCTGTGTTTTGTTGTTGTTGAGTTTCTTGATCTCTTAATATATTCTGGTTATTAAATCTTTGCCAGTTGTATACTTTGCAAATAATTTCTCCCATTCTGTCAGTTGCCTCTACACTTTGCTGATTGTTTCTTTTGTGATAAGAAGCTTCTGAATTGGATGTAATAACATTTTTCAATTTTGGCCTTGATTGTTCCTCTGGCGTCTTTTCCTAGAACTCTGCATGTGCCAATGTCTTGCAGGGTTTCTCCGAAGTTCTCTAATAGTTTGATGGTATTGGGTAATAGATTTAGGTCTTTAATGTATTCTGAGTGTATCTTTGTGTAAGGTGTAACTTAGGGGCCTTGTTTCATACTTCAGTATGTGAAGATCCAGTTTTCCCAGCACTATTTGTTGAAGAGACTACCCTTGGTCCAGGAGTTGACTTTAGCTCTTTCGTCAAATCTAAGTTGTTTGTAGATGCTTGGATTGATTTCTGGTGTTTCTATTCTGTTCTATTGTTATGTACATCTGTTTTTGTACCAGTACCAGGTTGTTTTGAGTTTTGTAGTGATCTTTGACATCCTTGGTTAAATTTATTCCAATGTATGTGATTTTTTTTTTGGCAGCTATTTGAACGGGATTGGTCTTAGAAGTTCAGTCTCGTCATTGGCATTGTCTTTGTATAAAAAGGCTATTGATTTTTGTGTACTGATTTTGTATCTTGCTATTTTAGCAAACTCTTCTATGAGTTCCAATAGTCTCTTTGTGGAGTCTTCTGGATCTCCTATTTATAGGATCATGTCATTTGCAAATAGGGATAGTTTGACCTCCTCCTTTCCAATTTGTATCCCTTTGATTTATTTTTCTTGCCTAATGGCTCTGGCTAATAGTTCCATCACTTCCAACTTTTCCCCATTCAATAGGACACTGCCCTTGGGTTTGTCATAAATTGCCTTGATTACATTGAGAAATGTTCCTTCTATACCTAATTTGCTTTTAGTTTTCATAAGGAAAGAGTGTTGTGTTTTATCAAATGCTTTATCTGCATCTATTGAGATAATCATATTTTTTATGTTCTTCAGTTTGTTAACATGCTGTATCACATTTACTGATTTGTGAATGTTAAACCATCCTTGCACATCAGGAATAAATACCACTTTGTCAAGGTGAGTAATCTTTCTGATGTGTTGTTGGAATCGATTGGTTAGCATTAAAACCTTTATTTAGTTTCACCTATAATAGACTAAGGATTTTTAAATGTCATTTTTCTTTTCTATGATTTTATTATTTTTAACATTTAACTTCAGAATAGTTTTATGCTTACAAAACAAAAGTTGTGAGATGAGGCTACCACTCTGGCATAGCAGGTAAAGCCACCACTTGCAGTGCTGGCATCCCTCATGGGTGCCGGTTCCAGTCCTGACTGTTCCACTTCTGATCCAACTCTCTGCTATGGCCTGGGTAAGAAGTAGAAGATGGCCGCAGTCCTTGGGCCCCTGCACCCTCGTGGGAGACCCAAAATAAGCTCCTGGCTCCTGCCTTCAGATTGGTGCAGCTCGAGCTATTGTGGCGAATTGGGAAGTGAACCAGCAGATGGAAGACTTCTCTCTCTCTGCCTCTCTTTCTCTCTCTATGTAACTCTGACTTTCAAATAAATAAATACATCTTAAAAAAATTGTGATGTAGTAGTATAGAGCTACCATATACAGCTCACTCCATTTGCCATATTAACTTCTTGCATTTTTATCTGTGCAACAATTACCGGAACTTTGATAATCATTGACAGCATCTAAATGGAGATTATCGAAGTTTTGGAAAATATCTATGTGCAAATGATCAGAAAAATAGGAAATCGAATATTCATTCCTACCTTTCCTTATTTAGTAACAAGAATGACAGGAAATCAAATAGAAAGGCAGCTAACAGCCAACTCAGGAGTATTTATAGTTTATGAGTAATTAGATTTAATACACCATTAATAATCATACATAGTAATATACCCTTTCTTTAGTTTTTGCTTCTACATATATTTGATCTTCTTTTGGTTATGAATTGTGATAATGGATATATGGAAGTTATTCAAGCATTGTATATTAAATTGCATTGGCTCCCAGATAATTAGTAAATATAATCTTAAATAATGCTAACTTTAGTGTGATCTTAAATAATGCTAACTTTAAAAGAATAAAAAAACTAGATTTTAGTATTAACTTTAAAAATTAACAGAGAGACTCCATTAAATATAAATATATGAGAGTCCTAGTGAAAACAGTATAATTTGTAAACACTTTTTTTCTATTATCTTTTCTTACTACACTGGAAAACACTGGTATCCCAAATACTGAATTACATTCACTGTTCACTTTAATTTTGCATATTACCTGTTGTTTGTCCTAATTACTGCATGGCAAACAAAAGAAAATAAAGCTTATGCAACAGAAACATTGAGATTTTATTGAAATAGGAATTGTATTGCATTTACCAAAAATATTTATTAGTTGACCTATTGAGTATAGTTGGTTTCACTTGAACATGTGTAGTGAATCTCAAGTGCTCTTTTGGGCTTAGGTCTTTACAGGGAATGTATTACATTCTTACTGTGACTTACACATATGCATTAAATTTTTAGTTATTCAAGCAATGGATGATACTGTCATTCTGGAATAAGTTATCTCCCACAGAAGACTTCTTGAATATTTTCCTACTCTGTAACTAACAAATATTTGTTACACTCTTCTTTCTGGGAAGGCTCTCTAATTGGAAAGGAGAATTCTAGATGTCATGTCCACTCATTTTAACTGGACAGTCCCCAAGATCTGCCAGTGTCAATGACAATTAGTGCCAGTCCTCACCCTCATGAGAGGTGTGGTAAGCTGGTAAGAATCAGATAACAGTTTTGTAATATGAAATGCTAGACTCCAGTCAGGCATCTTGGTGTACTTAAACTGATGAATTTCAGACAGTTCTACTTGTTTACAATCTGACAACATATACAACAGGTTTCTTAACAAAGGATAAATTCAAATAGAAAATTTTTAAAAAAGTAGTGCATATACAAAGAATTGGGGTATCATTAACAGTTAAATCAACAAATGATCAAGTCCATGCTGTGTACATCTACTGAAATACTGCACTATACACCTTAAATTGTTTACAAGTATAATGTCAATAAAAATTTGAAAAATAAAATTAAAATTAATAAAAATAAAATTAAAAAGAGAAAACAACTAATTCATGGAACATCCCCTAATTTATTAACCAAGGGCATATTTGACAAAGTTTACATTTGTATACATGCAATAAAATTTTCTCATTTTTTCCAATTTGATCCCTTTTCCTATCTTGAATCTATTACACCTATTTTCTAGAATGGAAATAACTAGACTCTGGCAGTAAGAATGTAAACAACTGATGATCCCATCTCTTACAAGCAAATTTATATAATCTGCCTCACAAAAATGAAGTTTAGTGAAATTTTGTTGTTTTTAAATACCTATGTATATATGGGGCCAGAGTTGTGTGTAGCAGGTAAAGCTGCCTCCTGTGATGCTGGCAAACCATATGGGTACCGGTTCATATCCCGGCTGCTCACTTCTGATCCAGCTCCCTGATAATTGCCTGGGAATAATAACAGAAGATGGCTCAGACTTGGGTTCCTGCTTCTCATATGGGATACTCATATGGACTCCTAACCCCCCCCCCCCAATCTGGGAAGTGAACCAGTGAATGGAAGAATATCTCTCTCTCTCTCTCTCTCTCTCTCTCTCTCTCTCTCTCTCTCTCTCTCTCTCCCCTCTCTCTCTCTACTCTGACTTTAAAAAAAAATCAATCCTTTTTACAAAGTTCAGTATGAAAATGCACATTATAAAAAACGTTTGTGTCGGGGCCTGCACTGTAGTTTAGTAGGTAGAGCTGCCACCTGCAGGGCCAGCATCCCATACGGGAGGTGGTTCAAGACCCGGCTGCTCCACTTTTGATCCAGCTCTCTGCTATGGCCTGGGAAAGCAGTAGAAGATGGCCCAAGTTCTTGGGGCACTGCGCTGCATGGGAGACCCAAAAGAAGCTCCTGGCTCCTGGCTCCTGGCTTCAGATCTACCCAGCTCCAGCTATTGTGGCCAACTAGGGAGTGAACCAGTAGATGGAAGAGCTGTCTCTCTCTCTGCTTCTCTGTCTCTCCCTGTGTAGCTCTTTCAAACAAATAAATCTTAAGAGAAAAAAAAAAGTATGTGTCTGTTCTGCCCATATGGAATGTAAGGTTTAAGAAAAGCCAAGTACTCATCCGTCTCATTTTTCTGTGTGTGTGTGTGTGTGTTTGGGGAATTTTTTTTTGCCATATTTTCAAACTGACAATAGTTTCTAGAAAACAAAATTGTTCAGTAAATATTTGTCAAATTGATAATGAATTAATGAATCTATGGATAAAAATATACTCTGTTTTTAGTAGATATTAGCTGTTTATCAGCCCTCAATATAAAATTGTGACTTTCACCCCAAATTATCTTTTTTTTATTTGTTATTAAACTTTTATTTAGTGAATATAAATTTCCAAAGTACAGCTTATGGGTTACAATGGCTTCCCCCTCCCAAAACTTCCCTCCCACCCACAACCCTCTTCTTTCCCGCTCCCTCTCCCCTTCCAATCACAGCATGATTCATTTTCAATTCTCTTTATATACAGAAGATCAGTTTAGTATATATTAGGTAACCATTTCAACAGTTTGCCCCCATATAGCAACACAAAGTAAAAAAAAATACTGTTGGAGTACTAGTTATAGCATCTCTTTTTATTTGCTATTGTTTCTTCATCCTATCATTTTTCTAAGTTGTAAGTAAATGTTTTCCATGGCAGCTTTAATTTAAAAATTACAAGATAGCTGTAACTTAAGCTTCCTTTACAAAGAAAACATTTTTACTATTTTGGTATTTGAAATAGGTTATTGAAATTCTTCAAAATAGTCACTAATTACTTAGAACCAGAGCCACACAATTGCTTCCCTTAGCATCACTGCTTCCATATAACACACCAGAGATCATCATTAGTTTCTTCAGGTTATTATCTGCTTAAACCACAGAGAAACCAAAATGTGCTTGAACCTGACTTTACAAAATTTATGTTGCACCAAAAAATCTTCTGAGAATTTAATGATATGTTTCTTTCTACCCAGATTACTCGAGAATCTATGAAAATATACTTAGTTGTGGCCAGTGCCAGTGGAGCCTTACTTGACATCTCTGCATACTGTCTCCCCTGTTCCATCATACACATCCTGATACATGATAGGCATTCAAAAACTGTTTATTATCTGAACTAATCTTAAATTGGTACCTTTTACCACACATAAACCAAGAACTTTTGTGAAAAACCTTCCCATGGTAAACTCCGTAAGCTTCATGAAAACGATGTCAACAAGTGACTGTGTAGAAAGTATACATTTTCCAACCTCTTTTTCCATTTCATTTCTTATTGTAGTGAGGCACATTTAGCACTTTTTGGGATTAAGAGGGAAGTAGAACTCACATTCTACTAGGAAGATCAAATTCCCAGGTGCTGGCTTTACCGAATTCCTTAAAGTTTCAGTTCGAGCAGATATTCGAAGCATACACAATATAGTCACATATTAAACTGACAACTAACGATAAAAAAATATTTTCTGCCATAAACAATCATCTCAGTTGGAGAGACAGTTGTAATCACCTTAATTTCCCGATAGCATCACTGTTGTGTTGGGACAAACCGCAAAGTTCAGTCCTCTGCTGTAGTGATACATATCCTAACAGAAAACCTGAGTAGACTGTTCTTTTGCTTCTTTTTGCACCACCCCAATTGGGTAGACTTGTTTCTCTAGATTCTCAGTGATTTCTGAGCTTCATAATACTATTCAACAAATCATTTTAATTAACCATTCACAACAGATTTCAGCTTTTACAACTAATATATTTAATTGATATGAACTTGTCACTTCAGATCAACAAAGACATTTTATTCTTCATTAATAAAATTAATGTTGGAGGGATCCAAGATGGCGGAATAAGAAGAGAGTTCACTGATAGTCCAGGAAAAGATAGTTTAATAAAAGTGGAAATACTGTAGTCTCAGGGAAGAATTAAGGAAAACACTGCAGAGGAAACTGCAATGGGACATGGTGGACTTATGTAGAGGTCACGGGCGCCCACTGCTCAGGACCCCAGCTGCTGAGTCTACGCACCAGCACTGGAAACGGAGGTGAGGTGAAACCGCAGTAGTCTGAGACACTGGCAGAAAAGTAGCAGGAAGAGCCTAGAGGGAATGAGGTTTGAAGCCCCGTGGGGGAAAGTACACCAACCTAACTAGAGGAGAGGGAAAAATAAATAAATAAAAGGGACCGGTACGGATATGAATCTCTCTCTCCACTCACCTTACAAAGGCAAGCAAAACAATAGAGCAGGTGACATTTTGGACATTCATAACAGCTGCACCAGCTCATGGCTGTGCCTGCCATCAGCCAGGCAATAAAACCTGACTCTGGTGGGGAAAAATAACAGGAGACTAAGACTTAGTGAATGTGTGGTGCTTATGAACTGGGACTGTGAAAAAAAAAAAAAAAACCTGAGGGTGTGTGGGAGAACTCACAGTGTGCCTTAGTGAGTAGCCTCGTGGGAGTGTGAGTAGCCTCGGTGGGAGACACCACAAATTCAGGCAGCTTTGGCTACCCAGTGAGAGACATCACAGGGGAATCTGAGCTTACACTGAGGACTGCACATATCATTTGTGTGGTCCTTGGGACAGAGCAGACAAATATTATACCCACTGGGGCTAGCAATGAGGCACTGATAGCCATCAAGGAGAAGAGCTCAGCTGAGTGGAATTCTTCCTTTCTGAATGAAAAAAAGAGCAAGAAAGAGAAGATTTACCAGGTCAAACCTGGGAGTGTCACCTTTGGCACACCCTTAACCCTAAAGTACTGAACAGAGCTCTCTGGCCATACCCATCACAAGCCTCTAGAGATTCACCAAAAGCAGACAGTCCATTTAATCTAGAGTCATAGTATAATGAGAAAAGCCACCACAGCAAGAAAAAAAAAAGAAGAAGAAACCAAAGAATATCTCCACAATGCCAAGCAACAAACGCAGAAACCAAGGAAACAAGACAAAAAGGAAGATATCATGATGCTCCCAAATGATCTTGACACTCCAATACAAGTTATGAAGATGATGAGATGGAAGAAATGCAAGATATGGATTTCAAAAAATTTATGATAAGAACATCTAGAAGTTCTCAAAAGAAAATTCTTGAACTATAGAAATCCATGCAGTACAGGACAGAAAATCTCTCTCATGAAAATGAAATTTAAAGCAGAAATCAAAATGAAATGAGGAATTTAGTAGAACATGAAATTGAGATATTGAAGAGAAATCAAAATGAAATGAAGAATTCAACAGAACAAATGAAAAACACATTTGAGAGCCTTAAAAACAGAATCAGTGAGATAGAAGAGAGAATATTGGACTTAGAAGATGGAGCACAGGAAAGTATACAGTCAAACCAAAGAAAAGAAGAGGAAATTAGAAATCTAAAAAATATTGTTGGGAATCTACAGGATACTATTAAAAAAATCAACATTTGGGTTCTAGGAGTTCCTATAGGCATGGAGAGAAAGGATTAGAAGGCCTTTTTAGTGAGATACTAGCAGAAAACTTACTGGGTTTGGAAAGGAAAGAGACATCCAAGTACAGAAAGCACATATAACCCCCAATAAACAAGACCAAAAGAAATCCTCACCACGACACGTTGTAATGAAGCTCAGCACAGTGAAACATAAAGAAAAGATTCTGAAAGGGAGGTTTTTTCTACTTACTGTATACTTCGCTGATGGCGAAGTGAATCTAGCTATGAGATTATTATTTAAGTTCTTATTTTGGCTATGCTATTACAGAAAAATGTTAGCCATCTCTTTTATAAGGTCTAAAGATTAAATTGTGCATCCTACAGATTCCTTCATAATAGAATTAGTTTCCTACCTTGAAGAGAATAGAGAAAGAATGAAAGAATAAGTTGGGCTTAGAATAGAGAAATGAGGGAGCAAGTCCTAGATCGCTTGCTGACAATAGCAATATTACATGAATACTTAGCAAACCGTTTCAACCATTAGATAACAACTTAAGAAAACATTTACCAGAAGGTCCAATGCCTTCTATAAATTTTAAGAATCATGTATTTGGAAACACCTCTTAAATATCTAACATGGTGTAGTTTGTTTAACCAGTAAACTTAAGCACAACCATATAAAATGTTTTTAGTTTCTTTCTACCAACAAGTTTAAAACATATGATGCAGAGATTCAGGTCACACAAATTAAAATGTATCTTTGATTGATTTTAGCAGCTTAAATTTATGGACAATCTTTTCTATAAGCCATTTAAAATAAAACTCTTAATAAAATTTCCTATGTGGACATATAATATGTACACACATATAACATAGCATAATAGAGCAATATAGCAATTTTAATAATAGCTATTAAAATCTTTAACTCTTTTTGTAGATTGCCAATTGATTTGAATTGCTTTTTGTTTTTAGATTACTTTAACACATTGCTTTAACAGAGCATCAGAGTTTAATTCTATGTCAAAGAGAAATTGAGCTTCCTGTGATCTTTTGCTGTGAGGTTTCCTTCCTTTACCTTCTTTCATATTGGTGACCATGTTTCTGTGTTTCTGTGTGTAACACATCTTTAAGCATCTTTTGCAGGACAGGATGAGTGGCAACAAATTCTTTCAGTTTCTGTTTGCTATGAAAAGTCTTAATTTCACCTTCATTCACAAATGAGAGCTTTGCAGGATATAATATTCTGGTCTGGCAGTTTTTCTCTCTTAGTACCTGGGCTATATCTCGCCATTCCCTTCTAGCTCTTAGCACATCTAATAATGACTCTGTCCTTTGTTCTAGACCCTGACTAGCGCACTTGGGCCTCATTCCTTTGTAATCATAACCTCTACTCTACCACCAATGGCTCTACTCCCAACCTGTGTGTACTGATGGTCCTCTTCCCCACTTAATGCTGTATAATTGTTCAAACCTGGTAAATGCCACTCTTAGGATCATTGGTTACTAACCTCACTCTGTCTTTTATGACCTTGTCTAAATATGATCAGAGTCGGCAAACTTGGAAGGCTTCCATAGCCTTGGCAACTCATGACGACAGCCTAGGATGGTTACTGGCGCCATAAACTAGAGTGTCAATTTGTTGGGTCAACAACAGGAGCCACTGTGCACTTGCTCCTCATGTGGGATCTCTGTCCTTAATGTACTGTACATTTTGATTTAATGCTATAACTAGTACTCAAACAGTATGTTTCACTTTGTGTTTCTATGTGGGTGCAAACTGTTGAAATCTTTATACTAAAATGATCTTCTGTATATAAGGAGAATTGAAAATGAATCTTGATGTGAATGGAAGGGGAAAAGGAGTGGGAGAGGGGAGGGTTGTGGGTGGGAGGGAAGTTATGGGAGGGGGAAGCCATTGTAATCCATAAGCTGTACACTGGAAATTTATATTCATTAAATAAAAGTTAAAAAAAAGATTCTAAAATGTGCAAGAGAGAAACATCAGATTACTTTCAGAGGATCTCCAATTAGACTCACAGCTGACTTCTCATCAGAAATCCTACAGGCTAGGAAGATATGCTGAGATCTGGCCCAAGTACTAAAAAAAATAAAAATAAAAAACTGCCAGCCCAAAATTTTATATCCTGCAAAGCTCTCATTTGTGAATGAAGGTGAAATAAAGACCTTTCATAGCAAACAGAAATTGAAAGAATTTGTCACCACTCATTTAGCCCTGCAACAGATGCTTAAAGATGTGTAACACACAGAAACACAGAAACATGGCCATCAATACAAAAGATGGTAAAGGAAGAAAATCTCTCAGTAAGAAACTCACAGGAAGTTCAAAGCATATATTATAAATATCTTTGGGAATATGGCAGGACAAAATCACTACTTATCAATAGTCACATTGAATGTAAGTGGCCTCAACTCTCTAGTTAAAAGGCACAGACCGGCTGAATGGATAAAAATAAAAATCTAGTTGCTGCTTACAGGAAACACAGCTTTCAAAAAAAGATGCATGCAGACTAAAAGTGAAATGTTGGAAAAAGATATTCCATGCCAACAGAAACCAAAAAAACAGAGCTGGCGTAGCCATCTTAGTATCAGACAAAATAAACTTTAACACGAAAACTTTTAAGAGATACAAAGAGGGGCACTATATAATGATTAAGGGATCCATTCAACAGGAAGATATAACTATTATAAAAGTATATGCACCTAATTAAGGACACAGGTTTATTTAAGATATGTTAAGGAACTTAAAGGGAGACTTAGACTCCAATAAAATACTATTGGGGGACTTCAATACCCCACTTTCAGAAACAGACAGATCAACCAGACAGAAGATCAACAGGGAAACAGTAGATTTAAACAACACTATAGCCCAAATGGATCTAGCAGATATCTATAGAACTTTTTATCCTACACTTTACATTTTTCTTGGCAGTACATGGAACCTACTCTAGGATTGACCACATACTAGGCCATAAAGCAAGTCTCAGCAAATTCAAAAGAATTGAAATAATACCATGCATCTTCTCAGACCACAGTGGAATAAAGCTGGAAGTTAGCAATGCAGGAATCCCTAGAGCGTATGCAAACACATGGAGACTGAACAACATGCTCCTGAATGAACACTTGTTCATAGAAGAAATCAAAAGAGAAATCAAAAACTTTCTGGAAGTAAATGAGGATAACAACACAACATATCAAAACTTATGAGATACAGCAAAAGCAGTGTTAAGAGGAAAGTTTTTAGCAATAGGTGCCTACATCAAGAAATCAGCAAGGCACCAAATAAATGAGCTTTCAATGCATCTCAAGGATCTAGAAAAACTGCAGCAAACCAGACCAAAAACTAGTAGGAGAAGAGAAATAATTAGAATTAGAAAAGAAATCAATAGAATTGAATCAAAAAAAAATTACAAAAAATCACCCAAATGAGGAGCTGGTTTTTTGAAAAAATAAACAAAATTAATACCCCATTGGCCCAACTAACTAAACAAAGAAGAGAAAAGACCCAAATCAATAAAATCAGAGATGAAAAATGGAATGTAACAACAGACTACAGAAATAAAAAGAGTCATCAGAAATAACTACAAAGAGATGTATGCCAGCAAACAGGGAAGTCTATCAGAAATGGATAGATTCCAGGACAAATATAACCTTCCTAAATAGCATCATGAAGACATAGAAAACCTAAACAGACCCATAACTAAAACAGAAATTGAATCAGTAAAAAAGGCTCTCCCAAGAAAGAAAAGCCCATGACAGGATGGATTCACTGCTGAATTCTACCAGACATTTAAAGAAGGACTAACTCCAATTCTTCTTAAACTATTCAGAATAATTGAAAAAGAGGGAATCCTCCCAAATACTTTCTATGAAACCAGCATCACCTTAATTCCTAAACCTGAAAAAGATTCAGCAGGGAAAGAGAATTATAAGACCAATATCCCTGATGAACATAGATGCAAAAATCCTCAATAAATTCTGGACAATAGAATGCAACAACACATCAGAAACATCATCCACCCAGACCAAGTGGGATTTATCCTTGGTAGGTAGGGATGGTTCAATGTTCATAACTCAATCAATCTAATAAACCACATTAACAAGCTGCAGAAGAAAAACATATGATTATCTCAATAGATGCAGAGAAAGCATTCGATAAAATACAACACCCTTTCATGATGAAAACTCTAAGCAAAATGGGTGTAGAAGGAACATTTCTCAATATAATCAAAGCAATTTATGAAAAACCCACGGCCAGCATCCTATTGAATGGAGAAAAGTTGGAAGCATTTCCGCTGAGATCTGGTACCAGACAGGAATGCTCACCCTCACCACTGCTATTCAATATAGTTCTGGAAGTTTTAGTCAGAGCCATTAGGCAAGAAAAAGAAATTAAAGGATCAAATTGGGAAGGAAGAAGTCAAACTATCCCTCTTTGCATACAATATGATTCTTTATTTAGGGGACACAAGAACTCTACTAAGAGACTATTGGAACTCATAGAAAAGCTTGGCAAAGTAGCAGGATATAAAATCAATGCACAAAAATCAACAGCCTTTGTATACACAGGCAATGCCATGGTTGAGAAAGAACTTCTAAGATCAATCCCATTCACAATAGCTAGAAAAACAAGCAAATACCTTGGAATAAACTTAACCAAAGACGTTAAAGATCTCTATGATGAGAATTACAAAATCTTAAAGAAAGAAATGGAAGAAGATACCAAAAAATGGAAAAAAATTTCCATGCTCATGGATTGGAAAAATCAATATCATCAAAATGCCCATTCTCCCAAAAGCAATTTATAGATTCAATGAGATACCAATCAATATACCAAACACATTCTTCTCAAATCTGGAAAAAATGATGCTGAAGTTCATATGGAGACACAGGAGACCTTGAATAGCTAAAGCAATCTTGTACAACAACAACAAAAAAAGCCAGAGGCATCACAATACCAGATTTCAGGACATACTACAGGGCATTTATAATCAAAACAGCATGGTACTGTCACAGAAACAGATGGATAGACCAATGGAACAGAATAGAAACACCAGAAATCAATCCAAACATCCACAACCAACTTATATTTGATCAAGGATCTAAAACCAATGCCTGGAGCAAGGACAGTCTATTCAACAAATGGTGTTGGGAAAACTGGATTTCCATGTGCAAAAGCATGAAACAAGACCCCTACGTTACACCTTACACAAAAATCCACTCAATATGGATTAATGATCTAAATCTACGACCTGACACCATCAAATTATCAGAGAAACACTGAAAGATATAGGCATAGGAAAAGACTTCTTGGAAACGACCCTGGAGGCACAGGCAGTCAAAGCCAAAACTAACAATTGGGATTACATCAAATTGAGAAGTTTCTGTACTTCAAAAGAAATAGTCAGGAAAGTGAAGAGGCAACCAACAGAATGGGAAAAAATATGTGCAGACTATGCAACCGATAAAGGATTAATAACCAAAATCTACAAAGAGATCAAGAAACTCCACAACAATAAAACAAACAACCCACTTAAGAACCGGAGCAAGGACCAAACTAGACATTTTTCAAAAGATATATTCCTAATGGCCAACAGACACATGAAAAACTGTTCAGGATCACTAGCAATCAGAGAAATGCAAATCAAAACCACAATGAGGTTTCACCTCACCCCAGTTAGAATGGCTCACATACAGAAATCTACCAACAACTGATGCTGGCGAGAATGTGGGGAAAAAGGGACACTAACCCACCGTTGGTGGGAATGCAAACTGGATAAGCCACTACGGAAGTCAGTCTGGAGATTCCTCAGAAATCTGAATATAACCCTACCATACAACCCAGCCATCCCACTCCTTGGAATTTACCCAAAGGAAATTAAATTGGCAAACAAAAAAGCCATCTGCACCTTAATGTTTACTGCAGTTCAATTCACAATAGCTAAGACATGGAATCAACCTAAATGCCAATCAACAGAAGACCAGACAAAGAAAATATGGGACATGTACTCCATAGAATATTGTACAGCAGTAAAAAAAAAAAAAAGAAATCTGGTCATTTGCAACAAACTGGAGGAACCTGGAAAACGTCATGCTGAGTGAATTAAGCCAGTCCCTAAGGGACAAATATCATATGTTATCCCTGATCGGTGATACCTAACTGAGCACCTAAAAGGAAACCTGTTGATGTGAAATGAACACTATTAAAAAACAATTTCTGGATCAGCCCTTGTCCTGACTGTCAAGGAACAACTTAATACTTTATTCCTTTTAGTATTTTTTTTTCTATTTAATACCATTGGTTGAACTTAGTTAACACACAATTATTCTTAGGTGTTTAAACTTAACTGAAAGGTGATCCCCATTAAATATAAGAGTGGGAATAAGAGAGGGAGGAAATGTACAGTTCAGCACATGCTCAATTGGACTTACCCCTAATGATAGATTTAGAAACATGCCAGTGGATTCCAATTCAATCCCATCAAGGTGGCAGGTACTAATGCCATCTCACTAGTCCAAGTGATCAGTTTCAGTTCACAATTGATCATAATGATAGGGTGAAGTGTCAAAAGGATCACATAAACAAGCCTAGTTTCTGCTAATACTAACTGATAGAATTAAAAAGGAGAGAACGATCCAACATGGGAAGCGGGATACACAGCAGACTCATAGAATGACAGATGTCCTAAACAGCACTCTGGCCTCAGAATCAGCCCTTAACGCATTCAGATCTATCTAAAAAGCCCATGAGAGTATTTCAGGCATGGAAAGCCAAGACACTCTGGCAAAAAAAAAAAAAAATGACCTAAATGAAAGATCTCCATGAGTGAGACCCCTGCGGAAAGAACAGGCCATCAAAGAAGGAGGTACCTTTCTCTGAAGGGAGGAGAGAACTTCCACTTTGACTATGACTTTGTCTAAATAAGATCTGAGTTGGCAAACTCAAGAGGCTCCCATAGCCTTGGCAGCTCATGACAAGAGCCTCGGGTGATTACTGATGTCATAAATAAGAGTGTCATTGTTAAATCAACAACAGGAGTCACTGTACACTTACTCCCAATGTAGGATCTCTGTCCTTAATGTGTTGTACTATGCAAATTAACAGTATAACTAATACTCAAATGGCACTTTATACTTTGTGTTTCAGTTGGGTGCAAACTGTTGAAATCTTTACTTAGTATACACTAAATTGATCTTCTGTATATAAAGATAATTGAAAGTGAATCGTGATGAAAATTGGGATAGTAGCGGTAGTGGGAGATGGGATGGTTGCAGGTGGGAGGGAGGTTATGGGGGGGAAAGCCACTATAATCCAAAAGTTGTATTTTGGAAATTTATATTTATTAAATAAAAGTTAGAAAATAAAATTAAATTAAACTAATTTAATATATTAACTGCAGTTGTACTGAGCCCTGTGGAAGTACAATAATGAATGAGTTCCTCATGACCTTATGGTTGAGTAAATGAATTAAGACATGTTAATAACTGATATATAACTAATAAGTGCTATAAGGAGAAATAAAATATCCCAAGAATCCACTAGGAAATAGATTATTAGTAAGGTGTTTTCTAGGAAGGTTCACTTGAATTAGAAAATTTTGGTCTGTTCCTAAAAGTTTGGGAATATTGGGAAGGAGAAAAAAAAAGACTGTTGAGATGGTTCAGGGTTCATCTGTCAGTCTGTTGGGAGCTAACTGAGGAATATCTAGACAAGACTGTAATCATAAGTGACTACCCGGGAACAGGATACTTGATGGGACTGCAAATAAGCCTAGAATGAGGATCCCAGTGGAGTAGTCTGTAGTAACAGTGACTCAGCCTCTTACAACATTTAGTTTTGTGTTTTTTTCACACAGTGTTGATGAGATAAAACAATGCTACAACTCATAGTTTTGGACTGTTGGCATATGGTCTCTGAACTTTTTATATATTTCAGGGGATTCACTGGCATTTTCTCAGTACATGAGTGACAGAATCAGATAAGCAAGTCAGGAAATTAACTCAATGGTGTTCTTTAAAATAAAATTGGGGACAAAATTATTCAAGTTCATCCTTTTAGCAACATTGAGAATTATGTGTGGAAGAGAAGTCTGTTATTTTTAACTTCTACTGGGAATTCTATCATTTTCTCTCATCAGGTCACCACTTTGATAAATCACATGTGTGTGATTTCCTTCCTTCTCATCCATATTTCTAAATTATTTAAGGGTAATCCTAAATCCTATTGCTAGGATGCCAAAAAATGAGTTGGCTCAAATAGGTTTTTAGTTTATTTCACACCCAAGTAACAGAATCTGCTAGGTGAGTAGAATCAGCTTCAGGATTCATTCTAGGAAATTACATTAGGTGGGAAGCTCTATGATCCTACATACTTTCTGTTGTCAAAAGTTTATGTAGAGGTTTTTGTTGATTGATTAGTTGGTTGACAGGGTAAAGAATGGAAAGTTTTGCCATAAAACAAAATTCTTAATGCATTCTTTGCTTAGGATGGAATAGAGTATTTTCAATGACATTTCTGTGATAACCTGCCTTCAAAACCTCCTGGTGAATTCCTGTCTTCTGCTATTCACACTCGTTGGAGTTTGTCTCACTGAATATGTCTAACTGTAGCAAACATATTACTGTGGAAGGGGTGGTGTAACTTTTTGAGACTGCTATAAAAGACACCTAGGTTCTAATTGTCATTGTTCTGAGGGAAAGCAAGAACATATGATCAGATACATTCATACTCATGACCAGTATCACACAAGTGAGATAATTTACTCTCAAGATGTATTTATTTATTTGAAAGGCAGAGTTACAGAGGGGAGTGGGAGAAGGAGTGAAGGTGAGAAACAGATCCAGAGGGCGAAAGGACGAGAGGGAGAGGGAGAGGGAGACGGAGAGGGAGAGGGAGAGGGAGAGGGAGAGGGAGATTGTCTATTCTCTGTTTCACTCCAAAAATGACAGCAGTGGCCAGGACTGGACCAGGAAGAAGTCAGGAGCCAAGAACTCCATCCAAATATCGCATATGGGTGGCAGGGATCCAAGCACTTGGGTCATCCTCTGCTGCTTTCCCAGGTACATTAACAGGCACTTGAATTGGGATTGGAGCAGCCAGTTCTCAAACCAGCAAACATATAGGATGCTGGTGGCATCACAAGAAGCAGCTTAACCCACTACACCACAATGCTGGTTCAAGAAGTAAGATAACTTTCTTTTTTCACATGTTTAAATGTATTTAAAGGAAAATTTTATCTATTTCATATGTACAGCTTTAAGAGCCTAATGATATTTTCCAACCTAACCTTCTAATTTTTACAATGACATACTTTCAATTTACTTTTTTTTTAACTTTTATTTAATGAATATAAATTTCCAGTGTACAGCTTATGGATTACAATGGCTTCCCCCTCCCATAACTTCCCTCCCACCCGCAACCCTCCCCTCTCCCGCTCCCTCTCCCCTCCCATTCACATCAAGATTCATTTTCAATTCTCTTTATATACAGAAGATCAGTTTAGTATAAAGATTTCAACAGTTTGCACCCACACAGAAACACAAAGTGAAACATACTGTTTGAGAACTAGTTACAGCATTAAATCACAATGTACAGCACATTAAGGACAGAGATCCCACATGAGGAGCAAGTGCACAGTGGCTCCTGTTGTTGACCCAACAAATTGACACTCTAGTTTATGGCGCCAGTAACCACCCTAGGCTGTCGTCATGAGTTGCCAAGGCTATGGAAGCCTTCCAAGTTTGCCGACTCTGATCATATTTAGACAAGGTCATAAAAGACAGAGTGAGGTTAGTAACCAATGATCCTAAGAGTGGCATTTACCAGGTTTGAACAATTATACAGCATTAAGTGGGGAAGAGGACCATCAGTACACACAGGTTGGAAGTAGAGCCATTGGTGGTAGAGTAGAGGTTATGATTACAAAGGAATGAGGCCCAAGTGTGCTAGTCAGGGTCTAGAACAAAGGACAGAGTCATTATTAGAGGAGCTAAGAAAGGTGCTGTCTAAGCTACAATTAAGTTTTCTGATTGAGAGGCAAATAGAACCTGATAGAAGGGGCTGGATAATAATCTGTTGGGCTTTCGGCCTTGTAAGTTAAGAGGCCCAGACCTATCTATCTCTTCACATGGGGTATATCCTAAGGGAGGTGTGAACCTCCTAGGGGAAGGCACTCTGTTGACTTTCATGACTTGGCTGGCCTGGGAGGAGAGCTGGCCAGGTAAAGGCAGGTGGCATCTCTAACAAGAAATTTACAGTTCTGCCTGCAATGTTGCTGACCCTACTTGGCCATATGCTCAGCTGCTGTGGTCACTTTGGAAGTTGGGCTGAGTGAAGGGCTTTTCAGCTTAGAGCCAATAAGATCTGTGGCTCTGACCTGGGCATCCTTTGACTCCAGGGCAAGTCCATTTTCAGTGATCCAACTCTTGGCAGAGCTGCCAGGGCTCTTCACAAGCTGACTTCTGCTGAAGCCCAGGCTTACCACATTGAAAGCCACTGCAGTGGACTGGCCTGTTGGCATGTTCTGTAGTACTTTTTCTAAGGTAGACAATGCCCATGAGGAAAATTATATTCTCACTTAAAAACTTTCTTTCCCTTTTGTCTGAAAGGGAGGTTTTTTCTACTTACTGTATACTTCGCTGATGGCGAAGTCAATCTAGCTATGAGATTATTATTTAAGCTCTTATTTTGGCTATGCTATTACAGAAAAATGTTAGCCATCTCTTTTATAAGGTCTAAAGATTAAATTGTGCATCCTACAGATTCCTTCATAATAGAATTAGTTTCCTACCTTGAGGAGAATAGAGAAATGAAAGAACAAGTTGGGCTTAGAATAGAGAAATGAGGGAGCAAGTCCTAGATTGCTTGCTGACAATAGCAATATTACATGAATACTTAGCAAACCGTTTCAACCATTAGATAACAACTTAAGAAAACATTTACCAGAAGGTCCAATGCCTTCTATAAATTTTAAGAATCATGTATTTGGAAACACCTCTTAAATATCTAACATGGTGTAGTTTGTTTAACCAGTAAACTTAAGCACAACCATATAAAATATTTTAGTTTCTTTCTACCAACAAGTATAAAACATATGATGCAGAGATTCAGGTCACACGAGTTAAAATGTATCTTTGATTAATTTTAGCAGCTTAATCAATTTACTTTTCATTCTCTAGCTTAACCCTCCACTAAATAATTAATTCAGCAGAGTACAAGTGAGATATCTTAAAGGCTTATTATCCATGCACAGGCAAGTCTTCAGATAATTGGAGAACTGCTGGCATCTTAACTGTATATCATGAGACACTTTCATGCCAGAGCCACCAAGATAAGTCACCAAGATAAGTTTCTACTCCACAAAAACTATTTAAACAAAAAAATTTATTTTTTTTTTTACCTGTTGGAATTTTTATTGGGATTGTCTTAAATCTAAAGATCAATTTGGGTAGAAGTGGTGTCTTAATATTGAAAAAATACAATCCATGAGCTCAGAATACTTCTCAATTTATTTTTTGTTCCTTTTCTCATTGAGGTTTTATAGTTTTAAGCAAAAAACATGGTACATATTTCATTAATTATTCCTACAAACCTTACATGTTTATGTTATTGTAAATGGTGCTGGTTTTAAATTTCTTTTTTCATATTTTATTTTTAAAGCTCAGTTTTTAACAGATTCAGTGTGATTTGTAGATGTAATTCTAGCAACATAATGATATTCCCTTTGCCCTCCCTCTTTCCCTCCCTCCTGTTGCTCTCTCCCACTCTCCTTCCATCTCACTTTCTTTTAGTATTTGAGATAGCTTATTTTAAATCTACATTACAGTAAAAACCTTCACTGAATAAAAAAATACTCACTGAATAAGAAGTTTAACAAGTATAAACAAAATGATCCTAGTTTAGTAGGGATATAGACAACAGTAACAAGCAATAATTGAATGAAAAATTATCATTCTATTCATATACTGTAAATTTTAAAGTCACCACAAAATTAAGACTACAGTAGTATAACATTCTTAACCATTGGTTTCACAAATATGTAAAATAAAATTTACAAAACTATATATGCAGCAATTCTGAAACACACAAACATTTTTTATTTTTTCTCTTTCTTTGTATTTTATTTTATTTTAGCTCTAACATGTAAAGGAGAACATGTGGTATTTGACTTTCTGGGTCCAGCTTATTTCACTCAACATGGCATCCTCCAGTTCTGTCTGTCCATTTTGCTGCAAATGTTAGAATTTTGGTAATTTTTATAGCTGAATAATATTCTGTTGTGTATACACACCACATTTTCTTTATCCATTCATTTGATGATGGACACCATGCTTGATTCCAAATTTTGGCTACTGTGAACAGTGCTGCTATGAACATGGTGATGCAGGAATCCCTTTAATACACTGTGTTCAAACCTTTTGGGTATATGCCCAGGAGTGGGATTGCTGGGTCATACAGCAAGTCTATTTCTAGTTTATTTGTTTGTTTGTTTGTTTGTTTAAGAACTTTCCACACTATTATCCACAGTGGCTGCAGTAATTTAAATTCCCACCAATTGTGTGTAAGTGTTCCCACATGTCCACATCCTCACCAACATTTGTTACTCTCTGTGTTTTGTATTTTTAGCCATTCTGACAGAGGTGAGGTAACATTTCTTTGCAGCTAGTGATGTTGAGCATTTTTTTTCATCTGTTTGTTGGCCACTTGTATTTCTTCTTGTGAGAACTATCTCTTGAAATCCTTTGCCCATTTCTCAACTAGATTTTTTTATTGTTGTTGAATTTTTTAAGTTGCTAACATATTACAGATATTAATGCTTTGTCAGATAGGTGATTTGCGAATATTTCTTCCATTCTATTAGATGTCTCTTCACTCTCTTGATCATTTCCTTTGCAAGCAAAGCTTCTGAGCTTGAAATAGTCCCATTTGTTTAGTTTTGCTTTTGTTGCCTGTGCCTTGGGGGTCTTCTCCAAGAAGTCATCCCTTACACCCATGTCTTGGAGTGTTTCCCCTACATTTTCTCCCATCAACTCCATAGTCTCACATCTTAAAGTTAAGTCTTTGATCCATATTGAGTTAATTTTTATATATGGTGAGAAGCATGGATCTAATCTCATTCTTCTATATATATATTAATTCCAGTTTTGCCAGAAGTATTTGTTGAAGACTATCCTTACTCCATTGTATGATCTGAGCACTACTGTAGAAATTCAGTGGGTTGCATGTATGTGGGCTCTCTCTTCTGTTCCACTGATCTAGGTATTTTTTTTTTTTTGCCAGTATCATACTGTTTTAATTACTATAGTTTTCTAATAGGCTTTGAAGTCTGCTGTTGTGATGCTTCCAGCTTGAGATTTCTTTTTCAGGATTGCTTGGCTATTCTAGGTCTTTGTGATTTCATATGAATTTTAGGGTTGCTTTTTCTAGTTTTGTAACTAATGCCATTGATATTTTGATAGGGATTACATTGAATCTGCAGATTGCTTTAGATAGTAGAGATATTTTAATGATATTGTTTCTTATGATCCATGGGAAAGATTATCATTCCATTTTTTGTGTGTGTCCTTGATTTCTTTCACCACTGTTTCATAATTTTCTTTGTAGATATTTTTCACTTATCGAGAGCGGCAAGATGGCGGAATAGGAAAGGAGCACATTGGTAGTTCGGCAAGACACAGGTTCATAAAAGTGGAGATACTGCAGGGTCAAGGAAGAGTAGGGGAAGAAACAGCAGAGGAAACTCTTCCAGAACTAGTGATTCACAATGGACCTGCGTGGAGAGCGTGGGAGCCCAAGTTCGGGACACCAGCGGCAGACTCAACACACCAGCGCTGGAATGCGAGGTGAGCCGAACCTCAATAGCCCGAGACACCAGTGGGCAAGCGGAAAGAGGAGACTAGAGGGAATGAGGCTTGAAACTCCGTGGGGAAAAGTTCACCAGGCTAACTAGAAGAGAGAGAGGAAAAAAATTAAAAAAAGTGACCAATACGGACACGAGTTTCTCTCTCTCCACTCACCTCTCAAAGGCTAGCAAGACAAAGAGCAGGCGCCATTTTGGACATACGTCATAAGCAGGGCGACCACAGTTCTGCACTGGCCCTGAGCCTAGCAGAAAAACCTGACTCTGGGGGGAGGGGTGAAATAACAGGAGATTGGCATCTAACTTGGCAACCCAGTGGGAGACTGCAGGAGAATTGGAGCCCACACCGAGGGCAGCAGAGATTCCCTGTGTGGTCCTTGGGAAAGAGCTTCTGATCTCTGGCTCCTGTGGGTATATCATTTGCCTGCTAACTACCTCCAATTACGTTCAGCTGTGCGGAATTACTTCCCTTTTGAATCAAAAAAAAAAAAAGAGAGAGATTTACCACGCCTAACCTGGGAGTGTCATCTTTGACACACCCTCAACCCTGAGGAATCAAACACAGCTCTCAGGCCACACTCATCTCAAGCCTCTAAGGCTCCACCGAAAGCAGATAGTCCACTTAATATAGAGCCATAGTGTAACAAGAAAAAACACCACAGTGAAGAAAACAAATATCTCCAACATGCCAAACAACAAACGCAAAAACTGAGGTAACAAGAACAAGGAAGACACTATGACGCCCCCAAATGAAAAAGACACCCCAATTCAAGATTATGAAGATGATGAGATCGAAGAAATGCAAGAAGCAGATCTCAAAAAATTGATAAGAACATTAAGAAGTTCTCAAAAACAAATTCTTGAACTACAGAAATACACAAGATAGAAAATCTCTCTCGTGAAAATGAAATATTAAGGAGGAATCAAAATGAAATGAAACAACTAGTAGAACAAGAAACTGTGATAGTGACGAGAAATCATAATGAAATGAAGAATTCAATAGATCAAATGACAAACACATTAGAGAGCCTTACAAACAGAATGGGCGAAGCAGAAGAGAGAATATCAGACTTAGAAGACAGAGAACAGGAGAGGAAACAGGAAACCAAAGAAAAGAAGAAGAAATTAGAAATCTAAAAACATATTGTCGGGAATCTACAGGATACTATTAAAAAAACCTAACATTCGGGTTCTAGGAGTTCCTGAAGGCATGGAGAGGAAGAAAGGATTAGAAGGCATTTTCAGTGAGATACTAGCAGAAAATTTCCCAGGTTTGGAGAAGGACAGAGGCATCTTAGTACAGGAAGCTTATAGAACCCCTAATAAACATGACCAAAAGAGATCCTCACCACGACACATTGTAATCAAACTCACCACAGTGAAACATAAAGAAAAGATTCTAAAAGGTGCAAGAGAGAAACGTCAGATTACTCTTAGAGGATCTCCAATTAGACTCACAGCAGACTTCTCATCAGAAAACCTACAAGCTAGAAGGGAATGGCGAGACATAGCCCAGGTACTAAGAGAGAAAAACTGCCAGCCCAGAATATTATATCCTGCAAAGCTCTCATTTGTGAATGAAGGTGAAATTAAGACTTTTCATAGCAAACAGAAACTAAAAAAATTTGTTGCCACACATCCTGCCCTGCAAAAGATGCTTAAGGATATGTTTCACACAGAAACACAGAAACATGGTCATCAATATGAAAAAGGTGAAGGAAGGAAATCTCACAGTAAAAGATCACAGGAAGCTCAATTTCTCTTTGACATAGAATTAAACTCTGATGCTCCGTTAAAGCAATGTGTTAAAGTAATCTATTATGTTCTCTTGATGTCTGTTAAATTCTAATTGTTCAAAAACAGCTGAATTCTTATTAAGAGCTATGGGTTATTTAAATATGCGCTTATTTTCAAAGATTTGAATAATTACCTTGTAACAATGATCAAATTTGGTCTATGTTATGTCATGATTTTAAGGAATCTTATTTCAACCAGATATTTTGGATTTTGAGCCTTCTTGGCATTCTTGACAGGCATTCAAAAAATCAAAGTTTCAAACAAGCTGGACTCTAAAATTTCCAGTAAATCCTGGACTTTGGTTTTTCCAGTTTGGGCCCAACTGAAAAAATCGAAGGACCTATATCTCTCATCTTTTAGAGACACCAACTAATCAGGCTATTTGGATTATATTAGAAGTACTGTCAAGATGTGACGTGGTACCAAATTTTAAGTTTCTATAATGGAAAATGCTATTAATACAAATGTTTGAGAATTAAAAAGTCTAATGATCTTGTGTTACTAGGCATGATAGTTATCTTAATGAGAAAGCCCCAGAGGCCTAAAGGATTAAATAATTGTAAAATCCTACAGGTGCTTTCAAAAATACTGTGAAGTAAGCAAGTGCCTCTTGTTGGCTGATGAGTTTATAATTTTAAACATGGCGACTTAAAGTCTTTTGTCATCCATAGTTATATATGATGTGCTGCTCATAAAACTAAAGCGTTGTTGGTTCTGTGTTTAGCTGTCCTCCTATAGGTTCCTATGGACTTTTTCCAGCCACTTCTATTGTATTCAGTACTTTGGGATGGCTCTGTAAACAGATGAAGCCAATAATGTATTAACAGTACCAACTGAGAGAAAGTATGGTTAACTGAGGTTACTAAAAACAAAAAGCAATTCAAATCAATTGGCAATCTACAAAAAGAGTTAAAGATTTTAAAAGCTATTATTAAAATTGCTATATTGGTCTATTATGCTATACTATATGTGTGTACATATTGTATGTCCACATGGGGAAATTTTATTAAGAGTTTTATTTTAAATGGCTTATACATAAGATTGTCCATAAATTTAAGCTGCTAAAATCAATCAAAGATACATTTTAATTTGTGTCACCTGAATCTGTGTATCATATGTTTTAAACTTGTTGGTAGAAAGAAACTAAAAACATTTTATATGGTTGTGCTTAAGTTTACTGGCTAAACAAGCTACACCATGTTAGATATTTAAGAGGTGTTTCCAAATACATGATTCTTAAAATTTATAGAAGGCATTGGACCTTCTGGTAAATGTTTTCTTATGTTGTTATCTAATGGTTGAAACGGTTTGCTAAGTATTCATGTGATATTGCTATTGTTAGCAAGTGATCTAGGACTAGCTCCCTCAATTCTCTTTTCTAAGCCCAACTTATTCTTTCATTCTTTCTCTATTCTCTTCAAGGTAGGAAACTAATTCTATTATGAAGGAATCTGTAGGACGTACAATTTAATCTTTAGGCCTTATAAAAGAGATGGCTAACATTTTTCTGTAATAGCATAGCCAAAATAAGAACTTAAATAATAATCTCATAGCTAGATTCACTTCGCCATCAGCGAAGCATACAGTAAGTAGAAAAAACCTCCCTTTCAGACCAAAGGGAAAGAAAATTTTTAAGTGAGAATATAATTTTCCTCATGGGCATTGTCTACCTTAGAAAAAGTACTACAGAACATGCCTGTGACTATAGACTTGTAGCTCAGGCCACCGAAGATTAGAGATGGGACATGGACACTCCCTTGTCTTGCATCCTCTGGTCTGCTTTAACACAAACCAGGAGGAAAAGAAAGCTAGGCATCAGAAGAAATGGGTGGCAGGCCTATTAATGGCTGATCTGTACAGTGATCGGCCCTCAAGGAGACCCAACAGGCCAGTCCACTGCAGTGGCTTTCAATGTGGTAAGCCTGGGCTTCAGCAGAATTCAGCTTGTGAAGAGCCATGGCAGCTCTGCCAAGAGTTGGATCACTGGAAATGGACCTGCCCTGGAGTCAAAGGATGCCCAGGTCAGAGCCACAGATCTTATTGGCTCTAAGCTGAAAAGCCCTTCACTCAGCCCAACTTCCAAAGTGACCACAGCAGCTGAGCATATGGCCAAGTAGGGTCAGCAACATTGCAGGCAGAACTGTAAATTTCTTGTTAGAGATGCCACCTGCCTTTACCTGGCCAGCTCTCCTCCCAGGCCAGCCAAGTCATGAAAGTCAACAGAGTGCCTTCCCCTAGGAGGTTCACACCTCCCTTAGGATATACCCCATGTGAAGAGATAGATAGGTCTGGGCCTCTTAACTTACAAGGCCGAAAGCCCACCAGATTATTATCAAGCCCCTTCTATCAGGTTCCTTTTGCCTCTCAATCAGAAAACTTAATTGTAGCTTAGACAGCACCTTTCTTAGCTCCTCTAATAAAGACTCTGTCCTTTGTTCTAGACCCTGACTAGCGCACTTGGGCCTCATTCCTTTGTAATCATAACCTCTACTCTACCACTAATGGCTCTACTTCCAACCTGTGTGTACTGATGGTCCTCTTCCCCACTTAATGCTGTATAATTGTTCAAACCTGGTAAATGCCACTCTTAGGATCATTGGTTACTATCCTCACTTTGTGTTTTATGACCTTGTCTAAATATGATCAGAGTCGGCAAACTTGGAAGGCTTCCATAGCTTTGGCAACTCATGACGACAGCCTAGGGTGGTTACTGGCGCCATAAACTGGAGTGTCAATTTGTTGGGTCAACAACAGGAGCTACTGTGCACTTGCTCCTCATGTGGGATCTCTGTCCTTAATGTACTGTACAGTACAGTATGTTTCACTTTGTGTTTCTATGTGGGTGCAAACTGTTGAAATCTTTATACTAAATTCATCTTCTGCGTATAAAGAGAATTGAAAATGAATCTTGATGCAAATGGAAGGGGAGAGGGAGCGGGAGAGGGGAGGGTTGCGGGTGGGAGGGAAGTTATGGGAGGGGGAAGCCATTGTAATCCATAAGCTGTACACTGGAAATTTATATTCATTAAATAAAAGTTAAAAAAAGAAAAAAAAGATATTTTTCACTTATTTGGTTTGATTTTTTTTTTTTTGGTGGCTATTTTGAATGGAATTTCTTGATTTCTCTTTCTTTGATTTCACAATTAGTATACAAAAAACTGCTGTTTTGTATGTTTATTTTGTAACCTACAACTTCACTAAGTTGGTTTATCAATTCTAAAGGCTTTTTGGTGAACTGAATAATTGTTTTCTATGTTTATTAGATAGAATTTTGTGATTTTAATATATGTTTATAATGGTGAACGGTTATGTCAGGTTAATTAACAAAACCATTGCCTCATCTTTCCTAGATAAAGAGGAGATATTGATCAAAGAATGCAATGCTTCAGTTACACAAGATAAATACTAACTTAAACTATCAACTTTTTGGGAAATTAGCTATAGAGCAATATTAAACTAATGTCATTCTTAGTACATTAATAGCAATGTTTCTCTCTACACCAACATGCATTACATTCTGTTAATCACAACCTTGAAGTTTTCATAGCTTTCCCTCAAAATGGTGTTATTGTTTTGTATCCATTCTCCTGTGTAGGAATTAACCAGTGAACTTAATAGACCAAACTCGATCCATGTGTGCTACAGAATTGACTGAGGTTCGTTTTGTTTCTTTCTAAGACTGTTACCTAGAAGATCAAAGAGAATCATCAGATTGCAGTGGGGAAGAAATAGTGCCCAGTGAAATGATAGAAACAGCATAATCTCCAACAAGTGCACCCAGATGCATTATGGCCCAAAATATGCATGATTATGCAAGAACCCTATAAAACACATCTAAAAAAAAGTAGTTTTTACCACTTTCCCTACTCTAAGAGTATGATCCCAGTTGACATTAACAGTCACAAAAAATGCTCCACCCCTCCTACTCCCTTCCCTCCACTTTAAACTCAGTGTTGAATTCGAATCAGAAACAAATTTTCAAAATGTAATGTAGTAGAAGAAGTAACAGACTGCCCCTCCCTTTCATTACAGACTTCTTCACTGCAGGGAGTCCAAATTGATGGGGGAGAGAAAGGATAGGAATTTTGGCTTTGGATAAAGTTCCATTACGATTCTGACAGGACAGTATTAACAAACTGAAAGAAAAGAAGGGAGAAAAAAGGCTTCTATATTTTTTCCAGTAGCAAGGGGAAAATTAGCTCCAATGTATGAATATCTTTGTAAAGGATAGCAGGAAACCAAAATAGAATTGCCTTTTAACCAAATCCCTGAAGTCATATATTTCAGTAGTATAATCATTTGATGGGAAATATACAGAATTACACAGACCTAAAATAGGCAACAATTTGATTGATGCAATTCTTCCTAAAAATGTATGTTAATATAAATTAAATGTAACCAAATTGGAGTTACATATTTTATAAGACAAAATAGACGCTCTGCTTTCATTTTATTTTGTTTGAAGCTACATACAGTATAAAATAAGGGTATTTTCCTCAACTTATGAATATAATTAGTTGATAGAACGTGATAACCGACATTAAGAGCTCTGTAAATTTTTTTCCAGGCACATTCTACTGTGTTGTATTTCTTTATAGTTTTCAATCGCATTCTGAGGGGCATGAATGAATGGATTACCGAATTTGCATAATGGAACCATGGAGGTAAGCATAGCTCTCACACAGGTTATTATGTCTGTAAAGCCAATGTCTCAACTCGTGTTTAAGAGGAGATTCAACTATGCATTTAAATCAGGCATCTGTGTTTATATATATTAATTTCAACCAACAACAAAGAAAGAGTTGAACTAAACTGATTTCTAACCAAAGCAAACCTATATAAATTGATAGGAAGCAAGAAACATGTAACATACAATATGTTTATTTTAGTTTTTTCATTTGTTTTGGAAGACTGATAATAAAAGCTTTGATATTTATCTTTAATGATATAAAATCCAACAATAAAATTTATATTTTCAATCTCTCTAACTAAAAATGTTATAACTACAGGGAAATGAATTCATAAATGCTCTCTGTTAAATACATACATTTTAACAACTTTTTCATATAGTCTATGTTAGAAAAAATTTCCTGGGCTGGCAATGTGGCATAGTGGGTAAAGCCATTGCCTTCAGTGCCGGCAAACCATATGGGCGCTGGTTTGAGTCTCGGCTGCTCCACTTTCGATCCAGCTCTCTGCTATGGCATGGGAAAGCAGTAAACAGATGGCCCAAGTCCTTGGGCCCCTGCACCCACGTGGGAAGACCCAGAGGAAGCTCCTGGCTCCTGGCTTCAGACTGGCACACCTCCAGCCATTGCGGCCAATTGGGGTGTGTACCAGCAGATGGAAGACCCCCCCCCCCTTTCTCTCTGCCTCTCCTCACTCTGTGTAACTCTGACTTTTAAAATAAATAAAATGAATCTTTAAAAAATTTCCTTTTGCTAATTGCCCATGTAGTTTATCTTATGAATTAACATCTTAATAATAAAAGAGTTAATAAGCCTAGCTTCCTAAAATTAACATGAGAAATAGACTAAAATTAATAAATAGCTGTGTTCTCATACAATATTATTTATTTATTTATTTACTTATTTTATTTGCATGCATTTCATAAATACAACTTTAAGAACATAGTAATTCTTTCCACAATACCTTCTTTCTTACCCACACTCCTACCGCTCTTCCTCTGTCCTGTTCCCAGTGTTGTTTTTTTTATTAAGATCTACTTTCATTTAACTTTATATACGGAAGATTAACTCTATTCTAGGTAAAGAGTTCAGCACTTCATATTAGGGATAAAAAGAAAGATAAAAGGAGAATGGAAAACAAAAACAAAATAAACAAAAAACATAAAAAGTTGTTCCTCAACATTCCAGACAAGGGCTGTTCAAAGTCACTGCATCTTGATAGTACTTATTTCACTTTGTTTTCTTGAAATTTAATAAAATTTAAAGTGGGATCCAAGAATGATACATCTTTTGTGAGTACTTTGACATAACTATAATTTGTGTGACATAAGAATATCCTACACTTAATACACTAAAATTAAATAATTCTTTGAGAACAAGTTTACTATAAAGTCTCATAATACAACTCTTTGAGGACACAGGTCCTGTATGGGAAGTTGGTGCACAGTGACTCCTGTTGTTTATTTAACAATTAGCACTCTTATGTATGATGTCAGTGATCACCAAGGTTCTTCACATTAGCTGCCCAGGCTTTGGAGCCTTCTGGATCCATAAACTCCTTTAGTATTTTGATAAGGCCATAGGCAAAGTGGAAGGTCTCTCCTCCCTTCAGAGGAAAGTACATCCTACTTTGGTGGTCACTTCTTTCCATTGGGGTCTCACCCACAGGGTTCCTTCATGTAAAACAGTTTTTGCCACAGTGTCTTGGCTTTCCAGGCCTGAAATGCCCCCCTGGGCTTTTCAGCCAAACCAGAATGCCTTAAGGGTTGATTCCGAGGTCAGAGCTCTACTTAAGGCAATTTTCATATAATATCTAGTTAAGAAAAATAACGACTTTTAATACCAAAAAATGCACTATGTTATATAATCATGAGTAATTTACTTAAGAACCATGCTTTATGGGCCAGCATTGTGGCATAACTGGTAAAGTCACCAACTGCAACACCAGCTTCCTATATTGGTGCCTGTTTGAGTCTCTGCTACCCTGCTTCTAAATCCAGCTCACTGCTTATGGTCTGCTAGAGTAGCAGAAGATGGCCTGTTTGCTATTCTGCCACCCATGTGGGGATCTAGAAGAAGCTCCTGGCTCCTGGTTTTTGTCTAGTCCAGTCTTGGCTTTTCTGGCCATTTTGGGAGTGAATCAGCAGATGAAATTCCTTTTCTCTGGGTCTCTCACTCTCTCTCTTTCTGAAACTCTTCCCTTCAAATAAATAAAATCAATTTTAATTGAATTATTTAATTTTAATAACTAAAATTAATTTTTATAAGAAAAAGAACAATTCTTTCAAACTTGTAAACAAATACAGAATCATAAAATGAAAGAGGCAGAAAAGTCTTTAAACATCACTAAACTCAATCTTTTTCTTTAGGAGAGAAGTAAGACCCAAAACTCAGACTAATTCTCCAACAACAGAGGATAACTGATTTAAATGACAGCATTTATCAAAGATAAAATTCTTACAATTTATGTATATTTTAAAAACCTCAAAGCTCTTTTCATTTTTTTGATGATTGTGAAGCCAGTATCTGGCATAACTCATATCAACTTTACTTGACTTCCCAGTTGGTGGCTATGTTTTATAATCTATTGAAAATCAAGTCTCCTTTTGTTCGTTTTGTTTCATTTACTCTTTTCTAATATTTTATGAAGAAAATTAACAGGAAATAACATGTTGCTTCCCCAGAATTCCGTGTCTTGATGTTTCTTTATTTTCCTTTTCACCAAATGACAACAATGTTCATAAACAAGTATAGTAACTAGCTGCCAGGTGCTCCCAGCAAATTCTCATTATCCTTCTTTGATGTACAGCAAAGTTTCTGAGTTAGAAATGATTCTTCACATCCAGATTCTCCCCAGTTTTTCATGCTCCCTTGTAAATACAACATGATTCTTTAAGGTTATTTTTACCTTAAATAACATAAGCCTTGACAAGGGCCAATGTTATGATGAGAGTGGATTAAGCAGCTTCTTGCATCACTGGCACCCATGTCAGAGTGTGGTTTTGGGGTCCCAAATGCTCTGTCTTCAATACAGTTTCCTGCTAACATACCTGGAAAAGAAGTGGATCATGGCCCAAGTACTAAAGTCCTTGTCACCCACATGGGAGACCTGGGTGGAGTTCCTGGTTCCTAGTTTAAGCCTTGCCCAGTACTGGTTGTTGCTGCAGTACTTTAGAAGTAAAGGAGCAGATGAAAGATTCTTTCTTTCTTTCTTTCTTTCTTTCTTTCTTTCTTTCTCTTTCTTTCTTTCTTTCTTTCTTTCTTTCTTCCTTCCTTCCTTCCTTCCTTCCTTTCTTCCTTTCTTCCTTTCTTCCTTTCTTTCTCTTTCTTTCTCTTTTTCTTTCTCTCTCTTTCTCTCTTTCTCTTTCTCTCTCTCTTCTCTTTTTTCTCTCTCTCTCCCCACCTTTTTGACAAATAAATCCTTACATAAGTAAACATATCTATGTATCTTGCCCTATAACATAAAATGCAAATAACTAAATGCAATGGTGATTTTCTTGGCTATTCTCAAATTTAAATAAAACATAACCCAAACTTTATATCCAGTTAGAAAAGCATTTTCAATGCATTATATGCTGTGCTTTAGAATGAAACAAAGTTGTTCTGATTCTAATCCTGGTCCTAAAAAATAACTTGCTGAAAATGTGGAGGTTTGAATTGCCTAGAAGGTAGTCTACCACACCATCCACTTTAGATAATACAAGCTCTCATGTGTTACCTCACCTAGTTAGAATGGCTATTGCCCTCAAAAATAAAAAAAAAAGATTCTGACAAGGATGTAGAGAAAAAGATACCCCAATACACTGTTTGTGGGAATGTAAACTGGTACAAATGTGTCTGGAAGACAGTGGTTTTTATTTGTGTTTCCCTGATGGCTAATGATCCTGAGCACTTTTTTTCATTTCTGTTTGACATTTGTATTTCCTCTTTTTTCAAAATTCATGTTCACAAACTTAGATTATTTCTTAACTGGGCTGTTTGTTTTGTTGTTGTTGAATTTCTTGAGTTTCTTTTTTTATGTATTCTGTATATTAATCTGTCATCAGATGAACAGTTTGAAAATGTTTTCTCTGATTCTGTTGATTATTTCTTCACTTTGTTGATTGCTTACTGTGCAAAGATTCTTAGTTTTATGTAATCCCATTTCCCCAATTTTTGTTTTTATTTCCTGTGCTTCTGAAGTGTTAGCTAAGATGTTTGGCCTAGACCAATGTCTTGCCATGTATTCCTTATGTTTTCCTCTAGCAATTTGATGGTTTCAGGTCTTAGGCTTAGATCTTTGCTCCATTATGTGTTGATTTTTGTATACAGTGTGAGGTAGGGGTCTTGTTTTAAACTTCAGCATGTGGAAATCCAATTTTGCAATCACCATTTGTTAAAGAGACTGTCCTTTCTCCAAAGAGGTTTTAGCTCATCTGTCAAAGATTAGTTGATTATAGATACACAGATTAAATTATGGGGTTTCTATTCTGTTCTATTGGATTACATGTCTATATTTGTGGCAATATCAGGCTGTTCTGATGACAGTACCACTGTAGTGTGTCTTGAAATCTGGTATTGTGCTGCCATTGGTTTTGTTTTTATTGCTTATGATTGCTTTGGCTTTTGTGAGTCTTTTGGGTTTCCATATGAATTTTAACATTTTTTTCTGGATCTGTGAAGAACATAGTCAGTATTTTGATTGGAATCACATAGAATCTAAAAATTTCTTTAGGTAGTATGGATATTTTAATGATATTAATTCTTCCAATCACTCTCCCCTCCTTCATAGCCCAATATAAATTGGCTATGAGGTTCCTTTGGAGAGTCATATTGCCTGCCTTGTTCATGTTTCTTGTATTTCTATGTTGGAATTTTGCATCTGGGGTATCAGTTGCTTTATCTCCTCTAGGGGATTTATTTTTTAATTGAATGCCTTTTTCTTGGAAATTTGCCTCTCTGGGTTAGTGGATTGCTTGAGACTTGCATGGAGTTCCAAGTGCATGTGCTAGTCAGGGAATTCTGGACACTATTTGTGGGTAAATTAATTATCCAGAGTGATACTCAAGTTGGATGTGTTGTAGTACATCTGATTACAGTCATTAGGGAAAGGAGATGTTGGATGCAGCTAAGGAATTTGCAATCTCACCTTTCCTCTGTGCCAAGAGGAACCAACTGATTCACAGCCTAGAGTGAGGTCACAGTGTCTGTGCACACCACCCACCCATGCAAACACATGAACCATAGAGAACACCAACCTGATTCATGATGTGTCCACTGAGCCTTCCACATGATATGTCACTAGCATGCAGGGAACTCTGAACTTTTGGATCAGACTGCACCAGTGCACAGGAACTTAGCCACAATCCATGTTCCTCTCAGATCCATGGCCTATGCCCTGAACTCTCAGTTGCACATGCAGAGGAGTCTGATCACACTGCAAGCTCAACCATCCTGACATGAGTTGCCTGGCATTCTGAAAGAACACAGATATACTGAAGTTTCACCTCAGCAAATTGAGACTGTGCTTTGGTCAGGCTAGGGGAGAGAAGCAGCATGGTCTCCACTGAAAGAGTAAAGTAATTCCTCAACCTCCACCAGTTCCCCAGGGCATTCTCAAAATCAGACCTGCTGTGTAGGATGTGGCAGCCTCCTCTCATTTTGACTGAGAAGACAGCATTCCCAGCCAGGTGCCACCAGTATATAGTATAGTCAGTATGACTTCTGAGCATTTAATCATCTTGAATATTCAAAATTTTTTTTCAAAAAAAAAGAGCAGCGTAGCAGTGGCCTAAATATCACTAAGAGTATTATCCTAGTCTTCCTACACTTTATTTATGTGTTCAGTTCTAAGAGTAGTCTTCCAGTGTTTTTAGTTCTAAGCCTTCTTATTACTTAGAGTGAGGGATAAATACAAGTCAAGATTGTTACAATTGACACTTGATGTCTCACAAATATTTAAATGAACACATACATTAACACCAACAGCAGCATACCTGAAGTCACATTCATTTTTTACCTTTAATATGATAATATGACTCAAAAAAATTCTTGCTTAATGTTCAGTACTGTAATGTTCTTCTGATTTCTGTATAACTCCATGAATGATTATATTACAAACCAATTTTGGGTCACAGAAAGGAGATTCAGGTAAACAGGACTCAAGTGATGCTTCAGTAATAACTACTGAAATATAAGCCAATAAATTAAACTCTCGACCTTACTTTTTTGGCATTGAAAATATCTTCTACAAATACAATTAGTAAAGTTAATTTCATAATTATACACTATTTTGAACCAGAGTCACTATGGATGAGCAAAATGTTTGAAAACATGAAATTCTTTGCTATACTAACTGCTATAATAAGAAGAGTTTATTATGTATATTGAAATCATTCAGACTAGAATATCTGCCTTACTACTTGTTGTTCATCTTATCTGTCAAGCTTTTGTTGACATATTGGATACTGTTTCCCTTCAGTGAACTGTAAATTAATGTTGCAATCAAGATGATCTGCAACTTTAAGCTATTCAAAAGAAAATATGGCTGACCCATTTAAGATCTTTGAAAGATACTTTGGAAGATATTTTTTAAAAGCTATCTCATAGTTCTCTTTTAATATATATCAGTGTCAGGTGAACACTTTGACCTTAGAAAACTGGTAACCTCCCACCAGTAAAATGGCAAAAAACACCTTTTATGTATCTGATATTAGGAGGTCCTGATGGATAAAAATAAGATTATACCCATCAAAGCACTTCACAAATATGCATTCTTTGTAACTCTCATGTACTATTAGATAAAAGAATCATATTGTAATCTTATAAAGTAAACTAGGCTGTTATCCTGTGGTCAAAAAGCCTTCGAGCTCCTGTAACCTCTCAAATTCAAGTCATATTCCTCAATCTGGCATTTAATATCCTGCAGTAGGCAGTTACAAGTTATTCTCCAGATATGAACTATCTCCTGTGCAAATGATCAACTGCATCCATCATGATTACTCCAATGATATATCTCAAGATTTGACCCTGTAGAACATTGTTTTCATTGTCATCCCTTCATCCTGGAATATGTCACCCATCCCAACTCAAAAGCTGTTTTATGGTTTGAACAAGTTATTGCTCCCAACATTACATGGTTGTTACAATTTAAACCCTGAAGTCTTTAATATTTAAAAACATAAGTGTTTATTTATTTGAACAGGTGCAAGAGAAAGACATCTGTCACCTGTTTTCTCCTTTTCAAATTGCTGCAACAGCCAAGCATGGACCGTACAGAAATCAGGAGCAAGGAACTCCTTCCTGGTGTCTCATGTGGGTTGTTGGGGCACCCACATCCCAATGCCTTCCCTAACTTATTAGCAGGAAATTCCAATTGGAAGAGGAGCAGAAGAGACTTGAACCAGCAGTCCAATATGCCATGGTGGCTTCACAATCAGTAGTTTAGCCCACTCTGTCACAATGCTGGCCCCCCAAAGCCCTACATTTATTATATTAACAGAGTGGAAACTGAATCCAATTACAGTGTTTAGGAGGTAGACATAATGGAAGATACTGAGGTTGTTTGCCTTTGGAAGGCAGTTATTGCAAAAGTGTTGTTTATGAAAACGTGAACCTGGCCCAGTTTCTCTCCATGTTTGCCGGTCCACCATGTGATCATTTGTCTGCACAAATTACATCTTCGGTCTCCTCGGGCTTCACTAAAGCATCACATACAATCTTGGACTATGAATATCTAAAACCATGAACCAAAGTAAATCTTATTCTTATTTTTTTATAGTAGTAAAAAGCTAATACAAGTAGCTACTTCGTTCTCAGTTGCATTACTAAGATTTATTTAAAGTATAGGCATATAGGCAGAATCAAATTTTTATTACTAAGACTAATCAGCCAAATATTATACCTACCTGTGAATGTACCTTTATGATCAGGTTACAGAGTGTCAAAAAAACATTTCAATTAAGATGATTTTTCTTCTAAATAAAATCATATTTTCATGATAATAATTACTATGTTTGAAAGAAAAAAAGAAAAACAAAATCTTAAGGAAACTGTAATCTGTGATTGAACAGCTGATACTGTGAGTTTAATATCTAGTGAACATTGTATTACATGTGAGTATTTTAAGCAATAAATCTACTCAATGTGTGAGGGACCCAGGAAACAGTTACTTAAATTATTAGCTACAGTCAGGGCTGGCGGTGCTGTGACGTAGAGGGTAAAGCCGCTGCCTGCAGTGCCGACATCTCATATGGGTGCCGTTTTGAGACTTGGCTGTTCCACTTCCAATCCTGGGAAAGCAGTAGAGAATGGCCCAAGTCCTTGGGCCTGTGCACCCACATGGGAGACCTGGAAGAAGCTCCTGGCTCCTAGTTTTGGATTGGCGCAGCTCTGGCCATTGTAGCCATCTGGGGAGTGAACCAACAGATGAAAGACCTCTCTCTCTCTCTCTCTCTCTCTCTCTCTCTGCCTCTTCTTTCTATAACTGTGACTTTCAAGTAAAAATAAATAAATCTTTAAAAAAATTAATACCTACACCTTCTGGAATTAAATATCTAATGATGATGGCATTTTGGTTGACCAGTAGTACATACATTATTATAAATAGCAATGACCAGAGTAGATTTTTGACTGCATCTCAATAAACTAAAGAGATTAAATGAATAAATGTTTAAGGAATTAAGATTATATTCTAGCAGTTAAGGATTATAATTTTTTATTTTCAGATTTATTTAATTATTTGAAAGTCAGAGTTGCAGAGACAGAGAGGGAGAGATGGAAAGAGATTTTTCCACCTGCTGATTCACTCCCCAGATGGCTGCAAAGGTGAGGGCTGGGCCAGGCAGAAGCCAAGAGCTGGGGGCTTTTCTCGGGTTAAGGGATTGTGTTCTTGGTTTGCAACTTTGTCTCTGGCTCTGACCCTGATTCTAATGACTTTGAGGGCATCAGAGCAGTGAACCAGTGAGTGGGGCACTCTCTCTCCCCCTTCTCTTGTTCTGTGTGTTTGGTGGTGGTGAGTCAGTGTGTGTTTCCCTGTCTCTCTGCCTTTCAAATATATACTTTCAACACAAATGCTTAAAATTTGGTGTTTTTAATTCTCAAGTGACAGTCTAGTCAAAGAATCAGCAAATGTCCACCACTGCTTCCAAAGGCCATTTAATCTCTTTAAGTCTGACTCATATTTATTTAAAAAACTTGAATAATGCTGATGTAAAAACTTGGTTTCATAGCCTTATCAATTCTCTCACAAGAAAGTTGGGACAGTGACTAGTAGAATCTTTCCACTGATACTGGAAATAAAAAGAAAAATCAGAGTATCTGAAATCTCCAACCTCAATGAACTTTCCTTATCACCAAGTGTTAATTTTATCAGGATTCTGAATGACCCTGAATTATCTAAAAACCTTATAAATAACCTGAGGTATTAATATTACCTTAAAAGTCTTACCTAATTTTCATGCTCCATCAGACCTACAATTATGTTTGAGTCCCCATGCAAAAGAGAAAAGTAAAATTAAGAAAACTCGACAGGGAAAATCTTACCAAATAAGTCAGAAGAATTGTGTGGTGAGGTGTATGGAAGGCATTAAAGCTAAGGATAAAGTTGCATGTTTTTTTTTTTTTAATCAAATTAAATTAATGGCTTTGATTCTTTTTCCAAATAATTTATACTCAACAATCTCTCAAAAATCTTTTAATTATTAATATGGTTGTTTGAAACCTAGCCTCAATGGACAGCAACTTTAAATAAAATTGATTCCAAAAAACCTGATTGTAGGAAATCTGGAATGAATTTAGCATACCCAACCTACTTTATTATTTTTTGGCAGACAGTAACCACATTCCCTTTACCATGTATATTAGTTTCTTAGGACTGCTGTAACAAAGTACCATTAGCTGAGTTGTTAAAATTACAGGGTGGTATGTACTCACAGTTCTGGAGGCCAGAATAATCATGCTCTCAGCAAGGTTATGCACCCTCTGAAACTATTAGCAGAAGATTCTTCCATATCACTTCCAGTTGCTGATAGCCCCAGGCTTGTCTTGGCTTGTAGTGACATCACACCAATCTCTCTCTCTTCCCGTGAGTGTCTTTCCACCATTTCTATTTCCAAATGCCCCCCTTCTTAAAATGACAGCACTCACAATGGAGTGCTGGATTAACAACACTCATTTCAACTTGATCACATCACTAAAGATCTTATTTCCAAATAAGGTTACATTCAGATCAACTTTTTTGGGGAAAATTTATCCATAACAATCTGTCTTTCAGAATCCTCAAAATGCACATGCTCCTCATGGGAAAAATATGTTAGCCTTATCCTAACATCCCCCAGATTTTTAAGTTATTTCAACATCAGTTTCAAATTCAAAATCTCAACTAGATATAACCAAATAAGTGTCAAATCTCATATTCTATATCAACTAAATTAGGTATAGATAAGATGCTGAGTATGATCAGCCTAGAGGATAAATGCCTCTCCCATTGTGAACCTGTGAAACAAAACAATGTGACTGTTTTGCAAAATAAAGTGTTAGGACAAGCATAAGATAGACATTCCTATTCCAATGGGGAAAAAAATAACTAGAAAGATAAAAGGGATCATGCACCGCACATACATCTAACATCCATCATCCAGCGGCTCTATTCTCCACCGGCTGTCCACTGGGAGATGGCCTTACCTTCTCAGTCCAACGGGCAGCAACCTTGCTCTCTTGGTCCAAGGACGCCATGTCACCGCAGGATTCTGAGTCTGTACCATTTCCTTCTGAGTAATTCCATTTTATCTATGTCCAGTTCAGGCTAGGCCGGTTGTGCCATTTTTCTCAAAGTATAAAATTCTCAAAACTCTTATCTTTTTGTAATTCATAGTGGTTTAAAACAACTAACAAGAATTTTTTCCGCAGATCTTTCCTACATAACCAGCTCTCTATTTCTGCCATCTAAGATTATTTATTGGGCCCATGAGACACATGTCTAATCTCTTTAACAAACGTCTTCCAACCTCACACTTTGCCCAGTTTCTATAGCACAAAGTATGTGAATGTTCCAAATCTTCAGGTTCTATTCAAAATTGTATGTGTTTCTCTCACGATTTATTAGCAACAAGAACAGTAAGTATTTTCTTCAAGATCTCTGTAAGGAGGCCATTCGCTCTTCCGAACTGCAGGCAGGCACCATGGAGGCCTAAGAGCGGGTCCAAAGCCGTCGCTTGAAGCTTAAAGGTAGTGCGGAAGAAGAAAAAGAAGGACAAAGGCACGGCAAAACTTCTAGGAGCAATGGGAGAAGATACAGAAGTGGCAAATGTCTCGGATCCTGAAGAAAGTGACCAAAACCCACAACGGAAGAGTGGAGGGCTTCAACTGCGACGTGGAAACGCTCACGGAGCACTGCATGCCCAAATCCAGACAAAGTAGCCCGCAGCCCCCGTGGTGAGCCTTCGGGGTGCCTTTGCTCCCTTTGGTATTCCTGCGACATCCTCTCACCTGTGCCCTCGCGTCTTGTGCCCAGCCTGTGCTTCTCGAAGCCACGTCCCTCGCCCGAGAAATTGATTAAAATGAGAGAGGCCGTCCTCTCAGGCGAATGGGGTTTCTTGGCAGCACGTAGATGAAGCTGAACCTTTGTAGTCTGGCCCGAGAAGTACCGCGTTTATATCCAGAGGTTAAGGTCCTTTCTGGGTGAGCGCCACGCCAAAGTCCCTGCTCCTCCTTGAGCGCCGCGGAGCACTCTGAGGCCAGCAGCCGTCTCTGCCCAGGTGAGGCGGACTCCTGAGGAGAAAGAGCTACCGCCAGCATGGGCGCCCTGCCAGGCTCCCTGTGGCTTGCGCGTTCCGCAAGGGCTCTGGAGAAGTCGCTCTCAGCTCCAAGGCCCTCCAACTCTGCTCAGGTGAAAGAACTTAGGCAGCAAAACCACAACTTCCGGTGAACCAGGCGCTCCCGCCTAGTCCCTCTCTGAGCCAGTGACCAGCATGCAGCCCCTCCCCGCAACACCCTTCTTCCGGCGAGCCTAATGGGTATTGATTGAAGGCAGACATTGCTAATCAATCACAATGTTCATAATGAAAGCTGGACAACCTTAGAACTCACCCTGGAATGCCGAGTGCATGGATTCGGAGTTAGCCCGGTGCACATTCCTGGCCTAAGGACACCTCAGGGGTGAGCCCCAGCGCAGAGGGACATGGATGCAGTCAGCCCGGAGGGCCCGGGGAACAGGAACTGGAGTGCTGGGTTCTCTGGGTTGTACCTGTTGTGATGAGCATCAACCTGCGAAGGCTATTGGGAGAAACAGCCTCCAAATGGCAGATCTGAAACAATAATTTGGAAGGGAGAGGCAAACACTGGGCTGGGGGCTGTACTATGTAAACCCACAGAATAAAGCAAAAGCAATTTATTTTTAAAAATCTCTTTAGGAGTAGTTTATTGATTACAACGTTCACTTTTTACTCAAAAGAATGTGGTGCAGCCAAATTGTTTGCCTCTTTATAACAAAGACCACCTTTCCCTCAGTGACCAGTAAGATGTTCTTTTTTTCTGAAACCTCATCAGAAGAACCTTTGCTATTCCTTTTTATTTATTTATTTATTTTACTTATTTATTTTATTTTTGTTTTGTTTTGACAGGCAGAGTGGACAGTGAGAGAGAGATAGAGAAAGGTCTTCCTTTGCCGTTGGTTCACCCCGCAATGCACCGCGCTGCTCCAATCCGAAGCCAGGAGCCAGGTGCTTCCTCCTGGTCTCCCATGCGGGTACAGGGCCCAAGCACTTGGGCCATCCTCCACTGCACTCCCGGGCCACAGCAGAGAGCTGTACTAAAAGACAAGCAACCGGGACAGAATCTGGCTCCCCGACAGGGACTAGAACCCCAGGATGCTGGTGCCGCAGGCCGAGGATTAGCCTTTTGAGCCACAGCCTCACTATTCCCTTTTAAACAGCATTTGGTTCAGGACAACCTAAGTATTCAATAATATGATGATAGCTTTCTCTACAGTGTCCCTCATCAAGACGTATTCTGAACAAAAGACCCGGCAATAATGCCACAGATATTATGTCTTCCTGTTAGCCTTGCATAGAAACATAATATTCTAGTTAAAATTATGTTAAAACTTTTCATGTAACCGTGAATATCTGCAAATGTTTTAATTGCTATTCGTCACTTTTCATTTTTTGTCTCCTTTGGAGTTCCTAGGTTATTTTTCTAGGTTCCATTTATGGTCCATTCACTAGTTTAGTTTAAAGCTTAATCCATCAATTATGTTGTCAACAATCATAATTTTATTGCTAGAAGTGTATAAATAAATGTATTTGTAATAGGCTTTTGTCTATGCTTTCATATGCAGAATTTAATTATCATTCCTTTTCCAGATACTTTTTTTTTTTGTCAAATTTTCTTTTGTTGTATGAGCAATTTGGATGTTGAGAAGTTTGCTTTGTTTACAAACCTTTCCAAACACTCTGCATGTGATAGCAGGTTTGAATGACCTCAGTCATTGTAAATTAGTGGAAACATGATTTAATTGAATATAAAAATTCATTTATAATTGCTCTTTTCACAAGATATATGTAATGTTTCTGACCCAAATTAAAATGCAAGCAATATAAGGTATTTGATTAATCATGTATAAACATTTTTTCATTTATTCCACATATGTGTTTTAGCATCTTTTGTTAAATTGTTGTTGAGTGCAACATTCTATACATGTTCCTTAGATCAATCTCCTTTTTATGATTTATTTTATTTATTTGAAGGAGTTACAGAGAGAGGGAGAGTCAGAGAAAGGCAACTTCTATCTGCTGTTTTACTTCCCAGATGGCTGCATATCCCTGGATAGGCCAGGCCAAAGCCAGAGCCAGGAGCTTCTTCTGGGTCTCCCACATGGGTGCAGGGGCCCAAGTTCTTGGGCAATCTTCTGTTGCTTTTCCCAGGCCGTCAGCAGGGAGCTGGATCAGAAGTAGAGCTCCAAGGATAGAAACCAGTGCCCATGTGGTACTTCATGCATGTGGAGACTTTACAGCTATGCCACAAGGCTGAGACCTAGATAAATCCTTTTTAATTGTGTTACCAAGGGCTGGCACCATGGTGCAGCAGGTTAAGCCACTGCCTGCAGCACCAGTATCCCATAAGCACTCTACTTGCCATCCAGCTTCCAGCTTCCTATTAGTGCACCTGGGAAAGCAGCAGATAATGTCTCAAGTCCTTGGGCCCCTGCCACTACGTGGGAGACCTAGAAGAAGCTCCCAGCCCTTGACTTTAGCCTGACCCAGTCCTGGTCTTATGTGTTTGAAAAGTGGATAGAAGATTCTCATTTTCTCTCTCTCTCTCTCTCTCTCTCTCTCCCTCCCTCCTTCTTTATCTCTGCCTTTTAAATAAACACATAAATCAACCTTAAGTTGTGTGGTCAAATTTACATGTGCTTTTTCCTGGGTGCACTCAACCTAAAAATATTTTTTATAATTAAGTTGAAAACTACTCGATTTGTCAATTTGGAGTTGTGTTATTTGAGATTTTGTTAGAGTCATAATCATTTAAACTCCTTATATAGTTCAGATATACTTATTTATCAATATATAGCTCTCCTCTATCAATAATTTATTTGATTTCACTCGGTGTAATATCAGTATTGGTATGACAGCATTTTTTTAAAGATTTATTTATTTATTTATTTGAAAGTCAGAGTTACACAGAGACAGAAAGAGAGGCAGAGAGAGAGGTCTTCCTTCCGTTGGTTCACTCCCCAAATGGCTGCAACAGCTGGAGCTGTGCTGATCTGAAGCCATGAGCCAGGAGCTTCTTCCAGGTCTCTCACGAATGTGCATGGGCCCAAGGACTTGGGCCTTCTTCCACTGCTTTCCCAGGCTACAGCCAGACAGTTTGATCGGAAGTGGAGCCACTGGGATGCCAGCACTGTAGGCAGCAGCTTTACCCACTGTGCCACAGCACTGGCTCCAACACATGTTTTATATTTGCTTCTTACACATATTTTTGTAATTTCTATTATTCTAGTTTCAATATTTTATCTTAAATATTATATACATCTTCTGTAAACACTATGAAACTGCTTATTCAATTTCAGAAAACCCCTCATAACTGGTAAGAATAGTCTATTATTACTAAATATACTCACTGTTATATTTAACTTATATATAAATTATTTTTTCTATTATATTTTTAATTTTCTATATTCAAAATTACTATGCATTTTACCTTTTTCTTAGCTTATTTTTATTTTATTTACACATTTTTAGTACTTATACTTAAAGTCCTTTTAAGCAATAAATATTTGAACACTTTCATCCAATTAAATTTTATTCTAATTTATATCCTGCTTTGAAATTTAGTTTTGTTTCATTTACATGCACATTTTCACTTATTCAGTATTTCTTCTTCTGTATAAAATCTGAGATAATTCCTTGCTTCCACTAATAAATTATTTCTCAGTGCATGCCTCTTGACAAATAAACTTTCTCAATATTTTATTTGTAAACTTTTTTCATGTTTATGCTAATTAAGATGATTTGATAAGTGTACTCTGTAGATATGTTAATGTATTGCAGTGCACCCTTCAAAATGTGCTATTTAATGCTAATCACAATTTTTTTTAAAAAATGACTTACAAAACATTTTTAAAAGAGTTTACAAAATTAAAAAAAGGAGTGCGACCCACATTGCTAGGCAATAAATTATTTTTTAAATTGTTTGAAAATGTTCCATCATCTTCTATTATAACTTGTTGCTCTTTTAGTGTCTTGAAACACTGTAATATCATTTCTTTTTAAATAATTTATCCTTTCTGACTATTTTTAAAATAACTTTATTTGAGATACTGCAGTTTCAAGATTATGTGTTCAGGTTTGAGTTAATTTCTATTTATCCTGGAATTTATTGTTTTTATGGATCTATAAATTCATAATTTTGTTGATTTAGAAAATTTTTATTAATCCAATTTTGCATTTTCCTAGCATTCTTATTGAAACTATGCTTAAATTTCTAATGTAATCCTTAATGTCTTTTACTTTTCTAACTATCATTTATTTTTCACTTTATTGCCTCCTTTGGAGCTCCTGTACTTCTTTAATTTATTGGTTTTTTTCCAGTAGCTAAAACACTCTTGTGGTGTTTCTGTTTTGAAATTAAACTGTTGGGGGGCTCACTTGGTTAATCCTCTGCCTGCGGTACCCGCATCCCATATGGGCACCGGGTTCTAGTCCTATTTGTTCCTCTTCCAGTCCAGCCCTCTGCTGTGGCTCCAGGAGGGGCAGTGGAGGATGGTCCAAGTGGGCCCTGCACCCGCATGGGAGACCAGGAGGCAGCTCCTGGTTCCTGGCTTCGAATCAGTGCAGAACCGGCAGTGGCAGCCATTTGGGGAGTCAACCAACAGAAGGAAGACCTTTCTCTCTGTCTCTCTCTCTCGCTCGCTTGCTCGCTGTCTATAACTCTGTCAAATAAAAAAAAGACAAAAATAAAGAAAAAAATAAATTAAACCGATGAATTAGGTTTTCAGCAACAATTTTTATTGCTAAAACTATATACATATGTGTAAATATAGGATACATACTACATACTTATGTCCGTGCATATGTGTGTGTGTGTGTTCAATTATAATGGGTCTTGTTGATTATTCATTTTTGAAATAGGGCATTTTATTTTCAAAGCAGCCTATACTTATACACTCTGTATTGTTTATCTAATATTTCCAGGAAATACACACAGAAGGGATTTGCGTTATTGCTTTTTTATTGAATCTAGTCACTTGCTTTTTCATAAGTTTAATTCTCTTTGTTTGAGAGCTCTATGTTTAACCTTAATTGGAGACACCTAGGGAAATTGAATTGGGGTTTGGAGATGCTTTCTTCCACAGTGATTAGTTTCTGCCACTTATGATTTGTAGCAAGAGTCACCTGTCAGGGGAACACTTCAGAAACTCCATAAAGATCTGAGCTCAACACAAAATACATGCTGCCTTTTACAACTTCGAGGATGACCCAGTAATACACTGCCATAGCAGTTTCTGTATTTGTCTTTAGGAATCCCCTCCTCTCTTGAAAACGGATTCATTCTGCGTGCCCAGGGCCCCACCTTCTCTTCTCTTCAGTCTCATTTTAGAATTGACAAGGATAATTATCATAGAAAGAAAAGTCCTTACCCACCTTATACAAGATAAGTAGTGTCTCAGATAGTCTTCTTATTCCCAGGTGCAATCTTCTGCAGAAGAGGGCCTTGGGGGCCTGAGTTGACTGACACACGGAGAGCAGAGTTTGCTATTCTTCTTTGTCCACATATTCTTAGCCCCTTGGTAATCTCAACCAAGTCATTTCATGGCTATAATATGCTGATAATCTTCAATTTTACAATCATAATCCTAACCATTCCCCTTATTTCCAAGGTCATATTTTTTAACAGCCTAAAAACATCACTATATGAATAAGTGCAAAATATAAATTTGTATATATTTCTCTGTAAATACTAATAAAACACTAAAACACAGCCCATGATCTTTTACCCTTCCCCATGCAAAAACCAAAAAAAACTGGTTAAACCAAAATCTCCCATCCATACCACCTTATTCTCTTCTTTCTTATATCCATAATATTCAATTAATATTTTCTGTCACACCTGACAATCAATTCTGTTTAATTCAAATAACATCTTATAACTTATCTAAACAATATCATCTCTCTACTGCTTTATTAAAAGCCTTCCATTTGGTTTTTCCATTTCATCTCTGATATGTTTTCAGTGTATCCAATAGCTTCTTTTTTATACACAGTAAAAAATAATAGTCATTAAATAACATTCATTATCTCAGTCCAATTCTCTATATATCCCCATGCACAACTACTTTATTAATGTCAATGTACTAGTACCTTTATAAATTCTCAAATACCCTAGAATCTTCATAATCTCACTCTAACCTGTCTTTATTTTTAGGATTTGTTTTATTTTATTTATTAGAAAGATTGACAGAGAAAGAAGGAGAGATAGGAACAGAGGGAGAGAAAGGGAAAGAGAGAATGAGAGAGAGAGAGAATCTTTCATTCACCAGTTCACCCCTCAAATGGACACGACAGTACGGGCCGAGCCAGGTGGAAGCGGGGAGCCTGCAAGTCCACCTGGGTCTATTTGGGCCGGCTTCCACAGCTTTCCCAGACACACAAGCAGGAAACAGGATTGGCAGCATGGTAGCTGGAACTCACAGCACTCTGACACAGGATGCCAGCTTCTCAGCAGCAGCTTAACCCTCTGCACAAGGATGCTAGCCCCATCCTTCTGTTTTCTTTTGGAAATAATGTTCTCCCAGATGTCTGCATATCTGACTCTTCCATTTTCTTTTTGTTCTTACTCAAAGGTTGTTGTCTCATTGAGACTTTAAGTGTTTATCACATTTAATTAATACCTTAGGAGCATTTTGAATCTTTCTGTCCTACTTATGTATTTTCATAGCACTGCATTTTTGATACATACAATGTTTATAAGAATTTTTATTTTCCTTAAAAAAATTCTTTTTATTTAAATTAGAAGAAACTGGACTCTGTCACCCCTACACTTGGGCAACCAAGTCAGAAAAATAGAACATTGTAAATAAAAGTATAACAGATGTGATTTTCATTCAGCACACATTGCAGTAAATTTAACCATGAATGACTTTTATCACACTTCAAACATCCCTTTCACAACAGAAGGCAAAAGAAAGCTCACAAATTATTCCAAAGTGTGTGTTTCTACAACATTTTGAGATAGCAATGCTATTGAAATATAATGTTGTGTCTTATATTAACCACCCAAGAGAATTTTGACATTTTTGTCCAGGATATTTTACATTAACCATTGTTGGTTACACATTATACAATAATCTCAGCCAGAGGCAGGAAATGCATCTTATCAGTAAGTATTTACATTTTAAACAAAAATAATCATATCCAGAGTTATTGCTGCATTATATTAGTGAGTTAAAAATTCTGACCACAGATATTTTTATTCAAAGATTAATGATGCCTTTTATGCACCTGAGTGGGTTCATCAGAGCTAGTTGATCAGAGGGACCAGTCTACTGAAGTAGTAGGTTATCCATCCCATATGTGTGCCAGTTCATGTCCAGGCTGCTCCACTTCTGATCCATCTCCCTGCTAATGTGCCTTGAAAAGCAGGGGAGGATGGCCCAAATACTTGAGTCTCTGTACCCACATGGAAGACCCAGAAGAAAGTCCTTCCTCCCGATTTCAGCCTGATCCAGTCACTGTCATTTTAGTCCTTTGAGGAGAAAACTAGCTGATGGAGGACCTCTCTCTGTGTCTCTTCCTCTCTAACTCTTTCAAGTAAACAAATATATCTTTTGAAAAACCTAGCTGATCAGAAATACACAATTTCTGCTAGCAGATATGTAATATAATTTCATTTAATCCATAACTTGGCTATTCCTACATGCTCAATGTCCAAAAAAATATGATTATTGTTTTTGTATAGCTGATATGCTAACACTCAAAGTCAGAAACAGTGGCTGCGTTTTGCTTGTTCATTTTTTCTTTGAATACTGAGATTGGTTTTAAACCTAAAATTGAAAAAAATAATTTAAGAACCAAAGAATGGACTTCTAATTGATTCTCAATGTAGAATCTGTGGTTGTAGAGAAAACCTGGGAGTATGCTGCAGGCTGTTCATGGTGGCAGCTACTGGGGAGTTCATTGTACTTTTTGCCTCTATGCACTTTTGAAATTATTCACAATACAAAGTAAAATTAATAAATTGGATAAAACTCTGGAAAAGATGTATATAAAATGCTAAGTCCTATTTTCTTCATATTTGTGGAAGCCAATTTTTACCACTGTGTATGCCTTTGAAAATATTTTTGCAAAGCACAGTACTAGTCAGAATATGTGTGCTATACTTAAGGTCAAGGCTATTGTAGCATCTCTAAATACCATACACACATGCATACAACATGATATTCTAGTTTTCATTTTTGAACAATTTAAAATATTTACTAAAGTAAAATGTTTATGTAGCCAATGACATTAGAAAAAAGACAAGAAATATGTATAATGTGTTTTTACCGTTTCTTATGAGGCAGATTTTTGCATTTTTTACATGACAACCTGGAGCAGTGTGCTATTTAAACTGAAGGTCTTGGAGAAGGTGTAACAACAATGTTAAGCCATTGCCGAAGAGGCCACCACACTATATTGGAATGCTGCTTGCAATCCTGGCTACTTTGTGCTTCCAATCTAGTTCCCTGCTAATGTGCCTGGGACAGAGTGGATGATGGATTAACTGTACAAGTGTCTGCCACCTGTGTGTGAGACTTGGATGGAGTTCCAGGCTTTTGGTTTCAGACTGGCCCAGCCCCAGCTTTTAATGGGCATTTGGGTAGTCAACCAACAGGCAGAAGATACTTCTTTCTGTCTCTCTCTGTCTCTTCTCTCCCCCCAACACACACACACAGACACACAGACACACACACACACCTTTGTCACTCTGTTTTTCATATAAATGCATTAAATAAGTCTTAACATAAGTGAAAATCATGAACCTTTGGTGATTCTAGGGTAGCTTTTTAATATATTAATATAAATTAATGGGCATGAAAATGAAAAAACTAGCCTATTGAGAAAATTTGAAAAGAATTATATTGTATTGTTATATGTGGAAATTGAACCACATTACCTACAAAATTTACTATATGGATAAAAGCAAATTTTAGTAACCTGTATAAAATTCACCTCTTTTTGATCATTCCATAACCCATTCTGATAACCATTCCAGAAGTTGTCAGTGTAGGTACTACTAAGACAATAAAATTTAACAAAATTTCAGCTTTATTTTTCTATTCTTTAAATAAATGAGAACCATTAAAAATAAAGATTGCATTAGAAAGTGGTATCCTAATTCCAAAACATGAGGGAATTTAATCATACATATGAATTACCTTCTGTCACAAGATTAATAGATGTCACAGCTACTGTCTAAAGCCAATTCTGAGTCTCTGATCTTTTCCACAAGCAGACCCATGTTTCAGAAGCAAGCATGCCTATAATGTAAAATCTAAAGACTTCCAAGGCAGAATTCTAATTTATCCATTAATTCTCAACTGATGAAACTCTGATTCATCTGCATAAAAGCAAAAAAACTGAATTTGGTAATATCTAACAACCCCAGGACTAAACTATATTAGAAAAAAAAAAAAAACATGATGTAAAACATTTTTAACCTTGCCCTATTTTGATGTTTGTTCCGTGACACTACGCAAATTTGACCAAAAAGTCTTTTTTTTAAGATTTATTTTATTTGTGTGAAAAGCAGAGGTTTGGAGGGGAGGAATAGGGGGAGATAGACAGAGACAGAGAGAGAGTGATCTTCCATCCACCAGTTCACTTACCAAATGGCTGAAATAGTCAGGCCATAGCCAGGACCTAGGAGATTCATTCGTGTCTCCCACATGGATGCAGGTTCCCAAGGACTTGGGCCATGCTTCCCCCGGCACATTAGCAGGAAGCTGGATTGGAAACTGAGCAGCCAGGACTCAAACCTGCACCCATATGGTATGCTGCTATTGCAGGAAGTGGCTTAACCTGCTGCACCACACCACCAGCCCCTCCAAAATGTCTTAAAACATAGCACACTACCGGCTACCCACTACAAATTTAAAAAGAAGTTTAATTATAGGTAAAATTTATACAAATACATGAGTAGTATTCATATTATCCATAATGTCCTATACATCAATTGTGCAAAGTCATTTTTTATTGGAACCATCAAAAATATATTATCTCAATGGAAAACACAGGACTAGTATGCTGTGACTCTGAGAAAACTTAGAGGAATATAGGAAGAGTTTCCTGCATTCACAGAGCACCTTCTACGTGCTAGGGTATATCACAAACAATTTCTCAGAAAAATCTCACAAGTATTTGAGATAACTGACATCAATTCATCCTACAAACTAGATAAATGAGACTCTATCCAAATACACTTTCAAATGTTTTTGAATCTAAACTTTCTGTAATATTTCATTATTTTTTGTTAAACTAAAAGTTTTTAGTATTGGGTTTTAACAAGAATGTAAATTTTAGCTTAGCTATTAGTGACTTACCTTTGCTCCATTGTGTTCTTTATAGAAAAATAATGGATTATTTTGGCTTGGAAGAAGCTTTGCCACAATATACTCCATCTCTAGGAATAACAGAATGGTCATTCAAAATGATAAAAAAAACTCACTAATTTTTTTTCTGTTTTTCTTTTAAAAGATTTATTTATTTATTTGAAAGTCAGAGTTATAGAAGGAGAAATAAAGAGAGATAGAGATCTTCAGTCCATTGGCTCATGCCCCAGATGGCCACAATAGCCAGGGCTTAGCCAAGCCAAAGACAGGAGTCAGGAAATTATTTAGGTCTCCCACATGGGTAGCAGGGGCCCAAGAACTTGGGGCATTTTCCCACTGTTTTACCCAGGCTATTAGCTGGGAGCTGGATGGAAAGTGGGTCAGCTGAGACATAAACTGGCACCCATTTGGGATGCTGGCATTGCAGATGGCAGCTTTATCAGCTATTCAAACGTGCCAGCCCCATAATTTCCTATTCTACACAGATACTTTTATCATTGGATTTTTGTTTTAAATTTTTAAATTAATTTTCACTTATTTGAAAGTCTAATAGAGAAAGACAGAGCCAGAGACAGAGACACAGAGACAGAGATCTTCCATCCACTTGTTCACTCTGCAAACGCCTGGAACATGTAACCAGGCCAGGCCAAAGCCAAGAGTCTGGAATTCAGTCTGGATTTCCCCATATCAGTGTCAAGAAACCAACTATTAAAGCTGTCACCTGTCGCCACCCATGGTGTGCATTAGCAGGAAACTTGAATTGGAAGTGAAGCCAGGACCAAAATGCAGGCATTTCTATGTGAGCTACAGGAGTCTCAAGCACAGTCTTCATCCCTGCTCTGTTTTATTTTAAGATAGAAATTTTCATTGTGGCATACGGTAGACTTTCTAATGTATTTCTTTTTGATCAAATTTTATATTTTTATAAATAAAATCTCACTTTGGATATTGAGCTGATGAAATAAGAAAAAAAATAAAATGAATATGTATTCTGAATACTAAGTCTTTCAATGTTTCATTACAATTCAGAAACACTATTTATTTAATGGTGATTCACTTATAAGCTCCTACAGCATTGTATTATACTAATTCCCTTTGGGTTGATTATTTTCCACTAATTAAATAGTGTTTAAGCTCTGCAACTGTTATGTATTGTCAATTCACCTTTAAAATGAAAATACTTCTTCATTTAAGCTTACAAAAAAAATAAAAACTGCTATATAAGCATTACAGTATCATACAAAAGTCACTATATCAGGAAGAACTACCTTGATATTTATTTCTACTTTCTTCAGAAACATCTAACACACAGTTCTGCTACTTTAGTTATTTAAATGGGGTTTTATTGTAAGAATGATTGCATCCCTTTAAAATATGTGTTTACATACACTTACCAGCCTCTTACTCTAGAATAAAAGCTTTTGAAGCAGCAAGACTGACTTAGAAATCTCTGTGCCACAAATGTTCAGCCAAGCAATTTCTAGTTACATTGAGAGTACTTGAAACATACCTCCTGCAAGAATGAATGAACAGGAATGAATGCATAAACTGTTTGAAGAGGGGACAGAGGGTGGAGGAAAGGTTCATTAGAAGGTACTGTTTTACCTACATGAGAGTAACAAGTTCTGGGGTGCTATTCCACAGGAGGGTGACTATAAATAATATTAATATACTGTTTATTTCTGCAGAAAAATAAAAAAAGAACATAACATTAGGATTTGCAATGTTCATGTTAAATCTGTGAGAAGTTAGATATATTTATCCTGATCATACATATATACATGTGTGGAAAACCACATGATGCTTCATTAGACGTGCACAATTTTATGTTACAATTTAATAAAACATTTAAAAATATTATTAATTAATATACTATATAAAGATAATGACTTTTAGTCACTTATATTAAGATAAGCGCAGATCAAAACAAAGTTATCTGATCAGTGAAATCAATCAACTTCTACTTCAGTTTTACTACTATTTTATTTTTGTTCATAACTCTTTATGCCCCCAAGATCCTTTCATTCTACTTGTAATGTAATACCTGGCAAGAAAATTTCTAGATAATTATATCCTTTGTCACTTGTTTCCTATTAAAGCTAATGTTATGAGATCCATATTCCTAGCTGCCCACAGTGAAGGAAAGGCCTTTGTTTCTGTCCTAGCTTCTGGTTATAGGATTTTGCCCCTACTAATCTCAAACATATGAGTTTTAAGGAAAATTTTACTCACTGCACTCCTAAGTTACAGAGTAAGATCCTTAGGATGTAAGGACATCCTTATGGTGAAGCATCTTCATGGATTGTGGAATGATTGAATGGCTATGACTCAAAATCCAGGCAGGAACAGAGCATGATCATGCTATTTGTTAAATCACCATAAGTTAAGTTATCCATGCAAAGATAGATAAAATAAAACATTATGCATTACTCTGCATTTGCATTAGGTTTTATTCCATTGGAATAATGTTTCCCCTTTTTACTTACATAATTTGTCCATTCCATTAGCTAACCTCAAATTAATTTTATTACCTATTCATCTACTTAATTGTTTTATTACTTAAGACTTGCTATAATTTAAGTAACATTATAAACCATAGAAAACTAAGTTTTGTCATATTTTCTGTTTTTCCTATATACAAAGACAACAAAGTAGAAATTTGTTAAGAAAGTGGCATCCCTGGGTGAAGATGCAGCTCAAATCAATACTTTCACATCTATAAATGGAGTTTCCTGTGGAGTGCTTTTCCATCAGTTTGTGCATTAAAATCAAGTACCTTCAGAATTTATTCAGTTTTTCAAACTTTGATAAAAAGAAATCTCTTTATTTGGGAACTAAGTCATTGTTGATTTTGCATACAAAAGATTCAAGCTAAAGAAATCCAAGTTATTAATTATCCAATGCACACATTTGCTAACGGTTGAAAATATATTTAAATTCATTTCCAATGAAATTCATAACAATTCAAAAATGTCTTGTATTCTAAATATTCATATTGTGCATATGATATCATTGACATTCTTAAATAAACACTAATGTTTAAGATTATGGTATGTAAAAGATACTGCATCATATGCATTTGGCAGTGTGATATGTTTGTTTGCAGTGTGTGTGTGTGTGTGCATCTGCATGGGTTTTCATGTATATGTATAGAAGTTTTTCATCTAGAAGATTCATCTGACAATCCAGGATGGTGTATTGAGCATGACTTAGCAGTTTACTGCCAAGGGAAACACAGAGGTGCAGGAAAAAAGATAGGAAAGGATGATATTACCCCTGCTCCTCCTTCCTTACTTGGACAAGTACACAAGTGGTGTAGACCAAAAGACAAACAGAACAAGGAATAAAATTCAGAAGGATATCAGAGAGGAAAGAGAGTATCTGAAGACACTCACAAGGATCTGCACTCATTGAAAACCCAGAAATGAGAGTGGGAGTTCAAGAGTCTCCTAATAGTTATGATTAATTTCCACACTAATTCCCTCTTATACTCAGTATGATTTGTACAAAAGTATTTAAATCCCTTTTAAAAGTGGTTTTTATTTGAAACATGGAGAAACAGAAAAAAAGGGACAGAAAGTCCATACACTAATTTACTTTTCAAATGCCCACAGAAATCATGTCTGGTCCAGGTAAAACCAGGAGCTAAGAATTCAGCCCATCTCTCACTTGTGTGTCAGGGACTCAAGCATTTGAGCCACCAGCTGCAGCTTCCCAGGGTGAACATTAGCAGGAAACTGGGTTGGAAGCAGAATAGCCATCACTCCACCAAGCAAATAGAAAGACAATTTTACATATTATTGCTCACATATGTTATGGAATAGTAAGATTGTTAAATAATGGACAATGCCAACCACACTGAAATTGTGAGAATGGGGGTGATTCAAAAATCATCTCATTCACAAGCTGAAACTACCCTTCGAATGATGCTTTTTATTATGCAGATGAGAAAACTGAAGAATAGCACATAGGTAAGAAAACAGTAAATTTGATGAATAGAAACTTGAACTCAAATCTCTCTGGCTCAAATAAATGCTTTCAAAACCACCTCAAAGTGAAATTTGTGACTGTGTGTGTGTGTATGTGTGTGTGATCCCTTCACTCTTACTCCACAAAGCTCTATAATAACAGGTATTGTGCTAGGTTCCTAGATCTTCCATAAGAAATTACACAAACTTTGCAATAAATATCAGAACATAAGTTTCTCACAATTCTAGGGTCAGAAGTATGAAATTGAGGTATCCACTGAACTGAATTCCCTCTGAAGGCTCTAATGAGGAGTCCTCTGTCTTTCCCACCATTTTGTCACTCCAAATATTCCTTGACTTGTGGCTGTATAAATGATTTCTGCCTCCTTATTCATATTCAATCTTCTTCTAAGTGCCTGTTTTCTCCTCTTTTTTGAAATTTTCTTTGTAGGATTTCTGTCCCACCTGGATTATTCAGGATGATCCCATCTAGAAATCCTTAATTTACTACATCAGCAAAGTCTCACTTTAGACATATGGCTACATGCATAGAGTCGAGAGATCAGAATCTGAAAATAATTTTTTGAAGTGTGACTATTCAACTAAAACACCTTTATGGTACAAACACAAATACAAGGAGTTAGGTCATAAGAAATCTGATATATCTTCTGTAAATTATAACATAAGACAAATTACTACTTAATCAAACTAGTATAATTTTCTTTTGGTTTTGTATGACTCTAACATCGATGTTATTAGATTTTTTTTACATCAGTATGAATATATAAACACTTCTTGACTCATATTGTAAAATAATTGTTATAATTAAACATATCAAAATGACTGCTTCAATATGTAAAGAAACTATAGGTAGGATCATTTTTACTTTAATTTAATAATAAACTCTCTTGGGGGCCAGAATTGTGGCATAGCTGGTAAAGCTACCACTGCAATGCTGGCATCTCGTAAAGGCAACAGTTCGTGTCCCAGCTGATCCACTTCTGATCCAGCTACCTGCTGATGCCCTGGGAGAGCAGTGGAAGAAGATGGCCTAAGTTCTTGGGCCTGTGCTACCCACATGGAAGAGCTGGAAGAAGCTCCTGGCTCCTGGGTTCAGCCTCTCCCAGCCCTGACCATTGCAGCCATTTGGGAGTGAATCAGCAGATGGAAGATATCTTTCACTCTCTGTCTTTCCTTCTCTCCCTATAATTCTGACATTCAAATAAATAGATAAATCTTTAAATAATACTAATGATTACAATAATAAACACAATCATTTTAATTTTTAGAAAGACTAATAAAATCTTAAATAATGATATTTTATCATCATTAGTAGTACTAATAGTTGTTTAATCTGTAGAGGGAAAACTTGCAAGTAAGAAACAAAAATATAACAAATTGGTAGAGACACTGTATCTTCAACATAATTCTCTCAGCTTTCTTTAAAATTAACTTGAGCATCTTGTACTTCCTCACAGCAAATGCTAGGTGGGTAGAAAAGGTAAGACCCCAAGAAGCAGCCTTGAAATACTCCAGCCCTCTTTCCTAAACCCAGCAAACAAATGTGGGTACCATTCATTATCCCTACATTGTGGAAAAGTATGGGACTTAGAGACATCTTTTTTTTTTTTTAATTTGAAGAAGGGCCAAGGAGGTCTGCCCTACATTCTTCTATTTGTAGTGTGAGTGAGAAACAATGTCTCTTATTCTAAGCTACTAAAATCTTGAGATTTCTTTATTATCACATAAGACTGCACTAATTTTATTAAAGGAAATGCTTCAAAAGAAAAATGCTCTAAGAATATATGATTCACAATAGAAAATATAGGATCAAACTCAATGAATTGATGTTCAACATCACTCATAAAAAAGATACAACTTTAAAACCCACATTATTCCCCTGGAATACTGACAGCAAAACTTGAGAAACAGTAAATGTGTCTTCTGGTTTTAAGGTAAATGGGTAAAAATATTCCCACATTCAGCAAAATAGATATATACTTGGGATATTTAGAATTGAAATATCTGGTTCAGAAATTTATCAAAGGACATACTTAGATATGTACAAAAATAAATATGTCAAGAAGACTGAGTTCTGCATAGTTTCTAGTTGTTCATTCATTGAGAAATAAATGAATTATTATGCATACATTCTGTGAGACATGATGTAGTTTAAGCATGTAGAATGACATAATTGAAGAGAACAATATTATGTCATAAAATAAATCAATAAGTTTATATTTTATTATGATATAAATCTAAAAGAATACCCAGAAAAGTATTGAAGGCAGTGAGTAAATTATTTTTCTAAAATATGGTTTCATTGCTTTATACGTTTTATTGCTTGCAGGTCTTTATATCCTCCTTTATAGCCATAAATAGAGAAATATTCTAATTTTACCAAAGTAGAAATATTTAATGATTTAAGTTTTTAAAAATAAGACAATATGTCACATTATAAAAATGATAGCATCAGATTCCTGTGTGACCTGAATATGTTTTATTTCCAGAGTAATGTCCCTCCTTGAAAAAGGCAAAGTTTACTTGACTTTCTTAGCTACATATTGACTGAAAGCAGTAAGCTTACTTTTGGCCTTTAGTTAATAATTCACATACACTGCCCATTTGGGGCACAAACTGTAAATCATTTGATAAGTTAACTCTCTAATTTTGGTAATGATCCTTTTTAAAGAGCATCACACTGATTGTAAGCAAATTAAATATCTCTACTTGTTTTTATTTTTTTCGAAATTTTATCCAATCCTTTTATTTTTCTAGGAAAATTTTCACTTTAATTAATTTCATTAGTTTATAGACGGATTCTTTTACCCTGGAGAGTTCAACAGAAATACAATTTACATACAGCAAACCCCATTAGCCAGTTATCTAAAGTAGTTCTATCCAAAATTAATCTCTAGCATTCCTTTTCAGAAATCTTTACACATTACACATCTAATGTGATTAACATTTTTATCTACTAGAAAGCACTATCTATGAGGTCAGAAACATTCCGAAATTTGTCTTTATGGGCCAACACCAGCGCTGTGCTTGGAACATAATATTTGCACAATAAGTATTTGAGACAAAGCTGCTTTGGATCATATCATATCTGTAACACAGTAGTTAAGAAACAAAACCTGAGAGTATTTCATAAACTCATATAAATTCTCATTTAAAATCCTTTGTAGCAATACTTGAATGAATACATACTTCTGGGGTCTGGCGCGCTGTTGCAGTAGCTTAGCCTCTACCTAGGGTACTCCCATTCCAAATGAGTGCAGAAATGTGTCCTGGCTACTCCTCTTCCAATCTAGCTCTCTAGTATGGTCTGAGAAAGCAGTGGAAGTTGGCCCAAGTGACTGGGACCCTACACCCATATGGGAGACCCAGAAGAGGCTCCCGGCTCCTGGCTTTGGATCAGCCCAGCTCTGGCTGTTGTGGCCATTTGAGGAGTGAACCAGTGGGTGGAAGACCTTTCTCTCTGTCTCTCCCTCTCTCTGTCTATAATTCTACAACTCAAATAAAATAAATAAATAAAAACATTTTTATGTTCATTTCTGTGCTATCCATCGTAAATTATTTTTCCAGTTTCTGGTTAATTACTAAACCTAATCATCAGTTAATTCTTATTCTTCTTCTTCTTATTTTTGACAGGCAGAGTTAGACAGTGAGAGAGAGAGAGAGACAGAAAGGTCTTCCTTCTTTTGGTTCACTCCCCAAATGGTCACCACGACTGGCGCGCTGCGCTGAACAGAAGCCAGGAGCCAGGTGCTTCCTCCTGGTCTCCCACGCGGGTGTAGGGCCCAAGCACTTGGGACATCCTCCACTGCCCTCCTGATCCACAGCAGAGAGCTGGACTGGAAGAGGAGCAACCAGGACAGAACCGGCACCCCAACCGGGACTAGCACCCAGAATACTGGCGCCGCAGGCAGAGGATTAGCCTAGTGAGCCGCGGCGCTGGACTAATTCTTATTATTATACATTATCTCTATTCCTTATTACATTTCCTTGAAAATTTAACAGTCATAATCTATCTTTGTTTAGACTGCCTGAGTTATCTTTCCTGTTCCCTTGACTTAGGAGCAATTTTTGTTACAGATGCAAGACATAGAAATATGTGAAAAGATATTTCATCTCATCTGAATTTTTACTTTTAAAAGTAGTTTGAAATACTGCTTTGCTCTTAGGCAAAGGGCAAGTCAGTTTAGCTCTAGCAATTATATATTTTTTACTCATGGATTACTTCCGTCTTACGATTGACATTACATCAAGATGATGAAATGTATACCTTCCACACAATAATTACAGGTCTGTATCCACAGATTTGTTCTAATGCTTGTTACCGGAATGACATGTGTACAGTTATAAAGTAGCTATACAAATTGTGTTCCAATGTATATTATATAGATTGCCACATTATAAAAATTATTTTATTAAAACCATCATATGTCTTCAGAATAGAAGAAAAAGTGATTTGAATAACATTTTGTAGTGGTTATAAAAAGTGCCTTGGGGAAAATTGCAGATTAATAATATTGAAATTTAAAATGAAGATGGGCTACAAAGTGCTGAATCTTTAATCAAAATATTCCTCTTGAAAATACAAACTTCAAAACAAAATATTATCTTATGCCAGAGAAGTGAATTATTATGATTACAATTCAAAGAAAATGAAAAGCAGACAATATCAGTTGCACAAGCTTTGGAAAAACCGACTCAGTAAATTTCAAAAAACCTGGAGACATACAGACACTTGGGCTCATAAAATAACTGCGAAATGACATCATTAAATGTTAGGATCTGGAATATATTCACACATATTGTAAATGAGTGAGACCATTATGGACAGTGCTTTCATCTGATAAGTGAGTTAGTCCTTTTTTAATTTTTCTGAGTTAAAAAACAAACTTTATTCCAATGACCAACAAAAGTGTTTTAACTCTGAAATATTTAATAAATTTCATTGGAATTCATACAATCATATAATTCAAAATGTCAATTCAAATGGTTTTATGAACCTAATGACTTTTAACAATGAAACTTTAATAGAGGATACAGGTAGGGAAACCACATATACACACAACGAGAGGGCCATTTAAATTATTTTGTTAAATATGTTCCATACTGGTTATTACATAAGATAAGTTTTTCTCTACTTTTCTTCTCTAATAAATGAACTTTTAAAAGCCCCTCAGCTTATTTTCAAGCACTTTTCTTTACTTAATACTTATTATTGATTATTTTCAGTGTTCATGTGTTATTTTCACATAAAGTAGAACATCACTTACAAAATTACAAAAATGTTAATTATTTAGGTTGATAATTCTTGAATGTTTTATATTTTTAATTAATTCTCAGTATGAGCAGTTTAAGTTCTTACTGAAGATCTAAATTCAATATGTATAACACAAGTTAAAATACTTGGAGCTACAATGTATTTTCTGATTCCATTCAAAAACAAATAAGCCTAGTATTCCCTAAGGTCTGTCAGTCTATGACCAAAATATTGAATAATCATTAGTATATTAACATTTATAAGAAATATGTAATGTCTACGGTAAGTTGTATACCAAATATATGTTTATTAAAATTAAGCAGCATAATTTCATTATGTACTTGTTTCATTTTTTTTCTATATTGAACCACAATATATTCACTTGTTCAAATTAAACTCTACAGTCATTCTTGATTACTTTTCTTCATCCATGAATATTACCTGTCAATAATTCTGCTGGCTTCATCAACAACAAAAAGTGTATCACAAATCTGACCATTTCTTCCCCACAATTTCAGATAAAAAATATTTCTCACATGTGCAACTAATATCAGAGACCTTTACTCAAAATTTTATTATTTTAAGATTAATATGTAGATAGTTCTTGCTGTCTGTTCAGATAAGAATTCTGAATATTAGCTGTTCATAAATGAAACAGGCAACAAGGTACAGTTTAACATGAGAGAGAGAAATACACAGGAAATTTCGGGTTTTCTAAGAGGGAGAAGGAGCTTAGAAGTTTACAAGGCTTTTCCAGGGAGTGGACTGGAGGCTGCAAGGGAGAGAGAAAACATGAGCAGGAGAGCACATGGGCTGTGCATGTGAGCAGGCATCAAAGATGGACTGAGGTAGGACTCTCCTCCGCTGGTTCACTCCTCAAAGGTTCTACTGGATAGGGCTTGCACAGGCTGAAGCTAGAAGCTCAGAATTCAACCCAAGTCCCCCACTTGGGTTGCAACCCTAGTAGTTGAGGCTTCATCTGCTGCCTCTCAAACAATAGAAATAATTATCTTAACACACACCGATAGGGATGGGCATTTGGTACAGTAATTAGGACCCTAGTTGGAACACTTGCATACCATACCAGAGTGCCTCATTTGAGTTCTGGCTCTTTCACCTCTTTTCCAGCTTCCTGTTTTGCACACCCTGAGAGGCAGCAGGGTTGCAACCCAAGTGGGGGACTTGGGTTGAATTCTGAGCTTCAGCTTCAATCTGTGCAAGCCCTATCCAGTAGAACCTTTGAGTAGTGAACCAGTGGAGGAGAGTCCTATCTCAGCGCATCTTTCTATCCTTCCTTTCAAGAAATCATTTTAAACATTTTAAAGAGAAAATGATAAACCATCAAAACCTGAGATCTCTCCTATTATGAAAGCATTGTAATAACATGACTTAGAAACTATAAAAATTCTGCTTCTTATAAGTTAAGATTTGGTATAACCTGGTGACTACTTATTTCTTCAATCTCATATTTTATTATTTCCTCTCTTCCAGAAATATACTCCAGTCACTTGTGTCTGTATTCTGGAAACCTCATTGACTGAATGTTCAATGCAGACGATGTTACTTAGTGTTTCTTATATATTACCTCTTGGCTTATTTATATTTCACCTCAATAGTAACAACTTCACAAAAGTGTTACCTGGTTTGTTGAAGATCTTATTGCAATCTGAAATGATGATATTTTTGTATTTTTATTTACTATGCTTTCCCTCTCACCAAAGAATGATTTAAATGAGGGCAGGAGACTTACAGGTTTCCTACTGTATTTCTGAGGTTCATCTAATGTTTACTTGCTCATTATTTTTATTTATTCAAAATGCAGAGTGAGAAAGGGGGAAGGTGGGGGAAAAGGAGTGGGGAGTTAGTTCACTCCCCAAATGCCTACAAGAGACTGGATCAGGCTGAAGCCATAAGATTCAAACTCCAACCAAATCTCTCACTTTGTGGCAAGGACTCAAATAATTGAACCCAATGAACCACAACACCCGTCCTTCCTACTATATTTTCATTTTCAAAAGTGTGGTCGCCTATAAACATTCAATTGATATATATTTGTTGAATTAATGTGCTGATGGAAGCATTCAACACAATAATAAGAAGTTCTCTATGATTAGTGTTATGGTTTGACTGTATCTCCCAAAGTTCATGCCTCGGTAACTAAATCTAGAATGCAACAGTCAGTATGGGTAAGGTCTTGAAGAAGTTGGGGAGGAGGAGGAGATCTGCCAAGATAAATAGATTAATGCCACTGTGTGGGAGTGGGTTCTTTAGAAAAGGATGGGTCCGTTTCCTCGTTCTCTTTCTTACTCTTTCAATGTCTTCCACCACTCACAGAGCAAAGGCCCTCATCAGATGCTAACCCTAGGTCTTGGATTTCCCATCCTCCAGAACCTCCAGGAAATAAATTTCCATTGTTTGTTAAGTTATGCAGTTTCACCTATTCTGTTATAGCAACACAAAATGGACTAAGCCAATCAGTAAATACAAAATTGAAGCTCTTTTTTTCATGGAAGTTTATTCATACAGAGAGGTAGTTTTTGTGTCAACCTAGAGATATCAGTACACAATCCCCATTAGCATTAAAGATTTATATTAAGCATATAATCGATATCTGTAGAATTGCCCTGAACATTATATTAGTCCTAGCATCTCTGTCAGTTTTGCTTTATTCTTTTTTGCATTCTATCATCTTATTTTATGTCTTCTCTACCAATCAAAACAATGTCAAACTCAATGATGACATATTACTAATTACCAGAGCCCTACTTGCATATATTTTAAGCAGCCTCTTTCATTTTTAACAATAAGGAGAAACAACTGATAAAATAGGACATATTTAAAAGCAAAAAGGAAAAGACATTAATATTTCATTGAGGCACATTCATTTCCTGCATAGAAGATTTAGGGATCACTAGCTTACTATCTATACTAAAATATATTTCAAGACAATAATAAAGTTATTAAAGTGAAAACATTGTAGGTTGATCTTCACAATGATATATTTTCAAAATAAGAAAACATTAAAAGCTCCACACTCTCAGAACCCCCCAGCACCACTGTTTATGTTTCTAGGGTCTATTCACTTGGATGAGCATCAATATCTGACCTTGAACTTCTGGGTGTGCTGTTTTAATTTCCTCTTGCAAAATCTACTGAAATAAGCATTATAAATGATGAACTTAATGAGCCAGACTCAGAAAAACCCATATCTACATGGAAATAAGAGAAAAGGAAGGGGGAGGAATGGGGAAACAGAACAAAGGAAAAGGATATACATGAAAAAGAAGAAAGCAAGACAAAAGAAAAGCAGACTGATGATGTTCAAAGATAGCCTTGTGATATTTAAAATCAGATCCCCAACATATAACCACAGTCTCTTCAACTATTACAAATATTTAAAGAAAATTAGGCTCATTGGGACTTCATAACCATCATTTAATATCTTTGTTCAAAAATTTGGTGAACACTCTTCATTTTCCTGAATTCTAAGATACTATGATAAACTATAAATAGCTCTGTTCTGATATGGTTTATACTCATGGGGTGGAGGACTTTCTTTGCCGTGTGCTCATTTTATATCCTGCCACTTTAGCAAACTCTTTTATGAGTTCCAGTAGTCTCTTAGTGGAGTCTTTTGGATCCCTTATATATAGAGTCATGCCATCTGCAATTAGGGATAGTTTGACTTCCTTCTCCCCAATTTGTATTTATTTGATTTGTTGTTGCTGTTGTTAGCTAATGACTCTGAATAAAACTTCTAGGACTATACTGACTAGCAATGGTGAGAGTGGACATCTTTGCCTGGTTCTGGATCTTAGTGGGAATGCTTCCAACTTTTCTCATTTCAATAGGATGCTGGTAGTGGGTTTGCCATTGAAATTGAATCAGTAATAAAGACCCTCTCAATAAAGAAAAGTCTAGGACCAGATAGCTTCACTGCTGAATTCTACCCACCATTTAAAGAAGAACTAACTTCAATTCTTCTCAAGCTATTCAAGATTGAAATCCGCACTAAGACACATATCTTTGTCTAGACAACCTCATACTGCACCATTAAAGACAAGGAAAATCTTCTAAGAAGTCAGACAAAAAGATAGATTACATTTAAGAATCGATAGTTGTTAAAAGTGCAGAGTGACATCTTGGCAGCAAGAGAAAACAATTTTGATGTATATTTTGCACATTTAAATATGAGTATATCAAGAATAATGGCTTTCTGAATATTTTTCAGAAAAGCTGAACAAAATGGAAACAGACTGCCACAGATAAAACCATGATAAAGGCATTCTAAAACCTTAACTAGGGAAAGGAAGGGGTTTCAGATGAAACATGTGCTCCTGTTTTCATTAAGTGCTTTCCTGGAAAATACTGTTTGTCATAGAAGCATGCTATGTTGACACATAGTGGGTTATTAACACTTTAAATGATAAATATTTATAAATTTTCATTTTAATTGAAAATAGAGTAAATGCCAATGGATTTAATTCACAAAAAAAGGCCTTGTGATGACCTTTGTCTGATTTTGATAATATTGTAAAGAAACTGTGAGATCAAAAAGGTTAGCAATAAGAAATTAATTATCATTAAAATGATGAAAATGAGTGAATTGTGGCTACCTTTAAACTGCCAATTCTCAGATATACAAATATAAAACTACAAAAGAAAAACATTGCAGTATGTTTCCAGTTACGTGGCTAAAATCTAATTTGTAAAGATAAAAGAAAGATAAGTGTTGTTGAGATTTTATTATTATCTCATGAGGAAAGACAGAAGGTAGCAGAATTCAAAGGCTGCTCAGAGGATTTTTCAATATGATATGTATGTTCTGTTTTCAACTGGGTTTTGGTACAAGTCCGTTCATTGTGTTATTTTTGATACTTTGTGCACTGCATTTGTTTATTTTTGATATTTAATAAAATATAAACAAAATAAAATGATATACCTCTATTCTTATTCAGGTTCTTTTGCTCAACTTAATGATTAAGCCTAAATTTGCTCTGCATACTGAGGTCTCTTGAGGCTCATAACAGGGATTCTTTTGTCTATTTAAAACTTTTAAAGTAGGCAATTCCCCTGTAGTATGATTCAATTTCCAGTGTCATAATGGCTCTTCATTTCTATACATGTTATAATTCATGCTTATTTTTAAGATAATAGTCAATATTAATAGGATAAGAATAACTAGAAATTTTCAATTCATGATTGTTATTTTTATAGCTGATGATAATGAAAACTTAATTGAATATCACAACAAGTACATCTGTATTAAAATGGAAATGTTTATGAGAATTTTTTATAAACACTTTTAAAATAAGCATAAAATTGTTGCTGACTCAGCTGTATTTCATTATTTTCATTACCAGTGATTTACACCACTCCATAAGGTATATCCACACCACAACGATATTAATTAAATTGTATTCGGAGACTTAGATTGTATAAAGATGCATTAAAACATTTAGGAAAAAGTAAAATTAAAACATAAGCTGCTTTCAGGCAGATGTTCTGACACAGCAGGTCAAGATACAGCTTGCTACAACAGCATCCCTTATCAGTTCCAGTTCAAGTCCTGGCTACTGTGCTTCCAATCCAGCTCCCTGCTTGTATTCCAGGGAATCAGCAGATGATGGCTCAAGTACTTGAGTCCTTGTCATCCACATGAGAAAGCCAGATGGAGTTAAAAAATTTTGAGATCCACATGATAGATTTCCATAATCTACATTTTTCAAGAAATTTGTAAATACCACTCATATGCATGGACTTCTATATTTTGCACCAAAATAAACTTAAATTATATAATAACAGTATGTATTATATATAATTATAGATATTACACTGCATCCTGGATCAACATTATTAAGTACCTTTTTTTCTTTTTTTTTAATAAATATAAATTTACAGAGTACAACTTTTGAATTATAGCGGCTTTTTCCCCCATAACCTCCCTTCCACCCACAATCATCCAATCTCCCACTCCCTCTCCCATCCCATTCTTCATGAAGATTCATTTTCCATTATCTTTATATTTAATAATGTATTTACAATCAATTCTACTTCAAGAATATATTGAAAATTAATTGTTCTTTTGAAATTGATTTATCATTTTATCATTAATCACACCCTAGAATTTTATCATTTTAGATAAAAAAAGAGACTTTAGATCATATATCTCAATGTAGGAAAAAATGAGGAAAAATTGGAAATGAAGCTTTTCAATTTGAATTTCTCCACTAACAAGGATATGACACAGCTCCATCCTCAATTTCCCACATGCTAAGATCTCCCTCATAATCTTGTTTTATAACCCCCTAAAGTTCAAGGAACACAGCTGGAACCACATTGAATCATCATCCTGATTTTTTGATAAGCTTTAAATCTGTTACACAGCTGGCTTAATGACACAGTTGCAAAATAGAGCACAAACTTCTATTCCCCATGTGCATGCTCTTTCCATCCCATCTCTGTAGCTCTCCAAATGTTCCCATTTGCATCCAATCAACCTTACATACCAATATTCTAAACTTCTCATTCTTTTCCATCATTTCAAATATTTTATCATATGTTTTATCATTGAATTTCATAGCCTATTCAAATTTTCTTTTAATCTTCAAAATTTGAGAGGATAAATTCTAGGTATGTCTTGGACATATACATCTAATTTTTCTTTCACAACTTTGAATGACCTATGGGCTTTGAGCTCTCATGACCACCATGCCAGACAAGTTGGAGGTTTTATATCTTGAATCCAACAGATATCTGTGGAAATCCTGGTAGATTTTCAGAATAAAAATATGTCCCTGTACAGTGTTATGGAAGGCCTAGAATGATACAAAGTTGTCAATCACAATTATATCTCTAGATTTCCAATATTCTCAGTTTCCCTCTGGCTTCTTTTATCCTCCAAATCACAATCCCTGCACTGACAGTTACAGTTGTAGAAAAGTAGAATTGCTCATACTTTTCAAACTGCACAGAAAGGATGCATCCTGTGGGCTAAAACCATGGGTTTACACTATTTAATAATATTCTACCTCAAGATGTTTCTTTGAGACTCTGCTAAGAATGCCTCCTCAATCTTTGATTATAATTTTGTCTATCTAGGAACATAATCAATTTTCCTCGAAATTTACTTAGAGACTATGTGGGTGAATAGTGAGTAATGAAAAGCTCATAGACATCTCAAGAAAATTAGCTAGTTTCCCTTCTCAATTGGAAAGAGATAGTGTTCTCTAACAGTGAGACCAGTAAGAGCCATTAAGAGGAATGACTTTAGTCACAGTTTTGATTAAAAAAACCTTTGAACTGAGAATGATTTCAAATTTAAATATTGCCCCCACTGTAAGCACATTGATAACTTATATTGAATAATGAGACAATGTACATTTCTCTAATTTGGAAATACATTTGTTTAAACTTACCAGATTAAAGACTGTGAATTACTTTAATCTAGTCAAGTCTGCATGATAGCAACAGAGATTACTCATTATAGGAAACGATGTTACATTAATTAAAGTAGATATTATATATAAAAAGGAAAGATGAAAGGCTTAATGTTTTAAATTCAATATTTCCTCATATATTGGGCATTTTCAATGAATTATGAGTCAACTACAAAAAATTTAATTTCCTTGTCTGAAGTTATTCTGTTGAAAGAATTGAGGGAGCAAACATACTGAAGTTCATGGCAAGGTGAAAGGATATTAAAAATGTCAATTCTGTCTCAGAACTACTTATATATGTCTTTCAGGAGTTATTAAAATGATATGTCTTATGACAAGAGAATAATTCAAAAGTTATTGATGTAAAATAATTTATATTTGCGTGAAAGAATGTGATAATGCATAGCATTATGGATAGATAATGCATAGCATTATAATGGAAATATGAAATATTTTATAAATACTTAGTATCTATTATTTATCCATGCTTTTTCCCACTTAATCCTTAAAATTATGAGGTAACTATAATTGCTGACTATATTTTAGACAGGAGAGAAGTTGAAGAATAAAACTTATCAAGAAAGACTCGGGGCTGGCCTTGTTCATCTCATCTCAGAGCACTCATTCAAGTCCTGGTTGCTCTGCTTCCAATCCAGTTCCCTGCCAAAGCATCTGGGAAGGTAGCAGAATATGCGCAAGACCTTGGGCCCCTGTCACACAGAAGATCCGATGGAGTTTCTTGTCTTATACCTGGAACAGCCCTGGTCATTGCAGACATTTGTCAAGTTGACCACCAGGTGGCAGATCTTTCTCTGTCTCTGCCTCTGTCTCTGTCTCTGTCTCTGTCTCTCTCTCTCTCTCTCTCTCTCTCTCTTTCTCTCTTTCCCTCTCTATTTCTCCCTGTCTCTCCATCAATCCACTTTTCAATTAAATAAAATAAATATTTTTTATAAAAACGTATGCTGGGTTCTATAAGTAAACTAAATATTGTTAATGTTGATTCATATAAAAATTTAAAAATAACTCTATAGGGTATTATTTTTTTCCTTTTGTGGATTAGAAAATTAGTACTCACCATCACAGAGTGCCAAAGCTAGAAACCTATATTATTAAAAATTACTGGGCACTGCATTTCTCAACTTATTTTCTTGTGTAGCAAAAATGTCTTCTAAGATTGTACTCATGGTTATGAAATAGAGCCATGATTCATAAGCAAGCTTTTATTTCAACATTATTAATTTGAAAGTCAGAATTGTAGAGAGAGAAGGAGAAACAGAAAGAGACATCTTCCATTTGCTGATTCAATTTTCAAATGTCTACAAAGGCCTTGGTTGGGCCAGGCTGAAGCTGGAAGCCAGGAGCTTCCTCCAGGTCTCCCACATGAGTAGAAGGAACCAAAGCACTTGAGCCATCTTCCACTGCTTTTCTCAGGCCATCAGCAGGGAGTGGAGTAGCCAGGACCTGAACTGGAACCCACTTGGGACCCCAGCATCACAGGCAGTGGCTCTTATCCTATACACCATAACGCCAGTACCAAAAGCAAGCTTTTGACAGTAATGTAATGTCTAGATTTATCTCTTCTTCATATTCTAATTCATAGGTAATATCATCCTGTTCCGAATATTTCCCTTAAAATTTACAAATATATTTGTGTATCCAACTACCTACTAGGTATAAAACACTTGGAAATATTTTGGTTTCCAATAACATTTATTATAATGATTTTAAAAGGTACATAGAAAAACCAATAATGAGTTCATTTTTTTTTTTTTGACAGGCAGAGTGGACAGTGAGAGAGAGAGAGACAGAGAGAAAGGTCTTCCTTTTTGCCATTGGTTCACCCTCCAGTGGCACCGCGCTGATCCAAAGCCAGGAGCCAGGTGCTTCTTCTGGTCTCCCATGGGGTGCAAGGCCCAAGCACTTGGGCCATCCTCCACTGCACTCCCTGGCCACAGCAGGGAGCTGGCCTGGAAGAGGGGCAGCCAGGACAGAATCTGGCGCCCCAACCAGGTCTAGAACCTGGTGTGCCGGCGCCGCAAGGCGGAGGATTAGCCTGTTGAGCCATGGCGCCAGCCATGAGTACATTTGTTGAAACTTCACTTCTCCATAGCTTTGGAATTGTGTTACTGCACTTACACTTCCTAACAAAATTTTTACATGCAAGATTGAACTATAATGCCATCTATTTAATGATATCATTATTTGGTCTAAGAAATTAATATATGCAAAATTAAAACAATGTATTCTAAGTTTTGAAGAGAAAGCACCTCTTTCTCTGGTGTATAGAACAACCAAAAAGAAGAGGAAAAGAGGAAATATAGGATGAAAAGAAAGAACTGGGAAGGGAAAAATTAAAAAATGTTTTAATTAAGCATTCAAGTTAGATTTGGGGTGTCAAACTGAGGAGTTCAGATGTTTTTAAGACAATACAACATTTTTAATATTTGTGTGTCATACAGGGAGTGCTATGGCCAGAAGTGTATTTTAGGAATCTTAATGTTTAGGAATTCCATGTGGATACAATGCAAGAAAATATGTTGAGAGATGCAATGCTCTATAATTTTTAAGATATAGCTTTCTAGCCATCAGGAGATGGTTTGGGTCTCTGCCACAAACGTGGGAGGCCCAGACTGAGTTCCAGACTCCTGGCTTCAGTCTCCTCCATTATTGGCTGCTGCAGGCATTTGAGGAGTGACTTTCTCTCTTTCTCACTTTCTTGTTCTCTCATTTTCTCTCTCTGATTTTTGCTTTTCAAATAAAATATAAATAAATAAGTATATATTTTTTTTAAAAAAAGGTGGGTTTCATGCACTCTTTTTCTCTCCTACAGCAGGAAATTGAACAGGAACAGTGAAAGATTTTTTTTTTATTCTCCTGGAAATAATTCTTTCTCTTCCTGAATAATAATCTTGGATCTGTTCTGAGAAAAGGGAGATATTTGAAGAGGAAATTTCACAATGGGAAGCTGTCAGTGAACACATCATAGAAAACCCATGAAGAAAACGTTATTCCTGGGATCAAAAATCTCAGTTGGCTTTTTCCTCCTACTTACAGTAAATTCAGAGAGAGACTTGCCAGATACAACAAATTTGGAAAGACTGGAGTTTCTAAATATGCTGCTGAGATGAGGTAAGTACAGTCGGTAATTCATCGATTCACTCCTGTGTTCTCCTGATACCCAGTTCACTTCCCTCTGAGCAGCCTTAATCTTAGATCTTTTTAAGAGCTGCCTCATCCTAGCACAGATAATCAGAACAGCAGCAGGTAGAGCGTCCGTGCAGCAGGTGGTCACTGGTATCTTTCTTATCCCTCCAAAAATGTACCTCATGCACAGCATAGCCTGGCCAAGGATGTGACTTCAGAACAGGGAGAAGAAAACAAGAAAAAAAAAAAAAGCCTATTATAAAAGGAATAATGCTGAAGACAGCATGGAGTCTCTCTGGGGAAACAGGTGTTTAAGTGTGAGTGTGTTTAAATGGCTTGAAGTCTGCTTCTTCCTCTCTCTCTTGCTCTTGTCTCCATCAGACTGTCTCTATATTGATCTACCCTTCAAATAAATTTAAAAAAAAATTAAATTGGCTTGAAGTGATAAGGTAGGGAAAGAGATGGCTTAATAGCAAATAGTCCTACTGCCCAGTTGCCACTATAAAAGTAGTGCTCTGTATTTCTAATTGTTGCGGTAGCAACTACATGCCAAGTCTATTATATGACATTCTGGGTATTCTGGATGTAAAAAGTTAAGGAACCTGTCACTGGGCACCTGCAAAGGTGAAGAATGCAACAGAGGGAAATGACAAAATGTCATGAACTCACTGAAAAACAAACATAATAGACAAAATCTCATTTAAAACTTCCTCATACCCATCACCAGAGCTGAGCAACTCAATATATTATGTCATTTCCACCTTTAACATTGTTCTTGATATTATATTAACCAAATAATTAGAGGAGCACAGAGTACATTGTGTCTCAGTTTCCATCTGATCTGAGATGACTAGAAGCATGGAAAACTACACAGGACAGTCACAGATACGAGATGAGTAGCAGGGTTCCAGATTATATGAGGAAAAAAAGATGAGGAAGCTGATCAGCTAGAGAGGCCCCCAGGCAAAGAGGCCATTCATACTCATAGCATCCAACTTCTACCATCTGTTCTTTTTTCTTTTTTTCTTTTTAAGATTTATTTATTTATCTGAAAGTCAGAGCTACACAGAGAGAGAAGGAGAGGCAGAGGCAGAGAGAGAGAGAGAGAGAGAGAGAGAGAGAGAGAGAGGTCTTCCATCAGCTGGTTTACTCCCCAATTGGCCACAATGGCTAGAGCTGCACGGATCTGAAGCCAGGAGTTAGGAGCTTCTTCTTGGTCTCCCACACAGGTGCAGGGGCCCAAGGACTTGGGCCATCTTCTACTGCTTTCCCAGGCCATAGCAGAGAGCTGGATTGGAAGTGGAGTAGCTGGGACTCAAACCAGCTCCCATATGGGATGCTGGTACTGCAGGCAGCAGCTTTACCAGCTACGCCACAGCGCCAGCCCTGAAAGTATTGTTTTTCAAGATACATCATTTATTCTCTATCCTGTGGTTACTACTGGAGCAACTCCCACTTTTTAAAGGATTCTGGCCACAAAATTGTCTGGGGAATTTTTACACGTGAGACCAAGTTTTGTTTCAGTGAAGGCATCTATGTTTTCCTCCACAGAAACTGTTCTTTAGTAGTTGTGCCTTCTGGCACCAGTAATCCCATCTAACATCCACGAGTCATGAAGATAAACAGGTTCAAATTTCACTTAAACAAATTCTTGGAAACTTAATCCAAACTCCTTGTGACTCTTCTCCAGTTGAAGAGTCTGTACAATGAATATTTCAAAGCAACAGTAGCACCATACAAAGTTAAACAAGTAGCCACCATTTCCTAAGGTTATTGTGATAATACAGGGAGTTCAGAATTCCCAATTCTCCTTCAACAAAGGGTGGGAGAATTTCTCAAGTCTGAGGGGAGAGGAAGATCATGGGCCATGTGTTTGCTAATTACCCAGAGGAAAAATAAACTTTCTCCTAGCTTTATGATTGGAGACAATTTTACAACTTAGATAAGGAACTCACCAAATTTAGGCCACTACCTTTCCTCAGAGAGGATTAGACAGGGACTGCTATCATCTTAATGACTACATTTCAAAGAGATGGCTCCCAGGTCCTTGAGAAAGACATTCCTGGGTTGTAAAATTGGCATGAGGCTTTTAAAAAGATTTACAGTTCAAAGGTGCTAAGATAAGAACTTGTAATTACATATTCTTCTCAAGTAAATGCTTTAAGAAGGTTGGTTAGGGGCCTAGAGGCAGATCAAAAGCCTATCTAGAATTTAGTCAAGGTGAGAAGAACATTAAAACTGTCTTGGGCCTCAGGAGTGAGGTCAGCTAAAGCTGTAAAATATAGCTTACCCACTCATTATCCAACTTACACTGAACATTATAAATGGCTGTCCCCAACATTAGGCAATTGAAAAAGGAAGAGACTTACGTCTTCAATACAGCGAATTAAGAAGGTGAAAGTTATATCTCTCCCTTACCTCTTTGGTAATTTTCTCTACTTTGCTTCTAGATCGAGATTCATAGAATAATATTCCCATCCTTTTGCAAGAAGTTCGGGAATGTAATACATACTAAGTGACAAGATTTGTACCAAAACTTAATTACATTGGATGTAAATACAAAGATAGCGCTAAATAGGGTAAGCACAAAAAAGTAGAGCAGTTTGATATCTAACCAGAGACACTGGATGTTAAGCGCATTTCCTTCAGAAGTGTAGTCAACTCTTTAGTGAGTCTCTCTCACAGTTACCTGACACAGGCTCCGCTTCAGGGCTCCTGTTCCACAAAGTTGATGTAAGAGAAAGAAGGGACTTAATGTCTTCTACTGCTTACTTCCAAGATTTATTTGTGGTAGAAACATGATAAAAAGAGATGGAACCATTTTTACCTACTTAGGGAGGCAAAGTTTTCTAAGTCAAAACCAAATAAATGAAAAATGAACAAATAAAAGGCAAACCTGCCATAATAAGGTCTTCGTTGTTCTATAAAATGACCTACATTTTCTCCATCATTTAAATTTTTTGTTGCTGTTGTTCTTGAATGTATTTTTTTTCCATGACTCTTAAACAAGTTAATCACAGAATTCTCTGCACAATATCACCTGAAGCTGTTTCCTATCAGTTTGAGCTTTGAAATGTCACTTAGGACTCAACTTTCATTCAAGTAAATAGTCCAAACTACTCTATTTCGATTAATCTTTCTAACATAAAACACTGTTGAAATGCATAATGCAACTACTTCATTTTTGCAAATTAAAATAAAATATCCCTTTATAATATGATATTTTAATAAATTGAATTTGTTGTTTACCTAAATTTTTTGCAAATACAATACCTTTATTGCAAATAGGTGAACAATTTAAAAAGTATACAATGCTTCATTCAATATCTAATTAATTTTCCACAAAGTTACTGTATTATAAAGAAACAAAATGTGGTATTGTAGAAATTTACAAAGTACATTTGATATGGTTTGACTAAAAATAATAAGGACATTTAAATTACCTATAGAAGGTACCCATAAATGGCAGGCAGTAGCACCTGAAACTGGGGACATATTTTCTCAAGATTTTGTAAAGTAGTTGGAAAAAGCTCACTGAAAATATAAACAATGATGCATCTATTACATTTACTTAAAAGGACACAGCATCATGTATGTGGAGTGGAGATATAAAAGAAAGTTGGGGACATACATGTGTGCACTCATATTTTAGCACTTTGAACAAATGAATATAAACTAAATATTTATTTTTATTTTTAAAAATGGTCAGATTCTGCCTCCTGTAACCCTGATTTTGCTCATGTTCCTTGGCAAAAATTTAGTCACTATGCCTCATCTATCCAGAAAGATAATCTCACTCTTTTCTCAATAAAAAGCATATAGACCAAATAATCAGTTTTACCACATCCACAGAAACTTGTTAGACTACCTAGACCAAATATTTCTGACTCCTCTATAGCATGATCCAGTCAATGACTTTGCACTGCTGTGAGAAACAAATGAGAATAGAAAATGGCTGGAAACTGTCTAATGTCTTTACATTGAGATATACATGTGCTTTTGAAAAGAGATAATTTGTACAAATTGATATAAGTTGCCTGAATTTTCCCAGTTTCTGTATAATGTCTCAGTCTACCAAGTATTCATGTCAATAAACTCCTTTTAAAAGGAAACAATGAATTTTGATTGGACCACTCCATTGGTAGTCATTTTTTACAAATGGGTTTTATCAAGTAGTTACCAAGTAGGAAAGAAAACTCCAAGCACACAAAAAGTAGAAGATTTAGTTATTCCCTTAAATTCTCTTCCCAAAGAAGAAGTTATGGAAATGTTTTCTTATTGGGTAAGACTGTTTTGGATAGAAAAGATGAAGCCAACATTTTGACAATCTCTAGGTCCTTTGGTTTTCTAAAATGTCTGTCTTCATGTGTGCGTTAAAGAAATTGAATTTAAGAGGCCAGTGCTGTAGCACAATGGGTTAAAGCCCTGGCCTGAGGTGCCGGCATCCCATATGGGTGCTGGTTCTGGTCCTGGTTGCTCTTCTTCAGTCCTGCTCTCTGCTGTGGCCTGGGAAGGCAGTGGAGGATGGCCCAAGTCCTTGGGCCCCTGTGCCTGCATGGGAGACCAGGAGGAAGCTCCTGGCTCCTGACTTCGGATTGGCTCAGCTCTGGCCGTTGCAGCTATTTGGGGAGTGAACCAGCAGATGGAAGACCTCTCTCTCTGTCTCTACCTCTCTCTGTAACTCTGTCTTTCAAATAAATAAAATGAATCTTTTGTTTTAAAAAAAAGAAATTGAATACAATATTGCTTCAGAGAATGGAGCAAGCACAAATTTTGAAAGTACATTGACATGCAACATAGTCACATTACTGATTTAGCTGCTCTTCTTGTCATTACAGCCAGGTGGCAGAAATTTCTATAGTTGCAAGGATTTATGTTCATCTACTTGGCTCTCTCACACATACACCATTAACGAAGTCACCATCCCAGTGTTCCTGTTAATTGACCTTCAAGGATTTAATGAAAATATACACCAAACTTGTACCTATAAATGTTACCCTTGATGTTATCTTTTTTTAAAAAGAAGATTATTTATTTATTTATATGAGAGAGAGAGAGAGAGAGAGAGAGAGAGAGAGAGAGAGACCCTCTATCTGCTAATTCAATACCAAATTCCCAAATTGCACACAGCAGCTGAGCCTGGAACAGGCCAAACCAGGAGGCCAGAATTTCAGCCAGGTATCCCATGTGAGTAACAGAAAACAAAGAATTAAAAAAAATTAAGTTTATTCATTTGAATAAAAGAGTTATAGAGATGGGGAGATAGAGAGTGACAGAGAGAGAGAGAGAGAGAGAGAAAGAGAGTATCTTCCACCAGCTGGTTCACCTACCCAAATGTCTTCCGGGGCTGAAGCAGCGCTAGGCCTAAACTGGAAGCCTGGAGCTCCATGTGAGAAACCCAAGTACCTGAGTCATCATCTACTGCATTTCTAGGAACACTAGCAGGAAGCTGTATTGGAAGTGCGATGACACCGAACCAGCACTCTGATATGGGATGCAATTGTGCCAAGTTATGTATTAACCCTCTAAGCCACAATACATACCCCTACTGCTACCTTTGGAAAACAGAATTGGTGTTTTCCTTAATTAAAAGTCTGGTGGTAAGGTTTGGGTTTCATTGAGCCAATTAATTTGATTGCTTCCTTATACTCCTTTTGCTGCGGCCATTATTCATGAAATCTTTTGTCTTTTTGATTACAGTATGATATAAATCCTTTACATGTGTAAGAAAATTCCCCTTCCAGAAATATGTTGTATTTATCAAGGATGTCCCATGCCAGTACTGGCCAGGGTTAAATTGTTTTAGGGTCTTTTATTTCTGTAGGCTAACCTGGAATCAGGAAATCTGAGTCTAGAGCGAGCATATTCATTTACTTGATTATCTGCCATCACTCCCTCTGATCTTTACCCCTGGGACAAGATCAGCCATACAGCACAGTTCCCTCTTGCCCTCATGGCAAACTTTTCAGCTCTTATTGTCAGATTCTGGGGAATGGCATTGCAGAGGATCATTCTACTCTCTTTGATATATTTTAATAATCTTGAACTTCAAAGGAAATAGTTGGGATCCTCTGTCCATTTCTTCACATGAATGGATTTTTCTATACATATTTTTGATGTAAAGAGGTTCATAGAACACCAGCTCCATATAACCATAGTATGGTGTAAAAGGAATGACAGGACTTCAAATCCATAACTCTAAGGCCTGGGCCAAGTTTAATAATAATAAAATGATGAACATATATAAAGTGTTTATAGTATTCCTAACTATGTCTAAGCCCTATGAAAATATCAGCATATTTATTTGTTCAATTTAAATGGCCTTTCAAAATTTAATTCATTTTCACACAGGAAAATAATAACTTAGAAAAATTAAAAATAGATTTTTTATCATTTATTTTTAAAGTACATGAATGTATGCACTTTGGAAATATTTGTTCCTCATTTTGTACTTTGTGTCTTCACTTGAGCTAAAAGGATAGAATAAATAGGAAAAATATCAGCAACACAAAAATATAAGGAAGATCAAAGGTACCATGGGTCAAGGCAAAATAAAACTGCTGTATACTTTAATTTTCATTTTTCATGAAACATGTAGTTATTTACAATTGTAATCAGCATAGCCTTATTTGTATTGAGAAATGAAATTAAGCAAACCAAAATCAAAATGTGTATTTTTTAATATTCAGTAGAATAAACAATGGTCTTTGTTAAAGATTACACATCAAATATTTTAAAAGTCTTTTTTAAAAGAACTGAATATATTGGAAAGTATACAAACTACTTTCAAAATGTTAGTAAAAAACACATGTACTTTATAAAATAATTAATTGGACAACTATTTTTAATTAGTTCTAGTTCCTGTATGGTTTTCATGTTGTAGAGGAAATCTTTCCTAGGATTTGTAATTAAGTGTCAACTTTGGAGAATTCAGATCCAACCTTCACTTATTCCTGGTCATTAATATTCTCCTGGATCATACAACAAAATGGGTACAGTTTACATGTAGTTGCCAATGCAAGCATTTCATTGCTGCTGCAATTAACAAGAATTTCTCTAGACAGTAGGATGTTTTCATTGTTTTTAAGACATTTTGTATCTTTTCATTGATATTTCAAAAGATATTTGAATGAATGAATACCAAAATCTTTTTTCAATCAATCAATATATTGATTTGGACTTTGTTATATTTTAAAATCAAATACTCTATGGGGCTGGCGCTGTGGTGCAGTGGGTTAAAGCCATATGGGTGCCGGTTCTAGTCCCAGCTGCTCCACCTCTGATCCAGCTCTCTGTTATGGCCTGGAAAAGCAGTAGAAGATGGCCCAAGTCCTTGGGCCCCTGCACCCACATGGGAGACCTGGAAGAAACTCCTGGCTCCTGGCTTCGGATCAGCTCAGCTCTGGCCTTTGCATTCATTTGGGGAATAAACCAACAGAATGGAAGATATCTCTCTCTCTCTCTCTCTCTCCTCTCTCTCTCTCTCTCTTTCCCTCTGTGGTCTTCTACCTCTCTGCAACTCTGTCTTTGAAATCAATAAAATAATTCTTTAAAAAAATCAAATACCTTCTTTGACCATCATCTTCTATGCTTTTTCCCCACTTTCTTATTGTCACATGTATTTCTTTTCTTTTTCCCATTATATTCTCTAACACCTGAGATTCCCTAGTGTTTCATCACCTTCTCTAATAGAACTAGACAACAGGAAACATCAATTTCAAAACATTCTTGCCCAAGTCACAAGACACTTGTTCCTTGCATTTTCAACACCATCTCCTTAGCAACTATTGCTGGGGCAACCCAACCTCTATGTTGGCCAAACATATGATTACACAGCAGAATCCTGCAGGAAAAAAAGCTAATTCTTTTACTCTAATTTAAGGAGAAGCCTAATGTTGCTGTGACATAAGTAATCAATATAGTAAAGCTAGTTCATCATTCCCCTCAATAGTATACTCTCTCTTGTGCCTCTTTGTTGTAACATAAGCATGTACATATATATTCCATTTTCTATCACTGTTGTCACAAATAACCACAATCTTAGTGACTTCAAGAAACACAAATTTACATCTCACATTTTTGTGGAACAGAAGTATGACTATACCAGGATAAAATCAAGGCATTGGCAGGGATATAACTCCCTTCTGGTGGTTCCAAGGGAGAATCTTTATCTTTGAATGATCATAATGCTGGGCAAAAATTAATTATCTGTGGTTGTGATATTGGGGACTTCATTTTCTACTGTCTGTCTGCTGATGGCCATTTTCAGCTATTAGAGACAACCCACATTTGTTAGCTCATAAACCTCCTTCTTCAAAGTCAGCAACAGTAGCTGCAGAGGCAGGTAGTTCCCTGCCTCTGTTGTTGTACCACTTCTCTAACAGTTTGAAATAGTATATGCTTCTTCCATTAGATTCAGTCAACCCTGATAATCTAAAATAATCTCTCAATTTTGAGATATGTAACATTAACCAAGTCATCAAAGTCCACTTGTCACATAAGGTACCATAATTACAGGTCTCAGAAATTAGAGCGAGGGCTTCTAGGAGGGGTGCACAAGTTCACTTGCCACAGTATATAATCGTGCTTTGTGTATCACAGAGAAAACTGACATTATAAAATTCACTCTTGATCCTCTTCACCTCACACACATGTATCAACTGTTACTCAATCTCCTCATCATGGACTAAATTCTCCATTTATTTCTATGTCCCATGTATTACACATTTTCTCTTAAGAGGATACCACTAGAATAGTTTTAGAGAAAAGAAGGAAGGAAAGAAACAAGGAAGGGAGAAAGAAAGAGAAAGAGTGGGAAAGAGAGAGAGAAAGAAAGAGAGAGGGGGTGGGGAGGAAGGAAAGAAGGAAGGAAGCAAGGAAGGAAGGAAGAAAAGAAGGAAGGAAGGGAGGGAGGGAAGGAGGGAGGGAGGAAGGAAGGAAAGAAGAGGCTGGCACTGTGGCATAGCTGGTTAAGCTGCCACCTGGAATGCCAATACCTGGATGCTCCACTCCCTTTCCAGCTCCCTGCTAATGCACCTGGGAAAGCATTAGAAGATGGTCCAAGTGCTTGGACCCTTGCCACACACGTGGGAGGCACAGAAAAAGTTCTGGGTGCCTGGCTTTGGCCTGGCACAGCTCCACCTGATGAGGACATTTGGGAATTGAACCAGCAGATGAAAGATCTCACTCTCATTCTCTCTCTCTCTCTCTCTCTCTCTGTAACTTTTCTTTTTTAGTATTTATTTATTTATTTGAAAGTCAGTTACACAGAGAGCAGAGAAACAGAGAAAGAGAGGTCTTCCATCCCATGGTTCACTCCCCAATTGGCCGCAATGGCTGGAGCTACGCCAATCTGAAGCCAGGAGCTTCTTCCAGGTCTCCCATGCAGGTGCAAGGGCCCAAGGACTTGGGCCATCTTCTAATGCTTTCCCAGGCCATAGCAGAGAGTTGGATTGGAAGTGGAGCAGCTGGGTCTCCAACCGGCGCCTATATGGGATGCTGGCGTTTCAGGCCAGAGCATTAACCCGCTGCACCACAGCTCTGGCCCCAGTGTCTGTAACACTGTCTTTAAAGCAAACAAAAAATAAATATAAAAAATTAAAATAGTATGTCATGAAAAATGATGCTTTTGAGGAATATTTGGAGAAACTGACATCAGTAATAGAATATAAAGTACATGCAAATAAGTAGGAAGGATAGACAAAAAGGCACATAAACATTTACATAGACATAGACATAAACATATGCATATGTATATATATGTGTGTGGTATATGAGAATTTTGTTGAGCCAAATTTTAAGTCAGTAAGCATGTATTAAGCTGCCATGTTATGTGTACAGAAATAACCACTTACACAATAAAATGGGTAGGCAATTAAATATTATCATGGTCCACAGGTAATGAATTAATATAATACCTACAGAGTATTGAACACCTATATTTAGAAGGTTAACTAAAGGAGTTTATTATATATTTAATCTTCATTTTATCTCAGAGAATTATCAAATCTTCTAATATGGAAAACAAACTACAAGCACTTAATGTTTATAGATGGTCCGCTGTGCAATAGGCACTATGATCACTGCTCAGACTTTAGACCAATCAGACATAGATTAGGATTGCTACTTTAATACTTTCTGGAGGTGTGAATGAAACAAATTGATTCATTTTTGTTAGCATTTAAAGACTTGAGAAACTATTAGAGTTGAGAAATAATTATAATAATTACAAGGAAATAGAGATGCTCTTCAAAAACTTTCCTTACCTGTAAGTTTGTAAGAACCTATGGATTTACATTTTTTAAAAAATCTAAAATTTCAAAATAGGCATTATTTTAAACATGGCTCCTTAATTTTCTTAACAATTGTATAAATTATAATTATAATCACAAGTTATTTTTATTTTAAAGAATGTAAAAAGAAAAGAAATACTACACTTAATAGAAGTAAAAAATGGGGCTCTTGATGTAGCATAGGAGCCTAAGTTGCCAACTACTTGGGGTGTCACCATCCCCATGTTGGAGCACTGGTTTTGGTCCTAGCTGCTCCAATTCCAATCCAGCTCTTTGCTAATTCACCTGATAAGATAACAGGCAATGACTCCAGTTCTTAGCTCATGTCACTTTTGTGGGAGACTTTGATGGAGTTCCAGAATCCTGGCTTCAGTCGGGACTAGTCCCCAAGATATCAATTGGGAAGTGAAACAGCATATGGAAGATTCTCTCTCCCTCTTTCTCTCCTGTTCTCTCCCTCTCCCTCTACCTCCCTCCCCTTCTCTGCCACTCTGCCTTTTAAATAAATAAAATTTTAAAAAGTAAAAAATAATAAAGCTGTCAGCTCATTATTTAACCTATATACGCATTTCTCTGTTTGGAAAAATGTTTTCTAGAATAGGTGCAGGCCACTATGGTATTAATCAGCTTTTCACTACTATAATGAAATACCTTACACAGAATATTTATGAAGAAAGGAGGTTTATTTTGATTTATGGTTTTAGAGGTGCACAGACCAAGATTGGTCAGGTTCTACTGGTTTTCCCATCTGGTGAGGGCGGAAGAGGGTAAAGGTGGAGCATTGCAGAATGATCAATGATCATCACATGTTGACACAGGAAGTAGAGAGGCGAGGCTCAACTTGACTTCTATAACTAACCTTAGGAAAACTGCCTTCTGTGGTTACATCACTGATGATCTGATGACCGTCCCTTAGGAACCACCTTCCAGAAATCCTACTTGGATTAAATTTTCACCCAGTCTCTAAAGCTTAGTCAAGTCTTTAACACATGGGTATTTAATTTTTAAAAAAAATTTTTTAAATGATTTATTTTTTTGAGAGGCAGAGTTACAGAGAGAGGGGAATAGGGGGAGAGAGAGAGAGAGAGATCTTTCATTCACTGATTCACTCCTCAGATGGCCTCAACTGACTCAGGCCAAAGCCAGGAGCTTCTTCTGGGTCTTCCACATGGGTGCAGGAGCCCAAGCACTTGGGCCATCTGTTGCTTTCCCAGGCCATTAGCAGAGAGCTGGATCTGGAATGGAGAAGCTGGGACTCAAATCAGCACCCATATGGGATGCTGGCACTGCATGTGGAGGCTTAACCTACCATGCCATATTGCCGGCCCCTAACACATGGACCTTTTTAGGACATTGAAACTAATACCCAAATCATAAGCTCTATCTATCCATTACTTTAATTATACACTCACAGGCCAAGTAAATGTAGGGCATAATAACATATTTCTCCAACATAGCTTAATATAGTAATCTGGCGCAAATTTGACTTGGAATTTTTTTATATAAACTGAAAAATGAATTTTGCTATAACACAAATGAATGGTTTTCTCTACTGCAAAGTATAGATAGGCCTGACTCCTTGTAGCATAAGGAGATGGCTCAGATTCAATGATTTCAAGTAGAACACTGTAAAATAACAGTTCTAATTATTCTCTTCCACAAATTGAAAAGACTTGGATTGAAAGCTGTGACAATTATACTGGTGTTCAGCTTTTAAACCTGGTGATATTGCCATATTCAATGTTAAAGCGATTTAAAATGACACTTTACCTTTCCACCATAGTCATGAAGGATAGTGTATTGCAACTCATATTCATTACTTTGTCACTATAATTAATGAGGTCATCCCAATATCAATGCATGTAGTTTAATAGCACATGATGAAAAATCAGAATATTGTAATAAATTATAGAATAATCATATTTTAAAAGTATAACTGTTTCAGTTGTATTTCAGAATTAATTTGGATCTTTATCTAAATGATGGACAATAGTTGCCTCCTTGTACTTCAAAATATTATAAGTTGAGAATTGAATAATTTCTACATGTTTAGTACTCAGAAATGGATCATCTTAACATTTAAAGGCCATATGCAATTATATAGGGTTATGTAAGTTATAAATAACATTGACTGATGATGGCTTCCATTTCCAGAGAGTGAAAATGTCCACTCCTTGAGTAATGACAATCATAAACTTTAATGAAGTAGCATATGTTTTATTAAAGCCTAAAACTCTTTTAAAAGTAAATGTATAAAAATACTGTTTCAGTACTAGTTATAGCATTACTTCACATTGGACAACCCATTAAGGACAGATCTCACATGAGACGTAAGTACACAGTGACTCCTGTTGTTGATTTAACAATTTAACACTCTTGTTTATGGCTTCAGTAATCTCCCTAGGCTCTAGTCATGAGCTGCCGAGGCTATGGAAGCCTTTAGGGTTCACCAACTTCGATCTTATTCTGATAGGGTCATAGTCAAAGTGGAAGCTTTCTCCTCCCTTCAGAGAAAGGTACCTCCTTCTTTGATGGCCCCGTTCTTTCCATTGGGATCTCACTTGCTGAGATCTTTCATTTAGGTCTTCTTTTTTTTTTTTTTTTTTTTCCCAGAGTGTCTTGGCTTTCCATGCCTAAAATACTCTCATGGGCTCTTGAGCCAGATCCAAATGCCTTAAGGGCTGATTCTGAGGCCAGAGTGCTATTTAGGACATCTGCCATTCTATGAGTCTGCTGTGTCTCCCACTTCCCATGATGAAACATTCTCTCCCTTTTTGATTTTATCAGTTAGTATTTATCAGTTAGTATTAGCACTTTGTGTTTCTGTGTGGGTGCAAACTGATGAAATCTTTACTTAGTATATACTGAATCGATCTTCGGTATATAAAGATAATTGAAAATGAGAAAAAACTTGGTGTTAAATTGGAAATTACATAGAAAATTTATCAATTTTTAAAAAAATATCATGTAGGATCTCTGTCATTAATGTGCTGTACACTGTGATTTAATGGTATCACTAGTACTCCAACAGCATTTTTCACTTTGTGTTGCTATGTGAGGGCAAACTGTTGAAATCTTTACTTAATATATACTAAACTGATTTTCTGTATATAAAGAGAATTGAAAATGAATCTTGATGTGAATGGAAGGGGAGAGGGAGCGGGAGAGGGGAGGGTTGCGGGTGGGAGGGAAGTTATGGGGGGGAAGCCATTGTATTCCATAAGCTGTACTTTGGAAATTTATATTCATTAAATAAAAGCTTTAAAAAAAGTAAATGTGGAAACTTCTGATCTTCATGCTTCATAGAAAGTGGAATTTTGTGTTTAATATAAAAACAACAATAAAATATCCTCTCAGTCCTCAGTAAAGATGCTCTCTAAGCTACTTTTTGTTTGATTATCTTACACTAAAGAGTGTACGGCTTCTTGCTTTAGCTTTCCCTTTTACCCCTCATTAAAAATCAAAATTATTTCCACAAAGTACAGCTTCAAATATAATGAAACACTTCTTGAGCAAAATGAAGTTTGAAAGAGTAGCCGAATGATTTAGAACTTATTCAAAACTCTTTTGATTTAAAAGAGCTACAAAAAATTTAAACTTTCAATCTGCATATTTAAATTCCAAGTTTCTAATATTTAATCTTGCTTGAAACTTGTTATAACAGACACTATTGTGTGTTTTCTGTATTTCAGCTTGCAACTTCATTTAGACCTGAACAGATGATGGAAGGCAAAATATTCAATTAAATTTCAGGAACTCTAAATGTGATCGAATTTTGGAAGCTTGATTTGAATAAATATTAGATATTTTAAATAGCTTTTTAATTAGCTTTCAGCATTGATAGTAATTTATTATGTTCCTACATCTTCCTATAAAACAGATAATATTTTATATTGAATTTTAACAAAGTAATACTAAAAATGAGTAAGAATTTTTGGATTTCTGTCATCATCAACAAACCCATATTAAGCCAATGTAATGCAAATAATACAATTTCAAGTAAGGAGTTTTTATGTTGAAACTTTCTATACATTGCTTTTTTTCAAGTACCTTTACTTGAAACATCATTCAATCAACAATTGCAACTGAACATAATTTTATCTGAGAAAATAATGAAAGAAAACAAAATATTTTAAACATGAGAGGATTATCTATATAGGATTTCTTTCTAAAACAAAGCCTCTTAATTATGATATAATTTTTATAATCAGCAACTGATTCTTTCCCTAGGAGACCTGAGATTCTGAAAAGTATAGAATCAGCCATTTAATGTCCACACTGTCACACTAGATTGTTTCTGTTTCACTTTTAACTGAATCGAGCAACTCTTTTCTTTTCCACACATGATCAATATATCTTTCCTGCTGTTGATGTGAGAGCCTTCCATTGTGGATTTCTAACATTCCAGCATGCCTTCTCAACTACATACTTGTTCCCAAATGAGCTCATTACTCTTAAGCTGTATTAGATCATTGATAATTTAGGTAATGAAAAGTTAGCTTCTGTTTTTCTAGCTTTATTGAGGTTTCGTTGACAAGCAATCTTGCATATATTTAACTCATACAAAACAGGGAGTCAGCATTATCATGCCATTCTAACAGATATGAGTTGATATTTTTATAGTGATTTTGGTATGCGTTTCCTTGATGATTAGTGATGTTGAACATTTTTTAATCTCTTCTTGGCCATTTGTATATTGGTCATTTGCATGTATTTGGGAAAAATGTCTACTCGGGGGTCTGACATAGTGGCGCAGTGGGTAAAGCCATCGCCAGAGATGCTGACATCCTGTGTTCACGTCCCAGCTATTCCACTTCTGATCTGGCTCTGTGCTAATGGCCTAGAAAAAGCAGCAGAAAATGACTCAAGTGCTTGTCCCACTGCCACCACATGGGAGCTCCTAGCTCCTGAATGTGACCTTGTGGTTGTGGCCATCTGGGGAGCTAGTGGATGGAAGATTTTTCTGTGGGCATGTCTCTCCCTCTCTCTCTCTCTCTAACTTTGACTTAAAAAAAAAAAAAAAAAACTTAAAAAAATGTCTATTTGGGTCCTTTGAACAGCTTTTTTTTTTTAAGTATTACTTATTTTAACTGTTTTGTAGAAATTCACTGATGATTTGTATGGATTTATCACATGCTCTGGATATTAATCCCTTACCAGATTATGGTTTTCAAATATTTTTTATTCCATTGGCTATATCTACAAACTGTTCATTGGAGATTGTTTCCTTTGCTGTGCAAAAGCTTTGTAGGTAGTTGTAATCCACTGTTTATTTAGTTTCACAAATTTACTGATTTAATAACTTTTCCTAGAAAATTGATACAAACTGCTATTGCTTGTGATCTAAATGGCTTGTGTCAAGAAAACCAGTTTCTATCCCTAATAATAGTGCAACACCAACATGTTTTCAGTTTAGTAAAATTTCAGATACACACTGACAGTTATTTCTTCAGCATTTCATAAATGAGTTGGAGCTGGCGCTGTGGCATAGCAGGTAAAGCCACTGCCTGTAGTGCTGGCATCCCTTATGGGCACCGGTTTGAGTCCTGGCTGTTCCACTTCCGATCCAGTTCTCTGCTATGGCCTGGGAAAGCAGTAGAAAATAGCCCAAGTCCTTGGGCTCCTGCACCCACATGGCTCTGGATTGGCGCAAATCCGGCCATTGTGGCCAATTGGGGAGTGAACCAGCAGATGGAAGACCTCTCTTTCTCTTTCTCTGCCTCTCCTCTCTCTGTGTAACTCTGTCTTTCAAATAAATAAATAAATATTAAAAAAAAAGATACTCATTGGGGTGCCAACTATCACTAATGTGTACTAATCCCATTATCAAAAAAATAAAAAGAGTAAATGAGTTAATATATACCCTCACCTATAACCTCCTGCAAAATGCCACTAATGTCACTGAAGCTCAAGTAATATTTTATTTTTACAGTTCCAAGTGACATTTCACATTTGCAGCACAAATTGATTATAAATCTTGACGATGTTAGGGATACCTAAAGAATTTGATTGCAGAGACATTAAAAAATAGTCACACACACATTTAACAACAGAAATACACTTTTAGAAATATATCATTAACTGACTTGTATGTGAAAATCCAGATTGTCTTTACACAAGTTTGTATGATATTGGTCAATTACTTGATGTGGACTCAATGTAATCAGGAAATGAAATTAACAAGAAGCTCCTGTGGGTGTAACATTGGATACCATTTGGCAGTAAAGGTTTGTGTGTGTATAGGAGTATAAAATAATGAAAACAAACAATACAATAACTGTATAAATCGATAACATATTTATTATCATTGTCAAGTATTATGTTCTGCACATGTTTGTCCAGTTATACTTTTATGCCGCAGGTAGAACAGTAGTTTTGTTTACACCAGTGACAGTAAAGCACCTCAGTATTGAATTTCACTATGATGTCAGAATGGTTACAGCAACATCAATAGATGATAGGAATTATTTCTCTGTATTATAATTTCATAGGACCTATATGCAGTCTATTGATTGAACTATTTTATATGGTACATGATGGTATCTTTGGGCAGTGTAGGGCACAAAATTAAACCTGATTCTGTACCATAGCTAATTATTTACAAGATGATACAGCCTAACTTTCTTATATTGAAAATGATTCCTCCAAAATTCAGGACATAAATGAATCTTTAACAACTGAATTTCTTAAAGTAATAAATGACTACCACATTATTACTAAACAATAATCAATAGAGTTAAACTTTCTAGTGCCCCAAATGCTTTTATCTACAGGGGAAAAATGATATTAATATTTATGATTCTTCTTACTCTTCCATAGTTGCCCTTGTTTTCGTAAGTTTCCCAGCTCCCTAAATGTACTATTTTTTTCTAAAGATCAATTTATTTATTTGAAAGTCAGAGTTGAGAGGGAGGGAAAGAGAGGGAGAGAGAGAGAGATAGACAGAGAGAGAGACAGAGAGACAGAGAGAAAGAGAGATCTTCCGTCCACTGGCTCATTCCCCAAATGGCTGTAACAACTGGTGCTGGTCCAGGCTGAAGCCAGGACCTTCATTGAGTTTTCCCAAGTGGATGGCAAGAACTCAAACATTTAAGGGTGATTTTCTCTGCTTTTCTCAGGCCATTAGCAGAGAGCTTGATCAGAAATGGAGCATCCAGAACATGAACCAGCACCCATATGAGATGCTGGTGTAACATCATCCTCTATGCCACAACACTGACCCCAAATGCACTATTTTTATGAGCTAAAATCTAATTTACACTTTCACACAGAGACACATGGAAAAATAGAAAAAAAAAGGAAATCAACCTTTTCAATTAAAGTCTTGTTATCCACGTCTTCTCTTTACTCTTTCCTGAGCTACCATTCCCAATTCTCTGTTCTCCCAAGGATTATTGAATCAGTCAAAAATGCAGCCTTGATAAGTGGGAAACACTGCACAGCCACTTTAAAGTGCTGAACAGGGGAAAAATAAATTGAAAGGAAACGAAGTGCCTCTAACTGTACCAAGAACATGAGTCAATCAATATTAAAAATCATGTGAACTAAAAGCAAAATCCTGAAAAAATAGATCTATCATGGTTATGGTTTCCTTCTGTGTTTTTTTTCTACAGTGAAATGAACCATGAAGAACTTCATATCCTTAAACAAAATACAGCCTATTTTTTACATGCATAAATTAAACTTGTGGAAGTTTGACCTGGACAACAGCAGAACAAGAATAGATAGGAGAATCCAAATTAATTGTTTTGGAAAAAAATAACAAATAATAACAATATAATAATAATAACAAATAATAATAGCAAATAACAAATCATCATAAAAATAACAAATAATAATATCGAGGTAGATATTTAATGCAGCTGTTACGTCACTGCTTGGGAAGTCCACGTCTCTTATCAGAGTGTTTGGTTCATTATTGTCATCTATGCTCCCAATACAACTTTACTACTAAAGCACTCCCTGCGAGGCAGCTGGTGGTTCTGTACTTGGTTTCTTGTCATGTGTAAGAGATCCAGATTGAGTTTTAGGCTCCTGGCTTCAGCCTGGGCCAGCTGTGGATATTATGGGAATTGGGGGAGTAAACCAGCGAGTGGAATATCTCAATGTTTGCCTGTCTATCTTTGCTCTCTGCCTTTCAAAAAAAATTAATAAATAAAAAAAATTAGAAAATAATGTCTTATTATCAAATACCATAAGGAGGGGATACTAGAATATTAGATACCATCATAGTAAAGGTAATACAGTAAAACTGAACAAACATAAACCAGGTCAGGAAAAATTTAGATCCATCCTTGCTACAACTAGAAGTACACAAAATAAATATGTAAAAATTATTACAAACAATATATTCTTAAAATTAGTGTGTTGATATTCCTTTTTTTCAGAAAATACTAATATAGAAACTACATATGGATTACATACTAATACATAAAATTATACATAAATGAATACAAATGAAAACAAAACATTTTTTAAAAAAAAAGCACAGAGTGAAAACAGAAAAGGTAGAATAGTAAAGTTAAAGTTAGAAACAAACATGCACATTATTTTGTAATTAAAGTGGAATAGGGGCCGGTGCTGTGGTGCAGAGGGTTAAACCCCTGGCGTGAAGCGCCGGCATCCCAGTTGGGCTCCGATTCTAGTCCCAGCTGCTCCTCTTCTGAATCAGCTCTCTGCTGTGGCCTAGGAAAACAGTTGAAGATGGCCCAAGCTCTTGGGCCCCTGTACCAATGTGGGAGACCTGGAAGAAGCTCCTGGCTCCTGGCTTTTGATCAGCTCAGCTCCGACCGTTGCGGCCATCTGGGGGAATGAACCAGTGGATGGAAGACCTTTCTCTCTCTGTTTCTACCTCTCTCTGTAACTCTGTCTTTCAAATAAATAAAATAAATCTTTGTAAAAAAATGGAGTAATAATTTCATCCTTAAGTTCCTGGTAACTAAAAAAAGAGTAAAATATGCACATTTTGTAAATCACTTTGTTTGATTTTTAAATTATTTATTTATTTACTTGAGACAGACAGTGACTGATGGAGCTCCTGTCTTCTGGTTCACTCCCTTGATACCCACAATAGCCAAGGATGGGCCAGGCCAAAACCTGAAAGCAGAAACTCAGTTTGAAACTTCCATGTGGCTGGTAGAGACCTTACTGAGCTGTTGCCTCCCAGAGTGCACATGAGTATGCAACTGAAATCAGAAATAGAGCTGAGGGGCGGACGCTGTGGCTCAGTGGGTTAACACCCTGGCCTGAAACGTCGGCATCCCATGTGGGTGCCGGTTCAAGACCAGGCTGCTCCTCTCCCGATCCAGCTCTCTGCTATGGCCTGGGAAAGCAGTAGAAGATGACTCAAGTCCTTGGGACCCGGAAGAAGCTCCTGGTTCCTGGCTTCGGATAGGTGCAGCTCTGGTGGTTGCGGCCAATTGGGAAGAAAACCATTGGATGGAAGGCCTCTCTCTCTCTCTCTCTCTCTCTCTCTCTCTCTCTCTGCCTCTCCTCTCTCTGTGTAACTCTGACTTTCAAATAAACAAATAAATCTTAAAAAAAAAAAAAGAAATAGAACTGAGACTCGCTGCTATAGGACATGTGTGGTATCTTAACCACCAGAATCAAGGCTGACACCACTGTGCCTGAATGATTATAAATACCGTTTTGGTTCATGAAAAGGATGTTCTTTACTTTCAATGAAGCCTGAGAGTAATATCCCACCTCATCCTTACAGTTTTGTAAATGTTGACCCTATGTTAAATTGAATGATAATATCACTTACAACACCTTTACAGTAAATAATAAATTTTAAATTTTATATAAATTACCATGTGTATGTATATGCCTCAAAGCAATATAGGGTACAGTAATAAAACTTCAGTACAGTAAAGGAAAAGTCATGAAGATCAAAAGCAGTAACATCTAAAATTGAAAGTACCGCCGGGCTTGATCAACGTCAAAAAAAGATAGAAGGTTGATAGAAGCAGATAGATAGATGGCAGAAAACTGTCCTTTTGAGTAACACTGATTACTATGACACTGAAGCAGAGGCATATATTTTATCCACATGACTGCTTACCAAGTGAATAATAAAACTTTGTACAGATTGGATTATATACCTCTTGATGCTTAGAATATGATAGGTAGATAGATATAGATAGATAAAATTAAAGAAATAATACATGGTGGATTAAGTATATATACTGGGATGTATACCATCTATGTAGTGATATCTATCTATATATAGATATTTATATATATTTAATTATTTAGATATCTATCTATCTCTCTCTATATATATCTATATCCTAGTAAGTCAGAACATGGACAAACTTAAGGTAGATCTCATAAGATATTTTTTAAAGATATATTTATTAATTTGAAATTCAGAGTTAGAGAAAGAAGGAAAGACAGAGAAAGAGAGGTCTTCCATTCACTGGTTCGGTCCCCAGTTTGCCACAGCGGCCAGAGCTGTACTGATCCGAAGCCAGGAGCCAGGAGCTTCCTCCAGGTTTCCAACACAGGTGCAGAGGCCATCGTATACTGGTTTTCCAGGCCATAGCAGAGAGCTGGATCAGAAGAGGAGCAGCAGGGACTTGAACCAGCACTCATATGGGATGCCAGCACTGCAGGTGGTGGCTCTACCCACTATGCCACAGTGCTGGCCCCAATGCTCATAAAATATTTGAGGACAAATTAATAATAGAGTATTTCATGAGGTAACACCAGTTAAACCTGATGAAAATCTGAAAAATCATGAACACAAAGCAGTTATGAAGGAAATTAAATAAAACTAGGCTCCCTTTTGTCCCCATGTTAATTATATGATAGATTACCTAAAAATTTTAAATTACTTGTAAAATATTGGAAAATGATACCTTACAATTCCTATAATTTAAGAAAGGAAACATGGTTTATATTTATGAAATGTTTTAAAATAATTGTAAATATTTTAGAAGAAGCAGATACCAATATCTAAAGAAGCACTGACTACATTCAAGAATCACAGAAAACACTGAATTTGGAAAATATAATCTTAAAATTAGATGAATTTCGATTATTTGCACAGTTGTTGCAAAAGTTCTTTATTCAGAACACTTTTTATAATATATCTTCATAAAATTGTAAGGCTGTGTTGCTTTAATGGCTTAATTGTGAATGTTATCATTCATCATTTACAGTTTCCTAGGCTGCAACATGGGAGAAATCAAGGTGCATGAAAGAAGAGAAACATAATTTTAAAACAATGGAGTGATCATAGGCAATAAAAAATAAGGTGATAGATTACCTTGTCTCCACCTTGTCTTATTCTAGAACTATAAGTAAGCAGACCAGTGAACAGTTGTATTTATATTTTTATTTAAGTAAAGTGAAGACAGAAATTTACATTACATTTTAGATAAATTCAAGTTTATCTTTGGAGGTTTGAATGATCTAGATTAACTACCTATCTTTTGTAATATTGTTCATTTCGTCTCTTTGCATTTCCCACTTTGAATTTGTCATTTCAGTTGCAATACCTGTGACTGTGATTGCATACATAGAATCTAAGGACCAGAAAAAAAAAATCAATAGGCCACTTGAGAAATTAAAGTAGGCACTATGTATGTAAGAATTTAATGTGAGTAGAAATATTAGTTTGGCTGTAGATTTGTCCTGGTAGGGAGTCTGCGGGAGAGCAGAAACAGTAATCAGTTTTGTTCACGACTATATTCTCAGTGCCAGCTACTGAATGTGTCACTTAGAAGAACTCAATAGGTATGTATTAAATTATTTTGAGAGTTGCCACCAGGGGGAAAAAGGTGAATCACTCACAGACTAGGGAAGCCATCTGTGAGCTGTGATCTTATAAATATCAAAAAGAATGGCTCAGATTCTTTTCACAGTATATCTACTCTATGGAAATCTTTGGAATATGGAGAAAAATAAAGTTTCTGTTATGGGAGAAGTGCCTTATTAACTAAAAAAAAAATCAAAAGAATATTTGAGGCATTTTCACTAAGAAAGCAGCTGGTAGATATCTTCAGTGTTTGCAGCAAACCAAATTACTGTACTAGTTGTTGTGGAACAACCTACTGATCCATCCTGGCTTGCCCGATTTGTAGCGCTTCCTCACAGCATGCTTGATGAGGGGTTTGCAATAATGTGGAAGATAAGGCATTTTGTTACCATCAACTGATCCTGCACATACAGGTGGCTTATCTGCAGCTTGCCTTGCAGCAAATTTCTCGGTTACATCCTACAGTGTCAACAGATTTTCCAACTTTGCTTATATTATATAAGCTATGATAGCTATCTATACTAAGACATTAAGCCACATATTGTCATCTCATAGTACAATTAAGACAATTTTTGTATTATTCAGATATGAAATCATATTGTATTGGAAAATCACATATTATAACAATTTTTAATATAAAGATGCCAAAATTTAAAATACAGAAATGAATTGGAGCTTTCTATCCACATTCTGTCTTCCTAGTCAAAGTGTATTGCTTTCCAATCTATCCATTATTATCACATATCATTTTAGGCAGAATAGACCCAGTAAACAAAAACAGCTCAGTTTGTGTGGAACACTTAAGCATAATCAAACTCAGTAATTTTTTTAAAAATAACATAGTAAGCTTTAGCAATGGAGATATTTTTAACTGTTATCCTAAGCTACAAAATGGGCACTGAATTCAACAGGTTTTAATCTAAATTTTTGTTGACTAATAGATTACTGTGTTCAAGAAATATTGTTTACTTTCACTTCTCAGAGCACCTGTTCTGAGGACTGTATTAGGTAAGCACTCACCTGCAAGTTGCCAGGGTTCTGAGAAAAAAAAATCTGGCCTTTTTCCATACCCTCTCATTATAATTCATACAGTAGCATTCTCTCCAAACATAGAGGCAATAAAAAGTTTCATGCTAATGAATGTCAGTCAGAGAGTCCTATCTTAGGTCTACAACAGACACTGATTCTAAGACCAATGCCTACATGACTGTAATGTAACTCCAAGCAATATATCATATTGTTCTGAACCTCTTTTTCAAAAATTATTAAAATGAGAATATTAGTATTGATCTTGTGAGTATTAAAATACTAAGCAAACGATAAGGTGCAACATATGACATTTCATCAATACATATTAGCTGTTACTCACTGCAGTCAACAAATACTTGAATGCCTAAGGTGAGCTGTGTGGTAACATCACAATGCAACAGAGAAAAAGAGACAAAGTCTGCTTTACCGAACCTGGTTCACACCCTAGTTAACATCAATTTTATTATTTTGGGTAGGTTAGTCCCCTGATAATTAAGCAATTTATCCAGTTTGTCTACTATAGGATCTTTATTTTCTTCATATCAATTGTATTCACTGGTGTTTTTACAGAAAATTGTCAAGAAAATCTTGTTCAGTATTGTGTTTGTAGTACATGGAACAGAATTATTAGAATCTACAAATAAGTCTTTAAGGTAATCAGTAGGGATAGCTGTTTGGTCTCGCTCTTACTGTGCTGATTAAGGCATCAATATCCCATATCAGAGTGCCTGGGTCTGAGAACTGGTTCCAGCTCCTGACTTGAGCTCTTGGCTAATTGTAGACCCCAAGAAGTAGTGGTGATGGCTCAAGTAATTGTGTTTCTGTCACCCATATGACAGGATCTGGATTGAGTTTCTACCTCCCATATTTGTCCTTGGTTGGGCCCCAGGCATTGCAGATATTTGAGGAGTGAACCAACAAATGGAGCGCTTTCACTCTCTCTCTCTCGTTCTCACTCTAAAATAAATTTTAAAATTAAAATAATAATCAATTAACGACTTACTTATGCTTCTGTTTCTTAATCTTATATATGAGAATCAAAATAGTACATATCATCTTTAAAGATTTATTTATTTATTTGAGAGACAGAGTTAAAGAGAGAGAGGGAGAGATACAGAGAGGTCTTTCATCTGCTGGTTTACTCCTCATATGGCCACAACAGCTGGAGCTGGGCTGACCTGAAGCCAGGAGCCAGGAGCTTCTTCCAGGTCTCCCACATGGGTGGCAGGGCTCAAGCAATCTTCCACTACTTTCCCAGGCCACAGTAGAAAGCTGGATTGGAAGTGTAGTAGCCAGGACTGGAATCTGTGCCCATATGGAATGGCAGAGACTTAACCTACTAAGTCACAATGTCGCCCCCAATAGTGCATATATTAAAAGATCATAGAGAATAATAAGAGATAAAAAAGACTTAGAATGGGGCCTTGACAATGCAATTAACTTCATTACATTATAGTGGGGGGAATTTTTTTTTTTTTCTTTAACATGGAGCTATTTTGCCTTGGTGTCAGTAAAGTGTTAGTTTCTGAGAGGGAAAAATATGGTTACTTTTAGAGGCTGGTGGTGTAATCAGTGCATAGAAGGAACAAAATGATGACCAATGTTCTCGGCAAGACAGAGTGGAGAAGCAAAACATTTCATCATACTACTTGGAACAGCATGCAGTTTAAAATAGAATTGTATCTCTGAACTATATGAAATCTGTTATCTATGTATTAACAAAAATATATGAAGGGCTTATTTCTGAAATTTTCCACTTAGTCCTTGCAAGCTGTAGTTGACCATGGGTCACTAAAACCAGGGAAAGTGAAACTATCATAAGGGGAACTACTATAGATCTGTTTGTAACATAGGAGTTCTGTTTCTCTGGAAAACTCTAACAAAATTATAATTAACTCATCTTTACTACATATTTTTTTATTTAGTGGGCATATTTACAACACTCTTCATTATCTGTCTAAATCAAGACCACCAGCTCAACAATGCAGTTATTCATGAGGTTTATCTGATAATTCAGACATAATAAATTATTCTCTCTGTATATGTACAACATTTTTTGTTCGTAATACCCTCTGTTCAATTGTCTAATTTTGTTATTTCAATTTCCTGTGATGATTGTTGCTAATTTAGAAACTTCTTAAAAACAAATGGAGCTACCATTTGTAGATGCTTTATAGGCCACATGATAGTCACGAAAATACTTATCACAGAATTGTTATTCAATAATTATTTAACCAAAAAGTACAATAGACACATTATCCTAGCATATTTGCCTGTAACATCCAAAGACAACTTATATGGAAATTAATCTATATAATTAACATTAATTTTTTTTTCTTGATACAAAAGGAAAAAGAGCCAGTGCCGTGGCCCACTAGGCTAATCCTCTGCCTGCGGCACTGGCACTCCAGGTTCTAGTCCTGATTGGGGCACTGGATTCTGTCTCGGTTGCTCCTCTTCCAGTCCAGCTCTCTGCTGTGGCCCGGGAAGGCGGTGGAGGATGGCCCAAGTGCTTGGGCCCTACACCCACATGGGAGACTAGGAGGAAGCACCTGGCTACTGGCTTCGGATCGGCACAAGCCGTGATGGCCATTTTGGGGGGTGAACCAATGGAAGGAAGACCTTTCTCTCTGTCTCTCTCTCTCCCTCTCTCTCACTGTCTAACTCTGCCTGTCCAAAAAAAAAAAAAAAAAAAAAAAAAAAAAAGAAAAGAAAGAAAGAAGAAGAAAAAAAAAGGCAAAAGAAACATTTCTCTTTGTCATAACAATGTGAGGGAATATACGTATTTAACTACATATATATTTACATATATATAAATTTAGTTCAAATTTATCTATTTTACCTTAATCCTCCCATAATAATTCCTTAAATATTAGTTTTTTTATCATATGTGTAAATTACCCAATTTATAGTCATGACAAACTATGACAAGCCATTTCTTCTCTTTCTGACCTACCTAGGTCCCATGACCACCATATCTGTTTCATGTCTCAGGGTTAAGATCACAGGTTTCATTCATGAATGGACTGAGAGCCATCTCCTGGCTAATGCTGTTACCTCTGTTGCCTTTTATGATGTACAGTGATATGAAGCTTCTTGACTCTTTGTTGAACCTTGAAAAAAGAAATCACATTTATTCATATGCTCTCTCTTCACTTTTCTCAAATGCCTTCCTTTTTAGGAAACATATGTCATTTCCCTTCTCGATTCTCCAAATGTTACCAGGCAGTTTTTCTTGGTCTTTCATGATCCCCTAGAGAAGCAGTCAAAAAGACAAAGTCTTGCATTTTTAAAAAATTTTTAAAAATTTTTAATTAGTTTTTAAACAGCATCCATGTTATTTGTCACTAAAATTCTAAGAACACAATACTTCCTTCCCCCCTCCACCTCCTCTCTCCTTACAACTCTCCAACTCTTTTTCCTTCTCTCTTTCTTTTCTTTTTTTTTTTAGTTTTTGAGATAGCATATGTACTCCACAATCTATACAAAGCAAATCTAGAGAACAAAGAACAAAAGCAGCCAAAACTTTTTATTTTTAATTGAACTTTATGACAGCAACATATCAAAATGTATCTTCACCTAATCCACTTTATATTATATTGCAGTATTTATCTTATTTTATGTGAAGGGAATCACAGAAAGATGTATGCAGATTTTGCAAAGTAACTGTTTTAATAGCTGTGGATTAATGTTCAGATTAAGTAACTGAAGATTAAGTACAAAATTCTAAATGAAAAATTAGTGACATAGAACTTAGGACTTTTAAAGCTATATATTGAGGTGGACATTGCCATAACATGCAGTTAAGACACTTACATCTCATATCTGAGTGTTTGAGTTTCAGTCTTGGCTGTGGTTCCCAACTCCAGCTTTCTACTAAGGCAGATCCTAGGAGACAGCAGTGATAGCTCAAATAATTGAGTTCCTGCCATCCGTCTGACCTCAACTGAGTTCTCACTGCAGGCATTTGGATAGTGTACCAACAGATGCTAGCTCTCTCTGTGACTCTCAAATATATATAGACAGATGATATAGAAAGATAATGCATAAATACAAAGACAATAGACAGAAAAAACTGTTTATGACCTAAAATGATTTTAGTGTAAATAAATATCAATTTATTTTCTTTATATCACTGATATTTCCTTAAATATTTCAAAAGAAATGAACAAAAGTGAACTCTGTGAAATTCTTATGGCATATCATGAGGTAGGAATTTTTTGTCTACTAACATTATTTTATGACATTACCTGGTGTCTACAGGTATATTTGAAAACAAACCTATAGGCACTGGTAGCTTTTAAAAAATTACACAGTTATAGCATCTGATTTATTGTTACACAATTATTAACCAAGAATCAAATTATTTTGAGAAATGGTGCATTGATTTCTTCAACATCAAAGAACATGTAGCCGCAAGAAATGTAATTAAAATTTGATGGAGTTATTGATAGAAGCTGAAATTTTGTTCTACTTTCCACTGTAATTGAGTAGGGTCTTATGCTTTATATTCCTCATATCACAATTTCAGTAGTTACATTTTTGGAAAATTCAATATTTAATTTTTGTTGCTTAAGTAAATCATTAAATATCCAAAACTTGCTTTGTGTTAATTAACAACTCTTTAAGCAACACTATACAGGTACCTGACAAGGACACACAGTTTCAAATATTTAAAATAATATTAATTTAACCCTCAACACAGTAAAAAAACAAACATTTTGCTGATTAAACATATATTTTAGAACAACAAGATTTCTCTAGCTTCAGCCTGCTTTAGAATAGAACTATTCAAAAGCATGGATTTGTTTCTATTGAGTAGTTTTCTTTTCTTGAGTATAGACCATTTATTCCTATTCATTTGTATGCCTTCAATTTTTGTTGAAAAACTGGATATTGTAAAAAGGCATATTGTGAAGACTCTGGAAATAAATCTGCTCCTCTGGATTTTTTACTGTTGTTGTTTTAGTTGTTACTGCTCTGTGGTTGTTTCTGAGTTTCTTGGGGAAATTCTGTAAAATCTGTGTTCTTTAAGGTGTATTACCACCAAAGTGTCTGCTCAATGAGCATATTGGTCATCTATTAATTGGCAGAAATTCCCTTAAATGCTTTTGAACAATGACTCTCACCTTTTGCCAAAGTCTGTGTGTGTGTGTGCGTGTGCTCAGGCATGACTTCATTTTAGCAGATTACATTCTTGCGTTAGTTTTCATCTCTTGCTCCAGTGTTAGCCAGAAGGGCGTGATAAGGCCTTCTAAAGTCTGCCTTGCTTGTGCACAAGCTGAGCAAATGTGCATGGTTCGCTAAATCTGCAGGAATATTCTGGAGTTTTTCAAGTACCCTATGGACATTTCACCCTGCAGATTTTTTTTTTTTTGTGAGTTTTTTGACAATTCTCTTGTTTACTCCAATTGGTATTACTACCCCAGGCAACCAACGTTAAATTACATGCTTTGGAGAAAGGTCTTTCATCCCCAAGGAAAATTTTAGTCAGGTAAAATAAAGACAAGCCCTGTGAAAGGTTTTCGTGTGAGTTGTCAGACAGGTCAAGCTGTGAGAATTCAATAATGAGACACTCAGAGTTGCTCAAACTCATTCAGCTACTGAGCCTGGGAAAGCAGCAGGAGGTGGCCTGACTTCTTGGACATCTACCACTCAGGTGGGAGACTGGATGGAGTTCCAGCCTCCTGGCTTCAGCTGTGGCCATTTGAGGCAGTGAACCAGCAATGGAAAACACACTCTCTCTCCCTGTCCCTCTCTCTGTCTCACTGTCTGTTGCAATCTCTCCCTCTCTCTCTGTATTTCAAATAAATGCATCTTTTATAAAAATGTATTACTTTTAAATTTCTCTTAAAAATGGAAGATGGCATCTAATCTTTGCAAACAGAGAGACCTGATTTAAAATTCTTTTTCTTTCATTTAGTTTTATGACATCAGATGAGCCTATTACATAATCTATGTCCCTACATATAAATTAATGAAGAAATATGAACCTGTTTTTTATTTTAGTTATTTCTTCCTGTAAACCTCTCTGCTCTCTGGAGTTGGTATCCCAATTTTTGAGTAATGCTGAGATCAAATACTCATTTTCTTTTTTGTCTTGATTAGTAAGGCATGGACATTTAATCTGTGTCAAGTCAGTTACTTCCAACTATCCAAACTTTTAATTTGATGTTATTTTCCAAAATATCTAGATGTGCAAAAGGGATAAAAAATTAATTTTGGCCAAGGGTCACTGACAGAAGAATGAAATTTACAGAGAAAAATACAAGAAATCCATCAATCAGTCCAGAGTCCTGGCTGATCATACAGCGGTTGGAGTTGTGGGTCCCAAGATTCCCTTCAGATACTTGTGTTAGGATCGTGGCCAAGGTCTGCCAGTTCCTCCTTTGTTCAGATTTGTGAAGTGAGACTTGTTCTCCAAATTTCCCATAGATGTTCTTAGATATACTAAATTCTTTTAGTAAGTTCTTTTTCTGTTTAAATTAGCCATAGCCAATTTGTGTTTGGTTTCTAAAAACCTAACTAGAATTCTGCTTACAGCATTTGTGGAAGGAACAAATGAACTAAGTAAAGAACTTATGCAGTGCCTGCTCCAAAGTAAAGAAAAATTATGAGATCTTTCCCTTAGGTTAACAGTTGCAATCCATTCTGAATTTTCTTTAAACTTAGCAATCACATGATCATGAATAATATGCGACTTCAAAATAATTTACATCCTTGATGAATAATCAAGTCTCTTCCAGGTGAGAATAATATTATCTATAATCAACTAAAGACTCAACAGCGGATTTTCAAATGGATTTGATTTTTGTGCTTTCAATAATCAAAATACCTTAAACTCCAAAACCCTGTAAATCTATATATATATATATAATTTTGAGAAAAAATATAATAAAGGGAATCTTAATTCCTCTACTTGACTCCTTTTCCTCAAAGACATTTTTCACTGAATGTTACCAAGGAGGAAACAGAGTAGTTATGCAAGAAATATACATTGAGACACTTACTTGCCATATTTATAAGAATTCAATCCACTGCAATAAGAGCTTCTCTCTAAATTTGTGTTCTATTTTCTGCCAGTAAAATTCATTATCCCTTTTGCTTTTAGAATAGCTGGATATTTGCTTGAAAGCTTCATGGAATTTTTATAATGGTTGTTATTCATGGACATTCTGAAGCATCTTTCTATAAATAGATATTTGATTCAATCAAAGTTGACTGTAAGACTTACTTTTGTGTTCCTATCTTTTATGAACTAAATATATTACTTCTTTGTTCTGATTTCTATATACTTAAAAAGCTTCCATAAACACATGGCTTCGTCTTACACACTTTGCTTGGTAGTGTTATTAAACCATGATCTTTGTATTATCAAGTTGACCATGGAAGAATATTCCTTATCCATTCTTTCCTATCCATTGTACCATGATTGACTTTATTATACCTTTTTCTATTTTTAAAAGATTTTTTAAAATTTATTTGAGAGGCAGGGTTACAGAGGTGGGGTAGAGGCAGAGAGAGAGAGAGAGCTCTTCCATCTGCTGGTTTACTCACTAAATGACCACAATGGTCGGAGCTTGGCCAATCTGAAGCCAGGAGCCAGAATTTTCTTCCAGATGTCCCATACAGGTGCAAGGGCCCAAGCACTTGAGCCATCTTCCACTGCTTTCTGAGGTCATTAGCAGGGAGCTAGATGGAAAGTGGAGCATCTTGGACTCAAACTGGTGCCCATATGGGATGCTGTCGCCTCAGGCAGAAGCTCAACCTACTATAGCCAGTGCTGGCCCCTCCCTTTTTGATTTTTTAGATTTTCTTTTTCTACTTACATTTTATTCCACCAAGCACAAAATACTGTTTGCATTCAGATTTCTGAGTTACTTGAATAGAAATGTGAAGCCCTGGATTATCAAGAAGCATTAACTAGTACAGATATATTCACTGGTTTGGCAACAGGATAAGAAGTCAGAAGACCTGGTGCATCCCTAATGCAACATATTGCTGTTCTGTGGTCTCAAGGAAATGCATTTAAACTCAAATCTCAGATTCTTTCAACTGGGAAATTGGGATACCACGGGTAATATACACCCTACCTACTTTATAGTGATATCAACAACATGGTTGTGATATATGTGAAAGCATATATACAAAGTATATGAAATTGTTTCTCTCCATGAAAGCACTTATTACAATGTCTGGTAATTATCTATTAACTTATCTGTCATCTCTTTTTAAATCGCTTCCTCTTTGAAGGAAAATGAATGAATGAAAATCTAAGTTACAAGTTTCGGAGTCAGTAAGAGTGAAATAGTATTTGAAATCTAAAAGATTTTTTATCACTTGCTCTGCTTTCACAATCTTACTCCTTCTTACTTAAATCTAGAAAGAATTTGTAGAAAGTCTGCTTCCACTGGCTTTTGTTTTATTTCTCTTTATTTTCTTAAATATAAAATAAGAAATAGTTGAAAATGAGGGCATGGGGTTATGAAAATTTCATTGTCATGGACAATAACACATATGTAAGAGAATGATTGTGAGTAATGAATGACTTAAACTCAAGCTTTACTTTACTTACTTTAATTTAAACTGATTTTTTACTTTTTAAATATCAATTAATTTACTCCTTTATAGTTTTATAGAACATATGTATCAATAGAATAATCTTCATTATTACAATTAAAGACATGAGATCAAAAAGGAAATTATGTAAATTCCAATGGCAGAAAAGTCATTTCTTCATTTGTGGTTATAAATATGAATTCTGTTTCCATTCTTTAAACTTGTGCTGAAATCAATTTTCACTAACATGTACAGAATATATTTGTTTTGCTTGTGTTTAGTTGGATTTGTCAGTTGTCAAATCATTGCCTAACTTCTTTTCAGGTTAAATGGTATTTCATTCCAGGGTCTGATAGAAACATTTTTTCATTATGTAGAGTGAAGTTGTTAAAAATATAATCACTCTAATTCTTCCCTTTTGCTCTGGCAATAAAAAGCCCTGCAAAGAGTTTCTATCACAGGCAACTACTATTTTGAGAGACATAATGTGTCATGTTTCATTGAAAAAATTTAACTTGGGCAAAAGTACCTCATTGATATATGTTCACAGAGACATTAGCTGAGGAGGAACAGATATGAACAAACAAATAAATAGAATAAGTGTTTGGAGACTTACAGAGTAAATTCTGTTTTTGGATTTTCGTTTATAAAATATTCATTGAATAGGTTTTGTATCGACCACATTGCCAGACAATGCAGTTCACAGATGAGTACAGCTATTCTGAGAGTTTCTTGCCCTTGCAGATAGATGCACAGAATCTAATGAGGTTGAGAAAGAAATGGATGCAACATACCCAGAATCTTGTATACAAAGTGAATGCATTTCTAACACTGAGGTCCTAGAGTTGAGACTTAAAATATTCCTGGGTAAAATTCTGATAATATTGATCAAGTTAATTATTATAAAAATAATTTGGGATAGATTACAGATAAAAGGATTAGAATCAACATATTTGAAATTCATTTATATCATTACTTATATAAAGCATATTTTAAAGTAGAGCCATTCAATTCTCATATATACTGAATGATTTTTCTTTTTTTTTAAATAGTCTATAGAGGTAAAACACCAGTTAATTTAAAACTGCTTTCAGTTTTGCATGTCAGAATACAAGGGCTATAACATGCAGATTTCTTAAAGCCTGAGTAATAGAATCAAATGGAGTCTTAGCGCTATCACTTTTTGCTTGTCCTTAGAAAAACTAAGTAATTTCTAGTCTTTGTTTTCTTATCAATTAAAATTTAATAATTATAATTTACTCAAGGATTCTTGTTTCTTTTTTGTTTATGCTTTAGTGTTCAGTGAGATGTTGCTCTTTCTAAGTCTACTGAGGGAGTGTCTGACCCAGATTAGAGACTCAAGGAGTATAAATTGCAATCCAATGACTTTTGCTCATATTGTTATGGGACAAAAAGATGATCTTGTTTCTGGTTTCACATCAAAGAATTTCCACATGGACATGGACAGTGAGCAAAATGAGACTTACTGAAGTGAGACACTTGCATCAGTCAGGAGAGAGACTTCAAGGGAGGAGTTGCCCCTGGGAAGACTATGGGTACTGTCTCTTTTATGCTCAAAAGTAGATACTTAGATTGAACCAATGTGTGTGTCTGGGGTGGGGGGTGCAAAATAATAGTTACTCAGAAGGCAGAGATAGCAACCAACCAGAAGGCTAGAATAATAACCAATCAGAGGGCTGGGATAACAACCAACTATTGGGTAGGGATAAAATTCCATCAGAGGGCTGGAATTTGTAACTCTGTCTAGCCTGTTCCCCTGATAAAACTAAAAATCTAACAGGGGCTGGAGTTGGTAATGCTGCCTGTTCTCATTATAAAACAGTGTTGCTAAAGTCACCCTCTGGGAAGAAACAAGCACTCTGTACATTTTTAAAGAGACTCTGTGTCTTTGCTCATTATGACAGGGACCTGATCTAACTGCCTACTGGACCACCTAACTCCTCAAATTATTAATATTATCATTCAATATACAGAGAGGCCTCACAACCTCATCATTCACTTTGATTTTTTTCCTCGGCTCTCCAATTTACACTGGTGTGTAAATAAGAAGTCAACAGGTAATTTACAGAGAACCGTATACAAGTGCAAGGAACTGAGATCACTACATTAATTAATTTTAACCTCACGTATGACACTTACTAAAACTATTCACTGGTATTCAACAAAGAAATAGGAATCATATATGTAAAGTGTGTGTTATATACTCTTAGATAATGGTAGTTTTTATAACTTGATGAAAATAATAGCTAACATTTACCCAATGATATGAAACCCATGCCTGTGGTCATTAAATTTAGTTTGTACACTGGGAGAAGATTTTCTGTTAGAAGTCAGCTGTAAGCTTTTCTACAACCTGAGACAGCCACAAATGTTATACAAATGCTCTTACTCTCACAACTCAAAGCAGATAGAATCAATTTGCAAATCAAAAGCAGTCAGAAGAAAGTTCAACAATCCCTTTTCATTTGGAGCATAATTGACTTTCTCAAGCACATTCATGTTTACCAACAATGGTGATGTAGTAGTACTCAAAATAGAAATGAACATGACAAAGGCTCTTTACTAAGAATCTGGACAGTGACAAAAGTCAGTATTTGTTCCAAAGAGGTACTAAGGTCTGCTACATTCTGTTAACTATCTGGAGACTACTTCTTATGGGATATTGAGAAGATCTCTGATAATTAAGGATGTGCTGTCAAGAAGTAAGTGGTAAGAATAAAACCAGGAGGGGTCAGTCCTGTGGCACAGTGGGTTAAAACCCTGGCCTGCAGTGCCGGCATCTTATGTTGGTACTGGCTTGTGTCCTGGCTGCTCTAATTTCAATCCAGCTCCCTACTAATGTACCTGGGAAAGCAGCAGAAGATGGCCCAAGTCCTTGTATCCCTGCACCCATGTGGGAGACCTGGAGGAAGCTCCTGGCTTCTGGCTCAGGATCAGCTCAGCTCCAGCCTTTGAGGCAATTTGAAGAATAAACCAATTGATGGAAGACCTCTCTCTCTGTTCCTACCACTCTCTGTAAATCTTTCAGGTAAATAAAATTAATCTTAAAAAAAAAAAGAAGAATAAAGCCAGGAGGACAAAAATGCTGTAGAAATATAATTTACACACAGTAAACATCTCATAACTGAAAGGTACTCCTTAAAGAATTCCTGCATTTGGGGCCAGTGATGTGGTGCAGTGGGTTAAAGCCCTGGCCTGAAGTGCTGTCATCCCATATGGGTGCCAGTTATAGTCCGGGCTGCTCCTCTTCCAATCCAGCTCTCTGCTATATCCTGGGATAGCAGTAGAAGATGGCCCAAGTCCTTGGGCCCCTGCACCTCCGTGGGAGACCCAGATGAAGCTCCTGGCTCCTGGCATCAGATCAGCGCAGCTCCGGCTGTTGTGGCTATCTGGGGGGTGAACAAGCGGATGGAAGACCTCTCTCTCTGTCTTTACGTCTCTCTCTGTCTTTATCTCTCTCTGTCTTTAAAATAAATAAAATAAATCTTTTTTCAAAAAAAGAATTCCTGCATTCAAATATACCATTACCAGTTCGAAATAATAAAATAGTTCTTTCACTTTAGAAGCTCTACTGTTCCCTTTTCCCACTATTTTGGTTGCTTTCATCAGAGGTCGATTTTTCCTGTCACTGAGCTATGAAAAATTGTACCAATATCTTATTAAAATCAATAGAGATTTTAATTTATAACATGTTCACTTTCATTTTGTTATTTGCTTTTGCCATTGTAATTGCTCATATTAGTGGCTGGGGTTAGTATTTTCAACTAACCAATCCTTGCTGGTAGAATTTTAAATAATATAAGCCATATTTATTTGTGCATCAGTTGACGAACACTTTGTAATACAGGCAATGCTGAAGTCAAGAATACTTTATGTCCCTTTGGGTGGACCAAATAAGCAGTGGCCATAATGTAAAAATTGGCTGTGGTTGATGAGTGTGTATATAACCTATTACTTTTCCTTGTTCAGAGTTCTTTTATATGGTTGTTTCATTTGGCACTTAATATGACCCTGTAAAGAAAAAGGGCATGAGTAATCTTCTGAGTTTTATTGAGCATTGTAAGTGTTGAGTTTCAGAGAAGTGAAGTGAGAAATCTGGCACTGAAAAAGTTTTATCTTGCTGTACTATGTTACATTAATTTCTTCTTCTTTGTAATTATTATCATCATGCTCTTTTCAGGTGGTATATTACAAGCATTACATACAAAATGCTTATGGATTTGCTCCTGTTTGCACCATGCACATTTATAGATTCTCTCTCTATCCCCTTGAAGACATTTTTTTCTGGATGAAAAAGCAAGGAATATGTTGTTTCTCCTAGAAGAAAATAAAATAATCATAGTATCAGAAGGATGGGAAAAGGCAAAAGGAAAGAAGATGAAACATATTGTCTCACCAGTTACAAAATACGTTAAACACATCACACAAAAATCACCCCATTCCCTGAAAGTCTTTTAGGAGGAAGGTGAATTCTCTGGGTCCCAAGTCAATCAGTCCTTTTTCTCTCTAGCAGATTTCCTCAAAGTCCTAGGTTAAGAACACATGGACCATATCCATCTCTTAGTAGTGGTTTATATTCTATTTTTCCTTTTATTATAGAAAACCTTTATTTAATAAACATAATTTCAGGCCGGCACCACAGCTCACTAGACTAATCCTCCACCTGCGGCACCGGCACCCTGGGTCCTAGTCCCGGTTGGGGCGCCGGATTCTGTCCTGGTTGCTCCTCTTCCAGTCCAGCTCTCTGCTGTGGCCCTGGAGTGCAGTGGAGGATGGCCCAAGTGCTTGGGCCCTGCACCCACATGGGAGACTAGGAGGAAGCACCTGGCTCCTGGCTTCGCATCAGTGCAGCGCACCAGCCGCAACATGCCGGCTGTAGCGGCCACTTGGGGGGTGAACCAACGGAAAAAGGAAGACCTTTCTTTCTGTCTCTCTCTCTCACTGTCTAACTCTGGCTTTCAAAAATAAAATAAAATAAACATAAATTTCAAAAGTACAACTTTTAGATTATAGTAGTTCTTCACCCCATATCCACCCTCCCACCTGAAAATCATCCCATCTCCTACTCCCTCTCCTATCCCATTCTTTGTTAAGATTCATTTTTAATTATCTTTATATACAGAAGATCAGCTCTATACTGGGTAAAGATTTCAACAGTTTGCACCCACACAGACACACAAAGTATAAAGTACTGTCTGAAGATTAGTTTTACTGTTAATTCTCATAGAACAACACATTAAGGACAGAGGCCTTTCATGGGGAGCAAGTGCACAGTGACTCCTGTTGTTGATTTAACAATTCACACTCTTATTTATGACTTTAGGAGTCACCTGAGGCTCTTGTCATGGGCTTCCGAGTCTATGTAAGCCTCTTGAGTTCACAAACTCTGGCCTTATTTAGACAAGGCCATAATCAAAGTGGAAGTTCTCTCTTCCCTTCAGAGAAAGGTACCTCCTTCTTTGATGGCCCATTCTTTAGTGGTGGTTTATATTCAGTCAATCTTAGTTGAAGGGAATAGATGATATTACATTTTAACATTTTCTTCTGGAGCAGGGTTTTATGATCCTTTGGAGATTCATAATTTCCAACATTTATGACACTTCTTGATATTAAGCTGCATTTTTCTAATTTACTGCACCACACTAAATGGTACCCTAGTGTTCTGAAAAGTGAATGTGTGCACCCAACCCTAAATACTGTATTTAGTACTGTTGTTACTACTGCTCTCTTCTTTGCATATTTTTATCCATATTATCTCTTCTGCACAGGAAAAAGGTATCTTTGTCAAAATAGCATTATAAAAAGTGTATGAAATTAAAAATACCTCCCAAGGAGCTAAGTGAATTAATGCAAGGAAAACTTTCAGCAAATACCTAAATATATCAGAATTTATAAATATTAATATTATATAGGCATAGTATTAGATATTATTTATTATCTCTATAGCCAGTAACATTCAATTCTAAATTAATTTTCATATTAGTGTCCTTGCTCCCTATATATCTCATTTCATTTTCCCTCATCTGGGATAATGTAAAAGCCCTCTAATTGGTTTTTCCTCTAAGTCATGATCCACACTGCCAATGCAATATAAAATATAATTCTCTTATTTCAGTATTTTTACTCTAACCACAAAGTTTACAATATTAAATTGAATTTGCTTGGCATGGCCAAGGAGTCATCACAATCTTGTGCTTTTAATTCCAAAACTAATATCCTGCAGCATTCCATAATATCTTTCACTTCTACCTTCTCCTACAATCATCTATGACCATATCCAACTATTTATTGGACATGTACTAAAAAGATATTTATGTGTGTCTCTGGTACCATTACTTCCTGTCTATGTGATGCTTCACCCACTTTTCTATACCATAAACTCTGAGTCATAATCCTAATTTAGATAAAATATTATCTCCCTAAAACTCTTAAGCAGACATTCTCTTCCAGGTTTCTATGGAGTGCTATCAATTCTGCTGATGTGATGCTTATCTAATTATGTAACATTTAGTTTACAGATTCACAGCTCTTGACAGTTGTGAGAACAGATGTCTTTCCCTCAGACAAGTAGTATCAGAATCTGCCCTGTGTCAAAAAAGTCAATTCTCTTCGGTGTGCACCTAGCACACTGAGTAAACCCTTATTTTTATCATCAAACAAACTTCATGTTTTCCCTTTTTATGTTAATCCTTCTCCTAGTTTCATTATCAGACATTCATTCATCCAGCAATAAACCTAGGGCTTAACACTAAGGAATCATACTATTTAAGTATGAAAGCTTTTATTTTTATCTGTAGAAAACTAATATTTAGTACATTTCTGATCTGAGAATATGTAGTGAGTTAATTGGGGCGTCTTCTCCAATTGGTTTAGTTATCACAAAAGAAGAAGAAGGAGGAAATAGCTTCTTCTAATCTCTTCTCTATAGGAATATAATCAAGCACTGGGAATTTTTAATTTAAGTACTGTTCTCTTACATTTTTTAAAAGATTTGTATTATTTATTTGAAAGCCAGATTTACAGAGAGAGGTAGAGATGGAGAGAGAGGTCTTACACCTGATGGTTCACTCCCCAAGTGACCGCGACAGCCGAAGCTGCACCATTCCGAAGCCAGGAGCTTCCTCCGGGTCTCCCATGTGGGTGCAGGGGCCCAAGAACCTAGGCCATCCTCCACTGCTATCCCAGGCCACATCTGAGAGCTGAATCAGAAGAGGAGCAGAACCAGTGCCCATATGGGATGCTGGCGCTTCAGGCCAGGGCTTTAACCCGCTACACCACAGCACCAGCCCCTCTCTTACATTTTTAATGTTTGCTTCTCAACTATGTATGTAAGTCTGCCTATAAAGAGGCAGATATTATTTTTGTCTATTTGAAATTTGATATGATCTACTCAGTTTGCTTGGCATGGTGGTGGCCATTTTGTACCTTTGTTGTTTTTGACTTATTTTGACGTCTTCTGTCAGACACTTTGAGTGGTGCAGGAGTTGAGTGAATAGTTTATACTTCTGACTTTATTTTTTATATTTATAATTTTCATACTTATGAATAATCCCTAGCTTATTAACTGTATCATTCCATACATAAGTTCCAAAAACTTATTTCATTTTTTGTTGCTGTCTCAGACAATTATTTATATTTTTGCTTAGAGAGAATGAATTGCAATACTAACATACTCATTGTATTACTTCAATTTATGTCATGTATAGAATTGAAAAAAGTACAGAAGATTATCTATATTAGCTATCCTCCACTAGTAAATAGAGACCCAGAAAGAGAACAGCAGTTTCAAACAGTAATAGTGACACTAGAACACTAATGTGGAATGAGTGAATCTCATTTTCATTTCTACTTCTAAATACATCATGAGGACAGTCCTTGTAGTTTACTATATATTTTCATTAGAAGTAAGAAATAATGGAGAATATATTACAAGTTTATGTAAAATAACATATATCCCATACCTAGAAAGCTAAGAAAACACTTTTACTCAGAAATAGTATAAACTCTTCTGTTTTTTTCTTCTACCCTTCCTCTTAATTCTTCCTTACTTCCATTATTTTGTCTTCCTTAACTTTCTATTTTATTCCCATCTTTGTATTTTATTTCTATCATTTCTATAATAAACAGATAATTAAAACTATGGCAGTATGACATTCTTAACCACTGGTTTAGCAAAGTTATAAAACAAAGTTTTATAAAACTATATTTGCAATTGTACAATTATACACAGGAATTTATTTCTTTTTTTTAATTTTACCTCGTACACATAAGGGATAACATGCACTATTTGTCTTTCTGGGTCTGGCTTATCTCACTCAACATGATGTCCTGCAGTTGCATCCATTTTGCTGAAAATGGTACAATTTCATTATTTTTGATACCGGAATAATATTCTATTTTGTATATATACCACATTTTCTTTATCCATTCATCTGATAATGGACATCTTGGTTGGTTCTAAATTTTGACTATTGTGAACAATGCTGCTATAAACATGGTGGTGCAGATAGCTCTTTGATGCATTGTGTTCAATTTAATTATTTGGGGTATATAGCCAGTAGTGGGATTGTTGGATCATACAGCAAGCCTATATCTAGTTTTGTTTTTGTTTTTATTTTAGAAATTTCCACACTCTTTTCCACAGTGGCTGCACTAATTTACATTCCCACCAACAGTGGTGTTCTCCTTTCTCCACATCATAACCAGCATTTGTTACTGTCTGTATTTTGGATTTTAACCATTCTGTCAGAGGTGAGGTGATATGTCATTGTGGGTTTGATTTGCATTTACTTGATGGCTAATGATGCTAAGCATTTTTTCATATATTTTTTGGCAATTTCTTTTGAAAGCTTTCTATTGAAGTCACTTGCCTATTTTCCAACGGGATTGATTGCTTTTTAGTTGTTGAGTTTTTTAAGTTGTTGGCAGTATTATCAGCGTTTGACATCAATGTTTCATACAGGCTGCCCACATCCTTCTTAAAACTAAACCAATGCTCTATCTTCTGATTGTGGTTTCCTTGCAGGTGGCACGATTTTCAAACTTGAAATTTGAATGGATCATAAAATTTCACCTTTATGAAATTTTTTGGAAGGAACCAATGCATAATGGTTCAAATGAAGATATGGTATCAGAAGTACATTTATTTGCTTCTAAATTCTAAGAATTCAGTTGCAAAAAGTGGGTTATGCTGACACCAGGCAAAGAATAACTTGTGAACTAAAAAGTTGAAGCTAACATTAAACTCTGCCAAATACCTAGGGCAAATCATTTATGTGAGAGCAATTCATTCTCCTTAAAGGTAAAATAAGGATAATTATACCTATCCCCTACCAACTGCACAGTAAAATTAAGAAGATTAGTGATTTAGACTAGTGCTTTGAGGCCCTCAGAGGACGGCACTCATACCTAAAAAGTGCCATCATTTAATTGCGGCCTGTAGCATATATCTCAACTCTCTCACTTTTACTCCCTCATCTGTTAAATGGGAGACAAAAGTCCACTCCCTTACATAATTATTCCCTGTGTGGATTAATGAGTAAATTATAATTTTATGTGACGTGATGTGGGTAAATAAATCACATGACTAACTAGAGGAGTCACATTAAATTACAATTTTGTGCATAAAGTCTCAGTTGCATCTTGGAAATCAGATGTGCTTTGTTGGTCTATGACTATACTGCTGAGGACCAAGCAACTGAATCTACATGTAATGAAAATAAATTCTCAGTGACATTCTTCAAAAAATGCCTCTTACTTTATATGAATGAAACATTCTTTCTTTAACATGAATTTTAATAAGAACACTGCAAATTAAACCTGATTTATTAGCATTTTATTAGTGTTATTATTTTAACTCTTTTTTTTTATTTTTTGACAGGCAGAGTTAGACAGTGAGAGAGAGAGAGACAGAGAGAAAGGTCTTCCTTTTTGCCGTTGGTTTACCCCCCAAGTGGCCGCTACAGAGAGCAAGTTGCAGCCAGTGTGCTGCACTGATCCGAAGCCAGGAACCAGGTGCTTCCTCCTGGTCTCCCATGCGGGTGCAGGGCCCAAGGAACTGGTCCATCCTCCACTGCACTCCCGGGCCAGAGCAGAGAGCTGGACTGGAAGAGGAGCAACCAAGACAGAATCCGGCGCCCCGACCGGGACTAGAACCCCGGGTGCCGCAGGTAGAGGATTAGCCTATTGAGCCATGGCACCAGCTGCTATTATTTAACTCTTTTAGCTTGTTTCTCCTGTTCAGAATTTGGATGGCTTACACTCTCAAAAAATACATTCATGTTTGGAATTATAAATTAAGGAAAACATAATAACAACAAAATATTAATAAATGTATAAAATTATATATATATATCTATCACAAATTAATATCACATAGATATGGTAATTTAATTTTAAAACTTACTAATCAGCTGAGTACATTAAAAAAGTCACTCAAGTATCAACTCTCCAGATGTAGTAGAGGTTTACATTTTGTCACAGTAAAGGAGTATTTGTTGTATTTTCCCACTCAAACTGTCACTTTTAATTTAAAATTTCTACAATTTAGAATGGCAAAGGTTAAATTTCCTTGAGAGAGAGAGAGAGAGAAAGAGAGAGAGAGAAGGAGAGAGAGTCTCTTCCATATACTGGTTCACTCCTCAAATGGCCACAACAGCTAGGGCTGGGTCAGACCAAAACCAGGAGCCAGGAAATTTATCTGGGTCTCCCACAAGGGTGGCAGAGGTCTAATAACCTGGGCCATCATCCAGTGCCTTCCCAGGCACATAAGCAGGAAGCATGATAGGGAATGGAATAGCTGTGATTCAAACCAGCTCTCTGATGTGGGATACTTGCATTGTAAGCACTGGCTTAAACTGCTAAACCACAAAACCAGCCCCCTGAACTTTTGTTTTAAAATCACTTTTGAGAATGCAATTTTTATTATTAGTGCTTATTTATTTTCTGAAAGTTTATTTTTATTTATTTGAAAGGCAGAGAGACAGATTATACAGAGGTAAAAACAGAGAAACAGAGAGCAATCTTTCCTCCACTGATTCACTACACAAATACCCACAACAGCCAGGGCTAGGAACCCAAGTACATGAGCTGGCACCTACTGCCTCCTTTGGGGGAATTCAGCTGGAGGCTGGAATCAGAGGTGGAGCCCGGACCGGAATCTAGACACTTCAATATAAGATGAGATACTCCAAGCAGTGTCTTTACCTCTGTCCAAATGCCCACACCTGTTTACTAGCATGTGTACTTCTCCATTGTACTTAGACTATAAACTGATGGGAATATGAATTTACATTAATATTACTGGATTAATCTCTAAGTAAGGATGCTGCTGTAGTTGAATTAATCTTGAGCATCATTTAACTGTTCTTTTTTATTTTTTGCTCCATAAAAATAACAGCCCATATTTACTTTTATTTTTTAAAGTATCATTAAATATTAAAGTATTAAAATTAGTTAAGTTTCAAAAGTGGGTATGATGTTCTGAAATTCATTTGAATCTAAGAATGAAAATACTGTTTTTTTAATTTTGTTTTCTTTTTTCTTCTTTTCTTTTTTTTAACCTTATAAGGATAGATTTACCTGGGATAAAATTTGATTCTTCAGGTGTCCTATTGTGTTTCTACAGTCACAATTAAACAATTCTGCATCAACCTAATTACATTACATTGACTACACAGAGTTGTGTTTGTTTTTTTCCCTTATTTTCTCAGAGTCAAACTGGCTTAGTAATGAGAAAAACTCACTAGGCAAGAAGACCTTAATGCCAAATATATTCTTCAGCTATTCTTAAGATAGTTTTCAGCTAAAAGAATGTTTACCTGGGGTAGAACAATAGCTTCATTTCTCTATTGACTGCACATCCCACAGTGCTTATCCAGAAACTCTTCTTAAATTCAGTTAAACAGATTTGGAACTAGGTAAAGAGTTATCCTTACAACACCAGAAAGTACATCAAGTATGTATACTCACCTTTGATTATATGTTTTGTCAAATGAGTAGCTTGATTGATAGTGATACAAGAAAATAAAAACAAATCTACTGTGCTGCCTATAAATCCCTACTTAATATTCATCAATTACAATCATCTGTAGATATCCATGGGGGGTTGATTCCAGGACTCCTTGTGGGCACCAATATCTGGGGATGCTCATGGTTCTCTTATGAATTATTCAATATTAACATACAAGCCATGCAATCCTCCCATATATTTTAAATAATCTCTAAATTACTTATATCAAATACAGTGTAGATGCTATGTAAATAATTGTTACACTATATTGCTTAAGGACTATACTACATCAGTATGTGTACAAGGCAGATAGTTATTTATTCAAATATTTATGATTCATGGGTGATTTCATCCACAGATATAGACACCATGCATACAGAAGGCCAACTGTAATTTTAAATAACTTATTTCATAATTTTAAGGTTGTTTCTGTTTCCAAGAATGAGCTAGTCTATTGAGCCAATGATACATTCATGAAAGTAACGAATTTCTTCTAAGGTAAGAAAAATGTATCTGGATACAAGAAAAACAGTCGTGATTAGTTTAGTCAAAATGTGTGTGTGTGTGTGCACAAGTGCATAAATTTGAGGAATTGTAAAATTTAAGGAATTCTTATACAATGAAGACTTGAAAAGAAAAAAAAATGTTTCAGTTGTTTGATGGGTGAATTTTCTGAATTTTGTGACAATTTTCAGTTAATTTTGTTCTCTGTGCTTTTCAGTTCAAACTTTCAAATATCTAGGGAACAGCTTGATAAGACTGATTTAGGATGGGAGGGTGGGTACAGTGGGAAAAATCACTATGTTCCTAAAGTTGCATTTATGAAATACATGAATTTTGAGTACCTTAAGTAAAAGGTTTCAAGTGATTAGCCACCGCGGGTTTAATAATTTCCAAATGGAGTGCTAGCCGCAGCTTTGTGGACATTGGTAAAATTTTATGTTGCAGAAGAAAAACATTTGAATTTGTAGTGAGAGAATGGCTATTACTAATATATAAAATAAAAATATTTCCAATGTTTTCTCAATATTTACTTGCCCATATAAGGATACTCTTTGTTTCATTTCTTAAATAGAAATTTTTTATAAATATTTATTTGATATATTTCAGTTAAGATCTCTAGAAACCAAACTTTGTGTTAAGATTATCAAAGTGAATTTGACTTCAGAAACTCAAAATCAGTTATTTTGACTTTGTCAATCAACCACAAAACTGGATCAATTGTGCACACCTACATCAAAAGATCAGTAACTTTTAATAAACTGTGCTTGGTCTGTATTAGTATTAGGATATATCTGGAAATAATAGGAATGTTCTGTTTTCTCACTAAAGTGAGTTTCAGCTGGTCAATACTATGTTTTTCAATGGTTAGCAGAAATTTTTTTTTCTAAATAGCATTGCTCTATTTTGTTATTTCCAGAAGTTTCGTTTATTTTATTTTTTAAAGATTCATTTATTTAATTGAAAAGCAGAGTCACAGTGTGTGTGGGGTGGGTGAGAGAGAGAGAGAGAGATCTAGAAATCTTCCATCCACTGGTTTACTTCCCAAATAGCCACAGTGACTGGAGCTGGGCCAGTCCAAATTCAGGAGCCAGGAACTCCATTCAGAGTTCCATGTGGGTGGCAGGGGGCCGAACCCAAGCATTAACAAGGAATGGATCAAAAATGAAGTATCCTGGACTTGAATAGGCACTCATATGGGATACTGGTGTCACAGGACTTAACCCACTACACAAAAAGGCAGGCTTTTCCAGAATCTTCTTTTCACTAAAAGCATCCAAATAAAAAAAGGCCTACCCAACTTCTCCTAAAGCAATGTGACTTTTCCCTCTTGTGTTTTCCACTCGATCCCTGTTGCACTTAATGAAGCTGCCACCAGAAATAGGAGTGGTTCTGTAATAATAAGTAATACCTTTCAGCATTTCTCCTGCAGAATTAAATTGCATTTCCATCCAATTTCTAGAAAGTCCTTTTTTTTTTTTTTTTTTTTTTTTTTTTTTTTTTTTTTTTTTGTAGGAGACTAAGACTTTCTTGTTTTTCAGCATTAAGATTCTCCCTCAAGGCTGTCTCTGTGGTGCAGCAGGTTAAGCCAAAACTTGAAGCGCTGGCATCCTAGATGGGTACCTGTTTCAGTTCTGGCTATTCTACTTCCAACCCGGATCACTGCTAATGTCCTGGGAAAGCTGTGGAGGATGGCTCGAGTCATTGGGCTCCTACACCCATGTGGAAGACTCAGATGAAGTTCCTGGCTCCTGGCTTTGCAGACCAGCCTCTGTCATTGCAGGAGCTTGGGGAGCGAACCAGGGAATGGACGATCTCTGTTTCTCTCTATATCTTTCTTTCTGTAACTCTGCCATTCAAATAAATAAATAAATATCTTCTTAAAAAAAGACTCTCTCTTTCTCTGTCTTTCTGGCAAACATGAATAATTATATAAAAATATAATGTATTTTCTCTCTGAAATTTGGGAAAAGTGGAAGCAATAGGATATATTGATTGGCCTTTTTATATTTAAATCTGGCTAGTTTATCAATTATTTGCAATCATAATAATTTTGCCTAACAAACAACCCAACATTTCAATGTCAAATGACAATAAATGTTCCTTTCAGTTTATGAATCTGTGGATCAGCTGAGTGGTTTGGCTGAGCTAATCTTAACTGGACTGATCTCCTTGGATTTTCTCATGGGCATTTGGACCACAGGTGGTTGACCTGAATGCTGCCAATTCTAGGATGACCTTAACTGTGTAACTGTAGTGTACTCCTTAATCCTATCACATTATTCTAACAGAGAAACCCAACGTAATATGATGCAGAAAACAAGGAGTTAAGATAAATATAAATGTGCAAACACTATTTCAAACCTCCATTTGGGTTATTTCTGACTATCACATTGACTGCATTTACCAGCAAAGATACAAAAACAAAAACAAAAAAAGGTAGTCAGAGATCTTCCAAAAATGTAGATGATCAGATGAGCATTTTCATCAAAAAAATGGAAGAAGTTATCATCATATGAGCAAAATCATATAAACATGAGCACCAAATACATAAAAAAAATATATACTTGCACCTGGGAAGAAAGGAGATGATGGTCCAAGTACTTGGGGCCCTGCCACCATGTGGGAAACCCAGATGGAGTTCTGGGCTCCTTGCTTCAGCCTGGTACAGGCATGGCTATGGTGGCCATAGGAATATGAATCAGCTGATGGAGGAACTCTCCTTGTCTTTTTTTCCCCTCTATACTCTGTTTTTCAAATAAATAAATAAACAAATCTTTAAAAAAATACATTAATTGATCCAGGTGTTCATTATTATTACTATTATTATTTGAAGTGTTTAATCAAAGTGTTTTTTTAGATTTAACAAATTTTAACATTTTCCCATATTCATGTCATATGTAGTTATTAAATACATATGGATTTTTCTTGAAAACAGATATATTATATAACATGGGATCATGATAAGGATTACAACATATAGCAAGAAGGGTGCATTATTATGTGGAGGATAAAATTCAGTGAAGAAACATTTATAACTATCTAGTTATCAAACAACAGGCAATCCACACATTTTGTTTCTATTTTCTTTATATATATATATTAAGTTCCACATATGAGCAAAAACATGTATTTGTCTTTCTCCATCTGGCTTTTTCCACTTAGCAAAATTTCTAGTTTCATGTATTTTGTTGCAAATGTCAGGATTCCATTTTTTTTTAATGTCTGAATGTTTGTATACAACATTTTCCTTGTTCAAATATCATTTGAAGGATATCTAGGTTGATTCCATATCATTGCTATTGTGAATTGGACTGCAATCAACATGGGAATGAGGTTATCTCTCACACGCTAACTTCATTTCTTCATGTGTTTGTTGGTCATTTGTATTTCTTCTGAAAACTGGTCCTTTGATCATTTTCTAACTTAATTGTCTATTTTGTTGTTGAGAATTTCTTGAGCTTCTTATATATCCTGGATATTAACCTTTTATTAGATGTGTGGTTTGTGAATATTTTCTCCCATTCTGTCAGTGCCCTTTTACTTTGCTAACTGCCTCCTTTGCTATGTACTTCTTAGTTTGCTATAATCCCATTTATCTATTTTCGCTACTATTGTCTGTAATTTTGGAGTCTTATCTAAAAAGCCATTGCTTGTTTTTCAAATAAACCTAAGAAATATGTAAGGGGAAAAAAAAAACTAAGAAAAATCCATATAAACATTGATTTAATGAATTAAATGAGAAAAATTATCTCTGCAATAGAGGCTCAAATATTTTTATCAAGTAAATTATAGCATATGATTGTGAGAGACCCTGAAGGATTCAAATTTTCCATGGTGACACTTGCAAGACCTTATTACTATTCTTTCCCCTTCCATTAGCCTAAATCAAAATGACCAATCCACAGCTGATATACTGTGACCACAGTCTCATATCTCTGACATCCTGTCCCACAAATGATGAAACTCTGTCCTATGAAAGTCTTTATGCTCCTCATTTCCTCAGAAAGTTGAATCTTATTCTCAAATTGATATATTTTCATAAAGATGTGAACTAATGCCCTTGGTTACTTTCTTTCTTTTTACAATATAAAATGGAAGATCATATATCTATTTTAAATGCTATCATAACATAGAGGATTTTTATAAGACATTATATGAGAAATTGTTATAAAGTATATGAAAATTAAATATGTAAAATATGATTTCACTTTATATTAAAATTGGTTTACATGAATGGTGAAGTGCATAAAAACATATGTAACAGATATTTGTAAAGCCACCTATCAAAATATAAGAGTGATTGTCTTTATTTGCTAACAGAATTTTGTTTTCTTTTAGGGCTTGTGAAATTTGCTCCTTCATGTATTTTGATATGTTCATTGTGAAAGAATCTGAAAAAACTTTACAGTGCTTTTATAATTTATCACAAACATATATACAGCAGTACATATTCTGAATCCATAAAATATTGTATTAAATATTTAAGGCCTACATTGTGGAGTAGCAGTTAAAGCTACCACCTGAAATGATGGCATCCCATATGGGTGCTGGTCCAAGTCCTGGCTGTTCCACTTCAGGTCCAGCTTCCTGCTAATGTGCAGTGGAAGATAGCCCAAGAGCTTGGGTCTTGCGCACATGTAGGAGACTTGGATGAAGTTCCTGGCTCCTGGTTTCAGCCTGGCCCAGCCCTGGCCATCATGGCCATTTGAGGAGTGTTTCAGTGGGTGGGAGGTCTCTCTCTTTGCCTCTCCTCTCTCTGTTAAAAAAAATAAATGGGGCAGCAACGTGGCGCACTTGGTTAATCCTCCACCTGAGGCACTGGCATCCCATATGGGCACCAGTTCTAGTCCCGGTGGCTCCTCTTCCAGTCCAGCTCTCTGCTATGGTCTGAGATAGCAGTGGAGGATGGCCCAAGTGCTTGGGACCCTGCACCTGCATGGGAGACCAGGAAGAAGCACCTGGCTCTTGGCTTCAGATTGGCGCAGCTCCAGCTGTTGAGGCCATTTTGGGAGTGAAGCACGGAAAGAAGACCTTTCTCTCAGTCTCGCTCTTTCATTGTCTGTAACTCTTCCTGTCAAATAAATAAATAGAATATTTTAAAAAATAATAATAAATTGGACTGGCATTGTGGTGAAGAGGGTTGAGAAACCACCTGTGATACCAGCATCCCTTTTACTCCACTTCCCATCCAGGTCCCTACTGATGCACCTAAGAAAGCAATGGAAGATGGCCAAAGGGCTTAGGGTCCTGCCACCCATGTGGTAGACACAGATGGAGTTCTAGCCTGGCTGTTGCAACCATCTGGGGAATGAACTCTCTTTTTTTCTCTTATTCACTCTCTCAATACATAATTATGTCATCCAAATTAATAAAATAAATCTTTTGTTAAAATTTAAAATTTACTTAATCCATTCTTGATTAGATATTGGCATAATGATCAATATACATGTTTTTACAAATAAGTTAATGATGTTATGAAAAATTAAATATGAAACAAATATCCTGAAATGTTTAGAAATATTATAAGAATTACTTGACCAGTTTTGTTCCCCTAAGATTGATAACTAATTCTTTTTTCACAATGTGTGTGAAGTGTAGAATCTCTCTATATATTACAGATTTGATTCATATTTGAGATCTAATGTATGTTTTAATTTTACATAATACAGAATATTAAAACATTATATTTTCTTTTATACAACTAATGGAAGAACACACAGTTTTTGTGATTATCAATTAAACCACCCTCAACATTGTTTATAATTTTTTAAATGAAAAAACTATATTTGAAATTGTGGACTGAGCCATACAATAAGCAGTGATGTTCCTCAAATTATCAATGTTTATATAATTTACTATAGACTGATGTATATCTAATCAGATAAGAATTTCTAAAACAAAAAGTCAATAATTAGCAATATGCAAAACAACATTTCTCTGAATCATTTAGATCTCAAAAAAATGTATGTACAAAAAAGCAAAATCTTTCATTCTTGGCATGAAAGCTTAATATAAGGCACACAAATAATAGAATAAAAAATTTAGCTATCTGTAAGTACACACAAATGTCCTAGTGAGGAAATGGTTTGAGAGAATTCTTCTGGAAGATAGGATAAAAGATACAGGTTTTAATCTGGCACCAGAAGACAATATTGAAATGCTGAATAGGTAATGAGTACAACCTGAAGCAATCTCCTAATTATTAAAGTATCTATAATAAAGCTTTGCTTTGTACAGTAGAGGGAGGGATAAGGAACAAATCCCAGTAAGTATACCAGTAATCCAGTGTTGCAATATTGTCCAACAGAATTTTATTAAAATACTAGCATTGTTCACCATCTACATTGTCCAGTAAGTGACCACCAGTCATATGTTGCTACTGAAAGCTTATATGAACAAGGAGTAAAATTGCAATTTTTTTTTTTTTGACAGGCAGAGTGGATAGTGAGAAAGAGACAGAGAGAAAGGTTTTCCTTTTTGCCGTTGGTTCACCCTCCAATGGCCACTGTGGCCGGCGCATAGCGCTGATCCGAAGCCAGGAGCCAGGTGCTTCTCCTGGTCTCCCATGCGGGTGCAGGGCCCAAGCACTTGGGCCATCCTCCACTGCCTTCCCAGGCCATAGCAGAGAGCTGGCCTGGAAGAGGGGCAACCGGGATAGTATCCAGCTCCCCAACCAGGACTAGAACCCGGTGTGCTGGCGCCGCAAGGCAGAAGATTAGCCTGTTAAGCCACGGCGCCGGCCCCGAATTGCAATTTTAAAAAAAAAAAAATTAAATTTAAATTGTTACATGTCATTAGTAATTTTCAGACAGGGTAGTTCTATAAATACCTATTAGTCAATTAGATTAGAAATTACACTCCTGAGGCTAGCACTGTGGCACAGCGGATTAAGCTGAAGCCGGCAGCACAGCATCCCATATAGGTACCAGTTTGAATCCTGGCTGCTCCACTTCCAATCCAGCTCCCTGCTAATGCACATGCAAAAGAAATAGAGAATGGCCAAAGTCTTTGGGCCCCTGCACCTGTAAGGGAGACCCAGAGGAAGCTCCTGGCTCCTGGCTTGGGATTGGCTCAGCTTCAGCAGTTTCCAGTTTCGGCCATTTGGGGAGTGAACCAGTGGGTGGAAGACCTCCTTCTCTCTGTCTCTATCTCTCTGTGTAACTCTGTTTTTCAAAACAATAAAATAAATCTTAAAGAAACAACAAAAATCAAAAAACTACACTCCCAATTCTATTTCTTTGACTTGGGCAAATTTGCTTAAAAAAGTAAAGCAGTTAGTCAACTAAATAAGTTTTGTTTTGTTTTGTTTTTGTTCTATTTAGCTGTTCTATTATTAGTCATGCTAATCTGGTAGAAAAGTATCAGCCAGCCTTCAGAATGCCTTGAAAGTTAAAGTCACTATGATCATAACACAAGTGGGGAGCTCAAGCAGCTGGATAAATATTAACTGGTCTGGCTGGATCAAAAATACAAGAGCCAGTAAACGAAGCCTCATTGTCTGGATACATTGTTGATGAAGTCTGAGAATCTTTTGAATATGGCTCTGATGATAGCAGTGTTTGAATATCATATTTATATTAAGTTGGAGAGATAAGTTATGCTTATTTTGTCCCCTCTTAAATTATCATTCAATAGCATTTGTTTCCAAATGCTAATCCAGAGACAGAGTTATGCCCCAAGTGAGGAATGTTTACTTATTTGATAGCACACAGGGCAGCTCGTGGCAGAAGTGATGTGAAGCCAGAAATGAAGTAAGCTGACTTTATTGATGTGTTTGGATTTACAAACTGAAATGTATTTCAAATGTTTTTCAAACAAGCAGTCTCCATATGCTCAGTGGTCTCCCTGAAACTTGCAAGAAAAAGATAGAGTAGAAAGTTGAGAAATTTTATTACAACTCATGCCTAAAACATATTAACCCCTAATGGTTAATTTAAGGAGAAGATATAATTAAATCATACTAAGTGTTTGGTGGGCTTTGTTTATTTTCCAAGGCGCTTCTCTTCTGATCAACTCCCTGCTAATGCATATGGGAAAGCAGAGGAATACAGCTCAAATACTTTGACCCTTGCATCCAGATGGGAGACGTAGAAGATGCTCCTGGCTTTGGTCTGGTGTAGCCCTAGGCTTTGTGGCCATTTGTGTAGTGAACTGGTGGATGGACGATCTCTCTTTCTGTCTCTCACTCTCTTTTTCTCTCTCTTTCTTCCTTTCTCTCTCTTTGTAGCTCTGCCTTTCAAATAAATAAGCAAATCATTAAATAAAGGAATGTTATACTACTATAGTTTTAATGATCTGTGACTACTTTGAAATTTGCTTATATGTGTGAAATAGTCAATTTTCCATTTGATTGTTGTTTGTAGTCCTTGCTTATATTTCCACTAAACTATGGTCACTTTACTTTTTAATTGTTGAACTCATTATTTACTAGAACATTAAGCCCTTGACTGTAATGTAAATTAAAGATATTTAGCTCAAAAGTGAAGAGGGAAAGGAGAAAGGCAAAGGGACAGAAGGTAGAAGGGGGAGAAAGGGAGGGGTGGAGAAATGGATTATCATTATATTCTTAGAATTCTATATATGAACAATATTGAATCTGTTAAAATCTAATAAAATAAAAACCTAAACTAAATCCAAGACTCAAAACCTTTATCTTTTATCTGTGATACCTTAAAAATATATTAAAACATTTTTGTTAACTTGTATTACTACTATATACTATATCATATATATATATATATATACACACACTATATACTATATCCAAAACACATATACTTTCCAAAATAAGAAAAACTTATTCATCCAGCAAAATATATGTAAGATCCATTTAAGAAAAATTACTAGACTCTGATGAAAAGAAACAAAGAATTAAAGATGGATATTCTATGTTCACAGAGGAAGACTCAGTATTTCAAGATGTTCATCCTTTCCAAATAAATCCACAATGAAATCCCAATAGAATTCTCAGAAAGGTATTTTGCGCTTATTGACAAACTGATTCTAAATTTTGTATAGAATAGGTTTCGCAATATTGATAGAGGAACAGAGTTGAAAGACTGATAATTCTTGACTTTAAGACTTACTATAACAGTAATTTAATCAATACAACATAGTAATTCCAAAATAATTGACAAATATATCAATGAACTAGAATAGAGAGTTCATAGATAAAAGATAAAGATTTCCAAGGAATCTTTGACATAAGAGAAAATTAATACAGTGTCATAGAGAGAGACTTTGTAATAATTGATGCCAGGACAGTGGACATTCCTGAGCAAAATCAAAATGAATCCAGACAAAAATCTTATATCCATCACAAAAATAACTCAATCTGGACCATAGAACTAAATGTAAAACACAGGATCATAAAAAGCTTAGAAAATCACATAGAAGAAAATGCAGATGACTATGAGTTATGGCAATGAATTTTTAGACATGAACCAAAGATGTTGTTCATAAGAGAAATAATAATAAAATTATCTTTGCTATAATTAAAAATGTGTGCTCTGTAAAAGACAATGTCAATAGAATGAGAATAGCAGCACAGGGTACAGAGTAGGAGAAAATGCTTGTAAAATACACATCTGATACACTATTGTTATCCAAAACACATATCAAGCCCTTAAAACTCAACAATAAGGAAACAATCTTTTTAAAGTCAGTCAAAGATCTTAATAGACAGATCACCAAAGAAGATACAGAAGTGACGAAAGAGCGTATTTAAAAGATGTTCCATATCATGTATTCAAACAAATGCATACTAAAGCAAGAGTGAGATATCATCACACATCTCTCAGAATGGCCCATGTCCAGAAATGATAACACTATAAGCTGGTGAGGATCTGGAGCAAAAGCAAATTTCATTTATTACCAGTGGGAATGCAAGTGAAAGTTTGGTGGTTTCTTACAAACCTAAACATATTCTCACCATATATTCAACAATCAGTCTTCATTTTATTTATCCAAAGAACTTGAAAACCATGGCCGGCGCCGTGGCTTAACAGGCTAATCCTCCGCCTTGCGGCGCCGGCACACCGGGTTCTAGTCCCGGTCGGGGCGCCGGATTCTATCCCGGTTGCCCCTCTTCCAGGCCAGCTCTCTGCTATGGCCTGGGAAGGCAGTGGAGGATGGCCCAAGTGCTTGGGCCCTGCACCCGCACGGGAGACCAGGAGAAGCACCTGGCTCCTGGCTTCAGATCAACACGATGCGCCGGCCACAGTGGCCATTGGAGAGTGAACCAACGGCAAAAAGGAAGACATTTCTCTCTGTCTCTCTCTCTCACTATCCACTCTGCCGGTCAAAAAAAAAAAAAAAAAGAAAAGAAAAAAAGAAAAAAGAAAACCTTATGTTGACAGGAAACCCTGTATGTAGGTATTTATGGTAGCTTGATTCATAATTATGAAAGTTTAAAAAGCAACCATGATGTATTTCAGTAGACAAATGGAATTTGAAAATACTCAGATAACTGAGCATTATTCAACCCTAAAAAATGAACTATCAGGTCATGAAAGAAGCTGATGAAAATAAGCTAATCTGAAAAGTCTGCATAGTGTATGATTTTAACTACATGAGATATGATATCCTGGAAAAGGCAAAACAAATGGAGACCGAAAAGATCAGCAGTGGCCAAGTGTAGGGAGGAGAATGGGAAGAGTAGGCAGAGACAGTCAATATTAAGAGAACTGAAGCTGCTTTGTAAGACACTACAATGGTGAAAATATATCATTATAAATTTGCCCAAACTCATGTAATGTACAACAAAAGTGAACCCCAGTGGAACCTACAGACTTTGAGTGATAATGATGTTAAAGTGTAGTCCATTAGTTATCATAAAGGTACCATTCTGGTGGGGGATGTAATAATGGGGGAGAGACTGTGCATATGTGGGAGTCAGGTTCACTTGAGAAAATTCATTCTTTCTGTTTGATTTTGCTATGAACCTAAAAACTGCTCCAAAATAGCATCTATTTTAAAAGTTACAAGTTTCATAGACTATTGGGATTATGTACTTCTCTAACATTTGAATAAGATCCTCGACATCTCTATTCATTTTGATCTCACCACACAGAGAATAAAGTTTGATGATATTTTTTATCTCTTCGGTGAGAACTCAAACATTTTGCTCAAGCTACAAGATCCCATAGGGTATATTTGCCATTCTGTCTTCATTTATTCTTCACATTTTCCTACCTTACTTTGACTCCTGGGACACTGATCTGTGGGGAGGTATAAAGTTGCTGACTTTTTTCTTTTATTATATAATAAATTCCTTAATTTTTCAAAGTGTTTTAAAAATCATTCTTACACTAAGCCAGCCTTGAAAATAAGAGCCGGCGCCGCGGCTTAACAGGCTAATCCTCCGCCTTGCGGCACCGGCACACTGGGTTCTAGTCCCGGTCGGGGCACCGATCCTGTCCCGGTTGCCCCTCTTCCAGGCCAGTTCTCTGCTGTGGCCAGGGAGTGCAGTGGAGGATGGCCCAAGTGCTTGGGCCCTGCACCCCATGGGAGACCAGGAGAAGCACCTGGCTCCTGCCATCGGATCAGCGCGTTGCGCCCGCTGCAGCGCGCCTACCGTGGCGGCCATTGGAGGGTGAACCAACGGCAAAAGGAAGACCTTTCTCTCTGTCTCTCTCTCACTGTCCACTCTGCCTGTCAAAAAATAAAAAAATAAAAAAAAAAGAAAATAAGCACAAAATTTACCAGTTTATATTGAAAACAAACAACAAACTCTGGCAACTCCAGCGCCTCCCCTGTGCATAGCACTATTCTAAGGTGCAATAAAAGGAAATCTTCAGCTTAGAATCATGATTTCACTTTCTGGAATTGTGTTATGTCCTGTTACAGAGAATAAAAATATATAAGATTGCCATTGCTAACTACTGATCTGCCACAAACCCACTTCTGACGCACAGAAAAGCTCTTTTCTGCCCAGTGTAAAATCTCATCAACTCAGCTCCCACTTCCCACTTCCTTCTGTAAGAAGGCAGAACTCGTTTCCTTGGTAAAATGAAAAATAAACAATTTTCCAAGAAAGGGCAGTTGATTTTGTATAAGTACAAGAATATTTTATTTTTCTCGCTACTTTTTTATCTTTTTCCCTCTAATATAGTCTTTTCTTGTACAAAGCAAATTATATATATTTTTTATACTGTTTTTCTTTTCCCTGAAAAGAAGTAGTGCATCTTGAAGACAAACCATTACCAGGAATAGTGATACAAACAGTATTAAAAACCCTTGCTAACTCTGATTTCTGTGTGGATTCAGACATCCCAGAGGAAGGAAAGAGGAAGAAGTTTAACACCACAGTATTTATTTTGCCAACTTTTTATTGGCTGACTGCATTCTAAGGGAAGATTACAGCTCCATAGCTACACGTAGATTACACTCCATAGGGCACTCCTGTTTGCATGTTCTGTCTGTCTCTAGATCTTTCTGGTCCAGAAGTTATAACTCTAGTGTTATTAGCATCAAAGGATGGAACTACTTGTTATCATCTTCCTAAATCTTGCCTATTCCCTTACAAATAGTCCTTTCATTAACTGGTTCTCAAAAGAGCTAAATTTGTTAATATTGAAATCGGACAAGACCCCCTAAAATTCACACTGAAATGTGGCCCCTTAAAGTTCCCTAGAAATGCTATCCGGGGTGCCACATGCACTACTGGAATTTGGGGTGCCTTATGATTTCAACAACGGGCTTATTACTAAATCCCCGATGTTAATAAGCCTGAGAGGGTTCTTGCCTAATATATAGAGAAGAATCTAAATACCGGCACAGATAAACGAGGCAGCATGGTACGTTTTAAGCTTTTATTTAGTAAGAAAGGTGCATAAGAGAGTGAAAACTTTATTTAGGGGAGGGAGGTGAATAGGGGTTCATACCGAGCACCAGGAACCAGCCACATGGATGAGCATCTAGGCCAGGAACCCTAGAGCACATGGCCGGAAGGCCATGCATCCTGGAGGCACGGAACTACAGCAAGCCCCTTCCTAGCAAAAGACCAGGGAGAAAGATCAGGGCCGGGCACACTGTGCCCTAGGCCTTTAACCCACTCCAAAGGGGAGTGGTTAATTAACCTGATTGGCTGGTGGGCACCCCAGTGTGGCCAGGTAGGGGAACGAGGCCACTCATGGGCGTGGCAAAGGCATCAGGTAGGGGCATGAGGCCACACAGGGGTATGGCGAAGGTGAGGTCTTCCAGTTCACAAATCTGATCAATTTTAACCTGTATGCCTGCCTACTTCAATATTATGTTCTGAGGGCTTAAGCAGACAGGAAAATAATTTTATTTCACTAAATTTAAAATTTATATTGTCTTTTACTAGCAAATCTACTCTTGAAGTTCTAGGTCATTTAAACAAAACAAAGGTACTTACAAAATATTGAAGTATGATTTATGATAGGAAAATAATCAAATTACCTTTCAACTGAGAAATAGTTCAATATATTATGGTATGATCAAATTGAAAGAGTTAAAGAAGTTATTAAAAAGAATTACTTAGAAATATAACCTAACTTAGAAAGATGACTATATTGTATATTTAAGTAAAATATGTCTCAAATTAATAATCATATTTTTATAAAAGCTTAATATATGCATTGGCTAAGAGTTTTAAAAAGTATCATGAAGCTATTAATATTAGAAAGATTGGGGATTATTTTAGAATTTTCTAGAAAATATGTAAATTATGTCATGATGTAAAGAAACCAAATTAACATTTCAACTTTAAGAAATAATTAGAAAGCAGTAAGAAAAATGAACATAGACACATTTCTATATCCTTCCAGTTTTCTACTTCCTAACTCAGGCTTTCTTTTAAAATTATATATTGACAACTTATAACTTTACTTATATATGATGTGTGAAATGATTCTATGATTTTTTATTGCAATGTGGAGTGACCAAATCAAGCCAACTAACTCAACCTTCACTTCAAACAGTTGACATCTCTTACATCTCTTGTCATGAGAATTTTTTAAAATGATTTATTTTCATCTGTTTGTGAGGCCTAGTGACAGAGAGAGAGAGAGAGAGACTGAGAAGGAGAACGAGAGAGAGACAGAGATATCATACATTCTCTGTTTCACTCCCCAAATGCCTAAATAGCCATGACTGGACCAGGTAAAAGTCAAGAGCCAGAAACTTCATCCAGATATCCCTCTTGGGTGGCAGGAACCAAAGAACTTGAGCCATTATTTGCTACCTTCTATGGTGTATTAGCAGGAATTTGGATCACAAAAGGAGTAGCAGGAATTCAAATCAGCAGTCTGATATCCCAAGAGGCAGCCTAACCTGCTGAGCCACAGTATCCACCCCATGATGAAACTTTCACAGTGACATCAAAATGAAGAATATTCAGCTCTTTGTTATATTCCCTATACTGTGTAACGGATCTAAAAAAAAATCTAACTCATTCCTGTTACCTCTGGATTTGTATCTTTTGATTTTCATCTCCCTATTTCTCCCATCAGCTTGTCTCTGTAACTACCATTCTGTTTGCTCCTTCTATCAATGCAATTGTTTTACACTCCCTGCCTGTGAGTAAGTAGGTGCAAAATATTTGTCTTTCTGTGTTTGGCTTATTTTGCCTAGTATAATGTTCTCCAATTCCTTCCCTGTTTTTGCGAATGACATAATTCTTTCCTTTTAAGACTGAATAGTTTTCCAGTAAGTATATATTATACATTTTCATTCATCTCTTAATGGAAAATTATGTTGATTCCATACCTTGTATATTGTGAATGAATATGGCCATCAAGGCATTTCTTCGACATAATGATTGCAAATCTTTCAAATAAAGTCCCAGAATTTGGAAATTCTGGATCAAATTGTAATTCCATTTTTGGTTTCTTAAGGACCTTCCATACAGTTTATTCACAATGTCTGTACTAGTTTTTATTCCCATCAACAGTATTCAAAAATGACCTTTTCCCACATTCTCACAAATAGTTATTTTTCTCACTTTCTTATACTTCCTGTAGAAAAATCTGGAATTTCCATCACTGAGAGAAATAGGCCTGAGAACAAAGGAGAAATTTCATGGAGCACCTCTCTGTCTATTCTCACCTGTCCTTTCTTTTGGTCTAATTCATGTTCAGCACACATCAATAATTTTCCTCCAGCTAACCTGGCTGTATATAGATACCATAATTTTTCTTTCATTTTTAAATTAACTCTTACACTCTTATAGTACACTGTACAAGCAATGATACACAACAATTGAGAAACCTTTATTCCATTTTCAATTTGTTATGGAAACATTAATGTGCTGTTTAGGGCAATAGAGTCAGAATCTTAGCTCAAATCAATCTCATTTCTGCAACTTAATAACTTTTAAATTGGTGAAGTTTTCTAATCTAAAGAACAAAGAGAGTAATAATTCCTTCACTCAGGTTGTGTAACATACTATACAAAATGTCTGACACGTGATAAATATCTGTTCAACCAAATACTAACTCCATTTACTTGGTAATCTTGTTGGGATTTCCTACTAGTGAACTGTAATCGTCATCCTAGGTGTAACCACCCAAAACATTAATCAACCATCCAAAGAGTAAATTAGTATTAAGATTTGCAATTATGTTATATAAGCAAATTATGCCCACCTTCTGTGCCAGAAATGTCAAAACTATTATAAAACATTTTTCTATTACAATGCTTCAAACCTCTTTTAAGATTTTTTTTAAACTTTTATTTAGTAAATATAATTTTCCAAAGTACAGTTTACAATGGCTTTTCCCCCCCATAACTTCCCTCCTACCTGCACCCCTCCTATCTCCCACTCCCTTTTCCATTCACGTCAGGATTCATTTTCAATTCTCTTTATATACAGAAGATCGATTTAGTAAATATTAAGTAAAGATTTCATCTGTTTGCACCCACACAGAACATACAGTGTAAAATACTGTTTGAGTACTAGTTATAGCATTAATTCACATTGGACGACACATTAAGGATAGAGATTCCACATAAGGAGTAAGTACACAGTGACTCCTGCTGTTGACTTAACAATTTGACGCTCTTGTTTATGGCGTCAGAAATCTCCATAGGCTCTAGTCATGAGTTTCCAAGGCTATGGAATCCTCTTCAGTTCACTGACTTCGATCTTATTTAGACAAGGTCATAGTCAAAGTGGAAGTTCTCTCCTCCCTTCAGAGAAAGGTACCTCCTTCTTTGATGGCCCGTTCTTTCCACTGGGATCTCACTCACAGAGATCTTTCATTTAGGTCCTTTTTTTTTTTTTTTTTTGCCAGAGTGTCTTGGCTTTCCATGCCTAAAATACTCTCATGGGCTCTTCAGCCAGATATGAGTGCCTTAAGGGCTGATTCTGAGGCCAGAGTGCTGTTTAGGCCATCTGCTATTCTATGAGTCTGCTGTGTATCCCACTTCCCATGTTGGATAGTTCTCTCCTTTTTTGATTCTATCAGTTAGTATTCACAGACACTAGTCTTGTTTGTGTAATCCCTTTGACTCTTAGACCTATCAGTGTGATCAATTGTGAATTGAAATTGGTCACTTGGACTAGTGAGATGGCATTGGTACATGTGATCTTGATGGGATTGTATTGGAATCCCCTGGCACATTTCTAACTCCACCATCTGGGGCAAGTCCGATTGAGCATGTCCCAAATTGTACATCTCCTCTCTCTCTTTTTCCCACTCTTATATTTAACAGGGATCACTTTTCAGTTAAAATTTAAACACCTAAGAATAGTTGTGTGTTGATTACAGAGTTCAACCAATAGTATTAACTAGAACAAAAATAATTACTAAAAGGGATAAAGTATTAAATTGTACATCAACAGCAGGTGCCGCAGCTCAATAGGCTAATCCTCCACCTAGCGGCGCCGGCACACCAGGTTCTAGTCCCGGTTGGGGCACCGGATTCTGTCCCAGTTGCCGCTCTTCCAGGCCAGCTCTCTGCTGTGGCCAGGGTGTGCAGTGGAGGATGGCCCGAGTATTTTGGCCCTGCACCCCATGGGAGACCAGGATAGGCACCTGGCTCCTGCCATCGGATCAGCGCGGTGCGCCGGCCGCAGCGCGCTGGCCGCGGAGGCCATTGGAGGGTGAACCAACGGCAAAAGAAGACCTTTCTCTCTGTCTCTCTCTCTCACTGTCCACTCTGCCTGTCAAAAAAAAAAAAAAAAAAGAATTAAAAAAAATTGTACATCAACAGTCAGGACAAGGGCTGATCAAGTCACTGTTTCTCATAGTGTCCCTTTCATGTCAACAGGTTTCCTTTTTTGTGGTTGGTTAGTGGTTTATTTTATTTAAAAGATAGAGTTAAAGGAAGAAGGACAGAGGACAGAGATAGAGCCAGCTCTTCCATCAACTGGTTACTCCCTAAATGGCTACAATGGCCTGCCCAGGCTGATGCCATGATCCAGGAGCTCCATCTGGGTCTCCCGTGTGGCTGGAAGGGACTCAAGTACTTGGCCATTTTCTACTTCTTTTTCAGATACATTAGAAGGAGCTAGATTGGAAGTAAAGCAGCCAAGATTGAAACTGGCATCCATATGGGATGCCTGCTTTCAGACAGTGGTTCAACCCACTATGCCACAATGCAGGCCTGGATACTCAAAATCATCTTCTTTTTTTTTTTTTTAAAAATTTGTTTTTTTGAAAGACAAATTTACAGAGAGAGAGAGAAAAGGACACACACAGAGGCAGAGAGAGAGAGAGACGGAAAGAGAGATCAGAGAGAGAGAGAGATCTTCCATCCTCTGGTTCACTCCCCAAATGGCCACAACAGCCTAGTTGTGCTGGAATAAAGCCAGGAGCCAGAAGCTTCTACTGAGTCTCCCATGTGGTTGCAGGGGTCCAAGGACTTGGGCCATCTTCTGCTGCTTTCCCAGGGATCAGAAGTGGAGCAACTGGGACTCAAACAAGCACCCATATGAGATGCCAGTGCTATAGGATATGGCTTTACCTGCTGTACCACAGCAACAGCCCCGGATACTCCAAATCTTTACTTTAGCAATTCAATTTCTTATGTATGTAGAAGTACAGGCATCTAATCACTTAGCATACAAATAATCCTCTACATGTAATTGGCATTTAGTTTATTTGCCTGCTATTCAAGATAATAAAATTGTATATTTTTGTATGTTGCAATAAGAAATTACGAATTTGCATAGAATTAAAAATGAATGTTAATGAAGAATGGTATGGGAGAGGGAGTAGGAAATGGGATGATTTGTGGGTGGGAGGGTGGTTATGGGGGGGAAAACTTCTATAATCTAAAAGTTGTACTTTTGAAATTTATATTTATTAAATAAAAGTTTTCTAAAAAAAAAGAATTTATATAGGATACCGAATATGCCAGAATATCCTCTGATGCATGTTTCTAAGGAGAAAAAGGACTGTGAAAACCAAGCTGTGTATAACAATCAACAATATGTTACCAGCTTTGAGTTGTGTCATTTGTTTGAGTTGATCTTGCTTCACAGAAATGAGTTTTTCTAAAGAGTACCTGAAGGGAGAAAATGGGTTTAGGCTGGCTGAATTTACATAGATGACTCTCTACAAAAAAATCCAATACGACCATAAACATGGAAAACTTAACTACTTAACTTAACTTATCCAGAACCACTTTCTGGATATTTTCACTAATAGACCTTTCTCTTGAGAAAACACATGAAAGAGAAGATTTTCCAAGAAATATAAGGTCAGAATACAGTTTTCATTGGACTTCTCTGCTTGTTTCAAGAAAGGCAGCATCTGCCAACAATCATTCTACCATGGTGGTCATTTACCTTTGCACACTGATTTCAAAGCAGCATAAAGGTAGGCGCTCACTGTTATTACTGTCTTCTGAAAATTATCTTTCTCACAACCAGAATACAGACCTGGAAAGTAAATTTAATATTAAGGAAGGCAAAGTTCAAAATTGCTGCACTTATCTATTGTAATTTAGATGTTGTGGGAGAAGTATGATGGATTTTGTTGTATTTATTGCTTTTATTTCAGAGAAAAAGATTGTCAATCAAATTTTCATAGCTAATTTTAAAATATGGATTTTTCAAGAGCAGTTGTCTGTGTATAGAGTCTCTGTTAGAATCGTAAAACTACCCCCAGAAATAAGTGTGTCACCTAAGCTCCCTAAGGCTCATTTCAAACCCTTTCTTCTACATTCTGTAGGCATTTAAATAACACATTGAAATCTTTATAGATTGTTTACAGTATGACCTAGATAAAAGATATAGTCTTTACTCAGTTATCTATAAAATTTACACATTAATAATAAAGTTTATAGACCATTTTATTAAATACATTAAAACTTGCATCAGCAAAATGCATTAAATGTGTTTATAAATCAGATAAAATGCTATGCCTTTGAATATAGTTATATGATAAACACTGTATTAATAGGACATGGAACTGAGCAGTCACATAAATTAATCAAGGATAGCTTACTGCAGGAGCTGAGGTTCATATCTGGACTAATAAGACTTGGTGAAGAATTATGTCAGTCAATTGCTAGAATAAACAACAATTGAAAAGGATTTCATGGTCTCAGCACCACTCTGGGTCCCCACGTTATTTTCACCTTTGCACAATAAATAGTACCTGTTTGGAGGACAAGGTTAATGAATATTGATCAAGATAATGTATATTTCTATAATTTCAATTTGATGCTGCTAAATAGGTTAAAGCAGTTTATTACAAGACTAGGCATTCCACAAGCAGTAATTCTTAGTTACCTACATAACATTGACTGTGAATTTTTTTGGAACACTATGGATATGGTGTAGAAGATAAAACATTTAATATTTTCACCTTGCATAGTAATGCAGTCTGGATCCCCTACATCCTTCATAATTCAATAAAGATGGCAAGTAGTTTAGATCAGAAAGATTATTATGCTGTGTTTGAGTGCTTGTATATTGAAATTTATGTTGTAAACATGTCTGCCTAGGCCAATAGAAGCTAGCATTAGGATATTTTCTAAGACAATAAAAGAATAACAAATAACCTAAATGGTTCTAGACAAAGGCTCCTACTCATAAATTTTGAAATGTCTAAGAAGAGGACTCTGAAAAGCACAAAATACAAAGTAATAAATCATTTGCTCAGCTCTGGTGTAAAAGCCAGACATGAGTTCCCTTAGATTTGGGACAATATTTGTATTCCCATTGCCACACCAGGAGTTATCTCTAGTAATTAGCCACTCATTATGGCACTCAGAACATTAATCTAATAATCAGAAATCCTGCAACTTTCTGGTCTCATAGCCTCTCTTAGCACAAATACGAGTAATTAGTAACTCTGCTGTAATGCTGTTTCTCTATTTATAAATTGGAAATAACCCAACTATTTCTCAATCTTTTCATCAAAAGCACATTTGTGCAGCAACCTACATATTTGAAAGTGTTGAGTCTTTCAGCCTTCTGTGAAACACTACTTCTTTTGATTCTGCCTGTTAGTTAAGACCATTGTGTATCCCAGTATGCCCAGAACAGATTCTATCGTACCTTCTAACCTGTCTAATTATTAACAGCAGCTCAAATTTGAATGAAAAACTATATAGTCAGTTACTGTTGAATTGCAAGTGTAGAAATTATTATCCCATTTTACAGTGGTAAATTTAAGACTCAAAGTTAATTATGTTTAGTAACACTACCTGATCAATGCTCTTACTACTATAATGTTTTGCTCCTGTTTGCATAAACATTTTATTGGAGGATATTAGGGTATAACAATATATCTATTATAGAGTATAAAAAGGTTCTCTAGATCCATTCCACGTTCAGCAATCTGGACATGCTCTACAAAAACTATAATATCTCCGACAGTAGCAAATACCTACTTAGCATCCAGTATTTTGAAGCAAGTCTTGGTAAAAGTAACATCTTGGCAGAAGAAGGTTTTGCTTATCTTTTATGGAAGTCAACATTCTAATGCTACATGAATTTTTAAAAATTGCAAACGGGGCTGGCGCTGTGATATAGTGAGTAAACCCGTAGTCTGCAGTGCGGCATCTCACATAGGTGCCGGTTAAAGTCCCGGTTGCTCCACTTCTGACCCAGCTCTCTGCAATGGCCTGGGAAAGCAGTAGAAGATGGCCCAAGTCCTTGGGACCCTGCACCCTTATGGGAAACCCAGAAGAAGATCCTGGCTTCTGGCTTCGGATCAGCCCAGCTCCAGCAGTTGTAGCCATTTGGGGAGTGAACCAGAGGACGGAAGACCCTTCTCTCTCTCTCTCTCTCTCTCTCTCTCTCTCTCTCTCTCTCTCTCTCCCTCTCTATCTTTGCCTCTCTATAACTCTGTCTTTCAAATAAGTACATAAATCTTTTACAAAAATTTCAACTTACATGATTTTTTCATAAAATGCAATTTACCTGAGAAAAATGAACTATTGATTCCTAACATTGCTGCATGACTTTAGTATGATGATGTATAATATACAACTATACACCAAAATCTTAGACATCATCTCATAAAACCACTGACTTTCAATTGAGGAAAATATGCCAAGAAAATCACATACTACTATCTGACAGAAAAGCAATAATATGACACTATCATATAATCTTTGAAATGTGAGAAGATGAAGAGATCATTTTCCATATTTGATCACCATTTTCTTCCCAAGCCAGTTCCACAAAGTGTTTTGTATAGAAAGAATGTTTGATCAAATTCATTTGTAAATGTTTCATATACATAGTGCATGAGCAGAAAAAAATTCTTGGTAAATTTCTGTTGTTAAGAATTCTATTTTTCTTTTCATTTCATTGAGCATTCCCAGAAATTATTCCCAGAAGTTATTTTGTTCCTATATATTTGTTAAGAAGATCTATTGTGAACTGATGATCTCTATCTATAGAAAGTTACCAATCTTTTGAATGTGAAGAAATCCACTTTATTCAATGATCCTATGTAACCTAAGTTACTGATTCAGATGTATAAAATGACAGATATTATAAAGAACTTTGCAACAGTAGTATTCTTTTTTTGTGTAAAAAGCTATATATATTTATAAAATGTTTAGTTACAATTAGAAAAATGTTTAAGATGATATATATGATAGATATAGATAGAGGATACACAAACATATATGATCGAACTGATTTAACCGACATGTTGTACAAGGAAATAAACATAGAATGATCTTAAAACTAAATGCATATATATTGACAATTAGATGGGATAAAATTAATAAATAAGGAAGGGAAAACTTAACTGAAAGAGAAGTAAAAAAGCAATAAAATATGAATTATGTTTTTTGCTTAATTAGCTTAGCTAACAGTGGTGTTGAAGGGAAAATTCAAAGTTAATTATTCCTTATGGTTCTTGTTGAATATTTATCTAAAATATTTCTGAAATTCTATATTCCTCATTTCAGCAATTTTATAATTTCCACATGCTGATTTATTCTAGGACATGGGAAAATCCTGTATTGCTTTTGTGTGTGTAGCCCAGGAAAATTTCTTCCAATATTTCTGGGCCCCCCCAAAACTGACTCAATAAATTAGCATCACTCTTTTGTTTCTAAAATTATCTGTGACTGTTCAATTGATTTTTTTCTTCATCACAAATTCTACATGCATACAAGCTCCTAACATAAAGGGAAAGACAATTAATTATTAAAATCCTTATACTATAAATAGTAAAATGAGTAAGATAATTTAAAACTAAATAGGCTCTTTATAACTTTCTGCTTTCCTTCACATTTATACATGAGCATAAAGGAGTATGATTTTCATCCTACTTCCACTCTTGTGAAGGTGTCTACTATGTATTCTCTGTGCTGTAGGAGTTTGGAATAGGAGTTTGGGCTGCACCTATTTTTTGTTTTCAACAAACAAGCTGTAAGTTTTAATAGGAAGGATAAAATCTAATGCAATAATCTTGGAGACTGAAATGCCAAGAAAATAGCTAGTTTATATTTAATGAGTATTTACCAGTGTTAGGTAGGAAGTCAGATATGAGCTTATTGTGTGTGTGACAAAGGCCTAAGGAGACATCTATGTCCAGCATATGCATCTCAAAGTCATCCCAATAACCTTCTAGGGGCAGCCCAGTATCTGCATCCTTCCCTGCCCCTTCTACTCCATAACCTGCCAGGTGGGGGTCCCCGCCCCTTCTGCCTGATAATCTTCCAGGTGCAGCCCAGTATCTGCATTACAAATATCCTGCCCCATCTCGACCTTCCAGGGGGTCCTGCTCATCCTTCCTCTAACAGGGCAGCACCATCCAGACTTCCCCCGTCTGATAACTTCAGGGGGAAAACTCAGATGGGAATTTTTTGTATTTACATCCAAAAAGTCCTTTGTTCCAGGAGGAGCAGAGAGGGGAAGGCAAGGCCCATCCCCTTAAAAACCCCCTGGCCTCAACTGGACTGCACGCTCAGCCCTCTGCCTCTATGCTGAGCCACTTGCCTGGCCTGGCCAGGTGTACTCTCACCACTCAACCTCATAACCCCGCTCTCCCCCAGTCTGAGTGACTGGGCACTCTCTCTCAGGTTCTGTCTGGAGAGGTGCCCATCCACTCTTACGGATGTTCTTGCTCTAATAAACCTTGCTATTTGCTTTCCACTTACTTTCTGTCTCACGCCTGAATTCTTCCTTGCACGAAAACAAGAACCCTGCCATTCTCTGAGGGCATTAAATATATTATATAATTTAGTCAACAAAATATCTCTATGCTATTATCTCCATTCTATCAATGAGGACACTCAAACACAAATAACTTAAGGCATTTTATCATATTCTTGATGCTGGTATTTGATGAAACTGCAATCTGAAGCAGATAATTTGACCCCACTAAATCACTATAATCAAGACAAGGACACTTAGAGTGTGATGGATCCTATGAATGTCATGGAAAATGTAACACATGACTATTTGAGTTCTGTATATTGTGGTAATGGAAACCAGACCTTAGGCCCTGCTTGGTGAGCTTTGCTGTGAGAGAGAACTTAATACTGAGAAGCAAAGTTAAATTCATCATTTTCTAATGGTTGTTTTGTTGTTAATTATCAGACAGATGAGTCCCTTGTGGTGGCCTTAAAAGAAGATCCCTAGATACCAATATAAATATCCAAGATATTTCTGGAAAAACTTCAGTTTTTCCTTTAGCAAAAGGAAAAAATACAATGCATTAGCAGACCTTATGGCTATTAAGACAAGACACAAACCAACAACAAGCTAAGTTTATTTTTAGAGCAAAAAATAGTTATATTTTCATTCTTAAAATGTTCTTTTATCAGACAAAATTGACAAAGTAATTAAGATTAGTTGGGGGCATACAACATGAGAGATCATCATTAGGTAGTTTGATTTCCATTGTATCATTTAGTCTTAAATCTTTAAGAAAATTTGGGCTCACAAAGATTAGGGAACTTAAAAAACATATATGTTTTCCCTGTATTCTTTTTTAAGGTTTATTTATTTATTTGAAAGCCAGAGTTACAGAGAAGAAGGAGGAGGGAGGGAGGGAGGGAGAGAGAAAGAGAGAGAATGAATCTTCCATCCACTAGTTCACTTCTGAAATGGCTACAACAGCTAGGGCTGGGCCAGGATGAAGGCAAGAGCCAGGATCTTCATCTGAGTCTCCCACGTGGGTACAGGAGCCCAACGACTTGGGCCATCCTCTGCTGCTTTCCCAGGCCATTAGCAGGGAGCTGGATTGAAAGTGGAGCAGCCAGGACTCAAATCGGAATCCGTACGGGTTGTCTGCATTGCAGGTGAAGACTTAACCTGCTATGTCACAATGTTGTCCCTCCCTGCATTCTTCAGTGTGAAGATTTAAAACACACACACACAAGGCCATACTAATTATAAAAAATATTCTTCTTCAGTTTCTGTCCCTAACCTATGATTTTGATGTCATACTGCCATAATTTTCATGAACTTTAAGTAGTTTATCATTCTTTGTCTTGCATGGTTTAATTTCACTATATTTTTAAAAATTCAAATTTTAATGTATTAAAATCTCTCACATAACAGTAAAACAATGAGCCAATGCTGTAGCACAGCAGGTTAAACTGCCTCTTGCACTGTATCCCTTATAGGAGTGCAGGTTTGGGTCCCAGCTCCTTACTAATGTGCATGGGCAGTCAATGAACGATGACGATGATGGTCCAAGCACGTGGATTCCTGATACTAACATTGGAGAGTTCCTGGCTCATGGCTTTGGTCTCACCTAGTCCTGGATGTTGCAGCCCATTTAGGAAGTGAACCAATGGATGGGATCTCTTTCTTTCTCTCTCTCTCTTTCTCCTTCTCTCTACCTCCCTCTACCTCCTCTCTATGTGTCTCTACCTCTGTCTCTATCTACCTCTATCTCTATCACCATCTCTCCCTCTTTATCATTCTGCCTTTCAAATAATTAATGAATTAATTAATTAAATATTTTAAAAGCAAAACAAGTGAAAAATGTTCCTAATTCCCCATCTTCGCCCTTCTCCAACTTTTACCTTTTTTTTTTTGGATCAGTACTCTTAATCCCATGAACTTGAAAATAGTTTCTCCATTGTATTACTTTCTTCATATTTCACTCATCCCACAAAAAACACTAACAAGACACTTGCATACTTTATTGAGTGTCAGCAGATCTTGGTGAAGTCACCAATGTGTTCCATAATACCTAAGGCATTTTTTCCAGTCTTGTTCATAAACTGTCAGTAGCTTCTCACACTGTATATGATACCCTTCTTAAAACATTCATTTTGTCATATTTGTGAAGACACACCCTTCTTTCTTTTAATTTTTCTTTCTTTTTATTTTGTTTGAGAGTCAGAGACAGAGAGTTAGAACAAGAGAGAGATACATTTTTCATCCGCTGGTTCACTATCCAAATGCTTATAACAGCCAGGGCTGGGCCAGATGGAATCCAGATCTACTATGTGGGTGACAGAATCAAGTATTTAAGCCATTATCTGCTGCTTCCCAGGATATACATTAGCAGGAATATGGATTGAAAGTCTAGTAGCCAGCACCTCAAAATCTAGCCTATCACGACATCTTACTGATTTCACTTTCTAAGTATCAGATAAATGACAAATTTCTGTATTAAACAGTCCACTGATGCCCTGTTTTTTCTCAACTCTTTCACAAATCTTCAAGTAAAACTAACCTTGACACCTTAATCCATTGATAGAAAGAAAGAATTTTACTTTCTGTAAAATATAAAAGCATCCTCTTTTATATTTCAGGATTTAAAAAATCTTATAAAACCCATATAAAAGATGTTTTTCAGAAGTGGTGTCCTGCACTTTCACAATCTGGATTTGGCCCCAAATTAGGGGACTTCAAACTGAGTATAGGATAAAGTTCCCCAGTATATCAGTTTAGGGTGGGATATTTATTGTGTTGATTGAAATAAAAGGGCATTATGTACCCAGTCTTTCCAAGCTCATTTTCTCAGGTTTGAAAATACAGAGAAACTTTTGTAATTGGCCTACTTTTCATGAGTGCATTGAGATCTCCCAAAAATCCACCTATGCCTGCTTCAAAGCATCCATGCTTTGTGCTGCTGATGTGGATGCAAGTTAGTTGCTACCCAGTTACCTGCCCCAAGACTCCAAACCCTTTTTTGTCTTAGGCTTGTAGCAAGCAAGAACTAGAAGAATTGACCATATCAAAATGCCTTAAAATATCCAGGCAGAACTCAAGTTCCTGCTTTTCATAAGCCAAAGCTAAATTTTCCGGCAATGCCCAGGCATTTTTCCTTAGAGAAAAAACCCTTTCTGCCAAGCAGCAGAGGCAAATAAAACAGAATGGTTCACACCCCCATTCCACCCCCATTCCATTTCCAGTGATTTTCCTCTCACCAGGTTATGGAACTCACTTGGTGAATTAAAACACTTGGCAAGGTATTGTTTTCAGTGCTTTGCTGCATCGTTTTTTCTTTTGTCTTTTTGTTTAAATAGACTTAGAGAAGTTGGAGGTTCATGGCAAAATTAGGGAGAGGTAGAGAGGCATATCTACAAGGGCATATTCTCCCCCTTAATAAACATCCCACACTAGGGTGGTACATTTGTTATAATTCAATTGCTTAACTTGACACATTATTAAACTCAAAGCCCATAGCCTGCATTAAGGTTCACTCCTAGTTTTGTATATTCTATGAGCTTTGAGTAAGTGTATTGGTATGAATCAATCACTATCGCATCACACATGGTATTTTCACTGCTTTAAAAATTGTTCAGGTTACCTGTTTTCATTCTCCCTTCCAACCTAACTCCTTAGCAACCACTGATCATTTTTTTATCTCCATTGATTTTCCATTTTCTTTTTTCCCAGAACATCATATAGTTGTAATCAATCAATATGTTCTTTTCAGATTGACTTGTCTCACTTTGTAATGTATAATCAAGCCACTTCCATGTCTTTTCACAGAATTTTTTTTTTCTTTCCTTCTATTGATATGTTTTAGAGAGCTTCCCAATCATTAGGTCATATTCAGTAAGTCTCTCATACTAATTGTCTATCTCCTTTTCATGTATGTGAAAGGTGCCACACCCTATTGCTATTCTTCCCCATTGTACTCCACAATGCTCTTATTGAGAGTCATCCTGCCCACAAACCAGCTTGTACACACTTTACTAAGTGTCTAGTATCCAATTGACAGATATGTTGGATTTTCTGTGGGAGTTGTTGCTATATGAAAAATAAGGATTCATTTTTATTAATGAAGTAATAAAAAATGAAAACATGAGCATGCTATTTCCCTACTTAACCCTTCATCAACACAAAACAAAACAAAATAAAGCACTTTTTATTGTTTTTCTTAACATAAAAGTAAATCTGTAATTCCTCTGTGCAACATCTAAAAACTTTCTTAACCTGATCTCAGCCAAATTGAAGGCATGATCTTTTCATTTGGTGAAGTGAAATGAGGGTCATTTGATGATTTAAAAATGTGGAAGAGGGAAGATGACATTGCCTCGGCAACTATGCAAACTCTTGGAAGAACAGATAGTAGCAAAGGCAGAGTTTTTGACAATGAGCCCATGGATTTAAGTACTGCTTCTCTAATGGCACTATTTTATTTTAGCTTAAAAGGGTTGAAACTTATCAACACTTTAACCTATATTTTTTATCAAGTATGTGAAGCAAAGTTGCTTTAAACCATCATAAACAAATGCAGATTTCCTTATATTATGTCGGAGTAATATAATTATGCAGTGTTCCTAACTTTTCCAGAGAAATTGATCTAATACCAGAGAAGAGCAAATGTGCACACCTGGGATATCTTAGAGACATGGCCACAGTATTATGACTTTCATTTTCTTTGTATTAAAAAGGAAGGCATTTAACTCCATCATGCTTCAATGCAGATGTTTATATGGATCTTTCTATAAAATCATTGACATATAGGTCATTTCACCTGTGGGTTCTTTCCCTCATAACACAATGTAAGAACATTTGTAAAAAGCAGTTTTTGTTATCCTTCTCCTTGGTGGAATCTTGTTTCTATCATAGGTTAAAAAGTTGAACATATTACACTTAGCATCTGGTCTTAGCTCTCCTTTTTCTTGATAGGTAGATCAATTCAGGGTTTGTGCTTGCCTGGGGCAAATGCAAAAGAAAAACATACAAATCACTGTTTTCTTCTAATTAGATATATATTTATTAGATAAAGGATAAGAGAAATAATTATATATTTCTGAACTTATTCTCATGCTAGATAGTTGGAGAGAATTTGCATTGATATTTGAACATATATTTATGTTTACCACTAAATTGAACTAATATTATAGCTCAAATCATTTCTTCTGTTGCTTACAAAAAGTGAAATCTAACAATGCAGAGAAGGGAAAATGTAGACAGCTGACCTAGATAACACGGGTGTTTCTGCACATCACCAAAATTAATTGAGTCTCATGCTCAACTTGCAATTCATTTTGACTGTGTAGGTCAGCCTCTTGGCTCTATTACCTGAATCCAGTGCATAACAAGTGCTTTTCACTGGTTAAATGACTGCATTTACAGCAGGTTCCTGTACAGAGTTCACATTCACCTTCACTAAAGTAAAATATTTCACCATCACTGTTAACATTGCCATTCAGTATATCCATCAACTACACTCCAACATGTCCTGGCAGCAATTCAGACCATTCGATTTGCCAAGCCATGACGGCTCACTTGAGGCCCACCAAATCACTCTCTACTGTAATAATGACATCTAGCCTTGGCACTAAGTCCCTGTTCATTCTTCCCAAATGAACAAATAAAACAATTGGGGGAAAATGCTTCCTGGCAACAGCTTGAACTTAAACGGTGACAACAGCTGGTTCAGCAGATGTTCCTCGTATGATATAACACCTGTGCTCACAAAGATAGAATTTTGACTAAACTCATACATCTAGGTGTCCTAAAATCTATCTGAATATAATTGTCCAAGTCAAAATAGAAAATACAAAGGAAGTTTCCAAAAGTGGAACTAACATAAGTTCATTTTGTTACAAACACTTTGAAATCCACATTTTTTCCATAACATATATTTTCCATAACTTTTTAAATCCCCCCTTAAAAGAGGGATTTCAATTTTTCTGTACTGAAATATATTTATCTGTCAATTCCATATGCCATTAACTGTTTCAGGTACCCTAGTAGTGAGTTAAATAAAGAGCATTAACAACATTAAAAGATGGCATTCACCTCTACATTTTAAGTGATCATTCATCTCCAAATTTTAACATCTTTGTGTACTTTTGCAATTAAATTCTGAAGGGCAATTGGTTCTATCCTATAGTCTTGCTAATGCAGGAAATTTAAACAAAGTGAATACTATACAATAGAATTAATGTATAATTGTATAATTTTAATCCCTGATTATTTTAATACTTACTTTTTTTTTTTTTACTGTATGATACTCTACTTTCAAAGTAGTTTTCACACTAGGAAATCAAGTTATTCAGCAAGTTCCAGTTAAGCCTTAGCATTGCCTGTATAAACATGTAAATATACCAGCAATATGTATGATGTTAATACAGACAATGGTATGTTGCCTTAAGAGAAATTTGAATTCTAGACTAAAATGTTGCAAAAATTCTGCAACAATTGACAATATAGCAACTTTGACAATGTTGGAACACTGCAAAGTTGACACTGACTCCAAACCAGATATTGTGCAATGTTTCATTTTAATAAATATGTATAAGGGTGGTATGGATAGTTTACATGACTTTCCTATGATACTGAAGTGTCAATATGTCCCACTTAAAATATAAAATATTTGGTGATAAATTTGATAAAATTGAGCAAGATCTCCACTTTTTAAGAATTTTTTATTTATTTATTTGAGAGGTAGAGTTACAGACCAAGAGAGGGAGAGACAGAAAGAAAGGTCTTCCATCTGCTGGCTCACTCCCCAAATGGCCACAATGGCTGGAGCTGAACAGATCCGAAGCCAGGAGCCAGGAGCTTCTTCCAGGTCTCCCCTCAAGTGTAGGGGCCCAAGGATTTGGGCCATCCTCTGCTTTCCCACCAGAATTAGCAGGGAGCTGTATCAGAAATGGAGCAGCCAGGACACAAACTAGCACCTATGTGACTATGTGGGATGCTGGTGCCACAGGAGGAGACTTAACCTACTACACCCCAGTGCCGGCCCCAAGATCTTTACTTTTAAAAGTACAGAAATTTTCTAGAAATTAAAAATCTCAATTGAATGGAAATATATATTGATGGATCAGAATATTGCTAAAATGTTCATTCTCTTCTCCAAATTTACCTGTAGATCAGAATTCAACGCAGTCCCAATCTAACTTCAAGAAAACATTTTGGTGGTTCCTCATAAAATGATTAAAAATATTGATATGGAAGTAAAAAGAATATGTACTAGTCAAAATAACCTTAAGAAAGAACATTGGAAGATATACTCTACAAATAGTTTTTGCATCAAAATAAGTTATCTGTTAAAATTATTTTTATTCATTTGAAAGAACGAAACAGAGACAGACAGACACAGGGAGAACATTACAAATGAGCATTAAAAGAGAACCTTACAAGCTGTTACAAAGCTTCAGTAATCAGGACACTTTGGAATTGATATAAAGACATCAAGGAAAGAGAATAAAGAGTTCAAAATAGATTCACATCAGCTTGAACAAATGATTTTGAAAAAAGAGCCACATTATTTTTGAAGATAAAAGACCTCTTTTTCAAAGGGGTGCTCAAACATTAGATACCTACGTGAAAAAGTAGATATGTAACTTCATGCCATACGCAAAAATTAAATAATAATTTACTTTAGATCCAAGGGTTAAAAACTAAAACTATAATAATCCTGGGAACACAAGATTTTATAAATATTTTGACTAAATATTTCTTAGGTACAACAGAAAACGAATGCAATTAAACAATTTAATATACAAATTGTTCCATAAAATAGCATATTGTAAAATTTGAATTTAGCAAAAATAAGAACTTTGGCTTTCGGAAAGAAGCACAGGTAATCAACAAGCTGAAAAAAATACTTGCAAATTATAAATCTGAAAAGGAAGTTCCATGCTGAATATACAAAAAAATCACTGTTAGTTAGAAAATAAATAGCTCAAATATAGAAATTAACAACATATGAATATCAGTGACACATGATGTCAAATAAGCACATGAAAAACATAACATCAATAGTCATTAGGAAAATACAAATTGATACCACAATAAGATACCAACATATTTGTTAGAATGTCTAAATTTAGTTTCATTTAATCATCCCACATTGTAACATCAGAACATCACAATATTTCCATAAACATTTACAATGCTGATTTGTCAATCAAAAACTAATAGTAATAATAATTTTATAAAAGAGTGACTATAAAAATTCCTGGCAAAGATATAGAACCGACACCCTGCTTGTTGAAATATCAAGTGATGCAACTACTTTGGATATTTTGGAAAAACTTCTGAGTGTGGCATTCTCATAAAATGCTAAACAAATTTGAGAGGACTTTAAAAACTTTGCAGAAAAAAAGGAATTAAAAGGTAAATTTGAGTTGGACATTTGGTGTAGCAGTTAATTGTATATGCTGTACTTTTATCTAACTGCAGCACAGTAGGTTTGTTTATGCCAACATCACCACAAACGAGACAATAACACCTTGTGCAACTATATTTATATATGCTGTTGTTGACCAAGATGCCATTAATGGGGCATGACTATATTGCAGTGATTTTGTTCCAACAAAAATAAAATTACACACCCCTACAAAATTTTGAACATGCCCTAAGCAGCTTTTATGTCACAACAACAACCATAAAAAGACCTGAAAACAATCCAATTGTATCAACAGGTTAATACATAAATAAAATGTGATAAATTCATATGATGGAATATTAGTAATAAAAAGAATATGGTGTTGACACACTTAAACTATAAATGAATCATGAAGTTTTTATTTTTTATTTTATTTATTTATTAATATTTATTTATTTATGTGAAGAGAGAGAGAGCATCCATCCACAGGTTCACTCTCCAGATGGCTGCAAAGGCCAAGGTTGAACAAGGTCAAAGCTAGGAGCCAGGAGCTTCACACAGGTCTCTCACAAAGGGGAGAGTTATGGGTTCATGCTATGGCATAGTGGGTAAGTCTGCTGTCTGCAACACAGACATCCAATGTAGGTGCCTGTTTGAGTCACAGCTGCTCTGTCTGTGATCCAGCTTCCTGTTAATGTGCCTGGGAAAACAGTAGAGGATATCCCAAGTGCTTGGGACCCTGCATCCATTTGGGAGACACATAAGAAGTTCCTGGTTCCTGCCTCCTTGGTTTAGCCTGGCCCAACCCTGGCTGTTATAGCCATTTGGGGAGTGAACCAATAGAAGGAAGATCTCTCTCTCTCTCTCTCTCTCTCTCTCTCTCTCTCTGTAATTCTGCCTTTCAAATAAATAAATAAATCGTTTTTTAGAAAAAAGTATTCTATGATATTTATTATGTAAATATCTAGAAAAAGCAAATTAATATACAGTGTCAGAAAGCAGTTGAGACATTGCTAAGGAATAAGAGATTACAAAAGGGCATAAGAAATCTTTTGAATTGATAGATTTGTCTACACTCTCGAATGTTGAGCTGTTTCCACACATACGACATAACATGGAATTCTACTTTCAATACGTATAAGTTATTATATATTAATTATGCACTAGTACAATGTTAAGAACTAATTTGTAGGAGTACAATTTCTAGTATGTATAGATAAATTAAAGCAGGTCAATTTGATATGTACTAGTTGGTATAAATCTTTCAACACAGAGCTACTGTTATTGCATCAATATCACTACATTAAAATAGAAGGGTTGTGAAGTTCCAGTGAGATTCTGATTTGGCAGATAACTATAGTAAGACTCAGCAAGAACACTTGAGGCCCAGAGGCTGTTAATGGTACAGTGTCAAACTCGGGTGAAAATCTTGAGGTAGCGTCACGTCAGTATTGTCATTATCCAGCTTGAAAGAGCTCATAGTCAATTCCTGCCAACCCATTTTTTATTCCCATCCAATTATTTAGCCTCTCATAGGACAGACTTATTTTTCTTACTCCTCAATTTAAAGACCTTTTTTAAAATGTATGTCCTTTAATTAATGTTAACTATTTTTTAAAACTGAAATATTTTAATAGTTAAATATTACAAATTCTACAAAATTTGAACTTTTATATAACAAATTTCTTTTGAAGAAAAATTAATGTTTTTTTTTAAACAGATTTTATTCTAGGTGCTTACAATGACAAAGAACTTTACAGATGGGAAATGACATAAAGGCATTTCTAAAAGTTATAGACTGGCCATATAGTTTTAAAGTGATAAGGCCCTAACCCCATTAAAAATTGATTCTTTTTAAGATAGCTACTTTGAGAATTTATAAGCACCTTTGGATGATACCAGTGCTGTCTTAAACAATTTGCTTCGATCTGTGTATAATAGAGATGTATTGATTGTTCTTTGCCATCTATATTTTTGATGACCCCTCTGCAACCAACATGATGGCACAGTGTCACTTTCAACACCAGTCATACAAACATCATTAAATCAGCTGGCAAAACAAGAGCGTGACTCCAGGGAGAAGGGATAATTTCATTGGAAAAGACAAGGGCAACTTGAAGACCTGGCATCAATATACTGCAGTGTCTGTTACACAGAAGAACAAATTTCCTAAAGAAATACTGTGCATATTCCTTTAAAAATTTTTTTACTAGTACAAAGAGAACAGATTTTAAGCATTTATAAGTGCAATTCTAAGAAGATAACCTTATTTTCCTCCTTGTTACCTCCCTTCTCTTCCTTCCTTTTTAATTTTTTTTGAAAAAAAAAACACTCTCATAACAAATATAATACCAATGATATGCTTTGAAATCAAAATTACATATTTCTATTTCCTTAGGTTAACTATATCAGAGGGTTGATGGAGAACAAAATGTAAAGTATATCAAAACAAGAACTGAAGAGTAATCAGAGGCAATCTAACTGGAAGAGGGAGGATGGTAACTATTTAGCCTTGAAGCATCTCAGTTATGAAATGAAAATGCATCATCCTTAAACACAGATCCAAATAAGGTAAATAGTTACTTGCTACTAAATTTTATGAATGCAAAGTAGTGTTTTGGCTTGAATGGTACAACCAGGTAAGAGGGAGTACAAGTTTGAGGCCCGGCTATTCCACTTCTGATCCAGCTTCCTGCTAATTCACTTGAGAAGTCATCAGCAGAAGGCCAAGTCCTTGGGCCACCAACACCCAAGTAGGACATCAGCCTGGATCTGCTGGCTCCTGGCTTCAACCCGACTCAGTGCTGGCTGTTGTAACCATTTGTGGGGTTAATAGCAGATGGAAGATCTTTCTCTCATACTATGTCTCTGTCTATCCCTCACTATCTGTCACTCTGCCGTTCAAATAGACAAATAAATCTTTAACAATGCATGGTATTATTGAATGGCATTGATAATTTATAATGTTATATATTACCAATGTTGATATAGTACAATGCAACTCTTTCTATAAATATCTGCTTATTACTGAGATAAAGTTCACTTATAATCTTCCTACCAAAAGAAATATAGTAACAATTTCATCTTTCTTATCATGCTACAAAGAAATATTGAATTATATAAAATCAGAAATCAAAGATCATTGCTGCAATTTAATGGTACCAAACTACCATAAACACAAAATCATTCAGGTTTTTGTAATGGACATTAGGGCTATGCCCCAGTCAAGCACAATGTAAGTATTTGATACATTTCACTGATTCATTGTTTTACATAGAAAACAGGAATTGGAACAACAGTAAAGATATCACTGCAAAGCTATTAATCTTGCTCCTTTGCCCTATCCACATGGAGCTTTCCTTGGGAAATGTGAAATATTAAGAAATGTGAATTAAGAAATATTAAAATGTGAAATACTAAGAAACGTTAAGCATGTGCTACACTCAAGTAGCACAACACCAATAACATTAGTACCAGTAAAAGCATAAGTAATTATACAAAACTATAAGAACACATCCCATGTGAAGGGAATACTATATTATGTGTAAACTCTCTTTATTTAATTTCCTCTAAGAGTTATAATTGATAATAATTAGCTGTATCTTGGTCATCTAGCTCCGAGAAGTTTTTATAGTGTTTATTTCCAACTAGTGGTGGGGAGGAAAGTTGCAGCACTTGGATACTTTGGTCTGGAAGACTGTTCTAGTTTAGCCAGTTATCCACCCCCTGAAATCTTAGAATAAATCATGGTACCCCAGGATACACTCGTTTAAAGTTTGAATGTGAGCAGAGGTGCCTGGAGCAGAAGCAGAGGTTTTGGAATTTGCAGCAGCTGCAGAAGCTCAAGCACCTGGAATCCTTCTGGGCGTGGCAAACGCACACACTGCAGCCAAAGAACAAAGGGAGCTGCTCTCTGAGAATAACAGGACGGAGATCCCACAGACTAGGGTCTTTGATGTCATAGCACTGTCCAGCGAGGTTATGACCTTCAGGGGAGGGAGCTGTCATCATCCGTGATACTCCCCAGCATTTATTTCTGTTCTCCCACATGGGTAGCAGGGGTCTGTTGCCCTCCAAAGCTATTAGGCAGGAATGTTGGACTGACCAGCACTCTGGTGTGGGATTCCCATCTTTGCAGGTTGCAGCTGACCTGCTCTGCCACAACATCATCCCCTTTAAAAGCCTTTCTAAACATTATTATTCCCTGCTGTCCATGCACAGGCATATATTCTTCCATGTTTCCATCTCACACAAATAATCATGCAGTAGTTTAATTCTTCCAGATCCATTTTTGCATCAAATATATTCACCATTCCACTCCCCACCATTCTACACACAGCCTCAACCAACTGCAGATCAAAATATTTTGAAAAAATTGCTGCCATCCATTTCACACATACATACTTTAGTCTTATCACCATTTCCTCTATCATAGGGTCAAACATAGCCCTTCTATTGTGGTGGCATTACAACCTAGAGATGACCTATGATGTGTATGGTTTAATGCCACTTCATATAAAGGGCTTGCTCATTCCAGAATTTAGGTATCCAAGAGAGGCCAATCCCATGAATACTGATGAATGACTGGTCCTGTTTTTGGGAAAGATTTTTTATTCATGTGACACAATCATTCTAACAAAGAAAGTTAAGACAAAAATATCATTAAATATACAATTGAGAAATATATCTATATATCTCTATCTCTATCTCTATCTATCTATCTATCTATCTATCTATCTATCTATATAAATGCTCAAGGGGGAATTTCTTCAATAATTTGAACCTGACCCCATGAACTGAATTTTACTGTAAATTTTTCAAAATGCCACATGCAATATAATATAGGCAAATATGCATTTGCCTTTATTCCTTTGTTGAAAGGAATAAGCAAAGCAAAACTTAGAAATTAAGCATAAGCTTAGCATTCAACAATGACTGAAAAACTTGAAAAACAACCTGATGAATTTCATGGAACTAGACACAGTTCACTTCTCAATCAAGAAGTGTTAAAGATAAGACAAAATGCATTAAAAGGCAATCCCTTCCAGAAGAACATACCTGCTGGCCACAATACAAATAGTAACCCATCAATACTGTTTTTTCTCCCTCTTTGGAAATTGTTCTCATTTACAATGCAAAGGACTTAAAGTCCTCTAAATTTGTTTTTAACCAGAACTATTCCTATCTTCCATCAGATCTCCTTATCATCTCATGTAACTTTGCCATTAGTAGTGCTTCCAGAATAATCTGGACAATTTTGTTCCCTGAATGCTGATAGAATAATGAAATTTTTCATCATCACTATCTGGTAATGGACACAATTATCACCTGCCTTGGAATAGTATAAGCCTAGTTTGTTGCTGTATCATTCATTATTTTCTAACAAGGCCCAGGCCCTTGCCATACTTAGGTTTCCTAAAATTCCAACTTCTTTCATGGTCTTTGAGGTGCTGGATTCCCTCCACCCTATACCCTTCTCCAACCACCATCCAATTTGTCTCATTTCTTTTAATAAAGAAGAAAACTAAGCCAAAGAACAGTTCAACATCTATTCACAATCTGAATCCTAGGAATGTATTCCTAGTCCTCATATTTTTAATTGTATAGCATAGTGTGTCAAAAGTCCAATTAACATAAAAAGGGTATAAAGCCTTCCAGATTGCATTCTGGTACTTAGGGACTTGGAAATCACCACAGTGTCCTATGAAATTAAACACTGAATTGAAAACTCTAACATTTCTTCATTACTACATCATAGGGCAAAGATCTGTGCCCAAGTTTAAGATACCAGGGGATATGAAATCCCATAGTTGCTAAAGCAGAAACTTTCATAGCAAGGAAAAAGGAATCGTTTTTCAATGAACAGAGAATAATGTTCTTAAGAAAGCATTCTCTCAAAACAAACTATTTTATACAGAGCCTAACATACTGGGGTTTCACTACAACCTAAATAATCTAGTAGAACAGGCAAGAAATGCCTTACACTAGGCCTTCCACATGGAGAAAGGAAATATCTAATACTGGGCAAGAGTTGCCAGACTCTGTGACCCTCCTATGAAGTTCACAGACAAGGGTCCAATCTTGTGGTGCAGGGAGTTTGGTCATGGCACCACTTATCAGAGCATCAGTTTGAGTCCCAACTATTTCACTTCTCATCCAAGTTCCTATTGATGCACTTAGGAAAGCGGAGGATGGTGGCACCAAAGTGTTTAATCCCCTATCACCTACATGGGAGGCCCAGATGGAGTCCCTGGCTCCTGGCTTCAGCCTGACCCAGAAAAGGCCATTTGAGGAGAGAACCAGAAGATGTAAGGTCCCTCTCACTCTGCTTTCCAAATAAAACCTTTCAAAAATTTGTAGAGCAGAAGCAAACTCACGAAGAACTAATTGCCAATGATGATTTACTAAAGCCTGCATCTCCTCTCAGAGGTATAGTCAAAGGCAGAGTGATGGAGTCAGTGTTGGATCTCCAATCTGCTTGTTCATTATGCAAGTTTTCACAGCAGCCATGCTGGCACAGGCTCAAGACAGATGTCCAGAACTCTGTCTGGTTCTCCCATTTTTACGTGTAGCAGGGCACAGCTACTAACTCCATCCCCCTCTGCCTCCTTGGTTTCACATTGGCAGGATTGTGGAATTTCTAGCAGACCAGTAATTATACCAAGGCACTCTTATAATGATCATTGGCTTCTCCAATGGTGTCTTGACCATTATGCCAAAGGCCTGCCACACAGTGCTTTTTGGTTCAATGTAACTACTTGCAGACTTTTTAGGTCTGCTTGAAGAAACAAAGACCTATCAGCATTAGATACCAATTAAGACACCCAACTAGGTTCACAAGCTATGATTAAGATGCTTGTTAATTTGTGTTGAGGAATGTTTATTCAATATCCAATTTGTTTAAGGTTTCTCTCATTAAAATATTTTGTATTTTACCAAATGCCTTATTTGCATCTATTGAGATAATCATATGTTTTTTGTTCTTCAGTATGTTAATGTGATGTGTCACTTTGATTGATTTATGAATGCTGAACCATCCCTGCATACCAGCAATAAATTCTACTTGGTCTGGGTGCATTATCTTTCTGATATGTTATTGGATTAAATTAGCTGGTATTTGGTTGAGGATTCTTGCATCTATGTTCATCAGGGTAATTTGTCTGTAGTTCTAGTTCCCTGTTGTGTCTTTTTTAGGTTTGGGATTAAGGTGATGGTGGCTTCATAGAAGGAGTTTGGGAGGATTTCCTCTCTTTCAGTTATTTTGAATAGCTCAAGAAGAATTGGAGCTAGTTTTTCTTTAAATGGTAGAATACAGTAGTGAAACTATCTGGTCCTGGGTTTTTCCTTGTTGGGAGGGCCTTTATTACTGATTCAATTTTCATCTTGGTTATTCATCTGTTTAGATTTTCTGTGTCTTCCTGGCTCAAAATAGGTAGGTTGTATGTGTCCAGGAATCTATCCATTTCTTATAGGTTTCCCAATTTGTTGGCATATAGCTCTTTGTAGTAACTCCTGATGACTCTTTATTTCAGTGGTATACATTGTTATATTTCCTTTTCATCTTTAATTTTATTGATTTTGGTCTTCTCCCTCTTTTTTTTTTTTTTTTAGTTAGCTGGACCAATGGTATATCAATTTTGTTTATTTAAAAAAAAAACTCTTCATTTTGTTGATCATTTGTATTGCTTTATGACAAATTCACTGTCAGCACTATATTGAATGGGGAAAAGTTGAAAGCATTCCCACTAAGTTATTGAACTAGACAAGCATGTGCACTCTAACTACTTCTAATCAATATTGTCCTGGAAATTTTAGAAAGATCCATTAGGGAAAAAAAGAAATCAAAGGAATACAAATTGCTGATGACATGATTCTATGCATAGGGCATCCAAAAGACTCTACTAAGAGATTATTGGAACTCTTAAAAGAGTTTGGTAAGTTGGCAGGATATAAAATTAACACACAAAAATCAATAGCCTTTGTATACCCAGAAAATGCTATGGTTGAAAAACAACTTCTAAGATCAATCACATTCATAATAGCTACAAAAAATTAAAAATTTTGGAATACATTTAACCAAGAACTTCAAAGATCTCTACATTGAAAATTATAAAACATTGAAGAAAGAAATAGAAGAAGACAAAAAATGGAAAAATACTCCATGTTCATGGATTGGAATAATTAATATCACTAAAATGTCCACACCACCAAAAGCAATTTACAGATTCAATGAGATCTCAATTAACCTACCAAAGTTATTCTTCTCAGATACAGAAAAAATGATGCTGAAATTCATATGGAAACACAGGAGACCCTGAATAGATAAGACAATCCATACAACAATAACAAAGCCAGATGCATCACAATACACGATTTCAAGATATACTATAAGGCAGTTATAATCAAGGCAGCCTGGGACTAGCACAAAAATAGACATGTAGACCAATGGAACAGAATAAAAACTCCAAAAATCAATCCATACCTCTACAACTAATTTATCTTTGATAAAGGAGCTAACACCAATCCCTGCAGCAAGAATAGTCTCTTCAAGAAATGGTGCTAGGAAAACTGTATCTCTGTATGCAGAAGTATGAAACAAGATCCCTACCTTACACAATAGACAAAAATTGACTTAAAAAGAGATAAAAGACTTAAATCTATGACTCAATATCATCAAATTATTAGATAACACTGGGGAAACCCTGCAAGACATTGGCATAGACAAAGACCACTTGGAAAAGACACCAGAAACACAGGAAATCAAAGCCAAAATTGACAAATGGGATTACATCAAGTTGAGAAGCTGCTACACTGCAAAAGAAACACTCAGTCAAGTTAAGGGGCAACTGACAGAATGGGAGAAAGTATTTACAAACTATGCAATTAGTAAAGGATTAATAACCAGAATACATAAAGAATTCAAGAAACTCAATAACAACAAAACAAAGAAATGGATAAAGGACTTAAACATACATTTTTTAAAAGAGGAAATCCAAAAGGCCAATAGACACATTAAAAAAAAAAAGTTCAGAATCACTGGCTACCAGGGAAATGCAAATCAAAACCACAATGAGGACCCAGTGCTGTGGCATAGCTGGTAAGGCCACCACCTGCACTGCCAGCAACCCATATGGTTGCCAATTTGAGTCCCATCTGCTCCACTTCTGATCCAGCTCTCTGCTATGACCTGGGAAAGCAGTAGAGGATGGTCCAGTCCTTGGGCTCTTGCATCCATATGGGAGACCCAGAAGAAGTTCCTGGCTCTTGGCTTTGGATCAATGCAGCTCCAGCTGTTGTGGCCATCTAGAGAGTGAACCAGCAGATGGGAAATCTCTCTCCCTCTGCCTCTGCCTCTCTGTAACTCTGCTTTTCAAATGAATAAATAAATCTTTGAAAAAAAAAACACATTGAGGGTTCACCTCACCCTAGTCAGAATAAATTTTATACAGAAATCAACAGGTACCCTAATCCACTGTTGGTGGGACTGTAAACTGGTACAGCCCCTGTAGAATACAGTATGGAAATACTTCATACATACAAATATAGACCTATCATATGACCCAGCCATCCACTCCTGGGAATTTATCCAAAGGAAATGAGATCAGCATATGAAAGTTATCTGTACACCCATGTTTATTGCAACTCACTTCACAATAGTTAAGATATGGAATCAACCCAGATGTCTGTCATCTGAACAGTGGATAAAGAAATTATGGGATATGTACACCCTGGAATACTACACAGTGGTAAAAAAAATGAAATCCTGACATTTGCAACAAAATGGATACAACTGGAAAACATTATATTTAGTGAAATAAGCAACTCCCCAAAAGACTAATATTCCTTGTATTGACATTTGATGAACAGATTTTTTTTCCATACTGTTTGTTGAACTCTTTACTTCATGTATGTTAATCTTACATGCATAAAGTTAATTGAAAATAGATCTTAGTAAAAAATTAGAATGGGAGTTGGAGTAGAAGAAGGAAGAAGATGAAAGAGCAGGTAGGAGGCAAGGTAGGGTGGGAAGTATCACTATGTTCTTAAAATTTGTTTTTATGAATTGTATGAAGTTTGTATACCTTAAATAACAGGTTTCGGGGAGGGGGCAGATATAGAGAAGCATTAAAAAAAAGGTGCTTGTTTGATTCACGTACAGCCTGGGGGAAATCACTGAGACACATCCTACCCCACCCCTTTGCCTCAGGTTCTCCATTCTGAATCCAGGACAATAACAGTCATTTCTGGGAGGCTGTTGCTGCACTGCTGGCAGTAAAGATGCTGCCTGCAGCACCAGGTTTGAGTCCCAGCTGGTCCAGTTCCAATCCAGCTCCCTGATAATGTGGCTGGGAAAGCAGTGGGAGATGGATGAAATCCTTGGGCCCCTGCACCCATGTGGGAGAACCAGAAGAAACTCTTGGCTCCTGGCTTTGAATAAGTATAGTCCTGGCCATTGCTGCCATTTGATGAGTGAAGCAGTAGATTTAAAATCTCTTTCTTTTTCTCTCTCTCTGTAACTCTACCTTATAAGTAAATAAATCACTTCTGATTATTGGCAGGGTACAGGAGACAATATATTATTTCTCTATCTCTTTTATTTTTAAAAGCTTTATTTATTTATTTACTTATGTGAAAGATGAAAGGGAGAGAAAGAGACAGATCATCTGGTGGTTTGTTTCACAATTGTCTTGGACAGAAGCCAAGGGCCTGGAATTCAATCATGGTCTCCCATGTGGGTGACAGGGACCCAGGGACTTGGGCCATCATCCATTGCTTTCCTAGGTGCATTAGCAAGAAGCTGTTTCCAAAACAGAGCATGCAGGACTTGAGGCTTCACTCTGATATAGGATGCAGGTAATGGCTTAATTTGTTGCTCCACAATGCAAGTCCCCATAGCACACTATTTCCAAGGACAATGTGGACCTCATGTACCCACCAGGAAAAGATGGGGAGGCCTCTGTTCAGAGGGTCCTTGGACAGTTCTCAGAGATTATGCACTCCTCCTCCAGACTTACTGATTGTTAAATCTTAAGATTCTTCTGTGTTTTGGTGACATCAAATAGTAGATTTGAAAAATTAAATGATGGTAGGGAGATCAAGTTCAATCTGGTCTACCACTTCAGCCAGGTTGGAAACAGATTTTGTGAATCTCATTCTATGCATTCATGTATTTCTTTCTTTTTTTTTTTTTTTGACAGGCTGAGTGGACAGTGAGAGAGAGACAGAGAGAAAGGTCTTCCTTTTTGCCATTGGTTCACCCTCCAATGGCCGCCACGGTAGGCGCGCTGCAGCTAGCGCACTGCGCTGATCCGATGGCAGGAGCCAGGTGCTTCTCCTGGTCTCCCATGGGATGCAGGGCCCAAGGACTTGGGCCATCCTCCACTGCACTCCCTGGCCACAGCAGAGAGCTGGCCTGGAATAGGGGCAACCGGGACAGGATCGGTGCCCCGACCGGGACTAGAACCCGGTGTGCCGGTGCCGCAAGGTGGAGGATTAGCCTAGTGAGCCGCGGCGCTGGTGCATTCATGTATTTCTATTAGTGCTTCTCATCTCTAAGGAGGTTCAAGGTGTGCTGGGCTGTTGCTATGCCTCTGGTCGCCTTCCGGATATCAGTGTGTGCTCCTCTTGTGAATGTGGAGATGGGGATGTGTGCATGCATAGTGTGCTAGTGTCATTTGAATATCTGGGCGAATATTCACAGAGAGCAGAGTGGTTAGGAGAGAATGATCCTCAGATCTATAAGCTGAATAAAATGAACATTCAAGTGGGTGATTTGGAAAGATAAGTCAGCTGAGGTCTCCAACCACAAGTCAGATCAAGAAGCAAGAAAATCATTTGGGGTTGGGGCTGGCCCCGTGTGGTGCAGTGGGTTAACGCCCTGGCCTGAAGCTCCGGCATCCCATATAAGTGCTGGTTCAAGATCCAGCTGCTCCACTTCTGATCCAGCTCTCTGCTACGGCCTGGGAAAGCACTAGAAGATGACTCAAGTCCTTGGGCTGCTACATCTGCGAGGGAGACCCGGAAAAAGCTCCTGGCTCCTGGCTTCAGATCGGTGCAGCTCCAACCGTTGTGGCCAATTGGGGAATGAACCATCGGGTAGAGGACCTTTTTCTCTCTCTCTCTCTGCCTCTCCTCTCTCTGTGAACTCTTTCAAATAAATAAATAAATAAATCTTAAAAAAAAAGAAAGAAAATCAATTGGGGCCATACCACTTGGAGATAAGGACAAGTGAGGACGATGGTATTTGATGTGAAGAGTGTGTGCCCAGAGAAAGTTCAGTGGCCAGATTCTGTGTTGCAGGTGTGGCACTGGGAAGACCCAGAGGTGCCTTTAAAAGCTGAACAAGAGCTACCTTCTGTAGCATTCATTCCAGGCATCAGAAGTCCGTTGCTATGATTTCATGATAGGCAACAGACCCAGGGTGAACAAAAATGGAATGAAAAAAATACATACTGAATAGTAGAATTGTTATATTGTATGCTGTTTAGTAAGCTAAAGAAAGCTCTTGACCCAGTCTAGGTACTTAAGAACTTTGAGCCTCTTGCAAAACAGTTTATGACTATAAATGTTTAAAAGCAAATATAACTTTTGGCTATCAATGACATAGCATTAACATATTTTAAAGACCATTTGAAAAAAATTACAAAGATACCTAGTGTGTATTAAGGCTGAATGGTGTCCTACAAAATCCATAGTTTGAAGTCAAACCCCCACAGAACGTGATTGTATTTGAAGATAGAATTCTGATTGATATAATCAATGTAAAAGGAGATTGTATGTGCGGGGCCTAATCCAATATGAGTGCAACCCATTGAAGGAGAGTAGGACCTAGACCTGTGCAGGCTCAAAGGACAAAGAATGTGAGGACATCATGTGAAGACAGCCATCTGCAAATCAAAGAGGAGACCTCAGGAAAAATAATTTCTGGGGACACCTTCATCCTGGCCTCCCAGACTACAAACTAAGAGAAAATAAATCAGTGTTGTGTAAGCCACCCAGACTTGTGGAGGATGTTCTAGCCACCCATGATAACCAATATAGACAATTAACAGAGTTAACTAGTATAGAAAATTAATATCTACATAGAAAAGAATGTTATCTTAAGTGCCACAGCATGAAAAAGAAATAAATGTTTCCTACCCACCAGATAAAGCCTATGTATTTCTCTCAAATTTATGACTTTTATTTCCAAGAAAAAGTATGAAGATGTGTCTTATACAAAATAAAGTTTTTATGAAGGAAATTCAATATTTTAACAGGATTAAATTTCACTGGGTGAAATATAAAAATTTCTGAAAAATTGGGGGAGTTTACATGCATCTCACAAACATTTATGTATGTATAAGTGTGCACATAATATATGACTTCAACATGTGTGTGTGTCTGTTTTTATACAGAAATAATGTTTAGTCCAAGCTCTGTCCACACACTGAGCACAACTCTTTCAAAATCAATTTATAAGATAATATTTCTTTTATAAGATTTATTTATTTACGTATTTAAAAGACAGAATCAGAGAGAGAGATACATATATCTTCCAATAACTGGTTCACTCTTCAATTGGCCACAACAGCCCAATCTGGGCCAGGCTGATGCCAGGATCTAAGAATTTCATCCATGTTTCCCCCATGGGTGACAGATACCTAGATATTTTGGCCATCTTCTGATGCTTTCCTTACAAGATGCATTAGCAGGAAGCCAAATCAGAAGCAGAGTATCCAGGCCTCAAACCATCACTCCCATATAGGATGCCAGCATCCCAAGCAACAGCTTAATATGTTGCATCACAACACCAGCCCTGAGACAGAACTTCTTTCTCACTAGGTATAGCTGTGTGGTTCACTCTATTTTTCAGCTAACTGACTGCAGAAAGTTGGCACTTTGTGGCAGGCAGATGCTTGAAGAAGACTAAATGAAATTCACCATACCAGATTTAATCAGTAAACTACAAAAGCTCCCTAGCTGTGTAACACTGCTCAGTATGCTGTTCTTCCCTCCTGCCCACTCACCATAATATCAAACATGGTGTCACAGAACAAGTCGAATCAACAACCTGTATATCAGAGGTGTTTAACAGAGAACAGAGTGGGAATATGGTTGGAAGTGAGGACTTGATAATGTATCTTGATCCTAATCTGCATAGCATGCACTTGAATCTTAATTAGATGGCAAGTTTAAGTTAACTACACATGGATATTCAAGGTGGCTTTAGGTGATTGGGAAAGGAGGCAGTGATACAGATTGTGATCATTTTTCAGCTAAACTTTCCCAATTCCTTCAGCTGCTGCCCTCTTCACACATACATATACCAAGTATTCTTTGTTGAGGTCATGGACTGAGAGACCACTGAACATAAATTCCAAGGCCACTATGTTCCTGATTTCAGAATATTATTTTTCATTCCTTAACTTCACTATAATTTTCAAAAATCCAAGATTTTTTTCTCTAGTCTGCATTCTTCCAACACTATAATTTTATTTTGACTTTAGCAAAGACAGAAAAATCAGATTAATGATAAGCATTGCTTTAGATCCTACACCAGATCATCAGAGGCATTTCTTCTGTCAGTCAAATACAATTAGAATTACTACTCACAATCAGTTTTTCTAAAGACTTCAATTATTCCATAGATTATCCCCTAAAATGCTCATCATTCTACTGGCAGAGTCCCTTAAGTGGTTCAATCACTGGAACAAATCATTAGTGGTGATTATAACCCACAATTTAGAACACAAAGTTGAGGAACAAGTTTCTGAAAGTTCTCAGAAAATAGAATGTGATACAATACAGCTGAAAGATATTTAAATATGACACTTTAGTCTGTCTGCTAACCATAGAAATTGAAGAAAACATGGACATAGTACACACTTTTCAGAGTAACAGCTTAGTTTTGTCTGTCTTCAATTTCAAGTAAATCATGTAATCTTTTAACAGCAGCAAATATATCCTCTTGTTTAAATGTTTATATGATAATGATAAATAGGCTTATACCCCACAAATCTGTGCTAATTGATGGTTGGAAACAATCATGTAAGTCGTATCTATTGGCATTAGAATGACCCTTTTTGAGCCCCAGTGTTCCCGAGGAAGATTTAAACGCTGTTATTGCTTTCCTGTCCCAGCACTGAGTCCTGATATCGGTGATCTCAGGGGATGATTGACATTTTGAAATGTGTGATGTACAGATTGCTCCTTCAGGGTTTCAAATCAGTGCTTTCCTTAGCAAATACCTAATGTCACAGAATAGAGTTACCTTGCAAGGATGTAGGGAGAAAAACAGTTGCTGTTTTAGCCTAAAGGCTACCCTGTTCTACTGGCAGCATTTCATCTACCCACTGCCAACAACAATCTGCTTTATGTGGATTTCATTGAGCATCAAGATGCTACTGTACATCAAGAACGAAGGCTGAAGTCTCAACTGTTCCATGAATTTTGCAGGGAATATTTCATGGCCATTTTGTCCATACGGAGCCTCTGCTCAAAGTGTGAACTGAATAGCACAGATCAGACAGAAAAAGAGTTGCTTCAGCATCAGGAGTCAGGCCCCAAGAGAGAGCAAAGGCCTGGAATTCTGAGATCTTCTCACAGCAAGAGACCCCTCTGAGCAAGGAACGGCAAAGGAAGATCAGCAGCATCATAATGAAGACTTGTGAAGCTGAAAGAAGTCTTCAAAACTATCAAAATAAGATCCATAACACTAATAATGATTCAATAAATAATGTTGGATATAAGGCTATATTAAATTTTTAATCTTGTAGCACTATTAGAAAATTTTCATATGATGGATGACCAAGACGTATACAACTAAGACAAATAAGCAAGGCTATTGTATACATGTGCCAGGCATATGCCAGTTGCTATAGTTTTATTGTTATATATTACCATCACAAATGTAGGGTTTTTAAGTTCTTTTGAATTTATAATTTTTGGATTCTGGAATTCCAGACTATAAAGAAATAAGCATTTTTATAATTTGTGTAATTTTATACTCTTATCTTGCTTTGCTTATTTGTTGATGAATACATTGCAGTCCTACAAATCCTGAGTTAGCCTCAATGTTAGTGCTCATTCTGTACATATTAATAGCTGATCCAGTGTCTTGAGACTATATCTGATTCTTCTATTGCTCTCATGTATATATCTCAGATTGACAGATTTCTTTTACATTTCTCAACTACGATTTGTTACAGTACTAGAGATTGACTACCTCCACAGTTTCCTTAAGTATCTCTTGAGTAATATATTGGTTTTTTCGTTCTTCTGGGTTTCTACACCTTTTCTTGGACAGTGATTTTTCCTGGTTCACTGGAATACCCATTCTCCTCCCATTCTCTTCTTTCTTAGTTCTACTATATTCCGATATTTGTCCTCCTTACCCATCTGCTTGTATCCAATTTGAACATTTGTCAATTGCTTTGTTTTCTAAAATGAGAATCAAGATATTCAGTTTGCTGATTCTATGATGATCAAAGTACAGTTCCTAGAGCACATTATAAAAATTACTATATTCATGGACATGATACACTGGAATTTTTATTTAGACTCAGAGCCTGCACTTTCACAAGCCACTAAAGTGTTTCTTAGCAACACTTAAGTTTTAGAACTATGATGCTTTAGAGTCAAACTTTATCTCCTGATCACCAAGTTACATTTTTTTGGTGGCCACAGAACTGGTGGAGATGATGGTTCCTTTTCCCTCTTCACACTAATCTGTTCAAAGAGAGGAAAACATTCCAGAAGTCTCTCTTTCTATTAATATTAGATGTGTTTTCTTTCAAATTCTGAAGATCAAACTAATTATTGTCTTAAATTCATAAAAATGTTCACCGTACCTAAATTTGCTTTAAAAAAACAAACAAACAAACTAGACACACTTTAAATACAAACTACGACTTTCACAGGCAGGTATTGTGGCACAGCTAGTTAAGCCACCGCCTGAGATGCTGGAATCCCATATAGGCGTTGGATCAAGTGCTGACTACTTAGCTTCTGATCTAGCTCTTTGCTAATGGCCTGGGAAAGGCAGCAGAAAATGACCCAAGTGCTTGGGCCCCTGAAGCCCACATGGGAGACCTACACGAAACTCCTGGCTCTTGGCTTCAGCCTGGTCCAGCAGGTCATTGTGGCCATTTGGAGAATGAACTAGCAGATGGAAGATTTCTGTCAGTTTTTTCCTTTCTCTCTGTAACTCTGACTTTCAAAATAAATAAGGAAATCATAAAACAATGATATTTTTGGTTCTGTCCATACTGCCTATTTCAGTATTTATCTACATCAGTCTGTAATTCCAACTAGAGAAAAGAATTCTTCTAGTCTCTAACTGGTGCTGCCAATACATTTTTAGTTAATAAAAAATGTATACTTATTTTTATAAAGGATATGTCCAACATGTTCCCTATCTACATTTCAATCTAATCTCCTGTAATTAACTTCTGTATCCACACTAAAAGTGCAACCTTATCTAATTATAGTACACATCATTTCCCAAATAGTTCTTATACTAACCAACCTTGCCCAAATCAGTTTCTCACTTCCTTTTCTTTGTGTTCTTACTGCTGTTGTTGCTCATACTAATACTGGAAAGCACCAAACAGTTTGTTAAGTGCTTACATTATCTATTTAAGCCTTACAATACTCTTATTTTTTATGGAAAGCTTTTATTTAATAAATATAAATTTCATAAGTACAATTTTGGATTATAGTGGTTCTTCCCCCCCTACCATCCTCCCAACCCCAAACCATCCCACCTCCTACTCCATCTCCCATCCCATTCTTCATTAAGATTCATTTGTAATTATCTTTCTATACAGAAGATCAACTCTATACTGGGTAAAGATTTCAACAGTTTGCACCCACACAGACACACCAAGTATAAAGTACTGTTTTTAGACCAGTTTTACTGTTAATTCTCATAGTACAACTCATTAAGGACAGAAGTCCTACATGGGAAGCAGGTGCACAGTGACTCCTGTTGTTGATTTAACAATTGACACTCTTATTTATAACATCAACAATCACCCGAGGCTCTTGTCATGAGCTGCCAAGGCTATGGAAGCCTCTTGAGTTCACGAACTCTTACATTATTTAGACAAGGCCATAATCAAAGTGGAAGTTCTTTCCTCCTTTCAGAGAAAGGTATCTCCTTCTTTGATGGCCCCTTCTTTCCACCAGGATCTCATTCACAGAGATCTTTCATGTAGGTCAGTTTTTGCCAGAGTGTCTTGGCTTTCCATGCCTGAAATGGTCTCATGGGCTTTTTAGCCAGATCCAAGTGCCTTAAGGGCTGATTCTGAGGCCAGAGTGCTCTTTAGGGCATTTGTCATTCTATGAGTCTACTGTGTGGCTGCTTCCCATGTTGGAACATTCTCTCCTTTTTTAATTATATCTATTATTATTAGCAGACACTTGGTCTTTTTTTATGTGATCCCTTTGACTCATAAATATCTTTATGATCAGTTATAAACTTAAACGGATCATTTTAACTAGTTAGATGGCATTGGTACCTGCCAACTTACAACACTCTTAAGATAGGAGGAATCTAGAAATCAGAGATATTATATAAACTGCTCAGAATTCTAGCATTAGCAAGAGATGGTGTCAGGTTCAAACCCAAGTATGTTTTTCTTTTCTTTTTTTTTTTTTACTTCCAAGCTAATCAGTGATCCAGTTTTCTAGGAAGTATCCCCATAGTTTTCCAATGATGATTAATCTCTTCTGATTTATAAGTGCATTAATGCAAGGAAGTTGGATTTGTTTATAGTCAAGTGCTTAGAGAATTAAAATACAGAATGCAAAACTAAACAGAACTACTCTGTGGTGTTTGAAGTCAAGATTATAGCTATCCTTGGGGATGTAGGGTTAGTGATAGGGTAATGGGTTGGTACCATGTAAGACTTTCTGGAGCTCCTGAGTTTATGATGAGTTCCTTGATCTGAGTGCATATTATACTGGTGTTTTCACTTTGTGAAACTCCATACAGTCCTCCTAATAGAGTTTGTATGCTTTTTTAATTCACTATTTTGTTCTTGAAAAGATGAAGAACAAGGAAAGCTCCCACAGAGCCTAGAGGTAAAAAAGCATTCTGTGCATGCAAACGGCTGATATAATTTATATTATCATTATAATTCTTAAAATCATTATATAAGAATCAATCTTTTATTTCATGGCTAAGGAAACTGAGGCTTCCGGAGCTTAAGCAATTTTCCCCTAACCATTAAATAACAGATTGAATATTAGAATAATAGAGCCAAGTATAATACAGGTAGATTCCTTTTTGATTTCTGTTCTATTGTAAAATTAACTTAGAGCTGCGTAAAATTTTCCCATGGAATGTACTGTATGAGTGTTCTCTTGAAACATATTTTTTCATTTTCACTGATCCCTGAGTCCCTAGAGAAGAATGTGGAGGTCATTTTTCTATTGTCCATGTGAATGTACAAGTTTTGTATATGTTCCTCGGAAAAACATGTGTATGCGTCTGTGCACACATGTGGGTGTACATAATATGCACACATGCTTTTAAAGTTTTAAAGTAAAACCATAGAGACATCTTGAATTGGAGGCATATATACTGATACATCATCAATGTACTTTTGAACTATAGACTAAGCATCCCTAATCTGAAAATCCAAAATCTGAAATCTGAAACTTTTTGAACACTGAAATGAAATTTAAAAAGCTTCACATTTTGGAATATTTCAGATTTTTAGATAAGCATAATGCCCAACTGATAAAGCACTTGAAACTAATATTTTTAATATCTAAATATGAAGAAATTCTGATACTCAACTGGTATAAAGAAAGCAAATACTGTTATGGTTTGACCACATCCTCCTAAAACTCAGGTTGAAACTTAATTGCCAGTGTGACAGCATTAATATTGAGACTATTAGGAGGCTACCAGGTTGTGAAAACCCTACCTTCATGAATGGAATGAGTGCCCTTATAAAAGATGCTTTAAACAAAGCACTGGCTTTGGGTCCTCTGCCTCTGTTATGTAAGAACATAGCATCCAAGCCAATTTCTTGGAGGTAGAGACCAGAACTTCATGAGAAAATAAACCCATCAGCACCTTGATCTGAGGCTTCCCAGCCTCCAGAACTGAGAAGTAAATCTCTATTTTTTGACATATTAGGAATCTTTTATTTAATAATAAATTTTTTCTTTAAAAATATTTTTTCTTTATTATACATCAGAACTATCAGCAACATTTAATTTTTTTTGTTTTTTTTTTAACTTTTATTTAATGCATATAAATTTCCAAAGTACAGCTAATGGATTACAATGGCTTTCCCACAATAACTTCCCTCCCATCCGCAACCCTTCCCTTTCCTGCTCCCTCTCCCCTTCCATTCACATCAAGATTCATTTTCAATTCTCTTTATATACAGATCAGTTTAGTATATATTAAGTAAATATTTCAACAGTTTGCCCTCACATAGAAACACAAAGTGAAAAATACTGTTTGAGTACTAGTTATAGCATTAAATCACAATGTACGGCACAAAAAGGACAGAGATCCTACATGAGGAGTAAGTGCACAGTGACTCCTGTTGTTGACTTAAAAAATTGACACTCTTGTTTATGGCATCAGTAATCACCCTAGGCTCTTGTCATGAGTTGCCAAAGCTATGGAAGCCTTTTGAGTTCACCGACTCTGATCGTATTTAGACAAGGTCATAGTCAAAGTGGAAGTTCTCTCCTCCCTTCAGAGAAAGGTACCTCCTTCTTTGATGACCTGTTCTTTCTACTGGGATATCACTCGCAGAGATCTTTCAATTAGGTCATTTTTTTTTTTTTTTTGCCAGAGTGTCTTGGCTTTCCATGCCTGAAAACTGTCATGGGCTTTTCAGCTGGATCTGAATGCCTTAAGGACTGATTCTGAGGCCAGAGTGCTGTTTAGGACATCCGCCATTCTATGAGTCTGCTGTGTATCCCACTTCCCATGTTGGATCATTCTCTCCCTTTTTTGTTCTATCGGTTAGTATTTTCAGACATTAGTCTTGTTTATGTGATCCTTTTGATTCTTAGTCCTATCATTATGATTAATTGTGAATAGAAATTGATCAAATGGACTAGTGAGATGGCATTGGTACATGCCACCTTGATGTGATTGAATTGGAATCCCCTGGTATGTTTATAACTCTACCGTTTGGGGCAAGTCAGCTTGAGCATGTCCCAAATTGTACATCTCTTCCCTCTCTTATTCCCACTCTTATATTTAACAGGGATCACTTTTCAGTTAAGTTTCAACACTTAAGAACAACTGTGTATTAATTACAGAATTAAACCAATAGTATTAAGTAGAACAGACAAAAAAATACTAAGAGGGATAACGTATTAAGTTGTTTATCAACAGTCAGGGCAAGGACTGATCAGGTCACTGTTTCTCATAGTGTCCATTTCACTTTAACAGGTTTCATTTTTGTGGTTGGTTAGTTGTCACTGATCAGGGAGAACATATGATATTTGTCTCTTTGGAACTGGCTTATTTCACTCAGCATAATGTTTTCCAGATTCTTCCATTTTGTTGCAAATGACCAGATTTCATTGTTTTTGACTGCTGTATATCTATAGAGTACATGTCTCATAGGGGTCTTGCTTCATGCTTCTGCACGTGGAAATCCAGTTTTCCAGCAACATTTATTGAATATAATGTCCTTGCTCCAGGGATTGGTTTTAGATCCTTGACCAAATATAAGTTGGCTGTAGATGTTTGGGTTGATTTCTGGTGTTTCTATTCTGTTCCATTGGTCTATCCATCTGTTTCTGTACCAGTACCATGCTGTTTTGATAACTACTACCCTGTAGTATGTCCTGAAATCTGGTATTGTGATGCCTCTGGCTTTGTTTTTGTTGCACAAGATTGCTTTAGCTATTCGAGGTCTCATGTGTCTCCACATGATTTTCAGAATCATTTTTTCTAGATTTGAGAAGAATGTGTTTGGTATTTTGATTGGTATCGCATTGAATCTATAAATTGCTTTTGGGAGAATGGACATTTTGATGATGTTGATTCTTCCAATCCATGAGCATGGAAGATTTCTCCATTTTTTTTGATATCCTATTCTATTTCTTTCTTTAAGATTTTGTAATTCCATCGTACAGATCTTCAACATCCTTGGTTAAGTTTATTCCAAGGTATTTGCTTGTTTTTCTAGCTATTGTGAATGGGATTGATATTAGAAGTTCTTTCTCAGCCGTGGCATTGCCTGTGTATACAAAGGCTGTTGATTTTTGTGCATTGATTTTATATCCTGCTACTTTGCCAAACTCTTCTATGAGTTCCAATAGTCTCTTAGTAGAGTTCTTTGGGTCCCCTAAATAAAGAATCATGTCGTCTGCAAAGAGGGATAGTTTGACTTCTTCCTTCCCAATTTGTATCCTTTTAATTTCTTTTTCTTGCCTGATGGCTCTGGCTAAAACTTCCAGAACTATGTTGAATAGCAGTGGTGAGAGTGGGCATCCCTGTCTGGTACCAGATCTCAGTGGAAATGCTTCCAACTTTTCCCCATTCAGTAGGATGCTGGCCGTGGGTTTTTCATAAATTACTTTGATTTTATTGAGGAATGTTCCTTCTATACCCATTTTGCTTAGGGTTTTCATCATGAAAGGGGTTGAATTTTATCAAATGCTTTCTTTGCATCTATTGAGATAATCATATGGTTTTTCTTCTGCAGTCTGTTAATGTGGTGTATCACATTGATTGATTTGCGAACATTGAACCATCCCTGTATACCAGGGATAAATCCCACTTGGTCTGGGTGGATGATCTTTCTGATGTGTTGTTGTATTCTATTGGCAGGAATTTTATTGAGGATTTTTGCCTCTATGTTCATCAGGGATATTGGTCTGTAATTTTTGTTCAATGCTGCATCTTCCTCTGGCTTAGGAATTAAGGTGATGCTAGCTTCACAGAAAGAATTTGGGAGGATTCCATCTTTTTTGATTGTTTTGAATAGTTTGAGAAGAAATGGAGTTAGTTCTTCTTTAAATGTCTGGTAGAATTCAGCAATGAATCCATCTGGTCCTGGGCTTTTCTTTGTTGGGAGGGCCTTTATTACTGTTTCAATTTCTGTCTCAGTTATGGGTCTGTTTAGGTTTCCTATGTCTTCATGGTACAATTTAGGTGTGTTGCATGTGTCCAGGAATCTATCCATTTCTGATAGATTTCCCTGTTTGCTGGCATACAACTCTTTGTAGCAATTTCTGTTGATTATTTTTATTTCTGTGGTGTCTGTTGTTACATTCCCTTTTTCATCTCTGATTTTATTGATTTGGTTCTTTTCTTTTTTTAGTTAGTTGAGCCAACGGTGTGTCAATTTTATTCATTTTTACAAAAAAAACAGCTCTTTGCTTGGCTGATTTTTTGTAATTTTTTTTCTTTTTTTTTGGATTCAATCTTGTTGATTTCTTCTCTGATTTTAATTATTTCTCTTCTCCTACTAGATTTGGATCTGGTTTGCTGAAGTTTTTCTAGATCCTTGAGATGCATTGAAAGCTCATTTATTTGGTGCCTTTCCAATTTCTTGATGTAGGCATCTATTGCTATAAACTTTCCTTTTAACACTGCTTTTGCCGTATCCCATAAGTTTTGATATGTTGTGTTGTTATCCTCATTTACTTCCAGAAAGTTTTTGATTTCTCTTTTGATTTCTTCTATGACCCAGTGTTCATTCAGGAGCATGTTGTTCAGTCTCCATGTGTTTGCATACTCTCTAGGGTTACCGAGGTTTTTGTCTCACCTCCCCTTCCAGCGCTGGAGCACAGACTCTGCAGCTGGTCTTCCACACCGTGTGTGTCCTTGTTCTCCCCGAAGGTCCTCCGTGTCACATCCACTAGATCTGGAAGAGTTTCCTCTACAATTTTTTCCTGAGCCTTTTTATGAGACTACAGTAACTCCACTTTTATTGAACTATTGTTCGTAAATTGCCCTTTCTGAGGTACTTTGTTATAGCAGCAGGGAGGGATGAAGACAATTACTTTTTAAAATTAAATGAGATGCAGGCCAGCGCTGTGGCTCACTAGGCTAATCCTCTGCCTGCGGTGCCAGCACCCTGGGTTCTAGTCCCGGTCAGGGTGCCGGATTCTGTCCTGGTTGCTCCTCTTCCTGTTCAGCTCTCTGCTGTGGCCCAGCAGTGTAGTGGAGGATGGCCCAAGTGCTTGGGCCCTGAACCCGCATGGGAGACCAGGAGAAGCACCTGGCTCCTGGCTTTGGATTAGCGCAGTGCGCCGGCCGCAGCGGCCATTGGGGGTGAACCAAAGGAAAAGGAAGACCTTTTTCTCTATCTCTCTCTCACTGTCCACTCTGCCTGTCAAAAAAAATTAAATGAGATGTTAAAATAATATTACAAATTGATGGAAAATTTCAACACCAATCATCCATTTTCCTGAATTCAATGTCTATCATTTTAACAATATTCATATATACATATGTATTAATGACATGTAGTAATTCAATGTCTATTACATTATTTTTTATTTACTTTACTTATGTGGTAATTACAATGTCTATTAAAATATGTATTATTTTTAAAAGATACTTTTTATGATGTGTAATTGGATAGAGGCGTATTAATATTCTCTAAACTTTCAACTGAGAGAAAGTGGGTCAAAAATATGAATAATTGTCCAGAGTTATAGCATAGCAGGTTAATTTGCTACGTGAGATGCCAGAATCCATCTTGGTGTGCAAGGTCAAGTCCCAGCTGCTCTTCTTCCAATCTAGTTTCCTGTTAATGCACCTGGGAAGGTAGCAAAAATCTGCCCAAGTACCTGGGCCCCTGCCACCCTTGTGGGAGACCAGGAGAGAGTTCCTGGCTCTTGATTTTTGTCTGGCCTAACCCTCGTCATTTTGGCCATTTCCAGAGTGTAGCAGCAGATGGAAGATACCTCTGTCTCTTATCATCTCTATCTCTGTCTCTATCTCTATCTCTATCTCTATGTCTATCTCTATCTCTATCTCTTCTACCTTTGTCTCTGTCTCTATGACTATCTATATCATCTCTCTCCCTTTCTGTGGCCCTGCCTTTCTATAAAAAATATATATCTAGAGAACCCTTGAGCAAATAATTCTCCTATATATTAGAACCCTCTAAATGGTAGGAAAATTTAAAGAAATTTGAAAATCTTTTTAATTCTGTGTTTTTCTAATTCTACAAAGATAAAAAGGTTAAGACACCTCATTTTTCTTTTTTTTTTTAACTTTTATTTAATGAATATAAATTTCCAAAGTATAGCTTATGGGTTACAATGGCTTCCCCCCTCCCATAACTTCCCTCCCGCCCGCAACCCTCCCCCCTCCCGCTCCCTTTCCCCTTCCATTCATGTAAAGATTCATTTTCAATTCTCTTTGTATACAGAAGATCAGTTTAGTATATATTAGGTAAAGATTTCAACATTTTGCCCATATAGCAACATCAAGTGAAAAAACTACCATTGGATTACTAATTATAGCATTAAATAGCAATGTACAGCACATTAAAGACAGAGATCCTACATAATTTTTTTTCAAAATAATTAATTTTCTATGCCATTTCCATTTTAACACCAGGTTGTTTTTTTTTTTTCATTTCCAATTCTCTTTATATACAGAAGATCACTTCAGTATATAATTAGCAAAGACCTCATCAGTCTGCACCCACACAGAAACGCAAAGTATAAAAATACTGTTTCAGTACCAGTCATAGCATCACTTGGCTTTAGACGACACATTAGGGACAGATCCCGCATGGGGTGTAAGTACACAGTGACTCCTGTTGCTGACTTAACAATTTGACACTCCTGTTCATGGCGTCAGTAATCTCCCTAGGCTCTAGTCATGAGTTGCCAGGGCTATGGAAGCCTTTAGAGTTCGGTGACTTTGATCTTATTCCGATAGGGTCATAGTCAAAGTGGAGGTTCTCTCCTCCCTTCGGAGAAGGGTACCTCCTTCTTTGATGGCCCCGTTCTTTCCGCTGGGATCTCACTCACAGAGATCATTCATTTAGGTCTTTTTTTTTTTTTTTCCATGATATCTTGGCTTTCCATGCCTGCTATACTCTCATGGGCTCTTCAGCCTGATCTGAATGCCTTGAGGGCTGATTCTGAGGCCGGAGTGTTGTTTAGGACATCTGCCATCCTATGAATCTGCTGAGACACCTCATTTTTCTTGCTTAGAAAAAAAACTCCATATGTGTTCCTTACTGATGTTCAAATGGTTTAATTGAGTTTAGTTAAGAAATACTGTGATTTTAAAATTTGAAATATCTTATTCTACAAGTATTAGAGAATAAGAAAATAAGAAGATTTCCCCTTTTCATTTGTTATTGCAAGCACAATGAGACCATGATCATTCAGCCTAACTAGCGACATTAAGCTGGCTTACACAGAACTTGTTATCAAGTGCTGTGAAGTCTATATATTGTTGTCATAATATCCAGAATGATGAATATGTTAACAGAAGCCTAAGTGCTTCTATGTAGTAAACTGGAAAATTGCAGAGCTGTACAGAAAGTAAGCTACCTGTTCTCCAAATCTTTATCTTTAACAGACATAAGAAGCAAGATTTAGGATTAGTAAATATACATATCCCTCCACAGAAAACTAATCTAACGTAATCCTAGATTGTATTTTGAATTTCATACCAAGAGCCTTTTTTAGTAAATATTATTTTCTTTAAGAACAATTTTGTATTATTACCAGCAAAAGGTGTGATAGAGTTTCATAGAAAAGATAAGCAAGATAAGTAGAGTCAGAGAATGATTCTTTTAAATGAAAAATCAGGGTTCTATAAAGTAGCCAAGTTTAGGTTCACTGAATGGTGGATAAACATATACATTAATTGTGCATAATATATATTTTAAGCCATTCAGTGTTCCTTTCCTGGATGTGCACATCACACACCTCCCAAAACCTATCTTTTTTTGTTGTTGCTGCTCTTTTTTAAGCATAACAAGGGAAAAAAATGTTCATAAAAATTGGTAATGTAGCATCTAATAGATTGTAAGCTAGTGAGTGAAAATTTAAAATTAAAATTTATATGAGGAGGAGCAGTCTTTGTGGCACAGCAAGTTAAACCACCACCTGCAATGACAGCAGCCCATATTGGAGTGCTGATTACTTCTTTTTTTTTTTTTTTTCATTAATTTTTTTTTTTTTGACATACAGAGTGGACAGTGAGAGAGAGAGAGAGAGAGAGAGACAGACAGACAGAGAGAAAGGTCTTCCTTTTGCCATTGGTTCACCCTCCAATGGCCGCCACGGCTGGCTTACCGCACCAATCCGAAGGCAGGAGCCAGGTGCTTCTCCTGGTCTCCCATGGGGTGCAGGATCCATGCACTTAGGCCATCCTCCACTGCACTCCCGGGCCATAGCAGAGAGCTGGACTGGAAGAGGGGCAACCGGGACAGAATCCAGTGCCCCGACCGGGACTAGAACCCGGTGTGCCGGCACCGCTAGGCAGAGGATCAGCCTGTTGAGCCGTGGCGCCAGCCACTGATTACTTCTTTTCTAATCTGACTTCCTCCTGCTGCAGGCAGCTAGGAAGCAGTGGATGATGGCCTGAGTGCTTGAGCCTCTGCCACCCACATGGGAGACCCAAATGGAGTTCCAGGCTCATGGCTTCAGCATAGGTAGCCCTAACTGTTGTGGCTGTTTACGGCATGAACCAGCAGATGGAAAATTTCTCTCTCTCTTTCTCTGTGGCTCTCCTTATATCTCTGTAACTCTGCCTTTCAAAGAAGCACACAAGTCTTCAATAAATAATAAAGAGATAAGAAGTATAAGGCAGAGAAGTATGAAACAAGTTAACATAGCTAGCAAGGGGAAAGCCTGTATTCACCTATAAATATTTAATATACAGTTAAATATGAGTTAAAGCATTTCAAGAAAATGCTATTAGTGTTAATATCTTAATTTTAAGATTTTAATATTTTGTCTTTGAATTATATCTGATGAAAAATGCTAGTGGCTTATAATTAAATATGATTGCATATTAAACAGGAATTTTACAACATTTTAGATCTTTGTAATTGAAATTTTGTTGGAATACCATTATAAATAGTGATGTACTTGAACAATAGCTATCATATATTATGCAAAGGTCAGTCTCAATCTACTTGCACAGAGACAATTATATTAATTGCAGCACAGAAAGACAAGTATTGCATCATCTCATTCAAATGCGGAGTCTAAAACAAGGTGATCTCCTAGAAGTTAGAACTGTGATGATTACCAGCAGCTGGGAAGAAAAGGGGGATTAGGGATGGGGAAATGTTAATTAATGGGTTCTAAGTTACAGGAATAAGAAGTTCTGGGATTCTATTGCACAGTGGAGTGACTATCGTGCTTTCATACTACATCTTTCTCTTAAAAAAACTGGAAAATAAGATTTTGAATGTTTTCGCCATAAAAAGTATTAAATGTTTGAGGATATATATATATATATATATATGCATATATATATATGTATTTACCATGATTAAACAGTATATAATGTATACATAATATATATGTTGATCAAGATATCACCTAGTAATCCATTGCATTCAATTTTTACATGTTTAAATAAATGTTTAAATAAATTAGACTTGAGTGGGTCAAACTTAAAAAAGCTCTGACACTTTCAATCTATTTTGTGGTATTTGTGTGTGTGTGTGTGTGTATTTATGTCCTCTATAGTAAAACATTAACAGTTATTGTAAATTTCACTTCTTTCTCTAGTATACCATGGTATTGCTTGGTTCAATGTGCTTGGTTCAATGTGCAATTAGCTTGAAGAAAATATTTAACTCTTTAGTTTAGTCTCTTGCTATTAGAACCAGCAGTGTTACTGTGGAATTAAAGATAAATATAGCTTTTCATACATAGACGATAACTAGAAAAAACATGGAAGGTTTCTTATTGGTTTTACCATCATTTGAATGGGGGCTTCACCTACTACAAAACAGTGCTGACCCCTCTAGCTAATTAAAATAGCATTACATAGAAGTAATAACTCAAATGGTGGTCCTGACGTGTTTACAGGGCACTATTTCCTGTCTTGGCTGCTCCACTTCCAATCCAGCTCCCTGGCAATTGAGGATGACCCAAGTGATTGGGCCCCTGCACCCATGTTAGGGACCCAGAGGATGCTTCTGACTCCTGGCTTCAGCCTGGCCTAGCCCCAGCTGTTGCGGCCATGTGTGGCGTAAACTAGTGGGTGGACTGCCTCTTTCTATCCCTCTGTCTCTCTCTATATGTAACTCATCCTTTCAAATACATTAGTCTTTAAAAAAGATTAACTAGAAACAAGTAGTATTTTAATTAACTAAGTTTTTTTTTAAGATTTATTAATTTTACTTCAAAGTCAGAGTTACACAGAGAGAGAGAGACAGAGAGGACTTCCATCCCCTAGTTCACTCCCCAGATGGCTGCAATGGCCGGAGCTGCGCCGATCAGAAACCAGGAGCCAGGAGCCTCTTTTGGGTCTCTCAAGTGGGTGTAGGGGCCCAAGCACTTGGGCCATCTTCTACTGCTTTCCCAGGCCATAGCAGAGAGCTGGATAGAAAGTGGAGCAGCCAGGACCTGGACTGGTGCCCATATGGGATGCCGGCACTGCAGGCGGTAGCTTTACCTGCTACGCCACAGTGCCGGCCCCTAATTAACTAAGTTTAAAAATTTTGATATTTATTTTAAAATATACATATATGTAAATATATATGGTCAATTTTGCTGAACTAGAATAAAAATTTAAATATTTGTATATGACTTAAATCATGTCTCATTTTATTTTTATTGTGGTGCCATGTGTTATTATAAAATGCTTCAGCAGTAAAAGCAAACTGTCCAATTTCATCAATTATAAACATTTGTGGAAAACATACATTTGACCACTCTTCACCTATTCTGAAAGAAAAGTTTAGTATATAAAAGAAACTCAATAGTGACCATATATGGATTGATTTCCCTTCATGTTTAGTGATGCTAGACAGATATGTTCCATCATAAGTGAGGATGATGCATATTCTGGAACATGCTGCTCTGAGCCTCTCTGAGGGTCTTTTTGCCCTCGAAGGGAGGCCCATCAGCTTCTATGGAAGATTATCAGCTTTCACTGTGCATCAGAATGAAATGCCCATATGTAAGCATCACCCCAAAAAGCAAAAGTCTACTTGCAAAGATTTATTTTTAGCTCATGAAAATGACTGGGAGTGTTTGTGAACATTTATTTATAACCTGTCTTGGGACCTATATAATTAAAATGGTCTGTGTTCTTGATTTACTGTTGAGTGAGATTTAGAATAATAATACATGTATAAAATGACACAATCACACATTTCATCTCAGTCCTCAGAGGAAACCAATTATCTTGCTGCAGTATCCTCTTTTGGTCTCTCACCTATGACTGATTTGACATTGAATTTCAGAAAGTAAGCCTAACCCCTATAGATCCTAATCACATTAATTATATTTATAATTATGTTGTTGCTTGCCTTTCATGTGCCAGTCAATTTTATGAAGAGTTATGACAATTGCCTGTAGAGTTCTCCAAAAACTACCTATAGGCATGTGGATTTTACTGTGCAGGAAAGAGTTTAAAGATGTTTAAAGATGTTAAATGACCTGCTCAAGGTCAAATAGGTACTAAGTGACTCTTCAGAGATTTAAACTCAGGACTATCTGTGAAACCACACACTCTAACTTTTTCTTCTTCTCATTGTGTCAAGCCTAAGGGTTTGTTATCTTCGTGGAGAGAATTAGGTAGTGCTACTCTTTCCAACGGCAGAGCTAACTTTCTGCTCTAAGAGAGATGGTCACTTAATGAAATAATTGACTGAAACAGTAACACTGGATATTTGTTGTAAATGCATATATGTGATACACTCATGATAAGGAGATAATCAAATGTGGATCAGTGATCAGTTTATCCTCTGTGAAACTGACAGGAAATCCTTCAATCTAAGAAATATCACTAGTGTGATATTCGGTAATCAGTGACTGCACAGGTTACAGTAAGAACACATGCATAGTCTTTCTTGGCCATCTGTCACAAATATGCAAAATAGCCAGCGCCGTGGCTCACTAGGCTAATCCTCCACCTTGCGGCGCCTGCACACCGGGTTCTAGTCTCGGTCGGGGCACCGGATTCTGTCTTGGTTGCCCCTCTTCCAGGCCAGCTCTCTGCTGTGGCCCAGGAGTGCAGTGGAGGATGGTCCAAGTGCTTGGGCCCTGCACCCCATGGGAGACAGGAGAAGCACCTGGCTCCTGCCATCGGATCAGTGCGGTACGCTGGTTGCAGTGCGCCGGCCGTGCAGGCCATTGGAGGGTGAACCAACGGTAAAGGAAGACCTTTCTCTCTGTCTCTCTCTCACACTGTCCACTCTGCCTGTCAAAAAAAAATATGCAAAATAAGAAATATAGTGGGTTTCCTCTTTTGAAAAATGTCTGTTTAAGTCCTTGGCCTATCTCTTAGGTGGGTTGTTTATTTTGTTGTTGTAGAGTTTCTTGATCTCTTTGTAGAATCTGGTTATTTATCCTTTATAGGTTGCCTAGTTTGCAAATAATTTCTCCCATTCTGTAGGTTGCTTCCTCACTTTCCTAACTGCTTCTTTTGCTGTACAGAAACTTCTCAATTTGATGTTATCCCAGTTGTTAATTTTGGCTTTGGCTGCCTGTGCCTCCAGGGTCTTTTCCAAAAAGTCTCTGCCTGTGCCAATATCTTGCAGGGTTTCTCCAATGTTCTCTAACAATTTGATGGTGTCAGGTCATAGATTTAGTTCTTTAATCCATGTTGAGTGGATTTTTGTGTACAGTGTAATGTAGGGGTCTTGCTTCATACTTCTGTATGTGGACATCCAATTTTCCCAGCACCATTTGTTGAAGAGACTGTCCTGGTTCCAGGAATTTGTTTTAGCTCCTTGAGTAAATATAAGTTGGTTGTAGATGTTTGGATTGATTTCTGGTGTTTCTAGAACTTCCACTTTGACTATGACCTTGTCTAAATAAGATCGGAGTTGGCGAACTCAAGAGGCTTCCATAGCCTTGGCAGCTCATGACAAGAGCCTTGGGTGATCACTGATGTCATAAATAAGAGTGTCAATTGTTAAATCAACAACAGAAGTCACCATACACTTGCTCCCCATGTATGACCTGTGTTCTTAATGAGTTGTACTATGAGAATTAATGATAAAACTAGTCTTCAAATAGTACTTTATACTTGGCATGTCTGTGTGGGTGCAAACTGTTAAAATCTTTACTTAATACAGAGTTGATCTTCTATATAAAAAGATAATTAAAAATGAATCCTAATGAAGAATGGGGTGGGAGAGGGAGTAGGAGGTGGGAAGGGAGTGGGGGTGGGAGGGTGGGTAGGGGGGAAAGAAACACTATTATCCAAAAGCTGTACCCATGAAATTTATATTTATTAAATAAAATGATTTTAAAATATAGTAAAAAAAAAAAAGGAAATATAGTGGACCAGTGTTGTGGCATAGTGGGTAAATCTGCCATCTGCAAAACCAGCATCCCATGTAAGTACTTGTTCACGTTCTGGCTGCTGCAACCCAGCTCCCTGCTAATGGCCTAGGTAAAGTGGCAGAACATGGCCTAAGTGGTTGAGCCCCTGCTTCCCACACAGGAAAACTGTAAGAAGCTCCTAGCTCCTGGCTTTATCTTGGCCCATCCAGGGCTGTTAAAGCCATCTGGAGAATGAACCAGCAAATGGAAGATCGATCCCTCTCTCTTTCTCTCCCTCTCTGTCTCTGTCTCTCTCTCTCTCTCTCTCTGTAACTCTGATTTTCAAATAGATAAACACATCTTTATAAATAAGAAATATGATACATGATGTCATCTTTCAATCTAAAAGCTAAGAATGCCATGCCTATTCCACCATAAGGATGGATTCACAGAATATCTACAAAAATGGAATACAATGGAGTCATGGAAAATTGTAGGCTAAAAAATTAAGCACTCTATATGTTGACATGTATAGAATATGTATATGTATAGTAACATATCTATTTACCAAAAGATACAACAACAGAACAGAAAAATGCATTCAACATGTATCCTAGATTTGAAGAATTGAAGATAACTTTTGGGTTTTAATGTTATTTGATATTTTTTCAAGTTTTTAAAATTTTTGACTCAAATTTTTTTGCAAAAAATAAATTTCACATACATATTTTGAAGATTCTTAAATTTAATGTTAAATTTTATTCTTTAGGTGTGTAAATAATTTACTGGAATTTTCAGTATCTAACAAATTTGTTAATTTCATATTCTGTTATCCTAAGTATTTCAAACATAGAGATAACTTGCTTTTCCCTTCTTCTTTATAACATGAAAATAATATTCCTAAGCAGTATTGTGATTTATTTTGTTTGATCCTTGGTTAGAATTGCCACGGTAATGTGAAATTAAATGCACAGCTTACTACAAAGGCAAAATGCTGTTTTAAGTTAAAAAAAAAAAAGATCTAATTTGGTCATTAATATACAAGGAAATTTTAGAACAAAGTTTAGCTTAATAACATATTAATGCAAAATAAGATAAAAATAAAGATAAAGATAATTGGGTATTCAAAATCACCCTGATTCTACATTTTTTTAAAAACCTCAAAATGGAGACTGGCGTTGTGGCACAGTGGGCTAAGCCACCACCTGCAAAAGAATATGGCCCAAGTCCTTGGGATCCTGCACCCACGTGAGAGACCTGGAAGAAACTCCTGGTTACTAGCTTTTGCCTGGCCCAGACCTGGCCATTGCAGCCATTTGGGGAGTAAACCAGTGGATAGAAGACCTCTCTCTCTCTCTCTCTCTCTCTCTCTCCTCCCATCCCTAGTAACTCTGCGTTTCAAATAAATCTTTAAAAAGAAACCCTTAAACTGCATATATATATTTTACTTTCAATTGTGAGATTCATGAGCACAGAATATATTTCTGTCTTTTCATCTATCACTACTGTATAGTGCAGGAAACCTTTGACAGTTGTCACTAATAAATTAACGAATCATGAGCAGCAAAATCACTGGTAAATAGATTCAGATACAAGCTATAAACTGCATGCAAGATTTAAAATAACTAGCATGCATTCTGCTTGGAAAATAATGCAGACATGCTTGATGTTTTAATAATAAAATGTTATAAGTCCAACCTATAAAATGAACATACTGTTATTTTATTTTTTAAAATATTAAAGAACTTTCAAATAAAAATCACATTTCTTGGCTACGAAACCCATGTTTTAGAATAGTTCAGTTTGTGTTCTTATGGGCATAAAAATTCAAGTTCTGATTTCAGACAATTACCCTTTTCTGATCTTTTATTTCATTCCAGTTATTGGTTCAATCCCCATGAATTATAAACTATGATTCTCATACCATGTAATCATCTTTGGTTATTTACTGAGCTAGTAGATAAATCTCATTTGTTTTCCTCTATCTTGCCTCTCCCTCCTAGTGATTATGCCCACTCTGCCAACCAAATACTTAGGACATGAGAATCTTCATTTGAAAATTCAGAATATAAAACATCACAAAAGTCCCATCTAATTCTATGATTTTATATAAAATTGCAAATTTTGCCAAATACTATCTCTTTATGTGAGTCATCTTTTCAAAAGTAATTTCCTAAATTCTTATTAGTAACGTGGCATCATACCAATATTCTTGGAGCAGAGTAAGAAAATACACAGCAGGAAGTAAGTATTTCAAATATAGAGTGTTCATAATATAACAGAAAAGTACATTGTAGTTGGAAAGTAAGAAAACTTAAAATTATTGGCCTATGCTTCCTTACACGTCCACAATTACACATGATGTATTGGGGCATCACTGCCCCCTCAGTGCCATTCAACCAGGCGAAATTGCTGTGAATATTCACTCTGTTAACCACTAAAGGAAATGCTGCATATTACCACAACAATTATTTGTTCATTGTTCCATGAGGGAGTATCAAGAATATAGCTCAGAGTTTACTTTCTTCTAATGCTACTGGAAGCCTATTAAATCATCCATCACCTTTAAACATACATCTCTGTGATATTTGGCATATCCTCTAAACTCACAAAATCCTCTACCCCTCTTCCCCCATCTCAAGTCTTCCTAAGTTGGCCTGAGAGTTTCCTTCTCCTACATGTCTTTCATAAAGACTTGACCATACCTTGATAACAACACTTTCCTTGCAATATTCTCAGACACTGTTCTTTTTATTTTGTTTTGAATTTCTTTCCTCATTTCCCCTTTCCTAAGTTTAAAGGACCAGATCTACCAAAATATGCTTATCTTATCTCCAGTGCTTCTTCAAGACCACAAGACCATCATCACCTATTTTTTTTTTTTTTAAGAATCTCTCTGGAGGGAGGAGAGAACTTCCACTTTGATTATGGCCCTGTCTAAATAATGTTGGAGTTTGTGGACTTGAAAGGCTTCCATTGCTTTGGTAGCTCATGATAAGAGCCTCGGGTGATCACTGATATCATAAATAAGAGTGTCAATTGTTAAATCAACAACAGAAGTCATTGCGCACTTTCTCCCCATGTATGACCTGTGTTCTTAATGAGTTGTACTATGAAAATTAACAGTAAAACTAGTCTTCAAATAGTACTTTATACTTTGTGTGACTGTGTTGGTGCAAAATGTTGAAATCTTTATTTAGTATAGAGTTGAACTGTATATAAAGATAATTAAAAATGAATCTTAATGAAGAATGAGATGGGAGAGGTAGTAGGAGGTGGGACAGGAGTGGGTGTGGGAGGGCGGGTATGGGGGCAATAACCAGTATATTCCTAAAGCTGGACCTATGAAATTTATATTTATTAAATAAAAGCTTTCAAAAAACCAAATTATTTATTTGATCAGAAGGCAGAGTTACAGAGAGGCAGAGAAAGAAAGAGAGAATCCCCCATCCTCTGATTCATTCCCCAGATGGCCCCAATGGCCAGAGCTGAGCCAATCTGAAGCCAGGATCTAGGAGCTTCTTCTGGGTCTACCACATGGGTTCAGGGACCCAAGGACTTAGACCATCTTCAACTTCTTTCCCAGGCCATAGCAGAGAGCTGGATCAAAAGAAGAACAGCCAGGACTCAAACCAGTGCCCATATGGGATGCTGGTACCACAGACTGCAACTTTACCCACTATACCGTAGCATGTGCCAGCGTCGCTATATTCTCTTGACATCTGCCACCTCTGACACATCCTGTCATGTGTAGATCCCATGGTCCCTACCCATCACCTATCTAAAATACCTCTATCTCCTACTGTTCATATCATTTTCTTGAGTAGCCACATGTCTCCGTGAATTTATCCTCCATATCTCTGAATTCTGAAATATGCTGTTGAATTATTTCAGTGATTTTCTCCATGTCTTTTATTCAAATATTAAATCATTTGGCAAGTTGTTAAATGTCTTAATTGTTCTATGTGGTTTTTCTATTTGCACTTTTCTTTATTTAACAGATAGAGCTCTCCCTATCTACTGGACCATTTCCGAAATGCTTATAATATCAGGGGTTTGGCCAATCCTAAATGGGAGTTGAAAATTCAATCTCTCATGTGGGCAGCAGAAATTGAACTAATTAAATGATCACTTGCTACTTCCCAAGGGTCTTCATAAACAGGAAGCTGGAGTTGGGAAAAGGAGCTAGGACACAAACTTAGGTACTTCGATGTGGGATGCGGGTGTCTTTTTTATTTTTTAATACTTATTTTGAAAGAGTTACAGAAAGAGGGAGACACAGAAAATGAGAGAGAGGTCTTCCATCTGCAGGTTCATTGTCCAAATGTCTGCAACAGTAACGGTTTGACTGGTTAAAACCTGGAGCCAGGAGCTTTATACAGGTCTCCTACAGGGGTGGCAGAGGCCCAAGCACTTGGGCCATTTTCCACTGCTTTTCCCAGCCCACTAGTAGGGACATGGATCAGAATTGAAGCATTCAGGATGTGAACTGGCATGCTGGCATCTCAGGTGGTATCCCTGAGCCACAAGGCTGCCTGGATGCAGGTATCTTAACATGAAGACAAAATGTCCATCGTCTACATTTTTCTTTTTTTTTGGAAGGAATTTTGGAATATTTCTTCTACTTTTGCTCAACACATTCATGCATTATCCTTGTCCAATTTCATATTTCTAATTTCCAAAAGCAATTTTTTTCTCTGAATTCCTGTATATTTTTCATGGGTGTAACACATCTTATTTCTCTAAAGATATTAATAATAGATTTTAATTTCTTTTTTCCAAACATGGTCTTTGTTTAGTTTTCTTTTTGCTGTGTATTTACTAACATTTTTATTACTTCTTTGGTGCACTTAACTGTCTATTCATATTTAAGAGTGGGTTTCTAAAAAGATAATGAGAATTTTTTAAAAAGATTTATTTATTTGTTTACTTGAAAGGCAGAGTGATGGAGAAAGAGGGGGCGATATGTGAGAGAGAGAGAGAGAGAGAGTCAGAGAGTGATGGGGGGAGAGAAAGAGAGAGAGAGAAAGAGAGAGAGAGAGAAAGAGAGATCTTCCATTCACTGGTTCACTTCTGAAATGGTCACAATAGTCAGAGCTGGGCTTGCCCAAAACCAGGAGCCAAGAACTCCAGCCTATTTTCCCACAGGTGTTGCAGGGGCCCAAGTACTTCCACTGTCAACCCAGGTACATTAGCTGGAAGCTGGATTACAAGCAGGGCAGCTGGCACTACAACCAGTAGTCCTGTAGGGGTTGCCAGCTCCTTAACCCAAATGTGACACAATGTTGGAGTCCAATCGGGACCTTTTGAGTGTGAAGTGAAAGGTGTTTATTTTAATTTTCCCTATAGGAAAGCTTGATTGATCAGTGTTAGGAGATCCCCTGCTATTTTCATCTGTACTCGTTCACAAGAATCCCCACTTAAGATTTCAGGAGAGTACAAACCTGGATGCCATTGTTCTTAGGAAAATGCCTGGAGAGTGTTGTACCTCAGCCTATAAAATTCCACTTTATCCCCTTATTTTGGGAAAATTTTCCTTCATTCCAACTGTAGCTGATTTGACCTTTTTTAAAAAAAGACAATTATTTATTTGAGAGTAGAGTTACAGAGAAAGAGGTAGAGACAGAGTGGTAATGATCTTCCACCTGCTGGTTCACTCCCCAGATGGCTGCAATGGGCAAGAATGAGCCAGGTCAAAACCAGGAACCAGGAGCTTTATCCAAGTATCCCACATGTGTAGCAGGGGCCTAAGTACTTGGGTCATCCTCTGCTTCTTTTCCCAGGCTTTAGCAGAGAACTGGATCAGAAGTGGAGCAGCCACAACTTGAAGCAGCATTCATACGGGATGCCAGCGTCACAGGTGGTGGCTTTATCTGCCACACTGTAACACCAGCCCCATCTGATTTGTCTTAATTTAGGAATCCTTTTGCTTTACCTTTTCCACAGAACATATGCTCACATTTTTTGTTTTGCTTTTTTAGTAATAGAATTCATGGGATAAAATAACATTATTATTTACCTATCTACCACAATTAAGTGTGTTTTCCCATTTTAAAAAAATTTTCTATTCTCCAACACAATATAAATTTATAAAATTTTATCTCTCTCAAAAGAAACCCCATACCGATAATCAGTTTTTCTATGTTCCCCACCTTCAGCCTTGGCCAATATCCCACATTCTAAATATGTCTATTCACTTGCTCTAGACATTCGATATAAAAGAAATAATAAAATATGTAGCCTTTTGTATTGATCTTCTTTCACTTAATTTCCAACTTCGTGCATGCTACAGTATGCATCAGTGTTTTATTACTTTTTATTATTGAGTAATAATCCATTGTACAAATAAGCCACATACTGTCCAATCATTCATACCAGATGGATTAAAGTTTGCTTTTTTTGGCATTGAGTAATGAAGTGAGTTATTTTGGAACCTAGCTGTTTCTCAATCAGAATTCTAGCCAACAATCTTAATTCCAAAAATATATAGTGCTGTCAATCCCTGAAGCTTCTAAAGATTCTGTGGAGTGTACTGGATTGCTTTTCAACCTTCAGTTTGCTACTATAAAAAATTGTTCTCTTGCTTCGTGAAGTCATAGACCACATTTTAGTTGAAGTTCAACTTTTGCAATTTTATTGTTGTTTTCTCCCATCTGTGTTATTTTGATCTTATTGATTCAGCTCTTCAAAATCCCTTTACCATTCTTTTATGGAATTTCAAGAGATAGTAACATAAATGCCCTTGGTCTGCACATGACAATGATCCTTTTCCAAAATCTAGCCTGGGTGTATTTTACTGCCCATTGTTCTAATCCATATATGGAGTCATATTTAAAATGTTCATGTACATATACTCACAAACAGAATAAAACATTCTTTGTAAGTTTCCTTTTAATACATTACTTTACCTCTGTGTTATCAACAAAAAATGTCAAAATAAAGATAGTCTCAGCTGCCAGACTAATTGTATTATTCACAGAAAAATTATAATGATCAACAACAGTGACTGGCTATTTATAACTACACACACACACACACACACAAACACACACAAGTTTTTTCTCATCGATTGGAAGCTGTACTGTCTTTAAAGTATTATGTATTTTCCTCTTTATAAAATGGATATTTTCTTGCCAAGTTGAAAAAACGAAGAGCAGAACCCCAATTCTCAGGACTCCAGTTTGATAACTAACTACAATGAGGTTAGTAAGAGAAGCAGATTTACTATATTTCTTTTTTAAAAAAATGCCTACAGATCATGACTCCACGAATCCACTTCACTCATACTAATATCCTTTTGTAAATACATGACTTAACCTCTAAGTTTCAATTTCATCCTCCATAGAATTTGTATTGATTTACAAATAAACTCATTGCACTGCTTCCAAAAGAAGAAAATTATGCTGACCTGTGCTATGGTTATGAAGGAAAAGTAATCATTAGGTAAACATTACCTAGCATAGCACTATATGCATAATAGTAAGTAAACACACTAAAGCAAGTCTTCAGGTGTGTAAAATTGCACTTGGAGCTCTGAATATTGGGCTGGGTCATATCAGGGCTTTCCTTATGGTTGGTTTTTGGCATTATCCTGTTTCTTTGTACCTCAATTTCAGTTTCTATATTTGGGGATGGTGTTATCTGTGCCCAAGGTTTTGTGGAGATTTAAATAACTATAGTCATGCAAAGTTCTTATAACAAAACCAGTTCAATATGTATTAAATATTAACATTGAAAATATTTGAACATTTTATAACTGATATGTTAGCAAAGGTTTAAAGCTAAAGTCACCCATATTTAAGCAAAACAAAATGGTTTGGGCCTTAGAAGTTTTAGATTAGAGCATTCAGTTATATCACCTACTAATTTTATTAGTGAGGCTACTCCAGAAAGACAGAACCAATGGGATATGTGTATGGATGTGTAAGTAGAATTTATCAGGGAAATTTTCCCACACAGTTATGGCAGCTGGGGAACTCCATGATCAAGTCATCTGCAAGCTTGAGACCTTGTGATGCCAGTAACTTGACTGAGTCCATGTACAAGATCGTTGGAGATTGGAAAGCTAATGCTATAATTCTCAGTCTCATTCTGAAAGCCTAAAATTAACAGACTACTGGTATCTATGTCCTGTAATCCAAAGGATGATGAATCTTGGTTCTGATCTCCAAAACAGAAGACCATCACAGCTTTTGGAGAAGAGGCCAAGTCACGTGTACATGTTCTTTCTGAGCCTCTGATGAGTTGGGAGGGGCCACCCATGTTAAGGACACATCAGTCCATTTAGTCCATTTAGACACACACACTTATCTTCTATGAAGGCAACTACAAAATATTTATATATAATGCTTTATCAGCTTCCTAGATGTTCCCTAATCCAATCAAGCTAAAACAGAAAACCAACCATTGCATTACTTGTATGACTAGGACTAACTGGACTAACTTAATCACTCTTAAACAAAATATACATGTGGGTCATTCACTCACTCATTAATCTGTTCTTTTTTTCAGGTACATTTTTTTTTGAAAGGCAGAGAGAGGGTGGATGGGAGAGAGAGAGGGAAAGAGAGAGAGAGAGAGAGAGAGAGACAGACAATGGGCAGAAATCCCCCACCTTCTGGTTCACTCTCCTACAAAGTCATGCCTGGGCTGGCTAAAGTCAGGAACCTGGACTCAGTCTAAGTGGGTGGCAAAGGCTCAACTATCTGAGCCATTACTTCTACCCCTCTGGCTGCACATTAGCCAGAAGCTAGAAAGGAGAAAAAAGGTAAAATTTGAACCTGTGGACTCCAATATGTGATGCAGGCATCACAAACAATTTATTAATTGCCACGCATTCATTTGTTCACTAATCATTTTTGATAACTATTACATATAAGTAAGTATATTAAATAAACTAGAAAACTAGTGGTAAGTAGTATATTTCTTGGTTTATATATCATCTTGAGATTAATTAGTTGGATTAATTTATGAAGAAGTAAATAAGAAGAATCACTTCCTATTTTTGCCTTTTCACATTCTAGTTACAGCAGGGCCTCCTGCCTCAAACCTGATCCTATTATAAATCACATCAGTACAAAAGATGTAAAATAAGTAATCCACTTCTTGATTTTTGAAAACTTAATATGAATAAATGAAAAATACTTTACAAAATAGGATTTTTAAAGTAATAGCTGTATCATAACACTTACCGTAAGAATGACAATCTGAATATATGTAAACAATATTTTTTAAAGACTTATTTATTAATTTGAAAGGCAGAGTTAAAGAGAGGTAGAGGCGGGGGGGGGGGGAGTCTTCCATCCCCTAGTTTACTCCCCAAGTGGCTGCAATAGCTGTAACTCAGCTGATCTGAAGCTAGGAACCAGGAGCTTCTTCCAGATCTCCCATGCTGGTGCAGGGGCCCAAGGACTTGGGCCATCTTCTCCTGCTTTCCCAGGCCACAGCAGAGAGCTGGATTGGAAGTGATGCAACCAGGACATGAACCATATGGGATACCAGGACTGCAGGTGGCAACTATTCACACTACACCGAACCTCCAGCCCCTAAATAATCATTTTAAAAGCAATTAGTATCATCATTATTCTAGAGAAGCCTTTATAAAGATAATGTTTTACCAAGTCAAATAGAATCTTATAAGACCAGTCTGGAAGAATAAGCAGAAACTATAAAGAATCAACCAGTAAATATTTCAGTCTTTATAGACTATATAAGCTCCCACTCACATAGACCTCTTCTTCATTATAATCTCTTTAAAAAATACAAGAATCATTCTTAATTTACAGGCCAAATAAAAGTTAGTCATTTGCTAGATTTAGCCTGTGACTGCCAACCTGTAGCATATATTTTTAAAAATCTGAAATCTGTTTAATTGGCAGTTAAAGACTTGTGTGGAGCTCTCCAAGTAGCCTAGCCAATTGCTAACTTTTCTTTTTTTTTTTTTTTTTAAAGATTTATTTATTTATTTGAAAGTCAGAGTCACACATAGAGAGAAAGAGAGGCAGAGAGAATGAAGTCTTCCATCTGATGGTTCACTCCCCATTTGGCTGCAACAGCCAGAGCTGGGTCTCCCACCTGGGTGCAGGGGCCCAAGGCCTTGGGCCCTCTTCTACTACTTTTCCAGGCCACAGCTGAGAGCTGGATCGGAAGTAGAGCAGCCAGGTCTGGAACTAGCACCCATATGGGATGCTGGTGCTTCAGGCCAGGACTTTAGCCCACTGCGCCACAGAGCTGGCCCCCAACTGCTAACTTTTCAAAATTATATCCATTTAATACTTGTATGCTCAACATGTGCTTAATACTAGGTATTATTATATATATTGGAAATATAAGGCAGTGTGTATGCTCAGACATCTGCAGCATTTGATTATGTTGATGTTGTGCTTTAGTGGACTGCCTAAACATGTATATAAATAATTTAACTGAAGGTAAAAATGAGATATGGACAAAAAACAAGGAACAAGTGGAGAAGCTGTTAACTCAGTCTCAGTATTGACAGGAATACAAGCATTTCTGGAGGAAGTTATATGTAAATGAAGAGATAAGAGCAAGGGAGTGAAGAGTTCAGGGAGAAGGTAGAAAAATAAGGTAGAGCATTTGAGGTGAGAGAAACACAGCATGTCTCTGAAAATGAAGGAAATCCCTTCTAGCTAATGCATTCATGATAAAGAAAGGAGGAAGCAGGCTTGAGTGATGTATGAGACCAGGGAGCTTATAAAGAGACAGATCTTCTAAGGTCTCCTAGACTAAACTATGGAGTATTAACTTTGTCCTTCAGAGAGTAGGGGCCACAAAAAAAAAAAAAAAAGATGCTAAACACATGAAAAGTGTGATCAGCTATGCACTTTAGAAAACTATTTGAGAAGAGAGTGTGGAATTGAGAGCTATTCAGAATCAGAGTTGATAGACTTTTGTGAGTACCTGAATGGTTTTATGTGGCACCTAAGGGAGAGAAAAGCATCAAGATCAATGTCCTGCTAGGCAACTTTTGCTTCACTTACATCAAGTCAACATCTCCCACACAAATTGTTTTCTTTCTCACTCAGTTTGTTTTCTCCTTACAGAATGGTTTGACCACCCACATTAACCTCCTTAAATCCTGTCAGTATTTTCAATGCCCAGTTCAATACCTCACTCTTTCAATAGGCAACCTTTCTTTTTCAAACTGATTCTTTTCTTAGTTTCTGTACTATAGAAATCAGAACAAATATAATAATTGATTCTATTTCTAAAATTTCATTGTCCTACCATCAACCAGACAGTACTGATTGCACAAGTATAAGAGGTATATTCCATGGTTGATAGCTCTACAGAGGTCTATTAACTTTGCTGGTCAATTGCTATCTGAAACATTGCTATAGACGAATCAATTTTAATGGAACTTTTACTTATAAATTTCTTCTTTAGCCTACTCAAAATCTTTCATGTATTTTGAATATGACTAGTTCCCTCTTTGTCTACAAAGCAGTTGGCATATATTCTCCTCTCTTTGGGGAGGATATAACACCATCTTAATTAATACATCACCATATTGACTTGTCGCAGTCCAATTTATTCTTTACATTGCAGTTGAAATATTTTATTTTCAAAGTATTTATTTATTAATTTGAAAGGCAGAATTACAGAAAGGCAGAGACAGAGGCAGAGAGAGAGAGAGAGAGAGAGGTCTTCCATCCACTGGTTCATTCCCCAAATGGTTGCAATGGCCAGAAATGGGTCAATCCAAAGCCAGGAGCCAGGAGCTTCTTCCAGATCTCACATGTGGTTGCAGGGGTCTAAGGACTGGGCCATCTTCTACTGCTTCCCCAGGCCATAGCAGAGAGCTGCATAATCCTATGACTTAAGTGTTAGACAGTCAAAAATCACTGCTTAAAGAATTAGTCTATTTTGATTTGTTCTTTCTAGAGGAAAAAATATATAATGTTGAAGGTGACACAAAAACATACTGGAGGTTCATGGGAACTTGAGGACTAAGATAATCTTGCCTCAAATCCACAGTTTCAAAACCTAAGAATGCCAAGCACTTCAAAACAGCTTCATTCACAATTCTGCTTCTGCTCTCCATTGGCTCAAATTTCTTTGATTATTTTCATCTTGTCAAGAGCAACTCACTTGTTTTGAGCAAACATATCTAGTAGAAATTCATTCCCACCCAATATATCTTGACATTTTTTTTCTCTTGTTTACAGGTTTTTGGGGAGAGTTCACATTATTCACCACATCAGATTCAGCTGATTATTTCATCACCATTGTTCCCATTACAAAAACTATGATACTGGTAGTCATCTTTGGGAACTCTGTGCCTATTTTGATTCTAGATCTATAGTCTATGCATTTTTTCATCTTATTTTAATTTCATTCTTATGCTTCATTGTGTCTGAGCAAGCGAGGTGAAAATAAATGTCTAAAATTATCAGCCACTAATTGGGGACATATAAGCAGTATGCAAAATTTATTTCTACAAGGAGAACTGAAACTCTTAGAAATATAGGGCGAAAAATGTAAGCTTTGCAGTGTAGCTGAGCATTTCTAGGTGGGCCACTTACTCAAAGTGTAACCTTGGGCAAGTTGCCTAATATCTATAAACATCAATTTCCTCAAATACCAAATGATATATCAACAATTATGATTTAAGTTTATTGTAAAGATTAATGAGCTGCTATGTGAGGACTACCAAGTATAGTTGCAGCCATGTGTTAGATTTTCAATAATGTTAGACTTATGAATCTACTAAATGGGAAATGGTTTAATCAAGCACTTAAAATGGAAGAAAATAATAAGTTTAGAGTAATAAACATATTGTGGTAGATTTTATTCAGTAGAAAGACTGTTTTCCCATATCCATAGGCAAACCCTAATCCCATTCTCATTTACCTTTGAATAGTTATATTTACCTTCAATATTTGTGGACAGTTTTAGAAATGAAGCATGATATATAGCTATATTTTAACTATAAATTTTAGAATCAATAATTTAAGTCATTAGCTATTATGTTTAAATAATAGCTATGAGTTTTTTGTTGTGTTTCAATAACAGCATTATCTAATAATCCTCTTATATTTAAAATAATATGGGTTTCTTTAACAAATTATCAAATGCAAGAAAGTGAAATTGCTCTTACATTATAATTTTATTTCACAGCATGACAATTATGTTGCAAATAGTCTTGCTTTAGCATCTAGCCTTTTGTTTAAGAATTCTGCTAATAAGTTCACTCTGAACAGAATCACATTTAAGATAAGATAAGATAAGAGAGATAAGTTTATTCTGATAATGGATTAAGATAATTTTTGAAATGATGGATAATCAAATTCACCTTAATTATAGACGCTCTGCTTAATAATTTCAAGTGTTTTTAATACTTCTTAACTTCATAGAATTCTAAGGTGATGTGGTACAGGATTTAAAATGAATTCAATTAGTGGGACTCATTTTAGTAACTAAATATTTTTAAAATTCATTTATTTGACATACAGACAGGCAGAGAGAGAGAGAAAGAGAGAGAAAAAGATTTTCTATCTGCTGGTTCACTCCCTAAATGGCTGTTACAGCCAGGGGTGAGCTGAACCAGCACCAGGAGTCAGGAGCTTCATTTGAGTCTCCCATATGAGTGCAGGGGCCCAAATACTTGGGTCATCTTCCACTGTTTTCCCAGGTGCATCAGTAGGGAGCTGGATCGGAAGTGGAGCAGTTTGAGCTCAAACCTGAGTCCATATGGGTTGCTGGTTCTGCAAGCAGCGGCCTTACCCTCTATAACACAATGCTAGCCACAAAATAAATATTTTTAAAAATATAAGCATTGTCTTGTTATTTTAATCTAGTGAGAGTCAGTCTCAATCTCTGAGAGTCAGTCACAGACACAACATCAGATAAAAACATATGTCATAAGCATAGACATGAACACAATTACCATTTAATGTTTTTTGATATTCTGCATTGTAAAAGATGTTATAAAATGTAAAGGATGAGAATACTTGATTTTTGTTATATGTAATGAAGGGAGATGTTGATAATAAACATTTAAAATATTATTCAATAATATTTTTGCTGATGTACATCATTTTTCCCAGTGCATACAGAAAACCTGTGGAAGACATACCAAATTGTTATGATGACTGCTTCCGGAACAGAGAAGAAGGTTAATAGGAAAGTAGAAGGTGAATAATTTTGTCCTTTTTGTTGTGAACACATATTAGTGAATTCTAAATTATTTACTCAAGCCTACATTACTTTTTAATGTAAAAGATGTGCTAATGATGTTCTTAGCAACAAACGACTCCAAAGCATAGGAATATTCATCTAATTTATGCCATATTCTTTCAAAGCAAAACTCAAATATATGCATTCATTAAGTAATATGACAAAACTTATTCTTCTATCAGATTTTTTTACAAAAGATCATATGCTGCAGAAATATTCATATAAATTAAATCAATCCACATTCATGATTAACATAGATAATGAAATCATGTTCAGAAATGGATGTATTTTAAAAAGCTATTTATCTAGAAGCAATTAGGTGACATACATACCAAGTCCCAGAAAATCAGTGACAACGTGAAGATTTTCAAGGGGGGACAATTCCTGGTGGTGAAACATGAAAACACAGAATAATAATCCAGTGCAATCACAATGCTGGAGCTACTCATATTGAATTCTATAACAACATAAACAAGAGAACAACTGACTTTGATCGGAGCTCAGGGTGACTTTCCAGAAGAGAAAATGGTGAATCCAGCCTTGATGGCAAGAGGAAAATTCATTAATGGAAGAAGGGGTAAATGGTATTGCATGCAAAAAAAAAAAAAATGCTGTGAACAATATGCAAGGAGTAGTAAATTAAAGAGGTTAATTTAGATCAATGCTCTGTAATAGAAAAAGCAGCATGCTTATTTTTTAAGACAAATTGTATTGTGCACATAAACATGAATGTGCATGAAAATCACCTGGAAATCTAGTTGAAATGCAGATTCTGATTCAGCAGTGCCTATGGGCCCTGACAAGCTACGTGTCTCACCAGCTCCCACAGGAGGTTTTTTTTTTTTTTTTTTACTGGATATTCTTGAGTCACAAGAAAAATATACGATACCTGGCAAATTGTGTTATGAAATGTGTCTGCTTCATCATGGATCTCGACTGCATGAGATCAAATTTAAAGAGTCCTGTTAAGTATTTTACTACATAATGATAAGCTATTTTGACATTTCTAACTTCACAGGAAAGTAAATATTTTATTTACTTTTTCTTTGTTGTATTTTTACATTTTGTAATTTTGGATTGGGTTTGATGTATTAGTGATTCTGTGTTTTGTTTTGTTTTGTTTTGTTATTCATATATTTTTCACTTCAGCACCTTACCCAGTCTTGGATTTACAATTCCGAGCTTTGTAAGACATTTTTGTAATTTTTAAAAAGATTTATGTATTTTTTTTTGACAGGCAGGTTAACACAGAGAGAGTAATAAACAGAGAGGGAAAGATCTTTCATCCCCTGATTCATTCCTCAAATGGTCACAATGGCTGGGGCTGGTCTCGGCTGATGTCTGGAACCAGGAACTCCATCTGGGTCTTCCACATGGATAACAAGAGGCCAAGATGGGCCGGTGCCGCAGCTCACTAGGCTAATCCTCCGCTTGCGGCGCCAGCTGTAGCAGCCATTTGGAGGGTGAACCAACGGAAGGAGGACTTTTCTCTTTGTCTCTTTCTCTGTCACTGTCTAACTCTGCCTGTCCAAAAAAACATCAAGAACTTGGACCATCTTCCACTACCTTCACAGGCACATCAGCAGGGAACTGGATTGAAAGCAGAGCAACTGGAGCTTGAATTGATGCTCTGATATGGGGTGTCAATGTTACAAACAGCAGTTCAACACTCTGCCACATCATCAGACGTTTGGCGAGACCTTTGCAACTTTTGACAATAATCTTCAAAGAGGAAGATAGTGGTATAAAAATAAAATGAGTTAGCCACCCATGCTTAAAATATACTCAGATGACGGATTTTCTAGATTCAGAAAACCAATTGATTGTGGTATCTTCCCTTTCTCTGATGGTCAAGAACATTGACAACTCTGATCTGAATGTCTTCCCTTTCTCTATGTTCTGAATGCATCACTAAAACTATGTTTCATATTAATTGAGAACTGAAATCAAGTTTCTTAGTATCAGACCTACATATTTCATTTATATATTGTGTGATTGAGATATGAATGCTGATCTTCTCTGTAAATTGCTGACAATTAGAAGAATCTCATTAGGATCAAATGAACAATGAATATAAACTTTTAGCCAAGTGTCAACTTTCATAAAAAGCACTCACTAAACCATTATTTTGCTAATATTATTATAGTGACTACTATTATCTCCATTATCCACAGTTTCTCTTTCGACAGTTTCAATTACTTGTATTCATCTAAGATCCAAAAAAGAAATTAAATGGAAACTTCCAGTGGGAAGAATTTCATAAAATATTGGAAAATAAATTTTTACTTACAATTTATAATTTGGAAAATATTAAAAATTTGTTATTTTTAAATATTGATGTATGACAGTTATTGGTAATTATTTTGACAATGTTTTCTTTAAATTTTAGCCCATGTGGGGTCAAATTGCAAGAAATTATCTCAAAAGCATTCTTATGAATTATTTTGACAATTTTGAAGTTTGAATAGTGAAGCAAGGTGTATGTGCTTTTGCATATCTTAGTTTCTGCATACTCTGTATTCTTAATTATGATGATTTATCATGGATATTACTGTGATTTGGGGAGAGTTCTCATAAAATATTTGAGGTAAAAATCTAATTTTCACTTTCTAATTCATGTCTCCATAATAAGGAGATGAGCTGTATATAGGGATAAAAACATAGTATTTATTGTATAGAGTTCAGCACTAAGTACAATTTCAGGCATACACTAGGGGTCATGTGACACACTACCCAAATATAAGGGGGAACTACTGTATAAACTTAACCACAACAACCGCAAAATTCAGGTGAGAAAAAATGTAACTGTTTATCTACATTGATTTAACTGATGAATTTCCTTTTTTTTTTTTTTTTTTATGTTAAAAAAAGTTAAGGGGCCACTGCTGTGGCTAAGCTTCTGCCTGTGGTGCTGGCCTCCCACATGGGCTTAGGTTTGTGTCCTAGTTGCTCGTCTTTTGATCCAGCTCTCTGCTATAGCCTGGGGAAGCAGTGGAAGATGGCCCAAGTGTTTGGGTCTCTGTACCCCTGTGGGAGACCTGGAAGAAGCCTCTGACTCCTGGCTTCGGATTGGCCAAGTTCCAGCCATTGCTGTCATTTGGGGAGTGAACCAGCAGGTGGAAGACCTTTCTGTCTCTCCTTCTCTCTGTCTGTAACTCTACCTCTCAAATAAATAAAAACCTTTAAATAATGTTTAAAAGTTTTCCCCTCATTCCCTTCATTATATAAACTCTGGCATGCAGTGGATGGAGAGGCTAGTGATACACCTTGACACTGCTGAGAAGGCATCCTCCTTTGGCCAATGTTGTATTATAAACACCCACATGTTCTTTGGACACAGTTTCTCCCTATACCTGCTTACGACCAACCCTGGGATTCAGTCATCATGTCCATAAAGATCTCTTGACTGTGTATGTGTTCTCATGTCTTCAGCCCCTAACTTCTGAGGGCTTTCTGTTCCACTCTTAGTCACTTTACTTTCTCTCCCAGAAATTTGAGTTTGGAGCATACTTTCAGATTCACCTTAAACCGCGGGTACTGCAGTTAAGCAAGTTCATTCCCAGGCCTCTCTTTCTTGGCTTTATAATAATAGTTCTACCTGCACACTGGAACCTGGACCTCTCTAAATACTATGACAACTTCCTGGGCTAGTCGTCTAACGAAGGCACAATATTTCGGGATTTTTTTTTTTTCTCACTAAATCACAATCTCAACTTCACTTGGGTATCTGAGTTCTCCATTCTCTTACAGTTTCTTCCTAGAGGAAGGAAAAAAAAAAAAAAAAACAAGTTCCTCTTTGTGTGGCTTGAAAACTATCTTTATATAATATTCTTTTTTTCTTCCCAACTTTCTTCTTTATGGATCAACTTTGACTGAATTTTTAGGCACTAAATCTTGTTCTAATTTAAAAATCCCAGCTTCGTGAATACAACTGCTTTGTATTTCAAATCTATTGTCTCAGCTATGAGTTTTTAAAAATCCAATCAGAAATACCTCTGGCTTTTTTGTTCTGAGCTATATTCATACTCTGAAAGTGTGGATGGAAAGCTATTTCAACTGTCAGAGTCATGAAGGAAAAGCACAGCATACAATGGCATTTTTTAAGAAAGAGATTTCTGTTAATAGTTTAAGATAGAATTCTTATATTTTTAATCATTGAATTTTAAGTTCTGCCTCTTAGAAGATTACTTATTTTTTGATAAACAAAAAGTAGATAGATGGTATATAGAGACAGATAAGTGATAGATAATAGATATATTTTTATTTTCTCTATTAAATATGTTTTACTTTATGACATACCAATGATAAAAATGCCGAGTTCTTGAACTTCTTGAGTTCATGTTGCTCTTTTGTTTTTTATTCATTCATTCAAATAACATGAATGAACAGCTAAGTTCTTCTTTACTGGTCCCATTCCAAGTGTGGTAAACTACCATTCATTCTAGAATACCCAACTCAAGAAAATCACCTCTTCCCAAAGTCATCCAATTAGCCTACAGATCCTTGAACTCAATGAATACTTGTTTTTTTTAAGAAATTTAATTGTACTGCATCCCAGAGGTTGATTCCAAAGGACAAAGAGAGAAGCATCTCTTTAAATGTTAATTTGAGAGACAGTTGGGCCTATTTATTTTATTTAATCAAAGTTGAAGAAGACAAACTCTGCATTGCAGGTTCTCTTTAGGAAGACAGTTCAATCAGTCCTGGATTCTATGAGTAAAGTAAGGTAGAAGTGAGGACTGTGCTTTTCAAGTATACCTAAATGATTTGGGCCCCAAAATAGGCTCACAGGAAAACCTATTTGCTTCCACCAAATTTGTAATAAAAATGGAAGGCATGCCATCTCGTAACACAATTCAGAGGCTATAGCAAATATCAGTGAGAGGCTGATGACAAAAATTGTTCATATGGACAGGTTTTAGTTTTTTCTTCTTAGGTGTATTTGTAGAACTAACCGAGAAGAACATCCATGTCAGGCAGTGGCTGCCCAGGAGTCACATCCATTCCTTTTCCACTCACACTTGCAGACAGAAATCTTTATCAGGGAGGCTCCGTGGTGGCATAGGCAGCTTTGGGAACGTGAGCCAGACCTCAAGTGGAACTGGAGCCATATTCAGGGCCTGGTCCTGGACAGAGTCTTAGCCCCTTGGTAGTGTAGGCATGAGTTCACTTTCTGAGCATGGGGTAGGCTGAGAAGGCAAGTCAATTCTGCTTGTGACTGATACAAACAAACAATTAGTCAAGTTAACACTGAGCAAATGGAACATAGCAGAAGGCATCACAATATGTAAATTTAAAGTATAAAACAAAGGCATAGTAATCAAAACAGCCTTGTGTTGGTATAAAAACAGACAAATGGACTAATGGAACAGAATAGAAATTCCAGAAACTAAACTATGAGTTTATAGTCAACTGATTTTCAGGAAGAGCACAAATGATATAACTTGAATAAAGAACAGTTTTCAATAAATAGTGCTGGAAAATTTGATATACATGGGCAGAGCAATGGAACCAAATCCCTAGCTTTCACCATATATAAAGATGAACTTAAAATGAATTAAGTACCTAATCCTAAGATACGAAACTATGAAATTACTGTAAGAAAATACAAGGGACACACTACACAACGTTAGTAGAGACAAAGGATTTTTGGATAGCAGCTAAAAGCACAAATAACAAATGCTAAAGCAGAATTGAATCAAATTAAGCTTTGCACATCAAAGAAAGTTGTCAACAGATTTGAAAAGCAGTTTGCAAGATGGGAGAAAATATTTGCAAACTCTTCAGACTATATAAGGGTTTCAAACAACTCAGTAGCAAAAATAAATAATAATCCAATATAAAATATGGGGAAATGATCTAAACATATTTCTCTGAAAAAAAAAACACACAAATGGTCAATGAGTAAATGAAAGAAAATTCTCAATTTCACTAAACATCAGAAAAATGAAAATTAAAACCACATTGAGAGGCCTGCACTGAAGTGGGTTTAAAAAAAAAAAAAAAGTGGTTGCTTGGAGTACCAGCATCCCATATCTGCACCAGTTTGAGACCCAGCTGCTCCACTTCAGATCTGGCTCTCTACTATGGACCAAGAAAATTGTGGAAGATGGCCCAAGTCCTTGGGTGCTTGTACTCACATGGGAGACCCCAAAGAAGCTTCTGGCTCCTGGCTTTGGATCATTCCAACTTTGGCCATAGCAGCCATTTGGGGAGTGATCCAGTGGATGGAATCGCTCTCTCTTTCTCTCTCTCTCTCTCTATCTCTGCCTCTCTATAACTCTGCATTTCAAATAAATAAATAAATATTTAAAGATAACACCTTGAAATATTATTTCACTCCAGTTAGAACACCTATTATCAAAAAGTTAAAATATACAAATGTTGGCAAAGGGGACATTTCATTCAATGTTGACAGGAATGGAAATCATTATAACAATTATGAGAAACAGCATGGAGGCTCCTCAAAAAACTGAAATGGCAATTACCAAATGACATAGCACTAATAGGCGTATAGCCAAAGGAAATGGAATCATTATATCAAAGGGATGCCTGTGTATCTGTTTATTGTAGCCCTATTCACAATAGCCAAGTTATGAACTTAACTGAGGTGTCAATCCATAGGTGAATGGATTAAAATGTCTATTATATATGCAATAGAACATAAATCGGCCACAAAAAGGGATGAAATATTGTCTATTATGGCAAATGTATACAACTTAAGAAAAATATGCTAAATGAAATAAGCCAGGCATCGAAGGACAAACACCATATGTTCTCACTCATTTATTGAATATAAAAATGCTTATTGTATAGGTGTAGAGAGGAGAATAGAAGTCACTTGACACTGGTAAAAAGAGGAGCACTGGGGGAATTAAGTGAGAGCAGATAGTCTTTAGTACAACACAGCTTGATGAAGAAAACACTCCCAATGTTAGGAAAAACAATAGAGTTACTATTGACTGCATCAATTAATTATACATTTCAATATAACTGGAGGAGAAGAGCTTGAAGGTTGCCAATATAAAAATGACACTATTTGAGAATACAGAAATACTAAATATTCTGTCTGATTATTTTACATTGCATGCATGTATTGAATGATAATATAGTATCTAAAGTAAGTAGAAATAATATGACACTAACCCACTGTTGGTGGGAATGCAAACTGGTAAAGCCACTATGGAAGTCAGTCTGGAGATTCCTCAGAAGCCTGAATATAACCCTACCACACAACCCAGCCATCACACTCCTTGCAATTTACCCAAAGGAAATTAAATTGGCAAATAAAAGAGCTGGCTGCATCTTAATGTTTATTGCAGCTCAATTTGCAATAACTAAGACATGGAATCAACCTAAATGCCCATCAACAGAAGACTGGATAAAGAAACTATGGGACATGTACTCTATAGAATACTATACAGTAGTAAAAAACAATGAAATCCAGTCATTTGCATCAAATGGAGGAATCTGGAAAACATCATGCTGAGTGAAATAAGCCAGTCCCAAAGGGACAAATATCATATGTTCTCCTAAAAGGAAACCTGTTGAAGTGAAATGGGCACTATCAGAAACAATGCATTGATCAGCCCTTGTCCTGACTGTCAAGGGACAACTTACTACTTTATTCCTTTCAGTATTTTTTGTTCTACTTAATACCATTGGTTGAACTCTGCAATTAACACACAATTATTCTTAGGTGTTTAAATTTAACTGAAAAGTGATCCCTGTTAAGTATAAGAGTGGGAATAAGAGAGGGAGGAGATGTACAATTTGGGACATGCTCAATCGGACTTATCCCTAATGGGAGAGTTAGAAACGTGCCAGGGGATTCCAATTCAATCCCATCAAGGTGGCACGTGCCAATGCCATCTCACTAGCCAAAGGGATCAGTTTCAGTTCATAATTCATCATAATGGTAGGATTAAGTGTCACAGGGATCAGATACACAAGACTAGTGTCTACTAATACTAACTGATAGAATTAAAAGGAAAGAACAATCCAACGTGGGAAGTGGGATACACAGCAGACTCATAGAATGGCAGATGTCATAAATAGCACCCTGGCCTCAGAATCAGCTCTTAAGGCATTTGGATCTGGCTAAAAAGCCCATGAGAGTATTTCATGAATGGAAAGCCAAGACACTCTGGAAAAAAAAAATGACCTAAATGAAAGATCTCTGTGAATGAAATCCGAGCGGAAAAAAACAGGCCATCAAAAAAGGAGGTTAGAGATGCCCCCTGCCTTTACCTGGCCAGCTCTCCTCCCAGCCCAGCCAAGTCATGAAAGTCAACAGAGTGCCTTCCCCTAGGAGGTTCACACCTCCCTTAGGATATACCCCATGTGAAGAGATAGATAGGTCTGGGCCTCTGAATTTACAAGGCCTAAAGCCCACCAGATTATTATCAAGCCCCTTCTATCAGGTTCTATTTGCCTCTCAATCAGAAAACTTAATTGTAGCTTAGACAGCACCTTTCTTAGCTCCTCTAATAATGACTCTGTCCTTTGTTCTAGACCCTGTCTAGCACACTTGGGCCTCATTCCTTTGTAATCATAACCTCTACTCTACCACCAATGGCTCTACTCCCAACCTGTGTGTACTGATGGTCCTCTTCCCCACTTAATGCTGTATAATTGTTCAAACCTGGTTAATGCCACTCTTAGGATCATTGGTTACTATCCTCACTCTGTCTTTTATGACCTTGTCTAAATATGATCAGAGTCGGCAAACTTGGAAGGCTTCCATAGCCTTGGCAACTTATGACGACAGCCTAGGGTGGTTACTGGCGCCATAAACTAGAGTGTCAATGTGTTGGGTCAACAACAGGAGCCACTGTGCACTTGCTCCTCATGTGGGATCTCTGTCCTTAATGTGCTGTACATTTTGATTTGATGCTATAACTAGTACTCAAACAGTATGTTTCACTTTGTGTGTCTATGTGAGTGCAAACTGTTGAAACCTTTATACTAAATTGATCTTCTGTATATAAAGAGAATTGAAAATGAATCTTGATGCAAATGGAAGGGGAGAGGGAGCGGGAGAGGGGAGGGTTGCGGGTGGGAGGGAAGTTATGGGAGGGGGAAGCCACTGTAATCCATAAGCTGTACACTAGAAATTTATATTCATTAAATAAAGGTAAAAAAAAAAAAAAAAAAAAAAGAGGTACTCTTCTCTGAAGGGAGGAGAGAACTTCCACTTTGACAATGGCCTTGTCTAAGTATGAGCAGAGCTGGCGAACTCAAGAGGCTTCCATAGCCTTGGCAACTCATGACAAGAGCCTCAGGTGATTACTGACGACATAAAAAAGAGTGTTAATTGTTAAATCAACAACAGGAGTCACTGTGCACCTGCTTCCCATGTAGGACTTCTGTCCTTAATGAGTTGTACTATGTGAATTAATGGCATAACTAGTACTCAAATAATACATTATACTTTGTATTTCTGTGTTGGTGCAAACTGTTGAAATCTTTACTTAATAGATACTAAATTGATCTTCTGTGTATAAAGATAATTGAAAATGAATCTTGATGTTAATTGGTTGGGAGAGTGAGCGGGAAATGGGATGGTTGCGGGTGGGCAGGAGTTTATGGGGGGAAAAGCCGCTATAGTCCAATAGTTGTACTTTGGAAATTTAAATTTATTAAATAAAAGTAAAAAAAATAGAAGAAATAATATGCAAACTAAAGAACAAAAATTTAAAATTAGTAAATAAAATATGAAAAAAACTCACTATGTAATGACAGTAAAAAACTACATATCCATTCTCTATACAGTTTTCATATATGCATTAGCATAAGTATTATTGGGGCTCCATATATTTATCTTCAATTGATTTATTTGCAAAACTTCTTAGATCCTTTAATGGGGAAAGAATAGTATCCTCAACAAAAGTCTGAGACTATGAGATATTCACATAAAACAAAATTACATTCACACTTAACATCACATCATATAGAAAATAAACAAAAGTGCATCAAAGATTTGAATATAATATCTGAAATCATACAACTCTTTGAGAAAGCATAGAAGAAATTTTATAATGATTTTAAAATATGAGCTGGTAAATTATTATGTGATATTAACTAATTAAAATTTATGAAGTAAAAACACAAATAGCAAAACTGTTATATCCCATTTTCTGCTTTTTCTATTACTTGTAGTTTCTAGGATGAAAATAAAATTTTAAAAATTCTTAAATTATGTCTTAAATTATTACCTAAAGAATTATGATAATAATTTGCAAACATGGAAGAATGTGGAGTAATTCTGAATTTTAATAAGAAGTTGACTCAAAAGTTAAAGTAATTAAAATATTTTAATATATGGATTTTATTTTTGGAATATAGTAGTGATTTATGATAATAAATAACACTTGTAGAAAATAGGATGTGTTACAAAACTCCTGTGAATTATTAATGTTATGTGATCCATCCTCTAAACACTACAATTTAAGACACAGCAATTTAAAAGACTTTCCTTAAAAGTGGTTTCAATTTAAAACATAAATAGAATTCAAGATGAGAAATCTTGGGTTCTGTAAAGAGAAGACACATTTCTTTAGATTAAAATGGAGAATGGGTAAATTTAATAATGACTTGTATGTCACTGCTAAACCGTCAGGTAGGATTCTCCACTATAAAGAATCCTCAGTGAAAATGTACATAGCTTTGAAAATTGGGTCTTCACTGGAGGAAATGATGAAGCCATAATCACATCAGTGAACTCACTTTGTATTGAAGTTTACAGGTTCATCTAACTTCATTAAAATTTTTTCCCTATTATTGCTGAAACAGAAAGATGGCAGGTGAATGTAGAAATTAATCCATTAGAGTGAACATGTTTCCATTTCAAAGTATGTTAATTTCGTTTCTACTTTGTCAGTTTTAATTTGTCACTGAACCCAAAATGGGATAATTGCTCCAGTATTTAAGTTCTCATACATAGTCAAGGTTTTTCCTAGTTTTATAAAATTACATTTCGATCTCATTGACACTGTCTAATGTATTACAAGGTAACATGTGTTGAGACTTGGCTCTTAACATGTCAAATTGAATCAAAATATAAATTAACTCAATGAAAATTCTGTGTTGATATTTGCTTGTTATGCTGTAAATAGATTGTGTGTGAAATCTCTCTAAGTCAATATAGGGTTATACAAAGTACCATGTAACAAATAAACATTATTTTTAGAACCTTGGATTTTCACTATGTCAAAACCCAGACAAACTGATGTCAGTTGTGTGTTTTGAGGGTGGTGAGTGCAAAGGGGGTTGTGCAAAGCTGGAGAACTACACACATCAGCTCAGAATCAGGGCTAACTCCCAGGATTCCAACCTGTGTTAATTTGCTTTGAAAAGCCAAGATGAAATTGAAACAGCTTTGAAAAATTAACAGCATCGAAATTTTAATAATGGAAGTATTTATTTTTCCTACTTAAGCAACTCTGGGTTGTTTTATTAAAAGTCATTCATTCTTAGGAAGGCTATTTTTCCCAATGTATTACAGTATAAATGAAAATTTCTTAAAGATAAAGAGATTTTTAATAATAAACAGGACAAGCAGGGATGGAAGAAGAACTGTGATATGAATAGATAAATATCTATTTGCAGCATGAAAAAGAAAAATAATGGCAATAACATTTGAAGCATTTTAATCTTTAACACATACTTTGTTTCTTATGATATCATCTATCATACTAAATCATTCATATCGGATAATTTAATAAGTACTCCCCATTAAAGAATATCTACAAAATGTCAAAACAATTGACAAAATTTAAGGGAAAATTATCTACTTAATATTTAACAAATAAATTCATCCTAGAAAATTATTCTCAAAATATTTTATAACATGTAAGTATTGTGTACTGTTTTGCTAAAATAGATTTATGATACTTACATTTATATCATATTCACTAAGTATATATATATATATAAACTTTTTATAGTAGATTTTTATTTTCTATCTAAATCACTCATCAAAATAGTACAAACTAACTAGGTTTCCCTGTGTACAGCTAATAAAATATATTAATCTTATTTACCCTATTGTTACTGCCAAAATTGCAATCAAGAACTGTACAGAATCTGTGTTTAAACTTGTATCAAATTGTAAAGACTACGAATCTCATACCAATGCTACCTTATAAAAATTTTGGTCAAAAAGACAAATTTTACTAAGTTTATCTATTTGATTCAATATTTCTTTTTTAGAAGAGATTTATTTTTTTGTTTGAAAGACAGAATGACAAAGAGAGAGCGAGAATGAGAGAGATATTTTCCATTCACTGGTTCACTCCTCAAATGGATGCAACAGACAGGCTTCACCTGGCTAAAGTCAGAAGCCTATTATTCTATCCATATCTCCCACATAGGATATATTTTGCTTTCTTTTGTTTGCCACAAACACCTTACATTTGTTTTTTCCTATGTTTACAATGAGTTCTATGGCTTTAGAAAAAGAACATTGAATTCATCATTATCTACATTTGTTTCCATTTGTAACTTTAAAATACATACTATTAAAACCCTGACAATTCCCTTTATTTTTAATAATTTTTCAGTGAATGCATATGAAGAAAATAAAATTGAAAACCAATTAACATATATATTAATAAAAGAAATAAGAACAAAGGGCAAAGATTTTTAATTAACTCCACTTTATTATGAGATGTTACCAGTATACAGAAGAAATTAGACACTAAAATACATAAATGTATTCGTTAATCTACCAACAATCTTAATAGACCTTACCATTTGCTTTCCTCTCTCCACTAATTTGTTTCAACAGATAAAATTATATTAATGATGTATAATAATGAGGTTTTGGAATATATATACATTGTGGAATGATTCAATCTAGCTTGTTAACAAATAAATTATTCATCTAGTTATTTTGTGGTGAGAAGACTACATATCCATTCTCTTTGCAGTTTTTAAGAATTCAATACATTGTCATTAATTAGGGCCTCAGAGATCCAGATTGTATTAGCATAATTACTTTAAGAGTATTTACTGCTTTTTTCTTTAGTCTGATCTTCTTTATTCATCACAAAGTGTTTGCATAGACTTTTTTTTTTTTTTGACAGGCAGATTTAGAGAGTGAGAGAGAAAGAGAGAAAGGACTTCCTTCCGTTGGTTCACCCCGCAAATGGCCACTACTGCCGGCGCACTGTGCCAATCTGAAGCCAGGATCCAGGTGCTTCTCCTGGTCTCCTATGTGGGTGCAGGGTCCAAGCACTTGGGCCATCCTCCACTGCCTTCCCGGGCCACAGCAGAGAGCTGAACTGGAAGAGGAGCAACCAGGACAGATTCCGGCTCCCTGACCGGGACTAGAACCCCATGTGCCAGCACCGCAGGGAGAGGATTAGCCTATTGAGCCACAGCGCCATAAAACACAGGCCACAACTCTGCTAACAGATAACCATCTTCCACAATCACTACATTTTTATATTTACTGCTTTTAAAAGAAAGAAAACAGCAAACACATAAAGGTCAAATAACATCACTAAGAGTTGTGATGATTTTGATGAGTTATGTAGGATTAGATGTAACGATGCAAGCTAAATTATACATATTTATCACACAATCTGAATAATAAACAATTATGTCAAAGTATATTGAATGAATGCATTTTTAACAGCAACATAATAGTTACTGATTATCAATGTACATTTTTTGCAAATATTTACTTTTATCCTTACTGATTTATCCTTCCTTATTATGTTTTTTTAAATAATTTTGTTCTACTTACACAAAAATATTATAATTTTAATAATAATTATGCATGTATGCTTTATGTAGAGATTTAAACTTACCACAATACCTTGTTAATAGCATGGATATAGTTTAATAAGAGTTATTATTTATGCTGTGTTTTTACCAATAACAGTTTTATTCCTACTTAGTTTGGAATTAATATTTATTACTTTCTTCCATTCTGGCAATAACTTAGGTGATTGTAGCATGTTATTCTATTTATTTATTGATCTTCTTTCTGTTTTAGCAAAGTGAGAAGTGTTCACAATTATTTGTGTTAGTATTATCAACATGTATCCCTGGACATAACAGTTCCAACCAGGGAAAATATGAACTGGTAGACAATCCTTCTAAATTGTCATTTATTTTTGAAATACATAATGTATGTTTATAATATTTTATTTATTTATTTATTAAAGATTTTATTTATTTATTTGAGAGGTAGAGTTACAGAAAGTGAGAGAGAGACAGAGAGAAAGGTCTTCCTTCCATTGGTTCACTCCCCAAATGGCCACAATGGCCAGAACCCCGCCGATCCGAAGCCAGGAGCCAGGTCTTCTTCTCGGTCTCCCAAGCAGGTGCAGGGGCCCAAGGACTTGGGCCATCTTCTACTGCTTTCCCAGGTTATAGCAGAGAGCTGGATCAGAAGAAGAGTAGCCAGGACTAGAACCCGGCGCCCATATGGGATGCTGGCACCGCAGGTGGAGGATGAACCTACTACGCCACGATGTCAGCCTCATAATATTTTATTTATTTAGCTGCTCATGTTTATATTCAATTCAGAGTCACAGAGAGGGATGGGGTGGAAAGGCATCTAACCATTGGTTCATTTACCAAATGCCTGTAACAGCCAGGATTGGGACAGGCTGACGCCAGCATCTTGGAACTCAATCCATGTGTTTCACGTAGCTGTCAGGGACCCAGATACTTGTGCCAACACCTGAAGCCTCACAGGGTTTGTGTTAGCAAGAAACTAAAAAAAAAAAAAAAAAAAAAAAAAAAAATGTGGCCTCGGACTTGAACCCAGGCTCTCTGATATGGGTTGCAAGCATCCTTATCTATTTAATTAATTTAATTGATATGTAACTTTCATTATTTCTATTTATTCTTGACATGGCTTTTTTTTGTTTGTTTGTTTAATTTGAAAGACAGAGTTAGAGAGGTAGAGACAGAGAGAGAGATCTTCCATCCACTGGTTCATTCCACGGATGGCCGCAACGGCTGGAGCTGTGTCAATCCAAAGGCAGAAGCCAGGAGTTTCCTCCTACTCGGGTGCAGGGGCCCAAGGACTCGGGCCATCTTCCACTGCTTTCCCAGGCCATAGCAGGGGGCTGGATTGGAAGTGGAGCAGCCTGGTCTCAAACCGGTGCCCATATGGGATGCCTGTGCTTCAGGCCAGGGCATTAACCCACTGCACCACAGCGCAGGCCCCATTTACATGGCTTTTGAAATTTATCTTTTCTGAGAAAGAATCCATTGCATATAAATTGTTAACTTTACTGGGATAAAATTATCCATACTCAGGATAGGTTTAGTTTCTCATACTCCTATAGATTTTCCTCTTTGTTCCTTTTATCCAATTTATTTCTCACTTGCTTCACTTACTTATCACTTTCATTTATTGATCTGAGCATCTTGTGTATGTTTTTTAATTTTTTAAGATTTTATTTATTTATTTGAGAGGTAGAGTTACAGACAGAGACAGGGAGAGACAGGGAGAAAGGTCTTCCATCTACTGGTTCATTCTCCAGATGGTCACAATGGCCTGAGCTGGGCCAATCCGAAGCCAGTAGTCAGCAGCTTCTGGGTCTCCCATTTGGTTGCAGGGGCTCAAGCACTTGTGTCATCTTCAACTGCTTTCCCAGGCCATAAGCAGAGAGCTGGATCAGAAGAGGGGGCAGCCAGGACAGGAACTGGTGCCCATATGGGATGCTGGCACCACAGGTGGAGGCTCTGCCTACTGTGCCACAGCACAGGTCCAAAAAACCCAACATTCTGTGTTTGAGTGTCCATTGTATAGTATGCCTGTTTTCAATCTCATTCAAGTCTTATGTTTATTATTTCATCTGCTTTTTGGTAGTCCATTGTTCTTTATTTTTTACTTCCTAAAGTAAATGTTTAATTAATTTTCTTTTAAAATTTTATTCTTAAATGATGTATAATAATTGTATACATTGTGGGGACATAGTGTGATATTTCAATGCAAGTGTTCAATAAGCAATAGTCAAATCATGGTCTTTTCTTTTTAATATGAATATTCAAGGTTACATTTTCTCCTCTAAATATCATTTAGACAAGCGGTACTTTAATAACTTTTAAAAATATTTTCCATATGGCCGGCACTGTGGCTCAACAGGCTAATCCTCCGCCTAGCGGCGTCGGCACACCGGGTTCTAGTCCCGGTCAGGGCGCCGGATTCTGTCCCGGTTGCCACTCTTCCAGGCCAGCTCTCTGCTGTGGCCAGGGAGTGCAATGAAGGATGGCCCAAGTGGTTGTTGGGTCCTGCACTCCATGGGAGACCGGGATAAGCAACTGGCTCCTGCCTTCAGAACAGCGTGGTGCGCCGGCCGCAGTGCGCCAGCCGCGGCAGCCATTGGAGGGTGAACCAACAGCAAAAGGAAGACCTTTCTCTCTGTCTCTCTCTCTCTCACTGTCCACTCTGCCTGTCAAAAAAAAATAATAAAAAATAAAAAGTAAAAAAAAAAATTCTATCAATTATACTCGATAAACCATTAGTTATTTATTTTTTCTTGGTGATTTTTAAAAAAAGTAAAAAGTCTATAGTTCAATAGGAAAATAGACAAGGGCTATAAACAATAAACAAATGAAAAGATATTCACTTTCACTAACATAAAGCAAGTTTTAAAAGTCACAGCATCAATAAAACTATAATAGTATATAATTCCTATAAATTTGTTTTATAAATATTTATTTTTTAAGATTTTTTTTTAATTTTAAGAGACACATACACACAGAGAATTTATAGAGAGAGAGAATCTTTTATCCACTTGTTCACTCCCCAAATGGCCAGAATGGCTGGGGCCGATGAAGGCTGAATCTAGGAGCCAGGAACTCCATCCAGTTCTCCAACATGGGTGGTAGGGGCCCAGGTACTTGAGAAGCATTTATCTTAAAAATATTCTCTGCTGCTGTCTCCTCAGCTATGTAAGCAGGGAGCTGGATCAGAAGCAGATCAGCCAGTGCTCTACCTGATGCTCCAGTATGGTATGCCAGATTGAAGGTGGCAGTTTAGCTCATTGTACCACAACACTGAATCCTGTTTTTCAAAGATTTAAACCAAAGTTTAATAAAACACTGTATTTGATATGCATAGGCAGTCTTTCTTTTTTTAAAAATTTTAAATATTTTTTTCTCTGTTTCTGGCTTATTTCCCTCATTATGATGTTCTCCAGTTCCAATCATATTTTCTGCAAGTGGTAAAATTTCATTCTTTTTTTTTTATAACTGAATAGCATTCCATGTATGTTTATACCACACTTTCTTTATCTATTCATCTTATGATGGACACCTTGACTGATTCCATATTTCTGCTATTGTGAACAGTACTGCTATAAACATGATAACACTGGGTGTATCTTTGGTGCAATAAGTTCACGTTTTTTGAGTATATACCCAGTAGTGGGATTGCTAGATCATAAGGCAAATCTACTTCTAGTTTAAGAAATCTCCATGCAGTTTTCTTTTCTTTTATTTTTTTAAGATTTTATTTATTTATGTGAGAGGTAGAGTTACAGACAGTGAGAGAGACGGACAGAAAGGTCTTATCTCCACTCCCAAATGGCCACAATGGCCGGAGCTACACTGATCCAAAGCCAGGAACCAGATGCCTTTTGCTGGTCTCCCAGAGGGGTGCAGGTGCTCAAGAACCTTGGTCATTAAGTATGGTCTGTGCATCACAGAGAAAAATAGGTATTATTTTGTCTTTTTTGCCCATTTTCATCACTTCATGTTTACATCTCTTATTGTATACTTTTTTTCTGTTTATAATAGTCACATAAATAGCACTGTAGCCAAAATTAGTACAATTTCAGTTGTCCTAAACACAAATCATTTTCATAAAAACTGACCAGATCCAAAGCCATTAATATAGCTCCATTAACTTTCATATTTTCTGCACAAAACTAATTATCAAAAATAATAAATGGACTGCAATAAAACCTTTATACATAACCACAATAGAAAACTGCATGGATGGGACTGGCATTGTGGCGCGGTGGGTTAATCCTCCACCTGCGGCACCAGCATCCCATATGGGTGCCGATTCTAATCCTGGCTGCTCCTCTTCCAATCCAGCTCTCTGCTGTGACCTGGGAAAGCAGTGGGAGATGGCCCAAGTCCTTGGGCCCCTGCACCTACGTGGGTGACTGGGAAGAAGCTCCTGGCTCCTGGCTAAAGTGGCTTCAGATTGGCCCATCCCTGACCATTGCAGCTGTCTGGGGAGTAAACCAGCAGACAGAAGATCTCTCTTCATTTCTCTCCCTTTCTCTGTAATACTGTCTTTCAAATAAATAAATAAATCTTTAAAAAATGCTTTTGTTGTTCGCTCTGCTCTAAAATAGCAACCATGTGTCAAGGTAAGTGAAAGAGAATAATTTTAAGATAAATGCTTCTCAAAATATTTTACTATTTCTACGCCAATGTCTTTAGCAATTACTGATGACTTATTTTTAAAATTATCACAATATCCTAAATCATGTCTTGCATGTATAGGAAAATCAAATAATTTTTACAAATTAATTTGCTATCAAAGCATATTTTTTCAGCTAAACTTACATATTTGGAATATGATTACTGTTAAAACCATTTCATGTTAGTTTATTTTAAGTAAATATAATATTGTTAAGAACCAAAAATGAAACTACAAATAAGGAATCCAAACCAGCTAAGAATCATGACCATGTCAGTTGTTGGTGAGCTTAGCAATTCATTGTGTTATTTGAACTATTGTGTACTCAGTAACTGTTCATTATTCTGACCACATTGCTGTTCAGCAGATTATTGAGAAATATGACTGAAAATTGTGGTCAGAAGAATCCAGAGGATTCTGCATAGGAACCTACTGAATTTCAAGAATATTCACTTCAAATTTTCATTTCTATATGGGTTTATACTTGGCATTATCACAAAATTTGTGAGTGAAATCTGCATAAATAATAACTTGGATTTGTTTGAACAAAGTAACTTATTTTGGCAAGAAATATTTAATTCTTAAAGGAGAGAGAGAGAGAGAGAAAGAGAGAGAGAGAGAGAAAGGAAATCTTCCACCTGCTCGTTCACCTCTGAAATGATTACAATGGCTAGGGGTGGACTAGGCAGGAGCCAGGAGCCAGGAGCTTCTTCCTGGTCTCCTACATGCATGCAGGGGCCCAAGCATTTGGGCCATCCTCCAGTGCTTTCCCAGGTCATGAGCCAAGAGCTGGATTGAAAGAGGAGCAGTCCAGCCGATGCTGCAGCTCACTTGGCTAATCCTCCGCCTGCGGCGCTGGCACTCAGGGTTCTAATCCTAGTTGGGGTGCCGGATTCTGTCCCATTGCTCCTCTTCCAGTCCAGCTCTCTGCTGTGGCCCGGGAAGGCAGTGGAGGATGGCCCAAGTGCTTATGGGAGACCAGGAGGAGGCACCTGGCTCCTGGCTTTGGATAGGTGCAGAGCGCCAGCCACAGCAGGGAGTGAACCAACAGAAAGGAAGACCTTTCTCTCTCTCACTGTCTAAATCTGCCTGTCAAAAAAAAAAAAAAAAAAACGAATTGGCGCCCATATGGGATACCAGTATTGCAAGTGGCAGTTTTACCTGCTACACAACAATGCTGGACCCTATATCCATGTGATTTTTGCATAATCACATTTTCCATTAACTTTTCATACTATATACGTAAGGCTGTCAATGAGGGAAGCTAATGAAGATGAAACTGGATTATGATTAGCTGGCTATAAATTTGATAATATCCAGTAATTATGAATAATGAAGGTATATCATCTTGAGCAAAGATATTATTCTTATAGTCATACTATATAGCAAAAAAAGCCAGGGAATTCACACATTAACATATCAGAGAAAATTTGCTGTTCCTTAAGAATTTTCCACATGTAAATAAAAATACTTTATATGATATGCTTTATTAAGAGGTGTTCTTTCTGTATGTTTTGCATGTTTAACAAAATTCATACACACCACGCTCCCTATGCATTTGCATTTGTATGAGTCTGATGCTAATTTAATGTGGCAGATTGTATTATTTTTCAAAATTTGTTCTACCTATTCCTGAGCTCTAAAAGTCAGTTTGGGCTATGTGACTTCCTTGGAAAATAAAATGTGAGAGACAATTGACTATACTCCTAAGAAAACATTTTATGAGTCATTGTATTTCCAATCTCTTCTTTACTTTTTCTTGCTAGAGTCTCAGATATGGATTAATCTATATGATTCCTAGAATTGAACACGTAGAGCTGAGCTGGAGAAAAGCCGGACCTCAATGGGTTGTAACAAACTGGTAACTAGTGAGAAATCAGCCATGCTTCCTTTTTCCAGTAGGAATACTTATTGCAGTTAGCTTTTCCTTTTTCCAAAGTGTGAAGTGAGTATGTAGGCAATATAATTTTTTTTATTTTATTTCAGAAATTTCCAGATCAGGTTAATTCATACTCTAAACTAAAGCAGGTACCATAGAGTGCTACCACGATTTCTTTTCCTTTTATCACAAGGAAATCAATGATCCATTTACAGAATGTTCTATGAGGTGAAGACCTAGAAAAAAATGTGTAGCAGCAGAGCAGGTAGCATGTTACCAGTATGTTAACATGAATTAGGATATTTATTGCTCCAAGGCATTAACAAGCTGGGGTCATTTATTAATTGCAGTATATTTTAAGATGATCTTAATTACAAAACCAATATTCTGAGAGAGAAATAGCCCTTCCAGCTGGTAACTGGAGACTCAGTTTTCAGAGCAATGCAGGTAAGAATATTAAGCTGCATACACTGGTATCACTGTCTTTCCATTTTATACAGGTCTCTTATCTTTGAAGTTCAGCTGATTTTGATCATGCAGATGATTTCAGTAAGAGAAATATTCAGATGAATGCTTTCCTCTATCATCTTCTGAGTTGTTGCATTGATTTTTTTTTCACCTTTAGGAATTTCACTTGAACTTTACCCACATATTCCCAAAGTAACACTACTATTAATAAACAAAATTCATGCATCTTGTAGAACAGATTATTAGTATAATATTTACAGAAAGCTAAAAATGAATTTCTAGATAATGAGCATTTAGTTGTCTTTGCAGGGATATAAAATATATATTCTTGCATAATATATGTTTTTTCTAGACTAAAAATATAAACCATTGATATATGATACCATAGTTCATAGAAAAACATTTTTGGAACATTTTCATCATCTCATTTATTTTAAACTTCTAATGATCAATAATGTATTCATGTTATCATTATTTATCCTAATATGTGGTAACAGAGAATATAATAAAGTAATGTTATAATAAGTAGGAAGGATTTTACTGTAGCACCTAAATGTAGAGGTTATTTCTCAGTGAAAGAATCAAGAAAGATATATTCACTGATTTTATTGAGTTCATTAAAGAATATATTGTGAAAACCTAATATTTGCAAGACATACTGTTAGCTACTGAGAATTGGATGAAACTTAAGATGCATTTTGATTTTTAGGAATCTTTGAGGTCTATTGGGTAAAACAATTTTTTTTTCTTTTTAAGGAAAAACAATTACAGCTTAGGCATATTAGACAGCTTTAGTAATTGATATGGTATTAAATTCCTTAAGTTTCAAAGGAGTGAGTGATCTCCAAATACAAGCTTAGCAAGTAAAGGTTTTTTTATTTTTTTGTTTTTTTATGGTTTATCTTATTTATTTGAAAGAATTACAGAGGAAGGCAGAGACAGCTAGAGAGAGAGGTCTTCCATCTACTAGTTCACTCCCCAAATGGCTGCAATGGCCTGGGCTGAGCTGATCCAAAGCCAGGAGCTTCTTCTGGGTTTCCTATATGTGTTCAAGGGCCCAAGGACTTGGGCCATTATCCACTGCTTTCCCAGGTGCATAAGCAGTGAGCTATATTGGAAATGGAGCAGTCAGGACAGGAATGGGAACCCATATGGGATGCTGGCACTGCAGGCCTGGACTTCAACCCACTGCACCACAGCGCCAGCCCCACAGGTAACAGTTTTATGGAAGGAACACAGTTCAGTTTTATCTGAAGGGTGAGTAAGACATAAACAAGTGGGGTAAAGAGATAAGAATTTTATGAAAAGAGCAAAAATTAACATAAATGACCATCACCTTATTAGAGGAACCCAATATCTATTTTAGGTTGGATATATTGTTTGAGAAGAGAAAGAGTGAAACTTTCAGAAGCATTTTATAAATAGGTTGATATCAAATGATATGAAAATTTGATCAAAAGAGTAAGGAATCTTTATTTTGAAATGATTACAGAAGAAAGATTGACGCAGTCTGATGTCTTAAAGAATAATCAGTGAAAAAGGTATACTCAGTTATAACACCAGACTGTTATTTTTCTTTTTTTTTTAATTTTTTATTATTTTTTTTTTTTATTTTTGACAGGCAGAGTGGACAGTGAGAGAGAGACAGAGAGAAAGGTCTTCCTTTTTGCCGTTGGTTCACCCTCCAATGGCCGCCACGGTAGGCGCGCTGCAGCCGGCGCACCACGCTGATCCGATAGCAGGAGCCAGGTGCTTCTCCTGGTCTCCCATGGGGTGCAGGGCCCAAGGACTTGGGCCATCCTCCACTGCACTCCCTGGCCACAGCAGAGAGCTGGCCAGGAAGAGGGGCAACCGGGACAGGATCGGTGCCCCGACCGGGACTAGAACCCGGTGTGCCGGCGCCGCAAGGCGGAGGATTAGCCTAGTGAGCCGCGGCGCCGGCCTCAGACTGTTATTTTTCATAAACAGTGGCAAAAATCCACAAATGATAGAAATGTCTTAGGAAGAGTGATAGCTTGATGAAATTGGACAAGTGGGAAAAACAGAAATTCAAATCACATTGAAACTACAGCATTGAGCAATATACTATTATGAATCAATTTTTTTGAGTTGCATTTGTCTTTCTTGCGGTTACTAATTATCTTCAAGAAAAATGTAATCTCTTGGCTTCACTCAATATCTCTGTATTATACTCCACTATTATACCATCAGAATCTCAGAGATCTTCCTCACAGAGCAGTCTGTCCTGTCCCTTTCTTGACATATAAAATCTCATTTCACTCTGGGATTCCTTCATTGATTTACTAGCTTAAATTAACATTTTTATTTTTGTTCATCTCTTATTTTAGAGAAGTGTCTTTTAAGGAACCTTCTTCTTGTTTCCCCCCAGCAGAGATACATCTTCTTGTATCTCTCTAATGTTACAAATTCAAATTTTAGATTTTCCTTTGCTAGATTGTCACTGCTTCTCCACACTGAAGCCATTTTGTGTCTTGAATATATTGGATTCTCTCATACTATAAATTTTTGCCAAAATTCTGGTAATTAAATTGTCTCCTAGAAGGAGACAATGAAAAATTGAATATAACTTCTTAGTAGTACACATAGCTTATCAATTATTGTTCTCAACAATATAGGGATATAACATTTTGAAACCCATAAATTGAGAGAGCTCTGAGACTCCTCTTATCCATACTAATTACCTTAGTTTTTATCAGAGAATATATTCAGATTGCTTTACTGATATGAGTGGTTTTAAATATCTGGAATGAAAAGAATCAACCTATTGATTTATAATTAATCCTCCTCCTTGCATTCCCACATTTAGTTTGCTTATCAAACAACAACTCCATGCCGATTCACAAAATATATCTATTAAAAATATATCTACCACAAAATATATCACTTATCCTAGCCTGATGTTCTGATTTTCCTAGAAACCATTCTTAAATTTCCATTTAGTAAATCTACCTCTAACAGAACTAATCTAAAGAATATTGATCTTTTCTCTCCCTTGGTCATCAATCCATTTTCTTCCCCAAAGTGATTGTAAACTTCTTTTTTATTCCGTTAATGTTATCTCATTGGCATATCTGGAGGAAAGAAAATTGAAATTTGTATTCAGTCTCTAACTATGATCTAGAAGTGCACAATTTCCATTAACAATTTTTGAAAAGATAATAGTAAAAACAATGATATTTTATTCATCTTAATGGGTGATTAAAAGATACTTTGGCTAGAATATATGACTCAATCTTGCACACCAAAATTGATTATGAATACCTAAAATATTACATGTCCTTAAGCAAAAACTCATTTTATTTGCTAAGACAGTTAATATTTCTTTTAGCCTTCCTTTGGAATTAGAATACCAAACTAGCAAGGAAGGAATTTCTTTTCATTTTGCCCGATCTAGACATCATATCTGCTCTGGTACGTCAACAACAGTATTTCCCTATGGGTCTTTAATCAGCCTGTAGCATTTTCGTTCCATTGATGATCACCAGTGCTGGAGTCCAGCTCCAGGTAGTCCAAGGTTCCCAAGTTGTGACAGGTGTTGGCACTCGAAGAAATGAGAGACACACTTAGAGCAAGGCTGATGGCATGGCTCTGGCTTTTGAGCACCAGACTTTATTTTTATATCACAAGTCACATAAGGATTCTTTCTTCTTACAATAAGTCTGTTGTCCACTTTCATCTAGTGACAATTTCTTTGATTTTCAAGGACATATTCAGAGCATGGGATACTATCACAGACAGGTGCAAGATAACAGGCTGCCTACACAAGCCAAGGCCTGGAGTGCTGCTGAGCTATGCAGATATTGGCTACACAAGGTAGACTATTACCTTCCTAATCTAATCTTTACTAGAAACCCCAAGTTCAAAGCAGACCCTTTGTTAAATGTATCCCTCTTTTGCAGTTCTTTTAACTCTGCTTTCTTTATTGTACTTATCTAAATGTTCACTTAGATCTATTCCACAGTTTTGATATCCTAACCATTGTTGTATTTGTGACACATATTGAGTTAAAGCTTTAATAATGGACATTTGGGGTATTATGAGACTAAGTGCTCTTCCCTAAAATTAGGAATACAGCAGTCGTTAGCAGGACCACCAGGAAGCTCCAGCTTTCTTATGCAGAGTGTAGTTCCCAACAAACCTAGAATCACCAAAAGGACCACAGCTGTCCTTCTCATGCCTTGCTGAAACAGACCTTCTGCTGTGACCTTGTCTGCCAGCCAAAGTTGCCTTGGCCTTGCCACACCAGGATATTGATATCTCCATATGCAAGTTTCAGAATTGAGTGCTTGGTTAGTGTCTTTCGTCTTTACTCCATTACCCTATTTCTCTAGCAAATGTGGATTTGAAGATGCAATATAGAATAATATAATTCTTAACAGTTCCCCACGGTCTTCTCTAACCTATCTGTCTGTCTGACTCTCCCAAATGCACACCTTAGGGTTGTAAGCATGATAGTTCTTTGCACAAAACAAGCTTTCTAATAACGCCTTTGGTAATAGCTTCTTCTACCTGAATTTCTTTCTCTCAGTGCCCCACAACCCTACTCCCCCTTTCCTGCCCTTGAAAACCCACTTTTTCACCAATCAGCTTAAACATCACTTCTCATCTCTGCTTGTTCTTCCCTTCATTGACTGTATTACCTCCCAAAGCCCCCTTACAGCTTGGAGATTCCTAGTACACGTGGTGAATATCTGTTCATGGTTGGCCCCATCTCCCTTTGTAAATTACAGATGGTGGATTTAATAATGGAAACACATTAAAATCAGTTGGTAAGCTTTTAGAAATTAAGTCATCTTCTGGGGTGGAACTTCATGCAATTTCAAAGCTCCAATTTTAATTTGCAGAGTGGAGAGACAAGAGGAGGGACATGTCTCACTTGTCTTTGATACTTAGTCCCTGATATAGCGCTGAATACAGAAGGCCTAATGTTTTAAGAGGACTCAATATCAGCACATTTCCCTAATCAAAATAAAATAACTTCAAGTGTATACTCTAAACCTTGAAAATTGTCTTCTATTAAGTAATTCAGATACATATTTGGAAAATGATTTTAAAGAGTATGAAATAATGATCCACACAATTCAATCCATGGAGAAAACATTATATGAGAATAAATATACCTCTTCCTCTATAGGTATATTTCTCTACAGATAAACAGTCATTAAAAAGCAAGGAAATGCACACTCAAGTACTCACACTGCTCTAGCTAGATTGTATATTAAATCCAGATATTTTGGCTTCTCACTAATCAGGGAGCTAAAACAGTTTTCAGAAATTAAATAAGACCGCTGTGAAATGTGATGTAAAAGAGGCTGATAGAAAGTAAGTAGACATTAAAGCATGCTGTCATAACGGGATTAGTTATATTTTTCCATCACATTGTTAAAGTAAAAATAGGAGAGAAAGGAGATGGAAGTGAAGGAAACAAATACCAAATAAAATAGATCTCATGCTGAATTTAAAGCTAGAGATTAGCACTGCAGGTAGACAAAGGTTTTGCTAAAGAAACCATTAGCAGAAAGCTTTGGATTTCTATTGTCTGACATTGGCTGAAAGGAAAAATACATATGGATAAACTGATGGATTGATAGCTTTATTTCCCACAGAAAACAGGTCTCCAGAAATAGATTCTAATTCAAAAGAATAGGAAAGTATTTTGCTTTATTTTGTTCTTGCTGTCAGCAGCCATCTCAAAACTGTCTAGGTAATATTGTTCTAAAATATTTTAGATTATAAAGAAAACATTCAGCACCTTTATCTGGGAGACCCTAAAGTATAAAATATCTTGTAAAAGTTAATTTATCCCACACTAAATCACAGATTCCATTTAAGAAATAAGTCAAAATATTATCTTTGGTAAATACAGTGTGAATTATTTGAAAATGCAAAACAAATAAGAAAAATTATGCCAGCAGGTTGTGAAATAATCAAAGCATCCTGCATTTGAGCCCCTTTTTAAAAAAGAAACGATGTTTGTCCTCAGTCAAGCATTACTAATGACAACTTGTTATGTGGTAGAAACATACATTCTGCCATTAAAAAATTCTCAGAGTATCCTGTCCATGTTAGGAGGGAGAAAGTAGCTTTGTCTGGTTAATGGATAGCAGAGTTTTAAAATGACAATGCAATTTTCTAGAACCAAAGTGTTTGATAATGTTTGTATAAGATGTACATTCTAGTTTTCAGTGGTGCAGTAATGTTTGAGTATGAGGCATGTCAAAGAAAAATTGCACTATACAGAGTTACATAGGGAAGGAAAGCTTCATTCAAGACTGTTATCATAGGGGAAGAGACAGAACTCTGTGAAAGAAAGAGTGGAAGAATTGGTAAGCACTGAAATGAGCAAGCTGAAAACTACTGGAGAAAGGTAGGAGGAAGTTGGTTAATTGATTAGGCCATCTGTGTTTACTAATTGCACTTATCTAAGTCAGGCTCCCATTCTCCCACAGAGACTGGGAGATGGGGATCTATCCATAGTTACATTTTAAAGCAGTGGTTTCTTGAAAAAGGATCTTCCTTGGTTGTGAAACTGGCAAGAGGCTAGGGGAAGATCTACATCTCAAAGAAGCAGAGAAAGAGCACACAATGGAAACTGTTCTAATCTAAATGCGCAAAGAAAAGGAGATCAGAGACCTATAGTTAATGAGAAATCTGTCCAATGTTTAGTCAAGCTGAATGGAACATTTAAGCTTTCTTTGATAACAAAATAAAAAAAGATTAAATCTCAAAGTGCTAAAGGATCTGTCACTATTCCAAAGGATGAGTGATTCCATAGTGCAGCCACTAGGTGAGAACTGTTTGAGCTCAGATCCCAGCTTTACCACTCACTATCTACAACATTTCAGCATAATATATTGGAGGAAAACAATGAAAGAAAAATAGAAACTTTTTTCCAAATAAGAAATTTGTTTTATTGATTAAAACATCTTCATGGGTCATCTGGATTATGGACAAAACTCCAGGGCTGTGGTTTGGGCAAGCTACGGACAGAGTCAAAGAAAAGTAAAAATCATTTGCATAATAAAATGAAAATATGACGGGAGAATAGTCCTTAAAAAGAAGACAGAATTAAAATTAGAAGACTGGGGAGGACCGGATCCCAAACAGAAGCATGCAGCCAAAGAGGACAGTGGTCAGCAAGGAACAGCAGGAAGGACAGAAGATCTTCGCAGAGCAGGCATGATTCTCACTCAATTATAAATTGTCACAATTCTGGGAAGAAGCCTCAGCTTAGTCTCTCCCTAGTCTTTCATTGAAAACTGGCTTTAAAGTGGTGGTGCAATGTGTAATGACAGGCAGAGTGGTCAGTGAGAGAGAGAGGCATTTATGTCTAGGGATTAAAATGCCAATAGCCAATATCCCATATCAGAGTACCTAGGTTCAATGCTCTGCTTCATCAGATTGGGAGGCAGCAGATGATGATTCAGATAACCAGGTTTCTTCCAGCCATGTGGGGGACCTGCATTGAGTTCTCAGCTCATGGCTTCAGTCTTTTTTTTTTTTTTTTTCTACAGGCAGAGTGGACAGTGAGAGAGAGACAGAGAGAAAGGTCTTCCTTTACCGTTGGTTCACCCTCCAATGGCCGCTGCGGTTGGCGCGTTGCGGCCGGCACACCACACTGATCTGAAGCCAGAAGCCAGGTGTTTCTCTTAGTCTCCCATGCGGGTGCAGGGCCCAAGGACCTGGGCCATCCTCCACTGCACTCCCGGGCCACAGCAGAGAGCTGGCCTGGAAGAGGGGCAACCGGGACAGAATCCGGCGCCCCTACCGGGACTAGAACTCTGTGTGTCAACGCCGCAGGTGGAGGAATTGCCTGTTGAGCCACAGCGCCGGCCATGTCTTCAGTCTTAAACTGGGGCATTACAGAGATTGGATGAGTGAACCATCAGATGAGAAATAACTTCCCCTCCAATCCTTGCCTGTCTCTCTGTCTCACTACCCCTGAAAAAGAAACAAGCAAACTATATACAACCAGCTTGTGAGGGTGATGCTATAGAGAAATCAGTGAAGTAGAAATAAAAAACTGTTCTATTATGCAATAGAAAAAAGGAGAATTCAGCAGAAGCAGGAATTTGTATTGCACAGATGCCCTGCTGGATTAGCACCCTCTGGATACTGGATTCAGGAGGATAAGAATTTAAAAATGAACAGTTGAAGCTGTAAAACTAAATATTTCCTGAAAGTCAACACTGAAGATAGGCAGTTGACACTGCTCATATAGAGAAAATATCAAGAATCTACCAGGCAAGATGAATTCATAGGTTTAAAAAGGTAATGTAAATTTAAAACTAAAAAAAAAAATGTAGGTGTCCCATGCCCAATTTTGATAACCTCTTATTATTATTATCTAAAATAAGGAAAATAGGAAAATTAATAAGAAATAGAAAAACAGTAAGATCAATTAATGCAATTGTTAATAAGAATGTGAATTTAAGTTCTTCAAGTAAAATAACGAAAATGGTGTTTTTGTATACTTCTATAATTGTCAACAAAATTTGAATTCTAATAATACAGAATAAGTAAGTGATATAAACAAACTTTTGTGGCTACAAACACAGAATTCAACATCAAATTACAAATAGTTAATCAAATGTATATGTACCAAAAGACAGTATATGCCTTTTTCCCACTTTTTGATAGTCTTTCATAGCATATTGCAAGTTATTTGAAGATAGATAGATAGATAGATAGATAGATAGATAGATAGATAGATTCCATGCTCTCAGTTTTTGTGCAGCTATTATATGGATAAGTATATGCTTCAATTAATCACCAAAACTAAGGCTTTGCATATATAGAATTATACCAAAGTCCCTGTAGCTATAGATAGATTAGATATATGCCATCATCATATGCAATGTTGTATCCATTCAATTATTGAGAAATAGATGTATTTAATGAACAGAGATAATATCTATCTTCAAATAATTTGCAATATACTATGAAAGACTATCAAAAAGTGAGAAAAAGGCATATACTGTCTTTTGGTACATATACATTTGATTAACTATTTGTTTTAAGGGAAACTACAAGCTATGCATTTTTCTCTAAAGAAAATATAGATTAATATACTATTGCAGATAATTATGTTTTCTTGAGAACTCAGTTTGAGACATCTTGAATCTTCAGAAAGCCCTCTCATTTGAAAAGAGATGGTTCTAATTTGGATAGTTTGCTGATCATAGAAATGAATGCAAAATCATAATTTTGCCACATAAAGTTTACCACTCAGATAATTTAAAAGGCAACCATTTCAGGGCTGGCACTGTGGTGTAGTAGGCTAAGCCTCTGCCTGTGGTGCCAGCATCCCATATGGGCATTTGGGTGTTGCTTTGTGTCCCAGGCTTTCCTCTTCCAATCGAGCTCTCTGCTGATGGCCTGGGAAAGAGGTGAAAGATGGTCCAAGTGGCTTGGGCACCTGCATCCACGTAGGAGACCCTCTAGAAGCTCCTATCTCCTAGTTTCATATCCACTCAGCTCCGGCCATTGAGGCCATTTGGGGAGTGAACCAGTGGGTGGAAGGCATTTTTCTCCATCTCTCCATCTCTATAACTCTACCTCTCAAACAAATAATAAAAAATAAATAAATAACAAGGCAACCTTTTCAGGAAAGAGGGCATGTCATTTCTACAAAGATTTCTGTTATTCAAGAGGAAAGACTGTACTTGCTGATTTCATCTGATGGATCGTCCTATGTATTCTCTATATAACTACATTTTGCCAAACTCTGGTGATTCTAATTTAATGATATTCACCTAACAAAATGATCACAAGTGGGCCCATAATTCAATTGAATGTTCTCTGAAGAGAAGATCTATACTTCACTGTAGTACTTATATAAACTTCTGTATACAGGGGACCCAAATTATTAAAGTCTGTAATTGGAAGTACGTGTCAAAGAAAGACCAGCAAGTAAATACCCTACATACAACAATAATAAACATATTTTCTCTCATATATGAGGGTACATCAAAAATTCATGAAGTTAGGCTGTTTGGCATAGAAAATGTCACTCGGTATGTCTACATCCCCTTTTGGAATGTCTGGATCCAATTTCCAGCTCTGCTTTTGATTTCAGCTACCTGATAATGCAGATGCTGGAATGCAACAGGTGATAGCTCAAGTAGTTGAGTCTCTGACTTTCACAGGGGATGCATGGGTTGAATTTCTAACTCTTGACTTTGGGCTGGCTCTGTCCTAGCCATTCTGGTCATTAATTCAGAAGATGGAAACCCTCGGTGTGTGTGTGTATGTGTCTCTGTGTGTGTGTGTGTGTTTCTGCCTTTCAAATAAATAAATTTTTTAATATTCATGGGAAATGGGATTAAAGATATATTTGTTTTGGTGCAAAAGAAATTTTGAAGCCCAGGCATATAAGAGATCTTCAAAAAGGTCATGGAAAATGAATAGTCTGAGAACAAACTATGCCTGGATTTCAAATTTTTGCATCAAGTAAACATTTAATTTTATTTTCCAAAAACTTTATGAAACCCCCTCAAATATGTACACACACACACGCATAAGCATGTGTATCTTATTTAACATCGATTTATTTATTTGAAAAGCAGAGCAACACTAGGGAGGGAGATATAGAAAGAGAAAGAAAGGCATTCCATTTGCTGGTTCACTCCCCAGTTGGGCTCAACAGCCGGTTCAGGACCAGGTTGAAGCCAGGAATGAGGACCTCCGACCTGATCTCCCACATGGGTGGCAGAAGCCCAACCATTGGGTCATAGGTCATTGGGTCATTGTCTTCTGTCTTCCCAGGCACATGACAGGAAGATGGATTGGAAGCGGAGCAGCTAGGACTGGAAATATACTCTGACATAGCATTCCACTGTGGTAAGTGGTGGTTTAATCTGTTGTGCTACAACCCTGGCCCTGACAAGTGTATCTTTTTTTTAATCTTTTAGTAAATTTCTACACTCATGACTGATGTCATTAAATAATTGGTCCTCTTCTTCAGGACCTCTAGCTATTCATCAGCTTTTGAGAAAAGCTTAAGAGCAATAGAGTTAAAAACAGAATATGCTAATGAAAGTTTTTATAGGAACGCATTAAAGCCAAAAGATGTGGAAGCCAAGATAGACTGTCTTGATTTTTGTAAAGTTAAAGGCAAGATAATCCAAGAGAAGACAACCAGGAAAGAGAAATAGCAAATTTAAGATTAAAAATGTAGTGTATCATGCATGTAAACATGTGGATCAGAAAATAGAATGCCAGGACTCCTGAGTGCCTGATTTTCAGAAACAACAACAAAAAACTTAAAAGGTAAAAGGAAGAAAATAAGAATATTATGTAAGGAACCCATGGGCTATGTTTTCCAGGTTCAGCTTTTCTGGAGACATATTCAGTTGGAGTGTTGTAAGGTCTGACTTTGACCCCATGTATGATTCCGTTGTCCTAGAACATGAAACCATGAAATGTGAGCCAGTGCCATTTTAGGCTCAAGAATCAGTGAGCCTTGACTCTTTGCCTTTAGAGATTCTAAATTGTGATGTTTTTTTGATTGCACTCCCCTCAGATAGTTGATCAAGCCCCAAGTCAAGCTCCAAGGGAAACACAGAAACCTCCTTTATTTTTAAGGTTTTCTTGAATTTTTCTCTATGGTTGCATAATCATTCTGATCCTGTTTTATAATAATCATCAAGAATCTCCTGTGTCCTAGGTGCTCTAAGAAAATACAGATGAATAAAATACATCGAATAACTGAATAGGTGCTGCACTCAGGGAGCTAATTAACTTCTCTCTCTCTCTCTCTCTTTGGATTTCTCTTTACTCCCCAACAAGGTAATGTTTGGGGGCTACTTCTACTCATTCAATAAATAATTATTCTGTATCTTCTGTTTATCAGATACTGTGCTAGAACCTGGAAATGGAATATTAAGTTGGTCCCTGTGAAACCGCTGGTAATATTTACATCTTAATCCAGGACTGAATACCAAGGAACTGATTATCTAAAAAGGATATACGGAAGTAAATAATGTTTTAAAAAAATTTGGTTTTTAAAACTTAGGATAGAAGGAGCAAGAGAATACATTCTCATTCACCAGTTTACTCCCCAAATGCCCACAACAGCTAAGTCTAGGGCAGACCAAAGCCAGGAGGTGGAAACTCAATCCAAGTTTGCCACTGGGTTGCATAGACCCAACTGCTTTCACCATCACAGCTACTTCCCAAGGTCTGTATTGGTGGGAATCTGGGATGAGGAGCTAGAGCCAGGAATCAAGCCTAGGCTCTAATATGGAACGAGGCATCTTAACTAGAGTCTTAACCACCAGGCTTAATACTGGCCCCTGTTTAGTGAACAGAAAATCTATCCTCAAGTAATTTGCAATCTAATAAGAAAGATTATCAAATAAATGAATTAAAATATTACATGCTGTCTTTTGAGAGACATACGTTTGTTTGACTCTGTTTAGAGGAAAATATAAAACTGTACCTAGATTTTTCTATGAAAAAAAACACACATCGCTATATTTTTTAATCTTTTAACTTATTAATTTTCAATTCTATTTGAAAGGCAGACACATACACACACACACAGAGAGAGAGAGAGAGAGAGAGAGAGAGAAAGAGAGAGAGAGAGTCTTCCATGTTCCATAGAGACCATCAATAGCCAAGGCTGGGCCACGCCAAAGCCAGGAGCTGGGAACCCAGTCTAGGCTTGCCACGTGGGCAGCAGGATTCCAACTACTTGAGTCAGCACCACTGCCTCCCAACATCTGCATTAGCAGGAAGCTGTAATCAAGAAACAGAGCTGAGGATGGAACCTAGGTACTCCAGTATGGGATGAACATGTCCTAACTGACATTTTAGTCTCTAGGACAGATGATCACCCCAGAAGCAAATGTTTACAAGATTATGGAAAGTGTTATATTAGGGTAAACACAGGATGTTTTAGCAACTTTTGAAATGAAACACATAATTGAAATAGAGATGGATGGAGTATTAGAAAAGACTTGCCAGGGCCAACGCTGTGGCACAGTGAGTTAATGCTCTGGCCTGAAGCGCTGGCATCCCATATGGGCGCTGGTTCGAGACCCGGCTGCTCCACTTCCTATCCAGCTCTCTGCTGTGGCCTGGGAAAGCAGTAGAGAATGGCTCAAGACCTTGGGGCCTTACACCCACCTGGGAGACCTGGAAGAAACTCCTGGCTCCTTGCTCCGGATTGGCCCAGCTCCAGCCATTGCAGCCAACTGGGGAGTGAACCATCGGATAGAAGACCTCTCTCTCTCTTTCTCTCTCTCCTCTCTCTGTGTAACTCTGACTTTCAAATAAATAAATAAATCTTAAAAAAAAAGACTTCCCAGATAGGAACTACTGCCTTGACAGAAGGAACAGTGACTGTAAATATCTGGAGGCAAGGAAGGACAAGTAAGTGTGAGTCACAGGAGGTGTTAGAAGTGTTAGGAATTTAAACTGGATAATCAGGTATGACATTAGGTGGAATATCACCTTCTAGTTCATGAGGAGGCTTCTGGATTTCATCCAAAGACCACAGGGAAATATTCGAGGACATTTATTCAGAGGAATATGTTTTTACAAAATAATTGCAATTTAGATATTAATAAGGGGCCAGTGCTGTGGCATAGTAGGCTAAGCCTCCTCCTGTGGCACTGGCAGCCCATATGGGCACTGGTTTGTGTTCCAGTTGCTCCTCTTCTGATAGAGCTCTCTGTTTATGGCCTGAGAAAGCAGTGGAAGATGGCCCAAGTGCTTGGGACCCTGGACCCAAGTGGGAGACCCTGAAGAAGCTCCTGGCTCCTGGTTTCTGGCTTTGGCTCAACCCAGCTCCAGCTGTTGCAGCCATTGGGGAGTGAACTCCACAGATGGATGATCTTTCTGTCTCTCCCTCTCTCTGTAACTCTGCCTCTCAAGGAAATAAATAAGACCTTTAAAAAAGAGAGGGGAATTAAAAAATTAAAAATGAATAGTTAAATTAACAAATTCAACCATGATTTCCTGAGTTTCTACTGTAGGCCAGGCATCATGATCCATTGACATAAGGAAATAAATAATAACTTTGCAATCAAAGACCGTTTAGCCAACTGAGGGAGTTGGGTGGGAAATCTCTTTAGGACAAGATAATGTAATGCATAGGCTGCTTTAGGAGATCTGCATATACTTTGGCAGTAGACAAGACTTCACACGGAACAAGGCACTCTACCAATGAGCACCGTTTGTCTCAGGGAGTACAGAACATTAACATAGAGGAGGAGGCTGCAGGTAATAGAAGCAACCTTCATTAGGCCCTGAGCTAAGAAGGTATATGGCTTTGGAATTAATTATTGCTGGGATAGTTTTAAAAAATTCCATAAGTATGATTTGGCTTGGTAGATTGAGTGTTGGGGAATCACTGCAAATTACCATAAATTATTAATATGAGACAGACTTAAGAAGTTACAGGGCATATAAAGGAAGCAGTTAACTGCTTCAGTTTGGGATAGTACATGAGATATATGAGGAAAGGAAGAGAGAAATAAAGTTGGAAACACGGGCTGTTCCCAGATCACTTAGGAAACATGTATTAATAATAATTAGAGATAGTCTGCTCAAGATTAAGAAAAAATAATTACAGTCTGTTTATTATTATTATTATTTGACAGAGTTATAGACTGTGAGAGAGACAGAGAGAAAAGTCTTCCCTCCGTTGGTTCACTCCCCAAATGGCTGCTACAGCCAGCACTGTGCTGATCCGAAGCCAGGAGCCAGGTGCTTCCTCCTGGTCAGCGCTGCGCTGATCCGAAGCCAGGAACCAGGTGCTTCCTCTTGGTCTCCCATGTGGGTGCAAGGGCCAAAGCACTTGGGCCATCCTCCGCTGCCCTCCCAGGCCACAGCAGAGAGCTGGACTGGAAGAGGAGCAACCGGGACTAGAACCCGGGGTGCCGGCACCGCAGGCGAGGATTAGCCAAGTGAGCCACGGCACCTGCCTGCAGTCTGTTTTGTAAAGAACAAGTAATCGGGCTTTCTTTCCCCTACAAATAAGTGAAATATTGAAGGCAGAAGGACGTGTTAACAACTTGTGAAAAAGATAACCCCCAGCCCGGGACAGCCTTAAATCAGGCAGTAGCAATTGGATGAAAAGGGAAGGAATGTTTCTTTGGCAGATCTGAGGTTCCTTCATTCTTTTTCTGTTTTTTTTTTTTTTTTTTTTTTTTTTTTTTTTTTGTATTTTTTAAGTTACAGACAGAGAGAGGAGAGGGAGATCTTTCACCTGCTGATTTATTCCTCAGATGTCCACAATGGCTGGGACTGGGCCAGGCAGAAGCCAGGAGCCAGGAGCCAGGAATTCCATACAGATCCCCGACATGGGTGCAGGAGCTCAGGCACTTTGGCCATCTTCCAGTGGTTTCCCAGGCCACCAACAGGGAGCTGGATCAGAAGTGGAGGAGATGGGACTCCAACCAGTGCCCCTGTGGGATGCTGGCACTGCAGGTGGAGGCTTAACCTACTAAGCCACAGCACTGGCTCCAGATAGCTTCGTTCTTTTCAGTGCTGAATATTACATTGTCCACAGTTTCTATCATTTTGAGATCCTTTCATTGAGAAAATTTCAGAAATGCAGAGATGGTTAAATCAATATTTATGAAAATTGCCTGTTTATGGTTGATGTAATTACCCAAACTGCTTCCTTAATAGAACCACACACACAGGGACAGGTGGTGTGCCACAGCTGCTTGGGACACCGGCATTCTATATTAGAGTTCCTGGCTCAAATCCTAGCTACTCTATTTCCTTATATTTATTATTCTTGTTAACGTGCTGGAAAGATAAGGGGATGATGGTTCAGTACTTGAGCCCCTGCCACCCACATAGGTCCTGTCTCCCGGCTACAGCGTAACCCAGCTCCCTCTAAAGAGGGCTCTCCTGATTTGAACCAGTAGATGGAAAATCTTTCTTGCCCATTTGTTTGTCACTCTGTCTTTAAAATAAATAAATAAATAAATTTTAAACAAAGGAAACACAATTACTACAGCAATTCATTTTTAGGTGGATATCTACAATATTGTTAAACTTTGACAATTAAAATATTAAATTAAAAGTTTTCTCTCTTGTATGATACCTAATATATTTTACATTCTACTTCAGTTTTTCAAAATTAAAAGGGGTATTATAATTTCATTAATATTTAGTATATATCAAAATATAATTAATATTGCAAATAATATGTTAACATTCCATGAATCTCATCAAATTATAGAACAGTAGTAGAAGAATTTGAAATATCTGGAAAGCCTAAGCAACAGGGAAGCTGATGTTAGTACCTAAATGAAATTATGGTTTATTGTGATATAAAATTAAATTAATAAGTATGTAGACTATGAAATAAATAATTCAATTTTCTATGACACAGAAATGACTTAGACACTCTACTCTGTTGAAACTCACATACAAAGAAAAAAGGCTTTGACCTCTAATGAGTTTAAAATGTTAAGTATGGAAAATAAATTGGATACAAAAACATTATATATACACATGTAATTTGATAGCAGTGCTTACATGCTGTATAAAGCAAATGTTCTTATTCAGTTTCTATGGTGCTCATCATTTGCTTAAAAGGGTGCATTCATTTATTCATAATGAGTAATTTGCAGCTGAAATGGCTGTATTTAGGAAGTGGTTTTCTGGGGAAAAAGTATCCAAGTTTTAGAGACCCTTTAAAATTGCAAACTCAAGGCTGAGAGCTGAAAATATAAACTTATGTTTTAGTGAGGGAAATAGAGAATATTCTGCGACATAGCTTACAAATATAAGTTAGTAAAATGTGGGGTATTATATTTGGTGTCAAATACATTAAAATATTCTAACTTAAGACTTGTTTATTTATTTAAAAGTCAGATTGCAGAAAGAAATGGAGAGACAGAGAGAGAGAGATCCCTGGTTCCTGGTTCCTGGCTGTGTTCTGGCCCAGTCATGGCTGTTGCAGGCATTTGAAGAGAATCAGAAGATGGGAGATCTCTGTGTGACTGTCTATCTTTCTCTTTGTCTTTCAAATAAAATAAATATGTATTTTAAAAATACCACATTTGAAGATCTCAAGAGTAATAGCAGAAACAAATTAACCTCTTTGAAAAAATGCAGACAAAATAATTAGTCCCTTGTTATAAAGACTCATGTGTAACTATAAATAACTTTTACAAACCATTATTTTTCCCCAGAAACCTACAAGGGTTTCAAACATTAGCCCACATCATGTTTCTCATATTTTTATTAGACTGCTTTTCATGGTAAGATTTTCAAGGTTGTCATCCTTTTAGAACTTCTGAAATGCCCCTGCTAAAGATTAGATTTCCTTACATAAGGTATCACTTGCAGAATAAAACAACACAAAGTTGTGAGAAAGAAAATTTAAAAGTCAAATATATTGCCCTCTTTCTTGTTCAGCACATCTCCTGAGAACAAGAAACAGTGCTTCAGCCCCTGCAAATATAAGCCACAATCACTGTAAGCGGAAGCCAATTTCATTTTATTATTCTTCAAGGTGAAAGTAAGTCATTGTCTACACTTTATACTGGATGAAGAAGATGAGAAGGAAGATGATTAATAGTAGAAGCAAAATTTCAAATAGGTTTTGTGTCAAAGAAAGAAAGAATATATCTATCAAATTCCCTTTTGTTGAGATAAAGCTACTTCTTATAACTTAGTTTACATTTATTATTTCATTTGAATCAAAATTTATAAAAACACACTTTATTCATATGACCAGTATGACTACCTCCATAAACGTGGGGTATAAAGCCAGTGGTCACTTCATTTTTTTTTTCAGTTAGCCAAATGAGGTCCTGCACACTTAAAAGAGCAGTAAATTCAGGGCTTCAATTCTCAGGTAGTGCTGTGACAGCCCAAGGAACCAGGAAGGGCAGTTCTGCTGCAGCGCCTAAGCTTCTTCTTCTTCTTTCTTTCTTTATTTATTTGACAGGTAAAGTTAGACCTTGAGAGAGTGAGAGCAGAGACAGAGAGAAAGGTCTTCCTTCCATTGGTTCACTCCCCAAATGGCCGCTATAGCTGGAGCTAGGCTGATCTGAAGCCAGGAGCCAGGTGCTTCCTCCTGGTCTACCATGCGGGTGCAGGGCCCAAGCACTTGGGCCATCCTCCACTGTCTTCCTGGGCCACAGCAGAGAGCTGGACTGGAAGAGGAGTAACCGGGACTAGAACCCGGCGCCCATATGGGATGCTGGCGCCACAGGTGGAGGATTAACCAAGTGAGCCACGGTGCCAGCCCCATGCGCCTAAGTTTCAAAGTGAGCAGCTCATCTATGGACACTGCTTTTCCTGCCACTGTGGAACCTAATCCTACTGAATGGAGTGCACATAGGACTTGTGTTTTCTAGGAAGGAAAACTCCCCTCTTCAACATTAAACTTAGTCTAGAATACATGACTGACTTCCCAAAGTAAAAGTTTTCATGAGAAACTTTTTTAGGTCCCATAATGCCATCACCCAGTGAGGTAGTATAGTACCATTTCCCTTTCTCCCTTCCCAGGAATCCATCAACTAGAGATCAGGTAGCTTTTCTCCCCCCCGCCCTCCCCCACCTCCTCCTCCCCTCCTGTCCCCCTCCCCTTCCCTACTGTTCTCTCCCCTTCTCTTTTCTTTTTAATGATGTATTCATTTGAAAAGCAGAGAGAGAGGAAGAGAGAGAGAGAGAGAAAGAGAGAGAGAGAGAGAGAGAGAGATCTGCATTCACTTGTTCATTCTCCAATGGCTGCAACAGCTAAGGCTGGACCAGGTCAAATCCAAGAACCAGGAAATTCAACCAGGAAACCCCCTTGGATGGAGGGGAACTGAAAACTCAGGTCACCTTCTGTTGCCTTCTAAGGTGATTAGCAGGGAACTGAATTGGAAGTGGAGCTGCCAGGTCTCAAACAGGCACTCATGTATGGGATGGGGGCATCCCTGATGGTTGCTTAACCTGCTGTTCCACAACACTTGCCCCTGTGTTTTTCTTTTGAAAGATCAAAACAAATGGATCCTTCATTTCAATAATTGGGCAAGAAGCTATATATCAAACTTCTAAGTGAAAATATCTTCACACAATTTTCTGGATTTTTTGAACATTCTAAATGAATTTATTTCAATGTGGGAGAGTGAGGTAGTTTTACAGAGTAGTTACTAATGGAGAGCATAAAGATAAACCATGGAGAAACTCCTTGTGTGGCATAATGCAATGTTTATTTTTTCCTCTACTTGGTGCAATATATTTCTTGAGTTGCATTTGAGTTAAAACATAGCAGTGATATTAGACCACAATCTTTTCATATTGCACTTAATGGTTTCACAGAGAGAGGGAAAATGTCAAGAGCATTTTCTGGAACCTTAAGCATTCTATTTGTTTAAAAACAGCTTCATTAAAGTATTGAGCATGTATTATATAAATCAGACATTTGAAAATTACAATTTTACATTTTTGGTATATCTACAGAATTGCACAAGCATTATTACAGTGCAATTCTACAACAGTTCTGTTTCCCAGAAAAGAAACTCTATACCTATTAATAGTTACCACTCACTACGTGTATTTTTTTTCAAGATTCATTCTTGTTGAAGCATTCATTAATATTTTCTTTCCCTTTGCTGAATAATATTCCTTTCTATAGATATACTACATTTTGTTTTATCAATAAAATGAAAATGGTGTTTCTTTTTTTTTTGCTACAAAGAATGATACTACTTGACATTCATGCATAAGTTGTTGCATAGATACATATTCTCATTTATCTTGACTTGTTAGGATTATTGGTTCAAATGATAACTCTGAATAACTTCTTGTAGAATTGTTAGAAAAATTTTCAAAGCAGCTGCTCACATTTTCACTCCCATAGACAATGTATGAAGATTCAGATTTCTTTACATCCTTATCAACACTTATTTGATATTCTTGTTTCAATAACAATAATCATAGAGAGTAATAATTGGTATCTTCTTATAGTTTTTATGTGTATTCATGGATATTTAAAGTTGATGAGAATTTTATATGCTTATTGAACATCTGCATATATTTTCTGAAGAAATGTCTATACAAGTCCTATAGCTATTTATTAACTGCATTGTATGTATTTTATCATTGAATTATTGTTCTGTACATATTATTGACATAAATTCCTCAAAACACATATGATTTCAAAATATTTTCTTTTCTTCTTTAAGTTCTCTTCATGTTTCCTATTTTAAAATAAAAACTATTGTTGATTAACTGGTTGATTGATTTAAAAGGCAGCACAACAGAGAGAGAGGGAGAAACAGAGATAGAGAAAGAGAGAGGGAAGGAGAGAATGAGAGAGAGAGAGAGAGAGAGAGAGAGAGAGAGAGAGAGTTTGCATCCACTGGTTCATTTCTCCAAATTGTTAACAATGGTCAGGTCTGAATGATAACAAAGCCAGGAGCCAGAACTCACCCATGTTCTTGACCAAATACTTGACCATCTTCTGCTGCTTTCCCAGGCACATAAGCAGGAAGGTGCATTGGAAACAGAGTAACTGGGATACATACTGGAGCTCAGATATGGTATACTGACATTACAATTGGTGATGTATCCTACTGTGCCACAATGTTGGATCCTTTTAATATTTTCTTGATGTGTTCCTTAGATAGATATATGGAACTTTAACATTTTGATGAAGACCAATTGATCTTTTTTTTTTTAACTTGAAAAGCTTTATTTTACCAAAAGTCACAACAATTGACTCATGTTTTCTTCTAAGAATTTTCTTATATTAAGAGTGTTAAGATTTTAGCACTTATGTTTCTGATTCATGCTTCAATAATTTTGTATACACTTTGAGGAAAATCCAACTTAATTATTTTGCATGCATATATTCAGTTGTTCCAACAACATTTGTTGAATTATTTTCTTATTGGAGGATGTACATCCCTGTTAAAATTAATTTAGTATGTCAATTATGTACCTCAATAAAGCTGAGGCTGGGAAAAGGAAGAATTAATTGAGTATAAAGATTCTCTTCCTATTTCTCAATTCTATTTCAGTGACCTATATCACTATTCAATTTTTTATTTTAAAATATTTTGATTGAAAAATAAAAAAAATTGTATGAACTGGCATTATGGAGAAGTAGGTAAAGCCACCACCTGCAATGCCAATATCCAATATGGGTGCTGGTTTGTCTCTTGGTTGCTCTACTTATGATAGAGCCTCCTGATAATGGCCTGGGAAAAGCAGCAGAAGATAACCAAAGTGCTTGGGCTCCTGCCATCACGTGGGAGACCCAGATGAAGCTCCTGGCTCTGACTTCATCCTGGGTCAACTCTTTTCATTGCAACCACCTAGAAAGTGAACCAGTGGATGGGAGAGCCCCTTTCTCTCTCCCTTCATATCTGTCTCTCTCTCTCTCCCTCTCCCCTTCTTCCCCCCCTCACTTTCCACCATCTCTGTTTTTGTAATTATTTTAAATAAATTAATAAGTCTTAAGAATAAATAAATAAATAAATAAATAAATAAATAAAGTGTTCCTTGTGGCAATTTGATAGGCTATAGAATGAGTAGTGGTTACCACAGTCACATTAATTAACAGGTCATTTGCCTCTTATGGTGTATATTAGATTCTTTAAACTTGTTCTTGTTAACTTAATGCTTGTACCCTTTGACCATCTGTCCACTTACATTGCCTCCCCACTGCTGGAAGATTCTACTCTCTACCTGTTTGAATTCAACTATTTTTGAATCCACATGTAATTGAGATAAAAAAGCATTTGTCTTTCTGTATTTACCAAGCAGCATTTGTCTTTCCGTATTGGGCTAATTGCACCAAATCCAATGTCTTCCATTTTCATCAATATTGTTTGAAATGATAGAATGCTCAACATTTTTATGGCTAAATATTATTCCATTAAATATATGTATGGGTGTCATATTTCTCCATATTTCAGTCCATTTTTTGATGAATATTTACATTGATTGTATATCTTAACTATTGTGAGTAATTATGAAATTAACATGGAAATGAAGATATCTCTTTACATACTGATATCATTTCCTTTGGTGTTACCCAGAAGTCACATTTCTGGATCAGAAGGTAACCTATTTTCAAACTTTTACAGGATTTACAAACTGATTTCTTTAAGGACTATTAAAAATTTAAGTTCCCACAAACGATATACAAAGGTTTCTCATTCTCTACAACTTCATCAACATTTACATCTTACCTCATCGTATCCAATTTGACATAGTCTCTCATTGTGATCTTAACTTTTTCTAATTAATTAACTTATTTTTGAAGGAATACAACTTTAGGAATATAGTTATTCTTCTCACCATACCCATTCTTCCTTCCACACTCCCACCCCTCGTCCTCACTTTCCTTTCCCATTCCCATTTCCATTAAGATTCATTTCAATTCACTTTGTACACAGAAGACCAACTTGATACTAAGTAAAAATTTCAACAAATTGTACACACACACACACAAACACACACAAACTGAGAACAAATATCACATTTAAATCTCATAATACAACTATTGAGGATAGAGGTCTTGCATGGGGAGTTAGTACACAATGACTACTGCTGTTAACTTAACAATTAACACTCCTATGTATGACATCAGTGACCACCCAGGGCTCTTGACAGGAGCAGCCTAGGCTATGGAAGCTTTTTGAATCCACAGACTCCATCAATATTTAGACAAGGCCATTAGCAAAGTGGATGTTTTCTCCTGCCTTTAGAGAAAAGTACATCCTTCTTTGATGGCCACTTCTTTCCACTGGGGTCTCATTCACCGAGATCCTTCACATAGAATATTTTTTTGCCACAGTGTCTACTCTTTCCATGCTTGAAATGCTCTCATAGGTTTTTCAGCCAGATCAGGAAGTCTTAAGGGCTGATTCTGAGGTCGGAGTGTTACTTAAAGCAATTGTCATTCTATGAGTCTGCTGAGTGGACTGCCTCCCATATTGGAACATTTTGACCTTTTTAATCCCATTATAATTACTCAACACTTGATCCTACTTATATGGTCACTTTAACACTTAATTCTTTCTATATGTTCACTTCAACACTTACTATGAGAACTTTAACTCTTAAGATGACATTGTTATCACCTGTTTTAATGGGATTTGGGGTCCTATGAAAAGTTTTTAAACTGTACCCTTAGAAGTTAGTTCTTAGGAATGTATGCAGGACTATGCAGCTTTACAGTTACAAACTTCCTCCTCCCTCTCTTATTCCCATTATTATTTATTTCTGAGATCCATCCTCAATTGACTTTATATACTTATGATTAACTGTATGTTAAGTAAAGAATTCAACAAATAGTATGAAGAGAAAAAAATGAAAAAACAAAACAAACTATTCCTTGACAGTCAAGACAAGGGCAGCTCAAGTCATACCTTCTCAAAGTGTCAATTTCACTTCTGCAGATTTTGTTTTAGGTGCTCTATTCATTCTCAGGATCAGGAAGAACATATGTTATCTGTCCCTTTGATCTGGCTTATTTCTCTAAATATGATGTTTTCCAGATTTATCCATTTTGTTGCGAATGGTCAGATTTCATTTTTTAGTGCCATTTAGTATTTCATAGTGTATATATACCATAATTTCTTTAGCTAGTCTTCAGCTGATTAACTTTTGTTGATTCCATGTCTTATCTATGGTGAACTGAGCTGCAATAAACATGGGGGTGCAGACTACTCTTCTATTTACTGATTTCATTCCCCTGGAGTAAATTCCCAGGAGTGGGATGGCTGAGTTATATGGTAGGTCTATATTCACATTTCTGAGGTATCTACATACTGTCCTCCATATTGGCTTTACCAGTCTACAATCCCACCAACAGTGTATTAGGGAACATTTTTCCCCATGTCCATACCAGCATTTGTTGTTTTTGATTTCTGTATTAAAGCCATTCTAAAGGAGTGAGGTGAAACGTCATTGTGGTTTTGATTTGCATTTCCCTGATGACTAGTCATCCTGAACATTTTTTCATGGGTCTATTGGCCATTTGGATTTCCTATTTTAAAAAATGTCTGTTTAGGTCCTTGGCCCTTCTCTTGTTTGTCTTGTTGTTGTGGAGTTTCTTGATCTCTTTTTAGATTCTGGTTATTAATCCTTTATTAGTTGCATAGTTTGTGTATAATTTCTCCCATTCTGCCAGTTGTCTCTTCACTTTCCTGAGTGTTTCTTTTGCAGTACAGAAACTTCTCAATTTGATGTAGTACCATTTATTAATTTTGGCTTTGAGTGCCTGTGCTTCTGGGCTCTTTTCCAAGAATTCTTTGCCTATGCCAATGTCTTTTTAGTCCATGTTGAGTGGATTTTTGTGTATGGTGCAAGGTAGGGGTCTTGCTTCATACTTCTGCAAGTGGAAATTCAGTTTTGCCAGCACCATTTGTTGAAGATTGTCCTTGCTCCAGGGATTGGTTTTCACTCCTTGGTTAAATATAAATTGGTTGTAGATGCTTGGACCCATTTCTGGTGATTCTATTCTGTTCCATTTGTCTATCCATCTGTTTTTGTACCTGTAGCAGGCTGTTTTGATTATGACTGCCCTGCAGTATATCTTTAAATCTGGTATTGTGATGCTTCTGGTTTTGTTTTTGTTGTATAAGCTTGCTTTAGCTATTTGAGGTCTCCTGTGTTTCCATATGAAATTCAGCATCATTTTTTTCTAGATCTGAGAAGAATGTCTTTGGTATTTTAATTAGTATGACATTGAATCTGTAAATTGCTTTTGGAAGAATGGACATTTTGATGATGTTGATTCTTCCAGTCCATGAACATGGAAGATTTTTCCATTTCTTTGTATCTTCTTCCATTTTTTTCTTAAATGTTTTGTAATTCTTATCATAGAGATCTTTAACATCCTTGGTTAAATTTTTTCCAAGGTATGTGATTTTTTTTTGTAGCTATTATGAATGGGGTTGTTCAGTCTCAGCCTTTTCATTGTTTGTATACAAGGACTGTTGATTTTTATGTATTGATACTATATCCTTCTATGAGTTCTGGTAGTCTCTTGGTGGAGTCTTTTGGATCCTCTATATATAGAATCATGTCGTCTGAAAATAGGGATAGTTTGATTTCTTCTTTCACAATTTGTATTTCTTTGATTTCTTTTTCTTGCCTAATGGCTCTGGCTAAAACTTCCAGAACTATATTGAGTAACATTGGTGAGAGTGGACATCCTTGTCTGGTACCGGATCTCAGTGGGAATGCTTCCAACTTTTCCCCATTTAATAAGATGCTGGCTATGGGTTTGTCATAAACTGTCTTGATTGTATTGTGGAATATTCCTTTAATACCCAGTTTGCTCAGAGTTTTCGTCATGAGACGGTGTTGTATTTTATCAAATGCTTTCTCTGTATCTATTGAGATAACAATATGGATTTTCTTCTGCAGTTTGTTAATGTGGTGTATCACATTGATTGATTTGTGAATGTTGAATCATCCCTACATACCAGTGATGAATCCCAGTTGGTCTGGGTGAATGATCTTTCTGATGTGTTGTCAGATTCAGTTGGCTAGAACTTTGTTGAGGATTTTCATGTCTATGTCCATCAGGGAAATTTGTCTATAATTTTCTTTCTCTGTTGCATCATTTTCAGGTTTAGGAATCAAGGTGGTGCTGGCTTCATGGAAAGAATTTGAGAGGATTCCCACCCTTTCAATTGTTTTGAATAACTTGAGATTAATTGGAGTTAGTTAACTGTCTGGTAGAATTCAGCACTAAAGCAATCTGGTCCTGGGCTTTTCTTTGTTGGGAGGGTCTTTATTACTGACTCAATTTCTGTCTTGGTTATGAGTGTTTAGATTTTCTATGTCTTCATGGTTCAATTTAGGTAGATTGTATGTGTCCAGGAATCTATCCATTTCTTCTAGGTTTCCCACTTTGTTGACACACGGCTCTTTGTAGTAATTTCTGATGATTCTTTTTATCTCTATGGTGTCTGTTATTACATCTTTTTTCATCTCGAATTTTATTGATTTAGGTCTTCTCGCTCCTTCCTTTTTTTTTTGCTTTTTTTTTGGGGGGGGCTAATTATGTGTCAATTTTGTTTATTTTTTTTAAAAAATCTCTTCATTTAGCTAATTTTTTGCATTTTTTTGGTTTCAGTTTTGTTGATTTCTTCCCTAATTTTAATTATTTTTTCTCTTAGTATTCTGGACTTGTTTTGCTGTTGTTTTTCTATATCTCATTTATTTGGTACCTTTCCAATGTCTCGATGTAGGCACCTATTGCTATAAATTTTCCTCTTAATACTGCTTTTGCTGTATCCTATAGGTTTTGATATGTTGTATTGTCACCTTCATTTGTTTCCAAAATTTTTTTGATTTCTCTTTTAATTTCCTTTATGACCCACTGTTCATTCAGGAGCGTGTTGTTCAGTCTCCAAGTGTTTGCATATGTTCTAGAGATTCCTGAGTTATTGATTTCCAGATTCATTCCATTGTGGTCAGAGAGGATACATGGTATGATTTCAATTTTTTTTTTATATTTCCTGAGACTTACTTTATGGCCTAGCATGTGTTAAATCCTAGAGAAAATTCTGTGCACTGGTGAGAAGAATGTGTTTTCTGCAACTGTAGGATGAAAAGTTCTGTAGATATCTGTTAGTTCTATTTGGTCTACAGTTTCGACTAACTCTGCTGTTTCCTTGGTGATTTTCTGTCTGCTTGATCTGTCCATCTGAAAGTGGGATATTGAAGTCCCCCATTACTATGGTGTTGGAATCTGCATCTCCTGTTAGATCCCTTAATGTTTCTTTTAACTAGCCAGTTGCCTTGTAAATAGGTGCTTATACATTTATAATAGTTACATCTTCCTGTTGAATTGATCCCTTAATCCTTCCCTAAGCCATTCTTTGTCTCTTTTAACAGTTTTTGTGTTATAGTATTTTTTATCTGATATTAAGATGCCTACACCAGTGGTTTTTTTGGTTTGTTTGTTTTGTTTGTTCGTTTGTTTGTTTGTTTTGGCATGGAATATCTTTTTCCATCCTTTCACTTTCAGTCTGTGTGCATCTTTGTTTTGGTGAGATGTGTTTCTTGTATGCAGAAAATTAGATGGATTTTGTTTTTTAATGTGTTTAGTCAGTCTATTTTTTTTTTTGACAGGCAGAGTTAGACAGTGAGAGAGAGAGAGGCAGAGAGAAAGGTCTTCCTTCTTCCATTGGTTTACCCCCCAAGTGGCCACTACGGCCAGTGCTGCACCAATCTGAAGCTAGGAGACAGGTGTTTCCTCCTGGTCTCCCATGTGGGTGCAGGGCCCAAAGATGGACCATCCTCCACTGCACTCCTGGGCCACAGTAGAGAGCTGGACTGGAAGAGGAGCAACCGGGACAGAATCTGGTGCCCCAACTGGGACTAGAACCCAGGGTGCCGGTGCCACAGGCGGAGGATTAACCAAGTGAGCTGTGGCGCCGGCCCAGTCTATGTTTTTTAACTGAAATGTTGAGGCCATTTACATTCAGTGTGACTATTGATAACTAAAGACTTTGCCCTTACATTTTTCCAAATATATTCCCATTTTAATTGACTTTTCTTTGAACTTTTATTGGGAGATTTCCATCTTTTACTGTCTTTCATAGTGATGACCATGTTTCTGTGTTTCTGTGTGTAGCACATTCTAAGCATCTATGTAGGGCCAGATGGGTGGTGACAAATTCTTTCAATTTCTGTTTGTTACAGAATATCTTTATTTCACCTTCATTCATAAATGAGAACCTTGACAGAACTTTTAAGACTTTGAATATCTCTTGCCATTCTTTCCTAACCTATAGGGTTTCTGAGGAGAAGTCACTATATGTCTAATTGGAGATCCTCTGAAAGTAATACGGAGTTTCTCTCACGCACATTTTAATATCTTTTCTTTATGTTTTTTTTTTCCATTGAGTTTGATTACTATATATCTTGGAGAAGATCTTTTCTGGTCATGTCTATTGAGAGTTCTATGTAGTCCCTGTACTTGGATGTCCCTTTCTTTCTCCAAATTAGGGAACTTTTCTATTATTACTTCACTAAAAAGGCCTTCTAATCCTTTCGTTCCATGTTTTCAAGAACTCATTTGATAGTATCCTAAAGATTCCCTACAGTGTTTTTTAGTTTTCTAATTTCCTCTTCTTGTTCTCAGTTTGACTGTATAATTTCCTGTGCTTCATCTTCTGTGAAAGATATTCTTTGGTCTGCTTCACCGATTCTATTGTTGAGGCTCTCCACTGCATTTTTTATTTGTCCTATTGAATTCCTCATATCATTTTGATTTCTCTTTAAGATCTCAATCTCATAGGAGAAATTTTCTTTCATATCATGTACAGAATATAGTAGTTTGTGCATTTGCTTCTGATTAGTTCTGTGTAATCTTATGATCAATGTTTTTAATTCCATTTCTGGCATTTTTTCAATCTCATCATCTTCACAAGCTAGTATTAGAGTGTTGTGCTCTTTCCATGTAGTCATTTTGTCTTCTTTATTCTGTTTCTTGAATTGGTGCATTTTTTATTCAGCATTTGTGGAACTTCTCCGTTTTTTTCTCTGTGGCAGCTTTTATCTTTGTACTATGCCTCTGTAGTTATGTGGAGTGTCTGCTTTCAGTGAATATCTAGAGGCTTGTAGTGGGTGTAGCCAGAGAGCTTGGTTCAGTTCCCTAGGGTGAAAGTTGACAAACTCAGGTTTAGTACAGTAAATCTTCTCTCTCTCTCTCTCTTTTTTTTTTTTTTTTGCTTTTTATCAGAAGTGAAATTTATTCTGCTCAGCCAGCTCCTCTCCTCAGAGGAGACCAGTGCTTGAGCACTAGACCCAGTGGTTGTAATATTCGTCCTCTCTGTCCTAAGGACCACACAAAGGATCTGTGCAGTCTTCAGTGTAAGCTCAAATTCCCCAACAATGTCCCTTACCAAATAACCAGAAAGCTCTGAGCACGTGGAGTCTCCCAGGTGACTGCCCAAAATCCCAGCTACATGTTAGACCTCCCATACAGCCTCAATTTGTTGTTGTTGTTGTTGTTTTGTTTTATTTATTTTTTTATGGTTCTGGGACACAAACCTTGCACATTCATGAGCACTTAGACCCCTGGTAGTTCTCCCCACCAGAATCAGGAGTTTCCACTTGACTGATTATTGGGTGTTGACACAAACTAGTGCAGCTGTCACATATGTCCAAAATGGCACCTGCTCTATTGGCTTATTACAGGACACCACTGTAAGGTGATTGGAGAGAGAGAAGCATGTCTCTCCTCTTTTTTCTTTTTCTCTAGTTTGGTAGGTACACTATCCACTGTGGGGCTGCACACTGAGTTCCCTGTAGGCTCTTTCTGCAGCTTTATAGCCAGTGGCCTGGGTTTCAGCAGTATGTTCTCACCTCCCTCTCCCACACTGGTGTGGAAGCTCTCAGCTGCTGGTGTCCTGAGCCATAGGCTTCCATGCTATTCACATAAGTCCACTGTTTCCCTCTAATTTGCATAGAGTTTCCTTTGCCATTTTCTCCCTAACTCTTCCCTGAGACTTCACTCTCTCCACTTTATTTAAGCTATCCTCTCCTGGACAAGAGCAGTAAACTCCATACCTATTCCTCCATCTTGGAATAATAATAAAAAAAGCTTAATCTTAACTTTTATTTACTGATAATTTTTTATTTGACCATATTTGCATATATCTGTTGGCAATATTTATATACCTTTGGAAGTATATCTATTCAGTATTACCCCATTAATAATAGGTCTGTTAATTTGGTATGAGTTGCTATCCACAAGTTGGTGCAAGTTCCTATCCATAATATCATAATTTGGTTATTAACCTCTATTCAGATACATGGTTCAGAAATTTTGTCCCATATTCTACAGGCTGTCTCTTCATTCTGTTAATAATTTTTATTGCCATATAGAATATGTTTGGTTTGATATAGTACCATTCATTTATTTTTGATTCTGTTATCTCTGCCTTGTCATGTTCAAAACATAATTGCCAAGACAAATGTCAATGAGTTTGTTCTCTAATTTTTAGGAGTCTTAGGGTTTCAGATCTTATATTAAAGTTTTTAGTCAATTTCAAAAGACTCCACTAAGAGACTTTTGGAACTCTTAAGAGAGTTTGACTAAGTGTCAGGATAAAAAAAAATCAACACAAAAAAATGAATAGTCTTTGTATACACAAACAATGCCCTGCCTGGGAAAGAACTTGTAAATAAGTCCCATTCACAATAGCTACAAAAAATGTAAATACTGTGTGCTAAATTTAACCAAGGGCTTGAAATATCTCTACAATTAAAATTACAAAGCATTAAGGAAGGAAATAGAAGAAGATACTCAAAAAATGGAAAAAATTTTCTAAGTTCATGAATTGGAAGAATTAATATCAGCATATCCATACTACCCAAAGCAATGTACAGATTGAATCCTGTGCCAATGAAAATACCAAAGGCATTCTTTTTAGAGCCAGAAAAAATAGCCCTAAGCTCATATAGAAACACAAGAGACCTGAACAACTAAAGCAATCTTATACAATAAAAATAAAACTAGAGGCATAAACAGCCCGGTACTGACATAAAAATAGACATGTGGACTCATGGAACATATCAGAAACCCCAAAAATTAATCCACACATCTATGATCACTATTCTTTAACAAATGTTCTAAAATCACTCCCTGGAGAAAGGAAGTCACTTCAATAAATGGTGATGGGAAAATTAGATCACTGCATACAGAAGTATGAACCAAGACCCTAAGTTTACACCCTATTCAAAAATCAACTTACAATGGATCCAAGATCTAAACCTAAGATCTGAAACCATCACATTGTTAGATGAAAACATAAGAGGAACATTGCAAGACATTGGCCAGGCAAAAACTCCTTGGATAAGACCCTAGAAGCACTGACAATGAGATTACATTGAAATTTTGATAGCAATTCCATTGAATTTGTGCATTATTTGTGTAGTATGGTCATTTTAACAATATTTATTATTCTAATTCATGTATGTGTGATATAGTTCCATTTATTTATGTTTTCTAAAACTCTTTCTTCAGTGTCACAGTACTCAGTGTAAAGTTTTTTCACCTGCTTAGTTAAATTTTTTTTAGCTAAGCAAATTTTGTTTATTGCATATTTAAATGAGGGGGAACACACACCAATGGGAATTGTGATGTCTAAGTAGAAAGGTATTAAAAATGCAGATTTTGAACTTATCTTAGATGACTGATGAGGACAATTGATAATGGAGGGTTTTGCTTTGGATTGGATGTTTTCAGGAAACAGAAGCATTCTATCATTGAGTATTTTAATAAATTTCTTCAGGAGAGGGAGGAGAGTGAAGTTAATGCTGTAAGTGACTAAGAAGCAATAGTGACTTACATTAACCAGAGTAAGGGGGTGTTCAACCAGTTTTGTGATTTGGACAGTGTTCATGGACAAGCATATGTAGTGGGTTTGACTCTTGTTTTGATCCATTGTGACCACAGGATGACCTTTTCTAGTGTAAATGACGGTCTATGAAAGGGCTTACATTCCACAGAGGTATGCTACAGCTTAGCTGAGTGAGTCAGATAAGCACCTAACAGCATGATGGTTTGATGATAATGCCAGACCACCTCTGGACAGTGGCAACTACTTTTGTTTTTCTCAGTCCCCTACTTTTCCAAGAGCAGATGATATCCAGATTTTTACCATTGCTGAAGTTTTACTGATCAAAATCAGAAAGATATCCAGAGAATAGTCTAAAATTGGATTAAGATTAACCCCTCCTCCTATCACAGGATGAGTTGTTGAATCATCTGGCATGGCAATGACTGTGCAGTAACATTCAAAATTTCAGATTGGATATGCTAGCCAAAGCTTTGGAGAATTACAGTTCAAAATCAGGTGATCACATTTGTTTGGGCAAGTAGTGACAATCAGAACATTTCAATTGTGGTGCATTTGTTTTGGAATAATCACATGGAGAGCAGGAAGCAGAGAGAGAGTTCCTTAGATAAATTGACATAAAATTATGCTATTGTAAAAAGAATTATTTTCCTAATTTTTCAATGAGTTCTTTTATAGTGTAAAGAAATGCAACTGATTTTATGTTGATTTTGTACCCTTTGCAAGAACCTCTTATTAGATATATCAGTTTTTCCACATCCCATGAGTTTTGATATTTTGTGTTTCCACATTCATTTGTCTCAAGAAATAAAATAACTGTTATTTGAAATTCTTTAAAATAATGAGAGAATCTTGGTTTTCTGAAATAATAGTATGCAAAAGAACATTCACTTATCAAATCAATTCCATGAATATCATTCACAGGTAATAAAGGGATTTATATGGCTTTGCTTTCTTCGTCTTCTTTGAGCCATATTATAGGCTCTCTTTCAGTCATAGGTATTGAGGCAATGTCCACTGATAAAGTAATACAATAAGTTTTCTTCCTTTTACTTGTATATAAGAGGAACATGATAAGAAGTTATCCCCATGCTCTATTAAGAATCACATATCGGGAGGGGTGTTGTGGTCCAGTGTGTTAAGTTGCTAGTTGGTATGCCTGAATTCCATATAAGAGTATCAGTTCAAGTCCAGCTACCCAGCTTGCTAGTCAGCTTCCTGTTAATGCAGCTGGGAGGGCAGCAGATGCTGACCGCTTAGGTGGGACACCAAATGGAGTCTGAACTCCAGCTTTCCACCTTGCCCAGCTCTGGCTATTGTGGGCATTTGGGGAGTGAACCAGTGGTTAGGTAATCTCTCTCTCTTCCTCTCTCTGTATTTTAAATAAAAAGAAACCTTTAAAAAGAAATCACAGTACAGTAAAAAAGAGTAATAACAAAACACATTTTATATCTTTAATATTTAAAATTATCTTATTTTGGATCCACAAATATCCATTTGTAAAACGTTTAAAAATATCTAAGACAACTCACAGAGTAATTAAGATATGGTTTTTCTACTTTGTGACCTATTTATTAAAGGGAAAAGACTGACATTTTCAAATTTTATTGATTCAATTTAATTCTCTTCTCAAATAAGCACTTGTTCTATAAATCATAAATGACAGGCATGTTTTTTGTTTCAAAAAAGAACTCCAAGAATGAGGTAATTATGTACTAAATGGAAAGTGTAATAGGAATTTGTCTGAATAAAAAAAATATAAACATAATTATTTGTTGTGTTTAAGACTATGAAAAGATAAATTATTTGTGCAGCTAAATAGTAATGTCTCTCTATAAGCAGTTAAATTAAGAAGAAGCCCATTAGGTCTTAAAGAATTAATCAATAATTTATGAGGATGAAAAGGAGAAGTTAGCACATAGTAGACCCACTGAATGATTGTGCTACAAGATAATTTATAAGAAAAAATTCTAGTTATTTTCTTAAGTAAGATTTACATGGTAGAAGAATGGGATAAAAAGTATATGAAAATAGGAATATACATGTCTCCTAGAGCACTACTGCAAATAGGGAAGATACCACAATAGCAAACATCTACTCAGGCAATGAACTTGCTTTTGGCAGTCAGTCATTTCTGAACAGACCAAAAAATGATGTATATCACACATTAAAAAGGCACAATGGTTTTCCAAGTCATGACCAGCATAAACTTTACAAAGGGATCTGTGGCCTAAAGATGCAAATGACATATAAATCAGTCAAAAACATTTATTTTAGAAATGAACGTTTTCAGAAATTACCAAACAGCCAGTAAGACTTCAAGATACGACTTTTGAGAAACAGAATATATTTTTTGGTAGTACTGCAATGTGACAGATTATTTGTTCCACGTAAGCAGGCAATGACATTAGAAGTTAAGATTGACTACAATGAGTGGCTTTGGGAACTTCATGGGTGTAGTGCTAGGCAAACAACTATAATTTAAAAGGAGTTTCACTACTCTCTCTCTTCCACTTAGGTTAACATCCTGAGAAGACCTGAAAGATCAATTTAATATTTATACCAACATAAAATGAATACCAAATCACCTCAGTAGAAGTTTCTGACACTGCAAGAATTCCTAAGGTGAAAAAATGTGTTAATAATAATTAAGACATTTTTCTCGATTTTAGTTTTAAGCGGAGCTGCTGATTACCACACATTTTCTCATCTGAAGAAACGCATGAAACATTGTATTTCAATTAGAAAAGAAATTTAGCTCATATATAGTTGTCAGGTGAACAGTTTTACCTATTGTTTCTTTGTCCTAAGACTGGTTACATGGATATACTTAAAAGTCAACAGTAATACAGTAATTATAATAGTACTAAAAAAGTTACAGTAAAGAGGTCAATTCACTAGAAAAACAAGATCCCTGCACTCAATACATCTAGCTTGTTTCTGTTTTGAAAACAAAACAAAACAAAAATCAGCAAGTCATGTTGCACTGGTTATGACTGTATATATTGTTACAAATAATTGCAAGAGCCTAAATAACCAACTAAAGACAGCTTGACAAATTTAAGCACCTGGGTTGAGAAAAAAAACCATTTAAGCAAATCTTTTTCACAAAGTGGTTCAGTTTTAATGACAGCATGAGAGCTTTGGTTGAATGCCCAGATGCTCTGATGTTTTTTGTCTTGCTAGTGTAGGAGCAATTGACAACACAAATTAGTAAGAAGCCTGGAACAGCTGACTCTTTTTGCCTTTTGCTACACTTGATTTCCTAGATTTTGGATTTGGAAAAACATATTTTTATTAAATATTCTTCTTGTGAAAATGGCTGTTAGAAGAAATCGATAAAATAATCAATGTAGAAAATTAATAAGAGGGATATATGATGGTTACCCTCCCAACTTGTCAGGGTATTGGAAGCATCACTATATCCAAGTGAAATGAAACTGAAAGTTGAGAATATTAATCTACCTAAATTAAGCAAAACATTTCTTCTTCATTATAGATAAACGCGAACATTTCAAAATCAATGATTCAGGTTGAATATCTGCATTGTTCAAGTGTCTCTTGTAACACATCATATCTGTAAATAGCGTTTTATTCTTACTATGTTTAATATAAACATCTCATTAAATTAATATGATAATAATGACCAGTTTTTTTTTTTTTTCCAAATCCTGAAAGCAGACGTATCAGTTGTGTTTCAGCAGTAGAAAGGCTTTTGTAGGTGCTTTTTTATTTTTCCATTCAAAAGGCAGAGTGACAGAGAGAGTAGAAGAGAAAGAGGAAGGGAGAGAGAGAGAGAGAAAAATCTCCCTTCCTCTTTACTCCACAAATGCCCTCAATAGCCAAGATTGTGCCAGATAAAATCCAGGAGCCAAGAACTCCATCCCAGTTTCCTATGTGGGTGGCAGGGGCCTAAGTACTCCCACTGCCTTTCCAGCGCACGATCAAGGAACTGGATAGGAAGCAGAGTAGCCAGGACTGGAACTGTCACTCAGAAGTAATATGCTGAATCGCAAGTGGCAGCTTCACCCTCAGCACCACCTCACCTCCGCTACATTATTAATTGTCACCTGATGATAGATGGGAGAAGTTGATACACTATAACTAACTTGTTTCTATTCCCAGTTACAATGGATTGAGGAAATGCTATATTGTATTATATTGTATTTATCCGAGTATTTCCAGTGCCTAGCATTGTACATAATAGATGTTTAATAACAATTTCTGGACAGCGCCGTGGCTCACTTGGCTAACCCTCCTCCTGCATTTCCGGCACCCCAGGTCTAATCCCAGTTGGGGTGCCAGATTCTGTCATGGTTGCCCCTCTTCCAGTCCAGCTCTCTGCTGTGGCCCGGGAGTGCAGTGGAGGATGGCCCAAGTGCTTGGGTCCCTGCACCCGCATGGGAGACCAGGAGGAAGCACCCCGCTCCTGGCTTTGAATTGGCGCAGCGCTGGCCATGGTGGCCATTAGGGGAGTGAACCAACAGAAGGAAGACCTTTCTCTCTGTCTCCTTTTCACTGTCTATAACTCTCTCTTTGTTTCTCTTTCTCTCTCACTGTCTAACTCTGCCTGTCAAAAAAAATTTTTTTTTCAGCAAATACTGTGTAATTCATATGACAAGGGAAAATGGAAGAAGAAAGGAAGGCAGGAAAAGAAAGTACAATTACTCTCAAAATTACTAGTATATTGTGCTAATAAAGCTTACTTGAATGGACAAGTGTGATAACAAAATGTTTCTGACTATACAGATACATCTCTTAGAGGAGAGAGTTAATTTCTTTTTAGTGTGATTGAAAGGAAGAAAAAAATGCTAGTTTTAAAGAAAAAGTTTCTATTTAAAATGTGAAATAAGTGGGAATCAATTTTGAAAATATCTCTTCTTCAAACATTTATTTATAGATCTTGTAATACTAGAATAATGTCACTCCCACTATTTTCTTCTCATCCAACTGATTCTAAAGTATAGGCAAAAGGGACTGGTGCTGAGGGTAAAGCTGCTGCCTATAATTCCGGAATCCCATATGGGTGCCAATTCAAGTCCTGGATGCTCCGTTTCTGATGCAGCTCCCTGCTAATGGTCTAGTAAAAGCAGAGGAGGATGGCCCATGTGTTTGGGTCCCTGCTACCCAACTGAGACACCTGGAAGAAGTTCCTGGCTTCTGGCTTCAGATTTGCCCAGCCCTGGCCATTGCAGCCATCTGGGGAGTGAACTAGTAGATAGAAGATCTCTCTCTCTGTCTCTCCTCCTCTCTCTGTAACTCTTTCAAATAAATAAATAAATCCTTTCAAAAAATAAAGTACAGGTAATTAATAAATAAACAAACTCTGAGTGAGCCATGTTTGGTGACTTATTTCTTCCTATTTACAAACGACAACCAACCAATACAAAATTTCAGAATAACTTGTCTCCCATTGATTAAACCCAAGAAACACTTTTAGTTGGCTGGTCATAAACAGTTCTAATTCTTACGCTTTCTTCATTAATAAGAAGCTTGTTGATAATTTGCCTTAATTTGAAAATACATTGTTCTTCCTTCAATGAGTAATATGCAAATCCTAGCAGAATCCTATTATCTTTATTTAAATGCTTAATAATGAGCATGTCTATTTAATTTTATTTTCATATAAAAATTACATCAAATTACTTTGGAAATTTTAGACATGTTTTTTCTAACTTCAGTAATTTATGACTTGCATATCTTTCACCATTCCATTCCCTCTTCTAAAGCATTAACTCTTAACCTCACTCTCAGGTTTTTGCAGAAGAATGTTTGCAGAGCCTAATAGTAAAAAGGATGGAAAGGGGAATTTCACTTGCCACCTAATGAAATTTTATATGCTTATGTATAGGCCTAGGAAACTAATACTCCTACTTGGACTTTATCTATTCAGGCCATAACTTTATGCTTATTTTTTCTTGAATATTTTTCACATACAAGCTTTGTCAAAAATGTTTACAAGAGAATGTTTTCCTCGAAATGTGGTAAAAAATGATTGCAAGTTTCACGTATTGAGCATTTATATACTTTTCAAAGTATCAAAAAGTTATGAGTTGATGAAAGTGAGAGAGCAGTTGAGAAACTGTACCATGTTCATAGGTAAAAGAAGAAAAAACACAGCAGCAAGTAGCTCAGCCAGCAGAAAGGGTTGAAGTGAAAAAAAAATATAAGGAAATCAGATTGTACAATTCCAATGGAAAGAAAGACATTTTTGTGAATACATTGAATCTCAAATATTAAATATGATAATCCTAGAAATTTATGGAAAAATAACAGAATTTGGCATTTAAGTAATGTCCAAATGGAGACTGAAGCCATCTTACTATGATGCCAAACAGGCACTTAACTTCTGCTATGCATGCAAATGGTTATATTTGTCCAAACTTGGTAAGGATCAGATAGAGATAAGAATAGATTTTAGTTGGAGGGTGAATGCCGAATAAAGTTTCAAAACAAAATTAGAAATGAGACATGGGGCCGGCGCCATGGCTCACTTGGCTAATCCTCCGCCTGCGGCTCTAGCACCCCAGGTTCTAGTCCCTGTTGGGGTGCCAGGTACTAGTCCTGGTTGTTCCTCTTCCAGTCCAGCTCTCTGCTGTGGCCCGGGAGGGCAGTGGAGGATGGCCCAAGTGCTTGGGTCCCTGCACCTGCATGGGAGACCAGGAGGAAGCACCCAGCTCCTGGCTTCGGATTGGCACAGCGCTGGCCATGGTGGCCATTAGGGGAGTGAAATAATGGAAGGAAGACCTTTCTCTCTGTCTCTCTCACTGTCTATAACACTACCTGTCAAATTAAAAAAAAAAAAAAAAGAAAGAAAGAAATGAGATACATAGCGGCCAGCTCTGTGGTTCACTTGGTTAATCTTCCACCTGTGGCGCTGACATCCCATATGGGCACCGGTTCTAGTCCCGGTTGCTCCTCTTCCAGTCCAGCTCTGTGCTGTAGCCCCAGGAGGGCAGTGGAGGATGGCCCAAGTGCTTGGGTGCCTGGAACCACACAGGAGACCAGGAAGAAGCACCTGGCTCCTGGCTTCTGATCAGTGCAGTGCTGGCCATAGCAGCCATTTGGGGAGTGAACCAATGGAAGGAAGACCTATTTCTCTGTCTCTCTCACTATCTGTAACTCTACCTGTCAAATAATAATAATAAAAAAAGAAATGAGATACATAAACCATAATTGTAAAAATGACCAGCAACCAGAAGACAAAGTCAAGCAGATCCTTGAACAGGCCAAAAACAGAGACTACAGTTAAGATAATTTACAATTGTTTAACTGAGCAAATTTTGTTAAACAAGTTCTACTTCCACTGAAATATGATGAGCTTGTTTCATTTATTATGATTGTCCTGGAATTAAATATAATGCCCAGATTCGACAATTGTTCAATATATGCTCTTTAGATTGAAATTCCAAATTAGAAAAATGGAGTAAAGATTGATGCAGAAGTAGGAATACATGAAAGACTCGGAGTACTTGGAATGACAAGATCCATGAAAGTGTTTCATGGATGTTTCTCTGAAACACAGTGGTAGGGATATGATCTAAATGTATGAGGCAAGTGTTGGGCAGTGAGTTCATCCTCTACTTGCTACACTGGCATCCCATTTAGGAGCAGCAATTCAAGTCCCAGTTGCTATACTTCTGATATAGCTCCCTGCCAGTGTGCCAGGGAAAGCAACGTAGTATGGCCCAAGTGCTTGGGCCCCTGTTAACCATGTGGGAGACCCAGATGGAGTTCCTGGCTCCTGACCTCAGCCTCTCACATCCCCAGTTGTTGCAGTCATTTGGGGAGTGAACTAGCAGATGGAAGAAACCTCTCTCTCTCTCTCTCTCTCTCTCTCTTTCTGTTTCCCTCCTCTCTCTCTCACCCCTCTGATGCCTTGCCTTTTAAATAATTATTAATAATTATTTAAATAAATCTTTTAAAAACTTGGTGTAATAGTTCCCCAATAGCTGGTTTCCTATTATTCCTTAGTATTATTGAGACCTTTCTTATTTTTAGTTGAGCACATAATTCCCCAGAACATGTTATGAGATAATTTTCCATGGGTCTTTCCTGTTCCAAGTTTCTGCACATTTTTGTTCTCAGGTTGTATTTCAAAGGTATTCATGCAGCAAATAGCTTTGGAAGACAGAGATAGGCTCTCCCTTCAAGGCAAAGGACAGAATTGTTGTTCCACCAGATACTAACAATAATGTCTTCCTCTAGTGCAAAGGTAGCGTAGTCTTTGTAGGAGTTTCCTGAGGCTGAGAGTATCCTAACCTCAAATTTCTTATGCTGTTCCACAGGTCCGCTTTGTAAATGGGATCCATGCTGAGCCACATCTATGTGTTTCCCAAGGGAATTGGAGAACAAGAGGAACTGATGCACACATAAAACTCTTGCTGTTTGCTCTGCTGTGACTAATGAAACCCTTTGTCTTATTATCAGCCCCACACATATTCTATTAAATGATGATGGACTAAGTGGTTAGCTTTCAAGTAGGGTCAAACATCAGCCAATTTCCAATTTGGGGTAAAATAAAGACTATATTTATCAGTCCATCTTATTTTGTGAAATGGGCACAATACTAACTTCTGACTAATGATGTTTGAATGGAAGTGTTTTATTACTTTAATAAGTCCTTATAGCTAGAAATCATGACCTTCTTATATTCATTTCTACTGGATAAAACACTGATGGAAATTTTGAGTCTTCAGAATCCATCTTGGAATGTAATATCATTCAGGAATTCAAACCATGATAACATAGGCTACACGATCTCTGAAACTATATAGTATTTTATCTGTTACATTACATTATTTTCATTTTTATTGACCACTACAGTGCATAGTCACTTGCTAAAAAAAAGATGCCACTCATTAACTTAATCAACTTTCACATAACCTTCATGACATAATACTCAAATTACAGATGACATAAATTGATGATTATCAAACTTAAGAAGTTTGCCTGCTTAATAAATTAAGTGAACTAGAGAATGGCATATAACATTGATTTAGAAAAGAGTAAGGCTAGATTGTAAATAAAGTTTTGGTGATGCTGCTAAGTACTAGTTCATCCTTTGTGCTATACAAAGGCAGGAAACATGCCTGTCCATTTCATTAACATAAACCCAGGACCCAGTAACATGCTTGGCACAAGCTAGTTAAAATGGATGAATGATGGAATTGAAATAGCTTAATGATTTTGGTCCTCAGTACCCTTATCCAAAAATCAAAACAAATGGAAATCTTGAAAAATTGTCATTCGGATTGGAGATCATACGTTAATAAGTCCTGCCACATAATAGATAAACAACTAAGTGATTATTATTAATGAGCATATGTTAAGAAAAGTGGCAGTTGATTCACTCTGTTCACTCTGATCTTTATTGAGCAAATTTGCTTTCAGGAATTAATTGTGATGAGCATATTAAATATAAAAGATAAAAACAGAAACCCTACCTTATTTTACACCTAAGTATGAAATAATTTGCTAATGCTATATGTTGCAGTATTAAATATATACTTATGATCTGACACAAGGAAGCCGCCATAATATAAATTGGATTTTATTGCTGTTTGTTTTATTTTTCATACTGTGTGAAGACCCTTTAAATATCGCTCAGGTCAAAAATGTGTCTTCTCTGCAGAACATGCCAAAAGAGTTAGCTCTCACACAAGCCAGTAGATGAATACACTCCCAAGCAGCTGCAACACACATAATTAAAATGCACATGTTGACAATCAGCCTGAATCTTGCTAACATCCTGAATTTTTCTTGGATCAGTTTTACAAAGAAAGTAAAAAGAATGAGCTGTTGTTTAAAACAGAACTACAACAACTGATAAACACTCAATAGCATTTTTTTTGAAATATTGAGCAATTATAGTTGAAGACATCCAAAACTCCATAGCTAACCTATCAAATCTAATATAAAGACAGGATTATTTCAGGGCCGGTGCTGTGGCGTAGCAGGTAAAGCCGCCTCCTGCAGTACTGGCATCCCATATGGGCACTGATTCTAGTGCCAGCTGCTCCTCTTCCGATCCAGCTCTCTGCTATGGCCTGGGAAAGCAGTAGAAGATGGCCCAAGTCTTTGGGTTCCTGCACCCTCTTGGCAGAACCAGAAGTTCCTAGCTCTTGGCTTCGGATCAGTGCAGCTCTGGCCATTGTGGCCATCTGAGGAGTGAACCAGTGGATGGAAGACCTCTCTCTCTTTCTCTCTCTCTCTCTCTGTTTCTCTGCCTCTGCCTCTCAGATAAATAAAATAAATCTTTAAAAATCCATTTTTTTCTTTTTTTAAAGAACTTTTATTTAATGAATATAAATTTCCAAAATACAGCTTATGGATTACAATGGCTTCCCCCTCCCCCATATCTTCCCTCCCACCCTCAACCCTCCCCTTCCATTCACATCAAGATTCATTTTCAATTCTCTTTATATACAGAAGATCAGTTTAGTATATATTAAGTAAAGATTTCAACAGTTTGCACCCACATAGCAACATAAAGTGAAAAATACTGTTGGAGTAGTAGTTATAGCATTAAATCACAATGTACAGCACATTAAGGACAGAGATCCTATATGATATTTTTTAAGAATTGATTAATTTTCTATGCAATTTCCAATTTAATACCAAGGGTTTTTTTTTTCATTTTCAATTACCTTTATATACAGAAGATCAATTCAGTATATACTAAGTAAAGATTTCCTCAGTTTGCACCCACACAGAAACACAGGTGTAAAAATAATGTTTCAGTACTAGTTATAGCATTATTTCACATTGGACAACACATTAAGGACAGATCCCACATGAGGAGTAAGTACACAGTGACTTCTGTTGTTGATTTAACAATTTAACACTCTTGTTTATGGCGTCAATAATCTCCCTAGGCTCTAGTCATGAGTTGCCAGGGCTATGGAAGCCTTCAGGGTTCACCGACTTCAATCTTATTCCTACAGGGTCATAGTCAAAGTGGCAGTTCTCTCCTCCCTTCAGAGAAAGGTACCTCCTTCTTTGATGGCCCCGTTTTTTGCACTGGGATCTCATACAATACATATATATTAAGAGAGAGAGGATTATTCCAAGATTAATGATGGATACAGATCAATATGGGGCAAAGAAAACGATAAGGATTAGATCAAACTAACTTGTCAGAGACAAGATCTGCACAGAAGCACAAGAAAGTCATGGCCTCTGTCCTTCCTGGATAGGAGCTCAGCTAGGTGTCTAGTGGAAATAAATTGAATTAATTCCAGACTAAAATCCCTGGGAAGTATTGGTATAGAGACATTATGTCTAATGTAATGTAGTTCATTTAATAACATGGCCTCTTTTCTTCTGGAAAAACAAAATAATACATTTGTCCTTAAAAAGATTTAGTGAAAAACATGAACCATGATTATCTGTTAATCAGTCCAAATGATAATTGAAACAACAATTCGACTAAATACATGGACATATTTGATTTTGAAGAGGAGTCTCTTAAAGATGGTACCTAAAAAGCCTATCTTAATTGAGCATATCAATTTACGATAAATATATTAGAAACAATGGGTGAGAGTTTCAAATACTTTAGGTTATTGGTATTTGTTTTTAGAATTACCTGTGTTATATACATAATATATTCCTATAAAATGAATAATTTAGAAGTGGGAGAAATTTAGTAGTTCATTAGAGTAACACTGTAGATATAATTTTCCCTTACATAGAAGACATAAAATATTACTGCTGCCCCATTTATAACTATTTTGGGATGTGGTCCTATTTCAGTCAGATTGAAACTCATTACTATATTCACTTGGTGGAAGAGAAATTATCTATCATCTTATATTTGACAGGGTGTTCTCCTGGGCTGTATGTTTTAGGTTCAAATATAGATTTTGCCTCCTTCTGTCATTTTGAATCTTATCTATTTGGAATGAATAACTAAGTGCAGAACATTGTATTTATTTCATGCTATATTTATAACTATTACTGATATAAAATAATCATTCTTATATTCTTTAATTTCAACTTTCTAATGTTTAATTATTTCACTTTCTATTTGTTACCTTATCTTCAATTCGTCCCTAAATCTTAGATGCACACTAATCATTACTTAGCAATTTAAATCCATACATTCCATACCATTGTGACATTGGGACAACATATTACATTGCTGGTTTTCAAATGTTTGTAAGAGTTATTGTTTTAGAATGCATCTTATGAAAGAAAAACCATCCATAGCTTAGTGATGAAGTCATTTCAAACTACAACGTAGCATAAAAAGGCAATCTTTCCTCTGAAAACACTTTTACAAATGCACAATCATTAACTACAACATGGAAATGCATTTACCATTGTTTCCTCATAGAACTAGTATATTTTTTTAATTTTCAGCTTTGTTAAGATTTTGTATTTCTTTCAATGACATTTTTTCAATATTCCTTTAGATATCATTCGTCACTTATTTAAATACTAAAATGAATTACCATAAGCCACATTTCTTTTACTAAATAAGCTTCTGACCTGGTTCACCTTTCACCAAAGTATCTTCCATTTTTGTGATTATTGAGTTCTGTTTTCCCAAGACATATTTTTTAAACTTTTATTTAATAAATATAAAGTTCCTTTTTTTTGTTACCAATATTCTTTATTCTGTCAGTAGCTCTTACCAAGTCTCTTAATTGTTTATTTTTTAACTTTTATTTAATAAATATAAATTTCCAAAGTACAGCTTATGGATTACAATGGCTCCCCCCCCATAACTTCCCTTCCACCCGCAACCCTCCCCTTTCCCACTCCCTCTCCCCTTCCATTCACATCAAGATTCATTTTCAATTCTCTTTATATACAGAAGATCAGTTTAGTATATATTAAGTAAAGATTTCAACAGTTTGCACCCCCCATAGCAACACAAAGTGAAAAATACTGTTGGAGTACTAGTTATAGCATTAAATCACAGTGCACAGCACATTAAGGACAGAGATCCTACATGATATTTTTTAAAAATTGATTAATTTTCTATGCAATTTCCAATTTAACACCAAGTTTTGTTTTGTTTTTTCATTTTCAATTATCTTTATATACAGAAGATTGATTCAGTGTATACTAAGTAAAGATTTCATCAGTTTGCAGCCACACAGAAACACAAAGTGTAAAAATACTGTTTCAGTACTAGTTATATCATTACTTCACATTGGACAGCATATTAAGGACAGAGATCCTACATGGGGAGCAAGTGCATAGTGACTCCTGTTGCTGACTTAACAATTTGACACTCTTGTTTAATATAAATTTCCAAAGTACAGCTTTTGGATTATAGTGGCTTTTTCCCCTTAACCTCCCTCCCACCCACAACCATCCCAAGACATATTTTTAGTATTGTCTATGATAATACCAAAAATAAAATGTTGACTCTAGGATGATGAATCTATTTCATCTTAAAAATGTTATTCCGGGCCGGCGCCGCGGCTCACTAGGCTAATCCTCCGCCTTGAGGCGCCAGCACACCGGGTTCTAATCCCGGTAGGGGCACCGATCCTGTCCCGGTTGCCCCTCTTTCAGGCCAGCTCTCTGCTGTGGCCAGGGAGTGCAGTGGAGGATGGCCCAAGTGCTTGGGCCCTGCACCCCATGGGAGACCAGGAGAAGCACCTGGCTCCTGCCATCGGATCAGCGCAGTGCGCCAGCCGCAGCGCGCCTACCGCGACGGCCATAGGAGGGTGAACCAACGGCAAAAGGAAGACCTTTCTCTCTGTCTCTCTCTCTCACTGTCCACTCTGCCTGTCAAAAAAAATGTTATTCCGATCATAATTAAAAATATTTTGTATATATAAGCAAATAAAGTATCAAGTAGAAGCAATTCTAATTTCTAAAATATAAAAGTTGTGAAGTGATAGCATCAAATCCAGATTATTCGTAACCAAGGAGATAAGTTTGGAAGACTATTTTAGCAATATTACAATAATTTAACACTGTACAAACCAGGACCAGCTATTTCCAACATTTCTGAATGTATTTAAAATATGTGTATATCTGTGAAGCTGGACTTGGAATGCTGATGTTGTTTCCTGGAAGATAAGAAGGAAGAGCACTCTGTAAAGTAGGCAGGCTGGATTGTGGTGAGACATAAAACTGACATTATCTCAGAAGTTCTGGGGAGGAAAAAAAATAGAAAATCAACTAGAAAAGAAAAACAGAATAAAGCCCTGTCACTCCTTTCTAGTAGGTTTTGATAACCTTGAAGTTAACAAACTGGAGATTTGCCTTTGCCCAAAATAACACAATCCAAATTTGGATGGCTTTGATAGTGAAAAGAAACTCTGAACAGTCACCCCAGAACAGAAAGTGAGAACAGACTGTGCTGATCAGGCCAGGTGAATGGTAAATAGACTAATTATTTTGGAAATAGTGTAAAAGAACTGTTACGAGGGGTTAGAACTATCAGGAGGGTTATTGTGTGAGGGCAACTGATGTACTTGCTGAGCCTTGTGGGTCTCAGTTCAGAAGATGTAGCTCCTTTAAGGAAGGTGTAACCCCATTCCACAGGTTAGTGGAATATTCTGGAGTGGCAAACTTTTTCCAAAAATAAGTCACGTAGGCATTGTCTTAAGTTTAAAAAAAAATGTTTTGGAGCCAGCACCGTGTACTGGGTCGAGCCGCTGCCAGTAGTGCTGGCATCCCATTTGGGCACCAGTTCAAGTCCCTGCTACTCTACTTCCAATCCAGCTCACTGTTATGGCCTTGGAAAGCACTGGAGAAGGCCCAAGTCCTTGGGCCCCTGTGCCCACGTGGAAGACCCGGAAGAAGCTCCTGGCTCCTGGCTTCAGATCAGTGTAGCCCTGGCTATTGTGGTCATCTAGGGAGTGAACCGGTGGATGGAAGACCTCTCCCTCTGTCTCTGCCTCTGCATCTGTGTCACTCTGTCTTCCAAATAAATAAATAAATTCTTAAAAATGTGTTAATATAAAGAGAACAGATTTCATGTATTTCATAGATAACAGTTCTAAGAACACAACCTTACTTGACTCCTTTGCTGCCTCGCTCAAATTCCCCTCCTTCTTTCCTTTCTTTTTTTTTTTTCATTTCCTTTTTGCAATAACATCTTTTTTTACTTCCTATATACTGTTTTAAGAGCATAGTGATCCTTCCCACCATACTCACCCCCCTTCATTCTTTTCTTATTTTTCATAATTTTACCTCTGATTTTGTTAAAATTGTGATAAAACCAATTGCCGAAGTGATAAAAATTATCATTCCTAAAATCGTTGACAGTTACTTTAGAATATCACATTTTTAAAAAGTGGAAAAAAAGTATAAAAGAATTAAAGAGCTTTAAAATGATCTGCCAAAAAGAAATATAAAAAGGCATATATGATATAAAAAGCAAATTTTATAAACTTGAAAAAGGTAAAGTTAATAAAAAATGAGTTTTGAATATAGTAATGGTGAGAAGAGGAATAAAATGTATATTTTTTCAGTCACAAAAAATTTTCCCATAATATTGTCTGTTGTTACATTTCCCCCAAAAAACAACAGAAGGATTTGTCATCTATGTTTTTTAATGAACTCATTTCAGTTGTAGTTCCCATATATTCCTTCTAAGTTCTACAAACTTTCTAGGTTCTGAAGGGCAAAACTCAAAGCTATTATTATTATTATTATTATTATTATTATAGCCAGAAAGAGACACAGATAGGGAGCCCATGCACCAATTCACTCCCCAAATACCTGTAACTGTTAAGTCTGGACTGGGGTGGAGCTGGAGGTGCGAACTCAATCTAAGTTTACTACATGCATGGGGGGCAAGAACGCTATTACTTGAGCCATCACTGCTGAGTCCCATGTTAAAACACGGGAGTCTTAGCCATTTGGTTAAATGCCCACTCTAATTTTTTTTTTTTTTTGATAACTGTTTCCAAAAGTAGGAGCTAAGATACCTATTTGGAGCAGATTAGGTTACATTACATTTTTTTAAAAAAACAGTATGATGAATGGCAGTCACATAAAATAAAAGTCACCATCAACCTTCAAAATAATAAGTATGGAAAATATTATAAAGACTATTTGGAGAGGCCGGCACTGTGGCAAAACAGGGTAATCCTCCTCCTGCAGCGCTGACATCCCATATGGATGCCAGTTCTAGTCCCAGTGGCTCCTCTTCCGATTCCGCTCTCTACTTTGGCCTGGGAAAGCAATGGAAGATGGCCGAAGTGCCTGGGCCACTGCATCCTGGATCCTGGATTCGGATCAGCACAGCTCTGGCCATAGCGGCCATTTGAGGAGTGAACCAACAGAAGGAAGACCTTTCTCTCTGTCTCTCCCTCTCACTGTCTGTAACTCTACCTCTCAAATAAATGTATTTATTTATAATCTTTTTTTAAAGACTATTTGGAAAAGATTGGCCTTAAACTATGTCTTTGTTGTTGTTGTTGTGGAAATGCCAAATTTTTATTACATTCCCAACCATAAAAATATCCATTTAGAAAGAAAAAACAAGGGATAGTTCCCTCAGCAACTTCCTTTTTATACAAAGGCAATACTGGATCCTTTCAGAGTTAACATTTTAAACTTGGAAGAAAGATCCCCAATGCCCAACTTTCTGGTTACTACAAATCTTCAGACACTGCATTCAGGAGCAAGACTGAATTTTAAAGGATGAGATTTTTTTCCTTTCATAACACCAGATTCCGATTATAGGCAAGAACATGACAACTTAAAAACCCATCTTAAATCTCAGTTTAAGGAACACCTGGATGGATCATTTGTACCTAGCCAAAAATGAGCATCACCTAGCAATATAAAACATGCATGCATGGGGACACAGCTAGTCTTCATCCATCTGTTGAAAAATACACACAAAGAAAATAAAAAAGGAGATGAAATAAACGGTCCAAATCTTCCTCTGAGGATGCTTTCTGTATTCAACCTTCTGTGGCAGCTTTTCTAAAATAATTCAACTGCTCTCTTTTTCATATTTCTTATATTTTAATTTTGTTTTGTCTCCTTTCCTGCCTGTAAAGCATGGCTTATTTTCCTGATGAATTGGGTGTTACAAATATGATGCCAGTGTTGTTAAAATATCATTTGATAGAAGAAGAAAAATAGTATTTCGTTTAAATTAGCCTAGTTTCCTATAAACAGTTCCAAAGAAGAAATAAAAACCTTGTAAGAGATACATTATTACTTGATTTAATAAACATGTGATTTATAATTTAAGCATCTAGTAATAAAATTTGATAGACTGATTTATGTCTTAACCAATAAAATGTACAAGTAATTACTAGTAAATTAACAGGATAGCAAATCAGACTTACAATTTTAATGAATCCTACATAAAGCTCATCTTATTTGTTTTTGAATAATTTATGCTCTTTTAATTGTCTTACTAAAACAAGATGCCAGTAGGTTGATGCCAGGTGGTTGGACATATTCACCATGATTCATAGTTTGGCATTTTTTGGATCAAGATATTTGAATTTATCACTAACCCATAATTGAAAATCTTCCAGTAATTACTTGGTCAGAAGTGTATGAATGTTCACACCAGAAATGGAATTACCACTTAAATAATGGGAAGATCTGTAAGGAAATATATCATTTCTTTATTTAATGTGACACATATTTATTATATGATTAATATGTGCCTGCCAACACTGTGTAATAGGGAGGAGAAGAGGGAGTGTCAATATGTTCCTAAATCTTATATATGAAACACATGAAATTTGTCTAACTTACATAAAATTTTTTAAAGACCTAAAAATGAGAGTGAGTCCCACCTCCTCGTGAGTTTACATTTAAATGGGAGAGGATAAGAAATTTCAGTCCAGTGTTTATTATATGAATAAGATTAAAAATCTCAACTCTTCATTTTTTTAACTTTTATTTAATAAATATAAATTTCCAAAGTACAGCTTTTGGATTACAGTGGCTTTTTCCCCCCGAAAACTTCCCTCCCACCTGCAACCCTCCCATCTCCCACTCCCTCTTCCATTCCATTTGCATCAAGATTCATTTTCAATTATATACAGAAAATCAATTTAGTATGTATTAATTAAAGATTTCAACAGTTTGCACCCACACAGAAACACAAAGTGCAAAGTACTGTTTGAGTACAAGTTATACCATTGATTCACATAGTACAATACATTAAGGACAGAGATCCTACATGGGGAGTAAGTGCACAGTGATTCTTGTTGTTGACTTAACAATTAACACTCTTGCTTATGATGTTAGTAATAACCCTAGGCTCTTGTCATGAGTTGCCAAAGCTATGGAAGCCTTTTGAGTTCACAAACTCTGATCTTATTTAAACAAGGTCATAGGCAAAGTGAAAGTTCTCTCTTCCATTCAGAGAAAGGAACCTCCTCCTTTGATGGCCCATTCTTTCTGCTGGGATCTCATTCACAGAGATCTTTCATTTAGGTTTCTTTTTTTTTTTTTTTTTTTTTTTTTTTTGCCAGAGTGTCTTGTGTCTTGGCTTTCCATGTATGAAATACTCTCATGGGCTTTATAGCCAAATCTGAATGCCTTAAGGGCTGATTCTAAGGCCAGAGTGCTGTTTAGGACATCTGCCATTCTATGAGTCTGTGTGTATCCCACTTCCCATGCTGGATTGTTGCTGGATTGTTCTCTCCTTTTTAATTCTATCAGTTAGTATTAGCAGATACTAGTCTTGTTTATGTGATCCCTTTGACTCTTAATCCTATAATTACGATCAGTTGTGAACTGAAACTGATCACTTTGACTAGTGAGATGGCATTGGTACATGCCACCTTGATGGGACTGAATTGGAATCCCCAGGCACATTTCTAACTCTACCGTTCGGGGCAAGTCCTATTGAACATGTGCCGAGCTGTACATCTCCTCCGTCTCTTATTCCCACTCTTGTATTTAACAGGGATAACTTTTCAGTTAAATTTAAACACCTAAGAATATTGTGTGTTCATTAAAGAGTTCAACCAATAGTATTAAATAGAACTAAAAAAAATACTAAAAGGGATAAAGTATTAAATTGTTCCTCGACAGTCAGGACAAGGGCTGATCAAGTCAACTCTTTATTGACACACATAATACTGTAGAGTGTTAGTAATTACTAAGCTTTAAATGAGCAAAGAGTATGATGAGCCATTTAAACAGAACCCAAGTACACTGGGAAGTTAGTACTAAGAGAGTAGTTTCCAGTATGATACAAGGAATCTTATTTAAACTGCTTCTTCTTCTTCTTTTTTTTTCTTTGACAGGCAGAGTTAGAAGTGAGAGAGAGAGAAAAGTCTTCCTTCCTTCCATTGGTTCACCTACCAAATGGCCGCCATGGCCAGCACACTGCAGCTGGCGCACTGTGCTGATCCGAAGCCAGGAGCCTGGTGCTTCCTTCTGGTCTCCCATGTGGGTGCAGGGCCCAAGCACTTGGGCCATCCTCCACTGCCTTCCCTGGCCACAGCAGAGAGCTAGACAGGAAGAGGAGCAACCGGGACAGAATCCGGAGCCCCAACCAGGACTAGAACCTGGGGTGCCAGCTTGTTAATTAATACACCCTATTGTATGTAAAGCTTAGGAGGATACAGACCACAATACAGAAGCAACACAGAAGTTATGCTATCTGGAAGTTATTATGACTTGGTGAAGCAAATCTATTTACATTTTTCTATATTTAGACATTCTTACAGTCTTCCAGTTTTCTAATTCCTAAGTATTCATATATATATATATACATATACATATACATAGATTTATTATTTACTCTGCTATTTTTTACAATGAAAAATTAGATGTACAATTTTTAGGTCAAGGAGAGTATACTTGGAAGATTTTAACGTATATGACAAGATTTATCAAAAATTATATATTTAAATATAATGATTTGTGAGAAAGCCTGAAATTTAGTTAAAACTCCATAACTGCATTGCCTAGTAAGTAAAAATTAGTTATAGAGCATTTTGAATTAAAATTTTCATTAATTTTATGACAAGCAGGAAAATGTCAAGGCTGGCACTGTGGCGCAGCAGGTTAAAGCCCTGGCCTGAAGTGCTGGCATCCCATATGGGCACCAGTTCTAGTCCTGGCTGCTCCTCTTCTGATGCAGCTCTCTGCTATGGCCTGGGAAAGCAGTAGAAGATGGCCCAAGTTTGGACCCCTGAACCCATGTGGGAGACACAGGAGAAGCTCCTGGCTTCAGATCCCCGCAGCTCCAGCAGATGCAGTCAACTGGGGAGTGAACCAGCAGGTGGAAGTCCTCTCTCTCTGTCTGTACCTCTCTCTGTAACTCTGTCTTTCAAATAAATAAAATAAATCTTTTAAAAAAGGTAATTTTTGTTTTTTTAGGCTGAAATTGAATTGTTATTGGTAGTATTTTACATTTGAAGAAATATTGATGAGATATCAGAGAAATGAATCTATATTTTAAATGGTGATTTTATTTTCAATTGTGAAATTAATATTGTTGCTGCTTGGTGAATATGATAATTGTGAAATAGGGTGTTTAAAAAGAAAAAGAAAAAATAAAAAAGAAGAAAAATTTTTAAAATGAAAAAAATTCCCTTTATTCTGAGGTTTTTATCATACTTATCTTACATATCAATATTGTCATAAATCAAAATTATAAAATTTAGTTTATTTATAAAATGTTTTGGTAGATATGAAAAAAGTTCATGTTATATATGAAGTAGGGTTCTAGTTTTTTATTTGTATGTGGAAAATGAAGTATCTATCTAATGCATATTGACTAATTTTTCATTCTGAAAACTCTCCCAATATAATTTCATAAAATTTTAAATATACCCATGTTTGCTTCTGGATGCTTATATGAGGTATCATCAAAAATTCATGTTAGTTACCCTACAGTTACATGTAATTAGTGCCACTCAATGTATGTTACCAAAAAAAAAAAAATTCTTATCCCAGACTCCATGAAGTTCTTTCTGTATAATTGAATTTCCCAGTATAGATATTTGTCATCACCACAGAAATTATATTTTTAAATGAAAAAGGGAAAAAAATAAAACACTTGGAAATAAAGTCAGATGGAAACTTAAATTTTTAGCTAATATTTTCTATGTTGTACCTTTCTGACTTTGCTATATGTGTTCAGTTACACAGCTTAGGCATTTGGCACAGTAGTTAAGCCACATCTTAGAATGCTTACGTTCTCTGTCAGTGCTGGTTCAAGTCCTGGCTCTTCTGATTCCAGCTTCCTGCGAATGCACATTGCTGGAGACCTAGGTAATGACTCAGGTAGTTAGGTCCCTGCTGCACGTGGGAGACTCAGACTGAATTCTAGGCTCCTGGATTCAGCTTAGCTCAGCCTCATCTGCTGTGAGCAATTGGAGAGTCAATCAACAGATGGGAAATTCATTCTCTCTCTCTCTCTCTCTCTCTCTCTCTCTCTCTCTCTCTCGTGTGTGTGTGTGTGTGTGTATCTGTCTGTCTCTCTCCTTTAAGATATACAAATACAGTTTCAATTATGGCTGAAAATTTAGCAGGGCTATTCTCCTTCTGTAACTCATTGTCTTCAATATTCTAGGTATTTTCAAACACTTCTTTTTGTAGGTGATGCCTGTGACATGTTTCCCAAGTTCAATAATAAAAAATAATTTGTATAATTTCAAATTATACAAGATCTTTCACTTTAACTTAGGAAGGTACATCTTTTTTTAGAATGTTATATCAGCCAATTTATACACATTTCTTTATATTTACTCTACATGTCTTTATATTTACTCTTCTTTTCTTCCTTGGTAGAATTACTTATATTTTCTTTTCAACAAATCAGGCATATTTTAAGAATATATCCACAGCTCTGTCATAATTATATATAGGATATATATTACAATTATATTATTATGGACAGTAAATATTTCAATCTTTTTTTAGAAAAATGTCGGTGATATTTTAAACATCTTGATGTCTATACTTCCCTTTTGCCACTGATCACAACCCAGAACTATTTTATTAGTTTTAATAATTTTATTAGTTTTAATAATCATCTGTAGAACCTGGATTTTTAATGTACATGATTATGATATCTGAAAATAACACTACTTAGAGAAAATTCCATGATCTAAAGTTATCTTTGATGAAATTGCATATGTTTGTCTCCTCCCCCATGAAAAAATTAAGAGACCATTTCTCAGAGGTATGCTTTTGTCTTCAGATCCAACTCCTCTAGAGTTGATGGTACTGCCTCATGTTGGAATCAGTCTTTGCCACTTTAAAAATCTGGCTTAGAAAAAAGAATGGCAAGGCCGGCGCTGCGGCTCACTAGGCTAATCCTCCGCCTTGCAGCGCCGGCACACCCGGTTCTAGTCCCGGTCAGGGCGCCGGTTCTGTCCCGGCTGCCCTTCTTCCAGGCCAGCTCTCTGCTGTGGCCAGGGAGTGCAGTGGAGGATGGCCCAAGTGCTTGGGCCCTGCACCCCATGGGAGACCAGGAGAAGCACCTGGCTCCTGCCATCGGATCAGTGCGGTGCGCCAGCCGCAGTGCGCCAGCCGCGGCAGCCATTGGAGGGTGAACCAACGGCAAAAGGAAGACCTTTCTCTCTGTCTCTCTCTCTCACCGTCCACTCTGTCAAAAAAAAAAAAAAAAAAAAAAAAAAGAATGGCAAGAAGCAATTTTATGTCTTACATTACAACTATGTTGCATCATTAAATGCTGTTCATCCATGGTTGGAGAAAGAAACTCAAAATGTAGCATATACCATTTATTCTATGATCTTCACAGATATCATTCCCTATTATGTCAAACCACAAAATGTTGATGCAATATGCCACACTGTCTTTCATTTCCTTCCTGAGAAAACAGAGTGCCTTCCAAGGAAGCAGCAGTGTACCTGAGATCCAAATGGATCATCCAATTATCTATTTCCTTTTTTCAACATAGTATTTTCTTGAGGTTGTGATTTGTTACCTTTCCATTTTGCAGTTTCACTGCTATGAATTCTTTGTTTTCTGTTTGTTTTTGTTTTGTTATGTTCCTCCTCTACTTTCTAGATTTGTTGGTGTTTGTGATAGGAAAATCAGGTGATTTTTTGCATTCTCTCTGTCATCCCTTGAAACTATAGACTCTGTATTTCCCTGTCCTTCCCTAAGGAAGACTGTTAAGCTGTATGTATTTCCCAGGTAACTTCCAGCAGCACCTTAGTGTTTCAAAGTTTCTTAGGTCCCACCATTATTGCAAATGGAAAGGGCATGTGAATGTAGCCTTATTAATGTTTCAGACTGATGGCCGGCGCCACGGCTCACTTGGCTAATCCTTCACCTGAGGCGCTGGTACCCCCGGTTCTAGCCCGGTTGGGGCACCGGATTCTGTCCCGGTTGCTCCTCTTCATGTCCAGCTCTCTGCTGTGGCCTGGGAAGGCGGTGGAGGATGGCCCAAGTGCTTGGGCCCTGCACCTGCATGGGAGACCAGGAGGAAGCACCTGGCTCCTGGCTTTGGATCGGCACAGCGCCAGCCGCAGCGGCCGTTTTGGGGGTGAACCAAAGGAAGGAAGACCTTTCTCTCTGTCTCTGTCTCTCTCTCTCACTGTCTAACTTTGCCTGTCAAAAAAATAAAATAAAAAAAAGTTTCAGACTGATACCAAAATGTTAAAGAAATGCTGATTATTGTGTATCTACAATCATGTTGATAAGATCATGTGGTGTCTTTAGCCTCTGATTTCTGTGGGATTTTAAACATTCTTATTTCATGCCTCCCAAGTAAGTTTGTCTTCTCATTTCGTTAAGAATTCTATCATAGCTGATAGGACTCCTGGAGTAGACAGGACAAAAGAAGGAAGATTCCATTTTAATAAGCCTCAGCTTCAGGAAAACTTGACTCTTGGAATCTCTACCACCAATTACAATCACAGATTCACAAATAGAAGAACTTTTCTTCTTCATGGAAAGTCCTGAAAGAATTAACAGTCTCCAGCCATGCATGCTCCAAGAAATGCACATTTATACCAAGATCTTCTTACATTAATATTCTCCCATGTCAGTATCTTCATGCAAAATTATACTAATAGACACTATGCCATTAGGTACTATACATTGTGGTTTAAAAAAAATAGATGTATTCTAAGGTGGAAATGGATGACTAAAATTAAATTGTTGTATTTTAAATTTTAATTTTATTCCAAATTATACAGCTGTTGTTGATTTTCTGCTATTTCAAAAGGATGGTGAGGCATTATTTTAATTCCTACAGAGAGAACAAATGCCCCAGATTCAGGACCAATATATGCATTTCAGCTGTTTTCAGAGTAAGTACCAATCACTGTAGCTAAATTGGTCTTCCCATGATCAATATCAATTGCTAAGCTTCAAAGTTATTGTGAACGCTAAGGCTGCAAATAGTCATGTGAGTTAAATAAATATCTGTAGGACAGTGCTGTCAATAACAATGTCAATCTTGTTTTTCATATATGGTTTGCTTTTTATTAGATTAACAGGCTAATATGTACCTTGATTTTTTTAAAATTAGAAAATATTTTCTGGAGTTTTATCATTATTCAAATAGTAAAAGTGACTACTTCTCTTCCTCCCCACTTCCTTCATTAAAAAAAAAGAAAAAAAAAAAAGAAAAAGAAAGAAACCCAGTAGCACTCATATACTCAACAATTATAGTGTTGCTTATAGCCAAGCCTCTGGCCAAGACAAGAACTTGAGAAAAATAAGCTAGTCTATTTGTAAGTGTGATGAAAGTGTTTTATTGTTTCATATGTATTCTATATTTCTATTATTAATACGGCTTATGATTTCTCAGAATTGAAATGTAATCAATATCATGATTTTTTTAAAATAAAATTACTATTTTAACAAAGTTTGTGGTATCTTACCCCAAATTAACAATATACCATGCTGTTAACTGCTATGAGTATATATAGATCCACTCTTTGTTGTTGTTTTTAGTGTGCTACGTTTTATGTAATGCAAAGATTTTTTTCTCAAATATCTACAGAGTTTAAGGAACGGTATTGAAGCAGTGTTTAATATGAAGCAGTGACACTTTGACTTTTTCTGGTCTTTTCTGAATGTCAAAGTGCTAACCTTATGTTTTTTCTTGGAGGTGAGAAAAAAAGGAAACCTGATATGGCAAAACTGAAGGGCAGAGTAAAAGCAAGGCTAGAAGAGTTTGCACCAATATTGACTTTCAGCATAAAACATGATTGTTTAGCAATTCTTATGTATTGTGTACTGTTCTATAGTGATCATTAGTAAATCTAATTGCTGTATGCCACAAAAATAACGAAATTTGAGTAAAGACTCAGACTGAATAACAAAAAGAGAACATTGAAATCTTAAATTTATAAAATGGTTTTATTCTTCCTTCTGAAAGTTTCTTCATCCTCAAGCTGTTTTGAGGATGGGCTAGATTCACACTGGTCTTGAGACAGACTTCCTTTGTGTTTCCCAGTACAGTTCACTCCTAACCTTTATAGGCAGGACTCAGAGAAACAACCTCTGCTCAAAGACAATGTATTTTCTTATGCTGTATTCCAGGTTTCAAAAGATAAATGCTTTGAAATCTTTGTAGGTAAGGCATATATATTTTTCTGTTCATGAAGATTGCAAAGCTATTGACTTGACTTTCTGTGTGGAATTGTAAAATTCTAGTAAGACCACTCTACCAACAAAATCAAACCAAAGTCTATTTAGTCTGGTGTCTATCTGGTTTTGAGTGGATCTGTCATCCAAATGCACTACAGACTCTTCAGCCATGACCTCCGAGTCTGCCATGTGGCCCAAAAACATACTTCAGATTATACAAAAGTTTCTTTAGTGCTTTGTGTTAATGGTTTATCCCATCAAATGTATTTTGTTAATTAATACAAAGAAAGGCTTTAGTTTTCCTTAATATATTTTCATCCATCAGCATTTGCATATGGCATTGATTTTGTTCGATGCTTGACACTAACATTTCATTTAAAAAGTGGGAATGGCCTTGCCATATGATTCAGCAATCCCACTACATGGTATATATTCAACAGTTTTGAACACAATATATCAAAGAGCTGGCTGTAGCACCACTTTCATAGCAGCACTGTTCACAGTAGATAAAATTCGGAATCAAAGTGTCCATCAGATGAATGGATAAAGAAAATATGGTGTATATACACGATGGATATCAGTCAGCTATTTAAAAAATGAAATTCTACCATTCTCAGCAAAATGGATGCAACATGAGGACTTCATGTTGAGTGAAAAAGCGAGACCCAGAATGACAAATACCACATGCTCTCCCTTATATTTATGAGGTAAATTTTAAAAAAAAGAAAAAAAATATTTGTGTATAACAGTACTGCTGAAAATATAGCTTTACACAGCTTTGTTTTATAATTTTATCAAACCAATGGTTAAGAATGTTATACTATTATAGTTTTCATGATCTGTGCTTACTGTAAAATCTCTGTATATGGGTAAAATGCTCACTTTTCCACTTAATTATTGTTTATAGCCATTTTCTGTATGCCCAATAAACTATTTCTTTTGCTTTTTACTTATTAAACTACTTATACAATGAAGTATTATACCTTTTTACTGTAATATAAATTTAAAATATGTTATCTCAAAAACTAAAAGAAAAAAAAAAAGACAGGGATGGAGGGAGGAAGGGGTGAGACAGAAAGAGACCAAGAGAGAGAGAGATGGAATAAATCATTCATCTGCTGTTTCATTCCCCAAATCTCCAAATGGCTGCAAAGCCAGGGCTTGGTCAAGCCAAAGCCAGAAGCCAGAAACTCCACATGGGTGGCAGGCAGCCCAAGTACATGGGACATCTGCTGCCCCCCCTGGCACATTAGCAGGGAACTGTATTGGCAGCAGAACAGTCAGGACTTGGACAAGTGCTCTGATACAGGATGCCAGTGTTGCAGGCAGTGGCCTAATACACTACACTACAATGCCAGCCCCAAGATATTTCCTTTAGTGCTAAAAACCTGGTTTTTCTTTAAATTTTTTAAACTTTTATTTAATGAATATAAATTTCCAAAGTACAGCTTATGGATTACAATAAAATCACAATATGCATGAAAAATGTCTGGCAATGAATGACTTTAACATCTATCAAAAAATTGTCTTATAAAAAATCAAAAATATAATAGCAAAAATAGGAAGTGACTGCTAAGACACTTCTAAAATGAGATAGAAATATTAGAATTCTTAAAATGGGAATTTCTTATTTCTGAGGGAAAAAAGCATTTCATGCGCAAGAAAAAGGCCATTGTACAATACTGGTAGTGAATCTCTTACTATCCACTATTTTAAATGTATATTTGCATGTACATACACACACACACACAAAACAGTGGGAGAGAGAGAAAAAGAGATTAAGACTAAGAGTTCTCCTGTCTTCTGGCAAATTCATCAGATGCATACAACAGCTAAGCTGGGCCAGGCCAAAGCCAGGAGGCAGAAATTGAATCAGTACTTGAGCCATTTCCTACTACTTACCAGGCTGTGCATTAGCAGGAATATGAAACAGAAACCCAAAAGTCAAGAGTTAATCCAGGTACTACAATATGGAAAGCAGTTATGCTAAGCAGCAACATAACCACTATGCCAACTTCCAATGGTCACTCTTATCTCTTATCTAGAAAATAGTACACATTTGTAAGGCAATACTTTTAAGACTTGTATCTCCTACATTTGGTCATGGTGAACATTTGCTTCACATGTTTTGTTAAAATATTCTTTTTTAAAAAATTAACAAAATTTGGCCAGAGCCGTGGCTCACTAGGCTAATCCTCTGCCTTGTGGTGCTAGCACACAGGGTTCTAGTCCCGGTCTGGGCACCGATCCTGTCCCGGTTGCCCCTCTTCCAGGCCAGCTCTCTGCTGTGGCCAGGGAGTGCAGTGGAGGATGGCCCAAGTGCTTGGGCCCTGCACCCCATGGGAGACCAGGAGAAGCACCTGGCTCCTGCCATCAGATCAGCGCGATGCGCCGGCCGCAGTGTGTCTACCGCGGCGGCCATTGGAGGGTGAACCAAAGGCAAAGGAAGACCTTTCTCTCTGTCTCTCTCTCACTGTCCACTCTGCCTGTCAAAAAAAAATATATATCATCTTAACTGTACTTACGTTTCCAGTTCACTTATGTCAAGTGCATTCACATCATTATGCAAAACAATCTCCAGAAATCACTTATTCTGCAAATTTGAAATTCTCTCCCAATTATTCAACAAATCCCCAGTCCTTTCTCCTCTCAGGCTGCAGCAATCACCTTTTTACATTCTGTCTCTACTAACTTCATGTTTCTTGGTATTAATAAGTGCAATCATCAAGTATTTGACTTTTGTTGCTGGTGTATTTCACTTGGCATGATTTCCTTAAGTCAGAATTTCCTTCCATGTTTAAGTTTGAATAATATTTCATATTATGTATACACTATATGTCCTGATTCACTTTGTCTTTGAGGGACACCTGAGTTACTTCTATATTTTGGCTAGTGTGAATAAAGTATACAAATATCACTTTGAGACCCTGTTTTCTATTGTTTTGAATATTTATACAGAGATTATAATTTTATTTTTAATTTTCTGAGAAATTATCATCCTGTTTATGTTGGTGGCCACAACACTTGACAATTCCAACAGTGCATAAAATTTCTAATTTGCCCACATCCTGGACAATATTTGTTATTTTATCTTGCTTTGTTGGTTTTGTTGTTAGTAGAAATTTTCTTGATCTTGAGGTTCTGTGACTTCTAACCAATTACTGGTTTTTGTGTGTATAAAATAACATTTTTGTGTGTACAAAATAACCTCATAGTTCAGATAAAATTATCATTAAAGGATCAAGAGCCATTTGTTGTGGGGTTTTATTGTTCTTTATTTTCTAAAACCAGATTCAGGTCCATTTAAATGTCTACATTAAAAATAAGATGAAGATTAGAGAGAAGGAGGAGAGGAAGTGAAGAAGGAGGAGGGAGCTAGGATGGAGAGAGCAGTGTTATTACAAGGCGGGAGGAAGAAGGCATAAACTCAATAATACAATGGTAATTGCATGAATCACAACCTAAACAGAAGGAGAAATCAATCTGAGTGATATTTACTTCCCACTCTTAGCATCATAAAGATGTCGCAACATTAACCAAAATGTGAACCACTGAAGCAGGAGCACACAATGAAGAATCTTTGCATTATTTTCAAAGAGTGAGGCTGCTTTCAAAGACCTTAACATATAGTAATAAATCTTTGTCTTGGTACATGCTAGAAGATTCATAAGGAGGAAAACCACTGATCTCAAAGAGATACGTTGAAATTCAGATGTGCTGCTTATTAATCCTTCATTTAAGTCCTGCTCTGATTTTTGTCTACTTTCTTTATAATTAAGTAGTAATGCCTTTTAAAGCTAGATTAATAGATGATATGGTCATATAAAAATATCCTAATGATTCAATAAAACATTTTTGTACCCAGTTAAACAAGTTAATTGGCAATGCAGGACACAAGTTAATGCACAAAGTCAATTGCAATTCTATAAATTATCAATGAATAACAAAAAATGAAAGCACCAAACAATTCCATATAAAGTAGCATCAACAATACTTAGGAATAAACTTAACACAAGTGCAAAACTCATAAACTGAAAAGTACAAAACATAGTAAAAATAAGTTAAAGACAAATAAATGGAAAAACCCATGTGTTTTTTTTTTTTAAAATCAGGAAACTTAATGTTGTTAAAAATGGCAATATTCCCCAAACTGATCCATGTTTAAAAATGTAATTTCAATCAAAATCCAAGCAGAATCTTCTCCAAAAATGCTCCATAAAAACTTAACCTGAAGGACAAAAAATTTTTAAAATCAAAACAATATTGAAGGAACAAAACAAAGTTCTAAGACAAATACTACTCAATTTGAAACGTTACAATCAAGCTACAGTAACAGAGTGAGGTAAAGATACTGTCACAAAGATATTTGTCATTAGAATAGAATTGGGAGTTGAGAGATAAACTCAGATTAATTTGTCATTGAATTTTGATGAGTGTCAAGACAAACTAATAGAATAATCATTTAGTGACTATGATGGGACAATTGGCTATCCACATGCAAAGTAATGACATTGTATACTTTCCTTATGCAATACACAAAGCAAATTAACTCAAAATGAATCATAGACTTGAGTATAAAAAGCTAAAGCTGGCCGGCACTGCAGCTCAATAGGCTAATCCTCCTCCTGTGGTGCTGGCACACCGGGTTCTAGTCCAGGTCAGGGCGCCAGATTCTGTTCCGGTTGCCTCTCTTACAGGCCAGCTCTCTGCTGTGGCCCAGGAGTGCAGTGGAGGATGGCCCAAGTGTTGGGCCCTGCAACCCATAGGAGACCAGGAGAAGCACCTGGCCCTTGGATTCGGATCAGCACGGTGCGCTGGCCACAGTGCGCCGGCCGCAGCGGCCATTGGAGGGTGAACCAACGGCAAAGGAAGACCTTTCTCTCTGTTTCTCTCTCTCACTGTCCACTCTGTCTGTCAAAAAAAAAAAGCTAAAGCTATAGGGGCTGGTGCTACAAAGCAGTGGGTTAAGCCAGGAGTTAAATAAATGGTTAATTTACTATATTGGTGATGGATAAAAGTATTCAACCTCTTAAGTTTTCTCAAAATTATTCCATTAATTCATTGCAACACAAGAATTGTTTTTGAAAGTAATTTGAAAAGATCTTTCTAAATTTACATGGCATAAAGGCAATAATAACCAAGATATTTTTAGGAACAAAATTGTCTATATTGTGCTTCAAGACAAAAGACACAATGTTTCAAACAGTGTGGAAGAGATAATTATGATAATGAAATTGAATAAAGAAAATAGACACAAACCTACACTTCAATTAAAACTTTGTGCATAAACAGAAACTTTGAAAATCAATTAGAAATAATAATAGCCAATAACTTGGGCTTGTTTGATTGGCAGCCCACATGAAAACTGGTTAAAATATATCTTTATCTATACCTTATAAAATATAAACTCTAGATTTAATTTTTAAATCTCCATAGAGAAAACACAATTTCTAAAAGAAATTAAAATATACCCATTGTGATATCATTAATGCTAAATATAAGAACTTTTAGGAGAAGTAGCTTATAGTGTCGTTTTATTTGAAAGTCAGAGAGACAGAGAAAGAGAGAAAAAAAAAGGAGACAAACATAGAGAGAAATTGTCCATCTGCTGGTTCATTCCCTAAATGTTGGCAACAGTTGATGCTAGATCAGGCTAGAAAATCCATCTGAGTCAACCATACAGCTGGAAGGGACCCAAGTACTTGAACTTAATCATCTGCTTCCTCCCAGGAAATGTATTAGCAAGAAATTAAGTCATAAGCAGAGTATCTGAGACTCAAACCAGGCAGTGAGTTAGTACTTATCATTAAAAATAAAGAGAACCAGTGTTAATGCCAAAGGATTGAAAAGATCAGAAAGCACCAATTTATCCAAGTGCAAAATAAGTCATGATTCTGAAGAGTGGATTTGTGAGATGAGGATATGCTGTTACCGTTTCTCTGGAGACATTTGCCCATCCGTGAATCTGAGTAGCACTTGCTGGCATCTCAGAGAAATGTAGAACAAAACTTGGAATTCAGAAACCACCAATAAGGGACAATCTGGTGATGAAATCTGGATTTAAAATCGGTCCTCCAAAAGAGCAAAGACAGTGTATACAAAAAATTATCCTTACAGAAAATGAAACTAGTCTCTGGATAACCTCAATTCCATGGGTTTGCTTTGGATATTTGCCTTTGCCTTAGCTGTCACTTAGAAATTGAACACAGATGACAATCTAACATGTCTATAGGACAAAAATTGGACTTCAGGATGCCAAAGGAAGCATCTTGTTAAATGCTCCTCTTTGTTCAGTTGGGTAGTATCAAAGACTCAACAAAAGTATAAAGATGAAATAGAAAAAGAAAACCATAATGACATAAAGACATAACCACATGTGGATATAGATATTGCAGTATTAGGTATGCTCTTATAATAATAGTAATCAATATCTTGAAAATGGAGAAATATAGAACTTCAGTAAAGAGTGAAAGTATAGAAAATAAATAGCAGTAGAAATTTAAGATCAGAAAATACAATAAATTAACTCAATAGATGAGTTCAAGACCAGATTAGATAGAGTGACTTCCCTGGGGGGAAAAAAATAACAGAAAAACAAATGATTCATAGGGCAATGGAAGTTAATTTATTAAATCCAAATTTAACCCAGAAGGGGTAGTGGTGGTGGTAGAAATACTCTAAAACACTTAGGCATATACAACATGTTAAAAATGTTAAACATAACCTATAAGTAGAGCCTCAAAAGGAAAGAGCAAAAATATATTTTATAAGCAATATTTGAAGAAAAATAGCAGTAATTTTACAAAACATTAAATACATTAAACACAGCCAAAAATGAAACTCATGAATGGAAAGAATAAACTCATAGATACATCATAGGACCATCAAAGATAAGAAGAAAATTTTAAAAGCAAGTGGGAATTTAAAAATGAACCATTATCTGTAATAGCAAAAGAACTGACAGCTGACTTGTTTTTGGAAATGATGGAAGCAAATAACATAAATGAATTTTCAAAAAAGTGAAAAAAAAGGCACTGATACAGAATGTTACAGCCAGAAAAAGTATACTTCATAAGGAGAGGAAAAGTAAGGAGTTTTCAGATATACAAAACAAAAATACTAATCTCTTGTTTGAATTTAAAAGTTACTAATATAAACTAAATGACAACCACAACAGAAAAAGAGATAAAAAGATGAATTCAATCATTTTAAGGTCCCTGAAATGACAGGGTAGTACATTGTAAGCAATAAGTTAAATCAAAATCGACAAATCAATAATAAATATAATAATTTCTAGTGTGCAAAATCAAGCATTATTTTTAAAACATGATAGATGAGAGAATGAAGTGCTTAATTAATATAAAAATTCAAAAATAGGCAATAAAACAAGTGGAAAAAATACAAAGCAAATAATTATGTGGCAGATCTAAACTCAAACTGAGGAGGAATTATATACAATATATCAGATAAAAGATAAAATTTTTCAGACTGGGGACTGGTGCTGTGGCACAGAGGTTTAAGCTACCTCTACTTGTGAAGACAGCATTCCTATCAGAGTGCCGGTTTGACTCTGACTATCCGTTTCCTGTCTACCTTGCTATCTCTGTCTGAGAAGCCAGCAGAGGATGGTTCAATTACTTGAGCCTCTAACATGCATGTGAGAGACCAGGATAGAGTTCGTGATGCCTGGACCAGACCTAGATGTTGTGGCTCCTTGGAGAGTAAACCAGCATATGGAAGATTCTCTCTCTCTCTCTCTCTCTCTCTCTCTCTCTCTCTCTCTCTCTCTCTTTTTCTCTGATGCTCTGACTTTCAAATACATAAATCTTTAAAAAACATAAGCTGGAAGACAGCACTGTAGCTCAGTAGGTTAAGCCACCACCAGTGATGCCAGTATCCCATATGATACTGGTGGTTCAAGTACCAGAATCTGCTTTCCGAGTCAGCTCCCAGGTGCCTAAGCCTCTGCCACCCACATGGAACACTGGGATAGAATTATGGCCACCTGGCTTTGACCTGGCCTTGCCCAGGCTGTTGTGGCCATTTGGCAAGTAAACCAGTAGATGGAAGATCTCTTGTTCAGTCTCTCTGTTACACAGAGTAACACACACACACACACACACAGAGAGAGAGAGAGAGAGAGAGAAATTATATAAAAACTTGTCATGGACTGGCATTGTGGCCTAGTGAGTTAAGCCACTTCCTGCAATGCCAGTATCCCATGAGTGCCAGTTTGAGTCCTGGCTGTTCCACTTCCTATACAGTTCTCTTTTAAAGTAACTGGGTAGACATGGGAAGATGACCTGAGTGCTTAAGCCCCTGCCATCCACATGGGATCCCGGGATGAAATTCCAGGCTCCTGAATTACCCTGACTCAATCCTGACCATTGCGGCCATTTGGGGAGTGAACCAGTGGATGGAAAATCTCTCTCTCTCTCTCTCTCTCTCTCTGTGTGTGTGTGTGTATGTGTGTGTGATTCTCCCCTTCAAATATATAAATAAATCCTTAAAACTTTTTGTAAAGAATTGTCAGAGTGGATTTGTAAGATAAAGACAAAATTAGAAACTTGATACACTGAAAAAACAAATAGGCAGTTTTTGTTCAAACAAAAAACCAAAGAGTTAGTGATGAATTTCCGTAGAAATTAATTAATAATAGTGTTCAGTGTAAACAAAAGGAATATTCTAAAACAAAAATGATCAAACTTGATGAAAATAAGAATTAACTCTAGACTGATATTAACATTAAGCAAAATAAATAAAGACATGAAACATTATAAGAAATATAAATGAACATTTTAAAACAATAAAGGGGTCAACCAATCTATTCAATGTAAAATATGAAAATACTAAATAACATGGTCACAAAAATACATAAAGTAAAAAATAGAACTATAAAAATATTGAAAAAATGCTCTTGGATCAAAGATAAATGGCAATTTATTACTCACTATAATAGGAATACACAGGAAAATGTCACTTGAAGTAGTTCCCTGATCCCTAATTCTTATAGGAAGAAGTGTCTCACCTATGAAGTTTGTACAATAAGTAGGACACATTACAGGAATGGAACCAGTCTAAGGAAAACACTACTCTTATAAGAAGGCTACTAGCAAATGTGGCCCACTTTTCCCCCAGAAAAAGATGCTATACTTATTATTATCCTACTTAGGAAACAAATCTTCTGAATGCCTCAAAGGGAAGCATTATCTCTATTTTCCAAAGCTATTTCCTATAAATTATTGTGAAGTTAGCATGAAAGAAAAACTGATTCCAGATGTATAGAAACAGCATTTCAGCCACACTATATGTACACATATCAGAATAACACATCATAAGCCATAAATATGCAATTCATAATTTATCAATTTTAAAAAGCTACTAAGTATTCAAACAACAAGCAAACACAAAACAAAATAGCAAAGATATAAGCCCATTCACAAAATATAACCTTAATCATCAGTAAGAAAAAGAGACATGCTGACACAATGGGTTAAGTTTCCACTTGTATCACTGGTATCCTGTATCACAGTGCCAATCCAAATCCTGGCTGCTCAATTTCCAATCCAGCATCTTGGTAATGCACCTGGAATTGCAATGAAAGGTGGCTCAGGTATGTGGGTTCCTGCCAAACATGTAGGACGTCAGCATGGTGTTCCTGGTTCCTTGCTTTGGGGTTCCTGGTTGTTGTGGCCATTTGGGGAGTAAACCAGGGGGTAAGAGATCTATCTCTCTATATATTTTCCCTCTCTGTTGCTCTGCCTTTAAAATAAATAAATATTCAAAAAAAGAAAAAATGGAGACAACATAATTTCTAAAAGCAAAGCACATAATCACAATTGTTACACAGAAGATATAAAATAGTCAATAAACATATAAAAATTTGGCCTATTTTACTTGTCCTCTGAGAATTGAAAATTGAAACCAAAATACCATAACAGTAAATATTCAACACAACATTTAAATTTCAAAAGATGAAAAATCACAAGTTTTGGTAGGGATGAACAACCACAAGATATCATTTTATATATGTAGATTGACAAAATTCAAAATATAATAATATGATGAAATATTAATAAAATATTGTTAGTTCTAAAGCTTTAGCATAGTTTAAAAATTCTAAGTGTGAAAAAGAATAAAAAGTGATATTTTTGAAAATTTTGTAGGAATTTTACAAAAATCCTATAATGTATGCACATGGGGATTTGAATGGGACCCATTTCATATGATGATTTCTGTAGAGTTCTGAAATTTCATTAGCAAAGATGACTAAAGTCGTTTGATGACAGTTAACTATGTAAGAGACCCAAATGGAATCTCCTTTCTTACTTCAGGCATATGGGGAGTAAACCAACAAAGGCAATGTTCATTCTCTCTCTAATACCCCCACTTATCTGCCCCTGAAATTAATAAAATTAAATTTTGTAAATAAATTTTCATGAATAAATTATCTGAAAATATACTTACAAGGTCTGGTGCTGCGGTGTGATGGGTTGGCCACCACCTGCAGCACCAGTATCCCATATAAGCCCTGGTTCAAGTTTTGGCTGCTCCACTTCTGATCCAGCTCCCTGATAATGTGCCTCGGAAACAGCAGAAGATGGTCCAAGTTCTTGGGTACCTGCACCCATGTGGGAAAACCAAATGAAGTCCCTGGCTCCTGGTTTCAGCCTGGCCTAGCCTTCAGGTGTGTATGTGCTGTCAATCTTTTCGGTCACAAATTTACTTACCACATATGTAGCACATACCAGACATATCAAAGCACTTGAGTTTGCAGGATATTTGGAGCACAAAATTTCTATCTATAATTTTTCATTTACTTATTGGTGGATATTTAGCTCATTCATTTGTTGTAATTGTAAATAATGTTTCAATAATTATTTTGTACCTGTCTCCTTATGTATTCATGAGAATCTGTCTAGTATAGTGGTTCTTTTTTTTTTATATCTATATATAATATCCACCTGGGTAAATTTACAAAGTTCTATTGCCCAGGCTGCCTCAACACAAAGCGATTCTGATTTGATTGAGTGGTGGTTTGGACATTCGTGTGTTTTTTCATCAGACTCAGTAGGCATTTCTCTTGTATAAAGTGATTGCTCTGATTGAGTTACAGTGACTCTCCTGTCAAGCCTCTTGGTGAACTGGGCTTCTTGTAGACCCTCTGCGATAAACCTCATATGTTAAAATGTGGCTTCTTTATTTCACCAGAAACATATGCTTTATGTTGAGTAGATAGATAGATCGATAGATAGATACATTTCTCTGTAAATCTAATTCATATGAATGGGAAAGACTCACAGAATAAATGCTGAGAAAGAAGGATAATGTAATGACAATGAGATTAAATTATGAACACTGAGGCCAGCACTATTTGAACTCACTTGATTATAACAAATTGCATAAGTTGCACTGTTGTAATTGCACAGATAAGGAAACAAGCTCAGTACTGTCAAATAATTGTCAGTGAACTATGATAGCAAATGAAAGATCTAACATAAAAGCACAACTCAGTTTCCCTATACTACTTATAGAGTTTCCATTAAATGTTAAATATCTAAATGCAATATAAAAAATATAGTTAGGGGAGTTGTTGAATATTAATTTAAGTACTTGTTGAATCATAAATATTAATTAAGAAATAATTCTTGTGTTATCTATAGTGATTATAAGCCAAATTTTATGTAGAATGAAAAATAGAACATTTAAATTAATTTTAATTCATAATAATAACCATTTTCAAATCACAAGAATTGTATTTAATGAAGAGTGTATCTCTAGTTTATTTCTGCTTAAATTTTTAATGCTAAGCATTGGCAGCATCTGCCCCATTCCTGATAGCAAGTTCTAGCAGATGGTAGAAGGAATGAGCAAGAAGCATTCCAATATTCATAGAAAAATTGGAACTACTCACCACGCTTAGAAGAAAGCTAGCTTTTTTCTTGAATATATTCTCTTGGTTGTGATTTTGCTTGAATGTATTTAGTATATTCATACTTAATAAAGGTGAAATCATCCCATTTTTTCATCTGCTGAAATATAAATTCATTTTGGTGGTGAACTCCAAAGAGTATCAGGAGTCCCTATCAACCAAAATTTTTTTTTCCTTTGAGAAATATTCCTTTTTACCCTTGCACTTGAAATGAAAATTGTCTTTATTCCAATAATTTGCAAACTACCATATTTTTTGCTTTGGTTTAAGAGACAGGATTACTCCTCCCCTTTCTAACCTGCTCCTTTATTTTTCCTACAGCATTTTTGATATTTTCTTTCAGCACCCAGTTTAGTTGCATTTAGCTGTAGTTATATTTAGTTACATCTTTATTTATAGTTATAGCTAGTATTCTCATCTAGGTAAATTTCTTCCTTTTAATCTTTTATTTATATAAAGAACAGAATTTGTGTATTTCATTTATACTATTTTAAGCCCACAGTATACTTCCTACTCTCCCTCTCTTGCTTCTTCTACCTACATTTCTTTTTTTCATTATTTTCCTTCTACTATTTGTAATAACATACTTTCAATTTACTTTACAGACACAGGCTTAATACTCCATTTAATAAATAATTAAACATGTAGAAAGATCACTGTTCCACAGAAATATATACAGGGCTATAAACAGTAATCAAGCTCATGATATCAAATTCACTCATATATATATATATATATATTACTTTTTATATTATATATGTTACCTACTGCAAATCAAAGAAAACATTTTATTTGTCTTTTAGATTCTGTTTTATTTCATTAAGCATAATGTTCTCCAGCTGCATCCATTTTGTTGCAAAAGACAGGATTCCGTTATTTTTTAAGGCTAAGTAATATTCCATTATGTGTGTATATATATATATATATATATATGTACATATATATATACCATAATTTCTTTATCCAATCATCAGTTGATGGACATCTGAGTTGATTCAATATCTTAGTTAATGTAAATTGAGGTGCTATAAACATGGGGGTATAGATAATTCTTCCATATTCTGGTTTCATTTCCTTTGTGTAAATTCCCAGGAGTTGGATGGTCGAATCATACAGTAGATCAATTTTCAGACTTTTGAGGAATCTCCATATTCTCTTCAATAAGAGCTGTACTAGTTTACATTCCCACCAACAGTATATAAGAATACCTTTTTCTCCATATCCTTGTCAGAATTTGTTATTATTATTTTCTTATATAATAGCCATTCTAACTGGGGTGAGGTGAAGCCTCTTTGAAGCTTTTATTTGCATTTTCTTGATGCCTAGTGATCCTGAGCATTTTTTCATGTGTCTGTTTGCCATTTGTATTCCATCCTTTGAAAAATACCTGTACATTTCTTTGTCCCGTTTCTAAACAGGATCATTTGCTTTGTTGTTGTTTAGTTTATTTAGCTCCTTATCTATTTAAGATGTTAATCCTTTATCAAATGTATAATTTGCAAATATTTTCTCCCATTATATTAGTTGCCTCTTCACTTTATTAAGAGTCTCCTTTGATGTTCAGAAGCTTCTTGGCTTGATGTAATCCCAATTGTCAATTTTTTATTTTGTTGCATGTTCTTCTGGGAGCTTATCCAAAAAGATTTTGCCTATGCCAACATCTTGCAGAGTTTCTTCAATGTTTTACTCTAGTAATTTGAAGCTTTCAGGTCTTGGGTTTAGATCTTTGATCCCTTGTGAGCCTATTCTCTATAATGTGTTAAGTGGTGGTCTTGCTTCATACTTGTACGTGTGGAGAACCAATTTTCCCAACACTACTTGTGGAAGAGACTAGCCTTTTTTAGGAAATTATTTTAGCTTGTTTGTCAAAAATCTGTTGGTGTGGATTAATTTCTGGGCTTTCTAATCCTTCAATTGATCTACATCTATTTTTATGCCAGTAACAGGCTATTTAGTTTATAATTGTTTGTAACATGTCTTGAAATCTGGTCTTTTGATGCCCCTGGCTTTATTTTTATTGGTTAAGATTGATTTAACTATTCAGAGTCTCATGTGTTTCCATATGAATTTTAGGGTCATTTTTTTTCTAGATCTAAGAAGAATTCCCTTGGTATTTTGATTGAGATCACATTGAATCTGTAAATTGCTTTAGGTAGTATGGACATTTTTATAGAAATTCTTCCAATCCATGAACATGGAAGATTTTCCTATTTTTTGTGTGTCTTCTTCTATTTATTTCCTTAATGTTTTATACTTTTCATTGTGAAGGTCTTTTATATCCCAAGGTATTTACATTTTTGAAGGTATTGTGAATAACACTGATCTTACAATTTCTTTTGAAATCCTGGCATTGTTTCTGTACAAAAATGCTAATTATTTTTGTGTGTTGATTTTATATCCTACAACTTAACCAAGCTCTCTTATGAACTTAAATAGTCTCTTAGTGGAGTTTTTGGTTCCCCTATATATAGGATCATGTCATCTGCAAGCAGCAATAATTTAATTCCTTAAACACTCTCTAGGCATTCACTGTTAGATTCAAGAGTATAACAAAATCATGTGACACATTTGTGGGTTAATCCTTCCATGTTCAAAGAATCAGACACTTAACAAATGACAGATATCAGAATATATATTTTCACTATTTTCCCCAAGTTAATAATCTATTCCCCTTCCATTTTCAGAATATCTATAAAAATTTTAAACATTTTTAAATTGTAATTTTGTAATAATTTGATATGTAATTTGCTTTAATTGTTATCATTTAAAGGAGAAAGTATTCCAAAGTGACATCTGAATTTTCTGTAAAATTACTTACATATACCTACCTTTTGATCATAAGCATTAAGTTAATAAGTGATCAAATTTAAAAAAAAAGATATTTTAGTTAATTCTAAAGATTTATTTATTTATTTATTTATTTATTTGAAAGGTAGAGTTACAAAGAAATGGAAAGAGAGAGAGAGAGGAAAAGAGAGAGAGAAAGAGAGATATTTTTCATCCAATGATTGAATCTGCAAATGGTCACAAGAGCTGGGGCTTGGCTGGCCTGAAATCGTGAGCCAGGAGCTTCTTCTAGGTCTGCATGTGGGTTCAGGGTCCCAAGTACTTTGGCCATCTTCCACTGCTTTCCCATGCACATTAGCAGGAGTCAGATCAGAAGTGGGGCAGCTGGGACTCAAACGGTTGCTCATATAGGATGCTGGCACTGCAGGCAGCGGCTTTATTGGCTATGCCACAACTCTAGCCCCATGAAGTTAATTCTGTCTTGGTTAAAAAAAAGATGTTCTGATGCAGATAGAGTATAATTATTTTGATTCTCACAAGTTGTCTTAAATTTCACTTTTATCCTGAAGCATAAGTTTGATGCATTTCCAACCGAACAACTGGGTTTATTATGGTTTGGAAATGCTATAGCATCTTATTGAATTCCTCTTCCAATAGAAATCTTGTGATTCTTTAAGTATTACTTTAGGAACAAGTAGCTATGAGAAATTTGCAGGTTAGGTCTATAAGATGACACAGCCATTCATTATGTTAAAACATTTAAAAGTTTTTTAATGTTAAATTGAAAGCAGAAAAAGAAAACCAAAAATATTTAGGCTTGGCTCTGAAGAAGTTGAATTGCTTGGTGCTCGGGCCAGCAGATGGCAAATAAAGATAAAATGAAATAATTAGTTTGGGATCAAAGAACCAAGCTAAGCAGTATAAGGGGAACAATCATCCAGCATGCTAATAAAGAACAGGATATAGGTTCTCTGCCAAAGAAATTACTGAAATAATCACTTAGTAGTCAAAACAGTATTGGTAATTTGTTTCTAAAAACAACAGGAAGGAAAGTTAAAGATGGTATAGCATAAGAGTGCTTTTAGATCCTCTATAATACAGCCCATAAAATGTCTACTGTTGTTTGGCAATGGAAATATTTCTATTTGGGAAAAGATAAGCCATAAACAAAAGGAAACAAGTTTCTCCTGCCCCTACCGTTTCTTTCAAAGATTTAAGGCAGAAAAATCTTTTCAATTATCTCTTGCTATAAAAGAGAATCACTCCAAAACCTAGCTACATTTAGTCATTGAATTCTGCTTTCTGTTTCACTTTGTGCCAACTAAAGTTACCCATGAGGCTGCATTCATCTGTGAACTGGATTCAAGGTTCTTCAAGGGTCTCCTAAACAATATAAATCACTCTCTCTCCCTCCCTCCCTCTCTCTCTCTGTCTCTCTCTCTCTGTCACTCTCTCTCCCCAACACACACACACACACACACACACACAACTTTCTCCTCTTTGGTAACTAGGCTAGCTTAAGCTTCCTTATATGCTAGCTGACTGAAAATGGAAGGGTGAAAATTGCTATAAGATCTCTTAAATGAGAGAAGCAGAAAATTAGTGTCATTTCCTCTTCATTCTTTGGGCAGTAAGAAATCACAGGACCTGCATAAATTCAAAAAGAGGGGAAGTATATTGTACTTCTTAATAAGACACAAACAGTTGTGCACATTTGGGACTAGTTTGCACATTTTGGAAACACTCAACCTTTGTCCATCTTTGGCCACAACAATGTACAGGCTTCTCATATGCAAAATACAGCTCCTATCATTAAGGCATTGCCTCAAAATCCATAATGTCTTTATCTAAATCATGTCTGTGTATTGACACTTTTGGCTGCATACAGTTGCCTAGGCTCGATTTTTCATCCAAAGAGGTGATATAAAAGGCAGAATGTATGCCTTTTACACACCCAATACACATTGAAGTAAAACTGATAAAATAAATGCAACGGACACTTGCATTTAGAAAGAAGAACAGAAAGCAGTTGTCATTAGTCCAAGACAACTCTCAACCCAACCTGGTATATGTTTCAGGACTCCCTTGCTATATGGACAGGCAAATTTTCGTGAGTTGGACATGGTTCTGGTCCCATGGAAGGCCTCAAAATCCATTTATTTTCAGCCCTTGGATTTTTCTTGGGATTATCCTTCCTACTCTAGAAGAAAGAAGATGAATTTGCAGTTAAGTTTCTCTCTCATTTCTCTTATCCTTAAAAGTGTGTTCTATGGAGCACATTGTTAGCCTAGTGATTAAGACTCCATCCCACATCAGAGTACCTGGATTTGATTCTGTGTAAAGTAATTAATTGGGTTCCTGTGACTCATGTGGGAGACCTGGATTGAGTTCTCAATTCTTGGCTTCAGTCCTTGTCCAGTCTCAACTGCTATATGCATTTGAAGAGGGAACCAACAAATGGAGTTCTATCTGTTTCTTTCTGTCTCAGTTTCTCAGCCTGTCAAAGAAATTCATTTTTTTAAAGTTGAGAGTTCTTTCCACTTTGAATATTCTTTGTCCCTTTTAATCTAATCAAATGGTGGTTTTGCTAATATAAAATTAATTATTGTGTAGATATTACTAGAATTCAGTTAGTGCCCCATGAATAGTATTCTTCTATTTTTTCAAAAGAGTTATCTGTGTTTTGAATATATGATAATGCTATGAAAAAATGATACTATAGTTCTAAGAAGTCCTATATCCAGTTCAGATTTTCTACTGAAAATCATCATATGTTTTTTTTGAAATGTTAACAAGGAGCATAGAGCTGCAAGATGAAGCTATATTTTCAGTAAAGAGTCTTTGGCCAACTGGGTGAGAAAGAGATCGCCATGTGATAAGGAAGATGTAAGCTGTAGTAAAAAGGACATGTGAGATAGAATGTCTTTTATGTGGAGAGAACTGACCACAACATCATCCTCAATCTATATGTCCTCTAAATGCTATACTTTCATCCATTGCTATTATATTTTTATTTCATTGACAAATAGAAACCTGGACATGATATAGTACACTGCAGTAATATGAATGTCCTCATAGCAAAAAATATTTTGTGCTAATTGTATGATTTCATTACAAAGAAGCACTTCTTGCCCTATGTAAAGTTGGAATGAATGAGCTTTATCAGTTTATAATTTTGTTTTTAATTATCTAAATACTTATTCACTCATTCACTTATTTTGCATATGTGTTGTTATGAGTTGAATAGAATGAGTCTCTCCAAAACTCATGCAAGATTCTTAAACTGATTTCTTTTAGTTGCTTTGGTCATCTGATCACTGAGGCTTTCCTTTCGGTAAGTATAATGCTCTTTTTTTTTTTTTTTTTTTTTTTTTTTTTTTTTTTTTTTTACAGGCAGAGTGGACAGTGAGAGAGAGAGAGAGAGAGAGACAGAGAGAAAGGTCTTCCTTTTTGCCGTTGGGTTACCCTCCAATGGCTGCCGCGGCCAGCACGCTGCGACCAGCGCACCGCGCTGATCGGATGGCAGGAGCCAGGTGCTTCTCCTGGTCTCCCATGCGGGTGCAGGGCCCAAGCACTTGGGCCATCCTCCACTGCACTCCCTGGCCACAGCAGAGAGCTGGCCTGGAAGAGGGGCAACCGGGACAGAATCGGTGCCCCGACCGGGACTAGAACCCCGTGTGCCGGTGCCGCAAGGCGGAGGATTAGCCTAGTGAGCCGCGGCGCTGGCCGTATCATGCTTTTTAAAACAGAACTCAAATCTTCCTGGTATTACTGAGAAGACGAAAGCATCATGAACTAGAAGATAATTCAGCCCTGCAATCAAATCCAAAACATTTCCAAATGTTTTCTGCAACAACCAAATTCATAAATTATGAGGAGTAGAATGGATTGCAATTCTTTCTGTGCTAACTAAAGTTATTTAGAACTTAATGAGATAAACAAAACAATGTACACAGAAGAAACTTTGCCTGTCTTCTTCAAGGAAGTCAAAAACTAATCAAAAACTAATTTAGAAGCGAAAAGAATATTTAGGAAACAGAAGGTAAAAAGTATCTTGTTCAATTAAAGATTATAAAAATCAAACTTATTATAAGATTATAATTAGGATGACAAAATATTACATATTCTACAAATATTAATTTTTTTCTACTGTGCTTAAAAATGCTGTGAAATTGTCTAGTTAAAGACCAAATAGAGTGGATATTTGGCTTAGTGGTTATGATGTCCACATCCTATAATGGATTGTCTGGGTTCAAGTCCTTGCTCTGCTTCCAGTTACAGCTTCCTGCTAATGAACAACCTGGGAAACAGTGGGTAATGGCTCAAGTACTTGGATTTCTGCCACTCACTAGAGAGAATCAAACAGTTTCAGGCTCTTAGCTTCAGTCATTCCCAGCCCCATCCATTTCAGGGATTTGTGGAGTAAACCAGCCAGTGGGAGAGCTCTCTTTGGCTCTCTCTGCCTTTCTAGTCTCTCTCTCTCTCTCTCTCTCTCTCTCTCTCTCTTTCTCTCTCTTCTGCTTTTTATATTTTAAAAGCAACTGTATTGTAAACATTGAATTAATGAAGTTCTTGGAGTTTTTGGAAAATCACTATCTACAATATCTGATTACTAATATTAGATGGTGTTTCCTGGTAAAACTAACTAAAGAATGCACATATACCTACACATTAAAGGGATGGGGCACTGGCCTGGGAAAAACATCCAAAGATGGCCCATGTACTTGGGTCCTTGCACCCAGGTGAGAAAACCCGGATGAAGTTTCTGGCTCCTGGTTTTGGCCTGGTTCCACCCTGGCTATTGAAAACATCTAGGAACTGAATCAACAGATAGAAGATGTCTCTCTCTATTTGTGTGTGTGTGTGTGTATCTCCCTATCTCTCTGTAACTCTGAATTTCAAATAAATAAATATTTCAAAAAAAAGCCATTATCATCAGATTGTTGTCTTTTATTATCTGACAAAGACTATTTGAAAAAAACAATTTACTATTCTCAACAGTGTTTGTGTTTACAGACAAAATTAATCAACACTGTACCTTCTGAGCCTGATGCTACCTTATCTAGGAGTTACAAGTAATAGACTTTAAGTTGTGTCATTATTTAATCGGTATGATTACTACCCTGAGCTTGTTTAACTTTGAGAAGATTTTTCTTTTTAAAAGAACCCCAAATGATGTCCTTTTATAAGCAATTTCATACTTTGATAGGTAATTACATTGCCGGCTCGGAAAATCCTTTTGTCTCTTGAGAGTCCAGATTAAATCAGTTTACAAATTAAAGGGGAGGGAGCAATCAGATGGCAATCTAGACAACACTTAAAAATGTATATTTTAGGCTTCTCTGTAAAGCAAATTGATAATGAGTTCTGCCTCCCAGGGAGAAGCTGCTTTGCTTCTTCATCCCAGTTTCTGCTGCCTGTGGTAGCTTTTTCGTGCTGCTCCTGGTTTCCCTGACAGGAAATTGGAATGCCTCACTGCCTCACTGGAACATATTTTAGATGTGGAACCCAAATTGCCTTATCCTCATACTTTGAGACTACAGCTCTCTCGCTTTATTAGAAAATAATTAAAATGTTGAAAATTAGCTTGGTAAGTTGCCAACTTTTCCATGGTTGCTTAAAGGGCAATGGTTTGGTAACATTTGTAACTAAGAAAGCATTAAGTAGAAAGATGCACAAACGATGTATTTAAATATTCTATAAAAACAAAATTGAAATGTAATTATAAGAAGAAAGGTTTTATAGCTTAAAAGATCCACTAAATAGGAATCTAATTAAAACACAAATTTAATGTAAGACAGCTGAATTACTTATTTAGCAGTAATCTTCCTGAACTTCAGATTTTCATGTTGACTTGCCCAAAATATCTAATATGATTTTCTATAGTAAAGAAAATTAATGACAATTTAATAGTTACAATGATATGATCTTATAATTTTAGAGTAAAATTTGGGGAGGAAATTCTTATGTGCAACATACAAATAAATGTATATGTTATTAATGCAATAAAAATTGAATGTTAATCAAATCTTGTGTTCTTTGCTGGTTCAAAGGCAGTAGCTGTGTTTCCTTCTCTGTAGTCTTCATAAAATGATGTGTGTGGATATTATCATTTAGGGTTTTATTAGAACCGTAAATTATGTTTCTCCATTTCTCTAGTTGTTTTTATCTAGATCTTAATATCCCGTGTCAAGTCCAAACATTTATTATTACTGAGTTGATGAAATTTTGTAACTATAATATTTTAATATTATAAAGACTAGCAGGTATTCTGATGCAGTAGTTTAAGCCATCGCTTATGACTGACATCCCATATTGGAGCGTTGGTTCAACAATTGGCTGCTCTGCTTCTGATCCAGCTCCCTGCTAATGTGCCTGGAAGATGAGCCCAAGTTGTTGGGTCCCTGCTACACACACAGGAGACCAGGATGGAGTTCCCAGCTCCTGGGTCTTGGCTTAAGCCTGGCCCACAACTGGCTGTGGCACCCATTTCACAAACGAACCAGCAGATGAAATATTTCTGTATATGGTGTATCTGTCTGTCTGTCTATCTCTTCCCCTCTTTGTCACTCTGCCTTTAATGAATTCTTTAATATGTTATACCACACCACTGATTTCTTTTAAGCTTTATTTATTTATGTGACAGAGATAGACAATACAGAAAAAGTGCTTTTTTTTTCATTTTCAACTCTCTTTATATACAGAAGATCAATTTAGTATACATTAAGTAAAGATTTCAACAGTTTGCACCCACATAGAAACACAAAGTGAAAAATACTGTTGGAGTACTAGTTATAGCATTAAATCAAAATGTACAGCACATTAAGAACAGAGATCCCACATGAGGAGCAAGTGCACAGTGACTACTGTTGTTGACCCAACAAATTGACACTCTAGTTTATGGCACCAGTAACCACCCTAGGCTCTCGTCATGAGTTGCCAAGGCTATGGAATCAGTTTTGAGTTTGCTGATTCTGATCATATTTAGACAAGGTCATAAAAAAACAGGGTGAGGATAGTAACCAATGATCCTAAGAGTGGCATTAACCAGGTCTGAACAATTATACAGCATTAACTGGGGAAGAGGACCATCAGTACACACAGGTTGGGAGTAGAGCCATTGGTGGTAGAGTAGAGGTTATGATTACGAAGAAATGAGGCCCAAGTGCGCTAGACAGGGGCTAAAACAAAGGACAGAGTCATTATTAGAGGAGCTAAGAAAGGTGCTGTCTAAGCTACAATTAAGTTTTCTGATTGAGAGGCAAATAGAACCTGACAGAAGGGGCTTGATAATAATCTGGTGGGCTTTAGGCCTTGTAAATTCAGAGGCCCTGACCTATCTATCTCTTCACATGGGGTATATCCTAAGGGAAGTGTGAACCTCCTAGGGGAAGGCACTCTGTTGACTTTCATTACTTGGCTGGCCTGGGAGGAGAGCTGGCCAGGTAAAGGCAGGTGGCATCTCTAACAAGAAATTTACAGTCCTGCCTGCAATGTTGCTGACCCTGCTTGGCCGTCCCCTCAGCTGCAGTGGTCACTTTGGAAGTTGGGCTGAGTGAAGGGCTTTTCAGCTTAAAGCCATTAAGATCTGTGGCTCTGACCTGGGCATCCTTCGACTCCAGGGCAGGTCCATTTCCAGTGATCCAACTCTTGGCAGAGCTGCCAGGGCTCTTCACAAGTTGACTTCTGCTGAAGCCCAGGCTTACCAAATTGAAAGCCACTGCAGTGGACTGGCCTGTTGGGTCTCCTTGAGGGCAGATCACTGTACAGATCAGCCATTAATAGGCCTGCCACCCATTGCTTCTGATGCCTAGCTTTCTTTTCCTCCTGGTTTGTGTTAAAGCAGACCAGAGGATGCAAGTCAAGGGAGTGCCCAAGTCCCATCTCTAATCTTCGGTGGCCTGACCTACAAGTCTATAGTCACAGGCATGTTCTGTAGTAGTTTTTCTAAGGTAGACAATGCCCATGAGGAAAATTATATTCTCACTTAAAAACTTTCTTTCCCTTTGGTCTGAAAGGGAGGTTTTTTTCTACTTACTGTTTACTTCCCTGATGGCGAAGTAAATCTAGCTATGAGATTATTATTTAAGCAGGTGGAGGATTAGCCAAGTGAACCACAGCGCCAGCCCCTGCCTGCAATGTCTAAAGCTAGGTGAAAACTCTAGGTGTGGCTCTCCAGAGCAAAGCATATATATATATATATATATATATATATATATACATAAACATGTGTTAAGTATGCATAAGTATGCATATATTTAGAAATACATATGGCAAAAATGAACACCATCCAATATTCCAGAGAGTACATATCTATTTCATTCTTAATTACATTGTTACCTGGCATTCAAAAATTCATACTCAAAATAATTGAAAACAAAAACTATAGCAAAATTTTAAGTTCTGTATCATCTCCAGTTTCAGACATGCCTTTCTTTACAAGGGCCGTATTTCTTACTCATTTAAGAATCAAGATTCAGGTTCACTCACATTTTCAAAAATGACAGGATTTTAACATACAGAACATTAAGCTACATGAAATAAACTGGGCACCAACAGACAAATACCGAATGATCTCACTTTTTTGTTAGATGGTAGCAGGTTGGTAATTATCATAGGCTGGAAAAATGAAGTAGATGAGGAAAGATCAAAATGTTTCAGTTAGACACAGGAGCAGGTACTGAGGATATATTGTACATTATAGTGACCATGGTTAATCAAAACAGTGTATAGTGTATTTCAAAACAGCCAGAAAAATAGATTTTAAAGGTTTTCACCATGAAGATGGATATTAATTAACCTGATTTGATCTTTCCACAATGTACATGTATATTGGAATATTACATTTTATACCATGAATATATACACTTATTATTTGTCAATTAAAGAGAGAGAGAGACAGAGAGAGAGAGAGATGGAGAGAGAAAGAGTTGGAAGTCAGGAGAGGGATGGATGGAGAAACGGAATATTATTAGATATTATTAGAATATCTATGAACTATATGAATCTATAAATAAATAAATAAAACAAAAATAATGATCTAAAATATCTTGAGAGATATGATTTCTGAATTAAATATAACAAAGTAAATATAAAGACATTGCATATAAAAGAAAAAAGCACAAAAAAGTCTAATAAAATAATCACATTATTTAGTGTGGTACAACATTTTCGGTCCACTTTTTGTCCAGGTTTATCTTGGTTATATAGAATGTTAACTCTTTTTTTTAAAGATTTATTTATTTATCTGGGTGGCAAAGTTACAGAGAGAGAGGAAGAAAGAGAGAGAGAGAGAGAGAGAGAGAGAGATCTTCCATCTGTTGTTTGATTCCCCAGATGGCTGTGACAGCCAGAACTGGGCCAGTCTAAAGCCAAGAGCCAGGGGCTTCTTTAAGGTCTCCCACGTTAAGCCATCTTCCACCACTTTCGCAGGCCATAAGCAGAGAGCTGGATTGGAAGTGTAGCAGCTGTGACATGAACTTGTGCCCATCTGGGATGCTGGCACTACAAGTGGAGGCTTAACCTGGCCCCAGAATGTTGACTCTTGACAAGCATAACCTCCACAAATGTTAATGGCATATCCCTACCAAAAATGTGTTTCCATTTGTGTAGTGTCACAGAGAGAACAGCATATCTACCTCTTGCATTCTTAATATTGTTTTTCGGAAACGCTTACTTACTCTCATGTCTAAGAAGCCTATTGCCTAGTTTTTCCCACTGCTCCAGTCTCTGATTTTTTCCTTTCTTCAATGATTGGTAGTAAGGAAAGTTATTATTTTTGCCAATTTTACTTCATACTTTTCACTTTATACTGGTCAATTCCACTTCAAAACAATGATACAAAGACAGTGTCACTAACCACACATTATAGCTGAGAGAGCTGAGTTAAATATAAAAGCTGGAAAATGACCCTCAAGGAATCTGAAGCAGACACCAACATAGATACTGGGGAGATGCACTTACCATGTTCAAGGAACTAATAGAAGATTTAGGGCCGCAAACGAGAAGTCAGGTAATTATAATATACTATAGCCACTGTCATGACAGAATGATACACAGAATATAATAGCAAAATACAGAACTCAACCTGCAGAATCTTAGATAAGACTTTCTGTGAAGATATTTCCAAGGGCTGGTGTTGTGGTGTAGTAGGGTAGGTCTCTACCTGCAGCACCAGCATTCCATATTGTTGCTAGTTTGTGTCCTGGCTGCTACTCTTCCAATCCAGCTCTCTGCTAATGGCCCAGGAAGGCAATGGAAGATGGCCCAAGTGATTGGCCCCTGCACCAACATGGGAGACCCAGAAGAAGCTTCTGGCTCCTGACTTTAGGTCAGCTCTGTTCTGGCCACTGCAGCCATTTAGGGAGTGAACTGGAGGATGGAAGACCTCTCTCTCTCTCTCTCTCTCTCTCTCTCCATCTCTCTGTAGTTCTTTCTCTCAAATAAACAAATATTAAAAAAAGAAGAGATTTCCTGAGTTTTATCCTATAGGTGGAATAGGATTGAACAAGTAAAGAAACAAAAATGTTCTCCCATCACAGAAGAGGCATTATGAGAAGCACAATCTTTGAAATTTTAACTTATATATGTGTATTCATATAGTTCAATAGTTTTTGGCCGGCGCCACAGCTCAATATGCTAATCCTCCGCATGTGGCGCCGGCACACTGGGTTCTAGTCCCGGTAGGGGCACCGGATTCTGTCCTGGTTGCCCCTCTTCCAGGCCAGCTCTCTGCTGTGGCCCGGGAGTGCAGAGGAAGATGGCCCAAGTCCTTGGGCCCTGCACCTGCATGGGAGACCAGGAGAAGCACCTGGCTCCTGGCTTCGAATCAGCGAGGTGCGCCGGCCACAGCGCGGCGGTCGCAGCAGCCATTGGAGGGTGAACCAACCTAAAGGAAGACCTTTCTCTCTGTCTCTCTCTCTCTCACTGTCCACTCAGCTCTTGTCCTGACTGTTGATGTACAATGCAATACTTTATCCATTATATTATTTTTTTTGTTCTGGTACTATTGTATGAACTCTGTAATTAACACACAACTATTCTTAGGTGTTTAAGTTTTAACCAAAAAGTGATCCCTGTTAAATGTAAGAGTGGAAAAAAGAGAGGGAGGAGATGTACAATTTGGGACATGCTCAATCAGACTTGCCTCAAATGGTGGAGTTAGAAACGTGCCAAGGGAAACCAATACAATCCCATCAAGGTGGCATGTACCAATGCCATCTCACTAGTCCAAGTGATCGACTTCAGTTCACAATTGATCACACTGATAGGTCTAAGAGTCAAAGGGATCACACAAACAAGACTAGTGTCTGCTAATACTAACTGATAGAATCAAAAAGGGAGAGAACAATCCAACATGGGAAGCAGGAGACACAGCAGACTCATAGAATGGCAGATGTCCTAAACAGCACCCTGGCCTCAGAATCAGCCCTTAAGGCATTCGGATCTGGCTGAAGAGCCCATGAGAGTATTTTAGGCATGGAAAGCCAAGACACTCTGGCAAAAAAAAAAAAAAAAAAAAGAAAAAAAGAAAAAAACAAAACCTAAATGAAAGATCTCTGTGAGTGAGATCCCAGTGGAAAGAACGGGGCCATCACAAAGGAGGTACCTTTCTCTGAAGGGAGGAGAGAACTTCCATTTTGACTATGACCTTGTCTAAATAAGATCGGAGTCGGCCAACCCTAAAGGCTTCCATAGCCTCGGCAACTCATGACTAGAGCCTAGGGAGATTACTGACACCATAAACAAGAGTGCCAAATTGTTAAATCAACAACAGGAGTCACTGTGTACTTACGTCTCATGTGGGATCTGTCCTTAATGTGTTGTCCAATGTGAAGTAATGCTATAACTAGTACTGAAACAGTATTTTTACACTTTGTGTTTCAGTGTGGCTGCAAACTGATGAAATCTTTACTTAGTATATACTGAATCGATCTTCTGTATAAAAAGATAATTGAAAATGAAAAAAAAATCTTGGTTTTATATTGGAAATGGCATAGAAAATTAATCAATTTTTAAAAAAACATCATGTAGGATCTCTGTCCTTAATGTGCTGTACATTGTGATTTAATGCTATAACTAGTACTCCAACAGTATTTTTCACTTTGTGTTTCTATGGGGGTGCAAACTGTTGAAATCTTTACTTAATATATACTAAATTGATCTTCTGTATATAAAGAGAATTGAAAATGAATCTTGATGTGAATGGAAGGGGAGAGGGAGCGGGAAAGGGGAGGGTTGCGGGTGGGAGGGAAGTTATGGGGGGGGGCCATTGTAATCCATAAGCTGTACTTTGAAATTTGTATTCATTAAATAAAAGTTTAAAAAAATTTAAAAAAAATTAAAAACTTCAATAATTTTCATACGGAAAGTGTCATGGAGATGAATGTCTAGACACGAACGAGAGATGGCCAGCCTGTTTAGTTTGTTAGGGATCAATCTGAGAAGTTCAGTGTGTCATGTTAACAGATTTTATTTTATTTTATAGACTAATTGAAAATCAGAGACATGGTCAAATATTTAATTTAGTTATCACCTTATGGACCTGAGAAAGAAGCCAGAGAAAAAAGTCAGCAAATTAGAACAGACCTGGCAAGAGATGGCAAATGACTGAGTAATATGAAATAAAAGTGATGTATGGAAATGAAATGTTCAAGAAATATTCAATAGCCTAGTCTTGTATTGAGAGATTGATTGGATGAGTATTTTGAAGAAATACATGGGGTAAGAATAAAATAGATTTTAGAGTTGGGAAACTCTGGAGATAATTGTACCAACAAATGAATCAGAAAGCATATGATTTTGTTCAGATTTTTGCAGTTTTTGGGTCAGAGGTAACTGTGATCATTCAATTACTGATATTGATTTAAACTTGGATTTATGGTTTGGGGATCCTCCCGAGGTGAGAGCTAAAAAATAAATTTGTGATTCAGTAACACAAAGAATGTTATTAAAAATGTTATTCTGGAATAGTTTGAGAATGTGAAAAGAGATTAGCAACAACAGGAATTCTGGAGTTATATCATTTTTTTATTACCAAATATACAAGCACCCCATAATTTAATTGATTAAATATCAATAATATAATTTTCAATATTCTGTGGGTTAAGTAATTAGTCTCATTCGTGTGACTACATTTAACTGTAATATCACCTGCAGAATGATCTCAGGTGAGACATCTAAGTTTGCTACCTCCTCCCTTTTTAGATTTAACTTTATTTATTTGAATGGAAGAGTTACAGAGAGAAGGAAACACAGAGAGTGAGATCCTCCATCCATTGGTGCTGGGACTGGGCCAGGCTAAAACCAGGAATTTCATCTGAGTTTCTGATGTGGGTAGCAGGGCCCAAGTAGGGAGGTAGATCAGAGGTAGAGCAGCTGGGACCATAACTGGTGATCACAATGGGATGCTGGCCTAACCCATTGTATCCCAGTGCCAGGCCTTGGGTCCCCTTTCTATGCAGTCTTTTATCACAGCCTTCTTCCCAATACAGAGATCTCATGTCAACATTTCAAGAGAGGAAAAGTTGACCTACCAAAGCCTCTTGTAGCTGAGGTTCCACATCACAACAGTCTCACTTCCACCACATTCTGTTGATATAAACAAAACATCAAGTTTCCCTAGATGTTAGGGGTTGTGAAATGCACTCCACCTCCTCTGGGAAGGAATTTAGAAATATTGTTACCACACTATTTGATAGACCACATCTAGGAAACACCAATAAGTAAGGCTAGATAGATAGATAGATAGATACCAGACCCCTATAAAAATATAGCAGCTATAGTAAGTATAGAAAGACTATAAAGAAGAATTATGTCTTGGAGCTTAAAGAAAGAAGAGAATTTTTTAAAAAGTTAGATAAAAAGATCAAGTTTCCTGGAGAGTGAAAGTAGCAACTGTCTAAATGAATGTTTTCCATTACTTTTCACAATTAAAGCTCAATAATGAGCAGAATAGTTTTACTGGTGGAACAGGAATAATATCAACATTGATATATAATGAAAAGTAAATGGAAATAAAGTAGAAATAGTCATTTTTATTCAATGAATTAGAGATTAAAAATCACTTATTTTTTTTTCAGCAGGAGATAAAAAGAGCCAAAGCAGACATTAAGAATAAAGAGAGATAAATGGACAAAAAGGCCAGATGAGAAACAGGGAGCGGAGCTAAGATTAAAGTTGGAGAAGGAGAGAGAGATAAGAATAAAAGACAGAAACAGAGATAGGGAGGAAGAGACACTCAGTTGGGCAGATACACACAGAGGCAGAAACAAATTCTGAGAGAAAGAAAAGCTTAAAAAGATGAACAGGTTAAAGAAGCAGAAAGCAAATACACACACATAGCGCCACATATCCAGGCACATAGGCATGGAGAGGCACAATGAGATGTGGACAGAAAGTCACACACAGAATCACAAACACAGAGGAAGTCAGCGGTTGACAGACTGACAATGAGAGTCAGAGGCATGGACAGAACAAAACCACAAGTAGAAAAAGAATAAATCATTCAAAAGCAAAGTTAGAGGAATTGGGTGAGGGCAGAACCAAGGATTTCATTTCTAAGACTAGAGAAAGTTTGGAATTGATGATAAAAATTATAAATTATGTTGCGGCCAGTGCTGTGGTGTACAGGTAAAGCTGGCGCCTGCGGTGCTGTCATCCCATATGGGCACCGGTTGGGGTCCTGGCTGCTCCACTTCCAATCCAGCTCTCTGCTGTGACCTGGGAAAGAAGTGGAAGATCCTTGGCCCAGGTCCTTGGCCCCCTGCACCCTTGTGGGAGATCCAGAGGAAGCTCCTGGCTCCTGGCTTCGGATCTGTCCAGCTCCAGTTGTTGTGACCACTTAAGGACTGAACCAGTAGATGGAAGACCTCTCTTCTTTTCTCTCTGCCTTTGCTTCTCTGTAACTCTGCCTTTCAAATAGATAAATAAATATTTTAAAGAATTATAAATTATAAAAATTTGAAGGTGACAACGAAGAAATTCAAGTGTGGTGGTCTCAATATCTTTTGAAAGATTAAGAAAGTTCTTCCTCTTGAAAAGAGACACTGGATGGTGTATCAAAACAATTGTGTTCAATCCTAGCTCTGCGTTACGGTTGACTTTTTTTTTTTTTTAAATACCACTGCTTGACAGAAATTCTCATAGAATGGTTCCTTTGTGAATCTGAACATCAAAAAATAAATCTCCCTGGGTCACTCAAAACTTCATGCTTGCTTAATAATCACAAGTATTAGTTAGAATCTAAAGAATAACAATGAATTTTTGGGATCATTCCTGCCAATAATTTCCAGGCATCAGAGTATGAAAGATTGACTGTGGATTGGGTTTATTGACAGCCTTATAATAGATCCTCTCAGTAGATAATGGCAACATTCCACACGTATAGGCTTCTGTTTTAGTATTCAGCTACCCAAGAAAAACAGACTGGAAGAAATTGTAGGCATTCCTAGGAACAGTGAAAATTAGTCCTTGAGAAAAGCAAGAATCCTCATTTGTTAGGAAAGGAAGCCACATAGACTAAAAGAAAATAGAGGAGTCATGACAGCACAAGTATGAAATCAGAGGACAGTTGTAGCAAGGTCATATTTGAGATAAATGTAGAGAAGCAGAAGCACAACAATGGGTTATGTGTTTCAAGACATCCAAAATGGGACAACTCTGGGTCCAGGGTATGGAATATGTGTGATAAATGAATGAGATTAAAGAACTGTACACATGTGTGATACACAGGTCATTGACACTGAGGATAGTTTTTATACACAAATATTGTGAGTTTCATGAAGCAGAGCAATAATGGGTTGGAAATCAAAGAAACAGGAAACTACGAGACTATAGATGAGCTAAATAACTTATCTATGGTCACACAAAGAAATACTCGCATATCACACCTAGATCTTGATTTACTGCATAAGAAGCACTGAATAACCATTAGTTGTTAGTACACTGATATTATTATTAAGAAACAGAAACAACACTAAACCCATGGAAATCAAAAGTATGAGTTTTTTTTTTTTTAAAGGGGTCAGTCTTACTTTTTTTTTTAAATTTTTAAAAATTTTTTTTATTTAGTAAAAATAAATTTCCAATGTACAGTTTATGGATTACAATGGCTCCCCCCCCCATAATTTCCCTCCCACTCACACCCCTCCTATCTCCCACTCCCTCTCCCATTCCATTCACATCAAGATTCATTTTCAATTATCTTTATATACAGAAGATCAATTCAGTATATATTAAGTAAAGATTTCATCAGTTTGCACCCACACAGAAACACAAAGTGTAAAAATACTGTTTCAGTACTAGTTATAGCATTACTTCAAATTGGACAACAATTTAAGGACAGATCCCACATGAGAAGTAAGTACACAATGACTCCTGTTGTTGACTTAACAATTTGACACTCTTGTTTATGGTGTCAGTAATCTCCCTAGGCTCTAGTCATGAGTTTCCAAGGCTATGGAGGCCTTTTGAGTTCGCCGACTTCGATCTTATTCCTACAGGGTCATAGTCAAAGTGGAAGTTCTCTCCTCCCTTCAGAGAAAGGCACCTCCTTCTTTGATGGCCCCGTTAAAAGTATGAGTTTTTTAAAATACACCAAGAAGTGTCCTTTCCTACCTTATGACTATTTCCCAACTCCCCACTAGTTCCATGTGGAGAATAAAAAATTCTACTCTAAACTCAAGGTTGGCTAGAGTCACTGTTTCTATGTCATTAAAACATCTTAGAAACAAACCTCTCAGATCAATGGAGAATAGGAAAGACCCAACTTTCCCCAGGGACCCCTCTCCCTCTGCCTTTTCACTAATTACCTCCGTCATAATCATAATCACAGTGACCTCGGGGAGGCACTGCTTTTAGCATTCTCACTTGAGTAAATACAGGCAAGCTAGAATATTTAAATATCTTCTGTAAAATCTGGGGAATATCTGTTAACTCACATCAAAGAATATCATGAATAATCAGTGATTCACAAGTGTGGTGTGCATCAGGGTCTTGGGGAGATTTGAATTCTAACATTAATGAGGACATCTAAGCTTACTTCCAATAACCTCCCCAGGAGAACACATATTTATGCAATCAGATCTGCTTAAGAAACTACAGCATTAATTCCCATTAATTCCATGTTTTACAAACTTCTAATATAAATACCACCTGAAGTAATTACTAATACTAAATATTTTTTTTTTCAAAATTCCTGGGTCTTTCCTTCTAAAGAGTTGTTTGGTACATATAAAATCAGACATAGGAATCACCTTTATAAGCATCCCTAGGTGATTTTTGAGATAAAGAAAGTGAGAAATTCTGCACTAACTAGTTCTATGTAATGTGTATTTGTGTCTTTTCCAAATTTATGTGATGGCATCTAATTCCCATAGTGATGGTGTTAGGAGGTGGACTTTTGAGTAGTGATTGGGTCATTAAAATGGAGCCTCATGCTTAGGATTGTGCCCTTAGAAAAGACACAAATACAGAGATCCTATACCTCCAACTATGTGGGGACATGAAGAAGTGCTCCCCTCTGAACTAGAAATCAGGCCCTCGCCAGACACCAAATTTTCTGGCACATTGATCTTGGACTTTCCATACTCTAGAACTGTGAGAAGTAAATTTCTGTTGTTTATAAGCTATGCAGTTTTATGATATTTGGCTAGAATACCTCAATGGAATAAGTAACCCAATTAAATTGATCCTCACTCCCTTAGCCAGTGTAAGTCAGATATCAGAACTTTACTTATCAAAGTGAGTTCTAGAAATTCAACATCTTAGATCCAACCTTAAACCAGTGAATCAAAATTGGTATTTTATCAAAAGCACCAAATTATGAAAAGGTAGGTTAAAGTTCCATACTAGGAAGTCTGCACAGCTAAAAAAAGAAACCCCTCTGTGCTCATTCCCAGGGAACTACATGAGGCTGCTGCCTGGCAAAAACTCAGATTATCTCCAACTACCTCCATATTTTATGATGGCAAATAAGCTATAAAATGTGTGAATACACATACAAATACACACACATCCACCCACACATATGATTATCTGATGTGGTGTTCTCAATTCAATCATATGGGCTATCCTAGTGATAGATGTTGATGATTGTACAATTGCATCAGCAGCAGCCATTGGAATCAATTATTGAGATGACTGAAATAGTCATGTTGGCTTTACTGTGTTCTGGCCATTTCATTTTTATAGCTCAGCCTTTACAAAGTCAATTTAAATGGATTTGAAATAGGAGCATTTCTTCAATAGCCTTCATGACAACTAGTTCCATGCTCCATACTGATGCAATAAAAATATCACCATTTTTCCTTTGCACCTCAATAATGGAATAACATATACTGTATAAACATTCTGATATTGCAATGATTTCTCATCAGAACAAAATGAGATTCCAATATTACTTTAAAGAGGGGGAGACTGCCAATGTAAACAAAGAGAATTCTGATTATGCAGGATCAGATGCATCTGAATTATTTTAGTGTTTCTCAATCCACATTTTATACCATAAATATCTACTTTTTAAAAGTTGTAATGTGAAGTTGAAGCATATAATTTTTAATGACAAACATATGACATACTTTAAAAAGCTAGTATCTAAATAGAAAAACCTGTTGGAGAATATTTTAGAATATTCCTTTAGGAATGAATTTGCTAAAATGATTTAAATAGCAAAACAACAATTCATAAATTTATTCTGATAATATTAGAATACTTGAAAACTGTGGTGTCTAACTTCCAGGAATACAGAAATATAGATCATATAATAAGTATATGAAAGCTGTATTTACTTCTGAGAACATGCTGTATCCAGTTTATGATACTAGGCCATGGTTTAAAATATCTAGTCATGGTGACTGAAAGTCTAGTTTTAATGGTCAGTGAATGGTTGTGAAAGGTTTCACAAGATCCAAGGCTGGCGCTGTGGCGTGGCAGGTAAAGCCACCACCTGCTGTGCCAGCATCCCATATGGGCTCCTGTTCCAGTCTCAGTGGCTCCACTTCCGATCCAGCTCTCTGCTATGGCCTGGGAAAGCAGTAGAAGATGGCCCAAGTCCTTGGGCCCCTGCACCTCATGGGAGACACAGAAGAAGCTCCTGGCTCCTGGTGTTGGATTGGCACAGCTCCATCCATTGTGGCCAACTGGGGAGTGAACCAGCAAATGTAAGAACTCTCTCTCTCTCTCTCTCTCTCTTTCTCTCTCTCTTTCTCTCTCTCTTTCTCTCTGCCTCTCCTTCTCTCTCTGTGAAACTCTGACTTTCAAATAAATAAATAAATCTTTAAAAAAAGAAAGATTTCACAAGATCCAAGGAATTATCAGATAGGTTTTAATTGCTTCCAAAAGGAGGGAAAGAATACAGACACTATGGGCAGTGCTGGTCTGAAATGATGAGGGAGCAGATTTATAAGCACCTTAAAGGGACAGAAATATGATGGTTTTTGTTTGTTTGTTTGTTTTGTTTTGTTTTGTTTGCGATCACAGTGAAGCAAGATAACTGTCTCCAGGGTCTTCTGAGCCATTGGGACCAAGCCAGGTGCAGGTTAGGGTTAGCCGTAACCATGGTTAGAATAACCATGACCTGGGTGGTTATTCTAGTTAGTCTAGTAATTGACTGTGCCACATAAGTATACAGGAGTCTACTCTCTCAGAAGTAAATGGAGTTACAGAGAAAATGGAGAGGTTTTTGAGGTTACAGTGTCTGTACATAAATCATGTGAATTAAAATAAGTTTTCCTTTTATTATTCATGTGTGTGACTTGGATCCAGTCATTTTAATTACGCAGATACAGAATGAATTCCATACAATATCAGTTGCTTAAAAATGCACTAAAGTGCGTCCCTTACATAACTTTTTCTCTCCCATACTACTGCCCCAAAATGTATTAGTATCCACATTAAGTTGGGATTACTCCTCTGTATTTTACCTTGTTCCCTCCAGCCAAATATTGTGTTTCTAAGCAGATACACTATTAATATAACACAGTAAGAACTTCAGCTTTGGATGAAAGAGACTCAGGCTTTAATCTTAGATATGGATATGCCAGGTACTCTTATCCCATTAACAATTTTCTCTATTCTGACAAACTTCAAATTCTTTATTTGTAAAATAATAATAATTAATCTTTAATTTCTAGATGTTGTGACAATCAGGTTAGCAATGGTTGTGCACCACCATATATCTATGAAATATTTCAATGTGGGTCTTGTGCCCTTAGTGTGATTTTATCAATTCTTCTTTCTCTAATATTTTTAACCTATCTTTTACTTATAATTTTCTGTGTTTTAATTTTTGAGGACACTCTCTAAGCAACTTTTTTATAGATTTATATATTTGAAAGGCAGGATGGCAGAGAGAGGAAGAGACAAAGACAGAGAGACACAAACACACACACACAGAGAGAGAAAGAGAGAGAGAGAGAGAGAGAGAGAGAGAGAGAGAAACAGGGACAGAGACAGAGACAGAGACAGAGAGGGAGATCTTCCAGCCACTTGTTCACTCTTCATATGGATGCAACAGTCACGACTGGGTCAAGCTGAAACCAGCAGCCTAGAAGTCCATCTGGGTCTTCCATGTGGGTGGCAGAGGCCCAAGGGCTGGGGTCATCTGCTGCTGCTTTCTCAGGCACGTTATCAGGGAGCTGGATCGGAAGAGCAGTAAGGACAATAATCAGTGCTTTCATATGAGATGCCAGCATTGCATATGGTTGCCGAACATGCCATGTCACAATACTGGCCCCATCGAAGCAAATTTGGTTGGATTTTTAAGAAATCAATATTAATTTGTCTGTCTTCCAACAATGGAATTTATGACTTAAAATTCTTGACATTACTATTCTAGTTATCTCAACTCCTTCTACTTTATTACTTACAATAATAAATTTCGATTTTATTACACATGATTTTTAAAATGCACTATGATTTCTTTACCTTTTTTCTAAGTACTCTAAATTCCTTTTACTTTAAATCACTTTCCATTATTATTCGGTTTTCAAAAACACTATTTACGGGCAAGCATCTGATACAGTGGTTAAAACATTGCTTGGGATGCCTACATTGCTTATCAGAGTGACTGGGTTAAAGTTCTGGTTCCTCTTCTTCTGATTCCAACTTCCTCTAAATATGCACCTTAGGAGGCAGCAGTTAATTACTCAAGGACTTCAGTGCCCGCCTGATTGAGTTCTGGGCTTCTGACTTCAGCCTAACCCAGTTCCAGCTGTTGTGAATTTGAATAGTGAACCAGTAGCATTGGGATCTCTCTCTCTCTATTTTTCTCTCTCTCTCTCTTTCTTTTTCTCTCTGCAGTTCAAAGAATTGAAAACAATAAACAAAAATCTATAAATCACTTAAATATTATTTAAATAATACTCCTTTAAGTAATAGATAACCACAAATAGAAGCCAGCGTCAAACCACACTACAACGTATTAAATCTAGACTATATCACAGGAGAAAGGAGAGTTCTGTCTTCAGAAATCAATATCATATGTCATCATTTTATACTTTTCAGGAAAAAGTACAGACATCTTGATGGTACAATAAATGCCTTGAACAAAAATTTAACAACTGTGCTTAGTAGCAGAAAATTCAGCAAGTTTGAGAAATGAGCAAAATTCCTTATCTTGATTAGGGTTCCCTACCAGAAACTGATGGGAAATATCTCTCCCATTTTCTTTCCCTCTCAAGTTCTTATAAGAGTAAAGTAGACATGACTATAAAATGCAATGTAAAAGAGTCAAATTTGTAATAAGAAAGTAGACTATCCCTTATTTATGTAAAAAATATTAAACATTAGGCTAAAAAATATGTAAAGAAATAGGAATATTTTGTTCCTCCTTGAGAAGACTCAATTTAACAGACCAAACCCAAATCATGCTAAAATGTCAACCAAAATGTAAAACATGCATTTTTTTGCTCCAGTTCATTAATTTTAAACTTAACAAAACAACATTTCCACACCTACATACCAGGACATGCAATGACTGTTTGTATTATCAAAAGATTGAATAGTAACTAGAAATAATTCAATGACATCAACAAAGAAATGACAATCATGAATTTTCAGTATTTAAGGCACTAATGTATTGTTGTTATACGTGCAGGAAAGGATTAATTCAGTAAGTGGATTGCCTACACCCTATACATCATAGAGAGGTATGACAGTTGTGCCTTCTCCTGAAAGGTGATCTCCAAACCTCTGGAAAATCCCTTATCATTGAATGTGTTCATTTATATGGGGGATCTGAGCCATGCCAAATGGACTATGCTAGCTATGTGATAAGTGGGTACCTGTGGCACGCAGCTTGTCCTGATCAAGAGAACGGGACTTCCCTGGTTTGGAATACTTTCTTCATAGGAACAAGGAACCTTATTCTGGGGTTCTCCTAGATGTTGCCATATGTGTGTTTTTTTTTTCCTATTCTTCTTTTAGACAGCATTCTTGTACCTTATAAACTACATCCATGAGTGAAATGCTTTTACTGAATTCTGAGATTCCTGCTAGCAAATCATTGACAGATCTTCCCAACTATAGCCTGTTTTACACTAAGCCTATATTGATATAATGTGTGTATTTGTCTGTACCTTTGTTTAAAACATTTAAAAATATTACATAAGGGCCACCTCAGTGTCCGTGTGTGTGTGTGTGTGTGTGAAAACTATATGCATGCATAGAAAAGATTTCAAGCAAAAGTTAACCTTGGGTCAAAATATTGTTTTTGAGATTATTTTTCCAATTTTTTTAGATCAACTTTTTAATTTAGTTGTATGTAGAGAATAGTATTCATGCATTTCATATATAGAGTTTTAAGCCAATAATGATACTTCTACCTCCACCTCCCCTTCCTTCCTCCTTTCTTTTGTTTTTCTTTTAATTTTTGTGATAACACATTTAAATTTACTTTACAGTCACAAGCTTAATCTTCCACTAAATAAAAAGTTCAACAAGTAAAAAGTAGGAAGACCACTGTTCCACAGTATAGATAAGGGTTATAAATAACAAGCAAATCTCAAGATGTCAATTTCACTCATGTACATTACATTTTTGGACTATTTGACTATTACAAATCAAATAAAGCATATGATATTTGTCTTTGAAATCCTGTGTTTTGCAACACAATGGATGAAACTGGAGAACAATTTATGCGTGGCAAATTATCTACCAAACTGTATGTTCATCTGATTGCAGAGCCAGTGCCACTATCATTTCTGTAGAATAACAATTCTTGAGACAGTAAATGGAGATGGAGATCCTGGAGCAACACTGTCTGACGTTGATCCTTACTCTTAGCTGAAATTTAGCTTTTTCTATAACTTAATTATACTTTGATATATTTATTTATGAAACAAAAATAATTCCAGAATTTTGTTGTCTTTGTTGGAGTTCAAATAACAGAGGTGAAGTTAGAATACAAATAATGAAAAATTTTATTTTGGGGCCAGTGTTGTGGCATAGCAAAATTACCACCCATATGAATGCTGGTTCAAGTCGTGGCTGTTCCACTTCAGATCCAGTTCCCTGCTAATGGCCTGGGAAAGCAGTAGAAGATGGCTCAAGTCTTTGGGCCCCTGCCACCTAGGTGGGAGATCCGGATGAAGCTCCTGTTTCCTGTCTTAGACCTGGCCCAGAGCTGGCCACTGCAGCCATCTGGGGAGTGAACCAACAGATGGACCTCTCTCTCTCTGTCTCTCCCTCTCTCCTCCCTCTCTCTCCATAACTCTCTCAGAATAAATAAATCCTTAAAATAAACAAATAAATAAAAGTTGCATTTCATATTTAAAATTTTGCTTTAAATTATTTAGTGTCAGCCTATCTTTTGATCCAAAAATCAATATTAGATAGGCATACATTTTATGTTTAACATATACCAATATACTTTTTATACTTGTTAAGAATGAAATTGCCTATTTATAACATATTTAGTTAGAAAGAACTATTTTTCTTCTAAAAGTTGTAGCATAAAATTCCATTGCTTCAGGCATTTAATGTAGCAGGAAAGAGAATTAAAATTTAGTTTTAGGGGCCGGCACTATGGCGTAGTGGGTAAAGCTGTTGCCTGCAGCACTGGCCTCCCACATGGGCATCAGTTCAAGACACAGCTGCTTCACTTCCGATCCAGTTCTTTCTATGTCCTGAGAAAGCAGTGGAAGATGCCCCAAGTGCTTGAGCCCCAGCACCCATGTGGGAGACCTGGAAGAATCTCCTGGTTCCTGTCTTTGAATGGGTCCAGTTCTGGTCACTGCGGACATTTGGGGAGTGAACCATTGGTTGGAAGACTTCTCTCTGCCTCTGCCTCTGCCTCTCTGTAACACTGCTTTTCAAATAAATATTAAATATTTAAAAATAAATAAGTCTTTAAAATTGTTTTAGTTAATGTATTTTGATTAGATGCTTATAAATCTACAGATCTTTTTTCAACTTCCTTTAAAAAAACACAATTGTTTCTTATGCTTACTTTGGATGCTTTCTATATACATTTAAAATTTGGATCTCTGTGTGTCTTATTATTTATTTCTATATCCTTTTCTCTTAAACTTGGAACATGTTTTAAAGTTTGTCATCTCAATACTGAACAAATCTTCTAATGTTGATTTTTTATCATTCTGCTAACTTTGTTGTTTTCATTAAATCTTCACTTTTAATTTGATCCATCTCCATTTTTGTCTTTGATACAGGTGTGGAAATTCATTCTCTCTGGCTTACACTTTCCACAAAGCTTTGACTTTTTGTTTCTGTTTTGCAAAGGCTATGTGTGCTAAAAATCCTCAGGATAAGCTTTTCATTTCATTCTAGCACCCAATCATAAGCAGCATTATTGTATTTGTCCATTTTCCTCCTTTCTGACATTTGCCCAGTTATGGTGTTTACTCATAAACATAATATGACTTTTCATTTGTTCCACTCTAGACTCACTTAAATGTGGGTGAAAATATTCCTTTGAAGTCTGCAACCAGAGGGTAAGTTGTTTAAATGTCCTCCTGTCTATTTTGGTGTACTTATAGGCATGCTGTTAATAGAGGTTTGCTAGATTAAAACAGAATGTCCATTCACTCCATAGTAGAATCTCTGACATGGTCAATTGATAGAAAATGCTATGCACACTGACACCAGGATTTCCCCTTTGCCTGCCCTCCTTGACACACCCAGTCACTCAAAATCTGCAGGTCCAGAATTTTACTCTACAGGTAAGATGCAGTGATTCCCTGGCTGTGGCTATACTTAGATGCTACTGTTTCTCAGTTTTCCATGTGTACTTCAAAACGAGGTGCTAACAGAGTTGATGTCAGGAAAACTGTACTTTGGGTCCTTGTTTAAGCAATGATCTTGAGGTGGATTCATTCTGAGAGGAGGAGCACGGTGGGGGCAAGAGGCCCAGGGTCACGACACAGACACCGGGAGTTTGGTGAAAGTGGGCCAGAGGCGAGCAGCTCACAGACTTATTTATTTCAGTTGGTACAGCAGCTTATATAGTCAAGGCAATCAATCCAGGCAAGGGGCAGTTTATGCCCTAACCAATCACTGCCTGTTGCCAGACAGGCTCCTTTGCCAGGTGAGTTCCGAAGCCATTCCTGAGTAACTGATGCTCGCTTGCTAGCAGGCTGTGGGCCATTCAAGTGGCTGACCAGAGCTAGTGGGGTATAAAGCAGTAACAGGTGTGGCTGTGGGCAGGATGATAGAGCAGCAGCTTGATAATTGGTAGCAGGTGTGTCCGCTAACAAGGCGGACTCTCAGTCTTGTTCAGCTGGTTCTGGTTGACTGTCAGGTGCAGGCTTGATGTTTCTGGCTGGCACCCAAATGGACTGTCCCACATTTTCTGGAAAGACACAAGCATATCCTTGGCCCTTGGTTAGCAGAAGCCTTTTTACGGGCATTGGAATCCAGGGCCTGAATTCTGCATCCGCTCCTACATTAATGGCAAACATGCAGGTGGAATGGGGTCTAGTGGCTACCCTGAGAGCCTGGGGTGCCTGGGGACTGCCACAAATGTGGGGATCCTCACTGGGTGCGGATGGGATGACCTCACATGGGTTATCACCTCGAGGTCATCCAAATTCATCCCATGGATATTAGGGGGTTGGCTGACTAGGCATTGCTGTGTTGTCTGCTGTCATGTCATTTTCACTGTCAGAGCTCTCTCTCCCCAAGTCACCAACTGTTACCTGTGAGGCAGAGGCCTAGAGTGACAGGATCTTATCACTTACAGTTTCATTATGTTTGATAATCTGTGTGGGTTTCTGAGAGGGGGGTATCTTTCCCATGTTTGAGCACTTAAGAGCGGTGCCACACGTCAATTATAGCCAAGGAAAGATACCCACAGCACTGCTGCCATAACAAAACAAATTCCTAGCACCTTAGTGGCTGATGGCATTACGCAGGGTTTTCCCCTACGTTAGACGGACAGTGGTGTATCAGATCGTAAGTATGTCCTATGCTTAGTGGGGGACTTCCTTGATTCGTCAGGTCAAGGCTGTATGCCCACATGGCATCTCTGGAGCGTCACCTCTCTCAAGTGAGGGAAGATGACTTGGTTCCGAATTCTGGGAATTCACACAATACCTCCATTTAGTGTTTGACTACTTAAAACTATCTTCCTGAAGGCATGTTTGAAACAGGTCAATTCAGCTTACAATAAACTTAATTCTAAATTATTTTGGGGACAGTATATTTCTGTTTGTTGCATTTCAGATAACAGAGAATATATACATTATTAGTTTCAGATGTCAGTTTTGCACACAAGATTTATAGTCAAAAAGCACATCATATATTGCAAATCTGTTACTCTCAAAAAACTTAATGATCATAAACAAATAAATCTTTTTAAAAATTAATGGGCAGTACTGTTCTTACCATTTTTCTATCCTCATCAATATGTTAGCAGATAGCTGGCTTGGGCTAAGAAGCTGCCAAGAAGATATTTTATTAGATATATCTCTCTCTTAATTCTTTCTAATACAATAAAAATAATCTATTCTTGATAAATGAGGTACATAATAACATATAATTTTGAGTCTGAAATATACAAACATAATTCAGCCTTCAAATAATGGAGAAAGATCCAAGGAAGTCACCATTTCTTTATAAGTGGTAATTGAATCAAACACACTTAATGATAACAAAATTATATGAGGTTCTAAGCTTATAACCTTTTGGCTTCCTGCATTGCCAAAGAATGCTCAAAGGAAGAGAAGAGGCAGATTGAGGTTGAACTAATTAGAGGACATACTAATTACTGTGTTGATGTTTCAGCACAACTCGCTCACCAATCAATAATAGTCCAAGTGAATGCCTACTGTTTTATGTTACTTTAAAAATCTCAGTGACTTTTTAAAGACATACGTAGCAAATCTGCAGATTGCCTGTGGCCTTTTTAATTCATAGCAAAACATCTACAACACATTTATTTATAAATTTTCATCATTAAAAACTGGCTGGGTCTATAAATATCTGGGACTTCATGGCACAAACGAAATTTTGACATGTGTGATCCTCAGCACTGACACTGGCACATTTGTTATTTTGGTTTCAATCTCTTGTTTATATTGCCGAGCAAATTTTATATATATATAAATAAATATATATATATATATATATATATATATATATATATCTTTAGATGGGCCAAAATCAATTACTCTAGATTTTTCTAAAGCAAAACTGATAGTTTCCACAACTCAGGAAATCTGAGTAATTGAATTGTCCTAAGGATGGACATCAGAGAGTGTACAGACAACAGTGTTTCCTCTCTAGCTTTGAACTGGAACTCAGTATTCTCAAAGAACATTGATTAAAATTCTCCCACAAAGGACTAAAACAGGCAACAGATTCCCCCTGTCCATCCATCAACCCTCGCCACTGAACAGTCTCTCCTTCTTTAGAAAAAGAGTGAATTAAAACACCCTGTAGTAGATCTTGGAATATGACTCTGAAGTCAAGCAACTATAGTTATAATCCATTTCACTTGCTTATTAGGGAATGATATATTGTATAAGAGATTCAAACTTATAACCATAATGAAACAAAATAATGTATGAGATTTCTGTCTCTCTTTCATGTGTGGGTGCTCACATATTCTCTGCCCCTCAAATAAATGAATTAAGTAATAAAGTTTAAAAGACAGCAGAGTAAGAAGGTAAAGAGGCTGGTAGTGAGGTAACAGTTTGAATGAGATTGTTAAGGTAGCCATCACTGAGAAGTTAAATTTTGAGAAAAGACTTCCAAGAATGTTTTCATATAATTTTGGATAATTAATGAAAGAAGTAGGGCTGGAGGATGGCTAGCAAAATTTTTTCATGATTCTGAAATATTGTTTACATATGAGAATATTAGAAAGATTTGTGGAAAAGTAAAACTGAAATTCAAAAATACAGAAATCCACAGTTTTTTTTGTGTGTGTAATATACATTTTCTATTAACTTCCTGAAGACCCCTTACATGCATAGACTACAAAAATTTTGCAACAAACTTATCTTTGAACTGTTATTCCCATATTTTTGAAGTACCTTTGTACTTGAGTATGTGGAGCATAGAGAAGTACATTAGTGTTGATAATATAGCATCAGGCAAGGGTTATGATTTTATCACATACAAGGATTTTAACAAAAATTGTCAGAGTCTTTCCAAGTACGGTGTCTATCATACTTATCTATCTTTATATCTCATTCAGAGCATCGTTCTACTTTATACAATATGGAATCATCAAAAAGATTAATTGAGATGGGAACTACACACAGTTCTGCAGAGTTAACTTGGACACATATTAATGTTTAACTGATAATACAAGTCCTTTGGTGAGCCTACTAATGGATGCCTAATTAACTGAGGAATTAGACCTGCATTAACGGGCTGCTATTTCTGCTGCTCACCTTACTGAATTGTTGTCCCATAATAACACTGATCTCAAATGTTTGCCAAGGCCCTTATTTTCACTGATCAATCACAAGCTTAAATAAATTTCCTGCAGTGCATTTTTGCCTGTCGATGACTTTGTGATTGGCCTCCACACTACAATTCACTCTCAGGTAATGCTTGCTTCTTCATTCACCTGCAAATGGATATTTTTTGCTTTGCCATTCCTACGAATTAGAAATGTTGAATTCTGTCTCCTTAGTTAAGTGACGATGACCACATGGAGCCAATCAGATAGAATTTTGACAGCCACTTCTAACACGCAACCAGCTGGGCCCTCTTGGGCAAATTCCTTAATATGTCCAAGTCCAGATTTCTTCCTATATAAAAAGAAGAAAAATGGGGGCCGGCATTGTGGTGTAGCTGTTTAACCTGCTATTTATCACACCTGATCCTATACAGGCACTGGTTAGAGTCCCAGTTGCTCCACTTATAACCCAGCTCCCTGCTGATTGCCTGAGAAAGAAGCAAAAGGGGCCCAAATGTTTTGACTCCTGCTGTGGGCTTGTCCTGTGAGGTCCATATGGTCAGCATGGTGGGGTGATGGTGATTTTTGACAAGAAGCTCCAGAGACAGATTTGGTGAACATGTCCATTTATTAGCAGTTAGGCACACTCTTTTTTTTTTTTTTTTGGACAGATAGTTAGACAGTGAGAGAGAGACAGAGAGAAACATCTTCCTTCCATTGGTTCACCCCCCAAATGGCCGCCATGGCTGGATCTGAGCCGATCTGAATCCAGGAGCTTACTCCTGGTCTCCCATGTGGGTGCAGGTGCCCAAGCACTTGGGCCATCCTCCACTGTCTTCCTGGGCCACAACAGAGAGCTGGACTGGAATAGGAGCAACCGGGACTAGAACCCAGCACCCATATGGGATGCCAGTGCCACCAGCGGAGGTTTAACCAAGTGAGCCACGGCGCCGGCAAAGGGGAGTAGCTAGCTCAGGGTAGCACACTAATTCTATAGGATAAAGCTGATACTGGTGTTGCTATGCTCCTCCAATCAGCTTGAAGTTCATGTTGCCCATGTAGACTTCTAGGGTCTAGGCCACACCTGGGAGCTGTTTACCTAGTTGACAATTACAAGGCCCCTTAATAGGAAGTGGGGGTGGAGGAAATGTGCCCGGGACCCCTGCCACCTTTCAGCAGTCAGGTCATATGTGGGGAGTCTCAGGGTGCTGAGCCCCCTGACCAGGTTTAACCTCCTGCATAGGCTAGGCAGGCAGTCTCCCAGCCAGGCACAGGATCACCCACATCCTGCCACCCACATGGGAGACCTGGAAGAAGCTCCTGGCTTCTGACTTCGGCTTGGCCCAGCCCTGGCCATAGCAGCTGTCTGGAGAGAAAAACAGTGGATAGAAGATTTCTTTCTCCCTCTCTCTCTGTTTCCCTCTCGCTCTGTAACTCTGACATTCAAATAAATAAATCTTTTAAAAATAGGAATAATAAAATTATCTTCCTCAAAGGAGTATAGTGAGAAATACAATAAAGCACATAAAGTTTAGGCATTGTCTAAAACTTGATTAAAAATTTATAAAGGGGCCTGTATTGTGGTGCAATGGGTTATGCTGCCACCAGTGACAACAACATCCCATATGAGTGCTTGTTGAGTGTCTGCTACTCCACTTCTAATACAATTTCCAGCTAATGTGCCTGGGAAGGCAGCAGAGCACAGCCCAACTACTTGGGCCTCTGGAACCCACATGGCAGACCCAGATGGAGTTTCTGATTCCTGGCTTCAGCCTGGCCCAGACACAACTGTTGTGGTATTTTTGGGTAATGAACCAGTAGATAGATTTCTCTCATTTCTCTCTCTCTCTCTCTGTCTTTCAAATAGATACATATTTTTTTAAAAGAAATTATAAAGATAGATTTTTTTTTTGCTAATTCCTTTTGTAGACATTCTCAAATTAATCACGGGGGAATTAAATCTGAGTGTATTTGGTATTTGATCTGCTTTCCTGAGGCATTATAGTATGGTTTCAACTGTGTCTCCCTTAAAGGATTATAGAATTCTCAGACCATTCCTTGTATTATATCTAAAACCATTTCCAAGAGAAAAAGTCTCTGGATAACCCTTGTCAAAATGACTAGACTAAATGAAGCTCAGTAATGTCATTCCAAGCTTAGTAGTGAACTGAAATGAAAAGAATTAGGTACAATAGAAATACTGTTATATCTTAAAGAGGTACCCTGCTGTCACTATCAAATAAAATGTTGGAGGATAGACTGCCCCCATGCACCTGAGTAATTAGTACCCAGAGAATAGCTAATAGTTCTTGTCCCTTAACACAAAGCAGACCAAGAGCAAAAAAAGTCTGCTTGGTAACATTGAAAAAGGTCACTGGAAAAAGGATGCAACTTCACACACTGGAAATTTCCACAAGTTCGGCCTCTTCCTCATCTAGATTAGCCTAAGCAAAATCCTGCTGTGCGTAGAGGAATTGACCACCCACCCTCAGCTGTCCATATCTCAGTCTGCGTTTTGATGACTCCATGGCTGCACTTCAGGAGCAACACTGGACTATGTTACAATTTGTACAGAGGGGCAGATATTTGGTTGCAGCAGTTAAGATGTCTCTTGCGACACCTGCATACCATACCAGAGTGCCTGGGTTCTTGATGCGTGGGTGCTTGTTCTGGCTGTGTTTCCAATTCCAGTCTCCCAGTGCTGAATATTCTGGAAGGCAGCAGATGATGGCTCAAGTACTTGGATCATTGCCACAGTCCTGTGGGAGACCCAGAATCAGTTCCTGTCCCCTGACCTTGGCCTGGCCCAGCCCTACCTGGGTGTTGCAGGCATTTGGGGAGTGAATCCATGTATGGCATATATATATATATATATATATATATATATATATATCCCTGTCTCTCCCTTACAAATAATAAATAACTAATATTAAAATTTCTTCTAGAAGCAGATGATGTTCTACCTTCTATAATCATAAAATATATCAGAAGGACATAAAGATTTTTGAAAGAAATATATATCCAATTCAAATTTGCTCTTTGAAATTTTATCAGATTTTCAGTTACTAGAGAATAGAAACTCACCATGAAGTGAATTTCTAGTGCCTAATTTGTTCTTTGAAAATAAGGATTTTTTCAAAGTTAATGTAATTCCCAAATAGCTGTAATACCATTAATACACCATAATACTATGTAGTTTTACTTAGAAAGAAAGTTGTGCTTTAATTTCTGTGCTAAAAATATCAATAGTTTCTCTTTTCTCAGAAAATGTCTGTTGGAATAGTAATGAACTACAGTCACCTCAAAGTTATTAAGCTTAATTGTATATTCTGTGAAGTATTTGACCTGTTGTTTCTTCTCATTTCTCAAGATATCTTCCATTTTGGCAATTTTGCTTTACAACCAGGACTACTCCAGTGGGCAAGCAGAGAAATAAAAAAGAGATGAAATGCCCACCAATCAAGAGGCTCCTTTTTAAAAGCAATGTTTTAAGAAGTGTTTTAGAAATGTTTAAGGAGTGTGAATGTAGTTAAAATGAGGTTCAAGAATAAACTATGACATAACACTTTCTGTATGTAAGTGAATTACAACACATAAGCAAGTTTAACTTGTACTGAATTGTAATTTGATTTTTTGCTTATATTGGGTTTTGCTTCTCATAGATGTTTTCACAAAGATCATTTTTAAAGTTCTGTCACTCTATAAATATTTACATATTACCTTTTTGTATCAAGGCATCCAAATGTTGTCCCTAATTGACACTTATTTAAATTTGTGAATAATCAACAATAAAAAAGAGAATTCTTTCAATGCTTATTCTCATCATTCTTCACTGAAAACAGTCAACAAAATATTCTGTTTAGCTCCTCTTTCATATTCAGTAACACAAAACGTTCCCCAAGGAAATATTCTTTCCTCAAAGTGATACAAAAGTTTAATCACACTGAGTTTAAATTTGCTTTCTTAGATGTCCACTTCCCCTCTATCTCATATTCCACTCTATTTCATAATGCCTTATAAACCATTGTCTCCTCTAAGAAGACAGATATTTGTAATCAACAGCTGTTGCCTGCTGAGCTGATGTTTCAGAAAACTATACATATTCAGTTATTTTAATTTTTCTTTTTAACTCAATCCCTCCAGCAAGTTCTCTTGTATTGTTATTTTCTGATTTCTGTCCTAGTTTTTAATTTTATTTTCTTTCAGAGCCAAGAAATCAATGAAATATTTAAAGCTGTGTTCCTGGAGCTGTGCAAAAAAGTTTGGTGCCCTTCTCATTCTTTTCTGAAGCAGTGTCTCCCCACCATTGCTATCAGGACAAATAAAATGATGTGCCAAGAACTTGATAGAAACCCATTCTGGGTGAAATAAGAGAGTGGGACAATGGAGATTTCATTCTCAAAGTCATTGAGAACTCATCTCCCCCATCCCCCCAAGGATTGCAAATACAAAGAATGATCTGACCTACTAGGAAATATCCCTACTAGGAAATATTTAGAAATGTTTCTAAATCTGTTGTCCAAAATACAAAAAAAAAAAAAAAAAAAAAAACATGGAATTTGGTGTTAGGATGAAATATAAGATCTGTTTCCTTGTTCAAGACCCCGTAAAGTATGAGTATGTCATAAATTTTAAAGCTTTAGAAAATGACTAAAGAGAACAATTTATGTAATATAATTATGACTGGAGTTGGCTTGTTCATTTTAAAATATCTTGATTTCAGTGCAATTAGACAGTGGTGAATTACTTTTACTATGTCCTACACCAGTACCCCTTACCTTCCTCCCCCAACACACACATGACTTTTGGGTAAGAATCTCTAGTACAAACTACTCTGAGAAAGCACCTTGATAAAAGAAACATTTTGTTCATCTATTCATTTTGTTTCTCTTAAATCAAATAAGCATGTAAATATGTTTGCTGAATCAGTAAATTAACTACTAGGTGAAAATAAGATGAGAATATGTAGATGACCAGGGCTAAAACCAATGCTAACAAAGGAAATCAGAAAAGTTTTGAATTTTGAAATTCAAAATGTTTTGACATGGCAGCACCCGTGTTCAAAGCCAAAGTCTAGAAATAATGTTTCTCCTTGTCTCCTTTTCTTTTATTGTGGAAAATACTAAAACATGATTTTTACAAATTTTTATTTAATTATTTTATTTATTTGAAAAATGGGGAGACAGACAGATAGACAGAAAGAGACTTTTCATCCACTGTTTCACTCCCCAAGTGCTTGCAAGAGCTGAAGCTGAGCCAGGCTATCTAATTCTCCCATGTGAGTGGCAGAAATCAGCTTTTTACTTTCTACTTGTTTCCTGTTTCTAAAATCTTTAAATTTACCCTCTGAGATATAACAACTTGTCTATTCAAAACAACACAGAAAGATGTCACTGAAATCTTATTCTAATTAAATTTCATTACCCTAAGAAGCACCTAGATCTTACCATTTATTATGAACAGTCTGATAAGTTTCATCATATGGGAAAAAGACTGAAAACCCGAAATGAAATAGAACATGCTATTAAAACTTGATAGAAGCTTAATTAGAAAAGAAATCTTTAAATATCTGTACATTGGAGGTAACTAAATGACCCGTCTAAACAAGGATACCTGTTTAGCCTCATAGGTAATGGATTTTTCAGAACAAAATAAATTAATCTTGCTAACCACTCATTTGTACAGAAGTTCAGAATTTTTCAGTGCTTTAATAAATAAGACAAATCTTTTGACCTCTCTGATTATTCTTCTTCAAAAAACATAGACTGTGAAAAGGAACTGTATCATCAAAGTTCACGTGATCAGACATCTTGGATTCAACTGTAGAAATACTCCTTTTTCTAAATTGTGACTATCAGTTTGTAAGCCTTAAGAGATGATTATTTTTTAAAATATCATCACCTAACTCTTCCAAATGAATACTAAATATTTTCTCTCATAGTTAGAATGATACAGTTTTATTCTCTAACTTCAATGCCTTTTAATCTCCACCTCCCAACTTTTGCCAATGTTTTCTCCTTGTCTTATACTTAAAAGCTTGTTTGGTCCATTAATTGTTTCCTGTTTTGTTTCAGGTATAATTTACAGCATGTGATTCACACTAGATTCTCTATCTTTTACATGTTCAAACAATATAATTTTATAATCATTCCTAATTTTTGTCCCCACGGAAACCCTCTAATTATCAAAAAGCTAATACTTATTTTCCTCTAGTCTCCTAACTTGGTGAGTCAAAATTGAAACAGAGATGTATCAGATGGCTGTGTCCAGGTGTTTGCCTTCAATGCGAGAAAGAATTCAAAGCTGAGTCATGGGTAAATGTTAGCAAAAGAATAAAATTTATTAATAGCAGAGTAAAACTAGGCACTTGAGAGGGAGTACAGGCATGCTGGAGACTGAGCTTTGCCCAACAAGATTCAGGTATCCCTTTACATGCTCTTGAGGAATTGAACACTCATCGGGAGTGGTATTTGTACAGTGTTTGACTACTACTCACTCTTTTTTTTGCATTTTTGTTAGGTGTGTCATGGTGTCATGTGTGAGTGGAGTGGAGTGCCAGCCATGGTAATTTTTATTATAATACAATTACAGTTAGCTACAGGTCATTATTGTCATGTAGTCAGTAGTCATGTTGAATATTTTTAGCCAGGGCTGGTTCTGGGCAGCAGTTTAATGGAAATAGTAGTTTCCCACACACAGGTTGGGAGAGGTTTGAGTGGAGAAGGAGTGGTTGTAGGGAAAGGCTGGTGACCTCACCACTTTTCTTCTTAGGTACTATCTATAACAGTGGGGTGGGCTTTGGGCACAGTGGTTAAGACAGAACATTGAATACCCATAACTCATATTGGAGTGCTGGGATTCAAGTCCTTCCTCCATTTCCAATTCCAGTTTACTGCTGATGCATATCCTGGGAGGTAGCAGGTGATGGTTCAAATAGCTGGATCCGACCCACAGATCTTATTGGCTCTAAGCTGAAAAGCCCTTCACTCAGCCCAACTTCCAAAGTGACCACTGCAGCTGAGGAGATGGTCAAGAAGGGTCAGCAACATTGCAGGCAGAACTGTGAATTTCTTGTTAGAGATGCCCCCTGCCTTTACCTGGCCAGCTCTCCTCCCAGGCCAGCTAAGTAATGAAAGTCAACAGAGTGCCTTCCCCTAGGAGGTTCACACCTTCCTTAGGATGTACCCCCTGTGAAGAGATAGATAGGTCTGGGCCTCTTAACTTACAAGGCCTAAAGCCCACCAGATTATTATCAAGCCCCTTCTGTCAGGTTCTATTTGCCTCTCAATCAGAAAACTTAATTGTAGCTTAGACAGCACCTTTCTTAGCTCCTCTAATAAAGACTCTGTCCTTTGTTCTAGACCCTGTCTAGCACACTTGGGCCTCATTCCTTTGTAATCATAACCTCTACTCTACCACCAATGGCTCTACTCCCAACCTGTGTGTACTGATGGTCCTCTTCCCCACTTAATGCTGTATAATTGTTCAGACCTGGTTAATGCCACTCTTAGGATCATTGGTTACTATCCTCACCCTGTCTTTTATGACCTTGTCTAAATATGATCAGAGTCGGCAAACTTGGAAGGCTTCCATAGCCTTGGGAACTCATGACGACAGCCTAGGGTGGTTACTGGCACCATAAACTAGAGTGTCAATTTGTTGGGTCAACAACAGGAGTCACTGTGCACTTGCTCCTCATGTGGTATCTCTGTCCTTAATGTGCTGTACAATGTGATTTAAAGCTATAACTAGTACTCAAACAGTATGTTTCACTTTGTGTTTCTATGTGGGTGCAAACTGTTGAAATCTTTACTTAATATATACTAAATTGATCTTCTGTATATAAAGAGAATTGAAAATGAATCTTGATGTGAATGGAAGGGGAGAGGGGAGGGTTGCGGGTGGGAGGGAAGTTATGGGAGGGGGAAGCCATTGTAATCCTTAAGCTGTAATTTGGAAATTTATATTCATTAAATAAAAGTTTAAAAAAAATCTTAAAAAAAAACAAATAGCTGGATCCCTGATACCTATGAGATGGACCAGACTGAGCCCAAGTTCCCAGCTACGTTTGGTCCAACCCCACGTCTTGTGGACAGTTAGGGGTTGAACCAGCAGATATAAGAACACTTTCTCTGTCTCTCTGTCTCACTGCCTTTAGATATTTTCTTTTTTCTTTTTTGGACAAAATGCAAGTATAGTAGAAATCTCTTGGCTTCTGTTGCTCTTGATTCCTCAGTTAAAACGGGTTGACCCTAAACTAATTTGACCATAGTAGCCAGATGTGAAAATTCTGGGCCTGTATCTGTATAGTCTGCTGGTGACCTATACATGACCTTTATTAGAGGAGACAAGATAAGCTGACTAATAAAACTAATAAAAATAAGAAAACTAATGCTAGTATAAATACATATGCATTATTTTTAATATATGTTTTGTTCTATATATTAACACATATGAAATTAAGGCCTACAAGGAGTACAAACTTCTAATAATCAGATTTACTTTTTCCTAATTTAAGTAAAGAGCATTTTTGTTTAAAACATATTGTCTCAGCCGGCGCCGCGGCTCACTAGGCTAATCCTCCGCCTAGCGGCGCCGGCACACCGGGTTCTAGTCCCGGTCAGGGTGCCGAATTCTGTCCCAGTTGCCCCTCTTCCAGGCCAGCTCTCTGCTGTGGCCAGGGAGTGCAGTGGAGGATGGCCCAAGTGCTTGGGCCCTGTACCCCATGGGAGACCAGGAGAAGCACCTGGCTCCTGCCATCGGAACAGCACGGTGCGCCGGCCGCAGCGCGCTACCGCGGCGGCCATTGGAGGGTGAACCAACGGCAAAAGGAAGACCTTTCTCTTTGTCTCTCTCTCTCACTGTCCATTCTGCCTGTCAAAAAAATTTAAAAAATTAAAAAATTAAAAATAAATAAAATAAAAAATATTGTCTCAAGACCAGAGCTTTACTGTCATAATATTACATCTATGTCAGGCATCATTAAGTAATTTTTCTTACATTTAAAAAAAATGGATTTCCCTTGATGATACTTTGTTTTATAATTCTTAATTTGTTTTCTATTTCTTAAGATTATGGGTTTAATAGAATATATGTGGTATATAAAGTTAATTAAAAATGAATCTTAAAGAAGAATGAATAAGAGAAGGAGTAAGAGATGGGATGGGAGTGGGGGAAGGAGGGTACATATTGGGGGGAAAAACACTATATTCCTAAAGCTGTACCTATGAAAACAGTATTCATTAAATAAAAGCTTTAAAAAAGTATAAAAGGAACATGCAAAAAAAAAAGAATATATGTGATTTTAAAAGTTTTATTAATCTAGGGCCGGCGCTGTGGTGCAGCAGGTTAACACCCTGGCCTGAAGCGCCTGCAACCTATATGGGTGCTGGTTTTAGTCCTGGCTGCTCCTCTTCCAATCCAGCTCTCTGCTATGGCCTGGGAAAGCAGTGGAAGGTGGGTCAGGTCCTCAGGCCTCTGCACCCACATGGGAGACCCGGAGGAGGCTCTTGGCTCCTGGCTTCAGATCGGTGCAGCTCTATATATATGCCAATATACTATGGCATATTTTTAGGTGCCTGTAGTTCATACTTTACGTTATTAAAAATAAAATAAATTTATATCAGTCTACTAAAGTATGCAAATATTGTAAGCAAACATTGTGTTCACTTTTTGTGTAGCAGTTAAATTTAAATTGTGTAATAAATAAGGTCAGGCTATCCTTCTTAGAATAGAGTCACTTAATAATGCTCAATAATTACTGTTAAGTATGAAGTATATGCTTGGTATAGCTATGCTGACAGATATAAAGCTGGGATCTAAAGTTTTAAGCAGAAATAGCATAAAACATCACAGGAAAATGAAATGAAATTGAGTCATATTAAACTGTAGAAATGGCCTAAGGTCAATGTGAAATATTCCTTTCAAAGAGATCTGTCAGCATTGGAAGTACATACAAAATGAGAATTAAAGAGACATATTTTGGCAGGTCCCACTGAAGCCCTATCCAAAGGAATTGGCTTCTTTGCCAGTGACAGTCATACCAGGTCCTCTGGCAAATGTAACCCTCATATTCTTATGCCAATAAATATCTGGATCATAAGACTTTCCTGCACTGCTTCAGCAAACTTCTACATAGAACTTGGCTTCCAAGGTAGACCTGCTTAAAGATTCTGGCCTTGCTCCCGTTAGTATGCATGTCCACATGATAGCTTTATTTCTTTTTGGAAATTAGCAAAACTGTATCCTGGTATTACTTTTCTTCTTGTGTAATTTGAGTGTATATTCTGGTGCATGGTAAGGGCTAAAAGTCACTCTGTGCTTACATCATTGAATAAATAACAGATAGATCCACATGTATTTTGCTAATAAGATAAATACTGCGAAGCTGTCAAGATGAGGGCAGACCAAGTGAATTTTTCATGATATAAGATAACAGATGAGGCCTCTTGGCACACTGATGACTGTCTTTTCCTGGAGGCACAACTAGCTCACCCTGTGTTTTTCCTTTAAAATTTAACAGATTGTATCACTGTCCCTGAGAGCGATAAAAATACCTCCGTGCTTTTCCATAAATAAAGAGAGAACAACACCTACTCTAAAAATAGTTAATATGATAGATCGAAAGTTTACATTTTATTTAGTATTCTCTCTTCCAAAATACATCATTAGAGCTATTTTTAAAGTTATGTAAAAAATCTACAAGGTCAAATAGTAAAAGACTACAATATAAAGTAAATAAACCAGGATTTTAGATTTTAAAGGCAGAAGAAAAAGAATTTAGCACAACAAAAATACATCCCTCTCAAAATAAACCATTGTATTTGAAACTAGTAATATAAAGACAGCATAGTATAAATTTATTATGCACAAATTTTTTAAAAGATGTATTTATTTATTTGAAAGGTAGTGTGACAGAGGGAGGAAGGAAAGTGGGGAGAGAGAGAGAGAGACAAAGAGAGAGAGAGAATATTCCATCTGCTTGTTCACTCTCCAAATGGCCACAACAGCTAAAGCTGGGAGCTTGGAACTCCATCTGGGTCTCCCATGTGAGTGGCAGGGATCCCCAGGTGCATTAGTAGGGAGGTGGATTGTAAGAGCAGCAGCCAGAAACCAAGATGGTAGAGAGGGAGGAAGCTTACTGCTCTAGTCTAAGGGAAGAGAGTTAAAGAATCATGGACAGGGTGCAATCTCAGGGAAGAGTTAAAAAACTGCAGAGTAAACTCCACAAAAATTAAAGGGACACTGTGGATCTACACGGAGGTTGTGAACATGCACAACTCAGATCCCAGCAGCCGAAAGATTCAGCCCAGCTTTGGAGAGTGAAACTAGACTGCTGCCCAAGCCACTGGCAATAAAGCTGTGGGAAAAGCCTGGCATGAGTTTGGCATGGAGCCCCTTGGGGGGACAGTGTACCTGCCAACCTAGAGGGAAAACAAGGAGGGCACTTTTCTCTTTCCCGATCAGCCGGCACCAGCATCCTGTAACTAGCTGAGAGGGGGTGGGCACCATTTTAGAGATACATAACAGCTTGCCAGGTCGGGTCCTCACGCCTAGCAACCAGTCCAGAAGAGATGCCTGAGTCTGGTTGGAAGAATGGATATGGGGCTGGGTGCTCCTGACTGTAGGAGCCATCTGTGTTGGGACTGTGAAAACACAGTGGCTGCTTGGGAGGGCAGAGGGTGTGGCAGGGTCTCTGGGTGGACACTGTAGGCAGTTCCTCATACTCAGGGATCACTAATTCCCTGATGAAGGTCATTGCTGTGAGATCTGTGCTCACACTGAGAACTGCATGGATCCTTTGTGTAGTTCTTGTAACAGTGCAAATGAATATTATACCCACTGGGGCTAGCAACCAGGCATTGGACTCCTTGAAGGAGAGGAGGTGTGTGCGAAACTATGCCAGCACAGTAGGTTAAATCTCCTCATGGGGCAGGGGGGCGGTGCTGTGGCGTAGCAGATAAAGCTGCATAGTAGGTAAAGGTATTGCCGCCTGCAATGCCAGCATCCCATATGGGCACTGGTTCAAGTTCCAGCTGCTCCACCTCTGATCCAGCTCTCTAACATGGTCTGGGAAAGCAGTAAAAGATGGCCAAAGTTCTTGGGCCTCTGCATCTGTGTGGGAGACCCTGAAGAAGCTCTTGGCTCCTGGGTTTGGATCCTCACAGCTCTTGCCATTGCAAACAACTGGGGAGTGAACCAGCGGGTGGAAGACCTCTATCTCTCTCTGCCTCTCATTCTCTCTCTGTGTCTCTGACTTTCAAATAAATGAATAAATCTATGACCTGACACCATCAAATTATTAGAGAACATCAGAGAAGCCCTGCAAGATATAGGCACAGACAAAGACTTCTTGGAAAAGACCTCAGGGGCACAGGCAGGCAAAGCCAAAATAACAATTGGGATTACTTAAATTGAGAAGTTTCTGTTCTTCAAAAGAAACAGTCAGGAGAGTGAAGAGGCAACCGACAGAATGGGAAAAAATATTTGCAAACTATGCTACAGATAAAGGATTAATAACCAGAATCTACAAAGAGATCAAGAAACTCCACAACAACAAAACACACAACCCACTTAAGAGATGGGCCAAGGACCTCAGTAGACATTTTTCCAAAGAGGAAATCCAAATGGCCAACAGACACATGAAAAAATGTTCAAGATCACTAGCCATCAGGGAAATGCAAATCAAAACCACAACGAGGTTTCACCTCACCCCAGTTAGAATGGCTTACAGAGAGAAATCAACTAACAACAGATGCTGGTGAGGATGTGGGGAAAAGGGGACACTAACCCAGTGTTGGCAAGAATGCAAACTGATAAAGCCACTATGGAAGTCAGCTTGGAGATTGCTCAGAAACCTGAATATAACCCTACCTTACAACTCAGCCATCCCACTCCTTGGAATTCACCCAAAGGAAATTAAATTGGCAAACAAAAAAAGCTGTCTGCACCTTAATGTTTATTGCAGCTCAATTCACAATAGCTAAGACCTGGAATCAACCTAAAAGCCCATCAACAGTAGATTGGATAAAGAAATTATGGGACATGTACTCTATAGAATACTATACAGCAGTCAAAAACAATGAAATCCTGGTCATTTGCAACAAGTTGGAGGAATCTGTAAAACATCATGCTGAGTGAATTAAGCCAGTCCCAAAGGAACAAATATCATCTGTTCTCCCTGATCGGTGACAACTAACCAAGCACCAAAAAGGAAACCTAATGAATTGAAATGGACACTATGAGAAACAGTGACTTGGTCAGCCCTTGTCCTGACTGTTGAGGAACAACTTATTATTTTATTCCTTTTAGTATTTTTTTTGTTTTTAACACTATTGGTTGGACTCTTTAATTAACACACAATTACTCTTATGTGTTTAAATTTAACTGAAAAGTGATCCCTGTTAAATATAAGAGTGGGAATAAGAGAGGGAAGAGATGTACAGTTTGACACATGCTCACTCAGACTTACCCCTAATGGTAGAGCTAGAAACATGCCAGGGGATTCCAATTCAATCCTATCTAGGTGGCATGTATCAATGCCATCTTACTTGTTAAAGTGATCAGTTTAAATTCATAATTGATCAAAATGATAGGATTAAGTATCAAAGGGATTACATAAATAAGACCAATGTCTGCAAATATAATTGATAGAATTAAAATGGAGAGAATGATCCACCATGGGAAGCAGATACACAGCAGACTCATAGAATGGCAAATGCCCTAAACAGCACTCTGTCCTCAGAATCAGCCTTTAAGGCATTCGGATCCGGCTAAAAAGCCCATGAGAGTTTCTCAGGCATGGAAAGCCAAGACACAGTGGCAAAAACAAAAAAATGACCTAAATGAAACATCTCTGTGAGAGAGATCCCAATGCAAAGAATGGGCCATCAAAGAAGGCAGTACCTTTCTCTGAAGGGAGGAGAGAACTTCCACTTTGAATATGGCCTTGTCTAAATAAGATCAGAGTTGGTGAACTCAAGAGGCTCCCATAGCCTTGGCAGCTCATGACAAGAGCCTCGGGTAATTATTGATGTCATAAATAAGAATGCTAATTGTTAAATCAACAATGAGAGTCACTGTGCACCTGCTTCCCATGTAGGACATCTGTCCTTAATGTGTTGTACTATGTGAATTAATGGTAAAACTACTACTCAAACAGTACTTTATATTTTGTGTGTCTTTGTGGGTGCAGTCTGTTGGAATCTTCACATAGTATATACTAAGTTGGTCTTCTGTATATAAAGATAATTGAAAATGAATCGTGATGAGAATGGGATGGGAGAGGGAGTGGAAGATGGGATGGTTGCGGGTGGGAGGGAGGTTTTGAGGGGAAAAGACACTATAATTCAAAAATTGTAATTTGGAAATTTATATTTATAAATAAAAATAAACAATAATTTCAAAAAATGATATTTAAATCCTTTTGGATTAAAAAAAAAGAGATTTACTACTCCCAATTTGGGTATTACCTTGGATACTCCCCTCACCCTGAAGCACTGAACAGAGCTGCTCCACTTCTGATCCAGCTCTCTGCTGTTGGCTGGGAAAGCCAGCCATAGAAGATGGCCCAAGTCCTTGGGCCCCTACACCTGTGCATTAGACCTGGAAGAGGCTCCTGGTTCCTAGCTTTGGATCTACACAGCACCGGCCATTGCAGCCAATTGGGAGTGAACCATTGGATAGATGACCTCTCTCTCTCCCTCTCTCTCTCTCTCTCTCTCTCTCTCTCTCTTTCTCTGCATCCTCTTCTCTCTCTGTGTAACTTTCAAATAATAAATAAATCTTTAAAAAAGAGAAAGCAAAATGAAATATTGGAAATGCAGAATTTAATATACCAAGTAAAAATGTTTTGGAAAACCTTAACAATGGGCTCAGTGAGACAGAAGAAAGAATATCCAAGTTCGAAGACAGATCTCTGGAAATGTTTTCAGTAAGACCAAAAAAAAAAAAAAAAAGAAGAAATTAGAAAACTAAAAAACAATGTTGGAGATTTATGGGATGCTAGCAAACAACCAAACAAGGGCCCTATGCAGCAGTAATGAGTGACTTCAATACCCAACTTATGGCAATGGACAGACCAATTCCACAGAATATCAGCAAGGAGGAAACAATAGAGTAATTTGACACTAAGGACCAAATGGACCTAACAGATATCTACAGAACTTTTCATCCAACAGTTGCAGAATACACACCCTTCTCACCAGTGCATGGAACTTTCTGTAGGACAGATCACAGGCTACACCATAAAGCAAGTCTCAGCAAATTCAAAAAATTTGAAATGATACCATGCATCTTCTCTGACCACAAGGGAAGCTGGAAATAAACAACTCAGGAATCTCTAGAACATATGCAAACACATGGAGACTGAAAAACATTCTCCTGATTGAGCAGGGGGGTCATAGAAGAAATCAGAAGAGAAATCAAAAAACTCTTGAGGGAATTTTTTTTAATACTATTTGTTGAAATATTTACTTCATATAGAGTTATCCCTCTGTGTGTAAAGTTAACTGAAATAAATTTTAATAAAAAAAACAAGAATGGGAACGGGAGATGGAAGAGGAGGATGGGTGGGAGAGTGCATAGGAGAGCTGGTGTGGTGGGAAGAATCACCATGTTCCTAAAGTTGTATTTATCAAATTAATGAATTTTGTATACATTAAATAAAAGCTGTCTGGGGAAAATTCTTAAAAGAGTAAGTTCCAAAAAATTTAGGTTTACATTCATTTGCCCAATTATTACCTCTTTTACATCTAGGGCATAACCTTGGAGTAGCAAAAGGCAGGTAACTCATTTTACCTTTTCGAGTCTATCTACAATCCTTTCAAAAATGTTCTAATTTACTGCAATTGAAACAATTCTTTTGGCTGTCATTAAATGTTCCTTTAAAAGCTAATGCCAACATTGCTTGGGTATGACCAGTACTGCTGATAGCCTGACAAACTCGAATAAAGCCCGAGATTTGAAAGAGAAAGAGAGAGAGAGAGAGAGAGAGAGAGAGGAACAGCCAGGCTAGGTCTGCCACTCCTATGTGGGATGCTGGCATCAAAAGCAGCAGCATCACCTACTGTACCACAATGCCAGAAACCTGTACAACATTAAAATATTTATTTATTTATTTTTATTTGAAAGGCAAACAGACACTGGGAGGGAGACAGATAGAGGCATCTCCCATCTGCTGGTTCACTCTCCTAATATCCACAATGGCTAGGGTTAGGCCAGGTCAAAGCTAGGAGCCAAGAACTGAATTCAAGTCTCCCCTGTAGGTGTCAGGGGCCTAAGCTTTTGAGCCATCATCTGCTGTTTCCCAAAGGGCACATTAGCAGGACACCAGAATCGGGAGTAGAGCCAGGACCCTAACCCAAGCTTTCCAATATGATGTATGGGCATCCCAATTGTTGTCCTAACCATTGTGGCAAATGTCCACTTCCAGAACTTGTAATAGGTCTAGAAATAGTTGGCATTAGAATGAAATAGGAATGAAAACTGCAATGACTGCAGGAAGGCTGGCTGAAAATGTTAGAAGCAGTTAGGCCATGCCACAGATCTCTCATTAATACCATGCAAATGAATGATGGCACTGATCCAGCCTCATAAAATATTGAAAGGCAGCTCTCTGTCAAGGATAAACCAGGAGATCTATGAACTGGAAGACACCAAGCATGTCAAATACCACCACACTGTACTGAAAACAAGAGCGACAAGTACAGACTTGTAAAGAGAACGTTGAGGCCTCAGCACTTTATTTACAACCCTGCAGTCAAGCTTTTTCCTTACAATAAGACCAGGAGGGGCAGGAAGAGGGGGAAATCACCTCTGGAGAACCTGACCAGTCCAATATAAAATACCCAATCATAATGATATCAGCTGTTTCCCAATAAAGTATTGCCATGCACAAGGCCTGCTTGCAATTTGTTCACTCCATAATCACCAAGCCATCCCATCCATATACAAAGTTTCCTATAAAGTTATTTAATTAAAATTTCTCAAAATAAGTTTGCAAAACACAATACTTTCCCCTCTACATGTGCAATTCAATAACTTCAGACTGATGTAGAAAGTAACAACCAGTACCACTTATCACAACATAGACCATTTCTATATCCTCCCACCCCTTTTCACATCTGTTACATCTTAGCGTGATTATCTATTTCCATTTCTCTTAGTTAAGTACCTAGTTGTAGAATTGCTCTATCATATGGTATGAAATTGTTTAGCAGCAAAAACTACGAAGATATTTTCCAACGTGACTGTGCCAATTTCCATTCTTACCAATAATGTATGAGAGCTCCAGGTGCTTCACAATCTAGCCAACAATGTGCAAAGGGCAGGGGCTGTCACGTACAAACAAGTTTTTGGCCCCTCCTTTGGTATGTGATTCCCTTTACACTTGCATAGTCATAAATAAAAGCAAAACCTTTCTGATTTTTACTTATGATACAGTTAGTGAAATCATGATTGCTGGATGACATGGTTAAAATCATTTGAGATAAATTCCTGGTGCCTGGGCTCCCACATCACTTAAATTATCCTCAATTTTTGAAATGGTGGGCTCATTAAACTACTTGTTTCCTCCAAAAGCTTATGGAGTGTAATTTTGGTAAACAATTAGTGAAATGAAGAGGAACAAAATCAGCCAACAATACAATGTTTTCAAACACCAATCTAATGAAAATTCTCAAATAAATTCATTGACAAAAATTCTGGAGATATTAGAGTTTGCCTCATAAACAGAAGTTAAATTTATAGTGCCAATGAATAAATGAAATTCTCAGTTGATAAGCAATTATCACAAGGGGAAAAGCCACCATAGCGGGTGCCAACTGGCAAGTTGTGCGTTGGTTGGCAGTCTCTGTCAATGCCACAGACTGAATCAACAGCCTCACTGAACTATCATCTCATCCATAGAAGCAGTCTGTGTACAACATGGTTGACACATTTTTTTTGTAAGAGTACTGGAAAGCCCTTTAGTTCTGTCTGTTCTGTCTCTATTCTGTAAAAACACAATGAAAATTAAAGTTGATTTCACTGCATTAAAATAGACTTTGTGCCTAAATACTTCGCTTTGTCTACTTTTCCAAATTTCATTGACATAAAAGAATGTTCTTCAAAGGTCCATATGTTGCTACAAATGCTTAAAGATGTATATGTGATTTATTTATCCAGAAATCCTAGCCTAACCTCATGCTAAAATTTTAGGAGTAAATGCTCATTTATTGAAGCTAAATGAATTTCAGTAGCAAAACACAGCGAGCAGTCACTCTGTAGCAGTAGAGAAAAGCTCTAGCGGGAGGAAGAATTTTAAGAAACAAAAAATATCTGAACTAGTGGATAGACTCCAATCCTAGAGCAACTGGGCTGCACTTTTATAATATGGCATTTCAGTTTTCAGAAGAATGGTATATCATACAAGGAAGGGCGGGATTTAGTGTTTAAGTGAACTAAATGCCAAACTGACTTGCTGAGCCCAAAACAGACACAAATAAGAGTTGAAATGTTTTATAAACCCTAAAATAGGAGAAATTGTTTACTTTACCAACAGTAAACTAACATCTCATGATGGTTTCTTTCTAAGATGCATCTAACATCATTCAGTCCATGTTGTGTCTGGGAAAGAATTTTATCTATGACTAATTCTCCCAGTACCCCTTTGGACCTGGAGATAAATGGATTCATAAACATTGGGCACATTATTCAAAAGGGATCTTGAAACATTGTGCCATTATTTTAGATTGCTTCCTGCATCTGGGTAACCAAATAATTATTAATATAAATTATAAGTTTTTCTTAGACATTTTAAATAATTTAAATTTTATATAATGTATTCTGTATCAATAGATCAAATGCATATATAACAGGAAAGTTATATTAAAATGTGTGTAAAATGTGAACATATTGATAAATTTCCTTGTGGTGGTAATGTTTACTTTCCTAATTTTTCTTGTGTATATACATTATCCATTTTATATAACACCTATTTTATATTGTTGCATGCACTTGTCAGCTAAAATAGAATATTACAAAAACCAGTGACAGTCACACATGAATTTTATTGAAAATGAGAGGCAGGGCAACCGATCAGGAACAGCGATACTTAAGCAATACTGTATTGTTTTCACTGTATTTCACTTTATGAAGCTATTATAATTTGGTATATGAACATAATGTTATTTAAATTTTGCATAAATTATTTAATCTTTTCCTTAAAATGAATGAATGAATTATAAATTAAAATATAACTTGAACTTTGGGGTTTAAATTCAAAAATCCAAATTTTACTACAACAGTCTGTCCATATTTGCATGATTCTTTATTTTTAAGTTTTCTTTTCTAATTTTTCTTTTAAATTTATTCATGTTTTATAGATACAGATATAAATGCAGATAGAGTATAGATATTTGAAAATGAGTATTTCTCTTTCAAATGTGAATTCATGTCACCTGGTACAAAATAAGTGACAATTGTTATTTTAAATATCACTTACAGCATCTGCAAAGAATTACTCTGATCACAAGAAAAACAATGAATTATAAAGATAAGAAAAAAGAGATTTTTACCTCTCCTACAACCATTCTGATCAATATGTATTGTATAGCTTTTCAAAAGATAAAAAAGAGGAGTTTGAATGTTTCTATCATAAATGATAAAAGTTTGAGGGGATGGATATGTTTACCTTGAAATGAATATTACACAATGCATACATGTATCAAAACATCACATAAATGCTATGTTATATATTGTTTTTTTGATCAATTATTCAAAGAATTTTTGAGATAAAGAATAGTTGAATTTTATTCAAGATCCTAATAAGAAAACCAGGTAAGATGTGATCTTAGCTATTTAACACCTTGAGGAATAAGTTGTTCTGAAAAGGCAGATATCCCAAGTACACAGAATTCCTTATAATTTACATTTCAGGAAATTTTTCTTTTATAATGTGCTATCATGACCTCATTTTCTTGATAGCATATGCACTTGTTATAGATATACATTAAATTAAACTAAAATTGTGCAGAGAGTTTACCTTAAACTAACACAATTTAGTGAAATATTTCAAATATCATATGTAGCATGTTATGTATTCAGACATGTTACAAGAAGAAATAAGCTGTAGCTGTCAAAATCATTGCACTCTAGTGACAGGTAGGAAAATTCTGAGATAAAATAGTACTGAACAAAAAGGTGAAAACATCTTGATGAATCATAAAAAAGGATTGGTTGAATCTGGAAGGTTAGTATACATTAAAGGAGGAAATTTTAAAGGAAGGAAGCATTATTAAGATAACCCTGAGGAATGTATATGATTCTGAAAACAAAGAGAAGCAGAGAAAGAGCATTGTCAAACAAAACAAAAGGTACATTTTGGAAAAACAATATTTTTAACATAAATTTGCCTTATCCAAAATATGGGTCATAGTTAAGTATTTTTACATCATTAACTTGAAATTCAAATTTTACTGGTATCCTGTATTTTTATTTGCTAAACATAGTGATCCTAGAATAGGAGCTTTCCAAATAAAGCAAAATGTATTATAAAGCACAGAAGGTTGGCAAGAACAGGAATTGCTCTGGCAAAAATCAAGAACCCCTTTTGAGTGGCACGGGGAAACAATGTTGATCTATAGCTAACAGCAGAAGATCTAGGTTCAAATATGAATTTCAGCATTTGCCTAGTTGCATGTTGACAAATTGAGAAGCATCAGTTTTGTTCTCAATTAATGAGAAAATGAGTAACTCTGCTCCTTTTCTCATGCAGTTGTAAACATAATGAGATGAGATGCATGGCCATGCCTGGTAAATTATGGAAGCTGTAAAGTTACTAACAGTGTTATATTAATAAGACAAAGGTAACAGGGGCATGTTGTAGATTAGAATTTGATTTCTGAATTTAAAACAACTGACCTTAAGGTTTAAATTTGGTAAAGAAAGAAGTGACATTCAAAAAAATTGCACAATTAATATGGCAACGACCAACCAGGATAGATACAATGAATTGGATTCATGGGGTAGCATTTTGGCTTAGCAGTTAATATACTAGTTAAGATGCCCATGTTTCAAATTGACATGTGTGAGTTTAGGTCCAGGTTTCTGGTTCCCTATGCCAGCTTCCTGTTCAGGTAGATCATTGACAATGCATATCTCCTCTCCTCAGCCTGGTCCAGCCTTGGGCATTGCAGGCATTTGAGGGGTAAAGCAGCAGATGGAAGATATTTCTCTCTCTCTCTCTCTCTCTCTCTCTCTCTCTCTCTCTCTCCTCTATCTCTCCCTCTCCCTCATTCTTTCTGTCTCTTCATCTGTCAAGTAAAAATAATAATAAAAAATTTTTAAGCAATTCAATTTTTATACACACTAGCGTGTCTTATGACACCCTAAGTTTCTATATAGTGGGCAAATATCAGAATTGGAAAGTAAAGAGAGAAAAAAAGATTAAAGGCAGTTTATAACTTATGACCATGATCAGTAATTCTCCTAATGTTATCAACTCCCAAAAGCTTTTTTTTAAAATTTTTACTAACATAGAAAACAGAATACATGTATTTCATAGGTACAATTCTAGAAAGATAACCATACTTTCCTTCCTCCATAACTATCTATCTCAATCCCTATCCTTCTTTTCTTCCTTTTTTTTTATTCCTCTAATTTTTGAAAAGAAATTTAAAACACTATATAATTATAGGCTTTAATGCACTACTATACATTATATTCATCAAGTAAAAAGTAGAAACGCCACATTTCTACAGAAGTATAAACAAGTGCTAAAACCAACAATCAAACACAAGATGCCCATTTGATTTCTATACATTTTTTGCATTCTATATTAACTACTACATTTCAGGGAAAACATGATATTTGTCTTTTAGGGAGTGACTTATTTAAACTATGCATAATGGTTTCCACTTGCATCCATTTTGTTGCAAAACACAGGATTTCATTCTTTTTTATTGCTGAGTAGTACATATACATATATTTTTTTTTCTTTATCCAGTCATCAGGTAATGGACATCTGAGTTGATTCTATAACATAGCAATTGTGAATTGAACTGTAATAAACAGGGAGCTACAAAAAACTCTTTCATATGTGGATTTCATTTCACTTGGGTAAATTCTCAGGATTGGCTGAGTCAGAGGGTAGATCTATTTTCAGATTTCTGATGAATCTACATCCTGATTTCCATAATGGTTGTACTAGTTTACATTTCAACCAGCAGTATATCAGAGTGCCTTTTCCCCCACATCCTTGTATACATTTTTTTTGGATAATAACCATTTTAACTGGGGTTAGGTGAAAACTCATTGTGGTTTTTATTTACAATTCCCTGATGAGTAGTGATCCTGAGAATTTTTTCATGTATCTGTTGGCCATTTGTATTCTAGCCTTTGAAAAATTCCTGTTCATATCCTTTGTCCATTTCTTTTTTTTTAAATAAGTGGAGAAATATTTATTTTTTTTAAATTTATTTGACAAATAGAGCTAGAGAAAGAGAGAGAAAGGTCTTCCTTCCGTTGGTTCACCACCCAAAATGGCCACTACAGCCAGAGCTGCGCGGATCCGAAGCCAGGAGCCAGGTGCTTCCTCCTGGTCTCCCACACATGTGCAGGCACACAAGCACTTGGGCCATCCTCCACTACCTTCCCGGGCCACAGCAGAGAGCTGGACTGGAAGAGGAGCAAACGGGACTAGTACCCGGCACCCATATGGGATGCTGGCACCACAGACGGAGGATTAACCAAGTGAGCCATGGCACCGGCCCCTGTCCATTTCTTAACTTGATTGTTTTGTGGTTGTTGAGTTTAGTGAGCTCTTTATAGATCCTGGGTATTAATCCTTTATCAACTACATAGTTTGCAAATATTTCCTCCCATCCTGTGGGCTCCCTCTTCACCTTGTTGAGTGTTTCCTTTTCAGTGAAGAAAAATTCTTAGCTTGATGTTACCAATTTGTCTATTTTTGCTTTAATTATCTTTGCTTCAGGAGTGTTTTCTAAGATGTTTTTGCCTATGCCAATGTCTTACAAAGTTTCGCTGATGTTTTTTTCTAGTAATTTGATGGTATCAAGTCCTAGATTTAGATCCTTGATCCATTTACAGTTGATTTAAAAAAAAAATTGCTAGGTAGGAATATTGTTTCATACTTCTGCACATGTAGATCCAATTTTCCCCACAGCATTTGTTGAAGAGATTGCCCTTTCTATAGGGATTGATTATAGCTCATTTGTCAAATTCAGTTGGCTGCAGATGCATAGAGTAATTTCTGGGTCTCCTATTCTGTTACATTGGTCTACTTGTCAATATTTTGCACCAGTATCAAGCTGTTTTGATTAAAAATGCCCTGTAGTATGTTTTGAAATATGGTATTGTGATGCCTCCAGCTTTGTTTTTGTTGTTTAAGATTCCTTTAGCTATTCGGGGACTCTAGTATTTCCATGTGAATTTTAGCATTGTTTTTTCTAGATCTGAGAAAAAAATTCCTTGGTATTTTGATTGGGATCACATTGAATCTGTATATTACATTGGGTAGTATTGGCATTTTGATTATATTAATTCTTCCAATCCATGAACATGGAAGATTTTTCACATATTTTTGTGTCTTTTTCTATTTCTTTCTTTAATGTTTTGTAATTTTCATTGTAGAGATCTTTCACATCTTTGGTTACATTTATTCCAAGGTACTTAATTTTTTGGTAGCTACTGTTAGTGGTACTGATGTTACAAGTTCTTTCTCAGCCATGGCATTGTTTGTGTATACAAAGGCTATTGATTATTGTGTGTTGATTTTATACTCTGCAACTTTATCAAACTTCCAATCCAGTTCCCTGTTAATGTGCCTGGGAAAACAGCAAAAAATGGCCCAAGTGCTTGGGCCTCTACTACCCATGTGGGAGACCTGAATGGAGTTCCTGGCTCTTTGCTTCTGCCTGGCCAATCCCTGGCTTCTGGGGTCATTTATGAATGAATCAGCAGACAGAAGATCTTTCTCTCTCTCTCTCTCTCTCTCTGCCTTACAAATACATAAATAATTTTTAAAAAGACTAATTTATGGTATGTTCAGAAAATATATAAGAAATAATAATGTTGTTGATATGGCAGTTGATACTGGCAATATGTGTTGATATTGGCAATTCTTTCCCTTGATGCTAGGGAAACATGATACATTATTTTGAAGGCTGAGTTTAACTATGTACAGAAATTTTTATGTGCATAACAAAATGATTGATAATACAAAACTTTATTTCACAATTTTAAAAAGTTGGATATATATGTTCTCTGTAACATTTGTAATATTTCAAATTGGATACAATCTAAATGTCCATAACAGAAATCACAAACTGAAGGCCAGCACTGTGGTATGTGAGTTAAGCCATAACCTACAGCACCAGCATTCATATGGGCACCTCTTTGGGTCCCACCTGCTCCACCTCCAATCCAACTCTGTACTAATGCACCTAGAAAAGCAGCGGAAGATGGCCCAAGCCCTTAGACTACTGCACCCATGTAGGGGACCCAGAAAAACCTCCTGGTTCCTGGCTGGGCCTCGGGCTGTTGTGGTCATCTGGATAGTGAACCAGTGGGTAGAAGACGCCTTTCTCACTCTCTCTCTCTCTCTATCTATGTCTTTCCCTCTCTCTCTGTAACTCAGCCTTTCAAATAAATAAAAAAAAAGTCCAAAAAAAGAGAAAATTCACAAATTAATTTTGACAGATCAATATAGAATCATTACATGAATATAATAATTATACAGATCTAGATGCTAAATTTTGAAAGTGATTATGAGCATTTTTACACAAAATTGTATAATTGATTGACACATAGATATCAAGATACATGTTGCATTTCATTTTATATTATATATAAGAATATTATATTGCTTCTATCAGTTAGCATTAGCAGACACTTGTCTTGTTTGTGTCATCCCTTTGACTCTTAGACCTATCAGAGCCATCAATTGTGAACTAAAATTGATCACTTGGACTAGTGAGATGGCATTGGTATATGCCACCTTGATGGGATTGTATTGGAATCCCCTGGCACATTTCTAACTCCACCATTGGGGCAAGTCTGATTGAGCATGTCCCAAATTGTACATCTCCTCCCTCTCTTTTTCCCACTCTTATATTTAACAGGGATCACTTTTCAGTTAAAATTTAGACAGTTAATTACAGAGTTCAACCACTAGTACTAGAACAACAACTATAACAACAACAACAAATACTAAAAAGGATAAAGTATTACATTGTACATCTGGAGTCAGGACAAGAGCTGATCAGGTCATTGTTTCTTATAGTGTCCATTTCACTTCAACAAGTTTCCTCTTTGGTGCTCAGTTGTCGCCAGTCAGGGAAAACAAATGATATTTGTCTCTTTGGGACTGGCTTAACTCACTCAGCATGATGTTTTCCAGATTCCTCCATCTTGTTGCAAATGACCGGGTTTCATTGTTTCTTACTGCTGTATAGTATTCTATGGAGTACATGTCCCAAAATTTCTTTATCCAGTCTACTGTTGATGGGCATTTGGGTTGGTTCCAGGTCTTAGCTATTGTGAATTGAGCTGCAATAAACATTAATATGCAGATGGCTTTTGAATGAATATAAATTTCCAAAGTACAGCTTATGGGTTACAATGGCTTCCCCCCTCCCAAAACTTCCCTCCCACCCACAACCCTCCCCTTTCCCGCTCCCTCTCCCCTTCCAATCACATCATGATTCATTTTCAATTCTCTTTATATACAGAAGATCAGTTTAGTATATATTAGGTAACGATTTCAACAGTTTGCCCCCATATAGCAACACAAAGTGAAAAAAAAATACTGTTGGAGTACTAGTTATAGCATTAAATAAGAGTGTACAGCACATTAAAGACAGAGATCCTACATAATATTTTTTTAATTAATTAATGTAGGGGACAGAAGATCGATTCAGTATATAATTAGCAAAGATCTCATCAGTTTGTACCCACGCAGAAACACAAAGTGTAAAAATACTGTTTCAGTACTAGTTATAGCATCACTGCACATTAGACAACACATTAAGGACAGATCCCACACGGGATGTAAGTACACAATGACTTCTGTTGCTGACTTAACAATTTGACACTCCTGTTCATGGCGTCAGTAATCTCCCTAGGCTCTAGTCATGAATTGCCAGGGCTATGGGAGCCTTTAGAGTTCGCTGACTTTGATCTTATTCCGATAGGGTCATAGTCAAAGTGGAAGTTCTCTCCTCCCTTCAGAGAAAGGTACCTCCTTCGTGATGGCCCCGTTCTTTCCACTGGGATCTCACTCACAGAGATCATTCATTTAGGTCTTCTTCTTCTTTTTTTTTTTTTTCCATGGTATCATGGCTTTCCATGCCTACAATACTCTCATGGGCTCTTCAGCCAGATCTGAATGCCTTAAGGGCTGATTCTGAGGCCAGAGTGTTGTTTAGGACGTCTGCCATTCTATGAGTCTGCTGTGTCTCCTACTTCCCATGTTGGATTGTTCTCTCCCTTTCTGATTCTATCAGTTAGTGTTAGCAGATACTTGTCTTGTTTGTGTGATCCCTTTGATTCTTAGACCTATCAGAGCCATTGATTGTGAACTGAAATTGATCACTTGGACTAGTGAGATGGCATTGGTACATGCCACCTTGATGGGATTGTATTGGAATCCCCTGGCACATTTCTAACTCCATCATTTGGGGCAAGTCCGATTGAGCATGTCCCAAATTGTACATCTCCTCCCTCTCTTTTTCCACTCTTAAATTTAACAGGGATCACTTTTCAGTTTTTAAAATGTTTAAAAGATATGCATAAGTATTTCTCAAAAGAACATACATAAACAGATAGCAGATATATTATAAACTGCTCACCATTACTAAACATCAGAAAAGTGCACAAGTAAACCACAATGAGATATCCAATTAGATACTCCAATTACAAGGACTATTATCAAAAACACAAAAACCAAAGACATCACTGATGTGGATGTGGGGACATGGAACCCTTGCATAATGTTAATAAGAAAGTATGTTAGTACAGCCATTATGGAGAACAGTTTGGGGAATCTTAATAAAAACTAAGGCTACTGTATCATCCATCAATCCTACTTGTGGGTATCTATCCTCCCCCAAAATAAAATCAGTATATCAAAAAAAGATATGCGCAATCATGTGTTAATTTCAGCACGATTCACAGTGGCCAAGTTTTGGATTTAACCTAAGCGTCCATCAAGAGACAAAGGATTTATGTGCTATATAAATATAATATACATAATAGGATACTATTCAGCCATTCAAAGGGTGTAATTCTGCCATTTGCAGCAATATAGAAAACACTGGAGGACATCATGTTAAGAAAAATAAACCAAGCACAGAAAGATCTAAAAAAGCTGATCTCATGAAGTACAGAGTGGTTACCAGAGTACCAGAGTCTAGGTAGTATGGAGGTAAGGGCATAATAATGACAGGATGATCAATGGTTACTCAATTACAGTTAGAGATGAATAATAAGTTTTGGTGTCTACTATTACATTAGGGTTACTGTAGTTAAAATATTATATTACATATTTTAAAATGACAAGGAAAGGAGATTTTGAATGCTCTTCCTACAAGTGATGTATGTGCTAATTATCCAATAAGTAATTATACAATAAGTATAATAAAAAATGTTTATTTGTATTGAAACATCATACCATATCCCATAAATACATACAATTAATATATGTCAAACAAAACAAACTAAAACTAAAGAACAAAGAAAGCTATTAAGTTTTTTAAAACTGGTTAGTATGTATTAATATGTATAAGGCTCTAGAAATAAAAGTTAACCCAGAGGTTTAGATTGAGGTCATCTTCATAGAAACCACAGGCCTGGGAATTGATGAGTTTTCAACAGATGAGATGAACATATTTAGCACAAAAGACCCATGAACTTTGGGGTCATGGACTCAATAAAGTCAACAATTTATTGAAAAATTATCCTGATTTGCCATCTGTCACTTTTGCTTTCTCCCTACGGGTAAGATTCTGATTTTTACTGATTGCTTTACACCTATCGGAATGGAGAATCCCTCTGAAGCTCAGTAGTAATTCTGATCAATCATGCTCATGGTTGCCAACCAGACAAGTTGGGTAACAAAATACTGAGAACTCTGGCTTAGACTTGGATCTGATATTCTTTGTTTCACTTCAATGGTATATTCTCTCATAGTTAATATGTTGGCTTATTTGGCACTTCGTGATGATGCTTTTAATAATGAAAATAAAATTGATACACAATGCCTGTCTTATGAAGCTTTTTCAAGTTTAAAATCTATGAAATTAATAGGTTAAAGTGAAGAAAACACCATCTTGTGGCAATTTCCCCAAATTACTATCCAATTTTAAAGATATAATGATTCAAACAGTACTGTTGATTAATAACCTTCCATCATGAATTTCAGTACTATTTAGTGTATTGAACTTATAAGAATGATGATGATTTAAATCAGGATGAAATTAGTCTGATATAGAGAAAAAATATAGGCACTTAAGAGTTAATATTTTAACATTCAGATTGACTTCTAAGGGAATTCAACGTTGGGTAACTGATTAAGCTGCTAATTAAAATAGGGAATATAAAAGGTTGGTAAGTTTCTGGAACGTTATCAGTTGGAGTTACTTGTAGAAAAAAGTGAAATAGAGATTTCGAGTAAATTGTTTAAATCATGAAGCATGAAGATTTATGGGTTAGACAAGGAATTTGGAACTGAAATTCTAAATTTCAAAGCCATCAGTTTCAGCCATAAGCAGAGTCAATGTGATCAAAGTCAGAATGGGCAAAATGAGAACAGAATAAAACATCATGTACAAAATTTTGAGAGCAGAGAGCCATGATCTAATGAAGGAGACTGAGCTGGAATAGTCAACTCAAGCTACTCAAATATTATATGTAATTTGTAATATTATTTATTTCATTATTTACCTTCTCATTGAGATTAAAGGGCTTTCTTATGCTATTTCACTCTGTGGTAGTCAGTAGTGTTCTAAATCTAACCCTGTTTGTGTCTACATTTGTTGCTTTACAATTGTCTTTTTATACATATAAGAAATGATTCACTAGGACATCCAACAGAGAATATTATTTCATGAATATGTGTGTTATATTTGTTATTTTTAAAAAGAAGCATTAGCATTACATTTCTGTAATATCAACATTTTATTGTGTATACATTAAAAATAAAGAACAAATTTTGCTATTTCATAATTTAGTATAAATGATACCCACTTGCTGCATCTTACATTGTATGATAATAACAAATGCACACAGCAAGTAAGCTACTCTACCATGCTGATCCAAAAAAATCTTGCTGTTAAACAGATATTATCTATAGAAGCAGTTTTTGGTAAATAAAAAGAGTAGCTTTGCTAACCTATCAAAGATAATAATATACATGGAGGTGCGTTTCATAACATGGCCTGAGTAGAAGAGATTATATTATATCTGTATCTGGCATATTACTGTAATTTCACAAAACTCCACATTACACAAGATTTTGTAAATACCTCACAGACATGCATATAAGAAATGTATTTTCTCACAGTGCCTCCATTTCAGTAATGACAACTGAAGCCAGGCTTGTTCTGTCACTATTCCACACAATTTAATAGAGTTTTCCTTATGAACAGTAAATTTATGACTAGAGAATATGATTTAGTGTTTTCCATTTTCAACAGAACATGCCATTTTTAGTCAACTAGAGTATATAAAAACTTCATATATCTTGAAACCTTACTTTGATAGTAACCAAAATTACCTTAGCCAAAACTCCAGACGCTAAGGGACTTCTCCATTAGAGAACTAAGTTTCAGCATAATCCTTTTCCATGGATCATCCCAAAGACATTCTTTACTGATTTTATTTTATTTTTATTTTTTAATTTTTATTTTTGACAGGCAGAGTGGACAGTGAGAGACAGAGACAGAGAGAAAGGTCTTCCTTTTGCCGTTGGTTCACCCTCCAATGGCCGCCGCGGTAGCGCGCTGCGGCCGGCGCACCGCGCTGATCCGATGGCAGGAGCCAGGTGCTTCTCCTGGTCTCCCATGGGGTGCAGGGCCCAAGGGCTTGGGCCATCCTCCACTGCACTCCCTGGCCACAGCAGAGAGCTGGCCTGGAAGAGGGGCAACCGGGACAGGATCGGTGCCCCGACCGGGACTAGAACCCAGTGTGCCGGCGCCGCTAGGCGGAGGATTAGCCTATTGAGCCGCGGCGCCGGCCTCTTTACTGATTTTAGTCAAAGCTATCAATTTTCAATTGGTATTTAATTAGGATTAGCTTTTTATTTTTCTAAAATAGGTTGTTAACAAATTAATAAAAATACACAGAAAACTACACTCACAACAGGAGTAGAACTGCTGGGAGTGACCAGTACACAGGTTACCTAGGGCTTCATAAGTTAGAAAAACGAATTATATTTTAATGTTGCGTTGATCTTCTTGACTTCCAAAGAATCTAACAATTATGGTGATTATGATAACAGTCTGCCTGATACTGGACTGGGCAGGGCCTGTGTATGCTTTGACTATTACTCTTATAATATCTTGAGGGTACATTATATCAAGCTCCTATCAAAGATAAATAACTGGGACCAGTGCCGTGACATAGTAGGTAAAGCTTCCGCCTGCAGTACTGGCATCCCATAAGGGCACTGATTAGAGTCCGACTGCTCCACTTCGGATCAAGCTCTCTGCTATGGCCCAGGAAATCAGTGGAAGATGGCCCAAGTCCTTGGTCCTCTGCGCCCACATGGGAGACCCAGAAGAGACTCCTAGCCCCTGGCTTCAGATTGGCAGAGCTCTGCTGTTGTGGCCATCAGGGAAGTGAACCAGCAGATGGAAAACCTTTCTCTGCCTCTGCCTCTCTGTAACTCTGCCTTTCAAATAAAATAAAAAAACAATAAAAGATAAAGATAAATAACTGAGACTCAGAGATGATTAGTCCTTACACCAAAACATACAATTAGTAAATTATAGAGTATACATAGAAAACTAGTTTTTAATTATCAAATTCAATGCTGCAATCAAAAGGGAACAGATATGGCAATTATTTTTCCCTGTGTGCTTCTTAATACTCATTGCTATTGAACCATTATACCAAAAGGCTAATTTAGCCAAAACTTAAAATTATTTGAAAATTATGAATAATGATTACATAACCCTTCATTTGATAACATGCAAATTATGGCTTTGCAAATTCTTCTCTTAAAGAGAAGGAAAATATGGATTATTTATTGTATATTCTGAACTTCAGAATCTCTAAATTTTTTTTCTTTTTATTCATATTTTAGAAGTTCTTTGAGAAGCTGCCTGTTTAATGAAAGTTTTCCTATTAGCGTGACTGCTACTATTCTTTGAGAACATTAAAGTAAAAAAGTGGGAAAGACAAAGGCTACACTTTTTATTTTTTTTTCACCAGCTGCTGGTGGCTGACTAGGAAGATTGCAATTAAGAAGAATGACACTCTATCTGGTCCCACAAGAATACAAGATGATAAAGAAAACCATGGGCTACAATGACTCAAACATCTGCATAATTTCAGCTGCAACACAAACAATAGTGCTGCAGTGTTTTTGTTTGTGAATTCAGAAAAGACACAGAATCCTGCCTATCCTAAGATGAGAGGGTGGGTTTACCAAAAGTGGAGATCTTGCTTCAAGGATTTGTTCCATTGTGCTCACATAATAGCAGTGCAAAAAGTTTAGCATGTATTTCAAATGAGTTTTCCTCCACCTTTTAATAAAACATGAATGCTATGTGCCCTTTTCATGAATTCTTCCAAAAAATATGAGATAATGCAAAAGGATAAAGTGAAATGTAAAACAACTCACAATTTAATTAAAATGCTTTGAAAGGAGAACTTTATTAATACTTTACATCCATCTTTTTGGAAGATTCTCTAACACACTGAAAACATCTCAACCAAAAATCAACTCATTATTCCAAATCTAGGATTACTACATATTTTGAAATATAGAATATTTTACCACATAATATAGCAGATGACATTTGGATTGTAGCATATAGACTAAAATCATATGTGTAAGTATATTTTCAAGAAGCTAGCTGGTTTTCCTGTAAGCACAAGAGATAAAAGAGGAACTGTGTATCTTAAGGGAGAGGCAGAAATAAGCACAAAATCATATCTCTAATATAGCAGATTGATTCCTTAAATCCACTTTTTTTTTTTTTTGAAACCATGGATGTTCTCTATGGGGGAAGAATAAATAAATGAGGAAAAGAATAGTTTTATCAGCACCTGCGGTGGTTCTTTCTAGCTGTCAGTTCAACTGGGTTAAGGAACACCTCGAGAACTGGTAAATAGCAGTGAGGGTATTACAAAAAGGAATGACATTTGAGTAAGTTGACTCAGCAAAGAAGAGCTGTTGATGCAATATGAGAAGACCTTCAACTGATTGAAGGCCTCCTTAAAATAAAAAGGTTTGGGAAAGGCAAATTTTATTCTGGTGTTGGGACATCCATTGTCTGGTGCCTTTGGGCATCAGAACTGCAGGTTCTGGTAGGTGGGTTCTGAGATTTTCCCAAGCATCTCTCTCCAGGTTCTCAGGCACTTGAATTCGGACTGAGCTGTGGCACAATCTTCCCAAGTTCTCTAGCTTGTAGATAGCATTTTGTGGGAATTTTCAGCCTCCAGAAAAAACTCTCAGCAAATTACCCTTCTCATAATATCTTTGTTTATTTATGCTTTTATCTATCATCTATCTGTCCATCTGTTTGTATTATTGGTTCTTTTCACTAGAGAACCCCTGCCACTAATTTGAAATGATTTATTTCTGCCATAACTCCTTCCAGGGTGTGTGTGTATGTATCTGTGTGTGTGTGTGTGTGTGTGTAGTCTGCCAGCAGAAACATTCATGCTTACTTCAGGCAAAACTGATGCATAGGAATGTCAAGGAAAACTGAATCAAATGAGTTCAACAGGAGAAGGCTTTCTTCAAAGCCATCTGAATAAGGGAGAGAGACTGAACTCAAATCACCAGAAACAAAAGGCAGGAGAAATTTATGGTAGAAGTGAGCCCTTACAAAAGTGCTGGAAGATCTTGGTGAGGAGACTGGTCAGCATAATATGGCCATCAGTATTTGTTAACTGGTGTTGAGAAAGTTAGGTTCCTACCTTCTCAGGCAGACTGGGAGATGGAGGCGTCTTAACTTGATGATTGCATTCGAAAGGTATGACTTATGGGTCCCTGAGGGGGGAAAAAAAAAAAAAAAAAAAAAAAAGAGCCTCCAGGTTTGTAAAACTGGAAAGAGACTGGGAGAAGGTTCACATCTCAAAGCAGAAAGAATATACAATTGCAATCTTTCTAAAGTAAATGTTCTAAAGTTAAGGGGCAAGAGTGAGGAGGAACTAAGAAGCTGAATCAAGCTGAGCGGAATCTCCAGGTTGTTTGGGTAAAGAACTGTGTGGAAATAATGCTGGAAAGAAAATGTACAGATGTATCACTTTGAAGTATTTGAATCACATGTAAAATTTTTTTCATATATGTGGTTTCTATAATGAACATTTGTAAACATGCTAGTAAAAATTTAGTGTTAATGAAACAGTCATTGAAAAGAGAAGAAATGTGACTCTTGCAGAGCTAAAATAATTATTTTCCTTTCTGTTAAATATACAATGTACAAAACAAGATAATGCATATGAGAGAAATGACATTTTGAGATTTGATTATTGTTTACAGCCCTTGTCTATAGTCTTGAGGAACAGTGATTTTTCTATTCCCTACTTGTTCAATTCTTTATTTAGTGGATGGTTAAGCTTGTGATTATAAAGTAAACTGAAAGCATGTCATTGTAAAAGTAAAAGAAAATAAGGAAAATAAGTAGGAAAAAGACGGGAGTGGGAAGTATTATGCTCTTAAAACTGTATATTTGAAACACATGAAATTCATTCCCTGTGTATAAATGTTAAAAAGTAAAAAAAAAAAAAAAAAGTAAAAGTGGAGTTTCCTCTGCCACTTTTACCCTTTACAGAAATAAAGACAATCTTAGAAAGAGAGATAATAATGAAAGAAAGAAAGGAAATTGAAAAGTCGTATACTGCAACGTTTTCCTGTCTGTTCCTATTTAAGTTCCAGATTATAACAGTAATGTTAGCACACTATTTTTAATGTAGCGCAAGAATTAATACATTTTACATGTACCATTGATTTTTGTTATGTAAAATAGCTGTGAATACTAGATTAGAGAATATGGAACAATTGTTCATAAGAAAAGAAGGATAGGCTTTTGTGATCCTCTGCTCACAATATGTTTGGCAACCAGTCAATATATGAATGGGTTTCAAGTTGTTTGTGGAGAAATAGAATTAAAAGACACTGTGCATTATCCATGAAATTTTTGAAGAATTCCCTTCTTTATAAACTTGTTTTATATGTATTTATGCTTAAAGATGCCTTGTTTAATGTTTATTGTTGACTTAATAACATGAAGTAATGGCCAACCAACTTTTTTAAGAAGTATTTTATTGCAATACACAAGTTTCTCATGAAACAAATTAAGGAAAGAGAATTTGGGTGGAGCTTAAAATTAAGTTAATATCGAAAAAACTATTGAACAACCAGGATTTTAGATGGAAGACACGTTTACTTAATATTTTTGGCCTTTTACCACTGTAAAAAATAACCTGGGGAAGGAAGCCAGAGGATATATAGAATGTGGTAGGAAGCCAATATTGATTCAAATTCCTTTCCCTCTTTCAAAATGCGTTAGAGTTTTCTGGAAAAAAATCATCTAAGAGAAAGAAGCTAAAAAAAGAAATGTCACTTGCAAATAAAATATTTGAATTTTAATAATTTTAAACAATCGCAAATTAGGTTTCTATGATTTTATTACCTGATAGCAAAGCATTTAAAGGAATTAGTTTTTAAAATAAGTAGTGAATGATTCCAACACCATGTAATGTATTTCATAACATACATAATGATAATGATAATATTTCATGTACAGCTAGGTAGCTATTTCAAAGAAAGTTTTATCCTTTGGTAAAAATCCTAGTGGCAAGAAATATATATTGCAAGGACAAATTACAGAAAATAAGGTGAATAATCGATTTGTCAAGGTCATGAAACAATGTAAAAGTACATTTTATTTATTTTACAGACTAGAACTTATTTGCTAATAATTTCTCTGGGAACAGGCATTGTTGCACAGTGGGCTAAGCTATGGTATGTGTGTATTCTATATTGGAGTACCTAGCATCTCTGACTCTAATCCAACTTCCTGTTAACGTGCACCCTTAGAAGAGGAGAGGATGGCTCAAGTACTTGGGCCACTGCCACCGATGTTGGACACCTTTTTGGGGCTCCTGGCTCTTGATTTCAGCCTGGTCTTGCCTGGCTGTCATGGGCATTTGTGGAATGAAGCAGCAGATGTAACATATCCATCTCACTCACTTGCTCTGCCTTTCAAATAAATAAATATTTACAAACAATAATTCTTCTGATCTAAAAAAAAAGCTCAACTAGAGCTGACATTTTTCTACCTGCAGTATAATGTTTCAATTTTCACAAGTGTTAATGAAAGAGATGTAACTATATGGAAAACAGAATAGGATCTGAATTATTTATAAAGATGAGCAATGGAGCAGCATGAAGGAACTGGGTACCTGGGAAATTGGTGATGAAATATGGATTGTTTTCTTTATGACTTCTGATCGGTGTTTTGATTCATAGACCTCATAACCATCAGATTAAAGGAGTTCCTTACCAGAATGCATATATAAATTTGTAGTCAGAGTAACTAATTTTATTTCAAATGAGTATCTTTTGTTATGGGGTATTCAAAATTTATTTTGAATACCCACACACATGGCAAATTAAAACAGATATACAGGGTGTATCATAAGGCAGGAAGAAAAATACACATTGCCAAAATTATCAACCTTTTTATTATCTACAGTCTTATGAATACTTAAACATTCTCAACTAATCCTTATCTAACAAGGTGATGTGACAGAAAATAAAGCCACAGGTTGGGATCCTCCAGCAACCATAGATCGGTGCATATGGTGCATCATTACCAGGCTGATTTTAATGGAGTTTTAGAGCTTTAAATTTCACATCACAGTTGGTGCTGAAACGCATTTTACTGTTATTGCCTTCTCTTTGCCAAATAAAGATAATTGATTATTTCACTGCATTTTATGATTTCAAAGTAATGTCTACATTTAACTTTGATTTCAATTTTTGCATTATGTTATCCTCAAGTCCAATTTGTATAGATAATTGTTAATCATTTAACTTGAACACATGGGAATCCATCCTTTAAAGTATTGTAAAGTTTTATTCATTTAATGAGAGACTGGACTATCAAATACAACACTTGCTTTTTTTGAAATTAGCATATAACATATGATTCTTTATATAACAATACATTATGAAAATTGTAAAATTTTATTATGAATTTATTCCAGAATTTGTTAGTTCTTATCAAATGATTAACAAAATAAAATTATTAAAGCTACATTTTTGATTCCCAAGTCTTCCAATTCACATGAACCATAATACATACAACCTTTCCTGAAAATTTATGAAATACACATTTAGTTTCATTATATTTAATATGAAAGTTTACACTATTTTTACAAGTTGTAAACAATTTCAGAATTATTGATATGTGTACTAATGATGCTTCCATAAAAATATTTTAATCTGCTTAGTGATCAGGGTATATGTCACACCATCTTCATATTTCTCAAAAAAAATGGCACAATATACAGCACATAATAGTTCCAAGAAATTTCAGTCAGAAATAATAAATAAAAGAAGGCAGAAAACCCCACCCTGACCTTTTCCTTTTTTTTTTTTTTAAGATTTCTTTATTTTACTTGAAACTCAAGAGTTGTACAGATAGAGAAGGAGAAGCAGAGAAAGAGAGGTCTTCCATCTGCTGGCTCATTCTCCAATTGGCCGCACCAGCTAGAGCTGCACAGATCCGAAGCCAGGAGCCAGAAGCTTTTTCTGGGTAACCCACGTTGGTGCAGGGGTTCAAGCACTTGGGCCATCTTCTACTGCTTTCCCAGGCCATAGCAGAGAGTGGAATTGGAAGTGGAGCAACTGGGCCTCGAACTGGCGTCCATATGGGATGCCAGCACTGCACGTAGAGGTTTAATTCACTGCACCACAGCTCCAGCCCCAACCTTTCCCTTTTGAAACAGTGAGATCACTGGAAAACAAGTGGAGCAGATACTCCCTGAGCCCAAGTAGCCATAGTTTCTTATTAACAGAAATGAAGGAAGGAGTTGGGGCCAACCATTTTTGTTTGGATTAGGATGTGAAAGGAAAAGAATGTGTTGGCTTAAAGAATTTTCTCCATTCAACTTTGAAGTCTGTAGGTATAAAATCAATACAGGTATATTAATGGATTGCAATGGATTGTAGAGTATATGTTTTGCTGTTAATGTGGAGACAAAGACACAAAGAAATTATATTGACTTGGGGCCAGTACCATAAACAACAATCTTGAGTCTTTGCTACTATGCATTTTATGTGACCTCATTTCAAATAAAATATTTAAAGCAAAATGAATAAACTTGTAAGAAATAAGCTCTCTAAAGATTTAAGAAGTTTAATACAATTAAGTTATAAAATTAATATATAATAGATTAATATTAAAATTCAATCCCAAGTCTACTTTCCAACCAGTAATCTCACTCATGCTTTAGAAGTGCTAGCACCACCTTCCCAGCTAGGAATTAAATAATGAACACGTGCATAGGACAAGAGTCTCAGAAGTATGCTTAGCAGCATCAGAAAAACTTTCCTCATCTAAACAGGAAGAAACAGAAAACAATAGTGTTTTGGTGAGAAATCCTAGACACTTGAATTTTGAAAGGATGCACTAATTTCAGCCCCAGAAGAATTTAAAACACAACAAAGGAAGAATCATGTTTCAGGGGACTGATTGTCAGAAATTTTCCGTGGAAAATAGAACGGAGACTCCATTGGATAGTGAGGAATGAGGATGGCCACACTGCTGCAGCTGGCTGTCTTGCATGGACAGCTGCTGGGAGCTGCTCTCTTCCCAAATCAAGACAGGAAGTTGTCCACCCTGCCACACGCGGCTGTAGTTGTGGGAGAATTCCTCAGTCTCCCACTAACTTTAACTCCAGTGTAGGGAACTGAAAGGGGTCTGAGTGCTTGACTCTGAGAAGGGAAGGCACATTGCCTCCCACCCCTGCCTGGCCTTGGCAAATTCCCAGACACAATTGGCTATATAGATGTGTGCAGTTGATCTTTCTTCCATTCCTAGCAAGAACAACCAGAGGCAGACTCAGGCCAGCTTGTGGATTAGAGAGCAGACCCCCTGCATCCTGGAACTGTGGGAGTTTGGGGCATAAGCCTCAGAGCTGAGATTACTCATTCCACTCAGTCCAAGGTGGTTCCCCTCAGGTTATTGAGACTAGCACCAACAGCAGTCCATAAAAATCTGGGCCCAATCTGAGGAAGCTCCTTCTGCACCTCTACCTCCTGGTGCTGGGAGACCTCTGCACAAATCCCAGCAGCCCCCTGGGTGTATGTATTATACCTTTAGAGTGTGATTTGCAATTGCTCACAGTACCTGATATGCATTGCTCTGTGTCACTCTGGTGGCTACCGCCATTCTTCCAACACCTGGCTTCTACCGTAGAAGATATGAGAAATGACCCCACTGTATCCTATAACAACCAGTATTTATTTCCTCAAACCCATTGGAATCCACTTAGCAGGACCTAGAGAAGAACTGGCCTAAATATCTTCTTAAATCACAAAGGAATAAAACTATAATTCACCAATAAGGAGAACAATAAAACATTTACAAACACATAGAAATTAAGTAAAATGCTACTGAACAACCAAAGAGACATTGAGGAAATTAAAAAAGGAATAAAAATTTTTTTGAAATAAATGAAAATGAAAACACAACATATAAAATCTGTGAGATACAGCAAAACCAGTTTTTAAGAGAGAAGTTTACAGCATTGCATGCTTACATTTAAAAAGGAAAGGTCTCAAATAAATTATCTAATTATGCATCTTGAAGACTTACAAAAACAAGAACAAGCCAAACCTGAAATTATCAGGAGGCAAGAAATAATATAAAATAAATAACTGAAACTAAAACTAAAACAAAAAATCAGCAAAACAAAAAGCTGATTTTCTGAGAAGATGGAAAAAAATAAACAAACTTTTAGTCAGACTAATAAAGAAAAAAAAGAAAAAACTCAAATGCATAAAATTAGAGATAAAAGAGGAGACATTTCAATTGACATCACTGAATTACAAAGGATCATAAAGGACCACTATGAAAAGTTATATCCAGCTCCCTGCTAATGTGTCTGAGAAAGCAGCACAAGGTTGCCCAAGTATATCTTCCCTGCATTTACATGGGAACTCCAGAATAGGCTCTTGGCTCCTAGCTTCTGAACTGCCAAGCTCCAGCTCTTATAGTCATTTTTGGAGTGAACCAGTGGATAGAAGCTATCTCTCTTTCTCTCTCTCCCTTTGTCTCTTCCTCTCTCTCTCTGTCTGTCTCTCTCACTTTCTTTCTCTCTCTGCTTTTCAAATAAATAAATAAATCTTTAAAAAATGGATAAATTATTTATGCATATAAGCTATCAAGTTTAACCAAGAAGATATGGAAAATCTAAAAAAAAGTAACAAGCAATGAGATTGAAGTAGCTATCAAGTCTTCCAGAAAAGTCCAGGACTTGATGGCTTTACATCGAAATTTTACAAGACATTTCAAGAGGAACTATCTCTAATACTTTTCAAATTAAGTCAAAATATTGAAAAGGAGGGAACTTTGCCAAATTGGTTTTATGAAGTTAGCATCATTCTGATAACAAAATCGAATTCACAGCACAAAAAAAAAAAAAAATTAAAGACCTATAGCCTTGAGAAGCAGATGCAAACATTCTCAACAAAACACTAGTAAACTGAATCTAAAACCATGTCAAAAAAAGATCATATGTAATTATCAATTGGGATTTAGTCCAGAGATGTAAGAGTGATTCAACATCCACAAATCCATAAGTGTCATAAATCACATCAAAGAAATGAAGAACAAATCCCTATAGTCATCTCAATACATGTGGACAAAGCACTTGACAAGATCCAACATCATTACATGATAAACCCCTCTACAAATTAGAAGTAGAAGGAACATACCTCAAAATTACAAAGGCTACATATGACAAGCCAATAGCCAATAACATATTGAATGGGGGAAAGCATTTCCCACAGAGTTGCAGCAAGACAAAAAATGTCAACTTTCACCACTCTTTTTCAATATAGAACTGAAAATATTAACAGGAGTAATAAAAGAGGTGAGAGAAATAAAAATCATTAAAATTGGAAAAGAATAAGTCAGTCTGTGGTTGTAGATGACATGATGTTATATGTGGAAAAACCTAAGCACTCCACCAAAAAGCTGCTATAATTGATAAACAAATTCAGTAAAGTTCCAGGTTAAAAAATAAGTACAAAATGTAGCTTTTTTGTGTTGATGAAAACTTACTACAAGACAAAGCAAAAAAGAAACCCAATCACAATAAGCTCAAAAAAAAATTGGGGATAAATTTAATCAAAGAAATGAAAGATCTCCACAGTGAAAATTGCTAAACTTTGATAAAATAAATCCTCAAGGACATAAAAAATAGAAAAAAAATATTCCTTGCTCATGATTAGGAAAAAATAATATAACTAACTTGTCTATGTTCCCTAAAACAATCTATAGATTCAATGTAATACATATCAAAATACCAATGACATCTTCACAGACTAAAACAAAATCTTAAAATTCATTTGGAATCATAAAAGACCACGAATACCCAAAACAATCCTGAAGGAAACAAATCAAGCTGGAGGTATAACAATACATAACTTCAAAGTATGCTACAAAGCTTAAATAATTAAAACAGCATAATACTGGCATGAATACCAACAGATAGATCAATAGAACAATTAAAGAGCCCAGAAATCAGTCCTTAAACATATAGTCAACTGATTTTTGACAAAACTTCCCAGACCATATGTCAGTGAAGATAATCTCTTCAATAAGTGGTTCTGGCAAAACTGTATGTTTATTTGTAGAAAAATGAAATTAGATCCCTACCTCTCACCATATCCAAAAATCAACTCATGATGGATAAAAGACCGAAATTTAATACCTGAAACAATGAAGTTCCAGGAAGAAAATATAGGAGAAAAACTCAAGACATTGGTGTAGGTAATAATTTCTTTGATAACAATCCCAAATGTACAGGTAACACAAGCAAAATTAACAAATGAGATTATGTCAACCTCAGATGCTTCTGCACAGCAAAGGAAATAATCAATAGATTGAAGAGACACGCAACAGAATGGGAAAAAAAACTTTGCGAACTATCTATGCAAGAGAAGATGGATATTCAGAGTGTATCAGAAACTAAAAAAAAAAAAAAAAAAAAAAGCAACCAGTCCAATAAAGAAATGGGTAAAGGACCTCAATAGACAGTTCCCAAAACAAGATATACTAATGGCTAGCAAATATATGGAAAAATATTCAACATCACTAGCGATTAGAGAAATACAAGTTAAAACCAAATGATATATCAGCTCATCCCTGTCAGAATGGCTCTATCCAAAGGACAAAGAGTGACAAATTCTGTTGAGGATGTGGAAAAAGTGGGACTCTAATATATTTTTGTTAACAATGTAAATTATCACAGTCACTGTGGAAAAAATATGGGTATTTCTTCAAGAAAGTAGAAATAGATTTGCCATTTTGTGGTGGAATGAGAAGGCCATGCCAAGGTGGCGCTGGCAAGAGAGCATCAGTTACTCAGGAATGGTTTCAAAACCTACCTGGCAACGGAGCCTGCCTGGCAACAGGCTGTGATTGGATGGCTTCGGATACTGCCTGGCAACAGGCTGTGATTGGTAAGAGCATAAACCACCCCTTGACCGGATTAGCTGCCTTGGCTGTTTAAGCTTCTGTAGCAGCTGAAATAAACGAGTCTGCTGGTTGCTCGCCTCTGACCCACTTTCACCAGACTCCCGGCGTCTGTGTGGTGATTCTGCGCCTCTTGCCCCCACCACACTCCTCCTCTCAGAACGAATCCACAGCAATACCACTTGATCCAACAATCTCACTACTGGATATAAATCCAAAAAACATAAATACAATGTGTCAAAATGATATCTATACTACCATATTTATAGCAAAATTGTTCATAATTGACAAAATATGACATCAGTCAAGGCGTCCATCATCAGATGAATGGATGAAGAAATGGATAATGTGCATGTGTGTCTAGATAAATACAATGGAATATTATTCAGTTTTTAAAAAATGAATGAAATTCTATCATTTGCATTCTGCATAGATTCAACTGGAGGATATCACATCTAGTGAAATAAATCAGATACAGAAAGAAACATGACATGTTCTCACCTCTTAAAATAAAAAAAAAAAATTAAAACACAAACCTTAAAAAGAAAAAATCCTGTATGTATCAGTATTGCTGAAAATTTAGTTTTGTCAAACTTTGTTTAATATCTCTGTCAAACCAATGTTTAATAATGATACACTGCTATAGATTTAAGATATGTGATTATTTTAAAATTTACTGTACATAAATAAAATGAACATCTTTTCATTTGCTTATAACACTTGGCTATATTCCTGTTTTTTACTTTGTATGAGTTGAGCTCTTTGAGTATTAAGCCTTTAACTGTCATTTAAATTAAAAGTATTTTCTTTCAAAAATTTAAAAGAAGGAAAGAGAGAAGAAAGGAACAAAGAAACAAAGAATAAATTAAATAAAGAAGAGAGAAAGGACGAAAGAGAAAGACAAGGAAGGAAGGAAGGGAGGAAGCCAAAGGGAAATAGTGGTGAATATAGGGGTTCTCCTTAAATCACTATATAAGTTGATCTTTAAGTCACCTTCCATCTACCCCATACATACGTCAGGATTTCCTGCTACATAGGAAATATGCTTTTTATTAATTGAGCCAATATGTTTGATATTTTATAGTTATTTTCTGTTGAAACTGATGTTCTTATAGCTTTATTAGCTCTTGAGAATTTAAATATACACATAAAATAAAAGTAATATTAATGTTTTTTGAGGGTTCTTCATTTTTCAGACAAAGTTTGAAATACTTGAAATCTGTTATCTCAATAATCCTCCCACAAACACACAAAAGGTAAGAGGTAATCATTACTTTGACCATATTTCAAAAGCAGAGAAATTAGTATTTTTACTCAAACATAGTCACAGAATCAGTAATTTAACTCTCAAACTTGACTTTATGGCTTAAATTATGTTAGTTCCCAAGAAGTCTATGTATTCTTATGACAGATTCAAAAGTTTAATTAGTTCTAAATATTTTTAAAGGTATAAAATTTTTAAGTCTGAAAACAGGAAAGAACTCATTGAAGAAGTTGAATTTGAAAGTTACAAAGTGACGTCTTAGGCCATTCATGCTGCCATAACAAAATGCCTAATCCTGAGTAATTTATAAACAACAAAATTTTGTTTCTCAGTTCTAGAGGCTAAAAAGTCAAAGTTCTTGGTGTTAATAGATTTGCTATCTAGTGAGGGGTCATTTTTTTTCCAAAAATATGCCTTCCACTCCGGGTCCTCTCGTGATAGAAAAGGATGGAAGAGGTTTACCTAGTTTTCTCTGAATTCTTATAAGGGATTAATCCTATCTATGAGATTAGATCTCTTCAAAAGTCTCCATCACTTAATATAGTTGCATTGGAAATTAAGTGTGAACTTTAATTTTTGAGCAGACACAAACAGTTAAACTATAGAAGAATGGGTAGGGCATAATGAGAAAATTTAAGCTGAATGGAGGGTATGAACTCAAATAAAGGTGGAAATAAATTTTCATTTTTCTTGAGCGTAAGTAATGGTTCTGAAGTCTGTAAGATTGATTTAGACATTTCTTGGAGAACAACATGGTATGATAATGAGAATAATTCCCATTCATTGGATGTCTACCCCATAATCCTTGAAACCTGTGAATATGGGGTAGACGTACAAGGAAAAGGGATTTTTTCAGATATGAATAAGATTAGAGATCTTGAGATGAGGCAGAGATACCTTGGATTATGTGGGTTGGAGCAATCTAATCAAATGAGGCCTTAAAATCAGAGAATTCTCTTGCTGGAAGAGAGCAAAAATGAGTCTGATAAAGGAGATTAAAGAGATTTGAAATGTGAGAAAGATTCAACACACCATTACTCTCCTTGAGAATGGAAAAAGTGGCCATGGGCCAAGGAACGCAAATGGTCTCAATAAACTGGCAGCAAGGAAACAGAAACCTGAATTCCAGGCACTGAATTCTGCCAGTATGCTCCACGAGTTTGAAAAGGGATTTGTCCCCAGAGTTTCCAGAAAAGATCTCAGGCTGCCTACATTTTAATTTGGGATTATATAACCCAGAACAGAGAACTGACTAGGCTGAATTGTGCCAGCACTTCTGAATTGCAATTGGTTTGCAATGGCTGTTTTTCAGTCACTAAATTTGTGGTAGTATTTTACATGTAGTAATAGAAAACTGTTACAGATATCAGATAGGTGCAGGTGATTGAAATAAAGCAAATGTAGCAAAAAAATGTATAAGCTAATGTTTCTGCTATAGTATTCAACAAAAATCTAGTAAGTGAATAAAACATTGCATAAAACAAATTTACCAAAGCATTAATTGCTTAAAGAATTGCTTGAACTCATGCATTTAATGTGACTTTGAAGTGTTTATGTGAACATGGAAGACAGGAATGTACAGTGATTTTCAAATTTATCTATGTTTATATTAATTGCATGATCTGATTCACAGTGGTTACAAAAATTCAAGTATATATTAATTTTAAAAATATTTTGGTGTTAGGCACTTAACATAGTGATTAAAACTCTGCTTGGGATGCTGGCATCCCATATAAGAGTACCAGAGATCAAGCTCTGTCTCTAGTCTCACTTTCAGCTTCTTGCTGATACATACACTGGGAGCCACAGATGATGGCTCAGGTACTTGGGTTTCTGCCACCCTTGTAGGAGACCCAAATGGAGTTCCAGGATCCTGACTTGAAGATATTTTGGGGGAGTGAACATGACTTCAGGAGCTTTGGGGAGTGAGCCAGTGATGGAAGATAATCTCTCTCTCATCACTGTGTTGTTCAGACAAATGAAATAAATTTAAAAACATAACTTAATTAAATTAATGATGTCATATGATTTGTAAAAGATTTTCAGGTTATATTTTCCCAGATTTGAATTATTCTTTTTTCTTATTTTTCCTTTTCCTCTATATTTCCTTTTATTTATTACTTCTAATAATACTTCAGCTATTGGCTTTATTCAAGTAGTCAAAAAGTTACCTGTAATTTATAGAAGTATAAAAACTGCAGTAATTACAAAGAACTATTCTGAAATTTCTACATAGTTGCATGTTGAGTATTTCAGTCTTACAAAACTGTATGGCAGAAATACAATCTTGGATGTAAGATCCAACATGAATGCTCAAGAATTCCTGTTGAAAATAATTAGAGCTTCAATTATATTGTAATAAGAGTGAGTGGCTGTTTCTCTCTGAAATTTCAGAACAGGTAGAGAAGGGCAAGTTTTTAAAATGAATTATTGGATAAGACTAAAGGAGAATCTCAACAGAGAACCAGCCAAGTAATAAATAAAATGATGTTATGCATGAATGGACATAGGGAAGCAATAAAAATTTATTAGGGCAGCATACCAGAAATCAATAGCAATATAATTTTTACCTGTCAATGTGAGAATTAATATTATGCATTTAGTGACTAATATAAAGGCTTAAAATTAATAACCATATCTATGCATATATGTTAAACAATGGATTATATATTTTTAAATGTCAAATTAAATAATAGTAAAAATGAGCTTTTTATGTGACTTCCATGAAACGTATGTGCTAAAAATAGAATTAGTTAAAAAAAAACATTTATGTATACCTAATGAATTCTTTCACATTGATATTATCAACTAACCATAAATTAAAAATCAGAGCCACATTTTTTTTGTTTGTTTTTTCCTTTCTACTCTTTCTGGTTGGTAATCATCCCATAAGTTCATCCATGTATATTCAATATGAAAATTTTCTTACAATTGCAGATTGCAAAACTAGGCGATGAAGAAAGTAAAAGTGTTGAATGTAGTCCAGGTCATATAATACATCTTGGGAATCTTAATTTTGTTGCTAAATTTTCAAAATGATATCATCATCAATATTTCCATATGTTTGGAAACACAGATAAAACCTTTATAAATACAATACCTCTTGAACACAAAATAAGTTGCAGCACTGCTAAAACAAGATGAATTGCCTTGCTTTACATACTAGCTCAGTTCAAACTTGATAATTTTATATTGTTAGCCCACAACAAATATAAATTTTAATATAATTTTACACGATTTCCTGCTAAAAATAATTTGAAGAAGGAAATCCCATTGGTTCTCTAAATATAATAAAAACTTATCAGTACTATTATACTTTGCAGTGATCATGGGCATTTTATAACATTAATGTGCACAAAGATTTTACTCACAAGAGCCTAAATAATGCTCATTTATGTCAAAAGATTTGGTTGTTATAAGTACCAGACATCATTTGGTAAAATTTAAAAGCAGAAATTCACAATTAGAGATGACTTTATAATTTTATTTTTAGGCCAGTATTGTGGCTTAGATGGTAAAGCCACCACCTGGGACACCAGCATGGCATGTGAGCTCAGGTTCCAGTCCCAGCTGCTTCACTTCCTATCCAGCTCCCTACTAATACACGTGGGAAACCAGTGAAAGATAGTCCAAGTTCTTGGACCTCTGCATCCATGTAGGAAACCTGGATGAAGCTCCTGGCTCCTGGGTTTGGCCTGGCACAGTCCCAGCCATTGCAGCTATTTGGGGAATAAACCAGTGGATGGAAGATCTCTCTTTCTCTCTCTAATTCTGCCTTTCAAGTAAATAAAATTAAATCTTTAAAAAAATAAATTTTATTTTTAAGTCTATCTTTAGATTTTTCCAGTAAGCAAACATGACTTGCACCCTTACTCCACTCCTCCTTCCTTTTTAATGAAATGTAGCATCATTTATAAAATATTCTCCTCTGCCTCTCATTTTCCCCTCTTTTTCACCACCATGATTCTTTCATTCATACATAGGTAGTGCCACAACCCCAGATCAAGGAACTGTGAGAATGAATGGTGTAGGGAAAAGTACAACATTTGCAAGGGGTCTTCAAAAATGTCATGGAAAATGCATATTATGAAAAAACTATGTACAGATTGAAAAAAAAAACTGCACCAATAAACCTCTCTCTTGATTTCATTTTTCTATGAACTTTTTGAAGTACCCTCATGCTGAATCCCCACAGATTGATTTTCTCTGAGGCACTAGATATCGTGTGATACTTAAAATATCTTAATGGATTTATAAAATAGAAGCTTCATGAGTAAAGGGCCTTTTACCCCACATTAAAAACAAAATATTTTCAGTGACCCTTTCTCTTCTGGAATCCTGAAGTATATGAAGGAAAAGGGAGAAATGCTCATGTGATGGTGGTGCTGAATCACAGAAAAAAAAAAAAAAGACCCAGAAGTGCACATTAGCATTCAGAGAGGTGACTACAAGTCAGCTGGGCAACAATCACTGTAGAATGATTTGCTGAGAACGAGAACAAAGCTGGACTTAAAAATGGAAGCAATGCAAAGAGTAACTATTGTATATGTGCAAAATTAGAAATATGAGTAGGAAAGAAATATCAAACTTGTGCTTAAATTTCTGCTTATCATTTTAATATATCAATAATATGGATCATATTTTTAATGCACATATATTTTAAAAATAGAGTTTTTGCAGTCTGAGACAGAAAAAAAGCAAATACCACATAATTTCATGTATGTGTGGAATCTAAAGAAAGTGAACTCATAGAAGCAGAGAGTAGAATGGTGTTTATTGGAGGCTAGGAGTGAGAAGGACAAAGATTTTGGACAAAGGACATAATATTTCAGTTAGATAGAATGAATGAATTCTGGAATCTATTGTACAGCAAAGTAGCTTTAGTTAATATTGATGTGCTACTGTATGCTTGAAAATTGCTAAGGAGAATGATCTTAAATATTATCACAAAAAAGTGTTAAGGATATGAATGAATGGACACATGAGCTTGATTTAATCATTTCTCTCTTTCATTTTATATATATTATACACTTTATATATATATATGTATATATATATATGCAGTCTACCATATGTGTATGCATTTTGTATGTCCATTATACCTTTAAAAGGCTGGGGAAAATTAAATTAAAATGAAAACAAAAAACAGCTTTTTTATTGAGAAAGATCTAAGTGATTCCTATTTAACTGGATGATTGGTTTCCTCTGCCATCTCTAAAATGATGCAATTATAAGGTTTTATAGTTTTGAACTTAAAATTTGTGAGCTGTGGAACCACACTTGAACTGCAGTCAGAATCCTGAATGGGGTGGATGGCTGGGAGGCTTTTCTCCGTGTGTTCTCTCAATCCATAGACTGCCCTTCTCCACAGTGACGGGTGCCTTGGGTGCTTACTTTCTTGAACTACAATTGGCAAATTTCTTTCCGGTATATTTAAGCCAATAAGAGGTAGAGCCAGGAGATGATAGAACAAAAGGAGAAAGAGAATGCAAGTTTCTGACATTAGCTGACACCTTCTATGATGATAACTGGAAAGTCCTCCCCCTTGACTTGAATTCTCCCTGGTCTCTGATAACACTCTCCTCCTCCCCTTGCTGCTTCAGGCCAAGAAGTGGTAAAGTCTTAGCACTCGAGGTATTACCACTTTGGAAGAGGCCGCTGTTGATTCCTCTAACCTTGCTTTCACTTCTTTCCTCCTGGAAATTCCATCAGATTATGCCTTTCTCTCTGGAACTATGACTGATACAGATTAGTTCCTTGCTGGTTGATAGGAATGTATCAAGTGAGAGGGGAAAACAGCAAATATATATGTATATATATATATATATATAATTAACACATAATTTATATAATATATATATTAGTTTTTATGTCACTGGCAAAGACTTTATAACTGCTCTAGAGTTACACCTGTATTTTTTTAAGAATTACTCTCTCAGATAAAAAATTACTTTCAATACAGTCAACTAACTTTTTTTAAAAGAACAGGGAAAAAAGAAAGGAAGCTGGAAAAACTAGTATAGCAAGTTATAAATAAGAAAAATAAAGTTACAAGATTCAGATTACCCAATTTCAAAACTTACTATACAAACTGCAGTGATCCACAGTATGAGATATTGGTGAAAACACAGACATACAAATCAATGAAAGAGTCCAGAAATGTACATACACACACACACAATTAATTTTCAATGAGAATCCAAAGGGAATTCTATGAAGAAAAAGTGAACTTTCAACAAATGGTGTGAACTAATTAGGCATCCATGTGTAGAATAAGAAAATTCAACTCGGAGGGAGCCATTTAGTTTAGCATTTAGGACACTGCAGAGGATGCCCACATCTCATATCAGACTATGTGGATCTGGGTCCCAGATGTGCTTCTGATTCCAGCTTCCTGCTAATGCATACAAGGGGATGCAGCAGCAGATGGTGCAAGTGGTTGTATCTGCGCCACCCTCATAGGAGACCTGAAATGAGTTAAACCTCCTGGCCCCAGCTTTACCCAGCCCTGGATGTTGCAGGTATTTGAGGAGTGAACTAGAAGACAAGATCTCTCTCCCTCTCTCTCTCTCTCTCTCTCTTGATTTTATTTATTTGAAAGACAGAGTTACAGAGAGAGGTGGAGGCAGAGAGAGATCTTTCATCCACTGGTTCATTCCCTAAATGGCCACAAGGGCCGGAGCTGAGCTTATCCGAAGCCAGGATCCAGGAGCTTCTTCCAGATCCCCCATGTTGGTGCAGGGATCCAAGCACTTGGGCCATCTTCCACTGCTTTCCTAGGCCAAAGCAGAGAGCTGGATTGGAAATGGAGCAGCCGGAACTTGAACCTGCGCCCAAATGGGATGCTGGTGTTACAGGCTGGGGCTTTAACCTACTGCACCACAGTGCCACCCTGTCTCTCTCTTACTTTCAAATATTTCAAATATTTGAATCAGTTCATATCTCTATGTAAAATTATTAAGACAAAATTAATCATAGACATAAATGTAAATCATAAAACTACAAAATTTCTAGAAAGATCAAGAAAAAAATTAAATATCAAGGTAGGTAAGATTACTTAGATACAACACCTAACGTGTACTTTGTAGAAAACAGAGTGTATAACGTAGACTTTACAAAAATGAACAACTTTTCATCTGCAAAGAGCATTGTTAAGAAAATGAAAAAGGAGGTAGGTGCTGTGGCACAGTTGATCAAGCTGCTGTTTGGGACACCTACATTTTGTAACACAGTGCTTTGATTTCCAGTTTCTCTGCTTCTAATACAGTTTCCTGCTAATGTGCCTGGGAAGGCAGCATAGGATGGACCAAGTACTTGATTTTCTGGCACTAATTAGAGAAATCTTCGTGGAGTTTGGGCTCCCAGCTTAAGCCTAGCCCAGATCTATCTCTTCTAGGCATTCAGGGAGTGAACTGACAGGTATAAGATTTCTTTCTTTCTCTGTCTCTCCTTTTCTCTCTCTCTCATTCAGCCTTTCAATTAAACAAGTAAGTAAATGCTTAAAAAGAAAAATTAAAAGAGCCACCAGTCTGGTAAAAAATAATTTTTGTTTGTTTGCTTCTTCATGTATCCAATTTAATTATTTTATTTTTGATATCTTTAAATTTTAATTTTAAAAATTTTAGATAGTTAACAAATTCAATTCTAAGAAGATAATTATACCCCCTTCCTCCTTTACTCCATTCCCTTCTCTCTGTTGCACCCTCCCTCCCTCTGCCTTATTTGTTTTAGTTTTTGAGATAACATATTTTAAACTTATATTACAGATTAATCAGACAATGCTTCATGAAATAAGAAGCTTAGCAAATAAAAAACACAAATTCCCTAATTTAGTGGGAACATAGACAATAGCTATAAATAATAGTTGAATGGAAAAGTGACCATTTCATCCATATACAGTAAATTTTAAAGTAATCACAGATGGTTAATGTACTAGTACAACATTTTTAACCATTGGTTTGACAAAGGTATAAATCAAAGTTTCACAAAACAATATTTGAATCAATACTAATACACAGGCACTTCTTTTGTTTCTTTTCTTTAACTTTAGCCCCTGCAATATAAGGGAGAACATGCTGTATTTATATGTCTTTCTGTGTCTGAATTAGTTCACTCAACATGATGTCTTCCAGTTGGGTTCATTTGCTGCAAATGTTAGAATTTCATTCTTTTTTTTTATAGCTGAATAATATCCCATCGTGTATAGATATTACATTTTATTTATTCATTCATCTGATGATGGACATGTTGATTCCATATTTTGATTATTATTAACAGTGTTGCTATAGATGTGGTGATGCAGGTGTCTCTTTGCTACATTGTGCTCATGTCTTTTGGGTCAGTGGGATTGCTGGATCATATGGCAAGTCTATTTCTAGCTTTTGCAGCTCAATTCACAATAGCTAAGACCTGGAACCAACCCAAATGCCCATCAACAATAGACTGGATAAAGAAATTATGGGACATGTAGCCTATAGAATACTATACAGCAGTCAAAAACAATGAAATCCGGTCATTTGCCACAAAATGGAGGAATCTGGAAAACACTATGCTGAGTGAATTAAGCCAGTCCCACAGGGAAAAATATCATATGTTCTCCCTGAGCAGTGACAACTAACTGAGCACCAAAGGGGAAACCTGTTGAAGTGAAATGGACACTATAAGAAACAGTGACTTGATCAGCTCTTGTCCTGACTCTAGATGTACAATGTAATACTTTATCCCTTTTAGTATTTTTTCTTGTTTTGTTCTAGTACTATTGGTTGAACTCTGTAATTAACACACAATTATTCTGAGGTGTTGAAATTTTAATTGAAAAGTGATCCCTGTTAAATATAAGAGTGGGAAAAAGAGAGGGAGGAGATGTACAATTTGGGACATGCTCAATCGGACTTGCCTCAAATGGTGGAGTTAGAAACGTGCCAGGGGATTCCAATACAATCCCATCAAGGTGGCATGTACCAATGCCATCTCACTAGTCCAAGTGATCGATTTCAGTTTACAATTGATCACACTGATAGGTCTAAGAGTCAAAGGGATCACATAAACAAGACTAGTGTTTGCGAATACTAACCGATAGAACAAAAAAGGGAGAGAACGATCCATCATGGGAAGCGGGATACACAGCAGACTCATAGAATGGCAGATGTCCTAAATAGCACTCTGGCCTCAGAATCAGCCCTTGAGGCATTCGGATCTGGCTGAAGAGCCCATGAGAATATTTTAGGCATGGAAAGCCAAGACACTCTGGGAAAAAAAAAAGAAGAAGAAGAAGACCTAAATGAAAGATCTCTGCAAGTGAGACCCCAGTGGAAAGAACGGGGCCATCAAAGAAAGACGTACCTTTCTCCGAAGGGAGGAGAGAACTTCCACTTTGACTATGACCTTGTCTGAATAAGATCTAAGTCAGCGAAATCAAAAGGCTTCCATAGCCTTGGCAACTCATGACTAGAGCCTAGGGAGATTACTGATGCCATAAACAAGAGTGTCAAATTGTTAAGTCAACAACAGGAGTCACTGTGTACTTAACTTCTCATGTGGGATCTGTCCATATGTGTCGTCCAATGTGAAGTAATGCTATAAAGTACTGAAACATTTTTTTTTTTGGGGAGTAGAGTATACTTTTAGGAAATGCATCTTTAGCTTTGAAGTTGTGGATCCATTAAAGCCAAAATATGACACAATCAAATACACAAACAGTAAAAAAAAAAAAAAAAAAAAAAAAAAAAAAAAAAAAAAAAAAAACAGTAATCTCTCTTTTGTTCACAGAAAATAACTTTCTGTTTTAGCCAAATAACTTTTTTGAAGCCCAATTAATGTCAGGATAATTTAAAAAGGTGCTTAGAATCCTGTTCTCTTCCTCTCCTTTTACTCTGTTTCTGTTATCCAAATAATTCCCTTTGGAATCATCAACAGAGACTCTTGATTAGTGTCAACATCATACAGATGTGAGACTCCCTAGCTGTACACAGCCAATGCTGTGTCAGCATTATTCACAGCTTATGACTAAGTTTCTAGTTCAATTCCTTTCCCTAACCACCTGTAGAATCTTGAAGCTATATTTTCTTAACACATGTCTTTCGACGCAGGCCAAAACTTAATATACCAGAGCAAAGATATATTTTTCCACACCTGCTTACATTTATACAGTGAAAATTTTTATGAGAACCTGTCCTAAATATATTATATCTTAAAAGTAACAATATAAGGTATTACTGCAGAATAATTTCTGTCTGAATATTATATGCATAAGAAAAAAATTGTAGATTTAGAAGGTATGTCCTGATAACATATTCCAAAACAACTTATATCTAATAACAATATTAAACAAACAGAGCATATTCTGTGGTACACATATTGTTCAACTGTGTCACTTATCAATAAAGGTAACCAATACATATTTTAAGAAATTCTTTAAGGTTTAGCATTTGGGTGCATTATAAAATATATTAAGTTTCAAAATAAGTAATAGTGTTACTCTCAAATGTAATATAAATACGTTAGAGTTTTTTTAGATTTAATAATCTTTTTTTAAACTTTTATTTAATGAATATAAATTTCCAAAGTACAGCTTATGGATTACAATGCCCCCCCCCCAAACTTCCCGCCTACCCACAACCCTCCCCTTTCCCGCTTGCTCTCCCCTTCCATTCACATCAAGATTCATTTTCAATTCTCTTTATATACAGAAGATCAGTTTAGTATATACTAAGTAAAGATTTAAACAGTTTGCCCCTACATAGTAACACAAAGTGAAAAATACTGTTGGAGTACTAGTTATAGCATTAAATCACAATGTACAGCACATTAAGGACAGAGATCCTACATGATATTTTTTAAAAATTGATTAATTTTCTATGCAATTTCCAATTTAAAACCAAGGTTTTTTTTTTTTTTTTTTCATTTTCAATTATCTTTAAATACGGAAGATCGATTCAGTATATACTAAGTAAGGATTTCCTCAGTTTGCACCCACACAGAAACACAAAGTGTAAAAATACTCTTTCAGAAAAAGTTTTTACACTCTATGTAAAATGAATCTTGATGTGAATGGAATGGGAGAGGGAGCGGGAGATGGGAGGGGTGCGAGTGGGAGGGAAATTATGTGGGGGGAAAGCCATTGTAATCCATAAACTGTACTTTGGAAATTTATATTTACTAAATAAAAAAAAATAAAAATAAAATAAAAATAAAGAAATCTCCACACTGGTTTTCATAGTGGTTGCACTGATTTACGCTCCCATCAGCATTGTTTAAGGGTTTTCCATTCTCCACATCATCCTCAGCATTTATTCCTGTCTGCCTTTTGGATTTTACCCATTCGGACAGGAGTGAGGTGATATCTCATTGTTGCTCTGATTTGTATTTCCCTAATGACTAGTGATGTTGAACATTTTTTTTTAAAAAAATACCATTAGTATTTTTTATTTTGAGAACTGTCTATTGAAGTCTTTTGCACATTTCTTTATTAAATTCGTTCTTTTTTTCTTGTTGAATTTTTAAAGTTTCTCCTATTTTCTGGATATTAATTCCTTTTCAGAATAGGTAGCTCACAAGTTTATTTTTTTGTCATTCTGTTGGCTGTTTCTTCATTCTATTGTTCATTTATTTTGTCATATAGAAGCTTCTGTGTTTGATATAATCCAATTTGCTAGTTTTGCTTTTGTTACCTCTGCTTTGGGGTCTTGTCCAAGAAGTGATCTCCTGCACCAATGTCTTGGAATGCTTCCCCTACGTTTTATGCTAGCAACTTTATAGTTTTGTGTCTTAAATTTGAGTTGATTTTGGTATAGGGTGAGAGGTAGGAATCTAATTTCATTCTCCTGTGTATACACCAAGTTTTGCCAGCACCATTTGTTGAAGAGATTATCTTTACTCCAATTAATGGTCTCAGCTCTTTTGTCAAAACTCAGTTGGGTATATTTATGTGGATTAATTTTTTGGCTCTCTGCTCTGTTCCATTAATCTATGTGTTGGCTTTTATGCCACTATCGTGCTGTTTAACTAATATAGCATTGTATTATGATTTGAATTCGGGTATTGTGATTATTTTGATTATTTTTCTTAGGATTACCTTGGCTATTCTGGGTCTTTTCTGATTCCATATGAATTATAGAATTTTTTTTCTAATTCTATAAAGAATGTCACTGGTATTTTGATAGGAATTGCATTGATTATTTATTGCTTAAGGTATTGAATATTTATTGCTTGCTATGGGTCTGTTTAGGTTGTCTATATCTCTTTGATTTAATCTTGGTTAGTTTATTTATCCAAGAATTTACATATTTCTTTAAGTATTTCCAGTTTATTAGCATATAATTTTTCTTTTTTTTTCTTTCTTTTTTTTTTTTTTTTTGACAGGTAGAGTGGATAGTGAGAGAGAGAGAGACAGAGAGGAAGGTCTTCCTTTGCCGTTGGTTCACCCTCCAATGGCCACCGTGGCCGGCGCAATGCGGCCGGCGCACCGCACTGATCCGAAGGCAGGAGCCAGGTGCTTTCTTGGTCTCCCATGGGGTGCAGGGCCCAAGCACTTGGGCCATCCTCCACTGCACTCCCGGGCCACAGCAGAGAGCTGGCCTGGAAGAGGGGCAACCAGGACAGAATCTGGCGCCCAGACCGGGACTAGAACCTGGTGTGCTGGCACCACTAGGTGGAGGATTAGCCTGTCGAGCCATGGCGCCGGCCAGCATATAGTTTTTCATAGTTGTTTCATATAATCTTTGTATTTCAGTGGTGTCAGTTGTTATTTTTCTTTTTTCTTATTTGATTTTATTTATTTGAGTTTATTTTCTTTTTTGTTAAGTCTGGCTAGAGCTTTGTCTATTTAGTTTATCTTTCAGAAAACCAACTTTTTGTTTTGTTAAACTTTTGAGTTTTTAGCTTCAATTTCATTTATTTCTGCTCTGATCCTTATTATTTCTCACATTCTGCCTATTTGGGATTGGTTTGCTCTTGTTTTCAAGATACATCATTAAGGCTTTACCTTTAAATATTTCTCTTTTTTAATATGAGCACTTAATGCTATAGAATTCCCTTTTAATACTCCTTTTGCTGTATCCCACAGGTTTTGGTATGTTGTGTTTTCATTTATTTCAAAGAAGTTTTGATTTCCTTTTTAAATTCTTCAGTGACCCTTTGATTATTCAATAGCATGTTGTGTAATTTCTAATTATTTATGAGTGTTCTATTGTTCTTGTTGATGATTATTAGTTGCATTTCTTTGTGGTCTGGAAAGATACATGGTATAATTTCAATCTTTTGAATTTATTGATTTGTGACCTATATTAGGCCTGTGGTCTATCTTAGAAAATACTCCATGTGCTGATGAGAAAATTTGCGTGCATTCTGTAGCTGTTGGGTGAAAGCTCTGTAAATGTCTTTTAGGAACTTTTTTTTTTTTTTTTTGACAGGCAGAGGCACTTGGGCCATCCTCCACTGCACTCCCAGGCCACAGCAGAGAGCTGGCCTGGAAGAGGGGCAACCGGGAGAGAATCCGGCGCCCCGACCAGGACTAGAACCTGATGTGCCGGCGCCGCAAGGTGGAGGATTAGCCTACTGAGCTGAGGCGCCAGCCCCTTTCACTTTCATGTATCTGGATATCCACGTCTCTCTCAAGACCTGGGAAATTTTCAACTATTTTTCATTTAGTTGGTTCTCAAAGCCTTTTTCTTTTTTGTTTAGTAAAAAAGATTTGTGAGAATAATCTGATAATGAGTTTAATTCAGAATATTGGAAGAATTCTCAAAGTTAAAGAATAATACAAATCAATATATAATTGCACAAAATATTTGAATAAATGCATCACAAAATAAGATATACAGATGGCAAATAGACAACTAAAATAGTCTCAACATCATTAGTCTTTTGACTGATTAATCACAATCAGTTCTACACTTCTAGCAGAATGACTAAAATCAAAGAAACTGACAATACCAAGTACTGACAATGATGTGTGAATTTCCATACTTTGTTAATGGGAATCCAAAATGGTCAATCTACTTTGCAACAGAGTTTGACAGCTATTTGTAAAGTTGAATATATACTTATTCTTAGATCTAGTAATCTGACTCTTAGGTATTTATATTAGGAGAATTGAAATTTAAGTTTAGGGGTGGGTATTGTGGAGCAGCAGTTCAAGCTTCTGCTTGGGACACTCACATACCATATTGGAGTGCCTGTTTCAAGTCCTGGCTGCTCTGCTTCTAATTCACCTTCCTGCTAAGGAGCCTGGGAGATAACAGAAGATGTCCACATACATATGTCCCAGTAACTGACATGGAAGATTCAAATGGTGTTCCTGGTTACTAGCCATGGCTGTTGCTGACATTTGAAGAGGGAACCATGGATGAAGGGTCTCTTTCTTTGTCTCTACCTCTCTGTCATTCTGTCTTTCAAACAGACAAGTACATTTTTTTAAAAAAATAATCATGATGAGACTGATGTGCCACAGTGAATTGAGCCACCTGCTGGTATGCTGCCATGCCATGGGAACAAAGATTTGAGTCCTAGCTGCTCTGCTTCCAATCCAGCTCCTTGATGTTGTACCTGGGAAAACAGCAGAGGATAGCCTAAGACCTTGCCCCTGTACCCATGTAGGAAACCCAGATGGAGTTCCAGGCCCCTGGCTTTATCCTAACCCAGCCCTGACCATTGTGGCCATTTAGGGAGTAAATCACGTAATGGTTGATCTCTTTCTTTCTTTCTGCTCTCTCTGTCTCTGTCTCTCTCTCTCTCTCTCTTTAACTCTGCCAAATAAATAAATAAATACAAAGAAATATAAATATATATATAAATATATATATTCATTCACAGGAAACATATACCTGAGTTCTTATTGTGACTTTCTTCATAGTAGCCACAAACTGGAAAATCTCCAAATCCCCTTCAGTTATGAATGACTAAACAAACTGAACTTCATTCAAGTAGTGGAATACTATTCAGAAATAAAAAGGAATAAACCAATGATATATGCATAAAAGATTGAATAACACATTATACTAAGTGAAGAGTCCAGATTGAACGAGCTATAAACTTTATAATATTATATTTAGGAATAAGAAATAGGTCACCAATTTCCAGAGGCTGGAATAGGAAATTTTTTTAATGTAACACTTTATTTTATTGATAGTGATGATAACACTGCTAGATGCATTTACCAAAACTTATAGAACTTTATTGTATAGTCCTACATCAATAAATCTTGCTTTTTAAAAAACTGAACATAGTTTTAGCAGATAGTGAGAATATCAATATGGCCAGATCCAAATATTTTTTGTTTAGGGAGGACTTGCTGGTATGATCTGACAAGAGTATTTTGGAACAAATACTAAATATGTTATTGAAAGAAGATACATTTATTAATGCAGAATAATATTGTGTTGGTTTTCTTAGCAACCAATCCAAACATGTCTGTCTATTGAAATTGATCCTCTAATCAACCCAAATTCAATTTTCTAACTTGTTTTTAAGATGCCTTACCTATATTTAGACTATTATTACAAATTTTCCATGTTTGTATTTATTTGGATCTTCTTGGTTTCTGGTCTTTATCTCAACCTATGAGGTAATTATGTTTGTAATTATAAATACGCTATTAAAGATATTATCTTTTCTTCCACATGCTTACCTTCATATTAGACAACCATGTAGCTTAAGTATCATCATCCTAGGTCATAGTCACAATTTCTCTTAGTGACTTAAAGATTCCTTTTGGCAACTGATTTATTTGACTGAAGAACCGAAGTCTACACATTTTATTATTTGTCATGTGTATAACATTTTCTCATTCTAAAATACTATTTAGCTATTAGCACTTTGTATTTTTAGTCCACTCAGTTTGGGGTGAAACCAAAACTACATACAAATTCAAGCTACAGATTATTCCACATACTGGGTTTGGTTTATTGTTTTGTATTGTATGCATCGTTTAATTTGTTCCTCTATCACAGCTGGTAGCTCCTATAAGCAACAAGTAAGATCTAAAGGTTTGATAGATTGAAATTGACATTCTTAGAAAAAATAAAATAAAATAAAATAAACACATCAGACATTGCTGTGCATTTCCTATTGCATCATCAAGAGCCACTCATTCATTCATGAGGGTAGACTCCTACAAGTCCCAACTCAATATTATGATGACAGTTAAATTTCAGAGTCCAGAGTAATAACCATTACACTATGAAAACTCCCCCTTGGTATTTAATTTCAACATGAGTTTTGGAGGGGACATTCAAGCCACAACAAAGTCTTAAGGAGTTACAGATATAAATATCAACATACGCAAGTGCATACTACACTATACCTATTATAGAGTCTTGTATTTATGTAAAAAGTATATTTATTCTCTATTTTACTCTACATGACAGATTTTTCAAGTAGTAGGATAATGTAGAAATTTCAATTATAATATTTCAAATTATAACGTTATTTATAACATAATAAAAATATAACAAAATTTTAATTATTATCCAGTATTGTGTGAGAATTCTTTTATTTAAAATATAGTAGTGTTTGTAAAATAACTTTGAATGACAGTTTTCTTATATGGGCGAATGCATAAAAGTGTAAAAAATGAGAACAATTGTTTCCAACTAGAATTTCAATGAAGTTTTTAAATGCTAAATTAAAAAGAAATCAGTATTCAATATGAGAAGCAGTACAATAAAGTTTTTTAAATAATAAATTGTTCAAATGGAACTTTAAATAGATATATATTGAAATGTTAATACTGTTTTTGTAGTTGTAATATTGTGAGTGACTTTTCTTTTTCATAATTTTCTCCTTGCCACTTTTCCAATAATAAGAATGTATTATTCTTATAAGAAAAATTTTAAATGATATCCAAAAATTGCATAATAAAGGAATATAATTAAGTCAACTTAGTGATTTATTTTAAATACTATTAAGGCACTTGAAGGAGTCATTAGCACATTATCTTTAAAATGAGGAAAAAGGATTTCTTCTTCCATGAAATGAAAGGGCTGATTTAGTCATTTAATAGCTACACGGAAAAATATAAAAGAAGAGCATAGTTTTGATATAAAGCATCTTGAAGGAAGGGAAACTAAAGAAACAGGTTTTGCAATTAGTAAACTTTGGAAATGCAGAAGGAAACATGAGTCAATGAAGTGTGCAGGCTGCTATTCTAAAGTAATCATTTTCAAAACCTATTTAGTCATGGACCTCTTCCTTCAAGAGAATCCTGCCTGGAGACCCAAAATGTAAAACAGATGAAAACTGAGCGGGCGTTGTGGAATATGGGGTGACCCTTGCTGACCACCCCTCCTGTGATTCCCCTGGCACACAGTCAACAAGTCACTTTTCTGAAGTATAGAAAATAAAATCAGAACTGTGAATATTAATAACAAGTAAGCCCAAGTGTATACAAGGATGATTTAATTCCACGGATACCAAAGTATCTCAAAGCCTTGAGATGAGTCAGGGAACAATGACAGAAAGGAAGTTGGGTGTGGGGAGGAATCAAAAGAAAGTGTCTAAAGCCCAGAAGCTTACTCCGGCTAAAGGGCACAGATTTGTGTTGGCAGCAGTAAATGAAAAGACTAACAATGCTGCATTGCAAGAAAAGAAGAAAAGAACATATTTTCATAATCACCACCTTACAGTAAAAAAAATCCTCTGATTTTGAATACACAATTTGATAATATAACCATGGTGTGCATAATTCGTAAGTAAGGTACAATAGGTTTATAAGTCTGTAAAGATCAGTTCTTTGGAAATGGTATTATGTACAGAAAATACAATATAACCACATACACAAGCATTTGGACCACAAGATCAAAAGTAAGCATCACATTTCTATAAAACATTGAAGAGGGATAAAACTCATGCCTAATAACATACCCCAGATAGAACATGCCACACTTTTAAGTAAAGAGTGTGCTGAATGAACAGGATCAGTTTTAGAAAACTTAATGTCTCTCTCTATGCCCATTCAAATACGTTTTGTGCGATGAGTTCTTCTTCCTCTAGATGAGACCTACTGCAAGTCTAACAACTTTTCCACTTATTTTCAGATAAGAAGAGAGAAGCAGAGTTTGGATTTTATTTAAAGGTAAAGCTCCCACCAACTCACTCAGGACCTGCTTCTGGCTGGTGGGTTGGGAGTGGGCACACTTAGAACCATCTGTCTTTCACATTGGCTAGCTATTCAGCAGGCTATTTCTGGGTTCCCCAAGGCTAATCTAACCTGACTGCCACTTGCCACTTCAAATGACCATTGCAAATCTATAAAATAAACTTTTCCCTTAGTGCCTTTGTTTTCTTCTTTTTTTCTTTTTTTTTTTTTTTTTGACAGCAGAGTGGATAGTGAGAGAGAGAGACAGAGAGAAAAGTCTTCCTTTTCCTTTGGTTCACCCTCCAATGGCCGCTGCGGCAGACGCATAGCACTGATCCGAAGCTAGGAGCCAGGTGCTTCTCCTGGTCTCCCATGGGGTGCAGGGCCCAAGGACTTGGGCCATCCTCCACTGCCTTCCCGGGCCATAGCAGAGAGCTGGGCTGGAAGAGGGGCAACCGGGATAGAATCCGGCGCCCCAACTGGGACTAGAACCAGGTGTGCCGACGCTGCAAGGTGGAGGATTAGCCTGTTAAGCCATGGCGCCGGCCTATGCCTTTGTTTTCTTGATCATTCTGGTCGCAGCAGCCAAAAGAAGAGATGACCCTGTCTTTGGCTTGGTATGGAAAATCGCCTCCACCACCACCAGGGACTGCATCTGCCACATTGTCTGATCAACCCACCAATGTACATCTGGCTCCCAGGAGTCATATGCCTTGGACTCACCATCAGTAAGAGTAGGTTCTTACCCCTACAAAGCATGTTCTCTGCTGCCCTGGCTCCGTGTGTGCTCTCACATCAAGTTAGGGTTGTTTATAGTCGATAAGTCAGGCATTTGTCCATTGCGTCTCCCAAACTTCAAGAAGTCTACTATCTTGCGAGTGTTCCTAAGGCCCCACTCCTGAAGGCTTGGGTAATTATTAAGCAAACTACTCTTCCCCACAAGAGCAGCAGGGATCATCTCACCACACTCCTCAACTTAGCTACAGAAATCTCCTCACAAATCTCCAGGCCACTTTACTTCCAGTTCTTTAGTAGTTCAAGTGGATGAATGTCTGCAAAACCAGCCTTCTTGTGTCCCTCCACATGTTCTATATTTGCATACTGGAAATACTTATCACCTTAGTTTCGTATTTGTTCTTTGAGCTTCAACAAAAAGAAAAGCAAAATTAGCACCATTTTGACATCCTATAATAAAAACTAATAGGCCAGTCATGATTTTGTTTCTGTTTACATGAAATACAACTCTCTCAGCAGTGCCAGGTGCTGAAATTAAAACCAGATATAAGAATAGAGAAAACTCTTCTAATGATTTTCGTGTTAAAGTCGATTTATCCGATATTAGGATGATAACACCAGCTCTTCTTTGGTTTCTGTTGGCATGGATATCTTTTTCCACCCTTTCACTTTCAGTCAGTGTGCATCTTTATTGGTGAGATATGATTCTTGTAGGCAGCAAATAGATGACTTTTCTTTTTTAATATATTCAGCCAGTCTGTCTTTTAACTGGAGAGTTGAGGCCATTTACAATCAAGGTGATTATGGATAAGTAACGACTTTTCCCTGACATTTTTCCAAATATATTCCTATTTTTTACTTTGAATTTCCTTTGAAATTTACTTGGAGATTTCCTTCCTTTACCTTCTTTTGTAGTGATGATCATGTTTCTGTGTTTCTGTGTGTAGCACATCCTTAAGCATCTTCTGTAGGGCTAAATAGGTGGTGACAAATTCTTTCAATTTCTGTTTGTTATGGAAAGTCTATATTTCACCTTCATTCATAAATGAGAGCTTTGCAGGGCATAGTATTCGTGGTTGACAATACTTTTCTCTTAAAGCTTGGAATCTATCTTGCCATTCTCTCCTAGCCTGCAGGGTTTCTGATGAGTCTAATGGGAGATCCTATGAAAGTAATCTGGCTAGTGCACATTTTAGAATCTTTTCTCTATGTTTTACAGTGGTGAGTTTGATTACAATGTGTCCTGGTGAAAATCTTATCTGGTCGTGTCTGTTAGGAGTTCTATGTGCTTCCTGTACTCGGATGTCCCTTTCTTTCTCCAAATTAAAGAAGTTTTCTGTTATTATTTCACTAAAATGTCTTCTAATCTTTTCTCTATTTCCACGCCTTGAGGAACTCCTAGAACCCATATATTGGGTCATTTGATAGTATCCTGTAAATTCCCAACAGTGTTTTTTTAGTTTTTTAATTTCCTTTTCTTATATTTGGTTTGATTGTATAATTTCCTGTGCTTTGTCTTGTAAGTCCAATGTCCTTTCTTCTTGGCACTAAGTAATGATTAAGGGATCAATTCAACAGGAAGATGTAACTATTATAAACGTATATGCACCTAATAACACTGCACCTGGCTATTTAAAAGGAGACTTAGACTCTAATACAATAGTATTGTGGGACTTCATTCATACGGAAGCACAGGAGACCTCAAAAGCTAAAGCAATCTTATACAACAAAAACCAAGCTGGGGGTTTCACAATACCAGATTTCAAGACATACTACAGGGAAGTTATATTCAAAACAGCCTGGTACTGGTACAAAAATAGGTGGATATACCAGTGGAACAGAATAGAAACCCCAGAAATCAATCCAAACATCTATAACAAACTTACATTTTACCATATCCCTGGAGCAAGGACAATCTCTTCAACAAATGGTTCTGGGAAAACTGGATTTCCACATGCAGAAGTATGAAGTAAGACCCCTACCTTACACCTTACTCAAAAATCCACTCAACATGGATTAAAGATCTAAATGTATGACCTGAAACCATCAAATTTATGGAGAATATTGGGGAAACCCTGCAAGACGTTGGCACAGGCAAAGAATTCTTGAAAAAGACCCAGAAGTATAAGTAGTCAAATCCAAAGTTAATAAATGGGATTACTTCAAATTGAGAAGTTTCTATACTGCAAAAGAAACATTCAGGAAAGTGAAGAGGCAACCAACAGAATGGGAGAAATTATTTGTAAACTATGCATCTCATAAAAGATTAATAACCAGAATCTGCAAAGAGTCGAGAGATTCCACAATAAAACAAACTACCCAGTTAAGAGATAGGCAAAGACTTAAACAGTCATTTTTCAAAAGAGGAAATTTGAATGTCTAACAGACACATGAAAAAATGTTCAGGATCACTAGCTGTCAGGGAAATGCAAATCAAAACCACAATGAGGTTTCACCTCACCCCAGTTTGAATGGCATTCATACAGAAATCAACAAACAACAAATGCTGGAGAGGATGTTGGGAAAAAGATACCCTAATGCACTGTTGGTGGGAATGTAAACTGGTTAAGCCGCTATGGAAGACAGTATGGCAATACCTCAAAAATTTGAATATATACCTACCATATGACCCAGCCATCTCACTCCTGGGAATTTACCCAAGAAAAATAAAATCAGTAAACAAAAGAATTATCTGCATCTCCATGTTTATTGCAGCTCAATTCACAATAGTTTTGACATGGAGTCAACTTAAATGCCCATCAACCTAAGACTGGACAAGGAAATTATGGAATATGCACACTATTGTATACTACAAATCAGTTGCAAAAAAAAAAAACATAATCCAGGCATTTGCAACAAAATCAATGAATCTAGAAAACATCATACTTAGTGAAATAAGCCGGTCCCAAATACCATATGCTCTCCCTGATCTGTGAGAACTAATAAAGCACCTAAAAGAAAATCTGTAGAAGTGAAATTGACACTTTGAAAAGACATGACTTGAGCTGCTCTTGTCTTGGCTGTCCAGGAAGACTTGTTTCCTTCATTTTTTTTTTTCTTCATACTATTTGTTGATCTCTTTACTTAACATAGAGTTAATCATATATATGTGTATAAAGTAAATTGAAAATAGATCTTAGTAAAGGCTAGCACCATGGCTCACTAGGCTAATCCTCTGCCTGTGGCGCCAGCACCCCAGGCTCTAGTTCCAGTTGGGGCACCAGATTCTGTCCCGGTTGCCCCTCTTTCAGTCCAGCTCTCTGCTATGGCCTGGGAGTGCAGTGGAGGATGGCCCAAGTGCTTGGGTCCTGCACCCCATGGGAGACCAGGAGGAAGCACCTGGCTCCTGGCTTTGGATCAGAATCAGTCTTAAGTCTTCCTGGTATGGCCAAAATGCCCATGAGAGCATTTCAGGCATGAAAAGCCAAGACACTGTGGCAAAAATGTTCTACATGGAGGATCTCTGTGAGTGAGACCCCAGTGGATAGAAGTGGTCATCAGAGAAGGAGGTACTTTTCTCTAAAGTGAGGAGAGAATAAATTTAAATTGAATCTTAGTGGAGAATGAGACTTACAAGGGGACAGAGAGGGGAGGTGTGGGAGCGTGGGTGGGAATGCTGATATGGTGGGAAGAATAACTATATTTTTAAAGTTGTACTTATGAAATTTGTATTCTTGGGGCTGGTAGTGTGGCACAGCAGGTTAAAGCATGGCCTGAAGCACAGGCATCCCATATGGGTGCCGGTTCTAGTCCTAGCTGCTCCACTTCCAATCCAGCTCTCTGCTCTGGTCCCTGCACCCATGTGGGAGACCTGGAATAAGCTCCTGACTCCTGGCTTCAGATCAGCACCATTGCAGCCATCTGGGAAGTGAACCAGCGGATGGAGGACTTCTCTCTCTCTGTCTCTACCTGTCTCTGTAACTGTCTTTCAAATAAATAAAAGAAATCCTTAAAAAAAAGAAATTTGTATTCTTTAAAAAATTTTAAAAATTAATTAAAAAGGAAACAAAAAGAATAGATAAAACTCTGATTTGGACTAATCCATCCCTCATATTCAAGAGTAGCTATATTCATACATATGATCCTGGTATAATAATTGGTAGTATCTTATTTACACTTTTCACTTTAATAAGCAAGCCAATTAATACAAATGGAAAGATAAAATTTAAGTTAAGCATTTGTCTTCCACAAATTGAATCATAATGTTAATTTGATACCCATAATAGATCACATGCAGTGCACTGATTAAACTGATCATTTTTTCTTGTGACTTGGAAGTAGATTAGAGCATATAAAGATTCCAGGTGTTTCTAAAGGTTTTATAATGCCATTGGCACTTAGGATACCACAGTAAAACAAAAGCAAACACAATATATGTATAGAAACAAAAGTGAAGTGGATAATTGAAACAATTATCTTAAGCATTCATGCCTAATTTGCAGAAATAATCCCTAAAACATTCAGATTATAACAATTAGAGGCTGTGATTTGAAAGTGTCTAGAGAGAGAAGGCATCTCAAAACAGCCCTCTGTTTGGCAATGAAGTATTCAGTTTTGGCAAGAGAAAAAAAAGATATCTGAAACTCTCTGGGGGGTGGGGAGAGATTTAATTTTATGTTTTAATATATCTTGATCATAGGCAAATCTCTTCCAGCAGGAAGAAACACTGATGTACATAGGCTAAAAGAGGTGAAAATACTGGAAGTAGCTGAAGACAAGGAAAAAGTAATGTCTGCTTTACTACTTGACAGGGAAAATATTCATAATTTTCTTAATTTTTGAATTTTTCTAAATTTTTTAAATTTTTTCCTGCAATATTTTTTTAATTTCTTCCCTCCCTCCCAGTTTTCCTCCATCCCTCTCTGCCTGCCTCCATCCCTCCTTCTCTTATTCCTTCCTTAGTTTTTAATGAGTTGATGTAAACATACAAGAATATTGGAACATATTTTCAAATATATTTTTAAACAAATTTTAAAATACTTTTGGATTTCCATGAAAGGTGAATAATAGTTCCTTTGTATCCATCAGTCAGTTTGAAACAAATAAAAAGTGGACACTTGCATATTAGTATTCACTCAACTTAGATTTTTGTTAGATTTTCCACTTTTTTTTTTTTTTGGTATTATGTGACCCACCCAGGACAATGTGTAATAAATGCTCATCCTGTCTCCTCAGTCTTCTTAGTCCATGACAGTTCTTCAGATGTCTTTCTTTTTTATGATCTTAATAAATTTTGAATACTAGTATGTGTTTTGTACAATGACTACTCATTTGGGTTTGTCTGCATTTTTCTTATGGTTCTGCACGGTTATAGGTTTTTAGGAAGCACATCAGGAAGTTAGTGTTTTTCTCAGAGCATTACAATAGCACATGTTCCCATCCTGATCTACCACTAATAATGTCAACCTTGATCACCTTGCCATGGAAGTACTTGCCAGATTTCTCCACTGTAAATTAATTTCCTTTTTCTCTTTTCATATTCCACTCATTGGGAGAAAGTCACTAAGTATAGCCAACACTCAGATGTGAGGGACACAAACATTCTAAATTGCTTATTTGTCCTTTGGAGCGGGAGAGGGGAGGGTTGCGGGTGGGAGGGAAGTTATGGGGGGTGGGAAGCCACTGTAATCCATAAGCTGTACATTGGAAATTTATATTCATTAAATAAAAGTTAAAAGAAAAAAGTCCTCCAGAGATCGGCAAGCATTTGGTAAAGAGATTAATTTGCTTCTTGGGACACCTGGATCCCAATCAGAGTTCAGGCATTAGATCCTTAGCAGCACTTCTGATTCAGTTTTCTGTTCATGCACCCAGTGGGAGATAGCAAACAATGTCTCAAGTACTTGGGTCACTGACATCCCCATGGGAAACCTAAATTGAGGGTTTCTTTTTTCCTAAGTTAACAATATTTCCTCTCAGCCCTGGCTGTTATTTGCATCTGTGGAGTGAATCAGTGAATAGGAAAGTTTCTCTCTCTCCCTCTCTCTCTCTCTCTCTCTCTCTCTCTCTGCTTTCTTCCTTTGCTGCCTCCCTTCCTCCACCCCTCCATCTCTATGCTTTTCATATAAAATCATTTTTTTTAATTTATTTGACAGAGGTAGATGGTGAGAAAGAGAGAGAGAAAAGTCTTCCTTCTGTTGCTTCACTCCCCAAATGGCCACTACGGATGGCGCTGTGCCGATCCGAAGCCAGGAGGCAGGCCGTTCCCCCTGGTCTCCCAAGCAGGTGCAGGGGCCCAAGTACTTGGGCCATCCTCCAGTGCCCTCCTGGGCCACAGCAGAGAGCTGGACTGGAAGAGGAGCAACCGGGACTAGAACCCGGCGCCCATATGGGATGCCGGTGCCACAGGCGGAGGATTAACCAAATGAGCCATAGCACCGGCCCCAAAATAAAATAATTTTTAAAAAGTTAAGTACTCCTGTGGGAGCATCCCCACTATGATGAAGACTAACTATGAGCCTATAATTACAAGGATATTTCAAAATGCCAATGGAAAATGAAATGAAAAGACATTTGTAATTTTTACATCCTTGCATATAAAGGATCTTCAAAAAAAAAGCACAAAATGTCTACTATGAGAAAACTGATAATAGGTTTCAAATTTTTTCTACACCAAAACAAATTTATCTCTTAGTTTCATTTTCCACAAATTTTTAAACGAAACCTTGTATGGGGTGAAAGGAAAATGTTATGTAGACTTTAGATATTATTATAAAGATTAAGATGGGAATTATTGGCATTTTCTGAGAATTTACTGTCATAACCTGATTTCTTGTTTAGGAAGATCAGTCTAGATGCTGAGTGACGAATAGAGTGTGATGTCAAAATATAGAGGGAAGCAAACCAGTTTGGACGTAAAAACAGGCACACTAGTCCGACAACATGGGGAAAAACACAGAGCGAGGGTGCAGGAAAATCCATATTATATCAGTGTAGTAGGGAGTAGAACAACCAAGAAAAAAACCTTTGAAGTCCCTTTCATAATGTTTTCCTTACAAACAGGAAATAATTTTATACTTCTCAAATTGAGGAACTTTTTAAAAGTTTAATAGTATGATTATAAATATGCACACTTATTACAGAGACTGGAAAATACAAAACTGTACAGTATGTACAAAAATTAAAAATTATTAAACTCTGCAAGAATCCAGATTCCAAGACTAATTCATGCAATAAAACTTCTCACCCACTGTGATAAGTTATTAATTGCAATATTGGTGCAGGAACACAGTACTTGGGGTTTTGCTTTTATTTTGGATTTAAATTTTAAGTCATTGGGTCCATTGAGCAAACAATATCCTACTAGGAAGAGAAACACTCAGATATTTAAAAACTCATTTGCTTAAAGCTGGATGTTGGGAGCAGAAACCCAAATTGTTTCAAATCCTTGCCTCTGACCAATCTTTGATGCATCAACAGGGATAGTCAGTGTTCAGGAAAGCATGAAGCTCTCTGTAACCTTGCAGCTCTTGTTTATATCCAGAAAATGGATACTTTAATTCAAAAGATGCATGTGTTGAGTTTTATACTTTTCTCACAGTGGATCATGGGTTAAGAGAATAAAGTCAGAGATGAAACAATAATGATAAAGTTAGGGACACTGCTGAACTTGATTCTTTTTTTTTTTTTTAATTCCATATTCTGAATAAATTAGTCTGTTCTAAATGTTTTTGTCACCACAACCTAGTGAAGGAAATCTGGGCCAAGGACTGGGACTTCAGTTCAGTAAGTCAGTCCATGTGTGCTATAAGTACATGTCTCTTGGGGTCAGCACTGTGATGTAGCTTGTAAAGATGCTGCCTGCAGCTCCAGCATCCCATACGGACTCCTGGCTGCTCCACTGCTGATCCAGCTTCCTGCTAATGCACCTGGGAAAGCAACGTAAGACAGTCCAAGTATTTAGGCCCCTGTACCCACATGGGAGACCCAGATGAAGCTCCTGGCTCCTGGTTTCTGCTGGGCTCAGCCCCAGCCATTGCTGTCATCTAGGGAGTGGAATATTTCTATTTATCTCTCCTCTCCTCTCCTCTCCTTTCCTCTCCTCTCCTCTCCTCTCCTCTCCTCTCCTCTCCTCTCCTCTCCTCTCCTCTCTCTCCACCTCTCTCTCTCCCTCTCCCTCTCTCCTTCTCTATCTACCTTTTTCTCTTTCTCCCTATCCTGCCTCCTTCTCCCTCTCCCTCTCCCTCTCTCTCTGCTTCTGTCTCTCTTTCTCTGTAGCTCTGACTTTCAAATAAATAAATATATCTTTAAAAAATATGCCACTTGAGATATCAAAAAACATCTCTTTCTCATTGATTTCATATGTCAAATTAAGTGTCAATATTATAATGAATAAATAACAAAATATTTCAAACAGTTCTTCAAGCAGTTCAATTTTATGTCATATTTTATGTTAAAATAAGTATACAAAGTGTCAATAAGAAAAATATAATTTCTTAATATGTGCTATTAACCCTGTATCCCATTGCTCACCTCAGAGTGCATAAAGTTGTGTAAGAATATAGAACATATTTAATTCATAAATAGAAAGCTAACATAGAGAATGAATCTGACTTTTCAGGAATCCACTAAGCACTTTATTTTAATCTTATATTGTGATCATTCAATATCATTTCTTTAGCTATGTCTTAAAGATTAACACAATTAAAAGTTCTAAGAAGATCTTGCATTGTATATTTAAGAACACAAACTATACAAGTAGACAATAAAATATCATCCAGGAATTTACCAACATTTATAACATACGTAGAAGTAGTTCATTGCTTTAAATAAAGCTGGGTAATCCACGACCAAGTTCAGCATTTTGCTACAGCTATGGAAAAGTGAAGTTCAAATCAAATAACCTTGGACCTTTCCTACAGGCCTTTACTTATCTTTTCTTATCAATAAAGTTTTATTCTGTTTAATTTTATTCTTCCTTTTTCCTCATGCCACATAACAGCCATCAAACCTATTTACCTCTCTCCTTGTCTTAACATATAAGACCTCCCATCCTCTCCTTAAAACACCTCACAATATCCACACACTTGCTCAAGGTAAATACATCACTTTTTTAAGTAACTTAATCTCCCTATTCCTTCATTATCTCCCACTTCCACTCCTGGACAAGTCTGCAAAATTTCAACCACCCTTCTATGGATTTACCTTTACAAATGATGATGGTGGAAATAATTAATAATAGGTAGGTATTTCAAAAAGCTTGTGGAAATGGAATAAAATACTTTTATTTTGGTGTAAAAATTTTGAATATGTGCATATGAAGAGTCTTTGAAGATTTCATAAAAATGTGTATTACAAGATAATATTTGTGGATCTCAAAATTTTTTTTTTTTGACAGGCAGAGTGGACAGTGAGAGAGAGACAGAGAGAAAGGTCTTCCTTTTTGCCGTTGGTTCACCCTCCAATGGCCGCCGCGGTAGGCGTGCTGCGGCCGGCGCACCGCGCTGATGATCCGATGGCAGGAGCCAGGTGCTTCTCCTGGTCTCCCATGGGGTGCAGGACCCAAGGACTTGGGCCATCCTCCATTGCACTCCCTGGCCACAGCAGAGAGCTGGCCTGGAAGAGGGGCAACCGGGACAGGATCGGTGCCCCGACCGGGACTAGAACCCGGTGTGCCGGCACCGCAAGGCGGAGGATTAGCCTAGTGAGCCGCGGCGCCGGCCTCAAAATTTTTTATACCAAGATGGATTTATTTTAATTCTGTTTCCAACCAATTATTTCAGAGAGCTTCATTCTTATCACTTAGTATTTTGTCCCTATCACTCATGCTTAACAGGAAAAAAATCACGCAATTCATATTTCAACACATTTTTCAGTTGTTATTTTCTCATGTTATTAAATATTTTACAATAATGTCATTGAAATTATTATCTTAGCATTTATGTTGTCTACAATTTTGATAGAAAATACTTTATAACTCCCATTATTACTCATGAAAAAGTATTTTACAATTATAAAATAAATTTTGGGTCAAAGTACGTGAGTAATTTTAAGAAAGTATCAGCAAATATTACTGAACCCCTCTGAAAAAATTGTTTATTTGAATTTTCTTGCTTACTAAAATATTTTTGCTTCTTATTTCTCAGTTCTTTCCACCCAAATTGTTAGCTTGATCATGGACTGACACAGTCCATTGTACAGTTTCTAGTAGTTAATTCTCAACGTGGACAATAGGACATTGATGCCCACTTTTCATTTTATTGATTCTTTACGTAAAACTGTCTGGAATAGTTAAATTCAGCAGCTTAAGTAGTTCCCACTGTTAGGGAAAACATCATGCCCTTTTGTATTTCTCACTGCTTTCTTTGTACATTTTTCTCTCTTTTCTTCTGGAATAGCTTTCAATTACTATTACACAATGCACAGCATGCCTGTGATTCTGATATTTAGTATTTATGCTTTTAACAATTGGACAGTAACCATGCAGGTCCAGGTCACGTAATTATTGATTATTTTGCCAAAGCAGATATTTGGATAATGGCAATGTTGAGTTTGGATGGGAAGTGAGTCATTTAGTTAATGCTTCTACGTCTCTGCACATTTTATTTGCCGGCAGATTTCTCTTTGCTATCTCTAGGGAGGCATTAATTCTTTCTTACTGTGAGAAATGGAGCTCAGAAAAAAATTGCCTAATAGAGTTGGAGCAGAAACAATAGAAAAAACAATGAAGTTTCAAAGGTTATAGATATTGTTCAGAAAATGAAAGTCTTGGCAGAAATTCTAATTTCGTTGTGAATCTTATCTAAGCTATTTTTACACTTATTTCATGCTGAGTAGAGACCAAAGCAATTCTTGCCGCATTTTAGCAAGGTCCTTTAGAAAATGGTGCATCCAGAAAGAGGTAAAACTAAAGTTTAAAACGGATTGGCATGTTTATTGAGGGCATTCTCAGCAAATACTTCTTGCAAAAAAAAACTCAACTAGGTGGAAACTCAGGAACTTGTTAAAAACATTACCATAAAGCTCGGTGCAACATATAATCATAATAAAATGTTAATGTGAGAAATTTAAGAATTTAACAAGACAGGCAATTTTAGCTAAATATATGTCTGTCAAGGCTTCACTCCCCAAGTCAAAGAACTTCATGGAGAGGACCATAGGCTAGGAGTCATCAACCAATAAAGACAAGCCTGCTTCCCTCAGAAGAAAGTATGTCCCTGCCCAGGCAAGCATTTAATCCATGCACCGCTCAGCAGTAATCATCATTCATCACCATGGGTTCACTTTGCTGACTCAGAGAAGTTCATAGTTAGGTTACTACAGCAATAATGTAATGTACTATGGAGTTTATTTTAATGGTAGAATTAATTTTAACAGCTTTATAAATTACTTTAGTTCTGTATTTATGGAACCATTAAGGTTATGAAAGGGTCAGCCATATTTTCAGTTATAGTTTACTACATTTGTAAAGGAAAGTGTGCTATGTTGAGAAGAGTTAATTTACAGATCCAATAGTTCTAAGAACAAAACACTCAAGAAAGTATTCTGAATCATAGCATGTTACCCTCACTCCCACCTCCAACTATTGGTTGATTTTTGCACTTAACTGAGTAATTGTTCCCAACACCTGGCTTCTCATGGGAAGACATAAATTCTGAAAAATCTAAACACCTTTAAAAAATAAAAGAATAATCAACCAAATGTATGACAGGCTTCTGTGTAAGTGCCTCCATTATTTTTCTTTTTCATCCATCATGTGTCCTGGCTTTAAGCACAGGCTGTGACCAATAAGAGAAGATATGAGTTACAGAAACAAAGAAAAACATCTTTAGTGGCTGTTCCTTCCATTATGTAAAATTTATTAGTTATACTTAAGAATGTAGAATTTGATTATCAAAGAAAGCATAGGAAAAAAGGAATATTCTATAATAACTAGTTATTAAAAGACTAAAGATTCTGTATGGGGTAATTTTCAACTTATATTTTAAGTTAAATAAAATATTGTTTTAAGAATAATTAACTGTATGACTGGATTCTAGAAAAATCACAAAGCTGCTGTCAAACATATTTCAGTAAGCAGCAAATGAACCTCACTTGCAACAATAAATCATTAATCTTTAATCACCAGCCAATTTCTCAATAAGCTCATTGACATGGAAACTGTAAGATACTCAAAGGATAGTTCTTGCAGATCTGATATGCCTGGCTGGCTTGTATGTTTAATTACTGTTTATGCATTGGCAGGATCCAGGCTTTTGTATGTAATAAATTGAACACTGTCATAGTGTCCAGATGGTTTTAGATGCAAGGCCTAGGGAGCATGTTTGGAGATTATAGGAATGATTTACTCTCTGCTTGCACTAGTTCTTTTTGTAAAAATCATACTAATAGCATGTGTATCATGACTTCTGAATTGTGGAAGAAATGTACTGTGAATGGGTTATTTTGAAAAATATCAAATTTCACTTATTCTATCATGGCAAATTTTCAGGAAGACTTGAAGGTTAATTCATGACTTTGTTTAATGTGCTTTTACTTTATATTTGAAAGAGAGAATATAACTACTCCATAAAATATAGCTTTTAAAATAAATGAATATATGAACAATTATTTTCTCAAAGCATCTTAACACAATTGTTTTCTAATAGCATCTTAAAATAATCCTTGTGTAGAATAAAATTTTCAATATTCACAATATAGTTTTCATTGAAGAAGTAAGAAAGTATATTCATTGAATCATTTTCCCCCATTCCTTCTGAATTGTTTTAGTTTCATAAAATATCTTTTATTGATGGGATCACGAAATAAAAAGTGAAATAGGCAAAATAATTTCAAATTAATAATTATTTTCCACATATAAGTTAGTTTCAATTTTGAAAATTCAGATACCAATTGTTACTTTTTCTTTGACAAAATAGAGATTTTTCAGCATATGGATAATTTGGAATCCTTCAATATCATTCTTACTGCTTTTGCTGAGTTTTGCAGTTACTTCTATGAGAAGCAAAAGGAACAGAAATCTTTTTAAAGCCTATTTTATATGGTTGAGCCAAAGGCTAAAGTTAGAATAAAATGAGTGAAGATAGCCTGTCTTCAATGTCAGCACATAGGAGAACACTTCTATCCAGGGGTTGAGAATTGAGCATTTGTAGATACTTGCTGAAAAATACCTAGAAGTAAAAAAAAATCATTCTAAAGTCAGCCTTTGATAGTATTTTAGAGCTGATATAATCTATATTGCCCCCTCTAGAAAGTAATTAGCAATCCTGATAAAATGCTCCAGCAATTTGGTAACAGATATCAATAATTGCAGAGTAAATTTGTTAAGTCCAACCATCTGTTTCTTATCCTTGAGAGGAACCTAACCACTGTTACATAGAGACTGTGATCTTCAACCAATAAGTGTTTGGGGTAAAAAGAGGTATAATGGTTAACAATGGCAAGTTAATAATGGCAAATTAATAATGGTAGTGGCAAGCTACTCTAGTGGGGAGTTTATGATGTAGCAGACTTGAAATATAATTGTAACAAGTGCTATAAACTGTCTGAGAAATTGCATTAATGGCTACTACAAATGCTGACATAAGAGCCAGTGAAAACCATGGATCCATTAACAGAGGAGCAACACTTCCCAAAAGGACAAATACCATATGTTTTCCTTGATCTGTGGTAACTAATAGAGTGTCTAGAATGTAATGTGTAGTTGCGATATTGACATTTTCAGAGTTGATGACTGTTCACAGCTCTTGCCTCTATTATTGAGGAACAGTGTATTTTTTTTCTTCATACTATTTGTTGAACTCTTTACATACTATAAGGTTAAGAACAAAGTAAACTGAAAATAGATCTTTGTAAAAATTGAGAGGAGGAAGAAGGGTGGGAGCGCAGGCTGGAGGAAGGGTATGGTGGGAAGAATTACTATGTTCCTAAATTGGTTTATATGAAATGCATGAAATTTGCATACCTTAAATAAAATTTAAAATAAAAAGGCATAATAAAAACAAAATGAAACCTTGAAACAGACCAGCAAACATATGGTCATTTGATTCAGGAGAGAAGCAAGACTGAAGTGTATTGGGTAAAGCATGCTCATTTCGTTACCAATGCTGTTAGTTGCATGTAGATACAGAAACCAATGAATCTCAATTCATGCCCATGTCATGCACAAAAATCAATTCCCTATGACTGAGCAGTTCTACATCTGAACATGTATTCAGTATTAGTGTATTAATATATTTACCAAAAATATGAAAAAAGATTGTCCATAGAGACATTCATTTTAATAGCATGAAACCATAAGTCTTTACTTGGAAACAGCCAGAAATTCCAACCTCTCGACCACTCAGTGTTCTATAAAGGTGACCAACTGGGGCAGGATAGAGAGGAAGAAAGGGTGTTTTTATTACATAATGAATTTCATATTGTAGTACATAAAGGAAGCTGAAAAATCTCATTAATCCCCTCTGAGAAATGGGAGTATAATTCTCTTGGTTAGTGTGAGCTGAAATGTCAAAGCAGAAAATACATCTATCTGCCAGTGAAAGAACAAAAAATCTTCTAAACTCAAATATAAATAATTGTTATAAATATATGAACATTTTGTATTGTCCACTCTTCCTTCTCCTCTGCTTGTATTTTGAAATAAAACAGGATGTAATTTAGCTTTGAGGAAACTTTATTTGAGAGCAAGTATTTTATTGGGATAGAATAACAGTAATTTGTTCCTGCAGCAATTTGGGGCATTTGTGCATGGAAACTTTCAAGCATTTTTTTTTTTTTTGCTTTGGCCATATCATTGCTTTGAACTTTTGAAATTAATAAATATGTCAAACTGGCACATTCTATGGAGACACATTGCATACTGTTCCTGGATATCTGCTGAATGTGGCAAGCATAAATACAGATGGGAGATTCCACCATATCAGATGTTTTCAGCTACATCTGGGTGCCTGGCTAGGCAGAACTTTTGTAATGGTGCCAAATAAAAGTTGTCAGATGCTTCTTTACATACTTAGATATATATGTACACACAGTCATCGGGAATCATATCTTCTAGTAATGTGAAGATGCAAATAAAGGATGCATCTATTGACCTGAAGGAAAATGTAAGGAGACAGATTATGACCCCTTTCCAGAATGCCAGCACTGTGGCATAGTGGGTAAAATTGTCATCTTTGGCTCCAGCATCCATATGGGTGCTGGTTTGAGTTCTGGATTCTCTACTTCTGATCCAGCTCCCTGCTAACATGCCAAGGAGAGCAGTGGAGGATGGCTCAACTGCTTGGGTCCCTGCTCCCATGTTGGAGACCCAGAAGAAGTTCCTGGCTCCTGACTTTGGACCCGCCTAGTTCTAGCCCTTGCGGCCATTTGGGGAGTGAAGTAGTGAATGGAAGATCTCTATTTCTCTTTCTCTCTCTCTCTCTCTCTCTCTCTCTCTATGTGTGTATCCTCTTTCTCTATGTAGCTTTGCCTTTCAAATAAATATTTTAAAAAATCTGGAGATATCAAACAAAGGTATTTACAGCGAAAGATTTCCTTTACAGTGATCCCTGTGATATATTTTTAGACATGGATGGAAGGAAATTTTGCATAAGCACAGGAGAGAAATGACAAGAAACCAACTTTTTCCCTTTAAAGTTCAATGATATCAAATCCTCTTTGACATGGCACTAACTTCTTAATTCAGAGGGTATAAGAACCCACTGAAGAACTTTATTGTGGTACATCCACATAGGAAATACTATTTGGTAATGTCTACTAAGGCTGGATATGTGTTTTCCATATAATTTTGCAATTTCACTTCTAGTTTATATTCAAAGAGATATTGATTCATATGGTAGCCAAAACACTTTGCTAAAATATTCACAGCAACCCAATTTGTAATATTCTTAGGTGGAAACTACCCAATGTCTATAAACAGTATATTCATGGCAATGAAAATGAGCAATTATATGCAAAATGTGGTTAGTCTCACAAAACACATAATATTGAATGAATGAAACTAAGAACAAAATAATCTATACTACAAGAAATCTTTGTACTCAAATTTCAAAAAGAATTTTATCTGATCTATGTGGTTACATATTGATATACAGTAAACCGTGAGTGGGGTTAACAGCTAGAGGGAGGCATAAAGGAGATTTCAAGCACGCTATTCATGTTCCTTTTCTTGGTCTGGGTGCTAGATACATGGTATGATACAGTTTGTAAAAATTCCTTTAGCCATATAGTTATGATGCATATCAATTGTGTGTTTGTCATAATTCAATATAAAATTATAAAATATAACATTGTGAAGTGATTTCAAATGGATAAGGGGATTATGCAGTTATGTGATTGTTTAAATTTACATATAATTTGTTGGAAATAATATAATTTAAAGAGCATAAGTCACAGATTATCTGAATACAAAAGGTGTTCATATATGTTGTGTGTACATATGTATAATATTAAATGTTTTTGAAAGTTTATTAAATGAAATGTATATTTTTTCTCAGATATAATTACTAACTCTTTACTAAAAGCAAGATAAACAATTTTTTTAAAAGATTTATTTATTTATTTGAAAGGCAGAGTTACAGAGAGGGAAAAAAATGAGAAGGAAAGAAAATGAGAGATCCACCATCTGCTGCTTCACTCCCAAATGTCCACAATGGCCAGGGCTGGGAGAGGCCTAAGCCAGTAGCTTGGAACTCCATTTTGGCCTCCCACATGAGTGGCAGGGGCTCAAGCATTTGATTCATCCTCTATTGTTTCCCAGGGGCATTAGCAGGGAGCTGGATTGGAAGTGGAGCAGCCAAGACTGGAACTGGCACTCATCTGGGATGCTGGCATCACAGAAAGTGGCTTAAACCACTGCTCCACATGCCAGCCCCAAGAAAATAAAATTATATTTAAGTAAACTTCTTATCACATGAAGTACCTAACATCATTCATTTATTTTTAACAAGATTGAAGGTTCACCCTTTAAAGTTTGAAAGATGTCTGATTGTGAAAACAGAAATCTGTTTTTAATTATATATTCACTTATTCCATTTTTCTCATCTACATAATTCAAACTCAAATGTAAAAACTACTTTGTTCTGCAGTGAAATGGCTCAAAGTAAGGTTGGTGTAGCCCAGAAACTTTGGAACTGAGAAGTTGTGACAGAAGGTTGGAGTGAATACAACCCTCAAAGATTTTGAGGAGGAAAAAAATGAAGCATTATTGCAACCAACAGATATCTTTGGACTTGATTACATTTTCTATAATTAACTGAACCTGGATTTTAAAAATTACTACTGAATGAAACATTATAGTGTCAAAAGTAAAATAAATTTCAAGTAATTATGTTGAGAAAACATAATTTTACCTGGCACTTAATATTTACATGTAAGAATAATATAGATAATCTTATGAAGTATTATCATTTTATAAATAAAATAACTAAGAAAATGAATGATTAGCTATTGCATTTAAGATGAGTGAAATATGGGGAAGTCTGAGTTAAAAAGAGTCTATTTTTAGAGCCTCTGTTTTTAGTCACCAAGCTACACTGCCTGCAAAAAAATCATAACAGCCAATTTAAAAGATGTGTTAAAGACACTTGAGAACCTAAAAATATCATTTCTTATCAGTTCATTAAATGGTTGCTAAAACTCAGCACAACAGAGGAATTTGTATATCGCAAAATTGCAGGTGAAAAACTACATTTTGCTCCTAAAGCTCTGGATAGGACTGTCGCCAACACCTGGCAAGTGTTTCCCAAAGTCTTTACTTAAGGGAGTCTACCTAGCAAAGGAAACATGCCTTAAAAGCTATTCTTAAAAAAAAAAAAAAAAAAGGCTAATAACTTGAAACAAGAAATAGTAACTGCAAAAGTTGATCATGTTAAAAAATCCAAAATTATTGTTGAAAAGCATTCACAAAAAAACTATTTCCCAGATGCCACACATATTTTCACTTATGCCTGCACTGGAGCAATTTGCCTCTTGCAATGACTGGAACTTATAGTACTACCACCATCGCTATTTAACTCATCTAAGCTTCATCACTTAAGATACATTAGATATTTGCAAAGCAGCAAGGTCTAGACTGTGAATGTGGTTTTAAAAATACATAATATCATTTCCTATTATCAAGATGTTCTCAATCTATAAAATCAAATACACTTTAATAATTTGAATATAGTATAATCAGTTTTAATATAGCAGAAGAAAGGTGACATTCTTCTCTTCTCAGAAACCACTTAAATGATTAGAAGATTAAGAATGAAAAATGCCGGCGCCCCGGTTTCTAGTCCCAGCTGGGGTGCTGGATTCTGTCCCAGTTTCTCTTCTTCTAGTCCAGCTCTCTGCTGTGGCCCGGGAAGGCCATGGAGGATGGCCCAAGTGCTTGGGCCTCTGCTCCTATGTGGGAGACGAGAGGGAATGGCCTGGCTCCTGGATTCGGATCGGTGCAGTGCCATCCGTAGCGGCCATTTGGGGAGTGAACCAACAGAAGGAAGACTTTTTTCTCTGTCTCTCTCACTGTCTAACTCTGCCTGTCAAAAAAAGAAAGAAAGAGAGAGAGAGAGAGAGAGAGAGAGAGAGAGGAAGGAAGGAAGGAAGGAAGGAAGGAAGGAAGGAAGGAAGGAAGGAAGGAAGGAAAAGAAAAAAGAATGAAAAACTCAAATACCTTCTATGAAATTTACAGATATCTATATTTCCAAACCACAGGAGTAATCAAAATTTAAAAGTGAAGAGGCCAGCATTGTAGCATAACAGGTGAGGCCACCCCTGTCAATACCATTGTCCCATATGGGCCCCATTCATGTCCATGTTGCTCTACGTCTAACGACCCAGGAAAAGTAACAAAAGGTGATCCAAGTGTTTAGATCTCTTCTACCATATGGGAGACCCAGATGAAGCTCCTGGCTCCTGGCTCCTGGCTCCTGGCTCCTGGCTTTAGCCCGGTCCAGCATTGACTGCTGTGGTCATCTGGATAGAGAACCAGAGATGGAATATCTTTCTGTCTCTGTAACTCTTTCAAAATAAATAAAATAACCTGAAGGAGGAGGAGGAGAAGGAGGAGGAGGAGGAAGAGGAGGAAAAGAAGAAAAAGGAGGAGGCGAGGGAAAGGGAGGGGGAAGAGGAGGGGTAGAAGATCTCTCTCTCTCTCTCACTCCCCCCTCCCCCCATTTCTGTAGCTCTGCCTTTCAAATACGTAATAAATATTTTTACATAGTTAGATTGATAAAGCAGAACACTGCAGTAGAGATCCAAGAATCCTGAGGTAATACGGCAAGACAGCAGAAATAACACATGATTGGGTGGAACTCAGAAGAAAGGGAATAAAACAACCAAACTATATGAATAATACTACAAACTATCCAGCACTGGTTGGGATGGCAGGGCAAGTCTATAAAGAAAATGTTTGATATCAATATTAAAATGTGGATGGATGTAAGTGCAATATAAGGAAAAAAGTGCAGTCAAGTATATTATTAACAAAGTGCATTTGGAGGGAACTAAAGAGAATTATCTATACTTGAAGGGAATAGAAGAGAAGAAAAAGATAAATGGATGTGGATTTTGGAGAGCATTTTATGTCATGCCGATGAATACAATTTCATGTTACCAGTGAAGAGGATCCACTGGTCACTTAAAGTATTAACATAGCATTTATATTTTTAAACAATTACTCTATCAACAGGATGGGAGGAAAATGGATTGAGGAAAAATATAAAGTAGAAAAACTGGTGAGAATAATGCAAATTCCTTTTGGTAATTCAGATAAAATACAATGTTCATGAATGTACACAATGGCTATGAGGATAGTGAGAAAAATTAAGACATATTATTTGAAAGTTCTACAACGCTGTTTTTATCTATTGATTGAACATATTATATAAGGAAAATGAGGGCTCAAGAATGACTCCACTTCCAAATTTTCTGAGTGACATGATGACACTACAACAATTAACATAGAAGTACCTGCTGGGTATACAGATTTGATGGAAAGAGCAGGAAGAAAAGTTACCCAGACGTTTATATTACAATAGATCAAAGTAATTAAAATATCTAATGAACTCTACCAAAGCTAAATACCAAAGATATTTGGCAATGTTTGCTTGTTAAAATGTGAAACCAACCACACATTTTCACATCAGATTTCATAAAAAAATTTTTACTTGCATCATTTTAAATGTATTGAAGTATTAAAATTAATGCTGTCTCTAAGTAGCAGTAAGATCTCAGAGGAGAATATGCAAAGAAATTACAGAATTTTGGAAATCAACTGAACATATTGAAATGCCTTTATAGACTTAGTTAGGAAGCATTAGTACTTTGAAGAAAAATGTTACTTCTTTTCTTCCTGAAGTAATATATTCATTGCTACATTATAAAACCAAAAGTCCCACATGTCTGGGAGATATTAATTCTGACTTAGTGACAGTTTGGAAGAAAAAAAGATGCCTTGGTATTGAGTCTTAAAGAAGGGGTGAGTCTTCAATGGGATGACTCATCCAATTAGATTAACTTGAATAAGGGCACAAAATATGAGCTGTGTGCTGAGGGAGGTCGATTACAGCTCACTAGTGGCGACGACTATGTAAGCTGCATGTACACAAGGGCTAAAGAGTAAGAGCAGACAATGAAGAAGTGCATAATGTAAGATAGAGGAGGAAATGTAAAGGCTGGAATTTTGATGAGGTAAATATTTACCACCCTTCTTTTAGTTGTTAATTTAGATTCAGCTTAAACAAGATAAAAATGTAATATAGCTAAAGGAAAAACTTATAGTGCATTGATTATTGGCAAAGCAGATGATAGGATATGTGACCCATGTCTTCAGATAAGGGAGTTTTGTGATACTACCCAGTCATAAGCAGCCTTGCGTCCAAAAGATTCTTTCCATGCAGAAGCCTGGGACTGTATCACACACACACACACAAAATATATATGGAAAGGTAGAGTATTTAGAACATATACTTCCTACAGTCAGTCAACTAACAAAGTAGAAGAGAAAAGATCTGGGAAGAATGTAGGTTTTTCTCCCCAAAAAATCTCTAATTAAGTCTCTTATCTTTATCAGAGGAGAAAGAATTAAATAGAAGCTGGAAAAGCAGGAGAGTGAAGCTGTCTGAAACTGACTCAGGGTCTCTGGGTCAAGGTATTTGAAACAACCCTTCTACCTGGTACTTCTGAAATGTCAGCCAATGCACCTCAATGGTTCTCTCTCTCTCTCTCTCTCTCTCTCACTCACTCTCTCTCTCTCCCCCTCCCTCCCTCTACCTCAGATTTTTTTTTTTAATTGGGGCTGGCACTGTGGCATAGTGGCAGGTAAAGCTACCGCCCGCCTGCAATGCCAGCATCCCATACGGGTGCCGGTTCGAGACCTGGCTGCTCCACTTCCCATCCAGCTTTGTGCTATGATCTGGGAAAGCAGTAGAAGATGGCCTAAGTGCTTGAGCCCTTGTACCCTCATGGGAGACCTGGAGGAAGCTTCTGGCCCCCGGCTTCGGATCGGTGCAGCTTCAGCCACTGCAGCTATTTGGGGAGTGAACCAGCAAATGGAAGACTTCTCTCTGCCTCTGCCTCTCTGTAACTCTTCCTTTCAAAGAAAATAAATAAATCTTTAAAAAATGGATTTATTTATTTTCTTTGAAAGGTAAGGTGAGAGAGAGAAAGAGAGAGGAAAAGAGATCTTCCATCTGCTGGTTCACACCCTAAATGATCGAAATGGCCAAATGAAATTTATAGGACTAGGCCTGGTTGAAGCAAGGAACTTAGAACTCCATCCTAGTTTCCCATGTGGGTGGCAGGGGTCTAAGTACTCAGGCCACCTTCGTCTGTTTTCCCAGGCACATTATCAGGAAGCTGAATTTGAAGTGGAGCAAAGGAGACTTAAACCAGTGCTTGCTTGTGCAGGATGGCAGAGTGCCAAGCAACTGCTTAATCCACTGCACCATGACACTAGCCCCAGACTTGTCTTCTTTATTATACCAGTCTTGTAATAAAAACTTTCAATCATTTGCCCTCTGAACCCCATGTTCATGGATCCCTTGCACTACATGAAAGGTAGCAGCAAGTAACTGTCACTGTGACCATTTTTATTCTTGTGCTATAGTAGTTAAAATCATTTCCTATTTGTTAGCACCCTGCAGCTTTGAAGGTGATTTTACATCTCTCTTCCCAAGTATTTTCTTTGGAGAGTCATCTTCACTAAACAGTCTTGATCTAAGGTTGCTTTTTTCAATCAGAATCCGGTGCATGAAGAATCCTGGGATATACTGTATTATTCTACTATTCATTACTACAGTAAGATATCCTATGTAGCCTAACTTTTTAAAGAAACCTGTTTTTGCTAATATTTGTGGTGATTGATAGTCCAAGATTTGACGGCCCTATTGTTTCAGCTTCTGTTGGCAGAGTTACCCACGACATCACATATCAAGACACAGGGAGCATGAGTGTTTACAGTGCCTCTCTTTAAGAACTTAATCACGGGCGCTGCACCCAAACGACCTATTCTAGACTTGATCATATCTCAAAGGCTCCATCTATAAACAGCATAATTGGATTACCTCTCCACACTTTAAGTGTCATTATGACTTTGAGGTTTAAACCCTTGTAGGAGTAGAGGATCTGAATAACATTTAAACCAGAGCAGGAACATAGCCATGTACTTCTTTAAAAAATTTGTTTGAAAGTCAAATTTACAGAGAGGAAAAGAAAGAGAGAGAGAGAGACCTTCCATCCACTGCCTCACTCCCCAGATGACCTCAACAGCAGGAGCTAGGATGATCCAAAGCCGGAAGCCAGGAGCTTCCTCCCAATCTCCCACATGGGTTCAGGTTTCCACGTACTTGGGCCATATTCTACTGCTTTTCCAGATGCATTAGTAGGGAGCAGGATTGGAAGTGGAGCAACTAGGACTAAAACCAGCCCCAATATGGGATTCCATTGCCACAGGCAGCAGCTTTACCCACAGTGCCACAGTGCAGGCCCTAGTACCATTTGTTTTTGCCACAGCTTTTTCTAAAGTGAGAGGAATAGAGTAATTATATTATTTCATATCAGTTCCTGCATTCCTTTCATGAAATCCCACTATACCACAATTTTTCTGGAGACTGTAGGCCAACTAAGTCAGGATGCACACAACTCCTTGCCTTACCAAACAATAAGCAAGACAAAAATATACATAATTTGACAACTTTTGAAGAGGTCATATTTTTTCCTAAATTTTTATTGTCTTTAGTTTTATCATATGTTTTTATACCATGTAAAGTCAATTCAACTTATTAAATTGAGAAAAGGATTCTGGAAATAGACTAGTTAATATATAGAGAGCAACTAGGATAGTAAAATAAAGAGATATGAACAAAATCTACAGAAAAAAAAAGTTGACATATACATACAATCAAGTAGGGACAGAATTTTGACAGAATCTTTGTGTGAGATTAGAAGTAAGCAAAATGGAACCTGATAAATCTATCCCCAAAATAACCTACATGAACTTAATTGAAAACCCAGAAATTTATTTTTAAAATGACAGGTGAGCCGGCACCACTGCTCAATAGGCTAATCCTCCGCCTGCGGTGCTGGCACACCAGGTTCTAGCCCTGGTCGGGGCACCGGATTCTGTCCCTGTCGCTCCTCTTCCAGCCCAGCTCTCTGCTATGGCCCGGGAGGGCAGTGGAGGATGGCTCAAGTCCTTGGGCCCTGCACCCGCATGGGAGACCAGGAGAAGCACCTGGCTCCTGCCTTCAGATCAGCGTGGTGCGCCGGTCGCAGCGTGCCGGCCGCAGCGGCCATTGGAAGGTGAACCAACACTAAAGGAAGACCTTTCTCTCTCTCTCTCTCTCTCTCTCTCTCTCTCACTGTCCACTCTGCCTGTCAAAAATTAAAAAAAATTAAAAAAATGACAGGTGAGGGGCCGGCACTGTGGCATAGTGAGTTGGGCCGCCACCTGCAGTGTCAGCATCCTATGTAGGTGCCAGTTTGAGACCCAGCTGCTCCACTTCTGATCCAGCTCTCTGCTATGGCCTGGAAAAGCAGGAGAAGATGGCGCAAGTCCAGGAGCCCCTGAACCTCGTGGGAGACCCAGAGGAAGCTCCTTGCTCCTGGTTTTGGATCAGTGTAGCTCTGGGCATTGCAGCCAACTGGGGAGTGAACCAGCAGATGGAAGACCTCTCTTTTCTGTTTCTGCCTCTCCTTCTCTCTCTGACATTCAAATAAATAAATAAATTTTTAAAATAAAGAAACCGATAGGTGAAATCAGAATATGCACACCAGTAGAGGATGAGAACTAGGGGTCTATGATAATATCCAAAAATGTAAAATTTCTGCATCTTTTGTACTCATACAATCACCCTTGCCTCTCTTCCGTAATAACATTACTTATGGAGGAAAAAAATTGGTGCCTGGAAGTTCTATAAAATGTAAACAATGGAAACAAAGAAAAAAGTTTTAAAAAATCAATGGGGAGAAACAACCAGGAGTTTTTAGAAGTAAATTACTATATTTTCTAATTCTTCACATAAGCAACAGATGAGATAAATTTAGATCCATAACATTAGAAATTCTATTTTAAACAACAAAATTATTTTACAAAATAAAAGTAACAGAATGGTCCTTATACAAAATTATTAATACAAGAGAGGGAAGAGAGAGACTGAGACACAAAATGAATGACATCCATATAGACAATGAAAGGAGACCCAAAATAAGGATTTTATATGTAGTGAACATTACTTTTAAATTTAAAGGTTGCAGAAAATGTGTCATCTACATGCAAGTTCTCAAGGAATTTTGTTCCAATGAGAGTATTTCCTTATAATCTGCCATAGAAACAGCTTCTGACAACCAACTTGATTAGAAAAAATGACATAAAACTGGTGCACATTACATGTAGAGTCACTTTACTAAAGAATTAATGTTAATGGAAGATATAAAGGAGAAGGTAAAATTTGTATTTGCTACAGGTTCTGATGATGGTTTTGATAGGAGAGAATGCATATAACATTTGTAAAAAATATAAATTTAATTAGTGGTAATATTGGGATTATTACTGTAAAGATCATGTGTATGTAGTCTAAAGTAAAATAATTAATTCTAACTTCATAATCCACAATATTCTTATAGTTCAAGATATTCGTTTGATTAAAATAGGCTCATATGTAAAAATGAGGGGGCTAATTTTAACTACACAAAAGTAAAAATGTCATGCACAATCAAAATTCATTTTACATAAAATTTGCATTTCTTTATATCTATATTTACCTAGATGAAATAAATAAATACATGATAGACAGATAAACAGAATTTAAAAAAATAAAAATCCTAGAAATAATGAAAAACCTACTATGAATGATACTACTTTATCCATACAGTGGTCTCTAAATAGCATCCATCACCAGAAGGAACCTGGGATACTTGGAAAATTGACTAAAATCAGGGCTGAGATATGTAATATACAATGCCCCAGTTTCCTAAAACTTTGGAAAAGAAACTTGTTCTGTCATCAAGACATCAGACTAGAAATATAATTGACAACAGCAAGAATAACATTCTTGTGAAAGCCCCTTATAGGCAGAAGCAATAAATCAGTATGTGGAATTGTGTGTGTTGTACCCAAAAAAAAGTACAGAGATTTCCTTGGCCATACTCATTAGGTGAGAATAAGCACGGTGGTCAACGGGGCTGGTGGTTTGGAGGTGCACAGAAATTTAAGGGCCTTGCAAGAGTATTAAGCACTGAGGGAAATAGTTCATAGAGTATTTTGAGCAAATAACTAGCATGATCTGACTCCTGTTTCAAAAGAATTATTTTATGCTATGAAATAATTGTGATAGTAGACCAGTTGAGAAGATATTGAACTTGTCTGATAAAGCTTTTATGGAGGCATAGACTGGCATGAGAGAGTGGTGGTGAGAAGTACTGGAATTACAGAATCAGTTGAAGTTAAAATCAGTGGAGTTAGGCAACAGTTGGATGTAAGGTGTGAAAGAAAGTGAAAATTAAAGGCAATACCAAAATCTCAGATCTGAGTATTTCCTGAGACAATACAGACTTTAAAACATATAAATTTTGAGAGAAGTCAAACTCATACCTGAATTTTGCATTTTTTCTGAATATTTATTTTATCTATTTAAAAGAGTGACACAGAGAGGGAAAGACACGGAGAGAAAGAAATTTTCCATCTATTGGTTCACTCCTCAAATTTTTGCAATGGCCAGGGCTGGCCCAGGCACAAGTCAGGACCCTGGAGCTCTGTCCAGGTCTTCCTTAAGGGCAGCAGCAGCCCAAGCACTTGGGCCATCCTCTGCTTTTTTCCCATGCACTTATCAGGAAGCTAGATCAGAAATGGAGAAACAAGAGCTCAAACCCATGCTCTCCTGTGAGATGCCAACATTGCAAGCAACCAGCTTCACCCTCTACCACACAGTGCTGGTCCAGCAATATTCACTAGTTGTTCCGCATTGTATGACTACTTAAAACTGTGTAAAATGTACCATTTTAATATATTGCTTCTTTCCTACTGATGCACTACATTAGCAATTATTTTCAATATTTGCAAATCAATCTGTGATGTCAGAAGCTTTGTCAAATTAAGGGAAATTTTTGGTCATTTAACACAGGTTGGTTTTTTTTTTTGTTTTGTTTTGTTTTGTTTTGTTTTTGACAGACAGAGTTAGACAGTGAGAGAGAGAGAGACAGAGAGAAAGGTCTTCCTTCGGTTGGTTCACCCACCAAATGGCCACCGCGCACCATGCCGATCCGAAGCCAGGAGCCAGATGCTTCCTCCTGGTCTCCCATGCGGGTTTAGGGCCCAAGCACTTGGACCATTCTCCACTGCCCTCCTGGGCCACAGCAGAGAGCTGGACTGGAAGAGGAGCAACCAGGACAGAACCCAGCACACCAACCGGGACTAGAACCTGGTGTGCTGGCACCTCAGGTGGAGGATTAGCCTAGTGAGCCGCGGCACCAGCCCAATTAACAGTTTTTTATTTTTATTTATTTATTTATTTATTTATTTATTTTTGACAGGCAGAGTGGACAGTGAGAGAGAGAGACAGAGAGAAAGGTCTTCCTTTGCCATTGGTTCACCCTCCAATGGCAGCTGCGGCCGGCACACTGGGGCCAGCCGGAGCACCGCGCTGATCCGAAGGCAGGAGCCAGGTGCTTATCCTGGTCTCCCATGGGGTGCAGGGCCCAAGCACTTGGGCCATCCTCCACTGCACTCCCGGGCCATAGTAGAGAGCTGGCCTGGAAGAGGGGCAACCGGGACAGAATCTGGCGCCCCAACCGGGACTAGAACCCAGGTGCCGGCGCTGCAAGGCGGAGGATTAGCCTGTTGAGCCAAGGCGCCAGCCCATTTAATAGTTTTAAGAGTTCAACATTTTCATTTCCATCTGAGTTGTGGGGGCAAAAAGTGTCTTTTCAAGTTAAGTGTGATATTGTCCCTAGAGAGTTGATACCATTTGCATTATATTAAGAGTCTTTAAAAAAATCTTATAAGTGGGAATATGTGACCTCAAAATGTTCCTTAAAGTACTGGATTAAAATGCCAAACATTATTTACAATGGAGATACTGACTTTTTAAAAAAAAAATCATATTTTTCATGTCCTTGTTATTATCTGATTGAAACTGATGATATCACTCAAAATGAAAGCTGATTTTGATTGAGATCATTTAGAAGAAAGTGTCTTACAAAAACAGTATTCTCATGTTTAAAGTAAAATTATTATGGAAATATCTTTTAATATAAGAATTATTATAGAACAAGCCTGTGAAGCTGTTCTATTTCCAGAATAGGGACCAGTGTTGTGGCATAGCATGTAAACCCGCCACCTACGATGCCAGCATGCTATATGGCACCAGTTTTTGTTCTGGCAGCTGCACTTTTGATCCATCTCCCTGCTAATTACCTGGGAAAAGCAGAGGAAGATGGCCCAAGTGTTTGGGCTGCTGCCACCTGCATAAAAGTCTCAGATAAATCTGTTGGCTTCTGGTTTTAGCCTGGTGCAGCCCTGGCCATTGGGGCCATCTGAGGAGTGAACTAGCAGATGGAAGATACCTCTCTCTGTTACTCTGACTTTCAAATAAATGAAATAAGTCTTTTAAAAGTAATCATAATATTTTCAGAATGATACATTTTTGGAGAGGAAGTAAGAAAAAGCCAAGTGATATACACTCAAAAGCCAACCATTATTTTCTGACCCAGATTTTTAAAAATCTTTGCATATTTCAGTCTGTAAATTCATTACTGCTTTCCTAAGTTACTAATAAAATATTTAAGCTTTTTTTATTAAACTGGAATTTCAGGAAGATAATTATATTTACAACCAGTAAATAACTATAAATATGTTAGATAACTATCTTTATAACAAATAGGGAAAGAATATTTAAAAACTATCAAATCTAATCCAGTTAACAACACTTTCTTGACAAGGCAAGCATCATAAAAAAATACTATATTTAATGCAAGTTTAAATAGCAGTTATTTTTAACAAGTTAATAAAAATTAATAGTCTGGTAACATTCATTTCCTACTCATGTACATTTTGAACTAGTTGCTTCATCAAGAGTGTTCCCAACTGTCACACAGTGTAAGTATGCAATGGATAAAATAGCAGTCATTATTTTTAAAGAAGTAAATATCCTTGTTAAAGAGTAAACTTTCAAATTAACTCACAATGTTCAAAAGTAGAGTTATGTGGGGGCCGGTGCACTGGTGCACTAGGCAAATCCTTCGTCTGTGATGCCGGCTTCCCATATGGGGCCCTGGTTCTAGTCCCAGTTGCTCCTCTTCCAGTCCAGCTCTCTACTGTGGCCCAGGAGGGCAGTGGAGGATGGTCCAAGTGCTTGGGCCCCTGCACCCACATGGGAAACCAGGAAGAAGCACCTGGCTCCTGGCTTCGGATCGGCAAAGCTTGAGCCATTGTGGCCAATTGGGGAGTGAATCAACATAAGGAAGACCTTTCTCTCTCTCTCTCTCTCTCTTTCTCACTGTCTATAATTCTACCTGTCAAATAAATAAAGAAAAAAAAAGTAGAGTTATGTAAAGTCTCACTTTGAACAATACTGATGAGTTCAAGACATTCTGTGGCAAAATTGAATGGATTCATGTATTTAAAGAAAGGATGTGTGAAACAAAAAGGGATTGCCAACTTATGGAAAATTAAGAAAAAATAGCAGTAGAGACACTGGCCATAGCCTCCTGTCCAAGGAGGAAGTATTTTATATAAAGGGCTTCAGTACATTCTTTTGATAAAAGTAACCCTATTATGAAATAAAATGGAAAGAGTTGTCTTTCTTTTATATAGTACCATTCGTCCTTGCAATGTATTTTTCAAGAGAATTTCTAATCATGGTTTCTTATGGGGTAAGAATAAGCTCGATTTGGCCAAATATGTTGAAATAACCAAGCTCACAATTAAAAAAAAAGAAAAAAAAAAAGAAAAGAAAAAACTCAAACCAGGCTTGAATTCCATTCTGGCCATTGAAAAGCTTCTTAAGGTGGCAGTTATTATGTCAATACCCAATTCCCTCTTATTACTTGATACCAATTTTTCTAAAAATTATTAAAAGGTTAAAAATCCCTAAAGATGAAAAGAAGGAAACTTTGGTCGGTGCCGCGGCTCACTAGGCTAATCCTCTGCCTGCGGCGCCAGTACTCCGGGTTCTAGTCCCGGTTGGGGCGCCGTTTCTGTCTTGATTGCTCCTCTTCCAGTCCAGCTCTCTGCTGTGGCCCGGGAAGGCAGTGGAGGTTAGCCCAAGTGTTTGGGGCCTGTACCTGCATAGGAGACTAGGAGGACTCATCTGGCTCCTGGCTTTGGATCAGTGCAGCACGTCAGCCATAGCGGCCATTTTGCGGATGAACCAACGGAAGGAAGTTCTTTCTGACCTCTCTCTCTGTCTCTCTCTCTCTCACTGTCTAACTCTGCCTGTCCAAAAAAAAAAAAAAAAAAAAAAACAAAGAAACTCTATGAAGTCCTTGCATAGTCTTCTATTATTATGGTAAGAACATTTAACATCAGATCTACTCCAAAATTTTTGAGAGCACAGGATAGTATTGTCATCTACCGACACTGTGTTGTATACCAGATCTCAAAAATTTGTTCATCTTGTATAACTGAAACTGTATAGTCATTGAAGAGAGCAACTACCCATTTCCTCTTCCCTCAGCCCTGCAAATACCATTCTACTCTGTTTCTATAAGTATGGCTATATCAGATATTTCATATAAATGGAATAGGACAGTATTTATCCTTCTGTACCTTGTACACTGTTGGTGGGAATACAAAATGGCATAGCCTTTACAGAAAACAGTATGGATTTTCTTCAAAAAAAAGTAAAAATACAATTAACTACCATACGATCCAACAATGCCACTTCTGGGACTATACCCAAATGAATGAGGTCACTATGTTGAAGAGAATATTTGCACTCCCATGCTTATTATAGTACTAGTCACAATAAGTAAGGTACAAAAACAACCAAACTGTCCATCAGGGATGATGGGATAAAGATATTGTGAAGTTTATGCAAGTAATAGAAAGTCATTCATTCTTTTAAAAAATCTTACTTTATGCAACAGTGTGGATGACTCTGGGCCATTTTATGCTAAGTCCTTATATATTCAAACCACACCTTTCCCTCACCTACCACTTTGATCCAATCACTATCAAAATCTTGTCACTATTACCCGGCGCCGCGGCTCACTAGGCTAATCCTCCGCCTTGCGGCGCCGGCACACTGGGTTCTAGTCCCGGTCGGGGCACCGATCCTGTCCCGGTTGCCCCTCTTCCAGGCCAGCTCTCTGCTATGGCCCGGGAGTGCAGTGGAGGATGGCCCAAGTCCTTGGGCCCTGCACCCCATGGGAGACCAGGATAAGTACCTGGCTCCTGCCATCAGATCAGCGCGGTGCGCCGGCCGTAGCGCGCTACCGCGGCAGCCATTGGAGGGTGAACCAACGGCAAAAAGGAAGACCTTTCTCTCTGTCTCTCTCTCACTGTCCACTCTGCCTGTCAAAAAAAAAAAAAAAAATCTTGTCACTATTTCCTTTGTTGAATTATTTAAAGTTCTTGAGGCTGAAATATTTTAAAGAAAATCCACAATATGTTGGTCTTACACAATATACACATCTATATACATTTCAATATACATTTCTAAAAAATGTAAATGTTTCCTACCACAATTTAAAAAGACAGTATCACAACTAGCTGAACAAATACAAAATTAACAATAAAATAAAATAATACTTGGGCTCTAACCAAATTTCTCATATTGCCTCAAAATTACACTTACATCACTGATTTATTATAAAGACCATCCCAGAAACAAATTAAAAGTACAGCCCAGAAAAAGTTATTTTTAGGTCTCTTTTTATTTTTTAAATTTACTTATTTATTTGAAAGGCAGAGCAAGAGAGAGAGAGAGAGAGAGAACTTTCACTCTCTAGTTAACTACCCAAATGTCCACAACAGCCAGGCAGCCAGGGTTAGACCAGGCTAAACCCAGGAGCCAAGAACTCCAGCCTGCTCCCACATGGATGGCAGGGACCCAAATGTCTGGACCATCCATCATCTGCTGTCTCCCAGGTGCATTATTAGCAGGAAGCTGGATTGGAAGGATGTAATAGCCAGGATTTGAACCAAGCACTTAGATATGTTATGCAGGTGTCCCAAGGGGCACCTGCACCTGCACCTGCTATACCTAGACAGTCATCATTTTATGTCTCTAGACTAGCTATGTCTAGGTTTTTTGTTGGTGGTGATGCTGGTGCTTTTATTTTGTTCAATTTTGTTTTTCCAGCATTGACTTTTAATGAGTCATCATGCATTTTCTGTACTTTTTCTCCTAGAATGTTTTTGGAATGATTCCAAAAGACTAGGTCAAAGATAATACATTTTTTCATATCATTATTCAATTTCGCTCCACAGTAGTTATATTTTTTCATTCCTGCCAGCAATACATGAGAGCATTTATTTCACCCACAGCTTCCCTACCAAGACATTTTGTCAAAATTTCACCTGCTTTCCAAACTGATAGTGAGTGATGTCTTAACAGAGTTTGAATTTTCATTTATTTCAATCAAGCACAATTAACCTGTTTTCAAATGCTTAAAGACCAGCTTTTTATTTCTTTCTTTGTTAACTATCTTTGATGTCATCAGCTTTTGAAGCATCTGGTCACTATCTCTTCAATAAAATACTCTGCATTTGATTTCCAGGACACAACTCACCTGCCCGTCTCCTCCCAGTGCCCTTTTTCTCTCTCATCCCTATGCAAGATTATTATTCTTCTCTCAATGTCTAAATGTCAAGGAGCTCCAGGGCCCAGTCTTTGAACATTTTCCTTCTTCATCTGTACTTGCTCAATAGTGAATTTCATCTAGTCTCATGGTTTAAAATACCATCCATGCACTAATGATAATGCTCAGATTTATATGATTAGAGACCGACTTTTCCCTACATTTTATAAGATACACAGCTGACCACTTGACATGTCCACTTCACTATTAAACCATACTTTTGATGACTGCTACACCTTAAAGTGAACCTCATTTATTATATTCCTTCATCCTGTCTCCTTTCCTAAATCTGCTAATGTCAAACCCCTTAGAGTCATTGGGCACTCCTTTTCTATTTCTTTTTTTTTTAAGATTTATTTATTTTGAAAAAGTTGAAGAGAGAGAGAATAAGAATGAGAGAGAGAGAATCTTCCATCCATTGGTCCACTCCCCAGAGAAATGCAATGGCCAAGGGTGGGCCAGGTCAGAGCTAGGAGCCAGGAGCTTCATCCAGGTCTCTCACATGGGTGGCAGGGGCTCAAACACTTGGGCCATCTTCTGCTATTTTCGGGGCCATTATCTAGGAGCTGGGTCAGAAGCAAAGCTGCTGGGATATGCATATGGTATGCCACTGATGCAGGCAGAGACTTTTGTCCACTATATGACAATGCCAGCCCCATGGGCACTCGCTTTCTAATCTAGATATACTTTCTGTTAGCACTTCCAAATTCTGACCATTTCATGGCCACCTGCATAATTGCAATCCCAGCAATAGCTGAAATTTTGTAATAAGCAACGTGAGTGTACTTGACAATACTGAAGTGAAGACTACAATGGTTAAGAGGATAAATTTTGGCCTGCACCACAGCTCACTGGGCTAATCCTCCACCTGCGGCACAGGCACCCCAGGTTCTACTCCCAGCTGGGGCACCAGATTCTGTCCCGGTTGCTCCTTTCCAGTCCAGCTCTCTACTGTGGCCCGAGAAAGCAGTGGAGGATGGCCCAAGTGCTTGGGCCCTGCACCCACATGGGAGACCAGGAGGAGGCACCTGGCTCCTGGCTTAGGATTGGCACGGTGCACTGGCCGTAGCAGCCATTTTGGGGGTGAACCATCAGAAGGAAGACCTTTCTCTCTGTCTCTCTCTCTCTCACTGTCTAACTCTGCCTGTCAAAAAAATTAAAAATAAAAAAATAAAAAAGAGGGTAAATTTTATATTGTGTGTATCTTACCACAATCAAAAACAACTTTAAAAATATCAGATCATAAGATGATCTTTAAGCCCACCCATAACTTGTCCTGTCTCTTGGAATAAAGTTTAGAATTCTTTACATAACCTACAAGGCCTTATACAATCTGCACAAACCCCCTCACCGTGCACCACACATCTCTTACTTCATCTTTTTTTTTTTTCTTTCCACAGGCAGAGTGGACAGTGAGAGAGAGAGACACAGGGAGAAAGGTCTTCCTTTTGCTGTTGGTTCACCCTCCAATGGCCGCCACGGCCAGCACACTGCAGCCAGCGCATAGTGCTGATCCGAAGCCAGGAGCCAGATGCTTCTCCTGGTCTCTCATGCGGGTGCAGGGCCCAAGGACTTGGGCCATCCTCCACTGCACTCCCGGGCCACAGCAGAGAGCTGGCCTGGAAGAGGGTCAACTGGGACAGAATCCAGTGCCCCGACCGGGACTAGAACCTGGGGTGCTCGCACCGCAAGTGAGAAGGATTAGCCTATTGAGCCACGGCGCTGGCCATCTTACTTCATCTTGTACTGCGTAGTCTCTGTCTCATTCTACCACTTTTCCCCACCTTTGTTTAAACTCCTCAAAAATGGTTCTCCCTTCAATCCTTCATACTTGACATTTCCTGAGATATTCACAAGACTCATTGCTGATTTTAGTTTACTGCTCAGAGAAGCATTCCCCAATTACCTTATCTAAAATGTGCCCTCACCACTCTATAATCCCTTGTTGTTTATTTTACTTCCTAACCATTACTCTCACTTAATATACAATATTTAGTTTTGTTCAATTTTCCTCTTGTTTAGCTTTAGTCCACCATGAAGAGATATATTGGCTTCAAGTGCTAATAAAGTTTTGGGGCAGAAGACATACTGTGGCATAGTGAGCTGGGCCTCCACCTGTGGCGCTGGAATCCCATATGAGAGCCAGTTCAAATCCCATCTGCTCCTCTTCCAGACCAGCTCTCTGCTGTGGCCTAGGAAAGCAGTGAAGGATGATCCAAGTGCTTAGGTCCCTATATCTGCATGAGAGACCCAAAGGAAGCTTCTGGCTCCTGGCTTCAGATCAGCTCAGCCCCTACCATTGCAGCCATCTGAAGAGTGAACCTGCGGATGGAACACCTCTCTCTCTCTCTCTCTCTCTCTCTCTCTCTCTCTACCTGTCTCTGTAACTCTACCTCTCAAATAAATAAAATCTTTAAAATAAATAAATAAATCAACAAATGAAGTGTCTCTATCATCCAAATGAAGGGAGACTACATACATATAATGATAAAGTGAATCAATATTCACATCACATAAGATGGCGAAGGTTTTAGGTGATGGCTAGATCCTTGATTTGATTTTATCATTCTACATTATATCACACAAACATAACTTTGTACCCCATAAATATATACAGATCTAAGTGATCAAAATATAAGTTTTTAAGAGGCATTGAAGTAGGGGCCAGAGCGGTGGCTCACTTGGTTAATCCTCCGCCTGTGGTGCTGGCACCACATGTGGGCCCCGGATTTTGTCCCGGTTGCTCCTCTTCCAGTCCAGCTCTCTGCTGTGGCCCGGGAGTGCAGTGGAGGATGGCCCAAGTGCTTGAGCTCCTGCACCCCACCCGCATGGAAGACCAGGAGAAGCACCTGGCTCCTGGCTTCGGATCGGCATAGCTCCGGCCGTAGCAACCGTTTGGGGAGTGAACCAACAGAAGGAAGACCTTTCTCTCCGACTCTCTCTCCCACTGTCTATAACTCTACCTGTCAAATAATAATAAAAAAAAAGAGTCATCGAAGTAGTGAATTCTATATATTTAGAGGTGACTCTAGGGCTTTTGCTCCAAGGATTCCTTTCCTTTCACCTGATGACATCTGTTTCAGGATCCAGCTGCTGTTTTTTCTCTTCTTCCTTCTCCAATTATAAAATTTTAGAAGATGTTTTGATTGAGTGATTAATACCAACAATGGTGTTGGTTTACTAAAATCCCATGAACTCAGGATTCTGAGATGCTGGAGTAAGACATCGTGAGAAGGGACTTTTAAAAGTTTGTAGAGAAATAGAGTTCAAAGATAAGTTTGTTTTGGTGGAAAAACGTTTTGAGATCCATGTGTAGTTTCTTCATAGTACACATTTTGATGAACCTTTTGAAGTATCCTCACTTTTAACTAGGATTTATTAAGACAACTTTTTTTATACTTCATACATTGTACATGTAAAGTAGTTTTACAAGTAATCGTACCCATGTGTGTTTACAAATCCCCTTGAAAAGTAGAGCATTAACTATACCTTGAATCTTCATGTGATCCTCACATGTCACATTTCCCTAGCTACCAAAAGATAATTCCTATCTTTTCTTTTCTTTTTCTTTTTCTTTTTTTTTTTAAAGGCAGAGACTTACAGAGAAGTAGAGGCAGAGAGAGGTCTTCCATCCACTGGTTCACTCCCCAAATGGCTGCAACAGCCAGAGCTGAGCCGATCTGAAGCCAGGAGCCAGGAGCTACTTCTAGGTCTCCCACGTGGGTGCAGGGGCCCCAGGACTTGAGCCATCTTCTACTGCTTTTCCAGGCCACAACAGAGAGCTGGATTGGAAATGGAGCAGCCAGGTCTTGAACTGGCGCCCATATGGGATGCCAGCACTGCAGGCATAAGCTTTACCTGCTATGCCGCAGTGCTGGCCCCAATTCCTATCTTCAAACAATATTTTATTGCCTGCTCATAACCTTGAAAGCATAGTATTTAATTTAACATGTACAATATATCTATTTTATATTAAATAAACCATAATAGCTATATTTATTTTTCTGGAACTTTAATATTTTTGGTCTTAAATCATGTTAGAGTTATGGATATTTTATTTCACTTATTATAATTATATATAGTTATCAACATTCTTGCAAGTTTTCTGTTATAAATGCACAAAAATTTCTATGGTGTATATTAAAAGGTCCTGGGATAAAAATATCATAAGTTTGAGGCCAGCATTGTGGCATAGTAGGTAAAGCCACCATCTGCAATGTCAGCATCCCATATGGGTGGTGGTTTATATCCCGGCTGTTCCACTACAGATCTAGTTCCTTGCTAATGGCCTGGGAAAAGCATCTGAAGATGACCCAAGTGTTTGGGTCCCTGCCACCCACGTGGGAGACCTTGATGAAGCTCCTGGCTCCTAGCTCTGACCTGGCCCAGCCTGGGCCATTGCAGCATCGGGGGAGTAAACTAGTGGCTGGAAAACATCTCTCTTTGTGTCTCTCCCTCTTTCTGTAATTCTTACTTTCAAATAAATAAATAAATCTTTTTTAAAAAATCATTAGTTATTCTAAGCCAAAGTAACTTTCAAAGAGATTATATCTGTTCATACACTAGAAATGTCTCTCTTTCCCATGTAAACATGATTTTGTCAAACTTTTTTTCATTTTTGTGAATATAACATTAAAATGATATTCCTTTGTAGCTTCAGTTTGCATTTTCTTACTTACCAATGAGATTGGAACATTTTTGTTTCCTTGTTTGTGAATTGTCTATTCATGTCTTATGCCAATTACTCTCTTTTTCCCCTTATCATTTTGCTGTAATTGTTTATATGCTTTGGAAATGGGACTTGTTGTTGGCTATGTCTGTGATAGATTGCATCATTGTTTAACAAATACTTACTTTCCTCACTCTTTTGGAACAACATATGTTGGGTTTGGCCCTTTGTCTTGCTTTGGAATGCGAATAGAAGTCGCAATGTCTCTATTCTAAACTAAAGCTGTAGGAGGCATACTAAATAGCTAAGAGTGCTTGCAATCTCATCATCTGCCATAATCCTTTGCCTGTGTCTAACAGAATGAGGAGACATATGAAGCTGATCTGAACCATTCTCAAAGTCCAGCTCAGCTCAGCCATCCCACATCCCTTAGCCAATTTAAGAAATATGAGTGAGAATTAATACTTGCTACAAGAAACTACCAAACTTATTTCAGTAATTTACTAGTAAGATTATTTTTTACACAGCATTATCACAAGAAATCTCATATTTGCATTTGTTGAAGATATTTTTTATCTTTTCTATGGTTTTTCATGCCCTCTTTTAATGTATCTTGATGAATACAAGTTCTTGATTATATTACACTTCAATAGTTTGAATTTTTTATGTATTGTTTAGGAAATGCTTGTTCATTAGAATTTAGAACATTTTCCTAATATTTTTTTAAAAAGTTTAAAGTTTCTCTTTCACTTTACCTACTTAACTTACCTGTTTTATATTTTCAGAAGCAACGAAAAGTAAAAATCCGATTTCTCCTTGCCCTTCTTTCCTCCCTTTTCATTTCTATTATTCTCCATTTTTCTTTTCTTTTCTATGTCTCTCATTCTTGGCTCTCACTCCCTCTTCATTTAATTGTTTGTTATGGTTGTTCATATTGTGAACTAATTTTTCTACCTTCATTATTGAAAAGTAATTTTTTCATTTCTCATTTGTCCCACGTTAAGTTATCATGTATGTGATTTTCATATTATTTTGCTGCTGGTGACAATATCACAGTGCCTTCATTTCCAGAGATTTAGATGAAGTGTCACACTTGCTCTTCAAATTGATCATCTAATACTGATCTTTTATTTATTTGTTTGAAAGGCAGAGTTATAGAGAGGCAGGGGGAGAGAGCGAGAGCGAGAGCGAGAGCGAGAGAGAGAGAGAGAGAGAGGTCTTCCAACTACTGGTTTACTCCCCAGATGGCCGCAACATCCGGAGCTAAGCAGATCTGAAGTTAGGAGCCAGGAGCTTTTTCCGGGTCTCCATGTGGGTGCAGGGGCCCAAGGATTTGGGTCATCTTCTACTGCTTTCCCAGCCATAGCAGAGAGCTGGATCTGAAGTGGAGCAGCCGGAATTTGAACTGGTGGCCTTATGGGATACTGGCACTGCAGCCAGTGGCTTTACCCACTATGCCACAGCTTAGGCCCTAATATTGCTCTTTATTTGTTCATATCTATCTAAGACTTTTCTTGTCAAGTGCAGTGAAAATAACTGGTATAAATTTTAATTAGAATAGAATTGAAATTTTACATTATTTTTCTGGAGAATTTACAGCTTTACATTCCTGAATATTCTTGTCCTTGTATATAATGCAAGTTATTTAGGTCTTTTAATGTCTTTCAATAAAGGTTATGATTTTGTGAAAAACATCCTTTACATATCTTATGGGAATTATTTCTACTAATATTTTTTGGCTACACTTATAGATAATATATTTTTTTAAGTACGTGTCTCTTTTTTTCTGGTGTAAATAAATGCTATAAAATTCAAATTATATCTATCAGTCATGCTAGTCTCTCATTAATTCTGCCTGAATAGTCTTCTTTGGGGACCTCTGTGTTGGAAATAACACATCTGTGTATGCTGATAGCTTTGTTTCCTTTTAAAAACTATACATCTTTTCCTTTCCTCTTGTGTTGCTAATCTCTTTAGAACAATATTGGGTAGATGTTAGGACTGTGAGTGTTCTTTTCTCATTCTTTATTTAAAAGATAGATGCATTTAATATTCTAATAAATGTTATTGCTTTTCTCCAATTTTTTACAACATTAATGAAGTTCTGTTACTACAGTGCTAAATTTCTTTTTAATTATTTAATAAGCAGGTACAAGATAGTGCTTGTTTCTGAAATGTGCATTTAAAGCTGGTCTTTAAACTCATCCTACTATTTTCTTTGTGGGTAATTTTGAAATATTGATTTGATTTCCTTAATGATTATATAGTCCAAACTTATGTAACTGAAATCTTGAAATTCAGAAGGTAAAACGTTTCCATGTTGTCATTTTATATAGTGTGAAATATATACAGAGCCTTATCTACTGAAATATTAAAGCCCTTCTGTTGATCTTCTGTATTTTTTTAGCTTCAGCTTCATAATTTCAAAACAGAAACTGTACAGCCAAGACTGTTGGATAAGATATTATAGGCTTCTGGCTAATATTCTATTCCTTATTGAATCAACTTTGTTAAGTCATTTTTTTTTCAAAAATTTATTTACTTCATTTGCATCTAAAATGCTTGCCATAGGCCCATGTTGTGGCATGGCAGGGTAAGATCTGCATGTGTCTTGAGTGGTTGCATAACCCACTGCACCACAATGCCCACTCCACATTAGACAGTCTTATACTGGGTTTGTCATGGGCCATTTATCCCTCAGTCTTTAGGGAACATGATCTCTGACTCACTCTTCAATCATTTTGCTCCTTCAAAAAACGTTAATACATTTCAAAGATATTTTTAGTCCTTACCATGATTTTTATGTATTGTTAAATACTTCAATTCCTTTAAAAATTGCAATTAGAGAAAATTTTGGTTGTCAATTAGTAATTATTTAATTAAAGGTATGTTTTGGGGCTAGTATTGTGGTGTAGTGAGTAAAGCTGTGTTACCAGTCTCCTATAAGGAAACCAGATAGAGTCCCATCTGCTCCATTTCCTATCCAACTCCCTATTAAAGAACCCAGGAAAGCAATAGAAGATGACCCAAGTACTTGGAGCTTCACCCACATGGGAGACCTAGATGAAGCTCCTGGCTTCTGGCTTCAGTCTGGCCCAGCCGTAGCCATTGTGGGCATTCAGAGAGTGAACCAGAGAGTGGGAGATTCTCTCTCTCTCTCTCTCTCTCTCTATATATATATATATATATATATATGGTACTGCATTTCAAATAAATCAATAGATCTTGAAAATATTTACTGAACACATACTGTAGGCTTAGCATTGCCAAATATTATCTGTAATGACAGAATCAGTTAGGTATAATTCCTGTCTTAACAGACAAGGGCAAAAAAAGTGTAATTAGATCTATAAAGAAGACGAATTTAATGCATTTTAGATTAAGGGTATGCAATTTTTGGGCACTCCATAAAGCTGATTAATTCACAAAATGATCAGTTTTTCAGGCTGCATGTTAATATAAAAATTGCAAAAAAAAGCATCAAAACTAATTTGTTAATTGCCCTTTAAATCTATTTAATGGTATAAACTCTTCATAAACATTTCTTGACTTATCACTAATTTATTTAGCTAAAATCTTGAGTTTACAATAAAAACAAAACACAAATGATTGAAAATGTAGCTTCAGTAACTTAAATATTTGCAATTACTTTTAATTTAAGAAGACTATAATACATAATACACTTTATCAAAGGTAAGAAATCAGTTGGCAATGTCACAGAAAACATATCACTAAATACTCAGAGTATAGCTAACAGCAATGAAACTGTCAAAGACCAATAACAGTATTTCATTTGATGCATCCAATACCTAAGATGTAAGCAAGAAAATGAAATTAAGTCAAGTAAAATGTGCAGTGTTTTTTTTTTTTTTTACCCTATGTTGCACCATGCATTTGTTTAAGGAAGATCATTTTTATAGGCCATAATTTTTCTTTAGAGAAACACTTTTGAGAGTGAGATGGGGGATGGCACAAACTGATAATTCTACCATATAGTACAGTGCAGAACAGAATGGCACTCAAGCAATTTTTTTTAATAAATTGAGGCATTACAAATTAAAATACACTTCCGTTACTCAATTAGATTCAAATTTTGTAAGGGTACTTCAAAAAGTTGGTGGAAATTGAATTAAAAGGTAAATTTGTTTTGATGTAATTCTTTTTTAGACCATGATATATGTTCAGCACAAATGTTTTGGAGACTCGTTATATGGATGGATTTTAAAATATTTTTTTATTTTTATTTTTTCACAAGCAGAGTTAGACAGTGAGAGAAAGACAGACAGAGAGAAAGGTCTTCCCTTTTCTGTTTCTAAGTGGCCAGGAGCCAGGTGCTTCCTCCTGGTCTCCCATGCAGATGCAGGGCCCAGTAACCTGGGCCATCCTCCACTGCACTCCCGCACCACAGCAGAGAGCTGAACTGGAAGAGGAGCAACCAGGACAGAACCAGCGCCCAACTGGGACTAGAACCCAGTGTGCTGGCGCTGCAGGTGGAGGATTAGCCTAGTGAGCCACGACGCTGGCTTAAAATTTTTTATACTAACATAAACTTGTCTTTGAATTCCACTTCTTGTGAAGTTTTTGAGCATCCAAATATGGAACAAACTTAAAGAGAAACATGCATTTTTAAGATAAATATAATTAAATGTTAATTGTATTGGATATCAATAGATGTAGAGACAATCTATAGGATTTTGAAATCATGTAGTCTCTACTTAATTCAAAATTAAAACTCATCTTTTAAGGACACTTTCTTAAAGTGTTTTTCAGGTTGAGCCATCCCTTCAGCTTTAGATAATACTATTAACTTATAATTTATTATTAACTTAGTAAATCATGGGATATAGAAAGTATGAAATGTGGGATAATAAGCATGATGTTGTAAATTAGCTGAGACCAAGAATAGTATTGGGTTTCTTTTATTCGAGGAAAATCCCAAGTTCATGTGTGCTGAGTGAAGAAATCAGGAGAGTGGTAAGAAATAAGGTCAGAATCAGAACAAATGCATCACAGACCAGGTGAGGTTGTGAACATCAAATTATGAGGGAGTGTTTGTTTGGGTCTGACTTAATTCAACAGGATGTTTCTGCTCACTGCATGGAAGTAAGTAAACAGACAAAAGTGTTGGCTTACAGAATTTCAGTTCAATTTACTCGAACTTGTGATTTACTTAATACTGGCAAGCTAATTGTCTTGCTTAATAGTTTATGTTTAGTTATTTATTTATATTCATTATACTTCTAATGAAACTAAATTTTGAAATACATAAAAATATCACCCCATATCCAGACTTGGAAATGAAGGTAAAGAGAGGGTGGGTCCACTCTCCAAAATCACAGCATAACTAAAAGACAGAGTTAGAATCAGAAACCATATCATCCAAATCCTATTACTCAACAACTCACCCATACAGCCGGTCTCCACTACAAAAATTGATGGTTTGGTGAGCAGTATTATGAGAAACTGGAAGAATATCATTGCTAGGCACCATCATGTTTTTGATTAGCAATGCAAAATTATGACATTTTTACTATGCCACTCTTTGGATTCTGCACATGAGTTTCCTAAGAGGAAGTTTTTTTATCAGAGTCTTGAAATGCTAACTACAGGTATAAGAGGATTACAGGTGGAGAGGAATTCTAAAGCAATTAGGTGAGATTTAAAAAGCCATTAGTGAAAACCCGGAATCATTCAACTCTATTTTGCCTCAAGGAAGTAACAAAAGATCTTTGGATAAATCACTTAGAGAAGATGACAGGGATAGAATCATAAGGCTGTGAGTCTTCTGTGTAGTTCACAATAATTTTGTTTAAAAATTAAGCTCTGATAATAGATTTTGGTCTCATTAGGCCTTGAACCATTAGTACTCATAAATTCCCTCAAATCTTCAAAGCATGGGCCTACATACACATAAAATAGTATGCAGCATTTAGGAGACAGTCACTAGATAAGAGTTGACATAATTAATTAACTATTAGTCAATGAACAAATGTGCTCTTAGAATCAGAAAATTCTCATCTATGCTCAGTATCCACATGAGAAAGAGGTTTGACAAACAATCCTTTTAAAATTTTCTTCCTATTATAACTCCCAAAAACACTAAAATGTCACATTTCTGTGTTCATATTGCCTATTCAGCAGATTCAATAGAAAGCTTTTTAAAATGTGTAGACAAAAATGTTGATGATCACCCTGGCAGCCTGAAGAAGGAAGTTTAAAATGACACTGAGAGCAACAACCACAAAACAACAATGAGTCGATATTCCTTGAATGCTTTCTATATGCTGAGAATTGTACTGAATGGATGATCTGATATACCTCTTGTTCACTACCCTATAAGGTAGCTATAGTAACTGAGAAAGAATGATGCTCACAGTAAAATTTCAAGCGTTGCTTCTACTTAGCTAGGTGTGTTTGAAAATGTGGATTAAATCCTGTTTCCTTTCTGTGAAATAGAACAATAGTAGTGTCTACTTTATATAGTAGATATGTTATTAATGTAATGTGCTTAAAGTTGTGCCTAAACAGTCTTCATATTAGTCATTTAAATGTCTGTCTCTATGATTGACATTGGTATGGACAATGATTTTTTTTGATGACACTAAATCACAGGAAACAAACATGACAAACACACGAGATACATCAAATTTACAAATTACTGCATTGCAGAGATAATCAATGGAGAGAAGATACTACCTATAGAAAGGTAAAAATATAAACTACGCATTTGTGAAGCGGTCAATATATAGAATAATAATAATAATAACTAGTGAGAAAACAATAACCTGATTAAAAATTGAGGAATTGGACTGAATAAACATTTCTCAAAGAAGACATACAAATGGCCAACAGGTATATGAAAAACATGTTCAACAAAACCAATTTTTAGGAAAATGAAAAAATCATTATGAGAAATGTCACTCCAGTAGATTATTTATCAGAAAAACTGATGAAATCTTTACTAAATATATACTAAATCGATCTTCTGTATACAAAGATAATTGAAAATGAATCTTGATGTGAATGGAGTGGGAGAGGGAGTGGGAGATGGGAGGGGTGCAAGTGGGAGGGAAGTTATGGGGGGGGGGAAGCCATTGTAATCCATAAACTATACTTTGAAAATTTATATTTACTAAATAAAAGTTAAAAAAGAAGAAAAACAAAAGATAGTCAATGATGGTATGGATGTGGAGAAAAGGGAACCATTACACAAAGTTGATGGGAACATAAACTAGCTTAGTCATTATGGAAAACAATATGTAAGTTCCTCAAAAAAATTTAAAAGAGAATTACCATATGACCCAGCATGCCCACTACTGGGTATCCAAAAGAAATGAAATCAGTATGTCAAAGGATTATCTGGACTCCCATTTGTATTAACACATTATTCATATTAGCCTGACATGGAATCAATGATGATTGAATAGAAAATATATGGTACTTATACACAATGGAATGACATTATGTCATAAAAATGAAGGAAATCGGCCGGCGCCGTGGCTTAACAGGCTAATCCTCCGCCTTGCGGCGCTGGCACACCAGGTTCTAGTCCCAGTTGAGGCGCCGATTCTATCCCGGTTGCCCCTCTTCCAGGCCAGCTCTCTGCTATGGCCCGGGAAGGCAGTGGAGGATGGCCCAAGTCCTTGGGCCCTGCACCCGCATGGGAGACCAGGAGAAGCACCTGGCTCCTGGCTTCGGATCGGCACGAAACGCCGGCCGCAGCGGCCATTGGAGGGTGAACCAATGGCAAAAAGGAAGACCTTTCTGTCTCTCTCTCTCACTATCCACTCTACCTGTCAAAAAAAAAAAAAAAAAAAAGAAGGAAATCCTGTCATCTGTGACAACATGGATGAACCTGGAGAACATTAAGGAAAAGTGAAATAAGACTGACACACAAAAATACCACATGATCTCACTTATATATGGGATGTAAAAGGTGTTGAGAGTACAGTGATCTTTATCAGGAGCTGGAGTAGATGAGGCGGATGGGTTGACAAGATATTGATCAAAGGCTATAAAATATTAAAATAACAAGTCTAAGAGATATAGTTTACAATTGTTTCTTCTCTCCACAAAAATGACATAAATATGCATATGTAAATTAGCTTGAGTTGGTTATCTACTTTAAAACATAATTTTGTACTCCATAAAACATATAATTTAAACTATTAAAATAATAAAAATAAATAAAATATAGCAAATTAATATTTTAATATTAAAGAAATTGAGGCTCAGTAAACTGTCTCTATCCTAGGCTTTGGGTGTTATCACCAATTATATTATAAAATAATACCATTTATCAGAAATAATACCGGGAGTAAAGATACTGACTACTGTGGTGATTAAGACAATCCATACCACAGACCCTAAAGTTGTGAGAGCTTCTAGCATTAGCTTACTTAATCATTATCTAAGGAAACTGTATACACACTCATATACACATACACATATACACACAAATATTCTCACTTAGTATAGCATAACTATACTAAGCTTTAAAAATGTCATTAAGAGAGTTGTCAAGTTGCCCCCAAATCAGTAGCTTAATGGCATCAAAGCTAGAAGTCATTCCAATTCAATACTAGTCATGCTGCACAGTGCTCTGACTTTGCCCCAAGAAAGCATTCTGGAGCAATTTGGATTACAGCAAACAGCAAGTAAAAAGAGTTTTATTGAGAAAGTGAAAGTATATCCTCCACATTCAAAGTGTGGCCTCAGAGGAGAGTGGCCATACTTCTGAACTGTGTTCAACTTTACATAAGAGGAGTTATATTCTAATAAAGGAGAGGAAAACTCTTTTTCTTCTGTTAAGTAGGTGAAGATTCTTGGAATCTAACTACTGCTCTTTATGTTCTTTGTATGATCTGACTTTTACTGTCACTGCGGCTAATAGGTGTGTCATCTAGCTTGCTAATATAATACAGTGAGTTTATAATGAACTGTAGATCAAACTAGGTCAGCCTTGGCTCTCTAAAACCACTATAACCTGGACCAGGTAGAGGGGTCTGCTTATCTCTTTATGCAAAAGAAGAACCAGGCCAACATCCTTGCAAGCTTTGAGACAGCAGGAACTGTTCCCAGATACTTCAATTGCTCTCTTACCCTCTTACCATTTCACTAGTATGATATTGAGTAAGGAAACAAACACAGAAATGACAAAATTCCAAAAACAAGATGGCAGTGCTCATTATTGTCTAAAAGTATTGTCATCAGTGAAGTAATTCTGAAAGAAATCAACATATGCTCAGTATAAGGTCAAGTACCATTTGCAAAAATTGATTAATTTATTAAAAATAAGACATTTGTGATTTCTTTACTTCAACTAATTTTGAGTATAAGAACTCTAGGAGAGGAACTGGTAGATTCTCAAACATGGAGGAAAGATAGGGAGGTAAGGAGGTTGATTTGATTGGTATATATTGTATACATGTGTGGAAATACTGCAATGTGCCCAATGAATACATACACATATTACATGTCATTCAAGAATTCTAAATATAAAACTTAAAGCATAAAAAACTTAACGCTGACTAAGTTAGCATTGTGAGCTGATGAATGTATTAATTTGATTGTGAGAGTGATTTCACAATTGAAACATATATCAGAACATGAATCAAACACCTAACATACAACTTTTTTGTCAATTATATCTCATTAAGTTGACAAAAAAGACTTCAAATAGGTAAAATCATCAGGGATGATAGGTGGGAGGTGCTGGGCAGGGCTAACTTCAAAGGGAATTTTTGGAGTGACAGAAATAGTCAACATCTTGGTTTTGGTAAGTTTTAGACAACAATACGCATTGTCAAAATGTATTGAACCATGCATTTCAAATCAATGAACTTTGTTGGATGCAAATGATAACTCAATAAAGCTAATTATTTTAAAATATACTCAGCTGTTTTTTTTTTCCTATTGAAACCAAAGGTGGATATTCTCTCCCCTCTTTTTTCTTAGAGCATTTACTTTAGAGAACTTGTAGTACCTTCTCCTCTCTTTGAAATGTGCATAAATCCTTTTGAAACTAGATAGGCCTTTCCTTAGCTTTATGACCCAGGAATGTCTTTTTCAAGGACCTGAGAGCCATTGCTTTAAAATGTATACATCAGGCCGGATTGCATCCCTACCTTTCCAGTTTCCAAGGAAGGATAAGCATGTGCCTTCAGTGGACACCTTGCTCTGAGATTTGAGAGGTTTGAGAAGTTTGCTTTTCCCCAGGATATAGCTAATTAGAAAACAGATGATCACCAAAATTATCAGGTGAATCTAGGATGAGCTACATGTGACAAAGGATGCTTTCAGGTCCTTTTACACGAGGACTAGTTATTGTTTATCTTGAAAATATATGTGAAATGGTTGCATCTATTTAGCTACATAGAAGGGTAAGATTTCTTTCTGTCTTCACGGCCTCTTATTAGACTGTAATGTGCACCACATTTGTGTTTAATTATTTAATAATAAACTATGTTTTTCCTCCACCACTTTTGAAGAGAAATTTTCTAGGTTGGGAAACATTTTGTTTTTAATTATATTTTCCCAGTACCAGTTAATTGAGAAACACATATCTGTTATCAAAATGTCATTAAATAGGATGATAGAATTAATTCATTTGAAACAAATTTGGCATAACAGGAAGACTTTCTCTAGTTATCAGTCAGAAATTACTTCCAACTAGAAAATAAATAAACTTCAAAAATTATGAAGAAAAATACCAAGTGAGATCAGAAGTATACAAAAATAATTTCAAGCAATTAAAAAGCAAAATGATAGAATATTTTCTCCATTTCAATTAGGCACTTACCTAAGCATCCTAGATAATTAATATTCCAAAGGTTGTATAATACAAAAAAGCAATAAAGTGATGATTATGAAGTCTGTTGTGAAATGCATTCTATATCACTTAATTCATTAATTGAATATAGTTATATGAGTGACTCATGGATAATAATCACAATGATGAATACTCTATAGTGAAACTGAACCCCTATATTGTAAAGGCAGGATCCAGCCTCTCTCTCATTTGTCTCTCAGACCAAGATGTCCTTTCCTGTCTTTTATCAAAAGGAATTGAGTGACTTGAGATACAGCTGGTACTATAAAGTTCTAAATGACCCAAGAAGTCATTTGCTTCCCCAGTAGATGAATCTCTGTTGGCCAGTATTGTCCAGAGAGTTTTGTTTAGGGGAATTCTAGATCCAGGAAGGCAAATTCCAGGTGTGGGGCAGAAAGTAGCCACCACTTACATGTAAACACCTACCATCACCACCACCGCCACCACCACCAACAAATTAATTTTACTTGGCCATCCAAAAACTAAAGGTCAAAAGAAAATCACTCAGCCCCACTGACCAATCAGAAACTTGGACATGAGCTGAACATGCACCTCTCAGCTCCAAATTCAATCTATAAAAACTTTCAATCCTTATCGCCTTAGGGAGTCTGGAAATTAAACAGTAGCTGCCCTTCTCCTTGCTCTGTGCTTTGCAATAAATACCTACTTCCTTGCATCATCCTAATGTCAGTGATGGGCTTTCTGAGTATCAGGTGAACAGACCCAAGTTTAGATGGTCTATAGGAACACCTCATACTGGTTTGGGCAGTTGTTCTGAAATATTAATATATGTTGGAACGAATGGAATATTAACTCAGTTGAGTTTCCTCTCAACTTCACCAGGATGATTAGGAATAGATTTACAGAAATCCGGATTAAAATAACTTCTATGTATAAACTTGTTGTATAGAGCTGACTCATTATACCCCACTGCAACCCTCATTTCTTTTTAAATTAAGTATTTATGTATTTAGTTTCATTTTATTTGAAAAGCAGAAAAGAGAGAGAAAGAGAGAGAGAGAGAATCTTCCAGCCATTGGCTCTCCAAATGTCTGCAACAGCATCTATTGGCTCTCCAAATGTCTGCAACAACCAGGGCTATGTCAAGACAAATTGAGGGTTCTGGAGCTCAATCTGAGTCTCTCCCGGGGAAGGCAGCTACCCAATTATTTGAATCAGCAGCAGCTGCCTCCCAGTGTGCACATTAGGAGGAAGATGGAATTGGAAGCAGAGCAAGTATTCAAAACTAGGCAGACCCATATGGGATGGAGGCGTACCAAGTCACATCTTAATGGCTAGATCAAACATTTACTCCTCTCCCTTCCTCCTTATAGGAGAAATGTAATCTTTCATAATAGCAAAATATGGTTAATTACAAATTAGATCATCAATACCACTAAAAACAAGGTACACATTGCTGAAAGCTCATTTTGTTTTCTCATTGATCAGCCTACACTGGATTAACTATGGCTTTTGCTGTGCTTCCATGTTTACCCATCAACATCTTTGAAAAGTAAGATGATTCATTAACATATGAGAGCTAGATCCCATGACTCCCCAAATCTGATATTTCTGGAATAAACCCAATTTGATTTAAAGAAATTCTATTTTTTTCTAGTAGAATTACTACTAGAGTGCAGGATTTTTTTTTTGCTCCATTTTATCAATCTTTAGATGTTGATCACAATGAGGAAATAATGTAAATATTTTTATAAATGAAAGATACTACCAATCTATGAGATATTCTTTTGTTATGTTTCTCCTCAGAATAAATTTTTATTTTATCCTTGAGCAGTGATATAGTTATATCAGAGGATTCTGAATATTTCTGCCTCATATAATTTTTCCATATGTCTAAGCTTTATATTTCCTTATGAGTAATGTTTTTGTGATTTTATATGCCATAATAATATATTTTACTAACTTGTTTTTGATGAACTATTTGCAGCTCTATCCGAATATTAACTTCAAAAACATATTTAACTAACTTTTTATATAATAATATCTGATACATATGTTTAGGATATGAAAATCACTCAGTGTCACCACATCTTTGATCAGATTATTGATCTAAAATTATTCATAAAGTAAGGTAGCTTCATTGATTAATCTATTCATTCACTCATTCAAAGTAGATATATTATTACATGGGGGCGTGAGAATGGCAGCTCCTGCCTATGTTGAAATTAAGGTGATAAAAAAGATGATATATTCCTGTGTGGTCAGAGTTGTGTGAGCAATCAGCATCCTAACAGGGATCCTAACAGAGCTTTTCACCTGCAGACATTACCGTACTGCATTCACAACTCTGGTTCCTGACTCCAGACTCCTGCTAAGGTTGACTCTGGGAGGAAATGGGTGATGACTCAAATAATTGGGTTGCTGCCACCCACATGAGAGACCTACATAGAGTTGCCAGCTTCAGTCCTTGGTTCCCGTTCAGATCTGGCTACCAAAGGCATTTGGAAAGTGAACCAGTGAATGGGAGCAATCCTTCCCTTTCTCTGTCTCTCCATCTCTTTGTTTCTCTACACAGAAATAAATGACTCACAACTTTAAAAATAAACCTAACAGAAGAAAAAATGTGTCTAGTCCTCACTATCCACATAAAGAAAACAGTTGTGCCATTGCAAAGAGATGCACCAGTTCTACAAAAAGCAAATGCTTATTGACAAGAATAACTGCTCAGAATAGGTGATTTAATTATCCTGATGATTTCATTCTTTATTAGTGAGGAATACTTAAGCAATGAGCTTTATGTGACGTTGTTTTGATCTCATGATAAAACGAAGATTGCCAGCTCTAAAACTGGAGGGCAGAAGGGCTCCCCTGGCAGAAGAGGAGCAAAGTGAGTGATGTAATGATGGCGGAGAGAATGACTTGTAAGTCATTCACTTCTTAATCCACACCTCGGTTCCATTATTTACTACTGAGCAATCACTGGAAAATCATTTTTCAAAATTCTCTGTATTTTCTTATTTGTGAAATCAGTGTTTGGATGAGAAATATTAGTGTCAATCTGACATGCCGAAAACATTCAAATAATGACTGAAGTTTCTTGAAGAAGTACCAACTGGGAACTTCTTTCTTATATACTACAAGCTACTTAAAATCCTTCATCTTTCGCAATATTTCACAGTGCAATGCCTCACAAGGGGTGTGAAGGGACCTAGAAAAAACTTCTTGTGAGTCTCTGACAATAGACAGATTTTAATTAAAGTCTGTCATGCCAAAGGTATGCATCTGAGGCATCACTACACCTCAATGACAATTTAAATGGGTTGACACACAAGAGGAGATCTTACATTTGCTTCCATTCAGTCAGTGCATGTGACGATCCTTTGTGTTGTCCAGGTACTTGATTACATCCAGAAGCCATGTCTTCCTATTCTTTATTCTAAAATGTGTTATCACTGGAGGATATTATATTTATTCCTGTCATGGGAAAAAGGTGGCAATGCTATTATCACACACGATACCATGGCTCTTTGGAACCTACTCATACTGAAATGGTACAGATCTTTTCTCTACAACTCCCTGACACCATTCACAGAATGCTGCTTACATCTTTACTCATGATTCTGCATCATCCATCATGGTGTCTAAGCATATTGGCTTCTAATGAGTCTCTCAGAGGTCATTATTGTGATTCAGGTCCCCAAATGCAACTCTTAACTACAACATAAAAATGGATGTGAGAGGTAATTCATTTCCTGATACTGTGAAAATTTATAATTTTATTGACTAAACATAGAACATATCTTCCAGTCACTTCTTTTCAAATCTTTAAGCAGCAATAATTGCATTTCTAGAATTTGATCTCTTTCTATGATGAACATGATTTCCTAAAGATTTACATATGATCCAGATCCACAGGCATCTTCAATCATATTCAACAATGAAACAAATATGGAAAAGAGGGGATTTTCCACGTTTGCAGAATCATAGTGGAAAAGTATCTATTTTATTTGCAATAAGCTTATTGTAATATGTCACACTGAAACAAATGCAAAGATATAAAACATGAAATAAGTAAGACTGAAATTTGAGTTAGGAAACAGATCATTTCTTTTATGTATGATCAGCGGTACATTAATATTAGAGGAAAATGTCAGGCAAGTACAAGGAGAATGTGTAACAGTTTCCAGGACTTTTTACCATATGCTGATCTCTGCTCTTGGATTCTGAAACTATTCTAATAGAAAATGATCAGCTGATATGATCTGAAACTATTCTAATAGAAAATGATCAGCTGACTGATTCTTTGTATTCTAGAACCAAGAGAACGATGGCACTATTGTATTCTGGAGATGCTTTCTGTTCAATCTGCTAACAGTTCCGAACTGTTCTTTAGAGTGAGGGCGAGTAATGCTAGCTATGCGTGTGCAGTCACATCTTTTATTAACTGATTATGTGCCCATTTGGGTTTTTATGGCTTTCTCTGTCACACTGCACTGAAAGGCTGGACACCAGCATTGGCAGATACGTACTGTAGCAAGGGCAAGAACCAGCACTGATTTTTGTAAGAAAATCCCAAGTATGCGCATTACCTGTCAGTATTGTCTAGAAAGACTAATTCAGCGCACTGAGGCCGTTCCTGAAGCACCCCCAAACCACGCATTGCTTCAGTTTTATAGTGACCGTTGACACTGTTGGGACAGAGTGGTTTTATAGCTTGCTGCTGCTGCTCTGCCTCTTGTTTAAAAACCGTTCTAACTGTCCACTTGCCACTCATCTTCAGACTCTTCTTGTTCTGGCTCCTGTCTGGGAAGAAGTGTGCTCCCTAAGGTGCTTGAGAACCCGTGTGCGGCAGCTCGCCGTATTCTGTTGTTTCAGTCACACCTGTGCTCTTGCCTCAAGGACTAACTCGAAAGACAGCTACTCATGCATACGTCACTGGTCACACACACTCTGGCCAGTCAAATCAGTGGCATTTAATAAATGTAAAAAAAAAAAGAAAGAAAATGATCAGCTGAAATAATATGAATACAGTCAATCTTTACAATATCCTATACAATAGTTTCCACATAAACAAGAAAAAGGTTGGTTGCATAGGTAGCACATAAGTATTCTTTTTTATTCTATATACTTCACTTTCTCTCAATAATATTTTGTGGCTCTGATGAGTGGAATTTTTCAAATTACAGGGTTTTGGGGCCAGTACTGTGGCATAGCAAGTAAAGTCTCCAAATGCAGTTCTGGCATCCCATATGAACAATGGCTCGAATCCCGGCTGCTCCACCTCCAATCCAGCTCTCTCTTATGCTTTGGGAAACCAGTAGAAGATGGTGCAAGCCCTTAGGCCCATGCACACATATTGGAGACCCAGAGGAAGCTCCTGACCCCTGTCTTCAGATCAGCCCAGCTCTAGCCATTGTGGCCATTTGGGAAGTGAACCAGTGGATGGAAGACCTCTCTTTCTCTATCTTCCTCTGCCTCTTTGTAAATTCTGCCTTTAAAATAAATAAATAAACCTTTAAAAAAATAAATTACAGGGTTTCCTGAGATATGGAGTTTAGGAGCAGAGGTCCTTTTGGATCTTGGAGCCTTAGAAGAAGAGTGTGGTAGCTTTGCCTTTGATCTAACTCATGGAATAATCTCCTCAGATTTCAATTACAAACTGCTTTCTAGCTTCTGCTGGCTCCTTGCCCTACACTCCCACTTCTCTTCCTTGCTTTCTGGATTTATTCTTCCCACCTTGGAGTTACTCTCAGCCTTGTCAAATTAATCAGTTTTACTTTATCCTTTTTTTCCATGCTTTGTCCTATTGCCAACTTCATTGTTTAACCCTGTCTACACAATGGAAGTTCTTGTAGTTAGGGGAAGCCCCAGAAACACGATGAATGGACTGAAGCCAAGAATCCTCAAGTGTAACTTCAGTGTTCCTGTCACAGGATAACAGGGCTCAGCAAATAGTAATTAGCACTAATACCAAAACATTATACATGTCAAATACAGAGGGTGGCCAGAATAGATTCTTGACTAATCCTAGCACAGTTAGAATTTAAACTAAAAGTAAGCTAGCATAAAAGTTATCAACAAAGTCTGGAGCCTGAAAGACTGAGTTCTAATTTTGGTTTTATTTCTTGGAGAAGTGATTTGACTTTTCTATACCTCTGTTTCCTCATCTCCAAAGTGGGTCTATTTAGCATAGCATTTTGATATATATTTTAGGGGCAGTACTTGGGCATAGAAAGCATTAAATTAGTGCTGTTCATCATCAACATATGGTAATATCTTTATTATTTTTCTTGTTTCCATTGTTAAAAACATCATGACAGATATCACTCACCCTTCCCTGCTTTCCATTTGATTATACTTTAAAGAGATTGATGGAGTCCACCACGTGATTATCAACACTTCTTATTTTTTTTTTATTTGACAGGTAGAGTTATAGACAGTGAGAGGGAGAGAGAGAGAAAGATCTTCTTTCTGTTGGTTCACTCCCCAAATGGCCGCCACGGCCAGTGCTGTGCCGATCCGAAGCCAGGAGCCAGGTGCTTCTTCCTGGTCTCCCTTGCGGGTGAAGGGTCCCATACACTTGGGCCATCCTCCACTGAACTCCCTGGCCACAGCAGAATGCTGGACTGGAAGAGGAACAACCAGGACTAGAACTCGGTGCCCATATGGGACGCTGGTGCTGCAGGCGGAGGATTAACCAAGTGAGCTATGGTGCTGGCCCTATCAACACTTTTTAGAACATATCTAGTTTGCGGCTTCTGCAGGTAGATATTTTAACTCATAAGTAATTTAACTCATTTTATGTCTAACTATAAACATTATTAATATTATGCTTTTTAGGTAGTTTATTTCACTAAATACATAGTAATATGTATTTGTCTAAGAGTAGAAAAATTATAGCATGGAAATTAGAACAGTTTGAAAATTTTATTCATGGTTTATATGATATTGAGGCCTTGAAAATCCCCACATGCTGTCCTGGTAAGGAATATAAGAAATGTACCTGGGGCTTGTGCTGTAGCATAAGGGGTAAAGCCACCACCTGCGGTGTCGGCATCCCATATGGGTGACAGTTCGAGTCCTAGCTGTTCAACTTCCAATCCAGCTCTCCGCTATGGCCTGGGAAAGCAGCAGAAGATGGCCCAAGTCCTTGGGCCCCTGCATCCATGTGGGAGTCCCGGAAGAGGCTCCTGGTTCCTGGCTTCGGATCGTTGCAGTTCCAGCCATTGCACCCATCTGGAGAATGAACCAGCAGATGGAAGGCCTCTCTCTATCTCTCTGCCTCTGCCTCTGCCTCTGTGACTGTCTTTCAAATAAATAAATAATATTTTTTAAGAAACATACCTGTTTGGCAACTAGTCCGTCACTTAGATGAGGAGAGAAGTTCATAAATAAATGCTGTAGGGCCATGGTTATACGTGATACTTTTCACATGAATGATATAGGAAAAGATTTGTGCCAGAGTTGAAGAATAAAAGAGAAATACCATGATGATGTGATAGTAGATTAAGTCTTGTCAGGATTCCATCTGTGCATTGAATATGCCTTGTATACTGAATTATACTTTGGAAAAATGTGAAAATATTTAGATGTTGCAGATCCCTGTGCAGACAGATTCATATTTTGAATAATCAGACTCTGATTCCCTGGCTTAACAATTGAGCATATAAAAGGGAAAATAAGACCAAGAAATGAATATTCTTCACCAATTTAATAAAGAATATTCTTGAATACCATCACAGGTAGGTAAAATACCTAAAAGAAAAGCACCAGATCATTTTTACAAAGCCTTAAGTATAACTGATGCTTGTAAAAATGCTACATAGTTTTAGACTAAGAGGCTCTGTAAGAAATCAGCCTAGCCATTCCACCTGGGCAGAAAGGGATCTCCCTAAGTGTTTTTCCTGAATTCTATGCAAATATATTTACTAAGTATTAGCATCATGCCTTGAAGAACATATCATCTATCAGTAATCTGTCACAATTCTTGATGTTCAAATACCAAATACAGTTCCTCTTCAATTTACAGACAAGAACTGAGTCCCACACAGATTGGAGTGATTTTCTAAAAACTAGAAAATGATAGTACTGATCAAGACCGCTTATCAGTCTTGACTGACTTAACCAACATTGTTGTCTTGGTGCTGAAAAGAGAGTTTGAGTGTTTTTCTTTTTCTTATTTCCAGCAGATATCACTGATCATCAATTTGCCAAACAAATTTTAGGTCAGATGTTCTGACCATGTCACTTGCAGACAGGAAGAAACCTGATATTCAGCAAACAATTACTACAGTCCTGAAATAAGAAAAAAATGCTTTTGTTCAATTCAGTTCTCAAATACTGTAATGAGTTAGGTATGATAATGCTTATTGCATTCAATGCCTGAAGCCCAAGGCTGCATCTCAGCTTTTCATTTCATAAAGCAAAATAAAATCAGCAGCTATACAGTAGCCATGTGATGGCATTGTCACAAAATGGATGTGAGCACAAAGCATGTGTGGGATTTCTATTTTATGTACTTACAAGAAAATTGCCTTCCCAAGACATCTCCCTGTCTCTTTCTCTTCTGAGCCGGGTCATGGAACACAAATGTTTCAGAGATGAGACCCAGGGGACAGACAATGCCAATAAAAGGGCAAACCAAATAGAGAAAGGTTATTTGGTTCTTACAATCACCTCCTAATATATGCATGCACACCAGCCCAGGTAAGTCTGACACTTACATGAAAGGAGAGCAAACTTTCATCTTATTTAGAACATTTTATTGTTTTTAAGATTTATTTACTTATTTAAAGACAGAGTGATGGAGAGACAGAAAGAGATAGGTAGCGATCTTCCATCCAATGGCCCATAGTAGTCAGCTCTGAGCCAAGCTGAGGCCAGGAGTCCAGAACTATATCTAGGTCTTCCACCTGGAAGAAAGAAATTCTCATACTTTGACTGTCATCCACTGCCTTCCAGGTGCATTAGCAGGAAGCAGGATTAGAAACAGAGTAATCAGGACTCCAACCAGGAACTCCAAAATGGGATGTAGGTGCCCAAGCAGCAGCTTAACCTGATCCATCACAATGTATTGTATTTTATCAGACTTTGTTACAGCCATTTATCCTTTAACTTGCTAATTAATACAAGTGCCTTTCATCATCAATCACCTAGCTAACTGAAATTAATTTTGCACTTGTGAGTTCAAATACACAGGATATAGTATGCATTTTATGCTTATTGTTTGTGCTTTGTTTGACTAAATAATCTACAAGTTGGATTTTATGTCCATAGCACACTGTCATATCTTATTTTGTTGATTTATAATACATGAGGAAACCTTGAAAATAGAAGGAATTATCATCATAAATTATTTAAGTGATCTGTATATTTTATAGAAATTATTACCAAAAGTATCAATGCATTTGTGAGTGATCATAAACATGCTAAGATTTGAGCCCCATTTCTTTTGTTTTTTGACATTCTTCTTTAAGTCATTTAAAAAGTTTGTTTAGCAAGTAGGAATTTTTCACACACACACCTAGAGATAGATAGATTATAGGTAGAGAGATACATAGATAGATAGCTGATTGATAGAATATATAGATGGTAGATACTCACAGACAGAATTTTTCACAATGTATGTCTTATGTACATGGTCTACATGGGCATTCCAGAAACCTACCTAGAAGCCATTTTGCCTTTTTTTTTTTTTTTTGCTCTTAGAGTTGAAAATTAGACTTATACCTGAAATTATCATTCTTAACCAATGGCTAATTATCACCCATCCAAATTACTGCATTTGGAAGTATCCTTTTAGATTATGATGCAGGAGAACTAGCAAAATAATAGAAAACTGAAATTCATGAAGGAACAGGACCAAAGAAAGATACTTTTGTTGTTGACAGGTTAAGAGCATAGAATATATGGGGCCAGCTGAGAAAAGCGGATCTGAGTGCTAAGATACAATGAAAGGCTTTGATTATAGACATGAACAGAAATTGCTCTTCAAAATCACAAGGAAGGAAAATCAAGGAGGTAAAGGGATGCTCAAATTACAGTTTTCCTGCTTCTCAAGGTTTCCACATCACATTAAACCAAGGTCTTTGACTTGTACAAGTATCTTGCAAGCTATGTAGCTGACCTCAGCTCCCTGTATTTATTGGCATGGATTAATCACTTCTTCAAAGGGGGGGGGGTGATCTTAGAGAGAGATTATAGCTAAAAAGATTTTGGCCAGGAAATTCAGGAAGAATAATTCTCTATATAAGTTTCATAGTTAATCTTTGCTGCATACCAATTCTCATGGGTTGATGAATTCTAAGGCTATAACCATTCTCAACCTCTTTGATTTATCTCTGCTCCTTGAAAGTTATAAGAAATTATTCTATTAGAATTTCAGACTTGTTATAGATGAGATCTAATTTTCTAGCATTCCTGAATAAGAAAAGAATAGATCAGAATATCCCAGGAGAATACTATATAAAGATGAAGTTTAGAAAAATATTTTGGAAGACTTCAGATGTAAATCTTCAAACAAGTAAATGAGAAAATACTAATTACACAAGAGAGGTTTGTATTAGGTTTTTTAAATATTTATTTTCTTATTTATTTGAAAGAGTTACAGAGAAAGAAGGAAAGATAGAGTGAGTGAGAGAGAGACAGAGAGAGAGAGAAGAGAAAGAGAGATCTTCCATCCACTGGTTCACTCCCCATATGGCCACTGCAGCTGGGGCTGGGCCAGGAGGTTCTTTCAGGTCTCCCATGTGGTCTCAGATATAGCACTTGGGCTATTTCTGCTGCTTTTCCCAGGACATTAGAAAGGAGCTGGATCAGAAGTAGAGCAGCCTGGACATGAACTGGTAGCTTTAGATGCTGTGCTACTACATCAGCTACTACTACTACTATTATTATTTTGTAAGCAGAAGAGAGAAAATCATGGAGAGGAGAGATAAAATACTCACATTTACTAAGTGTTTTCTTGCCATGTACCTTTCAAATTCCATTAAATGTATTAGCATTGTTAAATCTCTTTGTTGATATCTTGAATTCCATGGCTTTAAGAATTTTGAGGAATACCATCAGAAGTATACAGAATGTAGACTCGAATGTGGTTTATCTTGCATCAGACAACAGATAAAGGTTTATGGAGTGATGGTTGCAGGTACAGTGCCACTTTGTTATTTTTGGTTTTTTTAACTTTTATTTATAAATACAAATTTCCAATGTACAGCTTATGAATTACAGTGGCTTTTACCTCCCCATAACTTCCCTCCCACCTGCAACCCTCCCATCTCCCGCTCCCTCTCCCATTCCATTCACATCAAGATTCATTTTCAATTATCTTTATATACAGATCAATTTAATATATATTAAGTAATGATTTCAACAGCTTGCACCCACACAGAAACACAAAGTGTAAAGTACTGTTTGAATACTAGTTATAGCATTAATTCACATTGAACAACACATTAAGGACAGAGATCTTATTTGAGGAGTAAGTGCACAGTGACTCTTGTTGTTGACTTAACAAATTGACACTCTTGTTTATGGCATCAGTAATCTCCCAAGGCTCTTGTCATGAGTTGCCAAGGCTATGGAAGCCTTTTGAGTTCGCCAACTCCGATCTTATTTAGACAAGGTCATAGTCAAAGTGGAAGTTCTCTCCTCCTCCTCCCTTCAAAGAAAGGTACCTCCTTCTTTGATGGCCCTTTCTTTCCACTGGGATCTCACTCACAGAGAGCTTTCATTTAGGTGTTTGTTGTTGTTGTTGTTGTTGTTGTTGTTTTACCAGAGTGTCTTGGCTTTCCATGCCTAAAATACTCTCATGGGCTCTTCAGCCAGATCCAACTGCCTTATGAGCTAATTCTGAGGCTAGAGTGCTGTTTAGGACATCTGCCATTCTATGAGTCTGCTGTGTATTCCGCTTCCCATGTTGGATCGTTCTCTACCTTTTTTATCAGTTAGTATTTTCAGACACTAGTCTTGTTTATGTGATCCCTTTGACTCTTAGACCTATCATTATGATCAATTGTGAACTGAAATTGATCACTTGGACTAGTGAGATGGCATCGGTACATGCCACCTTGATGGGATTGAATTGGAATCCCCTGGCATGTTTCTAACTCTACCATTTGGGGCAAGTCAGATTGAGCATATCCCAAATTGTACATCTCCTCCTTCTCTTATTCCCACTCATAATTAACAGGGATCACTTTTCAGTTAAATTTAAACACCTAAGAATAATTGTGTGTTAATTACAGAGTTCAACCAATAGTATTAAGTAGAACAACAACAACAAAAATACTAAAAGGGATAAAGTATTAAGTTGTACATCAACAGTCAGGACAAGGGCTGATCAAATCACTGCTTCTCATAGTGTCCATTTCACTTCAACAGGTTTCCTTTTTGGTGCTTGGTTAGTTGTCACCGATCAGGGAGAACATGTGATATTTGTCCCTTTGGGACTGGCTTATTTCACTCAGCATGATGTTTTCCAGATTCCTCCATTTCGTTGCAAATGACCGATTTAATTGTTTTTTTTTACTGCTGTATAGTATTCTATAGAGTACATGTCTCATAACTTGTACAGTGCCACTTTGATTACATCATAAGGATCCATGCTAGCAATAAGACTTTACACTAAATGTTAGCCTTGATCAGCTGAGTTGGCACTTGGAAGTTTTCTATTGAAAAGTCACCCTTGTTTCCCCTTTGCATGCTGTATACATTAGGGGAAAGTCACTATTTGTAGCTTGCATTCAAGTAGTGGGCTTTATGATACTCCACGCCCCACCCTGCATCAGGACATATTTAGATAATATTCTTGTAAGTAATCTTTGTGATTTCTTTCATTCCTCTTTCTTTATATATTTAATCACTTAGTTATATCAGTATAGACTCATAAAGATTTACTTTACTACCAATACTACTGCAATTTCTTCAATTTTTTTTTTAATCTTTAGCCATGGAAGTTCTTTCATTTGACTCCTATGTTGCTTTGACTTGCCTCCATCAACATGTTATGTATATTGTTTTTGTGCAGCTAATTACTTTCTGGTTTATAAGATACTCCAGGATTATCTTGTGTATTCAGTGTACAAGCCATAGAATCATGCATTCCTGCAAGGATCCCTGATTCTTTTTAGTTGAGAATATTATTAGAAGCCAGGAAAATGGGTACTCTGTGGACCACTCACTTTTGAAACTCTTGACTCCCCTCTCACTTCTCAGGTACTGAGAGTCTCCAGTCTTACCCATTATTTTATGTTGTTTTGGGACTGTCCTTCAGATGTTCGTATTTTTATCCAAAATCCCTAAAGTTTTCATTACACATATTATTTAAAGGATTTCATCCACTGTAATGTCATTCTCCCAGATCCCAAATCTGTCCCAAATCCTCTCTTTGAAATAAATACTCCAATTACATGATGAGAATAAATCATTTAATTTCACAGGTACCTCAATGCACACATTCCAAAGTTGAGTTTATCATCTTTCCATCATGAAAATAGGTACTACAGCTCTCCTAATCTCTAGAGAGAGAAAGAGGGAGAGAGAGAGAGAGAGAGAGAGAATCTAACTGCTGGCTCACTCACAAGATGGACACAATAGCCCAGGCTAGGTCAGGCAGAAGCCAGGAGCCAGGAGCTTCATGTGGGTCTCCTACATGAGTGTAGGAGCCCAAACATGTGGGCCATCCTCCGCTGCTTTCCCAGGAGCATTAGCAGGATGCTGGATCTGAAGTGCAACAGCCAAGACTTGAATCAGCACCCATATGGGCTGCTGGCACTACTACGCCACAGCACCAGCCTGTCTAATCTCTTTTATGTCTCTCATTCTGCCTTCCACTCAATAATGAAGTCTTGTTCATTTTAACTCCTAAGAGATTATCAAATCATCTCCCTACTTTTTTTCTTTTTTTACCTCCCTTACCTCTAGGCTAATTCCAGCTTTAATTAGCTCTCACTTTAACCATTCAAAATCTTACTGTTTTCATATTTGGCTCATCAAAACTATCCTGTAATCTAACATCCTAAAGATTGGTTATAAATGCTCTTCAGAGCTATAATTACTCTACAAAACCCAAACACATTGTCCTATCAAATAGTAAAAGAAATAGAAGGAAAAAAAGTCTTCTTTTTACATTAGCATAGTTTGAGCACTTGATACAAGTTTAAAACAGAGTAAAAATGTATCCAAATAATACATATGGAGTATACTAACATTCTAAATTTTATTAGCACAGTGGCAAGTGCTAGAGCCACAAAAACACCCAAAAAAGACTTCTCAAGTTCTACTGAAACTATTAAAATATGAATTCCAAAGTAATCATTAACTGCAAAGCATCATGGTTATCATGAGAAAAGAATGATCATAAAGTCAATAGAATAGCACTTTAAGGAAAACTAAAAATCAAAATGCAATACATTTTATTTATGTAGTTGTCCTTAATTGCTGTATAGTCAGGATTTGATGTAATACATTCATTTTATTGACAGAGTCTGTGAATTCAGAAGACTTCCATATACTAGGGAGCTCATGTCAAGACCCTCAGGTGATCATTGACATCATACATAAAAGTGGTAATTGTTAAACTAAATACAGGAGTCACTGTGCACTAACTTCCCATACAGGACCTCTGTCCTCAGAGTTGTAATATAATTCTTTCTAAGAGCTGGTAAAAGATGTATTATTCTTGGGTGTTTCTTAAAGTTAATTCAGTTTCTTAAAAAAAAGTGAAATTAGCTACAAAATGAAATGGCTTTGAACAGCCTTTATCTCGACTGTTGAAGAACAGTTTTTTTCCCCCATGTAAATTGTGGAACTCTTTATTTAGTATAGAGTTGGTCTTCTGTGTATACAGTTAGTGGAAAATGTATCTTAGTGGAAACTGGGACTGGGAATGGTAGAGGGAGGAGGGGGAGGGGTGGGAGAGTGGCTGTGAGGGCAGGTATAGTGGGAGGAATCACTATACTCTTACAGTTGTACTTATGAAATCCGTGAAGTTTATATTCCTTAAATAAAATATTTCTTTGGGAAAAAATAAATAGCAACTTATGTAATAAAATGCATTCATTTTTTGAGATTGCAGATTATTTGCAACTACCAATAAAGACATTAAATATGTAAGTTATTTATAAGTTCTTTCATTTATTTGTATGGCAATGTGTTTTTTGGTAGGAAGAGTAAGGCTGTGCTTACATCTGGTAATATGGTAACACTGGGGAGTGTTGCATACATTTGAACAGATCTCTCCAATGGAAGTCAAAAATGAGGAGGCCTGCTTCTCATCAAAGCATATCTTCTGCTAATGTTTTTACAGTTCTGAACGGCTACACCAACACTAGGTCAAATAACATGATGACTCACTTACACCTTTCCTTGAAGTTACCATTCACCTATACAAAATATTTATCTAAAAACCATGTATTGATGTGAAAAGCACGAGACTGACAGAATTCCAATGCTGGTAGCCAATATAAAGCCATCCTATTTAAAGGTGGACATATACATGTGTGACTCAACAGTGCTTTCCAACAGTGAGTATGAATTATGCCTTAGCAAGTTGTTCTGTGTCTAAAGTGTGTATGTGTATGCCTGTGTGTTTGCACAAGTGTATGTTTGACAAAAGTTTAAAGAGTACAGAAATGACAACACCATGTAATAGTTCCGGTATCCCATGATCTGTTCCCAGTCATACTACTTAGCTCATTATCAGTTAACATACTGAATTTGTTTTAGTATATTCAGATATTTTTATGGTGGGTGTACAATGAATGACAACTTTACAATCTAGTTAGAAATAATTTAGTTAGAAAGCTAAACTCTCCACCTCCACACACACACACACACACAGAGAGAGATATGGAAGCAAAACAACACAGTGGATATTTAAGTAACTGAGACACATAAAATAAAACTTTGTGAATGCCTCTTTATATCATGTGAAAAATGCACTAATGGATTTGAAATTTCAAGTTTCAGATTCCAATCATGTGACATTCTTGGAATTCATATTTGCAGTGCTAGATGGCAACTTAGAGAGATCACAATAATGCCAAAAGTAGCTGAAACTTTGGTCATGCATTGTTGCTTATGCTAACTGTAACAGACATAGCACATTGATTAGCCAATCTGGACAGAGACAACACTGTTTTGAAACATGAGACCCAGATAAAAAGTCACAAATGCAGGTGCTTCACTTCATAAACGCTAATTGGTAATTAATTTGCACTTTACATAGGAAACTCTATGAGACATGCTCCAAACCAAAGAGCAACAGGGATGTATTTATAAGCGTATTTACAATTATAGTTGTTTATTTATGTGTTTCAAAAACAATACCTTGAAAATCAATTAGACTCTAAGAGCAGGGGATTCAGTGTATGGAAAAAATGGTATTTTCTAACGATAAGAGGGACTGTTTAGAGCGTTGTTTTAATTGAATTTTACTCTTTATAAATGCCTACATTTCATATTAGAAACAATGAGTAGAGCTTCTTAAGGAAAGATACAGAGGGAAGTAAGAAGTAAGCTGTTTTAAGTGTGACTCCCAAGTGAGCCCATTTTGTTGAGTTTCTACACTGCCATGTCTGTGACATCTTTGACCATACTTCAGTTCTCTTCACCTCCCAACTGTCAACTAAGCAGCTTCCTACAGGTAATTTCTCCAAGAACTCTGCCACATTCCTCTCTACAAAAGCACAAAATGTACTTAACTGTTTCAATAAGATCATGGCAAACAATTTTTTTTTTTTTTCTCAAGTCACTCCAAATCCAGCCATGTCTTTTTTTTTCTTTTTTTTTTTTTTTTTTTTTGACAGGCAGAGTTAGACAATGACAGAGACAGAGAGAAAGGTCTTCCATTTTCTGTTGGTTCACCCCCCAAGTAGCCGCTACTGCCGGCGCGTTGTGGCTGGCGCGCTATGCCAATCCGAAGCCAGGAGCCAGGTGCTTCTCCTGGTCTCCCATGCGGGTACAGGGCCCAAGGACCTGGACCATCCTCCACTGCCCTCCCAGGCCATAGCAGAGAGCTGGCCTGGAAGAGGAGCAACGGGGACAGAATCCGGTGCCCCAACCGGGACTAGAACCCGGGGTGCTGGCACCACAGGTGGAGGATTAGCCTTGTGAGCCATGGCGCCAGCCCAAGTCACTCCAAATCCATTCTGTATCACACTTTTTTTCTAATCAGGCACACTAACTGAATGAATGGATCATCAATCAATCCAACAATCAAAGTGAAATAGCTATCTTATTTCAGTAGCTGTTCTTCCCCTCCTGTAGGAACTTTCTTTAACTTTAAACCCTTTCCTAGCCCCACAGGAAGGAACACTTTCTTGCTATTCTCACTTTCTTTTTAACTGCTCAGTAAGTTTTGGTCTTCAGTTCACCTGACTTACCTCTTTTCACCGTAATACCATAGCTCTAATGTAGGCCAGCACACACACACAAAAATTATTCCTTTTTATGACTGTTTTGTAATGCCCTTACAGGCCCAATTTGAGCGTAAGCTCTTTTTTACATTGTGTCAGTTTTACATATGCCGCAAATTTTAGTAACTTTTTATTCACTAATTTTGAGCATCAAAATGAAAATGTCATAGCAAATTTAAATTACAAATATTAGCCTATTGTAACATAAACACATTTCATTTACAGCTACAAACTGGCCATTATAATTTACAACATTTGAGAGATAAAATGGATGCTATTTTTCATGATTGGCTGAAACTTTTACTTGATTTAGAAAATGATTTTACAGGATAATTTGTAATTATCTTTTTACATTCATATATTTCACCTTAAGTGTGTTGACAAATAGTTTCTGCTGACAGAGGATGAGAATATTTTTCCCTTTTGATACATAGACATCATATTTACAATAAACACATTTATTTGTTTCAGAAAATGTTTCAGTAGAAAATTATGTGAGCAGTTATATTCTAATTGGTATCAACAATTTTATACTTTTCTGTACTTTCTTAATATGTCAATATTATTACTTTTTGCAAATGTTCTAGGCTCAATCTTCCCATAACATGTGCATTCTTTTTCAAAACTCAATTTAAAGAAGTAATTCATGAAATCTACTGATTTTTTAAGATTTATTTATTTATTTGAGAGGCTGAGTTATAAAGAGAGGGAGATGCAGAGAGAAATGTCTTCCGTCCCACTGGTTCACTCCCCAAATAGCCACAAGGGCTAGAGCTGAATCAATATGAAGCCAGGCACCAGAAACTTTTGCCAGCTCTCCCCAGGGACTCAAGCACTTGGGCCATCCTCCACTGCCTTCCCAGGCCATAAGCAGAGAACCAGATTGGAAGTAGAGCAGCCAAGATACAAACTGGCACTCATATGGGATGCTGGCACCAAAGGCAGAGGCTTAACCTGCTACAGCATTGTGCCGGCCCCTGAAACCTACTGATTTTAAGTTGATTTTTATGTTGTTTCCTGAAGGTGGCATTTAAACTACCTGTATTACTCTAATCTCAGAATATGCTGCTTTTTTGAAGAGATGAAGAGATTGGAGATTCAAAAGTAGGAATTCCTGAACAGCACTGCAGTTCACAACTTATATTCCTCTTGAAGAATTCAATGAGGGATCCTGGCATTCCATATGAGCCTTGGTTCTAGATCTGGCTCTTCCACATCCCATCCAGCTCCCTGCTAATGCACTTGGGAAAGTAGCAGAAAACAATTCAAGTGGTTGGGCTCCTGCACCCACATGGGAGACCAGGAAGAAGCTTTGGCTTGGCACAGCCTTGGCCATTGTAATGATTTGGAGAGTGAACCAACAGATGGTATATCTCTCTCTTCTCTTCCCTCTCTGTGACTCTGTCTTTCAAATAAATAGTAAATCTTTTCTTAAAAAAGGAATCCAATGAGAACAAAAAATGAGCATTAAAAAACAAAGCCAATTTGTTCAGTTGTCACCATTATTTTAAATTCACAAGAAAAATATCATAATTACATACTTCAAATTATAATTAACTTATAATTATCCTTAAAATAGGAATTAATATAAGCATAGAGAAAACAGAGAATCTTCAAATATCCAATTTATTCACTCTTTTTATTTCTGAAAATAAACATTTCTGAAACATTTCTGAAAAATGTTTTACTTTATTATTTATTTTCATTTTTATTTAAATGATAGAGGGATAGAGACAGAGCTCTTCCTCCACTGGTTCATAGCCCAAAATGCTTGTGACATCAGGGCTGAGCCAGCCTGAAGCCAAGAGCCTTAAACACAACCAGGCTCTTCTGGGTGAGTGGCAGAGAACTCAACCACTTGAGCCCTAACTTGCTACCTCCCAGAATGTGTAATAGCAGGAAGCAGAGCCAGGACTCAAACCCAGGCACTCCAAAACATCGGACGTGGATGCTCCATCCAGCATCTTAACTGCTGTGCCAAATGCCCACCCTGCTAAGCACTTTTTATATATGTATATCTTCTTTTCAAATTTTCTTCACATTCAAATCCTTTCTTTATTGAAAAATAATTATTGGGGCCGGCACTATGGCATAGTGGGTAAAGCCATTGCTGTGGGGCTTGACCTGTGAGGCACCCAAGCTGTTGGGATGGTGGGGCGATGGTGGTCTTCCACCAGCACCAGAAACAGTTTCGGTGAACATGTCCATTAATTAGCAATCAGGCATAAGCTTCCATAGGGTAGGCAAAGGGGAAAAATAGCATGGGATAGTCACAGTGATTCTATTGGGTAAAAACAACCCTGACGCCTTGCGTTCCTCCTATCATTTTAAAGGTGGCTTAACCTTCTGTCTAACCTAACCACATCCAGGACTTGTTTACTTGCAAGGTCCCTCAGCAGGAGGCAGAGGTGGGGGAAGTGCAATTGGGGCCCCTACTATCTGCCAATAGTCAGGTCATATGTGGGCCTCAGTGTGCCAAGTCCCCAACCAGGGTTTTTTCCCTGTGGACATGATGCCCTACTTACCTTCTGCATAGGCCAAGTAGGCAGTCACTCACCCAGATACAGTATCACCCACATGCTGCCTGCAGTGCTGGCATCCTGTATGAAAGCTGGTTCAGGTCCCAGCAGGTCTTCTGATCCGGCTCTGCCATGGCCTGGGAAAGCAGTAGAAGATGACCCAAGTCCTTGGGCCCCTGCATCCGTGTGGGAAACCTGAAGGAAGCTTCTGGCTCCTGGCTTTGGATCAGCCTAGCTCCGGCCATTGCAGCCATCTGGTGAGTGAACCAGCCGATGGAAGACTTCTGTTTTTCTCTCTCTGCATCTGCCTCTGCCTGTCTGTAGATCTCCCTTTCAAATAAACAAATAAATCTGTTAAAAAAAGAAAAAAGAAAAATAATTATCAAGTGCTATTATTATAGTTTCTTGCTACACACCATAATTTAGAATTTTAAAAGGAAATCTCTGCTTTTTCTTTTTAATGTTTATTCATTTATTTTTATCTACTTAAAAGACAGAGTAAGAGAAAGAGAGGGAGAGACAAAGACAAATCTTCCATCTACTGGGTCAATCTTCAAATGGCTACAATAGCCAGGGCTGGACCAGGTTGAAGCCAAGAACCTGAACAGGTCTCCCATGAGGGTGACAGGGGTCCAAGTACTTGAGCCATCATCCACTACCTCTTAGGATGCATGCACAGGAGCTGGAATGGAAGCAGAGTAGCCAGGACTAGAATTGGCACTCCAATATGCCGTGTGTGCATCCCAAAAGGGGGACTAACTCCCAGCACCATAAACTCACACTATCCTTGTTCTTTTATTTCTTTTCCTCTTTTTTAAAGATTCCATTTATTTATTTGGGAGGTAGAGTTACAGACAGTAAGAGAGAGAGAAAGAGAGAAAGGTCTTCCACGCACTGGTTCACTCCCCAAATGGCTGTAACTACCAGAGGTGATATGATCTGAAGCCAGGAGTATCTTCTGGGTCTCCCCTGTAGGAGCGGAGGCCTAAACATTTGGGCTATCTTCTCCTGCTTTCCTAGGTCATATGCCACAGAGCTGGATCAGAAGAGGAGCATCCAGGACTCGAACCAACACTCATACAGGAGCCAGTGTTGCGAGTGGCGGCTTAGCCTACTACGCCACAGTGCCGACCCCTCTTTTATTTCTCTTAATATCAGATAACTGATGTGTGTATCTGGCAAACACTCCTAGTTGCTTTAATTCTTATTATTCCCTTCCTTTTTGTTAATAAAATTCTGATTTAATTAAAGTGATAGATAGCTGCCCATAATCATTTTCCTGGTTTCCTTTACCTTTTAACTGTTTTTTCTCCTTCCTGATCAGAAGCAGAAATTTTGGTATTAGGATAGTGAATTATAGAGTCCAGTATAACAGAAAAAAACCATAGAAGAGAATTGGTCCTTGATAACTTTAGAAAATACCCCAGTCCGGGATATCAGGATTTGGGGGCAGGATAGTGTGAGAGGGAATTGGCTGAAAACAAATCAATACGTGAAACCTGTTCTCTTTATTTAATATATTTTTAAAAGTACAAATTCTTGTTGCTATTAGCTAAATATGGAAATAAAAATAACTTGTTTTTTGATAGAGATGCTGAACATTTTGAAGAATATTTAAGTTCCCTTAAGTAGTCTTTCTACATTCATTGGAGTCTTCAATATTTTTTAACTTCATGTTTATTTCATTGCTGTGAAAAGCAGAGAGATAGAGGCAGGTAGGCAGACCAACAGAGAGATTGCCCTTCTACTGGTTCACTCTTCAAGTGCCTGCCACAGCCCAAGCTGGGCCAGACCAAAGCTAGGATTTGGGAACGGAATCAGAGTATTCCTCATGGGAGGTAAGGACTCAACTATTAGAGCCATTGCTAATTTCTCCCAGCCACAAGCTGGAATTGGGAGTGGGGCTGAGACTTGAACCCATCCACTCTGATACGAGAGGTGGGCATCCCAAGCAGTGTCTAAAATGCTGTGCCAAACACTCAGCCCCACACCTTCAGATCTTAATTGATTATTGAGCATATACATGATTGATACTTAAAAAATATTTTAAATGCTATTTCACATTAAAACTCCTAAATAAAACATCAGAGACACACAGATTATACAGTGTGCAAACTTTGGTAAGCTAAGTAAATTTTTCTGGCTAGAAAGTCTTAGTTTGGGTACATTTAATAATTCCCTTCTTATTCTAATTGAATAATGTCAATCAGCTGAAATAAAATTTAATTTTTCTAAGATGCTTTTGGAGCTATCTCTATTGTCCATCCCCACTACTTTCCAAGAAAGACAGTACGAGGCTTGTTATTCATGCCAGCTTTGGTACTGTTTCAATTAACTCATGGTTCAGGGAGATGTTGGGTTTTAAATGGATACTCCCGCTAAGGGAAATGGCTGCTGTTTTTCACCATATTTTCTCTTATCATCCACAGATAATTAGTTCTGCCTGACAAAGCACATCACAAGGGACAACTCCGTAGCTTTCATGAGCATCTCAGCAGTATCTTCCTTATGGCTAATTCTTCCTGAACCTGTTTAAAATGCTTCATTATAATTATTATTCCTCATCACTTGCCCACATTATAAATGTAGACAGTATTAACAGTATATGTAGTAGTTATCGGCGTGTCATCTTTTAATGCCCCTAGATATTTGTAGAGCAGGAAATTGGGGGCATTAAAAGAATAAGCTTATTCCTCTGACCCTCAGCATCTATCTTACACTCCAAAGTATATTACCTCCTCTTATCCCTGACATAAACTGAGTTAACATAAAGGATAATAAATGTTCTCACTTCTTTACAGTCATAAAATATGTACAAATCATGAATGAAAAGTCTATAAGTGCCAGTAAAGGATTTTTAACTCTAAAATAATATCAAATAAAAGATGCAACATCTATTTTGCAAAAGCTTCTCAAGAATGGGGGAAATATTATATTAAGTATCCACATCTGTTGTGAAATATAACACAATTACAATATGTTAACATATGAAAACATAATCTTTACAATGAAAGAGAATGGTAATAGCATCTTTGTAACATATGAAAAACATTATTGGCATATCTATGCTTTTTACTTAAACTACCTGATAGCTCTTTTTTTCTATTTGCTTCCTTCTCTCAATTTTGTCTTTAATAAACTCTTGTAACTTTAGCACTTGTGATCTCTCCAAGTATTTCCTTTGGCAAAGCTCCTCCATTAAGAGAGTTCAACTTTCAAAATCTATGACTATAGATTTCAAGACTCTGTAGAGACAACTGGGAAATTTAAGTTACAAGAAACACATTTCTTTTTTTCTTATTAGCTTCTAGGTAATCTGTTTGTGTACCTTACTGTCATTGTTTCCCCACACCGTCTTAACTTTTCCCAGATTTCAACACCAATATATTCCCAACTCCCTTTTCTCTTTTTTAACAAGGATACCATCATCCTTCCAGGAAACAGGTAATATCAAATTATCTCCTCAATATTAAAAACTCTGCTCCCAAAGCAATTTCAGGTCTCCCTTAACACCTTTTTGGCACTGTGTCTCCACACTGCTGACATTTTCCTCTGCACTGAAGGGTGTTGGGATTACACAGTGCTCACCAGTGAAATATTTTTAGATTCTTCCTAACAGTTTTCTTCTGTATCATCTGCTTCTCCCTTGAACTCAGCAACATTTCCTTTCTTGACCGCTCCTGCCTTCTGGAAATTCTCCTAGTTCCTATTATATTCTGACAGCTCCTTTGCAGTCTTCTTAATGTTGGGTTCCTGGGGAGCTTGTTAGGAACGCAGAGTCTCACTGCAGATGGTGTGCAATCACATGCAAATCATCTTACCTCTTGGTGCATCACTCTCCTCATCTGTAGAATGAGGATAAGAATAGCATCTATGCCATATGGTTGTTATAACGTGAACTGATTTTATCCATATTCATTAGCGCTAGTCTAGACCACTCTCTGGAACTCCAGATAAGTATTTCCATTTATCCAATGGACATTCCCCTTAGGATTCTTCATAGCTTTATTTTTGCTTCAATTTCCATTCTGTTGTTTACACCCTCACCTCTTTCTCCTATACTTCCTGTTTGCTTTTAAAATTCAAATTATCCTCTAAACCTGGCATTGACTGAAGTCAAAAGGTAGAAGATAAGATTATGTGCTAAGAGAGAAGAGAATAATGGATATATAAAGGAATGAACAAAGCAGTTTTTTATGTGGAAAATGGCCTAGGGAAGAATAGGCATGATTTGTATAAGGTCACACAGCTACTATTGGAGATCATTTATCTACAGGCAGGATCTGAAAGTTAGCAACTGGTTTCCTTATTTTTCTTTCCCAGCATCCATTGAGTAGCATAGGGGATAATGCACATTTGAAATAAAATTCACTTCCATAAGTAAAAAAAAAAAAAAGAAACCAAAGCACTTAGATGAGCAAACAAACAAATAAGTAAATACATGATGATAACTATGATCCTTGAAAAGATTTGCTCACTGGCATTTCGAGGCAGCAAAAATGAGTGACAACAATAAAGACATCTAGTCTTGGGTAACTATTATCAGATATAAAATATAAGATGATGTTGTGGTGTAGCAGGTTAAGACACTGTACAATGTTGCCATCCCATTTCCTAGCACCAGTGCAAGTCCCAGGTGCTGCATTTCTGATTCAGCTTCTTGCTAATGAATCTGGAGTGGCCTAAGAGTATGAGCTTCTGCCACACGTATGGGAACTATGATGGAGTTCCAAGCTCCTGGCTGTTGTGGCCATTCTAGGAATGAACCAGTGGATGGAAAAATTTCTCCCCCACCCCTCTCTCTGTCTCTCTCTCTCTCTCCCCAGGATGCTTTGCTTTTCAGCTAAATAAGTAAATCTTTAAACAAAGTTTTACAATGTGATTGAATTATTATTTGAGGCAGGATTCTTGCACTTTTAAGAGGACAATGATTTCATTTAGTAGGCACATGGATTTGAATACTTTTGAGAATGTTTTTAAGTTTGACATCCAAATAGATCCTTAAGAAAGTTCTATCCAAAATCTGTACCATTTTCTCTGATTTGATCATTCTATAATGTATAGATGTATCAAAACATGAAATTATACCCCATAAATATATACTTGCTATTTGTATACATAAATGTATACTTGCTATTTGTCAAGTAAAAATAAAACAAAAATCAGAGCTGTTTTTATTTTGGGAGCTGCTAATTGAAGTAATTGAACTTAAAATCGTTCATATCCTTGTTGGTCTTTTTTTTTTCCTATTAGGATTCTACGCATTCATAGACATCACAGCCAAATTACCCAGCACTGTTTTCAATACAAGAGTTCTATATGGCTGTTAATACCCACCCTGAATCACACTGCCTTGAGGAATTGGCCTGGATCTACACCTGGTTGACACATACAAACCAGGTCCTGAGTCTTCACAAAGACTAACATTTCTACTGCCTGAGTGACTACTACCTAAAGCACGTGCATGTCTAGACAGCAACACCCTCTATCAGCACTTTGGGAGCTTGTCAGAGAATATAAGCATCATTTGGCTCTGCTCCAGTGCTTTGGAAAACTTGCTTGGAAATCTGATATTTACAAATATATAGGCGACACATTAGCTGTCTGTGATGCCAGGTTCTCAAACACCGAACCCTGGGTAGTTAGTACACAGAAAGAAACCAGAATCATGCATGAATGCTTTCACTGTATTGATATTTAATGTTAGCTTCTCAATTTTTATTAGAAAGATAATTTAAAACTGTTTTTGTAATCCATTTTGATTATGAAAGAATTATTGCAAAGATTTAAGAAATAAATTCCTTTGAGCTCTGAACAATAAAGTTAATATTTCTTAGTAAACTTGTATGTTTCCCTGATCAGTTAAGAAGAAGAATTCAGGCCGGTGCTGTGGCTCACTTGGCTAATCCTCCACCTGCAGCACTGGCACCCTGGGTTCTAGTCCTGGTTGGGGCGCCGGATTCTGTCCTGGTTGCTCCTCTTCCAGTCCAGCTCTCTGCTCTGGCCCAGGAGGGCAGTGGAGGATGGCCCAGGTGCTTGAGCCCTGCACCCGCGTGGGAGACCAGGAGGAAGCACCTGGCTCCTGGCTTTGGATCAATGCAGTCGCCAGCCGTAGTGGCCATTTGCGGGGGTGAACCAACGGAAGGAAGACCTTTCTCTCTCTCTCTCTCACTAACTCTGCCTGTCAAAAAAAAAAAAAGGGGGGGGGTGTTTAGAGGTAAATCTAATTTTTTTGAGGAAACTAACTCATGCCATGTACCTACTATATTGATTTCGTTGCAACTGTTAAATAAATTGTTACTTTATTATAAATAGCAGTTTTTGTGGCTTGGCATTGTGTCACAGCAGGATAAGATGCCACCCGCAACACCAGCATCCCATATAGGCACCAGTTCCAGTTCCAGCTCCCTGCTAATACACCTAGGGAAACAGTGGAAGATAACCCAAATGCTTGGCCCCTGCACCCAGGTGGGAGACCTGGATGGAATTCCAGGCTCCTGGCTTCAGCCTGGCCCAGCTCTGGCTGTTGAAGCCATCTGAGGGGTAAACCAATGAATGGAAGATCTTCTCTCTCTCTCTCTCTGTAACTTCACCTTCCAGACAATAAACAAATAAATCATATTTTTTAAAAAGAGCTTTTTAAAACTATGGTTTTTTAAAACAAAACAATGAAATAGGATCAATAAAGAATCTGTTTATATTTTATTGTGAATTGAGATATTGAGAATCTTTACTTGTGGTATGTGAAAATTCAATTGTAATTAAATTTGATAGTTGAATAAAGACATGCAAGGCTGAGGTTTTGCATGTCTTTTATGGGGTATGTAACGTTGATTCCTGGAGAAGCAAATGAAAGCAGAAGGACCCTTTGAGTATATTTTTCAGTAAGAAAGTTTCAGCTATGAAATTATTTCTCTACTTTTTACCTATTACACATTCTGCTATCATCTTTTAATAGGTTGGATATGTAATTCTATATACCAATGGTTAATTGTCAAATATTTAAGCACTTTAGGGTAAAGTAGCACTTTTGTGTAACAGAATAAATACTTCCAAGTTAGCAAATTATTATCTTGCTAATAATTATTCAAATTGCACAAACTGGATAGCCTATAAACAGGTAAATTGTATCTTTTAATAATGTATTTTATTCTAATTTAATCCATCTATCTGAGTGTTATACTTGTCAATTCATTTCATATTCACTAAACTTTTATTGTTGATGAGAAGTACATGATTAGTAACATTCAAATAATCATGAAATTATAGCATACTATGTTTTAAGATTCTATAAAAATCTTTATCCTGAGTAGGAAAAAAAATTCTAGCTTCATCAATAACTGTATTCAATTCCAAAAACATTTTCATGAATCAATAGCGCTTTGTCTTTACCAATATGTTATGGCAGAAAATAAGTTTTTGATAAAACGTTATCTCCAAAATCATCCCACCAAAAGTAGCAAATCTTATATCAGGCATTTACATTTTAATTCTTCTATTCTTGTTTTCACTTTATAAATTTTCATTTAGTGTACTAGATTATTTTGATAATGAGTTTTTAAATTAATGCTACCTCCAATATATGTTTGAAGAATGTTTACTTGTTTCTTCTTATGGGGCCTTAAAATATGTTTTATCTTTTTTGTATTAAAAATGACAAAAATTACAGATCAAATTTATTTGTAAGAAAAAGAAAGTATCACATTTCAAAATTAAAAACAGAATTTTACCAATCATTTATGCATTTTCATTTACTCCTCGGCACTGAACATAGTTTGGGGTCTACAAATAAAATATGATGCCTAAATTGTTTAAAGTATTTAATTCTTTTTGAAACTAAGTAAAAAGTAAATTTTTCATGAAATTTTAAAGAAATATACATTATATGAGGTTAGAGAAGTTTATTTGATTTTCTGTAATTTGAAAAGTTAAATGCTTATAAAACTAGCACTGAAACAAAGATGTGTGTGATACTGTGTTGAGGATTTGCTACTTTTCTGTGATATGAAGCCTAACTACAGTGTTTGTGTATTTATAAGGTGATAATTTGAAATATTCATATTTTGCCTAGTGGCCTACTAGTAGTTCATTATACTTTTATTTAGAAAGTCTGTGTTTGATCTTTGCTCCTGTTTTCTCTGGAGCTTTAAATGAATAAAACAACAAATAATTCACTACCCTAAAGCCAAACAGCCAGGAGCAGTGACATTTTCAGATCTAAACAAGTTTAACACCTCCCTACACTGAGGAGGGAAACATCTATGAGGAGAAAGGAAAGAATTTGTGGAATAAAGACATATATACATCATGGCCATAATATCCATCCCCTATTAAGTATCTTTTACCAAATGCTTATTCACACATTTGCTAGTAGAATTATTCAGATAAAGTAAAAGTCAGGGAATTATGTATTAGTAAGTCCTATCTCATCCAGATATATACTCTGAATATGTATAGAAAGATTGAAAGAGATTTGAGCTCTGAGGGAGAGTAAAAAGAAGAGCAGTGACTACTAGAGAAAATTAAGAATATAAAACATTAAAACAACTTACTCATGGTTTCACTGAGATCAAAAAAGGAATCCAGGAATACAGATTTGTACATACCACAGCTTAAACTTAATATGCTATAATTGTTATTCTAAATGTCCCATCATACATTTGTTAGTGCTAAAGATGCAAATATGGAAATATTTATTATTTAAATCTTCAATTCCGTCATAAGATGTTTGTAAAGTATATTGTCATATGATTTGTCATTATAAAATTTTCAACTATACTTATCTGGTTTTTGAAAAAAGTGTATTTTATTTATTTGAAGGTAGAGTGACAGAGAAAGAGAGAGAACAAGAGTAGTATATTCCATTGCTGATTCATTTCAGTATGGATGCCGGCGTTCCAAGCAATGGCTTAACCCACTGAACCATACTGGGAAAACAAAACAAAACAACACAAAGCAAAACAAAACAAAACAAAAACCTCTTAATTTCATTCCTAGAAAAGGAAATGTTATTTATATATATATATGTTTTATATTGGTAAAAATAACTAATTCACTATATTTCATGGAATTTCAACTGTCTCTTGTTTTATTTTTCTTTATTTGAAAACCAGAGATAGAGACAGAGAGAAGACTTCCATCTGCTGGCTCACTTCCCAAATACCATCGACAGTGTGTGGGGATGGGGTGGGGGGCTGGTCAGGCTAAAGCCAGAAGCCAGGAATTCCCTCCTGGTCTCCTAGATCTTCTGTGTGAGTGGCAGAGACCCACCCTGAGCCACCCCCTACTGCCTCCCAGGGTGCACGTTAAGGGAAAGTTGGAAACAGAAGCAGAGCAGAGACTCAAATCCAAGCACTCCCGTAGGGGATGGAAGTGTCCCAAGTAGCAGCTTATCCACTATGCCATAGGCCAAAGTTCTGCCTGTGCATATCTCTTATTCACAGGAATCCAAGACTTTGATACTAACCAAGGGGTTCCATGCACGCATCTCTTGAATGCTATAATCTTTAAATAAGCAAGCAACACTTAATTAAGAGAAAACACAATACCAGAGTTTAATTAAATTATTGATACTTAAAATCCAAGCAGTCTCTAAATCCAATGCTTTAAAAATCAAAACAAGTAAATAAGTATGAAAAAGAAAACAAGAAAATATCTGTAACTTTATAACTAAATCATGGTATATATATAAAAAAAATCACTTTCCTGCCCCCGAGTTTAAGTTATTTTTAGTGGTCAGTAAAATGTCAGCTCTCTGGCATACATTTTAATGATTCTTCATCTTAAAATTAATTTTAAAATGAAATCCATTTGGATCATTCAGATAAACAACTTTCCTAATTTTTTAGACACAAATGAAGATAACTCTTTCGGATTTTCTCTTTTTCAAAATGTCATTTCCTTTGGTGTAGAGTTTTGTTAATCTCAGCAAGATTGTTTTCTAGAGTTTTCAGACAATATTGTCTTACTAAAGAAGTATATTGTTATATCTGCAATAATTTTCTAATGTACTGTTATCACATGTCTCTTAGGGCTCATCTGTATGACCCCAATCTGTCCAGGGCTTGCACTTGTCTTACATTCCCCAAGTGTTGGAGATTTTCCAGGTCCCCAGTGTTTTCAGTTTTTTAAAAAAATCCCTTTGTGCTCTTACGTTCTCTGTCCTCTTTTTCCAGTTCCTACCTCATCCATCTCCTTTCATTCTCCTTCCCTCTTTATCCACGGTTATTTTCTCAAAGTCTTAGTTGTTATGATGGCAGGCATTTTTTTTTTCAGATATATTTATTTACTTGAAAGTCAAAGTTATCAAGAAAGAAGTAGAAGAAGAAAAAGGAGGAGGAGGAGGGGGAGGAGGAGGAGGAGGAGGAGGAGGAGGAGGAGGAGGAGGAGGAGGAGGAGGAGAGAGAGAAAATCTTCCATCTGTTGGCTTAATCCCCAGATAGCCAAAAGGGCCAGGCTGAGCCAAACTGAAGCCAGGAGCCAGGAGCTTCCTCCAAGTCTTCCACATAGGACCCAAGTGCCTGGGGCCTTTTATGCTGCTTTCCCCAGACCTTTAGTGGGGAGCTGGATGGGAAGTGGAGCAGCTGGGACAGGAACGGTCCCCCACATGGGATGCTGGCTTTGCAGGTCATGGCTCTACCCACCACACCAGCCACTATGCCAGCCTGGCAGCATGTAACTTTCAAATTAGCTTCCTCATTACTTGTGCTTTAGATATTTCCCTGGAGATGAAAGTTCTATTTATCAGTCTGATAATCTGTAGAACTTTGAATTCTGATTATAAGGATTTTATGATATGGTAAATAGTTACTAACTACAAGATACTTTGCTTTTATGGTGCTTCCCATCTGCATTTTGTTTTATTTTGCATAAATTCCCTTTCTTTTTATCTCTCCAGGTTTATTACATATTTATGCTCTATTAATATATGCTAAAGTATTTTTATATTGACTTAATGTTTTTAACTTCTAAAATCTTTTCAGATTTCTGTTTCTGGCTTTAGGATTATCATATTTTCATCTTTACTCTTTAAATCAAAAAAAAAAATCTTGGATAAACTCATTGCTTCTAGATTTATAAACAGACATGTATATCCTCTTTAGAATGGATGATTGTCAGATCAGTAATCAATGAATAATCACAAATGGTGCAGAACGCTGAACATATCATGCTTTTTTCTCTGCCTGAAGTGTGTTTATTAGGAAACTCATTGCTGCTTTCTGTGTACACTCTCCATCACTTTTGAGGGTTTGCTTTATCATGGAGCTATATTTTATTTAATTCAAAATAAACACATTTGTGTAATAATAGTAGAATATGAATTTGCTTTAAATTTGCTTTCTTAATAGTTATATCATTAATTTTATATGCAAATGAGTGTACATAAATAATAAATTTTGATATGCATTTTATTCAATGTATCTAAGTATCTTTATTCCACAAAGTAAATTATATGGAGATAAAAATATTTTTGGTACACATTATTTGATGTAGTTGGTTATTTCCAACAGGAATATTAAAAAAGTACAAAGAATTTTCAAAACTTACAAGTACAAGCTTGTTCAAAAGCAAATAGGACAAATAGTGAAGAAAAATTTTAACTGAATTAAAACTAAAAACCACTATGCTATGAAAAGCAATGATTACATAAAATACAAGAAAATGACTAGAAGACACTGGTTCTACACATGTCTATCTGCACCACGATGTTATAGTACATAATTTCTAAGTATATATTCATGTGTAGATATACATAGAGATATACACACACACACACACACAGAGTTCACGTATCTTTCACATTTTGTAGTGGAAAAGTCTTGAAATTATCTAGCATATATTTCAAAATACATTTTCTTCAGTCATCATTAATAAATTATCATTTATTATGATAAATGATAAACATTGTGTCTCAAATTTAGAACACTTTTCAATTATAGTTTGTCCATGACTTCAAAAGGCGAAGCTTAAGGAGCAGTTTACAGCTGAATCTTCGTTTATATAAGTTTCTGTAGTTAAATTCTGAGGACGTGAGGTTACTACATCTTCTGAACAGACATGTGTTGTTAAGAAAAATTAACCCCTTCATCTCTGTATTTCAGAGATTCATTCCCTTCTCCGTGTGTTTTATGGAATCAAAACACTGAATAAAATTATGTGAAGTACCATGGTGATTTGTGGCTATATAGAAACATTAATTCTCACAAAATTATTTTAGATGTGCTGAATTTCAGAAAGTCATGCTCTACATCAGTAACAGTAGATATAAAACTACATATAATTTTGCCTTTATTCCATCCCTTCCATGTAGTAGTAATACGGCCCTCTGAAATATTATTTAATCTTTCTGATATAAACTTGTGTAGTCTGAAAAATGAGTATATCAACATCATAGAGCCATTACAAGAATTAAATAAATGAGAAGATATTTTTTGCTTTGTTTACCTTGGTTTTTAATGTGATGATGAAACTTAAAAAGACAAGAATGGGATATTGGAAATAAATGGTAGTGGAATATTTGCAGAAGTACACTGCAATTATGTAAGTAAATGGAAAAAGTGCAGGGAGGATATTGATGTCTTGCTTTTCCTCGGCAGAACTGCATTTAACATAAAGGGGAGTCATTTTATTGAATAATAAAAGCCTGACAATCACTGTGATTGGCTGACAGCCATTACTGCAGTGTAATTCTAAACAGCTTGTTTTTCAAAGTTCTTCTTGAATAATTCTTTAAAATCCAGACATTGCCCAGCCTGGCTGAAAGGTTCCAAACTCATTTTTAAAGTGAAGTTCCTCACATTCCACATTATTGTGCTAAAATTGATGAGAAAATATACGATTAATTTCTTAAATATTTAATTCTTAAATATTACTGGAATCATATATTTGTGACATGGAAAGGAAAATTGGGAAAAAAAATGCCAAATCTAGGTTTAAATGATAGTTATGATTCATTCATGAGTCGTGGAAGAAAAAGGTCACGCTGAACAGATTTTATTATAAAAAAATGAAGTCCAACACACTTTTCAATGAAAAGCATAATATATTCATTATCCGACTCAAATCCTGTGATTTCTGATTGGAACTGTAGGCTTCCAAATTCACCAGCTCCACTTTGATGAATTCATGTCTCTCAGTCAGTATTTCTAATTAGCAATCCTCACTCAAGAGAATATGATAATAAGTGGGGATACAGTTGGTGACTCACCAAAATAAATATTTAATGATATTTTAATGGCTATTTCAAATGTTTTATTTAAATTATAGATTAAAACTTTATTTGGCCATTGAATTCTGACCAGAATGTTTGAGAAACTCTCCGTAATGGATGTGTACTTAATTTTCAGAATTATCCAGGTTGGACCATCTCTGATGGAGGCATTTGATCTTAAATGTCAACACTGGAAACATTGAGATAGAGATCTGGAGCAGGAATCCGTGACCTGCAGGACTGTGTTAATTGTTCATCCTCAAATACAGAGAAGGCAATTATTTCTACACAACCCAGATTCAAAGCAGCACAAGGAAATGGTCCTGATGTGAGTAGCGCACAAAAATGAAGAAAAATCGATGCGTTCCAGCGCTCAGAAAGCGGATTCTTCAACAGGCAGAGACGGAAGAATCCCAAGGTATCCAGCGATTGGCTGATGGCATCTTTGTTCCAGCGAAAGGCATCCTAAGGCAGATGCGGGGTGGAGAAACCCCTCTCTCTCACCCTCACCTTCGCAGCCAGCGCTCCGCCACCTGGTCTCCCGCGGGCTGCGCCGCCTCCTCTCCGCTGGTGCACGACTCCCCCTCTCGACCGCAAGTGCTGGCTCCCTCCCGGCGGGCACTCACACAATGGACTCTCTTGTTTCCCGTGCACCTCTCCTTTGACTTCCAGCCTGCGCCAACAACTTGAGCAAGAGTCAGGCGGGAGTCTGTCGTGGGAGCCTGGCCCCGCGGAGCCTTCCTGACGAGCTGGGAAGCACGCGCGCGCACGCAGACAAAACAAACAATGCCTGGTCCGCGAACGCAGAGATTAACGACACCCGCGCCCCCACCCGCCACTCCGCAACCTGCAGACACGAACCCAGAGCGAGGTTTCCTAAATAAAAGATTTTTTTTGTTGTTGTTGTTGTTCTTTCGAACTGCAAGCCTCCCTCCCTCCCTCCCTAAGACCGCCCAAGAGACGCTGTGTGTTCCGATGGCCGGAAAGATTGACTGTGGCTTTGCCCGTGACAACGCCCCCGACCCAGTATCGCCCTGAGCCAGGTTCCCTGAGAATCTAGGAGGGGGGTTGGACACAGATCTAGGGGGGAGAAGGGGGAAGAAAGAACAAGAGAGGCAAAGACAGCTCAAGAGACGCGGGAAAGGGGTGACCAGGAAGGAAAAAAAACCACACACACACAAGAAGAGCTCAGCTGAGCTTGAATAGTGAAACTTCGAGAGAGAAGGGGGTGGGATCGCTCCCCCAGGTAACTACCTCGAGATGAAAAATAGGTGACTACATAAAGAAGTGGCAAGCAACAACTTTGAGCTGAGCAGCAAGTTGTGCACCTACCCTCGGGCTTTGGATCAGCACCCCCCGCTTCTCCCCACCCGGAGCGGCCCCCAGGACCCCGACCCCGAGTCGGATACGGGAGCAGCAGCAGCAGCAGCAGCAGCAGCAGCAGCAGCAGCAACAGCGGCCGCCGCGGCAGCGGCAGAGGCGGCGGCAGCTGCGCGCCTCCGGCCCAGCCCCGCTCGGCTCCCCCTCTCGCCGGCGCCCTGCCCGTCTTGCGTGTGCGTGTGCGTGTGCTCAGCCTCAGCGTGAGGGGCACCTGCTCGTCCGGGCTCACACCGTGAGCCGCCGCCGCCGCCGTCGCTCGCAGTCGCCGCTGCCTCGCCAGCCGGAGTTGGGCTCCGTGGGGCTTCCCCCCTCGCGGCCCCGGTCCTTCCCCGCTGCCTGCAAGTCAGCCTGGCTCCGAGTCACGTGTCAGTGCCTGAGGCAGAGACTGAGAGAAAAAAACGCGCTTCATTCCTTCTTCCACCGCCATACTGTATTTTATACTAAATCTCATTTTTATTCCAACATTTTACTCCCGCTCGGTGAGTACCTTCTCAGTGGCATTCTTGTCCTATTCTTTTTTTTTTTTGTCCCTCTTTTTTTTTTTTTTTTTGGTTTTTGTTTTTGTTTTTTCTTCTTTTTTTTTTCCACTTCTTTGATTATTGTTTCTATTTGGGAAAGCTGGAGGAGCATGGTTTTGAGCCTTTTCCTGAATCCAAGTTTTTCTAGCATGCGATCGGTCTGTAGACAAGGCGCTGGGAGTCCGCGGCGACCGTGCCCGCCGGGAGCGACTCCCAAGTCCAGCACGGAATGCAACTGGTTTTATGGAAAAAAGCAATGTGAAGTATGGTGCCTATTTTTTCCCCTTTGTAAAAAAAAAAAAAATGAGAAAAGCATGTTTCTAACTATTTTTTGGCATACTCTTTTTCTGATAACATTTTTGTAGAGGTGGGATTTTATGGCAGTGTTGACAAGTTTGTGGGCTTGCACTACTGCTGCAAACCAGTGGGCAAAGACATTAATTTTATATTTTTGTGCCCTTTTTGGAAGCCGGTGAGAACACATTCGTTTTTCTTTTTTCCCTCCTGCTTTTGATACCCATTGATAACGTGAAACTTTTCTTGCAGCTGGTTATCGGGATCATTTTTAAACAAAACACTTTTTTCTCCTTTAAATTAACTATGACTTTTGCATATTTCACTTTTTTTAAAGAAAGAAACCCGAGATAATTTGAAGATAGATATCCTGATATCTATATCTATATTATCCCTTCTTCCTCCCCCTCCCCTCTCCGTAAATCAATTTTCAAATGATGGCAGTGGAAGGTTTTTCTGGAAAAAAAAAAAAAATGAAGTGCGGTTTGGTTTCCTTGTCAACGGAGGATGAAGTGAACAGCTGAGCAGCTCGCAGAGAGCAGGTACTTCGTCCCCTTGGAGGCGTTTCCCGGGTGTGCAATGGCAACGCTGGTCCTGGCAAAGAAATGTTTGAGTGTGTGTGTGTGTGTGTGTACGCGCGCGTCTCCGGGCAGCAGCCGAGCCGGTGCCGGTGCTGGGGGAATCCGCACCAGGAGCCAGGGAGCACCAAAGTCCTTTCCCCGCCTCGAGATCCTCTTTTTTTCTTTTCTTTCTTTCTTTTTTGTTTTTGTTTTTGGATGTGCGCAAAACACAGTCCCCTGTCTGGTTGCGCCTAGGTCGTCTCCGCCGCGGGAGGCGTGGGCGCCGCGGGCGGTGCCGGCCCGGAACGCGGTGGCTGGCGGGCCCTGTAAGTTCTCGGAGGGCCACTTGCGGAGCGGCAGGGGCCGGGGCCGCGTGTGCGGCGCCTGTGGCCGTCGAGCGGGCCGGGGCGACTCCTCAGAGCGCCCGGCTGCTGGGGAGGGGCTGCCGGGTCCGGGGCGGGGGCGCGGCTGGCTCCTGGCCACGCGGGCCGGAGCTCCAGACGTCTCCGGAGCCTGGAGGATGGCACCAGTCCCCGCCTGCTCAACTCCTGCTCCTCCTCTTCGCCATGAGTAAACAACGCAGTAGGTCTTTCCCAGCCTGGTTTGCTGTTTCCTAGGGCTTTGCTTTCTTAGCGGGTCTGGTGCATCCTTTCTTTCCCTGGTGTGTGGCGTTGGCTTTAAGGGCTTTGCTGGCGTCTTCCAGGAGATGGGGAAACACTCTTTCAAAGCATGGCCACTTGGGTTTAATATCGAGGGCGAAACTGTTCGTTTACGTGAATGAGACTGTACCCCAACATACAAGATCGCCTTTGATTTAAGTTGTAAAGAAACAGTGTTGTCCCCTTGTCAAAACCCGATCCTGACTGTTAAGGTTTCCCCTGAGAACCGGGGACAGGGTGGGGGTGAGAAGTTGACCATGGTGGTGATCCATTTCGGTGTGTTGGCAGCTTTGAAGGACTCCGTGTTGGACGTGTGTTCTGATATTTTGTGATTGTCCTGTCACATGGTTTCATTATGGTCTAGCGCTACTTTTCAGAGATGTACCAGTTGGCAATGAAACGCCTTTTCTGTGTTTAACACAGTGACAGAATCTGCTGAAAAATTTACAGTCAGGATACGGTTAGTAAAGTCATACTTTAAATCTGAAAATCGGGAGAGGAACTATTATTTAAATGAATTTCCTTTGAAGCTCTAATTTTCTCCCTCTCAGCCCCCAAATGAAAAGTTCAGCCTTAAACATATCCTGTCTGTATTTTCGAATTCTTATAAAAAGCATAAAGCGAATTAAATAACTTTTTTACTGCTTGGGTTAAGTTTTCTTACAGATTATCTACAGAAGTTAAAACTAACGCCAGCATTCACAAGGGCCCACAGCATTGTGCTTTTTGCAAGAAAATATGTCACTGAGCCTCTAACTTCAATTTGTGGAATGAAAAGTTTCCACCTTATATTTTACTCTATGTGATGGAGTAAGGAGTGCAAAAGGTCATTGATCTGGAGATAATTTAAATTTATTATAATTTCTAGAAAATGTGTTGTTTTTAATTCACACTGTACTCAGGTGTCTCAGAGGTCTTTGAAAGTTGCATGATATGTGAGTTATTTTTGTATGCAAGGTAGCTTATCTCTGTAAAGGAAGTCCTGTTGCATTTATAGAAGGAAGATAGTTAATATACTTTCTGTGGTCATTGTGGTCACTTGGTATCTTGAAGTGCTTAGTTCAAGATCTGAGGCCAGTATTATGTTAGGAAGCCTTAAATTTGAGTTTTCTTGTTTTGTTTAGAGAACTCATGGCTAAGAGCTCACCTACTCTTTCAAATGGTTCAACATAAAACATTTTAGAAAGCTATTTGCCATAGTATGTGTTTTTAAAAACGTTAATGATGTGTATAAGTAGAAATGCTCATATATTTGAAAATGCAAGCTAATTTGTTTGTATAATGTTTTCGTAGGTTGTGTGTATTGTAAGTCAGTTTGTTCTTTTAAAAGACAGAACAAGCAAGAAAGAAATAACTTGAATGTGCTCAAACCTGAATTTTCATTAAGAGAACCAGTTGCTGCTCTAAGGTCAGGGCAGTTTGTATCTTAAGTTTGAGCAAAGCTGGAGCTTTCTGTAGGATGTTTCCAAATGAGATTTAAATTATAATGTTACCAAATAAGACATTCATGTGTTTTAATATGGCAACAGAGAGGTAGTTGCACTTCAAACTCTGTAAATGAAAATCATGCAGAGAACTCTTTCTTGTTCATCTCATGTTTGCAATTATTTTTTATTTTCTGTATAAACATACTTACATTAAATTTGTAGCTATGGCATTCATATTTGCTTTTCATATTTCATTATCCATAAATTATATTGGAATTCTACAACTGTTTATACTGGCTACCTGTTTTATGAGTTTCGGGGCTTAAAATAGTTGGAGATAATATCCTAGAGTTAGCACCGCCTACTGGTTTCTTAGGGAAAAAAAAATGTTCTTTTATGGAACAGCTCACTCCAGCCTGATCAATGTAATCATGGAAATGTTTTTTATCTGTTTACTGAGAGAAAATAAAAATCTGATTTATTTTACAGGCAGAGAGGGTTTCCCAGGTGAGGGGGTGGGTGGTGAGGGAAAGAAGACAAATTGGTTATTAGATCATTAACTAACCTCAGACATTTTCTATCTAAATTGCTCATCAAAACTCAACACAACCTGTTAAATTTCTTAGAGCTTTTGTGTGATATACTAAAATGTGAATATTGCTAAAAATCCTAGATTTTTTAATTAGTTCTATGGTTTCTATCTTAGTCTTTTATTTGAGAGGCAAAGAAATAGACACACAGAAAGATGGACAGAAAACTCTCATCTGCTGGTTCACCCACTGTGTACTTGCTGTGGCAGGGCTGGACTGAACAAAAGCCAAGAGCTGTGAATTCAGTCCACATCAGTCACATGAATAGCAGAAACCCAACTATTTGAGCCATCACTGATGCCTCCAATGGTTTGCATTAGCAAGCAGCTGGAGTCAGGAGCTGGGGCCAGAAATTAAACACGGACATTCTGGTATGAGATGGAAACCTCCTAATGAATAAGCTAAGCACTTGCTCTTCCCAGTCTTGAATATTGTACAGAATGGAAGTCCTGGTTGGACCTATGTCTTGGTTGTGTGATCTGTCCAAGAATATTTAAATGAATAAATTTTCATCATTAATGATTAACAATTGTTTCTTAAAATTTATGTGGTCATAAGTGATCATGAAGCATTGTAACGCTTTACTTAGTGCACATCAAGTAGCCATACTTTGATGATGTAATACATACAGGCAAGAGAGTCTAAACACACATTTTCAAAGACATTCTTTCATATTCTTAACTACAAAAGATATATTACCTTTTAAAAACTTATAGCCAATTTATTTTATTTAATTTTTATGAAAGTCTAGTGGTTAGAAGAGTTACTATAACTGTACAAATGAGGCCTCCAGAGTATAAAAACAAGGAAATAAAATAGCTTTATATACCAAAATTATAGCCGTTCCTAGTTAAAAGGAGTGCTATTTAGATAGCTATTTCTAAAATAAAATCATTATGTTTAATAAGCCAAAAGAAGTCTATGAAAATACCGGTAATAAGTATGTGTGTTACATTTCTGAAAGCTTCTAGTAAGGATATGGTTATGCTTTGTGTACTGTTTACTAACATTATAAGCAACTAATTACACAGTGCATCAAATAAGATAAAACTCTACAATGCAAGTCCTCCATTATGAAAACAGAAGAGAAGTAAAGTGAATATTTAGAGTCATTTGCATAATAAGAAAAAATTGTGGAAAGTAGCTTATTTAGAATTTAATTTATCCTACTATTGGATTTTTGAAAACTTAAACTAGTGATTAGCTGTGACTTTTAAAGATGGTTGTTTCTTCACTTCTTTTATCACATTACCATTAAAAAAACTGTGCTGCTCATTGAGAAACTGAGTTGATAAATTTAATTCTTCAAACTATTTATGGTTCTCCTGAAAGTAAATAAAAGCTTATTTTTTAAAAAAGTCCTCACTGAGCTGCGTTGTTATTCACTTGTTATATCATTATTTTTGCTATTTTTAGTGATTTGTACAATTGCCTTTAAAATCCTGTTTTCAAAATTCGGTGAGATAATTTGTTTTAAACATTTCTTTTCAGTAGTATTGTGGCAATGTGAACTTTCACATTTGTGTCAGTGAGAACACTTAATTTTATTACATTGTGATTTTGAGAAAAATTATTAAATATAATGTAAGTAGTAGGTGGTTTCTGAGTGTACCAAAAGCTGAGTTTACCTTTAAAAATGTTGTATAGATTTAATGTTTGCCATAATCCTCCCTTTTATTGTTAAATATTGAACTGCATAATACTTAGATCTCACCTAGATTTTGCCAACTTTTAGTAATTTTGCTTATTCTTAAAACTCTTAAATTTTCAAGAACATTTTTAGGAATCTTTTTTTTTTTTTGTCCTTTCTTTTGTTACACTTATGTTGAGTATTAAATTTAGTTGTGCTTTTTTTTTTTTCTTTCTAATTCTTCTACCCATTTAGAAAGGTTTTTATTTGTTTCTCATTAACTTGCCTTTTTTTTTTTTTGTCTGCTCAGTTTTCCTGAGGGGGAGATGTTGATATCTCTTTTCCTACCCACTTATAGCCACAGAGATGACAGTGGGAGAACTTGCTAGTGTGTAACATACATGTCTTCTTGGCTGTTCTTAGAGATTCCTCAGCTGGGGCAAGACTGCAAGAGTTAGTTCTTGGGTTGAGGATCCATTTAAGTGCAGAAGAGAATCGTGAAGGAGAATGAGGAATCCCATCCTGCTTTTTTGAAATATGAAGTGGAATAAGTCACTGCATCTTCATTAATGAAAAACTTAACATTTTATGAGCATAAATACATTTGGTAAAATTCCACGTAGCTCATCAATTAATACTATTTTGACTTGGTTTAAAATAATACAGGTGACTTTCCCCCAGATTTAACAGTGGAAATTAATTGAATTTATATGTCATCTGTACGTTTAGAGGAGATGTTTACACACATTTCCATAGCCGTGTGCTACGTTATAACAGGAGCAACATATTTGCAATTAGTTGGGAATTGTTAAGAAATGGGAGTAGGGAAAGTCTATTTTTTCATTCAATCCAGAAAGGGAGAGAAAAGGACTAACATTTATGGATGTGCCAGATGAATGCACTTCCATTTGTTCTTCTCTGCCGCAGGTTGGTAACATCATTTTACATCTAGGAGAAACCTGAGACTTGTAGTGATGCTTACCTTGCTCAGAGCTGTACTGTTGATGATGGAGCAAATGGCTGGTGGGATCTGAATTGACTCCTCATGTCTCTCCCTTTGTACCAGGATGCTTATTTGTGGAGATGATTTTTTGGTCTGTTTTCCCTGATATAGAACAACTTCTATATATTTATTCTTGATACATGATTTAAAATGACTGTAGCTTGGCAGATTTTCCCTGGCGAGTACTCTGGCCAGGCTTAACAGAGAATAGCATGACTTATGTAGAGATTGTTAGTGGTCCTGAAAGAACCTTCGAATGAACACACTGTCTTTCTAGGACTTTGAGTTTTCTGCATAGAGCCCAGTGCATCGTTTTTGAATTAGTCTTGATGTTCTGTGGATCAGAGAAAATAGATTGTTCTTTCTCTCTGCAGTGGCTTTGTAGAGGCATTTGGAACAGTATTCAGTATTCACTGTGTACAAAATGCAATTTCTACTCTTGAAGGTTTTTAAACAAATCGTGTAAAATTAGTTTTTGCACAAGGAAAACCAAATGGCTAATTACTTCATAGCACAGAGAGTCTATAAATATAGGTGTCTCCTCTGTCTGCCAACATCACACCATTAATAACATCTCCACCTCAGAATTTCACTGTTGCAGCCTTGGACATGATGTTTTTCAAGCTCATTTTATCTGTTTGTTAATAACATAAAACATAACTGCAAGATATTTTAAGATACTGTTTAATTGCCTCTTCAAAAGTACAAAAAAGTCTTCCATTATTAAATAGTTTTATTAGAACTTGAAAAGTGACTATTTTCAATAAATAAGGGGAAACTTACACCAGAATAAAAGCAGTGTGATTGAGTAAAACTGAAATGTATTTCAAAGACATTTGGTGGTCAGTCTACAAGTCCACAAAATCAGTGGGTTTAGAGGGCAAGGATTAAAAGCTGCCTTCTAATTTTGGAATTTGGATATTTTGAAAACTAGCAGTACCAAGCAAAGCAATAGAAAATAGTATCTAGAGGAGAGTCTGATTTAGCTGAATTCAGAGAATGTTTGAGTTTTGTAGTGATCACGAATTCAAAGTTCTGTCATTGACTTCTGGATGAAATGACAAATGTGTAATTGAAATTGAGGTCTGAAGCCAGGAAACACAGTCAGAGCTAGAAAGAAGATATTATGAAATCATCTACATTGAAACTCCAGAAGGGGATATGTCTTCCTAGTGCAGAAACTTGGAAAATATCTGTTTTTCTGAGTGGGTAAAAAAGAATGATAAAATGCAGAAATACAGCTAACAGCATTGAGAGACACTGAAGCTCGGGAACATTGTGTGTGTGTATGTGTGTGTGTGTGCGCGCGCAAATAAAAATAAGTGTTCCACAGAGCTAATGCTGCATAGCAATAAAGAAGGGTGAGTCCTGACAAACAGACCTTTGAATCTGTGATTACAATCCTTTAATATTAAGAAGAAACTCAACAAATGAAATATGTTTGACTTGAGGAAAGGAAAAAGTGATCTATGATTCCAGATGTGATATGACAGCATCATAAACCAGTCTTATGTTCCCCAAATTGTATACATCCCCTGGTGTGTGAGTGTGTGTGTATGTGTGTGTGCACATGTATAAATTACACAATACCAATAGGAAGATCAGTAGAAAGTTTTTTTGGAACTACATAATTTAAATTATATATAGAAAAATTTAAAAAATATGAATAGCCCAGATATTCCTAGAAAGAAAACATAGTAGTTCAATCTGTCAGACATTAGAAGATAATAACTTTTTTGCAAACAAATATATTTGCTAGTCCTGTCCATGGAAAAATTTTCAATGTCTGTCACGCTGTAATGAGTATACCTAGTACAGAAATCATAGTATCTGTATATCATTCCTCACTCAGTGGGACCAGAATGCTTTAGACTTGGCTGATTCTAGATTTGGGCAGAAAAAATGTATGATGCGCCTGGGATATTTCACTGTGCCAGAAAGTAAGGGAGAAAAAGGGAGGGGAGGAAAGAGAGAAGGGGAGAGAGGGGGGAAGAGAATATCATTATGCTCTTAGAATTGTATCTACAAGGCATATGAATTAGTTATTATTTTTTTATTTTTGACAGAGTGGGCAGCGAGAGAGAGAGAGACAAAGAGAAAGGTCTTCCTTTGCCATTGGTTCACCCTCCAATGGCTGCCGCAGCTGGCGCACCGCGCTGATCCGAAGGCAGAAGCCAGGTGCTTCTCCTGGTCTCCCATGGGTTGCAGGGCCCAAGCACCTGGGCCATCCTCCACTGCACTCCCGGGCCACAGCAGAGGGCTGGCCTGGAAGAGGGGCAACCAGGACAGAATCCGGCGCCCTGGCCGGGGACCAGAACCCGGTGTGCAGGTGACGCTAGGTGGAGGATTAGCCTGTTGAGCCACGGCGCCGGCCTATGAATTAGTTAAAAAAACTAATTAAAATTTTAAAAATTAAAATATGAAAAAAGGAAACACTCAGATGAGGCTGCTTGAGTGTAAACAGGAGCCAGCATCAAGGGTATTCCAGTTGGCAAATCTGAATCAGTTTAAAATTGAGAGAGATTGGCCAGTGCCATGGTTTAACAGGCTAATCCTCTACCTTGCAGCGCCGGCACACCAGGTTCTAGTCCAACTTACAGAAAAATGGAAGGAAAGAACCAGTTATATTAAATCTTGAGGAAATAAATCCGCAAAGTGGGTGTTCTGCATGGAAGAAATAAGAGATGTGGCCTAGTCTTAAGAAAGTCAGTGCTACTGTTAGGTCCTTTCTTTGGAACATTATGAAGAGAGCTATAGATATGTAATGATATATTATTCTTGCTTGATTTTGTGTAGAATTTTCAGGTGGTCTAGAAATAAATTCTACTTGGATATGGAATTCATGGAATTCCTTTATAAGGAATCCTTTATAATGAATTCAAGGCAACTAATATGGAATACTGTAATGAATTACTTCTAAATATAATAATAAGTGACTCAGATTGAAAATAAGATAATAGACTACTTATCAATACATTTTGTATTGCTGCACAAATTTCTTTTCATTAGAAGTCCAGATAGCAGATAGAAAGGCAGGAGCTTTGACTATTGCTGCTTCTATTGTTGCTGCTGCCACTTCTCATTCCATTTATAGATCAACCATTCTAGACTAGTCTGACATCTGAGTGCTTAGTAATATTGAGCCTCATTTTTATGCCGCCTTGTGAGAATATGTTATTTTCCTAGATAATGATGTCTGGGAGAAAATTGAGGATCAGACAGGTGACTTGTCAAATGTCTCAGTGCCATTAAATGGCTGAGTAAATACCTGAACTCAGGAATTGTTGGCTCCACAACTTGGATGCAGACCATTTTGCTCAGTTTAAAAGTTGGAGAAAAGGAGATGCCTTGATTTGTACATCAATAGGTCAGTGACATTTGTCTAATAAAATGACACAGCCACATAATTAATGCCCTCACATTAGCTCCCCATAGGGAAGACTATAGTTTCTGATTCTAGTCTGTCTTTTCAGGAGCTTCCAAAATGATCTGTTCATGGACATAATGGGTAAGATTTTTTTTTCCAATTTGCTAATACTTTATTTTATTTTTTCTTCAGAAACCTTTTATTTAAGGAATATAAACTTCATGCACGTCACAATTTTAGGAACACAGTGATTCTTGAACCTGTGTTTGTTTATTCAGCTAGTGTCTATTAGGAACTCATTTGTTTGTCACTGTGTTTTCAGAGATGTTTTTTAAAAGGTCAGAAAACAAATAAAAGGCACTGGATACAACCTTCATGAACTAGCAATGCATTTGGGGAAGGAAATGGTACATAGGAAAAGTGACAGTGCATACAGTTACGGGAATGAGCAAAAGTATAAATGATTGTTGTTCTTTGGAATATTTAAGTACTTGACAAATTTTAATGCGTATCTCTTTCTCCTTTCCATGTCTTGGTTGGCTTTTCATGTGGGGCTAACAAATGAGGGAACATATGAAAACTTATAGGGGAGATGTGTAGGATGAAAAGAGGGCCTAACAGAGAGGAACAATGACAACAAAAACTATTTAGTGTGAGCAATCTAGAAAGAATATTTGGAGGTGAAAGGAAAATTTGAGGGAAATAAAATGGGATCAGAGTAAATATGTATAATTAATATGAGTCTTGGAGTTTGAATTCATACACATTTTATGCTTCAAAATTTAGTCTTGTGTTTGGGACTATGAATTTTTATTTATAATAAATTGAGATGGTTCAAATTTCAAATAAAAATATCTTATTAGAAAACCTTAAGAACTATCAAGTGTATAAAATTAATTCATAAATAACTATGCTTCTGTGCTGTAAATAGCTAACAATACAGTTGTATTAACAGTTTGCATTATATTATTGAACTAATAGTATGAAAACATTTTTTAAAATTTATTTATTTGACAGAGTTACAGACAGTGAGAGAGAGAGACAGAGAGAAAGGTCTTCCTTCCACTTCCGTTGGTTCACTCCCCAAATGACTACAATGGCCAGAGCTGCGCCGATCCAAAGCCAGGAGCCAGGAGCTTCTTCCAGGTCTCCCATGCGGGTGCAGGGGCCCAAGCGCTTGGGCCATCCTCCACTGTTATCCCAGGCCACAGCAGAGAGCTGGACTGGAAGAGGAGCAAATGGGACTAGAACCCGGCGGCCATATGGGATGTTGGCGCCAAGACAGGAACCGACGCCCAGATGAGATGCTGGCACTGTGGGCAGCAGCTTTACCTACTAAGTAACAGTACTGGCTCCATAAAGCTCTTTTTAATATGATAGTCCTTATCAGAGATTAAACAAGATAGATTTTTAAAAATATTGTATGCTTGTTTGAATTTTATTTTTCAATTTTTATTAAGAATCTAATTTGAAACCCATTGAAGTTCATTTATTTTTGGTCAAAAAGGGATCCTAAAATATGGTCAGTTGATTTCAGAGCTATTACATTTATCTTGATATTATTGTTCCTTAGGAGCAATATAGGTACTTTTACTTAATTTGGTTTTGCAATATACTCATTTGTTATTTTGCGTTTTAGGTAAAGAAATACACAACTGTCAAGAATGGACAGCATTTTCATAGAACAAGCATTTCTTTCTGTTGCATTAGGCCCCTTCTTTTTGGTGAGAAATATACCCGGCTCGCAGAATCATTTTAAAAACAAATTGATATACTGAATATATGATTCACATACAGATTTATTACTCACTGGATAAAAGCTTAGCTTCAGAAATTATTTGAAAATAAATAGCAAATCCTGTATCCAAAAACATGTTTTCTGCTTTTTGAAGTCCACAAATATAGAAAACCAGAGGATTTGCATAATATGAAACTCCCAAACTACTTCAACTATTTTCTTCCCCATATCCTTCTGTTCCTATCAAAACATTTTCTTTGCATCACTCTGATATTTGGTTTCTAATATGACATTAAAAACACCTTGATTGGGCAGGTGTTTCAGTCAAGTCACCACTTGGGATGCCTGTATCCTCTATCAGAGCATCTGGGTATGAGTTCTGGCTCTGCTCCTGCTTAGAGCACTTTCAATGTTCAATTTATATTTCAGATATATTTCAATATTATATTTCAGTGATAATAATAAAGAGATCAACAGCCACCACGAGCACTACCATGCATCCAGCGCTATCTTCCAGAACTTCTAGAACCTTGACTTGTTTCTCTCTACTTTGCCTAGGTCTCTATCCTTTGAGTTACTGTGGATGGGATATACCTTCCAAGTTATAGAATATGTTTTGGGTTTATCAATTGTCTATCAATACCTGGAACTATATCTCGCATTAATTACTTACTAGATTAATTCCTCGTTGGTGGTTGAATGCTCTGGAACTATTTTCTAGATATTTCCAGTTTCTGTGTAAACTCTTTTTCACAGGATTTAGGTGACACTGAAAATAGTTTTTAAAGGTCTTTCATTACGTTCTTCACAGTTACCTTTATAGATGTGCAGAAGAAAACAATTGCTCTTCAAGAGAAAAAGCAGGACATAACTGCAGAGAGTATGCATGCTTTTCTTAGGTGATAATTCCCCTAAAGAGAACCATGTTAATAGAGATCTCTGTAACTCAGAACGTACTTTCATATTCATTTAATTCTGTTCTCTCGCGGTCTCAAAGGTGAGGTGACTCACCAAGACTGCTCAGCTGGTAATGTTAAGCAAACTGCCAATTGCATTGAAAGGTAACAATCTACTCTGAGGACTTTTGAGCTTGTATGCTTAGTTTTAGGCATCCTATTGCTTATTTTAGATTTTGGTTGCTTCTTCCTATATTTACTATGATAAATAATTCAATATATTAGATATTCTTAGGAAAGAAGTAAACCAAAATTTTCTGCTTTTACTCTTTCAGGTTTCTATTACAGTATCGTTGTAGGATATCTGAGATTTTAATAGTTATCGTGAGTGGTTAAATTGCTGCCATATACAACTAATTATATTGGTAAGAATTTTAACATTACAGTACGCTACAGAAAATGAACAGATTTTCACTTGCAAAACTGTCTTATAAAGTCAGCCAGTACCTAAAAGAAGTTTATTTGGAGGAATACAGTTTTGAATCTGTAGTCTGCTGATCATTATCATAATCTCCTATCAGTGTAAGCATCCAATCTGTTCTGTGTATATTGCTGCACTTATTTGTATTAGTTTTATTCTAGTATTCTAACATCATATGCATTTTTAATTGAATTATGCACTTTTAGTTATATTTTGGTGAAAACCCAAATCTGACCCTTAATACAGTGTCCAGTGGAGGAATCTGTCTCCTTACTTACCATTGGTAGAAGAGCTATCTGGGTTTTACTTACTTAGAGATGACTTAAAACACACAAAATAATGTAGACGTATTGCATGAACTATTGGAGGTCTTTTCAGGTGCAATTTTTATATAATTTTCAGGATGACTTTAGAACCCAACCATTAGGAATTGTACTGTGCAATTTCATTTTGTAGAATAGTTTTCTTGCATCGACCTGGCATTTCAAACACTTAAATTACCAACATCTTTTTTTATGTAAGTTTAAAATGTTGTAATGATTTCACAATATTTTCACCATGTATATGCACATTAGCTTATGAATGCAAATTATAACATTCTTGGTAATGTACCATTCATAGGTGAAAATCACTTGAAAAATATAACAAAAGCAGTATTACATAAGAATGGAGTAAAGATGTCATTACTTGCTGTAGCTGTAAATTAATTATTTTCAGCAACACAACAAAAGAACGTTTGTTATGTGCAACAAGAAATAAATGGGAATGAAAAGTACACTTATAACATTTCCCATTTATCACTCAGATGAATTGGGTTTCCTGCCTTCAACAAGGAGAGTGCCTGATGCTGTGAACCTTTTTTGGAGAAAAGTTGTACGTGCAGTTCTGCCTTTTGAGTCTTGCAGAGTTGCCAGGATGACGAGGGATTGCAGAAGAGAACCATTTGGTGCTCTGCTTTTTTTTTTTTTAGTGGTCTATTGAATGAATTACCATAGAATTTTGGAAACTAAAGGAAGAAAATGATAATTTTCTTAGCAGATTATTCTAAACTAATCTTAAATTTAGAACTCTTTAATTTATTTTTCTTTATCTCATTTACTTACAAGTTAAGCAGGATTTTCTTTCATAACATTGTTCATGGTGATAGTAAAAAATAATGCTACTCAAAGTGTGGTCTGTGGCCTATTGGTGGCTATTTTGAAAAACAAAATTGAGATTTCCATAGGAATATCTAGATAATTATTTTATGCTTCATCTTTTTTTGTGTGTTTTCTCCATTATTTTTCTAGTGATTTATTTTTATTATTCTATGAATGATTGGTTTGGGATTAGTATAAAATAAAAAAAAAAGGGTTGCTTTACACAGATTGTTTGAGAAGTCGAAGCACAAAACACAGCAATTGTGCTCATGCTTTCTTGTAAGTTTAGTCCTTTCTAGATTATATGCTTCTTAAAAATTTAAACTGCATAATTCAATTATTCAGTGATTCACTTATCCATCCACTCACTCATAAACATTATTGGTGCTATATCAGTCCCTGATACAAAGGATGAATAAAACAGTGCGCCCTTGCTGATGGGCTCGCAGTCTCCAGGGACATTCTATGATAGATGTTGTCCCAGTGCTTACAGATTCAGTAAACATTGCTAAAATTGAATTGTGTGTATTTAAGTAAATATGTGTGTATATAAATATAAAATGTATATCATATGTCATGCACGTTCAGTGTATGTACATATGTATATACTTATATGTTATTTTCTGAACCTCTGATTTCTGTGTGAATTGCTTAAAATTTCAAAAGTAATCATAAGAGGCAAATCATATTGAACTATTCTTTTTTGGGGGGGGGCAGGCAGAGTTAGTGAGAGAGAGAGACAGAGAGAAAGGTCTTTCCTTACCATTGGTTCACCCCCCCCTCCCCAAATAGCCGCTACGGCCAGGGCGTTGCATCGATCCAAAGCCAGGAGCCAGGTGCTTCCTCCTGGTCTCCCATGCAGGTGCAGGGCCCAAGGACTTGGGCCATTCTCCACTGCACTCCCGGGCCACAGCAGAGAGCTGGACTGGAAGAGGAGCAACCAAGACAGAACCGGCACCCTGACCGGGACTAGAACCCGGGGAGCCGGCACCACAGGCGGAGGACTAGCCAAGTGAGTCACGGTGCTGGCCTGAACTATTCTTATAATTAATACTTCTGAACACAAAAACAAGAACATAAAACACCACGAAGAAACTTACAATCTTGTAGTTCCCCAAAGTATCTGAGTAGATTCAGAATCATCTTTTGACAGATAGAACTCTAGCTTGAAAATACACAAGAGGAAGAACACAAAAACATTTCTTTACTCTCTTTGGATTCACATATCTGAAGAATATTAATAAATTTAAATCTGTTGCTAATTTTTTATCTTAAAAGTAGGAGAATATGATTTTTTTTTCTTTACAAATAATGAAAATAATGCCTTGGTAATTAACGAAGTCTATCAATGTTTAAGAATGGCTCCATATGTTTAGCACTTGCAGGAAGTCTTGTTGGTTCTGCTTTCAAGTTCACTTTTCAAGTTGGCCAGGAAGTGCAGTGGAGGATGGCCCAAGTGCTTGGGCCCTGCACCCGCATGGGAGACCAGGATCCAACATGGGAAGCGGGATACACAGCGGAGATTACACACATTTTGAGTCCATCTGTTTCATGTTGAATGCTTACATTGTGTTGTACCTGCACATAATATACTGCCTACAGGTTCTGCCAGTATACTTTTGCATATTACATATCAACATCAGTTTTCCCTAAATTAAATCAGTCTGTGTTGTGATCATCTTTTTGTGTTTTTTGTTGTTTTTACAAAACTGTTGTTTCCTCATACATTGTTCCCAAAAGTTCCACTGTGATACTTTGCTCCTTTTCAAGATTTGGTTAATTCCCGAATGTATCATATTTTGTGCATGCCATAAGTTCCATTACTGTTTGTGATTTCTTTATAGAATTTAGCAGGTTTTACTATAATAATTTGCAAAAATAATCAGCTCCAAAGCATAATTTCAGTAAACAGAATTCAATATGATTAATTTAACACCAAGGGACAGGCATTGTGGTGCAGCACTTGAGCCTTTGCTTGGAATGTCTGCATCCCATGTTGGAGTGCCTGAGTAGGAGGAGTCCCACTTCTTATTTGGATCCCACTTCCTGCTAATGCACACTTTAGGAGTCAGCAGAGTATGGTTTACATATTTTTTTCCTGCCACCCGTGTGGGAGAGCTGAGTGGAGTTCTGGGCTCCTGCCTTCAGCTTAGCTCAGCCCACAGCTGTTGCAGGCATTTGGGTAGTGAACCAGCAGATAGGAAATCCCTTCTGTGTCTCTCTCTTTCTTTCTCTCTGTCACTGCTTTGCTAATGAAAAATAATAATAATAATAATAAATAATTTAAAAGAATACATAACAGCTATTTGAATTCTTACTCTGAGCTAAGCATACAATATGTGTTTATTTTTTCTCAAGTTAATCCTTGGAGGCCCATTAGTTTTGGTCCTATTTTTGAAAAGATGAATTAAAGGCTCAGAGGGGGTAAGTTAGTTGCCCATATTGAGAGGACTGATGAGCCAAAATTTATGCTCAGGTCAGTCTTACTCTGGCAGCCTCTAACTCTGACCATTACTGTCACTCATTATATATGCTAAGTTAACTAGGATTTGATTATTTACAAGCATGCCCTCCCATTTTATGTTGATTTTTTTAAAGATTCAATTATTTATTTGAGGGAGAAGCCTCTCTCTCTCTCTCTCTCTCTCTCTCTCTCACACACACACACACACACACACAGAGATCTTGGTTCACTCTCCAAACGGGCTTGGTCAGGTTGAAACCAGGAGCCTGAAACTCCATTTGAGTCTCCCACATAGGTGGCAGGGGTCCAAGTACATGGCCCAGCCTCTGCTGCTTTCCCAGGTACATTAGCATGGAGCTGGTTCTGAAGCAGAGCATCTGAGACTCGAACTGGCAGTTCTATATAGGATGCCGGCATTGCAGGCATTAGCTTAGTTCATTGCCCAACAGCGCTGGCCCCTGATTGTTATTTGTTCTGATTGTCATTTCTTCTGCCTAATAAAGCACATGTTGATAACTCCCAAATGTCTCCAAAGCCATTGGCTACAGGTGATGCCCCACATTCTATTACTGAATGCTTGCTGCCTTGACTCCAGCCAGCTGAAGTGACAGCATGATCACTTTCCTAGATTCACTCTCTTAAACTTGACTGAGTGAATCAGGCAAGGAAGGGCATGTGGCTAGGAATGGATTACATGAAGCTTTTTTGGTTCAGGAGTTAAACAATAGTAACAGAAGTGTTATAACCTGAAAAGATCGCACAACCCCCCCCCCCCAAGATACATGTATGTTCTTGAAAGAAGAAACTAGTGCCACTGTTTTACCTGGAAGTTTTGGCTTTTTAGTGTTCCTTCTCTGCCAAATGAAGAATGTTAAATGAAGGAGTAAGGTATCTGAAGGAATATATTTAATATAGATTTGGGTCAGAGTGCTAGAAATAGTAGTGATTTTTTAAATTTTTAAAATTTATTTGGGAACAGGGCATGATGAGAGAGATGGATAGCTTCCAGGCAGTGGTCCACTCCCAGTCCACAATGGCTGGAGCTGAGTAGGATGGAGCCATGAGCTTGGAATACAAGTTTCTCACATGGTTCGGAACCCAATTACTTGAATCATGATCTCCCAGGATCTGTATTGGCAGGAAGGTAGTTCCAGTAGTCAAACCCGGGCACTCTGATGTTTGATGCTTTCATCTTAACCATTAAGCTAGAGCCTTTCCCGAGCAGTGACTGTCTGAAGTACTAAGTTAGCAATACACAGAACAAAGGGCATTCCATGATTTCAAGTCATCTATCTTTGTGAATTTGCCTTAAAATACCTGATCTGTGAAGGATAGAGAAGTAGCCAATTATAAAGTTATAAATAATTCAGCAAATAAATGTTGATTATTGTGTAGCTTACTAGGGCTGCCATAACAAAATGTCCCAGACTGACAGGCTTAAACAACAAAGCACTTATGTGCTCCTTGTTCTGGAGGCAAGCAGTCCTAGATCAAGGTGCTGGTAGCTTGGTTCTTCTGAGGCCTCTGTCCCTCTGCTTGCAGGTGGCCACATTTCTGTGGCCTCATTTGGTCTTTCCTCTGTGGACATGCATCCTGGTGTCTGAATACCCTCTTCTTAACACACAAGAACACCAGTCACGGTGGACTAGACCCCACTCCCCATATGATCTCATTTTATCTTTATTACTTTTTAAAAGCCTTGTCTCCAAATGCAGATGTATTCTGAGGTACTGAGGTTAGGACTTTCAACATATGACTTCTCAAGGGACAAAATTCAGACCATAGCAAACATCAGCTATTCTGAGCACTGTGCAGAATATTAAGGAAGTATGTCATAGTCCTGACTTTCAAGGAGTTTGCAGCTCTGCTTGGAACCAGGTAAAATGGTCATGCTGCAAGTGTGTGGGTGACTAGCAGGTAACTTTAGCTTCTTTCAGGGAATCTAAAGTCAAGTGACCTCATCTTGGAAAATAACTTTTTAAAAAATTCATTTAAAGCATACAAGTTTCATGTATTTCATATATACAGATTCAGGAACATAGTGATACTTTCTACCTTACCTTCCTATTAGAAAATGTAATTATTTCAGTGAGTCTATATACATGAGACACTGGGAACAAATCTCAGTGAAAATGTATGATTGGGGAGGAACTCATGGTAAACATGAATTAGGGAGCATTATAAATTCATTTTTTTAAAGATTTATGTATTTATTTGAAAGGTAGAGTTATACAGAGATGGAGACATAGAGAGAGGTCTCCCCAGTTGGCTGCAATGGCCAGAGCTGCGCTGATCCGGAGCCCAGAGCCAGGAGCTTCCGCTGGGTCTCCATCATGTGTGTAGGGGCCCAAGGACTTGGGCCATCATCTTCTTCTTTCCCAGGCCATAGCAGAGAGCTAGATGAGAAGTGGAGCAGCCAGGTCTCGAACCAGTGCCCATATGGACCATCAGCACTGCAGGTGGTGGCTTTTCCTGCTAAGCCACAGCTCAGGCCCTTAGTTTGTTGTTTTTTTTTTTTCATTGTGTTTAAATTGTTCATTTAAATCAACACTTTCTATGTATAAAAGTTAATCAGTTGTACTAGCAAATTAGGAACATTATCATGAGTTGTCCTTTTTCTTGCAAAGTATGATTACTTTAAAACAAGTTATTTATTTGAGAAGTCAAGGGAAGGAAGGCAGAGAGAGAGAGAGAGACAGAGACAGAGAGAGACAGAGACAGAGCGAGCACTCCCTCCTGTGGGTTCTTGCCCAAATGCCTGCCACCACCTGGGGTGGGCAAGGCTGCAGCCAAAAGCCAGAAACTATATCTCTGTCTCCCACATGGGTGGCACAGAGCCAATTTCTTGGGCCGTCATTTACTGCATCTCAGAGTGCACCTTAGTATGAAGTTGGAAACATGAGTGGAGCTAGGACTTGAACCGAGTCACCCTGATTTGGAATGTAGGGATCCCAATCTGTGTCTTAAATACTAGTTCAAACACATGCCCCTGATATAGAAAGGTTTCCAAACGAATGTTTCAACTCTTTTAGAAAAGGACTGTAGACAGAGACTTGAATTGCCAGGCGGAAGACCTGCTCTTAATTCCTGACCTAGCTTTTGAGCTAGCTCACACTGCACTTTTCTTGTTTAAAATCTCGGTTTATCTGTCTGAATCCCTGTCTGATTAATGAAATGGTTGACAGAAACACTTAGGGTAGTATTTTCTATTATTATTATTTCTTGTTTAAAACATTTACGATAAAGGAGTAAGCAAGTGTTACAGTTCAGTAACAGGGCTGAAATTGTTCTTTTCTGATATAACAGAATGTTATACCTTGGCTACCCGAGAGGAGCCGTTCTGTGCAAATGTAGATCCTATGCTGTCTAGCAACCCAGAGAAAAATAGATTAATCAGGAGGAAGGAGTCCACTTAGCTGAAGATGTATTGATGCATAAAGCTAGATCTTTTATGCTATCCTTTAACTTTGTTTTTTAAAAGGCTTATTTATTTATTTTAATCTTATTGAAAGAGAACGATGGGGCAGAGGGGAACGAGTCCATCTGTTAGTTCACTCCCCAAATGTCTGCAATATTTGGGGCTGGGTGAGGCCAAAGCTAGGAACCAGGAATCTATCTAGGTCTCCCACATGGGAAAAGGGGAACGAGCACTTGAGGCATCACCTCTTGTCTTGCAGGATGCATCAAAATGAATTTGGATCAGAAGTGGAGTAGCTGGAACTGGAAAATGTATTCTGATATGGGATACAGCTGTCCCAAGTGTGGCTTAATCTGTGCTACAAGTCCTGCCCCCATGCTTTAATTTTGAGTTGGAAAAGTTTGTGTGGGCAAACAGATTCTCACCCACACTAAGTAATAATATTAAATAAAATATTGAAATTATGCAACACACAAATAGTACAAGTGTACCCCACTCTCTGGCCTCCACTCCCCAATGCAAGACTGTGCATGGAAAATATTATAAGGAGATGTTGCCTGTTTGATTCTTCCTGACAAACAATAGATGCATATGCAGGTTTCAAAACACCATCACCAGCCAGCGCCGTGGCTCAACAGGCTAATCCTCTGCCTTGCGGCGCTGGCACACCGGGTTCTAGTCCCGGTCGGGGCACCGGATTCTGTCCCGGTTGCCCCTCTTCCAGTCCAGCTCTCTGCTATGGCCCGGGAGTGCAGTGGAGGAAGGCCCAAGTGCTTGGGCCCTGCACCCCAGGGGAGACCAGGAGAAGCACCTGGCTCCTGCCTTTGGATCAGTGCACCAGCCACGGTGGCCATTGGAGGGTGAACCAACGGCAAAGGAAGACCTTTCTCTCTGTCTCTCTCACTGTCCACTCTGCCTGTCAAAAATGAAACAAACAAACAAACAAAACACCACCAACACCACCACCATGTGCTGAACAAAACATAACTGCTGAGTCTTCAGGAACTTCCTCTCAGTGACCACTTTCTGGTCCTAGTTATAAACTCTATGAAAGCTTTTTGTTCAAGCGTGGTAAAAAGTGCAGGTTTTGAATTAGAGAAATGTAGACTCAAACTGGCTTTGCAGTCTAACTTCTGAAAGCTTCCTTTGTTATCTGGAAAACGGGGATGGTACCATTTAACACGAGTGATTGCTGTGAGGATCACTTTTATGAACCATCATAGGACGATGTTTTCAGTAAGTGACAGCTTCTTTTTGGAACTCCGTGGCCCTTATATCAAATTGAGAATCACCTGGGAGTTTCCAGAAATTTCAGTGCCTGATTACAGCCCCAACACATTCATCTGAGCCTAGGAAGGAGCTTGGAAATCTGCATGTAAAATCTCCCAGTTCATTTTAAGCTGCTATTGGGATGGGAAACAGCAATATAATAGCAGCACATAGATTTTGGAAAATGACAATATTGATTTAGCATTCTGGTGTAGTGCTCTTTCAGCTCCCCACCTTCAACACCCATGGTACGTGTCTGTACCATGGCAATTTCTGAATCAGCAGCTATCATTTGCACAATATATTGCTTCTTCATATTTCTCATATTATTCTTTTTTGGTTAGTAGCATGTATAGTGTGATTACAAGTTAATGCAGCTACTTTTCTCATAAGAAAACCCCCACAAAGACAAAGACAGTTATTAAAGAGAAGTGGAGACAACATTGGAGTAAGTGTATATCTCTGAAGCCAATAATTTTTGGATTGACAGTGCACACCTCAGAGTAGATATTCTGAAGTGTTTTTAAAATTAATCTTATTTATGATTTGGCTAGTTTTATAACACTAGAATAGAACAAGCTTAATAATAAATATTCATATGTATATGTGCATGTATATATGTACAGTTTATTTGCACATATGCATACTCAGGAAGAAGTTCCCAACAATTTGTGGAAAATGGAATTAAAATATAATGTACCTGTTACCTTCAAGATGATAGGGGTTGTGAGTTACAATCTTTGTTGTTTCTAAACTTGATTCTGTAAATGTAATCACTAATGAAATAAAATGAACATAGGAATTAATTTAAATAGATAATATATAGTGCTGAACATTTGGCACAACTGTTAAGACTTGGCTTTAGACACCCACATCCCATATTAAAGTGCCCAAGTTGAAGTTTAAGATCTACTCCATAGTCTAGCTTCCTGCCAGTGTGCATCCTGTGAGGCACTGGGTGATAGCTGAAGGATTTGGTTCCCTACCAGATTGAGTTCCCAACTTCTCTCTTTATGTTGGCCCAACCCTGGCTGTAGTTGGCATTTAGGGAGTGAACCAGTGGTGGAGGGTGTCTCTCTGCCTTTCAAATAAATCAAACAGATACTCAAAATTATAATACATAGCCTCAAGAGCTTTTTGACGTCCCATTATATGATTACTTGTATACTTGTACACCTTTTCTTAACTACTTTTGAATAGTTTAAATTACTTTTATGGTCTCTATATCAAGAACTGCTAACTCTTTAAAGTCTGCATATATTCAATACATTATAAATTTCTCAAAATATAAATATTTTAAGTTATCTGCTTACATTACTGTAGGACCCTGTAGTGCTAGTACCAGCTTGGATTGTTTCTCTTTCTCAATTAGTGAGTCATTTACAAAACCAGTACCTCAGTGGTCTCCAGAAGTTAAGAAAACCACTGTAATATAAAAAAGCACATACTCAAGAGTCCGCATATGAACGAAGCATAGATCACCTGTTGTACTGGATCATTCCCTCTAGTAGTGCATAAAATTAAGCAATGTGCATAATAGCCTGTGTTTTGCTTTATGCATTCACAGAATCCACATTGAAGGTCTTGAGCCACTGAAGTTATTTTATGGTTTTCCAAACATCTTATTTTCACAAACTTATTTTTTTCAATAAGACTGTATGCCATTCTGTCTGGTATAAGAGGCAGATGTGTATGGATTATTCACTTTCACTCTGTTTCCATAAATTGCATCATCAGTATTAGCATCATAGCCACTAGTTTTGTGTACCTAGTTTGGGTTAAGCCCTGTATATGAAGTACTTCCATAATCGACCTGATGTTTACATAATTCTAGAGAATAACAATGCAGTGTTGTATAATACTTAAATGTTGGTTTGCTCCATATGTATGTATATGTATATGTAACCATTTTATGATTGCCAGTGAAAGCCGTCACCAATTCCTGAACACAAACTATGTATGGATATTATGTGGTCATTATCTCTAGTATTTACATAATCCCTGAAATGTAGATGTCTTATGATCCTCATTTTATAGATTATGGAACTGAAAAATTGGGTCGCTTGTTAGTGGCACACAGTATGGGGCAGAGCACAGATTCAAAAATTTATATCTCTGATTCTCTATCTGACCTCTTTCTTGAATACCATATTACATCTTCATTACTATCACTTCCAGATGGCTGTTATGTAAAGGTCATGAGAATTAGAGTTCTAGTTAGAATTTCTAGAGCCCCGTAGTTAATTCTCTAACCACTGGTTTTGATTTGAATTTCATAGCTACTAGCTTTCCAGCCATAGCTTGGACTGTGGCCTAGAATGCTCTGTTCATTGTTGGGTTGTATAAATGACTGCAGCAACTTGCCCAACTTCTCCATCAAGCTACTGAATGGTAATGTAATTAGATTTTGCTTCTTCCCATGATGTTTTTTATCATTTGGTGATTAGATTACAATGTCAATGATTAGCATGCAGAATTTTCCCACTTTAAGCATAAAGAAACTCTCTGTTCTGTGTTTGAGGATGGCTGCTGGGTTAATCCACTAACTGCCTGTACCTTGATCCAAAATTACATACAGATGAATGGAGATGAAGTCTGTGAAATTCAGGAAACTGGTTTGTGGGCAGACACTGAAATGTGTTATGATTTGATGTGGCTGTGTATAAATAAATGTTTGCATTCAATCAGAACCAGAGAAAAAAATATTTAGAATTATAGGGGAGAAAATACATAGAGCTGGAAAGCCATTTCTAGGGAAAAATCTTTGGAGACAGAATAATCATAATAATAATAATCATCATCATCATCATTATCAAAACTTATGTAGGGCTTCTACTGAGAAAGGATATATTTTAAGTACATTGTATGTACTATATCACTTTAAATATTGACAACAACCAATAAGGAAATTAAAGCATGGTGTATTCAAGGTCATAGAGTAAAAAATCCTGACCTGCAATTCAGGCAGCTTTGTTTTAGATTCTGTGTCCTTAACCGTCATGAGTTCTACCTTTTAGAAAGCCTCACTGTATGAAATTGCAATTCTGAGTAAAAAGTGCAGATTTAATGTATATAAGGACTTACGGGGGTTAATAATTCTGGGATTACATTTTATGTAAAACTTATTTTTCCAATAATTACATCAAAATAATTTTTCTGACAAGTAAATGGAAATTTAATTTACTTAATATTTTATGTATTTCATAACATGAGAAATTTTATTCTAGACTTCCAATTTGCTATACATGATAGTATCATCTTTTATTTCTTTATCTTTTGTAATTTCAAAATTATTTCCTATGCTTGATTCAATTCTGATTACTCCTTTGTGTTTTCTGGAAAAATGTGATTTTTCTCATCTTCTGATGAAAAAAAATTAACCACAGAGACATGAAATGACTACACAGAATCACCAGCAAGTGAATCAGACAAAATGAGAGAGCACATTGATCTCTGAAGATGTAAAGGCGATCGCATCATCCGAATTTTGATGAAATAGTTTCAGGCTTCATGAAACAAGGTTTTGGTAGCAGTATCTGGAGCTGCAGTGCAAACAACATAAATGAAGTGAAGCAAATGTGAGCGCTGTACGAACAGGAATCTTCCCATTGCAAAACAACAATAAGGAGTGGCCTTTTGGTGCAGTGGTTAAGACACCACTTGGGATACCCAAATCCCATATGAGTGTGCCTGGGTTTAAACTATCCTTTTGCTGCTTCTTTTTTTAAAGATTTATTTATTTATTTGAAAGTCAGAGTTACACACAGAGAGAAGGAAAAGGAGAGAGGGAGAGAGAGAGAGAGAGAGAGAGAGAGAGAGTGTTTTCCATCATTGGTTCACTCCCCAGTTGGCCGCAATGGCTGGAGCTAAGCCGATCCGAAGCCAGGAGCCAGGAGCTTCTTCCGGGTCTCCCATGCGGGTGCAGGGGCCCAAGGATTTGGGCCATCCTCCACTGCACTCCCGGGCCACAGCAGAGAGCTGGATCAGAAGAGGAGCATCCAGGACTGGAACCAGCACCCATATGGGATGCCGGCTTTACGCACTATGTCAGGGTGCTGGCCCCCACTTTGCTTCCTGATTCTAGTAGCACTCTGGGGGGCAGCAAGTCATGGCTCAAGTGTTTGGGTCCCTGAGACTCATATGGGAGACTTAGACTTAATTTGGCCTGTCTCAGACCTGGCTATTGTGAGCATTTGGAGAAAAAATACCAGCAGATGGAGAATCTCTTTTTGTCTATCTGTCTCTTTGCCTTTCAAATAAACAAAAAATTAAAGAAAAAACCCCCCAAATTCATTATTATTTTGCTAGAATATACTTCTTGAATTTATACAAATATTGTATTTGGAGATGTTAGATTTTTTTTTATTATTAATTTTCTATGCTATTTCCAATTTAATACCAGGTTGTTTTTTTTTTCATTTCCAAATATCTTTATATAAAGAAGATCAATACAGTATATAATTAGTAAAGACCTCATCAGTTTGTACCCACACAGAAACACAAAGTGTAAAAATACTGTTTCAGTACTAGTTATAGCATCACTTCACATTAGACAACACATTAAGGACAGATCCCATATGGGGTGTAAGTACACAGTGACTCCTGTTGCTGACTTAACAATTTGACACTCCTGTTCATGGCGTCAGTAATCTCCCTAGGCTCTAGTCATTAGTTGTCAGGGCTATGGAAGCCTTTAGAGTTCACTGACTTTGATCTTATTCCGATAGGGTCATAGTCAAAGTGGAAGTTCTCTCCTCCCTTCAGAGAAAGGTACCTCCTTCTTTGATGGCCCCGTTCTTTCCACTGGGATCTCACTCACAGAGATCTATCATTTAGGTCTTTTTTTTTTTTTTTCCCCCATGGTATCTTGGCTTTCCATGCCTATAATTCTCTCATGGGCTCTTCAGCCAGATCCGAATGCCTTAAGGGCTGATGCTAGATTACATTTTTCCTTAAAAGGAAATTATGTGTGAATGTCTCCATTTTTGGTTCCATACAAATCTGATTATTTATGATGCTGAAACAAAATATGTGACAATAATCAACTTTTGGGGTGGATGTTCTGCCACAGCAGCTTAAGCTGTCACTTGCAATGCCCCATCTCTTATCAGAATGCCCATTCTAGTCCAGGCTACTCCATGTCCCATGCAGCTTTCTGCTAATTCATCCTGAGAGGCAGCAGGATGGCTTAAGTGCTTGGATTCCTGTCACTCTGTCTTTTAAGTAGATGAAAATAAGCACATTTTTAAAAACTAAGTTTTCATAAATCTTACATTTGTAATTTTCATAATGAAACCCTGGAGTGCATTTCATATATTTTCAATTAATTACACTTGGAGAAATATAATAGATACACATTCATATTTGGGGTTCTCTTAGAGTATGTATTCAAATGTAAAGAATTGACATACATCCATATAGGCAGTTATATAAACAAAAATTATAAATCTGTTTATCAGACAAGCCTCTAATAAATCTTATTAGTGAGAATGATTTCCTTATAAATAAAAGCATGGACATTTAATGTTCAAAACCATTTAGCAAAAATCGTCATTATTAAATTCCTCTATTTTTATTTCTAAATCATTAATACTTCAATTTCTTTTGTATTTTAGCTGATTTTCTTTACTATGGTTGTCGTCCAGCATTGTTATCAATTGCCTGCAACCTGTACCTAACACTTTAGGCCACGAATTTACAGAGTATGCTAAATTAGGTCATATTGCAGTTGTTACCCTTGGGTGGAAAAGATAAGACAAGGTAATTAGGCAGCATGTAAATCTACTTTGAGTAATGAAATGCATATAAGGAATTTGTATCATAGGCAGTGGAATCATGAGTGTTTTCATGGTAAAACTTTATTTCTGATAATCTCATAGCTTTTTATTTACTGGGATGGATTGAGTTTTTGTGCTTTATCAAATTTATGTAAACAAAAGGAAGGTATACTATAGGTGTATAAATCTTAGTGTTTTGAATACAATCACATATTTATCCCCAAAATGTATTTACTTAAAGTATCTAAAAAGATGGATAATTTATTTTGTCATTCGGTTATTAATTTTTTCAAATAGTGTGAGATGTAATTCACAATTATTAATATAATAGCCATGATAAAATAAATCACCTAATGACAATAATTATTTTCATTGAATTGGGTGTTAGCTTCCTTGAAGAGGTGTTTTTCAAGATCACTGTTACACATCCTTGTTTATTTCAGGTCTCTCTGGAGACAGAGAGTGAGGATTAGCATTTGAAAACATTTATGCCCAGCAACATGGCACTCTGCCTGTTGAGTGTGATGAGTATTTTGACTTACTTTTTTGGGTGTCATATTTCACCTTACTATTAATTCATTTTTATTTTTATTTGATCAGTCCATGACAAACTGGGGGAGGAAGGATAGGAAAACCTTGTTCTTTACCACAGCTTAAAAAGTGCTGCTTTATCTGATTCATAATTAAAGAAGCCCAATGCCACAATCAAATATGGTGTACATTTAAATACTGTCAGTGTTACTGGAACATTTGTAATATTTGAATAAATGCCATGTCCAGAATGACTTTTGACATATAAAATGCAAAATCTGGCACTGCTATGCGAATAATACAACATTTGGTTAAAATGGTCATCAGTAATGCATGGATTCCTTCTGTTTACAAAGAAAAATTCTTCATACCTTGCCTTTTTGTCCAGAATAATACAAATGAACTTACATTAAGTCTACTTATTCAGGGGTCAGTGCTGCGGTGCAATAAGTTAATCCTCTGCCTGCAGCGCTGGCATCCCATATGGGCACCGGTTCTAGTCCCTGCTGCCCCTCTTCCCATCCAGCTCTCTGCTATGGCCTGGAAAAACAGTGGAAGATAGTCCAGGCACTTGGGCCCCTGCACCCACGTGGGAGACCCGAAAGAAGCTCCTGGCTCTTGATTTCAGATCTGCACAGCTCTGGACATCGGGGTCATTTAGGGAGTGAACCAGTGGATATAAGATTTTCTTTCTGTCTCTCCTTCTCACTGTCTGTAACTCTACCTCTCAAATAAATAAATAAAACCTTTAAACAACAAAAAAGAAGAATACTTATTCAGAGGTAGGTGTTTGATGCAGTGTTTAAGATGTTGCTCAGGCCAAGTGCATTCCATGTCAGAGTGCTTGAGGTTTTGGTCTTGGCTTCACTCCCCATTCTAGTTTGCTTCTAAGGTTTACCCTGTATAAGAAAATAGATATATATTCTCAGAATGTATAGTCCCATACTAACATTTGGAAGTAAATAATTACTTCCATAAATCATGTGACAATATTACACTTACTTTTTGTAGGGCACATGACTTCTCATGTCTTCTGATCCCAGGGTATAGTTATTCCTTTTGTACAGGTGGAGACACTGAGCCTTTATTTATTTATTTATTTGAAAGTCAGAGTTGCATAGAGAGAGAAGGAGAGGCAGAGAATGAGAGAGGTCTTCCATCTGCTGGTTCACTCCCCAGTTGGCTGCATTGGCAGGAACAGTGTCAATCCGAAGCTAGGAGCCAGGAGCTTCTTCCGGGTCTCCCACATGAGTTGCAGGGGCCCAAGGACTTGAACCATCTTCTACTGCTTTCCCAGACTATAACAGAGAGCTAGATCAGAAGTGTAGCAGCTGGAACTCTAGCCAGCGTGCATATGGGATGCCAGGGCGTTAACCCTCTGTGCCACAACGCTGGCCCAGAGACATTGAGTCTTAGATGTTGAGGCATTCACAGGAATACCTTAATTTGAGCCTTGTTTATGATGTTCCCAGTTCCTGTACAGATATCTCTGCTATAGTTTAACATATGCATTCCTTAAAAAAATCTAGCAGTTAGCTTAATTATGCACTAAAATAGGTGAGGACCATGGTGGAATTGAGAGTGTTTCACCATCATAAGTATGTAATTAGTTCTTGAAGAAATATAACATTTTAAAAATAAAAATCTCAGTAGAGTTAAAAAGAAATGTATAATTCCCAATTAAAAAGTAATAAGGGCTGGCGCCGTGGCTCAATAGGCTAATCCTCGGCGCCTGATCCTCTGCCTGTGGCGCCGGCACCCCGGGTTCTAGTCCCGGTCAGAGCACCGGATTCTGTCCCGGTTGTTCCTCTTCCAGGCCAGCTCTCTGCTATGGCCCGGGAGTGCAGTGGAGGATGGCCCAAGTGCTTGGGCCTTATACCCGCATGGGAGACCAGGAGGAAGCACCTGGCTCCTGGCTTCGGATCAGCGCGGTGCGCCGGCCGCAGCGGCCATTGAGGGGTGAACCAACGGAAAAGGAAGACCTTTCTCTTTGTCTCTCTTTCACTGTCCACTCTGCCTGAAAAAAAAAAAAGAAGAAGAAGAAGAAGGAGAAGTAATAAGGCAAATATAAATCTTAACCTTTAAGTTAGTGAAGTGTCGGGTGAAAGTAAGAAAGGAATACCATTGTGAGATTACGTGGATGAGAAACGTGAACAAAGTTCAGGGGCAAGAGGGCAATAAGCACTTGCAAGACTTTGTAGATGGCCAGAGCGTGCCAAGAGGAAAACAGAGGCACACATATTCTGAATTCTTCTGAGGCTTGCAGCTTTCAGCTGTGCTAATAGACTGTTTTCACCTGCTAACACGTTTGAGGTTTACTGTAGTAATTATATATGTATATATGTGCAGTTACTATACTAAAGCAAATTAACATATCCATCATCTCACATAGTTGTCTTTTAAAATTATTTTTATTTGTATATTTTTGGCAACAGTAACTAAAATCTGTGCATTTAGTGGAGATCTCGAATACACACTTCCCTTCTTGGACAATATTAAATACAAATTAATGCTGTCTGATAGAAGTTTCTTTGGTGAGGAAGGTGTCCTGTAAAGGTACTTCAACAAGTCTGTGGAAAAAATGGAATTGAAAGATAAGTTTCTTCTGAGGCAAAAGCCAGTTGATATTCATGAATTGTTTTTCATAAAATAAGTGTTACTTGAGCTTTTTGAGGAACCCCTCATATATGCAACTGCTCAGTCGGATGGTGCATATGGCTGAGTACTTAGAATGTGACTACAGTGACTGAGAAACTAATTTTTAAAATTACATATATTTTAATTTAATTACCTTTAAGTAGTTACCTATGGCCAGTGGTACCAAATCAGGTATTACAAGTATAAACCAACCAATATCGGCGTCTTACTAACATCATTCCCCTATTCACAAAACCATATGCACTAATGCACATTCCAAGTAGAAATGGTGCAGCTGACGAGAGTGTTCTCAGAACCAGTGTATGCTATTCTTATTCTGAGATAAAACTGAAACTAGCTTATGTATATATGCTGCAAGCAAATACCAGCTTTCATAATAACAACACAAAGGTTTACAAAGGGCTACAACCCTTTTAGATAGAAGCCTGTTCATCACTGAATACAGCTTAGCTTCTGAGCTTGTGCAAACTTTCTGTATCATTAATATGTAAATCTTACCTTCAGTAGGTAAGCTCTTTCATAACTGTGATCCACTTAGTGTGTCCTTGTTTCCCAATGAATAATCTTACCAGACAAGCATATTTTGCATTTTAATTGGCTGTGTGAATTTAGTTTTTAGAAACTACTAAGGCATTAAATGTCAATATTTTTATTAGAAAAAAGTACTCTATTATGATTTCCACAGCAAGAATTGACTGCAAAATGCATTTTAAAATCAATTGTGTAAGCATAACTTAAAGCACTTATCATACACTAAATATTGAAAATATTTGAAATACATTACACTTTATTTATATATGCACACAAGACTCTTAAATAAAATAGAAGACTATGCCAAATTGTGCAGTATTGCAGAACTGGAGGAAATTTAACACCTCAAGGCTAGACCATGTAAGTTACACTGAAGAAAATAATTACAAGTTAAAGTTGAGCACCTGCATTTTAACAATTATTTCTATCATATATATTTTTGGTCTCCATATAATTGGAATTTTCAAATCCACTTGCAAAACAAAGTCTTTGGAAATACTTTGCAGTAGGTAATCCATGGAAATCCTTTGTCTCAGTATCTGAGTTTTCATGAAGATGCCTGGTGTTGATGTGGTCTGTAAAATCAGTCCATAAAATTGTGATTGAGGGTAAGTGTAAGGGGCCTGATGGGATACTTCATAAAGTATTTCTTATCATTGATTCAGTAGTTGAAGAATTGTTTGAACATGATTTTCTCTACATGTATAATATTTATACATAAATACCAAACACATTAAATAAGTTTATTATATAGTATAAAATATTATGTATAATATCTATCTATATATTTCTTTTTCACATACACATTGTAAGACAGTTAAATCAAGCAAATATGTTTTATGTACTCACATACTACCTTATTAGTGATGAAAATATTTAAAACATTTTATCTCTTTTCAAGCATGTAGTATGTTTTATCATATGTTCTGTAAGTAATAGACTCTTTAGAAAAAGAAATCATGGACTATTTTATCCTATCATTTGTGAAAAGTATGATGTGCTGCAACCATTCCTTGCAAATCACTAGACTTTCCATGTTGATAGCTATAATTACAGGGTTGAAGTCTTTGTGGAGAGAAAGTATAAAGGTGTATGTAATTGGATGGAAGCTAATCAGGATAGTTAGCTATTCAGTAGAAATATTACCTATGTGTCTTGCAGGACAGTAGCTTCTTGTGTTTCATCAAACATGATTCCATTGAGTGTCACACATACTGTTATTCTCTTAAGGGGGACAATGCTATCAAGTCAACACTAAAATGTTTTCAATTGCATAACACTTCTTGAACTGTTACAATGTGAAAATATAATATGTGCTTTAAATTTCATGAAAGAGGGTAATTTTTTTCTCAGAGTCATCTTGGTACTGTAGTTTCTTGTAAATACTGCAGACTGATATCAGGGAAAACCTTCATGCCCTACAGGCTAGAACTCCAAAGACGTTTCAGTTCCCTTGGAGAAAGTTTTTCACTCTGAAGTCTGATCCAAAGTTCCTCCCTTGTGCCCCCACAGCATCAGTTCACAGCTCCACTGAAACTTATCTCCATGGTACATTTATTGATCTTCTGTACCTACTGCATCATTTCTTTTTTTTTCTTTTTTTTTATTAAACTTTTATTTAATGAATATAAATTTCCAAAGTATAGCTTGTGGGTTACAATGGCTTCCCCCCTCCCATAACTTCCCTCCCGCCCGCAACCCTCCCCCCTCCCGCTCCCTTTCCCCTTCCATTCATGTAAAGATTCATTTTCAATTCTCTTTGTATACAGAAGATCAATTTAGTATATATTAGGTAAAGATTTCAACATTTTGCCCATATAGCAACATCAAGTGAAAAAACTACCATTGGGTTACTAATTATAGCATTAAATAGCAATGTACAGCACATTAAAGACAGAGATCCTACATAATTTTTTTTTCAAAATAATTAATTTTCTATGCCATTTCCATTTTAACACCAGGTTGTTTTTTTTTTTTCATTTCCAATTATCTTTATATACAGAAGATCACTTCAGTATATAATTAGCAAAGACCTCATCAGTCTGCGCCCATACAGAAACGCAAAGTATAAAAATACTGTTTCAGTACCAGTCATAGCATCACTTGGCTTTAGACGACACATTAGGGACAGATCCCGCATGGGGTGTAAGTACACAGTGACTCCTGTTGCTGACTTAACAATTTGACACTCCTGTTCATGGCGTCAGTAATCTCCCTAGGCTCTAGTCATGAGCTGCCAGGGCTATGGAAGCCTTTAGAGTTCGCTGACTTTGGTCTTATTCCGATAGGGTCATAGTCAAAGTGGAGGTTCTCTCCTCCCTTCGGAGAAGGGTACCTCCTTCTTTGATGGCCCCGTTCTTTCCACTGGGATCTCACTCACAGAGATCATTCATTTAGGTCTTTTTTTTTTTTTTTCCATGATATCTTGGCTTTCCATGCCTGCTATACTCTCATGGGCTCTTCAGCCAGATCTGAATGCCTTGAGGGCTGATTCTGAGGCCGGAGTGTTGTTTAGGACATCTGCCATCCTATGAGTCTGCTGTGTATCCCACTTCCCATGTTGGATCTTTCTCTCCCTTTTTGATTCTATCAGTTAGTATTAGCAGATACTTGTCTTGTTTGTGTGATCTCTTTGACTCTTAGACCTATCAGAGCTATCAATTGTGAGCTGAAATTGATCACTTGGACTAGTGCGATGGCATTGGTACATGCCATCTTGATGGAATTGTGTTGGAATCCCCTGCACATTTCTAACTCCACCATTTGCGGCCAGTCCGATTGAGCATGTTCCAAATTGTTCATCTCCTCCCTCTCTTTTTCCACTCTTAGATTTAACAGGGATCACTTTTCAGTTAAAATTTAAACACCTGAGAATAATTGTGTGTTAATTACTGAGTTCAACCAATAGTACTAGAACAACAACAACAACAACAAATACTAAAAAGGATAAAGTATTACATTGTACATCTAAAGTCAGGACAGGAGCTGATCAGTTCATTGTTGCTTATAGTGTCCATTTCACTTAACAGGTTTCCTCTTTGGCGCTCAGTTGTCATCGATCAGGGAAAACAAATGATATTTTTCTCTTTGGGACTGGCTTAATTCACTCAGCATGATGTTTTCCAGATTGCTCCATCTTGTTGCAAATGACTGGGTTTCATTGTTTCTTACTGCTGTATAGTATTCTGTGGAGTACATGTCCCATAATTTCTTTATCCAGTCTACTGTTGATGGGCATTTGGGTTGGTTCCAGGTCTTAGCTATTGTGAATTGAGCTGCAATAAACATTAATGTGCAGATGGCTTTTTTATTTGTCAGATTAAATTCCTTTGGGTAAATTCCAAGGAGTGGGATGGCTGGGTTGTATGGTAGGGTTATGTTCAGGTTTCTGAGGAATCTCCAGACAGACTTCCATAGTGGCTTAACCAGTTTGCATTCCCACCAACAGTGGGTTAGTGTCCCTTTTTCCCCACATCCTCTCCAGCATCTATTGTTGGTAGATTTCTGAATGTGAGCTATTCTCACCGGGGTGAGATGGAACCTCATTGTGGTTTTGATTTGCATTTCTCTGATTGCTAGTGATCTTGAACATTTTTTCATGTGTCTGTTGGCCATTTGGGTTTCCTCTTTCGAAAAATGTCTATTGAGGTCCTTGGCCCATTTCTTAAGTGGGTTGTTTGTTTTGTTGTTGTGGATTTTCTTGATTTCTTTGTAGATTCTGGTTATCAATCCTTTATCTGTAGTATAGTTTGCGAATATTTTTTCCCATTCTGTTGGTTGCCTCTTCACTTTCCTGACTGTTTCTTTTGAAGTACAGAAACTTCTCAATTTGATGCAATCCCAAATGTTAATTTTGGTTTTGACTGCCTGTGCTGTTGGAGTATTTTCCAGGAAGTCTTTGCCTGTGCCTATATCTTGCAGGGTTTCTCCAATGCTCTCTAATAATTTGATGGTTTCGGGTCGTAGATTTAAGTCTTTAATCCATGTTGAGTGAATTTTTGTGTAAGGTGATAGGTATGGGTCTTGCTTCAAGCTTCTGCATGTGGAAATCCAATTTTCCCAGCACCATTTATTGAATAGACTGTCCTTATTCCAGGGATTAGATTTGGATCTTTGGTCAAATATAAGTTGGCTGTAGGTGTTTGGATTGATTTCTGGTGTTTCTATTCTGTTCCATTGGTCTATCCATCTGTTTCTGTACCAGTACCATGCTGTTTTGATAACAACTGCCCTGTAGTATGTCCTAAAATCAGGTATTGTGATTCCTCCGGCTTTGTTTTTGTTGTACAGGATTGCTTTGGCTATTCGAGGTCTTCTGTGTCTCCATATGAATTTCAGCATCATTTTTTCTATATCTGAGAAGAAGGTCTTTGGGATCTTGATGGGTATTGCATTGAATGTATAAATTGCTTTTGGGAGGATAGACATTTTGATGATATTGATTCTTCCAATCCATGAGCATGGAAGATTTCTCCATTTTTTGGTATCCTCTTCTATTTCTTTCTGTAAGGTTTTGTAGTTTTCATCGTAGAGATCTTTAATGTCTTTGGTTAAGTTTATTCCAAGGTATTTGATTGTTTTTGTAGCTATTGTGAATGGGATTGATTTTAGAAGTTCTTCCTCAGCCGTGGCATTGCCTGTGTATACAAAGGCTGTTGATTTTTGTGGATTGATTTTATATCCTGCTACTTTGCCAAACTCTTCGATGAGTTCCAGCAGTCTCTTAGTAGAGTTCTTTGGGTCCCCTAAATAAAGAATCATATCATCTGCAAAGAGGGATAATTTGAGTTCGTCCTTCCCGATTTGTATCCCTTTAATTTCTTTTTCTTGCCTAATAGCTCTGGCCAAAACTTCCAGAACTATATTGAATAGCAGTGGTGAGAGAGGGCATCCCTGTCTGGTACCAGATTTCAGTGGAAATGCTTCCAACTTTTCCCCATTCAATAGGATGTTGGCCGTGGGTTTTTCATATATTGCTTTGATTGTATTAAGGAATGTTCCTTCCATACCCAGTTTGCTTAGAGTTTTCATCATGAAAGGGTGTTGTATTTTATCAAATGCTTTCTCTGCATCTATTGAGAGAATCATATGGTTTTTCTTCTGCAGTCTGTTAATGTAGTGTATTACGTTGATTGTTTTGCGAATGTTGAACCATCCCTGCATACCGGGGATGAATCCCACTTGGTCTGGGTGGATGATCTTTCTGATGTGTTGTTGCATTCTATTGGCCAGAATTTTATTTAGGATTTTTGCATCTATGTTCATCAGGGATATTGGTCTGTAATTCTCTTTCAATGTTGCATCTCTTTCTGGCTTAGGAATTAAGGTGATGGTGGCTTCATAGAAAGAATTTGGGAGGATTCCCTCTTTTTCGATTGCTCTGAATAGTTTGAGAAGAATTGGAGTTAGTTCTTCTCTAAATGTCTGGTAGAACTCAGCAGTGAATCCATCTGGCCCTGGGCTTTTCTTTGTTGGGAGGGCCTTTATTACTGTTTCAATTTCTGTGTCAGTTATTGGTCTGTTTAGGTTTTCTATGTCTTCCTGGCTCAATTTAGGGAGGTTGTATGTGTCCAAGAATCTGTCCATTTCTGATAGATTTCCCTGTTTGCTGGCATACAAGTCCTTGTAGTAATTTCTGATGATTCTTTTTATTTCTGTGGCGTCTGTTGTTACGTTTCCCATTTCATCTCTGATCCTATTGATTTGGGTCTTTTCTCTTCTTTTTTTAGTTAGTTGGGCCAATGGGGTGTCAATTTTGTTTATTTTTTCAAAAAACCAGCTCCTCATTTGGCTGATTTTTTGTAATGTTTTTTTGGATTCAATCCTGTTGATTTCTTCTCTGATTTTAATTATTTCTCTTCTCCTACTGGGTTTGGGTTTGGTTTGCTGCAGATTTTCTAGATCCTTGAGATGACTTGAAAGCTCATCTATTTGGTGCCTTTCCAATTTCTTGATGTAGGCACCTATTGATATAAACTTTCCTCTAAACACTGCTTTTGTTGTATCCCATAGGTTTTGGTATGTTGTGCTGTTATCCTCATTTACTTCCAGAAAATTTTTGATTTCTCTTTTAATTTCTTCTATGACCCGTTGTTCATTCAGGAGCATGTTGTTCAATCTCCATGTGTTTACACGTGCTCTAGGGATTCCTGAGTTGCCAATTTCCAATTTCATTCCTTTGTGGTCTGAGAAGCTGCATGGTATGATTCTAATTCTTTTGAATTTGCTGAGACTTGCTTTATGGCCTAGTATGTGGTCTATCCTAGAGAGGGTTCCATGTACTGCTGAGAAGAATGTAAAGTCCTTAGATGTAGGATGAAATGTTCTGTAGATGTCTGTTAGATCCATTTGGGATATAGTGTCATTTAAATCTACTGTCTCCTTGTTGATCTTCTGTCCTGTTGATCTGTCTATCTCTGAGAGTGGAGTATTGAAGTCCCCCAGTACTATTGTATTGGGGTCTAAGTCTCCCTTTAAGTCCCTTAACAAGTCTTTTAAATAAGCTGGTGCCCTGTAATTAGGTGCATATACGTTGGTAATCGTTATATCTTCTTGTTGAATGGATCCCTTAATCATTATATAGTGCCCCTCTTTGTCTCTCCTAACAGTTTTTGTGGTAAAGTTTATGTTGTCCGATATTAAGATGGCTACGCCCGCTCTCTTTTCATTTCTGTTGGCGTGGTATATCTTTTTCCAGCCTTTCACTTTCAGCTTGTATGGATCATTGTTGGATAGATGGGTTTCTTGTAAGCAGCAAAAGGATGGGTTTTGTTCCTTAATCCAATCAGCCAATCGGTGTCTTTTAACTGGACAGTTCAAGCCATTAACATTCAATGTGACTATTGAGAAGGAGTAACTTTGCCCTGCCATTTGCCAAAGATATTTTCTAATATCTGGCTTGAGATTCCTGTGATCTTTTGGTGTGAGGTTTCCTACCTTTACCTTCTTTCATATTGGTGACCGTGTTTCTGTGTTTCTGTATGTAACACATCTTTAAGCATCTTTTGCAGGGCTGGACGAGTGGCGACAAATTCTTTCAATTTCTGTTTGCTGTGAAAGGTCTTAATTTCACCTTCATTCACAAATGAGAGCTTTGCAGGATATAATATTCTGGGCTGGCAGTTTTTCTCTCTTAGTACCTGGGCTATATCTCGCCATTCTCTCCTGGCTTGTAGGGTTTCTGATGAGAAATCAGCTGTAAGTCTAATTGGAGATCCTCTGAGAGTAATCTGTCGTTTCTCTCTTGCACATTTTAGGATCTTTTCTTTGTGTTTCACTGTGGTGAGTTTGATTACGACGTGTCGTGGTGAGGATCTCTTTTGATCATGTTTATTAGGGGTTCTCTGAGCTTCCTGTACTAGGATGTCTCTGTCCTTCTCCAAACTTGGGAAATTTTCTGCTAGTATCTCACTAAAAAGGCCTTCTAATCCTTTCTCCCTTTCCATGCCTTCAGGAACTCCTAGAACCCGAATGTTGGGTTTTTTAATAGTATCCTGTAGATTCCTGACAGTATTTTTTAGATTTCTGATTTCTTCTTCTTTTCTTTGATTTGACTGTTTCCTTTCCTGTTCTCTGTCTTCTAATTCCGATATTCTCTCTTCTGCTTCATCCATTCTGTTTTTAAGGCTCTCTAATGTGTTTGCCATTTGATCTATTGAGTTCTTCATTTCATTGAGGTTTTTTTTCACTATCGCAGTTTCCTGTTCCACTAGTTGTTTCATTTCATTTTGATTCCTCCTTAATATTTCATTTTCACGGGAGAGATTTTCTATCTTGTCCATTAAGGATTTCTGTAGTTCAAGAATTTGTTTTTGAGAACTTCTTAATGTTCTTGTGAATTTTTTGAAATCTGCTTCTTGCATTTGCTCTATCTCTTCATCTTCATAATCTTGCATTGGCATGTCTGTTCACTTGGGGGCGTCATAGTGTCTTCCTTGTTCTTGGTACCTCCGCTTCTATGTTTCTTGCTTGGCATGTTAGAGATAATTTGTGGTGTTTCTGTTTTTGTTTTTTTTCTCTCGTTATACTATGCCTCTAAGTGAGCTGTCTGTTTTGTTGGAGCCTTAGGGGCTGTGATGGGTGTGGTCAGAGAGCTATGCTTGTTTCTTGAGGTTTAAGGCTGTGTAAAGAGCGACTCTCCCAGATTATTTGCTCCTTGCTGGGACGCTCTCTCTCTCTCTCTCTCTCTTTTTTTTTTTTTTTTGACTTAGTTGGGAGTGGGGTTGAGGGTAGTTGAAATCTAGCCTCTGTGAGTATTCGTTTGATCTACCCCTGGGACCATACACAGAGTTTATGCAGCCCTCAATGTGTTCTCCAGTTTCGCTAAAGATACTGAGTTTGGCTGAGCTTTACATATGTAAAATCGCGGTGCTCTTTGTTTTGCTTGGTGAGTGAAGGGAGAGGCCTCTGTTCCCCCTCCCCCCAATGTCTCGGACTTCTCAGGTCTTTGTCTTTCTTACCCTCCTCCGTTCCCGTGCTGGCGAGATTCTGTGGCTCTGGCTCCTCTCCCGCCGCTGCCGCTCGGCTCGTCTCGGTTGGTTTTCCACGCGGTGGGTTCCCTGTAAGTCCTCTGTGTCTCCTCCACAAGATCCGGAAGCGATTCCTCTGCAGTTTTTTTCTTGAGTCTTTTCCTGAGGCTACAGTAATTCCGCTTTTATGAAAGTTTATTTTCCCAAACTAAGGCACACGTCCTCACTATCCGCCATCTTACCTACTGCATCATTTCTAGATCCCTGCAGCTACCTGATGTCCTTTTCCAAATTTGTAGCATGGTTCCTGGTATATGGTTGTTGCTGGAGGATTCTCTCATGAGTGAACAAATGGATGGATAATAAACAAAAAAGGGTGATCAGATACTGGCCACAATACTAAATGATGTCTTTCATTTTAAGCTCTTTCCCCAAACTAACTGGATGATTTATCACATCTGATTCACATTTCAGAGACATTTTTAAGGTATCCTGAAACATAGATAATGATAAATAAGGCAAGCTAAATCTTAGAGTCAATTACAGTGAACTTAAAGAGCTATAGGAAAGAAATGTTGAGATTGTGTACTTTATAGATTTCCTGCTTGTTTTTTGCAATGATCCACTTTCTAATTTTCACTTACACTTTACATTAAATACAAATCTTTGAAAATGAGTAAGACATTTCTCTCTTTGTGTGTGTGTATGTGTGTGCATGGATATTTAACAATTTGGAAAACAAAGCATGTCCCACCTCCCCCCCCTCCAGAGGTGAAATGCATTAGAATGCACAGAGTTGAATAATATATCTAAACAAAAGGAAATAAGAAAGGAATCTGAACATCAGAAATTACTAAGAAATGGTAACTATAACTGGACCTAACTTGAAAGAAGGTATCTACAAGTAAAGAGATAAGGATATGTGAAGCAGATTACTACTATTCCCTTCTAAAAAAGTAATGATTGGGGCTGCTGCTGTGTTTTAGTGGGTATAGCTGCTGCTGGCAGCATCAGCATCCCTCCTGGACACTGGTTAGAATCCTGGCTGCTCAATTTCTGATCCAACTCCATGCTAATGTGCCTGGGAAAGCAGTGGAAGATAGCCCGAGTGCTTGGACCTCTGCATCCACGTGGGATAACCAGAAGAAGCTCCCAGCTCCTGGCTTTGGAACCACACAGCTATGGCCATTGTGGCCAACTGGGGAGTGAACCAGCAGATGGAAGACCTCTCCCTCTCCCTGCCTCTCGTTCTCTCTCTGTGTAACTCTGACTTTCAAATAAATAAATCATTTTCAAAAAAGCAATCATCTAAGAGAAGACATAAATTGGCAAAAATGAATCATTCATATAAGATTAAACATTCTTTTTATGCCTACATGAGGTAAAAGAAAGGGATCCTTTATATTTCAGCTATGACAACATCAACAATTCAGTTTTTTACATTCTAAATCTAATTAGGTCCATGGAGGTTTGACTGGGGTATTTTAGAAAATGTGAGCACCTTAGAGGAAGGTTGTAGAAATGGTCAACCATTTCTTTTTACAGTAGCATGGTAGATGTTCCATAATATATCCATTGCTCTTTTCTTACAAATATTATATTACTAAGGTCTTATCAGATAAATGATGCCAGTGTTGTAGCAATTATTAAATCTTAGGTTTTTTAACACTACAAACATGTGCTTGTATCATATGTATGTATTTAATAATTTGCTTTGATGTTTACATAAGTATAATAAAAGTTTTTTAATTATTTGGCTTGATACAATATACATGATTTTGCCATGAATCCAATGACAATATTTATACATATACTGAAATATAGTGTGGTTCTGTCAGATAAGACCACATCTGAAAACAGATAATATTCATGTTCTATAATACTCTTTTGGGAAACTTGGTTTATCCTGGAAATGATTGACATAGAACTTATTGTTTTATAATAATTTTACAAAAGATTATGGTAAATGATAATGAAAAAGAAGAAAAAGCAGACTCCATTTCCAGATGTCTTCCTGATTTTTACATCAGAGTATAATTTTTATGCATACCTAATAGCCATTTGAAACAATTTCCATATTAGCTAATATTTTACTCCTACTAGGTGATGTGTGTAAGAAGCCACTCATCTGAATTTCTTTGCAGTGAATCTCATGATATTAAATCAAACAAGAACAATTTCTGTAAACCATAGTCTGGAAAAATTAAATAGAGTTTGAACATAATTTATTAGGAATATGTTATTACAACTAAATTTTTTCATTTCTTTCAGTTCATTAAAGTTTTTCTCAAATGTATTCACTTTATTCATCTAAACTGTACTATGGTAGCAAACCACCTCAAAATGTTAATCATTCAGAAATCTATCAACATATTTCTGTCTTTTGATATTAGAATGTATCTTGCTGAACACTACAGTAACAGTTTTCAACATATTCAGATGAGTTAAAATATATTTTTCTTGTAGGTTCTGATAATTTGGTTGACTCTGAAAGAACAATAATCAGTAGTGCCTCAAAGTAAATAGGCTTTGAGACTCATTAACCACCTTAGTTCTGCTTCAGCTGTTAATCTGAGAAGGCATTTATTACTTTGCATATTGCATTGCATTAGAGAAATATCAGTTAATTAAATCCATTGGGAGATTTTGGCACCAACATAAACAGCATTTTAAAAAAGTATGTTAATCTTATAGGAAAATGAAATTAGACTATATACAAAACCTGCACAAGGAGAAACTGAAATGCAAGTAACTATTGTTTGCATGTTCAGGGGAGGGACAAGTCCCTGTAACTCAGGAATTCTTCACAGCAACAGAAGGGAAAGGGGATAGACTTTGACAGAGAGGAAGTCAGCATGGTGTGGCAGTTAATTGTGTACACTCTAGGGAAATCTTGGTTTCAGAGACTTGCTTTATTGATTATTAGCTGTCAGATCTTATGCAAATTACTTCTGTAAACCTGGGCTTCATCAACATAAAGTATAGTAAAAATAGTACCCAAAAGAGAGCATTTAACGAATTCAGTTATTGTATGTAAAATGTTCATAGTAATGCTAAATAAATCTCACCTGTTATTGAGTACCAAAAGTCCAAGTGATCTAAATGCACTTTTTAAAAATCATGTAATGATATAAAGGGAAATCTTAAGTTGAAGTGAGAAAATTGTAATACATCTTCTGTTTCAGTATCCACATACTTGGGTGCAGAATCACTGGAGTGCAACTAGGAAGTACAATTAGAATAGGAATGACTATATTCTTGGGATTCTGGTGTGGCCGTTCTTCCTAGAGTCTGCTTATCTCTTGTTTCAGCACTACACTACATTTATGCATGTCCTTAATTATTTATTTTTGTAATTTTTTTTTATTTTTTGAAGATTTGTGTATTTACTGTAAAGTCAGAGTTACAGAGAGCGAGAAGGAGAGGCAGAGAGAGAGAGGTCTTCTATCTGCTGGTTCATTCCCCAGTTGGTCACAACGGCTGGAGCTGTGCCAATCGGAAGCCAAGAACTTCTTCCGGGTCTCCCCCATGGGTGCAGGGGCCCAAGGACTTGGGCCATCTTCTACTGCTCTCACAGGCAATTGGAAGTGGAGCAGCTGGGACACAAACTGACACACATGTGGGATGCCGGCACTGCAGGCAGTAGCTTTACCCGCTAATACCACCATGCCGGCCCCTATAATATATATTTTTAAATACCCTCTTTGTGTTTAGGCTTAGTCTTATTCTTTTAAATATTTTGAGGTAAATGGATACTGTGTCTATGATACTGAGCAAGTATAATGATCATTATTTAATCATCTGTGTAATGTGTATTGGAATATTGATATCAGCCTACCTTTTGCATTTTTGTAGAACATTTGAGGTTATTTTCTAAAATTACACATGATAATATATAGGTATAAATGGTATGCAGAAATAAATTCTTGCTATGCTTATAATGCTTAAGATAAAAATGTATTACAGATAAAAGTTGCAATTTATCTATATTCATCAAGAAAAATTCCAGTTTCTTATTGAATACCTACCAGGATCAATTCTGTATGTAACATTTGTACTGCATTGACAGGCTGATTAAGTTTATGTATCCAGCAGCACAAATTTAGCAACTTTTATGGGAAACTAGTGATGTAGACACAAACCAGCTATATCTTTGACCCTGAATTAAAGAGAGGAGTGATGAGCACCATAATCAAAGTGAAAAAGTGAAAGAAAAAAAAAAGCCTAAAAATGAGTCTGTCTTACTAATCAGAAGATTTTAGAAGGGCTTCCTTAGAACCATGCTGCTTAATTAGAGTGGAGCATATGCAAAACAATTTTACTTGATCTTACTTTGGGAGATGAGGAAAATTCAACATATGACCACCTGTACCGTGGAAATTTATGACTAACATTGTTTTGTGGGGCATCAGTCCTCACTGAAAGACTGTTACATCACTTTAGCTGACTGTAATCTGGTTCCTGATGCATGAGAGGTCTTCGAGGAGTCACATTCCGTTGAAAGTTAACCCCAGCTTCTGCAGTAGCAGGAAATGGTGTGAAGATGAAAAAGCATCCTACAGGAAGATCCAGTCTTTGTGAGGTGACAGTGCAGTGGTTGGCTTCGACACATAGACTCCATTCAAATTAATCTCTGAAAAGTGACACTTGTAGGAACCCAGATACCACAGGAGCCATTACCACAGTACCACAGCTAGCCACATTCAACTTGGAAAATTTTTTCATTGAGAGATTATCATGTCTTCAAACTTGAGGTGAGGATTTGAGCCAGGGGAGAGTGGAACAGTCTTCTTACCATTCCTCCATTTTCCCTCCCTCATTACATCCTTTTCTCCTTAATTCCTTTCTGTGTTTAAAAATCTAGAATTTCATATCTTGCACAAAAGTTTATGTTGGGTGTGTGTAAATAGGCACTTTTCATCTCTTCTGACTAGCTCACGGTGGTCACCCAGAATGAGATCAAGGTCAGGTGAAATACTTGACAGCACTCATGGTTGGCAGCTAAAGGTAGGCAAGAACAGGAATACAAGTTTGGAATATTCACTGTGAGAGAGAAGGAGGCAGGCATAGCAGCATAGCGGCATAGCAGGTTAGGCTGCAGCTGGGGCTGCCCGTATCCCATATTGAACTGTAGGTTTGAGTCCTGGATACTCCACTTCTGATCCAGCTTCATGTTAATACATACAGTGAGACAGTAGATGATGGCTCAATTGTTTGGAGCCCCACATGAGAGACCCTAATGGAGTTCCAGGTTCCTGGCTTTGGCCTGACCCAGCCATGGTTGTTGTGGACTTTTGTGGAGTAAACCAGCAGATGAAGATTTATTCGCTCCCTCCCTCCTCATCCCCTACCTTCTCCTTTGATCTATCATTTAAGGAGATGAAAATAAATAAAATTTAATTTAAAAAAAAAAACAAGGGAGAAGGAACTGAAAAATGATATGCAGAAGGAATGCCAGGCAGCAAGATATTGTACTATGAATAATGGTTATTTGCTGCAAACTGCATAATGAAGCAATCTTCTCTAGTAACTTCAGAACAAAGTAGGTATTTGGTTTAAAGAAACTTTAAGGTTTCAGGGTGAAATTATCAGACACCGTGATGTTACAGTGGAATGATTTTTAAACTACATGGGGACTGGGAATACTCTGTCCTCTACAACTTTCTACATTTGCTAAGTATCACATACTAAGTAATCAGTTTCTGAATGAACAAATGAATATGTAAAAATCATTAAAATCAATACGCTCAAGAAAATAGGAGAACAAGATATTGGGGATGTTGGGCAATGGATTATTCCATAAGAGCAACAGGAATTGAGTTGAAAAAAAGTTATGTATCCAACAGTCATACTTTTCTTATGTCCACTAGTCTACTGTATATTATTCCTTGAGTGAACATTGTGAACTTAACCTATTAGTTAGAACTTTTGATTTTTCATCCTTTCCAGTCTTCCTTTTTTAGTACCTTGCATATATGAAGGTACTTCAAAATGCTCATGGAAACAAATGAAATTAAAACATGTTTTTATTGGTGCGAAAATTGTTTAAATCTTGCATATGAAAGATCTTCAAAAAGCTCATGACAAATGCATATTTTGTAAAACCTGTGCAAGGATTTCAAAAACTTTTTGTACCAGAGTAAATTTACCTTTATTCCTATTATTTCTGTGAATACCTATACTTGGTCTTGTGCTTTCTTGTGGGTTTTGTGCTCACTCTTTGAGGCAAAATGGAAATACTCACTTCAAGCTAATATGCCTCTGCTTCAAAACCAAGCTTCAGATATTCAGGACCCAGTAATTATTTCTTCAAATGATCCATCTCCCACTTCTGGTTCTGTATAGCTCTCTTCCTACGTACATCCTCATAGAGGCAGGTGGAATCTCTAGTGTCCAGACTCAGCAAATGGTATTTGCAGATTGAAGGGTGGATAGAACTGCATATTTAGGTTTAGATGTGCAAAGTTCCATGAGTAAGGATGCTTGTATTGCAGGATATAGAAAGACAGAGGTTTATAGGGCCTTAGGCTGTGACCTACATGACAGCTCTCTTTGTACTGCCATATAGAAGTCTATATGTAAAACTAAACATGACACCGCTACTAAGGTATATTTTTTTCAAGATGATATCTCATATTTTATGAGTTCTTAGCTTAATTTGTGATTTAAAAATATTTACACACATGGCTTATTTTCCTTCATTTTTCCACTGCCTTTTTTCTATTCCCACTGCCACCCATAGACCAAGTCTTATTATTTCCTGGCCAAGATTTGCTGAAACAATCTCTAAACTATTCATCACATTTACACTCTAATCCATTCTCTCCTTAGTAGTTAGAGGTAATGTAGAGGGAAAAGGTACCCTAATCCACTATTGGTGGGAATGTAAACTGGTACAACCACTGTGGAAGACAGTGTGGAGATACCTCAGAAATCTGCATATAGCCCTACCTACCAGCCATCACACTCCTGGGAAGTTACCCAAACCAAATCAGTATATGAAAGTGTTATCTGTACCCTCATGCTCATTACAGCTCAATTCACAATGGCTAAAATATAGATTCAACCCAGATGTCCATCAGCTGTTAACTGGGTAAAGAGGTTATGGTATATATACACTATGGGTTACTGCTTAACTATTGCCTTTTGCAACAAAATGTTTGCAACAGTAAACCATTATACTTAGTGAAAAAGACAGATACCATGTTTGTCCTGATTGGGGTAACTAATAGAGTCCCTAAAATGTAATGTATAAATGGACATCTTGAGGTTTGATAATTGTTTATAGCCTTTGTCTCTTCTGTTGAGGAACTGTGTTCTTTTTCTTCATACTATTTGTTGAACTCTTTTACTTAGTGTAGTGTTAATTTTACAATCATTAAGTAAACTGAAAGTATATCTCTGTAAAAATTAAGAGTAGGAATGGGAGAGGGAGAAGGAAGAAGGGTTGGAGCGTGGGTGGGATGGAGGGAATATCACTATGTTCTTAAAGCTATATATATATGACGTATATTATCTTGTATAACTTAAATAAAATTTTTAAAAACAATGCAAATCCTGTCATGTCACAAGTTCTCTTAGTCCTTCAGCAACTTTTCATTACTCTTAAAACAAAATCCAAACTGTTTCCAGTGATTTTCATGGCCCTGCCTTATTTGACTCCTGTTATTTATATGACCTTGTCATGCTCTCTCTTGCTGGTTGTATCTCAGTCACAGATTCCTTTTCATTTTCACAAAATTCTGCCCAGAATTTTGGCCATTTCTCTTTCTGCAGGAAATTTTCTCCCTAAGCTCTTTCCTCCACTGATTTCTTCTCATTTTTTTTTCAACTCAGAACTTGTAGCATCTACTTAATAGACGTTTCTTTGATCTCAAACTTGTCTGACTTCCCCTGGTCCAGGGCCCCCTTGATTTCCTTTGTAGTGCTTAGCACCACCTAGAATGTGACTGCTGTCAGTTTGCTTCTCTAGAATGAGTACTCCAAGAAGACACCATGTCTTCCTCTGCTGTATCTTTATAATTCAACCTGTGCCTAACACATTCGCAGAGACAATACAATTTGGTGAAATGAGTAACTGAAAATAAATGAGAAGTAGGTATTCTAGTGAATACAATAATAGAAGTAGCTGAACTGTTCACTATTGATAGCAGTATATCAAAAATTTAATGCTGATATCAGTGTATAGAAGTGTAAACACGAGCACCTGTTTATTTAAATCAAATAAGCATTGTATTTCCTCAGGTAATATCATAGTCATTTATGTCATCACAACTTTTGTGTGTTTATCCATATCAGAGCTTAATATTTTATTTATATATCTATTGAGTGTACATTTTATTATTTATATTTTATTATTCTATTCTCATCAGTCACTTAAAAATGATTAATCTGTCAGTCAAAATGCAAAAACTTTAAAAGAAAAAAGTTACTCAATTTAAGTCTTCAAATTTGAGGGAAATTATTGCTCAAAGTCTATAAAGGGGCAGGCATTTGGTGCAGTGACTGGGTCCCTGCTTGAGATCCTGCATTCTATATCAGAGTGCCTGCGCTCAAATCTTGGCTCTGCTTCAGATCCAGCTCCTTGCAAACGCACACCCTAGAAGTCAGCAGGTGATGACTCAAGTACTTTGTTCCCCACCACCCATGTAGGAGACCAGTAATGAGCTCCAGGCTCCTGGGTTTGGTTTGGCCCAGCCCTGGCTGCTATGAACACTTAAGAGAGTGAACTAGCAGATGGAAGATTTCTCTGTCTACACATTTCAAATAATAACATTAACAAACAAACAAAAGAAATAGGTTAAGAAAGATTAATATTTCATGGATGCTCAGAGGGATTATTTTAGAAAGAAAATACTATACGTTTTGACTCATTAACAAGCTTAGTTTAGGAAGGGCTAATATTTAATAAATGGTGGTTAAGAAGCAACATGGCTTAGGAGGGAGGAAAGATATCTTTATTTCTTCAATTTTATTTAGTTTAAATTTTCTTCACAATATTTTAAACATTTCTATGAAAATTGGCATTTAATGTGTTTGAAAAGTAGAGTTTATCAGTAACATTACATTCTAACTTCTCTGTACAGTGCTTGAAAAGAATTTTTTATTTTAAGAATTCAGTTGGACTGTGACTAAGATTTAGTGTATCTTTCTTGGGTAGTTTTCAGAGCATTGGTCACAATGTAATACGTTGGTATTGATATCTATTAATGAATCTCTCTTGTTTAAAACAACATAAATATTTATTAAAGTAAAAGGATTTTCTGAATTTGCCATATGGCACCCCAACTGTATGCTATCTGTAAGAGATATATCTAAATAACAAAGATTTGGAAAGTTTGGGAATTAAATATACACTAGAGAAATACAAACAGAAAACACAGGTGGATGTGAGACCATAAAAGTGAGAAATGCATATTATTATATAAAGTGTATAATTCAATGAAGACAGCATTTACAAATATGCCTAATGATATGGTATCCAAAATTTTATGGCATATATATATGCATATATATATATATATATATACATATGTGTGTGTGTGAGAGAAATTTCCAATATGAAAGAAAATGTGGTATTTTTCTTTCTGTGTCTGGCCTATTTAACTTAGCATAGTCATCTCCAGTTCTATCCATTTTATTATAAATACCAGGATTTCATTCACTTTTGATGGTGGTAATATTCCATTGTGTATTTCTTCATTTCTGTAATCCATTGATGAAAATCTAGGTTGAATCCACATCTTTGCTATGGTTAATAGTGCAACAATAATCAAAGGAGTGTAGGTATCTCTTTTATATAATAACTTCAGTTCCTTTGGATATACTCCCAGAAGTGAGACAGCTGGGTCATTTGGTAGATCTAGTTTTAGCATTTTGAGCAACCTCTATACTATTTTCAACTGTTTTAATACAACTGTTAATGGTTATATTAATTTACATTCACACCAACAGTATATTAGTAGATCTCAGCTGGCATTATTGGTGAAAGAACGCATTAGGAAAGAGTGTCCAGTTGACATCTGTACAAGCACCAGCTGGGAACCTGACTGCTCCACTTCCGATCCAGCTCCCTGCTGAATTGCCTGGGAGGGTGGCAGGTGATGGCACAAGTACTTGGGCTCTTGTTCCCACATGGGCTATCTGGAAGAAGTTCTGGGTTCCCAGTTTTAGCCTGGCACAGCCTTGGCTGTTGTGGCCATTTGAGGGAGTGGATCAGCAGATGAAAGATTCTCTGTCTCTCTCTCTGTCTCTGTTTCTTTCTCTCTCCCTCCTTCCTTCCCTTCCTCCTTGTCTCTCTCTTTCTCTCTCTTTCTCTGTCTCTCCCCCTCTCCATCTGTAACTCTGCCTTTCAAAAAAAGAGGAACAAATAGAAAAGACAATAGAATATTTTTGCATGATATGTAAGATATTGTGCTATCAGACTTATATTACAGGTTTATCTGTGTTCATATTATCTGTCTGTGGTGGGTTGCAGTTATGTTTAAAAAAATACTTGTAAGACACTGTGTTTGGTTATAATTATTCTAAAGTCACTGCGTGTAATACTTGCTGTCCTTGACTTATGAACTCTGCAAATATTTGCATGCAGGTATTACCAAAATACGACAAACTCAATTAAAACCCAACACGGGTTACATGATCCTTTTCTTTCATACTTTTAATTTTAGTTTCCCATTTCTTCTGCAAGACTTTTTGACTGATCACAGTTACTATGTGATATTTTCCCCCAATTGTTTTTTATAACACTCTTTTTATTGTTAAGGGGTAACATAAAATTAATAAAATGAATTATGATTATAGTAGTAATGGGTTATTATAGTTGTGTTGAAACAAGTCTTAAAAACCAGTATCATTAATGTAATAGTGACTTAGAAAATGTTTCTTTTTTGACTTTTTAAATTGTTATTGATCTCATGTATGCAATTTTTATATCATTTGTCAAATATTAATCAAGAACAACTTTGCACCTGCCATTGCAATTTAAAAAACCCCTTCCTAGCCCACAGGGAAGATGCATTTAAGTGGAGAAAACAAACTGGTAAACAAATGATTTCATTATTCTGTGCTGTAAGGGCTTCAGTAGGTACAATATATAGCTATCAGAGAGTGAATTGAACAGACACTCCCCCAATCTCAAGTGTTCACTGAATTGTCTTTGTCCTGAAACGCAGTTTGAACTGAGGCATAAAAGACAAATACAACTTAGCAAAAAAATGTGTGATTGTAGTAGTCAGTGTTCCAGTCAGAGAAAATAGCATGGTTCAGGGAGATGAAAATGAAGAGAGGCTATGAAACAAAGTATCAAGAGTAAGCCAAGTTAAGAGTTTAAATTCTATCCTGGGTATATAGGAGATTTTTCAAGTGTGTGAGTGAACACATACAAAATTACTACCATAGAAGAATTTTGATAACTCTGTTCATCTAAGCACATTTGATCATAGATGACTCTGTTAGCACTCAGCGTTTGAGAGTAAGATTGACTCCCAGACACAGAGAGTGTCAACTGTCAAAATCTTGCAACTTTTATATGCAGTTGGAAATGTTTAGAGCATCAGCATTTAAAAAAGAATCCCGGAAACACAGGAAAACAGGGGCAAATGCCTTATGAGAGCTAAGAGTGACTCATTTGCTATATTAAATATGAGACTTATTAAGGCTGCATTTTTAGACACACACACACACACACACGATGTATGTAAGAAGCCCTACATTTTTACTGTTCTAACACCCCAGCTGTTTTTGTAGTTTTATCTCATGCTGTTCATTCATACATGCCTACATACATAAATGTGTTCAGCAGATCAGTCATTTATTCATTCAGACATTTTATGTTGGCAAAATTTATAAAGAATGGGTTACTCCCAGTTTCTTGGGCAGTCACAATAATCTGAAACAATTTCTGTACTTGAAAAGAAAACGAAGTAAATTGAGTCATAACAGAAGTATTCATAAATTGCTCTGGCTCTCCACAAAGATCTCAGATCTCTTGGAATTAGAAGAACTCGAGCTGAATCTTGAGGAATAAGCAAAATTTCAACATCTAGAATACGAAACAAAAGATGAGCAAGTGCTAAATACACAGAGAGAAGGTGCATGTTAAATCACAGTAGCCAAGTTCTTGTAATGGTTCAACTAGGGGGGAATTTGGAACTATTTATTCTGTGTTATAGACATTCTTTTTACAGTCTTGAGGCCATAAGAACAATCCACACTAACTCCCTGTGCCTTTTCTCATTCCAGCCTACCATAACTATTTGTGTAATTGCTCATATCTCTCTCACTAAATGTTAAGATGACAGAATTTTAAAATGTTACTAACAGGAGAACAATCAGGGATTTTAGAGTTAGGAAGGAAAAATGGATCTTTTAGAAGAAAGAGTCATTGCAGTGAAAATTAACCTTGAGTTGTTTCCTATTGCCTTAGACCATCTGTGTTGATAAAATAAAATATCTGAGATTGAAAACAGTAATGTGTTTCCTCAGTTTTGAATTCTGGGACATCCAAGTTCAAGACTCTTGTCATCTGCTATCTGGTAAAGACCTTAATGCTGTGTTCTCATGATGTAAGAACAGAAGAGGGAAAACTCATTTCCACAACCCTTTTTATAATAGCATTATTTATAATTTGGTGTTGAAAAGTGCAACCAAAACACCTCCCCCTAGGTCCCGCCTCCCAGTACTGTTGCACTGGGGATGAAGTTTCCAATGTGGAATTTGGGAGAAACCATGCAGTCCACAGGAACTGTCTGAGTTTCTCATTTTACAGATGAAGATATAAATTTTGTGACATCAAGCTGGGTGCTCTTGTGGTGGCAGAACTTGCACAGAATTATTGGATCCTGGCTTTCTGTGATTCTTTTGTCATGATAAGGAAATCTGAATGTGTATGCCAATCAAGAAGACTGTTCACAGAGCCAAAGCCTGAGAACTTGAGGATGATATAATAATAGTTACACATAGATTTAGTTGAATGGCATTCCTGATTAACTTGAAAACTAGGTGGGTTATAAATGACCAGCAAAAATTATATTTCACTAAATAAAACTTAATCTAATATCATCATAGGTATAATATTGATCATTAAACTCCATAATAGTATCATTAAGCTCTATTAGTATCAACAAACATATTTCATAGATACAGGATTTATCATTAAACTTTATTAGTATCAACAGTATTAACACAGAAATTCAGATTTTTTTCTAAGAATATACACAATAGACTGTAACTCCCTGTTAGGTGATTCAATCAAGAAAATTGTGGTTTTGATTGAATTAAATGTTAGGAAATTCACAAGCTAATTTATAATCAAAAGTTTTTATCAGTCGTATAACATAATAATTGTGCAGGCAAAGTTTGTGAAGATGATACAAATCCATTTATTTAATTTAAATGGCAGTAATAACACAAACAATAACCAAAACATGCAAAACTGTTGTTTTTGGAAATTTTTACATGTCAGTGAATTCATAATTTATAATATGAATAATGTAAATAAAATAAGGTATATTATTTAAAACATATATCTATGTTAAAACAAACTGTACAATAACTTAATCTGTAGTTATTCTCCTTAGAAATAATCTACAAATCCTGAAAAAAGGGAACTTTTTTCCAACTTTTGTACTAGTTTACATATTCCTTTAAACACTAGTTATTACTACTTACTACTCTTTACTATTTATAGCTACCATCGTTGGGTAAATTTTTAAATTCCATTTTAAAAAATCCTCTGCTTATGTTATCTCACTTAATTCTAATTATATTCTTGCAGGTTTCTTACTATTATCTGCATTTTACAGATGAAGAAGCAGAATCTCATGGGGGATAAGGAAATTACTCAAAATCCATTAAATGGCACAGGTGGTGTTTAAGTCCAAGCCGCTCAAATTCCCAAGTCCATGCCTTTGACTTTCCATGGTACATTGCTTCTCTTCAGTAGCCACGTATTTATTGAACTTCTATACTCTAGCAGTCTTTTAGATGATAATAATGCCAGGATACATAAAAATAACTTCAACCCTTCCAAACTTTTTCCAGAAAAGAGGACATTTAACCAAACTATTCCAAAGGAATCTTATAGATGCTATTGTAGTAAAGTGCAAAACCATAGTAAAATATATCAAATGATTCCTGTTATTCCTACATATAATTCGAAAGAAAGGTTTTACTTGAGATTCTTGAGCTGGGGCCAGAAAATGCAAATGTGATGGATGAATAAGAAAGGAAATAATTGTCCATATTTGAGAGAAGTCAGGAAAAGTATGATTTTCAGATTGACTGAGGCAATGTATTATAAAATATTGTATGAATGCATATACACTATGCATATGTGGATTTTGTTTACAGTAATCCATGGTTGTTTAGATATTGTTGATGATTTTTCATATTTGTTTTATTTGATCACTCTGGGTAGATTGTGTAATGAGAAAGCCCACAATGGTGGATGGGATACCAATAAAGAGACTATGGCAATGACTTAAGGTGAGCTAAAGATGTTTTTAAGCTCTCTCTCAAAGTAGTCTTTATATTCTTTTTAAGTAAATTTTTATTAAATGACTACTATATGATAGGCCTTGTCCATGAGAAGAAAACTAAATATTCTAAGATTCTGGATAGGTCTCCTCTCCTGTTAAGAAAGCTGGAGTTCAGATCAGGAAGTCAAGAAAGGAATACTTCAATATGTGATTTGTAAAAAATATCCAGTATATTGGTATTTTGTTTATGGTAAAGTGACATTTCAGTTCATTATAGAAAAAGGCAGATTACTCCAGGTAGAAGAGGTCTTGATAAAACAAGCTAATCATTTGTGTGTTGTGGGGGGAGGAGTGCATAGATTCTGTACTTCTTATCCAATTTTAATTGCAGGTTCATAAGAGAATTAACTGTAAAAATTGAAACAATAGGCAGATGTTTGGCCACCACTTGGGTTGTCTACATCCCATGTCAGAGTACATGAACCTAGCTTCTTGCTCATGCAGACTCTGCAAGGCAGAAGGTGATGGCTCAAATAGTTGAGTACTTATCACTCACCTAAGAAACCAGGATTAAGTTTCACACTCTAGGGTGTGGGCTGGCCCATCCCATGCTGCTGTAGGCATTTGGGGAAGTAAAGATCTTTCTCTGTCTCTCTGCCTTTCAAATAAAATGAAAATAAATGATGTTTTTAATATTTTAAGAAACTTAAAACAGTGAAAGCACCAACTAAAAATTTGGATGACTCTGAATATAGAGAGATTTTTCAGTTAATCATGCCAGAGAAATCAAAAGATAAGAGATAAATTTTGACTACATAAAAATTTGAAAGTATTCTGTGAAAATAACACAGGGGTGAGTTTTTGGCATAGAGATTTAGCTGCTGTTTAGCACACTGACATTCCATTTTAGAGTGTTTGGGTTTGAGTCCGCCTCAGCTCCCAATTCGGCTTCCTGCCAAAGTGCACCTGGGAGGCAGCAAGTGATAGCTCAAGTAGTTGGGTCCCAGCCATTCACCTTGGAGATGCCTATTGAATTTTTGGCTCCTGGTTTCCACCTGGCTCTTGTGGGCATTTTGAAAGTGAATCAGTGGATGGGAAATTTCTCTGTATCTCTCTGACTTTCAAATAATATAAATAAATAAATAAATATTTAAAAACCACATGTACTTAGGCATATAGTATATATACATTATAGTGTACCCTTAAGGGATAATCATACAAATTAATAGAACTTTTCAACAAAGGCATTTTATTTCATATAGTGTCATTTGTAAAATCAACACACAGAGAAGCAGCTGCAATTTCTATCATGAAGGGAAGAAGTAAAAATAATATAATGTAATTTTGATAATAATATATGATTACATTGCTTAGTATATATTTGTAGTTATGTACCATTATAATAATGACATACATTTGTAAAAACAGTAGTGTTATATTTGTGAACACTGAAAAAATCTTGTTTTATTGTAGATAACTTTTGGTTCTTTTCTGTACTTTATTATATGTATTTTTGATTTTAATTTATGATATATTTCTATATTTAGGAAAAAGTAAAAAATTTCTAGGAAAATACTGACAGATTTGGTGAAAACTTTTTTGAGATTTTTATTTATTTATTTAAAAGTTGGAGTTACACAGAGAGAGGGAGAGACAGAGAGAAAGAAAGAGAGAGAGATCTTCCATCCCCTGTTTCACTATCCAAATGGCGATAATAGGGAGAGCTGGGCCAGGCTGAAGCCAGGAACCAGGACTTTCATCCAGGTCTCCCCCATGAGTGGCAGGGGACCAAACACTTGGAATATCTTACTTTATTTTTCCCAGGCCATTAATTGGGAGCTGGATTGGAATTGGAGCAGCTGGTAGATGCTGGAATTTCATGTAGCAGCTTTACCTGCTACACCACAATGCCAGACACTAGTCTAGACATTTTAATCCTGGGAGTTATGGGGTCTGAATATAGCTATGATGCTGTAGCATTATTATAAGGTAGCTGGATTAATTCCAAACCCAAAGCATATAACACTTTTTTAGTTTTGCTTGTTTTAATGTAGTAGCTGTGTAGAGTTAGAACTAATAATTACAATTTGAAATTTCTGACAAGAGAAATGAAGGTTGGCAATGTTTCTTTGTTATGACACGTCTTAGCTCGTTATGTGCTGTTCTAACAAAAATGTGAGGCAAAGTACCATATAAAGAGGTTTATTTAGGTTGGACCTCAGAGGTTCAAGAGTGTGGTGGGTTTCTGGTGAGAGCCCATGGCAGATGGCATCATATAGCTGGAGTGTGTGTGTGTGAAAGAAGTCACGTGGTAAGACAAGACTTGGACGAGGTGAGGCTTGCTTTTTTTTTTTTTTTTTTTTTTTTTACAGGCAGAGTGGACAGTGAGAGAGAGAGACAGAGAGAAAGGTCTTCCTTTGCCGTTGGTTCACCCTCCAATGGCCGCCGCGGTAGCGCACTGCGGCCGGCGCACCGCGCTGTTCCGGTGGCAGGAGCCAGGTGCTTCTCCTGGTCTCCCATGGGGTGCAGGACCCAAGCACTTGGGCCATCCTCCACTGCACTCCCTGGCCACAGCAGAGAGCTGGCCTGGAAGAGGGGCAACCGGGACAGGATCGGTGCCCCGACCGGGACTAGAACCCGGTGTGCCGGCGCCGCAAGGCGGAGGATTAGCCTGTTGAGCCACGGCGCCGGCCGAGGCTTGCTCTTTTTATTACAACCCATCTCACAGCAACTAATCAAGTCCTGTAATAGCTACATTAATCCTTTCCAAAAGTGGCGAACTTTGATCTAATCATCTCTCAAAGTCATCATCTTTTTTTTTTTTTTTTTTTTTTTTGATAGGCAGAGTGGACAGTGAGAGAGAGAGAGAGAAAGGTTTTCCTTTTCTGTTGGTTCACCCCTCAATGGCCTCTGTTGCCGGCACACTGCGGCCGGCGCACCGCACTGATCCGAAGCCAGGAGCCAGGTGTTTCTCCTGGTCTCCCATGCAGGCGCAAGGCCCAAGGACCTGGGCCATCCTCCACTGCACTCCCGGGCCACAGCGGAGAGCTGGACTGGAAGAGGAGCAACCAGGACAGAATCCGGTGCCCTGATCAGGACTAGAACCTGGGGTGCCGGTGCCACAGGCAGAGGATTAGCCTATTGAGCCGCAGCGCCGGCCTCAAAGTCATCATTTTGTCAATACTGTTACAATGGCAACAAAATTAAAGTACTCAGTTCTTTGGGGGCACAAACTGTCCCAACCATAACTACCATATCACCTCCATTCTCCAGTCACTCCCACAAAAGAACCCTCAAGTTTCTTGTAATATCTCTCTCTTTCTCTGAGACACCCTTACTGCCCACTGATTTTTCCACTCATTTTTTATTCTTCTTGGGCCACCACCATGGTAGTCTGGTGTCTCCTGTGTTGGTGATGCAGTTTTCCAATCGGTCTTGTTTCTTTCTGCCCACCCTCAGCTCAGAGGCCCGACATGCTGATCTGTTCTAACAGTGGTGATAAAATCCTTTAGTCACTTTCTCTTACTGTTGGAAGATGGTATCCTTTTTTTGGTGTTTCATAAGTCAGCTGTGAAACTTTTAGCTGGCCAACCATTGTTCCACTGACATAGGCTGGATTCTCATGTGGCATTGTCTGCAGTATCCTGCTGGATCATTGACAGCCTTGCTTTTTGTTTTCACTTTTTGGCAGCTCTTTAACCTATTTATCTTTTGGTACCCCTCTACGGAAAAAAATTGCAAACAGAAATATCATAAGTAAAAGCTAGATATTTCCATTAATTTTCAGCACATCAGGGATTTTTGGAAGAAAAGTGCAGCTAAAGTTCTCAGCTGCTCTTAAGATTCCAGTCATTGTTAATTATTTCTCTTTGCTCAACATTTTTTAGCTTTGGCAGGTTGTCCCATTTCTCCATGTGTCTTTTGAGTAATTTAAAATATGTACTATTACTTTTCTGGGAGCTCCAGAAAATGCATCTTTTCTATATTTTTCTTATTTTGTATGATAAAATGACATGTTTCTCATATTTCCAATATAAATTACATCATTGTACAAGGTCCTTCAGCCTAGATCCTCAGACCTAAGTACATAATGACCAGGATACAGAATGGTAGAGGGAATAAGTATTTGAGCTGCAACAGTAAGACAGGGATATATTTTAAATACATGTTTCATAACAAATCCAGCTGGATTACTTTGGGCAATTTATTAATTTTTTTTAAGTCTCCATTTCCTTGTCTGGAAAGTACTATCACTTTGAGTGTTTTGCCATCATTGGAAGATTCTTTCCTTTCTGCCAACATTTTAAGTTTTGAAGACTTTGTAGTTGTGAATTTACAAAACAAAAATTGTAAAATAGTGCAATGAACTCTCCCATATATACCACACCAAGATTCCCCTATTGTTAACATGTTAGTATATTTGCCATTATGTATGTACCACACTCAGATTCCCCTATGGATAACATTTCATATTATTGTATTTGTCATAATTAATGAAGCACACTCAGCTTCTCAGTTTTTCTTTTTATAATCCATACTCCCTCTAACCCTCCTACTCCTTCCAGTCTCTGGTCATCAAATCTATTTTCAGGTTAAGATTTTTCTTAGCTCCCACATATGAGGGAGAATATGTGATATCTGGATTTCTCTACCTTACTTATTTGATTTAATCTTCCTGTTCCATCCATTTTGCTATAAATGACAGGACTTTGTTCTCTTTTTACGATTGAATTGTATTCCATTGCATGGATATGTGTATATATCACATTTTCTTTATCTGTTCGCCTGATGAATTGATTGGTTCCATGTCTTGATTCTTTTGAACACTGCTGCAATATACATGGTGGGGCAATTATCACTTTGATGCAACGATTTTATGTCCTTTGTGTATATACCCAATCATGGTATGTAAATCATGGTTTTTAAAGAAATCTCCATGCTGTTTTTCACAGGAACTATACCTGTTTATATTCCTATCAACAGTATATAAAATTTATCGGGGCCAGTAAGCTACTGCTTGTGAAGCTGGCATCCCATTTGGGCACACTGGGGAGAGGGGAATGTCGCAGATGCTCCATTTCCAGTCTAGCTTCCTTCTAATGCACCTGTGAAAGCAGCAGAAGATGGCTCAAGTGCTTGGGTCCTGCTACTCATTTGGGAAATCCAGAAGAAGCTCCTGGCTCCTGACTGTAGGCTGTCCCAGTCTTGGCTGTTGTGGCTATTTGGGAAATGAACCAGTGGTTGGAAGATCTCTCTCTTTCTCTCTCACCCCACTCTGTAAGTCTGCCTTTCAAATAAATAAATAAATCTTAAAAAAGAGGTCTCCTTTATCTAAGGGGACATGTGACAAAATTGTGTTAAAGCATTTACTTACTTGCAAAATTTTAGGAACAGTGGGAATCTTTTCCTTCTTTTTTTTCAAAGTAGCTTTTCCATATTGTCAATTTTGAATATTTTATGACATTTACTCAATATTTGCATCTTCAGCATTCATTATTAATTGCTTGTAATGTGTAATTTATTTTTAGTTGAATCCAGTGAAATTTTATTTTCATTTTAACAATTCGCACTAATATAAAAATATTTCAATGTGGTTAGAATAAAGGCAAGAAAATCAGTTAGGCAAACTGATTCAGGGCAGCTGAACTGCTTTAGATGTGTGTTGCCCATTTCTCCACCTCTGTGTCAGAAGACCGAAATATGTCATTTTCTCTTCAGAAACTAGTTGCATTACAGACTGGTTTCTTGAACGGCAGCCAGATAGGCACTTTTCAGTTCTGAATTCTAATCAGTCATCATTTTTGTATATCAAACCAATTTTCATTATAATTTGAAGATAACTTGAAGTTAGGATGGCCAGAAGATTACTGCAGAATGTCTTAAAAGAGTTTGATAGAAATTTATATTAGTCATAGGCTAAATCCAGAAATGGAATCTCCACTAGTAGCAGATTACTGTATCAATAATGCTGATACTTCAACATAGTATCTGATAATTAATGGCACTTCCATTAGATATCAAATTACCAATTCAAATAGCATGATACTAGATTGATATGATGTGGTACTCATATTAATTTCTTAGATACTACCAACCTGGTTCAAGGTAATCAACACTGTTCTAGTGGCTATCTTTCATTATTTATAATATAATAATACATGTTATATATTATAATATAATAATATACTATTATTATTTTAGATAATATGAAGCTCCTAAATAATACAGTGTTTTTTGCAAGGTACATGAAAAAATTACAAAAAGAAGGCATATTTGGGAGGGTAGGAATGCCAGTTTTTTAAGTCATATATATATATTTAAGTCATATATATATATATGACCAGGTTTTTGTTCTGCCCAATAATAAAAATTTACTTAGGATGACAAAGAAGCTACATACACAAATCCTTGTAGTTATCAGAGTTTATATTAAGCATTTGCTGAGGTTTGTGGAAGAATGGATACCAAGTGTGTGGAATCACAGCATTGAGTAAATGACCCTGTCCCTAGGGAGGGTTTTATTGGGTTTGTTTATTGCTGTTCAGTGCTGTTTGAGTAGAGTTTGAATCTACTCATAATAAGTGCCTTTTATATTGAATAGTGATCCTGGTCTAATTCATGTGAATAGGTTGCTGCTTTTATCTCTCCAGTAAAGCAAGAAACTATGGTTTGTGCAGAAAGCTAGAGACGTAGGGAGGGCCTATTGGAGAACTTTTTCACAAAAGGCTGCTCTGTGTATGCCAGACACAGATGTTACAAGGACCCTGCCTTCTCATCACTCAGCATTCTTAGCCAATCAATATTTTCATGCAATAACTGCAGTGATTTTTATTTCACTATGTCAAAATTCTGAGAGATCTAGTACAAATGCAAAAGAAAAAGCTAGGAGCAAAATAAAGTGGTTTTGAACTTCAAATACAGGAAGAGTATAATAAAATGGAAGAGAATACATGCTATAATAAAAAATTTAAATTTGATGAAATAATATGGCATCATGTAATTTACCAAAATACTTCCTAATTACTAAATATACCTATTTATTCTTAGATGATAAGCAGTCTATTCTTGTGGGATAATGATGGATGTCTAAATTTGATGTCTCAGAACATCCTGCTGCAAAATCAACAAGAAGAGCAGATAAAACTGCATATAACCAAGTCTGTGGAATAACTAAGGGACAAGAATACAACAAACCCCAGGATATTACTAAATGGGAAATACATTATATGAAACCTCCAGAGGCTCTTTCAAAGCCCATTCTGGGATGGGGCAGAGACAGAACAGTAAATGGGAATTCTGTGGGGTCCAAGTGGTGGCCGTGTGCAGATATGATCATTCCTAAGAAAGGAGAACAGGTCCAGTGCCTGGCGGATGAGAGCTCTGGCCACTAAGGAATCATAAGGATCTAAAGATGTCTGCAGAAGCAGAGGTGGCAGTCTTGGAAACGCACTGCCTCCATAGGAGAATGAGGAGGCTCTCTGAGAGTCTAAGGAGTGGAAGAAAGGACAGATGCAGAGAGGAGAGATTTGGGACGCAATGAAGGAGTATCACACAATTATGTGACGTATCACATCCTCTCTGTCAATAATTATTTGCTAAAAATGCATTTCATGATACTAAAGAAGAAGATACTCTCGACAACTCCCACAGAAAAATTTAAATTTCTCCTTCCTGTATAAAATCTGTCCCTTATTGGTGCAGAAACTCACAAGACAATTTAAAATAAGTAGAAATGCATCAGATGGTATGCAGATCACATTATTATAAGAAGGAAACAGAATAAGCATCTTTCTTTTTAATTTGATCATTACACTTCACAAGCATCACTCATTCTCAAGCATTACTCACACAGGAGAAGAAAATATAGCATTAAATGAATGTGGGGCTGGCGCCATGGCTCACTTGGTTAATCCTCTGCCTGTGGTGCCAGAATCCCATATGGGCATTGGGTTCTGGTCCCGATTGCTCCTCTTCCAGTGTGGCTCTCTGCTGTGGCCCCGGAGGGCAGTGGAGGATGGCCCAAGTGCCTGGGCCCCTGCACCCATATGGGAGACCAGGAAGAAGCACCTGCTCCTGGCTTCAGATTGTCGCAGTGTGCTGGCTGCAATACACCAGCCGTAGTGGTCATTTGGGGAGTGAACCAACGGAAGGAAGACCTTTCTCACTGTCTCTCTCTCTCTCTCACTGTCTATAACTCTACCTGTCAAATAAAATAAATAAATAAATAAATAAATAAATAAATAAAAACATTAAATGAGTGTTAAGCAAACATTTCCATCTGAAGCAATTCAAATATAAAATTCAAGAATTCATGATACAAATGGACAAAAATCTGGAGTGTATTACACAAAGGTTGATTAAATCGGGAAAGGGAAGAGAAAGAAACACCATCCCAGGGGAAAAACAAAGAACACAGTTTTTTGTTTGTTTTTTGTTTTGTTTTGTTTTGTTTTGTTTTTGTTTTTTTGACAGGCAGAGTGGACAGTGAGAGAGAGAGACAGAGAGAAAGGTCTTCTTTTCTGTTGGCTCACCCCACAATGGCCACTGTGGCCGGCGCGCTGTGGCTGGCACACCGCACTGATCCAAAGCCAGGAGCCAGGTGCTTCTCCTGGTCTCCCACGCGGGTGCAGGACCCAAAGACTTGGGCCATCCTCCACTGCCTTCCCAGGCCACAGCAGAGAGCTGGACTGGAAGAGGAACAACTGGGAAAGAATCCGGCGCCCGGACCAGGACTAGAACCCGGGGTGCTGGTGCGGCAGGCAGAGGATTAGCCTATTGAGCCACGGCACCGGCCAAAGAACACTGTTTCTTATGGAAATAGAAGTGATTGGAGAGTAGCTATTAAAGCTTGAAGCTATAAGGAGATGTTAACCATAATCATAAAGTTAACGTGAGATTGCCTGTAAGTCATGTAGTAAGCTTAAAATATTTGTAAGTATGGCCCACCCTCTCTCCTTCATAAAGCTATAATATATTATCAGGAGTGGGGATGATCTTTTATTTCAGTGTGATATTCATTAATACATAAATTCTGGGAAATATTTATAATATATCTTTTTGGTCAATACTATGCATATTATCAGAGAAATAGTTTGTTGTAAATATTTTTTGCATGATGCTTTTCTCCTCCAGTGGTTATGATTCTGTTTATGAAAAATTATTGCCATTTAAAATTTAATAAAATGAGATTTGGATTTTCTAGAAATGTGGTCTATCTAGAATTCCTCTTTAGCTTTGATCTGGTATGCCTGCCGACATTCTAACTACTTTCAATAGAGGTATTGCTGATTTTGACTTCTGCATTCCTTGAGATCTAAAATATTGAAATCCCTGGCCTCTTTCCTGCCATCAATTCCAATCAATAGTTATTTATTGAGTGCCTACTAAGTGTAACACTGTTACAAGGAGATAATTATCTTCAAATAATATTCATTGTTTAGGCTAATCTAATTTTTCAAGATGAGAAAAATAGTGTCACAACATGCTAATGTGAATAATTATCATGTGGGAAGCACACAGCAAATACTACTGCATTTCTAAGAGAGGAGACAGTTCTTCATACTTCACCATCATGGATAAAGATTTCTAATGGTAAGATTGACTTGGGTTAGGCATTTATAGGAAATTTTCCTTCAGTTACTTTTAAAACCTTTCCAGGTAAGCTTTGGGCTTTTGGTTTAACAAGGAGCAATAGAAGTAATATAATAAAAAATTCAAGCTCAGCATTAGTTTACAAGAGCTAAGATACAGAATCAACCCAGATGTCCATCAACTGAAGACTAGATAAAGCAATTATGGTGTACATACACACTGTGGAATACTACACAACATTAAAAAATGAAATCTTGTCATTTGCAACAAAATGGATGCAACTGGAAACCATTTATATATATATATATATATATAACTTTTATTTAATAAATATAAATTTCCAAAGTACAGCTTTAGGATTACAGTGGCTTTTTCTCCCATAACTTCCCTCCCACACACAACCCTGCAATCTCCCACACCCTCTACCATTCCATTCACATCACATACCATTCACATTCACAAGATTCATTTTCAATTATCTTTATGTACAGAAGATTAATTTAGTATATATTAAGTGAAGATTTCAACAGTTTGCACCCACACAGAAACACAAAGTGCAAAGTACTGTTTGAGTACTGGTTATAGCATTTATTCACATTATACAACACATTAAGGACAGAGATCCTACATGGGGAGTAAGTGCACAATGACTCCTGTTGTTGACTTAACAATTTGACACTCTTGTTTATTGCATCAGTAATCTCCCAAGGCTCTTGTCATAAGTTGTCAAGGCTATGGTAGCCTTTTGAGTTTGCAAACTCCGATCTTATTTAGACAAGGTCATAGTCAAAGTGGAAGTTCTCTCCTCTCTTCAGAGAAAAGTACTTCCTTCTTTGATAGCCCATTTTTTCCACTGGGATCTCACTCACAAATCTTTCACTTTGGTGTTTTTTTTTTGTTTTGTTTTGTTTTTGTTTGTTTTTGCTAGAGTGTCTTGGCTCTCCATGCCTAAAATACTCTCATGGGCTCCTGAGCCAGATCCGATTGCCTTAAGGGCTGATTCTGAGGCCAGAGTGCTATTTAGGACATCTGCAATTCTATGAGTCTGCTGTGTATCCTGCATCCCATGTTGGATATTTCTCTCCTTTTTAATTCTATCAGTTAGTATTAGCAGACACTAGTCTTGTTTATGTGATCCCTTTGGCTCTTAATCCTTTCATTATGATCAATTGTGAACTGAAACTGATCACTTGGACTAGTGAGATGGCATTGGTACATGCCATCTTGATGGGATTGAATTGGAATCCCCTGGCATGTTTCTAACTCTACCATTTGGGGCAAGTCCGATTGAGCATGTGCCAAACTGTGCATCTCCTCCATCTCTTATTCCCACTCTTATATTTAGCAGGGATCACTTTTCAGTTAAATTTAAACACCTAAGAATAATTGTGTGTTGATTAAAGAGTTCAACCAATAGTATTAAGTAGAACAAAAAAAATACTAAAAGGGATAAAGTATTAAGTTGTACATTAACATTCAGGACAAGGGCTGATCAAATCACTGTTTCTCATAGTGTCCATTTCACTTCAAGAGGTTTCGTTTTTGTGCTCGGTTAGTTGTCACTGATCAGGGAGAACATATCATATTTGTCTCTTTGGGACTGGCTTATTTCACTCAGCATGATGTTTTCCAGATTCCTCCATCTTGTTGCAAATGACTAGATTTCATTGTTTTTGACTGCCGTATAGTATTCTATAGAGTACGTATCCCACAATTTCTTTATCCAGTCTACTGTTGATTGGCAATTAGGTTGATTCCAGGTCTTGGCTATTGTGAATTGAGCTTCAATAAACATTAAGGTGCAGACAGCTTTTTTGTTTGCCAATTTAATTTCCTTTGGGTAAATTCCAAGGAGTGGGATGGCTGGGTTGTATGGTAGGGTTATATTCTGGTTTCTGAGGAATCTCCAAATTGACTTCCATAGTGGCTTTACCATTTGCATTCCCACCAACAGTGTAGTGTGCCTTTTTCTCCACATCCTTGCCAGCATTTGTTGTTAGTAGATTTCTGAATGTGAGCCATTCTAACCAGGGTGAGGTGAAACCTCATTGTGGTTTTGATTTGTATTTCCCTGATGGCTAGTGATCTTGAACATTTTTTCATGTGTCTGTTGGCCATTTGGATCTCCTGTTTTGAAAAATGTCTATTAAGGTCCTTGGCACATCTCTTAAGTGGATTGTTTTGTTGTTGTGGAATATCTTCATCTCTTTGTGGATTCTGGTTATTAATGCTTTGTCTGTTACATAGTTTGCAAATGTTTTTTCCCCACTCTGTCAGTTACCACTTCATTTTCCTGACTGTTTCTTTTGCTGTACAGAAATTTCTCAATTTGATGCAATCCCAATTGTTAATTTTGGCTTTGACTGCCTGTGCCACCTGGGTCTTTTCCAAGAAGTCTTTGCCTGTGCATATATCTTGCAGGGTTTCTCCAATGTTCTATAATAATTTGATGCTGTGGGGTCGTAGATTTAGATATTTAATCCATGTTGAGTGGATTTTTGTGTAGGTGTAATATAGGGGTCTTGCTTCATGCTTCTGCATGTGAAAATCCAGTTTTCCCAGCACGATTTGTTGAATAGATTGTCCTTTCTCCAGGAACTGGTTTTGGATCCTTGATCAAATATAAGTTAGCTGTAGATGTTTGGATTGATTTCTGGTGTTTTCATTTTATTCCATTTGTCTATCCATGTGTTTCTGTGACAGTACCATGGTGTTTTGATTACAACTACCCTGTAGTATGTCCAGAAATCTTGTATAGTGATATCTCTGGCTTTGTGTTTGCTGTACAAGATTGCTTTAGATATTTGAGGTCTCCTCTGCCTCCATATGAATTTCAGCATCATTTTTTCCAGATCTGAGAAGAAGGTCTTTGGCATTTTGATTGGTATTACACTGAATCTATAAATTGCTTTTCACAGAGTAGACATTTTGATGAAATTGACTCTTCCAATCCATGAGCATAGAAGATTTTTCCGATTTTGGTATCCTCTTCTATTCTTTCTTTAAGATTCTGTAATTCTCATCATAGAGATCTTTAACGTCCTTGGTTAAGTTTATCCCAAGGTATTTGATTGTTTTTCCAGCTATTGTGAATTGGATTGATCTTAGAAGTTCTTTCTCAGCCATGGCATTGCCTGTTTACACAAAGGCTGTTGATTTTTGTGAATTGATGTCATATCCTGCTACTTTACCAAATTCTTCTATGAGTTCCAATAGTCTCTTAGTAGAGTTCTTTGGATCCCCTAAATAACGAAGCATATCATCTGCAAAGAGGGATAGTTTGAGTTCTTCCTTCCCTATTTCCATCCCTTTAATTTCCTTTTATTGCCTAATGGCTCTTGCTAAATCTTCCAGAACTATATTGAATAGCAGTAGTGAGAGTGGTCATCCCTGTCTGGTACCAGATCTCAGTGGAAATGCTTCCAACTTTTCCCCATTCAATAGAATGCTGGCCATGGGTTTTTCATAAATTGTTTTGATTGTATTGAGGAATGTTCCTTCTATGCTCAATTTGCTTAGAGTTTTCATCATGAAATGGTGTTGAATTTTATCGAATGCTTTCTCTGCATCTATTGAGATAATCATATGGTTTTTCTTCTGCAGTTTGTTAATGTGGTGTATCACGTTGATTGTTTTGCAAACATTGAACTATCTCTGCATACCAGGGATCAATCCCACTTGGTCTGGGTGGATGATCTTTCCGATGTGTTGTTGCATTCTATTGGCCAGAATTTTATTGAGTATTTTTGCATCTATGTTCATCAGGGATATTGGTCTGTAACTGTCTTTCAATGCTGCATCTTTTTCAGGATTAGGGATTAAGGTGATGCTGGCTTCATAGAAAGAATTTGGGAGGATTCCCTCTCTTTCGATTGTTCTGAATAGTTTGAGAAGAATTGGAGTTAGTTCTTGAAATGTCTGGTAGAATTCAGCAGTGAATCCATCTGGTCCTGGGCTTTTCTTTTTTGGGAGGGCCTTTATTACTACTTCAAATTCTGTCTCAGTTATGGGTCTATTTAGGTTTTCTGTGTCTTCCTGGTTCAATTTAAGTAGGTTGCATGTGTCCAGGAATCTATCCATTTCTGATTGATATCCCTGTTTGCTGGCATACAACTCTTTGTAATAATTTCTGATGATTCTTTTTATTTCTGTGGTGTCTGTTGTTACATTCCCTTTTTCATCTCTGATTTTATTGAGTTGGGTCTTTTTTCTTTGTTTTTAAAAGTTAGTTGGGCCAATGGTGTGTCAATTTTGTTTATTTTTAAAAAAAAACAGCTCTTCATTTAGTTGATCTTTTGTAATGTTTTTTGGATTCAATTCTGTTGATTTTTTCTCTGATTTTAATTGTTTTGTTCTCCTACTAGTTTTGGGTCTAGTTTGCTGAAGTGTTTCTAGGTCCTTGAGATGCATTGAAAGCTCATTTATTTTGTGCCTTTCCAATTTCTTGATGTAGGCACCTATTGCTATAAACTTTTCTCTTAACACTGCTTTTGCTGTATCCTACAAGTTTTGATATGTTGTGTTGTTATCCTCATTTATTTCCAGAATGTTTTTGATTTCTCTTTGGATTTCTTCTATGACCCAGTGTTTATTCAGGAGCATGTTGTTCAATCTCCATATGTTTGCATATGCTCTAGGGATTCCTCAGTTGCAAATTTCCAGCTTCATTCCACTGTGTTATGAGAAGATGCATGATATGATTTCAATTCTTTTTGAATTTGCTGAGACTTGCTTTATGTCCTAGTATGTGGTCATTCCTAGAGTAGGTTCCATGTACTGCTGAGAAGAATGTGTATTCTTCAAGTGTAGGATCAAAAGTTCTGTAGACATCTGTTAGATCCATTTGAGCTATAGTGTCAATTAAATCTGCTGTTTCCTTGTTGATCTTCTGTCCAGTTGATCTATTTCTGAAATTGTAGTATTGAAGTCCCCCAATACTATTGTATTGGAGTCTAAGTCTCCCTTTAAGTCCCTTAACATATCTTTTAAATATACTGGTGCCCTGTAATTAGGTGCATATATATTTATAATAGTTACATCTTCCTGTTGAATTGATCCCTTAATCATTATATAGTGCCCCTCTTTGTCTCTCTTAACAGTTTTTGTGTTAAAGTTTATTTTGTCTGATATTAAGATGACTACGCCCGCTCTTTTTTCATTTCTGTTGGCATGGTATATCTTTTTCCAGCCTTTCACTGCATGCATCTTTGTTGGAAAGATGTGTTTCCTGTAAACAGCAACTAGATGGTTTTTTTTTTTTTTAATCCATTCAGCTAGTCTGTGCCTTTTAACTGGAGAGTTGAGGCCATTAACATTCAATGTGACTATTGATAAGTAGTGACTTTGCCCTGTCATTTCCCCAAAGATGTTTATAATATATGCTTTAAATTTCCTGTGATCTTCTGCTGGGAGGTTTTCTTCCTTTACCTTCTTTCATACTGATGACCGTGTTTCTGTGTTTCTGTGTTTAACACATCTTTAAGCATCTTTTGCACGGCTAGACGAGTGGTGACAAATTCTTTCAATTTCTGTTTGCTATGAAAGGTCTTTATTTCACCTTCATTCACAAATGAGAGCTTTGCAGGATATAATATTCTGGGCGGCAGTTTTTCTCTCTTAGTACCTGGGCTATATCTCACCATCCCCTCCTAGCCTGTAGCGTTTCTGATGAGAAGTCTGCTGTGAGTCTAATTGGAGATCCTCTGAGAGTAATCTGATGTTTCTCTCTTGCACATTTTAAAATCTTTGTGTTTCACTGTGGTGAATTTGATTACAACGTGTCATGGTGAGGATCTCTTTTGGTCATGTTTACTAGGGGTTCTATGAGCTTCCTGTACTAGGATGTCTGTCCTTCTCCAAACCTGGGAAATTTTCTGCTAGTATCTCACTAAAAAGGCCTTCTAATCCTTTCTCCCTCTCCATGCCTTCAAGAACTCCTAGAACCCGAATGTTGGTTTTTTTAATAGTATCCTGTAGATTCCCAACAATATTTTTTAGATTTCTAATTTCCTCTTCTTTTCTTTGGTTTGACTGTATACTTTCCTGTGCTCTGTCTTCTACGTCCGATATTCTCTCTTCTGCTTCACCTATTCCGTTTTTAAGGCTCTCTAATGTGTTTGCCATTTGATCTATTGAGTTCTTCATTTCATTGTGGTTTTTTTGTCACTATCACAGTTTCATGTTCTACTAGTTGTTTCATTTCATTTGATTCCTCCTTAATATTTCATTTTCACGAGAGAGATTTTCTATCCTGCCCAGTAAGGATTTCTGTAGTTCAAAAATTTGTTTTTGAGAACTTCTAAATGTTCTTATCATAATTTTTTTGAAATCCATATCTTACATTTCTTCTATCTAATCACCTTCATAATCTTGAATTGGAGTGTCATGTTCATTTGGGGGCATTATAATGTCTTCCTTGTTCTTGTTTCCTCAGTTTCTGCATTTGTTGCTTGGCATTGTGCAAATATCCTTTGGTTTCTTCTTTTTTTTTTCCTCACTGTGGTAGCTTTTCTCATTATTCTATGATTCTAGATTAAGTGGACTGTCTGCTTTTGGTGGATCTTTAGAAGCTTGTAATGGGGGTGGCCAGAGATCTCTGTTCATTCAGTTCTTAAGGGTTAAGGGTGTGCCAAAGGTGACACACCCAGGTTCGGCATGGTAAATCAATCTCTCTCTCTCTCTCTCTCTCTCTCTTTTTTTTTTTATTCATTAGGGAAGTAATTCCACACAGCTAAGCTATTCTCTTTGAAGGCAGTCAGTGTCTGAGTGCTGGCCCCTGTGGCTATAATATTCATCTGCTCTTCCCCAAGGACCACACAAGGGATCTGTGCAGTCCTCAGTGTAAGCTCAGATTCCCCTGCAATCTCCTACCAGGTTGCCAAGGTTACCGAGTTTGTGGTGTCTCCCACCAAGTACTCACGTCTCAGGCACTCCGTGAGTTCTCTCACACACCCTCAGTTTTTTTTTTTTTTTTAAAGTCTCAGTTCATAAGCTCCACACATTCACTAGGTCTTAACCTCCTGTTATTTCTCCCCACCAGCGTCAGGTTTTTCTGCTTTGCTGAGGGCGGGCACATCCCTGAGTGAACGCTGTGATATTGACAGCCACTGAGTTTTGGCAAGTTTGAACAGTGGTTTCAACTGAAATCTCTGTGGAGGGGGTCTTCCCAATGTCAATATCCACAATATTTTTTTCTTTGAGGTCTATCAAAATTTCCAGAGTGGGACACTCTATGTTTCTTTTCTTTTTTAAAAAAATTTATTTGACAGGTAGAATTATAGACAATGAGAGAGAGAAACAGAGAGAAAGGTCTTTCTTCCATTGGTTCATCCCCCAAATGGCCACTATGGCCAGAGCGCTGCACAGATCCAAAGCCAGGAGCCAGGTGCTTCCTCCTGGTCTCCCATACGGGTGCAGGGGCCCAGGCACTTGGGCCATCCTCCACTGCCTTCCTGGGGCAAGTGGAGAGCTGGACTGGAAGAGGAGCAACTGGGACTAGAACCTAGTGCCCATATGGGATGCCAGCGCCACAGGTGGAGGATTAACCAAGTGAGCCATGGTGCCAGCACCTCTAAGTTTCTGTCTGGAAAGTATGCCAAATTCTGGCATCTAGATGACAGCTCCAGGGTTAAAATAGTAGACTTTATTGCTCATTCCCTATTTCTCCTAACAACTCCTTTTGTTCTACTGATTATTTTCGCTTCTCTCTTCCTTTGCTGTGCAATATGTCTTCCAATCTCTGGTCTCTGAAATTATATTTTCAAGAGAATAACTCCTTTTCAGGCTGTATAGTTGGGCACAGTGGTAGGAGGGGTTGTTAGCTGGCTTCACAGGGTTAGAGTCCTACAATCTGAGTTACAGGTTCTGGAAGAATTGAGCAGGTTGTCCATGCACCTCTAATTGTACTTCCCTTTTATGCCAGGCTCATTCAGTTCTCCTGAGAGCCTTCCATCAAATTAAATGGACCCAAGTCTCTTCCTTGTCTTTGCCTTTCTCCTTTCCATTTTGTTTATGTGATTTAGTGACTTTTTGTCCTTTACTGCCATCTCAGTCACTTTGGGGCAGATAGAAGAGGACCATGCATGTTCAATCTGTCACTGCAAAATTGAAACACCTGTATAGGATTATTATTTCCTGTAAATCACCCAGTGAGCCCATGAAGTTATTTCGGTAAACTGATGTTAAGATTCAACTAAGGTTAAATAAATTGCCTATTAAGTTTGACTTAAAGTTTTGTACTTTCACCACAGCTTCCCAGGAAGAGTAAAGGAGATTGAGAATACAGCATTCCAAACTTCTAAATGGAGAACAACTCTTTACTATTTCTAACCTTGTGCTGCTATGTTTCAGTTATAGCCTCTAAATAAGCTATATGTGTGAGGTAACCCACCACTGCATTGTTTTCCCTTTTAACTTCATCTGAAATTGTGGTCAAAGTTACTGATCAGCAGGACAGCAGTGTCCTTTCTTCCAGTTTTCAGTATCATTTTTGTCATTTTCCTTTAAGGTAACCTGAAGGCCATCAGTCTTCCCCAAACAGATTTTTTCAAAGGCTTTCTTTGTTTTAAAGAAAGTTTTATTTTATTTATTTGAAGACAGAGAGAGGTAGAGACAGAGAGAGAGGTCTTCCATCTGTTGGTGCACTCCCCAGATGGCTGCAACGGCCAGAGCTATGGATCCGAAGCCAGGAGCCAGGAACTTCTTCTGGGTCTCCCAAGTGGGTGCAGGGGCCCAAGGACTTGGGCCATCTTCTACTGCTATCGCAGGCCACAGCAGAGAGCTGGATCGGTAGAGGAACAGCCGGGACTAGAACCGGCGTCCATATGGGATGCCGGCGCTTCAGGCCAGGGCTTTAACCCATTGTGCCACAGCGCCCGCCCCTCAAAGGCTTTCCATTGTCTGTCCACCATACAGTCTAAAATCTCCTGCCCTTTTTTTTTTCTTTGATCAGGAGAGCACCCCACTTCCAGTTCTTAGTTCTCTTTACCGCATCCCTGTTGCTTCAAAATCTATGTGACTCGCCGGCGCCGCGGCTCACTAGGCTAATCCTCCGCCTTGCGGCGCCGGCACACCGGGTTCTAGTCCCGGTCGGGGCACCGATCCTGTCCCGGTTGCCCCTCTTCCAGGCCAGCTCTCTGCTGTGGCCAGGGAGTGCAGTGGATGATGGCCCAAGTGCTTGGGCCCTGCACCCCATGGGAGACCAGGAGAAGCACCTGGCTCCTGCCATCGGATCAGCGCGTTGCGCCGGCCGCAGCGCGCCTACCGCTGCGGCCAATGGAGGGTGAACCAACGGCAAAGGGAAGACCTTTCTCTCTGTCTCTCTCTCTCACTGTCCACTCTGCCTGTCAAAAATTAAAAATAAATAAATAAATAAATAAAAATAAAAAAAATCTATGTGACTCAAACACAAATGACCATTTATTGTCTCTCACATTCTGTGCATCACAAATGAACCCACAGCACAGTAGCTGTGGTTGGACATCATGCCAACTAAAGATTACCTGGAACTACTACATGTTGGGGGCTGGGATCATCAGAAGTCTGAAGATGGATTTTCTCTGCTAGTTGGGACCATGAAGAACTATAAAGGGTCAGAGATTTTACCTTGCATGTAAGCTGTCACGGTTGTTGACAGAGGACATAAGACATCAGAGCCAGTGACAGAACACTTTATTAATTAAGACATAGAAGGGAGCATGGTGTTCAAATTTGCAATGTGGCTCTTCTCCCCCGGGTGGAACATGGAGTGACGTAGTTGGACACTTCCCTTGTAATGATTATGCCTCATGGCTGAGCAATGCTGAGCTTAGGACTGCCTGATCTCTTCAAGAGGCTGCCGAACAACATGGGCTGCCTTTGCTCCAAAAGCAGAGGAAGGTTTGATCTTTATTCTTTTTTTTTTCCTACTGGTCAGCAAACAACTATACCTGAACAGACATTTCTAAGGTTCTTTCCTTGACAAACACCCTGGAGAGTTAATCTGGAAGAATCATTTTGCTGATATCATGATGTGCGTTAACACAAAGACCCACTAGAAGGAAGAAGATGAAAACGGACTTTGAAGAATAACCAGAGGCTTCTGATATATTTTCTATTAGGACAGATTAGAAATGAACAAATAATTTTACCAGGCTACACTGTGTCTAAAGGACTTCTTGTACTGGAGATATAAAGAAAAGCATGACAGATTCCACTTGGAGACCTTGATTTAGAGAAAGCTTTAAACAGAAAATGCTTGAAGGGAGCAAATGAGATGCTGGGGAAATCTCACACTTCATTGTTGTTCTTACTGCTATCCATCATTAGTGTTTGAGGATATGCATATGACTTATCACATCTAAGACGCTTGAACAGTTTCAGATGGTACATTTTCATAAGAACATTTATTAATATTAAAGTAAATGTTTAGCCTGGAGAAGGGTGGACTCAGGGGTATGCATGATAAGGAATGCTGCAGGATAGGGGGAAGGGAGGTTCAGCCTGCTCCAGAGTACAGAATCAAGATCAATGAATAAAGGGTGTAGAGAGGCAGACTTACTCTCACTACAGAGAAGAACGTTTTAATAATTAAGGCACTGCCTGGGAGGAATCTTAATTGATACAGAGAAAGTGTGACTTTGAAAGGAAATTCAGCGGGCTCCACAGAAAAGAGAGCAAGGAGGAATCATGCCCTCAATCCTGAAACATCAATTGGTGATATTCAGAAGCCAAAGTAAGAGAGTGATGTGGTAGCATCGGCCCGTGGCCCTGGGGGAGAACTGTTCTCTTTAAGCATTTGTTCAGTGCCTGTTTGACAATGAAAGAGTAAAAAAGGCTGAGTGCCCTGAAGAGAACTGTCAAGGATGTACCCTTGAAGGGCAGACAGCAGCATCAGGGAAGACAGGTGGAGCAGACTCAGGAATGCACACTTCTCTGCAGTCCTTCACCTCTCACACCCACCCAGAGCTCTCTCCTCCCTTTCATTCCTACCTTTCTTTGTGCTTCCTCATATAAACATCTTCTTTGTGTCATGCACTGTGCTCAGACCTAAGATTTTAGCAGTGGACAGAAATTCTGAGCTTTTCCTTCAAGGAACTTACAAGTTAGCAAGAGACACAAAGCATTAGATGATCACAAGTCAGATATTTTCAAGGAACGGCCAAATCAGATTAGAAGAATAGAAGAGTTTCTCACTGGAAAAGAAATGTAAGCCGAGATCTCAGCCAAAGTATGAGATGCCCAGGAAAGGACAGAGGAGGCTACTGCGGAAGACCTCATGGGGAGGACCTAAGCATGATCAGAGACTGACAGAAGGCCAGTGTGACTGTGAACTAGTAACTGCAGCAAGTGACTTGGAATGAAGCTGGAAAGTTGAACAGGGTGCAAAAATTGAACTGGGATTCTCCTTGGAGATCTGATTGGTGGTATGCAGGAATATGTGGGGTGGAACCTATAGGAGGCTGTGGTGATAGTCCAGGTGTGGTATGTACTAAACAATTGGAGTTGGAGAAGGAAATTTGGATGCATGATTTTCAATATCACTGAGTTGAAAAACTGACCAATTCTTCAAGCAAACAGACGGATCATCTCCCAGCATCAGATTTTAATTCTTACCATTTGTCTGTGGCCCTCAGAAAGCTTAATGTTTAACAATACTGCTGCAGTCAGACTGTATGCAAATCTTGGCTGTACTATTTGCTAGGTGCATGAATTTGGGCAGTCTAGTTTAAGGTACTCCTCTGTGGAATAAGCTACATAGAAATGTCTGTTCTTTGGGTTTATGAGATTGTCAAAACGGTGAGGGTAATTTGTGGAAAAACATCACATATAAGAATCTTTAATTGAAGGAAGCTTATACTATCTTACCTGGGTGGAAATGGGAGTACAAAACAAAGACTCCCAGGTTTTCCCCATTAAAGAAGCAAGTATCTCCCACCTTCAAGTGCTTCACTGTACCCTGGTGTTAATCTTGTCATTAACTTTCTTTGAATGTTTCTTTGCCATTCTTCTGGAATATCTTAAACTCCTTGGTTTCCTCCGGTATTTGCATACTGCTCATCAGGTGCATGCAACTGATAGTTTCACTACCAGCACATTACTGAGTTGTTATCAAGCTTAGTCTAGCAAATGTATTGCTCCTTAACAAGTTAAATCTATCATCTAGACCTCAGAATTTTATTCCTGAAACTTTGTGCAGTGATTAATAAGAGAATTTGTCTAAAAAACACTTGGTCTAAACCTGAAAATTCATATATACATGATAGGAGTTAAGCTTTAATTATTAGTGAATCATTAAATAAACCTGTATTCTAGTTTTGATTATTTTAAATTCTATCCTAAAAATAATTTCTTTCACTATTTTCTAAGGGCCTATAATGAAGTATCCCTCCAAGTGTAATAATCCAGACACGTGCAATAGAAGTGAATCAGCTTGCCATCTGCTCAGAATTCTGCTGGTTAGGCAGGGATAACACCAGAATCAGTCTGCCAGGGTTTCAGTTTTATGCAAATAAAACAAACGTTGGGACCCAGACTATCCTTGTTTCATGTTACTTTGTAGCTCTTGAAAATGACACCCCAAGCCGGCGACGGGGCTCACTAGGCTAATCCTCCGCCTTGCGGCGCCGGCACACCGGGTTCTAGTCCTGGTCGGGGCACCGATCCTGTCCCGGTTGCCCCTCTTCCAGGCCAGCTCTCCGCTGTGACCAGGGAGTGCAGTGGAGGATTGCCCAAGTGCTTGGGCCCTGCACCCCATGGGAGACCGGGAGAAGCACCTGGCTCCTGCCATCGGATCAGCGCGGTGCGCCGGCTTCAGCACGCCTACCATGGCGGCCATTGGAGGGTGAACCAACGGCAAAAGGAAGACCTTTCTCTCTGTCTCTCTCTCACTGTCCACTCTGCATGTCAAAAAATAAAAAATAAATAAATAAAAAAAAGAAAATGACACCCCAAAATAAATAGTTCCTTTGTTTATTATCCCAAAATGAATACATTTTACACAAAGTGTCAAGTGGAAAGCCATTTAAAACTATGAACGACATTTTATGCTTAAGGCTTTTTTTTTGAGTTTAAGATTCTATTTATTTATTTGAGAGGTAGAATTACAGATAGTGAGAGGGAGAGATAGAGAGAAAGGTCTTCCATCTGTTGGTTCACTCCTCAAATGGCCACAACGTCTGGAGCTGCGTGGATCCAAAGCCAGGAGTCAGGTGCTTCTTCCCAGTCTCCCATGTGGGTGCAGGGACCCAAGGACTTGAGCCATCTTCTACTGCTTTCCCGGGCCACAGCAGAGAGCTGGATTGGAAGAGGAACAGGGGGTACTAGAGCCGGCGCCCATATGGGATGCCAGTACCGCAGGTAGAGGGTTAACCTGCGCCACGGCTCCAGCCCCTGCTTAAGGTTATTGAATTAATAAATTATAATCATAATAATACCAACAATAACTATAAATAAGATACATACAGCTTTATTTCTCATTTTTAAAAATTTATTCTATTTATTTGAAAGGCAAAGTTACAGAGGCAGAGAGAGAGAGAGAGCGAGCAAGAGAGCTAGACAGAGAGAGAAAGAAAGAGAGTGATCTTCAATCTATGGGTTCACTCCCCAAATGGCCACAAATAGCTGGAGTTGTGCCTATCATAAGCCAGGAGCCTGGAGCTTCCTTCAGGTCTCTCATGCAGGTGCAGGGGCCCAAGGACTTGGGACCATCTTCCACTGCTTTCCCAGGCCATAGCAGAGAGCTGGACGGGAAGTGGAGTAGCTGGGACTTGAACCGGTGCCCATATGGGATGTTGGCACTGCAGACAGCAGCAGCTTTACCTGCTGTGCCACATCACCAGCCCCTCCTCATTTGGTTTGAGTAAAGAATGCTTTCAGGTATCTAAGAGAAGGAAATAGAGGATCGTCAATTCATGTGCTAAATGTATCTGACTCCATTTGGTCCTTGCATCAGCAGATGTGAGATCTCAGGATGCTCATAAAGAAATTGACCAGATCGAGGCTTACAGCTTGAGGAATGGTTCTGGGGGCTCATGGGAATAATTAGACGTAAAGCATAGTCAGTAATGGGAGTATTCAGCAACTGTATCAAATCTGCTGATAGGAAAACTCTGCCATGGCCTCTCCCAGGGGATAACACCTGATGTGTCCTTCCTAATACACCTAGAAGATTTTGGTTGTCAGAATTCATACATCATTAATGATGGTTCTAATATTGTTTCCACAAAATGATAACAGCAGTAATTTGATGCTCCCTTTTTTGTTGTTGTTATTGTAGTTTGCTTTTGCATAATCCTTAGTCATCTTACATTCTCTATCTAAACTCTCTCTACTGATTAGATTTGCATTGTGATGCTGTGCATGGGGAAAACATTCTTCCTCTCTTCATTATCTGTTCTGATGCTATTGGACATTTTGGGCTGAGAATCAATCATCCTGAAAGTTAGCTTGAAATCTGTGCATAACTCAAGCCCATATTTATTTGTATGCTCCCAAAATAGGAGCATACAAGCAGCAGTCATTTCATTCTATAAAGTGTTACATTTTTTGAGTTATATAATCTACAAAAACTTGATATTTTAAAGTTAACTTGGTATACTTCAAACATAAATTATCCACTTCATTAAACTAAGACAAAAAGAATATCTATGCTTCTATTTTATAGGATTTTTAAAAATTTCATAGTCATGGTATGCCGTTTCTTGCACAAAAGTAGTTATTGATTCTGATAAGAGGGACAATATTATAAAACAGACAGCTGTACGGAAAATATTGACACAGCTCAATACAAAATATAAGAAAGGAAACATTAAAGAAAAACTAGCATTGCCAAGTTGAATAGAGAATTAGAAGAATATTGCCTAGAATATGATAAATTAGAGTACTCAAGTTTTTCCTTTGGCCTTCTAGAATTCACTGCAGTTAGCTAGATATAGTCATTTGACACCCACTACAATGTCTCTAAATTTGCAATTAGAACAAATTCATACAAAAGTTCACCTAAATGTTTACTCATGAACTAAAATGTACATCAAATATAGAAGATACATAAAACAACTCCTGTGTAAAACCTTCCCTTTAAGCTACATCAGTGACTTACATCTTATTAATATGCTATCAACATTCATTATATTATCAAAATATTTCTGGGATGCTAAGTGAAACTTTTAACTTTAATTTTACAGTCCTACTATTTTAAAAGTCAGACAATGATCCAAGGAAACAATCAAAGATGAAGGTAGAATCTTATATTAGAACTGAAAATGAGGGCCGGCGCCGTGGCTCAGTAGGCTAATCCTCCACCTTGCGGCGCCGGCACCACCGGGTTCTAGTCCCAGTCGGGGCACCGATCCTTCCCGGTTGCCCCTCTTCCAGGCCAGCTCTCTGCTGTGGCCAGGGAATGCAGTGGATGATGGCCCAAGTGCTTGGGCCCTGCACCCCATGGGAGACCAGGAGAAGCACCTGGCTCCTGCTATCGGATCAGCGTGGTGCACCGGCTGCAGCGCGCCAGCCGCGGCAGCCATTGGAGGGTGAACCAACGGCAAAGGGAAGACCTTTCTCTCTGTTTCCCTCTACTGTCCACTCTGCCTGTCAAAAAAAAAAAAAAAAAAAGAACTGAAAATGAGTTGAGGAAGTATTTTATATGCATTTTATAGAAAATTTGCTAATATCTACTCTGTTGGCCAAAATTCTCAAGGAGATAAAATATAAAAATAATACCTGGGGTGAATTGAGTGTTATTTTTCAATTCCAATTTTTTATATATATGCACATAGTCAAAGTCCTAGTAACAATAACTGGAAAATATAAGCTAAGTATTTTTCTGGTAAATTTCTTAACAAAAATATTTCAACAATTAATATAGAATTTCAACTTTCTTTCTTGTTTCAGGTTAATTTGTTACAATGTCCAATGAGCTGAGATGATACAAAAGTAAAAATAGATTTATATGTGTATATTCCTCAATGTTAGGAAAAAATGCAAAATTTTAGTATAACATCAGTCAAATTGCAATTCACGTATCATTCTAGGGTTAGAAAACTCTTTTTGAACTTCCAGTCTTGATGAGCAATTGAGCAGATGGTACAAAGAAACACTAAAAGTCTTCCTTAATTTCTTGTTTTATGCATATTTTGTTTAATTTGTAGTCAATCTGAGCATGGTAATGTTATTTTTCAGTTTTAAATTACTTTTTTTTCTTTTAGACTAGAGGAATAATAGTCGTTTTTATATTATTATTGATAAAATATTGTGTTAATTATAAGGAATATAATAAATATAGATTCATAAAGACTTTTGCTTGGAAAACATGGAAACACATAATACACTTCTGTGACTAAATTGCTTTAAAAATCCCATATAAAATCTAATTTTGTCAGAGATGTTGATTTTCCATAGTCTGAAAAGAAGATTTTTCAGTCTACCATGCACTTTCCTGTAGATTCTTCTTACAGATTATTAGTAAGTTAAAGGAAAATAAGATGCAATGAGTGGGAAACAGAGTACCAAGCAACACAGCCCCCGCTCCCACACCTTCTATAGGAAGCAACCCATTCTGAAAATCTGACTTTAACAGTGCTTTTTGTGATTGACCTTCTACTTGAGTTTCAGCATGTCAGTTGAATTTTATTCTCTGTAAAGATATTTGCTCCTAATTCTTCAATATTAAGTATATTCTTAAAGTTCTTTTTTAAAAGATTTGTTTCATTATTTGAAAGGCAGTGATGGAGAGACAGAGAGGGAGAAGGAGAGAGAGAGAGAGAGAAAGAGAGAGAAAGAGAGAGAGAGGAAGAGAGAGAGAGATGGAGAGAGAGACAGAGAGACAGAGAGACATAGACATATTACATCCACTGGGTCACCCTCAAATGGCCACAACCGAAGCTAGGAACTTCTGCTGTGTCTCCCATGTGGGTGCAGGGGTTCAAGCACTTGAGCTATCCTCTGCTGCCTTCCCAGGAGCATTAGCAGGGAGTCGGATTGAAAGTGGAGCCACCAGGTCTCGAACTGGTGTTTATATGGGATGTTGGTGTGGCAGGTGGCAGCTTTACTTGCTACACCACATGGCCAGGCCTTATTCTTAAAGTTTTAAAGAGAAAAATGTTTAAAGAGTGATTCATATATACAACATGACAGATAAGCAAATTTGAGAAATATTTACAATTTTTTCCTGATGGTGCTTTTGTCTCCTCCATAATCGTGTGAAAATGTGGATGGAAAGGTTATTATTGTTTTCATTATACAATTGAAAAGATGGAGGCACATTCAAATGGTTGTGTTGCCAAGGTTGTAGAATGTACACTTTAGACAGAGACTCAGAAACCCTGCTGCCCAAAGCAAGTACTGTTCTAATGGAGATACTGTGTCAGGGTGCAGGAATAAATTTGAGATATTTATGATACTTATGTATTTACTTTTGGTAATAATTTACTTCCATTGTTAAATTGTGATAATTTCTTGGTATAAAATATATCAATTTCAGTAACAGTGAAATCATCTACTTGACACAATTTAAAAAAAAAAAAACTTCTAAAAATTCTGATTTATCTAATTATTGAAGAAGGAGAGAAGGAAGCAGGAAGAGAGAGAGAGAGAGAAACAAAACTCCCATTTGATGGTTCACTATCCAAATGCCTGCAAAAACTGAAGCCAGGAGTCTAGATCTCAGCCCAGCTTTCTCAGGTAGTTGGCAGGGATCCACATATTTGAGCCATAACTTGCTTCTTCCCTGGGTCTACATTGACCCTTGAATCAGGAACCAGAGCTAGGACGCAAACCCAGGCACAACCATATGGGCCCTGGGTGTCTTGACTGCTAAGTCAGATTTTCACACCTGACACCACCTTAGAATTATCGTCATTATTTTGCAGTGCACTGTGATTATTTGGAGCTGAGATTCCAGGAGGTTGACATTGTGATGCACAGGTTAAGCTGACAGCATCCCATATCAGAGATCCAGGTTGAGTCCTGCCTGCTCTGCTTTGGATCCAGCTTCCTGCTAATGTACTTGGGAAAGCAGCTATAGATGGCCCAACTGCCTGGGCCCCTGCTACCCACGTGGGAAACCAGGGTGGAGTTCCTGGCTTCAGGCTTCAGCCTGGCCTAGCCCCAACTGTTTGGGCCTTTTGGAGAGTGTACTAGTAGATGAAGATCTCTTCCTTCCTGTCTCCCTTGCTATCACTACCTTTTAAAGAAACAAAATAAATAAATCTTAAAAAAAAAAAATCCTCAGAGTTACATTCTTCATGTTGGCATCTAATTTCTGCCCCTAGCTGTGTGACCTTGGGCAAGTTATTTTATTCCTCTATGTTTAATTCTCTGTTCTACAGTCAGCCTGGGATCTTAGAATGAACATGTGAGTTAGCATAACTAAAATGTTTCAGCATTTTATGTTCTAAACATGGCATGTTGTGCTATATGTATTAGCCATTAATTTCTGATAGCATTCATCATATTATCTTCTATTTAATTGTATTTTGCATGGTATTGAATCTCTCTATGGTGAATAAGAAGCTGCACTGAGTCCATTCAGTAAGCATTTCTTGGTGACTGAAGAGGTAGCACACATTGGGATGAAGGCTGAAAACAGCTGGTGTGAAGTATGTCATCACTGCTTTCAGGGGTGTATAGGCCAGCTGGAAGGACAGAACTCCAGCCTACAAAGGAACTGGGCAAAAGTGTTTTGGGAACGACCTATGAAAGGTCCCCTGGAAATAGACTGGGAGGTATAGTACAAGTGAAAGAAAAATTCCTCGAGACCAGTCTGACCCAGGAAACCACAGCGCCCTCCTATGCCACGCTTCATTCTCTTGCTCATTCAGCTCCTTATCCTTCCATTCCCCCATCTGTTCAATGTTTAATGAGTTCCCATGATGATTCAGGTCAGGGTAACAACTTGTGATTTTAAAAGTAGCAAAGTCTCTGTTTATTTTTTAATGATTTATTTATTTACTTGAAAGTCAGAGTTACACGGAGAGGAGAAGCAGAGGGAGAGAGAGATAGGTCTTCCATCTGCTGGTTCACTCCCTAGTTCGCTGCGATGGCCAGAGCTGTGCCAATACGAAACCAAAAGCCAGGAGCTTCCACCAGTTCTCCCACGCAGGTGCAGGGGCCCAAGGACTTGGGCCATCTTCTACTGCTTTCCCAGGCCATAGTAGAGAGCGGGATCGGAAGTGGACAGTCGGAACTCAAACTGGTGCCCATTTGGGATGCTGGCACTGCAGGTGGCAGCTTTAGCCTCTACACCGCATCGCCGGCCCCATAAACTGGTTTTGAACAAATAAACACATCCCTTTAAGCTTCTACTTTATCTGAAATTAATATATTTGTTCTTATGTGTGTATAGTAAACCTTACCCTTATATATTTTCTTTTTTAAGAAAGCATTTTATTTCACAAGAGTTTTAAATTTACAAAACAGAAATTGTGAGGTGGTAACACAGGGTCCCATATACCCCTCACCTACTTCTCTTATTATGAATATTTCATATTCTTCTATTTGCCTTAATTCATTAACCACATCCAGTTTCCCTTATACTTTTTAATGCAAACTCCTTTTCCCCCTCCCATCCCTGCTATCTTTAGTAATCTACCCTGTGTATTTTCTTTTAAATATGAAATTTTAAAAAAATATTTATTTATTTGAAAGAGCAACAGAGAGAGAGGGAAAGATCGATCTTCCATCTGCTGGCCCACTCCCAAGTGGCAGGAACAGCCAGGACTGGGCCAGGCCAAACCCAAGAGGTAGGAGCCAGGAATGACATCCTAGTTTCCTACATGGGTTGCAGGGGCCCAAGTGCTTGGGCCATCTTCTGCTGCCTTCCTAGGTGCATTTTCAGGGAATTGGATCACAAGCAGAGCAGTTAGAACTCAAATCAGGACTTTGATATGAAATATCAGCATTGGCATCTCAGGCAGTATCTTATCCCACCGTGCCACAATACCAGCCTCAAAGGTTTTTAGTTTTATTTTTAACTGTAAATATCTTATTATTGACAGTATTCACATATTTGTATTTCATAAGAGTATTAAACTCTTTTTGTAATCGCAGTTGATAGACTTTTTAAAAAATTTCCTTTTATTTTAATTTTAAATAGTTTTTCACAGATTCACTGTGATTTGTAGATACAGTTCTAAGGGTATAATGATATTTCCTTCCTCCCACTCTTTCTCTCCTACCCTCCTTTTTCTCCCTTTCTTACAGTTGATAGACTTTTATATTTGCTGTTTTCTTTCCTGCTTTATTGTTTTTATTTCTTTGTATATTTGTTTATTTTGTTGAGATTTATTGTTATTCCCAATCTTTCTTTCTGTTATGATCTTCAGAGAAGATTTATGGAAAATAGCTTCCATTTCAAAATCTGCTGGTAGTTCCATTTTAGTTTTGCTTTTAATTATTTAAAATTGTTATTTCTCTGCTACTGTTATAAAGAAAGTTATGTCAACTTGGTATGTGAAAAATGAAGGAAGTCACACCACTCTTTACTTCTTCTATGTCTCATTCACCTGTTTCACAGGTGTTTATATATCATTATATAAACTGTCTTGTCATATTTTTATCTTAGAGGTACAAATTTTCTTAGATACATTTCATGTTGCATCATATTTATGACGAACATAAATGTTGAGAAAACTTTACATTTTGCTGTTTTTTTTTTTTTTGGTTGCTCTGCTTTTCCTTTTTTTAACTTTTATTTAATAAATATAACTTTCCAAAGCACAGCTTATGGATTACAATGGCTTCCCCTCCAACTTCTACTTCCCCCCTCTACTTCTCTTCCCCTTTCTTCGTTTGCTTTTGAAATAACATTTTTAATTTATATTACAATCAAAGAGTTAACGCTCTACTAAATTAAGAGTTTTTTTAACAAGTAAAAAACGTTCAGCAGGAATGTAGGGAAGGACTATAAGCAATAATCAAATGAAAAATGACCACTTTACTCATTTATGGTAAATTTTTAAAAAATCACAGATCATTAAAAGTATATATATATATATATATGTACATATATATATATATAATATGATAGAGTAGTATATCATTCTTAACGATTGGTTTTATGAAGAAATAAAACAAAGTTTAAAAACACTATATTTACAGCAATACTGATACACACAGGCATTTCTGTAGATTTAGCTCCTATATATAAAGGGGATCTTGTGGTTTTTGTCTTTCTAGATCTGGATTATTTCACTCAACCTGATGTCATTCTTTTTTATATCTTAGTTATATATATATATATCTTAATAATATATATTATATATTATATAATATATAAATATATAGAATATATATTTATATCTTAGTAATAGATAATGCCATCTTATATATATCTTAGTATTATATGTTATTAATAAAAATTTATAGTATTCTATATAGTAAGTTTATATATTAATATTAATAATGATTTTATTTATCCATTAACTTGGTGATGAATACTTTGGTGACTCCATATTTTGACTACTGTGGCCAATGCTGCTATAAAAATGCTGGTGTCTTTGATGCAACATGTTTATGTCTCTTGGATGTATATATCCAGTACTGTGATTGCTGGATCATATGGCAAATCTATTACTAGTTTTTAAAGAAAGCTATGTTGTTTTCACAGTGGCTGCACTGACTTACATTCCCACCAACAAAATCGTTTTATTTTTGAATTTTGTTTCTGTGTTCTGACATTTTCTTTATGAATATCAATATCATGTTTTTCATTTAAAAAATTCATTCCATTTACCTGGCAGAGAGAAAGGGTCAGATGTAGAGCAGTATTCCATCTGCTAGTTCACTCCCCAAATGCCCACAATAGCCTGGACTGGACCATGCTAAAAAACCAGAAGACCAGAACTCAACCCAGGTTTTCCTGGGTAGTAGAGACTCAAGTATTTGCCCCATGGGATGCTAAGGTGTGCATTAGCAGGAATTGGAATCATAGGAACCGAGCCTTGAATCACACAGCCCAACGTGAGATGTGCTGTATCAAATACCCATCCCCCATTTTTCATGTTCTCAATGTATCTGCATTATGGGAGAGTCTTCTCAAGTTGTAGATTACATTATGACTTATTTTTGTCCATAAGGACACTGTTGTTTTGTTTTTGGCTTTAAATTCTTGTCTTAGTTTTGCCATCGTAGTTAATTTAATGAAACACTTTTCCTAATAGTGCATGCCTTTATTGGGTATATACTTACCTTTCAACCAGTGTCCTGCCTTAATTAAAAAAGGTGTGCATGTGTGTTTCTAATTGTGTGCACAGTCTCATCGCTGTTCATGATTGAATGAGAAGAAGTCCTTTCATGCCTGGAATTGAAAAGCAATTGACTGCCAAAGTAAGTCCTGATTGCCCTGTCCTCGATCCCCTACTGTTATAGTACTTATAGGATCTTAAGTAGAAAAGTGGCTGATTTGTAAATATCCAAGTCATTATTTTGGATCTTGAACCTGTGGGCATATTCTGAGTTTCTTCAATTAGGAAATACCTCTTGTACGTACTCTCCTGCTAAGTAAAGTAGGATTTTTTCCTGGATAATTTTAAGCAGTTTTTCTTCCTTTGAATTATTGATACAGAAAGGCACACTCAGGATTTCCCATGGTCCCGTCCTCTCTGACTACCAATTCCCCAAGAGGCAGTATGGTCTTCCTGTCCACATCAACAAAAGTCATAATGTTTTCTGGGAATCAATATCCTTTATAATGAGGGTGACCAACTCACCACTCTTTTCCCAGGACTTCACTGACTTTGGTACCATGAATCCTGTGTCTTGGGAACCTGCACAGTTTTGGGTACATGAGAATGTTTGATGAGTTTATTTTTAACCATAAAGATTAATCTTCTCAGAGATTCTGTTACATTAGTGTGCCATATTCCTTTCACTGCCACTGAAAATTATCTTTTCAGTATCAACATTAGCCAAGTTAATTTGATCTTCTGTTGTATATACTGAAAGAAATAAACTGATGTTTTCGTATGATTTAAAGATGTAAGACTGAACTGGGATATATTTGTTCAGATTATGAGTGTGGCTCCATCTCACACTCATCTTCACTTAGCCTGCCTACAAGTGATGCACAGAAAAGTACAAACAAAAGGGCACTAAAGTTGAATTTGGCTTACTTACCCTATACTTTTATAAGAGAGTGTAATGTGTGTGAGTCCTGTTATCAGTGAAAACCATGTGCCTTTGACATTAAAAAGTGTTGTGAGGGGAGGTGTGGTTAAGTTCTCCTTTATCTGGATCTAGCTTGTGTAGCTTTTGTGAGACCTCAACTGCCTTTTATTTGTGAAAACATATCCTCAGTTCTAGCAGAACAGTACTGTGAGAATTCATAAGTGTGTATTCATATGTTCAAGGTGGATTGTTAAACAGAATGAAAAAAGGACAATTAGCTTTATATGGAAAAATGATACATGATTAGACTGAATTCCCTGCTTAAAAACTTAATTCCACAAATATTTGTTGAATATCTTCTATGTGTAAGATACTATGTGAGAAAATTTAGGACATAAAACTTGAAACATGGACTCTGCCTCTCCAAATCACTCACAAAGTTAGAGCTGCCAAACCTAGCCTGGAAAGCCTGGGTGCTCATACCACAGCAATTACAGAGGATTGGACTGAGAAACGTTATTGGTGGGTTAAGACCATGGAAGAATTACATGAATTTGTTACAGGAGCTTGAGTCTGTTTTTTGTCTCATGATGATGAAAAATTATGATGTGGACAATGAGGGTGGGAGAAAGTACAACTAATATTGATAGATTTTCTGGGGAATTGTAGAGAATTGAGAAGGAAAACTGATACCCAGAAGGGGTCCCTCAAGGTCTGGGTATTGGGAGCTTTTATAGGGAATATGTATCAATTGACCAATTGTTCTACATATTTTTGATACATCGGGGGTTTGCTTTGTTTTCTGTATGCCTCTCAGGTAGCAGTCATGGCTCCTGACCAGTTGATAAATGTCACCTTGCTGGCCACTTGAGACAGTTGAGAACAATCTGCTTTGCTGTGTGTTCTGGAGAGTTACCTAAGGGTATGGGACCCATTGGGTTCCTTAGCTGTCAATATTTTTCATTTTCATGGGACAATAACTTTTGTCTAATCAGCAGAGGATAGGATTCATGCAAACACCTAGTTCCTCATTCACATGGGGCACTTCCTAACTGCCTATTAACCCTTTTAACCATTCACAAGTTTATTTAAAAGATGTACTGAATTTAAATCGTCCTTGTTGGGGAATATAGAAGAACCCTTACAAAAACACACAGGAGTGGGCAAGTTCAAGATGTGTCTGGAGATTTAAAAAAAGCTGGATTTAACTGGTGTTTCAAATTGCTGATGGAGGTTATTGTAGGTTATTCTGGAAAGTTCTGTGGGACCAGGACATGTAAGGCTTTAAAAATACAACCTTAAAAGCTAGACTTGTTTTTTAATCATGTGAACTTTAATTTTTTATTCATTTACTTTTTTTTAAAGATTCTATTTATTTATTTGACAGGTAGAGTTACAGAGAGTGAGAGAGAGAGACAGAGAGAAAGGTCTTCCTTCTGTTGGTTCACTCCCCAATGTCCACCGCAGCCTGTGCTGTGCTGATCTGAAACCAGGAGCCAGGTGCTTCTTCCTGGTCTCCCATGCAGGTGCAGGGGCCCAAGCACTTGGGCCATCCTCCACTACCTTCCCGGGCCACAGCAGAGAGCTGGACTGGAAGAGGAGAAACTGGGACTAGAACCCGGCGCCCATATGGGATGCCAGAGCTGCGGGCGTAGGATTAACCAAGTAAGCCATGGCGTCGGCTCCTTATTCATTTACTTTGGAGATGAAGGAGGGAGGGAAGAAGGGAGGGAAGAAGAGGGAGGAGGGAGAGAGAGAGAGAAAGAGAAATTCCCATCTGCTGGTTCACCCACCCCAAAATACCTGCAGTGGCAGGCAGCTACATCATGGGCCAGAGCCAGGAACTAAGAATTCAATCCTGGTCTTCAATATGTGTGTCAGTGACCCAACTACCTGAGTTATCCCTTACTACCACCACGTGTCTGCTTATGCAGGAAGTAGAAATTGGGACTCAGAGCCAGAAATCAAATCCAGGCAGTCTCGTATGGAGGTTATTATAAATTATTCTGGAAAGTTCTGTGGGGCCAGGAAATGGAAGGCTTTAAAAATACAACCTTAAAAACCAGACTAGTCCAAATGCCCACCCCTAATCACTTGAACTTTTGTACATAGAAAGTTTGTCTTATTTTGCTTTTAAAATGTTTTATTTATTTATTTTCATTTTATTTGAAAGGCAAAGAGAGAGAAAGAGAAAGAGACAGAGACAGAGAGAGAGCTACAGAGATACAGAGACAGAGATAGAGAGGGAGATAATCTCTGTCTACTAGTTTACTTTCCAATGCCCACAAGACTTGGGGCTAAATCAAGGCAAAGGTAGGAGCCAGGAACTCAATCCAGGTGTCCCTTGTGAGTGACAGAGGCCCAAGCTCTTAAAGCCATCATCTGTTGCCTTCCAGGGTGTGCATGAACAGGAAGCAGGAATTAGAAGCAGAAGTGGAACTTGAACCCATGCATTCGGATGGAGAATGCAGATGTCTCAAATGGCATCCTTACCTCTGGGCAAAATCCCACTCCCTGCTCGTTTATCTTTCTCTCCACAGAATGTATTTCTAAGGCTAAATATTTAACAAAGTATTTCACAAAAATGAATTAATAATGATATAATTGTATCTGCACATCTAAAATTACTGTGTATGTGCTTGTATGAGCTTCTATAGAGCTTTCCCCAGAAATTCCATTTTAAGTGTTCAAAATTAATTTTACGGAAATGAATGAATGAATGCAATAGCACATGTATCACATTTACTGCAGACTAGATTAGAAATTTTCCCCCCTTTCATAACCAGGAGCAGAGATAAGAATACCACTTAGCAAAATTATTATCATTATGAGTAAGGTTTCATTTAAAAATATTTTGAAAGACATAAATTGAATATTATGAATACCCAATGTCATGGCAAAGAAGCAATTTGCTACAATTATAGGTATATCAAAGGTCAGAACTACAAAGGTTATGCCTGATTACTAGGGAAGAGTATAATTATCTCTGAGGTCGGGAAGGGTTATACGTGTTGCCTTGTTTGCCAACATCTGTCAGCTGTTTCTAGTACCATATTTGCTGTTCTGGTTTTAACCTTAATATGAAGTCTGCAAATATTCTAGGTGAGAGTAAAGTTATGTGCAAAAAGATATTCAGTTTTGTCTTTTAATGTGTGTTCTTACACAGAGTAGTATTTCAAGTAGCTCAGCAGGGTTTTTTTGTTTTGTTTTGTTTTTTTTAATTTCCCAGCAGAAATATGTGTTTTGCTACCTAACAGTTTTCATTAAGTCAAATAGCAGGTAAAGGACTTCCTATGTAATAACTGGGAGTGACTCATATTAAAATACATTCTGTGCTCTAAAACTGTTTCTACAGGTCATGCTTCTGTTTTAAGGACCTTTAGAGTAGTCTTGGGTCTGCTTTATATCCTCATCTTGTCTATATCCTTAAAATAACAGGTTTTTATGAAGCTGTGTTAGAGAAAGTGAACTGGACATGGGTTACAAATTTATCAGGGTTAGAAAAATGCTATGTATCAACTATGCAGTTTTCAACAAATGACTTAACCTGTGTGACTCAGTTCACTTTTCTTATTCTGGTCTTAAAAGAAAGAACTTACTTAAATCTCAGACAACTCCAGGAAGTAGAACCATAATAATCACATCTGCTTTCTAAATTAGGAAACTGGAGTACAAAGTGGTTATGTAATTTACCAGCTAGATAACATGCAAGCCTGGGAATTGAACCATATCTGTTCCAGGAGCCATAACCTTACCACCTTTCCTTGATGCTTATCTAAAACTATCTATTTTGGAGTATTATACTGAGGATTGAGTGAGAGAATTATGAATATCACAGGTGTTTGTTAAATGATCTTTGATTATAATGATCTTTGATGTAAGCTTTGGGAAGTTGAGTTCTTTTAGAGTTAATTCATAACAAAAATATTCTTGATAAAGGAAAGAAAATATGCTAAGAAAAAGATTGTGAGGATAATTTGACCAACAGAGGTAATTGGAAAATGTTGAGTTGCTTGGTGGAGGCCGACTTTCAGCCTGAATTACTTTATGGAGCATTAGGTCACAGATTATTGAATTTTAGAATTATAGAAGAAATTTTATGTAGAATTTCATTGTTTTTACCTACTTAAATTCCAATTACCACAGGCTATGCCTGGAGTTGAAGGGTCATACTTAGAGCAATGACACTTCGAAGAAATGAAGACCCACTTAATTATTTAATGGGACTGCAAAATGCCAAGTACGATCATAAAATGCGAAAAGTTCACAGCAGGCGAAGCGTTTGGTGTTATAAATTTTCATCAACATCATCATGGTGATACTTACATATGCCTTCGAATATCAGGTCAGAAATTACATCATGCTTGGTTTGTGGTCAGTTGCTGGCTGGTTAGCAGTGACTCCTGGGCTTTAGACAATAGACATCGCTCATGCTGAAAGCATCTTTTCTCTGTATGATTCCATAAGCTGTTCTTACTGATGGGTCCATGTCATAAGTTTGCATTGGCTTGATTTGCCAGTAAAGGAAAAAATTGTTGTTAAGGATATGAGTTTATAGGTATTATAAAGCCACTTATTATTTGGGAATTTAATTATTTTCTGAAAAAAAATTACCAGACCATCATATCTAGATGAGACTATCAGGATAAAATAACCTTTAAGCAAATTGGATAATAACAGAAACAGCAAATTTGGAGGGCAGATGCTGACAACAAGGTGTTTGGGCATGTTGTGTTTAAAATTCTTGTGGATTTCCACATGAAAAATTTGGAAAGTAAGGAAAAATTAATGTCTATAGACATTTCCAGTTTATTTGGTGCCTGAAACGTGTGAGCCAGGTAACTACAAACAAACACAGGGCATTGTTTATCATGTGTTCTATAAGGATCATGATATTGGAATCTGCTTATGATCTTCCTCTGCTGTATACTTTTCTTAAAAGAGGTTTAGGGCCGGCGCCGTGGCTCAACAGGCTAATCCTCTGCCTTGAGGCGCCGGCACACCGGGTTCTAGTCCCGGTCGGGGCGCCGGATTCTGTCCTGGTTGCCCCTCTTCCAGGCCAGCTCTCTGCTATGGCCCGGGAGTGCAGTGGAGGATGGCCCAAGTGCCTGGGCCCTGCACTCCATGGGAGACCAGGAGAAGCACCTGGCTCCTGCTTTCGGATCAACGCGGTGCGCCAGCCGCAGTGCGCCAACCGTGGCGGCCATTGGAGGGTGAACCAACGGCGAAAAGGAAGACCTTTCTCTCTGTCTCTCTCTCTCACTGTCCACTCTGCCTGTCAAAAAAATAATAAAATAAATAAATAAAAAAGAGGTTTAGATGAGCACATACAAAGTGGGACAGTTTTCAGGATATTAAATAAAAGAATGAATACTTAGAAGGAACATATTTGATGACAAAAATCAAAATTAGGAAGTTTTGTTCAACTAGGATTAGTGTCAGAAAGCAACAAAGGGAAGAATTAAAGAGATAAAAGCTGAATTCTACATTTAGATTGAAATATTAAATATAGAAAATATTAAACATATTTTAAATGAGAGCAAAACCACACTTTAAAAATGCTTACTTTTAAGAAAGACCTAGTGTTCATTTGTTTGCTTGATTGCTTATTTATTATATTTATTATTTGTTTGGTACAAAAAAGGCTTTTTCTTTCTAAATCTCTTCTATCACGCTCAACAAAAATATACAATATTTCATTGTTCCAAAACATGGTATTCCTGATGTGACTTCTTTCTAGGATGTAGACTACTGCTTCTATTTCTTTTAATTCTTCTTAAGATCTATAACATATTCAGAGAAGTGATAACAATTTGAATGATTAGAGAGTGAATCTGTGAATCATACTATAAAGATAATGTAAAGACGATATAAGAAATTGTTATGAAAATGATTATTAAGTGAATATAATTAAAGGATTGCTACTATTTATAACTTTGCCCACAAATTCAGTTTTTCAACATTTCCCCTAATGTATTCCTGTAATCTTTCAAGTTTCATTGCCGCAGATACCTTCTATCTGAGGACTTCTGTGATATTTCCAGGAATGCCTCTCTCTGTGTATGTGTGTGTGTTTGCGTGTGTATGTTGTTTTAGCACTTACCACACTAAAGGGCATTATTTATTCTATTTAGTTTATTGACACATATGTCTGTCTCTTCTTAAATGCCAGGAATAGAAGAACACATACCTCATTTTAGTAGTATGCGGTATTCATGTCTGTTGCCCAAGTCTTAGTTTAATTCCTAACATATGCTTTTGTACTGAATTGAACTGGGGATAGAATACAAATGTTCTGTTGTGCTCTGGAGGAAAGAAATAGGGCCAAAGGGCAGAAGTGACAAGGACACAGATTATTTAAACTCATTACTAATAATTAGAGCTGTCTGAAAATGAAATGACCTGCCTTTACCATGTAGGTCAAGCACAAGGTGAATGATAATGCAGAAGAAATGTTGCATGGCCTGACCTCCAAATTTCCCTCCAACTCTTGTATTCTACACCTTACATTTTTCTCTTGTGTCATTAACTACTCTCTTAGGTAGTCTTCGAAAGCACTTTCAAATATATTATCTCATTTATTTGAACAAATTTCCTGTGATGTATGTAGGGATAGGTATTATCATTCTAATTGTTCAGTAAAATGAGGCATAAAGAAGTTAAGCGACTTGAACAGAGATACTCAGTCAGCATTAAATTTGAGACCAGAATATAATCTTCCTCATGGTATCTTAATAATTTCTTTAGATGGAATATTTGTAATGATCTGGATTTGACATTTGGAAGGGCGTATTTATCCAGATGTCCATCAAGAAATGTGGCTTTTTTTAAATGGAAGTACACTTTCAGACATGTATAATGTATTTTTTAATGATCATACTATCCATTTGTCTTATTTTTCATGGAAACTGATGACTCAGAGCAGCTAGGAAAACAACAAAAAAACATTTAATAGAAAACACAGTACCTAAAGAGAAGAAAAAGTAGCATGGCAGTGTGCCAGCAGTCTGGCAGTATGCTGGGATGATGGTAGCCCAGCTGTGTGAGCAGTGCACTGCACATGTCAGCACCAAGAGCAGTGGGGTGCAGCCTGTTGCAGGTCAAAAATCAGTCATGACCAGGGATATCTGGCTTTCAGCTCTCTGGAAAGGCGAGAAACACAGAGGAGTCATGCTTTAGACGGCATGAAACACATTGTGCTTTCCAGCTAATTAGTCTATCTGTGTTCTGGTCTTGCAATTGTTTAGGATGGATTGAACTTACAAGTTAGATATGTCCTAAAAAGAGGTTTTGACCATATAAGACAATTTAACTGATCATTTCCACCCCAGAGTTCCCTGGCTTAACATAATGGTACACCTTTGTTCCTATGATTCTGTCTATTGACTGGTTCTCTACGGGTCTTAGGTGTGATCATTTGTACAGCTATGGTCAGCTGGTTTCTGGGCTGGGGTTTCAGCTGGACTTCTCCTCCCTGTGAGTGGGACCTACTCACATGGCGAGCTTAGTTTTCACATAAGGTGTCCTGCACATTCTAAGAGATACCAAGTGACAACTCTCAGTCCAAATAGATAATACTCTGAAGTCCATGGATGTCACTTCAGCCACTTCCTGTTGATCACAGCAAGTCAAGTCACAAGGCCAGCTCAGATTAAAAGGAGAGAAATTGACTGCCCTGCTTGGGAGGAGGAGCAGCATGCATGAAAGGGATCAAGGAGATTGTTGCTGGCCACTCGTGGTGGTCATAGTTTCATGTAGTCTACTACAGTAACCATTGAGAAAAATATTAACTCACAGAGAGAAAGATGTGAATTCTGGAGCTGTGTTGCTGAGTTTTTCAAGATCATAAAAACACTTATGAAACATTGTATGAATGATTTTTCTAACATATTGATTAAAAGCCCTACCAATTCTAATTTTCTTAGAATTAGTCAATCAGCTATTAATTCTGTTGTGAAATTTATGTTTTTAACATCTATGTGCTTTGGAGATTTACTATTTCTGTTGTCCATTATTGATTATTAAGCTCTGTGTTGCCTAACACTATATATATATATATGTATATATATATACATATATATATATATTATTTGACAAGTAGAGTTATAGACAGTGAGAGTGAGAGACAGAGAGAAAGGTCTTCCTTCCGTTGGTTCACTCCCCAATGGCTGCTACGGCTGGCGCTGCACCGATCCGATCTGAAGCCAGGAGCCAGGTACTTCTTCCTGGTTTCCCATGCGGGTGCAGGGGCCCAAGCACTTGGGCCATCCTCCACTGCCCTCCCAGGCCACAGCAGAGAGCTGGACTAAAAGAGGAGCAACCGGGACTAAAACCCAGAGCCCATATGGGATGCCAGCGCTGCAGGCGGAGGATTAATCAAGTGAGCCACAGCGCCAGCCCAGGCTAAGATTATTAATTATGTTACATGTCCCTCAGCTTTTGTGTAACTACAGTAAGTTGTTTCCAAAGATTCATATATTTTTATTATAATGCATTTCCTTGGTTTTGGTTAATTACTGAATGTTGCTCAGATAGAATTGGAATAATTTTTTGTTATGATAATTTATTATCTTATTTATTGTTATCTCAGCAAAATCATGAAGGAACTTTGCTGTCTTTTAATATTAATTGACCCAGTTATGAAAAAAATTTCTATTTATAATGCCATTTTGAAATCCAAAAATATGGCTCTTAATTATTAGTCTGAAACATGTGGGCTTGTTTTAATTATTTCTGGGTTTATTCATTTTTTAGGCAAGTGATGCATTACAATAGCTGTCTTGTTTCAAAGTTATAGATAGATATATAGGTATATAGATGAAGTTCACCTTATCAATTCAAGTTTCTGTCATTTTAAAAAATAAAATACATTATACTTACATTATCTGTTAATTAGATTTTACATAATAATGATAGTTGAAATTAAAAATTGTGTCCTATTATTTATTAAAATCATAGCTATATATGTATATATGTCTACATATGTATGTATTTAAAATTATTCTACTACATCAATAAATGCCATATATCTAGAATATTTTCATTGACGTAAGATTAGCTCTTTTCTGTTAGGAATTTTCATGGTACTAGTAAATGTAAGAGTCATGGTTCTAGAACAGAAATTTTTGATAATACTTTCTGTCGATAGATGTTATATTAATTTCACTTTTGAAAACTTAGTTCTATAAGCTTTATTCTGGCAGTTGTATGCTTTCACTACAGGAAAAATACAGTGTATATTTTATTGTGGCTTTTACATACATAAGAATGTTTGTTCTGATTCTCACTGGATACTCAAAATAACATTTCAAGTTTACTTATGAGCAAAGATGTTTGCAAGTCTAAACTGAAATAGACAGACTTTCAATGTTCCTGTCAAAATATTTAGTTTGTTTTTCTGGAGACACCAAATAAATATTGAATTAAATCTTAATCTGTTTCTTGAGCATTTCTGTAAGTAAAAAGTGAACAAAACTATACCTAATAGATTGTTTTTATAATACTAGGTTGTATATGTAAGCATAATATAACAGACTATTATATCCTTCTCTGTAAAATGATTGCTATGAGTCACCTTTACAGACTTTTAATTGATAAAGACAAATATTTCTAATGGGTGATGACATCGATTTTTATTTATTTTATTTTATTTTTTTATTTTTTTTTTAAATTTTTGACAGGCAGAGTGGACAGTGAGAGAGAGATAGAGAGAAAGGTCTTCCTTTTTGCCGTTGGTTCACCCTCCAATGGCCGCTGTGGTAGGCGCACTGCTGCTGGCGCACCGCGCTGATTCGATGGCAGGAGCCAGGTGCTTCTCCTGGTCTCCCATGGGGTGCAGGGCCCAAGGACTTGGGCCATCCTCCACTGCACTACCTGGCCACAGCAGAAAGCTGGCCTGGAAGAGGGGCAACCGGGACAGGATCGGTGCCCTGACCGGGACTTGAACCTGGTGTGCCAGCACCTCAAGGCGGAGGATTAGCCTATTGAGCCGCAGCGCCAGCTGACATCGATTTTTAAAAACAGCATTTTTTATAAAAGTGACATAGAATAACATAGATTAAGGTGGAAAATAACAAAGCATCTAAGTGTGAACTAAAGAGTAGATATTGTTTTATGAAAGTTTTGTTTTAGTCTTATATATTTATGTGTAGTCACCATAAAATATGGCTCTAGCTGAGGGCTTTGTTTTCAAATCAAGTAGTTTTCAATTTGTCATAAAATCACTTTTTAATAACAAGATTAAACTTCAGTGTTGAACTGAGTTTAGTGTCTCATTGTATTTTGGTAAACTACAGAGTATTTTAAAGATGTGCTATTATGAATTAGAAAAAGTATGAGATATTAGTCTTAAAATTTTTAAGTAAATATTGATCTACTGTATTAAATGCTTATCTTGATATTAAAATGCCTGAGACTTATCTATTGATTCACTTCTAATTTCTCAGTTTACTTTCATAACCATAAAACAACTATCAGTTATTCTTTTAGCATTTTGGCAGGAAACTTCATATTTGTAAAAGTAAGTGTATTGATTTACAGGACTAAAAGTTAGACTATCAATAAATAAGCTTTGCTAATTGTATGTTCTTTTTAAAGATTTATTTATTTATTTGAAAGCCACCAAACCAGCCTCAATGAAATCAACAATGATGTGTGTGTGTTTATGTATGTGTAGATATGTATATGTGTGTATATGAGTATGTATAATTCTTATACTTTCAGTAGTTTTTTTTTTTTTAACAGTATCAACTCCATATTGTTGAATGAAGGGATTATTGAATGAAATACTGTGGGAAAGACTGCGGCATTGCCTATTGTTTTGATAGAGAAAGGAAGAACTAGTGTGACCTCCAGTTATTTTGGAAAGTGTTGTAATGGAAGTTGTCTGGAGCGGCATGTGGATGATTAGTCTGGTGTGCTCTCCATTTAGGACATTGCTTAAGCAAAATTGCTGTCATGAACTGGACGTGCATGTGAAGCCTTTTTGCCCTTGCATTCTTCTTCCAAAGATAGAGTATTTTCCAGTGCTTTTGTTGGAGTAGGTAGACTACTCGTCCTCTAACACTGTTTACTCCCTAATCCTCTACCTGTCAGTACTACTTTACACACACAAAGAATGTACAGATATGACTTAGCATATGGCATTGATATGGGGAAATTATCCTGGGCTATCCAGGTGGCCCAACTAGTCACACAGGTTTTTTGACTGTGGTCCTAGAAAGATGCCTTGATAGAAGGAGGAAAGATTCAAATTATGGAAGACATTTGATCTGCCATTACTGGCTTTGAAGATGGAGGAAAAAGCCTTGAAACAAGAAATATCAGTGATCTCTAAGAGCTGGGACCAGCTCTCAGCTGAGAGCCAGCAAGAAGACAGGGATCTTAGTCCTGTATCCAGGTGGAACTGAATTCTGCCAATCTGCCAATTCTGGTCGAGCCAGGAAATGCATCCTCCTCTAGTGCCACCAGGAAGGAATGCAGCCAGGGGACATTGGATTTTAGCCTGTGAAGACCCATGTCAGATTTGTTATTTACAGAACTGCTGAATAACATATTTATTTTGTTTAAACTCTTAATGTAAATGAGTCATTCTAGTAGCATAGACCCTAATAGACAGATGCATTTTTTGAAACTTCCCTTATTGTTGTAGGTCTGTTCAGAATAGAAGTGAGTTACTGACCCAAAGGCATCTGATCCACAGCTTAATTAATGGTGTATGAACTCTAGATTTGACAGTGATACACAAACTCTGTCCTGAATCAAAGCTTGGCCAACCAAATCATCACTCTCTTAACCTGGACGTTGCATTACAAAAATACAAAGAAATGAACTGTGATTGAAATAACAGGAGAAAAGCCAGAATTGAAAGTCTGTGATAATCCATGTGCAAGTTAACGTAATAAAGAAGAAATTAAGAGCTACCAGAGGGCAGTTGTCAGTAAGGAGATGAGATTCAAGAGGGTGTGCAGAGAAAAGTAGAGACCTTACAGCCCTTGTCCTAAAAATGTGGGGAGTGGCCACTTGCAAGTTCCACTTCCCATTTCAGTCCCTGTGTGTTCCTCTAGTAGACCTGCTCCTCTAGATAATTTAAGGGAGTTTTCTTCACTTAAAATATGACAACCCAGAATGTGAATATTATCTGTGAGAAGACTTTATTGAAGCCAACTTAAATGATTTCATACAGAGAATTCAGAGAGATGAAACTGAGACAAAGAATAAGAGGCGACAGAAAGATGGCAAAATAATCAAAAAAAGTCTCAGAATTTCATTTATGAAACACTCATGAGAAATAGTTTTTAGGACTGAATAACCTGTCCTAGTCCAGGATCGTTTCATAGGAGTAAAACAAACATGGAAGTGAATACACAATGCGCAATGGATCTCTGTTCTCTGTTTAACAGTGTATTAGATTTGGGTTCCTCAGTGGCTTTATCTGTGCATGGTTCCGACAGCTGACAATAATCCCTTTATTTGTTGTAATAGGTACCACCATTTCCCGTGTTAATTGATCTTGGAATCTACCACTCACAGCCTTCTACACTCTAGGAAATCGTTATCAATACCATAATGGTGCAGTCTTTGAGTAGTTTTAGTTCTTACATGCTTTCCTTTCTTTCCTTTCCTATTCCTACAGTCCTTCTCCTGTTCTGATCGCATCGTCATGTTCCCACTAGCTGAGCCAACTTTCTCACATCTTTTCCATCTATTTCTACACATAACCCCACAATGATCTTTTCAAACTCATTTAATCTTGTTGCTTCCTAAATCCCAAACTTTAAATGATTCTCTGGCATTTATAGGCTCCTCCACGGTATAGCTTTCAAGGTATTCTGCAGCCTAGTTTTCACTTCCATTTATTATGCCTCATATCCCATTATATTCCTACAGAAATCATCTTAACCAGCCAACTTGGCTCGTTCAGAATCCCCTAAATATACCTCTTGGTTTTTTGCCAGTGTAATTTTTGCCTGGCTTATTCCTCTCACCTTCAAAGTAGTTACTCCCTGGCACACTTTGCCTATTCAAATCCTAGTCTCTTTTTGTTTAGTGTCTTTCCAATTAGACAATGCTTTGCCTCTGGAATAGACTGTGCTTCTGTTCTCTTAGTAACAATGAGAAAGAAACTTCAGAGCTCCAAGAGAATAAGACCAATGAGATGACATTTCATTTATTCCCTATCAAAGGCAATGTCAGGTAATATTTGGATTTTTCCAATATTGTCCTCCTGGTTAGTTCTGAAGTTGGGAATCTGTAAATATCAAACTATCTTAGACTTAAAGCTGGGTCAGACAGTTCATTCTAATGCCCTGGCAAGGGGTGTTTTGACCCTTTGTTTTTCATTACTTTTCCTGGATACAGATAGAGGGTTCCTGGTGAAATCAAATTACAATCTCAGTAGGTAAATGCCAATCCTTTCAGTTGATGTGGGAAACAAAGGGATACTTCTCTCCCTGATCAGTATTCAGTACTGAGAGAGTAGAAGCACAGAGTCTTAAGCAGCAGATGTGCTCATTACTCACTCTCAGAGCAGATCTGCAGGAATCTTAGAGGAGATGGCAAAGTGATCTTGCTGGGAAGTCTTGCTAAAAGATCTTAACCTATTCATTTCATCATTCACATAAGAACATATTTTTTTATCATGTGGATATATAATTTTAGGACTTACTGATTATTTTCCTAGGAATCCTTCAAAATATCTAGTTGTTATTTTTACACTTTGATCCCTGTTGCATATGACACTACTTTCTGAACATCTGAGCTGTTGTTTATATAATACGCATTGGTGATAAATCATAAGGGGACTGATGACACTCACCACCCTTCACTCTTAATCAAATTGTATATTATGTTTTAAGCATAACCTATTCTTGTTTCAACTCTGCAATACACTGGGAGTTTCTTCAAGTAGCCACTGCTCTTTATTTTTTGTTTTATGCATGCAAGTGCCAACCAGAGCATTTATTCAGATAGTGCTTATTGAGCATGTACTGAGTCAAGCACTCTCCTGGACACCCACATGCTGGCTATGTTAGATTCTTTTTCCCTCTCTCTGGAATTTCATATGAAAATATGTTAGCTAGAAGGCTGTACTCTTTCAGCAGACCTGAGAACTATAGCCAAAAACAGAAGAAAAAAATAAGTTTATCTCCATGTGTCTTGAATGCTCACAGATATCAGATGACTGAATTCAGATCACATTGTAAAATTCCTGATTAGAACAAATAGTTTAAACTTTAGGCTCAAGAATTGAAAACTATTTATTTCATGGAGATTTATCTAAAGTCCATTGCTGTAATTCAAATCAGAGCAGAAAGAATTCAAAGAACTTCAGGTATACTAGATTGAGTATCAGGCAGTCTAGGCTACTATATTCTTGATTTTATTTTGCTAAATGGTTACTAACACAACTATTAGTGTTAAGTGATATCAAGCTTGCTCCATTTTTTCAGGTCATTCAGAACATGGATACTAATCAGAATTGTTTCAAGTGAGGAGTGGAGGAAAACTACTTGAAGGATCCCTGAAAATAACTTAAACAATTTGTGGCAGCTATGAACTGTAGGACTAATCCTATGTGACATGAAAGTATCAGAAATAGGTTACATCTTTTTTAGCAAATGCTTCAGGAGCCTGAGACTCTAAGATACAGTGAGATTCTTCAAACAATTGCAGCACTATACCAGTGACAGCATTTCATATATTTTTAGTAGCCATTAGCTGTCCTGTACCCTTTTCAGCCAAACATGCACACTTAATGCATCATAATCACTTCCATGAGAGACATCACTCTTAAAAGTTTGCTGCAACCTTGTACTTAAAGTCCAAGTTCAAATACTAGAGTTACTAAGAAAATAATCCAGGTAAATTAGATCACAAGTAAAATAAACTCCAATTAAAGAGAAAATAATATTAATAATAATAGAATGATTAATAATAGAAATAGTAATATATGCATTGTTCCTGTAGTCTACTGAATTATTTTGTAGGCTATGTCTGTTCCCTGTTAGTTTCACTCAACCACCAGAATATCTCCATTACAAGTTGAGTAAGAACAACTGAATACAGTACAGTGTAGCCACGATCTTCATGTTAGTTGGAAGTGGAAAAGCCGAACAGAGGTCATCTTATACTCAATTCTGGCTACAGAGTGGTTGTTTGCTAGATTATTGAATACATTTCTATAACAAAGGATTGAGAACTGTCAGTGCTGTTGCCTTCTCAATTTATAGGAGAGATGTGTAAGTCCTTTGCTGTCTCATGTCTTCATGAATGTTCTCTAATTTCTTTGGCAAGGAAAGCACAATGTTTAACAGGGAGCAGGGAAAAAGTTTATATATGCAATAATCTTATCAACATACATAGTCAAATGAAGAGCATGTTTTAACTCTAACAGTCACACTTCTACATTCTATAAATCCAAAAGATGAAGGAGAACTAAATAATTACTACTGAGCATGAATGGTGGAATCACACTTCCTTTACAGATAGAATAAACTGCTGTTGTTGTTGCTTTTTAGGTGATTATTGTGAGGTTATAACTAATTCTCCCTCTCAGTGTTTCAACTCTTTCAAGAGCACAATCTCTTATTTTATGCTATAGGCATTATAAAATTAGTATGGCAAAGTATGACTACTGCATAGTGACACTAGAATTATGTTGACGAATACAGATAAATTAAAAACTAATTAATTTGAAATTTATGGACTGGTGGGCACTTACACCATGACACATTGACTGCTTTAGTAAGCAATTGCATTATTCAACACAAGTCTTTGTGGAAGTGATTGACAGATGGGTGGAGGCAAGTCTCCTGTTATGCATACAGATGGTGTTAGAGGTATCATTTTTACTTCACTCATTGTTTAATGATTGTGTCTTGTGTTATCTGATTTAAATCCACTTTATTTTGGTTTTCTGTTCTTTATGTTTCAACTCTGTTACCTAAGTTCTTTAGACATTGTAAACTGCATGTGGTCCACTGTTTAATTAAAGAAAATACTTCCATTAAGTTTAATTAATATTTCATACTAATTAGCAATGGCTGAGTAATATCAAAGTAACTTCAGTAATGTATTTAGTATGCAAAATTTTGATTATTATGTTTCAGAAAGACCAACTGAGTGCTTGTAATCCAATACTATATTTATATTCTGTATATATTTAAAAAACATTTACTTTATTTGAAATGGAAATAGAGAAAGAGAAAGAGAGAGAGAGAGAGAGAAGAGAGCTCTCCCATCTGCTTGTTCACTCTACAAATGCCCACAATTGCACGTCTGTGCTAAGCTGAAGCAAAGAGCTGGGAACTGAATTCAGGTCTGCAACATAGGTAGTAGATTCCCAAATACTTGAGCCACCACTTTCTGCCTCTTATGTTGCACATTAGCAGAAAACTACAATATGGAGTGAAGAAAGGACTGAATGGGCCGGCACCATGGCTCAATAGGCTAGTCCTCCGCCTGCAGCATTGGCACACCGGGTTCTAGTCCCAGTCAGGGCACCGGATTCTGTCCCGGTTGCTCCTTTTCCAGTCCAGCTCTCGGCTGTGGCCCGGGAAGGTAGTGGAGGATGGCCCAATTCCTTGGGCCCTGCACCCCATGGGAGACCAGGAGAAGCACCTGGCTCCTGCCTTCGGATCAGTGTGGTGTGCCAGCCACAGCGCACCGGTTGCAGCAGCCATTGGGGGGTGAACCAATGGCAAAGGAAGACCTTTCTCTTTGTCTCTCTAACACTGTCCACTCTGCCTGTCAAAAAGAGAGAAAATGACTGAATGAACCCAGACTTTCTAATATAGGATGTGGTGTTCCAACTGGCAACTTAAGGGCTGAGCCAAACACCCAACTCTATGGTCAATATTTTTTCCTGCTTTTATAAATATGTAATTTTAAAGATTCATTAACTTATTTGAAGTTAGAGTTATAGATAGAGAGAGTGGGAGAGACAGAAAGAGAGATCTTCCATCCACTGGTTCACTCCCCAGATGGCCAGAATGGGCCAGGCCAAAGCCAGGAGCTAGCAGCTTCTTCTGGGTCTCCCACATGGGTGCAGAAGCCCAAGGACTTGGGCCATCTTCTACTGCTTTCCCGAACAATAGCAGAGAGCTGGATTGGAAGTGGAGCAGCTGGAACTCGAACCAGCATCAATATGAGATGCCGGCATTGCAGGCCGGGACTTTAACCTGCTGCTCCACAACACCGGCCCCAAAGAAGATACATTAAAAAAATAGTCTCTTTAAAAATATTTTACTCATTTATTTGAAAGGCAGAGTTATGGAAGGTGAGGGGAAGAGACAGACAGATCTTCTATCCACTGATTCACTCATCAAATGGCCTCAGTAGCTGGAGTGGGGCCAATCCGAAGCCCGGAGCTAGGAGCTTGTTTTGGGTCTCCCACTGGGTGTAAGGACCCAAGTACTTGGGCCATCTTCTACTGCTTTCCCAGATGCTTTAGTAGGGAGCTGGATTGAAAGATTGGAAGTGGAGCAGCCGGGACTCGACCTGGCACGCACATGGGATACCGGTGTCACTGGTGGCAGCTTTAGCTCTGTACCATAATGCCAGCCCCAGAAGATACATTTTGATTTTATAATTTTATTATTGTAATAGCAAATGCCTCTTAATTATTTATAATATTGCTGTTGTGGACCAAAGGCCAAGGATTCAGAAGGTTGGCATTTGAGAAGGTAGCAGTGCATGAAGGGATCAGTGCTCAGTAGTGAGGGAATGAACCACAAAAGCCCAGTTCTTTTTTTTTTTTAATTAATTAATTAAATTTTTTTTGACAGGCAGAGTGGACAGTGAGAGAGAGAGAGACAGAGAGAAAGGTCTTCCTTTGCCTTTGGTTCACCCTCTAATGGCCGCCGCGGCCAGCACACTGCCTTTGGTTCACCCTCCAATGGCTGCCGCGGCCAGCACACTGTGGCTGGCGCACCACGCTGATCCGAAGGCAGGAGCCAGGTACTTCTCCTGGTCTCCCATGGGGTGCAGGGCCCAAGCACGTGGGCCATCCTCCACTGCCTTTCCGGGCCATAGCAGAGAGCTGGCCTGGAAGAGGGGCAACCGGGACAGAATCGGTGCCCCGACCGGGACTAGAACCTGGTTTGCCAGCGCCGTTAGGCGGAGGATTAGCCTGTTGAGCCACGGCGCTGGCCTCCTTTGTCTTCTTAAGAACTGGGCTTTTGGCCAGCGCCGTGGCTCAACAGGCTAATCCTCCGCCTAGCGGCGCCGGCACACCAGGTTCTAGTCCCGGTCGGGGCTCCAGATTCTATCCCGGTTGCCCCTCTTCCAGGCCAGCTCTCTGCTATGGCCCGGAAAGGCAGTGGAGGATGGCCCACGTGCTTGGGCCCTGCACCCCATGGGAGACCAGGAGAAGCACCTGGCTCCTGCCTTCGGATCAGCGTGGTGCGCCAGCCGCAGCAGCCATTGGAGGGTGAACCAACGGCAAAAAGGAACACCTTTCTCTCTGTCTCTCTCTCCAACTATCCACTCTGCCTGTCTGAAAAAAAAAAAAAATATATATATATATATATATATATTTAAGTCAAAGGAGCAGACTTTCTTTTGTGTCTGAACAACCAAGACCTTTTCTAAGACATGAGTTGTGGTCAAGAATAGAAATGGAAAGAACCAGTCACTCAGTGAGAAAGAAGAAATGGTCCAAGTAATGATCAGAAGTGGTGATCTTTAAACTCATCCTCAACTCACAAGCTTTAAAGGTGCTTTTGAAAGGTTTTTAATACTTTATATGAAATTTGAATATAGATTATAATCAATTAGACAGCAAAGGCCTTCACAATAATTATTCAGAGAAGAAAAAGGGGAGGATGTTAACACTGAAGAGCTTTAAAGGGAGTCTGAGGTTTGGTCAAAGGAATGTAATATTAGGACGCTTGGGCTTGAGTTTGCAACCAAATATTTTACATGAGTTCCCTGGGTGGGTGTATGTGTGTGTATATGTATGTTTAATTCTAACATATCTTTGTATAAAAGATTATTAGCTAGTGTATTGTATATTGTAATGCTATAGTAACCAGACAACATGTCTCATTCCATGCCCTTTATTTTTCTTTATTTATTTTTAGAAGTTTAATTATTTATTTGAAATTGAGAGCTACAGAGAAAGATGGGAGAGAGAGACAGAGAGAGAGAGAGAGAGGAGACAGATTTTCCATCTGCTACTTCACTCCGCAGATGGCTGCTGCAATGGTCGGTGCTAAGACAGGCCAAAGCCAGGAGCCAGGCCAAAGCCAGGTTTCCCAAGTGGATACCAGGGCCCAAATATTTGAGCCATCTTCTGCTGCTTTTCCCAGGCCATCAGTAGGGAACTGGATTGGAAGTGGAGTAGACAGGAAAGGAACCTGTACCTAAATGGAATATCAGAGACACGGGTGGGGGCCTCATCCACTACAGCACAATACTGACCTGCCACACTCTTTATTCTTATTAAAAACAGAGAATTAGAACATTTCTATACATTTCTTAAACTTCCGCTTCTGGGAAAGTAAACATATTAAAACATTTTAACATTTTTACTGCATGAGTTTAACAACTCAGAACTTGAATCAGTTAACTTAGAGAGAGATCAAAGGATCTCATGGGAAGATGCAATGAGCACAGATCATTCCACTCTTAGGATGATGAAATGCAAACTGCCATAAGATCACGATACCACTTAAAGTGATAATATCTGTTATCTGAAATGTTATAAGAAGACTATTTTTGCTATAGATCTCCCATGATTACAGTTAAATGCATTTAATTGTGTCTTTGGGGCTCTATGTGTCTGGGTTGAGTCAGTTGTACTTTCCCATTCAAAATCAAGATCTCATCTGCTGTTTTGTTCTGCAAATGTGTCCAACAACCCCCTGTTGGGACCAAAGCTTAATGTCAGGAACCCACTTATTTGAGCCATCAGTACTGCCTACCAGAGGAGTCTGCATTAGCAAAAGCCGAACTCCAGAGTGGTGACAGATGTTGAACCCAGGCATTCTGATTTAAGACACAGGTGTCTCAGTTGGGGTATTAACTGGTAGGCCAAACACCTGCCCCATATGTGCTTTGTGATTAATTAGTTAATAAGAAACACAGTTGATTTTATTAAAGCTGCTGTGAAGCCTCCAAATCTAAGGTCATCATTATAGCCCAAAAACAACATTTTACACAATTAGGAAAATACAATGTGAATTTTAAAAATCACACACCTTAAATGTGGAGGTAGCATTGGTGGTGGTTAGTGTAAGTGTCATAGTTTGGAAGGACACTGATGAATCTTACAAGTATAGGAAATGTCTTTATGTTTTCCCTGTAATAGCATATTTTAATTATAGTTATTTACTGTTGTCATGATGCTATTTTGCTTTTTAGTGTGAATTTTCTTAAAGTATAATAATCAATAGAGAAATCACATTAATATTCTATCTTGGTCGTCTGTGGATAATGTTTCTGTGATGTCCTATGAGTATATGGAACCCTGCATAAGCAGTACACAGGCCCTGAAACTAACTTACTCACCATTAAATAATTTTGCCAAGAAGAGAAATAAAACCTCATGCTCTAAAGTAAAACTAAAAGCACACTTTGTTTTTTTACCTAAAATTTTTGTTTTGAAGAATAAAGTAAATTTTAAGACATTTTTCAAAATTTCCACAACAGACATCAATAAAACGATTGCTGACCCCATGCTAGACTATTCCTGTAGTGCCAGCGTTTTTGTTTAATTCAGGAGTTTTGTGTCAACGAATCATGAAACTCCAATTCAAATGAACACAGACAAAATTGCAATTTTATTGAAAGACTCCTATATTACTAAAGAGAAGGTAAAAGCTAAAGCTGTACAAAGCTCTAGAATACTGTCTGGACTCCTGGTCTTTTCTTCTCACTGCAGGATTTGCCATATCACAGATATCTACAAGATAGAGCTCTGTAGTCAGAGTGAAAAGAATCCCAGAGATGTACCCCATTTGCTCTGAAGTAGGTCACAGGTCTACCCTGGGATTCATCATCTACAGACTGAGGTTCTATGATTGACCATATTTGGACCTGGTGTTTTTGCAGCTTTAGTCCTGTGTGTGGTATAAATTGTCATGGATTGAGGAAGTTATACATTAGCTTATTTTAGCCTCTAAGACTAATATATTTTTATTTTTAGATATTTTTATAAAGAATTTTATTTAAAGTGTAACAAACACTAACTTAGGCAGTACTAGAACACAATGTAGTGTAGAAAGAGGAATAGTTCCCCAAAGAAAGGAAGAATGTAAGAGAGTAAAGCAAAATGTTGTCATTTGTAACCCTCTCATATTTTTGAAAAATTAACCTTCTATTTGTCAAGTATTTTGTCATTTTATTAAATACAATCCAAATCACTAACATAATATCTCATAATTGCATTGAGAAATGACAAATGTTCATGCAATGGACAGCAGTATTAAATTCTCAATTTAAATTTACAAACAACTTAAATTTCCGAAATATATGCTAACTTTTATCAACTGATTTAACTTCTTTTTCAGGGATAGCCTCTGGGGAGGGGAAATACCTGCTATGTGGTGGCAAACTGTTGAAATCTTTACTTAATATATACTAAACTGATCTTCTGTATATAAAGAGAATTGAAAATGAATCTTGATGTGAATGGAAGGGGAGAGGGAGTGGGAAAGGGGAGGGTTGCGGGTAGGAGGGAAGTTATGGGAGGGGGAAAGCTATTGTAATCCATAAGCTGTACTTTGGAAATTTATATTCATTAAATAATTTTTTTAAAAAAAAGAAATACCCAATTTAGCTAGTTTTTCTAATTTCATGGCAAATTCTTCACAGAAGTCTTGCTTGAAATATGTTAGTCAGGAGTCAATAGACTTGAGATAGTCTTTGTGTTTTTTGGTTCCATAAGGCAAAAATTAAGCTTCCTTCAGCAAACTAATTTTTAAAAAATAGTATCTTTCATCTCATGGCACTCTAGTCTATATTCAGCATAATAAAAATGATATTGCTTTCATCATCTCTTTCACTTGTCAGACATAATAAGATAACGCCTATATACATTGCTTATACACTTTGAAGTCAAAAGAGTCCATTGGTAATATGATGGTTTGTTTTTTGTTTCTTTGCTAATAATATATGGTTTCTGGAATGAAGATGAGCTTTGGAGACTGATTTTGTCACTTACTAGCCACTGGGAATAGTGGCATGATCCTATGACTATGTTTGAGCCTCAAATTATCATACAATCAATTGCTCTGTTGAGAAGATGAAATGCTATGCATATGCAAGGTACCTCCAGGAAACATAACATCGCACAGCAAATGTTATATCAAAACATTCTCTATCTCCATTCAACCTTACCTCACTCTTTACACTGACGCATTTCACAAAGTACATTTGTCCTGTTGTCTCAGCTCTGTCCTTATAAGCAGACAAATATGAGATGAAAAGGAATTTAGGAAGAATCAGTCCTGGCCCCACTGCATTTAAACCAAAGCACACATGGGGAGGCAAAAAATGATGGTTCGGATTGAATTCCTAGCTTCTGACTTTAGCCTAGCCCAGGCCAGACTATTGTGGACATTTGGGGAGTGAACCAGTGGATGTGAAATCTCTTTTGTCTTTCCGGCTCTCTCCATCTTTCTCTCTGTGTGTGTATTGTCTATGCCTTTCAAAATTAATTAATTAATTAATTAAGTAAGTAATAAAAATTTATAAGAAGAATCATTAGGTACAAGGAGGGAACAAGTGCTAAGTCAGGTATGATATTTAAAATTTGAATTTGGCTAAATTTTTCTCATATATCTTTCAGAGATATGGGATAATAGTATAATTATTGGAAAACTAAACAAATTAATGTATCCCAGTGAAGTCTAGACTTTTCCATAAAGCAATTACAATTACTAGATTAAAAATTTATGTGAAAATGCATGTCTATCATCATTTTTATGTTTCTATCAGGGACAATTGGAAAATAAAGATTTTTTTTTTTAAGAAATAAAGGCAGTGATGACATAATGGTAAAGAAAGCACATACTTGTCAGAAGTACATGGTCTGATGTTTAGCTCTGTCTTTCTATTTCTACTGTCCCTTATACTTACTTCTTCAGTGTTTGTGTAGCACTTGTTCAGTGTTTCTGTAGCTATGTCTAGGGCACTCTTCCAAGGGTTGAGATTTCTGCAGCCAACAAAATAAGTTCTGTGTCCACACTAGAGAGTTTATTTTCTTTTTTTTTTTTAACTTTTATTTAATGAATATAAATTTCCAGTGTACAGCTTATGGATTGCAATGGCTTCCCCCCCCCCTTAACTTCCCTCCCACCCGCAACCCTCCCCTCTCCCGCTCCCTCTCCCCTTCCATTTGCATCAAGATTCATTTTCAATTCTCTTTATATACAGAAGATCAATTTAGTATAAAGATTTCAACAGTTTGCACCCACATAGAAATACAAAGTGAAACATACTGTTTGAGTACTAGTTATAGCATCTTTTCAAACTTTGGAAGAAACACACTAAGGAGTTAAGAAACAAATAATTACAGGTAGGGAAAATGTTATGAAGAAAATGAAAATGATTTTTTATTAATTTTCTACTGCTTTTAGTTACTTAAACCATCACAAATCTATTATTTTATAATCTGGAAGTCAGAAATATAAAAATCCAGGTCTGGGCAGCACTGTTGTTTCTGTAGATTTCCAGGAATCCTGGAGGTATCTATTTCCTTTTTTAGCTTTTTAGAGTTCCCTGCATCCCTATGCTAATGGCCTCTTCCCTGCCTCATCTCAATTTTTATCCTTCCATCATCATGTCTTTTACTATTGATTTTGACCTTCTTACCTATTTACTTATTTGTTTGAAAGGCAGAGTAACAGGAAGAAAGAGAGAAAGACATAACACCTCGCAGTTGTGTGGAAGTTAAAAGTAGCTAGCTAGCATAAGTAAAATGTACCTGGAAAGTTTTTAAGACAACAGAATGTTAGGAGTGGCCAAAACAGCTGAAGCAAATGTTGAGAAGATTGTAACCCTGTAGTTACTCAGCCAATGAAGAACTGGGGGAGGGACCACCTGGTAGGAAATAAATAGCTTGCTGTAAACCACCCCAGCTGTGCTGGCCCACTAGGCACCGGATCTTGCGAGATTGTTAATCATGTCTGGCTTTCACTGTGCTTCCTGAGTCCAAGTCCATCCTTTGAGTGGACAGGTGAGTCTGTTTCACACACTACCAGGTGGATTAGCAGGAAGTTGGATCAAAAGCAGAGGCAGGATCCCAGGAACTCTGATATAGAATGTGCTCATCCCGCATGACCTCTTACACTGATGTGCCATAATGCCTGTCCATTGATATGTATTTTTGTAAACTATGAGTGGAGTCTTCCCTACAATAATTGGTAAGTCTGTATGAAAATACATCTAACTGGAAGACTATTTTTTGTTGTTATTTCCTGAGTAGAAACATGGGGCCCAGTCACACTGATTATTTTCACTTAGATTTATTTACAGCTTTGCTTCTCTGTGATGCTGTGAGCCTGTTCTTTCACACTTCAGCGTGCAGGGGGAAGAGGTGCATTATCACAAGGATCAAGGCTTGTGTGAGTGGGAAGTCCAAGCTGATAGCTATGCAGTGTTTTCATTAGCGTGTAAAAGGGACGTTAGCATGCTTAGAGAGAGGTTTTTCTTGGCCAGGATCCTAGCTTGCTTGGTTAAGTGTTATTCTGGATTGAAGATCCAATTGGTGGTGGGAAATCTAAATGGAGAAATTTCCTGAAACCCCTTGGCACACTGGAACATACAAAATATTCCTGGATAACGTAGAGATATATGAACAAACATAAGGTTATTGTTTATTGATTTTATTATGTCTGTTTGGCCCCCTTAAGTATCATCTCTTGGAGGGAAAAGAAAGATGGTATTTTGTATCTCTTCATTTAAAAAACACTATGACTATATTTTTTTCTCAAATGCATAAAATGAATGAGAAAACTTAAGGCTAGAAGCTAAAAAAAATCTGCCCTGAGGTACCACTCTGACCCACACCACTGTTTCACTTCACACCTGATGTTTGCAGTGCTCTTCTTTCCAGAATTGCCTTCTTTATACTGGAGAGATTAAATCACCAACCAATGTTTGGAAAAGTTACCAAAGGCTAGTCTTCCCAAAGATCCATCCTCAAACTGTTTTTCTTTGACCTGTGTGTGTGTGTGCATAAAATATATGGATGTATTTTATAAGTTCATGGAAAAAATAAAAATATGTGTATTTTCATACAGAAAATTTCTCCCCTCATTTTCTTTGAAAGCTCCAAAACATTCCATTTTGCTTTGAACATATCTTGATTCCTTCTGTGAAGTACTTGCTGCCTTACCTTCCCTCTTTGCCCTACATTACAGCCTTGAGATATTTTCCACTTCTCTGAGCATGCCATGTGTTTTGCTGCCTAATGAATTTACACATGATATTTGTTCTTCTTGGAAATCCATTCCCTCTACTCTGTGTTCTTGTCTCTTCAGTCCTTGTTTTGGGAAGTACATGCTCAAAGACACCTTCCTCTCCCAGGAGTTTTATCCAGGTGGCTCCCATCAGTACCTTAAGTCCCTACGCATACTGCCTGTATAGACACACTCTGTAGTACTGCATACACCATGCTCATGTATTTACTTGTTTAGTTAATTCTAGATTCTCATTCTAACTAGATTGAAAGTTGCACGGTATCAGAGAACTTATCACCTTGTTCTCCAGTATATACTCAGTGCTTAGCATCATGACTAACAATTAGTAATTGCTAAAGTATATTTAGATGAATTAGCAAACAAATGAAAGTCTTATTGTTTAACTTTCTTTTTACTGTATACTGTCATTTGTTTCCCGCTGTGAACCTTCTGGGACTAAAATAATTGGAGGTAGATGTGGGAGATGCTCCCAAATGTAAGACTCCCATGTATGTATTTTAGCTTCATAGAGATGCAACCAAAGTTTTTCAAAGTTACGTTTATTTATTTCTCTGACCATTTTATTAAGGTCTTGGTAATAATCAAAAGAAAGTGCTGTTTTAATTGATGAAAGAGGGTTGTTATTATCATCAAAGCAAGAGGTAAAGATGTAATGTGTGGGAAGGGCACTTGGCACAGCAGTTAAGATGTTGCTTGGGATACCTGCATTCCATGTCAGAGTGCTTGGTTTATTGTGATTCGAGGCTCTGCCTCTGATCCCCGTTTTCTGTTCATGTGCACCCCATTAGTCAGTAGATGATGGCTCAAGTACTTGGTTTGCTGCCAAATATGTGAGAGAATTGGGTGGAATTCTAGCCTCTAGTCTTTGGTGTGGCCCAGCCCTGGCTTTAGCAACCATTTCATTTGAGGATTTGAACCAGTTGGGTGAAGATCTTTGTCTCTGTCTGTATCTATATCTTTCAAATAAAATTAAAATATATAAAATTATATATATGTATATATATATAATATAATTATATATATGTATATATTATATTTATATATATGTATATATACATATTATATTTATATATATTATATTTATATGTATATATGTATATATACATATTATATTTATATATATTATATTATATTTTATATTATATAATATATATTTATATATATTATATATAAATATAATTATATATATTATATATATATTTATATATATATTTATATATATATTACAAATTTATATATATAAATATTATATAAATAAATATATATAAATATATATATATTTATATGTATATATATACATATAAAACTTACTAATCTCAGTTGAACTTGTGTAGGCCTCCAGTATTTAAAGGCTTGACAACATGGAGTAAAGCATTCAACTAAATGTGAAGGTATGCTTCATTGTTGAACTACATAAAAGCAAATACTCTTCTCCTCCTTGTTTTTGATGGCATCATAATAAGATAACCACAAATAAACCTAGTCCACATTAATTAGAAACTAGCTCCTTTTGTAGCGAAAGAGTTTAGGGAAGGGCTTTGGAAAGAAATTTTACCACAAGGAGTAAGTCAGTAATGTGTGAAATTTGAGTTTTGTATAAAAGAGTTAACCTGGATGTTGCTGACCTGTTACTTTTTCTCATGATTGTAGTCAATCTTCTGAGTGTAAGCAAAAATCATGTACTTGCACATCCATGTTTCTTCCTACTTTGCTTGCCAGAATCACTAGTTAGGAGTCATGGAATGAAAAAGGCAAAATCTTTCTGTCATATTAAAAGGTCGTCTGGAAAGGGAATAGTTTTTCCCTGTTTCTATTTTTGTTCATGGGATGCTGGTTTGAGGATATGGATTCTGTAGAGAGTATCTCTATTGTTTCACAAAATTAACTTGAAGAAATTCCAACATGATCTTGTTAATCAAGAGATCATTCTTTATTTGATCACTGAATAAAGTATGAACTAGACATAATTTGAATGATGAAAACTATTCTTATGACTTAGAACACAGGTTGTTGAATTTTCTGTTACTTGTAGTCCAAAGCATCCCCTCCATATTTTTTGCCTTTATTATCATCCAATAAACTGAGTTTACCCAGGAGACAGGTGCAGGCATGTAGTGTTTAAAGAACTCAATATTCCATTATATATGGATATCTGGCACATAATGTAATATCTCATAATTTTCAGTCAGTGAAATAAATGACACTAAAAGAGAATACATATTCTAGTGAGAGATAATAAAAGATTAGTTATATTTATTAAATAGAGCATTACTTTTGACCAGTTTTTAAAAAAGATTGAAAGACAGTAAATTATAAAAAATGAATTAAATAGGATACTTAATATAAGGGACATAGTAATTTTGTTATAATAAATAAAGAGGGGCTGATGTTGTGGTGTAGCAGGTAAAGCCTTTGCCTATGAGTCCGATATCCAATATGGACACTGGTTTTTGTCCTGTCTGCCCCACTTCTGAACTAGCTTCATACTCATGGCCTGAGAGAACCAGTGGACGATGTCCCAGTGTTTGGGCCACTGCCACCCGTGTGGGAAATCCAAATGAAGCTCCTGGCTCCTGGCTTTAGCCTAGCCCATCCCTGGCTGTTGTGGGCATCTGGGCAATGAACCAGTGGATGGAAGATATCGCTGTGTCTCTCCCTCTCTTTGTAACTCTGGCTTTCAATTAAATAAATGTTTAAAAAACAAAAATGAAGATAGAACAGTCAAACAAATAGGTGGAAATTTTTGACAAAGTAACCTTTAAAGTGAATATTTCTGCATTAAAATATGTCTAAAGAAAATGTTTCAATGAGAAGTGTTCTTATTTAATGATAACCATACAGTCTTTCCTTGTCCTAGATTGCCAGATATGAAAATATCTTATTTAGTAATACTATTTTCTTTCAATTTTCCATTATGTAAAAGGTTAGTTATTTTCAGAAATTCAAGCAGTAATGCAGAAAATCACTCTGCTTGAATGATTGTTTTTTAGTTTTTAATTTAATATGTAGTTCAGTATTAGAGAAATGTATGTTAGCCTATATAAAATTCATTTTTATTCTTTTAATGGTGACATGGGTATTTTGTTAAGCAAACTAGTGCATTTTCAGCTAAATAATGAAATGTTTAAAGTCTGAAATAAGTCACTTAGAAATACTTAAGGATCAGTTATGTAGATTTCAATTTGTTCGTGTTTAAAAATGTTTTTGTCACTCCATAATGGGGTTTTTCAAGAAGAGCTCTACAGGAATACAAAGCAATTTCAGTGCCAGGATTCATAGACCATTAGCAGTATTTTAACCTTATCACTGTCAGACTGGGCATCCTCTAGAGAGCTTTGGATTAAAGGAGCTCATGAAGTCATTAGGTGGAAAGAAGCACAGGTTAAAACTCATTTAGCAGAGACCCTACATTCACCCTGTAATGGCATAAGATGGTTAGGGTCAAGCCCTTCTTTTCTAGCCTATATTTTTTTCATTATCTTAAAATATCTACTTTGAATTATATTGATTGCAGTGAAGGATATAATAACTTAGAAACCTAAAATTAGTGTCATTTCTAATGTTAATGGTATATTCTACACCCTGTCTGCTTGAGTATCCATATTTAGATTGTAGCATTTAAATAAATTCCAATTATCTGTAAAAATAAACCACAAAATACAAAGGAGGTGAGAACTGAAGAGAAAACCTGAAAAATGAGAAGAGAAAAATATACACGTGTATAATATTGAAAAACCAAGGGTTTATTCCATTTTTTCCAATACATTAATTCAACTTTCATGAGATTCTGAATACTATGCTAATTTCAAATATGGTTCTATCTTGTACCCTTCAAGCTAAGTACTTCCTATAATAACTATGGTGTATATTTTAATGCTATAATACAAAAATATTCTTACTAGAGTTTGAAGGTTTAAAAGGTCCTTCATGAACACATTCTAGAGAATAGAAAATAAAGCTTGTGATCAGAGGCTTAAGCTTGTTCTCATGATGCCAGCATTCCATATTAAAGGATAGTTTGAGTCCCAGCTTCTCTGCTTGCTGTGCAGCTTCTGTTAATGCATTTGGGAAGGTAGTAAATAATGCCTAAGTACTTGGACCCCTACCACCTGTGTGGAAGATCCATGTGGAGTTCCTGGCCCCTGGATTTGGTATGTTCCAGCCCTGCCTCCTGTGGGTATATGGAATATGAATCAGCAGATGGGAGATATCTCTATCTGTCTCTGTCTCTGTCTCTCTCTCCCCCTCTCATTGTGAAATATGTGCTGTGTCTTCCTCTCCCTCTGACACTCTGCCTTTTGAATAATTAATATATATACATATATATCTTGATTTTAGAGTTGTTAATAAATATTAAGGTATTGAGGGCTAATTGTTAGGTAATAATTAAAATTGTCTACTCATTGCCTCACTTTTTAAGGTACTATACTTAGGAACAAGCATAGCAATGGGAGAAGAGTAATGAGAAACCAAAGATAAATTGTATGATGTGATAAATGATTGTAAATGCTATGGAACATGGATATGGAGTCAGTAGTGCTGGGGAAGAGAAGTTACAATTCTAAGGTTGTCCCTGAGAAGACGGCATTTGATGCAGGCCTGAAGCAGGCGAAAGAATGAATTATATGAGTACCTTGAGAGGAGGATTCTAACCTCAAGAATAGAAAGAATAAAGACCGTGGGGTGAAAGTGTGTGTAAGCTGTGGGAGGAACACCAAGGAGGCTAGTGTAACTTATGTACAGGAAACAAAGGAGAACATTCGTAGGAGGTTAGATCAGAGAGCGTAATAAATACAGTAGTAGGCAATACTGAGGGCTTTGGCTTTTACTGGAGAATAGAAGTTATTGGAGGTTTGTGAGTGGAACAGTGGACTTGTATCTTTTAGGGATGCTCTGACCAAAAAATTGAGTTCAACTAGTCACTTTCCTAGGATTTTTTATAAAAAAAAAAAAAAAATCACTAGACTTAAAGTGACAAAATGCGGGTTCAGAATTCACCCTTGCATCTTACAAGTTGTATGGATTGCACAAGGCCCTTCACTTCTCTGAGCCTCATTTTCCCTAATGTGGAATGTGTTCATCATCTAAGCAGATAACATATATGAATAATATTAGTAAAGTATAAAATATCATTCAAGTATATAGATATAAGCAAGAAGAAAAAGAGATAATTGTTGCTGGTCTGGGTGCTGTGTTGATGGAAGCAACAATGAAACCATTGAGGAAGCTACTGTAATTATAGCCATGGGAAATATGTGGTTCAGGCTCCAGTGAGAACGGTGGGTAGTGATAAATTATCAGCTTCTAGATATACATTGATAGTTTAACTTATGGGATTGACAGATGATGAAATTTATGGTTGAAAGAGTAGTCAAGGATGATTTGAATGTTTTTCTAATTAATATAACATACTATAATATGGATAGAGTTCCCCCAGTTGGCACAGCTGTCTTTTTCTCTTGCCATGCTTCATTGTGTGCAAGCAAGCAAAAACCATGCGTGTTGTGTATTGTTTGTAACAGAGACTGAACTTTTGTCATGTGAGTACAATGAGTAGGGAGTTGATTGTATGCCAGAGAGCTGCCATTATCGTGGGCCAAACAGTTTAATCTGGTTAAACAAAAAAGTGAAAGTGGAAATGAATGGTAGGGTGGAGAAAACATCCTGGAAAAAAAGATCAAGAAATTGCAAGGCCAGCTTATTGGGAAAATTATTGGAATTACCAAACCTTACAAGTTAATGACAGAGTAACCTAGGAGCTAAAATTCTCAAGAAAGGGAAGGAATTGACTGAAATTGAGAGGTCCTGGGTAATATCTGATTACATGAGATTCTGAAGAGGTTTTGGAAAGTTAGAGTTTAGTGGTCTAAAGTGAGGTGAGAAACAACCTATTGTTTCAAAGACCAAAATCCACCTTATTAGGGGGGTAAGAGAAAATGAATTATGCAGATAAAGAATTCTGATAACTAACTGTAAATTCCAGAAGATCTGGTGGTTTCAGAAATTGGGGAACAGTGGGAGATGAGGAATGTGGAGGCTGTAGAGTTTTGTTAGTGTTGAAGGATGGCCTTGGATCTTGGACTTCTCTTGATGATGGTCATTCAGGTAATTCTCACCTTGCCTGGGTCTGTAGTTACTGAATCAAATAATGTTACCAACAAATCCCAGTTATCACAGAATCTTGCAAAGCAAGGCTCACAGTGTTTTGAAATAAAGGGAATAAGGAGGTTGATCTGGCTGCAGTATGTACATAAAACCCACAGGCTGCGTCTCGGTCTAGAAATCAAGACAATGTGCACACGAAAATAGAGAACTGAGTATTGAGCGACATATGCAGGAGACCAGGAATATTGGTAATGACAGTGAATTCTCAATTTTTCTGCATATTAGAAACATCCCAGAGCTTTAAATATTGCTGATACTAAGGCCACACCCAAAGACATCAGTTGTTGTTTGTTTTTTTTGGCTTTTTTTTGTTTGTTTGTTTTTTCTTTCTTTTTTTTTTTTTTTTTTTTATGCCTCAAGTTGATTCCAGTGGGCAGCCAAGCTTGAGGGCCCCTTGTGCTACAGTATCTCTTAATCCTGTGCTATTCAAATCATTGAAAGCATCTGTCATGTCATTGTCGCTGATTTTCTCTTCTTCAGTTGTTATCTATTGAGGCTGGCAGGGCCTCATTTTTCAGTGGTTTAGCTTGTTATATAAATAGTTGCAGAATGTCACGTTCATCAATTGCATAGAATTCTGCATCTCTGAAAGACTTGTAATGTCCCCTTGTACTCCTCTTTATATTTTTAGTTGCATATCATGGTTCTATTGTGTCTTATTGCCCTACTTGAAACCTTAATTAGCTAACAAAACGTTGACTCCCAAAGTGGGAATAGATGCAAGATATTTTTATTTTACAATTTCGTTATTTCTCTACCTAAAAAAACTGTGTATGCATATTTGTAAAGGGTCAATTATCTGACATATTTTGTTTTATAATATTTATAATTTATTTAAGTAATTAATATTCAACAAAAATTTTGCTTTCTGCTGTCATAAATAATACATTAGGCAATACAGTATTACAGATCTTTTTTATGCTGTCAAAGCAAAGTGCACCAGACAAAGTTAAACATGCTTGGGGCTGGCACTGTGGCTTAGCAGGTAAAGCCACCACCTTCAGTACCTGCATCTATGTTGGCGCCGGTTCAAGTCCCAGCTGCTCCACTTCTGATTCAGCTCTCTCTGCTATGGCCTGGGAAAGCAGTAGAGGATGGCCCAAGTGCTTGGGCCCCTGCACTCCCATGGAAGACCTAGAAGAAGCTCCTGGCTCCTGGCTTTGTATCAACACAGCTCTGGCCATTGTGGCCATCTGGGGAGTGAACCAGCTGATGGAAGACCTCTCTCTCTGCCTCTCTGCCTCTCCTCTCTCTGTAACTCTGACTTTCAAATAAATCTTTTTTTAAAAAGTTAAACATGCTAAGAGAACTAATTTTTTATAGATTTATTTATTTAAAAGACAGAGTTATATATATAGAGAGAGACAGAGAGAGGGGCAGAAATCTTCCATCTGCTGGTTCACTCTCCAAATGGCTGCCACAGCCAGAGCTGGGCTAATCCAAAACTGAGAGCCAGGAATTTCTTCCAAGTCTCTTACACAGGTTCAGGGACCCAAGCACTTTGGTCATCTTCTGCACTTTTCCAGCCTCCTTAACAGAGAGCAAAATTGGAAGTGGAGCAGCCGGTATTCAAACCAACGCCCATTTGGGATGGGGCACTGCCAGAGGTGGCGACTTTACCTGCTTCGATGCAGCGTCTGACTCAAGAGAACACTATATAAAGTGACAGGCCTGGAGAGACACCAGAATGCAGCTGCGGAAACAAACTTGGAAACACTTTTTTTTTTTTTTTTTTTACAGAAGATCAGTTTAGTATATATTAAGTAAAGATTTCAACAGTTTGCCCCCACATAGCAACACAAAGTGAAAAAATACTGTTAGAGTACTAGTTATAGCATTAAATAACAGTGTACAGCACATTAAACAGATCCTACATGATATTTTTTAAAAATTGATTAATTTTCTATGCAATTTCCAATTTAACACCAGGTTTTTTTTTCATTTTCTTTTTTTTTAACTTTTATTTAATGAATATAAATTTCCAATGTACAGCTTATGGATTACAATGGCTTCACCCTCCCATAACGTCCCTCCCACCTGCAACCCTCCCCTCTCCCGCTCCCTCTCCCCTTCCATTTGCATCAAGATTCATTTTCAATTCTCTTTATATACAGAAGATCAGTTCAGTATATATTAAGTGAAGATTTCAACAGTTTGCACCCACATAGCAACAAAAAGTGAAACATACTGTTTGAGTACTAGTTATAGCATTAAATCACAATGTACAGCACATTAAGGACAGAGATCCCACATGAGGAGCAAGTGCACAGTGGCTCCTGTTGTTGACCCAACAAATTGACACTCTAGTTTATGGTGCCAGTAACCACCCTAGGCTGTCGTCATGAGTTGCCAAGGCTATGGAAGCCTTTGAAGTTCGCCGACTCTGATCATATTTAGACAAGGTCATAAAAGACAGGGTGAGGATAGTAACCAGTGACCCTAAGAGTGGCATTAACCAGGTCTGAACAATTATACAGCATTAAGTGGGGAAGAGGACCATCAGTGCACACAGATTGGGAGTAGAGCCATTGGTGGTAGAGTAGAGGTTATGATTACAAAGGAATGAGGCCCAAGTGCGCTAGACAGGGTCTAGAACAAAGGACAGAGTCATTATTAGAGGAGCTAAGAAAGGTGCTGTCTAGGCTACAATTAAGTTTTCTGATGGAGAGGCAAATAGAACCTGACAGAAGGGGCTTGATAATTATCTGTTGGGCTTTAGGCCTTGTAAGTTAAGAGGCCCAGACCTATCTTTCTCTTCACATGGGGTACATCCTAAGGGAGGTGTGAACCTCCTAGGGGAAGGCACTCTGTTGACTTTCATTACTTGGCTGGCCTGGGAGGAGAGCTGGCCAGGTCAAGGCAGGGGGCATCTCTAATAAGAAATTTACAGTTCTGCCTGCAGTGTTGCTGACCCTACTTGGCTGTCCCCTCAGCTGCAGTGGTCACTTTGGAAGTTGGGCTGAGTGAAGGGCTTTTCAGCTTAGAGCCAATAAGATCTGTGGCTCTGACCTGGGCATCCTTCGACTCCAGGGCAGGTCCATTTCCAGTGATCCAACTCTTGGCAGAGCTGCCAGGGCTCTTCACAAGTTGACTTCTGCTGAAGCCCAGGCTTACCACATTGAAAGCCACTGAAGTAGACTGGCCTGTTGGGTCTCCTTGAGGGCAGATCACTGTACAGATCAGCCATTAATAGGCCTGCCACCCATTGCTTCTGATGCCTAGCTTTCTTTTCCTCCTGGTTTTTGTTAAAGGAGACCAGAGGATGCAAGTCAAGGGAGTGCCCAAGTCCCATCTCTAATCTTCGGTGGCCTGAACTACAAGTCTATAGTCACATGCATGTTCTGTAGTAGTTTTTCTAAAGTAGACAATGCCCATGTGGAAAATTATTCTCACTTAAAAAGTGTCTTTCCCTTTGGTCTGAAAGGGAGGTTTTTTCTACTTACTGTTTACTTTGCTGATGGCGAAGTAAATTTAGCTATGAGATTATAATTTGAAACTGTTTGCTAAGTATTCATGTAATATTGCTATTGTCAGCAAGCAATCTAGGACTTGCTCCCTCATTTCTCTATTCTAAGCCCAACTTGTTCTTTCATTTCTCTATTCTCATCAAGGTAGGAAACTAATTCTATTATGAAGGAATCTATAGGATGCACAATTTAATCTTTAGACCTTATAAAAGAGATGGCTAACATTTTTCTGTAATAGCATAGCCAAAATAAGAGCTTTTTTTCATTTTCAATTATCTTTATATACAGAAGATCGATTCAGTATATACTAAGTAAAAAAACACTTTTATACTTTGGGGTGAAAGTGAGACCAGAGGCCCCCAGTGTTGTTAATCGCCTTTATGCAAAGGAAAAATAAACTTTCCTTGTTTTTCTGACAGGAGGTAGTTTTATACTTTGAAGCAAGACTTGGAACATATTAGGCTTTTATCCCCCATAGAAACTCTTTATATTTGAAAGAGATAGATCCTAGGTCCTTGATTAAAAAAACTATTCCTGGATTGTAAAACTACCAAGAGGCTTTTTAAAGGATTTGCAGCTCAAGGTGCTGAACAAGAAAGTTCTATTGCAAGTTTTCTAAGGCAGATGCTAAGAATGGTCCAGAGTGGAGAAGAAGCATGTGTGAAGTTCAGCCACACTGAGGAAAACATTAAAGTCTTCCCAGTAAGCGTGCATTTCTCCAAGAAAGTTGTAAATTGCCTGGTGAGTGCAAGAATGTCTTTTTTTTTTAAAAAAAAAAAAAAAGATCTGATTTCTTTATTTGAGAGGTAGAGTTGCAGAGAGAGGGAGAGACAGAGAAAGGTCTTCGGGCTGCTTGTTCACTCCTCAAATGGCTGCAATGTCTGGAGGTGTGCCAATGCGGAGCCAGGAGCTTCTTCTGCATCCCCCATGCGGGTTCAGGCGCCCATGCACTTGGGCCATCTTTTACTGCTTTCCCAGGATATTAGCAGAGAGCATAATTGGTAGTGGAGCAGCTTGGATCCGAACTGGTGCCCATATGGGATGGCGGTGCCACAGGAGGAGGCTTAGCCTACGATGCCACAAAGCTGCCCTGAAGAATGTCTTTCTTTTCTTTTTTTTTTTTTTTTTTTTTTTTTTTTTAATACAGGCATAGTGGACAGTGAGAGAGAGACAGAGAAAGGTCTTTTTTTTCCATTGGTTCACCCCCCAATGGCCGCTGCGACCGGCGCGGCTGATCTGAAGCCAGGAACCAGCTGCTTCTCCTGGTCTCCCATGCGGGTGCAGGGCCCAAGGACTTGGGCCATCCTCCACTGCGCTCTCGGGCCACAGCAGAGAGCTGGACTGGTAGAGGAACAACTGGGACAGAATCCGGCACCCCGACCAGGACTAGAACCTGGTGTACGGGCGACGCAGGCGGAGGATTAGCCTGTTGAGCTGTGGCGCTGGCCTGAAGAATGTCTTAAAAACAGTTAAGGGGCCGGCACTGTGACGTAGTGGTTAAAGCTGCCGACTGCGGTGCTGGGAGATGCCAGTTCAAGTCCCAGCTGTTCTTCTTCCAAGCCAGCTCTCTGCTATGGCCTGGGAAAGCAGTAAAAGTTGGCCCAAGTCCTTGGGCTCCTGTACCCACGTGGGAGACTCAGAAGTAGCTCCTGGCTCCTTGCTTTGGATGGGCCCAGGCCTGGCCATTGCTGCCATTTGGGGAGTGAACCAGAGGATGGAAGAGCTCTGTTTTTCTCTCTGCCTATTCTGTAACTCTGCCTTTCAAATAAATATATAAATATTAAAAAATTGATTCATGTTGGAAAATTACCTTCAAAATGTGTTTTTTTTTTTTTTAATTTATATTCTCATTAGAACGAAAGTTTTCATTTTTCTTGCCTGCCAACATGGTTTTGGTAAAAAGGACTTTTTTCAGCTTTTATTTTTATTTGGACCCATTTGTAAATGAAGAAGGAACTATCACACTTTCAATTACAAATGAGATTAAACTATAAAAATGTATTTATTGTCACTTTTCAATTCCTCTCCTGGGAATTGGCATTTTCTAAAGTTTTTAAAAGCATTGTTCTTTTACAATGTTATTACTTTTAAAGAAAATTAGTGTTTTATTCAATAAGGTAATGGTTCAGAAATGAGAGAAAATCGGCCTGATATGGCAAGAGTTAATAAAACTCTCATTTTGGCTTCAGGCAAAAGGAATTGCTGTGTTCTGGTTTTCTTGAAATACTAGACATGGATACTTCGGTTGCATAGGGACAATCACTGAGGGAGGAAGGGAGGGAGGAAGAAGAAAGCAAACATTGTCCAGGATACATCCAATGATAGCTCTTCCTCACGTGGCTGCCCGCCCAATGATAGCCCTTCCTCACGTGGTTGCCCGCCTGCTCCTCCAGCAATAGCCACCCACCCACAGCACAGAACAATTGTATTTGCAAGCTTTAACTTGTTGTTTTAAGTGATCTTGGTTGTAACTCTCCCATAGTCACTCCCATGTCTGATTTGGCCTTTTTTACAGCTCCCATCTTTAGATGTTAATTAAATTCTGAAAGCTTTACTTTTTCTCGGGAAGCTCCACATGTCATTGGAGAAAAGTAATATATTGAATTGTAATTCTATTTTTGATATCTTCCAGATCACCCTTTTCTCTCTTTTATCTTCTGGCTCTTTTTGAATAATTAAGAAATTGACTATTCTGAAAGGAAACCTGCAGGCTCATTTTAGAGGGAGCCTTCATGCAGCAAATACTTCTGATGTAGTGTGTTATATCTAGGCTTCAACTAAAGTACCCACAGCGTGAGGTAAGGGAAGGAGAGAGCAGAAGACTAAAGTGTACTGAGTGTCATCCAACTGCCAAGCACTGAGGAAGTCCAATCTCATTTATTAACTGAAAGACTCTGAAAAGCAGTTTTATATTTAGTTCTGCCCCATAGTTTGACATGAGATCTGGCATACAGTAGGAATTAAATAAATGTTTGCTAAATATAAGTACAGAGAATTTGGAGAAGCAAGGACATGTGAACTGGTGTTAAAGAATGTGTGGAGTAGATGGACCTTTTTTAACTTTCAAATTCCTTAATGTTTGTGATCTTCATAATATAAGTTGAAATATTTCTGTTATCTAATTAATTAATTACCAAAACTTTGGTTCAAAATCATTGAACTATAGTTGACATAGTAAATACTGGTTAATAACACAAGTTTATTACTAACTGAAAAATAATTAAAACCAGTAAATATTATGTGCATTAAGTATATTTTGCTTACACTAAATATAATAGGCATATAATTTCAAGAGCATTTATTGTTGAAATAGGAAGAGCTTATCTTTGTTAAAAGATAATTTTAGTCTTGATTCATATACAATCAAATTATATTATCCTTGTAAAAGCTGTTGTACTAATTAAGAATAAATTATGTTTTCTCTAATGAGCTGTTGATTAGTTGAGAGAAGAGCTGTCATATTATAGTTCAATTTTAAAAAAGTAAATAAAATTATAAAAATAAATACAGGTGTATAATCTAAATACATAGGGCTTATAAATGTATTCATATTAGGAATATACTCTATATGTTAGCAGTATATATGTGTGTGGCATATACAGATGTGTGAAAAATGCATATATGTGGGGTGTATGTAAATATGTATATATACTTACACACATGTGTATATTCTTCACAGCTTGCAATCTGATCCAACCTTATGCCCCTAGTTACATATGATTGCAGTTCTACTGTTGTCATCATGTTGCTGAGTTAAAAATTGTGTCTCACAGAGTTTTCTTACCAACTGGGGGTCATTAATAGAGACCAATCAAGTAAAACATCTGGCCTCAAACTCTTGAAAGATGTCTCCTTACATACTTTTCCAAACAATGCTTAAATTTTTTGAATATAGGTTGTGTTAAAAAATAAGATTTTTAAAATTAATTCACTATTATATTTTACTTGATATTTAATGGGAAAAAAGGAAAGAAATGATAATAAAGTACTTCTAAGTTTACTTCTAAGTTTAAATGCAAAACAGAATTATAAATGCCAACATACTGAGGAATAAGGAAAAATTTAAAAATAGAGCAAGAACAAAAAAGGAAGAAAGAGAAAGAAGGGAAGAGGTGTTAGTCTATTAATTAGCACTTTTAAGAATACATTTATTTATTATTTGAAAGTCAGAATTACAGAGAGAGGGGGAGAGAGGGAGAGATCTTCCTTCCGCTGGTTCACTCCCCAAATGACCACAACAGACAGGGCTAGGTCAGGCAGAAACCATGAGCCAGGAGTTTCTTCTGGGTCTCCTGTGTAGCTGCAGGGGCCCAAGCACCTGGTCTATCTTCTGCTGCTTTCCCAGGTACATTAGCAGGGAGTGGGATCTTAAGTGGAGCATCCAGGGCTTGAACAAGCACCCACATGGGATGCTGGTGCTGTAGACAGGGGCTTAAGGGGTTGTGCCAATAGTGGCCCCTAATAAGCATTCCTGTGACCATAGTTGTAGAATGATATGTCACCTAAATGTCAGTTGCCTGGGTATTTTTAAACCTTCTAGCTTTGTGAGGTTATTCTTATTTAAGTTAGTTTTCATCTCCATTATCATAGAAATCCAACATTTCCCCTTCACTATATAGGGACATGTGGAATCTACATTTTCCCCAGTCATCTCATCTTGATTTCACATTTCCACTGAACTCTTAATCTTCTGGTCTCTTCTCTGTGTCCTCCCCCTACCCATATTTTGTCACAGATTTATTTATTTGGAAGTCAAAGTTGCAGAGAGAGAGGGAGAGACAAGGAGGTCTCTCATCCACTGATTCACTCCCTGGTTGGCCACAGCAGCAAGCACTGGGCCACATTGAAGCCAGGAGCCAGGTGCTTCTTCTAGGTCTCCCACATGGGTGGCAGGGACCCAGACACTCAGGCCATCTTCCGCTGCTTTTCCCAGGCCCTTAGAAAGAATTAGCTGAGTGAGAAAGGGGGCAGGTGAAACATGAACCATTGACCATATGGGATGCTTGTATTGCATGTAGTGGGTTTACCTACTATGCCACAATGCTTGCCCCATCTCTTCTACATTCTGCATTGATATAAACAACTTCATAAGCTTTTCCTTTGACTCTCTAGGTAAATCACAAGGGTCCTGAATTTTGCAGTTTTTTGAAGCCATTTTGGGTAGCCTAATATAGAAAATAATAAGTTGAATATTTGAATATTAGTATACTATTGTTAGAAAATTATTTATAATAGTCTGTCAGTCATTTCCATTCTAGAGATTTTTTACAGACAGCCAATTGTCATCAGATGCCAATGTCTTCAACTCTTCACCTTCCATGATAATTGTTGAGATTCATGATCTGATACATGCTGCAAGCACTGGAACCTACTTTTCTTTCTGCTTGCTCTTATTGGTTTCACAATTTATTATGTATGAAATTCTGCTCTCTATTTTCTTGTTGAAGCAAGCCCTGACTTTTTATACCAAAACAACCTGTAATGTTATTTTTCTGAGTAGTCATCTACCCTGAAGAAAAATTATGTGACTGTCTTGGAAGGCACATTATTTGTTTTCTCTCCACATTGCAAAAGGAATTGCAGGATTTTTTTCTCCCTATTCACTTGATATAAGAAAAATGAGAACTTTCAAAGTCTTTTATATCCTACTGTTTAATTTGTTTTTTTGTGTGTGTCTAGTTCAAAAACAGATACTTAGAAAATGTCATTGGCCATTAAGAGGATTTAAGAGATCATGAAATTGACAATTTAGCATCATTGTAAATGGCACTGAAGTAGAAAAAGTGAATTGTGATTTTGTAAATACAGCATATCTGGGTGGGGAACTAAAGGATAAAAAGGAAAGATGAAGTTTTCCCTGATCTGAGGTAATTAATAGAGTACCTAAAATATAATTTATTGTGGTGAAGTGGACATTTTGAGATCTGATAATTGTTTATTTTACTTGTATCTTCCGTTGAGAACAGTGTTTGTTTGTTTGTTTGTTTTTTATTTATTGAACTCTTACATAGGGTCAACTTTATGATCATTAAGTAAATTGAAAGTAGATTTTTGTAAAAATTAAGAGTCAAAATGAGAGAGGGAGAAGAAAGAAGGGTTTGAGATGGGCAGGAGGGAGGGTAGGGTGGGAAGTATCACTGTTACTAAATCTGTATATATGAAATACACAAAAAATGTAACTTAAATAAAATTTTTTAAAAAGAACAAGAGATGTAGAAGATAGCCATCTTTTACAAAGTGGCAGGATTTGGGGGTAGGTTAGATTATGATGTTTAGAAATGCATGCCTATTTGTGTCCTCGGTTTTATATGAGGATATTGCTAGTTTCCAGAACGGAACTGTCCTTGAAACACTTTACTGGGCAGGAAATTTACCAGTTTCTAATAAGAGATCTACTGGGGACAGGTGTTGCAATGCAGCAGGTTAAACCTCGTTTTGGGAAACCTGCATCACATATCAGAGTACTGATTGGAGACCTGGCTATTCTGCTTCTGATCCAGGTTCCTGGAAATGCATTCTGGGGGGGCAGAAGATGATGGATCAAGGTCTTAGGCCCCTGTTACCCATGTGGAAGACTCACGTGGAGTTCCTTGGCATGGCTAAACCCTGGCTATTGTAGGCATTTGGAGAGTAAATCAGCAAGTAGACGATTCATTCTCTCTCTCTCTCTCTCTCTCACTCTCTCTCTCTCTCTCATTCTGCCTTTCAGGTAGATGAAAATAAAGATTTTGTAAAAACCCTTGACTGGAAAACTAATAGTTCTGAGCAATATGATACCCATTTATTCTAAAAAGCTTCTCCTGTATTTCAAATCCTGTTGTCTAAACTCTGCTCCCACAGAATTTAAGGAAGACCATCAAAACAAGAACAAGTAGAGACTGCTCAATCAGAGCTGATTGCATCAAGGCCACCAACCATTATTTGTATTTGTGTTCAATACAGACTCAAAGGTAAACCCCTAGGGGCATAGAAAAACTCTATAAGATAAAGAAATCAGTATGTAAAGATTTCAGTTTTGTTTGATTTGGGGTTACTGGTTTGAGGAAGCTCGAAGTGGACTAGCTACAATGGGGAACATCGTTTGTGATTAGTTGGGGAGCATGATGAGTATTCTTGTGTTGGTCCTATGTTAGAAATGGGCAAAACTCAGGGAAGCTGGCAGTCATTGACCAAGTCCTGATTCCTCTGAACTTACTGCTACAAAAGTTGTGTGTCAGAGTTCTCTTTGTCACATGTAATTTCTCAATCCTCAAGCGTTACCAGCAGAAGCTGCTGATAAGACCAACCTCTATGTATACTTTATTGGATAAGGGAGAAGGCTACCATACTAGGCTCTGATGGTGTCTTGGAGTGGAAGAAGTTAAATTCAGTGTTTGTTGAGAAATGAAGTTTGATTTAAAGCAGTTTTTTTTGTTCCCCCCAGAAAACTCTTTATTAAATTCAATGGGAAAATAAATTGTAGAAATATACATAATGTAAAAATAGCCATGTTTCCAAAGTTGCAACCTTTATAAACAGTTGGCCACAGACATAGCACTGAGCTTGTCATTCCCAAATCCCCTCATCCATGTTGGAGAGACTGGTTCAATGGAGGTTTGGTTGACTCAGACCTGATTTCATGACTCTTAAGAACTGATCATGGCCCGGTTGCTCCTTTTCCAGTCCAGCTCTCTGCTGTGGCCCGGGAGTGCAGTGGAGGATGGCCCAAGTGCTTGGGCCCTGCACCCACATGGGAGACCAGGAGAAGCACCTGGCTCCTGGCTTGGATCAGCGCAGTACTCCAGCCACAACAGCCATTGGGGATGAACCAACGAAAAAAGGAAGACCTTTCTCTTTGTCTCTTTCTCTCACTGTCCACTCTGCCTGTCAAAAAAAAACAAAAAAAAAAAACAAAAAAAAAAAAACAAAAAAAAACAAAACTGGTCAAATAGCCCAGAGTGGCTTGGTCCCAGGAAATGTAAAATGACCTTTGTCCAACCATAAAGAGTGCTGTGTTTTGTTCCGCACTGAAGATTACTTTGCACTCTTGGTTCAGACCTATCTCTGAAGTATCCTGGGTTCCAGAGTTTGTAAGATTCCTCTAGCTCTTCTGGCTGCTGAAGGCCAAAGTTAGACTGTGGTGCCAGGATGCTAGCTCCTCCTGGTCTGTGGACATAAGCAGTATCTTCTCACTGGGGAATGACAGTGCTGGAGCCTCTTCAGGGCAGAAGAAGCGAGTCTGGGGGCTGAAAGCCCCTAAAGTCATGATGGCCTTCCTGAAGCTTCACAAACCTCCAGAAACATTTGTTTCTCCATAGCTGCTCCTACAAGGTGGCCAAGACCTCTCTGCCTTGGCAACAAATTGAATATGGAGCTTCAAGTCGGGGCAGAAGCCCTGCAGGCCATGTTCCCATTGCCCTTCTTCCAGGTGAGGAAGCCTCTCTTGGCTAGTAGTGTAGATGAGCCCCAGAGCCCAAACAGGGCCTGGCACTGTGGCAATCCCATGATCTCCTTGGCTTTCCGAATCCCTAGGAAGCACGTGGCCTCCAGCCCCAGCTGCTCCTGGTAGTGCTGCCTGGTCTCCAGCAGCTCTTGTGAGATTCTTTTGCATTTCTGTTCCCCTCATGCACACTGCTCTTGCAGCAGGCACTGTGAGCTGGGCCCAGGGTTCTCTAGGATGACTGAGGAAATGACAGTTCCCAAACCAGGTTTTTTTTTTTTTTTTTTCCAAAATGGGAGTAGGTTTCATGAAAATTCAATCAGGACAAGGATATAGCAGTTCAGAATTGGTTGAAGCAGCAGGGCAAGGATTTTCAAGTGAGTGATTCAATTGCTTATTGATGTTGCCATTCAAGAGATCTTTAAGAAAGGTCTCATAATGAATCATCAGAACATTTCTTTGGAAAAAGTCTTGCTACTGAAGATAAATGGAAAGCAAGTCCATGTTTATAAAACCAGGTATGATTTTGATTCTTCCTGTACATACAGGGTGAGTGTAGAAGTAGACAAGTTTTTTATCTCTTTTTACTTGTCAAATATTCTGTTTTCCTTGAATATCATTCTCCTCTAATATTTCAAAGTATATGAAATAGCTGTGTGAAAGTCATAATCACATTTAAAGAAAGGAATCTTCAGAATTATAAATACCTTCCATATCCTAGTAGATATGAAGATATGAGGTGTCTTCAAATTTTTCAGGGAAACTATGGATTTATTTTAAAATTTTTGTACCAAAAGAAACTTACCTTTTAATTTAACTTTCCCATGAACCTTTTGAAGTCTACTTGTATGGTCTATTCCACCAAAAGTGCTCATATATGGCTCTAAGAATCTTCTCATTTGTGACTTGATTTTGGTCTTGGTGGCAGTGAGAGGGACACTTTCTCTGGGACAAAATCAGTCTATGAAGTTTCTGAAACATGATAGCATAAGCTATGGTTTCTTCTCTAGCTGTGTCCAAGAGACTTAGGAGATGCTGCTGAGGTGAGGACATTACTCTAGGTAAGCTTCAGTGAATAATGGCAATATTTACTTTGAGGGAAAAGGAAAGGGTGGATGACTTCAGAATGTCCATGAAGTAGGTTTTACAATAAGTACTGTGTGCATAAAAAGCATGTAGTCTTTATTACGATAAATGTCTTTCAAGTGACTTGAAAGTGTGTTAACATCATAGCCGTAACTTGGCATCTATTATTGGCTGAATGGAGGTTTCTTACAGACGTAGTAGTTATCCAAGGCTTGGTAGTTTCCCTAATGATAAATTCAGATTAGAAAATCCAAAGCTAAAAGATTTCAAAGCAAGGAGAAAATGATCTTAGTGAGCAATACTTTTAGATCACATAAATGTTTCCCAGGACACATCTTTCCTAGGGCTGTGACACCTCGCCCTGTTCACCATATTCATTTTTCCTTTCCCTTGAAAATGCCCCAGGCTCCTTATGATAATTATTCCATCCACTTTTACAGAGTTTTGCACGCTGAGTCAGAGAAAAGTTCGATCTTCACTATTCCCTAGAGCAGCAGATACCTTTCCATTGCGTTTTTTGAATGTGAGCTATCCCACTAAAGGAATATATAGGAAAAATTTCATCTTTTCTGTAGTGGATACTGCCTGAGTGTTCAGAGTGAGGCCATAGCCTCCTGAATATTGTACGTGGCTGTGGTCCTGCTTCTGCCCAAGCAGACCTTGTGAAGGCATATCTTCCTAAATGGTATGCGGCTGCAGTAAGCAGAAGGTTTGGGTTATTATTAGATATTGCTTTTAGGAAAACTCCTTATCATACTCCAAGGACATAGAAGATGAACCAGGAGCAGCATGATCGCCAGCAGCAACTTGAACTTTTGCTTCTCACCATAAATATGTCACAATATGCTTGCCTCCCTTGCTTATGCCTGCTTGTTATTCTTTTACAATGAATATTCTGGCTGCACATTTCTAATTGTTATGTTACTAGTTGAATCCTAGACGAAATAATAGAAAGTGCTGGCTGGAGCTGTCCTGTGGCATTCTTCAGATGATGTTTGTGTTTTGGCTCATCATTTGAAATTCTGCACTTTACCAAGCTTACTTGACTGCACAAATATATAGTACTTGGTTGTTGCTCTTGCTTAGAAAAGATCAGTTAAATATCTCTTTCTCTCTCCCTAACTCTGCCTTTCAAATAAATTCTTAAGATCAGTTAATCAGTAATGATGATCTAGTATGGAGACTTCATTACTACACACTTAAAAGAATAAGGGTATTTTGGAATATTTGTGGAAATGGAACTTAAAGATAAGTTTATTTTGGTGCAAAAGTCATGCGATTTTTCCATCACATTTATTTTTCATGAAATTTTTGAAGACTCTTCACATAATGTTGATTAGCTATTATATTTTGATTTGTTCCCAAAAGAACTTAAAATAGTGACTATTTTATTTTGTGAGTAAATAAATATGCATGTGAGGAAAATCTGAATAAACTTTTTTTATTTTTATTATTTTTTGATGGAATCAATTAGCTTGGAATGATTAGAAAGTTCAATATCAGATATTGGCCTAGTAAGAATCTATCATGTGAATAATGCTTTGTAATTCAGAATGACAAATTAGAATTATGTCCCTCTATAAAATTGTGTTGGCACACATTTTACTTTTGTTCCTCTTTTAAAAAGTTTTTTCCTTTTTTATTTTAGTTTTAATTAATTTTTAACATATTCAATGATTTGTAATTAGAAGTATAAGAACATAATGATACCCTCCTCTTCTCTCCCACCTTCCTTGCTTCTACTTCTCATTTGCTTTTAGTTTTTGAAATAGCATATTTTAAATTTACATTAGAAAAAAAGGCTCACTACTGCCCCAAATAAGTTTAACAAGTAAAAAGCGAAAGGACTGTAGTTTGGGAATACAGACAATGGCTATAAACATTAATTTAATGTATAAATGACCATTTCACCTGTATACAGTTTTTGTCATCTAGTCTTTCATAATTTATTTTAATGAAATAGAACAAATAGCATTGTACCATCTAAATATTCCCTGTGTTGTTATAAGATAACAATTAGGTTCATTTAGACTTTAAGCCATTTCCTCCAAATGTTTATGCACAAGAATAATTTTATATAGATGGCAAGGCAAATAATTATATATTACATATTTTATACTGTTATCACAGGTAAGGGAAAATATATGATATTTGTTTCATTTGGAATGCCTTATTTCACTAAGTGTAATGGTTTCCAATTGCATCCATTTTGTTGCAAAGGATAGGATTTCATTTGTTATAGCTGAGTAATATTCCATAATGTATATGTACCACATTTTCTTTATCCAGTTATCAGTTAATGGGCATCTGGCTTGATTCCATATTTTATTTATTGTGAATTGAGCAGCAATAAACATGGGGGTACAGATAACTATTTCACATGTTGACTTCATATCCTTTGGGTAAATTCCCAGGAGTGGAATGGCTGTATTATATGGTAGCCCTATATTCAACTCTCTGAAAAATCTCCATCCTGGATTCCACAATAGATGTACTAGCTTGCATTCTCACCGAGTGGATTAGGGAACCTTTTCCTCCACTTCCTCCACATCCTCACCAGCATTCATTGCTTTTTAATTTCTGTGTGAGAGCCATTGTAACTGGGGTGAAGTGAAACCTCATTGTGTTTATTTTCATTTCCCTGATGGCTAGTGATTCTGAGCATCATTTCATGTGTCTTTTGGCCATTTTAATGTTTTCTTTTATAAAATTCCTGTTCAAGTCCTTTGCCCAGTTCTTAACTTGATTGTTTGCTTTGTAGTTACTGAGTTTCTTGATCTCTTCATAGATTCTGGATATTAATCCTATATCAGTTGTACAGTTTGCAAATATTTTCTCCAATTTTGTTGGTTGCCTCTTCATTTTGCTGAGTGTTTCTTTTGCAGTGCAGAACATCCTCAATTTGATATAATCCCATTTGTTTATTTTGGCTTTGATTGCCTGTGCTTCTGGGGGTGTTTTCCAAGAAGTCTTTGCCTATTCCAATGTCTTACAGAGTTTCCCCAATGTTCTATCTAGTAATTTGTTTATCAAGTCAGATTTAGATCCTTGATGCATTTTGAGTTAATTTTTGTATCAAGTATGAGGTAGGAGTCTAGTTTCATACTTTTGCATGCAGAGATCAAAATTTCACAATACCAGTGAATGATTTTAGCTCCTTTATCAAAGAGTAGTTGGTTGTAGATGCATGGATTGATTTCTGAGAATTCCCTTGTTGTTCCATTGATCTAGATGTCAACTTCTTTGCTAGTACCAGGCTGTTTTGATTATAACTTCCCTGTAATATAAAAATGTGATATTGAGATGCCTCCAGCTTTGTTTTTTGTTGCTAAGATTGCTTTAGCTATTCAGGGTCTCTTGTGTTTCCATATGAATTTTAGCATCTTTTTATTTTTTTAGATATGAAAAGAATGTCATTGATATTTTGGTTGGGATGACAGTGAAACTGTAAGTTGCTTTTGATGGTATGGGCATTTTAATTTTAATTCTTCCCCATGAACATGGAATACTTTTCTATTTTTTGATGTCTTCATCTATTTCTTTTATATTTTATCATCAGAGGTTTTTCATAACTTGGAATTAATTTAATGAAGGATATCTGAATTTTTTTAGCAGTTGTGAATGGGACTGATCTTACAAGTTCTTTCTTATCCATGGCATTGTCTGTGCATACAAAGGATATTGATTTTTGGGTTTTTATTTTATGTCCTGCAGTTTTACCAAACTTTCTTATGATTTCCAATAGTCTTTTAGTGGAGTCTTTTGGTTCCCCTCTATATACAAAAATGTCATCTGCAAATAGGGATAGTTTGAGTTCCTCCTTCCCAATTTATAGTCCTTTGGTTTCTTTTTCTTGCCTATTGGCTCTGGCTAAAACTTCCAGGACTGTATTGAAAAGCAGTGGTGAGAGTTGGCATCCTTGTCTGGTTCTGTATCTCAATGGAAATGCTTCCAGCTTTTACCCATTCAATGAGTACTCTGGCTGTGGGTTTGTCATAAAATGCCTTGACTGTGTTGAGGAATGTTCCTTCTATACCCAATTTGCTTCAGGTTCTTATGAAAAATGTGTTGTATCAGATGCTTTCTCTGCATCTATTGAAGTAATATGCATTTTATTTTTCAATTATTTAATGTGATGTGTCAGATTTATTGATTTGCATATGTTGAACCATCTGTGTTAAGCAGGGATAAATCCCACTTTGTCCAGGTGGATGATCTTTCTGTTGTATTGCCCTTCTTTATCTCTTAAGTTTTTGTGTTCAAGTCTATTTTGTTTAACATCAGGGTGGCTCTACTTTTTTTCCTTCCCATTAACACAGAATATCATTTTCAATCCTTTTGCTTTCAGTCTGTGTGTATCTTTGTTGGTGAGGTATATTTCTGATAGGCAGCAAATAGATGGGTCTTATTTTTTAATCCATTCAGCCAGTCTGTATCTTTTAATAGGAGAACTTGGGCCATTTGCATTCAAGGTTATTATTGATAAGTAGTGACTTGGTCCTGCTATTTTTCTGTAAATATTCCTATTGGTTACTTTGGATTTCCTTTGTACTTTTACTAGGAGATTTTCTGCTTTCACATTCTTTCATAGTGATGACTATCTTTCTATGTTTCTGTGTGAGCCTATCCTTAAGCATCATTTGTAAGGCTGGGTAAGTCTGAAAAATTCTTTCAATTTCTGTTTGTTACAGAAAGCCTTTATTTCACTTCCATTCATAAATGAGAGTTTTGCAGGGTACAGTATTCTGGGTTGGCAAGTTTATTTTTTTTTTCTTTTAAGACTTGGCGATGTCTCTCCATTCTCTCCTAGCCTATAGGGTTTCTGATGGGAAATCAGCTATGAGTCTAATTGAAAATCCTCTGAAAGTAATCTAACATTTATTTCAAATACATTTTAGAACCTGTTCATGTTTTGTTCTTGAAATGTTGATTACAATATGTTGTGGTGAAAGTCTTTTCTGGTTATGTCAATTAAGGGTTCTATATGCTTCCTGTACTTGGATGTCCCTTTCTTTCCCCAAATTAGGGAAATCTTTGTTTTTATTTCACTAAATAGTACTTCTAATCAATTATCTTTCCATTCCTCACAAAATACTAAGACTTGTGTACTGGGTTGTTTGATAGTACTCATAAAGCTCCAACACTACTTTTAATTTTTATAACTTTATTTTTTTTATTTTGGTCTGACTGAGATGTTTCCAAAGATTTGTCTTCTAGCTTGGATATTCTTCTTTTGTCTCATCAAGTCAGTTGTTAAAGATCTTCATGCTGTTTTTTATTTGATCTATTAAACTCTTCATTTCTAATATTTCAGTTTTATTTCTCTTCAGAATCTCATGGGAAATTTTCTCCTCAAAATATCATGGGACAGTTTTTCATCCATGTAATGTATGAATTTCTTCAACTCATGATTTTGTTTCTCATTGCTTCTGAGTAATCCTATGATCATTTTTATTGCTGTGGATTCATTCTGAGGAGTATGGTGGGGGCAAGAAGTGCAGAGTCACCACACAGTCCCTGGGAGTCAGGTGAAAGCGGGCCAGAGGCGAGCAGCCTGCAGACTCGTTTATTTCAGTTAGTACAGCAGCTTAAATAGCCAAGGTAGCCAATCCGATCAAGGGGTGGTTTATGCCCTAGTTAATCACAGCCTGTTGCCAGGCAGTATCCGAAGCCATCCAATCACAGCCTGTTGCTAGGCTGGCTCTGTTGCCAGGTGGTTTCCCAGGGGATTTCCCAGGGTCTTTCAGAAGCCACTCCTGAGTAACTGATGCTCACTTGCCAGCGGCCATCTTGGCATGGCCTTCTCATTCCACCACATTTCCCCCTTTTCCTTTATTTTTGAGCAACGGGAGGCATAATTCTTGGGCATACCATTGTTAACCCTGTTTCCAATGGTCTCCGTACACAGCTGTGCCTGTCTTAGGTTGTCCCCTAGGGGATCTTACCCGTTGTTGACTAACCAGCCCTCAAAACGGGAGACCACAGGATTGCTTTCTCAGACAGGAGTAGGAATGAGGAACAATGGTAATCAGGAATGCCGTGACAGCATGCAGGCTGTGGGCCGTCTGAATGGCTGACGAGAGCTAGTCAGATATAAAGCAGTAGTGGATGTGGCTATGGTCAGTTCCTCAGGGTAGGATGATAGGGCAGGTGTGTCCACTAACAAGGTGGACTCTCAGTCTTGTTCAGCTGGTTCTGGTTGACTGTCAGTTGCAGGCTTGATGTTTCTGGCTGGTACCCAAATGAGCTGTCCCGCATTTTCTGGAAAGACACAAGCATATCCTTGACCCTTGGTTAGCAGAGGTTGTGGTCCCTTCCATTTTCCTGTCAGGGAGTCTATCCACTTAACCATAGGGGCTGGGGACTGGGATGGAAAGGATAACCACTGTATATAAGCTGGGCTGATCGCCTCATATAAAAGCCAGGCCCAATCCCCATTGAATGGAGAGAAAAAAAAAAGGAAACATCTGGGTAGAGCAGTGGCCAATATTACAACCCAAACTTGGCATCCTTAGAGAGTTGGTACAGGAAAAATTGGAAAAGGGACACATAGAGCCCTCTATTAGCCCTCATAACATTCCCATTTTTGTGATACCAAAGAAACAGGGAAAATATAGGGAAAATATATACTACAGGATTTGAGAGCCATCAACAAAATCATAATAAAGATGGGAACATTCCAGGCTGGCATTCCCCATCCAGTGGCCATCTTGGCATGGCCTTCTCATGCCACCACACATTTTTTTTAACTCTTTTTCAGGCATTTCAATGTCTTCATCTTCAAATTTTTATATTGAAGTGTTGTTGTTTGGGGGAGTCATGTTGTCTTCCTTGTTCTTGTTTCCTGTATTTCGGCATTTACTTTTAACCATTGGTGAAAATGATTGTTGGTTTTCTCCACTGTTTGATTTTTATCTTTGAACTATGTCTCTGTGGCTAAGTGGAGTGTCTGTTCCATCAGTTAATACCAAGAAATCACCAGTCATTGCTTGAGAGATGTGCAAGTGTCCAGGATGACGCCTGAGTTGGGCAAGGTAGATCTCTATTGTCAGCACAGGGAGAGTATAATCATGCCTATTGGCATAATCACACCCTTACCTCCTCTTTTGCAAGGTGATCAATGCCTGGGGTTATCCCACAGTGAGTACAAACCTCACTCTCTCGTAGTGTATGAATCATGCAAAGGCAATCTGTATTCCTCAGTGTGAGCAGGGAACCTCTGCGATTATTTACACCAGTCAGGGAACTTTGAGCCTCTGACTCTAAATACAGTGAGTTCCCAGAGATTTAGCTACATGCCATGCCCTATAATGAAGTCAAAAGATTCCCACAGTCTCAGTGCTCAAGGTTCCCACAGTTTCAGGGTGCAGAGGATCTCTACTCCATCCTATGAGTCTGTGCCATCCATGGAGAGAACAGAGTCATTTCCAGAGCCAGCTGCCCGTGGATGCTCTGCCTTTGCAGTCTGAGCCCCAGAGCCTGTGATAGATTGAGAGGATGGGGGCCCTTCATAATCTTACATGGGTGCCAAGACTTCTGTCAACCCATCTAGCCAGACTCAAAGTTAGTGTGCAACACAGATTTTTTTTTTTTCTGATAAAATCCCCTGGTCATGTGTGCAAGAGCCACTGCAGCCTCTACTTGAGTCAAGATAGTGTCTTCTCTCAGCCAGTTGCCTGCAACCCTTGTTGGGGATATGGGGCAAAAGAAATGTCCTTTTCCTTTGCAAGATTAGGTGGGTACTCTGTCCCCTGCTGGGACTCTGGGCAGAGCTGAAAGACAAAGCTGTCCCTCTGGCAATATCATTAGTGGTGTCAGCTGCCACACTTTGCTCCCACCTGGCTCTCAGAACCTGACATCTACCGCAGCCTCTAGCTGCGGGAGTCTTGGGTGGTGTCTCCCACTTACTGCTGTGTGTTTGTACTGCCCATGCTGCTCTGACATTCCTCTTCTTTCTGCAGAATTTGCATTGCAAACTTCTGTCCAGCTCTTCCCTGGGAATGCACTTCTTCCAGTTTTTTATGCTATCCACCCCTGGTCAGATTCAGCATGTCAGTTCCCTATTCAGTGATTTTGGAATCCTCAAGTAAACACTTTCAATTCTACAGATGACAGTTGAGTTAGTTACGGAAGACAATGAAAGACTTTGAAGATTAATCTGTTATGGCATTAGAATTAAGAGTTATAATTTCATACTACCATCAAAAGACAAATGCTAAAAATGACAGCTGAAACCATTCAATGGGATCTTAGTAATCATTCAGGAAAATTATGATAAATCTATGATCTTTAAATTTTTGTCAAAGGAGTAAAAGTTCTTTTAATGTAAACTTATAAGGTTCTAAAAAACAAACTAATATTTAGCACACCATAGTGTAAAATATTGGAAACGTTGAGAAAGTGTTCCTTTGTAGACAACTTGTCAATAATAGTTTGACAGTACTCCCTCTTCTTGTGTACATGATTGGTAGTTGGAATCCTTTGTATGCCTTGGTGCCTGCCACATTCCTCTCTAATTATGTGTCAGATTCTGATACTTTATTTCACGTCCCATATCATGAAAGATATGAGAATTTCTTTGCTGTAAAGCTTTTGTTTTATGTTTTTGCCCATGTCACTTTGGACATTTTCATCTTTTTGTCACACGACTTGGCTTATTTCTGTCATTAATCTTACCTTCAGTAAATTTCTTTGTCTATGCATGTAAGTCTCCTGAATGGTGGAATTGTCAACATTCTTCCCATGTTTGATTCTTTCTTCCATAACTCCATTTACAGTCAATGGAGATTTCACTTCAAACACTAACATATTTCATTTTGTTGTTGAGCTTTCATCTCTGTTGGCCATTTCTTTTGGTTATGTTTTTTCAAGAATCTACGTGTTTTGTCACTGACAAACTTTGTTGTCTCTACTGGGTAACAGGTGCATAGTGACCAATGACCAGTTGCCAACAGTCATTGTAAGAAATGACATGATTAGTCACTTATGATACCCATCTGTTGTTTATGGAGCAGAACTAGCAGTAGAAATTTTACTGTATGCAATTATTCATACTTAACATAGTATGGTAATTACAATTTAGTGTTAGTGGAGACTGGTGTTATTTAAGTAAATCATGGTAACTGAAATTTGTTCGTATCAGAAGTGCTACAGGGAGGTTTGTGTATCAGTTATTTCCATGAAGGGGCTTCAAAAGTTCACAGAAAAAAATAGATATAAAAGATATTACAAGGCAGGCATTTGGCATAGTGATTAAGACACAGCCTGGGATTTCTGCATCCCATAGCAGAGTACCTGTGTTTGAGTCCTGGCTCCACTTCTGGATTCCAAAGTGTGCACCCGAGGAGCCAGCAGTGATAGCTCAAGTAGCGGGATCTCTGCCATCTAGGTGGTGACCCTGATTGAGTTCCAGGCTCCGGACTTCAGCCTGGCTGTTGTTGACATTTGGGAATTAAATCAGCAGAGGGGTGATCGTTCTTTCACTCTCTCTCAAATATATATTTAAATTTTTTTCCATAATTTTTGAATCCTCTTTGTATTTTGTGGTGTAATCAAAGGAAATGAATTCTTTTACATGGAATCTTATTTTTCTGAAAGAAACACTAGTGACCAAGTGCAGATTTTGCTATTTTAGATTAAGTGAAGAGCATAGAATTTAGAAAGAAGATGAAGGTGTTGCTAATTTGGTGGACCATAGATAAATAAAGGGAATTAGTTGTAATAAAGATAAAGATATTTCCTAGAATATTTCTTCAAAAGTGGCTTTTAAAATATGTATAAATATATAGTTCAAATATATATACACTATATATATATATATATATATATATACACACATATTATTCAGGAAGGAAGACATCACTGTTGGTAGCCAGGCCTGGTGTTGTACAGTGGATTAAACTGTTGTTTACAATGCTGGAATTCCATATCAGAGTGTTACTAATCCTGACTACTCTGTTTCTTATCCACCTCTTTGCTAATGTGCCTGGGAAGGCAGCTGGAAATGGCCCAAATACTAGGGCCCTGCCACCCATGTGGGAGACCAGGATGCAGTTCGGCATTGTGACTTCTACCTGGCTTAGGTCTGATTGTTATGGGTATTTGGAGAGTGAACCAGAAGATGAAAGATTATATATGTGTGTGTGTGTGTTTGTGTGAGTGTGGGTATCTCCCTCTCTGTCACTCTACTTTTCAAATAAATAAAATTTATCCTTTTTAAGAAAGCTTAGGTCAAGGAACTGGAAAATTAATGAATTCAATTGCAACTAAAGTAATGACAGTAATGAAGATTTTTTAATATGGCATTGAGGCAATAGGAGTAGAATAATGGTTTTGAAATAGGGTTAAGACAAATTTTTTTAAAAATCCCAGAAATTTTTTGTTATCAAATTGCATAAAATTTTGTATCTTTCATGTCTTTTATCTAGTCATATGCCTAGCAGTCAAATCATATTTTTTTCATAAGCATTATTATTTAGCTACTTTATAAGAACTAGAGCCACAAAATAGAAGCCTAGTGAAGCAATCTGGGAAATGTACCCTTTAATACAAATCTTTCATTTTTTTTAACTTTTATTTAGTAAATATAAATTTCCAAAGTACAGCGTATGGATTACAATAGCTTTTTCACCCCCCCATAACTTCCCTCCCACCTGCAACCCTCCCAGATCCCGCTCCCTCTCCCATTCCATTCACATCAGGATTCATTTTCAATTATCTTTATATACAGAAGATCAATTTAGTATATATTAAGTAAAGATTCCATCAGTTTGCACCCACACAGAACATAAAGTATAAAATACTGTTTGAGTACTAGTTATAGCATTAATTCACATTGAACAACACATTAAGGACAGAGATCCTACATGAGGAGTAAGTGCACAGTGACTCCTGTTGTTGACACTCTTGTTTATAGCATCAGTAATCTCCCTAGGCTCTTGTCATGAGTTGCCAAGGCTATGGAAGCCTTTTGAGTTTGCAGACATCGATCTTATTTCGACAAGGTCATAGTCAAAGTGGAAGTTCTCTCCTCCCTTCAGAGAAGGTACCTCCTTCTTTGATGGCCCGGTTCTTTCCACTGGGATCTCACTCGCAGAGATCTTTCATTTAGGGTTTTTTTTTTTTTTTCCAGAGTATCTTTGCTTTCCATGCCTAAAATACTCTCAGGGGCTCTTCAGCCAGATCCGAATGCTTTAAGGGCTGATTCTGAGGCCAGAGTGCTGTTTAAGACATCTGCCATTCTATGAGTCTGCTGTGAATCCCGCTTCCCATGTTGGATCATTCTAAGAGGTCAAAAGGATCACATAAACAAGACTAGTGTCTGGTAATACTGATAGAATAAAAAAAAGAGAACGATCCAGTATGGGAAGCGGGATATACAGATCTTTCATTGTTTAAATTTAAAACTTGAAATTTTGTGTAATAGGCACTTAAAAACCAACACTTTCATAATAATGCCACAGTGTGGAAGCATATTCATGCTGCACACAAGCTTTTTTCAAAATTATCACTTAGCTATTTCAAATAATATATAATGAAATGCTTGAAATTTGGAGCAATTCCTGGACTGTATCAATGGTTACCATACAACTGAGGCACTGAAGGATTGTAGATTCACTTCATCTTTCTGTTACTGAAAAGATCTCTTTTTTTGGGTGTTGACTATGCAGACACATTCTTATGTTTGAACATTTTTCCTTGACAGAGCTTCACATTTATATTTAAGCTGGTGACACCTGAAAAATTCTTCCTGTTTTTGAGCCAAAGGCTTCAAGTTTTCTCTCCTTTGTCTGTGTTATTTTCTCAAAAACATAAGGACTAAGTGCATTTATTGAATAGAACATCTTACCATCAAGAGTTTCTCTGCCACCCCCTTAAATTATTCTCTTGTAATTTCTTGAAACTTCATACCATTATTGGTTCTACTCTCTTTTTTGTTTTTCATTGTTCGTATATACAAAGGAAAATTTATTGATTTTGGATTTTTATCCTTAGGATAAACTTGACTGCTACTGTGTTGAAGATCAGGTGTACACCTTGGAAGATGGAATATAGTCTTCATTCTCAGGAAAGCAATCTCAGTGTTATATGCAGGCAGAGTAGTGAAATAAACAACTTTACAATTTCATGATGGCATCAGTTTAGCATTTTAGAGAAAGGAATGTCATTTGGAAGGGCCTGTAGGGTATGGAAGAGGTTAATTATGAATTGGTTGGGGGGTCCTTCAAGTACCTTGGTGCCAGTGAGTATTGATAAGGATGCTGGAGGAGAGTAATATGAGATGTTTAACAACTCATATCAGACACCTGAAAACCTCCTACTATCGTTGGAGAGACCTTGAGATGGAGAATCTTAAATCCTGTAGCTACGTGGGTAGAAGCCTATGAAAAAAGAATTTTAGTGTTAATACTAACATGTTTAATTTTTACCAACACACTGTGGAGGTTAAGGCAAGTTTCAGGTACATTTCCACTTATCACAATCAAATTAAATTTAATTAATTTATTTTAATTATTCTCTGTCAATAACACTAGACTGAGGTCTGACTGATGACTGAGAGACAGACATATTAATGTTTATGACTTTGTAAGTGGCAATGCATCTGAAACACATTAAAAGCAATGTAAATATTTAACTGAATGAATGAATAAATGAATTAATGAGCGACACAGTATGTGGTTGTTATTGAGATCATATGTGTGAGTGAGTGGAGTAAAAGCTGTCTGTGATTAAACTTGTTTAAATATAGATTGTGTGTTACAATTTGGTAACAAAGGGCCACATGATAAATAGTATAGAAAACATTTCCTGATAACATTTAATAGCTTTACAAGTGTGTCTTTAATGAACTTTAAGATATAGCTTCCCCTGTAATTGCTGACAACAGTGTTGTTGTAGGTTGAAGATCATGCATGCTTATCAGACATACTATTGACTTATACTCGTTCTGTTTATTGATTACTTAATTAGTTTTCTAGGATAGCTAATCAGAGAGAGATGTAGGTATTTAGGAGTCTTTCATTAAACCATGCTAAGAAATTTAAAATAGAAATGTGCGACCTGAAACTACAACTCAGTATGGCAGAGCCCTTGAGGACTATGGATATCATATAGAACTCTATCATGGGTAAAATACTTACAGTTTGGTTTCTATTTTCTTCTTCAGAATAACAGTAGTAGTTCCTTTTTCATGCAGTGGTTTTAGAAATACATAAGATGCACATAGTAGTGATTATAGGGTATTTCCATTTCTAACAGGATCATAGATGAACAGAAATAAATTCACATTTCTATGACCTATATAATTATATGAAATATATCTAACATGTCAATTCTGACACTTTCTCTTATTACAAGTCTACTAATAAAATGTAAAACACATCCTTTTTTTTCCCATGTTTTAAAAGTGTATTTTAAATACAAGTCAGTTTTCTATTTCAGTGCAAATATTTGCTGTTTTGTTTATTGCTGTTATTTTTATTAATCCTTTAACATTTCTTTACTTCTGGTACCTACTTTAGAAAATAAGCTTTTCTTGTTTTATAAAATAGACAATTGTAAGCCACTAACAGTTTTGCATTTTGTTCTGTGTTGTGCTGTTATAAAATGCCTATAAGCATTCATTCTAGGACTTTTTAGAGTGGTTTGTAAGTCTGTGCTCATTCACAATCACACAAGCTTATAAAGAAGTATGTTTATTTTGTTCCATTTACATGTCTGTATATTTCTTTAGATGATGTGCTGTTATATTTTTCTTAATGTTAAAGTTGATCACAATAAATTAGGATAGATGGGAATGTGCAATAATAAAGCTGGTAATGATGTGTGATTATATTGAAGTCTGAACTATGTGCATTGAGATAAGAGCAATTTATTCTAGTGAATTTAAGATGCTGCACTTACAGTGACCTCATTAAACAATTTCTTATTTAGAATTTTTTATATACTGTTAAGGAAGGCTTTTATTGTCAAATTACATCTTTTTTATTAAAACTAGTTTTTTCATATGACTTTTGGGAAACAGAAGTTTACAGAGCTGGTTTTCCAATAGTACTTGTACCTAACAGGTAAGAAATTAAGTCAATAAAACTACAAAGATCTTTAATTTTTTTGTATTGATCTTAAAACCTAGGGATATTGGAATTACTGAATTAAAAAAGCCATTCATTTATTCATTCTTTCATCCAGGCATATAACCAGTATTTATTAAGCATATAATATCTGCTCATGTGAAAATTGAATTATAAAAGCTTTTAGTTTCAGAGAAAAATATTTTCATTTAAGCAACCTTAAGGTGGAGTAATAAGGCTCATTTACCTTTGTAGTTCTCACTGATTCTTTCATTTAATCATTGATCTCGTCCTTTACCTGATATTTATTCAGTGACAGATCCTCATTTACTTAAAATAAGGAAGAATATGTTCGAGAATTATTTTCGATTGTACCACACTTTGGAGGGGTGCTAATGAATGATAAATAGGAAAATGTTTGCTTCTAAAGCTAAATTTTGAATGTGTTTGGCAACTGAATAGAATCTGAAACTATGTTTACCTGTGCTAAATATTTTTATACCACCTTGTATCAAGCCTACGTTAGGCTTTGGATTTGTAGTGGATCAATTGAAGCTACTCCATGAGCCTTCTCCAGGGATAGTGTGTATGTCCACAGTTTCCTGAAGTGCCATTTAGACCTCACTTCAACTTTAGGAAATTGTGCCAAAGTTCTGCCTCTCTAGCTATACCCTTTAGGCCCTGACAAGCTGATGCAGGGATGGTAGGACCTTGTCCCCTTGCTTAAGTACAAGGTGACTCTGAAGGCTCTATCACTGCTTAACAATGAAGAAGCATTGAGAAATGGCCTCTCAGTCCAACGATGTGAGGACCAATGGCCTTGGACAAGGACAAAGGATGAAACCTCACCAAAACTCTAAGTGATTCGTTCTACAAAAGCAAAATCCTGAAACTGAGTGAAGCACGATGAATTGCTACAGCTCCGTGTCTTGGTGCTCAGAATAGAATTATGAAAACTGGAGAAAAATGTCCTAAACCACCCTGAGGGATTGTTCCACAGACTTAGCATATGTATTTTATGTAGGGCATGGGGCTAAACTATTGATAAAAGCTCCAGTTCTTTCTACCTTGAGTGGATTCTGTGGGGTGAGGGAGTGAAAAGCACTGTTACTGTGACTTCATGAGCAAGGTCAACTTGTGCAACTCCTTCGGAAAAAGCAGCTGAAGCTTGAAGGCCCCAGTGTTAGGAGATTCACATTGGGGACTCCTGTGTTTCATATCAAGTGCAGAGGGAGGAATAGTGATCTTCCTGAGATAGGAGGAACAAAAACTCCATTCCAGGATTCCTCTGTGTGTTTACAAGAGTAGATTTGCTTTACTTCCCTTTTTATTCATCCATCTATGACTATACCTCATTTCTTGTCTATAATATCATAAATCAGTTTCTGTACATCCCAGGGCAGGCAGATCTCTGGGTATCAAAATTCAGGGCTCAATTTGAGGGTTAATATTTATTAAACAGAAAATTAAAGAAATAGTAGATAGTTCTTCGAACCTTCTCAATTGCAATTATATATTTTACTCTTCAAAGACAATTTGTTTTTGAAAAGCTTAACCAAGTTTCTTTAAATTTCTTAATTGATTAAAGTAGTATCAATTCAAAATAACATTCAGAAAAAACATTACCTCTTTCATCCTAAAAATTACTCAAGGTCAGAAGTGCAATAGAAAACAGATTTTTAATTCTTTTTTTCAGTGACAATAAGTTGAAAGGACTGCTAAACACCTAGGGAGGGAGCAGTGGTGAATAGGCAGAAAGAGTTAGTGCCTCAACAGCTGCTCGTCCTAGAAGGTCAATCAGGTTCGCATTTTTAAGGTTCAAGGCACATTGTTTCTTTTTTTTTTTAAGATTTATTTTAAAATTTATTTTGAAAGAGTTAGAGAGGAGGAGAGACAAATAGAGATCTTCCATCCATAGATTCACTCCCTAAATAGCTACAATGGCCCAGGCTGGGCCATGCTGAAGCCAGGAGCCAGGAGCTTCTTCCAGGTCTCCCACAAGGGTGAGGTGCCCAAGGATTTGGATTATCTTCCATTGCTTTCCCAGGCTCATTAGCAGGGAGCTGGGTTGGAAGTGGAGCAGCTGGGAATCGAGCCAGCACCCATATGGGATGCCAGTGTCTCATGCAGAGACTTAGCTTAATCTGCTACATCACAACACCACTCCTCAGGGAAAATTCCGAGACACAAGATCACCTGTTTTACAGGCAAAAGTCAGAAAGGGGTTGTTGGTTTGTATTAGCAACTTTCAAGAAGGTAGTTTGTTTCTCGCACAAGAGAAGATTCAGTATAAACAAGGAATATTGCATCCAAACCATATTTTCAGGAAGAATCTGTATTTGAGTTGTGAAAAGTTTCCTATCTCCATAGCTTTAAGAAGTTAAAGCTAATTGAGTCTCTACTCAAAACCTTAAGTTATGAGATTCCCTTACACCATAACTCTGGTTCTTTCTAAATACAAACAATGTATGTGGGCACTTCAGAAAGTTCATAGAAGATAAAATTCAAAGATAAATGTATTTCTGTGTGCAAAAAGTTTTGAAATCAACAGTTTTTTCATGACATTTTCTATGAACTTTAAAAATTATTTGAGGCAGAGATATGGAGAGGAATACAAACACACAGAAAAAGAGCATTTCCATCTGCCAGTTTACATTTCAAATGCATGCAATAACCGAGACTACATCAGTGTCAGGAATTTGGAAGTCTACCCAGGTCTTCCATTTGACTGGTAGGACCTCAGTTTTTTGAGCCACCACCACTGCTTCCCATAGTCTGCATTAGCAGGAAGGTTTGGTTAGGATCTGAGGCCAGGCATTGAATCTTTGTACTCTGATATGAGACATGGGCATCTTAATTGACATCTGAACCACTAAGTCACATTCCTGCCCCTCCATGAACTTTCTGAAGTACTTTCATAAAAATAGTCAAAGAAGGAAGTCCAGTAAATTCAAAGATGAATAATTAAGAAGGAACCAAAAGGGTCTATAAAAATAGTTTATAGTGATTAAAAGGAAAGGAAAAAAAAACAGAAATCAAACACTTGCAAAAAATAAGAGAAACTGACAACATAGCAGATAATAATTGACCATCTTGACAAAAATTTAAAAATTGTGTTCCCCTGTGAAGCAAGTCCTTAAAGAGGGAAACAGGAACTCATTGAGGATATGGAACGATAAGAAGCTCATTATTAGTAGTAGCAGTAGTACTAACATCGATATTACTGTTATCATCTTTGTTATTATATCTTAAGTCATCTGAAATCTGGAACAGTCTCCATTCCCTCCTAGGGATTTTTGTGCTGTAGGTTTGTTGGATACAGGTACCTTCTAGGTCTTGTCATAAAGCATTCAACAAAAGACTTCAGAAAATGAGCAAATAGTCTGTAAATGTCAGGTCGACTGCAGAGATTCAATCATGCCACCCAGAATAGCAAAGCAGTATGCTTTTCACATAGTTTATACCTGCCAGGCAGGAAGTTATTGCTACTGCCATTCACCAAAAGCAGTCACAAGAGGCTGATGATTGTATTATCCCACTGATTTTAATAATACATTCCTATGTCAAAGATGTTATGGTGTGAAAAAATGTGTACCTTAAAATTGAAAGACTATATTAAAATATACTGCTGGTGCTGAGATGAACATATATAAAACAAAGATTAGTAAAGTTTGTAAAAGATTATATTTGATCAAAAATCAAATTCTCGTTTTTCTTAACAGATGCTTCTAAAATATGACCATTCTTAAAGACTGACAACTTGGCCAGCGCCGCGGCTCACTAGGCTAATCCTCTGCCTTGCGGCGCTGGCACACCGGGTTCTAGTCCTGGTCAGGGCACCAGATTCTGTCCCTGTTGCCCCTCTTCCAGGCCAGCTTTCTGTTGTGGCCAGGGAGTGCAGTGGAGGATGGCCCAAGTCCTTGGGCCCTGCACCCCATGGGAGACCAGGAGAAGCACCTGGCTCCTGCCATCGGATCAGCACGGTGCGCCGGCCGCAGCGCGCCAACCGCGGCGGCCTTTGGAGGGTGAACCAACGGCAAAGGAAGACCTTTCTCTCTGTCTCTCTCTCACTGTCCACTCTGCCTGTCAAAAAAAAAGACTGACAACTTAAAGATAATAAGATCAAAAGTAAAATCATAATTATAATAAATATCAAGGATTACAATTATATAATTAATATGAAATATAGACATAAGGCCAGTAATTTCTAAGTGATACAATTAATATAAAATTATAATGCTAAAGTATATATATATTCATAAGAGTAATTTGAAAGGTTTATGGAAATATAGAAATAAAGGAAAATGTGTATTTTTCCTTGACCAATCAGAAGATCCATAATGGAATTACAATTATTTTTGTATAATATGAATATCAATGTTTATAAAAGCAAGACTGCAGGTAATAAAATTACTTAGAACAAAACCTGTTTTTTATTATAATTAACAAACTTGAATCTGTCTGCCTTACTTTATAATAAGCAAAAATAAAGAATACCTAAATAATATACAGGCATTAAATTAATGTTCTATACTATTATACTGAAATTGATAACATCTTCAGTTGTAAAGCAGATCAATTAGACAAACATAAAGTTGTACAGAAACATTTTCTAGTAATCACTGGATCAGTAAATTAATTGCCAAACTTTAAAAGGAAAAGATTAGTATCACTTTTATGTTCAAAAATAGTTTCTTTAAAAACTCTTAATGAGGAAAAATAGTTCTAAAGTAAAATATTGTGAAAATTCTGAAAAATTAATGAAAATACTGAAATTTCACATTATTAGAATGGAGGTAGAAGTGCTAAGAGGTATATTCCCAAAGCTAAACATTTGTACTCATAAAAATAAATTATGGATAAAATTATTGGAACATTTACCCAATAAGAGCATTGATATAGGTAGAACGGAACAGCAGTACATTAAAAAAGCAAGATAAATTGTAAAACTTCATGAGAAGAGAAATGTCAGAAGTAGATTCTTTGGGGAAAAAGAGCTCATCTAAGAAAAATGGAATATATGTTAATTTTATTGTTTTAACCATTGCACAGTACATGTCTACAACTAAAAAGGGAAATAGATGACAACACTAAGAATGAAAACAGAAGAAAAAAGAGGAAAAATATAGATAAGAATGAAAATGTTAACAATTTTTGCTCAACACTATTCAAATAAAGTAGAACTATGAATTTAAGGGTAAGCAATTAATATACTTGTTTCTGAATTTTCAGACAGATTTGATAAAATTATTTTTCTGGACATCGGTGCTGTGGCATAGTAGGCTAAGCCTCCACCTGGGTGCCAGAATCCCATTTTGTCGCCCATTCATGTCCTGGCTGCTCTCCTTCCAATCCAGCTCTCTGCTATGGCCTGGGAAAGCAGTAGAAGATGGCTCAAGTGCTTGGGCCCCTACACCCATGTGGGAGACTAGGAAGAAGCTCCTGGCTCCTGGCTTTGGATCAGCCCATCTCAGGCTGTTGGGGCCATTGGGGTCAACCAGTGGATGGAAGCCCTCTCTCTCTGTCTCTCTGTCTGTAACTCTACCTCTCGAATAAATAAATAAAAATATAAAAATTTTTTTTCTGATACAAATGATTCTAATGTACAGCTATTCATGAACCATATGTTAATGAATAATAAAAACATATCAATTGATGTAAATAAAAATGTATATTTGAACTCAAGTTAAATCTATGCTTATGGAAAAACCCTAAAAAAGTCTCATTGAATTCAGTTAAAAAAGAAAATTGAAATTATAGATATAAAATTGAAAATGTTTTTCCAGGTATACAGTGTTTTCTCTAAAAGTAGTGACCAATCAATGGTGATATAAAAGCAAAGGCAATTCTTAAAATATAATTTATAAACACATTTAAAAATTCTGCAGATTAAAAAATCACAAGCAAAATACAAGAGAATGGCAAATTGTGATACATGTTTTCCTAAGATATATTGGTATTTAAAGAGGTACTTTATATATAAATTGGTGAGAAAAATATGAAAAATTGAATAGAAAATAGACTAAACACAATATATACCTCACAGAAAAGAAATACCTCTTAAGCCTATTCAGTGGCCACAGGTCCACTCTATTGTACAGCTTTGAAAAGATGGGTTCTGTTGTGGCTGGAATAGAGTCTGGCAACTAATAATGAAATTAGCATGCACATCTAAAAATTTTCCTCTATTACATTCCTATATGTACAGGATGATATAAATAAAAATATACTTAGTAATATTTGTGATTAACAAAACACTGGAAACAAAATAAATGTCCTTCCACCATAGTTACATAAAATACATTCTATCACTACAATCCATTTAATAATTTTCTGTAAGTATTACCATATATATAAGCAAACAGTGACTAAATTGTTTATCTGTATTTGACTAATGAACAGCTTTCAAAATAATTGAAGTTTTTATGTACTGATATGGGGTAATCTTCCAATTATATTAAATGACATGCTAAAAATATATTTAATTTTGTACCATCTATAAAAAACTATTGTATAAATGGAGACAAAGAATATTTGCATTTACATATTGAATATTCACAAGTATATACCTAAGTTTATACACAAGAGACCAATACAATTTACAGTTGTGAGAAGAGAAATTGCAGATGTAGGAAGGATTTTATATTTAAATTTTTAAAAAATATTATGTATTTGAAAGAGTTACAGAGAGAAGGAGAGGCAGAGAGAGGGGTGGAGGGAGAGAGGGGTCTTCCATCTGCTGGTTCACTCCCCAAATGGCCACAAGGGCCTGAGCTGTGCTGATCCGAAGTCAGGAGTAGCTTCCAGGTCTCCCACACAGTTGTAGGGGCCCAGGGACTTGGGCATCTTCTACTGCTTTCCCAGGCCATAGCGAAGAGCTGATCAGAAGTGGAGCAGCCAGGACTGGAACCAGTGCCCACATGGGATGCTGGCACCACAGTCAGCAGCTTTACTCGTGATGCCACAGTGCTGGCCCCAAAGATTTTAAGAGACTTCAGTGAATATTTTTTTTGTAAATCCTGAATTTTGAACCACGTGAATATTAATTTCAGAGGAGTCTACCAAACATTCAAAATTGGTTGAATAAAGCTGCCAAATTCCTTGTTAATCTAGGACCAGTTAGATAATTTTCGCATATTAAAGTTCAATGGGGATCCTTGTAGCTTACAGGACTATAATCCAAGAACACAGCAAAGACTATTAGCTGCCAACTTTGAATAGTTTATCTGAATGAGAAATTTACATTCTGTTGACTCACTTCTAGACAACATTTTTCTAAATTAAAAACAGATATTGTAATTGTATTGAAAATATCTCCCTGAATTTTAAACTTTATTGTAAATTATAGATTGCCTTGATAATAATAAAGGGTAATTAAAGTTGTGATAAGATTTAGTTTTAATACAAATGAGGATATTTAGTCAATTGCTTGACTGAAATACAAAGAATATAATACTTATTAAAATGATTATTTTCCCTTGGGAGAGTTGAATGTGACTACTAATGCATGTAAAACCTATTTTCTCTACTTTTTGTAAAAAAAAAAAAAAATAAAAGGGAATCATACATTTGAAAAGTCCTCAAAAGCTCATGTTTCTACCATGATTTTACAAAGTCATCTTTACTCTTATTTCCCAGAAATATCCATACAACTACTTTTTGCTTTTCCATTTATATATCACTGTTCACTATCTGGCTAAATTCTTTGTTTGCAACTTAGATTAATTTCCAGACATTTTGTCTGAGAAAGAAGCAAAAATTATGGGGGTATTCTTTTCTAAAACTTTTTAAAAATGTATTCTAAATCATTTATTGCACTGCTCACGGAAGAATTTGTATAATATGCTTCTTGAAAGTCAGAAATGTAAGTCATCATATATATATATATATACATATATACATATATATGTATATATATATATATATATATATATATATATATATATATACACAAGTTCTGATTGCCGGCGCCGTGGCTCAAAAGGCTAATCCTCCGCCTTGCGGCACCGGCACACAGGATTATAGTCCCGGTTGCCTCTCTTCCAGGCCAGCTCTCTGCTGTGGCCAGGGAGTGCAGTGGAGGATGGCCCAAGTCCTTGGGCCCTGCACCTGCATGGGAGACCAGGATAAGCACCTGGCTCCTGCCGTCGGATCAGCGCGATGTGCTGGCTGCAGCGAGCCAGCCTCGGCGTCCATTGGAGAGTGAACCAACGGCAAAGGGAGACCTTTCTGTCTCTCTCTCTCTCTCTGTCCACTCTGCCTGTCAAAAAATAAAAATAAAATTAATAAAAGTTCTTATTAATGCTTGCATTAAAACGTTTTATTTATATAAAAATTAGAAAATTGGGAAAAGTACTTTTTCTTTGTCACAAGTACATTCTGGTAGATAAGATTGAATCCTAATAATTTGTTTGTTTTAAATGCTTTATACTATTTATTTCAACGTTATTAAATTAAACTGTAATTGTTTTCTTTGTGGAACTTTTTAAAAAAAAATTTACCATGTTCAAATGTTTATTACTATTGCATACCCACAAATTCAGTCGTTCAACTCAGTGGTTTTCAAGAATTTGAAATTTAGAAGACTGCATTCATTTACATCTATGATCTTTATTAGTCTCTATTTTATACAAAAAAATATGCACAAATGGTGGGCTCCTTATTTTTGTAGAAAAAATATCTAAGCATTTAAAAAATAAAGTATAGTTCAAAGTTATTAGAAAAACACTGCTGCTTTTTTATTATTTGTGATCATTTGCTTAGCATGAGTTTAGTTATGGATCTGATTAATTTTGAATTGCATGTATTAATTAAAATTTAATAACACTTCATTCAATTAGACTAAGTATTCTCAAAAGCACTCCAAAGCTTAGATTTTATGATTCATAAAAGCAAAGATACCCACTTCGTACTCAGCATAAAGAATCCATGTCAAAAGGAATACAGTGAAAGCTTCAGGGATGAAGTGCATCCAAATCAATACCAAATACTATTTTGTAATATTTTAACTGTAGATAATCCTTTGCTTCTAAATTAGCTCATCTTTTATAACATGAGTTATAGCTAAGAAATTGAAAGCACTATGTTAGATGCTAAGGGCAAAACAAGGATAAATAAAACAGTCTCTGACCTCAACTATATTAAATCCAATAAGATTTAACAAATGAAATTTTATGATTGCACATTAGAGTTGCTGAAGTAGATGTTTAGAGGCTGGGTAATTCAGCTGTTGAATGTATATATGTTTTTTACACCTTGCCATCCTGTTATCCTGAACTTGTTTCTGTCCTCATTTTTTCTCAGGCTGGCTGCCTTTGTTCTGGGGGCAAGTGTCAAAGTCAAGTGGAAAGGGAAAAAAGAGTAGATCACCTCTTTATTGATGAGGCAATCTCTCAGAAGCCCTCAAACAGACTTTCCATAACATCACATCTGTTAGAACTGTGCCAACCATCAATATTTCTAAACTAATAAGCAACAAAGAGGGTGGCTTTGCCCAAGTTGGCTTAGTAGAGCATGTGATCCTATCCAGAGCAGTTGCCACTGAAAAAATGTGGGTTCAGATAGCAAAGAAGAAGGGGGAAATGGATGGGGTTTGTCTGGGCAATTCTTTTTAATACTAATTTATTTTTAAGGGATACAAATTTCATATGTGCAACTTTAGGAATACAGTTACTCTTCCCATCATACCTGCCCTCCCACCCACAATCCCACTCTTCCTCCTCCCTCTCCCCTTTCCTGTAGTGTCTCCTATGTTATTGAAAATTTCTGCAGAAGAATTTGTCATAATGAAAGCTATGCTTTTTCTCTTGGCAATTGAAATGTACATTGGGATGCCTGGAAAAGCACAGTCCTAAGTTTAATGGAAATTGACTGTCGTATGCCTCTTTCGCACCTAGGTTTCTTACTTTTCTTTGTTCCTTATAATTTAAGTGAATTATTAATTTTTCTGATTATTAGATATTTACATAAACAACCCCTGCTTTTTTTTCCTCTTAAATATCATGTTCCTCCATTTTCTGTTAGTCCATCACCATTTTCTATTTTGTAACAAACAAAGTATCCATAAAACATGTTCATCCTAATTCACTATGAGCATTCTACAGTAGGATTGGCACCTTCCTTTGTGGGGCCTTTTCTTCAACAACTTGCAACACCTCCATGTGGCAGTAGCAGCACAATAAATCAAGTGCAGAGTCCTGAAGAACTGGATGGGCTGCATGTGCATGAAGCTGGCCACTGCCTTACCATCAGCCCTCCAGCCAGTCTCTCACAAGTTGTTTTCTATAGTTCTATCTTTATTGTTAACTAAATTGTACCAGCCTAGTAGTACATTTGCATCTAGAACACACTATCCCCTGCTCTTAACTCCCTGAGATTTATCCATAGTAGTTTTCTTTCAATGATTTTTTTTTTATCAACTTGCCAGAGGGCATGCTCAAAATCCATTTCCCTTTGACTGATCCTTCCCTATTCCTATTTCAGCCTGTAGCATTTATCACACTCTCTTAAAACCTTCACGATTCCCTAACTATGGCAAATGGTTGCATTTTTTTTTTCTTTTAGCAATTGTAACACTTATAAATAAATTTACATTTTTTTTTTTTACTTTCAGAATTTTTTCTCTTGTAATTACTGCTAGTTTGGTCAGAAAGTCCTTGTCTGTTGGGTGATAAGAATTGAGTCTAGAATAGGACAACTGTCGTGAGCATCACTATAATATTTACAATACAGATACACCAAGAGGCAAAATCTAGGAAGCTGAGTTAATTCCATTACCTGAAAATGTTTGAAATTAAATCAATGGTGGGTAATTCTTTAGCATTTTCTCCTTGTAAAATTCTTACAAGCTTCTTTTGAGGCAAAAATAACGTTCTGCCAACATGTGTTGGATTTGGTGTGGTTAAAACCTCTAGGCAAAACCACTAGGCTAATCCTCCGCCTTGCGGCACCGGCACCCTGGGTTCTAGTCCTGGTCGGGGCGCCGGATTCTGTCCAGGTTACCCCTCTTCCAGGCCAGCTCTCTGCTGTGGCCAGGGAGTGCAGTGGAGGATGGCCCAAGTCCTTGGGCCCTGCAACCCATGGGAGACCAGGAGAAGCACCTGGCTCCTGCCATCGGATCAGCGCGGTGTGCCGGCCACAGCGCGCCAGCCATGGCGGCCATTGAAGAGTGAACCAACGGCAAAGGAAGACCTTTCTCTCTGTCTCTCTCTCTCATGGTCCACTCTGTCTGTCAAAAAATTTTTAAAAAATAAAAAATAAAAAAAAAAACCTCTGTGCCTAAGAATGATCATTAAGGGAATTAAGTGAATTGAAGGACTTAACCCACTTTTTACACTAATGTTCAGTCAAAAGCCATTGCTCTAACTACATTTGAAGCATATATGTATGTACGGTTCACATGGCTAGGTCTCAGCCTTGTGTACAGTGGTATCGGAAGCTGGAACACAGTGGGTATCTTGAAGTTTTATCTCCCTTCTATGTCCATAAAAAAAAAATAACTCGATTCCATTGCTGTTTAAAGTGGAGAAGTTATATTTATTCAAGATGCTAGACATTTTGAAGTCAGCTCTAAGGCAATTGTTAATATTTTGTGATGGTGCTCTGACTGTAAAGTGAACATTGGTAGTTTTATATTTGTAATATTGTTTGATTTTCTCAAAGGGCTAGATTTTGTCATTCGTTTGAAGGAAGTTTTCATACATCTATTTGAAGGACTGTAATCTCAATTATGGTGAAATAATCACTAATTGTATGCCCTTCTCTATGGAGAAGAGGGAGTAACCAGTTGTTTTTTTCTTATGAATGGTATAGGAAGAGAGACATTTCTATAGCTCTTCTTATAGTTATTGCAGATGCCAACTGACCTGCTCATGAATGCTTTGCTGGGCATTGTTTTAACTCCTTATTTTTTAAATAATGACTAGGAAGCAGATCTTTTAGGAAATCTCAGTATTTGCCAAATGTAAGCAAAGCTTTTACTTAAAATAATTTTTGAGTCATCAGTTTACAGAAGGGGTTTAAATATATTAGAATATATTTATGTTGGCCAGCGCCGCAGTTCAGTAGGCTAATCCCCCGCCTGTGGCGCCAGCACACCGGATTCTGTCCCGGTTGCTCCTCTTCCAGTCCAGCTCTCTGCTGTGGCCCGGAAAGGCAGTGGAGGATGGCCCAAGACCTTGGGCCCTGCACCCGCATGGGAGACCAGGAGAAGCACCTGGCTCCTGGCTTCGATTAGAGTGGTGCGCCGGCCTCAGCAGCCACTGCAGGGTGAACCAACGGAAAAAGGAAGACCTTTCTCTCTGTCTCTCGCTCTCTCACTGTCCACTCTGCCTGTCAAAAAAACAAAAAGAATATGTTTATGCTAAACTTCAAAGAAAATATGTTTTGAGCTGTTAGTCACATAATACAATTTTTAAGATAAATAAATTATCTAAGGTAATTTGTGAAAATGGAATTCAAATATCTAACTAGTTCTGTTCCCTATCTTATTCTACAATTTATTTTTTACCTAAATACAGATGTACTCTTGCATTATACTTAACATACATATATTGTATCAGTGTATATATTTTTATTTAAAATATAAGTAAACATATTTTCCACATGAATTCCTGTGAATGTAGTTGGAATTACAAATTTCTGTAGTTGTAAGGTATATACATCTATCAAAGTCAGAATAGTTGATGTCAGATTCAAATTTGGCATAATTTTTCTTAGGTTTTTCATGAAGCACATAATACCATTGTTTGGTGCTATCTAATCTAGAGGAATAGGAAATATAGGTAGGAACATTCTGGGTGGTCTAAGCTTGATATTTTCCTTATGTATTGTAGTTTCCACTCCCATACTTTTCTTTTTGTGTGTGTATACTAATATATCCTCATATATATGTATTTATGATATATATGTATTTAAACTAAACATTAATGACTTTCCTTGGACAAATTAGAGGAATGAAGTCTCAGGGAAAGCTGTGTTGTTGAAAAGTTGAGAGTCAAGCTAATCCAGAGAAGTGAATGCAAGATCTGCTTACCAGAAGCAGAATTCCACTAAAGCCACAAGCTGGTTAAACATGTAAAGTATTTATGACACATTGTTGGAACCTATGGAAGAATATGAGAGTGAGAAACTCTTAGGGGCTGCTCTTGGTGGAGACATCTTTGTACTTGCATGAGTTTTACCTCCTGAGGAGCTGAGAAAGAACTTCTTGTGGTTCTGGAAATGGGAGGGGAATAGTAGTGGTGAAATATCCCAGAGAATTTCCACAACAAAGAACTACCAGTCCAGAGAAAAGAATTTGCCAGAGCTATATCCCAGTTGGGAAGGGTATAAACCCCCCCCCCCTTTTTTTTTTGAGAAAAAGATGTATTCATTTATTTGAAAGTCAGGGTTACAGGGAGAGGAAAGCCCCTTTTAGCATCCCTCTGTCACCTAAGATGAGAGGATGATGATGTTCTGAAACACTTTAGCAGAACACAGCCAGGGACATAACACCATTGGAAGACAGAGATTTAATCATTAGGTGATAAGAGCTTTCCATTCTCCCAATGCCCTTTTTCCCCAATACCTCCCTACTGCACCAGCTGATGCTGGTATAACTAGATTATAGCAGAAAAAATTTCAAGACACAGATTTAAAAGTAAAGGAGTGAAAAAAAAAATGTACCATGCTCAGAACAAAGCTGAAGTAGGTATGATTATTACAAAGTAGACATCACAACAAGGAAAACTATCAGGGATATATAGGCATTGTTTAATTAATGAGGTGTCAATTCTCTGAGAAGTCTTAACAGTCCTCAACCTGCCTGCACCTAACCACAGAATGTCAAAATACATGACACAAAATGAATAGATCTGCACGAAGACATGGACAAACTCACCATTATGTTGAGTCTTTAGCACCCTTTGGAGTAACTGATGCTCCATGCACATACAACATTCGTTAAAAATAACATTGATCTGCACAGCAGGGGCAATCAACTAGATCATATTGACATTTCTAGAATGCTACATAAAGCGTTAGCTGAGTACATAAGTTCACATGAAACATTAGCAGGATCACATGAAGAACTCTGAGACCCTAAAAGCAATGGTAGAACAATGGTAGAGAAAGAAATATAGCTGATGATAATTTAGGCAGAAATAAAGATTATAGACAGGAGATAAAAAGGAAACTACAGAAGAAAAATAAATAATAGTTACCCTTACTGAACTTTTACTGTATACGTGTGCATTCCTTTTTTTTAGTATATATTAAGTAAAGATTTCAACAGTTTGCACCCACACAGAAACACAAAGTGAAACATACTGTTTGAGTACTAGTTATAGCATTAAATCACAAAGTACAGCACATTAAGGATAGAGATCCTACATGAGGAGTAAGTGCACAGTGACTCCTGTTGTTGACTTAACAATTTGACACTCTTGTTTATGGCGTCAGTAATTACCCTAGGCTCTTGTCATGAGTTGCCAAGGCTATGGAAGCCTTTTGAGTTCACTGACTCTGATCATATTTGGACAAGGTCATAGTCAAAGTGCAAGTTCTCTCCTACCTTCAGAGAAAGGTACCTCCTTCTTTGATGACCTGTTCTTTCCACTGGGATCTCACTTGCAGAGATCTTTCATTTAGATCATTTTTTTTTCCCCAGAGTGTCTTGGCTTTCCATGCCTAAAATACCCTCATGGGCTCTTCAGACAGATCCGAATGCTTTAAGGGCTGATTCTGAGGCCAGAGTGCTGTTTAGGACATCTGCCATTCTATGAGTCTGCTGTGTATCCCGCTTCCCATGTTGGATCGTTCTCTCCCTTTTTTATTCTATCAGTTAATATTAGCAGACACAAGTCTTGTTCATGTGATCCCTTTGACTCTTAGTCCTATCATTATGATCAATTGTGAACAGAAATTGATCACTGGACTAGTAAGATGGCATTGGTACATGCCACCTTGATGGGATTGAATTGGAATCCCCTGGCATGTTTCTAACTCCACCATTTGGGGCAAGTCTGATTGTGCCAAATTGTACATCTCCTCCCTCTCTTATTCCCACTCTTATATTTAACAGGGGTCACTCTTCATTTAAGTTTTAACACTTAAGAATAATTGTGTTTTAATTACAGAATTCAACCAATAGTATTAAGTAGGACAGAAAAAAAATGCTAGGAGGGATAAAGTATTAAGTTGTTCATCAACAGTCAGGGCAAGGGCTGATCAAGTCACCGTTTCTCATAGTGTCCATTTCACTTCAACAGGTTTTCTTTTTGGTGCTCAGTTACTTGTCACCAATCAGGGAGAACATATATTTGTCCCTCTGGGACTGGCTTATTTCACTCAGCATGATGTTTTCCAGATTCCTCCATTTTGTTGAAATGACTAGATTTCATTGTTTTTGACTGCTGTATAGTATTCTATAGAGTACATGTCCCATAATTTCTTTATCCAGTCTACTGTTGATGGGCATTTAGGTTGATTCCAGGTCTTAGCTATTGTGAATTGAGCTGCAATAAACATTAAGGTGCAGACCGCTTTTTTTATTTGCCAATTTAATTTCCTTTGGGTAAATTCCAAGGAGTGGGATGGCTGGGTTGTATGGTACAGTTATATTCAGGTTTCTGAGGAATCTCCAGACTGACTTGCATAGTGGCTTTACCAGTTTGCATTCCCACCAACAGTGGGTTAGTGTCCCTTTTTCTCCACATCCTCGCCAGCATATGTTGTTAGTATATTTCTGTATGTGAGCCATTCTAACTGGGGTGAGGTGAAACCCCATTGTGGTTTTGATTTGCATTTCCCTGATTGCTAGTGATCTTGAACTTGTGCATTCTGTTTCAAGTGCAGTACGTTGATTATGTCATTTCATTCAAAATCTGATCAGGGTTTTTATCATAATTTGCAGATAATGGAAAAGATTAAAATAATTTCAGTAATTCAGGGAAAACAGTCAAGAATTAAATCTAAAGACCTAGACTTGACTCTGTTGGCTATGTACTTATGAGATTAAGACAACATTTTCAAGGATAGGTTAGATGGATTTATTCATCAACAAGAAGATTTTCTCCTGTCAGTGAGAACTTTTTCCACATTTTATCTTACCTTTTACCTGATACAAAAAATACATACAAATATGGCACTCTGATATTTCAGTACACGTAATATCTCACAAGTAAGAGTTTCACAAGGTGACTAGTGTATAGTGATGTATTCTCTTTCTCTAGGTTCTTTGCCTCAATTGTTTCCAGCTTCTCTCCCACCAGATAACTATTTTGGCTTTCAGATTATCCTTCCACTTGCTTAAATCTTGTTTTCCTTTGCAGGTCTATTTAATCTGGCTAGAAAGCTTTGATCAATTACTCCACATCCATCATTTGCTACAGTTTAAAATATGTGAAAAGGCTATAATAATAAGGGTGGCAAATTCATCTGCAAACAGAAGTCACATGTTTACCTACACTATCCCTAGGTAATGGGACCAGGACTGAGAACGATGCAAAACAGAGCAGGTGGTTAAAGAAAGAGCCTCTTTCTCCCCCGTGCATTGTGGCATAATATTGTGCAAAGCAACGATTTACCATGGGTCACTGCATGCTTCTTAAGGGGAAGGGCTATAACTTATTCATCTTTTTTTGCTTCCTTTATTTTGAGGCTTTGCAAATTGAAGTTGTTCTAATGTTGGATGAGTTATAATCCTTCATAATTATTTTAAATAGTAAAACATGCCGCAAATTTTAGGAGAAGCTCATGAATACATTATAAATATATTGCATACAAAATTAAATGGATTTTATACAAAGGAATGTAATACCATGGTAATAAAACATATAAATAACTCTAATGCATCATAAATTTGGTCTAAATCTAACAAGCTAGCTATAAAAGAATTTTTTATTTCCTTGATCCTTTAAATTTTAATGAGTTTGTTAGAATTATTTAGATGACCTAGGTTTCTGAAAAAAAAAAAAAAAAACTTGGAAATCCAAATAATTCTTTCCTTTGATCTCAGTATAGGTCACTGCACAAACAAAAACTCATACAATTTCTTGACCCAGAGCTGAGCTCTTAAAAAAACATGTTTTCCTATATGCAATTCAATAAAGTGTTAAATTGGTAAAACAGCAGAGTAATAGGAAAAGGTACTTGAAATGTAGTTTTAACTTAATTGTTTTTAAATATTAAATAAACAAAGTGAGGACATTTTTGAGTTGCCTATATGCCCACGCAAACTAAATTCCATGGATTTACTATGAGAGGAAGTTTCTCTTGGTTTCTGATTTCCATCATTCATCATCAAGCAAGTGTTTTGTCAGTTAAAATGTTAAACATATCATCTTCCAACAGATGAGTGTTACAGTATGACTCAGTGTAGCAATTATTCTGGTAATCATAGGTTTGAGATACTAGCATATGTTAAGAGATATTGGGATGTCACTTCAGCAGTTATAAATTCATCCTTTAAATTTTTTTTTTGAATCTCTTGCATTATAGCATTAAATCAAGTAATAACATTGATAGTATATGTGAAACAAACTGGGTTTCAGAGAAGTTTGATAAGCATATGTGTATGCTAGAGGTCATGTCGGATTGTGAATAAAAACACTTTGTCTAAAGGACAAATATTCTAATGAATTAAAAGTCTATTTCACTAATTGATTTAACAATGATATTGAGCTGTTTTACTAAGTAGTTTTATTGACTATTGAATGTCTTTATTGTTTTACTGTTGAATTAACTGAGTGTGTGTGTGTTTTAAAATATTTATTTATTTATTTATTTATTTATTTATTTGAGAGGTAGAGCTACAGATATATAGAGAGACACAGAGAGAAAGGTCTTCCATCCACTGGTTCATTCCACAAATGTCCACAAGGAACAGCCAGAGTCGGGCTGATCCAAAGACAGGAGCCAGGAGCACCTTCCAGGTCTCCTATGTGGGTGTAGGGGCCCAAGCAGTTGAGCCATCTCCTACTGCTTTCCCAGGCCATAGACAGAGAGCTGGATTGGAAGAGGAGTAGTTGGAACTCAGAATGTGCCCCTATGTGTTGCAGTGCCACAGGCGGTAGCTTAGCCTACTATATTACAGCGCCTGCTCCTCAACTAAGTATTTTAATGTCATATAAAATTAATGATTAATTTTCACCCTCTACCCCTTTCTTGCCCTCCTTCTTTCCTCCTTTCATTTCTTCCTATCACAAAGGATAACATTCCTCACAGCTTGTACTCCAAGCAAAAGGAGTTGTTCATGATAATGTTCTGTTGAGTCATTTGTAGTGATCTATCTTAACCATTCTTCAGTTTTCCCTTTTAACACTAATCTCACTGAGATCTTTTGAAGAATGCCTGAAACATATTAAAAAAATCTCGATATATTAAATTAAGTATATTTATATTAAATTCATATTAAATTCAGTAGAGTTTCATTACAAGGATTATATTTCTTTTGAAATATTTAACATCCCTATTTATTTTTTGGTAAATGGTTGCTTTTTTAGTAAATTATTACATAAGGTTTTATTTAAAAAACCATGTATTTTTGTTATTATGTGATGTTTTGTTATAATTATTATCTATTAGAAAACTATTAATGCTTATCTACATCTTGCTTTCTTTCTACTTCAAAACTTCTGGAATACTTTTAACTTTTGAATCAGATCTTTAGCCCCCATTGCCTCTCAATTGGATTATGAAGGTGTTAAATTCATAATTTCATAAATTCATAATACACTCCTCCTACCTATTACGTAATAGCATGCTTTCATTAGGAGAAGTTGTGAAATATATTAGATAAAGTCTCTTGTTGCACTCTTTTCCTGACAGGCACTGCAGTGACTACGAAATCACAACTCACATCTGATGAAATATCCTAAACTCATGGTTCCTTGACAGTTGACATTCCTTTGTTTCTGCAATTCAGTGGCCATGCCAAGTCTTGCAGTGTCATTGCTCAGAAAGTTCTCCACCTCCAAGTTGACAGTCTCTGTCGGAGGCCACCCGACAAACCACATGGAGACACGCAGCACTCAGTCAATTCATCACCACGTTTATTGCCTCATCGCGTTCCAAGCCAAAGTAGGGGGCCCGGCGATGAGGGACTGGAGGCAGTCTCCCTAAGGAAACCCTTCAGTCTCCAGCAGCGAGCACCCAGAAAGACAAGGATATATACCCCAGACCCCATACAGATAACATTCATTGTGTGCAATCATGCATAGCACAGGAACAGAGCAAGTTTACAAAGTAGCAATGGTCAGGGTACAAGCTCTGCAGATAGAGCAAAGAACATCATAGACCTTCATCAGAAGTCACATCCTGCCTGCAGGAATATGGGACGAAAAGTCTTGGAAACAGGATTAGATAAGGGACAGCCTCAGCCTGCTGCATCTCATGTCGGGCCAGGGCCACTAGCCCCGACAAGTCTCAAGGACTATCTCTGCACTTTCTTGACAACTGACAAACACTGAACTGACAACTAACAAATTTGAACCTGAATTTGACCCTCTTGTATGTTCTTTTTCATTTATCCACTTCTGTTGCTAGGAGAGGTGAAGATAATTTGTTTCAGCAATGACCAGTTAGCATCAAGATGACCTGTCTCCTAGTCTTCAAAATTTTCACTTTGCTGACTTTTTTTCTATGTGGGTAGCAATAACTTTCATTTGGTCTTTGGAGGGAAAAAACTCTGAATAGTGTTGACCAGCTATTTATTTATTTAAAGAAGTGACAATAAGTACCAAAAACTCCTAGACTTATTCTACATTAACAATTTAATATGTGTAGATTATTACATATATTGTAGCATCATTTATGATATGTATAAATTACAATGCTAAGAATTCAATGAAAATTTGACTTACTCATAACTAATCCTTGGAATAATGTGTCTCAAGTGGTCCATTTTAAGCTTTATCAAATTCCAGGCTTTCTTGATTGCTTTATGTTAATGACCACTTACTGTCCTAAATGGACTCTTCACTCCTTTTCTAGGAGATAAATTTAGAATGTTTTCTCTTTGCATTTAGCTAACAGCTTCACTTTCCTTAACTGAAGTAATCTCTGCCACAGATGAACAGTTGACATTTTACTTATGTAGTTGATATCTTAAAGATAGTAACTTTTTTATTTTAAAATAATATCATAGTCGGGTGGTGATTGTGGTGCAATGATTTAAGACCCAGCTATTACACTTATAATCCAGCTTCCTACTCATGTATTCTGGGGACAGCATATGATGGCTCAAGTGGTTGGGCCCCTTCCCACCCATGTGGGAGATCTAGACAGAGTTTCACGCCCTGGGCTGCGGCCTGTATCAGTGTTGGCTCTCGTGAGCATTTGGGGAGTGAACCAACAGATGGAAGATCTCTCTTTCTCATTCTCTCTCTCTCTCACCCTCTTACTTTCACTCTTTCAAGTAGATGAAACTAAAAATATAAACATTAAAAAATATACTAATGGCATGGAAAATTTAAAAATAAACTATATCAGCCCAATAAACAGTTCATATTTCTCTAATGATATTTTAAAATGAAAAAATTGGTATGAAATATATTAATTACAGTCCTCTTAAATATATAGTATGCTTTATATAATTAGATAGAAACATAAAAAGTGTGTGGCTGATACCAAAATGAAAGTGCTTTAAATTTTTTTTTCTCATAGTGAAATCCTTTTATTTATATGTAGCTTTTTTGTAATATACAATTTAATGAATTTTGTGAAGACTTCTCACATCTATAGATATGATTTTTTGCACCAAAATAAATTTATCTTTTTAAAAATTTATTTGAAAGGCAGAGATACCGAGTGAGAAAGGGAGTGACAGAGAGCTCTTCCATCCTCTGGTTCACTCCCTAAATGGCAGCAATGGCTGGGCCTGGGCCAGGCCAAAGCCAGGAGCCAGGAGCTTCATCTGGATCTCCTACATGGTTGAAGGGACCCAAGCATTTGTGCCGTCCTCCACTCTTTCCCAGGCACATTAGTGGGGGGATAGACTAGAAGTGGGGCAGCCTTGACTGGAACCAGTACCAATCTGGGATGCCAAATCTGACCTGCCATCTGTGATATTTTTGTCAATATAAAGTTTTTAGATCACAGTCCTATGCATTTGTTTTCACATAGATATGACAGCTTCCCTACTAAAATGGTAGTTTCTGACAGAAACTGGATGGCCCACAAAACCCCAAGCATTTCCTGTCTGGCTCTTCACATAAAAACATTGCTCTGCCCTTTCTTCTGCACCCTCTCTGCACTGCGATTGCTGTTTGGAAGTTTTAAAGCAGTAGAAACCCACTAGTGGGAGCTCTTTTAGAAAGTACGAAGTAACTGGGGCCGGTGCTGTGGCGTGTAGCATAAGGCTGCCCATCCCATATGGGTGCTGGTTCAAGTCCCGGCTGCTCCACTTCCAATCCAGCTCTCTACTGTGACATGGGAAAGCAGTAGAAGCTGGCCCAAGTCCTTGGGCCCCTACACCTGCCTGGGAAGACCTGGAGGAAGCTTCTGGTTCCTTGCTTCAGATAGGTGCAGCTCTAGCCATTGCAGCCAATTAGGGAGTGAACCAGCAGATGAAAGACCTCTCTCCCTCGCTGCTGCTACTTCTCTCTGTAACTCTTTCAAAAAATAAATAAAAAAAAAGAAAAGTATGAAATAACAACTATTTACTTTGGATATCTTAATCAAATATTTTAGGGTCTTATTTTTTTGTTTTATTTTTAGGACTGACTATATTTCGATATTAGAATGCAAAAGATTCGGAATAATATGCACTATAATAGATTGCTTACCACAACTGCAGAAAGCAAACCACAAGGTATTAACAGGGAAGAGGAGGACTAAAACTTCTACATTGAAAGAAAGGATGGGCTCTTGTTGCTATGTTAATTAACCTTTGAGTTTTTCTTTCATCTAGAACTTATCCCAGTAACATCCCTTGTTGGTAATTATCTTGGCTATGTTCATTGTCATGCCAACACAGTGGGAGATGTACAGTAAAGCAGTTTGAGCCTTGACAACTACTGAACAACTATAGACAATATCCAGGTTATATCACCATTTCTAAATCTAGAAATTTGTCAGTTTTCAGAATGACTTTTTTTCAAAACCGACTCACCCCAGGTTATCTTAAATTTGGAGCTTTTTAAAAGCTCTTCATGAAGTTGTCATATGGTATTAAGGCACAATAAGCATCATTCATTAAATCTACATTAATCTGACAGACATTATACTTCAAATAATCACTGCCTACTGCAATACCTTTGTCCTTTGTAAGCTTCAATTTCACCTGTCAACAGCAATCACTTTGGAGTTTGATATTTGTAGGAAAAAGTCTTACCTTGGCAAATATGTACTTGAAAGGTAATACCTTAAGCCACAAATTCTTACACTTGTATTTGCTTTCCATGTTACCATGGCTTATAATAAGACCCGATATATTTACTTTTCGCTTGTATAATTTTTCTATTCCACTGTTGTCAATAATATTATTGTCTCATTTATTAAGGAAATGTAACACTGTAACTTACTAAATAATCAGATACTATTAGGACACCTGTATTCTTTTTTTTTTCTTTTTTTTTTTTTTTTTTGACAGGCAGACTTAGACAGTGAGAGAGAGAGACAGAGAGAAAGGTCTTCCTTCCGTTGGTTCACTCCCCAAATGGCCGCTACTGCCATAGTGCTGCACCGATCTGAAGCCAGGAGCCAGGTGCTTCCTCCTGGTCTCCCATGCAGGTGCAAGGCCCAAGCACTTGGACCATCCTTCACTGCCTTCCCAGGCCACAGCAGAAAGCTGGACTGGAAGAGGAGCAACCAGGACAGAACCGGCGCCCCGACTGGGACTAGAACCCGAGGTGCCAGCGCCACAGGTGGAGGATTAGCCAAGTGAGCCACTGCACCGGCTGACACCTGTATTCTTTACAGTAATTTCTTATCAAGTCCTTGGGGGAAATCAAAAGTATGAATGATTTCAGAATGTCCATGCTACAGAACTACTTTTGTATATTGAAGATACACATTAATCTTGCTCCTTTTTAAAAAAGAATTATATTTATTTGAAAGTCAGAGCTACAGAGAGGCAGAGGCAGAGAGACAGAGAAAGAAAGAGAGGTCAGTCTTCCATCTGCTGGTTTACTCCTCAGCTGAACACAATGGCCAGAGCTGTGCCAATCAGAAGCCAGGAGCTTCTTTCGGGTCTTCTTCTCGAGTGAAGTGGCCCAAGGACTTGGCCTATCTTCTACTGCTTTCCCAGGCCATAGAAGAGAGCTGCTATGGAGGTGGAGCAGCCGGGAAATGAACCAGCGTCCATACGCCACAGCACTGGCCTCTTGTTCCTTTTTGAAAATGTATTTCCTGGAAAGAGAGAGAAGGAGGGAGAAATAGAGCAAGATAGAGAGATAGAGATTTTTCATGTGTGCCAAGCCAAAACCAGAGTCCAGGAAGTCCAACCACACCTATTTGAGTACCAAGGGCACTGGTACTTGAACCATCATCTGCTGCATCCCAGCAGTGCACTTAATAATCTAGAAGCTAGATCAGATGTAGAAGCAGGACTCAGTTCCCAGGTGCTTGGATATGGGATGTGGTTGTCCCAAACTGTGTTTTAACTTGATGCTCAGCAATGCCTACCTAAACCTGTTACTTTTAGATGCAGACCTAAATCTTTCTGTTTTCAGTTGAACTCTGCTTTACTGGAAAGTGTATTATGGCCAGCACCGCAGCTCAATGGGCTAATCCTCCGCCTGTGGCGCCGGCATCCTGAGTTCTAGTCCCGGTCGGGGCATGGGATTCTGTCCCGGTTGCTCCTCTTCCAGTCCAGCTCTCTGCTGTGGCCCAGGAGTGCAGTGGAGGATGGCCCAAGACCTTGGGCCCTGCACCCGCATGGGAGACTAGGAGAAGCACCTGGCTCCTGGCTTCAGATCAGTGCAGTGCACCAGCCGCAGTGTGCTGGCCGCAGCGGCCATTGTAGCTGAACCAATGGAAGGAAGACCTTTCTCTATGTCTTTCTCTCTCACTGTCTAATTCTGCCTGTCAAAAAAAAAAAAATGTATCATATAAATCCCTTCAAGGCTTGTTTTAAATATACTGCTTAATAGTTAAAGCATCAGAGGCAACTGGGAAATCAGAAAAAGTGACATATCATGAATATATAAAGAACTCATTAGTAGAATAATATTTCAATTGAAATTAAATAAAAATGTGGACATTGATTTGATGATGTAAATCAGTTGTTGAAGAAGAGTAAGAAAAGATGCATAACATTTCTAGAATAAAAGCTAAATTAAAGGCATGATAACTGATATTTTTATTGTCTCTGAAAAGATGAACAAAACACGTTGGCTTCAGTAATAACTAGGACACATTAAAAATGTAAACAATGTCATATAAGGTTTGTAATTTTTAGTCTAGTTAGTCTTTCCAGAGAAGAGTTTGGTTATGTGTACTACATTTTAAGTGGTATACTATTTACAGGCCCATTTTAGTTATTTTGCAGGAATTTATGCCATGGAAATAGGAAACAAGGGTACATGCATGAAATTGTTCATATTTTTGACAATAGTGCTCAGACCATACAATAGAGTATGATAGTCTTTTCAACAAATGGTACTGGAAAAACTGGATTTAAATATGTAAATAATGAAATTAAATCCCTGTATCACCATATGCAAAAACCAACTCATGATTAATTAAATACATGAATTTAAGACCTGAAACTATGAAGTTACTGGAAGAAAATGTAGGAGAAACACTCCAAAACATTTGTGTAGGAGTGACTTCTTGGACAAGACCCCTTAGAGCACAGGCAACAAAAGCCAAACTAAACCAATAGAACTATGTCAAACTCACCTTTTGCACAGTAAGGAAATTATCAGTAGAGTGAAGAGATAGATAACAGAATGGGAAAAAAAAATTGCAAACCACTTATCTCACAAAGGATTAATATCCCACCTATATCAGCAACTTAAAAACACTCAACAACAACAACAAAAACAACCAATTCAGTTTAGAATTGGAAAAGGAACTTCAATAGACTGTTCTCAAAAGAAGAAATACAAATGGCCAACAAATATATGAAAAACTGCCCAACATCACTAACCATGAAATGAAAATCAAAACCATAATGAGATATCACTTTGCCCCTGTCAGGATGGATAAATTTCAAAACACCGAGAGTAACAAATGGAGAGGATGTGGACAAAGGGGATGACTTATTCATGGTTGGTAGGAATGTAAATTTGTATAGCTGCTGTGGAAAACAGTGTGGTTAGTTCTTTAAAAAACTAGAAATAGACTTGCCATATGACCCAGCACTACCACTACTGGGTATATACCCAAAAGACTTTAGCTCAGTGTATCAAAGAGATACCTGTATTCCCATGTTTACAGTGGTACTGTTCACAATAGCCAAAATTTGGAATCAACCAAGGTATCCATCATCATATGAATGTATAAAGAAAATTTGGTAAATATACAGAACAGAATGGAATTCTACCATTTTCAACAAAATGGACACAACTGGAGGACTTTGTGTTGAGTGAAATAATCCAGAACCAGAAAGACAAATACAACATATTCTCCCTTATATGTGGGAGCTAAAATTATAAAAGCAAACAAACAGGAAAAAAGAAATGTCTATGTGGATCAGTATTATTGCAAATACAGTTTTATATACCTTTATTTGCACCTTTGTGAAACCAAGATTTAAGAATATTATACTGGCCGGCGCCATGGCTCAACAGGCTAATCCTCCGCCTAGCGGCGCCTGCACACTGGGTTCTAGTCCCGGTCGGGGTGCCGGATTCTGTCCCGGTTGCCCCTCTTCCAGGCCAGCTCTCTGCTGTGGCCAGGGAGTGCAGTGGAGGATGGCCCACGTGCTTGGGCCCTGCACCCCATGGGAGACCAGGATAAGCATCTGGCTCCTGCCTTCGGATCAGTGCAGTGCGCTGGCTGCAGTGTGCCGGCCGCGGCAGCCATTGGAGGGTGAACCAACGGCAAAGAAAGACCTTTCTCTCTGTCTCTCTCTCTATCACTGTCCACTCTGCCTGTCAAAAATAAAAAAAAAGAATATTATACTACTATACTTTTAATGATCTGTGATTACTATAAAATTTATTGTATATGGGTGAAATGGTCATTTTTCTATTCAATTATAGCTTATAGCCATTGTGTTCTCACTAAACTAAGATGTTTTTGATTTTTACTTGTTAATCTTATTATCAACGAAGTATTAAGCCATTTAATTCTAATGTAAATTGAAAATGTTATATCAAAAACAAACCAAAGACAGAAGGGGAGAAGAAGGAATGTGGGAAGGAGAGAGGGGGAGAGAGAAAAGGAGGGAGGAAGCGAATATCATTATGTTCTTAGAATTTTATCTACCGATTACATTGAGTCTGTTAAAAACTAATTAAAAATGAAAGTTAAAAAAGAAAGGAAAAGATAAAAAATAAAATTAGATGTAGAAAGAAATGAATAGGCAGTCATACAAAATTAACAAGTGAAGAAGCAAGTCTTAAGTTGTTTGGATTCTGTCCTTCTAAGAGACCATTAGAAACATTTACTTGTAATTCACATTTAAAACAGAAAAATACAAACCAAATAAAAAATTATTCATCATAGTGATGTCAAATTTGAAGATAAACTAGTAACAACCCAAGTTTTTACTTGCTGGAAGTTGGGGAATAGTATATGGCACACTCATCAAATTGATGTTATTCAACTACTGTAAATGATCAGTAAAAGTCATAGTTTCTTTTTCAAGTTAGCTCCCATTTGCTTTCATCACAGCATACTATGAATTTTCTTTTAATGTATCTAGACATTGCTCTCTTTGAATGTTCATCCTTCCATAATTGTCATTTAAATTTTAGATTTCTTAAACTGCTGCTTCAGGCCAACTTTCCTCCTCATGTTTTCCTTCAATCAGACTTTTTCAAAGTGTATGTGATGGTTTGATCATCATTTATGAAATCAATAGAGTAAGCAGTAATATATATTTTTTTAAAATTATGACAGAGGCAATAGCATAAGAAAAGGAATCGAAAATAGTTTCAGAATTCCATGAAGTTCTAGAAAATAATACCATTAGGTTCATTCGGGTGACTACTAGTGCTTGAGTCTGGTGACAAAAGCAATGTAGGTCCTGATATGCTGTCAAAAATGGATCCTCTGTTATCTTGAAAATGAGGATACACTGATAATTTAAGCTGGATTATTACTTAGACTTTAATGTACTTTGTTTTTCATGCTTATAAAGAGACTATCTTATATATTCCATCTAATAGAATCTAAGATATTCTAGCATATCCTTGTCTCTAGGAGGAGGATAGATATGCTCCCCAGATATGTCCACAGAGACAGAGGTTAAGCATCATCTGTTAGGATCCATTTGAACAGTTAGTCAACATATTAATCACTGGACTTTTGGGGTTCAATTTATTACAACTATCTGTCTTTATTATTAAGATAATAGCCACCGGCGCTGCTGCTCAATAGACTAATCCTCCACTGCGGCGCCGGCACATAGGGTTCCAGTCCCGGTCGGGGTGCGGGATTCTGTCCAGGTCGCCCCTCTTCCAGGCCAGCTCTCTGCTGTGGCCCAGGAGTGCAGTGGAGGATGGCCCAAGTCCTTGGGCCCTGCACCCGCATGGGAGACCAGGAGAACCACCTGGCTCCTGCCTTCGGATCAGCGCGGTGCGCCGGCCTCAGCGGCCATTGGAGGGTGAACCAATGGCAAAGGAAGACCTTTCTCTCTGTCTCTCTCTCTCACTGTCCACTCTGCCTGTCAAAAATAAAAAAAAAAAGAAAGAAAAAAAATAATAACCAAGGGCCGGCAACCTTGGCTCACTAGGCTAATCCTCCGCCTGCAGCACCAGCACCCCGGGTTCTAGTCCCAGTCAGGGCGCCAGTTCTGTCCCGGTTGCTCCTCTTCCAGTCCAGCTCTCTGCTGTGGCCCGGGAAGGCAGCGGAGGATGGCCCAAGTGCTTGGGCCTTGCACCCGCATGGGAGACCAAGAGGAAGCACCTGGCTCCTGGCTTCAGATCAGCACAGCATGCTGGCCGTAGCGGCCGTTTGGGAGGGGGTTGAACCAATGGAAGGAAGACCTTTTCTCTCTGTCTCTCTCTCTCTCACTGTCTAAATCTGCCTGTCAAAAAAAAAAAAAAAAAAAAAAGATAATAGCCAAGAGAATGAGGACAGAGAAAAATAATGGTCATGTAATCTATGCAATTATAATATGTGTAGCTCTAGAATCATGGCATCAATTTATAAGAATCATTATTTAGTTTAGAACCAGTTAAACCCAATGTCATATCCTAGAATAATTGCTACTTCAGATTCTGTAAACTTGGACCCTGCATCTTTCTTGAAGCTATTTTCTGAAATCTTACAAGCTTTTGTTCATTGTGCATTCAGAAGTGTTGATCAGTACTATGCTCATATCCTGATTTTACTACAAGGATGAAAGAAGGCCTTGTGAATAAGAAAAAATTATTTGAATAGCCTTTGTGAATCTCCTCCCCTCCGAGATTATCATAGAAATAAGTTTAGTGATGTCTAAGCTGTTGGTCAGTATATAATTGTACTATTTTCTCTTAAAAATGACACTGTTTAGATAAATTCAAAAATGCATTTAAAAAGTCTTGACTTAGTAAGCACAATATCCTGCAATCAAACACATACCTCCCACTTTTTCTTGATGCTTCTGAGTCAACACTGTAGCAATGAAAAATCATAGTAATTCCTTAAAAGTATTATATATCAAATGTTTAATGCATTATAGTAAAGAGACATATACATTATTTGAATCGTGTAATTATATATTTTTGTATGCAATACTTAAAATAGTTGAAGCTACTTGACCTGACATTTAACAACCTATCTTGATAATAATTTGGAGTTCTTGATTCTACACTTAGAATTTTCCTGCCCTCCATATTTTGGGATTTTGACTTTATCTTACTGCTGTAGGTGATGTGGCTTTTTCAAACAATACGTTTTTCCCTTGTAAGGGAAAGACTACAATTTGTGTGTAAAACATAAAGACATTTTAGTAAAATGTCAGTTTGAAATGTCATCTGACAAGTTATGCATCTGGTTGCCTATCTGATATGGATATAGACATGGGCATAGTCATATAGACTTAGAACTTTCTATAGGGTTTGGTTCTCAAGAAAATAAAGAATGTACAGGAGGAGGGGGACAAGTCACTGCTTGATTAAAGGGAAATGAAAAGATTAGGGAAACATCAATTCAATTCCAGCACTTTTTTATATACTGTGTTTGAATATAAGGTCTGGATCAAAGGAAAGATGGAAGACCAGGGGAGACAAAAAAAAAAAAATCGTGACCATGAGAAATAGAAATAAAAGGGCCGGCGCTGCAGCTCAACAAGCTAATCCTCTGCCTAGTGGCGCCTGCACACTGGGTTCTAGTCCCGGTCAGGGTGCCGGATTCTGTTCTGGTTGCCCCTCTTCCAGGCTAGCTCTCTGCTGTGGCCCAGGAGTGCAGTGGAGGATGGCCCACGTGCTTGGGCCCTGCATCCTATGGGAGACCAGGAGAAGCACCTGGCTCCTGGCTTCGGATCAGCGCGGTGCAGCTGCCGCAGCGCGCCAGCTGCAGCGGCCATTGGAGAGTGAACCAATGGCAAAGGAAGACCTTTCTCTCTCTCTCTCTCACTGTCCACTCTTCCTGTCAAAAATTAAAAAAATAAATAAATAAATAAAATAAAGAAATAAAAGGAACATGTAAGTAAGATTGAATTTACACGAAGTCAGTCAAACAGGAAAGAAGTTACCAAAAACAGTCAATGAAGGAAGAAGCTACTAAGAAGCAATCTTAGCTATTCTTATTTGCATAAGGTTAATAATATATTGTTTTAGATTTCAACACCTTCCATTTTTCATATTTCTAAGTGTACAGGTTTTCAAATCCTGCATACTTCAGTTCCCTGTTATTCCTTGCTTCTAGTACCAGTCTTCCTAGTGACTTTTAGAAGAGGATATCCAGGAACAGAGAAAGAGTCGGGGAAATGTGCCCAGATATCAACCACAAAGATCAGTCCCAGGAGACAATTTTGTATTCAGATAAGACTGCCAGGAGGAAGGGTGACCTGGAAACTAAACTAAGATCCAGAAGTGAACCCAAACAACTAAATCTTATAGATGGTCCCTTGGTAATTTCCCTAAAAATTGATCAGCAGCCTTGTTACAGGAATCTGTGGTCCTTACAATTATCTAATCTCCCCAGGTTTGTGTCTCATGTTCACAAAACATGAGGGGCACAGACAAGGAAGAGTATGTGAAGCAAAAGTGGTTTAAGAAAAAGAAAATAAGAGTGAAAAAAAAAAAAAGAAAAACAAAACACCTCAACAACCCTAAAATAGGTCTGTAAAGAAAGCAAAGAAGTGAAAGAATCCAGCAGCACGGAGAAAGGTCCCTAAAGGAGGGAGCCATTTTGAAGGCTGATCCTCTAGGGTTCAATAGGGTGAAAAAGGGGGCATTCTCCTGATTGGGCCTAGAAAGGGACAATTTTCATTGGGTAATTGGATGATAGATCCACTCAAGACTTAACAGAAAACAGATGACCACCCCCTCAGACAATTCTCATTACCTAGATCAGTTACAACCACACAGAAAGCTGTATAACACCATATAACACCAACATTTTTCGCAGAAGCTGGTTGCTTGAAATTTTATATTCCAGGTAGTGGAGAGTGGCTCCTGGTGCCTTGCTAACAAGGAATCTAGTTTTCTATCACTGTTAGCTCAACTCCTTAATGTTTTAGATCAGACATTCCTCTATAGTGCATTCCTGAACTAAGAATTTTCTGAAACCCCCAGAGAGAAATACTTTTAAGCATGAGTATTAGAAAGAAGCATATCTATAGCTACTTTTCCATTCCATTGATTATATCTTATTTATTATTATAATATTTGATTTAGTCTATCCACATTTAGGCAGGATTAATTATGTCTTCCAGGGGAATGGACTCAAACCTAAATGTGAATTAACACTTGCAATAGGAAATACCCATCCTTGTCTCTCTGTGCTAATGTTGGACACCTGGCTATAATATTTGTTATTCATTTCATCTTGCTGTGAGGATTAGTGAAGTAATGATGAAAGCACCCTGTGAAAATCCTGACGTACAGTCTATTCTGTCTAATATTGGTGACCTTCCTGTAAATAAAACAGCAAGTTAGATACAAGAACTATGAGGATGAGTTAGAAACACAGCCTTTTCTTAGAAATTCTCAATCTATTGGAGAAAACAATATAATAACTTTAATACTAGTTAAAATGGAAAAAATACAAAAGAAAGATTTAATAAAGTCCTTTGGCTTTGAAAAGTCATTCATTACACACCTCAAGTTCCCTAAAAATGATTCAAAGGCAATTTTATCTATCTATTTTGTCATTTCAACTGTGATCACCTTTCTAATACAGGTGGTTTGGTCCAGAAAGTCTGATGACTCCTTTATTAACCCAGGAGTTCTGATATGATCCAGCATAGAACAGATGAGCTTGTATTTCTGTACTGGAGCCAAGCAGCCTGTGGGAGAGGTGAAGACTGTAACACCTATCTCAGGAAAAAGCCATGTATTTATTTTCTGATGTACATGATCTTCCATGGTATAAATCTCAACAGCAAACTTTCATAAAGAATTTGGCCAGGAAGTTATCTCTAAGGAATTCATTTTTTGTCATGAAAAAATGGATTCCACCATTTGTGCTCAGGATACTGAATATTTTAAATCATTGTGTATTTTCTAAGCAGGAAAAATAATTTTAGCAAGTACAAAGTTAAATTCATCAGCCTTATCTTTGTCTTCCTCTCTGAGCCACCCAGTATATGATAGTTATTTCGTTAAGCCAACTAGGCAGACTAAAACATTAGGGAAAGAGAGTGGAAACGAGGGAGTCCAGAGGAAATCCTCAAACCCATACTCCAGTTACAACCTGCTCATGTTCCTCTCTTCAAGGCCACCTTCTTTTTACACCTCTCTCCCTAGAACCAGATCTGTTTTTGTTAGGGTGACACCTCTTTCCTGAGGCAAGTTAACCCTTCCCGAGAAGGGAAGAAACTCAACCTGAGGAATAAAGAACAGTCAGGCCTGACCTTGGTCACTCTGGTAGAACTGAAGACAGGGTAGAAGATGATAGTATTATTTCTCACTACATTATGGCTTTTTATTTTGATATGACTTCAAACATCTAAAACAGTGAAAAAAACATACAAGAAACTCCTGGTGTACCCTTTACATAGATTTATCAGCTCTGTATTTTGTCTCATTTGCTTTATCATTTTCTCTCTAAACATGTATATTAATATTTTGGTAGTGATTGTGACTGTATAATGAATTGAGACTAAATGGCAAGTGTGCTCTTTTATATGTATAAAGAGGTCTTCCAAATTCCATGGAAATGCATATTATGAAAAAGTGAATGGATTTTGAAATCTTTGTATCAGAATGAATATTTCTTAATTCCATTTTCCATTAACTTATTGAAGTACTTTTTAAATTTTTGTTTTATTTATAAAAATTTGAAATGTATTTATTTGAGAGATGAGAAAGAGTAACATACAGATTGGCAAAGCTCCCATCCACTGTACACTTCAAATGCCCATGATGGCCAGGGCGAGGCTGAGACTAAACAAGGACCTAGGAACTCAATCAGGTATCCCATGTGGGTGGCAATCACCCAGCTACTTGAGCCGTCACCACTACTTTCCAGGATTTACATACAGGAAACTATAGGCAGGATCTGGTGGCATATATATCTAGGCACTTGATACAAAACATGAGTGCCTTTACTGGTATCTCAGCCACTAGACCAAATGTCCCCTGGAAGTGCTCTTTTAAATGCTTCTGTGTGCATTTCCTAAGAACAAAGGTGTTCTTTTTCATAACTTGTAAGTTATAAATCTAATAATATATCATGTATAATTAAATATGTATTGAAATAAAATTATTTTTATTTTAAATTTTAATTTGAAGCTTAATACGAGTTAAATTATATATGAAAGTTACATATAATTATAAAAATCAAGAAGTTTAATCCATCATCTATATGTAATTTTCATCAACTGTCTCTTTAATGTGCATTACGGTTTTTTTATTTTCAAAATCCAGAATTCATTACAAGATCATGCATTGCATTTAGTTATATCATCTCTTCATTCTATCTTAACCTGGAACATGTTCTCAACTTTTGTCTCTCTTGCCCTTCACATTTTTTTTTGCCTTATGAAAAATAAATTCTGAAATATTTGACATTTTGTTCCTTTATGGCAATGACTAGTCCAGTCCCATGTGATGTCTAAATATCTTGTAAGCTAGAACCTTTTCTTTTACCCAGGTCAGACCTGCATTGGACTGGATACCTACAGTGGAAAATGGGACAATATCAGATAATGTTCTGTTCTTTCCCTTCTCTTGCACTGCTTCTTTACCAGACTAATCCTTGGTGCTCACTTCCTGTGGTTAACAGTGGACAGGCAAGGGCCAAGAGGAAGGAAATGCCACATGATTGCTATTGCTGTGGTTGGCATTTCTCCTCTTCGGGGTTTTCGGCATTCAAACATACTGTAATCGGAACCATGGCCACAGACTCCAGAGGTTCTTCACGATAGCTTCTGATGGCAACAAAATAGTTGCTCTTTGTGGCCACTCACCACATCTTCTCAGTCTCTGAATATAATGGGCACACTGTCTCCATTGCTGCTCTCTTTGCTCCTGAATAAAGTTGTCGCAGTTCATTATCTCTCTACGCAGCCACCCATCACTTGGCCCATAGAGACAAGAATCTTCTCAGCTTTGCTGTCTTTGGAAGTATAGCTGATTTCTCGACTTTCTTTTCCTTGGTAGCCAAGCAGGCAGTTCCATTAAGTTTGTCTTAAAATCTTTCAGGGCTATGAGTCAGAAACCTACTGTGTGAGCTGCAGGGGTTACACATAAAGTTTTCTGAATTTCTCATTGAATTCTCTGTCTCTTTCTCTCTCACCTGACTGGAGATAAGAAGCAATCTCACATCCCATCCTCTAGAGGATCAGAAAAAAACACCATCACATTTCAACTACTTGAAAGAAAACAGTGGTTGGATGTTGCTTAGCTTCTATCTTTTCTAACTGTTTAAAACCTCTGACTTTGATACCCAAGAGGGAAGTCTAAGAAAACCTGGTTTTGCCAAATTCTTTACTGATCCTAACTACATAATCAAATATTTCACTTTAGAAGGTGGGAGTATGTGCCCTGCTGTTTGGTCTCTGCTTCTGAGGGCTTCAGCAACACCCAGGAGAGTGATTAAATCTTCTAAGAGAAATTCAGTAAACTTTGTAGCTCCTGTGCTCCTGAAGACTTTCTCCCCCCACCTCTTTCTCTCTCTTTCCTGCTCCTCTTTCTCTCTCTTTCCCTCTCCCTTTCCCCCTTTCCCTCCCTCCCCCTCTCTCTCTCTCTCCCTCTCTCTCTCTCAAACACTCACACTCACACACACACAGATATAGAGAGCACTTGATTTTTCATGGGCTATCCTTGGGCATGAGTGAGAAGATGATAGAAAAGTGCACCCAAGAGTCTGGTTTATAACATATGTAAATAGTTTATCATTGTATTTATTTTTTTCTCTTTAGATGTCCCTGATTGAGTCACTTTTCAGTCTTGGTTTTGTTTTTTTTTTTAATTTTTAAAGTTTTTATGTGGACTTTTAATGAGAATGTAATACACCCTATAAAACCTGTATTTAACTTTATGGATTGACTGCACTCTCAGTATTACAATGCCTTCTCTACATGGACAAAAGGAGTATTTTCTTTTTCTTTCTTTTTTAAAGATTTATTTATTTAGTTGAAAGTCAGAGTTACACAGATAGAGGAAAGGCAGAGAGAGAGAGACGTCTTCCATCCGATGGTTCACTCCCCAATTGGCTGCAACGGCCAGAGCTGCGCTGATCTGAAGCCAGGAGCCGCTTCCAGGTCTCCCATGCGGGTGCAGGGCCCCAAGGATTTGGGCATCTTCTACTGCTTTCCCAGGCCATAGCAGAGAGCTGGAGTGGAAGCGGAGCAGCTGAATCTAGAACCAGCACCCATATGGAATGCTGGTGCTTTGGGCCAGGGCGTTAACCCACAGCGCCAAAAGGAGTATTTTCTTGCAGATTTTGGTTCTAGGAATGGTTATACTTCTTTTAAGCAAGCTGGGTTTCTAAACTGTACTCAATCTAGTTGTTTTTTTAACTTGTGGTGACTGTTAGATCCACTGGAGCTAAGCAGGTTTTTCACCTCTGAAAAATAGGTTAAACTGTAAGATACATATTTTGATTATAGCTTCACTTCAGACTTTTTTTTCTTTTCTAATGTTTTTCTTCTGATTTCCTCATTGCTTCCTCACCTGAGACCTAGCATTGAACAAAATCATTTTTGAAAACAGTGAGGTATTAATAAATAGATAATGTTTTGGAAAGATAGATTTTTTTTTTGACAGGTAGAGTTATTTTTGACAGAGAGACAGAAAGGTCTTCCTTCCATTGGTTCACTCCCTAAATGGCCACTATGCCGGCACTGCACCAATCCGAAGCCAAAAGCCAGGTGCTTCCTCCTGGTCTCCCATGCGGGTACAGGGGCCCAAGCACCAGGGCCATCCTCCACTGCACTCTCAGGCCACAGCAGAGAGCTGGACTGGAAGAGGAGCATCCAAGACTAGAACCCGGAGCCCATATGAGATGCCGGTGCCACAAGCAGAGGATTAACCAAGTGAGCTATGGCTCAGGCCCTGAAAGGATAGATATTGATACTGCATTTTATATCAAGGCAGGATCTCATTCCTACTGTCTATGTGTTTTAGGGACATGATAGGATCTTTGTAAAGTATGTAAAAAGCAAAATTGCTATGATATTTCTCTTTTCCAGTAGTGGAGAATCATTTGAAATAAGTCAAACTTGTTATTAGGAAGCTGTCATTTTTTTAAGATGAGAAGCTAGGACGAAACACGCCTTATGTCATTTCCAAGATTTTAAACAGCCTCTGCCGACAGTTTAAGTAGAGCCATAGCCATAACTGCCTCTGACTGAAAGCACAGTCTGAGGACCACCCATTAAGAAGGCCATGACTGAACCGAGCCTGTGATGTGCAGTGCAGTGGAGCACAAATGATGCTCGCTGCACACTTAACTGAGCTCACAGAGCAGGGCCCTCCATAGACATTGGTTTGAATGTTGCCGAGTTTCCTGCAGATCATAAGAATGACTATACACACAGATTGTTGTTTGTTCATGTATTTGCTTTTATTTGAGATTGTATGTATTATTTATCTATGTATCTATCATCTATACCTGTATCTTAGTCTGCTTATAGTTTGACTTTTCCCCATGGAGTTATTGCATCAAAGCAGTCGGTTATATGTGATACTCTTTGAAAAGGGTCAATCAAATTATTACATCTTTCCTTGAAGCCTACATCACAGAATTATAAAGGATAGCCAGACTGTTACTATTTTATTTTCACAAGTTTTTGCTTATTTAATTTGTTTCAGTGTTGTTAGAAAATTTAAATGGCATTATTTTTCGGATGCTGTTTCCCATTGTAGTTACTATAGTAATGGAGCTAATAATGCCAGCTCATTGATGGGATATAACTTTAGAAATGAATGTGAGACTTTTTTTTCCCTCATTGAAATGGTAGTTTTTAAAATAGAGATGCTGAATGCTGTGCATTCAGATATCTTTAAAGGAATACTTAATTCAGAATTGAGTACAAAGAAGCTGCAGAAGATTATTCATCCATGTAGATATAATTATATTGTGGTGGATAATGGATTTGTGTTATTCTTAATGTCTATACATGGCTACAGTGAAACTGAAGTTGTCTTTATAACTTTTCAGTACATTGAACGAAAGAAAAGTATGACAGCAGAAAGCATCTGATAAATTAAATGTGACATGTTTTTTATCCATATAAAATGGTTTCTGAGCAGCTGGTAATTGTGAATATTTCAGCAGTCATTTTTGATGTGGAATACTTCTTCTGTGTTCAACACTAATGAGTTGTGAGTTGTACTTCATCAAACTGACAGTTTCCTTACCTTTGTAAATAGGCATGTGATACACCTTGTAAAAACTGGTACTTAACTCACCTTTTAAATGCATGGACTTTTCTCTTTATCTCTTTCAGTTTCACCATCAACATTTCTTCTAAGGGAAGATAATATCTAAAAATTCTAACATTCACTTTATGCTTACTAAATTCTAAATATATGTGTATAATATGTACACTACTCTTTGTATAGCTATTACAGTTAAAGTAAGTACAAAGGACAAAATGAAGCTATACATTGGCTAAAATAGTAAATGAGTACACCAAGAAATTATAGATTTTATAAAATATTTTAATATGAAATAGTTGTGTTTGTTATTGTTTTATGAGTTATTTTGGGCTATAAAAGATACTCTAGTTACCCCATCTTTTATAAAATTTTTGGGAATATTTTTGTGATGTTCATCTTCATGGTAATACTGGAAACAGGAAGTTTATGCACTATTCTTATGTTCTAGGCAAGGGCTGTTGTAAAGAGGTGAATAAAAGCCACGCAGTATGGCCATAGTGCAGACTCCTGTGCTCTAATATATTGTCTTGGTTTTGCTAAGTGATAGAAGTAAATCAACTTAACTGTACTAGGAACGTGGAAGAATATAGAAAAAGAATTATCCAAAGAGAACAAAAAATGCTTAATTAATTGGATAGTATAGTTTTAGCAAATCTAACAAGACAAAGCTGACTCTTGTCCTGGAATGAAAAAAAAAAAAAAAAAACTTGAAGCTGAGTTTTTTAACAATGTTAAGCAACCCATGCTTTGTAGGAATATTATATATTATGTGTTCTATTAAACAAGCAGCATACTATAAACTTTAAATTGAGGTGGAATTTTGTATTCAAACAGCACAGCTGAATTAGTATAAATATAGCTGCTTTTAACCTTCAAATCAAAGAGCTCTTTGAACTGATTCCTAGTTTGGGACTCTATATAATGTTTCCACAGATATAGTTCCAATCCTGATAGACTGACCACTAGTCATCTATATCTCCATGCTAACTTCCGTCAACAATAATTTAGAATTACTAGAATAATTTAGGTGCCTTTATAGGACATTCTTATTTTCCAAGGAATTTCATTATGCTGGCTCTTAGCAGTATATAAAAATCAGTAGTCTCAGCCGGTGCCGCGGCTCAATAGGCTAATCCTCCGTCTGCGGCGCTGGCACCCCTGGTTCTAGTCCCGGTCAGGGCGCCGGATTCTGTCCTGGTTGCCCCTCTTCCAGTCCAGCTCTCTGCTGTGGCCCAGAAGTGCAGTGGAGGATGGCCCAAGTTCTTGGGCCCTGCCCCCGATGGGAGACCAGGAGAAGCACCTGGCTCCTGGCTTCAGATCAGTGCGGTGCGCTTAGAGGGTGAACCAATGGCAAAGACCTTTCGCTCTGTCTCTCTCTCACTGTCCACTCTGCCTGTCAAAAAAATAAAATAAAATAATAAGTAATCTCAAATTTCTTCCAAAAGCAGTAGTTAGTAATTCTAAAAGTGTAACAAGTTTTTCTTTAATAAAAAGATGAACTCATAAAAATAAAGACATATCCTTGAAAACAAAATACCAACAGTTCATCAAAAGCCTTGTTGAGTCAAACATGATACAAAGGTAGAAATAATCAGGGCTAATGGATTTGTGGTCAGTCTTAGTCCAGAAACTGTGATTTCCCATTTGTCCAAGGGATCAAAGTGGAAACATAGTCTAGTGCATAAATTGGAATTTCCAAAATACTGTAGCCTAGATGGGGTAGCAAGAAATTCTTCCAAGGGCACAAGACTGTGGCAAGGAATCTTGCCATAAGCTGAACTTGATCTTTGCCTCTTCCTGGTTCTCCTCACCGCACAACCTGTGTAGTTCTGTTGCCCCTTGTGAAGTCGTCCTTCAATTTGTGATGACATTTGCTTGTTTCTGCTAAGTCTTAGCTTTCTTGGACTATATTTTTATAAGAACATTTACATGAGATCCTCATGCTTGACAATGCTTAAGTGTAAAACACAGGCATTAAAAATTATTTACTAATTTGAAAGGGGGGGGGAGAGAAAGAAAATGAATCTCCCATCTGCTAGTTCACTTCCCAGATGCTTGCAACAGCAGGGGCTGCACCAGGTGGAAACTAGGAGCCTGAGTTCAGTCAGTTTCTCCCATGTGGGTGGTAAGGACCCATTTACTTACCTATTGCTTGCAAGGATGTACATTAACAACATACTGAATCAAAATGGAGCTATATCTCAAATCTAGGCACTCCAAAATGGTGTCCAGGTTTCCCAAATGACCTTTTGACCACTGTGCCAAATGCCTGCCCCTAAAATACAGTCTGTATAACTGTAGGCACATGTTATACTACAGGTCTTTAGAACTTACTCATCTTGTATACCTGAAACTATACTAGGGAAGAGAAGATCCCTGTTTCTCCCTTTTCTCTAGCAACTAACATTTAACTCTGTTTCTAAGAATTTGACTCAGATACTTCATATAAGTGGAAACATGCAGTATTTTGCCTTTTGAAGTTTTTTTTATTTTTATTTCATTTAACAGTCTCCAGGTCCATCCATGTAATCACTTATGGCAGAATTACCTTCTTTTTAAAGGCTGAATATTATGTCATCACTATTAAAATTGCTGTTCAAGAATAATAAATACTAATTTTATATATTCAGCATCTTTTCCTTATCTATTTATCTTTCAGTAGACAGGTTTTTTTCACATATTGGCTAAGGTAAATAATGGCTCAATGAACGTGGGAGTTGAGATATCCCTTCAAAACCCTGATGTCAACATTTTTTTACATTTTTAAAAATTCTATTTAAGAAGAGTGTCAATTGTTAAATCAACAGCAGGAATCACTGTGCACTTACTCCCCATGTAGGACCTCTATCCTTAATGAGTTGTACTATGAGAATTAGCAATAAAACTTGTCTTTAAACAGTACTTTGAGTGTCTACATGGGTGCAAACTGTTGAAATCTTTACTTAGTATAGAGTTGGTCTTCTGTATATAAAGATAATTAAAAATGAATCTTAATGAAGAATGCGATGGGAGAGAGAATAGGAGGTGGGATGGGAGTTAGGGGTGGGAGGTCGGGTATGGGGGAAGGAACCACTACATTCCTAAAGGTGTACCTTTGAAATTTGTGTTTGTTAAATAAAATTAAAGCTTTCTAAAAAAATCACTGAAGAAAAAAAGAAAATTGAATGTGATGGAAATTTGGCCACACAAAAATATTCTATTTAAGGTATACAAATTTCATACATTTCAAATATACAAATTTAGCAACATAGCAGTTCGTCCTACACTGCTCTCCCTCATACTCACACTCGCACCCTTCTTCCTCCTCACTCTCCTATTCTTATTATTTTTTTTTTTTGACAGAGTAAGGCAGTGAGAAAGAGAGAGAAAGATATAAAGGTCTTCCTTCCGTTGGTTCACCCCACAAATAGCCACTATGGCTGGCGGGCTGTGCCGTTCCGAAGCCAGGAGCCAGGTGCTTCTCCTGGTCTCCCATGCAGGTACAGGGCCCAAGCACTTAGGCCATCCTCCACTGCCTTCCCATGCCACAGCAGAGAGCTGGACTGGAAGAGGAGTAACTGGGACAGAACTGGCGCCCCAACCGGGACTAGAACCCAAAGTGCCGGCGCCACAGGTGGAGGATTATCCTAGTGAGCCGCAGTGCCGGCCACTATTCTTATTTTTAACCAAGATCTCTTTTCAATTAACTTTATACTCAAAAGTTAACTCTACACTAAGTAAAAAGTTCAACAAATAGCATGAAGTATCACTCCTTCTCAACAGCTGAGACAAGGGTTGTTCAAAATCATAGCATCTCAAAGTGGCAATCTCACCCCTGTAGATTACCTTTTAGGTACTCTATTAGTTACCATAGATCAGGGAGAATGTATGGTATCTGGCTTTTTGGGACAGGCTTATTTCACTAAGTATAATGGTTTCCAGTTGCATCTGTTTTGTTGCAAATGACAGGACTTAATTTTTTATGCTGTGTAATATTCCATAGTGAATATATACCAGAATTTTTTTTTTTATTATTTAGTCTTCAGTTGATGGACATCTGGGTTGATCCCATATCCTAGCTATCATGAATTGAGCTGCAATAAACATGTGGTATAGATAACTTTTTCATATGCTGATTTCTTTTCTTTTGGGTAAATTGGCATGAGTGGAATGGCTGGATCATATGGTAGGTATACATGCAGATTTCTGAGGTATCTCACTATTTTCTTCCACAGTGGCTACACCAGTTTACATTGGCACCAATGAATGGGTTAGAGTACCTTTTACCTCACATCCTTGCCAACATTTGTTGTTTGTTAATTTTTGTATGAGAACCATTCTAACTGGGTGAGGTAAACCTCATTGTGGTTTTGGTTTGCACCTAAAGGCTAGTGATGCTGAGCATTTTTTCATATGTCTGTTGGGCATTTAAATTTCCTGCTTCGAAAATGCATGTAAGAGCTCAAGAAACTCAACAGCAACAAAACAAACAATCCAGTTAAGAAATGGGCATGGGGGCCAGTGCCATGGCACAGTGTGTTAACACCCTGGCCTGAAGCGCTGGCATCCCATAGGGGCACCAGTTCAAGACCTGCTGCTCCACTTCTGATCCAACTCTCTGCTATGGCCTGGGAAAGCAGTGGAAGATGGCCCAAGTCCTTGGGCCCCTACATTTGCGTGGGAGATCCGGAGGAAGTTCTTGAATCCTGGCTTCAGATTGGCGCAGCTTTGGGGAGTGAACCATCGGATGGAAGACTTCTCTCTCTCTCTCTCTCTCTCTCTCTCTCTAACTCTAACTTTCAAATGAATCAATAAATCTTAAAAAAAAAAAAAAAGAAATGGGCACATGTTGCTGTGGATTCATTCTGAGAGGAGGAGTGTGGTGGGGGCAAGAGGTGCGGAGTCACCACATAGACCCCGGGAGCTGGGTGAAAGCGGGCCAGAGGCAAACAGCCTGCAGACTCGTTTATTTAAGTTGGTAGAACAGCTTAAATAGCCAAGGCAGCCAATCTGGTCTAGGCGCGGTCTATGCCCTAACCAATCACAGCCTGTTGCCAGGCAGCTTCCAAAGCCATCCAATCACAGCCTGTTGCCAGGCAGGCTCCGTTGTCATATGGTTTCTTTTTTTTACTTTTATTTAATGAATATAAATTTCCAGTGTACAGCTTATGGATTACAATGGCTTCCCCCTCCCATAACTTCCCTCCCACCCGCAACCCTCCCCTCTCCCGCTCCCTCTCCCCTTTTCTGAAGCCATCCAATCAGCCTGATGCCAGTCAGGCTCCCTTGTCATATGGTTTCTGAAGCCATCCAATCACAGCCTATTGCCAGGCAGGCTCCATTGCCAGCGGCCATCTTGGCATGGCCTTCTCAATCCACCACAGGCACAGGACTCAACAGACATTTTTAAAGGGAGGAAATTCAAATGGCCATCAGCTTTTTAAAATATGTTCCAGATGTGGGATTGCTGAATCACCTGGTAATTCTATTTTGCCAGTTTTGAAGGATCTTAATTCTGTTTTCTTTAGAAGCTACATCATTTAAAATTCCTACCAATAATGTAAAAGGATTCCACTTTTTCCACATTTTTGTCCAATGATTGTTATCTTTTGTTTACTTTGTGCTAATAACCATTAACAAGTGAAGTGGTATCTTACTTAGTTTCCATTTGCATTTTCCTGGTGAATGTTGATTTAATGTTGATTTGTATGCTTTAAGGCAATGCATATTATCTACTGAAAAATGTCCATTCAAGATATTTACCGTTCTTTTAATTGGGTGGTTTTTTTTTTGTTTGTTTGTTTTTTTGTTGTTGTTGTTGTTCTTATTGCTACTGAGTTTTAGGAATTTCTTTACTAAACATTACCATTTTTTAGATGTTTTTACATGTATGGCCTTTAGTATTACATCGTGTTCACTTTTCTCCTAATGCGGTTAAACATGCAGGTTCACATGTAAAATACTGTGTTGAATTCTACTTCTTTAATTAAAGTTATTTGGACTTTAAAACTGAAGCAACTGCTGCTTGAGATATAAATGAAGTTAATATGTAATCAAACTCTTAAAAGCTTATAGTAATTACATAATAATTTCCTTTTTCATTCTTATGTGTCTATAACACATCATTAATGCATTTGCATACCTATAATCTTGTTAAAATATTCAATTTATAGGCAAAATTAATTTAAATCACCCCTGAAAGATTCAACAACTCTCTCTCTCTTTCTCTCTCTCTCTATATATAAATTCACAATATTGAGGACTTTTTTTCTTTAATAATAAAAAATCTTTAGTAAGATACAAATCATGCCAAAGAATATGCTCATGGAACCAATAAAAGTTTCTTATTTAAAAATCAGGCTTGAAAATATCAATATGAACCAGTTGTTATGATAACCATATTATAGAATCACTTTACATATCTTGCAGTCTCTATATAAGGCATGTTCATACCATCATTTGAAAGTTGCTGAAATATTAACACTGACAAACTAATTGAAATACTATGAGATGACACACACAGGCACACATATACACAGTAGATACAATACATTTACAGGAGAACCAAGCCTTTCCTCAGGACACCATTCCTCAAAATGTAAGCAAGGCAAAAACAGGAGAACCCGCTAAAATCAGAGAGATTGACAGTAGCAAAAATTGATGACAATGCATTGTCAGTGAATGAGTGTACAGAGCATGTAAATACTATATATATATATATATACATTTTTATATATAACATTTTTATATATAACCATCTGTGAAGCTGTCACTGTATGCAAATAAGACCAGTCAATACCCATAGTTTTTATTACTGGAGATAACAAAGGGATATTAATATATTGCATGGAAAATAAAAATTAAGCAAAACAAAATCTTTGGCATTGAAAGGGACATGTTTCCACCATCAAGAGAAATCATTAAAGTAGATGCTACTCTCCAAATGATGATTGATAAGCCAAGAGTTTCGTAATTGCTTACTGAATAGATAAATATTTGACCGAGGACTCATATGCCAATTACTTCTAGATGTGGTGCAGTGGAATGCAGCTACCCAAGGTAATGCAGATTCATATCATGTCACTTCTGCATGCTCGGGTAATATTTTGTTTAGTCAGGTTGTGCTTTACTCTTTCTTTTGTCTGAATGAAAAAAACTGATGAAGCAGGTGTTTAGACCTATTTGTAATCACAAATGAACAAAGAGGACATGCAGAACTGTAGTTAGGCCTGTTGTATTTTCTACTATTTGGAATTTGATTCAAAAGTCCATTAGCATTATGCAAATCTCTTCTTTTCAAGTGTACAGAAAGTTTGAAAGGTAATATAATGCTTAGCTGCTGATCATTTGGTATGTGTCACAGAAGTAAAGAATTAAATCACTCTACATTGGAAGTGGATCGCAACATTGACAGCTGTGAGTCCTGGTATTAATAATCTCTATCAAAATGGTGCATTTTAAAGATTTTGTTCTGTAGTTTACTTCTTTATGAAAATTAAACGAATTTTTGTTTTTTACAAAAAGTCACAGAGGATATTTACTGCCAATTTGTTTATGCTATTAACGAATTATAGTGATATGAAATATTAGTTCTGTCAGCTTCTTACAATTTATGGAACTTTTATAGACCTTCAGCAATGCAGATAAGCAATACTCTGCTCACTCAGAATATCATATGAGTCCTCCTTGCACTCTGAGAAGCAAATAAAGTACATATATTTATCAACCTTGACACTGATTCCTTTCTACCTAGCTCAGCAAAGAATCATCCAACTAATACAAAGTTTAAAAACTAGAAGGCCAAACACAATAAGCAATCTTACATACTTACAACTAAAATAAAAGGATAAGATAATTAAATAAATATACTACTATTTAATGTAACTATTTGCCTCTTTTTTAAAATTTTCTTCTGGAAGAAGCACATATTAACAGAAGGTTAATTTCAATGTGAGCATTTTTTTTTTGACAGTTGAAAACAAAACAGAAGTAACTAGGTTTTTTTATTTGTTTGTTTTTAACTCAAAGGTCGTCTTAAGTGGTTCACACTGAAATACAACAGTTGGCTTACTGACCAGGCTTAGAAAAATCCCCAACTTGCCCGACTTCACATAAAATTTTTTAGTACTTTATTTTACCATTAAGAATACGATCTTTTATAAATGGAGTTTCACTTTTTATAAGTGACAATAGGAGAGCAATTTAAAATGAAAATTGTTTCCTCTTAAGTTTACATTTTATAATAATTGTGACCTATGATCTCACAGGACAGTATATCATTAAGTATAATATACATATTAACCTATTTAGAAATGCTTAAAATTCTTAAAATTGATAAATTTTTGTTGTTACACAAAAAGTAGAAAAGCTATATTGTTCTTTTAAAAAATGTGAGAATTACAATGCATTTAACCTCTGTAATTTTATTTTCTTCCTTTTGAAAGAAAGGTTAATTCATTTGCAAGTAGGATAACATACATAAATTAAATACTCGTGGGCCAGAGAGTGACTAAGTGAAAAATAATTCTAGTGAGAAAACCTTAAGATGATAGCCCTTGCCTGCTGGTGGTTTGACCAGAAAAGCACTTGCTTCATTTTATTTACCTTTTTTGAGGCAATTTTTAAAAATTTCATTTCATTTTTCAACAAATTTTAGCCATACATAATTATGCAGGACAAAGTGATTTTTAAAAGATTTATTTATTTATTTATTTGAAAGGCAGAGTTACACACACACACACACACAGAGAGAGAGAGAGAGAGAGAGAGAGAGAGAGAGTCTTCCACCACTGGTTCATTCTCCAGATGGCCGCAGTGGCCAGAGCTGGACTGATCTAAAACCAGGAACCAGAAGCTTCCTCTGGGTCTCACATGCAGGTGCAAGGGACCGAAGACTTGGACCATCTTCCACTGCTTTTCCAGACCATACCAGATAGTTGGATTGGAAGAAGAGTAGCCGGACCTGAACTGGCACCCATATGGCATGCCAGCACTGCAGGTGGCAGATTTACCCACTATACCACAACACTGATCCCCAGAGTAATGCTTTAATATAAGTCTATGGCACTTCCCTGATAAATCAAGATACTTAACACATCCTTTACTTCAGTATTCTTCATATATTCTTCTTGTCTGACTGCGACTTTCGACCCTTTGACCTTTCCCACATTCCCCCTCCCTCATAAGTCCCTGGTAACCACCATTCTATTCTCTGCCTCATTTAAAGTTTCATATATGTATGGGAACATGCAGTTTTGTCTTTCTATACATGGCTTATTTCACATAATGTCTTCCAGGTTCTCTGTTTTTAAATATTTGAAAGGCAGGGTAACAGAGACAGAAAGAGAATAGATCCATACATTGGTTCACTTCCCAAGTGGCTTCAGCCTCCAGGGCTGGGCCTTGCAGAAGCCAGGAGCCTGGGATTCCATCCAGGTCTTCCATGAAGGTGGCAGGGACACATGTGCTTGGGCCATGCTCTCTTGCTTTCCCAGGTACATTAGCAGGGAGATGAACCAGAAGCAGAGCAACTGTGACTGGAATCAGCACTCTGATATGTGGTGCTGGAGTCACAGGCAGTGGCTTAATTCACTGCACCACATTGCTGGCCCCTTGCACTCTGGTGTGGTATGGTTTCACAAGCAGCAGTTTAACCTGCTGTGCCATAATACCTACCTTTCCAAGATCTATCATAAAATTACAGAATTTCCTTCTTTTTAATGGCTGATTCAAACTCCATTTTGTTATGCAGCATGTTTTCTTTACGCACCAGTCGATGGTCACTTGGGTAGATTCCATAGCTTGGACACTGTGCATAATGCTGTAATAATTTTGAGTGTTTAATGTATATTTTCAGAAATGAGATTGCCGATAATGTGATAATTCTAATTTTAGCTTTTTGAGAAGTTTGCATTCAGTTTCCATAACGTCTGTATAATTTACATTCCTGAGTATCCTTTTCTCCACATCATCACTGATTTGGGAGATGAACAGTACATGTCTACGGGGTGGAGTAGGCCAGGTACAATCATCAGCTGAGGCCTCCAGTGTAACTACTCAGGAGGGTGCTCTTAGAGAGCTGTGAGCTCGAAGGACCTGCCTGCTTGTCATTTGGGAAATGCCCTTCCCATAAGCAGTGCTATCATTTTTCTTATCCATAACAACTCCAAGTATAGCGACTTGCTTGCTCAAATGTTTCCACATTGGACTGTGAGCTTGTTAAGCGAAATTGCTCTATTTTATCTTTTTTTGTAGTCATAGCCCTTGAGGATGTGCCTTCATACAATGAATGTATGAAGAATAAGACATTGAATTAGTGAACTTTTAAAACCATATAAAGAAATCAACACTGACACGTTACCAGATTTGCCAAATTCAGATGACTGTTTCATCTCAGAGGCTTCTATGAATGTGACAGAGATCCCCTGGCCTTTCTTTAAAGGACAGTTTTACTACCTATGTTGGTTTCTGTGGTGTAAATAGCTACTGTTGATTCTGACAGTCTGTTTGTATTTATAGTAGGGATTTACTGAATATGCACTACATGAGTGACCGAGTGACTATTCTTATAGGAGAAATTGATAAATGAAGGTTCTAATGTACCTTTTATGTCTACGAATTTCTTTTGCCAAGATGTTGATTTTAATGAACTGAAAATTAGTATAGTATATAACTTGAAAGCAAATATGTCAGAATACATATGATTTTACATAAATAGAAATTTTATTAATGAGTTGACATTTTTGTAATAGTTGTAAGAAATAACGATTGCTAGTGATCCTGAACATTTTTTCATGTGTCTGTTGGCCATTTAGATTTCCTCTTTTGAAAAAAGTCTATTGAGTTCCTTGGCCCATCTCTTAAGTGGGTCATTTGCTTTGTTGTTGTGGAGTTTCTTGATCTCTTTGTAGATTCTGGTTATTAATCCTTTATCGGTTGAATAGTTTGCAAATATTTTTTCCCATTCTGTCAGTTGCCACTTCAATTTCCTGACTGTTTCTATTGCAGTACAGAAACTTCTCAATTTAATGTAATCCCAAATGTTAATTTTGCTTTGACTGCCTTTGCCTCCGGGGTCTTTCCTAAGAAGTCTTTGCCAGTGCCTATATCTTTCAGGGTTTCTCCGATGTTCTCTAATAATTTTATGGTGTCAGGTCGTAGATTAGATCTTTAATCCATGTTGAGTGGGTTTTTGTGTAAGGTGTAAGGTAGGAGTCTTGCTTCATGTTTCTGCACATGGAAATCCAGTTTTCCCAGCACTATTTGTTGAATAGACTGTCTTTATTCCAGGGATTAGTTTTGGATCCTTGATCAAATTTAAGTTGGCTGTAGATGTTTGGGTTGATTTCTGGTGTTTCTATTTTGTTCCATTGGTCTATCCATCTGTTTCTGTTCCAGTACCATGCTGTTTTGATAACAACTGCCCTGTAGTATGTCCTGAAATCTGGTATTGTGATGCCTCCAGCCTTGTTTTTGTTGTACAAGATTGCTTTAGCTATTTGAGGTCTCCTCTGCCTCCATATGAATTTCAGCATCATTTTTTCCAGATCTGAGAAGAATGTATTTGGTATTTTGATTGGTATCGCATTGAATCTATAAATTGCTTTTGGGAGAATGGACATTTTGATGATATTGATTCTTCCAGCCCATGAGCATGGAAGATTTTTCCATTTTTTTGGTATCCTCTTCTATTCTTTCTTTAAGGTTTTGTAATTTTCATCGTAGAGATTTTTTTTTTTTTTTTTTAATTTTTGACAGGCAGAGTGGACAGTAGAGGGAGATAGAGAGAAAGGTCTTCCTTTTTGCCGTTGGTTCACCCTCCAATGGCCGCCGCGGTAGGCGCGCTGCGGCCGTTGCACCGCGCTGATCCGATGGCAGGAGCCAGGTGCTTCTCCTGGTCTCCCATGGGGTGCAGGGCCCAAGCACTTGGGCCATCCTCCACTGCACTCCCTAGTCACAGCAGAGAGCTGGCCTGGAAGAGGGGCAACCGGGACAGGATCGGTGCCCCGACCGGGACTAGAACCCGGTGTGCCGGCGCCGCAAGGCGGAGGATTAGCCTGTTAAGCCACGGCGCCGGCTATCATCGTAGAGATCTTTAACGTCCTTGGTTAAGTTTATGCTAAGGTATTTGATTGTTTTGTGGTTATTGTGAATGGGATTGATCATAGAAGTTCTTTCTTAGCTGAAGAATTTCCTGTGTATACAAAGGCTGTTGGTTTTTGTGCATAGATTTTTATATCCTACTACTTTGCCAAACTCTTCTAGAGTTCCAATAGTCTCTTAGTAGAGTTCTTTGGATCCCCTAAATAATGAGGCATATCATCTGCAAAGAGGGATAGTTTGAGTTCTTCCTTCCCAATTTGCATCCCTTTAACTTATTTTTATTGCCTAATGACTCTGGCTAACACTTCCAGTACTATATTGAATAACAATGGTGAGAGTTGCATCCCTGTTGGAACCAGATCTCAGTGGAAATGCTTCCAACTTTTCCCCATTCAATAGGATGGTGGCCATGGGTTTTTCATAAATTGCTTTGATTGTATTGAGGAATGTTCCTTCTATACCCAATTTGCTAGAGTTTTCATCATGAAAGGGTGTTGTATTTTATCAAATGCTTTCTCTTCATCTATTGAGATAATCATATGGTTTTTCTTCTGCAGTTTGTTAATGTGGTGTAATACATTGATTTGCAAACATTGATCCATGCCTGCATACCAGGGATCAATCCCACTTGGTCTGGGTGATGATCTTTCTGATGTGTTGTTGCATTCTATTGGCCAGAATTTTATTGAAGATTTTTACGTCTATGTTCATCAGGGAAATTGGTCTGTAATTGTCTTCCTCTGCTGCATCTTTTTCCAGCTTAGGGATTAAGGTGATTCTGGCTTCATAGAAAGAATTTGGGAGGATTTCCTCTTTTTCAATTGATCTGAATAGTTTGAGAAGAATTGGAGTTAGTTCTTCTTTAATTATCTGGTAGAATTCAGCAATGAATCCATCTGGTCCTGGGCTTTTCTTTGTTGGGAGGGCCTTTATTACTGTTTCAATTTCTGTCTCAGTTATGGGTCTGTTTAGGTTTCCTATGTCTTCATGGTACAATTTAGGTGTGTTGCATGTTTCCAGGAATCTATCCGTTTTTGATAGATTTCCCTGTTTGCTGGCATACAACTCTTGTAGTAATTTCTGATGATTCTTTTTTTTCCTTTGATGTCTGTTGTTACATTCTCTTTTTCATATCTGATTTTATTGATTTTGGTCTTTTCTTTTTTTAGTTAGTTGGGCCAATGGGGTGTCAATTTTGTTTATTTTTTTCAAAAAACAGCTTTTGTTTGGCTGATCTTTTGTAATTTTTTTTGGATTCAATTCTGTTGATTTCTTCTCTGATTTTAAATATTTCTCTTCTACTAGTTTTGGGTGTGGTTTCCTGCAGTTTTTCTAGTTCCTTGAGATGCATTGATAGCTCATTTATTTGGGCCTTTCCAATTTCTTGATGTAGGCAACTATTGCTATGAACTTTCCTCTTAACACTGCTTTTGCTGTATCTCATAAGTTTTGATATGTTGTGTTGTTATCCTCATTTACTTCCAGAAAGTTTTTGATTCTCTTTTGATTTCTTCTACGACCCAGTGTTCATTCAGGAGCATGTTGTTCAGTCTCCATGTGTTTGCATATACTCTAGGGATTCCTGAATTGCTAATTTCCAGCTTCATTCCACTGTGTTATGAGAAGATGCATGATATGATTTCAATTCTTTTGAATTTGCTTAGACTTGCTTTATGGCCCCCAAACTAATTTTTTTCTCTTGGTCCACTTTAGTTGTATTCTAGGCAATGACTTATATCCTCTTACCTGTTTTCTATGCAGACAAAATACAGTAGCTATGCAATGCATAGCTGAAAATTTTCATCATCTGTTTGCATGGCATTGCTGTGACTGGAATTAACAACTCCAGCATCTTTTGTTTGCAGATGGTTCATGTCTGCCACAGAACCTCTTAGGCTGTTTTACTAAAATAATTTCTGAGAAAAGAATTTGCCATTTGGTAATTTTGTACTAGGCTATACTGTCTAAAGCTATGACTTTTCTAGAGATTAAGTTTGCTTGAAGTAATGACTGAGTTTGAAGTTGTTTTGCATGAACTTTTTGCAGTATCATTTTCTTACTATTGTTCCATTTCAGTTAACCTTGCCAGAGCTCATAGAGTGTCTTGTTGACATCCATTCCTCCCAGGCCACTTTGCAGCTCTATTGCCATAAGCACCACTTTATGAATAGGGTTATATTACCCAGCCAGTTGCCCATTTAATATACAGAAGTGTTCGTGTGGAACTGATCAAATAAAGTTTTAAGTCACTAATAGTTATAAGTTATTTAGTAGACACAGAATTGGTAGAAACCAGGCTTGAGGCTAACTTGTTAGGAGATATGCTTACAGGTATGTCACAAGACTGGCCTTATAAATACATTAGCCCCGAGACTGCTGTGCAATGAGGCAAAAGGATCATTCACCATCTCAGTAAGTTTATGTCTGAGCCAATAGTTTGCCCTTGCGTTTGGATTATTATTGTTTATGCTACTGTTACCAGGAGTATGCAGGCGCCACTGAAGAACCCCTGTGCCCATTAGAGTGGAAACTTGAATACAAGTGTCCTTTGATTTCTGCAGTTGAGTTCTGGAGCATGATTCACTTATATGCATCTTAACAGGAATGAGGAAATTTAAAGTTGGGCTCCTGAATTGGAAGTTAGACCTCATATTTTAACAGTTCGTTCAGACATCAGAGGGCTTCTCCAAAGATGAAAGGTGACCCCATATTTAACCAGTGTCCACCAGAATTGACTAGCCTTAAGCTTTCATTTTCCCCACATACCCTGTACCTCTTGTCATGTTTTCCAGTCAAATAATTCAGTAATCTGAGACGCAGTTCAGGCTCCAGTACATACTTTCACAATTTGCTGTACTGCAGAATGATGCAGAAGCAGTTGCTATTGAGTGCTATTTTCAAAGGCTTTTTGTACAATGAATAAATTAGTCCTTAATATTTGTTTGTGAATTCCATTTTAAATTTATTTTTCTTGTTTTTGTAACGTTCTATATTGTCCCCAGTTGACCGAATACTATACTGTTCTGCCTCAGGCCTCTAGACATAAAATAAATAAGTCAGTAAACGAGCAATAAGTAAATGAGTAAGTAGCCAAAAGTAATACTGCTTCAGAATCTGGGCATTGGTAAATTTTACAAAGGCACATTAATCAGAGTGCCACCCTATTTACAAGGATAAGTAGCCCCTTCTCATTATGTTGATAATACTGCCACATAAGCAAAATACAAACAGAACTCTTCTTTGGGAAATGGCTAAGACTAATTAGGAGCAAGTAGTTTTGTATAGACTGAAATGCTCTAATGAGAAGGGAGGATTTTGGAGCACAATTTGAAGGAGAGAGATCAATGGAAGAGCTGTTTTCTATGTTCAGAACAGCTTTATAAGCCATCTTTCTTCAGTGGTGAAGTGAGTTATTTTGGGAGAGAAAATGAACTTGGGCTCTAAAGACCTCTGTTAGGGACAGATGTAGCCGGGACCATCTTATGATAGGAGTAGCAGGATTTGTTACATGAGATTGCTTTTTGAAAGTTTGTGGAATAGCGGGTTAAGCTGCCGTCTGTGATGCCAACAACCCATATGGGTGCTGGTTTGGATCCCGCTGCTTCACTCCCAATCCAGCTCCCTGCTAATGGCCTGAAAAAGGCAGCAAAAGACCCAAGTACTTATGCCACTGCCCCCATGTGGTAGAACTAGATGAATCTCCTGGCTTCTGACTTCAGATTGGCCCAGCCCTGGTCATTGCTGCCATTTTGGGTGCTGAACAAGTCTCTGTCTCTCCCTCTTTCTGTAACTCTGCCTTTCAAATAAATAAATCATTAAAAAACTATGGCATCAATAGAATAAACTACCCAAAATGATAACAAGAAATAGTGTGTTTCCTTTTGTTTGATCTAGCTTGCTCTTCCTTTGAACTTTAAATATCATACAATGTTACATTAATATGAAATATTTATGATAATTAAAACCAGTTCAATACTGAATAACAATTTAATGTCATGTTGAATCTGATTAGTAGTTATTTTGTTAAGAATATTCTAGAGTGGTCAGTGACTAAGAGGAAATTTAAAATTGAAATTCACTCCACCATATTCAATTCCTGGAATTGATTATGAAATTATATATTTATATTCACATGATTGTTCCTCAAGATATTTATTTTTCCTTTACTTTTTATATTTTAATTTGAGAGACAGGAGGAACTGCTATCTGCTGGCTCACTCCCCAAGCACCTACAGTGGCTGTGGGAGGGACACGTCAAAGCTGGATTGTGGGATTCAGTACAGGTCTTTCATATGGGTTGTGGGAGTCCAATTACTCCAGTCATCCATACTGTGTTAAACAGGAAGTTGGAGTCAGGAGATAGAGCCAGGTGTTAAACTTAGGCCACTACCATATGCGACATGGGCATTAACTACAATATTAAATGCCTGCATCAAGATATTTCTCAAAAATATAATTTATTTTGAATGTAGAGTTTTATTTAGAAAGTGACTAATTCCTTGTTATTTTACTCAGAATTTAGAGAATCTTGTGATAGAGAGGGACTACTCTAGCTCTCATGGTTACATGAATTTCTTTGTACTACATTGTTAACCTGTTGATTACTAGCTGTCCTCTACAGTATTCCTAGACTGTGGCTAACTAACTACTGTGGATATGGCCTATTTCATCTTTGGGCGGATCTCTCTGATACTCTTTCATGTTAATATGAAATGTTTCTCTTGGGAGCTGCTTCTCATACATCCTAGTTAGTACCTTTAAGAGTAGTTCATTTTAGGGGCAGGGAAGGATAACAGTGGTGCTCTCAGTGTTGTAATATGGTTGATCTACAACTTTATTAAGGAATATATAAAGTACTTGATACTGCAAAGTACATAGAAATATGCATTGGGCTTATACATTCATCATAATAAAAATGTCTTGCATTTTTTAATATGTTACATTTACAGTTTAAGAAGTAACAAAGAATTTACGTTAATGGAAATTGAATGGATGAGAGTCAGAATTTGCAAGGTGACCTAGAGAAGTTAATTTCACAGTTTGTGGTATTGTTAAGAAATATATATGTAAGTGCAACTCTTATCAAATGGTGGGGAGGGAGTTGCAAAAGAGGTTCATGCCTTGACCTTAAAGCAAGTAGAATTTGGAGAACTATCCAATTAAGAAACTTTTACCCACCAATATCTTTTAAATTTGATTCTTGCTTTCTTAGTGCAGTTATTGGAAGACATTTTAACCTTCAATTTGCTATTCCAGTGAACATAATATATATCCAGTGCTAAATTCAGAGGAAAAGATTCACTATATTCTTGCTTTTATCCAGTTTAGTCTCTGGCTATACTGTTACATAATTTACAACTTCTGAATAATGGAGGTCATTTGCATGTGTCACTGTTTTTGTTATATTCACCTCATTAATAGATATTACCAGGGTTAGTAAGAAATTAATAATGAAAACTAATAAACAGGAGATATTAAGATTCCAGTAGAGAAGATACAAATAAAATTAAGATTTTGAAGAACCAGTTAGGATATTTTTGTGATGCCTAGTCAGTGGGTACCATTATTATCCTCAATTTATAAATAAGAAAACTGAGTTCAGACAACATTAATCCTTTCCTCACAGACACATAACCACCAAGTAGGCAAGTTAAGATGCTTTTGGAAAAAAAAAAAAAAAAAACCTGCTAGTGAAATGAAAGGGGAATGGATATCCACTAAATGCAAACTGTAAATCAAGGACTCTGCTGCTATGTTTTTTTCTCTTTACATCCCTGTAGATATAATCATCTCCGTTTTGCAGATAATGAAACAGGATTTGGAGAGGTCAAGTCATTTCCCCATGGTGCCTGCCTGGTAAACGGAAGGACTAACCTTTGAACTATGAGGTCTAACTACAAAATATATGCCTTTTTCTACTTTGGAAAAGACTTGTAAACTCATTTTAGTAGGCAAATATTCAAAAAACTATTTTGTAAAAATTCAAAATAGGTACAGTGCTGATCAAAGTCACCCCAGACGCTGCCAGAGTTCCATGGGGTTTGAATTTGCCCATTCTGTCATGTGACTTAAAACCATTTCAACTTTATTGCATCTACTACCACAAATAATTTCACAGTCACACTCATATCATCACAAACATCCATGGTCCGCCCACATGACTCATTGATTTAATAAATAGTTATTGAGCACCTATTATATCCCAGATTGCCTTCTTAGGTGCTAAGCTACATAAAGATCAAATTACTGGCCTTCATAGAACTTACATTGTTTTTACTCTGATCACTTTCTGTACCCTAGTGAGTAATTTACTCTTCTGTTTAGATTACATATATACACAATCCATCTCATTTCTCTAATTCCTATTAGATTTGACTCTCCTGTGACACAGGACTTTGTCTTATTCATTGCTGTGTTTCCTACATACCAACTACCACAGCCATGTTTCCGGTGCAATCAATCACAGGAATGTACATTACAGTTTCATAAAGTCTGTTCCTCTATGGAAATAGTGAAGGCTGTGACAATATTGATAATTTCACTGTCTTCAATATGTCAACAAATTTCTACTTTTGGAAATGCAAATTTGCGACTAATCAATGAGTCACTCAGAAAGTATGAATCATTCTTTGGTCATAGCATGTAGGGTATATGGAGATGTGTTATAAGGTAGAAGACTGAACACTGACTACTTTTCCAACTCTTGAGAAGCATTTCAAGGACCTTAAAAGCTTGAGAAGGAGTCTGTATACATTTGATGGAAGACTGGGAATTGTTCTTCTGAGCAGGGTTAATGGTGCTGAGTAATTTGTTTTATATAAATTATTTGGAAATGATATAAATATTATCATCAATATTTGATAGTGTCATAAAATGTTTCCCTTTCAAAGCTATTTCAAAGCAGAAGAATCATTCTAAATAAGAGAGTTTTGATTTGAAAACATAGATGTGTTTGTAATTGGTCATCCTAGGATTTTTTTTTTGAAAGTGTGATGTAGTTGTTAATGACTAAACAAAGTGCTTTTGTGTAGGTCTTTATTTGCAAGCTTGAAGCAGTTGCTATTTTTTTTTTTTTTTATTTGACAGGTACAGTTGTAGACAGTGAGAGAGAGAGAGACAGAGAAAAAGGTCTTCCCTCTGTTGGTTAAAAAATACAATTTTTCAGATGACCATTTAAAACAGAGTTCATTGAGGCTACATGAAGAAATTCCCAGAACAAGGTTAAAGACTATAATTTACATAATAATAATTTCTCCTTTGACCCAACTCAGTAAAAGCTACCTTGATTAAAAATAGTTTGCTAGAAACTTCTAAAAGTTACTAAAGGCACTTGAACTAAATTTATTGGGCTAATTTGTAACCCACCTCTGTATTGCCACACTTCTTCTGTATGACCAATCTCAACATGATTTCCCCCTAAAATAAATCATAAAATCAACTCTGGACAGCTCCTAAGAGTTTTTACTGAATACTTTTGGTATGTGCTAAGGTTGGAATTGCACACTACATACCATGAAGCAAATGTCTTACTAAATCCTCTTCCAATTTCTCTTTCGCTCCAAAACACTTCTCTTCAACCATCCCTATATGATTTTCCTCAGACTCTTTTAAAAACATCAGCTCTGGCCCTAGAGCTTTCTCACTCTAGTTCATCTCTCTTCTCCTACATTCTGAAGCTCTCACTGTCTATGGCATAAATTCATTCTTATGTGAATCAATTTAGCCTTACAAGGCTGCTTCTAATTTTTCTGTACATTAAACTCCTAATCAGTCCAGATCCTTTAGAGCCAAATTGAACAAAGGAAGACACTTCCTTAGATGTTAGGGGGAAATTTTATGTCTGTTTATTGGTATTTTTTATCAGTATCATGCCGAGAGTTTAAGGTTGCAATTTTTATTTGTTTCGATTATGAGTTATTGCAAAAAGCCACAGCAACAGGCCCCCTACAATGGTTCTTCTTGAGTAAATGCACCACCTTCCTTGGAAAAGATCTCAACTTTGTAATTATTTTTGATAATAGTATGTCAATCTCATCACAAATATATGAAAAGTGTATGTAATCAGAATAATAATTTTCAATGGTATATACTCTTTTTGAGTGGACCAGTATCTTTGTTGATACACCTAGTTTCATTTTCTTCCTGAGGAAGATTTGCAGAGAGAGGTGATTTTTTTCCTGGGAAAGTAATTTGTTATATATAGGATCAAAAGGTAGAGGACTTAAAAATTCATTCTTCCATTCTTTATGCCAATGTCAACTGAGTACTTGGTCTGAGATAAGGGCTCTGCAGGAAGCTAGTGTTATGGTGATGAATATGTCACTTCACCTGCCCTCATGTTGTTCACTGTAGTGGAGAAGCTAGGACTAAACTAGGAATTATAAAAAGTAATTTGAAAGGGAAATGTTATTCAGTGGACCAGATATATGAGTTAAGAAATATTTTTTTCAAGAAAGTGAAAAGTGGGTTTGTGTGTCGAGTTACATGTGGAGGGGGGTGTGACAGTTGAAAGAAAACAGAGAGGCAAGGGAAACAGTATGGCTCATGTACAGAAAAAGGGATTGATATACGCCTGGAGAAAGATTTGGGAATTTATTGTAGAAGAAGAGGACTCTGTCTCTTCCTAAGGGGACTAAGAAGCTCAATTTTGTGTTTTATAATGGTTTAGTTTGTTATAAGTTTAGAGAATACAGCAGAGGATTGTCTCTGTAAGGCCAGTTAGGAGGCAGTAGCATAAAGGGCATGTGGAATGTGATGGTCACTTGGCTGAAGATGGTGGAATTGGGAAATGAGGATTGAGGATGGATTTTTACATGTTTATGATGTCATATAAATAGTAGTAGAATCTGATTATATGGTAAGGTCAGGGTATAATGATAATGGTAAGTCTAAGGTTATTGACATTAATTGTTAGGTATTATGGAACCTAGGGAGATATTTAGATTTGAATGTAAGATGTTAAATTCAGTTTTATATTGGTTGCAATTAATGTAGGCTGCATAAGATCCAAATAATAATAGCTTAAACCATGAGGAGTGGGCATTTGGCACTGTGGTTAAGTTGCTGCATGTGGTTAAGTCCTGCATCCCACATAGGAGTCCCTGGACTCAAATCCTAGCTCTGCTTCCTCTCTAGCACCCTGCAAACGCATGCTTTTGGGAGGCAGAAGGTGATGGCTCAAGTAATTAGGTCACTGGCATCCATCTAGGAGACCTGAATTGAGTTCCAGAATTCAACCTGGGCCATCTCCAGCTCTCATGGATATTTGCAGAGTGAACCAGCATAGAACAAACTCTCTCTCTCTCTCTCTCTCTCTCTCTCTCTCTCTCTCTCTCTTTCTCTGTCTCTCTTTTCTCCCTGTCTCTTGCTCTGTGTCTTTTAAATGGGTAAATATTTTTTAAAAAGATATAGGAACTTTTTCACTACCTACATATCAAGAAAAAATATCTTTTTAAGATTTTATTTACTTATTTGAGAGGTAGAGTTACAGACAGTGAGAGGGAGAGACAGAGAGAAAGGTCTTCCATCTGTTGGTTCACTCCCCAAATGGGAGTGCAATGGCCAGAGCTACGCTGATCCAAAGCCAGAAGCAAGGTGCTTCTTCCTGGTCTCCCATGCGGGTGCAGGCGCCCAAGGACTTGGACCATCTTCTACTGCTTTCCCAGGCCACAGCAGAGAGCTGGATTGAAAGAGGAGCAGCTGGGACTAGAACCGGCGCCCATGTGGATGCTGGTGCTGCAGGCGGAGGATTAACCTACTGGGCCATGGCACCAGCCCCCATATCAAGAAAATTAAAAGGATAGTTCCAGGATGGCCTATTGGTTCAATGGCATATTCCTCTTTTACTGAAAATTGAAATGACTATAACAGACATTATGATCTCATTGAAGGTAGGAGGATAGAAGAAGAAAGTGGTAAGTTCTCATCCTACTCTTTTCCCTTTTATAATCAGTGAATATTTACCTCTTATACATCTACCCAGTCATGACTTCTGCTAAGCATAAAGAATGTTCAGTGTTTGGCAATTGAAAAAAGGAACCATCACCACTGTATTAGAACAACAGTTCTCAACTTTAGTAGACACCAATCTCCTTTTAGTAATCTGAAATGAAATTCAATAATAACATATTTATCTATATACATAACCTAACAAAAGAAAGAAAAAACATAATACTCTACTTGTCATAATACAGGAAAATAAAATGATGTGAAAATATTTGGGCTAGATGCAAAATTATGTGGATAAGTACTTATAAATATACAGAGAAAAATGAGATAAGTGGGGTTTGCAGCTGTAAGTGGAATGACTACAAACATAGCCTTTGTGATGCAGACTGATACATTTGCTGTGCTGGTGTCAAACAGAATGATTGAGGTTGTCATCATCTTTTACAACCTATTCAACAATTCTTGGTGGTATTCTGAATAATGGTAACAATAATATTTCCTTATTGATATGTTAGTTGTATTCCTGGTGCATATTGGAAGTATGTGAAATGCCGAACAGCTTTTTTTATAGATACCTTTGACCTTCACATTGTAGGAAGACACTCTGGGCACCAGTAAACAATGCCTATAATGAATCCAATCATTGTGACAGGTAGCTTTCCAAAAAAAAAAAAAAAGTATAATTGACACACTTTGGATCAGAGTAGGTATGCAAAATCAACCAAATGCAAAGAGAGATTGATTTCCCTGATTTTGAGAGACATCTCATACATTCCCACGTACTACCTATAGCTATTACAGATATTCACTATAATGTTAAAGATTATCCAACAGTAATTGCTCATTAGATGTTTAGCCCAAAGAGGTCTTATGAGTCCTTTCCAGGATAACAGTAATTGTAAGGTTAAGATTTTCATGGAAAATTATGCCTACTACCTTAGGCAATGAGGAAATGTATGCCATTGATTCCAAAGTTACTTAGAAACAATGTTTTGGTACATCTTTTCAGGACTTTCAACAAAATACCTAATTTATATTTTTTGGGAATCTAGAAAATTGGCTCATCATTTTGGGGTGTTTTCTTCTAAATAATTGGCTTCTATAGATTGCCATCCTGTACTGAACTAGCCAGACATTAACTTAAAATGTGTTTATTCTACTTCAACTTGTCACACTTTTTTGTTGAATACTATTTGCCTTCTAAAAATAAAATGTTAAAATTAATTAATCTGGAAAATGTCTAGCTATTTTATCTGAAATAAAGGAAAGTTAACTGATAGAACAAAGGTTTATGTCATTAAATATTTTATGTTTGGCATTCAAAATTTATTGCATAATGTTGTAAATAAGCAATTTTGCTTGTGGTCTGGTTGTCAGTTTACAAGACAGCCTAATACAAAAAGGCAAAATAATTTTAAAGGACATATTAGTATTCTCAACAGATATTCAGATTGTTTTCTGCATTTAAAGTAAGCTAGAATTATTTCACCATTTCAGACAATGTCAGATAGAAGATAGAAACAGACACTGAAGAATGTATTAAATATGATGAGTCATGTTTTACTGTTTAATGTTTGATTTCTTTAGTGAAGACATTAGATTATAAAATAATTGGTCTAAAAATTTCTTATCCTCCATCCTTATAAAATAAACTTGGATCAGAAATGATCACTTTAATAATTTATAGAGCACAAATAAAAGTATTTTGAAAACAGGACTTTGTTGTGGAATTTGCAGTCATAATCTTAGCTTTTAGGCAGGAAAAAGTGTGTGTGTGTGGCAAAAATAATACAAAGGCATATTATAAATCCATGAAACTATGTTGCTTAAAGGTTTCAGAAAACAGAATGATGAAGTACAATTGATTGATAAAAGATGAAAGACGAGATTAGTGATTGATGGATTAGTAAATGATGAGTATGGTTTTGAGCAGGAGCTTGAAGGAACTGATGGATATGTGAAGTCATATTGCAGGCTGAGAAAAATATGGAGAAATGACAGTTCTGGACTTAATGTGTGAGAAGAATTGCTTTGTTTCTCTGGGAAATTGTGTGAATGAAGAATTGAAAATTACTTAGAGATATGAACACTGATAGAATGAAGAGGTTGTTGATTTAACCTCCTGGATTAGGAAGGCAAAAATGCAAAACTCTTGTGAAGATTCCTTAGTTAGGAGGGTAATGTTACAGAGAAGTAGATTATTTTATGGTTCCTTTCTGGAAATAGGTCAGTAATCTAGATATCAGGTGACATAGGACTAGGTGACCAGATTGCTGGAAAAGATAGATGTGCAGAATGATTATATAAATGGAATCTGGCAATGAAAGATTACAAAGACACACACAGTGTTTGATCATGTTATTGAATTTTATTAAATTTGAATTAAAGGAAATATATTTCTCCTCCTATTTCATGGTATATCATCTCAATTTTGGCTCCTTCAGAAAGATATTATAAGATAATATAATTATTTTGAGACATGATTTTAAAAAGTCAAACAAATCCAGATGAAAATTCATATAATTTAATGCTATTGTCTTGTAGGTCTGTACTGAATCATCATAAATCACAGTTATTAAATTAACCATATATCCTTGTGAAATGAACAGAATGAAGGATTGAAATATTGGGTACTGAATTAATGATTTACTTGTAGATTCAGATGTAAATTTACTGCAGGATAGTAAAAAGCATTGTTTATAATATACTTTTGATATAATATTTAAATATTTAATACTCCTAACTGTATCTGGAATTTTTATTTTAAGTTCAACTAAAATAGAATTATTTAAGTTATGTCTCATAATTGTGCCCATAAATTTTTATATTTTGTCTAATCACTTTGAAAATACTTATTTCACTAAGATAACTAGGGAATGAAACAAAGATCAGACTGTCCCAGTTAGGATATAATAAACTGGGACTTTTAGAATCTGACAAATATCCTAGGAGAGGAAAAAAGATGTTCTCTACTTTTCTAAATTTGCATAATTTTCAAAAGCATCCCTCCTAAGCAATTTTATAGGTGTGTCTGTGCCATCCAGTAGCAACTCGTCACACGTTGCTATTTAGATTTCAGTTAATTAAATTGAAATCAGTTTAAAGTAGTATGTGTTCATCTTTTGGTACAGAGCCCAAAAGTACTATTTGAATATTATTTGAACTTTTTAGAGAGATTACTTGTTACAGCTATTGCTAGAATTTTAAAAACCCATACTCTTGTCAACTGTTAGGACAAGTAGGAACTTGTGCAGCTCCACAATAATATGAACATTTTATATTGACCCAATAAATGTGTCTGAATCTTATCAGAGATCAGATACTCTTAAAAACATCCTACCTTGTGAAGTACATTGAAGTATTCAGGAATTTTCTTTCTAGTCAGAGAAACATTGAAATGTTCAAAGAAATTGAAAAAGAAGTTCAAAGAATGGGTTACTCATTCCAATGAAAATTGAAGGGCAATAAATAAGACAATGTGGTCAGTGCTTATTCTTAATCATGTGTAATAATTGCACAAAAGGAAGCAGTGGGCAAAAAAATAATGTAGAATGAGAGATTTTAGTTAGATATAAAGAAATGTTTCCTGGTGTAGAAAGTAATTGCACATTGGAAAGATTTATTGAGTGAGGTAGTGGGATTTTTGGAAATCTTTAAAAATAGAATACATTTCGATCTCTCTAGGGAGGTATGTGATATGTCTGCAGGCATTGAGTGTGGGGATGAATTAGATTCATTGCCCTGTTTTTTTCACACCAACAATTCTATGAATCTGTAGAGGACAATAAAATTGGATAATTCTGACCGTGTTCTTCAGGGAGTCAGGTTTCCAGACCACTTTTCCTAGCACTGAATCAGGGCCAAAATATTACTTTACATTCAACAACTTTTCAAATACAGAAGACAAAAAAAAAAGACAAAAAATTATGAAATGGGGGCTGTTTGCCATTTTAAGAAGCAGTGTGTCCTGAGAAATGTCTCCTCTTTAGTAAGAATGAAATGATAATGATTCAGGTCTTAAACATTAATATTAGAAAATCTTGAATTACAATTGTGCTTATTGTGATTTGAAAATGCATATGAGATAATGGTTTGTGTCTTCAATCTAAATGATACAATTAGTTTCACATGGGACAAGCCCCATTTGCCACTTTGAATAGGAATGCTTCATCAGAATTAGACAGCTATGGTGTTCCAGCTACCTGAAATTTGTTCCAGTATTCCAACATTCAAGCCTGTAGCTGTGCTGGAAATAAGACAGTGGGTACCCAGGTCAGAGCCACAGAGAACCAGGAAGTTGGGAAGTGGCCCGAGGATACTCACTGGGGAGGCATTGCAAGAAATTGGACAGACAGAAACTAGGGCAACAGAGCTGAGCTAACTGCCAGGGAGGATGGTGTGGCTGCATCACAGTTGTCGAGAATCTAGTCACATACACTTTACATCAAAGAAGAAACCCAAAGCCATAGCTTGTCTGAAAACCCAATGGCTATTTTTTTAATCCAATGATGTAATTCTGAGTCATGTTTAAAATGGAAACCAGAAGCAGGTCTGGCTGAGTCATAATCACAAAGCAAAATTTGAGAAAAACAGAAATCAAAGACTAGAAACAGAGGGCATTCTAAATCTGCATGGCACTGTGTTTGAGCAAAGCCAAACAAATAAACAAAGAAAAATAAGAAAACCAATACTGGAAGGAGAACACTCAAGAGGGAGACAGGTGGATAAGGAAGTCAAGATAAATTGTCTGTGTGAGGTTTCTCTAGAGATAAAGTCCTTTCGATAGGCAACCTGATGTAGCCCTTGTTCTGGAAAGAGACAAACACAAGTTTGCTCTCATACACTGTGTGATGTTCAGCAACATACTGAATTTCTACATATTAGGCTGTAAAATTCCAATCATTTTTATTTTCCAGATTATCATATTACAAAATTGTACAATTACTGTGCCTAAAATGCAGTAGAAAGCCCATGAATTGTAGCCACTCTTATTACATTAACTTTTCAATAGGTTGAGGAGTGTCTTTAGCACTCATTCATTGTTTCATTACTTTGCTAATTCAGTAAAATGTATTTATTTATTTATTTATTTGAGATATAGAGTTACAGATAATGAGAAGGAGAGACAGAGAGAAAGGTCTTCCATCATTGGTTCACTCCCCAAATGGCAGCAATGGCTGGAGCTGGGCTGATCCAAAGCCAGGAATGAGGAGCTTCTTCCAGGTCTCTCACGTGGATGCAGGGGCCCAAGGACTTGGGCCATCTTCTACTGCTATCCCAGGCCATAGCAGAGAGCTGGATTGGAAGTGGAACAGCTAGGACTCGAACTGGTGCCTATATGGGATGCTGGCACTGCGAGTAGCTACTTTACCCACTATGACACAGCGCCAGCCCCTAATTCAATAAAATTTATTGAGTATCCATGGAATGGTAGAAAATATTGGAGACAGAAGCTGCAGTCAGGTACAAATAAAGAAATAATAAGTTCTTTAATTGTGTTATCATTGTTAGACTAGCCTTAGAATTTGAGTCCCTAGCAGGACAATATCAGCATGGTATTATAAGAGAAAGGTGCTAAGATTGAAGTGATGTACTGAGAGCCACTGAATCTCAATGGGAAAAAAGAGTTCCTGTGAGGCTGTTAATAGTTTCAGCCAGCTCAGCATCAGATATGCCCCTAATTATTCCTGCTTGAATTTCTTCATCTTTGGGAACAGCACTTTGATCAGTCCCACAGGATTAGAAGAAGTATTGAAGACTTTTTAAAATATCAGCGCTGGAGTACAGAAACTTCCACGAAGGGTGTGTTAATGGGATTAATTTACAAAATTGTAGGGAGCACTGAGGGAAATAAAGTTCTGAAAAGGGGTCACTGAAAGACTAGGAAAAATAAAAGTGCTCATTAAGGATCCTAGAGAGGAGCTGGTGAAGAAATTCATGGAAATCTGTTACCTCTGCTTCTGGTGATGGGCATGCTTGGCAGGTGCTGTGGGCTGTTGGGTGCAAAGTGGAGGCAAAATAGGGATAAGCTTGAACCTACAAGGACAAACTGGACCTCAACAGGATGTATTTGAACCCCCTAGGACAAACTGGAAAGTGTGTCTCTCTCTCTTGCCTGGCTTACCTCAGTGGTGTTGGTCATCTGCTGAAGACTATGGTGCCCTTCACCAAGGGTCAGGAGAAACACTTTACCCAGGTCACAGAGAAACTGAAGGAGAGGGGAAAAGGATGAGTTTGAATGTTAGCCAGCCTGACTGCCTTTACATTCCAGTGGGATGAACAGTCAGATGAATGAGGATGTGGGTGAGACACAGTGACTCCCAGGACCCTGCACAAACCCTATGAAATTACAGTGGTAGTTTATGTCTGTCTTCAGAAATGCATATATAATCTGGTGTAACCAACACAAGTTTTCAGCTTATCTAGGTCCATGCAGTGCAAAATTATACTTGAGAAGAGAAAAAAAGTGGTATTTGTATCCTTCTAGGCCAACTCCACACCTTGTGATTCCATTTAACCGTTTCTGCTTGGTTGATTCTCTTGAGGAAGTAAGAGGAGGGCTTCAGAAAAGTAGAAACAGGCCACTAGGGGAAGGCATTGCAGAATCACATGCAGAGCATTTTATTTTCTTTCTTATTTTAAAGGAATTTTTATTAATACATTAGATTCTCAGGGTCACAAAAAGTGCATGACAATTGCTACAACACAATTGTTATCAATTCTCATGTTAATGTGCCATTAATTGAAAACAGATTCAATGTAGATATAATTCTAATAATATGATTATTCTTCTCTGCCTCCATAACTCACTCCTTCCCTCATTTCTTCCCACCATCTCTCTCCTTCCTTCCTTCCTTCCTTCCTTTTTTTTTGTTTTTGAAAAAAATTTTCTGGTACTTATTTCATGTTTTAAAAAGAGATTTATTTATGTTGGAAGAGTTACAGAAAGAGGAAAGACAGAAAGAGAGAGAAACAAAGAGATCTTCCATCCGCTGTACCCACTTAGGCCATCTTCTGTTGCTTTTTCCAGGTCATTAGCAGGGAGCTGGATCAGAAGTGGAGCAGTCAGGACTCCAACATGGTGCCCATATGGGATGCTGGCATCACAGGCAGGAGCCTTAAGCACTATGTTACAACATCAGCCCCATTTTACATGTTACTGTCATATTAATACAAAGAAAATGGATTCATAGATGCAACTCTAAGAATATAATAACATTCCCTCTCTCCTCCTTCCTCTCTCCTTCCCTCCCTCCCGCCCATCCTCCATTCCTTCCTTCTTCCTTCCTTTCCTTCTTTTTTTCTTACTTTTACTTTTCCAGATAACAAATTTTGTGGTGTGGAAAAAGTGGAAAAATTTTACACTGTTGGTGGGAATGTAAATCAGGGTGGGCACTATAGCAAATAGTGTGGTTTCTTTAAAAACTAGAAACAGCAATCCCACTAATGGGTGTATATCCAAAAACATGAACACTTTGTATCAAAGAGCTATCTGTACTGCCATGTTTATAGCAATACTGTTCACAATAGCCAAGCTGCCCATAGTCAGATGAATGGATAAGGAAAATGTGGCATATATATATATATATACACACATATATTTGAGTTGCATATTTTAAAATTACAGTACAACGACTTAATTAACTACACTAGAGAGTTCAAGTAAAAAGACCCTAGTTCAGCAAGAAAATACCCAAGCTATAAATAATATTCAAATGAAAATATGACCATTTCATTCATATACAGTAAATTTTAAAGCAATCATAGATTATTAAAACTGTCATTGATTTGACAAAGCTATAAACAAAGTTTGTGAAAACTATATCTCCAGCAATACTGATACACACAGGCATTTCTTTTTTCATTTTTTAAATTTTGACTTCTACATATAAGGGAGAACATGGTATATTTGTCTTTCTGTGTCTGGCTTATTTCACTCAATATGATACCCTTCACTTGCACCTATTTTACAGAAAATGATAGAATGAAATTTATGTATCATTTTCCTTATCCATTCACCTGTAATGGACACCTTGGTGGATTCTTTATTTGGCTATTGTGAACAATGTTGATGTAAACATGGTGGTGCAGCTATCTCATTGATACAAGATGTCCATGTCTCTTGTGTATGCAATCTGAAGTGGGATTGCTGGTTATTACAGCAGGACTATTTCTAGTTCTTAAAGAAATCTCTATACTGTTTTCCATAATGATTGCACTGAAGTACATTCCCACCAACAATGTGTAAGAGTTCCAACTTCTTCACATTCTCAGCAGCATTTGCTACTGTCTGTCTTGCATAATAGCCATTCTGACGAGAGGAGGAGGATATCTCATTGTGATTTTGATTTGAATTCCCCTGATAGGTAGTAATATTCGGCATTTTTTCATACATTTGTTGGCCATGGAATTTCTTCTTTAGAGAAATTTATATTGAGATCCTTTGCCAACTTCTTGACTGGTTGTTGTGTTGTTGAGTTTTTGAGCTGTTGATCCATTCTGGATATAAATCCTTTATCAGATGGGTAGCTCACAAATATTTTTTCCCATCCTTTGTATGTCCCTTCACTCTGTTGATTGTTTCTTTTGTTGTGCAGAACCTTCTGAGTTTGATATCAAACTTTTTTAGTTTTGCTTTGGTTTCTTGAGCTTAGAGGGAGGGGTCTTATCCATGAAGTCATCCCCTACACAAATGTCTTGCAGTGTTACCACTACATTTTCTTCCAGAAACTAAATAGTCAGATCTTAAATTTAGGTCTTTGATCCATAATGAATTCATTTTTGTATGTAGTGAGAGGTAGATCTATAATTTTATTTTTCACCAAATATATACAGTTTTGCCAGCACCATTTATTGAAGGGATTATCCTTTCTTCAGTGTATGATCTGGACACTTTTGTGAAAAGTAAGTTGATTGCATATATATAGATTTCTTTATGGGCTCTCAATTTTGTTCCATTAATCTGTGTTTCCATTTTTAGGCCAATACTATGCAGTTTTAATTACAGTAGCTTTGTAGTATTTTTTTGATACTTACAAATTTTATTCAATTTTGTCTGGATTTACATGTATAACAAATTATTTACTCTCATTTTTATAAAAACAACCATCTTCCCTCTGTGATGATGTGATGGTCACATGTTTTTTCCCCTATTATATTGTACACATAGTCACCAGCATTTTAAAACTAGAGCTGCACACTCTAATTACTGAGAGTTCTTCACAAAATTAAACATAATCAAATAATCAAGAATTATTTTGGAGAAAATGTCACCATTATTTCTTTTTTGTTGTTACTTAGAAACCTTTCATTTAAGGGATACAAACTTCATACATTTCATATACACAAATTTAGAAGCATAGTGATTCTTCCCACTTTACCCTCCCTCTCATCCAAGCTCCTACTTTTCTTCCTCATCCTTCTCCTATTCCCATTCTCATTTTTTACAAAGATCTCTTTTCACTTAACTTTGTACTCATAAGATTAATCATATACTAAATAAAGGGTTCAACAAATACTACAAAAAAATTTTAAAAAACACTTTTCCTCAACAGCTGAGACAAGGGCTGTTCAAAATCATAGCATCTCAAAGTGTCAATTTCACTCCCATAGATTATCTTTTGAGTACTCTATTAGTTACCACAGATCAGTATTAACATATGGTATTTGTCTTTTAGGGACTGGCTTATTTCACTAAGTATAATGGTTTCCAGTTGCATCTATTTTGTTGGAAATGGCAGCATTTTATTTTTTAACATCTGTGTAGTATTCCATGGTGTACATATACCATAATTTATTTATCCAGTCTTCAGTTGATGGATATCTGGGTTGATTCCATGGCTTAGTTAATGTGAATTGCACTGCAATAAACATGGGTGTACAGGTAACTCTTTCATATACTGATTTCATTTTGTTTGGGTAAATAGCCAGCGGTGGGATGGCTGGGTCATATGGTCAATCTATATTTACATTTCTTAGGTATCTCCATACTGTCTTCTGCAGTAGCTGTACCATTTTATATTCCCACAAATGGTAGATTAAGGTACCTTTTCCCTCACATCCTTGCCAGCATTTGTCGTTTGTTGATTTTTGTATGAGAGCCATTCTGATTGGGGTGAGGTCAAAACTCATTGTGGTTTTGATTTGCATTTACCTGAACATTAATCTGTTAGCCATTTGAATTTCCTCTCGAAAAATGCCTGTTCAAGTCCTTTGCCCATTTCTTGACTGGATTGATTGTTTTGTTGTTGTGGAGTTTCCTGAGCTCTTTATATACTCTGGATATTAATACTTTATCAATTGCATAGTTTACAAATATTTTCTCTCATTCTAATGGTTGCCAATTCACTCTGCTGGATGTTTCTTTTGCAGTGCAGAAGCTTCTCAATTTGATGTAATCCCATTTATCAATTTTGGCTTTGATTCAATGTGCAATCAAAAAACACCAAAAGGTGATTTTTCTAAGAAGTCTTTGCCTATCCAGTGTCTTGTTGGGTCTCCCCAATGTTCTCTAGTAGTTTTAATGTATTGAATCATTGATCCATTTTGAGGAGATTTTTTGTGTAAGGTGTAATGTATGGTTCCTGCTTCATACTTCTTCATGAGGAGATCCAGTTTTTCCAGCATCATTTGCTGAAGACATTATCCTTGCTCCAAGGGTTGATTTTAGCTCCTTTGTCAAAAATAAGTTTGTTGTAGATATGTAGATTGATTTCTGTGGTTTCTATTCTGTTCCATTTATCTACTAATCTGTTTTTGTGCCAGTACCAGGCATATTGATTATAACTGTCCTGGAGCATGTCTTGAAATCTGGTATTGTGATGCCTCCAACTTTGATTTTCTTGTATAAGATTGCTTTAGCTATTTAGGATCTCTTGTGTTTTCATATGAATTTTAATATCATTTTTTTCTAGATCTGAGAATGATGTCCTTGGTATTTTGATTAGAATCACATTGAATTTAAATTTCTTTTAGTAGTATGGGCATTTTGATGATATTGATTCTTATAATCCATTAACATGGAAGATTTTATATTGCTTTTATTGTCTTGAGAGATGTTCTTTCTATACCAGATTTTCTCAAGGCTTTCATCATGAAAGAATGTTGTATTTTATAAAATGCTTTTTCTGCATCTATTGAGATAATCAAATGGTTTTTGTTCTTCATTTGTTAATGTGATGTATCAGGTTTATTGATTTGTCATTGTTGAACCATCCCTGCATAGTAGAATCAAATCACAGTTTGCCTGGGTGAATGATGTGTTATTGAATTTGATTAGCTAGTACTTTCTGAGGATTTTTGTGCCTATGTTCACTGGGGATATTGATCTATAGTTCACTTTCTCTGTTGTATGTTTTTCTAGTGTAAGAATTAAGGTGATGCTGGCTTCAAAGAAAGAGTTGGGAGGACTTCCTCCCTTTTACTTGTTTTGAGTAGCTTAAGAAGAATTGAAATTAATTATGGTAGAATTCAGCAGTGAAGCCTTCTGGTCCTGGGCTTTTCTTTGATGGGAGGGTCTTTATTATTGATTCAGTCTCCATCTTGCTTAGTAGTCTGTTTAGGTTTTCTGTGTCTCATTGCTTAATTTTTGTAGTTTCTGTGTCCAGGAATCTATCCATTTTTTCTAGGTTTCCTGATATGATGACACACAGCTTTTTGTAGTATTTTCTTATGATTCTTTTTATTTCTATGGCATCTGTGGTTAAATATCCTTTTTTATCTCTGATTTTATTGAAGTGGGTCTTTTCCCTCTTTTTTTTTTTTTTTTTTTGGTTATTTGGGCCAATGGTGTATCAATTATATTCATTCAAAAAACCAGTTCTTTGTTTCAATCATTTTTGTTTGTTTCAATTTTGTTTATATCATCTTTAATTTTATTTCTTTTCTCCCACTAATTTTTGGTTTGCCTTGTTGCTGTTTTTCTAGGTCATTGAGATACACTGATAGCTCATTTATTTCATGCCTTTCTAATTTCTTGATGTAGGCACCAATTGTTATAGACTTCCCTCTTAACACTAATTTTGCTGTATCCCATAAGTTTTGGTATGTTTATTGTCATCTTTATTCATTTGTAGAATTTTTTTTTATTTCTCTCTTGACTTCTTTTATGAGCAACTGCTCATTCAGGAACATGTTGCTCAGTCTCCATGTGTTTGCATGTATTCTAGAGATTTTGAGTTGTTGATTCCCAGCTTCATTCCATTTTGATCATATCAGAGAAGGTGCATGGTATGATTTCAATTTTTTTTTAATTTGTTTTATGGCCTAGCATGTGGTATATCCTAGAAGAAGTTCTATGCACTGGTGAAAAGAATGTATATTTTGCAACTTTGGATGAGAGGTTCTGTAGATATCAGTTATATCCATTTAGTCTATAGTGTCAATTAACTCTGTTGTTTCTTTGCCTATTTTCTGTCTGGTTGATCTGTGCATTGCTGAAAGTGGGGTGTTGAAGTTCCCCAGTACTATTGTATTGGAGTCTATTTCTACCTTTAGATATATTAACATTTCTTCTGAATAAACAAGTGCCCAATAATTGGTGCATATACATTTATAATAGTTACATCTTTCTGTTGAATTAATCCTTTAATCATTACATAGTGCCCTTCTTTATCTTTTTTAACAGTTTTTGTGTTAAAGCCTATTTTGTTTGATTTTGTCTGTAAAGTCTATTTTGTCTGATAGGATGGCTACACCTGCTTGTTTTAGCTTTCCATTGGCATGGAATATCTTTTTCCAAACTTTCACTTTTAATCCGCATATATCTTTGTTGGTGAGATGTATTATCTTGTAAGCAGAAAATAAATGGGTCTTATTTTTAATCCATTCAGCCAGTCTGGATCTTCTAACTGGAGAGTTGCAGCCATTTAAGTTAAAGGTTACTATTGATAATTAATGACTTGGCACTGCCATTTTCCCATAAATTTTCCATTGTTTATTGTGGAATTATCTTGTACTTTTACTGGGAGATTCTCTGGCTTCACATTCTTTTATAGTGATGACTGTGTTTCTGTGTTTCTCTGGGTAACACAGCTTTAAGCATCTTTTGTAAGGCTGGACAAGTGTGACAGATTCTTTCAATTTCTGTTTGTTATGGAAGGTCTGTGTTTCACCTTTATTCATAAATGAGAATTTTGCAGAGTACAGTATTCTTGGTTGACAGCTTTTTCTCTTAATACTTGGACTGTGTCTCACCATTCTCTCCTATTCTGAAGAATTTCCATTAAGAAAGCAGCTGTGAGTCTAATTGGAGATACTCTTAAAGTAATCTAGCACATTTTCAAATATTTTCTTTATCTTTTACTGTGGAGAGTTTGACTACAATGTAAAGATCTTTTCTAGTCATGTGTATTAGAAGTCCTTTTTAAATTTTTTTTAATTTTTATTTTATTTATTTGAAAGACAAGAGTTATATATAGAGAGGTAGAGACAGAGAGAGAGAGAGGTCTTCCATCTGCTGGTTCACTCCCCAGATGGCCGCAATGGCCAGAGCTATGCCAATCCGAAGCCAGGAGCCAGGAGCTTCCTCCGGGTCTCCCACCATGGTGCAGGGGCCCAAGGACTTGGGCCATCTTCCATTGATTTCCAGGCCTTAGCAGAGAGCTGGATCGGAAGAGGAGCTCCTGGGACTAGAATCAGTGTCCATATGGGATGCCAGCCCTTCAGGCCAGGGCTTTAACCTGCTGCACCACAGCGCCGGCCCCTATTAGAAATCCTATGTGCTTCCTGTACTTGGACGTCCCTTTCTTTCTCCAAATTAGGGAGGTTTTTTTTGTAATTATTTCATGGAATAGGCCTTCTAATCCATTCTCTCTTTGAAATCCTTCAGGAACTCCTAAGACCCATATGTTCGGTCGTTTAATAGTATCTCATAAACTCCAACACAATTTTTAATTTTCCCAATTACTTCTTCCTTTACTTGGTCTGACTCTAAAATTTCCAAAGGTTTGTCTTCTATCTCAGATGTTCTTTCTTTTGCCTTACTGAGTCTGTTGTTAAGGCCTTACACCACATTTTGTTTGATCTATTGATCATTTCTAATATTTCATTTTGATTTCTCTTAAATTCTCAATTTCATGGGAAGAATTTCATTCATGTTATGTATTAATTTCTTTAGTTTGTGGATTTGCTTCTGATTGCTTCTGAGTATTCCTATGAGTAATCTTTTGAATTTTGTTTCTGGCATTTCATCATCTCTTCTGCTTCACATTCTGATATTGAGATGTTGTGTTCCTTTGTTGGCGTCATATTGTCTTCCTTATTCTTGTTTCTTGTATTTCTGGATTTATTTTTAGGCATTTGTGGATATACTTGTTATTTTTTTCCTCTGATGGCTTTTATCTTTGAACTATTCTTCTGTGGCTTAGTGGAGTGTCTGCTCTTTCAGGGAATAGCCAGAGACATGTCCTGTGTGGGAGCTGTAGTCAGTACTGCAGAGTAGGGTGAGTATCCAGGTTGATACCCAAATTGGGCATGATAGATCTATTTTTTTTAGAGGGGAGGATTTGATCAGCTCTGTTGGCATAGTCATACCCTCGCTTCCTCTAGTAGGTGCAATACTCATCTGCATTGTCAAAACAACACACAAAGGATTTGTGCAGTCCTCAGTGTGAGCATGTGAGTATCTCAGTGTGATACTGTTGCAATGATGCACCCCAGATAATCAGGGAGTTCTGAGTTTGTGGAGCAACTCACAGCGATTGCCCAGAGACCCAGCTGCACCCTGCACCCTCTTACACAGTCATGGTGTTCCCACAGTCTCAGCATACAAGGCTACCATAATCATAGGGTGCCAACGATCTACTTGTCCGGCTAGTCTGTCCCGTCCACAGACAGGCAGAGATGTTCCCAGAGCCAGCTGCCTGTGGGAGTTTGAGCCCCAGAGGCTATGATGTGTTGGGAGGCTGGAGGCATCTCACAGTCCTACATAGGTGCCCAGCCGCTTGTCATTCTCCCAGCCAGACTATCTTCTCTTGGCTGGTTCTTGGGCACATGAACACAAGCTGGTGCAGCTGTTACATATGTTCAAATTGGCGTCCACTCTCTCTCAGTCCGTTGCTGGATGCCATTGTCAGGGGGATGGGGAGAGAGAAACATGCCCTTTCTTTCCTCTAGGTTGGCAGGCAGGGCACCAGGCTGGACTCATGCTAGGCTCTCCCTGCAGCTATATCACCAGTGCCATAGGTTGTTGCAGCCTGGTCTCACCTCACTTTCCAAATCTGGCGCTGAGGCTCTCTCGACTGTTGGTGTCATGTGTTGTATCCATGCTCCTGCTGCATGTCCACACCCTCCATGTAGATCCATAGCATTGTCTTCCTTCTATGGAATTTTCACAGCAATTTTCTGACGTTTCCCTGAGATTGCACTCTGTCCAACTTTTGTTTTTTTAAACTATCTTTGCCTAGCCTAGAGCAGTAAGCTCCCTCCCTATTCTGCCATCTTGGAGTCTCCTTCTTTGTAGTAATTTTTGAAGTCATGTATTGTGATAGCTCCAGCTTGAATTTTTTTTTTTTAGGGTCCTTTAGCTATTCTAGGTCTTTTGTGCTTCCATATGAGTTTTAAGAATTTTTTTCTAACTATGTGCAATATGATAGTTTAAGAAGAATGGCTCATTTTCAGTAGTTCAGAAAGATTATTTTATGTGTTGTGTGCTTCATTTATTTTGTTGCACAAATCTCCTCTGGGAATTATAGGCACTATTAAACTTTTGTAAATGATAAAGCAGGAATGACAACTGGCACATGGTTGGTGCTTTGGAACTACTTCTTGATGAACAAATAAATGGGTGAGTGAGTAAATATATGAATGGTTCTTACCCTTTAATTATTTACCTGGTCTTTCTTTTAAGAATAAATTATCTACCAGTCATTTATATAAAGTATATAAAGCTGCTTGGGAATTCTGAGACATTTATATATGATAACATTTTATATTCTATATTATTTCTACCAGTGTTTTATTACCTTTTGAAGACACAAATATTTCACTTATTCAATGTCTTTCTCATTTCCAGCTAGACACTGTTTTTCATTTTCAAATTGTGTTAATAATCTATAACTCATTTCTCATCTGTAGTTAGGTCTGGTTTACTTTGTAAAACTAATGTTGGCCATAAAAGTCAATACATTGCATACAATCTATATGCTATTACTAAAAGATGGTCGTAATTATAACCTAATTCATGTCACAACTAAAATGATAGAAAATTTGCCAATTAAAAAGAAATTACTGCCAGGGAATTCTATCACTCATAGTGTCCAGAAAATTCAATATGTTTTATCACTGCAGTAGGGTACATTTGATGGAAGAATAAAGTCTCAAGAGATAGTAAACCTATGTGCTGACTCACTACTGACCTTATATTTATCAAAATTATTGTTTGAAAATAACAAAAATATGGGTTTTAAACATAAAATAATTTTTGAAGGGGATGATTAGCTTACAGATTTGAAGGAAAGACTGGAAAATTGGACAAAACCAGAATTAGAAACAAAGACACAAGATATTTATTTAGCAAAATCAAGTCCTGGTATTAATACTGGACTCCATACTGATTCCACTGACACTGCACTGGATGCCATATATGGATAATTCAGCATGGTTGCTGTAGTAATCAGCTCTAAACTGTCTTTGTATTCTTTACAGTCCCAGATGATGTCAGTTGTTGAATTAAGATCACATATTCTTGCTTTGATGTCAGAAGCCAGAGTGATAAATGAATTGGTGTTTTCAGCCTCTGCTCTGAGAGAGGACCCTACCTCTTACTAAAATATTTAGGAAGGTAATATTCCCACACTGAAAAGGATATGTGTGTGTCAGGATAACTAACAAACACCAGACCCATTAAAAAGCTGTATAATCTGGAGTGAGTTTTGTGGTGTAGCATGTTAAGCCTTTCCTTGGGACATCCTCATCCAATATCAGAGTATTGGTTTGAGTTCTGGCTGCTCTGCTTCCTAGCCAACTTCCTTCTAGTGCATGCTGGAAGGCAGTAGATGATGACTTGGGTTCTTGGTTCTCTGTATGAGAAACTTAACTGGAGTTTAATGCTCCTGGCTTCTGCCTGGCCCAACCCTGGTTGTTGTGAGCATTTGGAGAGAGAACCAGCAGGTGGAAGATGTAGTATCTCTCTCACAGATAAACTATCATCTCTCATATATGTTTTTTTTTTTTTAATAGGCACAGTGGACCGTGAGAGGGAGAGACAGACAGCGAGAAAGGTCTTCCTTTTGCCGTTGGTTCAGCCTCTAATGGCCGCCGCGGCTGGCCGGTGTGCTGCTGCCGGTGCACCGCACTGATCCAAAGGCAGGATCCAGGTGCTTCTCCTGGTCTCCCATGGGGTGCAGGGCCCAAGCACTTGGGCTATCCTCCACTGCACTCCTGTGCCATAGCAGAGAGCTGGCCTGAAAGAGGGGCAACCGGGACTAGAACCCAGTGTGCCGGCGCCGCAAGGTGGAGGATTAGCCTGTTGAGCCACGGCGCCGGCCTCATATATGTTTTTAAAAGGTTTTTAAAAGGTTGTATGGCCTAAGAGATCTGAGAGGGCAAATTATTCAACTTTTCTAGATATCATTCTTCAAACAAGAAGAACTAGAAATAGATAACTAGAACTAGAAATAGATAACTAGAACTAGAAATAAATAATGTCTTCCGAAAATAACAAAGATTTTTTAATTCAGTTAGAAAGCTAATACAACTCTACACAAGCAACAACAGCAGACTAATGAGGATTTGAAGTGGTAGAGATAAAAATGATATAACATAAGGAATATTTTTAGCTCTCTGACAACAAGGGATTACATAATTGGAAGAGGGGACTTGAAAGGTATACCTTGGGGATTACTTGGATCTGCATCTGTGTGATATATGCTATTTAACACATCCATGTACATTTAAAAGCTGGGTGTTCTTCCTCTTAAAGCAAATTTTTTATAGGAGTGGCAAAGTGTGAGATAATTGGGGATTTGTAGGAAATAAACATAAAATAGTCCTGTTAAGGTTATTTACAGCTGATAATATCAAATACCATATTATGAAGTTTTGAGGGAAACAGTATAGAAATCCTCTTGCAGGCAAAGCCACCTACACTGTAATTTATTTGAAATTTACTTCATTTTCTCATTGTATCATTACATGTTGTTTTATAATTTTTCATAGTTTTCAAAGTGGTTTACATCTGTAAGAAATACATCACTATATTTCAGTTATCTCACAAAATCCAAGGTTAGGAGAAGACTAGAAGCATGCTAAAATTTCTCAGAATCTTTTGATTTTTAACAAATTGTGTTACAAATCATTGCAGGCTCTTTGCTGATAGGAAATAACACTCTGAAGCACCTTTCATCCTAGACCATTTGAGTATTAGTATAATTTTCCCTTAACTTTTTGCTTTATCTCATAATTATAGACAAGATATCTAAGGAAATAAGTAATATGAAAAGGCCTCACTGGCGCCGTGGCTCAATAGGCTAATCCTCTGCCTTGCGGCACTAGCACACCGGGTTCTAGTCCCGGTCGGGCGCTGGATTCTGTCCCAGTTGCGCCTCTTCCAGGCCAGCTCTCTGCTATGGCCAGGGAGTGCAGTGGAGGATGGCCCAAGTGCTTGGGCCCTGCACCCCATGGGAGACCAGGAGAAGCACCTGGCTCCTGGCTTTGGATCAGTGCGGTGCGCCGGCCGCAGTGCGCCAGCCGTGGCGGCCATTGGAGGGTGAACCAACAGCAAAGGAAGACCATTCTCTCTGTCTCTCTCTCTCATTGTCCACGCTGCCTGTCAAAAAAAAAAAAAAAAAAAAAAAGCCTCAAACCACCACGGACTAACTTATTGAAGAGCCACACCATATTGGTTGAAAGCTCAGTTATGATTCCAGATCCATGTCATCTCATCAAAATATGTGTTGTGAATATTCCTCATATAGTGGACAAAACTTTTTTCTCTTAAAAGTAATTCATGGAAGTCAAAGGACAGAGCAACCTGTGTAGGAAGCTGTGTGCCAAGTTTCTGTTAATCAGTGCTTCAGATCTGAGGTCTAGTTTTCATGGTTTGCCTCTTCTCTTGATGGTGTGTTATCCTTTCAGCCCAGTTCATTTGTTTCCTACAGATATTCTAATCTAGATTTAAAGGATATATGAAGGGAATATGAGAGGATGAGGGGAGTAGAATGTGAATACCTTAGTAGGAAGCTTTCTTTCCTCTTCGATAATTGATTTTACTTTCCTGTCAAACATGTTACTTTAGACTTTCAATATCAGGAATATATTTGTTTGGAATCTTGCAGAGCTGCAGGTGAACTAGTTGAATTAAGTGTTCTAGCAGAATGAGATAAACAAATGATACCAGTGAATGAAAACACCAATTTCTCACATAATGTGTTAGCTTAAGTAGTTTTAGGAAAAGTGCTCTCCTTTTACAGTATATTAGCCTATATCATGCCATTACAATTCTAATAAATCTTTTCTTTCTAAAGAAAACTATTTAAGCATTGAATCAATTAATATAATGGATCAAAACAGAACATCATTTGGGTGGCACAGTTTCAAATCCGAATGATTAGAGTTATTTAGACACTGAACATTCAACACAAGCTATGATTTCAGCAGGGAGTCTCATTTGGCCTTTCTTCATTTTAATTCTATCAATTTCAAGTTTTATTAACAACAGTGGAACACAAAAATTTCAACAGTGATGCTTTTCAAAAACCTGTAAGTTTTGAATAATTTTAATTATTGCACCATTTTTGTCCCTAAGAGCATGCATGTAAATTACTTTCCCTGAATGAATGATTCATCAGTGACATTGAACTGTTAAGCCTTAAAAGATAATATATATTTTCATTGTTCATAAAGGAAATACTGCTTATGTAATTGAAGTTGATTATAAGTACAAGTTTGAGTAAGAAGATGAGGATGAGTTATATAACCTTTTTGAGTCCACTGATGAAGTAACAGAATTGTTAAGATTAAGGAGTTATTACTTTTACATAAATGAAAGTTCAGAGTAGTTATAACTAGTATGGAAAAATACACATACAAGGAACCTTCAGAAAGTTTTTGGATAATGCACATTACAGAAAACTGCTTGCAAATATCAATTATTTTTCACAAAAATAAACTTTTCATTCCATTTTCCATGAACATTTAGAAGTCTCCTTGTATACATACATACATACACACACACACACACAGACACACAGGGCATACACGCATAAAGTAGTATCCTGGCTTTGAATGTAAGCAAATTATGAATTTTTTGAATGGGAAGCCATATGATTTGTTCAGTATTATGTGTTCAAATGCCAGGGGACAGAAACCAGAACAAAAGGAAGAACCAGAGAATGTTCCAGAGCAACAGAAGTACAAGTCTGTAATAGGTAAATACCAATGTAAATTCTTCAGTGTAGCTGTATGTGGGTGTTTAGGATCCAAGTAAATATACAAACTATAGATGGATAGGTGATCAGAAATAGTTCCCAGTACTGTAAATGTGCAAATTTGTAGAAGCCTGGAAGAAGGCTGAGGACATTGAAATTTAGTTATTTCACTGAAATAGAAAGAGAGGGTTACTGTGGAGTCAATTAGTAAAGAGGTCTCAGATTATCAAAGCTTGCAAAATTGCCCTGCTCCAGAAAAGTGAAAGAAAAGGGTTTCTCTAATAAGATTATTATTATTATCATCTCTGGTTAAAAATCCTTGAAGAGTAGTAGTATAGGAAGATTAAATAACTGGGTCAACACAGTCTGGTCTATGATGTTAAGGGGAGGGATAAAATGAGCTACTCTCTTATCCTTATAAGTTATTCCTCTTGCTTCTCTTCACAGAAGTCCACTGATAACCCCTATTAAAGCAAACTCTTTCAATCCACATTTTTCAGTGTTTACTGTGTGTCAAGATCTGGGCTAGCCAGCGCCACGGCTCAATAGGCTAATCCTCTGCCTGAGGCGCTGGCACTCCGGGTTCTAGTCCTGGTCGGGGCGCTGGATTCTGTCCCGGGTGCCCCTCTTCCAGGCCAGCTCTCTCTGTGGCCCAGGAGTGCAGTGGAGGATGACCCAAGTCCTTGGGCCCTGCACCCACATGGGAGACCAGGAGAAGCACCTGGCTCCTGGCTTCGGATTAGTGCGGTGCGCCGGCTGCAGCGTCCATTGGAGAGTGAACCAACGGTAAAGGAAGACCTTTCTCTCTGTCTCTCTCTCTCTCACTGTCCACTCTGCCTGTATAAAAAAAAGGAAAAAGAAAAAAAGAAAAAAAAATCTGGGCTAAACACATTTTTTAAAAGATTTATTTATTTAATTAAAAAGCAGAGTTACAGACAGAGGGAGAGAATTCTTCCATCCACTGGTTCATTCCACAAATGGCTGCAATGTCTGGAGCTGGGCCAGATCCAAAGCCAGGAGCAAGGAGCTTCTTCCAGGTCTCCTTAGTGGGTCATCTTCCACTGCTTTTCCAGTGCATAAGCTTAGAGCTGGGTCAGAAGAGGAGTAGCCAGGACAGGAACAGGGCCCATATAGGATGCTGGCACTGCAAGTGGAAGCTTAACCTGCCTGCCATACCACAGTACCAGCCTCTGGGCTAAACACATTAATTCATTTAATATTATCTGATGAAGCTAATTTGTGATAACATGTGTTATTATTTTACTCATCACTGTAAAGCATATATAAAGATAATATCCTTGGAGAAATATATTTAACGATACATAATGTAATATTTTTAGTGATATTTATTGGCATTTTCCCTAATCACATGCACCAACACAGAAAAGCTACAAGTAACTAATAACAATATTTTCTCATTGTTTTTCTACATTGGATTCTTTATGATTCTGAAAGCAACACAATAGGTAAAAATAAAACTATATAAAATATTTGAAGCTCAAATTTATTTAAATGAAGAATGAATTTATAGTAGTCATGTACAAAAGAAACTTCCCACATATTATTTAACTGAGACTGTACACAAACATTCAAATTTCCTGAGGGGGCTGTTTCCTGAAATATTGTACCATGACACACTCATCATTAGAGATTATAAAAGTCTAAGATTCATTAGCACTTGTGTGAACTATTTCTAAAGATCAACTCTTTGAAGGTGTCTGCCCTTATGGACAGCATTCTTGGGAAAAAAAAGTAATTAAAGTTGGCAAATGCCAGTGTTGCTTTGTGGAGAGAGAGCCTTGATATACTCAGAAAATATACATAGTCAGTGAGAATGTGGTCTTATGGAAGATGATAATGACTCTGTATGCAGCCAGCTTATAAGACACTTAATGATTAGCAGTAGAAAACTCTGACCAAATTACAAAGTCTTCTGCGTGAATTTATGTAGGAAAACACTTCAGGGGAGTATACAATTTTAGACTGTTGGGCAGCAACTGAATTCATTTATATAAAGAATCCTTCTAGGAGAGCTGGTGTTGTGACACAGAGGGTTAAGACACACAGCATCCCATATCTGAATGCCACTGACAGTCCCATCAGCTCCTCTTTTGATCTAGCTTACTGCTAAATGCCCCTGGGCAGGAAGCAAAAGACTGTCCATGTACTTAGGCACCTGCCACCAATGGGGGACACCAGATTGGAGTTCCAAGCCCATGGTTTCAGCCTGGCATAGTCCCAGCCATTGCAACCATTTCAGGGAGTGAATTGTGGATGGAAGACATCTTTTTCTCTCTGTCTCTCCCTCTCTCTCTGTCATTCTGCTTTCCAAATAAAACAAAGTAAAATAAAATTCTAGGGCATTGGAGATGTAAAGGAATAAGAATCAACAGTATACATGTTATGTTTTGGTTATAAATGGGTAAAGCCCAATATTCCTTTACATATCAGACAGCATCAAATTTGGTGAACATTCATGGCTGAAATCCAGCATTGTGGCAGAAGATTGGTCAGGTGTTTGCCCTGTGAGAACTCTGGCAGATGAAGGGCTTACATTTAGCCATGCTGAGCTCATCAGAAGCATCCCCCTGGTATGGGTTATTCTGGATGTAGCATGAAGAAAGGAGAACTGCTTAAAATCTATTCCGAATGGGACAGCAGCAGTAGCAGCAGCCTGCACACAGTGGCAGAGGTGGAAATAATAGTGGCAATTCAAAAACACATTGTGGCATCATCTTGCCTGTGGTCCTAAACACTCAGAGTCTTTGATTTTAAAGCGTTTCAAGTCTGAATCACTTGCTTTCCCACTGATTGCATGAACCATGCATCACTTACTAATTAAGGTAATGTGTGTTCCAAGATATCTAACATCATTTTCTTTTCTTTGTTATCCAGAACAGGTTTTTTGAAGCTCACATAGAGCACTGCTACCATGGTGGATATAAATTGCCCTAGTTCCACTATGAACCAAATCCCTAATGAGCTATATGATTCTTTATTATTGTGAGCTTTTTAAAGTTTAGAGTTATATTTACCACCATATTGTTTTTTGCTGTTTACAGTCTAGAATAGAATCCATTGTATAGTATAATAAATACCTCCTGGATGAAATAGTGATACTCACAGAATTAGACAAAAAGCTGTTTTACAAAACACACAAAAGGGAACTATAAAATTATTCCATGTCATTTTTGTAATGAAATCTGCTTGATTTGCCAAAATAGACCCAACTAACTTATGAAGATAATGTCATCCAACAAAGGAACTTGAAATATATATGCAAAATGAGAAGACCTTACTCCAAAGGGACTAGTTATCACTCTGTAATTGGTCAACTTAACTTACAAGAACCCCAGCTAATGGTGCCACATGACTGCCATTGATCAGGGCTCCCAAAAGGACTAGTGATTTCGATTTTCTTACCTTACAAATTGGTGAACTAAAGCAAGCAGAATAGATTAAGAAAATGCAACACTTTCAAAAAGAAGAAAGCTTCTACAATTCTTTGAAGGAATAAGTAAATGTGTGCAAGGAAAATGTCCTATTTGTAATGCAATTGAACCTCAAGATGCTCTTTTATAAAGGTGATGCAAGAAAGAACATTTAAAACTCAAGCTACAGTAAGATGGCTTGTGTTGGTAGAGAATTGACTTATAGCTATGAGACAAGGAATGAAATGGGCAATTCTTTCATGAAAAAAGATTGAACCATGATTTGGTACAACAAACTGTTTGCTTTTACACTTTTACAAAAGATTTGACAAAGAGTCTGGTAAAAATTATAATTTGGCAAATAATGATAAGGGTTTCTGGTATGCCATAAGTATTTCAAGTGGATCAAAGTGAAGAAAGTTAAAGTTGTGTATGAGTTTTATTGTCTACAAATGTAAGATACTGCCTTGGAAATAGACAATATGTGTGAATCTAGAAGTTACTATGTAGCTGCCTATATCAGAGGCACATAGCACATAGAGGGAGCTATGGCAATTATCTAAGTGGTAGGGGGATGGCATATATAATTCATAAATTCTCACATTGAGGAAGCAGGGTACTTGGCAAGCTGTCAAGACAGAGCCCAAAATTACAATAGAAGAAATTTGATTACCAAAAGTTTGTTATAGCAGAACAGCCAAATCAGTGGAGAAATGGGCCAAGGTTGGAGCAGAACTCACTACAGATTTTCTTGACCCTGAAGTTCATGAATTTCTTCATTTTTTACACATTGAGAGTATCTTCTTACCTTTCTGATTAAAGATTATATTAGTTTCTGACCCCAGCCCCAACTGAATTCTGTAGTTCAATGATTGACCCTGGTGAAGAGCAGAGTTATTTAACAGAGAGAAGCATCCAGTCAAGTCATTTATTTTATCCAGAATACTATATGCAAATTTAGGTATTAGATGTGTCCAAAATACAGTGAAACTGAAGAAGAGCCATTAATATGAATCAAATATTAATCTGCAAATGAGAAAAGGATGAAATAAATGAAATTGTGGCTGAACACAGGTGCTTTTCTTTTTCAAATCCTGGAATAGTTTATGGAAAATTCTGCTTACATCAGAGGATTTCAGATTCCTTATTTTAGGTGTGATGAGTGGTGAGAATTTAGTGAGTTCCATGAGCAGGCACATTTGAGACACACTGAATTGCAGAATTTCTTTAACTTATGTATTTAAATTTATGGATTTTGTGACCCTCAATATGTGGTGCAGGCTGAATAGTAAGTAGAACCTTGAAGGATTTAAATAAATTATTAGATGGCCAAGTTATATCTATGATGAGTTATTAAAAGAAGTTACATATATCCTTGGCAAGCAGGCTTAACTTGAATGTGACATCACTAAAGGCAACTGTGTTTTCCAGTGAAGACTTTTTTTTTTTAATTAATGTATTTGTTTGGTAAACAACTTGATCTTTCATAGTCTGAATAAATGAGAAATGTGTACTTATCTGTTCTGGAGCAAGTAGAAGGTTACTTCCTTAGAAATAAATTTTATTTCACTTTTCTTGAACTTGTGAGAGTCTTTTCCTATTTTACTTTTTAAGAAGTCACAATATTTCACCTACCTCCTCCTCAAATATATCCCACTCATCCTGGGAACTATGAAAATAGGATTAACATTACATGAATTATTGAGAATTCAGAACAAATCCTTTCAAACAAATGTCAAAACTCAAAATCCACAAAAACAGTGTTTGTTGGGTTTCAGCTTAGCCTAGAGAAATGCTGAGTTTTCAAGATATAAATAAGTTCTAATTACCAATAGTACTGCAGAGATGTTGATGTATGCCATCTTAAAAAAGTAAGATGTGAGACTGGTGAATGTTTCATGTGATTTATTTAAATGATATAGCAAAGCAATAGATAATTTACTGAAGTATATTGCCAATTTGGTGATTTTTAAGAAATATTTAGTATAGTTGACTCTTTCTAGAACACAAATTCTTTTTAAGTATTTGCTTGGATACTTAAAGTGTTTTTTTCTTTAATTCTTGTTAAACAACTGAAATTAAAAAATTGATTTCCACTCAATAGTTTTACCTCAAGTTGATGTTTATACTGCATTACATCCTCTTTATTTCTTGTAAGTTATATTTTAACTTTAAAATAAATAAAGTTACAGATTCAGCTTTTTGGTGTTATCATTGGTATTGAAATAATATTGGGCGTAGATTGCTCTATTGAAGTTTTTCAATATAGATAGCCTGTGCATTAGACAAACATCGTTTCTAAAAATGACTATGGACTACTTTGGCATTCCAAGTGTTTTAAACATATATAAATGAATGATATGTTTCTGTTGAACTATGATTTATCCAGATCTGATGAGAAAATAAATAGGAAAGCTTGCTCTTTTAGCGTTTAGGGGAAAAGAAGCAAGTAGCTAGTCATGTGTCTCTTCTTGCTTGAAATCCCCAAAGTGGAGATCCAAAGGCAACAGGTGCTTCTGTCTCCCTGGGAGAACAATACCAGTATCCAAGATAGGTTGGCATTAATAATAGGCCTCCAAGAGGAAAAAGACTGGTTACAAAATGTTTAAGCAACAGAAGATCTAAATTAGCCATTCCATGGTTTCCTAGAGAGACCTACCAATGTAGTCAAGGTGAGATCAGGCCATAACATTCATAATAAAAGACAATACGACTTTATCAGGTACAGATTCCTGATAGGGAAGATAGGCAAACTCCCAGTGACCAGTTAATAAAGAGAAATTCCCAAACTCTTTTAGTTATCCTTAAAGTTGTTTTTTTTAAATGAATTAACACACCCAAATAAGTGTTCAACTTGCAAAAATCTGTACATAATATATACTGCTGCATAAAGAAAGCACATCAACTAGGCAGATCGCTCTAAAGTGGCTTGGATTATCAAATATCTGCAAGTTAATTTAAATATCACTGTATAAATTGGAAGAATTAGCTTAAATTAACATATTTTATTTGTTCTGTTAGTGAATAACCAAGATTTTAAAGTACCTCAAGCTATTTTATATGCTTATTAGGATAATTGTAATTATTTATTTTATTTAAAAATTAAATTAAGCATACAGTACTTGCTGAATATAAAAATATATAAAAATATATATCAATGAATTATAAATCTTGCCTCCAGCTTCGAAGCATTTCACTCATCTTCATATTTCATGTAACGCTGAGCCCTTTCTGGTCTCTGTTCTGCCATATGTAAGACAAGATACTCACCAACCTTTTGTGCTTCATGAAGCAAAAAAGGTTATTTCACTTGTGAGCGTCTCTTTTATGAAAGCTGATCAAATTTCTGATCTTGTTTATCTTTGTGACTTTAGGTAATGGTAGACATTCAGAAGTCCTCATTGGTATGTTTATCAGTTTGTTTTTTCTGTGATAATAGACCATAAACTTTGACATGATAGGGAGCAAGTCATTCTTTTGCAATTATATTCTTAGCATTTACCTTAATGTGTGGTTGGTATGAATGAATACTTTTGTCTAAACACTTTGTTTACATTTTATGATAGAATTATTAATTATATTCATCCCCTGCTATCACTGCTTGATGCCCAAGTATGCCAGAGGAATATTAAAACACGTTGTCTCCTGTTGGAGGACTTCTGTGCAAGTGAAGACACAGCTTAATACATATACACCAGAATCTGTTAAGACAGAATATAATTAGAATTCTACTTGAATATCATAGATTTTAAGTCAAGTAGGTATTCAAAGAGAGACTTCCATGTGGAAATTGTAGTTCAGTAAAGAAGAAATATTCATAACAAATAAGGGGAAACTGCTTTCCAAATGAATACAGCAAGACTGAAAAGGAGGGAGAGAGAGAGAGAAAGAGAATTCTTCCATCCTCTGGTTCACTTCTGAAATGCTTGCAACAGCTGGAGCTGGGTTGGACCCAAGTCAGGAGATAGGAACTCCACACAGGTTTCCCATATGGGTGTCAGGGACTCCAGTACTTGATCCATCACCTGATGCTTGAGTGTGCATTAGCACCTTAGCAGGAAGCTAGATAGAAAACAGGGATCTGGGACTCAAACCCAAGTACTCTGATCTGGGATGTGGGTGTCCAAATATGCAGCTGATTGCTTCTCTGCGTTTTGACTAAGATCAAGTGTCGTATCTGTTCTTATCAGTTTAGTATCTGATTCTTCCTCTATCCAAATATGCAGTTGAATTGGCTGTATCATAACACCTGTCCACAATCATAAAATATTAAAAGGGTAGAAGGATCCAGGGATCATTAAAAGAGAAAAGAGTGTGTTTGGAAACTTTCATATAGATATAGAGAATTCTGAGAAACAAAGTATTTTTTTAACCTTTGGTGTTAAAAAGAAAAGAAAAGAAAAGGAAAGGAAAGGAAAGGAAAGGAAAGGAAAGGAAAGGAAAGGAAAGGAAAGGAAAGGAAAGGAAAGGAAAGGAAATGGTGTGGGAGGGGAGAGCAAGGAGAGAGAGAGAGAATCTATGTGAAGAAAAGAATCAACCGGTATGTGTATTACATTATCCAAGGTAGGTTGGAAAGAGGATAAATTGAAATGCAGTGTGGAATTGAGTGAGGAACAAATTGGGTGAAGGAGACACCAGAAATGAAAGGAAGAAAGAGACAATTAGTTTTAGGCAGTTAAATTAAGAAGTGATGACCAGGAGGTGGCACTGTGGTGTAGAGGGTAAAGCCAACACCTGCAATGGCAGCATCCTTTTTGGGCACCACTCTGTGTCCCAGTTGCTACATTTCCGATCCAAGTCCCTGCTAATGGCCTGGGAGAACTTGTGGAAGACGACTGAAGTTATTCTGCCCCTGCCACCCGTGTGGGAAACTTGGATGAACTTCCTGGTTCCTGGCTTTGGCCTGGTCCAATCCTGGATGTTGCAGCCATTGAGGTAGTGAACCAGCAGATGGTAAAACTGTTTTCTCCCTCTCTCTCTCTCTCTGTTTGAGTTTCAAAATAAGTAAATAATTCTTTTTTAAAAAAGAAGGGGTGACCAAAATGAACTGAGATGCATTAGAAAGACATTGAAAAATTGAATAATGAGGGCTAGTTTCTGATACCTGAAATTTGAGATGTTAGCCAGATAAAAAAATGGAAATGTCTAAAAGAATAAAGAAGCAATTTAAACTACATTATGCAACTTAATTTCCCTATTCTTCTTACTTTATCAAATGTTTACATATCTTCACACACTAAGTCTTTTTAACCCATTTCCTTTAGGAACATTTCTCATATATTTTATTTAATTTTCACTCTCATTTTTTTAAAAAAAATATTTTATAATGCCATTTACATCAAAAAGTGTGATGTTATTCAATCACTTTAGATATACAATTGCCTATTTGAGAAAGATATCAAGTTTTCTTTCCTTTAAGATGGGGGTGACAATTATTGTCCTCCCTTACTCACAGTGTTTTTATAAGAATCAGAAGAGATGATGGGTATGAAAGCACTTTGAAAACTAAAATCCTTTACAAATGCAAGCTATCATCATTATGATTACTGGGTGCCCTCTATGTGAACCTGAAACAATTTTCAATTTTCATTTATCATGTCACTCTTCTAATGCCTGTAGAGAATGTCCCACGAGATTTTTATCATAGGGCCCTGTTCTAATCAACGAGAAATGTATTTTCATGAAAGCATAATATTGTTTCCATTATAGATATTCTTGAGGTGTTTTTCCTATCTCTTTCATTTCATAACTGCCTTTTCCCCATATTACATGTGTGCAATGAAATTATTTCATCAAGTAGCATGCCACATAAAACCTTAACTGCTTATGTCATCCTCCTTTCTCCTGACTTGGTCTTTTCTGACTTTGTGAGTATGAATTCTCTAATAAGCCCCAATCAAACAGAATATTGAAGATATTGTTAGAAGATAGCGGTGTCAAACTCATTGTTTAGTGGAGTTTGAACTTAGGGTTCGACACCAGCCAAATGAAGCTGTTTTGTCAAAGAAAATTCTGAAGGCTTTCTATACATCTACTCCATCCTCGACCAACTTAGTATTACTTGCATACTTGCAATGATTGTTTGGGCCTTTGACATAATCGCCAAGACCAACATAATCCCAGGTTTCATGATTATCTTCTCCTTCCAACTCTCACTGACACCCCCCAACCTGTGCATAAGTTCCATCAGCTTCTCTGGGTGTGTGCAGTATATTAGAGCACTTTACACGCATATGAATAATCACATTTTGGAAACAAATAACACATTTAATTTGTATAAAACTAGGCTAATTTTACTTCCTGGGCTTCTTAAAAAATAAAAACACTGGGGCTGGGGCTGTGATGTAGCAGGTTAAGCTACACCCTCCAACACTGCTATCCCATGTGGGTGCCAGTTTGATTCCAAGCTGCTTCACTTCAGATCCAGCTACCTACTAATGCACCTGGGAAAGAAGTGGAGGATGGCCCAAGTGCTTGGGCCCCTGCACCAACACAAGAGACCCAAAAGAAGCTCTTGGCTCCTGGCTTCAGCCTTGCCCAGGCCTGGCTTTTGGGGCCATTTGGAGCGTGAACCAGCAGATGGAAGATCTTTCTCTGTGTATGTGTCCCTCCCCCTCTCTCTGTAACTCTGTCTTTCAAATAAATAAATAAAATCTCTCTAAAAAAAAAAAAAAAAAACCAACCTCACTGCTAATTGGAATAATAAGCATAAGAATTAAACTTCAGGTAGCTTCTAAAAGCTATACTATATAAATTTCAGTTATATATCATTACTTTTAAAAGAGGAGAAAGGATAGAAATGAGCCTGGGATATTATTCTGAGAGCCAGGGGGAAAAAAAAAAAAACAGAGCAGGCTCTTGTTTGCTTCCCTGTCCCTGTAGTCTTCATGCTCAGTATTGATGGGCATCTTCCTAGTTTCCTATCTGAGAGAACACAAGTTGTTCTGGATCATTGCACAACTTCTGTCTTTTTTTTTTTTTTTTTTTTTTGGACAGGCAGAATGGACAGTGAGAGAGAGACAGAGAGGAAGGTCTTCCTTTTTCCGTTGGTTCACTGCGCTGTGGCAGGCACACCCTGCCGATCTGAAGCCCGGAGCCAGGTGCTTCTCCTGGTCTCCCGTGTGGGTGCAGAGCCCAAGGACTTGGGCCATCCTCCACTGCACTCCTGGGCCAGAGCAGAGAGCTGGACAGGGAGAGGAGTGACCGGGCCAGAATCCGGCGCCCCAACTGGGAATAGAACCTGGTGTGCCGGCACCGCAGGCGGAGGATTAGCCTATTGAGCCCTAGCGCTGGCCAACAACTTCTGTCTTAATGCCTTGTTACACTTTCTTGAAATCATCTACATGCCTTCTCCTTTTCTTGATTCCAGGTTTGACTGATTAGTTCTTAAGTTTATGAATCCCCATAGCCTCTGGACCATGACTCTCCCAGCAACAATTGTCAGGGCTACCTTTGATGTTAGATAAATCTCAAGCATTCACAGACTGCACCCAGTAACTTGATCTATGGCTGGCTCTAATTTGAATATTGACCTCTCTCATCTTCATTTCTTGGCCAGTTCTACCATGTCACATGAGCCACTGACTCCAGGACCCAGATAGCATACGCTTCCCTCTAGCTCATTCTGCTGCTTCTCAAGATGACCTCACTGTATTTTACCCTGATCATACTGTCCCTGTCCTGCCCCTACCTTTTCTCTGCTTTTCTTGACACTTCAAAGAAGCAGAATGCTGGAAATTAACAAAAGCTTGTCACATCCAAGCATCCATTTAGAGAAGAGGGGCATCCTGTCACAGCTGGGTGTTTTCTGATACTTGCCATAGGTCACCAAGTCACTGCAGATTTACAGTGGAAAGAAAAGCACTGCACTTGAGAATTTGCTATAATTTCCAGCAGCTCCAAACCTGTAATTACTATTGCCACTCTCAGGAAGTGAAGCCTCCATAGTTAGCCTTTGCCCTTATTTCCGATGCTCCTGCCATGTTTTTCTCCTTTTTCTTTTGTTAGAATTTGTATAAGAAATATAAATGTTAAAACCCAGCTCAACTTTTGGACTAACACTGTATATATTTTTTATTTAAATTAATTTGATTCCTTACAAGGCTCAAAGTGCACAGAATAAATTTAAATCATGGTAATAAAATTGCTAATTTTAATAAAAATTGGCAAGATTTTACTTTGACATTTTGATAGATTTATGTTGCACTTTGTAAGTTAGTAGGTCAGTATATTTGCAGAGTAGGTGTGTTCTTTGTTCCATTTTAAAGATAAGGATACTAAAGGGCAAAGGGCATTGCCCATGAGGGTGCTGGAAGTGAATGTGTTCACAGATTTGCCTTGGCAGCAGCTGGGAGCTGTCAATCTTCCGTACTGTACCTCAGGATCCTGTGTAGTAAATCCTGAGAGCCAGTGGTCATCTGGTCATCTTCTTACTGAAATTCATTCCTTGGCTCTACATGGTATTCAGGATGCATTATCAGGGAGGGTTAGAAGGCTTTCGTTGTATCACTCCATCCTACCACTTCTCTCCAGCCATTATAAAAACCTTGTAGAGACTTTATTTGGAAATGCTGTCCCCATTTTTCATCTGAATAACCAACTTCTGTTTTTGGGTTGGGTCTTTTGAGGAAACCCAATTGAGTCTGAGTTGGCTTCATATGACATCTTGAGTAATTTCTGTTTTATCCACTAGTGCCATTATTTTTCTCATTTCCTTAGGTTAAGCTTCTGAGGGTAGAGATGCCCTGTTTCATTTTTGTTTCTTCTTTTTATTCATCTGTAAGATAAGTGTAGTAATAACTACCTAGTAGATTTATTGGAGGGATTAAAGGTAATGTATGTAAGTAAAATAACTAACAGTGCCAAAGACATGGTAATAAAACTAACAATAACTCATATTTAGTAAAACCATTTTCTGTGTACCAGGTACTATGGTAGGGGATTAATGTGTATTATGTGTAACCCTTATGTAATGATTTTATTGAATGGCCTGTATGAAAACCGAAATGCTCTTTTACTTTTGTCTTCAACCACATTATCAAATCTGAAATTTGATACATGTTAGGCAGAGAACATAGTTTCTCAGATCTTCAGCTATAACATAAATCAATTTCAGTAATTTAAGCTTATGTTCAGATATTGAAATTTCCAAGCTATCCTTAATTCAAATAAATTCAAAATCATTCCCCTTCCATCAATTCAGATCTGATGCTTGTTTCTAACTCTGCATTGCGAAATAGTTTTTGACTTCTAGTCTGCCCCTGCAATCTATACCTGTGATGTTGTCAGAGATTGACTGTTTGGTGAGCTGTTTTCTTTTCTTTTTTTGTGTATATGTGTGTGTGTGTGTGTGTTTTAATGACATTTTATTTATGAAACTGAAACTTGAATTTCTGCAGTTTTCATGTATTAGGAAATGCTCTTTCCCTCACCCCCAATCTTTAAAAGATATAAACACCACAAATTTTTAGCTGCAAGCCATAGAATAACCATAGTCAGCTGGATTTGGTCTGTAGGCTGTAATCTGCCAACTCTCAACCAGACGGCCATCTTGGTAACTGAATACTCATAACTTTCATACGCTAATGGAAAGGCATTTATCCAAAGTAATCATGTTATGGTCTCCTGTACAAATGAAAAGTTAATAGTTCAATTAAAAAATGGTAGAAGATTTGAAAAATCACATGCTTTTCAGTAGAACAGATCACAACAAACTCACAGGACACCTGAGCCACAGGAGTATTACAGGTATATTGGCTTTCAAGCGGCTTTCAAGCAGCAAATTAATTTTTTGAAGAATATCATCAATTCTTACTTACCTCTACACAAACAAATATTATCCACTCAAAGCCTACTTCTAATTCTTGGTCTGCAACAATACTTGAAGGCTGTGTCTCCCAAAGAAAGCACAGTGGTTGATACTAGAGACTGTGCACTCAGAGAGGTGAACTGAGACAAATTAGGACAACAAAGAGAATACTTTGTAAGCAAAACAAAATTTTGGCAACCTCATGCCAGACCCTAAAATCTTTTGGAAACTGTACTGACTCATAAGATCAAAAGTTTGAGGGGGCAGGGTTGGTGCTCTGGCTTAGCAGGTAAAGCCGCTGCCTGCAGTGCCGGCATTCCGTGTGGGTGCTGGTTCGAGTTCTGGCTACTCCATTTCTGATCCAGCTCTCTGCTATGGCCTGGGAAAGCTGTGGAAGATGGCCCAAGTCCTTGGGCCCTTGCACTCATGTGGAGACCCGAAAGAAGCTCCTGGCTCCTGGGTTCGGATTGGCCCAGCTATGGCTGTTGTGGCCAATTGGGGAGTGAACCAGTGGATGGAAGACCTCTCTCTCTCTCTGCCTCTCCTTCTCTGTGTAACTCTGAGTTTCAAATAACTAAATGAGTCTTTAAAAAAAAAGTTTGAGGGGCAAGAATTTTGGTACAGAGAGTTAGGCTGCTGCTTGTGATGCCTGTACCCCATATCGAAGTGCCAGCAGTGTTGGTTCCCTTGCTTTCAATACAGCATCCTGCTAATGTCCCTGGAAGGCAGAAAATGATAGGTTCCTGTCACCTACATGGGAAATCCAGATAGAATTCCAGGCTCTTGGCTTCAGCCTGGTCCAGTTCTGGCTATTGAGATTTTGCTATGTGGTCTCTTTTAGAAAACAAGCACACAAAAAAGCAGGAATTTCTCCCCCATCCTTTATATTCTCCTGAGAAGGTGCTCAGTAAATATTTGTTGAGTGACTAGGCTGAGAACTCTCCCCATCTTTGTGCCTCTTTTTAAAAGTTGACCCCTTACAGAAACCCCGCAAAGTGGTTGGTTGCAGTTGCATAGTGATTAAGGACTACGGCAAAGAATCTCAGGCCAAGGATATCATTGAAGAATACTTCAAATGCAAGAAATGAACAAATAAAAATTTGGCTCATTAGAAACAAAAGTTGACCCCTTCCATATAGAAATTTCCTATAAAATCTTAGGGTTCGCAGCACAGCTTACTTACTGATGATGCCTGTGGAAAAGTAAATGGTTTGAGCGCAGGACGTGCAAGAGGAGACGCTTGGAGTCTTCACTGGGAGGACTAAGTTGCTGCAGAACATTTTGCTCACCAGTACGCCAGGAGTTGGGAAAACCACATTGGGCAAAGGACTTGCATCAAGATCAAGACTGAAATATGGTAACTTGGGTGATTTCACTCGAGAAGGGGAATTATATGATAGCTTTGTTGAAGAGTATAATTGTCCTGTTTTAGATGAAGATAGAGTGATGAGTTAGATAACCAAATGCGAGATGGTGGAGTTATTATTGATTGCTATAGCTGTGATTTCTGGTGAGATATTTTCGTAGATGGTTCAGAGCACTGTCCATCCCCCACATTGCCAGTATTTGGACCTGATTCCTCTGACCAGGCACATATGTATTTAGGTTACCACCTAATTCCAGCCTACAATAGACAACTCTATATTCTTCTACTTGGGTTCCCTTGCTTGTGAAGGTGGCTCTTTTCAGTGGGGTCTCATAAAGATATCAACTCACTTTCACTGGGTTATACTGAGCTCCTGGGAAATGCAGGTATTCTTGTCATGACAAGTGATGGTATGTAGGCTGTCTGCTGTATTCTCTGCTTGTCATCCTGCCTTCTGAATTCTCTGGAAAGGAAAGGAACTGGCATCTCAATGTTCACATTTGCCCAAACTCAAGAAGCCATATGGCAGCTTGTTCCAGAATCTTCTCATCACATTAGTCATGTTGAGGTTGGCCTGCACCTTTCTGATGCTCAGTAATTTGTGGTCAGTATTTGGACACTACTCCATCTGCCTTGCACTCACTTAGATCCAGTGGAGCTCACCTTGTTGAGTATCTTAATGGAGCATCAGTGAAAGGAGGAAAAATCATACCTGTTTTCTCCCCTTGGATAATGTCTCATTGCCTTAGTTACTTTATTTCTCTCCATATGCTCAGAAATTCTGCTTTTGGGATACCAGATGAATGCTATAGTCATAGCCAATTTGATTACTTGTTCAGAAACCCTGAGAGAGGTGCCTAACAGCTTCGGTCAGAATCTTTTCTCCTATTGTTCTTTATCTTAGGGTTTTAGTTGAAACGTTTAAAGCAACAGGAAATGTCCTATTTCACATCTTGTTATATTTAAAGTACTACTATATTACTGAAGAACAGGGAGTTTAAAAGTTAAATTATTATTCATTATGACTAAAAATCTTACCTAAAGTCCAAATCCAGTGTGCATCAAGATTAATTTGATTCCACACTGACTTTTCTTTGTATTGACCTTCAAATGTGGTTGTTCATTTTTGATTACCTTTGGCATCTGTAAGTTGAGATAGACAGTATGGAACTCTTCAGGATTTATTTAGATTTTGACAACATACAATTGTAACTTTGATGTTTTGAGCATATTGACTTATATGTTTTAATCCTCTCCTGCTTTGTGGTAGTAACTATCAGAATTTTCTCCAGTAAGTGAAAACACTTGATATAAGTAAGGCAGTGACTAGCTCATTGTGATAATCCAATACATAGCTGTTAAATGAAAGACTGCAGGAATTCAAAGTTAGCTGATGCTACCACTCCTGGCAAATAGTGACTACTGCTGAATTTTGTCTGATATTTTCATTGTGTGGGTCCCAATGTTCACCCATCCATCATCAACCCTACATTCAAGGAAATGTCTCTCGCATTTTTATTGGATGCCTGCATTTTCCTTACAACCAAGTAGGAGAAAAATCAGACTTTGAAAGCAGGCTGATTGTCTGAGAGTTGAAAATTTAATCATCAAGAACCAATTTAAAAGTGCCAAGTTTTAGAAAACCTAGAGAATTTTAACTTTAAATATAAAATCCTTTACTGCTCCATGGTAGCCTCAACTTTATGTCAGTTTTTAAATTTGAAACATGTAGATAAATGGCCACTGCAAAATAGTTTAATATAGTGTAATAGAAATTTTTTTAATGTTCAGAGGGAAAAAAGATCAGATAATCTTAGGGATCTTTAAAGAGTTTTACAAACAATTCTGTCACATTAATCCACTAAAGTTCAATGAGTTAAAATAACATGAGAATATTTAGTTCTTTTCTTATACGTAAAGTATTCATACATATATTGAATTCATCAAATAGATTTTCATATAAAATTATAAGTGAAGGGCCAGCACCGTGGCACAGTGGGCAAACTCACTGCTGATCAAATGCTACATCCTACGTTGGAGTATTATGCTGTTCCACTTCTGGTCTACCTCCCCTGAGACTGATGTTGGAGACCCTGATGGAGTTCTGGGCTCCTGGCTATGGCTTGGCCCAGCCCTGGCTGTTGCATTTGGGAAGTGAACCAGCAGACAGAAGATCTTTCTCTTTTGCTTTCACTCTTACTATCACTCTTTCTCTTGTTCTTCTCTCCAATAAATAAATAAATCTTCAAAAAATGTTTAAACTATGAGTGAAATGCAAAAATTGTTGTCACACCTAGTTTATATGCTGATATCTTTGCACTCAAGTTCATTTGCTGCACAAATGAAACATTTAAAACATCTAAGTATATCTGTGTACATGGAGTTCTAGAAAATGTAAAGCTGTTTTGAAAGAAAGGAAATCAGAATGGAAGAATAAGGTAGGGGCTTCACTGGGAAGAAGCACAAGAAAATATTTTCAGCTGTTAGTCTGAATTATTGTATTGGTTATGTGGTTATTTCTCAGTTGCCAAAATGAATCAAATAGTCCTTTTGCACAGTGAGTGGATCTCCCCATGTACACTGTACCCCAGTAAAGCTCAGGGGAATTGGGAAGAGGGAGAAAAAAAATCTTTATTGAGTTTAGGCTATTTTACTTGCAATATATTTTATTATGATAAAGTGGACAGGAAAGTGATAGACAAATTATTTTAAATATGTTCTGCATGAATAATAAAATGTCAAATTCCAAATAATCATAAAGATAATTAATCTGATCCTCGCTTCATTCACTCTTGACTGAGTTAATGTTAATGAGTTCTCCTCTGTCTTTCAGAAACCAAATAGAACATAGTCTTTGCCTTGTTCATGTGCTGTTAGTTATCTGTTGCTATGTAAGAAATTGTCCTGGAGTCAAGTGGTTAAAGACAACACATTCATTATTTATGGTTTCTGAGTCAGGAATGCATGTACTGCTTAGCTGGTGCCTCTGTTTCACAGGGTTCCTCACAAAACCACAACCAAAAGATTAGGCAGGCTTTGGGGTCTCATCTGAAAGCTCCTCTGGTAAAAAATCTGTTTCCAAGCTCAGCTACAAAGTTTTTTGGAGAATTCATTACATAAAGTACTATTGACCCAGGGCCTCCATGCCCTTGCTGGCTGTTGACCAGAAGCTGATCTCTCCAATCCTGCAGATCACCCTTCCCAACATGGCCCCTTTATCAGAGCCAGGAAGGTGCTGGAGAGTGTTAGCCAGGAAAATGAACTCATGGTATTTTTTTAAAAAAAGATTTATTTATTTACATGAAAGTTAGAGTTACACAGAGAGAATAGGAGAAGTAGAGAGAGAGAAAGAGGTCTTCTGTTTGCTGGTTCCCCTCCAATTGGACGCAATGGCTAGAGCTGAGCTGATCCGAAGCCAGGAGCTTCTTCCAGGTCTCCTACATGGGTGCAGGGGCCCAAGGACTTGAACCATCTTCTGTTGCTTTCCCAGGCCATAGCAGAGAGCTGGATTGGAAGTGCAGCAGCCAGGACTTGAACCAGCGCCCATATGGAATGCCAACACTGCAGGAGGTGGCTCTACATGCTACGCCACAGTGCTGGCCCCACATGGACTTTTAAATGCAATCCCAGAAATAATGTAGTCTCAACTTTGCCTTGTGCTGTTGGTTACAAGCAAGTTAGAGAAGGGAAATAACAAGGATATCAGTACCAGGAAGGGAGGAATCTGTGGCAGACATTTTAAATGCTGCCTGCCATAGGAAGTCTAATTGATTCACCAAATCTTCAGACTTACTCCATCAAAAAAAAAAAAAATAGATCATCCAGCAAGTGTTTTAATGTTTTATTTTTCTTTTTTTTTCTATTTTTAAAAAACTTTTATTTAATGAATATAAATTTCCAAAGTACAGCTTATGGATTACAATGGCTTCCCCCCTCCCATAACTTCCCTCCCACATGCAACCCTCCCCTTTCCCGCTCCCTCTCCCCTTCCATTCACATCAAGATTCATTTTCAATTCTCTTTATATACAGAAGATCAGTTTAGTATATATTAAGTAAATATTTCAACAGTTTGCCCCCATATAGCAACACAAAGTGAAAAAATACTGTTGGAGTACTAGATATAGCATTAAATAACAGTGTACAGCACACTAAAGACAGAGATCTTACATGATATACTTTAAAATTAATTAATTTTCTATGCAAGTTCCAATTTAACACCAGGTTGTTTTTTTTCATTTCCAATTATCTATATAAATAAGATCGATTCTATATATAATTAGTAAAGATTTCATCAGTTTGCACCCACACAGAAACACAAAGTATAAAAATATTGTTTTAGTACTAGTTATAGCATCACTTCACATTAGACAACACATTAAGGACAGATCCCACATGAGATGTAAGTACACAGTGACTCCTGTTGCTGACTTAACAATTTGACACTCTTGTTTATGGCGTCAGTAATCTCCCTAGGCTCTAGTCATGAGTTGCCAAGGCTATGGAAGCCTTTAGAGTTTGCTGACTTTGATCTTATTCCAATAGGTTCATAGTCAAAGTGGAAGTTCTCCCCTCCCTTTGGAGAAAGGTATCTCCATCTTTGATGGCCCCATTCTTTCCACTGGGATCTCGCAGAGATCTTTCATTTAGGTCTTCTTCTTTTTTTTCTTTTCCATGGTATCTTGGCTTTCCATGCCTACAATACTCTCATGGGCTCTTCAGCCAGATCCAAATGCCTTAAGGGCTGATTCTGAGGCCAGAGTGCTGATTAGAACATCTGCCATTCTATGAGTCTGCTGTGTATCACGCTTCCCATGTTGGATCCTTCTCTCCCTTTTTGATTCCATCAGTTAGTATTAGCATACACTAGTCTTGTTTGTGTGATCCCTTTGACTCTTAGACCTATCAGAGTCATCAATTATGAACTGAAATTGATCACTTAGACTAGTGAGATGGCATTGGTACATGCCACCTTCATGGGATTGTATTGGAATCCCCTGGCACATTTCTAACTCCACCATTTGGGGCAAGTCTGATTGAGCATGTCCCAAATTGTACATCTCCTCCCTGTCTTATTCCTACTCTTATATTTAACAGGGATCACTTTTCAGTTAAAATTTAAACACCTAAGAATAATTGTGTGTTAATTACAGAGTTCAACCACTAGTACTAGAACAACAACAACAACAACAAAAATACTAAAAAGGATAAAGTATTACATGTACATCTAGAGTCAGGACAAGAGCTGATCAGGTCATTGTTTCTTATAGTGTCCATTTCACTTCAACAGGTTTCCCCTTTGGTGCTCAGTTATCACCAATCAGGGAAAACAAATGATATTTGTCTCTTTGGGACTGGCTTAATTCACTCAGCATGATGTTTTCCAGATTCCTCCATCTTGTTGCAAATGACCGGGTTTCATTGTTTCTTACTGCTGTATAGTATTCTATACTATAGTTTCTTTATCCAGTCTACTGTTGATGGGCATTTGGGTTGGTTCCAGGTCTTAGCTATTGTGAATTGAGCTGCAATAAACATTAAGGTGCAGATGGCTTTTTTATTTGCCAAATTAATTTCCTTTGGGTAAATTCCAAAGAGTGGTATGGCTGGGTCATGTGTTAGAGCTATATTCAGGCTTCTGAGGAATCTCCAGACTGACTTCCATAGTGGCTTAACCAGTTTGCATTCCCACCAACAGTGGGTTAGTGTCCCTTTTTCCCCACATCCTCTCCAGCATCTATTGTGGGTAGATTTTTGAATGTGCAACATTCTCACCGAGTTGAGGTGAAACCTCATTGTGGTTTTGATTTGCATTTCTCTGATTGCTAGTGATCTTGAACATATTTTCATGTGCCTGTTGGCCATTTGGATTTCCTCTTTGGAAAAATGTCTATTGAGGTCCTTGGCCCATCTCTTAAGTGGATTGTTTGTTTGGTTGTTGCGGAGTTTCTTGATTTCTTTGTAGATTCTGGTTATCAACCCTTTATCTGTAGCATAGTTTGCAAATATTTTTTCCCATTCTGTTGGTTGCCTCTTCATTTTCCTGACTGTTTCTTTTGAAGTACAGAAACTTCTCAATTTGATGCAATCCCAAATGTTAATTTTGGTTTTGCCTGCCTGTGCTTCTGGGGTATTTTCCAAGAAGTCTTTGCCTGTACCTATATCTTGCAGGGTTTCTCCAATGCTCTCTAATAATTTGATGGTTTCAGTTCGTAGATTTAAGTCTTTAATCCATGTTGGGTGAATTTTTGTGTAAGGTGAAAGGTGTGGGTCTTGCTTCAAGCTTCTGCACGTGGAAATCCAATTTTCCCAGCACCATTTATTGAATAGACTGTCCTTATTCCAGGGATTAGTTTTGGATCTTTGATCAAATATAAGTTGGCTGTAGATGTTTGGATTGATTTCTGGTGTTTCTATTCTGTTCCATTTTTCTATCCATCTGTTTCTGTACCAGTACCATGCTGTTTTGATAACAACTCTCCTGTAGTATGTCCTGAAATCTGGTATTGTGATGCCTCCGGCTTTGTTTTTGTTGTACAAGATTGCTTTGGCTATTCGAGGTCTTTTGTGTCTCCATATGAATTTCAGCATCATTTTTTCCAGATCTGAGAAGAATGTCTTTGGTATTTTGATTGGTATCGCATTGAATGTATAAATTGCTTTTGGGAGAATAGACATTTTGATGATATTGATTCTTCCAATCCATGAGCATGGAAGATTTCTCCATTTTTTGGTATCCTCTTCTATTTCTTTCTTTAAGGTTTTGTAGTTTTCATCGTAGAGATCTTTAACGTCCTTGATTAAGTTTATTCCAAGGTATTTGATTGTTTTTGTAGCTATTGTGAATGGGATTGATCTTAGAAGTTCTTCCTCAGCCGTGGCATTGCCTGTGTATACAAATGCTGTTGATTTTTGTGGATTGATTTTGTATCCTGCTACTTTGCAAAACTCTTCTATGAGTTCCAATAGTCTCTTAGTAGAGTTCTTTGGGTCCCCTAAATAAAGAATCATATCATCTGCAAAGAGGGATAGTTTGAGTTCTTCCTTCCCGATTTGTATCCCTTTAATTTCTTTTTCTTGCCTAATAGCTCTGGCTAAAACTTCCAGAACTATATTGAATAGCAGTAGTGAGAGTGGTCATCCCTGTCTGGTACCAGATCTCAACGGCAATGCTTCCAACTTTTCCCCATTCAATATGATGTTGGCCGTGGGTTTTTCATATATTGCTTTGATTGTATTGAGGAATGTTCCTTCCATACCCAGTTTGCTTAGAGTTTTCATCATGAAAGGGTGTTGTATTTTATCAAATGCTTTCTCTGCGTCTATTGAGAGAATCATATGGTTTTTCTTCTGCAGTCTGTTAATGTGGTGTATCACGTTGATTGTTTTGCGAACTTTGAACCATCCCTGCATACCAGGGATAAATCCCACTTGGTCTGGGTGGATGATCTTTCTGATGTGTTGTTGCATTCTATTGGCCAGAATTTTATTGAGTATTTTTGCATCTATGTTCATCAGGGATTTTGTTCTGTAATTCTCTTTCAATGCTGCATCTTTTTCTGGCTTTCATTTAAGGTGATGCTGGCTTCATAGAAAGAATTTGGTAGTATTCCCTCTTTTTCGATTGTTCTGAGTAGTTTGAGAAGTGGAGTTAGTTCTTGAAATGTCTGGTAGAATTCAGCAGTGAATCCATGTGGTCCTGGGCTTTTCTTTGTTGGGAGGGCCTTTATTACTTTTTCAATTTCTGTCTCAGTTATGGGTCTGTTTAGGTTTTCTATGTCTTCCTGGCTCAATTTAGGTAGGTTGTATGTGTCCAAGAATCTGTCCATTTCTGATAGATTTCCCTGTTTGCTGGCATACAAGTCCTTTTAGTAATTTCTGATGATTCTTTTTATTTCTGTGGTGTCTGTTGTTACGTTTCCATTTTCATCTCTGATTTCATTGATTTGGGTCTTTTCTCTTCTTTTTTTAGTTAGTTGGGCCAATGGGGTGTCAATTTTGTTTATTTTTTCAAAAAACCAGCTCCTCATTTGGCTGATTTTTTGTAATGTTTTTTTGGATTCAATCCTGTTGATTTCTTCTTTGATTTTAATTATTTCTCTTCTCCTACTGGGTTTGAGTCTGGTTTGCTGCAGATTTTCTAGATCCTTGAGATGACTTGAAAGCTCATCTATTTGGTGCCTTTCCAATTTCTTGATGTAGGCACCTGTTGATATAAACTTTCCTCTTAACACTGCTTTTGTTGTATCCCATAGGTTTTGGTATGTTGTGCTGTTATCCTCATTTACTTCCAGAAAATTTTTGATTTCTCTTTTAATTTCTTCTATGACCCATTGTTCATTCAGGAGCATATTGTTCAATCTCCATGTGTTTGCATATGCTCTAGGGATTCCTGAGTTGCTAATTTCCAATTTCATTCCTTTGTGGTCTGAGAAACTGCATGGTATGATTCTAATTCTTTTGAATTTACTGAGACTTGCTTTATGGCCTAGAGAAGAACCTAGAGAAGGTTCCACGTACTGCTGAGCAGAATGTAAATGCTTTATGTGTAGGATGAAAAGTTCTGTAGATATCTGTTAGATCCATTTGGGCTATAGTGTCGTTTAAATCTACTGTCTCCTTGTTGATCTTCTGTCTTGTTGATCTGTCTATCTCTGAGAGTGGAGTATTGAAGTCCCCCAGTAGTATTGTATTGGGGTCTAAGTCTCCCTTTAAGTCCCTTAACAAGTCTTTTAAATAAGCTGGTTCCCTGTAATTAGGTGCAGATACATTGATAATCGTTATATCTTCCTGTTGAATGGATCCCTTAATCATTATATAGTGCCCCTCTTTGTCTCTCCTAACAGTTTTGTGGTAAAGTTTATGTTGTTTGATATTAAGATGGCTACGCCCACTCTTTTTTCATTTCTGTTGGCATGGTATAACTTTTTCCAGCCTTTCACTTTCAGTCTGTATGCATCATTTTTGGAAAGATGAGTTTCTTGTAAGCAGCAAGAAGATGGGTTTTGTTCCTTAACCCAATCAGCCAATTGGTGTCTTTTAACTGAACAGTTCAGGCCATTAACATTCAATGTGACTATTGAGAAAGAGTAACTTTGCCCTGTCATTTGCCAAAGATATTTTCTAATATCTGGTTTGAGATTCCTGTGATCTTTTGCTGTGAGGTTTCCTTCCTTTACCTTCTTTCATATTGGTGACCGTGTTTCTGTGTTTCTGTGTGTAACACATCTTTAAGCATCTTTTGCAGGGCTGGATAAGTGGCGACAAATTCTTTCAATTTCTGTTTGCTGTGAAAGGTCTTTCTTTCACCTTCATTCACAAATGAGAGCTTTGCAGGATATAATATTCTTGGCTGGCAGTTTTTCTCTCTTAGTACCTGGGCTATATCTCACCATTCCCTCCTAGCTTGTAGGGTTTCTAATGAGAAGTCAGCTGTGAGTCTAATTGGAGATCCTCTGAGAGTAATCTGACGTTTCTCTCTTGCACATTTTAGAATCTTTTCTTTATGTTTCACTGTGGTGAGTTTAATTATGACGTGTCATGGTGAGGATATCTTTTGGTCATGTTTATTAGGGGTTCTATGAGCTTCCTGTACTAGGATGACTCTGTCCTTCTCCAAACCTGGGAAATTTTCTGCTAGTATCTCACTAAAAATGCCTTCTAATCCTTTCTCCCTCTCCATTCCTTCAGGAACTCCAGGAACCCAAATGTTGGTTTTTTTCATAGTATCTTGTAGATCCCTGACAGTATTTTTTAGATTTCTGATTTCTTCTTCTTTTCTTTGATTTGACTGTTTCCTTTCCTGTTCTCTGTCTTCTAAATCCGATATTCTCTCTTCTGCTTCACCCATTCTGTTTTTAAGGCTCTCTAATGTGTTTGTCATTTGATCTATTGAGTTCTTCATTTCATTATGGTTTCTCCTCACTATCACAGTTTCATGTTCTACTAGTTGTTTCATTTCATTTTGATTCCTCCTTAATGTTTCATTTTGATGTGACAGGTTTTCTATCTTGTCCATTAAGGATTTCTATAGTTCAAGAATTTGTTTTTGAGAACTTCTTAATGTTCTTATCAATTTTTTGAGATCCGCTTCTTGCATTTCCTCTATCTCTTCATCTTCATAATCTTGAATTGGGGTGTCTTGTTCATTTGGGGGCACTATAGTGTCTTCCTTGCTCTTGTTACCTCGGTTTCTACGTTTGTTGTTTGGCATGTTGGACATAATTTATGGTTTTTTTTGCTGTAGTGTTTTTTTTCTTGTTATACTGTGCCTCTAAGTGGGCTGTCTGCTTTGATGGATCCTTAGAGGCTGTGATGGGTGTGGCAGAGAGCTCTGTTTGATTCTTCAGGTTTAAGGGTGTGCCAAGGGTGACACCCAGATTGTTCTCTCCCTTGCTCCTTGCTCGATCTCTCTCTCTCTCTCTCTCTCTCTCTCTCTTTTTTTTTTTTTTTTTGACTCAGTTGGGAAGTGATTCCGCACAGCTGAGTGGAATTGAGTGTAGTTGAAATCTGGCCTCTGTGAGTATTTGTTTGATCTACCCCTGGGACCACACAAAGAGTTTATGCAGCCCTCAATGTGTTCTCAAATTTCTCCAAGTCCCAAGGTTACCGAGTTTGTGTACTCGGTGAGTTCGCTAGCCCCCCCTTGGATTTTCACAGTCTCAGATAGTTAGCTCCACCTGCTTTCACTAGATTCTAACCTCCTGTTATTTCTCCTGACCAGAGTCAAGTTTTTCTGCTTGGCTACTCGCGGTTGCCGCTTTACATATATAAAATGGCACCTGCTCTTTGTCTTGCTCGGCTTTGTAAGGTGAGTGGAGAGAAAGGCTAGTGTCTGTGCTGGTTCCCCTGATTTATTCTTTTTTTTTTTTCTCTCCTCCAGTCAGCCTGGTGAAATTTCCCCAGTGGGGTCTCAGGCCTCTGCCTTTCCTCATCAACGGCTCGGATTTCTGAGGTTTTTGTCTTACCTCCTGTTCCCGCTCCAGCGAGATTCTGCGGCTCGGCTCCCGCGGCTGGGCTTCCACACAGTGGGCTCCCCATAGGTCCTCTGTGTCACATCCACTAGATCCTGAAGTGTTTCCTCTGCAGTTTTTTTTCTTGAGTCTTTTCCTGAGGCTACATTAACTCCACTTTTATTAAACTATCTTTTCCCAGACTATTGGTGCATGCCCTCACTATCCGCCATCTTCTCTGACCCTCACATGTTTTAATGTTTTCTACCATACAGAATAGTGTGGAAAAGTAGGAGCTTTATAACCAGACATTTTTATTTAAGTTCTATGTCTACCACTTAATATCCATATAGCTGAGACTTTATTAAAGTCTTAAAGCATGCATTCCTCGCAATGAAATGATGTCCACCTAATAAAGTCATTCTAAAAATTAAACACAATAATGAATGTATAATCGCTTCTTGGCGTTTTAGCTAAGATCAAGTGTAATAATGAATATGCAGCTCAGAACATGAATCTAGCAAATAGTAAGCATTTGCATAGTTAAATTATCATTGGTTCTGTTTGTTTAAATCTTATTCCTGACTTGAAATCGAATTCTCTGAAAAGTCTTCCTATTGAACTTAGGTGAAAAACTAGGGACTTAAGAATCAAACATTCAGTTTCATATGCTCATCCCTCCTCATTCTGAACAGCACACTGTTTCCTTCTTTTTGTTCCTTCCCTGGCACACTGTAGGCTTCTACTGTTTCCTCCGATGTTCCTTATATAACATTTTTTTCATGCCTGTAAGTCACTCTCTGCTTGACATGTTTGTTTGATTATAATGTATGTGTCTGTGAGTCATCATATAAACATGAATTATAAATTTCAGGTATTGTAGAAAGGATCAGGATTAGTTTCAATAGTGTGGCTATCCTATATTGAGTAATTTCAAGTATTTAATTTTTGAGTAATAAAGTGTGATGAATGGGTCTTGATCTTGAAAATGATAGTTTACAAGTGATCTAGGGGAGGTTAGATATTATTAAACTCTTGGGTTACTTCCAGATTTGTCAAAACAATCGTGAGGCTGAAAACAAGAATACTTTTGGTACCTCATGGCTTTCTTGATTTGTTTTTCATTTACCATAAGTCCAGTTATGTAGCAAAATAGCAGGATACATACAGTAAAAATCAATACTCAATATAAGCCTGAGTGGAGCTCTTGAAGTTGAATTGGAATTTATTCCTATTATGAAAGAAATATCTCATAACATCTGAGTAGGACATGTCACGGTTAATATTTAATGGCTTACTTGGATTGTTTCTTTTTTTTTTGTAAATGTTTGCTTTTTCTTGCACTTAAAAGACAGAGCAACAGACGTATACACACACACACACACACAGGCTAGGGGGAGAGATGGAGAGAGCGAGCTTCCATCTCCCCAGATGCCTGCAACAGCTGATGGCAAAAGCATGGAGTGCCATTCAGGTCTCCCATGTGGCTATCAGAGGCCAACACTTGATTTATTATCTTCTGCCTCCCAGAATGCATTAACAGGGAGCTGGGTCAGAAGCCGAGTAGCCATGACTTGTACCTACATTCTGATAAGAGATGTCTCAAAAGGACAAATACCATATGTTCTCCTTAATCTGTGGTAACTAATAGAACACCTAAGAGGTGATCTATAGAAGTGAAATTCACACTTTGAAATGCAATGGCATTGAACAGCCCTTGTCTTGCTGTTGAGGAACAGTTTTTTTTTTTTTTTTTATGTATACTATTTGTTGAACTCTTTACTTGCTGTAGGGTTAATCTTACATAAATAAAGTTAATTGCAAAGATATCTTAGTAAAAAATAAGAATGGGAATAGGAGAGGGAGGAAGAGGAAGGATAGGAGTGGGGGTGGGAAGAATTACTGTGTTCCTAAATTTTAATTTATGAAATGCATGAATGTATACCTTAAGTAAAAGGTTTCTTGGGAAAAAAAAAAACAGATGTGTACATCCCAATCTTAACCTACTGCCCCCAATATTTTTTCTCTTAGTTGCCAATATGCAAAGTAACAATTACATCTTTACATATCAAAGATGAATCTGTAAATATTTTACTATACACTGTACATGACCACTTGGTTATTAATAAGATACAGTGTCTTTGAAAATTCAGCATTATTTGCAATGGATCTCCATAAAAAAATAAATAAATAAAAATAAAATCAGGTCCAAATAGATTTCCCAAATGAGAAATTCTTACAAATTCACAGAAGAATAGAATAGAAAATTCTATTTTTCTAATTAGAAACAAACATAACTAGTTCATTTATTTATTTGGCTTAAAGATTAAACACATTTTTAATGGAAAGATAAATTTTGCTTATGTCTGCTGTTAACATTAACACATTCCTGGTAAAACATTTAGAAACAAGAAAGATATAAAGAAGAAAATAAAACTCAACCCCAATCCACAGAAAACCACCATTGGAACCTAATGTATTTTTTACACAGTTATCATAAAACCATTTTAATTAGGATATTAGCATTTGATTATGTTAAAAAATCCTAAGTAACATACCTTGCAAGTGTATATAATATGTGTAGGGTTTCTGTTTTTCTGTGTTTGGTGATACTTTCAAGATGCCGTATTTCTACTGCAATCCCGTTGTGTCCTCTCACTACTCTATTTCCAGTATAATAATAATAATAAATAATAATAATGATAATATGTGTATTTTAAGTTATTTTAATACTTTAGAATTTTGAGTTGAAAATATTTTAGGATTTCTGTGATAAAATTTAAAAAATCTTGAACATAAATTCTAAATGACTTAATTCACCATAAGCATTTACACATGCCTTCAGATTAGAATAGAAATTCAAAACATTGACATTTTACTAGTTTTCTCAGAAGTGACATTTAGCACATTATATATGTTCACATGATCACCAAAATCTGTTAAAAGCATCACTAATTTTAACATGCACATGGCATCAGTAGGTAGAATCTAGTAACATTCATTTGAGAATAGGTATTTTATTTAAATACATACTTTTCCTTCTTGAAATAGATGGTGAAATAAAACTATTTTGATGAAAATAGAGTGAGAAATACTGAGAGTAAAATATTGCAAACTAAATATATCTACAACAAAGTTACTTCATACTTCTTTTCCCAGAAATATAATTTAAGTATCTTAAACTTCATTAATAGGTCTCTTGCTAAACTGCTCTTTCATCTAGGATAATAATGCAATTCTTAATATGGTCATAGCTTAATTTGAAATTTTTTAAACAGCTTTAAAATTGAATGTGATTTTTAAGACTCTTAAATACATTCATTCCTTAAACCATTGCTTTGTCTACATAGATTAATTATGTGTTAAATTCTTCTCTTATACTCTGAAAATGACATGCAAAAGTTATATTAACTATTTACAAACATAATAAGTTGTTGGAAACATGTATGAGCTTGTCATATACAAATATATATACTGGGTTCCAACTGAGATACATTTGAGCTAATTTCAGGTAAGAATTATTTCTATGGTTCATTTTCTTTGAAAAATTTCCCTTCATTTGATTGACCCATTTTATTATGGACTTCTTTAAAAATTAGTGATATATATTTGAAATGAAATTTGACAAGAAATTATTTATATAGTTCCTAAGAGTGTATTGATTATTAAGTCTGCTTTTAATTATAAGCCAGCAATGTTGCTATGCTTTTAAAAATTCTGGAAGAGTTACAGAATTTAGACACCTGAAATAGCTTTTTTAATGTATTTAAGAGACAAAGAGAGAGACAGTCAGAGCTAGCTCTCATGTGTTGGTTCATTCCCTAGATGCTTGCAATAGTCACAGCTGATCCACATCAAAGTTTCGAGCCAGGAACTTAGTTTGGATTTCCCATGTGGATACAGAGATCCAAGTATCTAGCCATCATCTGCTGTCTCCCTGTTTGTGTATTAGCCAGAGACTGAAACTCAGAGGCAGAAATTGGGACCAGGGCCAGGAATTGAACCCAAGTACTCCAATATAGCATGCAGGATAGGATCTGATGGGCCAGATTCCCACCCCAAAATAGTTTTATCCATTCACTCATGCATTTATTCAATAAACACTAAGAAGTAACTTATTTATGTTCTAGGCAAGCAGACCAAAAGAGGAAAGATAAATAACACATACACAAACACACATGCAAATTCTTTAAAGAAGATAACACATTACTAAGTTTTACTTTTGTAAGTTTTAATGAGTGTTAATTAAATGATTACTGGTTTGATACCGATATTTTGGTCTTACCAGTATTTGAAATGTTCCATTATTGTTAGTTGACAGAAATTAGCAACTCATAAACTTATATATTTTAAATGTTTTCTAGTAAGTTTTAAAGAGAGGGAGGGGATGTACAGTTTGGCACACATTCCCTAGGACTTACCCCTAAGGATAAAGCTAAAAACTTGCCATAGGACTCCAAATCCCATTAAGTTGGCAGGTACCAATGCCATCTTACTGGTTAAAGTGATCAGTTTAAGTTCATAATGTATCATAAACATAGGAATAAATGTCAAATGGATCACATAAATAAGACCAAGTCTCTGCTAATAATAATAGGTAGAATTAAAAAGGAGAGAATGATCCAACATGGGAAACAGGCAACACAGCAGACTCATAGAATGACAAATGCCCTAAACAGCACTCAGGCTTCAGAATCAGCTCTTAAGGAATTTGAATCTGGCTAAAAAGCCCATGAAAGCAATGTCAAGCATGGAAGGCCAAAAAACTGTGGTGAAAAAAATGACGTACATGAAAGCTCTGTGAGTGAGATCCAGGTGGAAAGAAGGAGCCGTCAAAGAAGGAGGTACCTTTCTCTGAAGGGAGGAGAGAACTTCCACTTTGATTATGGCCCTGTCTAAATAATGTCGGAGTTTGTGGACTCAAGAAACTTCCATAGCCTTGGAAGTTCATAACAAGAACCTTGGGTGAGCACTGACATCATAAATAAGAGTGTCAATTGTTAAATGAGTAACAGGAATCACTATGCACTTGCTCCCCATATAGGATTTCTGTTCTTAATGTGTTCTACTATGAGAACTAATGGTTAAACTAGTCTTCAAACAGTACTTTATATGTTGTGTGTCTGTGTGGGTGCAAACTGTTGAAATCTTTACGTACTATAGAGTTGATGTTCTGTATATAAAGATAATTAAAACTTAATCTTAATGAAGGATGGGATGGGAGAAGGAGTAGGAGGTAGAATGATTTGGGGTGGGAGGGTGGGTATGGGGGAAGAACCGTTATAATCCAAAACTTGTAGCTACAAAATTTATATTTATTACGTAAAAGCTTTCTATAGAAAGTTTTGTAAAATACAGTTTTATAAAATATTAATTTAAAAATATATTCACACTATAATTATTGAGATTATCTTCTGTGTTTTAAAATCAAGCCATATACAGTTTAATATCTAATCTATATATATATATATATATTTCTATTAAGCAACTATACTCCTATTATGGATTGAATAATGGCCCCAAAGTTATTCACTTCCAAATTCCAGAGTCAATAACTAGCTTACCTTTTCTGACAAATAGGAAGTTTGCTGATGTGATTAAGGACCTTAAGAAGGTAAAGCAATCTTGGATTACCCAGATGGACCCAATGTGATCATAATATCCTTATACAAGACAAGCATGGAGAGCAAAGGCAGAAGGAAGAAATGAGACCACGACAGCAGAGGTTGGGGGCAGGTGCATGTGGTGCAGTGGTTATATCATCACTTGGAATGCCCACTTCCCATATCTGAGTGCCTGGTTCAAGTCCTGGCTATTCTGCTTCAGCTTCCAGCTTCCAGCTAATGAGCACTCTGGGAAGCAAAAGGTTATGGCTCAAGTACTTGGGTCCCTGCCCCCCATGTGGGAAATGAGGATGGAGTTCTGGACCCCTAGCTTCATCTTGGCCCAGCCCTGGTTGTTAAGGGCATATGGGCAGTTAAGCTAATATATAGAAAATTCATTCTCTTTCTCTTTATTTTTTCCTCTCTCTCTCTTCTTTCTCTTTCAAGTAAAAATTTAATAAATAATTTTGACAAGTCAGATAGTGGAATGACATGCTTTGAAAATGGAGGGGGCCGGCGCTGCGGCTCACTTGTCTAATCCTCTACTACGGCGCCAGTACCCTGGGTTATAGTCCCAGTTGGGGCACCGGGTTCTGTCCCGGTTGCTCCTCTTCCAGTCCAGCTCTCTGCTGTGGCCCAGGAGTGCAGTGGAGGATGACCCAAGTGCTTGGGCCCCTGCACCCGCATGGGAGACCAGGAAGAAGCACCTGGCTCCTGACTTCAGATTGGCGTAGTTCCGTCCATTGTGGCCATTTGGGGAGTGAGCCAATGGAAGGAAAACCTTTCTCTCTTTCTCTCTCACTTTTACTCTACCTGTCAAATAAATAAATAAATAAAACCTCTAAAAAAACACAAGAAAAGAAACTGGAGGGAGGATACCAACTAAGGACCAGGAGCATCACCCAGATCCTAGAAAAGAAAAAGCAAGGGAATCTCCTCTGGAATCACCAGATATAACACAACAGTGCCCATACCTCAGTTTTAGCCTAGTAAGACTCATTTGAAATTTCTGATCTCTAAAACTGAAGAAAAATCTGTGTTTTTCAAAAATCTTTTAAATTGATGGCAATTTGTTATATAAAGAAAAGGAAACTAGTGCCTACCTTTTCAGGAATAGCTCTGTAAAACGGCTTCCATTGTGGAAATTTAATAAAAATCATGGATTTTCTCCCCAGACAAATTCCTGCAGAGCTGGTTATTTGTGAGAGCAGAGAGGGAAAACTTCATATACACTGAGTGGTAATGAACTCTGCCCATTATTTCAACTAAACTTAGAGGATAGCCAAGGCACAAAAAAGCAGGTGGTAATATAATCTAGGTCAGAGCTGCAACATTTATTGATCATCACAGTTTCTTTTTTACTGAATCTCCAGATATCCCTGGAATTTTAGGAACCAAAATAAGATTAAGACATTTGCATGTGATGACTTTGATGTTTCTTCAGGTGTCACACATTCAGAAAGGAGCATCTCCTGGTAATGTGTGATGCAGCTCGCTTATCAATCACAGATGACAGAAAGCTGAACTCCATGCTGCTCCTCAGTTTCCTACGAGTATTAATGTTAACAGAGACCAGTGCTCCTGCTTATTGGGTAAGGAGAAGATCTGCAATAGCTTCTGTGCCATTATTTTTGAAACTCCAGAGTTCATTAAAACTCTTTGGCTTTTTAGACTGCTCTCGTTCCTCCTTCCTTATGAATTATTCAAGACAGGTTTTGGTTGAGGTAAATAGTTTGATTGGAAGGTTTTTGTATCTGGATTTAGATGCAACAAGAAGTGTTAAATGCTCAGAATTTCAAGTGTACAGAGTGGCACAGACTCAGCTATTAAGATGGAAGACATTTGCTGTGAACGCTCTGGGGCTGCCGTTGTGCCTTCAGCCTGGCACTATTTGTCATTCTGAAGTAGGTAGGCATTATGATGTCTGCAGTATAAATCAGACCTTACAGAGAGCTCAGTCCCCAAGCACTTTGAACATGCTAATCCACTTCTCAGTTAACAGAACTATTTTTGATTTTACAAGGTAAAGTTTCCATTTGAAAAAAATTTAACCTGGCCAGTGCATTATTATTCCCCATTATTTTTCAAATAACATATACCAAACAACAAACTGTTTCAGCCAGTAGTATCTCCTAAGTAACGTGTGATTATGAATTTTGAGTTCTTATTTCAACAATCTCTGAAAGCTAAGAAGGCCTAAGAAATGTTTCATTTTTATGAAATTCAAAGAGCACTTTCTTATTTCACATAAGTCACCTCTCCCTTAGATTCTGTGTTTTCATTTGAACCCACTAAACACTTAGTTCATGGAGTCACATGCCTGAAAAAAATTATATATGAAACATGTGGTTGAAAACTACATTACTTTGGAACTAATGGGCAAAATGAGTTCAGTGCAATGTAGCACATTTAAAAACCAATCCAAGGAAATCTTATTATAGTTCTGTCATCCGCTAAAATTCACTCCCCTAATATCAGTTTCTATTAAAGCAGCCTACATAAAATTATGTTTGTGAAATTATGCCCATGTGGTCCTACTTTTAGGCAAAGCCTTCTACTCCTATCTCCTACTCTGACACAATTCTGTTATTACTGGGGATTTCATTTACTAAGGAATAATAAGAACTAACGTTTATTAACTAATATATGATAGAGCATTGCTGTAATACTTCACATGCTTTATCTAAGTCAATGCCCACAAATTTTATGCAATAGTTTCTGTTAGTATCCTCATTTTATAGCTAGAAAGTTGGTTGGAGAAGACAGTCTCAAACTCAGCCTGCAGCACATCAAAGTCCATGCTCTTCAGTACTGTCTGCTAGAGAGTGAAAACCTGGCACTCATCTAACAACATAGGCTTATGAATGAGCCCCGTATGATGCAACCTGGAGTGGTGGAGACTGGAAGCCAGGACCAATTTAAGTGCATTGAATTTAAGCTACACACTTGGCGACCAATATGCATTTGTGGAATATATTCATCTTTCAACTCTTTGGTTTTTAACTCAGATCCAGCACTCATTTATATGTATAACTATTTCTTTATTCATTTCAGTCTTAATGAAGTTTTATCAGGGAATGTAAACCTGCAGAGAACAGAATTACATTGTAATTACGTTGTGTCACAATGTCCTATTACCCTTTTCATGGCAAAAGCTTAGCAATTATCCCAGTCATGTGGTTTACTTGATCTGAGGAGGGAAGAAGGAACTTCTCTACTGAGCCAGGAGGAGATCTTGGAATCAAAAACGAAGGGGAAAACTGAGTTCTGAGGGTGACACACAAATGGAAATCTCGCCTGCGGCACTAGCTGTCTTATGTTATGAATATGAGATGATTGCTGGTAGGGAAGGGAGCTGAGGCCATATTTCTAAAACAGGAAATATAGTTTGTAGGTGATTATGTTCGCCATGCTGCAATGAAGACATGGGTCATATCTAAGGGACTTGGGTTGAAGTGCGTGTTTATGTTGTACATAAAAATTTAAAAGTGTAAAAAAGTGAAATGTTCAAATCCTCTGAGGAAAGCTATGTAAGTACCCTATGTTTCTTTAGGTCTTGAAATCCACCTATGACACTTACACTGTCTAGGTATGAGCTAACCGAGAAATGTAGGAAAATAGTTGTCCTATACATGATTATTCAGAAAGGAAATATACTGCATTTGGAATGAGCACAGCTTTTATGGATATATTTCATTGTCTTCCCATCTCTGAATTTCTAGTATATCTCCTCATTTCAGTTATAACAATGTCAGTAATTTGTGAAGTCATGTAAGTTCTCTGGTCTTTAGTTTTCATAAAGCTGGGTGTATCATTTATAAGCTTTTTTCCCAGTGGATATGCTGATAAAATATATGGTTTGAAAGTCACTAAGACTGTACTTGTCACATGTCTCTCAGCTCTAAAATTCAATAGGTGACATTTAGTTAAGATAGGACCTGGTTATACCTTTTTGGATAATGCACTTTCTTTTATTCTTTCTTTTTCTTTTTTTTTCCTATTCTATTACCTTCTTTTGAAAACTAATTCTATTGGGTTCTTGACTCTCAGTTTGAGGAAGGTTTAACTCACTACAAGGAGGCATTCAGAAATAAATAAGGACATTTTGGCTTTTCTCCATAATTAAAGGAATGAAGGGGCCTTGCTATTAGTATTTAGTTGCCCAAGATCAGGGATGTGTTAAACATTCTTCTGTACATGAGAAAATAGCACTCTTTTGAGAGATACTTATGTAATGGGATATGACCCTGCAGTCTGAAAAGCACAGTAGTAAATAAATTCTTTTTCTGATTAGAACTTATACTTTTTTGGTTTGCTCACAGTCCCTCTGCCTTAAGCACCTCTCCAGTTACCCTGTCCAAATCTTGTTTGTTCTTTAAGGCTTATCTCAGATCTCATCTCCTTTATGAAATCACTCATAAACCTCTCATTTTACTCTAATCTCAGAAATCTTTCTACTTTTTGATGGCCCTTATGTAATCTTTTTCTTGAATGTAAGCTTGAATAATCTCCAAAGGAAATAGCAATCTGAGACAAATGTAACTGGCTTTTCTATTTCTGCTATCTGTATCAGGTTTGTAAAAAGCCTTTTAAGTTGTTAAAATGTACGGCTTTAGTTTTATTTAAATTAAATTGTTGTTCCTATAGAGAAATATATAATAAATAATGGAATGATAAAACCTCATCTTTATGCATAAAAACATAACCATGGTAAACATGCTACCTAAGAAACATGCATAAGAGCTCAACCAAACTTAATTCATGTGTGGTTAATTCATTATCAAATCCGCACTGAGAGCACTGTATAAAATTTAATTTGGTGTTTATTATCCTTTCTTGTTGAATGTGTCTTGAATCCATGACTTAAATTCAAACATATAAACTACCTATTGGTAATAAAAACCTTCTAGAAATACATGTAGTTTTCAGAAATTATTTTTTATGTAAGTAAATTCTTTTTTAATTTCATTACTTGAGAAGCAGAGAGAAAGTGAGAGAGCGGGAGGGGGGTGTGGTGTGTAGAGAAATATCTCCTTCCTGCATCCCCCATGTGCTAGTTCACTCCCTTAATACCTGCAACAGCTGGGGCTGGGCTAGGGTGAAGTTGAGAAGATAGAAGCAGGAATTGAGCCAGGACTTGAATCCAGACATTCCAATATGGGATGCGGGTGTCCCAGTGGAATCCATCTCAATGCAGCAAGTGCCCACCCCTCAAGAGTTTCTTTAAATGAAAAATTTAAATATATGATCAACCACCCATTAATTGGCTCACTGTCCTCATCCAAACCCAATAAATAAGTTCACCCTTTCCTGCAGCCTGATGATCGTATGTTTGAAGAGAAAGTATTTGACTCCTGCCAGATGAAAGTACCCACTGCAGAGGCAGGGCTTTGTCCCAGCAGTTAAGATGCTTGTGTCCCAAATCAGAAAGCCTAGATTCCATTTCCAGCTTTGGCTCCTGATTTCAGCTACTTGCCAATGTACACTCTGAGGTATCAGGTGATGGCACAAGTAGTTGAATTTCTGCCTACCCATGTGGGAGATGTGTGTTGAGTTCTTGTCTCCTAGCTGATAAGGACATTATTAAACCATCCCCAACCCCACCCCCCCATAAAAATGTCAGCACTATTATTTTTTACAGATTTTATTTATTTATTTTAGAGGCAGAGTTTCAGAGAGAGAGGGAGAGGCAGAAAGGTCTTCCATCCACTGGTTCAGTCCACAAATGGCTGCAATGGCTGGAGCTGGGCCAATCCGAAGTCAGGAGCCAAAAGCTTCTTGCAGGTCTCCCACATGAGTGCAGGAGCCCAAACATTTGGGCCATCTTCCACTGCATTACCAGGCCATTGGTAGAGAACTGGATCAGAAGAGGAACAGCCGGGACATGAACTGGCATCACAGGTGGAGGTCTAGCCTACTACGTCATAGCACCAGCCCCAAGTGTCAACATTGTTTCTTAGAATTCTGGTAACTACATGCATTTTCAGATTTTTAACGTCTCAGAATAATCCATATTTTTCTTGAGTTACGTTTTAGAAATGACTTGATTTTAATGTTTTAGTAAGAGAGTAAAATGGTTTGTTTGAATACACTGAACTATTTTTGTAGGGCATTATTTAAAACCAGAGAAAATTATGTGACTATTTTCAATAAACTTATTCTATATTTTTTAATTAGTTTAATGATATACACATTTTTATCCCTGATTGATAAGCTGGAAATGGGCATAAGCTATAAAAACAATGTAAGGGAATTGTTGACAGATTTTTTGCTAAATATTACAGAAGCATGATAGCTTCATGCCATTTTAATAACTGAAACTAAAAAAGGAAAGAAAAGGAAACTGTTAGGGATGAACATTTGATGCAAGGGGTAAGATGCTTCTTGTGATTCTCACATCCCATATTGGAGCACCTGAGTTCAAGTCCCAGTTCTGCTTCTGAGTTAAGCATCCTGTCAATGCACCCCTCGGAAGGCAACATAAAATGACAAAAACATGTGGGTCCCTGTTACTTACCTGGAGGTCCTGGACTTAGTTATGGGCATCTAGCTAAGCCTTACACAGCTCCAACTGATGGCAGACCTTTGAGGAGTAAACCAGTAGGATGCAAGATTTATTTCTTTCCGTCTCTCTCTTCTTTTTGAATAAAATTAAAATAAATAAATGAACATTAAAAAATAAGAAAGAAAAAAATTAATCTAAGTGTGTTGTGTATTGTATTATGAATTACAGGCACAATCTTTTGTTTAAATGAGAAACTGTTGGATGTATGTTTACATTTCTAAGAACGTTTTCAGGGCATTTTTTAATATTTGCAAATGACTACACAAAGGGTGAGCATGTTTAATTGCTGAATATACACTCCTAGGATTAACCATGTATATCTCAGTGTCATGTATGTGTGTGTATCTAGGTCCTTATTACTCCTTATTTTCAGAGAGATTGTGGATTTACAGGATTTAGGAAGTTCGGTTATATCTCTGCTTTTGAGATTGGAATACTCCACCTGGAAATTCATTTTGGCAATTTGAAGCCATCTGTGGTAGTGAAGGAGGGAGTGGCAAACAAAATAAGTGAAAAAAAAAATCCCATCTTCTGCTTGGGTTACTACATTACATTTAGGAATATAATATTAGGTAAATATATTCAAATATATTCTGAATCAGAAAGTGCTGGGTAAGTGGAAAATAAGAGGTGGCACTTCTGGGCATTTTCTTCTGATATAATATCACCATTTTGAATAAACCATTTACACAAACATATGCATACAACATCTTACCCAAGAACATCAAAACTGAATACTTAAATTAAGTTTATGTAATCAGGAAACATTTTGACTACCACAGGCCTAAGATTCTAAGGCATGTTGAAATGAATCAAATGCCAACACCTCTATTCTAGAAGCATTAAAGAACCCCATGCATTCAGTATTTGCTGGAATTTGTCCTCTCTGGCATTGAAAGGAGATGATGGGTGATTATCTGTCAAAGCCTCTGGTTCTCAAATATAATCTTCAAAGGAGTGCCTGTGCAGACATCGGCAGAATAATTTTAATAGACCTTGAAACATGAGGAAGTAGAGAATAAAACTTGCATAGCAACACAGGAATGTTGCTGACATTTTGTTTCTATCTTTCTTCTCTGTCCCCTTCAACATAAGCATGCTCATCTATGCTGTAATATATGGATTTATATATAGATAGATAGATTAATTAAATAATAGAGAATTATCATTTTATGTAACCGTTGTCATTCTTTTTTTTTTAAAGATTTGTTTATTTATTTGAGAGGCAGAGTTACAGAGAGAGAGAGGGAGAGACAGAAAGGTCTTCCATCCGCTGGTTTATTCCCCAAATGGCTGCAATGGCCAGAGCTGGGCCAGTCCGAAGCCAGCAGCTAGGAGCTTCCTCCAGGTCTCCCACATGGGTACAGGGGCCCAAGGACTTGGACCATCTTCTACTGCTTTCTCAGGCCACAGCAGAGAGCTGGATTGGAAGTGGAGCAGCCAGGTCTTGAACCAGCACCCAAATGGATGCCTTCAGATAGAGGCTTAGCTTACTGCACCACAGTGGCAGTCCCTGTTTTTTGTTTGTTTGTTTGTTTGTTTGTTTTGACAGGTAGAGTTATAGACAGAGAGAAAGATCTTCCTTCCTTTGGTTCACTCCCCAAATAGCCACTACGGCTGGCGCTGTGCCGATCCGAAGCCAGGAGCCAGGTGCTTCTTCCTGGTCTCCCATGCAGTTGCAGGGGCCCAAGCACTTGGGCCATCCTCCACTGCACTCCTGGGCCACAACAGAGAGCTGGACTGGAAGAGGAGCAAATGGGACTAGAACCCGGCGCCCATATGGGATGTTGGCGCCACAGGCCGAGGATTAACAAAGTGATCCATGGTGCCGGCCCCGACAGCCCCTTTCTTACGTGATACTAAGGAACTTTTCAACCTTTATTTTATTCTTTGAGTATTAGAAGTGCCCTCAGCCACATTTTTCTTTTGTTTAAGCAATATTATTGAGATATAATTTACATATACTATTTACCCTTTCAAAATGTATAATTTACTTTTTTATGATAGGCATTTGTGGTGACATGTGGGGGTTTCACACTTTTGGATTCTTTCTTTTTTTGCTTTTAAAATTTTTATTAATATAAAAAGAACAGATTCCATGTATTTCATAGATAGAGTTCTGAGAAATTAACCATCTTTCCCTCCCTCATTTTTTCCCTCCTTCAGTCACCCTCCTCCGCCATTCTTTTTTCCTTTAATTTTTGTAAAGACAAAAATATCAATTCCCTCTATAATAATAGATTAATTCTCCACTAAGTATAGTAATCAGCAATTAAAAATAGTATTTTACAAAATTATGCATTTACCCCATGATCAAATTTAAGGCATGTTCATTGCCCCTAAGTGGCATTGCTACATTATATCACTCAGTGTCCAATATCTTCAAACCTTTTTGCCCTAAACAATCATTAATCTATGGTCTATCTTTATACAGATTCCTATTCTGGACATTTCATATAAATGCATGCATATATTGTCTTTTTGTGTGAATGACATTTTAATACAGCATAACAAGCTTAAGGTTTGACCATATTGTAGTAATATGTATTGATACTTAATTTATCTGTATTACCTAGTAATATTCCATTGTAGCCTATTCCACATTTTGTTTACCTGTGAATCAGTTAGTGGCTGTTTGGATAGTTTTAACTATATATATGTGTGTGGGTGTGAGTGTGTGTGCTTACACTGCTCAAAACATTTGTGTTCAAGTCCTTATGTAAGCATATGTTTTCATTTCATTGTTTTGGGATATACCTAAGACTAGCATTCGTGGCTCATGTGATACCTCTATATTCAAATTTTTGTAGCAGTTCTGAATTATCTTCAACTGTAACATTTTGCATCCCACCTGAACTCTCTACATACTTTCAACTACACTTGCTATTTTCATTCTTTCTGATTATAGTCATCCTAGTGGGTATTGTTTAGTAACTCATTGTGGTTTTTGATTGATTTGTGTGTTCCTGTTGATTGTCTTTTCATGTGCTTACACCCTGTTTATGCTTCCTATGAGAAATGTCTATTTAGATCACTTGATCATTTTTTTAAAGTTTCAGTTGTGGAAGAAAATTATAACAATTAATCATTTAAAAAATCATTGTTAATGTGTACAGTTCAGTAGTGTTATGTATGTTCACTTTAATGTGCAGCAACTTTCCAGGGATTTTTTTCTTGCAAAATTGAAACACTATATGCATTAAATACCCATTTCTTTCTCTCACCAGCCCTTGGCAATCACTGTTATACTTTCTATTTCTATAAATGCAACTTCACATTTGTGTATACCTTTATTCATCAGTGAACATTTGGGTTGCTCTCATTTCTTGGATACTGTAAATAATATGCTATGAACATGAGGGTGTTAATATCTAAGATAGTTTTCATTTTTGTATATACAACCAGCATTCTAATTGCTGAATTATATGGTAGTTCCATTTTTAGCTTTTGAGGACATTTATATTGTCTTTCATAGTGGTTGCATTATTTTACAGTTTCACGAACAATGCATCTGGCTTGTCTAGGATCATTTTAATTGGTTTATATATTTCTTATTGTTGTAATACTTCATTGTGGATTTCCATCATTATCCTAAATGAATCCACTGCAGATGCTAATACATTGTTTAGGTGTTGGATTGGTAAAGCATGTAAGCCTTTATTTTACAGGTATTTTGTAAATATTCTACAGTATTGAGGTTATAACTAGCAATAACATATTGTATACTTAGAAATTGTTAAAGGAAAGGAAAAATACAATCAATGTGGCTTTCAATGAAATCTGTGAAGTGTCCATCCTGCAATTTATTTCACTGTGGAATGGGAATGACAATGATGGCATAGCATAGGTTTAGTTTGAGTGTGAAATCAGGCTTTGCATGAGTGACACACAAAAGAGTGCTTGGCAAATGATAAGGACTCCATAATTGTTACTTTTTTAATGACAAATGTTATTCTTTCAGATATTGCTTTTACAACTTGATCTCAGTTGTAAATTAACATTACACTATAAAATAGAGTTGTTTTGTGACCAAAATTTTTCTTTTATACAACTAATGAGTGTACAAAAATTTTAGAAGTCTCATGTAACTGGGCAAGAATCTTAATGTGGTCCTAGACTTCACCCTCCTCTGCCTTGCCCAGTGACTACTCGTCTCTAGAAACTATTACTAAAGCTAGATATTGGATAAATCTAGATACTCCAGGGCTTCTGGGTGTGACCCATTGAGAGAGGGAAGGATCCATATTCCATAATAAAAAAGAATAAAGACTGTAAGATGACTCTGGGAAGAATTTTATGGGACTGCATTTTATTTTGTTACTGTATAAACCTCTTTCAGCATTTATTCCATGTTGGAAATTAATCCATGTTGCAAGAGATTAAGAGAAGTGTGATCCAGTTGCAAACCCAATGATAAGAAGAGGACAGAGATCTTGGTTAACTGCGATCAGTTTGTTAAAACTCTTACTAGCAAAATGACTAAGAATTCTGTAACATCTTTTATCAGAATAGTAAAATAATTAGTTTGATTTGACACAGTGTCTACCATGTGTCATGTACATCCTCTGGCTTAATTCTTGAAAAAGCTTTATCACTTTATCATCACCTTATAGGTGTGTATTCTGAGGCTTAGCAAGGTTCTATACAGTACCTAAGGTCACCAAGCCAGTCTCAGGCAATACCAAAATATGGCCTTGCTTCTAACTATTATCTGGTACTTTAGCACTGGCAGCCACCTGTCAAGAACACCAGGGATATAATAGAAAGTCATGGGGATAAAGTTTCCATACAAAGGACACCAATGCTATATTTGGAGACATACTTTAAACAAAAAACTGTTGTGTTGAACTGTTTAAACTTGACTGGGAGTCCTGTTTCCTTGTTGTTGTTTTGCTAAATCTAGCAATCCTACATGTAGGATTACTGTGTTAAAAAGAAAAATAAGACACTATTGGTCATTTATTAACCTTATAAATTAGTATTTAGAATTCTATCACCCTTGAATGTTTATCATGTGGCATAATTAACTATAGCCATCTTTGTGCAGAAAAAGTAGTTGGGTAATCATCACTTGATTATATGACAGAAAACAAACAAACAAAAAAAAACAAAACAAAATGTAGGTGTGATTTTGCTAAGGGATATTTGAATATTGTCAGAAGTCCTATCCACCCATCACTACATCCTGCATGATATTGCATAAACTAACTCTAATATTAAAATTTAACAACACTCTGGCCTCAGAATCAGCCCTCAAGGCATTCAGATCTGGCGGAAGAGCCCATGAGAGTATAGCAGGCATGGAAAGCCAAGATATCATGGAAAAAAAAAAAAAAAGACCCAAATGAATGATCTCTGTGAGTGAGATCCCAGTGGAAAGAATGGGGCCATCAAAGAAGGAGGTACCCTTCTCTGAAGGGAGGAGAGAACTTCCACTTTGACTATAACCCTATTGGAATAAGATCAAAGTCAGCGAACTCTAAAGGCTTCCATAGCCCTGGCAACTCATGACTAGGGAGATTACTGACGCCATGAACAGGAGTGTCAAATTGTTAAATCAGCAACAGGAGTCACTGTGTACTTACACCCCATGTGGGATCTGTCCCTAATGTGTCGTCTAAAGCGAAGTGATGCTATAACTAGTACTGAAACATTATTTTTATACTTTGCATTTCTGTGTGGGCACAAACTGATGAGGTCTTTACTAATTACATACTGAAGTGATCTTCTGTATATAAAGAGAATTGGAAATGAAAAAAACAACCTGGTGTTAAAATGGAAATGGCATAGAAAATTAATTAATTTGAAAAAAAAATTATGTAGGATCTCTGTCTTTAATGTGCTGTACATTGCTATTTAATGCTATAATTAGTAATCCAATGTAGTTTTTTCACTTGATGTTGCTATATGGGCAAAATGTTGAAATCTTTACCTAATATATACTAAACTGATCTTCTGTATACAAAGAGAATTGAAAATGAATCTTTACATGAATGGAAGGGGAAAGGGAGCGGGAAAGGGGAGGGTTGCGGGCAGGAGGGAAGTTATGGGAGGGGGGGAAGCCATTGTAACCCATAAGCTATACCTTGGAAATTTATATTCATTAAATAAAAGTTTAATAAAAAAAATTTACTTTCTAAATTATATTAAATCAGAACATATTGTTATGTCTTCTTTGAGTTCTCAATTACTCATTTATAATATCTACCCATATTAAAATTGTTCGAATAGTCTACTGGATACTATAGGACAAATAAGTAAAAATTAGCACTAGTATATTTCTGTTCCTTTACAATGTGTATAAATTACTGTCCAAACTAGATACTCCCGAGAGGGAAAGAGATACTCTTAATAATTACTCCAGAACAATGGCAAAAATTGGAATGAGACTTCAGGCAAACTAGAAGAAATAGTTCCTGCAATAACCTACCTTATATTAAGCTTTGGGATTGTAGAATTTTACAGGACAAAAGCCATGATAAGGCCTATTGAACATAATTTCTTTTTGTAAACTAAAATTGGAGGCCTAGTAAAAGAGTAAATGATATATTCTGTGTATTAATGTCTCTAATTTGAGTTGATGGCATTTTAAAATGAGGAATGATGATGTGACCCTTTCCTGGTCATTCACTGCCCTGGTGTTGCACTGAAGATTGCTACTTTCTATAAACTAGTAAAGATTACTTCTTTGTAACTTCAGCAAAGATTCAAAAGACTAGAATTAAATAAGAACACATTAACAGTAGATACCTGAATTCATTCATTTTGAGTACAAATTCACTTTTTCTAGCACCATGTAAAGAGCATAGAAGTACCTGGCACCTGCAAAACACTAAAAAATACTAGCTATTATTAATTTCACATTATTCAATATTAATTATGTATCTTAGCAAATATTTATGAAAACCTTATTAAATGCTAATCACTATGTTTGGTTTTAGAATAGTATGACAATTAAAATATATTTCCTATTTCCTAGAGAAAAATTACATATATATATATATATATTTTAGAAACATTTGGTTGGAAAAAAGCAGCTATTATTTTGATTGGAAGTATATTTTTTCTGATGGAGAAAACAAACCTTTGCCACTCTTATCAGACAAGGATATGTTGAAATCCAAATGAAAGTACACACTAAATTAAGAACTATAAAATCATGCAAGATGGTCGGAGTATCTGATTGAATGAGGAAATATGGCAATTCTGAGAATTTAGGAATGAATAAGGGATCTGTATAATTTTATTTCATATTTTCTTGATATAATAATTATTTGTTTTTAGGTTTTTTTTTTTTAAGATTTACTTACTTATTTGAGAGACAGAGAGAGACAGATATCTTCTATCAGCTAGTTCACTCCCCAATGTCCACAATAACCAAAGCTGCTTTTGATCTGAAGCCAGGAGCCAGGAGTTTCATCTGGGTCTCCCACTTGAATGCAGGAGACCAAGTACTAGGGCCATGTTTCACTGCTTTCCCAGGCCATTAGCAGGGAGCTAGATCAGAAATGGGAAAGCTAGGACTATAACCAGTGCCTCTAAAGGATGCCTGTGCTGCAGGCGGATACTTAACCTACTACACCATAGCACCAGCCCCTGTTTTCTTAAGACAATAAAAATAAAGTTGCCATCTATGCTCTTTATCTAAAAGTTCACTTAGATCATCCTTATATTCTCTAGATTGTCCGTTATTAAGGGAAGCAGGATATTATTGGCCTAAGGAACTCTTTTTTTAAACAGTTTTTTTTTTTTTTTAATTTTGACAGAGTTAGCAGTGAGACAGTGATGTCTTCCTTCCGTTGGTTCACTCCCCAAATGGCCGCTACCGCCGGAACTATGGTGACCCAGAGCCAGGTGCTTTCTCCTGGTCTTCCATATGGGTGCAGGAGCCCAAGCACTTGGGCCATCCTCCACTGCCTTCCTGGGCCACAGCAGAGAGCTGGACTGGAAGAGGAGCAAGCGGGACTAGAACCCAGTGCCCATATGGGATGTTGGCGCCACAGGTGGAGGATTAACCAAGTGAGCCACGGCGCCAGCCCCTAAGGAACTTTTCATGTATATAACACAAGAATTGTGAATCCCTATGGTGTTCATATAGTAAAATGATATTAATATTTGGGATACTGAGGTCTCATTTTTACTTATTTAATAACTATGATTATAGATTCCTTTTTTCATTAACTTCAACCTTTATATAAAGGATAAACTAATCTGCACCCTTTCTCAAATAACTTTTATGCTAAAAGCAATTAGGTGGATAGCTTCTTTGCTACTTAGACAGAAAGTAGATTTAGATGTGCAGAAAAAAAAAATGTTGTCTCTAAGGACCCAGGTAACTACAGTTCTCTGTCAGTTAATGGTACAGGAATTTGACTCAAGTAGGGGCATATATTTCAAATTAAAGCTTTTTGCTCTGAAAATCCAAGGTTTACTCAGTAACTATTGAACTTGCCAATAGGTAGTGAAAGTAAAACCCTACAGTCCGTAGAAAATAGAGAGCAAATTCATTCATTGAAAAAAAAATAGTAAAAGAAAATATGAGAAGAAACAAAATTTTGACTGGCCTGTTGGGTCTCCTTGAGGGCAGATCACTGTACAGATCGGCCATTAATAGGCCTGCCACCCATTGCTTCTGATGCCGAGCTTTCTTTTCCTCCTGGTTTGTGTTAAAGCAGACCAGAGGATGCAAGTCAAGGGAGTGCCCAAGTCCCATCTCTAATCTTCGGTGGCCTGAAATACAAGTCTATAGTCACAGACATGTTCTGTAGTAGTTTTTCTAAGGTAGACAATGCCCATGAGGAAAATTATATTCTCACTTTAAAACTTTCTTTCCCTGTGGTCTGAAAGTGAGGTTTTTTCTACTTACTGTATACTTCGCTGATGGCGATGTGAATCTAGCTATGAGATTATTATTTAAGCTCTTATTTTGGCTATGCTATTACAGAAAAATGTTAGCCATCTCTTTTATAAGGTCTAAAGATTAAATTGTGCGTCCTACAGATTCCTTTATAATAGAATTAGTTTCCTACCTTGAAGAGAATAGAGAAATGAAAGAACAAGTTGTGCTTAGAATAGAGAAATGAGGGAGCAAGTCCTAGATCGCTTGCTGACAATAGCAATATTACATGAATACTTAGCAAATAATTTCAACCATTAGATAACAACTTAAGAAAACATTTACCAGAAGGTACAATGCCTTCTATAAATTTTAAGAATCATGTATTTGGAAACACCTCTTAAATATCTAACATGGTATAGTTTGTTTAACCAGTAAACTTAAGCACAATCATATAAAATGTTTTAGTTTCTTTCTACCAACAAGTATAAAACTTATGATGCAGAGATTCAGGTCACACGAATTAAAATGTATGTTTCATTAATTTTAGCAGCTTAAATTTATGGACAATCTTATCTATAAGCCAATTAAAATAAAACTCTTAATAAAATTTCCCCATGTGGACATACAATATGTACACACATATAACATAACATAATAGACCAATATAGCAATTTTAATAATAGCTTTTAAAATCTTTAACTCTTTTTGTAGATTGCCAATTGATTTGAATTGCTTTTTCTTTTTAGTAACCTCAGTTAACCATACTTTCTCTCAGTTGGTACTGTTAATACATTATTGGCTTCATCTGTTTACAGAGCCATCCCAAAGTACTGAATACAATAGAAGTGGCTGGAAAAGTCTATAGGAACCTATAGGAGGACAGCTAAACACAGAACCAACAATGATTTAGTTTTATGAGCAGCAAATCATATATAACTATGGATGACACAAGACTTTAAGTCGCCATGTTTAAAATTATAAACTCATCAACCAACAAGAGGCACTTGCTTACTTCACAGTATTTTTGAAAGCACCTGTAGGATTTTACAAGTATTTAACCCTTTAGGCCTCTGGGGCTTTCTCATTAAGATAACTATCATGTCTAGTAACACAAGATCATTAGACTTTTTAATTCTCAAACATTTGTATTAATAGCATTTTCCATTATAGAAACTTAAAATTTGGTACCACATCACATCTTGACAGTACTTCTAAAATAATCCAAATAGCCTGATTAGTTGGTGTCTCTATAAGATGAGAGACATAGGTCCTTCGATTTTTTCAGTTGGGCCCAAACTGGAAAAACCAAAGTCCAGGATTTACTGGAAATTTTAGAGTCCAGATTGTTTGAAACTTTGATTTTTTTGAATGCCTGTCAAGAATGCCAAGAAGGCTCAAAATCCAAAATATCTGGTTGAAATAAGATTCGTTAAAATCATGACATAACATAGACCAAATCTGATCATTGTTACAAGGTGATTATTCAAATCTTTGAAAATAAGCACATATTTAAATAACCCATAGCTCTTAATAAAAATTCAGCTGTTTTTGAACAATTAGAATTTAACAGACATCAAGAGAACATAATAGATTACTTTAACACATTGCTTTAACAGAGCATCAGAGTTTAATTCTATGTCAAAGAGAAATTGAGCTTCCTGTGATCTTATGCTGTGAGGTTTCCTTCCTTTACCTTCTTTCATATTGATGACTGTGTTTCTGTGTTTCTGTGTGTAACACATCTTTAAGCATCTTTTGCAGGGCTGGATGAGTGGCAACAAATTCTTTCAATTTCTGTTTGCTGTGAAAGGTCTTTCTTTCACCTTCATTCACAAATGAGAGCTTTGCAGGATATAATATTCTTGGCTGGCAGTTTTTCTCTCTTAGTACCTGGGCTATGTCTCGCCATTCCCTTCTAGCTTGTAGGGTTTCTGATGAGAAGTCTGCTGTGAGTCTAATTGGAGATCCTCTGAGAGTAATCTGACGTTTCTCTCTTGCACATTTTAGAATCTTTTCTTTATGTTTCACTGTGGTGAGTTTGATTACAACATGTCGTGGTGAGGATATCTTTTGGTCATGTTTATTAGGGGTTCTATAAGCTTCCTGTACTAACATGTCTCTTTCCTTCTCCAGACCTGGGAAATTTTCTGCTAGTATCTCACTAAAAAGGCCTTCTAATTCTTTCTCCCTTCTCCATGCCTTCAGGAACTCCTAGAACCCGAATGTTAGGTTTTTTAATAGTATCCTGTAGATTCCCGACAATATTTTTTAGATTTCTAATTTCTTCTTCTTTTCTTTGGTTTGCCTATTTCCTTTCCTGTTCTCTGTCTTCTAAGTCTGATATTCTCTCTTCTGCTTCATCCATTCTATTTTTAAGGCTCTCTACTGTGTTTTTCATTAGATCTATTGAGTTCTTCATTTCATTATGATTTCTCGTCACTATCACAGTTTTTTGTTCTACTAGTTGTTTCATTTCATTTTGATTCCTCCTTAATATTTCATTTTCACGAGATAGATTTTCTATCTTGTCCATGAAGGATTTCTGTAGTTCAAGAATTTGTTTTTGAGAACTTCTTAATGTTCTTAGCAATTTTTTGAGATCCGCTTCTTACATTTCCTCTATCTCTTCATCTTCATAATCTTGAATTGGGGTGTCTTTTTCATTTGGGGGTGTCATAGCGTCTTCCTTGTTCTTGTTACCTCGGTTTTTGCGTTTGTTGTTTGGCATGTTGGAGATATTTGGTTTCTTCACTGTGGTGTTTTTCTTGTTACACTATGGCTCTATATTAAGTGGACTGTCTGCTTTCGGTGGAGCCTTAGAGGCTTGAGATGAGTGTGGCCTGAGAGCTGTGTTTGGTTCCTCAGATTTGAGGGTGTGTCAAAGGTGACACTCCCAGGTTAGGCGTGGTAAATCTCTCTTTCTTTCTTTTTTTGATTCAAAAGGGACGTAATTCCACCCAGCTGAACATAATTGGAGGTATTTAGCAGGCGAATGATATACCCACAGGAGCCAGAGATTGGAAGCTCTTTCCCAAGGACCACACAAGGAATCTCTGCTGCCCTCAATGTGGGCTCCCTTTCTCCTGCAGTCTCCCACTGGGTTGCCAAGTTATATCCTAATCTCCTGTTATTTCACCACCTCCCCCAGAGTCAGGTTTTTCTGCTAGGCTCAGGGCTGGTGCAGACCTGAGGTTGCCCTGCTTATGACGTATGTCCAAAATGGTGCCTGCACTTTGTCTTGCTCGCCTTTGAGAGGTGAGCGGAGAGAGAGAAACTCGTGTCTGTATCGGTCACTTTTTTTTTTCCTTTCTCTCTTCTAGTTAGCCTGGTGAACTTTTCCCCACGGAGTTTCAAGCCTCGTTCCCTCTAGTCTCCTCTTTCCGCTTGCCTGCTGGTGTCTCGGGCTATTGAGGTTCGGCTCACCTCGCGTTCCAGCACTGGTGTGTTGAGTCTGCCGCTGGTGTCCCGAACTTGGGCTCCCACGCTCTCCATGCAGGTCCTCCGTGAATCACTAGTTCCGGAAGAATTTCCTCTGCTGTTTCTTCCGCTACTCTTCCTTGACCCTGCAGTATCTCCACTTTTATTAAACTGTGTCTTCCTAGATTATCAGTGTGCTTCCTTCCTATTCCGCCATCTTGCCCATTATCATTTCTTTCTCACTACTATTTTTAATGCTAATTATATAAATGCCTAATTATAGATGGCTGAATATATAATAACATGTATCTTGAAATTGAATTTTTCTGGTTCTTTAAAATGCATTCTCAAACTTACTTAGATGTTGCAATCAAAACTGGACATTTTAAGAACATGTGGTTAAGTTCTTGCAGTGTTTGCTTCTTAAAGTTTTTGTAATCTATTGGGTATTTTTATAGCTCATATAACATTTTCATTAATTTTAAATAATTATAAAGTTTATAAATATATGTTAGAAACACAAGTTTGAAAAAAAGTTTGAATACTATATTTTTACTGATGGAGAAAAGAAACCTTCTCTACTCATCAGACACAGTTATATTAAAACCCACATTATATATATTTAGATACACTTTTGGTTGAACAGCTTAATTTAGGTGGAATTTCAACATCTTTCACTATGTTTTGCATGTGAAAGAATTATATCATTTTACTCATCTTTAAATGATTCTTTGGATTATATTCTTTGTAGAAAACCTTATACTTAAAGTTGTCAAACATAGTTGATCTTCAATTAAAATAAATGTGAAAGTGCAAGTTGTTATAAATATTACCTTACGCTTCATGCTTCATTCAAACGGAAGAAGAAATGCATGAGGTTTCATATGAATAGATGATCTTCATTTTACAAAATGATTTGCATAAAGAATGAGTGTTATTATAGGGAGTTCTTAGTGTAATCAAGATCGGTTTCTTGTGTTTTATTTTAAGTCATGAATCAGATTGTTAATTTCATCATTAAGTTTGTGGCCTAGATTTTGCTGGCTAGCATATTATTTAAAATTTTATTTTTCCTTGTATTGCATAAATGACAAGATTTTCTGCTTGTTGAAAATCTCACTGTTGAAAACCATGTCATCAATGTTAACATAAATTTCCATATCAACAGTCTTTCTTTGTAGTATAGACAAGTTAATGACATTTTTGCTGTTTTTATTCATTTTGGATCTCTTCCAGATGGTCAATGTTCTGTCTTATCCATATTTCACTAATACAAATTTCCTAGCAGAAGGAATGCTAAAATGTACCTGTTTTATCATCTGTAATTGGGTTTGAGAGAATTTATTTACATCTGTGCTCCCAATAACTAAATATATTTATTTCCTGTAATGGCAGATGAAGTGAAATAAAAAAGTGGTAGACTAAATGGTTTAATTTATTGGTACATAACATACCTAGGCATTTTATTTATTACTCCTGTGTTTATTACCTTCCATTGTTTTGTTATTTTTTCTCAGATAAATTATTTTGAACATAGTTGATGTACAGATATATGTAAGATTCAGCTATCAACATTTATGTTTTAATTAGATACACAAAAATTTTAAAACAATCTCATTTTATAGCTATAAATGAAATTATCATATTAGAAAATGATAATTTTTGTTATTTGTCTGTGTGTTTGCATCTGCTACCATGATTTTCATAGCTTGTTGCTGATTATGCTTAATTTTCCATCACAAAGCTTGATCTAGGAAAACCTTTACAGAACTCACTTATACCATCCAAGAAATATGGGACAAAAGAGGTGAATGTTTTGCTTCTTCAGTAATTCTCACACTTGATGTATGTGACGAACACCCAGGGTTCTTAACACATAAAATAAGACCACTGTCAATCAACAGCACTGGAATACAATGTTACTGGCCACCAGTAAGTTTTAAGTCCATCAGTGATTGTGATCCATTGTCATGACCAAAATCCTCCAACTCATTGGTTAGTCTTCCAGAAAGGATTTCAGAATTGACATGATTTCTTTCCTTCAGAATTGGAATTAGAATTAGGCCATTTGAAACTTCCTTCCCTATTATATAATGTATCTGTTTTAGAAAGAATGGAAGCATTCTATTTCTAGACACATTTTTAGTTAACCCAGAAACCTGATAACCATTTTTCTTGCACGAAGCCACCAGCTTGGAGTCACCAGTTCTGCAGTTCTGACTGAAATGTTAGTAATCTTCTCTGTGCTTTGGAGGCACTGTGGTCTTATGTGCAGTTCATTTCTGATTTTGTTGGAAAATTAACAAAAGCGTATTACTGAGTTGCCAAGGCAATAACACATAACCTTAACGTGTATATGTGTGATATGTGTGTGTGTATATATATATATGTAAAAAATGCAGCATTTTGTGTATACATTATCTTTTTGTAAGAAATGCACTGGTTCTCTGTTTGTAACATATTTCCTCTTGACCGTTTTATTTATTTAAGGTATTACAAAATTTATATATTTCATATATACAGATTTAGGAACATAGTGATACTTTCAATCCTACCTTCCCTCCCACCCACGCTCTAATCCTTCTTCTTCCTACCTCTCCCATTCCCAATCTTAATTTTTACAAAGATCTAATTTCTGTTTAATTAATGATTGTAAAGTTAACCCCACACTAAGTAAAAGAGTTCAACAAATATTATGAAGAAAGAAAGCACTGTTCCTCAACAGATGAGACAAGAGCTATAAGCAAGCGTTGAATCTCAAAATGTCAATTTAATTCCTATACATTACATTTTTGGTACTCTATTTGGTACCACAGATCAGTGAAAACATAATGGAGCCGGCGCCGCGGCTCACTAGGCTAATCCTCCGCCTTGCGGCACCGGCATACCGGGTTCTAGTCCCGGTTGGGGCACCGATCCTGTCCCGGTTGCCCCTCTTCCAGGCCAGCTCTCTGCTGTGGCCAGGGAGTGCAGTGGAGGATGGCCCAAGTCCTTGGGCCCTGCACCCCATGGGAGACCAGGATAAGCACCTGGCTCCTGCCATGGGATCAGCGCGGTGCGCCGGCCGCAGCGTGCCTACCGCGGCAGCCATTGGAGGGTGAACCTACGGCAAAAGGAAGACCTTTCTCTCTGTCTCTCTCTCACTGTCCACTCTACCTGTCAAAAAAAAAAAAAAAACATAATGGTTCTTATTTTTTAGGGGACTATCTTATTTCACTGAGTATACTGGTTTCTAGTTGCATACATTTTTTTTTTTCAAAATAAAGGATTTCATTTTTTTAGGGCTGGCTGGTATTCCAGAGTGTATATATAACATAATTTATTTATTATACATCAGTTGATGGCCATCTGGGTTGATTGCATACCCTAGCTATTGTCTATTGAGCTACAATAAACACCATTGTACAGATAACTCTTTCATATACTGATTTCATTTCCCATGAGTAAATTTCCAGTAGCCCTATCACATGATAGGTCTATTTTCAGCTTTCTGAGGTACCTCCATACTGTCTTTCACAAAGACTGTATTATTTTATATTCCCGCGAACACTGGATTAGGGTACCTTTTTCCCCACATCCTCACCAGCGTTTATTATTTGCTGATTTCTGTATGAGAGACTTTGTAACTGGGGTGAGGTCAAACCTCATTGTGGTTTTGATTTGCTTTTCCTTGATGGCTAACGATCCCAAGCATTTTTTCATGTGTTTCTTGGCCATTTGATTTCCTCTTTTGAAAAATGCCGTTCAAGTACTTTTCCCATTTCTTAACTGGATTGTTTGTTTTGTTGTTGTTAAGTTTCTTGAGCTATTTACAGATTATGGATAATAATCTCTTCAGTTTCATAATTTCAAAATATTTTCTCCCAATCTGTTGGTTGCTTCTTCACTTTAATGAGTGTTTCTCTTGCAGTGCAGAAGCCTCTCAGCTTCTTCTAATCCCATTTTTCTATTTTTATTTGATTGCCTTTGATTCTGGGATCTTTTCTGAGATGTCTTTGCCTATTACAATGTCTTGCAGAGGATCCCCAATGTTCTTCTCTAGTGCCAAGATGGTATCAGGCTATTGATTTAGAACCTTGATACATTTTGAGTTGATTTTTGTATATGGTATAAGGTAGTGATCTTGTTTCATACCCTAGATAGAGAGATCCAACTTTCCCAGTTCCATTTGCTGAAGAGACTGTTTGATCTCCAGGGATTGATTTTAGCTCCTTTGTCAAAGATTAATTGATTGTAGATGCGTGGATTTATTTCTGGAGTTTCTGTTCTGTTCCCCTGGTCTACGTATGTAGCTTTGTTCCAGTACCAGTACCAGGCTGGTTTTTTTTTAGAACTTCCATGTAGAATTATTATAATCTGGTATTGTGATGCATCATATTTTGTTGTATAAGATTGCCTTAGCTATTTGGGGTATCTTGATTTTCCATATAACTTTAGCACTGTTTTTTCTAGATCTGAGAATGTCATTGGTATTTTGATTGGCATCATATTGAATCTGTAATTTTCTTTCAACAGTATGGCTATTTTGTTGATATTATTTCTTCTAATCCAAATATAGAAGGTTTTTTTTATTTTTTTGTGTCTTATATTTGTGTCTTTAATGTGGCTCCTCTATGTATGGAATCATGACATCTGCTAATACAGATAATTTGATTTCTTCCTTTCCAATTTGTATCCCTCTGATTTATTTTTCTTACCTGATGGCTCTGGATAAAATTTCCAGCACTGTATTGAAAGCAATGTTGAAAATGGGCATGCCTGGTTCTGGATTTAGTAGAAATGCTTCAACTTTCCTACATTCAATAAGATACTGGCAGTGGGTTTGTCATAAAATTGCCTTGATTTTGTTGAGGAAAGTTCCTTCTATTCCCAATTTGGTTAAGGTTCTTATTATGAAAGAATGTTGTATTTTATAAAGTGTTTGTCTGCATCTATTGAGTTAATCATATGATCTTTATTCTTCCATTTGTTATGTGATGGATCACAGTTATTGATTTGTGAATGTTGAACCATCCCTGCGTACTAAGGATAAATCCCAGTTGGCTTTGGTGAATGAGGTTCCTGAAGTGTTGTTAGATTTGGTTAGCTAGTATTTTGTTGAGGAGTTTTGCATCTATATTCTGGTATGTATATGTATGTGTGTGTGTATGTGTGTGTGTGTGGTTCTTTTACTCCATTGTTGTATCTTTATTTTTTTTTTTTACAGGCAGAGTGGACAGTGACAGAGAGAGACAGAGAAAGGTCTTCCATTTCTGTTGGTTCACCTCCCAATGGCCGCCGCGGCCGGTGTGCTGTGGCCAGTGCACAGAGCTGATCCGAAGCCAGGAGCCTGGTGCTTCTCCTGGTCTCCTATGTGGGTGCAGGGCCCAAGGACTTGGGCCATCCTCCACTACCTTCCTGGGCCACAGCAGAGAGCTGGACTGGAAGAGGAGCAACCAGGACAGAATCCGGCACCCTGACCGGGACTAGAACCCAGGGTGCCGGCGCCGCAGGCAGAGGATTAGCCTATTGAGCTGCAGCACTGGCCTGTATCTTTTGTTTGTTTGTTTGTTTAGCAATCAAGGTAATACTGGCCTCATAGAAAGAGTTTGGGAGCTTCTCAATTTTTTGGAATAGCTTGTGAAGAATTGGAATTATTTCTCTTTTTAAGATTTATTTTATTTATTTCAAAGATAGAGTTACAGAGAGAGGTAGATACAGAGAGACAGAGAGGTCTTCCATCCATTTGTTCAATCCCCAGATGGCCACAATGACCGGAGCTGCGCCAATCAGAAGCCAAGAGCCAGGAGCTTCTTCTGGGTCTCCCATGTGGGTACACAGGTCCAAGGACTTGGGCCATCTTCTACTGCTATCCCATAGCAAAGAGCTGGATCAGAAGAGGAGCAGCAGGGACTAGAATTGGTGCCCATATGGGATGCCGGTGCTTCAGGCCAGGGCTTTAACCCACGACGCAACAGTGCTGGCTGGGAATTATTTCTTTAAAACTCTGGAAGAATTCAACAGTTGAAGCCATATGGTACTGGGCTTTTCTTTGTTGCAAGACTTTTTATTATTGATTTGATCTCTGTCTTGATTTGGTCTAATTAGGTTTTCTATGGCTTCATGACACAATTTTGGTAGATAGTATGTGTCCAGGAATCTATCTATTTCTTCTACTTTTTCCAATTGGCATATAGCTCTTTGTAGGAATTCCTGATGATTCTCTTTTTCTTTTTTTTTATTTTATTTATTTGAAAGACAGAGTTAGAGAGGTAGAGACAGAGAGAGAGCTCTTCCATCCACTGGTTCACTCCCCAGATGACTGCAATGGTTGGAGCTGTGCTGACCTGAAACCAGGAACTAGGTTCTCTTTCTGGGTATCCCAAGCGGGAGTAGGGGCCTAAGGACTTGGGCCATCTTCCACTGATATCCCAGACCACAGCAGATAGCTGGTTGGAGGAGGAGCTGCCAGGACTAGAACTGGCACCCATATGGGATGCCAGTGCTTTAGGACAGGGCTTTAACCCACTGTGCCACAGTGCTGGCCCACCTGATGATTCTTTTTATTTTTGTGGTATCTGTCATTACATTTCCTTTTGTATCTCTGATTTTATTAATTGAGTTCTTCTCCCTCTTTTTGTTTGGTAGGTTGGGTTAACCGTGTATCAATTTTGTTTATTTTTTCAGAAAACCAGCTCTTTGTTTGACTGATCTTTTATATTTTTTGCTTCAGTATTTTTTTTTATTTCTTCTCTGATTTTAATTAATTTTTTCTGGGCCAGCACTGTGGTGCAGCAGGTTAAAGCCCTGGCCTGAAGCGCCAGCATCCCATATGGGTCCGATGCTAGTCCCTGCTGCTCCTCTCCAATCCAGTCCTCTGCTATGGCTTGCTAAGCAGTAGAGGATGACCCAAGTGCTTGAGCCCCTGCACCTACATGGGAGACCCGAAAGAAGCTCCTGGCTCCTGGCTCCTGGCTTTAGATTGGCTTAGCTCCGGCTTTTAAGGCCATCTGGCGAGTAAACCAGTGGATAGAAGACCCCTCTATCTGTAACTGTCTTACAAATAAATAGAATAAATCTTTAAAAAAATTGTTTTTTCTTTCTACTAATTTTGGGTTTGGTTTATTGTTATTTTTCTGTCATTGAGATGCATTTGCGTTGGTTGCTCATTTGTTTGAAGCCTTTCCAATTTCTTGATGTAGGTACCAATTGCTATAAACTGCCCTGTTAACACAGCTTTTGCTGTATCCTATAAGTTTTGATATGTTGTATTTAAAACTTCGTTTGTTTCTAGTATTTTTTTTCTTTCCCTTTTGACTTCTCCTATGACCTACTATTAATTCAGGAGTGTGTTGTTCAGTCTCCATGTGCTTGCATATGTTCTAAAGACTCTTGGGTTGTTCATTTCTAGCTTCATTCCATTGTGGTCACAAAAGTTTATTTTTTTGAAATTTAATAAGACTTGGTTAATGGCCTTGATGTGGTCCTAGAGAAAGTTCCATGCACTAATGAAAATAATGTATATTCTGCAACTGTGGTATGAAAAGTTCTGTAGATATTAGTTACGTCCATTTGGCCCATAGTATTGATTAGCTCTATTCTTTCTTTATTGATTTTCTCTCTGCTTGATCTGTCCATTGATGCAAGTGGGGTGTTGAAGTCCACTGTTACTATTGTATTGGAACCTATGTCTCTCTTTAGATCCATTAACATTTGTTTTAAATAGCCAAACATCCTAGAGTTGGGTGCATATACTTTTATTATAATCACATCTACTTGTTGAATTGGTTCCTTAATCAATACATAGTGTCCTTCCCTGTCTCTTTTAACAGTTTTTGTTATAAAGTCTATTTTGTCTAATATAGGATGGCTATTCCTATTCATATTTGCTTTCCATTAGAATGGAATATCATTTTCATTTTCCATCCTTCCATTTTCATTTTGCATGTATCTTTGTGAAAGTGTTTCTTATAGGCAGAAAATAGATGGATCTTGTTTTTCAATTCATTCAGCCAGTCTGTATCTTTCAATTGAGGAATTTAGGCTATTTACATTCAAGGTTATTATTGAGAAGTAACTACTTTCTCTTCAATCTTTCCATAAATATTCTTATTTTCCAAAGATTTGTCTTCCATATCATACATTATCTTTTTTGCCTTTCCATGTCTGTTGTTAAGGCCTTGTACTGTATTTTTTATTTAACATGTTTAATTCTTCATTTCTAATATTTCAGTTTGATCTCTTTTTAGAATTTCAGTTTCATGGGAAAATTTTTCATCCATGTCATGTATGGATTCCTTTAATTCATGAATTTGCTTCCCATTGTTCTGAATATTTATATGATTAATCTTTTGAATTCTTTTTCAGGGATTTCATCAATCTCTTTTTCTTTACTTTCTAATATTGAAGTGTTGTTGTGTTCCCTTGGGGGAGGCATCTTGTCTGTCTTATTTTGTTTCTTGAATTTCTGTTTTTATTTTTAGGCATTTGTGGAAATACCAGTCATTCAATATATCAGAGGCTCCCAGCCTCAAACTACGAAAGTGATTTGGGCAGCTGCCTCTGGGAATGTTGCTCCTTCTCTGTGGATGGATAGGCTAGGGGGTGGAGCACCTACTCTGCACACTGTGACTGTGGAAGTCTTGGGTGTTGAGACTGTGGGAACATTGTGACTGTATTATAGGGCACAGGATATAGTTGGGTCTCTCTGTGTGGTGCCATATGTTCAGAGTTCCCTGATTGCTGGGGTGGGTCAGTGTAGCAGGATCCATGCTTACACATGTACTACACAAATCCTTGTGCATCCTCATGAGGCAGCACAGCTGAGTGTTGTACCCACTGTGGGATAAACCAGGGCATTAATCACCTTGGAACACTGGAGGGAGAGTGTGATTATATGGAAAGAGGCGATCATATCCTGTCCCCTGCTGACAATAGAGAACATCTAGTACCCTCAACTTGGGTGTCATCCTGGATACTTGTTACATCTTGGAGCACTGACCAGACCTCCCTGGACACACTCAGCTAATGTCTCTAGGTATTCACTGAAAGAACAGCCACTCCACTAAGAGGTAAATTTTGCAGATAAAATCTATCAGAGGAGAAAACCATAAGTATTGACCATTTATTCAAGTATTTAAAAACATTTTTGTTGAAGATTCATTTTATGTTTTTAAAAAAGCAGAATTATAGACAGAAAGACAAGGTGCAACAAAGAGAGTTCTTTTATCTGCTTGTTCACTCTCCAAATGGTCCCAATAGCTGGGGCTGGGCCAGGCTAACGCCAGGAGTCAAGAATTCCATCCAGGTTTTCCTCAATGCCAGGAGGCCAAGCACTTGTGCAATCTTTCTCTGCTTTCTCAGATGCGTTATGAAGTAACTGGATATTGGAAGTGGAGCAGCCAGGACCCAAACCACTATGCATATGGAATGCAGTCATTGCAGGCAGTAGCTTAATCTGCTGTGCTAAAATGCCAGCACCTAATCATCAAGTATTCAGCCTCTTACATAGCCATCAGTCCTTCAGATGTGAACATTATTTAATAACCAACTCATAGATTTGCATCAGAATTTCAAACTTTTGTAATGCTGTGAAAAATGAGTAAGGATCATTTACATATGAGTTACAAATAATGTATAGATGCTTGTGTGCAACTGTTTTCTGCATATTTGGCACTTGGAAATGTCTTACACTATTGATTCCCCTCTTTGAAAGAGATTCATTTTTCTACAAATTTCTTTTATCCATTATTTTATATTTAATCCATATTTATTGAACATCTATACTGTATACAATACTGGGAACTGGGAATTCAAACATAAGCAGAATTATTCTCATATTAGTCCTCATTATAGCTAAGAGATTGTCAAGATGATGATTAATATGCAACTATATGTAGAATTCAACTAGAAGTGTATGCAACTACTTAGGATACTAACAGTCTATGGCAGGAGTGGAGGTGGATGAAGGACTGAAGATAGGTAGGACTTTATTAATAATATACATTAAAGAGGAATTATGTAATCAAAGAGAATTGAAGAGAGAAGAGTAAATAAAATACAAAGGTTCCATGCTTTCAGTGATCCAAAGAAAGATAATAAAAATAAAAAGTGAATTTTTTTACAAGTGTTTCAGGCATTTTTCATGTGTTATTATGAAATTATTCTTACCTCCATATAGATAATGCACTGAAGTTATGAGTGTTCAGTTCTCTGAGATATATCAAAAATTAGAATGACAATTTCATTTTTTTCTATAGTCCCAGTAGCACTCTTTCAGACCTCATTATTATTAGTGACCTTGTTACTTTCACAGAGTTTCTTGTTTGGATTACACATTTTATGATTATTTTACCTAGAGTGAAAGTCAATACTATTTACTCAATTCTTAGAACAACACAGAGAAAGCAGTTCTAATAAGTGCAAGCCCCAGGCAAGTAGAAACTTGCAAATTGCCTTCAGCAATATTTTGATGTAGAGCTGTGGTCTACCCAGTGACCAACATTTTTATTTCTTTCCCTGCTTCCTGCCTTTTTTTTTTTTGTACTTTTCAAAGTTCAGCCAACCAATATTTATGAAATATCTGCATAATGTGCACTACGTGCTAGGCAATGGGTGTATACTAGTGAAAAAAAAGCAGGAAGTTGAACAGAGAAAAGAGGAAACAAGATGACTTTGAGGAATTGTTTGAGAAGGCATGAGAGCAACTGCGGTATGTTATGTACTCTGACAAGGAGCAGAAAAAAAAAATACTGTTGCAGGTTTCTCTCTCTCTTTCTGTCTCTCTCTACCCCTCTTTCCCTCTCTTTCTTTCTCTTTGATGCTGTGCCTTTCATATAACTAACTCATTAAATAAGAAAAGGTCTTTCTCCCTTCCTAAGTCAACCAACAAGGGCTGATCAAACAGTTTTAAAGAAATGTGGCAGAATTAATTCATTGCCTAGTTTTCATGATAACACACACTTAACTGCTGACCTCTTCGTACTCTACTTAACACTCCCAAGTTCTAGTGCTTGACATGATTATCTGGTGAAGGCATCCTCAAACCATGTAGTGGTTAAAGATTTGAATCCTGGAGTCAGAATGGTTGATTTTGAATTACAATTTTGTTATTTACTGATTACACAACCTTCAACATAGCATCTCTGTTTATCTGTGACCTTATCTGTAATATGATGATAATAATAATGCTTCCTGAGGCTGGTGCCATGACACACTAGGTTAATTCTCTGCCTGTGGTGCCGACATTCATATGGGCACCAGGTTCTAGTCCCGGTTGCTCCTCTTCCAGTCCAGCTCTCTGCTGTGGCCCAGGAGAGCAGTGGAGGATGGCCCAAGTGCTTGGGCCCCTGCACCTGCATGGGAGACCAGGAAGAAGCACCTGGCTCCTGGCTTCGGATCAGCGCAGCGCCAGCTGTAGCAGCCATTTGGGGAGTGAACCAATGGAAGGAAGACCTTTCTCTCTGTCTCTCTCTCTCTCTCTCTCACTGTCTGTATCTCTACCTGTCAATAAATAAAAATAAAAATAAATATTTAAAAAAATAATAATAATGCTTCCCTCATAGACTGCTTATGGGGATAAGTGATATAATCTACAAAGCAAAGTGCCTGTACATGTTAGGTACACAATCAAACATTAGCTAGCATTAACAAATATCAAATGACAATTTAATCTGCATGATATCTGAAACTGAAAGTACTTGACTAGAATTAAGTGCAAGATAGAACATTCTGAAGAAATACCCTGAGTAAATAACACTGTGGGGAAAGACACACTTGTTTTATCCAGTAATCAGTTTAGTGACATCTAGGTTGATTCCATATCTTAGCTAATGTGAATTGAGCTGCAGTAAACATGGGGGTACAGATAACTCATATGCTGATTTACCAGGTATAAATCTCACTTGGTCCAGATAAATGATGTTTCTGATATGTTGTTGGAGTCTATTAGCTAGATTTTTGTTGAGGATTTTTGCATCTATGTATATAAGGGATATATGGTTCTCTTTCTTTGTTGTATCGTTTTCTGATTTTGGAATTAAGGAGATGCATAGAACTAGTTTTTTAGTATTCTCTCCATTTCAATTGTTTTGAATAGTTTGAGGAGAATTGAAATTAGTTCTTCTTTAAAAGTTTGGTAGAGTTCAGTAGTGAAGCCACCAAGTTCTGGGCTTTTCTTTTTTGGGAGGCTCTTTATTACTGATTCAATCTCTGTCTTGTTTATTGATCTACGTAGGTTTACTATGCCTTCATGACTGAATTTTACTAGATTGTATGTGTCCAGGAATGTATCCATTTCTTCTAGATTTTCCAATTTGTTGGCGTACGTCTCTTTGTAGTAATTCCTAGTGATTCTTTTTGTTTCTGTGGTATCCATTGTAATATCTCAAACTTTATAAATCTGGATCTTTTATCTTCCCCATTTTGCTTATCTGGGCCAATAGTTAACAAATTAAAAAAAATCATTTCACTGATATTTATATTTTTATAAATTTTATTTAAGGAATACAAACTTCATGTATTTCGTATGTAAAAATTTAAGACCTTAGTGGTTCTTCCTACCCTAAATCCCTCCTATGCATTCTCCCATCCTTCTTCTTCCTCTCTCTCCTATTCCCATTATTATTTTTATGAAGATCTAATTTCAGTTAACTTTATACTTGTACGAATAACTCTGCACTAAGTATCTGTTTTTGATTGTTTCAATTTTGTTTATTTCTTCTCCAATTTAAATTATTTCTTTCCTCCTGCTAATTTAGGGTTTGGTTTGTTGTTTATCTAGGTCCACCAGACGCATTCTTAGATCACTTATTTGATCATTCATTCTACTGTGGTCAGAAAAGATGCATAATATGGTTTCACTTTTTTAATTTGAAGAGATTTCCTTTATGGCCTATAATATGGTCAATCTAGAGAAATTTCCATGCACAGATGAAAATAATGTGTATTCTGCTGCTGTGAGCTGAAATATTCTGTAGCTATCAATTAAGTCCATTTGGTCCATATAGTAGATTAGCTCTGTTGATTTTCTGTCTAGTTGATCTAGCTATTGATGAAGGTAGGATGTTGAAGTTCCCGTTATTATTGTATTGAAGTCTATGTCTTCCTTTAGATCCATTAACATTTTAATAACATTTAATAACATTTTAAATAGCCAGGCACCCTGGCATTGGGTGCGTATACATTTACTGTAGTCACATCTTTCTATTAAATTGATCTTTAATCATTACATATGCCTTTCTTTGTATCTTTTAACAGTTTTTGTGTCAGTCTATTTTGTATGATATTAGGATGGATACTCCTTCTCTGTTTTGCTTTCCTTTAGCATGGAATATCTTTTTCTGTCCTTTCACTTTCAGTCTGTGTGTATCTTTGTTGATGAAGTGTTTGTGTATTCTTAGGCAGCAAATACATGGGTCTTATTGTTTAATCTATTCACCAGTCTGTGTCTTTTAATTGGAAATTTAAGGTCATTTACATTCAAGGTTATCATTGATAAGTAATGACTTGGTCCTGCCATTTTTCAATAAACATTCCTATTGTTTACTTTGGATTTCCTTTGTACTTTTAATGGGAGATTTTCTGCTTTCATATTATTTCAGAATGATGGCTATTTTTCTCTGTTTCTGTGTGTAGCACATCCCTAATTATCATTTGGAAGGCTGGGCAAGTGCTGACAAATTCTTTTGGTTTCTTTCTTTCTTCTTTCTTTCATCCTCCCTCCTTCCCTCCCTCCCTCCCTTCTTTTCTCCCTTTCTTCCTTTCTTTCTTTCTCCCTTTCTTCCTTTCTTCCTTTCTTTCCTTCTTTCCTTCTTTTTTGGAAAATCTTTATTTCACCTTCATTTATAAATGAGATCTTTGCAAGGTATGGTATTCTGGGTTGACAGTTCTTTATCTTTTAAGACTTGGACTATGTCCCTGTTCTCTCCTGGCCTTTAGGGTTTCTGATGAGAAATCAGCTATTAGTCTAATTGGAGATCCTCTGATAATAATCTGGCATTTCTCCCATGCACATTTTAGAATCTTTTCTCTATGTTTTAGTGTTGAAAGCTTGAATATAATATATCATGTTTAAGACCTTTTCTGGTCATGAGTATTAGGAGTTCTATATGCTTCTTTTATTTGAACGTCCTTTTCTTTCTCCAAATTACAGAAGTTTTCTGTTATTATTTCACTGAATAGCCCTTCTAATCCATTCTCTATTTTTTCTATACCTTCATATGACCCATATATTAGGTCCTTTCATAGTAACCCATAAATCTCAGCCACTGTTTTTAAGTTTTTCTAATTTTCTCTTCTCCTTCTTATTCTCCTCCTCCTCCTCCTTCTTTCTCCTTCTTCTTCTCCTTCTCATTCTCTCCTTCTCCCTCCTTCTTCTCCTTCCTTCTTCGCCTTCCTTCTCCTCCTCCTCCTCCTCCTCCTCCTCCTCCTCCTCCTTCTTTTTCCTTTTCATCTGGCTGAGATATTTCCAAAGACTTGTCTACCAAGTCTGTTTTTAAGGCTTTCTACTATATTTATTTTATTTGACAGAATGAATTTATTTCTAACATTTCAGATTGATTTCAATATCTGTATCTCTCAGCAAAAGTTTTCATCCATGTTATGTATGGATTTCTTTAACTCATGAACTTGATTCTCATTGTTTTTTGAGTAATCTATGATCATTCTTCTGAATTCCTTTTCAGGCATTTTGTCAATCTCTTTGTCTTCACATTGTAATAGAAGTGTGTGTTCCTTTGAAGGAGTCATATTGTCTCCTTATGCATGTTTGTCATATTTCTATGCTTATTTTTAGGCATTTGTGGAAACACTTGTTCGTTTTCTCCTCTGATGGCTTTTATCTTTGAAATATTCCTCTGTGGTTTAGTGGAGTGTCTGCTCTGTCAGTGAATATTCAGAAACATGTGCTGAGTGGGACCAGGATTTTTCAGTCAGTGCTTGTGGGTGACGCAAGAATCTAGGGTGATGCCTAAGTTCAGCATGGTAGATCTCATTTATTGGCAGCAGGGGGAAGCATATGATCACATCTGTGGGCACAATCACAGCCTCACCTCTCTGCAAAGGTGATCAATGCCCAGGGCAAGCTCACAGTGGTTGCACATCCCATCCAAGCAGGCACAATAACCACACAAAAGATTGGTGCAGTCCTCCGTGTGAGCACAAGAAACTCTGCAATAACCCACCCCAAGCACTCAGGGAATTCTGAACCTCTGAAGCCAGATGCCATGATCGCCTAGAGACCCAGCTATACCTCACACCCTATTGTGCCAACACAGAATTTCCACAGTCATTGAGTGCAGGGCTCCCTTAGTGACAGGTTCAGGGGATCCACTCTCAACCTCATGAGCCCACTGCATCCATGGAGAGAGTAGAGGCATTCTCAGAGCCTGCTGCCAGTCAATGTTAAATATTGACAGTTTGAATACTGTCACCAGTGATAGAATAGTGGTCAACCACCCCTTGCCAATCCTCCTTGTGAGATCCAAAGTTAGTAGGTGCTGTGGATTTTATCCCACTTGTAACATACATGAGCTGTGGCTGACTATACCCACCTTATTAAGATGGTGCATTCTCCCAGCATTGGGAGCCTTTGTGTGTGTACGTATGTGAGGGGAAGCCTGCAATGAGCTCTCCCTTAGGGGGATTAGGTGGATACCCTGCCTCCGACTAGCACTCCAGGCCAGACTCAAATCAGTGTGGTCCACAAGGTTCACCCCAAGGCAATTTTATCAGTGACATGGGTTGCTGCAGATTCCTTTCACTTCTTGGATAGCATCTCCTCCTGACTGCCTGACGTTTTGCTACCAATTATGGTGCTCTGTGGGAGTGGGAAAGGAGAAGGAAGCAAGGCAGCTTCCCTGCTGCAACCCAACAGTTGCTCAGACCCCACTCAGTATCCCAGTCTGAAGTAAAAGTCAATGGTTGACTGGAATTCCATCTCAGCTAACGCTCCAAGTGTTGAGGCACACAACAATTTCTTCACACTTTGACATGGTAAGATGGCAGCTCACGTCTGGCGGCTGGCTGCACCCAGTGGCTGGCTGCAACAGTGCCCGTCTTCTCTCCTCTTCTCCCATGGAGTCTTCATTGTTTTTTCACTTCTTTGCTGAAAATTTCCATGAGTCAGACCCATGGAAGCGTGGTCCTTCTTTTGTTCTTTTTATATCCCAGAGTAGCTGAAGTTAGTATGGCTACCCCCTATTTGGCTTTCTTGGAAGAAGCCATAGGCTTATTTTCTAAGACAGAGGTCAGATGGAGTGGCTTCTCCCAAGATATTTAAAATAGAAGCACACAGATGTGTATATGAAACACAGAATATTAAAAGTCAATCTGCAATGATGTCATGTACCATCATTTGCCTGGGCTCTTGGAGTAGCTTCCCTTAGATACTTCCAACTTCTTAACTCATTCCCTCTAGTCAGTTCTCCACACTGCCTCCAAACCCTTCCTTGAATAAAGCTTACTTATAATGATATGGCCTTCTCATTACCTCTCTAGGAGTGGTTCTGAAGTTAACTGAATAGAATCATCTGGTGAACTTGTAAGATGATTTCTTGAATACATCATGCAGATTCAGATTATGAGCTTGCCCCAACAATGTGCATTTTATTGAAGCATTGTTTCTCTGTTACTACTGCTCTCAAAATCATGTTTTGAGAAGAGAATAACCTATAGAATGATGTCCAAACATATTTCATATCAAACAAAGGATTTCTTAAAGTCTGTTCTTTTGTAGCATTATTTTTTTTGCCACCAGCCCTTAGATCCTCTGTGTTTTAGCATATGTATGTGTTCTCTGCAGGCTCTGTGTCTTTGAGTACCTGGCAGTGTTCCTTTTGCTTAGAATAATCCCTGCTGTCCCACTGTTTTCTGAAAAAGCTTTCACCAAGTCCCTTGTTAGAACTGCTTGTCCTCTGACACTCTAATTTCCTCAACATTCTTGCAAACTAGTTCACAGTGCATTGGAATTATCTATCTCTCCCCTCCTCTGCACTCTTGCTTCCAGTTTTGATTGTGGGCTCCTTCAAGTAAGCACATGTGTGTTGAGTACCACTTAATCCTCTGTGTTTGCTGCTCTGCCTATATCAAGTAGGCATTAAATTCATTGTTGCTAAAACAGTGGAGCTATCCTAAAATCTGTGATTCCTCATCTGTAAAATAGACTCTTAAAGGGTTTTTTTTTCTCCAGAGCAGATTTTATTGATTGCAGTAACACATACATAAACACACACACACACACATACACACACAGGTACAATATATAATTTATGTTGAAATGATTATGATTTAAAATGAATAGCTCTTTAGAAATATAAACTCTTTATCAATTCTGGCTTTTTTTAATGCATTTTTCTTTCCCAAAGCTAATGTTAAACAAAAATGATAATCAAGGTGTCAGATGGTCATTGATCCAGAGGGCTTTTGGCTCTGTAATCTTAAAATTCCTATCACCTCCAAGGAGTTCCACATGTATCTTACCGTCATTCTAAAACAAGCTATGAAAAATTGGTTACCATTCAGATGTAGGTCTTAGATAATTTATATTCTTTTGTCTTTGATAGAGCAATGCTGTTTAGAGGTGACTCATGGTTAAAACCTTAAACACAGAGTTCTTATAAATGGATTCAGTCAGCCTCAATCCAATTAAAGATTTTCTCTTTCCTTGACCCTTTGTCAATGTCTTTGCCTATTGCCTCCAGAAATTATGTTAGAAATTTTACTATAATATCTCTATCATTTCCTATCCTTTATTTTTACTTGCTTATACACATATCCAGATGCATACAGACATTCCACGTGTGTTATATTCCGAGGGTGAAGTTACTCACCAAAAAACCCAGTAAGCAGGGATCTTATGTTTTTACTGCAATTAGTAGGGCACTCTTGGCTATACATCTTTTAATTTTTCCAATAATAAAATAAATAAATAATTTTTATGATAATAAATGAAGCATCAGTTGTATTTTTTAATATACATTGTGATTTAAAATTCATGAATTACCTTTTTAAGGTAGAACAGACACAATTTTAAGGAGGAAATTGCACATTTTTTCCCTTATACATAATCGTGGATTTATTCTCACAAAAAAGATTTATAGTTTTTCCTTTCTCTATTTGTTTTAAGGTAATTTATGACCACTTTTCCTTATCCAACAAAAGCCAAGCAAAGGGAAATAAAGCCCAAACTCCTTTTGATAGGGAAACACGCAGTCCCTGAGTGAGAGGTGTAGAGAAGGGGCAAGAGGAAGCATAGTCTATGGTTTAATGCTCCAGGCTTACAAAAGCATGGTGTTGGAATGGTAATTGGATTTCTGAGCTTTGCTTTTGAGAATAGACTGCTTAAGTCATTGAAAAGAAAATCATTGCAGAAAAGAAGCAGGGAAGAATTGCACAGGCTGTTTGAGTACTTACAAAATAAGAATAACATAAGGAACAATGAAGAACTGGTTTAGTGCTGTTAAGATTTGACATCTTTAAAAACCTGATATTGTAGCTGTAGTTTTGATCTTTATTCTTTTGTGGAATAAAGTCCTGATGCATTTTGTACCAATGCATTAAATGAGGGCTGAAATAAATGAGACCTTTAAAATACTTTCAGTGACAAAGAAAAAAAAAAAAAAAAAAAGCGATGACAGGCCATTTCCCCCCAAAGTCTACATTACACTTTTGTCTGATGTAGACACAGACAAGTATGCATCTCTATTTTTAGTTTATTTCACATGTTTATTGTGGAGGATGGTTGAATTACAAACTTTAAAATGTTAAAAGAGTTTACATCCTCACACCTTTCATGTAGAGGGTCTGGCAAGGTAAACATTCAAACATTATTTTGGTGTGCAATGGGAGGTATTGAGGTTGGTGCTGGGCAGGGAGTAGGGAATTCTTGATGGTATAACCTCTGAAAATCTGCCTGTAAATTTTAAACAAAATGTTTTCTTTACTAAGCAAAGAGGGTCCAAGGCATGTCCTCTAGTTTCCTTTTCGATAACACTTGTTCACTATCTACGTGAATCATGAACATGATAAAAGCTATTACCCTCAAGTAACTTGTGTGCATTTTTTCCTGGAACCTCCTAGACTCTCTAACACGATATTTTAGCATTTTGCTCTAAAAGAGTTGAAGGAAGCAACAAAACATAGAAAATAGATTTCTAGGACAGTTTGCTAAACTGTTTCAATTTTCATGGAGATTACCTGTCCTTACTAAATTTGCCAAGGAATGAACATTTGTAGGAGCCAGCATTGTGGTACAAAGGGTTAGGCCACAGCCAACAATGCTGGTATCCCATATGTGTCCCTTTCTAATACCAGCTGATCTGCTTCTGATGTAACTCCCTGCTAACGCACCTATGAAAGCAGCTGAAGATGGCCCAGTTCTTGAGCCTTTGCTACCCACACAGGATGGAGTTACAGGTTCTTGGCTTCCACCTGGCCCAGTCACACTCATTGAGGCCATTTGGGGATTAAACCAACAGATGGAAAATCTTCCTCTCTCTATTTCTCTCATTCAGATAAATGAATAAATCTTTAAAAGAGAAGGAACTTTTGTCGAAAAGATTGATCATAATTTGTTAATTTTCTTAATCTTATATAATTAATATATCCTTCACAATAACTATTTTACAGTGAAAAAGTGGCAAACCTAGATAGTGGGAAGTCCTCAAGTTCACTGTACCTAGGATTCTGATGCAGTTCTATCTGGTTGAAAGGGATTTCTTTCCCTCTTTCCTATAGGCATTCATTTTAAACATTTGTTATATTTGAAAATGACTCAGAAACTGCCTTTGGGGAAAATTAGTTGCATTCTAAAGATTCTTTTTTATTTCTCTACTCTGTTGTTAAGTTCAAATGCAAATGTACTCTTCTCTTTGTTCAAAGAGGGGAAAGAAAGTCACTTACAAAGTGGTAATGTGCAAGGACTGGAGAAGTATTCTTATTCCACATCAGAAACCTAACTTTATAGAGACAATAAGACCCACTGTGAGAAAAAACAGTAAGTGCCAGTGACTTACTCTAGTGTAAAGTTTAAAATTATTCCAAGAAAGGATTTTCAGGAAGAAAATTTTATAAATTAGAAGCTTCATATTTTATGTATATACTGTAATTGCAGTCAGGGTTTAAGTGCATAGGTAAATAGCATTAAAGAATCATCTATTTAAGGCCAACTTTCCAATACAATTTTCTCTTTTTTCAAAGAAAATACTTATTCAACCTCTTTCATCAAAATATTTTTTGAGTTATAAAATAAAAATATTTGGCTATGGAAAATGCTACATTATTTGTAAGATTACACAACACAAAACACAAATGTATTTTTAAAAATTATGAATAATATTTTGTTTTTAATATTATGCCCATGATTTCTATATTTTAAAGTACTTCTTTTTTTAAACTTTTATTTAATGAATATAAATTTCCAAAGTACAGTTTATGGGTTATAATGGCTTCCCCCCCCATAACTTCCCTCCCACCCGCAACCCTCCCATTTCCCGCTCCCTCTCCCCTTCCATTCACATCAAGATTCATTTTCAATTCTCTTTATATACAGAAGATCAGTTTGGTATATATTAAGTAAAGATTTCAACAGTTTGCCCCCACATAGCAACACAAAGTGAAAAAGTACTGTTGGAGTACTAGTTATAGCATTAAATAACAGTGTACAGCATACTAAAGACAGAGATCCTACATGATATTTTTTAAAAATTAATTAATTTTCTATGCAAGTTCCAATTTAACACCAGGTTGTTTTGTTTTGTTTTTTTTTTTCATTTTCAATTATCTTTATATACAGAAGATCGATTCAGTATATGCTAAGTAAAGATTTCATCAGTTTGCACCCACACAGAAACACAAAGTGTAAAAATACTGTTTTAGTACTAGTTATAGCATCACTTAACATTGGACAACACATTAAGGACAGATCCCACATGAGACGTAAGTACACAGTGACTCCTGTTGTTGATTTAACAATTTGACACTCTTGTTTATGGCGTCAGTAATCTCCCTAGGCTCTAGTCATGAGTTGCCAAGGCTATGGAAGCCTTTAGAGTTCGCCGACTTTGATCTTATTCTGACAGGGTCATAGTCAAAGTGGAAGTTCTCTCCTCCTTTCGGAGAAAGGTACCTCCTTCTTTGATGGCCCCATTCTTTCCACTGGGATCTCACTCACAGAGATCTTTCATTTAGTTTTTTTTTTTTTTTTTCTTTGCCAGAGTGTCTTGGCTTCCCATGCCTACAATACTCTCATGGGCTCTTCAGCCAGATCTGAAATAGCACAATAGCACTCTGGCCTATCTTAAAATACTTCTTATGAGTTAGCTTATAAATCTAAAAAAAAAATTGTAAACTATTTATTATCTTTCAAAGCAGATTAAAGTGGTGAGGAAACTGTTCCTCAAACCAAGCCTTTAACAACAGTGATTAATTTCTTTTGATTTTTAATGTGCCTTGGGCTGGAATGGTGCCTGCTGCCCCATGGAAGCCTCATAACAGGCTAACAGAGTGCTCACTCCAAAACCAGTCAGCCCCATGTGCTTCCCATGTGATTTTATGTTGGTTGCTCAATATGCCTGAGTATGAATTACTCTGTGAAGTAGGGCAAAGGCATCCATCTGAAAAGCTCAGAGAAAATTAGCCCACCAGCCTAGCAATGTAATAATGTACTTAGACCCCCCTGCCCGCAATGTGCCTAAGATCTCAGCTTTGTCGCCATTAGCACTTTTAGTTTTCAGGTAGGTAAGTTTAAGGTAGGTTCTGGCATGTCTCCTCACTTTGCAGAAGAGAAAATTAAGAGGCAGAAAGGGAGGTGGGTTACACAGAAAAGAAACCTAAAAACTAATGCTGGGAGCCAGACATTTTAACTGCATAAATTGTGCTTTTGAGGACTATACTATATACTGTGCAAACTCTTAGCACTCACCACAAAGTTAGGATATCTTTTTTCTTAATGGCCAACAGGTCTATGAAAACATGCACAAAATTACTAATTATGAAGGAAATGCAAATCAAAACCAACCTGTACCAGTTGGGATAACAACCACCAAAACAGACAAGCAACAACAAAGAGCTGTTCCTCCCAACTGAAATTTCCTATTCTTTGACCATTATCTCTCAATCTCCTTCACCCATTCCCCTGCCTCTGGTAATCACAATTCTATTCTCAATTTGTCAGTCAACATTTTAGCTTCTATATATGCATGCAATCATATAATGTTTGTCTTTCTGGCTGATTTCACTTAATCTCATCCCTCTGGGTTTACCCAAGTTGTAACAAATGACAGAATTTTATTCTTTTCTATGGCTGAATTTCATTCTATTTATGTATTTAAAATTGTCTATATCCATTGATTCATTATGAGAACTTAGCCTATTTCCATAATCTTATAAGTGTGAATAATGTTGTGATAAACATGGGAGTGCAGATATCTGTTGGACATACTAATTTCATTTCCCTTGAATGAAATGAAGTAGGCTCATTGCAACACACGATAATAGGTATCAACAGGGATGTGGAGAAATTGGATCCCAATTTGTTGTTGCTGTTGGCAGCATGGTATGTAGTCACTGTGGAAAATAATATGGAATTCCTGTAAAAAATTAAGAATAGAACCACTATAAGATCTAGGAACCCTAGGTTTGCTTTTTGTTATTATTTGAAAGGCAGAGTTACAGAAAAGGCGAGAGTGACAGAAAGGCAGAGAGAGAGAATCATCAATTTGTTGTTCACATCCCAGATGCCCACAACAACCAATGGTTAACCAGGCTAAAGCAATGAACCAGGAACTCCTTCCAAGTCTCCCATATGTGTAGCAGGGATCTAAGAACTTGAGCCATTATCCATTGTTTTTCCAGGCAGGAAACTGGATAGGAAGCAGAGTAGCCAGGGCTTGAACTGGCACTCAGATTTTGGAATGCAGTAGTTACAACAGTGAATTAACTTACTGCCCCTCAGCACCAGTCCCCAGCAAGCCCATTTTGAATATTTATTTAAAAGAATTGAATTCAGGGCCGGTGCCGCGGCTCACTAGGCTAATCCTCCACCTTGCGGTGCCAGCATACCGGGTTCTGTCCCGGTTGCCCCTCTTCCAGGCCAGCTCTCTGCTGTGGCCAGGGAGTGCAGTGGAGGATGGCCCAAGTGCTTGGGCCCTGCACCCGCATGGGAGACCAGGAGAAGCACCTGGCTCCCGCCATCGGATCAGCGCGGTGCGCTGGTCGCAGCGCGCCAACTGCAGCGGCCATTGGAGGGTGAACCAACGGCAAAAGGAAGACCTTTTTCTCTGTCTCTCTCACTGTCCACTCTGCCTGTCAAAAAATTAATTAATTAATTAATTAAAAAATAAAAAAAATTGAATTCAGAATCTTGAAGATACATTTGCATTCCTATATTTATTACAGCATTATTTGTAATAGCTAAAACAAGGTAAAAACTTAAATATCATCTAAGGATTAGATAAGCCAGTCCCCAAATGACAAATATCATATTTTTTCTCTGACTTGTGGTAGCTAATGTTTATAGTACAAACATATAATATATATGTTGCTCTCTTAAGATCTGATCATCATTTATAGCTCGTGTCTATACTCCTGAGGAACAGTGGTCTTTCTGCCTTCCTACTTGTTGAATTCCTTATTTAGTGGAGGATTAAGCTTGTGATTATAAAGTAAATTTAAAGTACATCATAAATATTAAAAGGGAAATAAGAAAGGAAAGAGGATAAGAGGGAGAGAAGATGAGAGGGTAGAAAGTGTCATTTTTTTCATTAAACTGTACATACGAAATGCATGAAATCTGCTCACTTTGTATAGATAAAAAAGAAAGAAAATACTACAAAAAAGATCAGTGTGCAAAGGAAAGAAGGTATATACATAAAATGGGATATTGTTCAGCTCTTTAAATGAAGGAAATCTTGCTACAAGATAACTGTACCTCAAGGCCTTTATGCTAAGTGATATAAACCATAAAGTAGGACAAACTGCATGCTTCCATAAATACTAGGTATCTAACATAGTCAACCTGATAAAAGTAAAGTGGAATAGTGGTTTCCAGGGCCTGGTCGCATCAAGAGAGTAGGAAATTGTTATTCAATCATATAAAGTTTCAATTCCATGATACTGGTGAGTTCTAGAGTTCTGTTGTACAAAATCATGCCTATTGAATACTACTGTATTTTACACATAAAAATCTGTTAAGATAGATTTCAGGATCTTAAATGTCCCTACCACAAAACATGTATGGATTGAATTGTGTCTCCCCAAGGATGTCTAACTGATGTCGCTAGCCAAGAATGCAACCTTATTTGGAAACAAGATCCTAGCAAATGTAGTTAACTAAGATAAGGTAATATTGGAGTAGACAGTGCCTTTAATCCAGTATGAGCAGTGTCTTCAGTCCAATGTCACTGGTGACAATGTGATGATATGAAGAGAGATGCCATGGAAAGATAGAGGCATGGATAGGTGATAATGTAGTTGCAAGCCAGAGAATAGCAGATTGTAGGCCACTGCCAGAGGTTAGAATGGAGAAGAAAGGCTTGTACACAGAATCTCGCAGGGAGCATGGCCCTGCACTTGATAATTTCAGATTTATACTGACAAGAACTGCAAGACAATGAATATCTATTCCTTTAAGTCATCCACATTGTGGTTCCTTGCAGTAGAAGCTCCAGGAAGCATATTTATATATAAATATTTATAAGTATACATTTATATATATAATATAAAATTTTCAGGTATAATAGTGTCTCAAATGCATTTGTTCATTATATAAGTTCTATAAGTATCCATGCTTATTGAAATCTATAAAAACTAAAACTCTTCTTACATATAATTTTCTAAAGTACAAATTGATAAAACCATAGGGTTCTTGTATACTCCCTCAGGAGACAAATATACACTTGAATTGGTATGGGTATTTTTTTTCACTGCAGTCTAATAGCAAATGTACCTAGAACCTATCATTCATAATTGCTACAGCACTTACAATCTGTGGCACTCAAATGAGTACTTAAATCTACACTGCTCTATGGTATTTACTTTTCTTTCATAAGTTATTTTCTTTCCATACTCACATAGTAATTAGAGGGTAGAGATTATAATGTATGCTTTTCTAAAATACATAGCACCTAAAACAAGATGATGTTCATACATGGTATATAATATATAAAAGTATATACTTATATACATACAAGAATATTTCAATAAGTTCATGGAAAACTGAATTTTAGAATATGTGTTTATTATTGTGTGGGCATTTTAAATCTATGCATAGTCCCTTTTCCATACTGTACATTTTCTGTTAACTTTCTGAGTACCTTTCATATGCATGAATATTTTTGGCATAAAAATACATTATTTTTGAATTTCATTTTCCACAAACTTTCTCAAGTGCCCTGGGATGTGTGTGCAGCTGTGCTCATTTAGATCATTTATTTGTTTCAAATTTTATTCTATGCTTTTCTCTAGAACTATTTTAGAATAAAACAGTTTTGTCAATCTCTGGCATTCATATCAGAAATTTTTATGTCAAAACCTTTATTGGTCAGCTTAAGAAAGTTCCAGGAAGAAATATTAATTTGCTGGGACTGCAAGTACAAAGTGTATTTTCTCCTCGTTTTAGAGGTCTGAGATCAAGGTATCTGCAAGTTTTTTTTCTTCTGAGTTCTCTCTCCTTTGCGTGTAGACAGTATTCTTCACATTGTATCTTTACATGGTCTTCCCTCTGTGGCTCTGCCTAATACCCTCTAGATTAAGGCCTATCCTGACAGCCTCATTTTAACTATTTATCCCTTCCCATCTCAAATATAATCATTAGGGGTAAGACTTTAACATATGGATTGAGAGCACACAGTTCCACTGCAAACAGAAGATGTGACGTAACCTGTCTGTGTGAAGATTTTCAGCCAAGAACCTACCTGCTAGAAAGTCCTGTGAAAGGACCCGAGTTGTGGTGTATTGGGTAGTCATTGTCTGCTACACTAGCATACAATATGGGTGCTGGCTCCTGTCCTGGCTGCTCCACTTCTGATCCAGCTCCCTGCTAATGGTCTGGGAAAAGCAGTGGAAGAAGGCACAAGTATTTGGGCTCCCATTTGGGAGACCCGGAAGAACCTCCTGGATCCTGGCTTAGACCTGGCCCAGCCCCAACAATTACAGCCGTTTGGGTAGTGAACCAGTAGATGGAAGGGGTCTCTCTCTCTCTTTCTCTTTCTTTGTCTCTCCTTCTTTCTCTGTAACTCTGATTTTTAAAAAGCAAATCTGATTTAATCATTTCAGAATGTATATATGATCATGTTGTAGCCTAAAATACATGCAGTTTTTATTGTTAGATATACTTTAATAAAAATAATGAGCATAAATAGCTAATAATTTCCTTTCAAAATAAATTTAAACAATAGAGTTAATAAATATTAGTGTCAAAGTATATTATTATAATATTATTTTACAGCCTGGTAATTTACTAAAAGTAGGAAAAATATGCATATTTAATGAAGAGACTTGATTTTTTAAATATTTATTTTGCCAAAACAACTGATCAAATTAGCAATATAAACTTTGATTTGAATAATCTATTTCAAGTGATAACATCTAAAACTAATGAATATGAAGCAGATAAACTCATTTTTGCACACATTAATATATTTCCAAATATATGACATAACCTCTTACATTGCCTGCATCAGCTTTTAGATAGCATGAGTATGATTAATTTCTTAAAAGATGCACTTTCTCTATCTGAAGATCTTTGAAAAGAAAAAAAATTCACAAAAACAGCTAGTGTGGAAAAAAGAAAGCATTTACATTTTTTGAAGTGCGAGATTCTATGATTCTAGGACTCTGATTATTCCTGTCTGTGACAGAGCTTACTTGCCTACACAGCTATTAGAATTCATAGCTATATGTAATTCAAATTTATTTCTGTATGTGAGAAGGGCTGAAATTCTTCTCTTAAAAAAAAAACACCTACAGGAGGCATAGCATTATCATCCTGTTATTGGTAGAAATATTAAAAATCATAGATGAAAATTTTCTCAAAGTGCAGATCAGACATTTTCTGAAAAGATTACTAAACAATAATTTGTAGTTTTCAGGTTTTTAGGGACATTGGAAGAAAAACTCTCTTAAAAAACTCTTCTAATGGATTCTAGATACATACATTAACATAAGTAGCTCTAAATTACTGAAGTGCTACAATTATTTTTTACTATGGGTAGTAAAAATATATATGTACAGCATTTTGGCTGAGGACCTACCTAGCTAGAGAACCCTGTGAAATATTTGAAAGCATATGAGGTGACATTGCAAGATTGGTTCTGATGAATTACTTTGCTTAAAATTTGTCATTATGACTCATCACATCATATATCTTACATTTTCATTGTTTCTCAGTTATGGAGTGTTCAAGTAATCACTACCATACTCACCAAAGAAAGTAAAGCTGGCCTTTCTTCCCTGAATCCTATTAATCCTTAGTTCCAGAACTGGCCTTTTCTTTGACTCCTAAGGAGATGCATCAATCTTCAATCCATAACCCGGCCTGTCCTATCCACCTAGATTCACTCCCTGAGAATTGTCCTCAGAGGGAGCTGCAGAATTGAGTACAAAGGATGCTTTCTTCTCTGGAGATACGTTGTTGTGGATTAGAAATGTCTTTTTAGGACTCAGAATTGTTCTTAGTCTACATTGCTCTTACTTTGTCCCTGAATTTTACCCCCAAATGTCCTACTAGGGATATCTGTGTTTTGTGTGACAAGTGGGATGTATCTTGAGGTGAACAACTTGATTATGTGACAGTTCCTAGCCTAGAAATACATAATGCAAGCAGCTGCACTTCAGTATAAGATATTCTCAATACGTGTTTTACTAGAAACATACTTTTGCTTTGACTTTCATATCATATTTTTTTGAGTTCTTGTTCCTATCAACCACATGTCTCATTTGTAGATTTGTTTTTAGTCTATTTTTTTTTCTTGCATCATAGAGGCCAACTTAATTCTCAAGGATATTGTGTGTGTGTGTGTATGTATGTATATATGCACACTTTTTTTGTTCATAGTTTTCATTATCTACGGTCATTATTTTCATAAGTAAACACAGATCACTATACTATAATTACCATCAACTAAATTTAATAATTTGTCAAATTATTATGGTCACATTTAAGACAAATGTTTACACATATGTTAATATGTAGATTTCTTTTTAATTAAAAATACTTTGACTTGGCTATGTCAGATTTATACTTGCTAATCCCTCAGTTAGGCAATACCAATAATTTTCATATTTAGCTTATTTCAAACCTTTTTAATGAATGTAATGCAAATAATATATGCAGTCATAATTATTTACAGAAATAAAATTTAAATCAGTATAGTATTATAATATAGCTGTTGTTCATAAGGTCTACATGTTATTTTACATTTATACATCACTAAATTAAGACAGAATGTTTGAACCAACTATTAAATTTTATGAGGGAGAAAATGTTTCCCTCACTTCATACAAGTGACTGTAGATATTAAAGTTTGATATAAATAATAATTTGAGATTTTCAGATGTCTGAATTTTAATATACATTTCACATTTTTATATTCTTTCTTCAAGAACTAAAAATTATGTTTCTATGTATCTGTCAGTGGTCATGGTCATCTCTTGTGACATCTAAAATTTTGACATGCCCCCATCACTGTGAGAGACAGAATTTTGATTAACAGCAAAGGGCTTGAGTTCAACTGCTGATTTTTCTGTAAACTCCAAGGTCTTCTGAGAAATGGAGATAAAATAATGTATATTTCATTTAACATTTTGCTGGAGGGATTGCATAAAACAGTGGTATATAGCAACACTCAGAAAATGTAATTGCTCTTATTGTTAATCTGCTATTTACTCCAACCTGGTAGTGACTGATCAGTTTTCTATCCTTAAAGTTTTACTTTTGCAAGAACGTCATATAAGCATAAACAATCTTTTAAGTTTACCTTCTTTCATTTTCATAATGCATTTCATGGGCATTTATTTTTCCATATATTAATACTAGTTTTCTTTTATGCTGAGAAATATTCCATTTCACAAGTGTGCCACTATTTATCCATTTATAGTTGAGAGATATTTTAACTATTTCCAAGTTTGGGTGATTTTCACATCTACACATACTTTTTAAAATAACAGAAGTTTTCACTGAACTTGATTAAATCCCTAGGAGTGGGATTTCTGGGTATCTATGTGATTAATAGTGTAAGAAAAGCAAAATCCTGTTTTGGAAAGTGGATTTATTATTTTATATTCCCACCAGAAATAAATGAGATTTTCAGTTGTTCCACATTCTTTCCATCACTTACTATTGTCAGAATTTTTTGCTTATTTGTACTTTTTTTCAGCATGATGGTTATGTAGTGTTCTTTTTAAAAATATTTATGTTTTTGAAAGTCAAAGTTAAAGAGGGAGAGGGAGTAGAGAGAGATCTTCCATCCGCTGGTTCACTCCTCAAATGGCTGCAATGACCAGGACTGAACAAAGGCAAAGCCAGGAGCCAGGAGCTTCATTCAGCCTCCCTTTATGTGGCAGGAGCCCAAGCACCTGGGCCATCTTCCACTACTTTCCCTGGCCATTAGCGGGGAGCTGTATCAGAAGTGGAGGAGCCAGGACTCAAACTGGCACCCGTATGGGATGCCGGCATTGCAAGCAGCAACATAACCCGCTGCACTGTAGCACTGACCCCTGATGTACTGTGTTTTGTTTTCTGGGTTTTTTTTTAAGAATATATATTTTGTTAGAGTGTATTAAAATATAAAAATGTCCTCTAAATGGGGATTATAAATTTGTATATTTTCTTTTAAAATAATTTCATTTTCTCCTTTAATTCAGTAGACTTTTCATAAAGACAAACTTTGTGGTTTGATTTCATTTTCTGCGGTTTCCATAGGGGATTATGAGTTCTCTACAGAATTAAAATTAATAAGAAATGACGCCTGCTTTCTGGTTGCTCCAAATTTATCAGAAACATTGAGTTGGATCCGTGAATATAGCTGTAGTAGGAGAGAGGCCGGAGTTCAGTCCAGCAACTGAATGGATGGATTTTGTTGAATGGCCAATATTGAATAATAAAGAAAGCTTTGAAAGGTCAGAAACTGGATATTCAAAAATACCTTGATTTTTGAACTACCAACACTAAGATTCATTCTATTATGCTATATTATAGAACCCTTAGGCATGAGGTCTATGGAGCAGGTATAGTGAGCTAATGAGATAGGAAGATTAGCTAGAAGAAATAACTGGGGAATAAAGCCTTATAGTTCTGCATTATTAAATTGGCAAATTGTCTTATATTATGATTGTTTTAAGTATAACTAATATTAATACAAGTTTTGATAGTTTCTCTGAATTAAAAAATTAAGGATTGTGTGTTTTTCTTTAAAAATCTTCTAATTACTTAACTGTCCATAGGAATTCATATCCCGTGATAAACATTGGGGCCTTTATTCAGGATGGATGGACTTTTCAACTGTTCATTGTTCCGTTTTGTTTTTTTTTTTTTTTTTTTTTTTGACAGGCAGAGTGGACAGTGAGAGAGAGAGAGAGACAGAGAGAAAGGTCTTCCTATGCCATTGGTTCACTCTCCAATGGCCGCTGTGGCCAGTGTGCTGTGGCCGGCGCACCATGCTGATCTGAAGGCAGGAGCCAGGTGCTTCTCCTGGTCTCCCATGCGGGTGCAGGGCCCAAGGACTTGGGCCATCCTCCACTGCACTCCCGGGCCATAGAAGAGAGCTGGCCTGGAAGAGGGGCAACTGGGACAGAATCTGGCGCCCCAACCGGGACTAGAACCCGGTGTGCCGGTGCCACAGGCGGAGGATTAGCCTATTGAGCTGCAGCGCTGGCCCATTGTTCTGTTTTTAAAAAAATAAAGATTTTATTTTTTATTTATTTGAAAGAGTTGCAGAGAGAGGTAGAGACAGAGAGAGTGGTTTTCCATCTGCTGGTTCACTCCCTAGATATTCGCAACGGTCGGAGCTGCGCTGATCTGAAGCCAGGAGCTAGGAGCTTCCTCCAGGTCTCCCAGGTGGGTGCAGGGGCCCACAGACTTAGGCCATCTTCTAGTGCTTTCCCAGGCCATAGCAGAGAGCTGGATCAGAAGAGGAGTAGCTAGTACTAGAACCAGTGCCCATGTGGGATGCCGGCACTTCAGGCCAGGGCTGTAACTCGCTGTGTCACAGCACCGGCCCCTATTCATTGTTCTTAAACTATTGGTCCTTCTACTTAAAATTGTGCTGCATTCGTGTTCTTGATATGTTCCGTCATAAATAACAATTTCCAATTAATTTTGAAAATTCTTCTCTGGGTTTTACTTTACCCAATGTTTGTTCATAGCTAGTTACAGGTGACTCTGTTTACCACTTAAAAGTAAAAAAGAATATAAAAATTAGATAAAAATACCAGAATGACAAAATGCTATTGAAACCAAAGGGAATATCAGTGAATGCTTGGATATTAGAAAGCAGCATTAGAAAACGAGGCAAAAAAAAAAAAAAAAAAAAGAAATGGAGGAAAAGTTATGGAAATGTGTTTGCTACCCTCCTATGTGTGTTTCCTTTTCAAACTATTCTAAAGTTTAAGTTCTCTTGCAAAACTCATTTTGTACAAATATGAGGAGGCTAAAACAGACATTGTTGTGATCACAGAGCTAAATATAGAAGGTAACAAAATATTTTATGGATCCTCTGTTTTAAAATTAGGATTAGTTTATTTCAGCACTTGCAATATAATTCTACTTCAAATTTAAGGCTGCATATAGAATTTATTTTCCCCAGTACTTAAACCTTTACAGGGCATTTTTTTAAAGATTTATTTATTTATTTGAGAGGTAGAGTCACAGGCAGAAGCAGAGAGAGAGAGAGAGAGACGGAGAGAGAGAGAGTCTTCCATCCACAGAGAGAGTGTGAGTCTTCCATCCACTGGTCTACTCCCCAAGAGGCCACAACAGCCAGGAGCCAGGAACTTCCTCTGACTCTCCCATGTGTGTGCAGGAACCTAAGCACTGGGGCCATTTTCTACTGGTTTCCCAAGACATAGCAGAGAACTTTATCAGAAGAGGAGCAGCAAGGACTTGAACTGGTGCCCATATGGGATGCTAGCACTACAGGCAGTGGTTTAACTCACAGTTCCACAGCACCGGGCTGCAAGGCATTCTTTGCCCCTTCCATTACCCCTCATAAAACAACTATTTTTCTTCTACTTTTACATTCTACTTCTGTTAGAAGTGAATGTGTGTGAAAACCTAATTTCTAACGCCAAGGTGTTTCCTGTGGAATGTAGGAAGTTTCCATGTGAGCCCCTTGGGAAGGAGAGAGAGATAGAGTTGAGTCAACAGTTTTAGAAGGATGAATAGGAAGTCTTTACTCACACAGCAGGTAGCATGAGAAGGCAGAAGAAAGTGTTGTGCAGTTTTGATTGCAAGCTTGGGAGAAGGTAATATTTTGTGGTGTTTTTGTATTGCAAAGATCAAAGCAGGAAATAACAGAAAACATCTAGGTTTTGCTGATGGAAGAACTTGGATATCATGTTACAGGCATGTCTATCTGCTTACCACTTACTGAATGAAAAGCTGCATAGTATATTCATCAAGTATAAAGTATATTAGTTTATGAAGTTAAAATGCATAACTCCAGGGTGATGCTGTGGCACAGCAGGTTAGGCCACTGTCTGCAGGCTGGTATTCTGTGTGGGCACCAGTTCAAGTCCCAGCTGCTCAATTTCTGATCCAGCTCCCTGCTAATGCACGTGGGAGGGCAGCAGAAGATGGCCCATATGGTTGGACACCTGCCACACACATGGGAAACCTAGATGAGTTTCCTGGCTCCTGGCTTCAACCTGGCCCAGCCCAGGCTGTTGCAGCCATTTGGGGAGTGAATCAGTAGATAGAATATCTCTCTCCCTTCTCTCTCTGTTTCTCTCTTTCTCACTGTATCTCAGACTCAAATAAAAGAATAAATTAAAAAAAAAAATCCATAGCTCCCAGCACTGGTTTTCACAACTCCTTTCTGTGTTACCACTGCCTTCATCTCTTAGTTTCCTCTTCTGTAAGAGGAGGAGGCATGAGAACGCCTACCTTCTAAGACTTCTGTAAGTGAATACATGTTCATGTATGCAAGTCTAAGAAGATCCTGTCTACCTGGTGAGTGCAAAAACAACCATGTGCAGTTGATCAGTTACATTTTCCCTGTAATATTTTGAGTTGGATATTAATGACCTACTTTTCAAAAGAGAAATTCATAATCAGGGTGATTAAGTGACAAAGTTCATATCACATAGCAGATAAATGATATCACTTGAATGCTCTGTTGAAGCATTTTTAGCAAAGAAGGAATGTCTGTGGGTGTTGCCTGTGTGACTCAGTGGGTTACTGAATTATTGATCCTGGTAGGTTAAAAATTACAAATGAAGAAAAAGGAAATACCTTGTATGCTAACGGGATTTTCATTTTCAGTAAATGTTTGGGAATTTAGAGCTCATAGACTGAAGCTTCTGTTTAATCCCTCAGTGAGCAAAAGAGCTGGTTGTTTTCCATGTAATGCAAATATGGACTGGTAAACTCATCATACACAGATAAGTAGAAGATTGTAGTGGCCAATGCCTGCTATTATCTTGAGAAAGTTAGGTTAGAAAGGAAAAAGTAAGTGCTGAAAATCACTGGTAGAAAAGGAATTCATTATTAGGAAAAAGTTTTTATTTATGAAAGAAAATTTTAAATGCGTATTATTATGGATATTTCTTTAATGTTTGCCCAAAAAGTGGAAAGCCAACCATCATTTATTAGCAATTATTAAAGGCCAGAAACTGATATACTAAGTGAGCTTTTAGATTGTCTTATTAATTCTCACAACATTTTAAAGGTAGTTAAACATCTCTTTGTTATAGAAGTAAGAAAATCACCTTGTAGAAATTAAAAATCTTTCAAGAAGTTAAATGTTTTTCTATATTATATTTTCATGTCATCATCAATTGTATGTATTTATTTTAAATTTTCATGAGCTATATGTTGATAGTGTATACAACATGATGTTTTGAAGTACATATACATTGTAGGAAGTTACTTGACTTTATAATAAGTGTTTCATTTCCTTTCATTTGATATGGAAAGGATTTGAGTTAATTTAGAATTCCTAATACCTAATTATAAACCAGGAGACAATTATTGCATGCTGCCAGAGAAGTATACTTGGGTTTTTATTTTTATATTAAAGTTGTATTACATCTGTTATTTACTTCCTGCATAGCATAGTCCTGGTTGTGTTTGGGAAATAAATGATTAAAAACTTTCCTCATCTTCAACACAAACTGAAAAGAAGGAAAGGTGACTACTGATGTTTAGTATTAATTTATATTTTGATATTAATAATGAATTACATTATAAAATTTATAGCTTCATATTTAGTCAGGATTAAATTACTTTCATTTTATTTATTGTGTTTGCATTAATTGAAAAACATGGGCTCCCTCTTGTGACAAAATCAGTGATTCTAAGTTTCATTTTTTTGTTTCAAACTAAAGATATCTGTGCTATTTAATTTTTGAAAATAATGCTACATAAAATTATTTAATCATTTAGTTTTTTCCTTTACAGGAATAATTAATCCTCTCATTTTGAAGAAGAAAATATTTAAATATGATTTGTGTTAAAAATTTATATAATACAGCTATTGGATTTCAATCTTGTATTAAAATATCAAGGGAAAGAGAAAAGGGCAAATTCGATTTCCCTACCTTTGTATTGAATGTGCATTATTAACTGTTTTTGAAAACTCTCTAGAGAAACTAAATTGTCTTTTGTAATATTTTGATTGGCATTTAAATCTATGCATAAAGTTCACTTATAATCTTTATATTCTCTGCTTGATAGACATGCTTTTACTTTTTGAAATGCACTGTATTTTTTTAATTTTGCTTTACAAACTATGCATTGTTATTATTTCAATATTCCTCAGGGAAGCAGTGTGTACTCTGAACTATTAGGAATGGTCATAATGAGAAGAGCTAAGAAAGAATAAAAATTACCATTATTTTTTAAAGTGAAATGATTATATTGTGTGTGCCTATATATGTTTGTGTTTGTGTGTATGAGAATATAATGTTGGGGAGGGGAGAGGGAAAAAAATGGAGTAGTTATATTCAGGGACCAAGCTATGAAAGGGTCTTTTAAGGTCATTTCAATATCAGGTTGTGAATTAAAAGAACCGAATTAAATCTTGTTTCTCTTAGGAACTGCCTATATGGCCTTGGGCAAGTCACTTTCCTTTGTAGGTGTAAATTTTCTCACATGTGTAATAAAATAACTGTACTCAGTCAACTTATTTTCTGCACAAACACATCTGTGGGAAAAACATATTTCCATGGCTCACTGGAGTACTGATGATGGGGTGACAGGACGGGGGTTTCGGTGGTGTCAGGGTGTAACTATCAAGATGTCAAAAGTGAGGGTTGTGAAAACATAGCCTGAGGTCAATATGAAGTTCTGGAGCTGAGGAGGTGCCATATATGGGGCATTCCCCTGTGACTAATAATAAATAAGCCCGATCCCAAGTTCTAGTATCCAAGATTCTGTAAAGGATAAAAATTTCTGGCAAGTATTATGAGGATCAGAACTTAAATTTTATTTTCCTGCTCAGTGTTAATATTTGTTTTTATATTTTATTTATTTGTTTATTTTCATGCATTTATTCTTGTTTGAAATTCACACAGATGAGAAATGGAGTGATGGAAGCAGGGAGAGAAACAGAGAGAGACAGAGGGAGGGAGAGTGAAGACAGGGAGAGACTGAGGTATTGAAACATGAAGAGAGAGAGAGAGAGAGAGAGAGAGAGAGAGAGAGAGAGAGAGATATCTTTCATCTGTTGGTTCATTCCCCAAATGACCATAACAGCTAGGGCTGAGCCAGGCTAAAGCCAGGAGCCCAGAACTCATTCTGGGTCTTCCAGAATGGGAAAGACCCCATTACTTGAGCTATCCCATGTTGCCTCTTAGAGTACAAATTAGAAAGAAGCTGGGTCAGAAGTGAAGTGGGCAGGACATGAACCCTGGCACCTTGACATAGGCTTCATGCATCTCAAATCACTACAACTTTGGGCCAGGTATGTGCCCCAATGTTTGCCATTTCTGTCATTCACACATCAACCAGTATTTTGCTCGAGTCATAAACTATAGGCTACAAATTTCCCAACAATTTCAAAAACTTAAGATGTAGGACAGGCGCTCTCCTTCCCAAACCAATCCCAGCTGTACACACGTTCTTACACAGACCTGCTTCACTGCTTCATCCCCTTGTATTACTTGTCTAACTCCAGGAGGTGTCTGAGTCTGTGGCCCTAATTCACATGTCAGTGACTGTTTTTCATCACCTGTACCACAGGTGTTGCATTTGATTCTAAGAATTTCTGTGTTTTTGGCCCACTCTGAATGAGCTGCAGGCTCCTACCAGGAGTGACTGCCACTGTGTTTATCTATTTAGGCACACACTCCATTTATGAATCTGCATGCCTGGGTATGTGCTTTTCTCTTTATTTCCACCCCCTAACTTTTTCCCTTTTGATTGATGCTGTATGGATGGCCTGCTTGGTCGTTCATTGTACTTTTGTTTCTCTGTGCTGCATCTTGGCTTCTCTGCCTATGGCTTGTACACCATACCCTCACTTTAACCAATGCCTTATTCAAGACCTGATTCATCTTGAGAGAGTGGATCAGGCTATTAATGAACAACAGCAATGGGCAGCTGAAACCTCATGCCTAACACACTGTCACCCATCCACTCATTAAAATTGAAAATATTGATTTAAGGACTACAATGTATTAATTAAATTTTTGTTGCTCCAAGAAATTTGTAATTGAATGAGGACACATGGTTGGAAGCTCAGGACAGAGAACTGGTTCTGATTGCTAAGGGAGATGTGAGAAAGTAAGGTGGTATTGTATCTGGGTATGTTAGTGTGACCAACCAGAGATAAATGTGCATCTGTGTAATTGCTCATACAAGAAATTCTGTTGCTTGTCTTCTCCACATTGAAGAATGTTTTAGGATTTAATGAGAAAAACTGAAATATTGAAAACAAGTATATTATAATAATATGTACTGTACATTATGTTGTAGATTGCAAGAGTCGGGAAAGAATATATAATATTTTGTATAGAAGTAATGCAGGCATGGGGAGGAGAAAAAGTGGGGGAAGAGAGAGAGAGAGAGAAAGAGAGAAAGCGAGCACGAGAGCACTCATTTATTCCTCCAGAGGATTTTGTGTATTAGGCTATGTGGCTAATCTTATAGTTGAACTCAAACATCAGTCACCAAGGCAATGTCAAATTTTTAAAGATTTGGTTCAGGCCTGCACCACGGCTCAATAGGCTTATCCTCCGCCTGCGGCTCTGGTACCCCAGGTTTAATCCCGGTCGGGGCGCCAGATTCTGTCCCGGTTGCCCCTCTTCCAGGCCAGCTATCTGCTATGACCTGGGAGTGCAGTGGAGGATGGCCCAAGTCTTTGGGCCCTGCACCCGCATGGGAGACCAGGAGAAGCACCTGGCTCCTGGCTTCGGATCAGCGCCATGGGCTGGCCGCAGCACACTGGCCACAGTGGCCACTGGAGGATGAACCAATGGCAAAGGAAGACCTTTCTCTCTGTCTCTCTCTCTCACTGTCCACTCGGCCTGTCAAAAAAAAGATTTGCTTCACTACCCAAATGACCACAGGAACTAGACCTGGATCAGTCCAAAACCAAGAGCCAGGAACTCCATTCCAGGTCTCCCATGTATGCACACTAGCAGAGAGCTGGATCTGAAGTGAAGCAGCCTGGATTGGAACATATCTGGGATGCCAGCGTTTCAGGCAGCCACTTAACCTACTGCCACACAATGCTTGCCCCTCAGTTTGTTGTAGTAGCTGTTAGTATAAATTATCTTAGGGGCTCCATAAGTGGAAGGAGTGATATACCATATGCTATGTGTGTGTGGGTGTGTGTGCGTGATGGGCAGAATATTTAGAGGTTTTCCAGTTTGATTGTTGATGTTCAAAATAATGAAAAAGAAATTCATGTACAATTTCCATTTGATGACTTATTTAAAGTTCAGTTACTTTTTTTAAAAAAGTATATTTTTCAACCTCAGATCAGTTTCTGACTCCCAACATTATACCCAGTGCATTATAGAGATGATAAAAAATCTTCATATAAGATTTTTCACTCTGTGGAATTTGCACCTCTAGAAGTTGTCTTTTTCTGTAATGAAGAATTAACTTTAGAGAGTTCTGCCTGTACAAGACTCTGAATTAGGAGACATTGATCCTAGTTAGGCAAAGAGCCCAAAATAAAGATGAGGAGAACAGCTAGTATGTCTTTCTTGCCTTAGAGAGATCGTACTTTGAGTGTTTTGAAGCTTACCTCTTACAGACTGAACATCATGGGATACACAGATGTCTGCTCACTCTCTAGCCATTTAAACCCTGAGGACCACACTGGCTATGGAGTGGGTATTCTGGTCATGGTAGGGCTTCTCTTTTGTCTTTGCTTTTAGAATCTGTAGCCACATGAGAATAGGTCACTTTTATCCTCAGGCATAATGATAATTATGCAACTATCCAGCAAATGGGAGGTTCAGTTTCATCCAGATAATGGAATGAGAGTATTTCAGTCCTAGCAAGAGCTTGTGAGCTGTTAGGATTTTCTTGCCAGTGATATGCTAATTGCAAAGTTATCTCTTCCTGGAGATTAAATAACAAGTCCTTAAAAACAAAATTTTGTCTCCTATAAACACATGCACATGCATATTTATATTTATCTTTGTTTTGTGAATTATTGCTCTATTAATAAACGGCAGAGCAGAGCCGCAGGATATGAAGTCCTTTCCCAAATGCAGAAGTGAGGAGCCTTGAAGCACTTAGCACCTTCTGCAGCCAGGAAAGGAGGGATGACAAGGTCATTAATGATCTCTGGAAAGGAGAAGCACATAATACTCTCAAGTGATGCTTGCAGAGCTGTCTTCCATGACTCAAATCCCTTTCCTTGATGCTTGTATTCTGGCTTCCACCGCAAACATCACTGTCGAGTCTCTGACTGAATCTAGGGGCTGAATAAGGGATTTGCTACACTTAGCTGTTCAGGGCCTTCAGCACAGTGGTATCCCGTCCTGGATACACAGGCCAGCTCTTTGAAAGTTCTGCTTCCTCTGAGAGTTTCTAATCAGAATCTCTGACCTTTGGCCTCTTGAAGCAATTTCATATAGTGGGGATTTAATAAATCTCAACTGAATAAAAAATGAACTGAATTATCTTTTTGTTTTTCTCTAAAACATACTGTCTCACTTCAATGAGTTGCGTTATTAATTCTATTCCCTCATCCCATCTTTTTAACTTGTTCATAATATGAAGAAATAACTAAGAGGAAGTTGCATTTATGTTGTATACATATAGCTTCTCCAACGTATCTTATTATTACATTTACAAGATTATATTGCAAATATTTAAGTACCAGTCTCCCTGTGGAGAGAAATCTTACTATAACCTCTGTCCTCAGATATGAACTCACAGAAAGTATTCAGAAAAAAAAAAAAAAGAACATGAATTATAGCACTCTTCAGATTTCTGTTTAAAATATGTATGAAAATTTCCAGAACTGTTTTAATTTATACAAATAATTGAATTTAACAGATATTGGTCCAGAAACTACCATTTAAAAGGAAATAGCATACGTTACTGGCTCAGAATTCTGTAAAACTAATAAAGGAAAATACAATTTGGCTGTAATGCAGTTTACATCTGTATATGAAGGAATGATTACTAAGAAGATGACTGTTTAAAGGGCTCAGGAGAACTGGGAAACTTTTGACAGGGGAAATCAGAAATGTTCAGTCCAGTGAAGAATTAAACTACTGGGAGTAATAATATGGGCTGATGCACTCAATATAGCAGTAATGCCCTCTGAGAAGGATAGGAAATAATTCAGTTCTTCCAGCCTGCATGGAAGCTAAATACAGTATGACAAGAAATAGTAGCAGTACTCATTATGTCTGATTGCTAATTACCCCTTTGAATGATTCAGTTATGCCTGCTACTAGATAATTAGTTTAGTAATTTATGGCTGCAGTGCAAACTAGTAGTTTAATTTTTGCAGCACAATTTTCACAATACCTACAGTTCAGATAATATCTTTCTTTTTATTCAATTTTAAGTTGCCTTACTGAAGGCCTATAAAATAGCAAATATCCATGTATTTTTTTACATGTATTTCATGCAAAAGTTAGGCACTTTATGGACTTTTATTTAAAATGAAGGAAATAACATATATTAAGCCCTGTTCTATTATGCTTAATTTTAGAATTTCGTGAGCAAAAGGAGTGAATTAAAAAAAAATTCCAAGAAATGATTCAATTTAAAAGCTGCCAAATTTCATGTTCCAAAAAATATGTTGAACATATTTCCTTTTAATTGGTAGTTTCTGGACCAATATCTGTTAACATTCAATATGTTGATAGTTCTTCTCTTTTCCACATTGCTACTTCATACATGGGGTTCTGTTTGCGCCTGGATGTGTTTTTTCCATGCCTAAGGGTTTAAACAATGCAAGTTTCCTATACTCCCACTGGGGTTTGTTTTGGCGCATTAGCAAGTCAAGAGTTATCAGATTGTGTAGAAAGCTTCAAATGAAACTTTTCCAAATCCTACCTGGGTAGATGGAGTTAAAGACAGATAAAGACAGTGGTATTCAGAGACTATGGGTTCTGTTTACCCTGCTGGGTCTTATACTGAGATAAAGACATATGGTTATAGTACAAAAGTATTTTGTCATCTCTTGCAAACATCTCCAATATACTTTAGGTTACTTCCCAAAGTCAGATAGTGATATAAACATGAGTCTGAGGCAGAGAGAGAGTGAGAGTTGGAGAGGGAGAATGGTATACTGAAATTCTGAGGACTCCAATATAGTAAAGACAGCACTGATAAATCAAATTCACATGAAAATTTGAGTTTAATAATATATTTATTTTCATTGGTATACATAGTGTGCCAAATTGTGAATTGATATTATAAATTAGGATTTGGTTTAAAACCATGCCTTGTCTACATTTTGGACTTATCAAGCCTGAATGCTGAATTTGAGAGACAAGATACCATTTAAGCATCAGTGTAATTAAGATAGATGGATTTCACAATGAGAGAAAGCAAAAAAAAATATGCTTACAATAACAAAAATAAAATCTTGCATTAAAAATTTGATTTTTCCATTACTAATATGTTATAAGTTATCTTAACTGGCACCACTGAACATGTATACCTTATGGCTTAGTTTATTACTAGCATGTTAAAAGTCAGAATGTTTGTCATTACTTTTCACTCCCCCTTGCTTTCTCCTGGGTATTTTGCTTTTCACTGTAACCCAATTACAAAGTGCCCATGGCTTGTATTTGCTGTATTGTTCTCATACCCGATATTTACCAGTGCTGGATCAATGTTCTAAAGGGCAGCCCTGACAGTGATATTTCAGTGAACATCAGGCTGGTGTTTATTACAGACTGAATCTATGCCCTTTATTGCCAACAGTCTTACTTGAAATATGTGTTTCTTGACCCATTTAATAAATGGTTCCCCACAGATAAAGCAGTGTGATTCTTCTCTTTCTGTATAGATGCTTTAAAAATTTTTCTTACCCATAAGGCAGTCTGTCTAGCCATCAAAGCATCATATTGACCTTTCACTTTGTTCAGGGTGATGGTTTGTTGTCAGTGCTTCTTTTTTTTTTTTTTTTTCTTAAGTTGCTAACTAGAGCTCAAACAGTTTTGTGCAACCAGAATCTGAGGGAAGTCTATTGTCTTCAGATTCAACAATCATTCTCCTTTACTAGTTTCAATACCATTTATAACCTAAAATAAAATGCAACTCTCAGAAAGTATGTGAATATGTGACTAATCACTGAAGTCCAAATTTACATGAGTTTACATTTTAATAATATATTGTTTTTATTTATATTATCAAACTGTTTTTGTTTTTCTCCTACTAGTTAAAAATAAAGCATTGATTACCCTTGTAAATATGGTAGATCAAAAATAAATCAGTTGTTGATGAAACTATTCAAAAGGAGGATAAAAGTAAATCCTATATTTGTATTACAAGTCAGCCAGCTGAATATTTTTTGAGAATTAGGGAAATGCTGTCACAGCTCTCAGAGTTATATAGTTCACAGAATGTTATGGTAATTGGTGTTGAACTTTTCACATATTTTTCTATAATTCTTTCATGACCTGCTTTTTACCAAATAGAAAATTAGATAAAAATATCAAAAAAGGTATAGCCTTCCTTATTTGAATTTGTGTATATGAGTATATCTATAACTAGGATATTTTAAACATTTTTCCTTAAAGGAAAATTTAGTCTGTTTCTTGATTTTGTAACCTTGATCTTCAGGGGCTGCCTTTGTCTTGTTGGAGTGCACTGCTTAAAATAGATGCAGTACAGCACTTCCTACTGGGTCTCTTCAGAGCTTTTAGAGAATAAATTAGATTGCCATAGAATTTTGTATTTTTGGGGCAAGCATTTGACCTAGCAATTAAGATGTCAATTGGAATGCCTGCATCCCATCTTAGAGTGCCTGAATTTGAGTCTGAGCTCTGCTCCTGCTTCCAGCATCCTGCTAATATACACTTTGGAACAAAGTAGATAATGGCTGAAATAATTGGATTCTTGCAACCTGTGCTGGGGACCTGGAGTGAATTCATGGCTCTTGATTTGGCGTAGCCCAGCACTGGCCATTGAGGGCATTTGGGGAGCAAATCAGCCAATGGGAATTTCTCTCTCTCTCTCTTTCTTCCCCTAAGATAATTTTAACAAGAATTTTATACTTCTGAGTGTTAATAATTTTATTCATAATTCCCTTCATATTTCCTTGATATGTGATATTATATTGCACATAAGTATGTTACTTTATATTAGATTTTTACATGAATCACACACACACTTGTGTGTATAATTAGAGTCCTTAGTAATCCAAAAGTTTATTGATATATATAATTCTACATCTTTAAGTTATGAAGAGTTTCCAAAACTTCAGAATCTTTAATATGCCTGTTTCAGTCATGATATCTATGAAAGAAATACCATTTGGGAGGAGTGGATATATATATAATGACAGATAAATAGTCAATATCTTATCATAATATTTACTTATTTTTCCTGTTAAACTTATTGAGCTACACATCAAGAATACATTTAATAACGAAGAATATAGTCAAGACCAATTCAGAGTCCATGTCCACTAAGTTTAAAATCTAACAAAAGAGAGAAATGAACACATATAATCTACAAGCAAGTCAAAACAAGACACTGCAATCAGAGAAATATATTCAAAGTGCTAAGGCAATGCAGAGAATGGAAAGGACAATTAATTTAATCTTGAACAATTGTCTTGGACTGATGCTGATATTGTCTGCATTCAGGGACACAGTGTCAATGACATGAACATCTTTTATTCAGAAATGAGTTAGATAAGCATGCCGGTTTCATTAATATTGTCTCAAACAACATGTTTCATTGACTTCAAAAATAAAATCTTGTTTACTTCAGAAGCAAATACTTAAATCAAAGAGAACATTTTTAGAACCATAAGTGGAAATGGAACTTTGCCATCCTTTTTGCAAAATCTTGTACATTAAATTATTTCTTCCTTGATTTATTTTTATACAACCCAAGTAACTCAGCTTTAAACATAAAAAACTGCCACAAGTTATGATATGTGTATTTTCGTGTTAATGTTATAGGCATACAAGAAAGCAAACTTAAATAATTGTAGAATTCCAATGTCATAAGTTAGTTATCTCTGATCACAAGGCAGGGAGAATAAAATTATACATTGATATTGGATATCTACCAAGTGGGTCCCCATTGGAAGGGAAAATATCACATCTTCCTGGAAGAGTGGACATATGTGAAGAATGTCCTTCTACACTAGTCATAGTCTAGAGATACCAGGTGGGGACAATGGTGGCCAGAATCAAGTTAGACATAAAATTAAAATTCTAGAAGTTCTCTTTGTTTGAGAACCTATGGTAGACCTTTTTGAAGAATAGTGTTATGAGCCTGAAAAACTCTTCTTAGTAAATCATACATATGTACAAGTTGTCATACAAGTAACGTGGGCATCCTAGTCGGTCTGGACTTCGCCAGGCTAAGCATTAGTGGTTCAAGTGCAGTAAGCGATAATGGAAGGAGGACTTTTTCTGTAAAGATTATAAATAACCCCATACCTCAAATCATTCTGATTTGTGTTCAATCTACAAGAACCTTTCTTCTAATGGAAAGTAGACTCACAGTGATGGCGGGAGGCCAAGGACTGAAGGTCACTCGGCTGACTCGGCCACATGTGCTGGTTCAGTCGTCGTTGACATCTCTGGTGCTATCCTTTATTTGGGGTGTTTCTTCTCATGTAGTTTAAGAAATAACCTCAACAGTTAATCCCTCAGGAGACATTCCTCTGACATTCAGAGTTAGGTATCAATGTTATCCTGAAATTCTCTCCCATATGAATGCCACAACTTCTGTGGAATCTGGACTCTGCCTTCTACATTTTAAAATCCCTGTTCCCTATAACTGTCCAGGCATGTGAGAGTACTCAAGAAATCTTTATTCATGAATGAATAAAAGATAACTACTGTATATAGCAAGCTTTGCTATGTACTGGAAATTAGAAGCAGAAGATAATCTTCACATCCTGTGAAAGACTAAGTCAAGGAATAAAAGATTCATATACTACAACACAAGTTGTTTTATACAGAATGGGCTGGGATAGCTATACGTAGTGTAATATAAAATTCACTGCCAGGCAGAGGACAACAGAAAGGGGCCGATATTGCACAGAATTTGGGAACAATGATTGGGGAATGGTTTTGAAGTAGAAGCCTATTACATGAGCAGATCTCTGGCTGAGTTCATTCTTTTCCCTTGGTTGTTCAGCTAATGTCATTTCAAAACAGACTGCTTTTCTCATGTTAACCCTTATTTTCCTATTGAAATTGTTTAAGGTTTCAGAACTGGATAAGGCACACCTTGAGTCTGTTGAAGATGATAAGACATTCACTACAGACTATAAAACCAAGAAAGAAAGCTATTTTCTTCCAACAGGAAAAATATGAGTTCATTATGAGAGAAGAAGAAACATTTGATCAGAGTGAGGAAAAACAGGTTCAAACAGTAAATTTCTGACTGTGCCATCTCCCAATAGTACTGAATTTTGCTCAACTGTTTATCCTAAACTGCTTGGATTGATATTTGAAGAGAAAATACAGTATTTTGTAAATGATGGTGGGTCATTTGGTCATCTAAATCATTATACCATGTAAAGGGTTTTCTTTTTTATTTATTTGAGAGGCTGTGTTACAGAGACAGAGGAACACACAGAGAGATCTTCCATCCATTGGTTTACTTCCCACAATGGCTAGAGCTTGCCCAGACCATAACCAGGAGCCAAGAACTGCTTCTGGGTCACCCATGTAAGTTCAGGGCCAAGCAATTGGTCTGTCTTCCACTGCTTTCCCAGGTGCATTAGGAGGGAGATGGATCAGAAGTGCAGCAGCAGGAATATGAATTGATGCCCATAAGGAATGCTGGTGTTGCAGGAGGCATACTAACCCATTGTGCCACAACGCCAGTCCCAACCATGTAGAGTTTAAATATCAAAAAATGGATTTAACCTAGACCTGAGAGTACATTAATTACATCACAAAACCACAGATAAATGAAATAGTAAAAGCTTATATTTATTTATTTTCATAAACATTGATAAATTAGTTCAATTATGGATCTGTTGCTATGGAATCCTAGGTAAACTAAACTGAAATGATTCTTCAAAAAGTTTCTATGTAAATGCCCATGTGCTTTATTAGAATGCTTGCTATTTTGGAAATCTGTTTCTCCTTTGATCAATTTTCATAGGTGCCTATATATGGTGCGTTCATCTAATGTCATTGCCTAAAATCTTTCTAGAATATCTCAGTTCTTCTTATTTGCCTTCTTCAATGCTATTTCCTCAGCCTTGAACCCAAACTTCAACTTTAATTTTATCTGCAGTTAGCCAAGCTTGTACCCAATTTTTGGAACTTAGTTCAAATGAGCATGTCTCCTCCTTCAGTCAATTTTAGATGTTTTTCTCTGGATCCCTAAGAAAAAATGTAGGCAATTCTAGAGCCCAATGAGACAAAGAGCCAGTGGAGCAGAAAAACAAATATTTGGTTTCCCAAAATGGAGAGCCCAGCACGTCAGGCAATACTCCCTTGTGCCTAGTATAGATGTCGGACCATTGAAGATTCTCAAAAGTTCTGAAGACATTAATGCATGACTTTGAAAGCTCAAATCATATCCTCTTCAAAGTACTATATATTAATTCATTTAGTACAACTTTAGGGTACTAAGGTTTACTAAACTTGTGTGGCTTTTCTGAGGCCATCCAATTAGATACAAGCACAAACATAATATTAACCTATTAACCTATTAACCTATTAACCCTGAGCTTTTTCTGGTCCAGTGCACAAGCTGCTCCCTTATGCTCTAGTCGCTGTCCTGATTACATATTTTTCTTCTTTTTAAACAATTTTTGTTAATATATACAAAACAGATATCATGTATTTCATAGATGCAATTCTAAAAAGATAACCATACCCCCATCCCTCCCTCCCCCAATCTCCCCTCCTGCCTTTCTTTCTTTTTTTTTTTTTCTTCAATTTTTGCAACAGTATACTTCAGTTTGCTTTATAATCACAGGCTTAATGCACCACTAACCATGATGTTCAATAAATATAAAGTAGAAAGATCACTGTTCCACAGGAATAAAGACAGGGCTATAAACAATAATCAAATCATAAGATCTCAGTGTCATTCTTATACATGTTTTTGTATTCTATATTAGTTTTTGAAAATACTGGATTATTTATTTGTTTTCAAGAAGAACAGTGAGTGAATGATTTACTGTTACGCATTTGCTAACTATGTATCAAAGCCTTTGTTGCTATATTCAACAGGCAATTGTTTTTTTCTTTTAATGATAATACTTTTTGTTTATTTAATTTATTTGAGAAAGAGTTTTGAGGAGAGAGTGAGGGAAGAGAGAGAGAGAGAGAGAGAGAGAGAGAATGCCCAATTCTGGCCTTCCATTTAAGTGGTAAGGACCCCCAACCACTGATATCACCTACTGTCTCCCAGGGTGTGCATTGGCAGGAAGGTGGAATTACGGCAGATCTGATACTCAAACCCAGAATTCTTATATGTGATGTGAACATCCCAGGTAGTATTTTTACCTCTGCACCAAACACCTGCCCCAACTCAGTAATTACTGAATTCCTAGTATGGGCCAGACACTGGGAATATATGCCTGCAAATGAATAAAATGCATTTTGACTACAAGTAATTGAGAATTACAGGGCAAAACATATTCTGTGTTTTCTTTTCACTGCATCATAGGAAGTTTTAGTCCACATTACATCATCCTAGAATAAGTATAATTACATTAGTCAGAAAGTTTTTAAATTGTCCTTGTCATTTAGGCCTTTGACTCTGGCAAAGATATTCTAATACATTTTGTAGTGGTTTTCCGTAATTGCCCTCCGTGGATGCACAATTTCCGGAGTTGCCTTGCACATCCATACATTTCTCTGCAATACACAGAGTTTTTTAAACTACAAGAAAATAAAAGGACTAATCTAAAATTAAGAATCTCTATTTTATTTTTGTTCTGACAATGCAAATGCTTATCTTTAAAAAATCTGATTTTATTTCCTTTTCACAGCCAAGCATAATCGTAACACTTCTAGAATCTTCATTTTCTTGCCAATTGTCATTTGGAAGAAAAAATGGAATGTGGGATTCAGAAGTTATATTTGCTCTGCATTAATAGAAGGAGTAAAAGCTGTTTCATGCACCATCCCTAAATTATGTACCCATAACTTACAGCATAGATAAATACTGCTGCAAGTTGTCATTTCCACAGTCACTTTTCTAATCCCCACTGTGGATAATATAAATAGCACACTTCACTTCTAAATTTTCAAATGCTCCTTAACTATAAGAGCAACTTTCGTTTTTGTTTTTATTGATATCATTTTCTTTCTATAATTAACTTTGATTTGGTAGGCTATTTTAGTCTTCACCAAATGTCCAAAAGAATTATAATTTCATATCACGTTTTACTTTGCAGTATTTCAGAAAAAGGACATTTCTGCATTTAGAAGCATTTTTTTGACAAGAACAGAGTAGCTTTTTAATTGTGTTTTGTGACATCATTGTAGATTTATAGCACTTTGTGTCTTGTTGAATTGTATTCTAAACATTCTTCTATATCAGAGACTTGTCTTATGTCTTTATACTAGTTATGGAAATCATTCCCTTTTTACTGATACAAATACAATTTACGCCACGGTACAATTATAATTATCCAATAACTTATTAATTGGACATTCTTTGAGAAAAATTACTTTCAAGCAAAATCTGCTGAAAAGAATTCTTGAGTGTATCAGTATACGCCTTTTTTTTTTTTTAAACGGGCAGTTAGTGAGAGAGAGAGAGAGAGAGAGATCTTCCTTTTCCGTTGGTTCACCCCCCAAATGTCCGCTACGGCCAGCGAGCTGTGGCTGGCGTACTGGTGCTGCGCCAATCAGAAGCCAGGAGCCAGGGCTTCCTCCTGGTCTCCCATGTGGGTGCAGGGCCCAAGCATCAGTATACTCTTTTAAATAATTTAGGAATACTTATTAGTGATGGCAAACAGCTATAGGTGGTAACTTAAAGAAAATAGTAAATTATACTACTTTTTCAAATTTTCACTGTTGAAAACGGGATCAATGGATGTATCTGTGCTATTGATTAGAAGTTGCTTTATATACAATATTATATTTTATGTTACATTTATTTATTTAGGAGACACAGGAAGAGACCTCCCATTCACTGGTTCACTGCAAAAATTTCCAGAAGCTGAGAATTCAATTCAGGTCTCCCACATACATAGTAGGGACTCATCGACTTGAGCCATAGCCTGTTGCTCCCCAGAGTGTGCATTGATAGAAAGCTAGAATTACAGCAGAACTGGTATTCTCTCTGTCTCTCTGTCTGTCTCTCCCTCCCTCTCTCTCTCTCTCTCTATATATATATATATATATATATATATATACATATATACTTACCAAATTCAGCTAAGTTATGCATTATAGTGTCTGATAATTCAGAATAAATCATAGCTAAAACTTATCCTAGATTTATTTGTCTTTTACAAGTACATACATCCATACATCATGTATCGTGTTGAATTATAATGGTTATGTTACCTAAATTTGTACTCAAAAAGTATCTCATATTTGCATTTGTCCTCTTCTCTGCTCACCTTGGCGTGATGAACCAGCATCATTCACCCTTTTGAATTGAATCTTAAGTCAAGATAGAGTTTACTTCCTTGGTATTTCTGTAATTATTTTTGCTTCCTCTTATTATTACCACTTACAGATTGTATTGAGCTTGTTTAGGTAGATATCTGTCTCTAAATTACACTATGACTTCTACAAGAGATCAAACTCTGCATAATTTATAGAGGATAGGTTATGCTTTTAGTTTAGTGCCAAGCATAGTTTTGAGTATAGAGTACGTTCTCAATATATTTTGTTAAACTGTTGAATGGAAAATTGTTTAAAAGACCTTGGGTATCTGCTCAAAAATTAATTTTTACAGCCAAATAAATTAGCATTCCGTTGTCTTCAACATAATGTTTTCATTTTTCAGTAAATGAAGTTTAAATTTGAAATAATCAACTTCATCTCTGCTAGTCTCTAATAGTTAATAGCTAATGGATAGTTTTCTATTTAAATAATATTGAAAATACAAAGATGACAGGCATATATTTATATACACATCTTTATATGCTGGTTGAATAAAGATAAAGTAGTTGTAGAAATTTCCATAGAGGTAAAACCATCATGCCACAAAATACAATTCTGTATTCCTAACTGTGACTCAAAATTTAAACTTCACATAAAATACTATAAAGGACATTGTTAGGATTCTACACTATATCTCAGATTTTTCTTATATTAATTGCTGATTATATCAAATCCCCAACTTGGAACAGAAATTCATTTCACTTTCTGAATTTGACTCTGCCTGACATGGGTGAAACCTTTCGCTTAAGTTAGGGGTGCTCCATTCTCTTTCATCTTTTTCTTCTTGAGTGAAAAATGTATTTTGAGAAATAAGTATTTCAAACTTTTAGAAAGATATTCATATTCATATGAACAGAAAAGGTAGGTCCAAGCTGGACTTGTCTTTATCATGCCACTTTAAGTTTACAGTTGATAGGAAGAATGATATATCACATACTGAGTAGTTTCTTTAGCTTGAAAATTGAATATAGGTTTATTTTACTTTTATGATATTAAAATATAAAATCATATACATTAGTATTGATAATGGTTATTTTTAATACCCTTTATGGGGCCAGCACTGTGGCAAAAAAGGTTAAGCCACCACCTGAGACACTGGCATCCCATATGGAGACCAGTTCAAATCCCGGTTACTCCACTTCTGATCCAGTTCCCACTAATGGACCTGGAAAAGCAGTGGAAGGAGACCGGAAAGAAGCTCCTGGCTCCTGGCTTCATCTCAGCCCAGCCTTGGTTGTTGTGGCCATTTGGGAAAAAAACAACTGATTGAAGATCTCTCTCTCTTTCAAATAAATAAATATTTTAAAAATACATGATAAAAGCTAAGATTTTTCCCAACAGATCATTCTCTACACATACACATGTGTATATTTTTCCCTAAAATGAAGTGACATAACATGAGAATAAACAAAATACTCAGGGGAACAAAAGTCATAATCAAATATTATATTTTCAAATCAAACATCTTATATTAGAAGCATTTTAAATATAATGGCATTCAGAGGTTAAAAATGCCAAGCAAAATACAAAGACAAGCTAATTTATTTATAAGTACTTTAAACATTTGCTGTTTTATCTATGTATCTATAATATTGGTTAATCATAAGTTTTTAAAATATGTATTTATTTATTTATTTTCATAGGAATTGTAAGAGAAAGAGAAAATGAGATCTTCCATCACTCCCCAAATGTCTGCAAAAGCCAGGGCTGGACCATTCTGAAACAAAAGCGTGGAACACAGTCTTGTCTCCCATGTGGGGGGCAGGGACCCAAGTATTCAAGTAGTTGCCTACTTGCACTCCCACCCCCACCCTGGGGTACACATGGGCAGGATGCTTGACTGGCAGTGATGGAGTTGGAACTCTAACCAGGCACTCGGATATGGGATCTGGGCATGCCAAGTAGTGATTTAACCACTTCACCAAACACCTTTCCCTCAAATATTTATTGAGATTCTATACTATATTTAAAAAATCTAAAAGAATATATTTCAATGTAACGGGTGATTGTATATAGTATAAACAATTAGATGATGATTAAAACCACAAAAGGGACCATAGAGTGTGTCAAAGGTCACCTAATCAAGACAGAGGAGTCTAGGGAGTCTGTCTAGAAAATGTTGCGTGTGCAGTGTTTGATCTGAAATGAGGTTTTACCAGATACAGAAAACAGGAGCAAGGCTTATGGATTTTGGAGGGTTAAAGTGATGAGCTGTGGGATCTTGGCTAGGTTTAGATGGGAGAAAAGATAAGATGGAAAAGATAGATTAGATATTTAAATTTTATTAATGTAGAAGATATATAGAAGAAACAGGATATGGACATTTTGAAAGACTTGAAAGCTATGTTTTAAGGTTAGAATACTGGATTCTAACATTTCAAAGATAATGGAGGGTGTTTAGCTTATTCAGCTGAGAGACAGGGCCCTTGTATCGCACACTGAAGTGTCTTAGTTCGGTGGCTCCCTCTGCCTCCCAGCTCCAGCTTTCTACTGTTTTAGGCCCTGGGAGACCGCTGTGATAGCTAAAGTAATCGGTTCCTGCCACCTGTGTGGGAGACCTGGATTGAGTTTGCAGCTCCTGGCTTCAAGCTTCACAACTGTTGTAGACATTTTGGAGGTGAATCAGTGGAAGAGATTTTCTTTTTCTCTCCCTCTCTCTCTCTTTCTCTCTCTCTCTCTCTGTCTGTCTTCCCCTTCTTTTCTCTCTCTACTTCTCTATTATTTTTTGCATATTTGTCTCAATAAAAAAAAGGGTGAAAAATATAGCGAATACTGAAGAGATTCAACTGAAAAAGAATTAGAAGCAATAATGCAATCTGATAAGAGAACTTAGGGAAAATTCATTTAAACTATGATAAGAACACTATCATTTTTTACATTTAGTTTTTAATAACCAACAAATAATTTCAGTTGGTAAAAATACAATTAATGATCTAGGATGTTCAACAGAATCTTGTAAATAATAACAAGCAATTGCAAACAGCTAAGTAGTAAAGTAAAGTAATGGATGAAGGCTTTAAATAAATTGTGGTGCATTTGTACTTGTGAAAAGTATAAACAGGTAGAACATTCATGGATGCAATTTGTATCCAATAATTTTAAATGAAACTGTTATTTAACCAGACATTTTACTTCCATGAATTTATTGTACAAATGTGTTTGTTCGCATGCAATATGAAGAATGTACAGAATCATTTTGTTGCTGCCTTATTTGCAAGGGTAAAATACATTGTCCAGCATAGGAAATTTCATAGGCAAATTATGGTGCATCCATACAATGGGATATTATGAAGTTGTAAAAAGAGATGTCAAAAATGTCACCATTCAGGATAGACAGTTTAGTATATATTAAGTAAAGATTTCAACAGTTTGCACCCACATAGAAACACAAAGTGAAAAATAGTGTTTGAGTACTGGTTATAGCATTAAATCACAATGTACAGCACATTAAGGACAGAGATCCTACATGAGGAGTAAGTGCACAGTGACTCCTGTTGTTGACTTAACAAATTGACACTCTTGTTTATGGCATCAGTAATCACCCTAGGCTCTTGTCATGAGTTGCTAAGGCTATGGAAACCTTTTGAATTCACCGACTCTGATCATATTTAGACAAGGTCATAGTCAAAGTGGAAGTTCTCTCCTCTCTTCAGAGAAAGGTACCTCCTTCTTTGATGACCTTTGATGATCGCACTCACAGAGAGATCTTTCATTTAGGTAATTTTTTTTTTACAGAGTGTTTTGACTTTCCATTAGGCTTATATTTTTGCATGTGGTCATTGGCTATTTCAGTACCATTTGTTGAAAAAAAATTCTCTTTTGTGAACATTATTTTACCTGTTTTATTATTTAATGACAATCTAGCCCCATTTATAACTTGCATAGCTTCAAATTCATTTCTACTTCTCTACTCCAAATTATCTCCCACCATATTACATTTTTATTTGGAATTGTCCACATTTTTCTTAATACCCACATACTATATGAATCTCCTCAATGGCATATGTGCAACTCATTATCAAATCTGCACTAAGTGCTGTTTGATAATTTCATAAATCAACCTACCTCTGTGTTGTATAACTCATATATTCATTCATTCATTAACATATATTGAACATGTACTTATAACATATAGTAATTTTAATATGTTATGTTGAATCTAACCAAGTATTTCCTGGTTATATTGTTTTGAATAATATATAAAAATCTGTTTATTCTTCTATAACATTAATTTCATATGTGTTAGAGTATCTTTCACGATTTCTCTTAGTTTAACACTTTTATTTTTCTTCCAAACATTCCTAATGTGATTTTGATATGCTTTTATCTTTGTACAATTTCATTTGTCTAGGCTCCTCTCAAAATATTATTTACTCAAATATAAACATATTACCCTAGTATCAGCCATCTGGTGTAATGGAAGATAAGTCTATTACTTTCGTTGACATGGGAAACAGTCTGTATTAATTAAACCTTAAATCACTGAATTTTTGCTGCCAAAATGACATAATGTACTATTATAATAAATTCATTATGAAATTAACATTTGCCTGATGGTCATATTCAGTACTTTTAAGCATAGAAAATCTTGATATGAGATGCCTTGAGGGTATGAAGGAGTGGTAGACTAATTTTAATTGACTAATTTTAATTGAATTGGTTATTATTCCTAAATATCCAAAGAACAAGTGTATTATAATAGAAAAATGCTGCATTTGTAATTGGAAAAACTGATTTAGCATAAATCTGAAACATATTAGGTGGCTTTTCTCAAGTGACTTATTTTACTTTTTAGTGCATTGGGTAAACAATGGAGATAATAATACGTTCTTCTAATGAGCATTGAGAAATTATTTTGGAAATGTATATGATAATGATTTAAGTAAAGTTTACTACAAAATAATTTACGTAGACTAAAAAGTGTCCATTTCAGTATACAGTTCTATTAGTCTTGATAGATGCATTTAATCATGAACCCAGGATCACAATCATGATGTGGAAAAACTCCCACATCTTGAATATTCCTGCCTAATTCTTTGTATGAGCCACTGATTTGCTTTGTGTCCCTATAGTTATCCTTTTTCAAAAATGTTACACAAGGAGACTTAAAAAGCTCATAGAAAATACATATTATGAAAAAGCTATGCCTGGATATTAAAATAAGCTTATATTTAGTTTCATTTTCTACCAACACATTTTTGAAGTAGCCTCATATAAATGGAATTGTACTTATGTGGTTTCCCTCATTTTCATTGTTCTCTGAAATTCCTCACCATTATTGTATTTCATTAGGTTGTTCCTTTTTTCTTGATACATGAAAAAAAGTTTTTAGTTTTGTTGAAATCCAATTAATATATTTTGAAAAAAAAATTCAACTATTTTATACAATAATTATTAAATGACTTCATCAGCTAAAGATATACATCTAATGTTGTAGAATAGGACAACATTTTAATAATTATTTCAAGCCTTACACCACCGTTTTTGGGAATATTTATATTTCAGATGAATACTGAATCCCCAAGGGCATAGTTTTCAGGAAATATAACTTTGTAATGTGTGTAGTCATAGAGTTTGAGGTGAAATTAAAAACAGGAGGGGGTTTTCTTGAAATATGTGGATTGAAAGGCTGAGATGTGACTCATTGTGTGGAGCATTTTTTCTGTTGCCAAAAAAAGCCTTTTTCAGCTGAACAAGAAAGGTGTAAAATTAAAGTAATTGCACACTTCAAATTTTAGTAGCAACATGACATCTTGCTGGCAATTTGATGTTTTACTGACATTGTGGCCTGCTGGCCTGTTGTGAGGTACATCAGATGTGAATGCTTCTTATTTTTCCCAGTGACTTCTAAATAGTCTTGTGGAGTAGCTCTTATGAGTTACTACAGTGAAACAGAATACCAGCTTGTATTCCAGAGCCTGCCTCTTTAAATATGAACGCTACCCCTTGTCCTTTCCTTGTTTGTTCCTAATTCACCAATCATTGCGTATAATTATAAGTTAGAGGAATGAATACACACAAGTGAATTACAGTCAAACCTGGCTTGTTGCTATATTAAAGCTTGGGTTGATAATCAAAATCATTGAAGCAGAAACATACTTTCTGAAGTATGGATAGCATCTTACTTGGGTTAGGGTTCTTCAGATAAGAACCTATTGATGTATTAGAGAGATCACTTTGGAGTCGTGTATTCATCATCATCTACTTTCTGTGACCATGAACACTCTCTTAACTCCGAGATTCTTTTCTGAATCTGGGTCAGTACAGGAGCATGTTACAAAACTATGATTGCTCCTGTGAATTCATGTACCAAAGTGATACCTGCACCGCCATGTGTATAGTTGTACTCTTCACAATAGCTAAAATATGGAATCAACCAAGTTGGTGTCTATCATAAGATGAATAGATAAGGAAAATGTGTTATATATACCCAATGGAATACTATTCATCTATGAAAAAGAACGAAAATCCTGCCATTTACAGCAAATTGGATGGAACTTGGGGCATCAGGTTGAGTGAAATAAGCCAGAAATAGGAAGACATGTATCTCATGTTATCTCTTATAGGTGGAAATAAAGATTTTTAAAAAGTTAATAACTCAATCTGAACACAGAATGTTGATTACTAGAGGTGGGAGAGATAATTAAACATGGATAAAGCATAGGAGGCTGGGTGTGGTTCATTAATTGTGACAAATATACTAATATACTTAATGGGGAGCACTGATGAGTAATACCTCATGATCTTTTTAAATATTTATTTATTTATTTGAAAGGCAGAGTTAAAGAGAGGCAGAGGCAGAGAGAGGGACAGGGGTCTTCCATCCACTGGTTTACTCCCCAAATGGCCACAACTGCCGAAGCTGGGTCACTCTGAAGCCAGGATCTTCCTCTGGATCTCCCATGTGGATGCAGGGTCCAAAGCACTTGGGTCAACTTCTACTGCTTTCCCAGGCCACAGCAGAGAGCTGAATCATAAGTGTAGCAGCTAGGACTCAAACCAGCACCCCTATAGAATTCTGGCACTGCAGGTGGAGGCTTTACCCACTATGCCACATTGTAGGGCCCCGTAATTTTTGTTTTATAAATGTAAATATATTCCTAAATAAAATTTTTAAAATAAAAGCAATATTAAACATATTAAAAAGAAGTATGGTGCCTTCTACAAAATAAGTGCTGATTTTCTAACCTTTGTACACACAAAAAAATCAAATCACTTCACACTTAGCAGAAAAACTATTGGATTTGTTTTTTGAAAAGTTATTTTTAAACATCAAAGTGTTCACTTTTAAAACCAGTTTTTGATATAGATTTTTTTCCCAAATAAGACTTAAAACACCAATAAGAATTTATGGTTTCTCAGTCTCACAAATGTCACATTGTCATGAATTAGAACATATAGAATTGTAGAAAAGTCAACATTCTATGAAAATCAATGAGCATATTTAAAGTACATTTCATTTCACAGATATGACATAGACCCCAATGATCCTAACTATTTTGGGCAAGTTTCTTAACTTTGTGTACCTGCATAGTGGTATGTGGATATGAGAAAGACTTTTCTCAATGGATTTTATAAGGATAAAATGAATTAATATTGGTAAAATTCTTAGGAACTCGTCTTGGTGCTTTAATAACAACAACAACAACAACACAAACCATTGTGCAGTGTTTAATTTTATATAAAAGAAATACATTTCCTAATCCTGGAAGTATACTAAATTACAATACTTTGGACAATGAGACCCAATCTTTATCTATTAAATGGAACTGCAGGCTTCTACATGGACACCTTTATAAATATATTCATGGTTGATGCTTTAATGTTTTCTTTTTGTACAGATACTCTAACAGTTTATCCCAAATGACCAACTTCTCATCTTCTACTAATCCTCTAGACCAATAATTATGTATATCTAGGGAAATGAAGCTTATAATTCTATCATTTGATCATTCATTGACTCATCACTCATTCATAACCTCTGTGTTCTTGGCTGTACATTCCTTTAGTATAAGGTATGCTCCTTCTCATTTCCTCTTTTTAAGAGTGATACATTTTATAATACAGGGAGAAAGATGTAGACAAAACTCTCAAGTGAGGTCAGAGCAGTGGAGCTAATCATTCTCTTGGGGAGATTGAGGAAGGGTTTAAATGGAACCTGGAGGAGTAATAGAACATGGACTTACGAAGGGAGAACTCTAGACAAACAGATTGTTGAGAACTATGAAGTCAAGAAAAGTGTCACAGTGTTGGGAGAAGCTAGTCCATTTGACTGAAACTAATTAAGTACCTAAAGGAGGGCTATGAGATAAGGCTGGGTGTATAGTTTAGATCAAATCACAGACAGCTTTGAATGTAAGTGGAGAGAGTGAGGTTTGTTTTTTTTTTTTTTTTTTTTTTTTTTTTTTTTTTTTTTTTTTTTTTTTTTTTGACAGGCAGAGTGGACAGTGAGAGAGAGAGACAGAGAGAAAGGTCTTCCTTTTTGCCGTTGGTTCACCCTCCAATGGCCGCCGCGGTAGGCGTGCTGCGGCCGGCGCACCGCGCTGTTCCAATGGCAGGAGCCAGGTGCTTCTCCTGGTCTCCCATGGGGTGCAGGGCCCAAGCACTTGGGCCATCCTCCACTGCACTCCCTGGCCACAGCAGAGAGCTGGTCTGGAAGAGGGGCAACCGGAACAGAATCCGGTGCCCCGACCAGGACTAGAACCTGGTGTGCCGGCGCCGCAAGGCGGAGGATTAGCCTACTGAGCCGCGGCGCCAGCCAGACAGTGAGATATTTTACATTATTCATTAGATGGGGGCCGTATAAAGTCACATCTTATAAAAAGGGAGTGGAGAGCAGTTGGGAGATTAGGACAGGTATTTCAGTGAAATTAACCCACCCACTATTTAGAGCTTAAATGAAGAAGAAAAATATTTTGAATTACTCGTTTTTGCCTGTCCCAAATCTCCCCATCATTCTACAGCTATTCTAAGTTGATTACCCATTAGCTTACTCCCTTGTAAGGAATTATTTTAACAGAATTGTTGCTGAAAATGTACTTCTTGCGGAATCTCTGATATCAAAAACCTTGACCTTGGTGAGCCTTAGCTTTAGTACCTGTCATCCAAAAATCAGGAAAACAAATAGGAAGTTTTAAGCAAACGTATTATAGTACTTTATATTTTTGTGCACTTCCATGGAAGAAAAAAGAGGAAAATACTTACATTCTTTTTAAGTAATACATATAGTATTAATTTTATTTTTCCACTTTATATTTTTGAATCTGACTTACTCAGATTTTTATTAAGTAGTAAACTCCTGGGGCCAGCCCTGTGCCATAGTCAGTGAAGCAACCGCCAGCCACAACACCATCCCATATGATGCCAGTTCGATTCTTGGCTTCTCTATTTCTCATCCAACTCCCTGCTAATACTCCTGGAAAAGCAGCAGAAAATGGTCCAAAGTCCTTGGACTCTGCACCCTCATGGGAGACCCGGACGAAGCTCCTGGCTCTTGGCCATGGAGCTTCTGCATGTGGACATGTAGAGTTAACCAGCACATAGAAGATCTCCATCTCTCTCTGTTGGCCATTTGTATCTCATCCTTTGAAAAATACTTGTTCTTATATTTTCCCATTTATTAATTGGATTATTGTTGTTCTTGAGTTTCTTGAGCTGTTTATATGTCCTGGACATTAATCTTATATCAGATTTGAGTTTCTTGAGCTGTTTATATGTCCTGGACATTAATCTTATATCAGATGTACAGTTTCCAAATATTTTCTCCCATTCTGTCAATCGCTTCTTTACTTTGTTGAGTGTTTCCTTTATAATGCAGAAACATCTTAACTTGATATTATTTACTCTCAGTTGCCTATTTTTGCCTTTATTGCCAGTGCTTCTGTGGTCTTATCCAAGAAGTCTTTGCCTGTGCCAATATCTTGAAGTGTTTTCCCTATGTTTTCTTCCAGTAATTTGTTGGATTCAGGGCTTAGATTTAATACATTGATGCATTGTGAGTAGATTTTTGTATAGGGTATAAGACAGGGTCTTGTTTCTTACTTCTTTAGGCAGAGATTCAATTTCTCCAACACCATTTGTTGAATCACTCCAGAGAGTGATTTTAGCTCATTTGTCAAAGATTAATTGGCTGTGGATGCATGGATTAATTTCTAAGGTCTAATCTATTCCATTGGTTTACATGTGTTTCAGCAATTGCAACAGTTTAATCATCATAGGCATCATCTTCACTACAGAAATTAAAATAGGAAACAAGTGGGCATTTAGTAGTAACTAAGAAGAACATTTACATCAGCTAGGAGAAAATTTTTAACAATATATGATAACCACTTCAGTAGTTTCTTGTCTATGCATGTAGAAGGTCATATTGTCAGTTGCCAAAAATGTAGAAATCACTGGAGTTCCCCAAGTTTAAAAAAAATATCTTTTTAATACAAGGAGTAGGGATATGTTGGGTAAGGTAAATGTGTAACTATTTCTACTCACTAGTAATAAACCTTTGTTATAATCAGGAAATGAAGAAGAACGAATTTATGAGAGAACTGCATTGTACTCCAGTGCACTTTCTAGCACTTTAGAGCACTGTCTACTGGGAATAAGTTCCTACAATGGGATTTCAAGCTCTGTAGATTATTAGCTAAGAAATGACTTTATAATTCTAGAATGCACTTATCTTTTGGGCTTTATCTTCATGATGTCCTGAAGGCAGAAGGTATGAATTTGCTGTGTTGTAAAGAGACATCCATGCAAATAAATTTCCATCAAGCATTTTTGCTAGGAAATTTAGACTGCTTAGTACTATTTATTTTTATTTAATTTAAGTTTCGGGATATGACTGTGATATACACTGTATTCTGATTTCACTTTCTTTGAACTAATCAAATAGAAAGATCATGGATGCAATGGAAACCTCTTTTTAAAGATATTTTAAAATATATAACATGAATTTGAAAGAATTAGAGAATTCTCTAATATAAAATTTCTGAGGGCAAATATTTGTATATCAGGGAATGCCTAGAAAGATATAAATGTAAAAAATAAATGAGATAATAGCCAATTTTCTTTAATATGGGTTGTGAAAGGTGAGACATTGTTAACTGATAAGCTAGACAATTAGTGTTAAAAAGTGTGTGGCGGGGCTGGGGCTGTGGCACAGTGGATAACGCCCTGGCCTAAAGCACTGGCATCCCATATGGGTCCCAATTTGAGACCCGGCTGCTCCACTTCCAATCTAGCTCTCTGCTATAGCCTGGGAAAGCAGTAGAAGATGGCCCATATCCTTGGGCCCCTGCACCTGCATGGGAGACTTGGAAGAAGCTCCTGGCTCCTGGCTTCAGATCAGCACAGCTCTGGCAGTTGTGGACAATTGGGGAGTGAACCATTGGTTGGAAGACCTCTCTCTCTCTGCCTCTCCTCACTCTAACTCTGACTTTTGAATAAATAAATAAATAAAATTTTAAAAAGAAATTTAAAATTTAAAACTTTAAAATTTAAAAAAGAAATTTGTGACAAAGAAGATGTTTTGCAATTTTGAAGCTATTGATAGGGGCCAGTGCTTGGCACACTGGTTAAAGCCCTGGCCTGAAGTGCTGGTATCCCATAAGGGTGCTGATTCTAGTACTAGCTGCTCATCTCCAGATCCAGCTCTCTGCTATGGCCTGGGAAAGCAGTAAAGGATGGCCCAAGTCCTTGAGGCCCTACATTGACATGGGAGACCCAGAAGAAGCTCCTGGCTCCTGGCTTTGGATCAGCCCAGTTCCGGCCGTTGCGGCCATTTTGGGGAATGAATCAGCAAATGGAAGACCTCTCTCTCTGTCTCTACTTTTCTCTGTAACTCTGTCTTTCAAATAAATAAAAATAAATCTTTAAAAGGTTATTGAAGGCATGGGGGGAGAGAGAGAGAGGGAGGGAGGAAGGAAGAGAGGGAGAGAGGTCTTCTAACCATCGTTTCACTCTCCAAATGGACACAACATGTAGGGCTATGTTAGACATAAGACAATATTCTGTAACTCCGTTCAGGTCTTTGATGTGAATGGGAGGGCCCCAAATACTTGTGCCATCTTCTGCTCCTTTCACAGTCACATTGATAGGGAGCTGGATTGGAAGCAAAGCAGCTGAGAAACGAACTGGCATCCATATTGGATGTCAGCCTCACTGATGGCAGCTTAACCTGCTGCACCATGACACAGTCCCCAGAATTTTTTAGAAATGCTAGTTGTTCTTTTTTTGTTACCTTGGAGTGGGTCAACTTGTTTTATTAATAAAAGAGCATTTTGGAAATTGTTTGTAGGCAGGCATATCTTAGTTAAAATGAATAATATATAAAGAGTAACTATTTAATCAAGGGAATTACAATGCAGGAGATTTCCAATTGTCAATAAGATTACTAAATGATACAAGATGAAGTGCAAATCGGATTAAAGGATCAGAAAGATTGTATTAGTAATAGGCATGGCATTCATTCAACAAAGATTTTAGTTGTTACCATACAAGAGGGATAAAGCAGTGAATAAAACCAGGTTTAACCTTCGAATTCCTGCATCCTACAAGATGAGATAGAGATGGTCACAAACAAGGCATAGAAGTATATGGAATATTCAGGGTGCGAAATTGTCAAAAAGGAAAAGCACATGAGAATAGAGAAGCCAATTGTTGAGGTTTTTATCATACACTGAAAAGCCAAGGGATCTGAGAATCTGAACATGAAACTAATGTATTTCTATTACATATGTCCAATGGGTTATGCATATCACAGGAAACTTAGCATTGACGATTCTAACTTGTTTTCCACAATCAATCTACTTAAATAATCAAAACAATTTTTAAACACTATGGAATATTAACCAAACCTAAAAAAATAATTAAATCCAGACATGTGAAACAAAATGGATGGAATTGGAGACATTATGCTAAGTGAAATAAGCCAGACACAGAAAAATAAATACCACATTTTTTCTCATATACAGAAAAATATACATATATAATAAAGATGCTGTATTATTTGGTACACAGACAATTGTAAATGTTGTCTTCACTGAATCATACCCCTTACACAATATAGTCTTATTTTATGATGTTTGTCTTGTATCCTAAATTATGTGATATTAAAATATCTATTGCTTAAATAAAATGTGTATATAGATGGATAGAATGATTATGGAATGATGCTGAAGTTTTTAAAAATCTATGCATTCTCATTAAACACCCTATACTTTTCTGGATTATTTTCAATACTTTAAAGTAAAAAGACAAACAATTATTTGAGAGAAAGAGGAGGGGAGAGAGAGAGACAGGCAGTGAGACAGAGCTTCTTTCTGCTGCTTCCCTCCCCAAATGACTGCCATGACCTGGCCTGTGCTGGGGCCAGGCCGAAGTGTGGAACTGACAATACAATCCAGGTCTCCAATGTGGGTGACAGGGACCCAACCTCTTAAGCCATCATGTTCTGTTTCCATTGTATGCATTAACTGGAACCTGACTCTGGAGCAGAGCCAGGACTGCAGCCTTTCACTTAGGTATGGAATTTGGCCTTCCCAAATAACTTCTTGTTTGCTGAGAGAAAATCTGCCCTTCAAAATTCTCATTAAGCGTCCATTCTCATACAAAATATTTGACTCTTTTGTTGAAAACTTATCTTGCTTTCTTAAAATACCAAAGTCAAAAAAGACAAAGCATTTTATTATTCATCTTCTTTTCATATCAAATTGGTCTTCCTTCATTTTTTTTTAATGTCTTCCCCAGAGGTTAACAGAAAGGTTTATTTGATATTAAGCTCTTAAGATTTTGACTCATTGTCTTATTCCTCTTGATACCTGAAGGTTTGACTTACATTTACTATTCCTTCCAATTGAACATTTCAGAATTAGTTCCTTTATACTCTCATTGCCAGATTGCTCAGATCTGTTTAGTATATTTATAAAGTTATCTGTAGAATGTGAGCATTTTTGCTGTGCTCTCCAAAGCTTCTGATGTGGTCATGATTTGTGGGGAATATTGCTGCTATCCAATGCAGCAAATGCAGAATGCACTGCAGCATTAAACAGTAGCTTTGATTCAGACGTGAACATTTCCAGTTTGAAGAAGTACAGGAGGTGATGACAATAACTACATCAGAAGCTTAAGTATAAATACATTTTGACAAAACAGTATCTGCAGCACTGAATTTTTACATGGTAATCAAGTGTAGTTTTGGATGGTGCAATGGTGGTTCTGAGAGATACAAGAGAATAAGAAACACAAAGCAGCACTCCTTGCTACTCACACAGGGCAAAAACATTTCAATTAAAAATTTGGAATCATGCTATGACATTTTCTTTGTTTCTGTCTAACTTACTTATCTGTAAATTACTAATCTGATTTATACCTAGTTTTAGATTGAATTTCTACTCCTTTTTTATTCCTATTGTCACATGTTGGCTATATTCATCATTTTGAACACATGGATGTCCTTACTTATTTATATCATTCATGCATCCATGCCTTATTTTTGTTAACCTAATTGTAAGTGTTTGGAGATAGAGCATCTCCTTTAGCTTCTAATCCTGTGTCTTTTCATCACCAGCACTCTGTGTGTATGTCTGAATTTAATAATGATAATCTTCAATCTGTGTCATAATGACTTTTTCACTGGCAAAAACAACCAGCAGTTTTTTAAAGTTGAATTTCAGCAAAAAGAATTGGATTAAATCTTCACAGAAAGTAATTTTTAGCATTTCATCTTGATTTTCAGAGAAATGACAATAATATTTCTACTATTATTTCTCATAAAATGACTACCAGTGATACCTTAATGCCCTTTGGATTCAGAGGAAAATATACTACCTGTCACATAGGCTATCATGATCATCCCACCAACCAACCAAAGTGTAAAACTATCAAAAAAGAAAATTCTTTTGATTCATAGCTAAGGAATCGTTTTGATAATTTAATAAAGCTAAATGACATATATGTTGAATAATGTAAAAGGCATTTTAAAATTTCATAGAGGGAACAGCATTTTTTGTTGTTTTAAAACTCTTTTCTCATTTTTTGAAGCATAAAATCTCAATGAAGGATTAGCAATAAGTCTCTGTGATACAGTATCTGTATTAATTTTGTGCATGACTAAAATTAGTAAAAAAAGATTGTCAGACATTTTGATACATGTGTTTCATATCTGTAATGTTTAATTCATTTTTTAAAGAATGATTTATTTATTTATTTATTTGAAAGTCAGAGTTACATACAGAGAGAAGGAGAAACAGATAGAGAGAGTCTTCCATCCGCTGGTTCATGCCCCAATTTGCTGCCATGGCCAGAGCTGCACCAATCCAAAGTCAGGAGTCAGGAGCTTCTTCCAGGTCTCCCACATGGGTGCAAGGGCCTAAAGTCCTGGGCCATCTACTACTTTCCAAGGCCATAGCAGAGAGCTGGACCGAAAATGGAGCAGCTGGGTCTCGCAATGGTGCCCATGTGGATGCCTGCAATGCAGTGGCAGCTTTACCCGCTGCACCACAGCACAATCCCCATGTTTAATTTCTTAATAATCCACCTATATTCATTCAGAGTATAGAGCGATACCAAGATCTAACATACTTCTTGCTAAAGATGGAAAGATTGTTTCCAGTGTTGATATTTTGTTGCCAGATGGAAGAAAGACAAAGATGAATTAACTGAAATATACAGAGCAGTTTAACATGCACTCTGATGAAGGCAGCAGGCATTTGAACTACCTGAGAGATTAGAAAAAGAAATGCAGTAAAATGTCTAAATGAAGGTTTGTATCATCAAGTTTTCTGCAATAGTCACCCTCCATGAGGAAAATGCTAAGTAGTCCACGAATATTATCTACTTCTCAAAGCTGTGCATTTTAACTTTCAGAAATTGCAAATCTCTGATACTATTTTTGGGAAAGTGAATCAAAATTCCTGGGGATACAAAATAATCCTCTGTAATTTAAAAAAAATCTAAGTATGATTTTCACAAACTTTCTAAATAGCATGACCATGGGTCATGTTTATTCTGGAAAGTCCAGTCCACATGCTATTGTTTCTCTCTCTTTCTGTGTCCCTTCCTCCCCCTTCAAACATACAGAGAAAGTGGATTTCTACTTTGTGGCTTTCTCTAGATTCTCTGCTCTGGTTGACTTACCTTCATGCTGTGCCACAGAACTTTGAAGGTACTCTATGTATTCCCCGTAATCTCATACACTTTTGTAAACAGTCCCTGTTTTGAACTCCTCCACTACCGTAAATTATGTGCCCCTTGCTTTCCATGAGAACTGATTGCTTAAAGTAAGTTTCCTGTTTTGCAGGCAGAAATCAACCTTTCCCTCTGCTTCCCATAGACATTGTAATCAAAGCTGGGCAACAGAGCAAAATTCCTATTAAAAGCAGAGTTTGGAGCAATCATTTTATTAACCACAGTAAGGCACAAATTTATTTTCTTAAAATGATTATAATTTGTGATTAAGATTCAAATAATACCAATATTCTAACAATTGGGGTCAATTTCACCTTGGGAAACATAATGTAGTTGTTTTTCAGATGATTTTGTTTAAGAAGGTCTACAGATTGAGAGTTATTGTTGTCTACTGTCTTCTGCAATCTAGTATACTATTGGTGTAATTAATTTACATTCTCATAGAAGAGAGAAAGGACAATATCACAAGAAGCATGCATACTCCTTTTTTCAGATTATTGGGCTTACACTTACACTGTAGCCTCTCCCAATTGAATCGGATTATTATCCATTAAAATGCATACCCTCATATTGCTTAAGTATTACTTAATAAAAATATAGCTATTGTCCATTTAAGCTAGCCTTCCCAGAGCATATTACTGAATGTACTAAGAATTTGTAAATATTCCTCACTTCAGATCACCAAGGCATCATTTATAGTCTGTTAATTGTTATTGATGAAATATAATTGAAATTAAAAAGTGTGTCATTAGATTGAATATTCAAAGCTGCTTTGAGAAAAAGGATATTGATCTATAGTAGTGTCATAGACTTATCTTACTGGAAAAAGAGAGAGATAATACCCCAAGTGCTAGAAGGAATTATTATTAATTATCTCACAATTTTTTTTTTACTAAGTCCTGTTCAAATTGTTATGATGCTTTAACTTAAATATCAAACACATATGAACTGGTATACCATTGGGGCCCGATTCTTAACCATTGCTCTTAATATTGTCAAATAAGTAGTTTTAAAAATTATTTATTTATTTTAAAGGCAGAAGGAGAGAGGGAGAGAGGAGAGAAGGTAAGAGGTGGAGAGAGAGAGGAGAAAGAGAGAGAGAGGGAGAGAGAGAGAGAGGGAGAGAGAGAGAGAGGGAGAGAGAGAGAGTCTTCCAGCTGCTGATTCATTTCCTAAATGACCAGAACAGACAGAGCCAAGTCAGAGTCAGGAGCCAGGAACTCCACTCTGGTCTCACATGAGTGGCAGGGACTCAAGTACTTGAGCCATCTTTCACTGTCTTTCCAGGAACATTGGCAGGAACCTGGATCAGAAGCAGGACTCATACTGGCACTATGATATATCATGCCAGCATTGAAAGCAGCAGCTTAACCCGTCATGACACAACACCAGCCCCTAAATAAGCTTTGATTATCAATTATATTTGAAGCTGAATGTAAACAATAATATTATTGGGAACCGTACAAGAGGTATATCTAACATCTACTTTACAATTTTAACATTATGAATAATAAGTGGAAAATATGAAATGGAGAGGTGCACTTTGGTTTTGAATAACTCATGGTTATGGCTCATCATTATCAGAAAAGAGCTAATGAATGATATTGAATTTGAATGTACATATGTGCTTCTAGTGATCTTGCCTCAATAAGGAAACAAATACTTTAAGAGCTGTCTATAGGATTCCTTCAGGAAGATTACTGTTTTTACTAAGGAATACACCTTAATGAATTATTTTTGTTTTGTAATTAAGACTTCTCTATACATACTTCTTTGGATGGAGCAAGGAAAACAGATAACAAAATACTTCTTCCTGAGAGAAAATATTAGGTGAGCAGGTGTTTTAAGAGGATACAAACAAATAATCCAAGAGAAAATGGGACGAAGAATGTCAAGAAACATAATCCAGTAGGGTTCAAAAAAGAGGAGAGTTTCGGAGTACTTATTTTGAGTTTTATCAAAAACACTATATGAATATTCACAGAAATCTTATTTATTAGCAAAACCTAGAAACATGCAAAATAAATAAGATTATGGATGAAAAACATTGAATGGATAAACATAAAGAATGATATATCAGATAACAAAATACTTAGGGACAAAAAGAAAAGCATTACCCACATGATAAAAGTGTTACCCACATGATAGCTCCTTTAATACATGTGCTAACAACATGCATAAATCTCATGGACTTTGTGCAAAATATAAGAAGCCAAACATTTGGGAGTTCATATCACAGTCCACTTGTATGATGAGCTAGAAAAATAAAATTTATCTGTGGATGGAGGATCTGTCTTATCCTTTTTTTCTCCCTTCCACCACTGTCACTGAAAAGATGATTGTCTGAAAGTAAACTGAAAATTGATAAGAGAATATTTTGAAGTGGTAGAAATGCCCTTTGTGTTGTTTTGGTAGTATTACATACATATACAATTATTAACTCATGTGCTGTGTATTATAATATGTAAATTACATCTAATTTTAAAGGGAGAAAACAAACTAAAAATTAATAAAAGAACTTTGAAATATCACATCCTAATATTATTTTGCATGCTCATCTCTAAAATCATGTAAGGATAATTGATACATTTATTCAGTGTTAGATGTTATTCAGTTAAGTTGCTTATTCTTTACTTTCAATACTTTACAAACTCAGAAAACTTTAAAAAGAATAAATTGGTTAGTAGGACTATGCTATTGAGAACAGAGCAATAACAACTTTCCTTTCTGGTCTTAATTTTTCAGCTGATGATGGATGTAGTGTCCCATGATAGCATTGTCAAGAAAATATCCTGTTATTTCACATTTAATCCTATGTTGGGTAGGAGATTTGTTTTGCTGCTTTGGTTATAATAACATATTATTATATTAACATATTAATATTATATTAACATAATATTTAACACAATTAATTTTGTTTTGTATGTGATATTTATTGTGTACTGATTTATGTTCAAAAATATTTGTGGGGTTTTTATTTAAAAAATGTTTATTTAATTGAAAGTCAGAGTTACACAGAGAAAGGAGAGGCAGAGAGAGAGAGAGAGAGAGGTCCTCCATCCAATGGTTCACTCCCCAATTGGCCGCAATGGCCAGAGCTGCGCCGATCCAAAGCCAGGAGTGACGCGCCTCCTCTGGCCTCCTACATAGGTACAGGACTTGGGCCACCTTCACTGCCTTCCCAGGTCATAGCAGAGAGCCAGATCAGAAGTGGAGCAACCAGGACCTAAGCCACTGCCCATATAGGATGCTGGCACTGCAGGTGGCGGTTTTACCCGCTATGCACCAACCCCGGTTGGGTTTTTTTTAAAGCTATCAAGTATTTTTATTGCAATCTGTACTCTTCTGCAAGCTAGTAGCCACTCAGTCCACTCAACATTTAGCAACTTCAGAAATCCTCATCAGTCTGTAACTGACTACACTCAATTTCTTGAAATGATTATGAAAAGATACAAGCAGAATATGGACATGCACAAGGAAGCATGCATGTTGATAATAATTGCTTTAATTTTTTTAAAATTGCCATGATGACAGTACTGTTTCATCTCCTGTTCTTAAAGATAAATATGATATCCACAAATGCAGTCATCATTAAATGAATTATAATAAAACCAAATAATTTGCTGTGTTATGGTATGTTGTGCACTGTTATCAAACATCTGGCACCCTTATAGATCACTGGTTCACTGTGGATAAAATTCTAAATAGCATCTGAGTGAAAATACTAGTAGCATTTTTTTTTTATTTTCTGCTTAGATTGGTATGAAATTTACTGTAAAACTCTATTTGGAATTTTTCTGAATTGTCTGGATTAACCTCTTTATGTATAAGATAATGATTTAGTTATTCTATACTATAAAATATATATTTGAAAAGATTTTATAGATCTTGAATCATAATGAATTAAACTGTAATTCTCCAGTTTATATATCTCAGTATTCTTGGAATTTAGCATTTAAAATGAAGATAATATTGCTTCATTTTCTAATTGCAGATTGCAGTGTACCTCCATTTTACATGGCTACAAAAGTGTGATACAGTGCTCTGCTAATATTCCAAAAACAGACTTGATTTTTTCCCCTGGAAATGAGTGATAAGTTTTCTAACACTAGATTTGTTGGTAACTTTTTCTCTTCATCATCTGGTAGCTAGAGCATTATGTGCTGTGCAGGATACACTTTGTGAGACCACTGAAGAACTCTGGACACTTGTGGTCAATCAGGCTACAGTGCTATGGCTGATTAGTAACTGAGGATGGTAATCTTGTGAAATTTCAGCTTTGCCTTAATACTCTTCTGCTCTGCATGTAACAATAACACGAATGATTGCAAATCACTAAAGTGTTGTGTCTTTGTCCTAAACTTAATTCTGCCTATATGCAGCCAAGCAAAGGCATCATCAACTCAAGGGCGGGGAATGTAATAATTGATGAATGGATGAGATGATTAACTGGGAGGATAGTGATCATCGAGAGAGAACAGAGATAGAAGTTATTATGCTTTTCAAAGCACTAAGAGACAAAGAATACTAAGTGGAATTAAAAAACGCTTTCTGAACAAAAGCTCGCCGTTTTCATATGCAATGCCATCTTCTCAAACAGAATATGGATTTACTTTGAAATTTTCATATTTGCTTTCATTCACTCATTGGTTGCATTCACTAGTCATGTTTTAATGTGTTAGGTCTCCTTTTTGTATATACATTACTGAATTATATCAATTCATATATATATATATATACATAATTTTTTTCATTTAATATTTCTAAAATGAAACTGGCACATGCTTAATACTGTTTTTGTTTTCTGAAAAAGTTTAATTGAATTGGTAGGTTTTCTTTCTTTCTAAAATTGATTTTACTCACTTGAAAGGCAGAATTACACACACAGAGAGAGAATCTCAAGATCTTCTATCTGCTGGTTTACCCCCTATATTGCTGTAACAGCTGGGGCTGTTATTTTGGGTCTCCCTCGTGGGTGTAGGGGCCCAAGCAGTTGAACTATCCTATGCTGTTTTCCCAGGCGTATTATCAGGGAGCTGGAACTGAAGTGGAGCACTGGGACTCAAAGCTGCACATATGGGGGATGCCTGCATCAAAGGTGGCGGCCTAACCCACTGCATCACAGTGCCGGCCTCAGAGCTGACAGGTTTTCTGGTGATAAATAATACCTTAGAAATCAAAAAGAAAGGAACATTTAATAAACACATTCATTTACAAATACTTATTGACTGCATCTCCTCTGCCAGGGATAAGGCTAGTTGCAATGAAAGCCAGAGCAAGAACCGAAAAGATCTTAATCTCTTTAGAGTTCTTACAGGAAAAAAATGTAAAAAATTAAGTAGACCATGATTTAGGAAATTATGACTGCAGCATAATGCAGATATATCTGAAATGATACAGGACTATCAAAGGGAGGGAATGGTTCTCATTGTCCTGTTCAGAGGAGAAGGAACTCATCAAGCAGCAGGATACCAGGCAGGGAAAAGAACAGAAGCAAAGCTGTGGAGGTGTGAAATGTCAGGGTGGGTACAGGGAATGAGGAGTAGTTTCACAGAACTTTCGTACAGGGAAATTTCTCTCGAATGTATAATGAACAGAACACCTCAGAAGAAAAAAAATGTAAAAAAAGAACTTTGCCATTCTGCATTGTTGACTTAAATTATTACTATTTTAATTGCTATTTATTGATTTGAAAGTCAGATGCACACAGAGCGCATAATTCTCATTTATTTGAATTAAATTATTATTATCATTATGTATGTAGCATTTTTTCAGAACAGCAACGCAAACCACTGAAACTCCGAAGTACATGCTTCTGCTCTTATGCTCCTATAATCCATTACAATGAGATCAAGAAAGCTACCAGAGTGATCATTTTATTGTGTAAGATATATCATGATGCTATTCCTCTAGTGAAAAAGTCAAAAATATTTTCTTTTCTTAATAGTCAGAATTCTGATAATGACCCACAGGGTCCGACATGATTTTATCCCAAATTCCAATGTTATAGTTATGGCAGTATTGCAATAAGTGTATTTGACACACACACATACCAGATTGCTGTTTCTTTTTTTAATGTTTCTTTTTTTTTTTTTTTTTTTTGGACAGGCAGAGTGGATAGTGAGAGAGAGAGAGACAGAGAGAAAAGTCTTCCTTTTTGCCGTTAGTTCACCCTCCAATGGCCACCGCGGTCGGCTCATCGCACTGATCCAAAGCCGGGAGCCAGGTGCTTCTCCTGGTCTCCCATGCGGGTGCAGGGCCCAAGGACTTGGGCCATCCTCCACTGCCTTCCCGGGCCATAGCAGAGAGCTGGCCTGGAAGAGGGGCAACCAGGATAGAATCCAGCACTCCAACCAGGACTAGAACCCGGTGTGCCGGTGCCGCAAGGCGGAGGATTAGCCTGTTAAGCCACGGTGCCAGCCTAATGTTTCTTTTTGTTTATTTTCATCTTCTAGAAGGCAAAGTGACAGAGATAGAGATGGGGGAGGGGAGAGAGACAGAGAAAGAGAGATGCAGAGATGCAGAGATGCAGAGAAGAGAGAATCTTCCATCTGCTGGTTCATTTCCCAAATGCCTGCTGAAGCTAGTAACCTGGAACTCCATCTCAGTCTCCCATGCAGGTGTCAGGGACCCAAATACTTGATTTATTATCTGCTGCCTCCTACATGCAATAGCAGAAAGGTAGATCAGAAGCAGAGCAGTCTGGACTCAAACCGGCACTCCAATGTCGGATGCTGACATGCCAAGTGGTGGTTTAACCCACTGCACCACAAAGCCCACCCAAGATTTTTGTTTCTGACTCTTCCCCTATGCAACAAAAATATATTAGTAATAATCATTCATGAAGCAAGTTGTTGAAATAGCTATAAAAGAAACCCAAATAGTGAAAATTATCTTTTTTTTATTTTTTTAACTTTTATTTAATAAATATAAATTTCCAAAGTACAGCTTTTGGATTACAGTGGCTTTTTCCCCCCATAACTTCCCTCCCACCTGCAGCCCTCCCATCTCCCGCTCCCTCTCCCATTCCATTCACATCAAGATTCATTTTCAATTATCTTTATATACAGAAGTCGATTTAGTATAAATTAAGTAAAGATTTCAACCGTTTGCACCCACACAGAAGCGCAAAGTGTAAAATACTGTTTGAGTACTAGTTATGGCATTAATTCACATTGTGCAACACATTAAGGACAGATCCTACATGAGGAGTAAGTGCACAGTGACTCCTGTTGTTGACTTAGCAAATTGACACTCTTGTTTATGGTGTCAGTAATTACCGTAGGCTCTTGTCATGAGTTGCCAAGGCTATGGAAGCCTTTTGAGTTCGCTGACTGGGGTCCTATTTAAACGAGGTCATAGTCAAAGTGGAAGTTCTCTCCTCCCTTCAGAGAAAGGTACCTCCTTCTTTGATGGCCCGTTTTTCCACTGGGATCTCACTCGCAGAGATCTTTCATTTAGTTTTTTTTTTTTTTTTTTTTTTTTTTTTTTTTCTCCAGAGTGTCTTGGCTTTGTATGCCTAAAATACGCTCATGGGCTCTTCAGCCAGATCCGAATGCTTTAAGGGCTGATTCTGAGGCCAGAGTGCTGTTTAGGACATCTGCCATTCTATGAGTCTGCTGTGTATCCTGCTTCCCATGTTGGATCATTCTCTCCTTCTTAATTCTATCAGATAGTATTAGCAGACACTAGTCTTGTTTATGTGATCCCTTTGACTCTTAGTCCTATCATTATGATAAATTGTAAACTGAAATTGATCACTTGGACTAATGAAATGACAATGGTACATGCCACCTTGATGGGATTGATCAGCCCTTGTCCTGACTGTTGATGAACAACTTAATACTTTATCCCTTTTAGTATTTTTTGTCCTACTTAATACTATTGGTAGAACTCTATTTAACACACAATCATTCTTAGGTGTTTAAATTTAACGGAAAAGTGATCTTTGTTAAATATAAGAGTGGGAATAAGAGAGGAAGGAGTTATACAATTTGGGACATGCTCAGTGTGACTTGCTACAAACGGTAGAGTTAGAAACACGCCAGGGGAAAATTATCTTTTATTGAACTTTGTACTTATTATCATATCAGTAAAGATAATGTAAAACAATTAGTTAATAATAAAAAGTAAAATTAGATGTTTAATACTTTTAAATTATATGAAACTTTATAAAAAAGAAAACCATATTTATATTTATTTGGTTATAACAATAAACTGTAACATTCTCTTTTTCAGCTTTTTTTGCAAATTAATTTGTCTTATATATTCGTATTCAATAGAGAATATAAAGATACGTCAGCCTATGCTTACATTTAAGACAGAGCACTTTTTTTCCCAAGATTTATTTCTTTATTTGAAAAGCAGAGTTATAAAGAAAGGGAAAAGTCGAGAGAGACAGAGATTTTCTACTACTTTCCCAGATGCATTAGCAGGGAGGTGGGTGGGAAGTTCAGCTGGGCCCTGACCTAGTGCTCATATGGGATGCAAGCGTCACAGGTGATAGCTTAACCTGCTGTGCCACACTGCTGGACTTTGTAGAACACTTTTTACTACATTCAGCTTCACAAGGTTTTTTTCACATAAAGTAAGAGATATAAAGGATACATCAAAAATGCATGGAATATGGATGATTTTCTGGAGCAAAAAAAAATCGAAATCCATGCATAATTTGTATTATGTGCATTTCCATGAACTTTTTGAAGATCTCTTGAAAAAATTAGGTTAAGGCTTTTTTGAGAGATGAATGGAAATCCCATTTCACAATAAACTCTAGAAAATACATAAGACATAACTGCACATTCCATGACAGAAGCGAAGTAACAAATTCTGTTGCTTATTCTGTGTGATCACAGTATCAGTCATGTTTAGCTATAAATATCTGTTCTCATTTTTTTTTATTTCATTATGTTAATACTTAACCCAAGATCAGCACTCTTAAGAAAGTTTTCAGTTGATAATATAGGATTTCTGATTATGGGGATATTATACGGCAGATCTCCAGAACTTAATCATCTTGACACTATGCCCAATGGGGAGTCACTAATCTAATCTACTGTTTAAATTCAGGGATAAGTAGTAGAAGGGGTTGGAGATATGAGCTGTGCCTGAAGTGAGTATCCCAAAAATTCATAAATTTGTTAATGCTCTTCGAAGATTGTATAATGCAGCCACCTGGGTTAATGATGATTTGGAATGCAATTCTTATCATTTTAAGAATAAGAAATAAAATATAGATGTATCAGACTTACAAATAAGTACTAAAACTCAAAGGTGACAAAAGCAATTGTTTAGAACTCAAACTAACAAAGAATTTTTTAAGGAAAAACTGTTTTTCACTGATATTGCTTAGAACTATCTGCACCCCAGTGGGCTGTTCCTACTGCTCCACTGTTAGTAGGCTACTGCATTATAAGATAATAATAAGAAATCTAAAGTTAGTACATTTCATAGGGACTCTACATTTGTAGAAGTCATTTCTGATTCGCTGCACTGCTCCTTTGCCTGAATATTTGATATATAATAAATGCACTCTAGAACTAGTGTTAATAGGAAAAAATCCTCTGACGTATTATGTTATTTCCCTAATTTTTCATTGCTGGCAGGGTTAAAAAAAAAAGAAAAATAAATAAACTATTGTCCAGAGGTCAAATCAGGCCTGCCACTGATTTTTATAAATAAAGTTTATGTTGGAATTCAGCTGTCATTCATTTACATATTGTTAAAGCTGCTTTTAAATTACAAGAGATGGGGCTGGCACTGTGACATAGTGGATAAAGCCACTGCCTGCAGTGCCAGCATCCCATATGGGCACCTGTTCTAGTCCCTGCTGCTCTACTTCTGATCCAGCTCTCTGCTATGACCTGGGAAAGCACTGGAAGAGTGAACCAGTGGATGGAAGACCTCTCTCTCTTTCTGCCTCTCCTTCTCTCTCTGTGTAATTATTTCAAGTAAATAAATAAATCTTAAAAATAAATAAATAAATAAATTACAAGAGATGAATTGAGTCATTAAAACAGATATCAAGTGGCCTGTGAAACCTAAAGTTTAAGCAATCTGTCCACTTAAATAAAGTGTTTACAAATACATTCTTATGAATATTATATTGTGTATATAAATAATTGAGCATTAAACTTAATTTTATAAAATATTAGTGACCTGCTAATGGGAAACAGAAAATCAAATTAAATTTATCCAGTTTATTAGGACAATGATTTACTGTCTGAGAAAAGTGTTATTGAGGCAACCGTGTTTTTATTCCCACTGTGAAGTCATCAGAGAAAGTTATTTATATATCTATGGAATGAGATTATGAAACATTAACATGTTTTAATTAATATTAATACCAGAATAGTATTTTATGGCAAGACTGATTAAAATGTTAGCACCCATACAAGGTAGAGTTACAGGAAGATTTATCAGGACATGATTTATAATTTTACTTTATTTAGATAGATATTTTCATGTTACAACAATTTCACTTCTGGAAATGATTGTAAGAAATGTGATTTTTCCACTTCAGCAAAGTTTATGACCCACTTCAGAAGTTCAGCAGTAAAAATGTGGTTGAATATTATATTTGTCCAATTAGTCATATGAGTTACCCCCATACATTTTAGCAAGAAGATTAATCGCAACACTTTAAGGCATACTCAGCATCCAGAAATGCTGTGTGTGGCTTTCTTAGTCAAAAGCACATACACAAAGATAGTTGGAGAGCCTAGTAAGCCCACTAATGCCCCTTTTCAAATGCCTACGGAGGATCTAAATACTGTCACCAATGTTTATATTTAAGTTTGGAATTTCATACATAACATTCTTAATATTTAGTTAGTGCTTCGTGATCATGCAAAATAATCAGTACTTACTTTGGCAGAGTTCCGTGAGTTCTCTCAAACATAGAAGACAAAAGTCCTTCAGGCAGTTTCCAGCCTAATTGCAAAAACTGGAAAACAGAAAAGGAATTACTTCATACTATGCTGTTATTATTAGATGGGAGTAAACACAGAGTAGTATGGAAGCACACAGAAAGAGCAAGTGAGGGAATCGTAAGTCATAAATAGCAGTAAGAAGATCAGATTATCAGCCATCCAGTTATTAGACTGGCTCATCGTGAAAGACAAGTAAAAATCATTCAGGAAATGATAGAAAGTATAAGGAGTTGGAATTTTCATGTTAAGGCATAGAAATAAATAAGCATTGACCATCAAAAGAACTGAAAGTTGTTTGAAACATAGAATTGGTATTTTTGTTTTATAGTGATGCAAAATTGGCCAAATTAGCAAACAGGTAATGAATCATGAAAGACCATCCACAGAAATAGATTTTTTTCCAAAGATAAAAGAGTATGTTGTTTTTAATGAGAGTAACAGAGATTTACTTTTTGTGAAAACTGTGTTGATAGAGTCACAGAAGTCAGATTGTGTGTGAATGTGTCTATGTTAAGAAGGGAGCAAGTGATTATCATACTATTATAATAATATTGAAAATCTGAGCTCTGAAAAAATAAATATGAATGTAAAGGATGAGCTATATTTATGAGCTGTGATTAGGTAGAATTTATTAATTTATGAGTGCCCTGAGCCTTTCATCTCTCTATGACCATAAAAATTTCTAAATTTGCATTTATATAATCCCCTCTGATTAGTGGGGTAATTTTAGAACTGCCACCAGAGTGGAAGCTGACTCAAAAATGCCAGCAAACTCTCCAAGGCACTGTAGTAAAGGAAGACCCATAAGTCTGCTTATGGGTCAATGGAAGATGAAATGAAAAAGAATCTACCGAGGGAAATACAGAAGCTGTTGTCTGGAAAAAATCCTGGAATCAAACATCTTTTAGCTATTGTTTTAATGCTTCCTTTGGACACTGAAGGTGAGAACTGTCAATATGAACACAGAATCAGTAAGAATGAACAAATCTCAAAATACTGGGCACTTTAAATAAATTAATGAAAAATAGAATTAAAGGATAAATTTATTTTGGTTCAAAAACATTCTAGCACTCGTTTGTTTTTCCTACATTCTCTAGTTCTGGAGTCTCAGATGCCTTTTTACTTACGTATCTTATGTCTCTGGTGATACTTGGATCAGGTCAAGCTAATAGGAAGTTTCAACAGGAACAAACCAACAGAAGCAGGAGAAGCAGCAGTGTCTTCTGCTAGCTGTAGGGTATCAGTTCATAAGCTGCCTTACTCCATTGCACAGACTATTGCTTCTGGTTGCTTTGTCTCAAGGCTAAGACAAATTTTAGGCTTAGGGACAGCAGAAAACTCAACTTATTTCTGCAGCTTTGAGAACCTCTTACCAAGCCAGGCAAACTCAGAAGGTGCTTACTTCAAGGAGCGGGTTTCAGCCATGGCCAACTATGATGTGTACCACTTTATTTGGGGAACATTAAAAAATGCAGTGTAACTTTTCTTTGGGTCAGGGAGAAATGGATCTTCATGTTGGGCCTCTCTGCCTCAGTTCCCAGCATTCCTGTAAGAAAGTCACTCTGCCTATAGATGTACACCACACGAAAGTCTGCCCATGTGCTAGTCTCCTATGAATCCTCTTAGAAGAGTGTTGTTTAGATTCAACATGCAATAGAGGGGCCACTACCTCTGGCCTCACTACTCTGAGATACGATTGTTTCTTAGTGCCCCACATTGCTTTAACAAGAACCAAAGAGGAAAGTTCAGGGAACAAAAATTTAAAAAAGGGACCAGCGCTGTGGTGTGGCAGGTAAAGTCACCGCCTGCAGTGCCGGCATCACATATGGGTGCCGGTTCGAGTCCCAGCTGCTCTGCTTCCAATCCAGCTCTTTGCTATGGCCTGGGAAAGCAGTGAAGGATGGCCCAAGTCCTTGGGCCCCTGCACGCATGTGGGAAACCTGGAAGAAGCTCCTGGCTCCTGGCTTTGGATCGGTGCAGCTTCAGCGATTGCAGCCATCTGGGGAGTGAACCAGTGGATGGAAGATTCTCTCTCTCTCTTTGCCTTTGCCTCTCTATAACTCCCACCTTTCAAAGAAGCTAGGAGCTTCTTCCAGTTTTCCCATGTGGGTACGGGGGCCTAAGCACATGGGTCATGTTCCACTGCCATCCCAGGCACATGAACAGGGAGATGGATGGGAAGTGGAGGTGAGACTTGAACCAGCATCTAGACAGGATGCTGGTGCCACAGGAAGCAGTTTTAGATGCAATACCACAGTACTGACCCATCTTAAATATTTTTAATGATAGTCTCTCATTGACACCATAGAATCAGTTCCTATATTAAGAAGTAAGTCATCTTGGAACACTTGTAGATTTCTTTCCAACTTTATGTTTCTATTGGGGAATTAAATCCAGTCCTATGTTCTTACTCGCCAGAAGCTCATTGCTTGTAAAATTGTGAAAAAAAGGTAGATGAATGGAAATTATCCCAATTTTAAAGGAAGCAAAATCATAGAAATTGATTAATGTTTTTAGAAGTCATGCAACAGTTCTATTATGGAACAAGTATTTAATATAGAACCATAATAAATTTTTAAGTCTTTTAACATTTCTACTTGTCAAGTATTTGAGAAAATATAAAATTAAAATATTTTGTAATGAGGCTCTGTTTTCCTTGTCTTCCACTTTATTTTTTTAATTGCTAAAGTAATCCCAGCCATGACTTAAAAAATTTCATATAACGAGAAGTAACTTTCCAACCCCAAATCAGAACACACTTCAGAAGTCTTACCTATACCTACTATTCACTTGTGGAGCTGTTGTGAAGCTTTTGAAAGATATTCTATTACAAAATTTTTTTTGCAAAATTTAGCTATGTATTCTATCCATGCCCCAAAAGCAAACAAACAAAAGCTTCAATAAATCCTCCTTGCTTTATGAGTTGCATCCAAATGTCTTTGCTTAGCATGCAAAGTCTCCACAGTCCAATCCTAATTTATCTTTTTCAACCGATCTCCAACTGTTTCTTTATGTGTATGTAGTGCACTCATCAAACTGAATATTCTATGAAGCTGCTCATGCTTTTAGTCTGTTGAAATCCTTTCTCTTTCACTAACCATTTGAATACTACCATCTCCATGAAATTTGTATTTCACAATGATTCTGCTGTATCTCATAGATTGTGGCTTTTCTTCTTATGAATACTCGTTAACACAAATGAAAATTTATTATTCATAGAAATGAATTAATGCATCTTTAACAAGGCATTATATTATATTGCTACATGCAGTATGGTTATATTTGTAATTATGGTTATATTTGCTATTTCATAAATTTTGCACTCTCAAGAGTCCTGTTATTTTGCATTTTTCATATTGGAGCATCTACCTAGAGTACACACAACATATTTTAATCTCTGATGTACACAATAAAGACTGAGATTTTTAGTATCTTCCTTGAAGAACAAATTTATTTTAAAAAGAACAACTTACCTTCAAATTAATATATGGTGCATATATTGTATTAGTAATAGTATATGAAGTATGTATTTTGTTAGATAATGCTAAAGTAGATTTTACCTCTATCTAGTGTTACTGGAAGTATTAGGGGGTATAAAACAGTTAAAGACATCAACTTGAAAAGTATAATTTGGGGGCCGGCACCGTGGCTCAATTTTGTTGATCCTCCACCTGTGGTGCCAGCATCCCATATGGGCGCCGGGTTCTAGTCCCGGTTGCTCCTCTTCCAGTCCAGCTCTCTGATGCGGCCTGGGAAGGCAGTGGAGGATGGCCCAAGTTCTTGGGAGCCTGCACCTGCCTGGGAGACCAGGAAGAAGCTCCTGGCTTCAGATCGGTGTAGCTCCAGTCGCTACGGCTATTTGGGGGGTGAGCCAACAGAAGGAAGACCTTTCTCTCTCTCTCTCTCACTGTCTAACTCTATAAAAAATAAAAAAAAGAAAAGTTTAATTTGATTTTATTTATTAAAAGCGATTGATTTTTAAATTTCTATTTTTACTACTCTATTTTTTAAATTGTTTTGAAAATATCCAGTAAAAGGGAATATTTTAAAGAAATATACCTTGAAATTAAATATGAAGATTTCATAATCTGCCATATTTATCTGGCACACAGAAGCTTTTAGGAACAGGTAACTAATTTTATTCTTATGAGGTCTATGATATTTGAAAATCATTTTAATTATCTCCTTGACATTTCATGTCCACTTGGCTTCACTCAGAGAAGCTTAAGTATTCACCTGGAGATTTTTTGTTCTTTTTGTTTGTTTTTGGCCTTACATTTTATAGCCTTAAAATAAGCAACATCATATTTTCTTTCCTGACCATCTGTGACTTTTAGCTTGTTTTCATCAGTAAGACTGGTAGAAAATGTTTAGACTTTTCTTGCTACTTTGAAGGAGTAGCAAGAATGGACAGTGCATTGAGTTTCCAGCTATTAGTCACTATTTAATGTTTTGTAGGGGAAATATAATTGGCTTTGAAGATATACAAATAGGCCACTACATCAAACTATCTGAACGCTTTAGAAAAAATGGTGAACTTATGAATTTCCTTTTATTTGTAAAATATTTTATGTAGTTTGTGCTATTTAAGTATACGAGAGAAAGCACCATCACTGACACATGTACATAAATACTTGTATTTATTGATTGCCTGTTGTCTTTTCTGCTAAAAATTATTGCTTTCTAGCTGCAGCCTATCAAAGGATTCAAGTTAATAATACTACCTACAAAAACACCCTACAAAACATAACCCTGAATTAATTGGTTTTTGACTTTTTTCTTTTGTTAGATTTAATCAGACAAGTGTCTCTCCGAAGGAACAAGCAAGATAGTTGAATAACTGGTCAGATTTGAAATGTCAAAAATCTTCATAGTTCAGCATTTGAAACCAGTATCATCATCAAGTCAGATAATTGCATTTGGAATGCTGCTGATTCCCTCACAGGAAGATTTAGAGGACTGACAGGATGCCTTCCCTAATGCTGGTTAGGTAGCCTTGTGATGGATCACAACCATAGCTTTGTTGACATGATTTTTTTTTTCAAATTTTATTTTTAATTGTTACATAAAAATTTCACATTTGTGGAGCTGGCCTTTTTTTTGTTTGTTTGTTTTATATGTTTTTTGGCTATTGAGTTGTTTGAGCCCCTTATATGTTCTGGTTGGCACATTTTTCAAAGGAAGCAAATGAAGCTTCTATGTATATACTTAAATCATTTCAAGTCATAATTGTTATTTTCAGCATGAATTATCATACTAATGCAAAGAGAAGGTTATGTATATCCATTAAAATTTATGAACATATTCTTATACATAAATTTATGACTTTATCCATAGTGAACTCATATATGATGTATAATACATAAGGTTTGTGTTGTAGCCCTAACTTCACACTTTCCAAGAACCCTTCAAACACCATAGTTTATCCAATTCAAAGTAATATAATTACGGCTGGCGCTGTGGCTCAATAAGCTTATCCTCCGCCTTGAGGCACAGGCACACCGGGTTCTGTCAGGGTCCCTCTTCCCGTCCAGCTCTCTGCTGTGGCCCGGAAGTGCAGTCGAGGATGGCCCAAGTCTTTGGGCCCTGCACCCGCATGGGAGACCAGGAGAAGCACCTGGCTCCCAGCTTCAGATCAGAGTGCTGGCCGCAGCGGCCATTGGAGGGTGAACCAATGGCAAAAGGAAGACCTTTCTCTCTCTCTCTCACTGTCCACTCTGCCTGTCAAAAAAAAAAAAAAAAAAAAAGGAATATAATTACAATTTTAATTCAGCTTTCTCCATTTCTATCATTTATTCTAATTAGTTGACATAGTATTAGGGGAGTTCTAATACTTTGTTCATGATATATGACTCAGACATAAAAAGAAACAACAGCAACAGAAAATTTCTCTTTGGAATTTTCAAAGAAGCTCCACACATTAAAAATAACTGGTCAGATCCTATGTTAGCAATAATTGCTTGAGGATTAATGCTCATATTCAAAACTCTGAAAGCGCTCCATGAAACAATTTCGTCTCATGGTTTGAGATGGGACTACCCACTACAATCCACATCCATGTCTTACAATCCTACTACCTTGTGGAACTAATAAATACTCCACACACTCACACGTATGTGTGGAGACAAGAGGAGGAAAACTGCTGCTAGGGAGGCTGACATCCAATATCAGAGCACCTGGATTCAAGTCCTGTCTTTGCTCTTGATTCCAAAGTCTTGCTAATGTGCACCCTGGTAGATATCTGGTAATAACAAGTATTTGGGTCAGGACTGCTGATGAGTTCTGAGCTTTCCGTTTTGGTCTGGCCCAGTCCTGCCCTTTTAAGGACATTTGTGAAATGAATCAGCAGATAGGGAGCTCTCCCACATGCTCGCTCTCTCTCTCTCTCTCTCTCTCTCTCACTCCTCCCTGCTTTACAAATCAAGAAAATTAAATTTATAAAAAGAGTAAAGCTACAGCAACTCTTTTAAGCACCTATTGAATTAAATTCTAGTGTGGCTTTTCCATTAACATTTTGAAGACTCCTTTTATTTATGTGTAAAGTTTGGGTAAGGGAGTTTACCTTTTATAATGTACCGGAATTTTAAGATTTATAAATGAGAATAGTATCTTTAGGTTATTAACAATATGTTTTCTTTAATTTATATCATATGTACTCTTTCATACAAAAATTTGTTTTAAATCTTAAGTTGATTTTTCAGTTTGTTTTTAGGAAGACAATGTAACCATCATAATTATTCCTTATTAAAAGCCACATGGTTATCATGTGTCCTATATAAGCTAGAAAAAACTATAATACTCTATGTATAAATATATATAAATTATAAAATCATAAAAAGTTCATGATCTAAATGAATATGCTTCATTTTCTGAATTATAGACTATCATCATCCTAGGATATTATTGCCATTATCCAATTAGCGCTTGAAAATACAATTCTATTGAGCAACAAGAAGTCCTCTTTTTATACTGTATCATTTTCTATTTATTTAATTGAACAATTGTCATTATTCATAATTTCATTAATTACTTTTAAAAAAGCCTCATTGCTGCTACTAATGGGATTCTTTTAGGGCTTATGAGTGTGGAACCTCAAGAAAAATACTGAATGTGTGAGTGTAAGATGCACTTCTAAAATTCTTAGTGTTGAATGTGGAATGTGCCCATTGATGCTATATTTAACATCTTGTTAAGAAAGTATATATGCTTGAAATGTTATGTATTAATTTAGACCTCAAAGCTTCCATAGTGCACTATGAATTTTTTTTTCTTAATCACGTTCAAATGAAACCACCTTTTCCCAGGATATTCTGTTAAGAAGGCAGTAAACACACTCAACAGAATCTTACATAGTAACAAAGAGGTGGAAGTAAATTAGTGATATTTTACTACAAAACAAGTGTTAAATTTCTTGAAAAGACAGGAAAATTTATGTTGTTCCTAAAAGGTATCTACCAAATGTCAAGCATGACAATAAGTCATACATTTTTTTTCCTATTTACAGTTAGTTAATTCCTATATATTCAGAGAATAAAGGGTTCATTTTTTGGCTAACATTTTTCTCTCTTCTTTTTTGTGTATTTTCATTAAAAGTATTTTATTTACAATAAATATACATATTTATGGGGAAAATGAGACATTTCTTTTTCCTTTGTGCTCCTAGGATATTTTAAATCTAAAACTTATTTTAGTTTATATTTATGTTTTCATTCATATTTTGATATTCATTATAATTTTTATGAATTTTAAGATTTTATTTAAAGTATACAAGTTTCATGTATTTCATATATATATATATACATATATATATATATATATATATATATATATCTAGGAACATAGTGATATTTACCACCCTTCCCTCCCTGCTGTCCATTCTCCTACTCTTCTTCCTCCTCCCTCTCCTATTCCCACTCTAATTTTTACAAAGATCTATTTTACTTCATACTGATAAGATTAACCCTACACTAAAAAAAGAGTTCAACCAATAGTATTAAAAAAAAAAAAAAAAAAAAAAAACACTGTTTCTCAACAGTAGAGACAAGGGCTGTAAACAAGCATCAAGTATCAAAATAACGATTTTACTCCAATGCACTACATTTTAGAACTCTATTAGTTACCACAGATCAGGGAGTACATATAATATCTATTTTGGGATTGGCTTATTTTTCTAAGTCTAATTTCCAGTTGCATCCATTTAGTTGCAAAAGGCAGGATTTTTTTTTTTTTTTTACTGCTCAGTAGTATTTCAGAGTGAATATATACCATAATTTCTTTATCCAGTCATAAATTGATGGACATCTGGGTTGATTCTATATCTTAGCTATTGTAATTGAGCTGCAATAAACATGGGGGTGCAGATAACCCTTTCATATGGTGACTTCATTTTGTTTGGGTAAATTTCCAGGCGTGGGATGGCTGTATTATATGGTAGATTAATTCCAGATTTCTTAGTAATCTCCCTACTGTCTTCCATAATGGCTGCACCATCACCAACAGATTAGGGTATGTTTTTTTCCCCACGTCCTCACCAGCCTTTATAGTTTGTTGTTTTCTGTATGAGAATCATTCTAATTGGGGTGAGGTTGAAACCTCAATGTGGTTTTAATTTGCATTTCTCTGATGGCTAGTAATCCTGAGTATTTTTTCATGTGTCTTTTGGCTATTTGAATTTCCTCTTTTGAAAAATGCCTGTCTCAAGCGCTTTGCCTATTTCTTAACTGGACTGTTTGTTTCCTTGTTGTTGAATTTCTTGAGCTCTTTATAGATTCTGAATATTAATACTTTACCAGTTTCAGAGTTCACAAATATTTTCTCCTGTTCTGTAGGTTGCCTCTTCATTTTACTGAGTGCTTTATTTTTTTGTAGTACACAAGCTTCTCATCTTGATGTTATTTAAAATTGTTATATATATGTATATATATATATATATATGTGCTTCATATATAGATTTATGTGAATACATATATATACTATATTTTTCTTGAGAATTGGAATCTTAATATCACTTAATGTGGGATTAATGGCAATGATCAAAAAGACAGGAAAGAGGGGTGTATTGTCATGTAGATGGTATACTTCAGAGGAGAAAATATTTGTAACTATGTATATATCAAGTACTACAACATCCATAAAAATTTTATACTCTATAGCTATTAACTTCCACAGATGAAAGAAAACATGTTATATCTGGCTTTCTGTGACTGAGTTGTTTCACTTGGTGTAATGATCTTTGATTCCATCCATTTTTTTGCAAATTTCAGAATTTCTTTTATTGCGTGTGTGTGTGTATAGATGGATAGATACCACAGTTCTTTATCTAGATATCAGTTGATGGGTTTTAGGTTGATTCCATATCTTTCTTACTGTGAATTGGGCTGCTATAAATATGGGCATGCAGAAATCTCTGCTATGTTGTTAATGCATGCTTCACAGCCTGACACTTTGTTGTATATATCCTTGGAGAACAATCTAATAATTAAAAGGTAGATGTAACATGGGAGTATGCAACAACTTTCTTAAGTTTGAGATTTTGAAATTTAAAAATTAATTTATTTGAGAGGCAGAGAGAAAAAGACAAAGATTCAGAAATACAGAGGGGGGAGCACTCCCTTCCATTGATTCACTCCCCAAACACCTGCAATAGCCAAGACAGGCCCCTTGAAAGCCACAAGCCCATAACTCAGTCCAGGTCTCTCTTGAGAGTGACAGAAACCCAACTATTTGAGCCATCAGCAGTGCCTCATGGGGTGAGCGTTGGCAGGAAACTAGGATTGGGAGCAAGAGAACAGAGTCAGGCCCGCATGCTCTGACACAGGATGTGGTCATCCAAACTGGCATCATAACTTCTAAGCTAAACAGTCTCCCTGTAGTTGTTTTTTTTTTTTTTCCCCAATAACTTCTTCAAAGATGCTTGTCTGCTGTGAAGTTCGTTAAAAATAATTTGAAGAAACAAAATGTGAGACATGAAAATCACCAGTAAGACCTGAGAACTGTCTTGAATTTTCTTTACCAATGTTCCTATCTTTTAACTATTGAACAATTGTGTGTCTTAAGCCTTGTCAGAGACAATAGAAAACTGTTCCATAATGTATTCCTCCATTGTGACTTGGGTGTTACCAGGCAAGCCAACACCAGCCCGCAGTAAGTCATGGTATTTCCTGGCCTTCTAGGCAAAAGGTCTAATCTTAGACTCCTGTAAATTGAGAGATCATAGAATTGGCATTTCTCAGAGCCCTGGTCAGTCATGAAGAGAGGGCACGGGAAACACTATGCTGTTCTTTTTTGATATGTAATTCCATTTTAAAATAATTTTCTTTTTGCCATATCCGTGACTATATATGTCAGTATAAATTCATACCAAGTGTGTGATACTTAATCCAACTATAGAACAGGATATAATTTTAAAACCTGATTTTCAAAATTTTCCAAATGGTTGCTTTTCAGTGTCTTTCAGAGTGGCGGTGTTTATTTTGCAACCTTGTTTCTGGCCTTTTACTTCATGACATCTGGTAAACTTTACTGATAATCAAGGCTGAATAACTTTTAACATCTACAATCAGTATGTAATCAAATCTGATGAAAAACATTTGCACATGCTTATTACATTCATATATATATATATACATACATATCTTTAAAATGAACTATTTTTAAGTACTGCTGTTTAAGACCTCACCCTGTAGTTTGTAAAGTAGATACATTCTTTTTTATTATTAATGCTCTGGTACAAATGATCTGGTATTAGTTATAGCATTTAAAATCAGGTTTTTTTTTCTTTTTTCTTTATTCTAGTCTGCATTCTGAGACTGATTTGGGGGTTAGTGCAAATATTTGTAGGAAAAAATGCATTCTGAGGAGTCACTTGCAAATACTTGGCATCCAAAATATTACTAAATTGAAATTAATTGCTTTTCATAAAAAAATGACATTTTACAAGACTGTGTAATCATATTAGAGTAATGACTGGCCTCACTAATGGAAATTAAATGTGAAGCTGGGTATTCTGGTGGTGTGGCCTGGGAACTAGGTTTGCATGTAAAAGTGTGATTTCTATCCCACTAAGGAGATTCTGAATCTCAAAATAATTAGTTCTGTCAAATAATTAATTTTGTTGATAGGATTAAATTGAGAATATATAACAGGATTAAATTGAGAATATACAACCACACACACATATATTATAATTATTTGGAATGACAAGATTATATGAAACAATAATCTTCAATTCTGGCTGTCAAACTTGATCAGATCATTTATTTTAGTACTTCTGAGATTCATGCTAATAACCTTGAGTATAACATATAAGTCACCGTCTGTAGTGTCATTTACATGTAGAATATTTATTGTAGTCATTGGAATATGCTTTGTATGTTGTGGGAGAGAGTATGTATAGGAAATGTTACTGTTTTCACAAAACAATGCTGTTAATCACGAGATTTTCTAAGCAAATATTCAGATATTAATATACTATTTTCTGAAACTCTTATTAGAATGTGCAGTTATGTTAATTGTGTATTTCTTTTGCTTTCCAAAATTATGTGATATTGTAAAAATGCTTACTTTTTTGAGCTTCAAGTGTCATCACATATCCAATTTTACTTTTTACATAGATTTTCTGGAACACTAAGAGAAATGGAATTATCTCTTTACATACCCTCATATAAATTGTGGATCCTGGTTCAGTCTGTGTTTCAGAACCAAGAATCTGAAAATAGTCAATCAAGATAAGGTGTAGATGATGTTCAGTGGAAATTCCAGAATACAGCAGAGGTGGAGTGGATGTATCATTCATGGATACTTGTCATCTAGCACTCCGTCCTGTTCTAAGATGGAAAGGACATGCTACTGATACTGAATTTGGGTCATGAGGCAGGAGTGCAATACTTCTAATAAATTTATGGCTTATTTTGATAAACATGCAAGGTAATTCTCTAAAAAACTGGCATATTCTTTAAGTTTGCAGTCACTGTAATGAGGCATAAACATAACATATACTTCACAATGATCATTTATTATGGCTAATAAGAAAACAAACAACAAACATATACAAATCAAAAAGTTAATAGCATACACACAAAATTAACTTCAAGAAAGTTAAATTATACTGATCCATGTCTGTATTTAAGTTTGTATTTCCTGCTTTATTTCTCTCTCTCCCTGTCTCTCTTAAAAAATAAATCTCTGGGCGGTGGTTTTTAAAAACTCCTCAGGTGGTTCTTTTGTACACCTAGGGTTAGGACTTATCCATCTATATCAATAGATAATAGAATTTTACTGGAGAACTTTGACTTATGAAGATGCAGGGTTTTTTTTTTCCCAAATTAGTTGGTAGTTTGTAAAGCAATCCAATCAAAATCCCATGGTTTTGACAAATTGGCAAATGATAAAGTATTCTATAGTTGAAGTAAATAGTTGTATAGAAGTAGAATAGAAGTAAATAGTTGTATGTCTATGTAGAATTTTGAAATAGATTTAATGAGAACATCCACACTATTATTTACACAGAAACATATGTCCATATAATAATTGGCCTAAGCTTAATGCATATAAGTATATGTCATAGCCTACAGCTGCATTGCAGACCGTTAACCAAACAAATGATTACTCAATAAGTGGTGCACAATAATGAACTGCTTTTAGGAGAGCACCAGATGCATTCTCACTCAACAGGATGAAATTCTATAAAGCCCAAACATCCCTTGACCCAGTGCTTTTTGTTCTAGAACAGATACTAAGACAGATGCTTAATTTTAATTAAAATGCACTTAATTACTATTTTTTACATATAGAAATATGCAACTCTTAATAGTCTCAAATATTAGTACATATGATATAATGTAAAGTAAAAATTAGAATATAAAATTTTCCATTGTAAAATAATGTGTAGAATAAATTAGAAGGAAGACATGACAGAATTAATTATATTCTTTGGGGACTTATTTTTCTTCTTGGGTGCTTACATATTTCAGTTTCTGTTTTCTTAAACATTTATGAGACAAAAGCAAAAACAGGAAGCTATATTATTGACCTTTTGAGGGATTATGTTATTCATAAAACTTTACTTATCAGAGAGGGTGTTTAGCCTAATGTAAGATGCCTGTGCTCCACATCAGAGTGCCTGGGTTCAATTCCACATTACAACTCCTGATTCCAAATTCTTGTTAATGTTGTCCATGGGAAGCAGAGGTCAGGCTTCAAGTATTGACATCCTGCCACTCATGTGGAGACATGGACTAAGGTCCAGGCTCCCGGCTTTAGCCAGGCCCAATTCTGGCTGCTGTTGGGGAGATACAACAGAAGGTGGAAGCTACCTCTCTGTCACTCTCTCTCATTTTGTCTTTCTGTCCTCAAAGATGTGTTTTATTCTTTTTTTAATGATGACAAGGAAGCATTCTCCTTATTTGAGTAGTACAAAAAATAAAATAAACGAATTTACAAATTTTGCTATATTGGAAGACTTACTGAAATGCCCTCTTTTTTATTAATATGCATGTATGTATAGAAAAACATATATATTTAATTTGTATTTTTGAAATAGAAATAGAGATAACTCAGAAAGGAGCAAATAGAGACAGTGAGCTCTCATCTCCTAGTTCACTTCCTAAATAATCACAACTGTTGCAGGTCAGAAGCCAGGAGCTAGGAACTCAACCCTGGTTTCCCAACTGAGTGACAGGAATTCAACTACCTGTGCCATTATTGCTGCTTCCTGAAGTCCACATGAGCGGGAAGCTGGAATCAGCAGCCAGAAATGAGAATTGAGCTGAATTTCTATGATACAAGGTGCTGTTTCCCAATTGGGATCCTAACCACTGTTCCCAAAGTATGTGTGGCTTTGTGTATGTGTGTGTGTATGTATTATTCAAAACCTATCAAAGTCCTACTACTCAAAGAAATTGGAAATATTTTAGAGGATATATTACAGAATATACTTGAGTGAAAAATTTGTAAAGAAAATATACTGAAGAATCTTTTTATCCATCAGTTTCAATATCAGAAAAATAAATATCACAAGAATAGGCAAAATGCATTGACAAGACTAAATATTTATGAAGAATATCTAATTATATGTGAGAATTTAACATGTTAAAGGGCCTCATTTATCTACAATGGGAGAAATAATAGTAAAATTAGAGATACCATTGAAATAATAAGCCAATTATCTGTAAATATTCAATTCTACTACTTATTTTTCCAAAGATGTATTTTTTTTTTGAAAAGCACAAAGAGAGAGAAAGAAAGTGGGAGAGAAAAAATAGAGAGATCTTCCATCTGCTGATTCACTTCGCAAATGGATGCATCAGCAATGAAGCCAGGAGCCAGGAGCTTTCTCTGGGTCTCCCACATGGGTACAGGGACTTGGGCCATCTTCTGGTGCTTTTCTAGGGAGACAGATTGTAAGTGGAACATCTAGGACTTGAACCACACCCATATGGGATGCCAGCGTTAGACAGTGGTGTTAGCCACTATACCACAATGCCAGCCCCCAATTCTTCTAATCCTATTAAAAAATAGAGGGAGGGAAAGTGTGTGGGGGTAGTTTCATTATGCTCTTAAAACTATGTATATGAAAAGGCCGGCGCCCTGGCTCAACAGGCTAATCCTCTGCCTAGCAGTGCGGCACACTGGGTTCTAGTCCCGTTGGGGCACCGGATTCTGTCCCGGCTGCCCCTCTTCCAGGCCAGCTCTCTGCTATGGCCCGAGAGTGCAGTGGAGGATGGCTCAAGTCCTTGGGCCCTGCACCCCATGGGAGACCAGGATAAGCACCTGGCTCCTGCCATCGGATCAGCGCGGTGCGCCAGCCGCAGTGGCCATTGGAGGGTGAACCAACGGCAAAGGAAGACCTTTCTCTCTGTCTCTCTCTCTCTCACTGTCCACTCTGCCTGTCAAAAAAAAAACAAAAAACTGTATATATGAAATACATGGAATATGTTTCCTTTATATGACTTTTAAAAAAAAGTATAAAATAATGAAAAGAAAATAAACCTAAACCATCCATAAGATGTTAGAAATTTAGAAGTAAATAATAAATAATCAAAGATTACAGAAATTTAAAAATATGTATTAATGAAGACATGATGTCCAGGTGATTTAGTGGAAAAATTAATGTTTGATTTTGTAATATTAAAAAATGCTTCATAAGGACAATTATCTTAAGTACTGATGACAAAGAGAGTACCGGGATGTACTTACATGAAGAGTTACTGTTTGCTATACAAAGAGCACCTAAAAGTTGATAAGAAAAAACATGATTAATGCAATTTTAAAAATGCGTAAATATTGGTAACAGTCACTTCAAAAAATAGGCAAAGCAAATGAAGAATAAGTATGAAATTAAGTTAATAATGTTAATGGAGAATTGTAAAAGATAGTAACATCTAATAAAATTCAAATTTGCCAATAATTTTACTCAGTAATGTATTTGATAAATTTTCTCCATCAATAAAGTCACCAATATACTCACAATTACAGTTTAAGACATTTTGTGCTAAAACACACTTTTTTTTTCCTGATTTTAACAATTTTATTTTTTTCTAATTTTGTTAATTGAATTTCCCATAGCACCTTGGCAATGTTGAAAACAAATACAAATACAAGGAATACTCAGTTTAACATTTTATGCATGAGCATGTGTCACACCATTTGGAGTGGGGGCTGGGGGTAGTTTTCACAACAGGAACAAACCTAAGCAATGGACATACTTTTAAAAAATTTTCCCCCAATTTTTAAAAATATTCCTTTATTAAACATACATGTATTGAATAATTTAATAACTTAATCAAGAACAGCTTGCACACTGTACAAGGAAATGATTGAGCAAATTACATTTTATCTGTTATAAGAAATATTATGCATGATTTATGAGGTAACATTTAACATGAAATGGCTTGAAAGAATGTCCATATCACCTGGGCAAGTTACAAATAATGTGTGTGATATGATGTTTAAGTATCTTACATAAGCTATGAAGTAGACACTTTCATACATGCATACTTGTACTTATACCAAGTTGTATAAGCTTCTTATTTAATTAGTTAAGAATAAGAAACCTGGGTCTGACATTGTGGTATAGCAGGGAAAGCCACTGCCTGATGATATCCCATATGGGTGCTGGTTTCAATTCCGACTGCTCTGCTTCTGATCCAGCTCTCTGCTAATGGCATGGGAAAAGCAGAGAAAAATAATCCCAGGTTTTGGGCCCCTGCCAACCGCAGAAAGACCTGGAAGAAGCTCCTGGCTTCTTTGGCCTTTCCCAGCCCTGATCATGCAAACATCTGGAGAGTGAACCAGTGGATGAAATATTGGAATCTCTCTCTCTCTCTCTCTCTCTCTCTCTCTATCTCTCTGTAACTCTAATGTTCTTAATTAATTAAAAATTAACAAATCTTTTTTTTTTTTAAACGAAAAGGAAATCAACACAGAAGAGTCAGAAAAGTCAAGGCAGCAGGCTTCAGCACCCTTGGGGTCACCAGTAAGGTTATTCTTTTTATTTATTTTTTATTTTTTGACAGGCAGAGTAGACAAGGAGAGAGAGAAAGAGACAGAGAGAGAGGTCTTCCTTTACTGTTGGTTCACTCTCCAATGGACACTGCAGCCGGCACACTGCACTGATCCGAAGGCAGGAGCCAGGTGCTTATCCTGGTCTCCCATGCAGGTGCAGGGCCCAAGCACTTGGGCCATCCTCCACTGCACTCCTGGGCTACAGCGGAGAGATGGACTGGAAGAGGGGCAACTGGGACAGAATCCAGCGCCCTGACCGGGACGAGAACCCTGGGGTGCTGGTGCCGCAGGAGAGAAGGATTAGCCTATTGAGCCACGGTACCAGCCCAGTAAGGTTATTCTAAAAACTCGATTTTAGCTAACTGTTACCCATACTGTTTCTCAACAGAAAAATCACCAACTGGGAAAAATTAAACAATTAGTCTATGTGTTGTTATGTTTGGGAAGGTTAAAAATATTGGTCTCTCCAGTCTCATGACCGAAATTGAGTGTCAGCAACATGGACTCCCATCTAAGAAGAAAGGACAGTTAGATGACAAACTCCATGAGCAGTGCCTGCACCTCCATTGTTCAGTATTCTGGGATTCCCACTGACCATCAGTCTAACGCTAGTCTTGATTCAGTATTTCTATATTATAGATTCTGTAATAGAGTTTCATCTAGGATCTACAACTCCAGAAAAATTTGGCTCTTTCATAAATTTTTGTGCTTAGAAATTTGATATAGTTTTATATATGGTTGTCAACGTTTATGTGTGCTTCAGAAAAGTTGAGAAACATAAATTTAACAGTTCACATCTTAATCTGAGGAGAGGAAAGGAGAGATGTGTTAATACTAGAAGGAAAGGTTAATTTTTATTTAGCTGTTTTTTTCTGTAGTTTCATTTTTGTTCCTCAACAATAAATTATATTTTTGACAGTTAAAAAGCTTTTCAGGAAAGGAAATCACTGATTAGAAAGAGACTTGTAGAAAATAATATGAAAAATCATAGATGAGTTAATATTGAATAAAAGTCTAAAATTGTTTATGATTGGAAATATTTTAAATGATAATATCAAAATAGAAGAACAACATTAAAGTGAATTGCATCAAAACTTTTAAGTTATCATTAGGAACTGGAATTCAAGTTATAAATTTCATCAAAATCTTGGCATTTTGACAGGCTATCAAGGCTATTCTTTTTTATTGTCATTTTTACTTATGTATTATTATTACTAGGTGTTTTAAGGTTTTTCTCCCTATTTTTGTATCTTCTTTGTATTTACTAGCTTATTGTGACCCATAGTCCATCACAACAATGTGGTGTTTACAATGACAGGCTCAACATTGATCAAATTGACATTAGAATAATACCATTCTCTGGAAATTCTGATTTGTTTCTAAGAATCATGACTACTTTTCTTTTTGTATTATTATTTATTTTCATTTGAAAGTCATGATTAGAGAGAAAGAGAGAGCGACCTTCCATCCGCTGGTTACTCCCCAAATGGCCACAACAGCGAGGGCTAGGCCTGCCTGAAGCCAGGAGCAAGGAGACTCATCTGAGTCTCCTGCTTTGACACAGGGGTCCAAGCACTTGGGCCATCCTCTACCACTTTCCCAGGTGCATTAGCCAGGAGCTGGATCAGAAGTAGAGCAGCCAGGACATAAACCAGAATCCACATGCTTTGTAGGCACTGCAGTCAGTGGCTTAACTGACTATGCCACAGTGTTGGCCCTAACTACTTTTCTTTTATGAAGGATTTTGTCCCAACTAGATCACCATGCTCTCACTAATGTTTTAAGTGCTTACATCCAGGGTTTGTAATAATCACCACTCATGCGGATTCTAGCATAGGAAGTCAATAATGCCATTATCCAAATTTTACAAGTGGAGTAAATGAAGGTCAGAGGATTTTAGTAATTTTCTCAGAAACACACAGCAGATAGAAAATGGTGTTATCATTTGAAGAAAGATCACTAGATTCCAGACTGCTTTCCATATACTATTACTTATTCTATGCCTATAATTTAACTTACAGAAATTATTTTGCCAAGTTTGTTCCTTGTTATTAATTATTATAAAGTTTATAATTCTTTTTACTTTTCCCCAAATTATTAATTTTCAAGCTATTTTGGAATTATTAGATTATTAGGCCTTCTAGATTTGAAAAAAATACTTAGTAATGATTTTTCTCATGAAAAGAAATTGAGGTGTTTATTTTTTCCTGAGTAACATTAGAATTTAAAATGTTGCTTTACATTTTAAGTAAAACAATATATCAGTTCACAAGAGACTAATTTTGGGTTGCTGTGTATTTTATCTAAAACATAGTTTAAATTATTTAATAGGGTTTTTAAAAAATCACATCCCTAAGATTCCTAGATTCTGTTATTTTTAAAAATTGCTTAGTTGAGCTAGAGTACAAGAAAATTTTATCTGATAGATATATTTTTAATAGATTTATTTATTTGAAAGAGCCCCTGTCTGATAATTCACTTCCCAAATGCCTGCAACTGCTTCCTGCTGATTCTGAAGCTTGGAACCCAGAAATCATTCCTTGTATCCCATGTGGATAGCAGGAATCCAATTATTCAAGCCATCACAGAGGCCTCCTAGGGTCTGCATTAGTAGAAACTGGAGTCAGGAGCAGAGCCAGTAATTGAACTCAGACACTTCAACATGAGATGTGCATGTCTTACGTATTAAGCCAAATGACCAGCTCTGAAATATTTTTTGATTGAATACTTTTAGTCTAAGTCAATCTGATCTTTAAAATTTCAGAATAACACATATTTTTCTGTTCTGAAGGTCATAAAGATAATATGTTTGTACATGTGAAATTATCACAAGCACAATTTTGTTTAACTAAAATGTATATATTTTTATAATCACAGTGCAGTTTTCATCTAGTTGGTATTTATCTAGGAAATGTATGTACTTTGACATACACATGATAGAATCAGGACTTTTTAAATTTCTGAGTAAATTAACGACGGTGAAGTTTGAATTGTTCAGCACCGGTTTCTGCTTTGCAATTTCCTTGAACAACACATTCTGCAATTGCTGGAATACTATCCCCAAAGTTTATTTATCCATCAGATATATAAGTGTACTTTATACTTTTATAAATTATAAAAGTGGAAGTTTCTGATTTTTTCTTATTGAATATAGTTTTACAGAAGAAAATTGTAATAATTCTTAGTTTGTGAAACACAGTATTCCCTTGCATGACTTATTTTATTTTTAAAAATTTTCATTTACTTATTTTTTTCTTTATTTGATTGAAGGTCTCTCTCTCTCTCCCTCTCTCTAACTCTGCCTTCCAAATAAATAAAATAAATCTTAAAACTAAAGGCTGAGTAGGAAGGAACAAGTTCAGGAGCATTCCAGGGGCTCAGTTTCCAAGTTGAAGGTCAAAGTCCTGAGGCCAGCAGCAGACCAGCTCCCTGGGCCCACCCTTTGCATCTCCATCCCACCCCCACCCACTCCATTCCTTGGAGACTAATGAGCCATGCTCCGTAGGCTGTTCCAACCTCACTCTCAACCTGGGAGCTGCCTTCCTGCTTCCCTAACTGACCCACACCAAGCACTTCACTCCCACCCCACTTTGTACAGGAGGTCCCATCCTTGGCCTCTGCTTTGCCTACGTGACTCATTTTACTGTAGCTAATTATTTAATTATCAGATTCCAAAGTCTGACAATGGATTGTGTAAGTGTGCAGTTCTATAATGTGGCAACACACAGAAATTGTGGCTGGACAGGTTAAACTGTTAGGCTTCTAGTCTAGAATTCAGTCTGTGTCATCTGGTAGTGTGTTTAAGTTAAGAGGAAATAAAAAGGTCTACCTAAGTACAAAGCATATTAATTTGCCATCAAGGGTGGATTGTCAAGTCTCATTAAGCGCAGGGTTTTTGTTTGTCCCTTGTTGATCTGTGACACAGGAGATAAGCATGAATGACTTGATAGCTCACAGAGGTTTATTTTTTTTTCCCTCTGATGACAGAGCACATGTTTGCCACAGTGAAGGTCTCACCCTGCATCCATACAGGTGAGCTCTAACCACAGCTGTGCAACTGGGCTGGACAATTACAATCAGTTTGTGTTTATATTTTGCATAGCAATTATTATATTCTGAGGATTGTACATACTGTAGTGAGCTGAAAAATATTTTCAAGGTTTTCTCTCTGAAAGGCTTTATATATGTCGCTAATCCTTTCTGAAGGTTGAAAATTAAGGATATATTTCATGCGTTGTTATCTGGCAGCAGATTAATGACTGACATTTCTGAGAGTCCACATCTCAGAATTTAAATAAACGCTTGTTCACTCGAAGCATTAGAATCAATGTGCTCTTTCTGCTACCGCTGTAAAGGGAATTGATTCTGAGGTAAATATAAAGAGAGGTGCGAAGACACATAGAAAGGTCTTACAGTACTTCAGAAACACTGCTTTTTAGAGATTATTATCCCTCAGTGTAGAATTCTTAGTACCGTGTTATGTTCAAGTTAGCATATCTCGGAAAGAGAGTAAGATCCTCAAATCCATGCGCTAGGTAAATCTAGTACTTGAGACCATCACTAAGTAAACGGTGATTGAGTTAACACAATGGTTTGCACTGATATGCATCACAAATAGGAGTGTTGGATAAATGTTGAATTAGACATTAGGTGGTCTTGGTCTTACCCTTGGAATTATATGATCAAAATCACTGGGCTCTTGTGCCCAGTCGCTTTCCTTATACAACAGCACCAATAAAACAAGTCTCATTTATTGATAATGTTATTTTCAAGATCAAGAAGTCAATAATAATGAAGTGTTTTTATATTCAAATTATTATATAAATATACAAAACAATTTAGGTAGAAAATGTTAAACTGTAGTGAGACATGTATAAATATGTTGAACTATACATTTAGTATGTTAATACTATATATCAACCACTTATATCTACAATTGCTTTGTTAAGGTTGAAATTTTCAAAGTTTGTTCTATGATTGGATTTTATCCTATAAAATGTGTAACCCATTCTTGGAAGAAACCAAGAATATGAAGTTGTTAAGCATTTTGCCTTAGTTCATAACATTCATGTACTGATACCCTCATTATATTTGGCTGTCTTAGGGCTGTAACTTTACAAAGTAGGACAGTACAATGCTGCTTCTAAAAATAATTTCCTTAAGAATCCATTGTCATTGAAGAATCATATGAGATATTAAAGTGTTAAGGTCTTTTAAATGCTACATTTTATTTGGTCTCTAGTGTATTAATATTTTTACAATCATTCTTTTGGGCTGCTTATAACAAAATAACTTAGATTGGGTAATATCTGAAGAACAGAAATATATTTCTCATGGTACTGCCACCTGGGGAGTTCAAAATCAAGGCACTGGTAGGTTTAGTGTTCGGTGAGGGCCCTGGCTGTGTATCTAAGATTTGTGCCTTAAATATGTTTCCTCGCAAGGGGCAGGGGATAAAAAACAGAAGGTCTAAATAGTTCCTTCCACCTCTTTTATAAAGTTATAAAGCCCTTGCATAAGGGCTCTGCCTGAATTACTTATTCACCTCCTAAAGGCCCTCATCTCTTAATGCTCTCACATTGGAATATAAGTTCCAACACATGAATTTTGGAAAGACACATACATGAAAACCACAATATTTCAACTTGGTCTCCTAAGAATAGGCCTGATACATCCATAGCCCAAAATTCTAAGCAGCCTTTGTGTTGTATATGGATTGTAGCCTGCAGGTGTGGGCCACTCCAGAAAGAGATGGGTTTTACAGGTGCTAGTATTATAAGGAAGTCCTCTAGAGAACCCTCAAATTTCTGACAAATGGTTATATAGAAGTGGCTGTTATATGTAAAGTGTTATATAGAACCTTAGGGATAATCAGGTAACACTACAAATAATGCCTGCTGAATGCGCAATAGGTAAGAGAATTTCAGCACACTTTTTTTTTTAACTTTTATTTAATGAATATAAATTTCCAGTGTACAGCTTATGGATTACAATGGCTTCCTCCCCCCATAACTTCCCTCCCACCCGCAACCCTCCCTTCTCCCGCTCCCTCTCCCCTTCCATTTGCATCAAGATTCATTTTCAATTCTCTTTATATACAGAAGATCAATTTAGTATAAAGATTTCAACAGTTTGCACCCACATAGAAACACAAAGTGAAACATACTGTTTGAGTACTAGTTATAGCATTAAATCACAATGTACAGCACATTAAGGACAGAGATCCCACATGAGGAGCAAGTGCACAGTGGCTCCTGTTGTTGACCCAACAAATTGACACTCTAGTTTATGGCGCCAGTAACCATCCTAGGCTGTCGTCATGAGTTGCCAAGGCTATGGAAGCCTTCCAAGTTTGCCGACTCTGATCATATTTAGACAAGGTCATAAAAGACAGAGTGAGGATAGTAACCAATGATCCTAAGAGTGGCATTTACCAGGTTTGAACAATTATACAGCATTAAGTGGGGAAGAGGACCATCAGTACACACATGTTGGGAGTAGAGCCATTGGTGGTAGAGTAGAGGTTATGATTACAAAGGAATGAGGCCCAAGTGCACTAGACAGGGCCTAGAACAAAGGACAGAGTCATTATTAGAGGAGCTAAGAAAGGTGCTGTCTAAGCTATAATTAAGTTTTCTGATTGAGAGGCAAATAGAACCTGACAGAAGGGGCTTGATAATAATCTTGATAATAATCTGGTGGGCTTTAGGCCTTGTAAATTCAGAGGCCCAGACCTATCTATCTCTTCACATATTCTCACTTTAAAACTAAAGCGTTGTTGGTTCTGTGTTTAGCTGTCCTCCTATAGGTTCCTATGGACTTTTTCCAGCCACTTTTATTGTATTCAGTACTTTGGGATGGCTCTGTAAACAGATGAAGCCAATAATGTATTAACAGTACCAACTGAGAGAAAGTATGGTTAACTGAGGTTACTAAAAACAAAAAGCAATTCAAATCAATTGGCAATCTACAAAAAGAGTTAAAGATTTTAAAAGCTATTATTAAAATTGCTATATTGGTCTATTATGCTATATTATATGTGTGTACATATTGTATGTCCACATGGGGAAATTTTATTAAGAGTTTTATTTTAAATGGCTTATAGATAAGATTGTCCATAAATTTAAACTGCTAAAATCAATCAAAGATACATTTTAATTTGTGGGACCTGAATCTGTGTATCATATGTTTTAGACTTGTTGGTAGAAAGAAACTAAAAACATTTTAGATGGTTGTGCTTAAGTTTACTGGCTAAACAAACTACACCATGTTAGATATTTAAGAGGTGTTTTCAAATACATGATTCTTAAAATTTATAGAAGGCATTGGACCTTCTGGTAAATGTTTTCTTAAGTTGTTATCTAATGGTTGAAACGGTTTGCTAAGTATTCATGTGATATTGCTATTGTCAGCAAGCGATCTAGGACTTGCTCCCTCATTTCTCTATTCTAAGCCCAACTAGTTCTTTCATTTCTCTATTCTCTTCAAGGTAGGAAACTAATTCTATTATGAAGGAATCTGTAGGATGCACAATTTAATCCTTAGACCTTATAAAAGAGATGGCTAACATTTTTCTGCAATAGCATAGCCAAAATAAGAACTCAAATAATAATCTCATAGCTAGATTCACTTCGCCATCAGCGAAGTATACAGTAAGTAGAAAAAACCTCCCTTTCAGACCAAAGGGAAAGAAAGTTTTAAAGTGAGAATTTCAGCACACTTTTAAAAATCATTTTGGTGTCTGGATTCTCAAGCCTATAAAATCTGCTTTTTATTTGTAATTCACGTGTACGTGTTTTTCCCCTGTATAAATCTTTGCAAATTTGAGATCATTACTATTTCTATTTATGATTATAAATGATATTCATTTTTATTTTACTGAATAAGCTTCACAACTATCAACTAAACAATAGCTACGTACTGATAGTGATTATGTTAAGGCTATTTCAGTAAACTACAAGCTTTTTCTTTATACAATACAGGGCACCACTCCCTACCGAATTTTTCCTTAATAGCTCTACTTTCCTGTTTGAACCTATTGTGTATAGTGGGTGCCAATTTTTTTAATATGGATAAATGGTTCTTATATACACTGTTAAAATAATGAGATCCATTCCAAATAGAAATTATGTATCTCTCAACTCATTACTGAGCATGTTTTTCTTTGAACACTGCTTTCCCAAACTATAAAGAGTTTTAAAAATCATACCACTAATAGTAATAGTCAAAAGTATTTGTTGTATATCTATGATTCTCAAAGTTCTACTGCTGTTCTTTCCATAAATATGAAAATCTCTACAAAATTGTGTATTTCAACCTATTTAATGTACACAGGGTCTTCTATTTGATCTATATTGTTTGTCATGCAAGAAAGAATAGTGATCACTATCATTTTATGCATAAGATCTCAAAAATTATCTACACACAGTGTATAAGGATGGGATTACTGTTCAGTGGACATATCAGGGAAAACATATTTCTTGTCCATGAGGTATACAGAGCCTTTTATGTTAACTTACTGAAAAGATTTTCTCATCTATTGAAATATCTGAGTGCTTCTGTCAGGGTTGCCCACTGTCGCCGGAAGTCATCATGCAGTCATTGATAGCAATGCATTTGTAATGAATACTTTTTTTCTAAAAATATGGAAGGAAAATAATCCAGTTACTATTTGCCTGTTTTGATGAAGTTGAGAAGACTGGTATGAAAGTATTGATGGAGATTTATGTGTCTAGTCCAATTAGTAACTCTACGAAGAAATAAAAAGAAGCCATTTATCCACCTAGTCATTCACTTAAAAAATGAATGCAGTTTTTAATTTTATTTGAAATAAATAAGGAGACAGGTATTCCATCCACTAGTTCACTCTTCTTATGCCTGCACCAGCCAAAGGTGGGCCAGGGCAGTGTCATAAGCTCAGAACTCCAAATGGCTGCCCAATGAGGATGACAGTGATTCAAGTACTTAAACTGTTACCTGCTGCCTCCCAGGGTACACATTAACAATAAGCTTGAATCAAACATAGAGCTGAGACTTAAACCCAGGCACTCCAGTTTGGGATGAAAACGTTCCAAGTGGTAACTTAACCACTATGGCAAAATGCTGTCCATTCATTTTTAAAATATTTATATATACACTTAATGAAATCATAGTTAACCACTCCTTCACCCTTTACTCCACTAAAATGTACAAGTATTGCATGTTAATAAAAATATGTTAATGGGGCCAGTGCTGTGGCACGGTAGGTTAAGCCTTCGCCCATGGAACCTGCATCCCAAATGAGTGCTGGTTTGCAACCTGGCTGTTGCATGTCCAATCAGCTCCCTGCTAATGGCCTGGGGAAGCAGTAGAAGATGGCCCAAGTGCTTGGGCTCCTGCACCCTTGTGGAAGACATGGAACAAACTCCTGGTTCCTAGCTTCAGATGGGCCCAGCTCCAGCCAGTGCAGCCCTTTGGAGAGTGAACTCAAGGATGGAAGACTCTTTCTCTGCCTCTCCCTCTCTCTGTCTAAAACTCTGCCTCTCAAATAAATAAATAATTTTTAAAAAGTCTTTAAAAATATGTTAAGCACTTAATGTGTTCAGAATCTAGAGCAAACATTATTTAAGACAGATATAAAATGTGTAATATATGCCGTACCTATATTTAATTAGTAAGAAAATGAAAATAAGACATAATAGAAAGACATAGACCAGAAGTAGTTCACTTTTTTCTTCAATTTTTTTCTTATTTTTAAGATTTTATTTATTTATTTGAGAGGCAGAGTTACAGACAGTGAGAGGGAGAGACAGAGAGAAATGTCTTCCTTCTATTGGTTCACTCCCCAAATGGCTGCACGGGCCGAAGCTGTGCCAATCTGAAGCCAGGATCCAGGAGCTTCTTCCTGGTCTCCCATGCAGGTTCAGGGGCCCAAGCACATGAGCCATCTTCTACTGCTATATCAGGCCACAGCAGAGAGCTGAATTGGAAGAGCAGCAGCCGGGACCAGAACTGGCACCCCTATGGGATGCCAGTGACGCAAGCAGAGGATTATCCTACTGTGCCACAGCGCCGGCCCCCCTCAATTTTTTTTCTTAAATGATATTGAAATAAAACTTATTTTGAGTTTGTCTCTCTTTACAAAATGTTATGTGAATCAGCAACAAAATATTTAAATTTCTCAAATGAAATTATAGTCTGGAGAAGCTATTTTCTTCCTTTTGTTTTAAAGTTGCATTATATATATATATATATATATACACACATATATATATGTATATATATACATATATACACACACACACACTACATTTTGCAATGTTTTAAATGACAATAAGCTCTGAAAATAATTTATATGTGAAGTTCATTTTAAAATCCTCCAGTGACTATTAGACCAAGATTGGTGCCAATAAACAAGCAAAAGTGTTAAGTCTCTTTAAAATGACCGAAGGATCCAAGACCTTAATGGCAAGTAGGAGAATGAATACTTTTCTCTTTTTTCACTTTTTTAGAGCAAGAATCTGTGGTTTTCAGGGATATCTCACAAAGAAATAGTAAGTCCTGGATTCATCCTATACTATTACATCAAGAGGAACAGGATTTATTCCACCAAAGAGAAATTATGTTCTAAGTTATTCACAGTACATGCAATGCTAAATGCTATAAGTTATGACACCACATCTCCATTTATGTAGATAGGAGCTTTATCTGATCTAGACATATAATAGACATTTTCACTCTATCATTTTTATTTGCTACTTAATACAAGTCCAAAAATTCATTTGTGGAAGAAAAGTCACCATCGCACCTACTGCAGGACATTTATTTATATTTTAGGAAAGTATCAGAAATTTCAGGAGATTGGTTGTGGGATTTAAGACCTTTCACACCTAGGGCCAGTCTTCCAAAGCTGCATCAATAATGATTGAAAGTTGTTCATCTCTGCAGGCAGTTTCATAGCCTACATGAAATCATTTAGTGGTATAAATTTAACTCCGGAGGGAACTGTCATGATTGACAGTTTGAACAAAGAGGACACGAATGGAATGGACCTGTTAACTAAGAGTCGATGTGTTTCTCCTATGGGCATGACAGTGTTTACATCTCCTGCAATTTAGTTTAAGTTCTACGAGAGCTTTAAAATAGAAAGATGTTTTATTCAGTTGAATAATATGAGATATAGATAAAAGCTATATTCCAGTGAATACACACGAGCAATTCTGCTAGTATTTCAGCATTGCTAGCATCAGAAAAAAACAATTGAAAATCGGTGTCAGTTGCTTTTGTTTTGAATCTCCATATTTGCCTTACTGAACTTCATTTGCATGAGTTATGCCATGCTATTATTTATAGGTTACTCACAGAATAAGACAAAGTATATGTTTTCCATATTATTACATGGAAACTCTCGTTGGAGTCTGTGGATTGATAGATCTTACCATTTCTTAGGAAAATTATACAAATAATCTCTGGGCATTCTCAAGATACTTTGTTATCATTCTCTATCAATATAAATCTCAAAGTAAGTCTTGGCAGTTTGAGGCTTTCTTTCAGTATGACATGGATCGTTACAATTGTGACATTGCCTCACAGTGTAGAGTCCTTGATACTATCATGATTTGTGTTTTCCGTAAGTAACTTGGAACACTTTCCTGGCACAACTTCAGATTCTAGAGAAAACAATGGAGAAGAAAAGTGAAACTCTTTTATTTTTTGTTTTGTTTAATGAACACATTTTTACATAGATAAAATTTTAGGAACATATATTGGTTCTTTCCCCCATAACTCCCCACCCCGCTCCCATCCTACCTCCCATTCCCTCTCCCATCTCCTTCTTCATTATGGATCATTTTTAGTATGGCTTTATATACAGAGGACCACTCTATGCTAATCATAGATTTCAACAGTTTGCCCCCACACCCACACATGACATATAGAGTACAGTTTGGGGAGATAATTTGCAGTTGATTCTCATATTACAATTCAATAGGGACAGAGGTCCTACCTCGGGAGCAAGTGCACAATGACTACTGTTGTTCCTTTAACAATTAACACTCTTTTTTATGATGTCAGTGATCATCCAAGGCACTTGTCATGGGCTACCAAGGCTATGGGAGCTTTTTGTGACCATAGACTGTGTCGGTATTTGGACACGGCCAAAAGCAAAGTGGATGTTCTCTTCTCTCTTCAGAAAAGAGTGTCTCCTTTGATGACCCTTTCTTTCCTCTGAGGTCTCACAGAGATCCTCTGTTTAGACTTTCTTTCCCGCAGAGTCTTGTCTTTCCATGCCTGAGATGCTCTTGCAGGCCTGTCAGCCCGAACAGGAAGCCTTATGTGTTGATTCTGAGGTCAGAGTGTTATTTACTGCAAAAGTCATTCTAGGAGTCTGCTGTGTGGACTGCTTCCCATGTTGGTCCTTCCTGCCTTTTTTAATTTTATTATTTTTACCAGGTACTTGATGTTATTTATATTGTCCCTTTTAAACTTAGACGGGTCTATCTGTTGCCTTTAACATTTAATATCATCATTATAACAATGAAGATGGTGTTTATACCACTGATTCTTATGGGTTTGGAGCCCCATGATTAGTTCTTAGGCTGTACCCTGAGAGCTAAGCCTATATGCAGAACTATACTGTTTTACAGTTTTAGATGACCTCCTCCATCTCTTATTCCCTCTCTTATTTTAAACTGGGATTTTTTTCCAATTGCCTTAAAATATATAATTAACTCTGTGTTACATAGAGAGTTCAGCATATAGTATGAAGTAGAGAGATGAGAGAAAGAAATAAAACAGAGCAAAAAACCAATAAAACAAAACAAAAAGGATATACACAGTAACAATGGTTAACTGTCTCTCAACAATCAGGTCAAGAACTCTTGAAGACATTGGTTCTAAAAGTGACTATTTCGCATCTATAGTTTTCATTTTAGCTGCACTATTAATTCTCCCAAGTCAGGGAGAACATATGGTGTTTACCTCTTTGGGACTGTGTTATTTCACTAAGTATAAGCTTTTCCAGCTTGCTCCATTTTGTTGCAAAGGACCAGATTTCATCCTTTTTTTTTTACTGCTGTGTAGTATTCCATAGTTTACATATCCCACAATTTGTTTATTCAGTCTTCGGTTGATGGGCATTTAGGTTACTTCCATGTCTTAGCTATTGTGAATTAAACTGCGATAAACATGGAGGTGCAGATAGTTTTTTGTTTACTGATTTCATTTTCCTTGGGTAAATTCCCAGTAGTGAAATGGCTGGGTCATATGGTAGGTCTATATTCAGGTTTTTGAGGTATCTCCATACTATTTTCCACAGTGGCATTACCAGTTTACATTCCCACCAACAGTGAGTTACGGTGCTCTTTTCTCCACATCCTCTCCAGCATTTGTTATTTGTTGATTTCAGTACAAGGGTCACTCTAACTGGGGTGAGGTAAAACCTCATTGAGGTTTTGATTTGCATTTCCCTGATGGCTAGAGATCCTGAGCATTTTTCCATGTGTCTGTTGGCCATTTAGATTTCCTATGTTGAAAAATGTCTGTTGGCCGGCGCCGTGGCTCACTAGGCTAATCCTCCGCCTGAGGCACCGGCACTCCAAGTTCTAGTGCCGGTTGGGGTGCCTGCCGGTCTTGTCCTGGTTCCTCCTCTTCCAGTCCAGCTCTCTGCTGTGGCCTGGGAAGGCAGTGGAGGATGGCCCAAGTGCTTGGGTCCTGTACCCGCATGGGAGACCAGGAGGAAGCACCTGGCTCCTGGCGTTGGATCAGCACAGTGCGCCGGCCATAGCGGCCATTTGGGGGGGGGGGGTGAACCAACAGAAAAAAGACCTTTCTCTCTCTCTCTCTCTCTCTCTCTCTCACTGTCTAACTCTGCCTGTCCAAAAAAAAAAAAAAAAAAAGTCTGTTAAGGTCCTTGACCATCTTTTTATTGGGTTTTATTGTTTTGTTGTTGTGGAGTTTGATAATTTTATAGATTCTGGTTGTTAATCCATTTTCAGTTGTGTAGTTTGCAAATAATTTTTCCCATTCGGTCAGTTGCCTCTTTACTTTCCTGTTTCTTTTGCTGTACAGAAACTTCTCAATTTAAAGTAATCCCATTTGTTCATTTTGGCTTTGACTACCTATGCCTCTGGGGTCTTTTCCAGGAATTATTTGCCTGTTCCAATGTCTTGAAGGGTTTCCTCTGTGCTCTCCATTAATTTGATGGTATTGTGGCGTAGATTTAGATTTTTTTTTTTTTTTTTTTTTTTGGACAGGCAGAGTGGAGAGTGAGAGAGAGAGACAGAGAGAAAGGTCTTCCTTTGCTGTTGGTTCACACTCCAATTGAGCCTCGGCCAGCGCGCTGCGGTCAGCGCACCATACCGATCCAAAGCCAGGAGCCAGGTGCTTATCCTGGTCTCCCATGCAGGTGCAGGGCCCAAGGACTTGGGCCATCCTCCACTGCACTCCCGGGCCACAGCAGAGAACTGGCCTGGAAGAGGGGCAACTGGGACAGAATCCGGCGCCCTGACCAGGACTAGAACCTGGTGTGCCGGCGCCGCAAGGCGGAGGATTAGCCTATTGAGCTGCGGCACCGGCTAGATTTAGATCTTTAATCCATGTTGAGTGGATTTTTTTATATGGAGTAAGGTAGGGGTCTTGCTTCATACTTCAACATGTGGACATCCAGTTTTCCTAGCACCATTTGTTGAAGAGGCTGTCCCTGTTCCAGGGGTTGGTTTTAGTTCATTTGTTGAATATGAGTTGGTTATAGATGTTTAGATTGATTTCCTGTGTTTCTATTCTGTTCCAATGGTCTATCCATCTGTTTTTGTACCAGTATCAGGCTGTTTTGATTATAACTGCCCTGTAATATGTCTTGAAGTCTGGAAATGTGATGCCTCCAGAAACCCTTTTCTTACCATTAGAAGTTTAAAAACCTTTGATAAGCTATTAGACAAATGGTAGGTGTACATGAAGAGCTGTGTGCTTGAAAACTATAAACTTTTGCAGAACTGTTTTTTGATGTAGTATTAATTATTTGTATACAGTCTTTAAAATTCAAAATATCCTATATGGAACTTGTTTTAGCCATGACTACAACAAGAATCAGGACAAAGAAAGAGGTAATGTGAACAAAAAATGAAGGTAGCACTGAGAACTGTCCCCTAATTTTGACTTCCTAGTTACAATCATACTATCTGAATCATTTTAAATGGCTTTGATTCTCACTGAATATTGTTCAGAAACTAAAGTAATGATTCCAATGGCTCATGGCTCTTTGCTGAATAATGGTCCAAGTTGCATTCAACATTTTATGATTGTGTCTTCCTAGTTCCACAATCTCTGATAGTAGAAATAGAGATAGCACCAATAATAACATCTCCAATGACTCAGAAGAAACTTGTTCCTTAATTGTTCCATTTCCCAACACTCATACACCACAAGAAGGTACTGAATCTGATTGAATTATTTCCCTTAGTTAAGTACAGAGAGTCTTCCTGGCATTGGTTTGACTTCTCTGTAATAGCTTGAGCAATCTTCTGGGGAGGTCATGTTGACCAGTGGGGGGTTATAGTAGAAGCATAATTATAGAAAGCATCTTGGATAACATGAAGAACATCTTAGATAACATGACTGAAGATTCAGAGCATAAAGCTTTTAACAATAGCACATGCTCTGAAGTTACCAGAATTATATCAATTTGGTTATATTACAGAGAATAGGAGTACATGAGGATACTTCAAAAGCTTCATGGAAAAATTGAATTAAAAGATAAGACTATTTACTTTTTTATAATACATATTTTCTATGAACTTTGTGAAGACCTCTAATACTTCAGAATAATCTCTTGAAACAAGTAATTCAGAGTTGTACCACCATATGTTTAATGTCTTACTTTTTTGTTTTTGATTTAAATTTATGTATAATTTCCCAATTTAAAGCTGATAAATTCATTTTCCTTCTCTGTCAAAATGTCATCAGAATCTTTTTGTTGAATATAGTGGCTGTATAAATTTTTAGAAGTCCTACAAGATAGCTGTTAGAATAGCCACAACACCAGTAGCAAAGTCTCTAATTCTCAGAGGAAGCTTGTTCTATCCATTCAAAACTCCTAAATGAGAAGTGAGTACTTACACTTGGTAATGTGAGCCAGAATTGCTCCTCCTGAAAAAAAAAAAAAAAAAAAAAAAAAAAAAGCAAAACAAAGCCATATGTTGTAGCGTTAACTCCACAATGTGATGGCATCTAGATGTGGGGCTTTTGGGAGACAGTTTGGGTTGGATGAGGTAATGAAGTTGAGGAAACTGTGATGAAATTAATGTCTGTATAAGACACTACATGTTATAATATTCTATTTGATATGAATACCATTATGCTTTCTGTCTAGGGAAAGGAGCATGGTTTAAGAGAGTAAAAAGGAGATTTTGATGTGAATATAATCAATGTCTTCAAAAACTTTGTGAGTAGCAAATTTCATTTTGGCTGTGACTCATTCATAACTTTAGTACCTGAATTGAAACACTAAAACAAGAAACCTTTTCCCCCACATCCTCTCCAGCATCTGTTGTGGGTAGATTTTTGAATGTGCAACATTCTCACCGAGTTGAGGTGAAACCTCATTGTGGTTTTGATTTGCATTTCCCTGATGGCTAGTGATCTTGAACATTTTTTCATGTGTCTGTTGGCTATTTGGATTTCCTCTTTTGAAAAATGTCTATTGAGGTCCTTGGCCCATCTCTTAAGTGGGTTGTTTGTTTTGATGTTGTTGAGTTTCTTGAGTTCTTTGTAGATTCTGGTTATCAACCCTTTATCTGTAGTATAGTTTGCAAATATTTTTTCCCATTCTGTCGGTTGCCTCTTCACTCTCCTGTTTCTTTTGCAGTACAGAAACTTCTCAGTTTGATGCAATCCCAATAGTTAATTTTGGCTTTGACTGCCTGAGCCTGCCGGGTCTTTTCTAGGAAGTCTTTGCCGGTCCCAATATCTTGCAGGGTTTCTCCAATGCTCTCTAACAATTTGGTGGTGTCAGGTCGTAAATTTAAGTCTTTAATCCATGTTGAGTGAATTTTTGTGTAAGGTGAAAGGTAGGGGTCTTGCTTCATGATTCTGCACGTGGAAATCCAATTTTCCCAGCACCATTTATTGAATAGACTGTCCTTACTCCAGGGATTGGTTTTAGATCCTTGATCAAATATGAGTTGGCTGTAGATGTTTGGATTGATTTCTGGTGTTTCTATTCTGTTCCATTGGTCTATCCATCTGTTTCTGTACCAGTACCATGCTGTTTTGATAACAACTGCCCTGTAGTATGTCCTGAAATCTGGTATTGTGATGCCTCCGGCCTTGTTTTTACTGTAGAAGATTGCTTTAGCAATTCGAGGTTTCCTGTGCCTCCATATGAATTTCAGCATCATTTTTTCCAGATCTGAGAAGAATGTCTTCAGTATTTTGATTGGTATTGCATTGAATCTGTAAATTGCTTTTGGGAGAATGGACATTTTGATGATATTGATTCTTCCAATCCATGAGCATGGAAGATTTCTCCATTTTTTGGTATCCTCTTCTATTTCTTTCTTTCAGGTTTTGTAGTTTTCATCATAGAGATCTTTAACGTCCTTGGTTAAGTTTATTCCAAGGTATTTGAATGTTTTTGTAGCTATTGTGAATGGAATTGATCTTAGCAGTTCCTCCTCAGCCATGGCATTGCCTGTGTATACAAAGGCTATTGATTTTTGTGCATTGATTTTATATCCTGCTACTTTGCCAAATCTTCTATGAGTTCCAATAGTCACTTAATATATCAATAATAAATAAATAATATAAATAAATAATAATAAATAAATCAATCTTCTGTATATAAAGGTAATTGAAAATGGATCTTGATGTGAATGCAATGGGAGAGGGAGCGGGAGATGGGAGGGGTGTGAGGGGGAGGGAAATTGTGGTGGGGGGAAGCCATTGTAATCCATAAACTGTACGTTGGAAATTTATTTTTACTAAATAAAAAATTAAAAAAAAAACAAGAAACCACTAAAAGATCAAGAAATTTATATGCAGTGTTTTACATTTATAATTATTGAATTTTAAAACAATATCTAACACATACCATTATAATACTAATATGTTAGAATTTGCAAACTTAACAAAAATATGCATTTAACAAAGAAATTCAGAATAATTTTTCTTATGCTTTTAATAATAATGACTTTGACTGATGTTATGTCTGGGGAGTTTCAAACACTAGTTAATTTTTCCCTGAATACAGGGCATTATACTGTTTCTATTGTTAGTGCCAGTCTAGCTAAACTTTTAGAGTTGTTCACCAGGTAAATCAGGATATTTCTCTCTTGTTTAGCTCATAGTATATGCATTCCTCCCACTAATCCTAAGGACTCAGAAAACACTTTTGAGTGTAGACCTGGGAAAGAGCTGGCTTGCACATGCTAAAAGAGATATTTCATGCTGGTGAAAGAGAAAGGTATTTAATTTTTCTGGATACTGACTGAAGATTAACTAACACTTTCAAGTGTGTTTCACCCAGGAATTTCAGAAATAGGAATTTATGTTTATGAAATTTGTCAGTACTTATCTTAGATATTTTTGTGCCTTAAGAAAATTGGAAACAAACTAAATGCCTATCTAGGAGGTTATATTCAATAAGATTAATTAACAATATTGGATATATAATAACACTTATAAGATTATTATAAAAATAACAGTGAGTATTCAAATAATAAGTCATAAAATTATATAGATTATGACTTTTTTCCTGCTTATATTTTTCCTAAGTACTAGGAAGAATGATGGAACATATATCAAAATTTTACCTATGAATATCTTCAGCGTTTCCTACCCAACCTTCCCCAAATGTTTACTTTTGCAAAACTACATTATGCTTTACTTCAAAAAATGTTTGATGCTTAAAAATTAAATTTTAACAGAATTTTCATGTTTATCTTTATGAATGGTAGAGAGTTTACCAAGTATAGTGATTTCTCCAGGACAAAATGGACATCAGAGAATTTTTTTTCAAAAAACAGCTTTATTTAAAAACCTTTAATATATTTTAAGTCCTCCTGAACAATTGGTACTTGTCTAGAAGAAACAAGCTGTGTCTTTTTAAATTGTGAATATTTAAGAATAAACTTGGACTTTTCTTGGCATTCTTTTGCTTTATTTTGTCCTAGAAGATACGTTTTAAAAAAGTTAATTTTTCACTCCAATTTCCCTTTCCTTAATTACTAATATAAGCAATTATATAATAGCCCTTTTAACAATAAATTCATGTAGGTGAATTAATATTTGGAAAACAACTATTCTCTGGTATATGCTGGAGATTGTATGCCCAGTCAATTCCCACATCAATCTTGAATCGTTAGCTCAAACATCAACCACTTGAAGAAATTTTCTCTGATCTCTTAACGTAATATGCCTTGGTTTCTTTAGAAATTAATACTGTAGTTATATATGTTGTAGCCTTTTCTATGTTTTATATTAAACTATTTTCTTCAGTAATAATTCTAGACCTCAGCAGATGATAGCTTTTAACATGTAATCCATTTATCGTATTCATTTTTAACCCCTTTAATCTTTTGCTGGGATCTTGAATATAGTATGGATTAACATTATTGCTTATATTTTTGGCTGACTCTCCTGATTAGTGGTCATTCATTGTTCTTTATGTTGTTCATTCTTTATTCTGTATGTGTATGTGAGAGACTAAAATTTAGGTTTGAAATTCAGGACAACCAAATCAGTAGAAATATAGAATTTTCTGTTCGTTAATTTTATCAACTCTAAGAATAATTTCTCTAAAATACATTTTATAATCTACCTTCATTTGTAATTAATGTATCCTGATTAGGATAAAATGTAGAAATTGTCCTCAAATACAAATAAAATGGCTTTATTTTTCTAAAGAAATTATTTATAGATTTATAGTGCCTTTACATTCTCGGTGTGATTTTTCCAGTAGAAAAATCTATATCTTTTAAATTACTTTTTCTACAGAAGCTACTTGAGGTTTTTTTTTTTTGTGCTTCTTTTGAAATATTTTTAACATGATCTTATCTTTCCTAAGTTTTCAGAATCTGTAACACAACCACTATAAAGGAAATATAAATTACCAGATTATTTCTGAATTTTTATCCTGCATGTATAGAAGCCCAGAGTTCTGTTAGCTTTTTTGTGTATAAAAATTTATTAAAATATGGTCTTAATTTTAAATAAAATAAAAATTCAGTTCCTTGATGACAATAATCACATTTCAAGGGTTCAAAAGATACATACAATTATTGTATATTTTTTGGCTTGTGCACATATCAAATATTCCCATCATCACAAAAAAGTCTAGGGGACATCAATAGTTTATAATTTATGTTATTTTGCAGTGATTTCATGGATACTTTACTTTAGTTCCATCCAAACTTCTATATTAAAAACAAAGAGACAGTTTGTTTTCACTGGAAAATTCATTTTTCCATTGTCTTTTGTGTTATTGTCATCACATTTCTTTGTTATTCCCCATGTTTGTGTCATACCATAGGCATTTTTCCAATGTCTGACACCTACCTGTTTTTTCTTTTGCTTTGCTATAATTTGTTTATGAAGTGACTGGCATAGTTTTCTATGTATGTATTCGGCTCAGGAATCATTTAAATTCTTTGATCTGTGAGATGATCAAATTTGAAAGATATATGGTGATTATTTTTAGTAGTTTTCTGTTAACTCCTCTGAGACTGCAGGTATATGCATGTTAAGCAATTTGATACTCAGCTCACTGAAGATCTGCTTTTTTTTTTTTCTATTTTAGCATATTAGATTTATACTATTTGGTTATATATCCTATTTCTATAACTCCAATTCACAAATCTATATTTATGTAATATCCATCCACTGAATCTTTGGAATTTTTTAATACATATTTCACTTATTTGTTGGTCATGAGTCATTTTTTCTAATTTGTAAGATCTTTAGAAGTATTTGATTGGGTGCTGAACAAGATACGTTTCATTTTGTTCAGGATCTGAGATCTATTATTTTGGGAGTGTTTCTGGAGAAATGTTATCATTGTCTGTGATAGAAATTTGGATTATTTTTGCTTATCTTGAGGCTTGTTTTCAAGTTTTGATGGGTGATCTCCGAGTATATCTAAAGCCAGGGGTCATTTCCGTGGAAGTATGGTCTTACCTTCTGACAACTAAACTTAATGCTTCGTGGAGTCAACTTGAACTCATACTTTTGCTGATAGGAAATCGAATGAAATTCAGTTTTTTGTGGGTCCTGGTGCATGCAGTATGAGATTTTCCAATAGTGTTTTAATCAACCTTGTGGCATGTGACCATTTACTTGTATGTCTTAGCAATCAGCAGAGATGCAAAAGATCCCTAAGCAAATTTCTGGAGTTCCTTTCTGCACATGTATCTTCTCTCCGGGGATCTGCCTCACAGATTCCAGGTTCTACAACAGAGCTCTGAGCTCCTGCTCCTCATCAGTAAGGTTCCCTGTCTACTACTCTGTGATCTGAAATATGCTTTCCAGGCAGAAGGCTGGGGCCATCCTACACTCTATGTTCTGGATTTCTTTGCTCTCAGATGCCATGGTTCTGCATTGCCTGTGGTTCCATGTCTAAAGAACAGTCTCTTCATCTGCATTTGCCTGATTTTCTAGTTGTTTGAGTCAGAAGGGTTGTTACCCCATCCTGGCTGAATGTGGCAATCTTCTTCAGCTCAGAACTCATGTGAGAGAAGCACAAGCTTCTATTCACTAGAGCGTTACCCTGTGAGTTGAAGCTTGTCATTAGAGTATGTTGAAAAAAATTATACAACACTATGGCAAAATTATTATAAACACCAACAGAAACTGGAAATCACTCATTGCAAGTGAGATTAGACACACAAATTTTAAATTGATTTTGAGTCATTAATCAGAATTTTACAATTGACACTTTGGTGTTACAGTTATGAGAGTTATCCTTGTAAAGTAAAAGGATAGGGCCAAGACATCAAGTTGAGATTTACAGTGAGAATTTGGAGTACAGCTATGTTGTCATGTTAAATTTGACTAAAGGTCACTATCAGAGGCAGACTGTTCCAAAAATCATGGAGCTGACCTAATCGAACAATTCTTATGATTCCATTTTAACCACTATTTCCATGTCTGGGAAAAATAAATGTTTAAAAGGAAATATGTTTATCCTTGAAAATAATTCATGAGAGCAAAGGTAAATGGTATGGTTTTTATGGTATAACTAAGTATTACTGATGTTATTCTGCACTACTAAAAAAGTTATACTGGATGTATTGAAATATATATATGAGATATATAAATGAGATATATAAAATTAAAATATATACAAAATTCAAAAGTGATTCAAAAAGTTGAAGGGAAAACGGAATTAAAAGATAATGGAATGTTTGGCAAAGTGGAAGACACTGCTTATATGCCCATATCCCATGTCCTACTAATGTGCACCCTAGAAGGCAGCAAATAGCAGTTTAATTACTTTGATCTCGGCCACCCATGTGAAGATCTGGATTGGGTTTCAGCCTTGATTGTTGCAGGCATTTGGGGAATGGACCAGGAATGGTAGTTCTCGCTCACTTGCACGCTCCCTCTCTCTCTCTCTCTCTCTCTCTCTGTCTCCCCCCACATCTCCTCTCTCCTTTTCAAATGAAATGAAAACAAGCATTTTTTTAAATGTAAAAGAAAGTAATGCAATTTTTTCATTAACTTTTTGAAGCCCATTCGTGTTTGTTGTGTGGGTGTGCACACACACACATATATGTATATATATATGTAACTTTATTTTTCTTGCTTTGATTGTTTGCCTGGAGGTATATAATAGCTCAGTTACAAGTTTTTTTTTTTTTATTGATGCAGTGACTTAAATGTACTTAACACAAAACAGCATTATAATCTTTGTTTCTTTTTTTGTATTTTTTAAAATTTTTTTTAATGAATATAAATTTCCAAAGTACAGCTTATGGATGACAATGGCTTCCCCCCCATAACTTCCCTCCCACCCACAACCCTCCCCTTTCCCACTCCCTCTTCCCTTCCATTCACATCAAGATTCATTTTCAATTCTCTTTATATACAGAAGATCAGTTTAGTATATATTAAGCAAAGATTTCAACAGTTTGCCCTCACATAGCAACACAAAGTGAAAAAAATACTGTTGGAGTACTAGTTATAGCATTAAATAACAGTGTATAGCACATTAAAGACAGAGATCCTACATGATATTTTTTAAAAATTAATTAATTTTCTATGCAATTTCCAATTTAACACCAGGTTTTTTTTTTCATTTTCAATTATCTTTATATACAGAAGATCAATTCAGTATATACTAAGTAAAGATTTCATCAGTTTGCACCCACACAGAAACACAAGGTGTAAAAATACTGTTTCAGTACTAGTTATAGCATTACTTCACATTGTACAACACATTAAGGACAGATCCCACATGAGACGTAAGTACACAGTGACTCCTGTTATTGACTTAACAATTTGAACGATCCAACATGGGAAGCAGGATACACAGCAGACTCATAGAATGGCAGATGTCCTAAATAGCACTGTGGCCTCAGAATCAGCCCTTAAGGCATTCGGATCTGGCTGAAGAGCCCATGAGAGTATTGTAGGCATGGAAAGCCAAGACACTCTGGGAAAAAAAAAAAAAAAAAAAAAAAAAAAAAAAAACCTAAATGAAAGATCTCTGCGAGTGATATCCCAATGGAAAGAACAGGGCCATCAAAGAAGGAGGACCTTTCTCTGAAGGGAGGAGAGAACTTCCACTTTGACTATGACCCTATTGGAATAAGATCGAAGTCAGCAAACCCTAAAGGCTTCCATAGCCTTGGCAACTCATGACTAGAGCCTAGGGAGATTACTGACGCCATAAACAAGAGTGTCAAATTGTTAAGTTAATAATCTTTGTTTCTAATGGTGTTTCACTCTGAATTTTTTTATAAATAACTAATGTTTCTCTATGAAATAGCAATGAAATATATATATAATGTTGAGGGTCCACTGTGACAGGAGGTTTTTAGTACCAGATATAATAAAGAACAAGTTAAAATTTTTAAAAAATGCTGTTTAATTGCTCTTTCTTTAGGAGTAGCTGCTTTAAATGCAGTGTACAAATTTTCAAGCATATTCAATTCACAAGTTTTTATGACTTCTTAAGAAAATTGCTTAAAAATAAATCTTAACAATTGTATGTACTTACTATTTTGATAGTTATGATACTTTAAATAGAATCTTCATATAAAAGTATAGGTAGTCACTGACAGTTAATATCCAACAATGATCATGAATGTTAATGTTTGTCACCTCATTGAACTTTTAGTTTCACCATGATGGTTTCTTTAAACTAATAGGAATTATTGAAGATGACAACAGGTGTTTCAAAAATATCATTTCATGAGTGAATGGATATTTAAGGATTTAAAATCAATCTGTAAATGCAGGAACACTTAGAAATAAAAGTTTCATTAGGTTTAATTAAGCACAATTAAACACTCTGCGGAGCTCAGGAAACAGGTTTTAAAAATACGAACAGTTCTTAGGCAGCATATGAGCCTTGAGTTAAATGGATTAAAAAATGAAGTTAAGAATAAAGTTTCAGCAGTTACCCAGTCTACTAATTTGCTAATCACTGATGAGCATGGCTAAACATTCTGTTTTTTTTTTCTTTAAGCTGATATGTATTATTGGTTCCAATAAATAGCATGCACAGAATTAATTTTTGTTAAATCTCTTATTTTAAAATTATGCTTGTCTGGTGTTTTCTAATTGAATTTATGATTTTAATAATTTTTTCTCTTCCACAGCCTTTAATGAAATGAATTGTTAGGGTCTAATAGTATGGTTCAGATGTTGACATTGGCAATATATCTACCTGTTATAGAAAATGTATAAATAAAATGCACATACTCAAACAGTAAATGGTGGTTACTTTACTAAATTCTTACTATATTCATCAGACCCTAGCCATTTTGGAATTTCTTTTTCATTGATAGAATAAGGTAGCTTACTCCACAAACCTTCAGAAAAATAAGGAGACCTAACAATCAAAACCAATAAAAATATTTAGACATTATTCAAAGCAGAATTTTGTATAAATAAATCAGGAATTTATTATAACCATATGTTAAGTGATAATTAGTATTTTTCTGTGATTTAGCAATGGAATATTTAATTTTTATTTTATCAAATTTTCTTTTAAAGAGAATCAATAATATTTAGGGACTTGCCATATGTTTCCTGATTATAATACTAAAAAACTTTGAAGTGCCAGTGATATGCATTCAATCTAATAATTTACCCTTTGATTGTTTCTTTCTTTGTTTAAGGATTAATACAAGGTGAGCTAATCATGACTGGCAAAACACAGACCAGCAATGTCACCAATAAGAATGACCCCAAGTCTATCAACTCTCGTGTTTTCATCGGCAATCTAAATACAGCTATTGTTAAGAAAGTTGACATTGAAGCCATTTTTTCAAAGTATGGAAAAATAGTTGGATGCTCCGTCCACAAAGGTTATGCATTTGTACAGTATATGAGTGAGCGACATGCAAGAGCTGCCGTGGCTGGAGAAAATGCCAGGATCATTGCAGGCCAACCACTTGGTAAGTCATTCTCTGTTATGGATTTCACATTATTGTTCTAAGCTCTGCAAATATCTGGATATGATTTTATTGTCTAAATCACAGAGTCACCATCATAACTATCTCTTTAGCCAATTATAATATTTGGATATTATTTCTGTTATTTTCTTGTTTTTGTACTATTTTACACATTGGTAACTTAGTTTTTCTACAAATTCGTAAACTTGAGATTAAGTCCACTTTGTGTTAGTGATTACCTCCACCAATCCTAATAGATACAGACAAATAATACATATGGATTACATGTAACTTTGTTTGACCTGAAATGGTGTGTCTCTTCCAGGAAGCACAAAGCTAAGTGAAAAATAAATTTGCTTGTTAGATGTAATAGCAGTTTCTCTGAAAGGCTAATGAATTTTCCTCATGTCTTGAGTTTAGTTTTTGGGGTCCATATGTAGAAAGCAGCAAAGAACATATTTTTTCAAATAGAAAAGTAATATAAACCACTCTCTGTTATTTAATTAAGAATCATGTTGGTCTAATCATGGACAATAACATTTGTGACTAATGACCAAGGGATAATATAGATATTTTTTGAAGGAAGAATACTGTACCTTGAAGGGAAATTAAAACATTTAGGAAAAAATATTTTATAATTAATGTAAATATGAGAAATAAAATTAAGTAGTTATTTAGATGTTTTGCTATGTGAGAAAAAAACATGATTAAAAAATACTCAAAAAGTTCATGTAAAATATCCCTTATGGAAAAACTGCATGGATTTCAATTTTTTGTACCAAAATAAATTTATCTTCTAATTCCATTTTTCATAAATTTTTAAAAATTTCCATCATGTATTAATGATTACCTTAATATTTATCTTGCCCTATGCATATTCATATATCAAACTAATTGCATAGCATCCTCTCTTGGGTATCTAACAGGCATCACTGCTTAATTTGTACACAACAAAACTTATCTTCACACCTCCCATCTGCACTGCCCCAAGTTTCTCCATCACAATAAACAGAATCACCAGTTACACAGTTTTTTCAATAAAATCCCTGGTGTCTACCTTGATTCTTCCCTTCCCTCTACACTCCAAATGTTATCCATCATCAAGTTTGCCAATATATCCCAAACTCAATCACCTGTCAAGCCTTTTGTGAAGGCCATCACATACAGGTTACCATTATATCACAGGTGATTTACTGGAGTGATCCTCTAGCTTGTAAAACATAAATCGCAGTATAAGTCATTAACCTACTTTTTTTAACTTCTAAACCTTTCTCATGCATCATCAGATTTACATTCTATGCCTTACTAATAGTGCCCTACACAGTCACATCTTCCATTTCATCTCATTCTCTCTGCCTTCTTGTACCACTCTAGTCATGCTAGACACCCTAACATGCCTCAGATATCAAAAGATCATTCCTACTCCAGAGGCTATGGGCTTGGCCATTTCTTCTGCTCAGAAGACAGGGCTCTGCTAAGCCTTTGCTCCCTGCATTATCGAGTACTGTCCTCAAAATGAACTGCCCCCCCCCCCCACCTCATCGATAGGCTTCTCCTGAACAGTGCACCCAAGGGCAAAGATTTGTGAAAAAGCTGTAGAAATGGCTAACTCATATGTAGGATATGTGAGATATAAAAGAATGTTGATGGAAGTGGATCTGTGAAGAAATCTTAGAATCTCTAAAAGGAACCTTTCTGGTAAACTCTGCAAATATCTGAATCAAAACTATTCCTTCACAATTGTCTGATTCCCCAACTCTAAGCTAATCCAAGGTCTCCCTAAGCATCCTTTAATATGTGACTGCTTTCTTAACTGTAGAGTCTGTAGGTCACTTCCCCTAACTGTTAATGACATCCAGACTTCAAAGCCATATACCCAACTGTTTATTTTCAATACTGTTTATTTTTGTTTATCATTTATGAGAGCTCGAGCATATTGTCCTGAAGGCCTAAGTTTCTTTCAAGATCATATCTCTTTCCCACTCTTAGAAGGGAAAACTTCAATTGTTTTGCAAATATTAATTTTCTGTCTTTAACGAAACTTTTGGCATCAACAGGAATTACCATAGGCCAATTGTAAGTCAATAATTTCCAGACCAATTGTAAAGATTATTTTACTTATCTGACCATACATACTTGAAAGTTTCACACCAAGAATTTCATAATTTATCTTATAAAGATATGCTGTATGAAATTTGAACTCAAGATTTTAAATAACATATTTTAAGTTATTTTCAAATTATACAAAATGAGAAATTATTTTTAAAGTTGCTAAACCCTACTTACAAAATAAATTGTATATAATAACTATAGTTGTTCAGAAACTGGAAATAACATCTTGAAACCTTCATATGGATTTTGAAAGTAGGTCGCAATCCAAGATCTTGACTAGCTTGTTTTTATGTTCTTACTATATTGACAGACATTCCTACATTCTATATCAGGGCACATAAAAAAGCCTTGAGTTAATTCAATGGATCACCGCAATGGAGGTCTCACCTCATCCCTCTCATAATGGTACTATCAAAAAGACAGACAGTAACAAATACAAATGAGAATGTGGAGAAAGAAGAACTCATACTCTGTAAGTGGGAATGTCAACTAATGAAGCCACTGAGGAAAACAGTATGAAGTATTTACAATACTGACAGATAGAAGTGCCATGTGATCTAATAAACCCCATGAAATCACTGTCAAAGAGATACCTGTTCTACCATGTTTATCACAGTACTATTCACAATTGAGGTGTCTATCTTCAGATTAATTAATAAAGAAAATGTGGTGTGTATATACAATGTAATATTATTCATCCAGAAAAAGAATGAAATCGCATAAGTTGGAGTAAAATGGATGGAACTGCAAACATCTTGTTCAGTGAAATAAGCCAGACACAGAAAGACAAGTACAGCATGTTTTCCCTCATGTATGGAGCTAAAATAAAAAAAAAAAAAACTCAATGTAAACACAGAATGTTGAGAAGTGTGGGAAGGATAGAGGGAATCTGGATTAAAAAAAAAAATACAGGAACCTGGGTGTGGTTCATTACTTTGACAAATACACTAATATAAGACAATAATAAAGAGGGAGTGGCATGAGGGATATATGAAATCTCTGTATTATTCTTTCACAATTTTCACTTTGTAACATTAAAACTATTCTGAAATAAAATGTTAAAAATAAAAACAGAAAAGACAACAAAAAAGGGACAAATAAAGAACAATTGCAATGATTAGAAATCTGTTATTAACGTAGTATATATTTATCCCTTCTATGCTGCTAATCACTTTAAATGTGAATACTATAAATAGAGATTTTACAACATGTGTTCGTGAGATTGTGTGAAGACAAAAAAATTAAATGGCTCGTACATTTTATCAACAAAAGGAATGTTTGATTGAAAACAATGTTTTGTTCTACGAAGTTGTTTCCCCTGAAGTCACATAACATACCAACTAATAATTTAATTGAGTGAGTATTTCCCCTTAGGTATAGAAATCTATATTTTTTACTTCAAAACAATTAAGCCCAAACAAATGAGTAAACTTTTTTCCACAAATTACAGGCAATAACTCCTATCCTATTTTCACTCCTTTTTATTTCTTCCTTCTTTCTTTCCTTTTTTCTTTTCTGTTTTTGGCTTTTTAATTCTATTATCAAGGCACGTCTTGACCTGAGTGTGAGGTAGGCATATTAATTTTGGGTGTCTTCCTGCCCCATTTATATGCTATTTTCTAGAGTTTATGCCTTTGTTTCTCAGTGTGTAGTCCATTCAAACAATTATTGGAGGCTGGTGATCCCATGTCTGGCTCTGTCCGTAGCCTGTGATGTATGCTTCAGACTAATCCCCTTTCCTCTAGTCACTGATCTCCTCTCATCCCCAGGCCTAATGGCTGTTTGAGGACATTTACCTGATAAATACCCTTTAATATGCATTTGGAAATAGGATTATTTAATACATAAAAGGGTTCCAAATAAACAAACCAAGTGCATAGATAAATTTTTGTTATTGTTGCCTTCCAGTCACACATCACAGCATAATCTGTGGATTTTTTACAAAAAAAATGGTAACCTGACCATAATTAAATGCAATTGCTAATATGTTCTCAGTTTTTGGACACATCACCTGCACTACAGTGGAAAAAGTATGTTGCTTTTGATCCCTGGCGTCCTGCCTGTACTAGGTAGAGAAGATTGCTAAGCCTTCTAGAAAAAAAAATTGATGTATTTTTGAGCATACTACTTAGGTGTTCCTTAAAAAGTGAGACTCCAGCTATGAATTTATTCATTCTGAAATTTTTGTAAAAAGCACAATTCCTATAATATAAAAACTCTTGCAAAATATGTCACTCTCAACTAATTGGTTTTAAGAACATTTAAGAAAGTAAAATGATATATTAATATTTCATTGAATTTGGAGTCTGAGTTTATTAATACTGGAAATATTGATTGCATTTTAACCTAACTGTTACCATTGAAATTTTTTTTTCCTCAAACACATTGTGTGAAAGGTGAAACACACTTAAAAATGTTGAATACAAACGATATTTACATAAAAGGTCACAGAAAGTGTGTCCTTTTGTATCAAAATATTACCAAGAGGTTAGAGTTTAAATCAGTGCCAATTTTATATATCTACTGATTATACTGTCTTGATTACTTGCATGCTATTAATAAATGTTTTAATGTCTTTCTTTTTCTGATTATTTCTCTGTAATAATGCTTGCGAAATAAAATTTATGAACTTCAGAAATCAGCTATTAATAGTAAGAAGAACAAAATGCTAAAACTAATGTATTTATAGAAATTGTTTATGTTCTAAAATCTGTGTACAAGTCCCTATTTTTAAGGAGAAAAAGCGTGGTTTTAAAAAAGAACATATAAAATATAAAATTAAAATAATATCACCATATTATAAATGTCTTGAATGTGGAAAAAATTCAAAATAGGAGCACAGTAAATAGGGTTTGCTAATTTTAAAACAAAACTTGTAAATATGTTATTTAACCTTGATGCTAAAGGAAGTAGTGGAAATGCATTAATAGAGAATAAGATGCTAGAGAGACACATATACTGAATAAGTGCGAAGATGAGGACAAACACCAAATTCTTGCAACAATCTATCAAGCAAGCAATAGGAGAAATGAGTTTGAAATTCACTTTTAAACCCAACTACCAATTTGCAGCCAGAATGATCTCTTTTGAAAATACAAATCTAGTCATGTGAACCTCTAATTAAAACTTTCATGAATTTTTCATTGTTCTCAGAAACAAGACTGAGACCTTTGCTATGATCTACAAGGTTTTTATGCAGCTGATTTTTTGAGCTTCTACAGGCCTACATCATGACCTTCCCAGCCTTGCTCAGTTCTCCACCTTATTGACTTTCAGTTATCTGAACAGCACATGTTCTTTCCTGCAATATGGCTTTTGCACATGCTGTTTTTGATTGCCTGAAATGTCCTTTGCTACCATGCTACATACCACTTCACCTATTTCTCCACTTTTGTATTCCTTTCACCTGTCTGTTCATCCTTCAGATCTGAGATCAATTTTCATGAATCTAGAGAAGCCAACTTTTGTTTCTCAATATATATAATAAATTGAATATAACCCATTTTTTCAGCATGCATCAAATGTTGACACTTTTACAAGAGTACTACAAAAAAATCAGAGAATAGAATTTAAAAATAAGCTTATTTTGCTTTAAATAAAAGTTGAAATCATGCAGTTTTTTCATAATAGGTATTTTTCCATGAACTTTTTGAGGACCTCTTCTATGTTTTATTCAAATGTTAGAGTGAATGATATATTGGTTAGAAAAGATTTTTATTCATGGAAAATTTCCTATAGATTCCTTCAAATGTAATCTTTCATACTTTTCTTTCAATAACAGTATGATATTTGCACAGTATCTCACCATTGTCAAAACACTTTCTTGCATGTATAATCTTTTTATTTTCATAGTAATACTGAGAGGTAAGTAATGTGAATAGTATGCCCAATCTTCTGGCCAGGAGCTGAGGACAGAGAAATGAATTTACCTTATCACAGAAGTGATGGTACGGTACAGTACTTAACACTGACATTTTCTCGCTATAGTTATTTTTACACTTAATTCTTTCCAATAATTTATCCCATGTCCATAGGGTGTCCATATACCTTACTATCCAAACAAGAATATCTCTGAGATTGAAAAAGGTTGCTATCCATGAATGTGCTGTGACATCAGGCTTAAATGAGGATTATCTGGAACAAGTGTGAAATGTGTGGCCACCCTTATTATATATTGTACTGTACTGAAAGGAGATTTGTCATCTTATTCGATCCTTCCCCTAGAACAGAAACTGAATATTAGTTAAAATATGCCAGTCTTAGTATCTAATAAATTCTGACATTTCAGTAGTTAACGCAACAGAAGTGTATTTCTCCATCAAATAAATTACAGAGTTCACAGGAACAGACAGGGTAGGATGCAGGCTCTTTTCCTCCTCATGTATCCTGGGTCAGGCTATTGGAAGCTCTGACCTCTTTTGATGTATGGCTCTCATGGTCTCCTTACCCAGGACATGGAGACAGAGGATGGGTGAGAAGATAGGGAAGCAATGCTCTGTTGTAGTTCAGGCCAGCAAGTTGCGCCCCCTCATCTGTTTACATTCATTGAGCTTACCTTGATATAAGGGGCATTGGAGTGCCACTTCCCGTCAGTAACCACATAAGCAGGGAGAATATAATATTTGGTAAAGAATTAGCTCTGGATGATCTTGACTATCATGAACTCAATCATGAAGATTGGTTTTAACAAAATATTTGTATTTGTTAGGTATCATTGGACTTGCTGTTATACTCTTATGTCACATAGTTTTTAATGTACACATTGAGTTACTGTCACTGTTGAAATATTCATTCCCATATTTGTTCAACAAATAATTACTAATTTTCTATTAGCCAGAACATCAACCATAACCATGATGAGGTCTTCTGGTAATATATTACACTTAGTTTGCCCAATCTGAATAATCTGTTTAATGAATCTTTCGTGTTTTGTTACTTTTGTTGTTGCAATTTGATGTCTGTCATTAATTAACATAGTGAATACCTTGCAATTTCTAGTGAATTGTGTGTAACAATACATATCTTTACAGCAGTATTTCTCAACCTTCGCTGTGTTGATTTTTTCCTCCTTTAGTTGGAGTCCTGTCCTGTGTGTAATGCAGGATGTTAACTAGTATCTCTGACTTATACCCTCAAGATAACAAAATCATCACTTTTAAGAAGTGATAACCAAAGAAAAATGTATCTAGTTATTATAAAATATTCCTGTGGGTCAAAAATCACTTCTAATTGAGAGTCACAGTTTTAAAGCAATCATTACACAAAATAAACAGTGAATTTCAGAAATGTCTAGAAAAACAATGTTTTGACTTATTTTTATTAAAAATCACGACTTTAAAAACAATCTTTTCTAGTTGTATAGAAGATAAAACTCAACACGTACATTTCAGAGACATTATAGTGTACTCATGACCTTAACTTAATACTTGTATATTGGTTTGTTTTAAGCCCTGAAAACGAATGCCAGAAAAAATTGATCTATGTAATTGATGTGTTTATTTTGTTTACTGATTTAAAATGGACAATCAAAATACATTACTAATACCTGTTTCTCCTTACTTCTTTAGTACATTGCCTTTTAGAGTTCTGATTTTTTAAAATAAATTCCTTTTTTCAAAAACTGATCACCCCCAGACATTTTGAAGGAAAAGGAGACCATGTGTTAGAAGAAAAACAATGAGTCTCACATTACTCAGATGTTCAGATTATTCAACAATACCAGTAAAAGTTGGTTTAAACCATCAATGAAAGAATTTTGTGTCTCTAGATGGTATCCTCTCTAACAAATGCATTAGATCTACCACTGCATTCGTCTTAATCCTTTTTTGGTAAGTATTCTATTGCACATCCCTTCAGGTACAAATTAGATGCCATGTCTGAGCATCTAGTAAGAGCAGATTGTCAGGGAGCCTGGGGTGAAAGGATGACTGTGGGTAATCATCTTCAACAATCTAGTTGACTGCAAAATTTCTTAACAAGTGCAGGACCCTTATGGGGAATTCTAAATCATGAAAATCTTATAAAAAATATATAGCAAACAGTGCTGGTAATGAAGAACAATTTAGCATAGCACCATGATGTGACAGTTATACTGGTAAATAAATAAATAAACAAACAAGGGAGAGAAAGTTATTTTGTGCTTCAATATGTAAAGAATGTATTGTAAGCTTAATTCTCAACTTGATAGTTTGGAAAAGCTTCTATTTAATTGACTATTATATCTCCTTTAAAAAAATCTGTTCATGGTATTGTAGAAGATCTTTAATATACTTCAAATGAGTGGCAGTGTGAGGGATTACTTATGAGATGGTTTAACTTTAGTCACATAAGTTCAGTTCAAGTCACAACACAGAAATGTGTTGCCATTACATGATCTATCATTTGCCTTCATCAAACTTTTAAAAGCATTTTAAGGTATATCTATTACATTTAAAAATATTACTTTCCTGACATCCTTCATGGAAGGTAGATAATAGATTTAGTCAACCTCATTTCACAAATAAGGAAATATTGTAATATAATGAATATTAAAGAGAACATGGTTTTGGCCAGCACCGTGGCTCAATAGGCTAATCCCCCGCCTGCGGTGGTGGCACCCTGGGTTCTAGTCCTGATTTGGGCGTCAGATTCTGTCCCAGTTGCTCCTCTTCCAGTCCAGCTCTTTGCTGTGGCCCAGGAGTGCAGTGGAGGATGGCCCAAGTGCTTGGGCCCTGCAACTGCATGGGAGACCAGGATAAGCACCTGGTTCCTGGCTTCGGATCAGCGCGGTGTGCCAGCTGCAGTGCGCTGGCCACAGCGACTATTGGGGGGTGAACCAACAGAAAAAGGAAGACCTTTCTCTCTGTCTCTGTCTCTGTCTCTGTCTCTCTCTCTCTCTCACTGTCCACTCTGCCTGTCAAAAAAAAAAAAAAAGATTCTGTAAACAAATGCTGATTACCAAACTTCCGTGATAAAGTGAGTAATAGAACTAAAGGTCCATCACCAAGGAGACACATGAGCGCACATACGATAGAAGGACTGAGGGATTTGCTTTATGTTTCAAAAATTGGTTATTTGACTCGATCAGTGAACCTAAATTAGTGAAAGCAGTGGTGGAGACTGTGAGGGAGTATCACTGGAAATTCCTGAACAGCATTTACAAGAACCTCACTAGTTTTACTTACTTATTGTGGTTTAATCCCTAGGAAAAATCCACGCATAATAACAGGTAAGATGCAGTACCCATGTTGTCCCTTATTCCTAGGAATAAAGAACCAAAAAGTCAGAAGTGATTTCAAGATAACATCTCTATTCCTAGGAACATTTTATTTTGGACAGTACACGTGGAATTGTGTTAGGCATGGGTTAACATGTATTAGATGCTTACCAATCTATGAAACCCTAAAGAGCATGCCCCCTAGCATGAAATAAGGTTAAAAATAAAATAAGTTAATAAAACAATAAATTAGATGGCATATCTTTGAGAATGTTTTAATTGTAAAGTAAAATATGTAAGCATAAAAATAACATAAAAAAACATTGCAAATATAAGATGAAGTGTAATATGCAGGCTGAATATTATAAAAGTACAAAGGTTTTGTAATTTTATTTAGGAAGGCTTATTGGGGTAGCAGTGGAATAAAATGTGTAAGTAATAAATGATAGGTGATAGGAAGTGGAAAATTCAGGATAAAGCATTCCCAGATTTTTAAAGAGTTTCAGTATTGCAAGATTGTTTTTAGAAGGTTATTTAGGAAAAGTTTATTTTTATTTAATTGGTTGTTAATCTAACATCAGTGACAAATTTGAATATTAATCCTTAAGATGATTCTTAGATGCTATAATACATTATGTTTAATATAGCATACTATCCTAATATATATTAATATGCATTTACTTACTTACAAATAAAGTTTTTGGTTTCTTTTTGTCCACTTATGACTTTTGGTGGTTTTGGCTATCCTTTGCATTTACTTTATACATATTAATGCATTACAGTGCAGCAATTAATGTATATATTCAACAAGTGAAGATCAAGTTACATTAGTTAGGATTTTCATTTCTTTAAAATTTAAAAATCATTGATTAAAACTTAATAATTTTATGTTATGTGAATTGAAACCAAAACACAGAATTGGAAACTATACCATCCAATGTTTGTGAAAGATGGTATCTTCGAGTGCAGGCCCTGGACTCAGATGTCCTGTCAGAATCCTGGCTTCTACTTAAAGCTCTGTAATCCTGGACAAGTTGTTAAAGGTCTTGGCTCTATGTCTTTCCCTGTAAAATGGAGATGATCATAATAAGTCCTGTGTCCAAATCTGCTATGAAGATTAAATTCATCATATGAGTTAATTTGTTAAAACTTTGCCTAGGGTATAGAAATGTGATTAAAGACAAAAGGTAGAAGGACTAGTCATCCTATTAAGTCCTATTGTTAACGCATCTCAAAATCTTTTGTAAATGAATTTAAAAAAAACTTAGGTTGTCATCTAGATTTTTAGCTTTTGGATCTCCTATAGAATTAATCCTCTCTGCACTCTGATTGCTTCACTTGTGATGAAGACAAGATCTAGTTGATCTGTATTCTGTTTTGTGCTTTTCTGTCCAGATAAAGAAATCCCTGTCTCCTCTGTGTTCTTGAAGACATCTTTCTGTGATTCCCCTTTTGTTTTATCATTTATTTTTAGAATTGAATTGAATTTTTTGTGTGGTACATGGTTGTAGATGAGATTCCTGCATTTCTGAAATGGAATGTTGATGAACAGCATGTGATTTGTTGGAGGAATTCTTCTGTTTTTATTGCCCAGAAATGTCACTTTGGATCCCTCTGTCTCTCTGTCTCTGCCTCTCTGTCTCTTTCTCTCTCTCTCTCTCTCTCTCACACACACACACACACACACCTATGTATGTCAGTGTATATATACTGTAAATATATTGTAAATAATACTGATAATATAGTGTGTGGTATCATTTTGGGGATGTTAACTCCTTTATTCTTCATTAAGAGTATATTTATTGTATATTCATTGATCATCTAAATCAATAAGTTTAAGTTTCCTGACTATGCAATGGAAATGTGTCTAACAATTCTATGTGTATAACAATTTCTCTTACAAATAATACTTTATTTTATATATTCATATATATATGTATGTATGTATGTATGTATGTGTAAACGGATACATACACATACACACATACCTTTCCTTGCCTTACTACATTGCCTGTTTTCTCAAGAATATTATTGAAGAGCAATAGTGGTAGTAGGTATCATTTTCTCATTACCTAAGAAAGCTGTAAACATGTAAATGTTTGGCTGTTCTCATCTGTCATAGCATTTTGTGTGTGTATGTGTGTGTAAACTCTGTATCAAATTAAGGCAGCCTGTTGATTTTAATAGTCTACCAATTTTTATCATGAAATTGTGTTGAATTTTTATTAAATGCTTTCCCATATAAAGAATTAAATTTTGATTTTTGACTTTATTCTATAGGTGTGATGAATTATAGCAATTCATCTTTGAATGTTAAATCAGTCTGACATTCTTAGAATCAACACAATATGATAATAAAGTATTACTTTTATTAACCTCTAAGTTTATGGTAAGAGATAGGCCTGTAAATTTACTTGCTAGGTTCTTACCAGTTTTATAATTGAAAAGATGCTGGTCTCATAAAATGATTAGAAAATGACACTTTTCCCATTCTCTGGAAGAATTTGTATATGATTGGTGCTATTTCTTTATAATTTTGGAAAAATCATCAGTGATGACACTTTGGCCTGGAACATTTTTGGGGAATATCTTTAATGCAGATTCAATTGCTTTGACACAGTACTCTTGAAATCTCTGAAAACAATCCTTATGCCAGTTTGGGAAAATAAGTTTTCCAAAGAAAATACTCATTTGATAAACATTTCCAAATATATTGGCATAGATTCATTCATTATATTCTCTTATATTTTATTGTAATTAGACTCTGTTTGGATGTCATTTTTTAACCCTAATATTGGTTATTTTTGCCTTATTTTATTTATTTTATTCTTTAATTATCCATTCAAATAACCAAATTATAGGTTGTTATTTTCTCTATTGCACATTTTTATTTTGTTGTGCTGGAATTCTATTTTTAATATAGAAATTGACAATTTATAATAATATTAATTTAGGAAGTAAAAATGTTATGGTTTATGAGATGTGGAATAATTAAATCCAGCTAATTATCATATTCATCACCTCAAATATCTAATACTTTTTGTGGTCAAAGCATTTGAAATGTATATCCTTAGCACCTTGGAAATGTATAGTCTACTAATAGCTACATTTACCATACTGTGCACTAGAAATAAAAATACATCGATCCTGTCTAATTGAAATTTGAACCTTGTGAACATTATCTTCTCATTTTCTTCAACTTCTAGTTCTCGATTATTATTTTCTCTCCTTTTTGGTTTTAATTTTCTGCTCTTTGTAAACTTCATACGTGTAGACCCAGATAATTAATCTTTGCTTTTATACTCATTCTTTTAAAAAAAGCATTTAAGTCTATAATCCTCTCTGGGCATAGTGTTAGCCATATCCCATAAGTTCTACCATATCATATTTCTGTAGTTTAGCTGATAAATATTTTCTAATTCACATTGATATTTTTATTTGGCCTATTAGTTGTTAAGAAATCTATTAAATGAATTTGTTAATGGTGTGTATATTGTGCTTTTGTGTGTGTGTAGCTTTTTTTATTTATTAAGCAGGTGAAAATTGCTAATTGAATTCCCTCAAATTTCTGCATCAGTAGTGATATTTTTGTCTTCCATTCCATCCATTATTAAGTGAGGTGAAGGTGAAATATGATTATGAATATGTCTGCTTTTCCTGTTATTATTGAGAAGTTTCACTTTATATATTAAAACCAATGGTATTTAGTAAATAAAAATGTTGAAATATTTTTTCTTTCTACTTCATTCATCTTTATTGGTATATCTTTATATGTGGTAATTATTCTGTCAAAAAATTACAAAATTGTAATATTGAACTCGGGGTCTCTTGATTAATATTTGCATGGTGTATTTTTGATTTAGTTTAATTTTAAAGGTCTATATCTTAATATTTTAAACATGCTTGATGCAACATACAATCTTTCTAAAATACACCATGACAGTTTTTGCTTTTTAATTGTGAATATCTAGTCATATATAATTATGAATATATTTTAATTTTTATTTACAGGTTTGCTATTGTTTTTCACTCTGTATTTTAGATTTTTTTTTCTTTCTTTCTGGCCTTTTAAAAATTAACCTTTCTTTTACTATTTTGCAGCTTATACTATTAGCTTATAAATTGCATAGTTTACTGTTCTTGTAGTGTTATCCTAGAGACTGCAACACACATACTTGATTATTAACATTATGTCATATTATTTCCCATATGTCCCACGTCCACAGAAATATTGATTTATACACCCTTCTCCCAGATTTTGTGTTGCAGTCACCATGAATACTAATTTGCACTTATATTTCTTTCTTTATTAATATATATTTGGAAAAAATTTTTAAAGAACTTTTATTTCATTTATTTATTTTTTTTTGACAGGCAGAGTTAGACAGTGAGAGAGAGAGACAGAGAGAAAGGTCTTCCTTCTGTTGGTTCGCCCCCTAAATGTCTGCTATGGCCAGCGCGCTGCGCCAGTCCAAAGCCAGGAGCCAGGTGCTTCCTCCTGGTCTCCCATGTGAGCAGGACCCAAGCATCTGGGCCATCCTCCACTGCACTCCCAGGCCCCAGAAGAGAACTGGACTGGAAGAGGAGCAACCAGGACAGAACCGGCACCCCAACTGGGACTAGAACCCGGAGTACTGGTGCCTCAGGTGGAGGATTAGCCTAGTGAGCCACAGCACCAGCCAATATTTGGAAAATTTAAAAGCATGTACAAAACTGAAGAGAAGCATGTAATGAACTACATGTACTTAGAAGCCCATCTTAGCAATTATAACAGTGCACATCCATAGCATTTTATTCTATGCTTGATCCATTTCCTCCCCAGTCCCTAAAGTGCTGTGGAGGAAATCCCAACATTATGTTGTTAAATGTGGGGATATTACAGCATTTCTGCATATATAGAGAATCTGTTTTAAAGAAAACATACCACACTATCATGAATTCATTGAGTACTGTTTTCATATTTCATTACTATCGATCTATTCCTCTGATTTTATAATTACCTCTCTTAAAGTTTATTATTACTTCTTTTGAATTGGAATCCAAAGGAGATACACAGATTGAGATTCATTTACACATCTCCTAAGTCTCTTAATTTTTAGTTTCTACTAATGTATTCCCCCACTTCCTCTTGCATTTCTTTCTTCAGTAAGAAAGAAAAAAAGAAAGAAAAATTTTTTTATCATTTTTATGGGGCCAGTGTTGTGGCTTAGTGGGTAAAGCCACCATCTGCAGTGCTGATATCCCATATGGCTGCTGGTTTGAATCCTGGCTGCTCCACTTCGATCCAGCTCTCTGCCAATGCATCTGAGAAACCGACAGAAGAGGGTGCATGTCCTTTGGCTCCTGCATGCACGTGGGAGACCTGAAAGAAGCTTTAGGCTCCTAGGTTTAGCTTGGCACAGCCCTAGCCAGTGTAACCATTTGGAGTGTGAACCAGTGAATGAAAAATCTTTCTCTCTCCCTCTGTTTCTCTCCCTCTCTCCTTTTCTTCCTCTGTCCTCCTGCCTTTCAAATAAATAAAAAAAAAATCTTTTTTAAAATGTATATATTCGAGATAGCAAGAATCTCGTATTCTCTTGTTCACTTCTCAAATGCCCGCAATGGCCGGGGCTGGTCAGGAAAAGCCAAGAGCAAGTATCCCATGTGAATGGCAGGAACCCAAGAACGTCGATTATCACCTGCTGCCTTTCATGGCATGCATTCATAGGACACTAGATGTGAAAGTGGAGCTGGGATTCATACCCAGTACTCTGATACGGCATACAGATGTCCCTGATATTGTCTCACTCTCTGTACCAAATGCCCGTTCTGCATTATCAGCTTAAAAATGTGTTTTGTTTTAGCCCCATTGAAAGACATGGTCATTTGTCCTATATAGTTTCACAAAGTCCTGCAATTTGATGATTGCATCCTTGTGGTGTCATTTAAGTTGCTTATGTCTTCCTTGTATTTCTTGGAAATTGTTAGTTATATCTAAAGTCGCAATCAGATTCAGGTGGATTTTTTTTTTAATTCTTTCATTGTGACTATGAACTTTCATCAGATGGTACATGTTTGATTTTCTCCCTTTTTTGATGCTAACAGCCCCTGAACCTACCTCTATCTTTTATTTCTTTGTTGATTTGCTAGAATTATTCTCAAAGGAGAACCTTTTTTTTCCCACCATGTATTTTGTTACCTTGAGGAACGATTGTATACAAGAAAAGAGGATAATTTACTGGTTCTTTCCTAGGTATTCACAATAGTGAAATAATTCCCTAGATGTCTCAAAACATTAAAAACTAGTTTCTAAAAAATGCTAATCATTTAATGAGCTCAAGATGTAAGCATGGTTGATATAATTCAATTCCTTGCAGTTATCTCAATTAACGATCAAATTACCCTCATTTTGGCTTGTGGCAGCATACTCATATTAGTTTCAGGGTCATTTTGACATAATTCCAGTAATCTTTGATAGCTTCCTTTACTTCTGATATGCCAAAATATTCTTGTATCATAATGCCCTGCCTCATACTGTGAGTCAGTCCGTTTCCCAAAGAACTCCGGTAAGATTTAATGGGAATGGTTATTTAGACTAAATATTTTAGATGCTAAGGATGCTCGTTAACCTCCTCCATCTCACATCTATGTCTTCCTCCAGCATTGCTGGAAATCTCACTTCGCAATGACACTACTATGACTTTTAAGCAAAACACTACAATAAACAGCAACACCGTTAAGATATCAGAAAAAAAGTTTGATAGTTTCTTATTGCTGGCAGTGGTGCTGTGTTTTTTTTTAAGATTTGTTTATTTATTTGAAAGGAGGAGATACAGAGAGGCAGAGGGAGAGAGACAGAGCAAAGTCTTCCATCCGCTGGTTCACTCCCAAGGTGGCCATAAGGGTCCCAGCTGCGCCAACTGGAAGGCAGGAGCCAAGAGCTTCTTCTGGGTCTCCTACATGGGTGCAGGGGCCCAAGGAATTGAGCCATCTTCTACTGATTTCCCAGGCCATAGCAAAGAGCTGGATTGGAAGTGAAGCATCTGGGACTCGAACTGGCGCCCATAGGTGATCCTGACACTGCAAGCAGCGGCTTTACCCACTACGCCACAGTGCCAGCCCCGGTGCTGTGTTTTTAGCATGATGAATATCCTAGTAGGAAAGTCTAGGAAAACCATGCTTTCAAGTGTCTTCTAATTGCTCTTCTCTATGAGGTTATCTCCAAGTAAATAAGATTATGTGTGATTATTAGAGTTACTGTAATTTTCCTTTACAACTATACATAATAGACAGTTACAAAAACATTTTAAAGTATGTTCAAAAATATTGTTTATTGTTATTCTCTCTGTTCTCCTTCTCATTTATAAACTATAAAAAATTCACCTTCCCTACCTGCCGACCTATTCAATCTACTTTTCTACACAACCTCCATTTTAGATAAATTATGATGTAGCAAAAACTTTGATTTACTTATGCAGTATCTTTATTTCACAATCTACTCCTTTAAATCTTCCCTAACTTTGAAATATTCTCTTTGTTCTTAGAACTGCCTAGTATCATTTGTGTACATGCTTCATATGCCATACCTAATTCAGTCCTCTCTGTGAGATATGCCTTTGGGTGTTCCCAGCCTTCCCCTATGTGACTTATGCTGCAAAAAATAGTCTAGCCAATATATAATTTCATATTTTATCTAGTATATTATGGAATAGATTTGGAGAAATGAGATTATGGGGTCAAATAATAAAGCATCATTATAGTTTTGTTAGATATTTCAAAGTATTTGCAATATTTTTCAATTATAATGACATCTTGCAATGCTTGGCAATGTATCTTTTTTGATAGACTCACTAAAAATGTGTGTTGTAAGACTTTCTAAGTTTTTCTTCAAGTGACAGATGATAAAAAATATTTTTTTTTGACAGGCAGACTGGGCAGTGAGATAGAGACAGAGAGAAAGGTTTTCCTTTTGCTGTTGGTTCACCCTCCAATGGCCGCTGCAGCCGGCGCACTGTGGCCAGCGTATCACGCTGATCTGAAGCCAGGAGCCAGGTGCTTCTCCTGGTCTCCCTTGCGGGTGCAGGGCCCAAGCACTTGGGCCATCCTCGACTGCACTTCTGGGCCATAGCAGAGAGCTGGCCTGGAAGAGGGGCAACTGGGACAGAATCCGGTGCTCCGACCAGGACTAGAACCCGGTGTGCCGGCGCCGCAAGGCGGAGGATTAGCCTATTGAGCCACAGTGCCGGCCTAACAATATCTTAATATTTGATAGTCTTACTCTTTATAAATGTTAAAAAGCACTCCTGTTTTATTGTACATTATTTTTTACTGGTAATGGAAATTTTTTTAAATTATACAATTAAATTAATTAACATTTTCACCATCACTCCCTGAACTATATTCTGAAAAACTTCCGCACCCATAGATTCCATAGAAATTCACCTATTATTTTCTTCCGATGATTAAATTTTATGCTTTTTATAATTATGTCTCTGATTCATTTGGAATTTTTCCTGATCTATAGCATAAGGTATCAGTACAATTTTATCACATACTCACGACTATCCAGATATATATTTTCATAGATTATTTAAAAATCCATCTTGTCCTCCATAATTTAAAACCTGCTTCCATGGTATTCTGAATTTTCATAAGCAGTTGGTTCTGAATTTGCATTTTCATTCTTGTTCCATTAGTCTGCCTGATTCAAATCCTGCCAATACTAAGTGATTTTCGTTAGAGTAATATTTGTTTTGACATATGGTAGTTCTCTCCAGTAGTCTTATTTTTCAAAATCTATTCCTGCTGGATAATGCTTTCAGAAGAACATTTTATTTAAAATTATTATACAGAGAAAAGATAAATGCTTATTGGATTTGCTTTAAATTTGTAAATTGACCTGGAATGTGGACATCCTTTTGAAGTTGGGATCAGTTGCCAAGTATGTAAAATATATATTACTTTTTGTTTGGATCTACTTAAGTATTTTTCAGCAGTGTTTTATGGTTTATTAAATGTATGTTTCTCATGTATATTTCCTGGTATGTTTCATTTTAACACATTCTTTTAACTTCACTATTGTCAGTGGATGTTTTATTCATTGTGTATTTTTCTTTACGTTTTGCAGCTGATTTCTTCTTTTTTTTTTTTGAAAAGGATTTGCTTATTTATGTATTTGAGAGACAAATAAACAGAGAAACAGATGGACACACACACATACACACAGTGAGGGAGGAGTAGAGAGAGAAGGAGAGGTCTCCCATCCACTGGTTCACTCCCAGTTTGAAGGCAAGATCAAGGAATGCCTCTCTAGTCTTTCACATAAGTGGCAGGACCCAAGTACATGGGCAATCATTTGCCTTCATAGGTGCATTAGCAAGAAGCTGGATCATAAGCAGAGCAGCTAGGACTTGAACTAGCATTCTAAAATGGGATGCCTATGTTGCAAGCAGTAGTTTAACCCCTTCTTCCACAACACCAATATTTATTTTGCTTGTATATAAAAATACTGCTTAGGGGATGACACTGCTTCTTTCTCTTTTTTTAGAAAGCTTTTATTTAATAAATATAAATTTCATAGGTACAGCTTTTGAATGATAGCGGTTCTTCCCTCTGTACTCACCCTCCCTCCCCAACTCCTGTTCCACCTCCTACTCCCTTTCCCATTCCATTATTCATTAAGACTCTTTTTTAGTTATCTTTATATACAGAAGATCAACTCAATACTAAGTAAAAATTTCAACAGTTTGTACCCACACAGACACACAAAGTATAAAGTACTGTTTGAAGATAAGTTTTACCATTAATTCTCATAGTAAAACTCATTAAGGACAGAGGTTCTACCTGGGGAGCAAGTGCACAGTGACCCCTATTGTTGACTTAACAATTGACACTCTTATTTATAATGTCAGTGATCACCCAAGGCTCTTGTCATGAGCTGCCAAGGCTATGGAAGCCTTTTGAGTCCACAAACTCTGTAAGTATTTAGACAGGGCCGTAAGAAAAGTAGAAGTTCTCTCCTCCCTTCAGAGAAAGGTACCTCCTTCTTTAATGGTCTCTTCTTTCAAAAACAGATGGATAGACCAATGGAACATAATAGAAACACCAGAAATCAATTAAACATCTACAACCAACTTATATTTGATCAAGGAGCTAAAACCAATTCCTGGATCAAGGACAGTCTCTTCAAAATATGATGCTAGGAAAACTGGATTTCCACATGCAGAAGTAAGAGTCAAGACCCCTACCTTACACCTTATACAAAAGTCCACTCAACATAGATTAAAGATCTAAATCTAGGATCTGACACCAACAAATTATTAGAGAATATCGGAGTAACCCTGCAAGATATTGGCACAGGCAAACTTCTTGGAAAAGACCGCAGAGGCACAGGCAGCCAAAGCCAAAATTAACAAATGGGATTACATCAAATTGAAAAGTTTTGGTATAGCAAAAAAAAAAAAAAAAAAAGAAAGAAAAAATACTCAGGAAAGTGAAGAGGCAATTGACAGAATGGGAGAAATTATTTGCAAATTATGTGACTGATAAAGGATTAATAAACATAATCTACAAAGAGATCAAGAAACTCACAGCAATAAAATAAACAACCCAGTTAAGAGATGGGCCAGGGACTTAAACAGACATTTTTCAAAAGAGGAAATCCAAATGGCCAACAGACATATGAAAAAGAAAAAAGATTACTAGGCATCAGGGAAATGCAAATCAAAACCACAATGAGGTTTCACCTCACCCTGGTTAGAATGGCTCACATATAGAAATCAACAAAAACAAATGCTGGTGAGAATGTGGGGGAAAAGGTACCCTAATCCACTGTTGCTGGGAGTGCAAATGCGTAAAGCCACTATGGAAGACAGTTTGGAAATACCTTAGGAATCTGAATATAGTCCTGCTATACGACCCGGCAATCCCACTCCTCAGAATTTACCCAAGGGAAATTAAATCAGCAAATAAAAGAGTTATCTGCACCTCCATGTTTATGGCACCTTTTCTTAGTAGGTTAATTCTTGGCCTATGGCACCAGCATCCCATATGGGCACTAGTTCTAGTCCCGGCTGCTCCTCTCCTGATCCAGCTCTCTACTGTGGACTGGGAAAGCAGTGGAAGATGGCCCAATTCCTTGGGCCCCTGTGCCCACATTGGAGACTTGAAAGAGGATCCTGGCTCCTGGCTTCAGATCGGCACAGCTCCTGCCATTGCAGCCATTGGGGGAGTGAACCAGTAGATGGAAGACGTTTCTCTCTGTCTCTCCCTCTCACTGTCTGTAACTCTCTCTCTCAAATAAATAAATAAAATCTTTAAAAATAAAAATAAAATAAATAAAATACTGCTTAGATTTTGTTGCTGTTGTTCATTGGTAATATTATAATGGTCTATACAATTTCTCTTGATTATGTGTTTCTATTGAAATTTTCTGGTTGTTAAGGGTATAATTATATCAGCAAATAAAGACATTTTATGTCTTACTTTGCAATTTCCATACTTTTTCTTGCAAAATTTACGTTAAGTAATAGCTCCGAAAGAAACTTAAATAATAGTAGAAGTAGTGGACATTCTTATCTTCCTCCTAATTTTATAGTTAGGATTTTGTGTTTCCATATCAGTTTTTGACATCATTTATGGTTGGATCTAAAAAACAATGGCGAAGATTTTTTACTAAGAGCTAAATTTTCAATGTTTTTGTATATATTTTAAGCATTATGACACACCATATTTTTACTATTTTGTATGGTCAGGACTCATCAATATATACCCAAATATCTAACCCTCCTGTTATTCATCATTCTTTTCTTCATTTCCATGTTTTTCTCTGAAAAACTATTTTCTTTGATGTTTTATTTGTTATTTGAAAGATAGATAGAGAGCTACCACCCACTGGTTCACTCCTCAGATGCCTGAAACAGCTGAGGTTGAGCCAGACTGGAGCCAAGATTCAGGAACTCCAATCGGGTTTCAGGTACCTAACTACCTGAGCTATCACTGCTGCTCCCAGGGTCTCATTAGCAAAAATGGAAGACTGGAGCTGAGACTTGAACCTGTGCACTCCAATATGGCAAATTCCAAACCACTGACCAACTGTTTTTCAATGTTTCTTTTTAATCTGATGACAAACACTTCTCTCAGTTTCTGTTTGTCTGTCTTTTCTTGTATCTTTCTGGTTTTTTTAGCTCTGTATCTCCTTTTCATTTGTCTTCACTTGATTGTGTTACTTTCACAAGTTTTTAATAACTTTTTTAATGAAAGGTAACAGTTATTCCCTCAAGCACTCTAAAGAAGCCAAAAAAGTTGTTATAGAAACTGTTTTCTAAAATTTGGACCAGCGGATGGAAGATCTTTCTGTATGTGTATGTCCCTCTCTCTCTCTCTTTAACTCTGACTTTCAAAATAAATAAATAAATCTTAAAAAAGAAAGGCATTCTGCAGATTGGCTGTCCAACAGAGGCTGAATAGGGATTTTATCTGGAAGAAAAGATGTGGCTGTGCCTTTTTGGTCTGTGGCTTGTCCCTCTCAACACATATAGGCTCAGTATTCTGAGCAGACACAGTAGCTTCCTTTGATACTATACACTTAAAATGATGCTGGTGCCCACTACTATTTTTCCAGGAATGTCAGGTATCCATGCACTGAGCTAATCACATACATGTCAGGTCAAGAGATGGATACATGTCAGATTAGTAGGGGTTTGATTTAGTGAATTCTGCTTCTGTCCTATCTCAAAATTGTACTGTGATGTCCCTTACATAACCACTGAATAATTAGTGAAACTAAAAAACTGCCATGATAATTCTTTGCTAAAATATGATGTTTGTTCTATCCTATACTTTCATAGATTACCTCAAAGTAGCAAAATGAGTTTATATTACAATGGAAATATGCTTACCATTTAGACACTCAAGGAGATTTCATTATTCCAGTATATAAAAATTATGAAACCACAGTTTCTAAAGACAATATTATGTTGACAAGTTTCACCAATATTTAAAATAAAAATGAATGAAAGTTTAATATAAAAAATAAGGGTTTTTCAAATCTTTAGTGAATTTTTACTCTTTATGTATTAGCTTTAAAAACCATAAAAACACCATAGAATCAGAAACTGTAGCTTCAAGGTTAAGGAAATAATAATTCTTTGCAGTAGGATCCTAGGTCTATAACCATTACCCATGGTATAAAAATAAATTTATATTAAAAGGAAAAGCAACAACAAAAATGAAGCACAGTCATAATTTTTTGAAGGTTCTGGCATTTTCATAAAATTCAGGCAGCCACTAGGGAAATAATTGCACCTTTTCCTAGTTTTTTCATTGAATGACTACTTTAACAGAATTTGCATTAATTTGTTTTTTATTTTAATTTCCTATTTTATTATTAAAATTCAGATTTTCGCTAGATAAAATTCAGAGAAAAATATAAGTGGTGCATGAAACTAACCTTTTACAACAGTTTTATCATTTATTTATTTACTTGAAAGCAAGGGTGATAGAAAGGAAGAGATTGGGGCAGGGGAGAGAGAGAGAGAAAGAGAGAATCTTCCACCTGCTGGTTCATTCCACAATGGTCACAACAGCTGTGTTAAGTCACCACTTGGGATGACCACATCCCACATCAGAGTACTTGAGATTGCGTACCAGTAATTCTGCACTTCTGATCCAGCTTCCTACTAAAGCTCTCTCTCTCTCTCTCTCTGTCTCTCTGTCTCTCTCTCTTTCTCTCTCTCTCCCTTCCTCCCTTCCCCTCCCCTTCCCTCCATCCACTCATCCATTCCTCTCTCTCCCTCTGTGTCACTCTGCCTTTCAAATAAATAAATTTTTAAAAGAAAATAAAATGGTGTATAAGTCTGCATAGTTGTTAATGGTTTGAAGATGGGAATACCATGGCATAATTTCTAACTCAGAAACATTTAAGACCAGGTTTAGCTATAATCTTGAAATAAACAGAATATTCCATATATATGTACTAGAAAACCATAGTGTAAATGAAAGAGGAAACTGAGATCGAGTTAATAAGGTAATGCTTTACCTCTTTAAAGTGATTTTAGGTTGAAATATTATGTAATTGGTACAGTTAATAGGGCAGGTCATGGTTGTTAAGAGGAATAACTTGAGCAGGAAAGAACCATGAGGAAATAAAACCAAGAAGTGTAAGATAATCCATAAAAGTACTAAACATCAGTGACTGTAACATTGAAGAGCAAGGAAGGGCAATTCTAGAAACACAGTGGGGATACATTGGTAGCAGAGAGCCACATATAACTTTGTCATATTTGTATTCCTAAGCTAATGCATTGTAAAGAATAATCATTTGTTGAAGTAGGAGTAGGCATTGTTTCAGCAAGTTAGTATACCACTGCTTGGGACTTGCATCCTGTACTGGCATTCCAGTTACAGCCCCAGCTTCTCTTCCATCCAGCTTCCTTCTAAGGCACCTGGGAAGTCAGTGGATGATGGACCAAGTTCTTGGGTACTTGCCACCCACATGAGACCTGATTGAGGTTCTGGGCTCCTGGCTTTGACCTGACCCAATCCTTGGCTGTTTAGGGCATTTGAAGAGTGAACCAGTGGATGGATGTTCTCTGTACCTCAGTCTCTACCTCTATTTCTGTCTCTATTACTTTGCCTTTCAAATACACATATACATCTTAAAAATATTTTTGAAATAGTCATTTCATTTTGTTCATAATTTGCACCAAGATGGTAATTGTATAACTGAAAAGGAATCAGTAAATCATTGATTTATCTTCAACTCTGCTTTAAATTCCCTTCACAAAGGGAATAAAATATTTTTTGGTTCTACAACTCCTCACATTTTTCTGGAGGTTACAGAATGTCAGTGAATATACATATTTCCCACACATTTAAATAAGTTCAAAAGTAGAGTCATTAATAATATTAAGCAGTAACACTGAAATACAGAATTTCTTTGACTTGGTTATTATATACAGAAAGTAAGAAAAACAAAACAAAACAAACAAACAAAAAACGAAAAAAGTTTGAAAATTTCTCCAAAGTTGGGAATAATGTGATATCAGAAATGTACTGAAGAAATGTAAATAAGATGATTACAATTCTAATTAAATCTAGAACAGCTTTTATTGTTTTACTTATTGTGGAAACCATGCTGAGATGTAATTTGGGCATAGGGGTACTGAAAAGGTAGCTGTGTCAAAGTCTGGTCATTGCTGGTGAAAACTAGATGCTTGTTTCTCTCAGGAGGGCCCCTATACACATCCTATTTTATGATAAAACAAGCAAACCAGCACACTTTTGCAGTTACGAGTAAACTCCGCTTTTGGATCATTAGTTAGACTCACTTTATTCTTCGTATTGCAGCTGTAGACTTGTTGCAACTTCATGTACTAGAGAGCTCATATTGTTATCAATTCAATTAACCAGTCTCATGATTAAAATACTTCCATCAAAGAATTATGGTTAGTAGTCTTTGGAATGAACAAGTTAATATATTTAAAGAGTCTTAAAATAAACCAAATGTGGTTAGTGGAAAAACATTGTTGAAATTCTAGAGTAAGAGTAAGGAAAAAAGGGCATGAAAGAAGATAAGAGATTACAGTGTTATTTCTAAAACTATTTAAATGTTGAAATATACATATTTAAACAATTCTGAATTCACACAAAGTGATAAATAAATAAATCTAAGATAATTTGGTAAGGAAATAACCATGCTCCTTGTTGCCAAGATTGGAGGAAATACCAATGGCATGAACTGGTGCTGAGGACATTGAGATCTGGTCTGTCATCCTCACATACCCATTGTGAGACATATTTTGAGGACTAAGATATGTACCTCAAATTGTTTCCAGGTAAAAACATCACAGCTGAAAATTATAAATGTTCCTAATGGAATAGTTAAGAAATTACTTAATAATCTCTAAAAGGAACTAGCATCTGCTTGAGGCATTCAGTCTTTTCCTGACCTTTGTGCCTGGGAAAAAATGAATGAGAATTTAATAAAATGAAGACAAAATTCCAAGTAAATCCAACCCATAAATGATAGCAGACCTTTGCAAAGTTGTGTATTTGGCTTATGCTATATTATTTTATGCATATACATGCATAATATATACATATTCTATATAATATACAATATATTAGTGGGTATTATATATTATTAGCTCAGTGATATGAATTTGTGGAGGCAGAAAAATTATTATACAAATATCTGCTATAAGATGAATCATCTTTTCAAACACATAACAGTTTTAAAACACTCTAGAATCTGAAATTAAACTATACAAAAAGCCTTTAAAACAAAGAATTAATGTGACATAATCACATCCTTAATAGAGTTTTATTTTCTCATATTCCTTTAATTCTCATACTGAATTGAAACTTAATAGGTTTCTAAAAGAAACTTGATTATCATGTTGCAATAGTAGTTTTGCAATAACAAAATTCTTTGCAAAATTAAGTAATCATGGCTGAAAGACATTTATTCATGTTTGTAGGCAACAATGTTTTATCATTAGCTCTAATCGTCTCAGTATTTTCACTTTAAGTTAATTAGATTATTGCACGTGTAAGAAATGAGAAATTTAACAGTTTATGACAAGTCATTGTGTTTTGTTTTTCAGCCAGACTATGTTCTCTCAAATGTGAGTGTACATATTTTGAAAAGCAAAGAGCTCAATGACTGCTAACTATTGCCCAATGTATCTCTTGTACAAAAATATAAAAATTACAAATATAAGTGTCTTTGTCTTTGCAAGGAAAATTATGAAATAAACATACTCCAAATCATCAAAAATGTCAAAACATTCTAAATAATATTAGTTATTATGGATATCAACCAACACTTGTCTGAGATTCTATACGTAGTAGCAATAATAATAACACCTGTGACTCCAGCCCCTGAGAGTCTTGCTCACCTGATTCAGAAGAATCTTTTCAGGGGAAGGTATTTTAATGCAGTAGGTTAAACCAGCATTAGGGACACAAATCTCCTATATTAGATTGTCAGGGATTGAATCCTACTGCTGCTTTCGATTCAGCTTTCTGCTAATGCACCTGGGAGGCAACAAATAATGGCCCAAGTGTCTGAGTTCCTGCTCCCCTCGTGGGGAGAACTGGGTGGAGTTCTTTGATCCTGCTTTCAGCCTGGCCCAGCTCAGGCCATTGTGAACACTTGAGGAGTGAATCAAAGAATAGAAGGTCTCTCTCTCTCCCTCCCTCCCTCTTTTCCTCTCCTTCTCTCTCCCCTTCCTCCTTCTTTCCCTGCCCCTCTCACTCTCCCTCTCCTTCTGTATTCTCTTTCTCTCACCCTTTCTTTCTCTCCATCTTTCTCTCTATTTCTTAATAAATAAATATTTTTAGAAAAATTAGAGGAGTTATTTGAGTGACCATAAATTTCATTTCATGTCAAAAAACAGGCTCACAGTCATTCTCACTCCTATTTCAACGAATACATGCTAATCCTAAATAAATTTAAGTAAATAGAAGGTGAATATCTAAAATATTCTATGATCCCAATATCAAATGTTTGACAAATTATTTTCTTTCAAAATGTTGAGTACAGCATAGGGTCAGTTTCCATGAGTCCTATATCTTTGGTCTATTTTTAGGAATTTTCAATGATAATTTTGAGTCTATCCCATTTTTTTTACCTTCATATGTTATCCTAAGACCTTAATTGTATAATGTTTGTTTTTCTGTGTTTGTGCAACATTGCCTTCCTCACCTACACAGTGATTTCAATGACAGTATGAATAATTTCTGTTTTGTACACCTGTGTTGTCTGACAGCTGGCAAATAGTCCAATGTGCACATGTTTATTCCCTCGGCTCTCAAAGATTCCTGTGGGATCTCATGAGGATGTTTCCATGCCACCGGCCCACTGTAGGAAGCATATTACTTGTCTTTCATGAACTGTGTTCTGGTAAACATTTTCCTAGCAATGAACATTTCAATGAATAAAAATAATATGAAGTGTCTGGTTAGATATTTTAACATAATAATATATCCTAAAATTTCCTAAAAGAGACTAAAAGGTTTTTGTTGTTGTTGTTTGAGGTTTTTTTAATAGATTTCTCTTCTAAAAAATTAATTTCAACATCTGGAAAATACCCTGAGCTCAACATAAAGATAATCTCCCAGTGTGTTATAATTACTATATATTATATATATAGGATATATATAATTATATATATACATTTATATATATTTATATAGAGAGAATATATAAATATATATTATTAGTTTAGGTATGGCAACAGTAGATACACACCAATAAAACTGCTGCCTAGAGTCAAATAATAACCTGTGGAGACTTACACTGCGAAGAACAAATTAAGGAAACTGTACATAATTTTCCCTGGGACAATCTGTTTTCATCCTAAATCATCAAAACTTGAAAGAACATCAGACCTTAAAATGACCAGCTCATTCGGGCTGCCTGTCCAGCACATTTGAGTGAGATTTCTGCATTCTCTTCTTAGGTTAATTGCTTTCATATAATATACATTTGCAGAACAATGTGACAAATGATAAAAACAAAAGAAGGTCATTTAATTTGTTTAAAGACAAGTGTGATTTATGCAAAATATTATTAGACATGATTATTTAAATTAAATATGCCTGTACTTCTCAAAATTAAAAAGTGATGCGATGTGTAGAGATGATGGATGAGGGAGAGATGAAAATATACAGAATAAAGCTATGAGACAGGTATTATTAATTTATCTTTTTCCAGATGAGAAAATGAAGAAAGACACAGAGGGAACAGCTCAATAACAAACAGCTAGTGAACTTTCAAGTTGGAGTCTTACTAATGCTCTTTGCCTCCAAAGGCTGAACTCCTAGACACGATGAGGTTCTTCTAAAAGTCAAGAAAATTATCTTCATCATTTAAGGATGTACCTAACATATTACTTACTGTGATCATTTTTTATAACATTGGTCTCAATTTTATCACTCTTGCTGTAACTATAAGGGGTCCAAGTAGTTCTCCACCCTATCAGGATTGGCCATGAAACTTGTTTTAGATAACAGATCACACTAATGGACACAACATGAACCACATCTGAGCGGAAGTTTAAAATACATCTGCGTGGCTCAATTTTGCCACTCTCTTCATGGCCTTTGATGTGACAACATCACATTTGGGGCAGGGCTTCTCCTTCAGCCTGAGTTCCTGAAGTTGAGAAGTCACCCAGTACAGAGCTGAACATCTGCAACCCCAACCACACCATGAAACTATGACACAGCAACACAGCAACAGAATTTCCATTGCTGGCATAATTTGAATGGTAAGTAAATATTAAAAACACTGATATTTGGAGGTTAGTTGATGTGTAGCATAACATATAGAACACTGACTTTTTAGGAGATAAGAGGATGCTAACTAGATAACTTAGAGAATGCTAACTATTAGAAGATAATCTCAGATCTAAGCTGATCATTGGTAGCATTTTTGCAATAGTATACCTAACTTTTCACATTTTTTTCCTCATGTGTATGAAAAACAGAAAGTTGCTCTAGAAATGCATTTTCATCCTACATAGACCACTTACTTGCTTTTCAGCTTAGTTTTATTTTCCTGGTGCCAGAAAAAAGTTTCTATGCAAATATATATTCCCATTATGATGCCACATGATAGAAATTTGCTTTCTTTGTTTAAGCTTTGCTTTCTCTGTGTAGGCAGTATTTATGAATTAGCATCAGTGAATTTTTTAAAGCAATGCCTTACTGTGCCTGTGTTCATCAAAGTAGTTTTCTCGATGATTGGACAGTCCTGGGGTGGACCTAGAGCAATCAGTAGTTTCTGTGCGGAAACGAAGGCATAGCAGTTTGAAAGCAGAGAAAAAAGTGCCATGAATGATGAGTTAATGGACTGTTGTGACTTCCTGAGATCACTGTATATCACAATCTGAAAACAGCAAAAGTATTCTTATAGCTTATGCATTCTCTGTGAATATATAAATACATTTATTATGTGAATAAAAATGATACATGCATAATATGCATGATATAAACGACTGCTTTCCACCTGCGTATATCACATAAAGTTGGTATTTATAGAAGAGTTGCTGCTATTTATTATATTTACTATAGAATATTTAGAGTATCTACTTATTATAGAGTATTACTGCTATAACTTCCAGGGCTAATGAGAAAAGAACAAATGCTGATGTGACAGGCAGTGGTACATTTGAGTGAAGCTAAAAGTTATGAGACCTCAAGTCATACTGCTCGAAGGAAGATTTTGCAATAATTTAGCTGGAAAAGCCATATAATGCACTCATAAAGCATAACTCTGGGGTTTAAGATAATTCAGAAATCTTAAGAATCTGTAGGTACTGCACAGGTGAGTAGATTCATTTTTTAGCTGTGATTTAGTGTCATGATACATCATTATTTATCATATTAAATTAATGTTGATTTGAATTTATTGGTATTATGGTTTTATTTGTAACTATTTTATATTTGCTTAAATTATAACTATAAAGTGCGTGTGTGTAGTTTCATGTTTATTTTTATCTAGTGTAATAAATAGAATTTAATTCAATACTGAAGTTAGCAAGAATTATACTTTTATAATGTCGCTATTCATTATACAAAACACTATTTCAAATCATAAACTTGCCAAATACTAATTGTAAATATTTGTAAATAAAGTGAGTCTCACAGAAGTATCCAAATTAAACCTTTGTTCACTGTATTTTTCATGATTCTTTTTTTTTTTATGAATACTCCCTAAAATTGACAATTAAAAGATGTGAAATCACCCATTCATGACCTGGTCTAACTGTTTCACTTATAGACAGAGACAGTCTTTAGCTACAGAAGATTAGAACATTTCTTGAAATTGCATTTAAAATTTTTTTTAAAAAAATTGTTTCAGAATGATCATTGCTATTTCTGTTAGCTGAGCTCACTTCTGTACTATTTTTGTTAGGTGAAATCATTTCTGTAGGTTTAATTTATTTCCCAGTTTTGCAATTATCAGGTTTTTTTTTTTCCTGGGTTTATGTTGACCTATATATACTGAAATTTGAATTTTAAATTTCTGGTCACAGGAGATGAAAGTTCTCCAACAGAGATAATTAGGCAGTTCGGATGTCGTTTTTCAACATGTGCTGTAAATTTCAGTGGAGGATTGTCCTCTATAATTGCTTTTAGCACATTCTGATTTTGTCCTTGGCACCGTGCTTTGAGTTCAGCAACACCTGAAACACATCATTTTCTTCCTTCTGAAAAAAGGTTAGGAGCCTTTGCCCACTGCACTGCACCGATACTGTGAAAGAACACATATCAATCAACAACAACATGACCTATCAATAGCATAATATTATCTCATTAAGCATCAATCCATTCCCATGTAATGATGAGAATCACTTTTTTTCTTGAATATTAATTAATAAATGTTCATTAACAGAGACAGACCAAAAATATCATGTTCTCATCTTTTGTGTAGTTCTTCACCTAACAGTTGAAATTAGTGTATTAACTGTTGAAATTAGCTATTTTCCACTTATTTGAGGAAAAAATGGCTATGATAAAGTATACTTTTTTCCTCTTCATATAACTACAAGGAAATTTTTAATACATTCCTTGTTGTTGTTGTTTTTGAAAGAAAATGTGACCGGGAAGGGAGAGATAGAGGAAAAGTAAAAATGCAACTCGTTTTTTCCTTTTCTTCTTTAATTTTCAAGTCAATAACAAAATTAATCAATCGACAATTTGGGGAATATTGATTACTAGTGGAATTCAATTTGCATCGTATACTGATTCATTTCTCATATAAACCATTGTACTAAGTTAAACTACTTTAGTTAATAATAGGGACATTGGAAATAATATAACAAATAACAAGGCAAATATCTGGCTGCTAAAAATAAAATTATAGCTAATGATGGAGATAACTTATTTCAGAATGTCGTGGACTCAGGTGAGGAAAATTAGACATCTCAACATGATGCCATGCTGTGATCAAGTATTCAAAATAAATAATATGAGCTCATAGTAGGGAGCTAATGCAGGTAAGCAACTGAAGAGAGAATAAATAAGGGAGACAGGAGAGTGAGAGGAGACATTGAGTGTTGGGTGATAAGTCCTAAGAGAGCTGTAAAGGCATAGCTGGAGAGAGCTGTGGACTCCTACAATCACATCCAGACAATGTGCTAGGGTTTCCTCGGTTGCCTGAAACAGATACTGACTCTGGCCAACCTACACAAAACCAGAAATTATTGCAATGCTATGTGAGAATTTTCAGCTCCCAAGAGATGATTTGAGAACCAGATGTGGAAAATATTAAATTCAAAGTGACTAAAAAATGCTTTCTAGATTCATAGGGACACACTTCAGTTTTCTTATGCAGCAATCCAGACTATAAAGAAAAAGTATCCAAATATTTAGATGGTGTCATCAGTTTACTTCTTGGCTAAGGGAGGATAATACACCTTAAGTAAAGTTCCCTAGGCAATAAACAATAGAAAAGGCAATTTCAAAAAAAATATGTTTTATGTTCATATTATGGATAATTCTATATATACTAAACAGTGATTTATGCACAATAACCTGGGATGTAATTGTGGCTTTATTAAGGAATTCACTATACTTTTTACTGGTATTTCAGTATCTAATTACTTTATCTAGTCATGATTCCCACCCCTAACCCCCAAAATATCTAGGTGGTCTCTATTAGAGAATTATCTTCTGTTGAGAAACTCACTTCTTATTCTGTACTCAAAAAGATGGTTTTAGGATAATGCAGATGAGGGCAAAACATTGTTTTGATGACAAATGAGATTGGAGGCAACATATCAGTTAAGCAAGAGAGGATAGGTAAGCTAACCACTACAGGAAGACAGCCCATCAACCTGCTAATCTGCCTGGGGGAAAATGGCTTTCAAATCTGAGAACTTTAGATTTAAAGTCTTGGGCTAGGGTTGCAGTGGCATAGTGGGTTAAGTTGATACTTGGGACAGCTAAATCCCATATTGGAGTGCCTGGATTCAAATCTTACCTTAATTTATGATCTAGCTTGCTGCTAATGCACACTCTGAGAGGCAGCAGATGGCATTTCAAGTATGTTGGTTCCTGTCATCTATGTGACAGACCAAGATGGAGTTCTTGGCTCCAGGCTCCAGCTTGGTGCAGCCTTGGCTATTGGGGCAATTAGGGGATGAACCAGTGAATGCAAAATTGGAAGGTCCTCTCTCTTCCTCTTTCTCTCACTCTGTCTTTCTCTATCTTCTGCATTGCATATAAATAAAAATAAACTTTTTTTAAAAAAAAGGCTGCATTGTGGTGTAGTGGGTAGGGCCACCACCTGTGCCACTGGCATCTTATGTGGTGCCAGTTCCAGTCCCATCTACATCATTCCTCTCCAGCTCCCTGCTAATGTGCCTGAGAAAGCAGTAGAGGACAGACCAAGTGCTTGGGCCCTTGCACCCACATGGGAGACCTAGAAAAGTCTCCTGGCTCCTGTCTTCAAACATTTGTGGCCATTTGAGTAGTGAACCAGCAGATGGAATATCTCTCTCTCTGTCTCTCCCTCTCTCTGTGTAACTCTGCCTTTCAAATAAATAAATAAATCTTAAGGGAAAAAAAGTTATTGTCTTGGTCAGTTAGCTATTTTCTTAATTTTAAATGAGAATTTTCTCCTTTTTTGCCATATTTAGTGCCTGTTCAGCAGAGGTCATCTTTTGGGTTGAGTGTAGTAAAGGTCTTCTGAAATCTAGAAGATGTATTGTGTTTTCAGGTCTTTTTCTGATTTAGTAAGTTATTATTAAATAATTAAAACAGATGAAGCATTATGCTAACATCTGGAAATCCAATCCTTCTTAACCTAAGGACCTAAATATAGAAGTATTTTGAATTCTATATGTTGCCCCCTGTATTTTTCAATAAGTGATGATGAGATAAGTGACTTGGACTAGATACAGAAAGAAAAATTATTAGCTTATTGATATGTGGGATCTAATAAATGTTAAGTGCTGTTACATTGAAGCAGAGTGTAATAGTGATTACCATTAGACAGGGTTGGATTGGGGTATCATGCCAAAAGGCCATGGACAAAAGAATACAAAGCTTCAGTTATGTAGGATGAATACCTTTAAATGGACAGCATGGTTCAGCATGTGTAATAGCAATATTTATAGGACAGCACTGAATACTTTATCAGCTGATTACTTATCAACTCATTACACCATATTGTGTAGTATAATGAATACTAGCTTAAAAACTAGATTGTTGGTGCTGTTACCACACACAAAAAAAGTAGTTTGAGTAATGGACATGTTAATTTACTTATCTGTAATGATCATTTCACTATATATATGTTTATCAAAACATCTTATCATAATATAAAGATTCCTTGTAAATGGCATTGTTTAAAAAAGGCTGAACATTTCTCATTGCAAATATCAAAGTTGATGTATAATCAGTTAATCTAATTTTTAAATTATATTGGCCTAATTAAAATTATTTACTATGTATAATATCATATCTAAAGAATGATGTGTAGGTAATGGTTCTGGTAGACGCACAAAAAATAACATTAGCAAACACGAATTCTGTTTAATTCTCTGTTTCTCTTTGTAAAGCTAATGGCTGAAGGAAATACTTTGGTTAAGGTCACTAGAAAACCCTGTTTCTATGAACTATTTTCAATGAGACCTTTTAGATTTCCCCCCAACAGTCATTCTCTGATTTCAGTATGTAGGAAGGTTTGTTCACTGTCATTTCACAGCTGACCAAGCCTTGCCAACCTTCAGGAACTATAATTCAGATTAACTTTCAGACCTACTCTGCTTATACTAATGAGTAAAAATCCAAACTCAGTAACAAAACACTCTTGAATTCCATCCCTGACCATACTACTTGTTATTTGTGTCCCTGCTATATGTTATTTATGTGCACTCATTCCTGACTGATACTTGCTTTATTTGTGTCTGATCTAAGTTGTTTGGATAGACATGTGACTGGCCAGCAATATAAAAACCTGCACAGTCTCTTCTGCCTCCATGTGGTAAACTTCAGCCACACCATTCCTGCACTCTGCTTTTAACAGAATCAAAAAGTTAGAAGCAAATCTTCATTTTTTAAATTTTTATTTAAGTTATACAAGTTTCATGTGTTTCATATATACAGATTTAGGAACATAGTGACATTTCCCCCCATCCGCCCTCCCACCCCACACCCCAACCCTTCTTCCTCCTCCCTTAATACATCAATGTCCATATATGGTTCTGACCAACACATATTCTCCCATATCAGCGAATTTAACATTTCTACTATAAACTTATAAAAACATAATCTACAAATGATTTAAGGCAAACATAATCATGAAATTCTTTATCAATGCTGAAACCAAATTCAATTTATATGCACATTATATCAACTATAAAGTATTTTAATTTAGTAAGGATAAATTCCTGAATATCTCTGATCAATTATGACTATTATGAGTTGCTAATAATGCCTGTCTTGCTCACTGTTAAGTCATAGTAACTTTGCATATTCCTTGGTACAGAATAGATTTTTAGTATATGTTTGTTGATTGAATGGATCGAACAATACATTGGTTCAGGCTTTGGTAAGTAGCAATGTTTACAGGATAGCATCAATCACTTTATCACCTCATTATTTATCAACCCATTTTGTCTTTTGTTTGGTGCCATCTCTTATGTAAGTAAATAAATAAGTAAATATCTGAGGCACCCTTCTCAAATGTCTCACTTGACAAGTCACAGCAACATGAGCATGCTAATGCACGTAGCATTTTATGATGTAGCCCAATTAATCAGGGCAGATTATGCAGATTGGCAAGTCAGAACTGACAAATGGAGTAGAGAATGGAGTCAGAGAACCCAAGAGCAATATCCGAAAGTTGTATAAAATAAGTGGACTCCAGCCAGTTGCAATCAGGGGTTCCAGTAACAAGGCAAAAGACAATGACAAAAAAATCATGTAAAGGGTTCCCATAAATGGAATAGGTGGACTTCCAGCTTTAGCAGTGACCACTATCCATCAAAGAGCAGGGCCTGTGACCCAGGTGGCTCTCTGTCATGTACTAGAGTATAAGCACAAGCAGACAACTTACAAAGTTAGAAAAGGAAGTTTAGGAAGATGGAGAAAAGAATATACCTCCTTACCACTTTTTTCTTTGCAAATCACTACTAATTACATTAACTGTCCCCTTGCTATACAAAGTATAGTCTGCAGACCAGAAAGTCCTATCTCTTCTGGAAGATACTCACGCCCAACTAGAGACCTACTTCATTAGAATCTGTATTTTAGCAAGATCTCCAAATTATTCCTGTACACATGGAAATGAGGAAAACATTGTTATTCTACCAAGGTGATCAGAGGCCGGGTTATCATGCCAAAAGGCTGTGGGCATAGAACTTAATCACCCTATGTGCAGCATAGTGGCCTGTAACTTTATGGCATAGAGTCCTTGGGATGAGAGTCTGAATACCTGGAGGGGGTTTGGCCTGCAGAGACGTGAGGCTCCTGAAAGAATGACAGTCACTGTTACCTGGGCGTTCCTAGGAGTGCTTGTTGACTCCTTTATAACAGATGAACTGTGCGGGGGCTCTGGATCTCTTCTGGTCCTGAGGATGCAACAGCATTGGCCTTGGCAGCAAGGGGACCAGAGAGCAGGAGGCTTCCTGACACCTTCAGAGGAAGACTGGTGGTGCTTGCCAACTAGTATGTCCCAGGCCCACAGGAACAGATGACATCAGGTTAATTCCATGTAAGATTCCATAGCATCTTGCCTTATTCTATTAAAAAAATAGACTCATGAGGAAATGAAAAATGAGGAAAAAATGTCCTTAGGAGCATCGGTAAGTTACACAGAACAGGAAAACAAATCACCACAAGCATCTGCTGGGGAAAAGAACTGGGGAAGGCAGACTTATTATCATCAAACAAATGAAAAAGACAGGAACAAGTAATAACACCTCTGCATACAAATTCGTATACTTAGATCACAAAACAGATTTGAATTTTAAATTCAATGAATGAATGAAAGCAAAGGATGGTAATTGCTGGGAATCATTAACCTAGAGGATCAGAAACATTTAAAAACACATAGCAAAACTTTTTAAAAATGATAAAAACCTTGGTGGGAAGATAGGAAACATGGCATCCCAAGGCAGTAATTTAGAAGAGGTACAAAGGAAAAGTTAAAGAGGTGAAGTAGGCGGACATATAGGCTAAAATTGTTAGATTTGTGAACTGGAAAACCATGCCTTTGCCACGCCCCTGTGTGTCCTCATTCCCCTACCTGGCCACACCTGGGTGCCCAACAGCCAATCAGGTTAATTAACCACTCCCTTTTGGAAGTGGGTTAAAAGCCGGACAAGGTGTGGCTCAGCCTGCTCTTCTTCCCTGGCCTCTTGTCAGGAGGGGGCTTGCTGTAGCCGCGTGCCTCCGGGCGCATGGCCTTCGGGCCATGTGCTCTAGGCTTCCTGGCCTAGATGCTCTTCCACATGGCTGGTTCCTGGTGCTTGGTATGAATCCCTATTCACCCCTCTCTGTTAAATAAAGCTCTCACTCTCCTATGCATCTTTCTTACTAAATAAAACTTAAAACGTACCATGCTGCCTCATTTATCTGTGCCAGTATTTAGAATTCTTCTCTAAATATTAGGCAAGAACCCTCTTGGGCTTATTAATATCGGGGATTTAATAATAAGCCCGTGGTGAAATCATAAGGCACCCCAAATTCTGGTAGTACATGTGGCACCCCGGATAGCATTTCTAGGGAACTTTAAGGGGCCACATTTCAGTGTAAATTTTACGGGATCTTTTCCAATTTCAGAGGGAGGAAAATAAATAAGCAAAATACAATTTTTCCAGAGTTTATGGTATATTCAAAGGATTCCAGGAAAGCTTGAGTACAAAAGGAATTACTTGAACATATACTGCTAAAATTTGAAAAATACAAGTCTAATAAACATTTCTCATTTTTGTGAAAAAATAAAAATAACATAAAAATAATAGTCTGGCATCAGACTTCTCATCTGCAACGTTAGAAGCTAAAGGACAACAGAATAACTAGAGTTCTAAAGGCAAATGTTTACAAGCCAAGAAGTACATACCAGCCAAAATAGCATTCATCTTTTAGAGGGGAAAAACACACCTTGCAAGAATGCAAGGACGCTATTTTACTCTGTTCAAGGCAACTATAACTAAATGTCATGCATTAGATGGCTTATGTACAAAATAAAATTTTTTCTCACAGTTTAGAGGCCAGGAAGTACCAGATCAGGCACTGGCATATTTACAGTCTAATGAAGCCCCACATTCTGGCTCACATAAGGCACCTTTTTGCTGTATCCTCAAAAGAGAAAAACAGTATGGGGTCTCACTCTGGCCTCCCTTATAATGGCATTGATTTTAGTCATGGAGACTGTGTCCTCATGACCTAATCACTTCTCAAATGCCTCCTGTCCCAAGCATCACCTTGGGAGTTGGAATTTCAACATATGAAAGCGTGAAAGGGAGGAGCATATACATTCACATCAGAGCAATTTCAGAGATATGTCTGTCATGCATCCCTTTTGTCCCAAATACTCTTATGTTGTTAAAAGTACCCTTGTAGTGTCAGAACAGACCTTAAGAAAGGAGATGGTGATGTGCAAAGGAAAAAATACCAAACATTCAAACTTGCAAGGTCTATTTGTGTACACCTTGTGTGTGTGGTGTGTGACAGAGTAAGAGAGAGAATCTAAAAGGACAATGTTATTGTGGCTTGGAATTTGCACTAAAATTGCTAAACAAAAATGTTTGTAACAGAAGAAATGCACTTCGTGGAAAAACACAGTAATTGTTTAGAATCAAGTGTTTTAAATGGCTCTGAGCAAGCTAAGGAGTTGGTTAAGAACACAGTTTGCAAAGTGAAAGTGTTATCCCCTGAGGTGAGATGGGAAGGGGAATGATATACCAGAGAGAGTCTTTTAAGTCTAATCAAACTGAGAGAGGGGACAGGGATTAGTTACATAGCAGATGAACTAAGATAAATATGCTATTTTATTTCCATAAAATAGAAAAAAATACATGTTTGATTAGATAGTGGAACTGAGAAATGCATATCTAGAAAGGCAAGGAAACAGGGTATAAGATAATTCTCAATCCTTAGACCAGTTTTTTTTTTTGCTTTGCTAAGGCCTGCAAAGCAAAATATAGGGATTTAATGCCAAGAATCAGAGGATTGTGTTAGAGTTACTTAAATGTATCCTAAATTGACAAAGGAAGCAAATGTTTAATATTAATGTTGCTGTCAGTGACATCTAATATTTAATAATCCAAGAATTATATTTAAATGATAAAACTATGAACTCTTAACTATGAGTACTAATCATTTTTCTTACATTGATCCAGAAATATCTGATAATTAGGGGTTTCTAATTGCTTGTATTCAATTGTCGTATTCAGGGATAACTATTTTCATCAGTCATCATTAGTATGAAGAAATAAATAAAAATGACCTTTTTTGTTATTCTGTTTTTTATTTTTTTATTTAGTAAATATAAATTTCCAAAGCACAGTTAATGGATTACAATGGCTTCCCCCCAATAATTTCCCTCCCACTCGCACCCCTCCCACCTCCCACTCCCTCTCCCATTCCATTCACATCAAGATTCATTTTCAATTATCTTTATATACAGAAGGTCGATTTAGTATATACTAAGTAAAGATTTCATCAGTTTGCACCCACACAGAAACACAAAGTGTAAAAATACTGTTTCAGTACTAGTTACAGCATTACTTCACATTGGACAACACATTAAGCACAGATCCCACATGAGAAGTAAGTACACAGTGACTCCTGTTGTTGACTTAATAATTTGACACTCTTGTTTATGGCATCAGTAAAAACCCTAAGCTCTAGTCATGAGTTGCCAAAGCTATGGAAGCCTTTTGAGTTCGCCAACTCTGATCTTATTCCAACAGGGTCATAGTCAAAGTGGAAGTTCTCTCCTCCCTTCAGAGAAAGGTACCTCCTTCTTTGATGGTCCCGTTCTTTCCACTGGGATCTCACTCGCAGAGATCTTTCATTTAGGTCTTCTTCTTTTTTTTTTTTTCTTTTTTTTTTTTCCAGAGTGTCTTGGCTTTCCATGCCTAAAATACTCTCAAGGGCCGTGGCTCAATAGGCTAATCCTCCGACTAGCGGCGCCAGCATACCGGGTTCTAGTCCCGGTCGGGGTGCCGGATTCTGTCCTGGTTGCCCCTCTTCCAGGCCAGCTCTCTGCTGTGGCCCAGGAGTGCAGTGGAGGATGGCCCAAGTGCTTGGGCCCAGCATCCCATGGGAGACCAGGAGAAGCACCTGGCTCTTGCCTTTGGATCAGCGTGGTGCGCCGGCCTCAGTGGCCATTGGAGGGTGAACCAACGGCAAAGGAAGACCTTTCTCTCTGTCTCTCTCCCTCACTGTCCATTTTGCCTATCAAAAAAAAATTTAAACGACCTTTTTATAAGTTAAAAGTATCAGAGGAATAATATATAGAGGTAATTACTCATATATATAATGAGAATTTTTAAATATATATCCAAATACACACCTTAAATTCCTCTGAATAGTTACAAACATTTAATGGATTTGTTCAACTTCTCTTTTCAAATAGTAACCTGTTATTTATACTACGTAACCATCAATCTTGTAGATGTAAATCTACTAGATAGAGTTCAACTTGACTAATCAAGAACTATAAAGGCTCTCAGGAAATAGAATTTGATTACCAATGTGATGTAACTGTATATAACCCCAATTTCCCCAGTTATAAAATGGGAACAATTAATTGAATCGTCCTGGGCAATGCAAGTCCATCTGTTTCCTCACTTCTTGGTCTCCTTGGTTCCTCAGCTGCTGTGTCAGCGTCTCCAAGGTGACAGAAGCCAGAAAATAAGAAATCACTTCAGCAGGACTGATTGAGAGTCAATTCACAACTCAAATACTGACTCTAGTTACTACAGGAAGTATTAGGAGATAATACTTTCAAAAGGAAGAATAAGCAGGGAAAACTCAGAAATGACAAATTTGTACATGTAGTCACAAGATCTACCACATATAAGATGGAAAGTTCTGAGGTTACTAAAAAAAAATCATTTCTTTCACAGCTACCATAATCATCACAGTATCTGAACATGATTATCAATAAAATCTATTCTTTAAAAAATTTCAGATAAATCTCTTGGAAATTAATATTAGAAGTGGAAAATACATATATCTTGCTAATATAATTATTTGTTCTTTAATTTTATGTCTTTTAAATAGTTATTTAACAAATGGGTAGAAGTGTACTTTTTGTATTTAATCCTTCTTGGAACAATTTTCTTCAGAAATGTAACTCCAGGATCCAGGAGAACCTAGGGGAAAACTCTGTGCTTTATCTCACAAACACCGGTAATTTGGGACAGATTTAGAGCCTTTCTTGTAAGCAAAGCTGACTGATTAAATTGGGTAACTTTTTTTTCTTTTCAATTCCCAGTGTTCAATATGGTGCAGTAAACTTAGATCTTTTCTGTGTTGTTTTTATGTGCAGGAAATTGCTTCACCAGAAATAAACCTTCTTTACCTTAAACTGTAGTTAAACATTATGCTTTAAAGAGATGTCTATCTATTTTTTCACTCTTAAAGTTTAAACTAACAATTTTCTTGCTTAGTCATATGATTTTGTATATATGAAATACATATAATAGATTTTTAATAATTGTATACATATTCATTGTTTTTATTTTTACATTTGGAAGACATTATTTTACAATAAAAATATTTGAATATGAATTCAGAAGTTTTTAGATTTCTACATTTGTGTAATTTTTTCATTTGCATAAAACAGCTCTTGAGAATTTCGCTAAAGGGATCCAAGACATATATTTATAATAAAAAAGAAGCAGTGTTTTCACATAAATTACTTTCAAATGGCAGTTATTATCATACAGTAGTTTACTCTCTTAGATTTAATCCTTCTGATTATATTTGCTCTCTCAGTCTCACCTCAAGATTATCATAATTGGTAAATATTTGGTGCAAAATTTGTTAGAATCTCCACCTTTCTCTATCATTTCTTGATATATTTCTTCCTATTTCCTCAAAATAGTGAATCTTAGATGGCAAGAGGACATTGCATTTCCATAGCCTAATTTCATAACCCAGTCTACAAACACTGGCTTTTCTAGACACTTAAAAAGAATGACTATTATATTTGGCCAATATATATCCTGGACCAATTCTTTGTAAAGATTGGTTGATTCATTTTGAAATCAGATTGATAGAGACGTGGGGCCAGGGGAGAGATTCATCTTCCAGTTCCTGGTTCACTCCCAAAATACGTGTACAAGATGAGACTGGATCAGTCAGAAACCAGGAACAAGGAACTTCAAGGTCTCCCACAGGGGTGTCAGGAACCTAACTATTTGAGGAATGACCTACTGCCTCCTAGGATGCACATTAGCAGGAAGCTGGATCTGAGGCTGAGGCAGGACTCAATCCCAGGCAATCTGTTATGGGATGCAGGCATCCCAAGAAGGGGCTTAACCCTCTGTACCACAATGTGTGTTCCCAGGAGTGAATTTAAATCTGCATTTTTATAAGGTTGATCTATTTTCCTGAGTCATTTGTGTCTTCAGAGAAGACTGACACTCAGTCTTGGAATAATTAGTCAACAGATGTTGAAGACTACCATCACTGCCCTGTGAAAGTCTGTTATTTTAAATTTTATTTAATAAATATAAATTTCCAAAGTACAACTTTTGGATTACAATGGCTTTTTCCCCCCCATAACTTCCCTCCCACCCATCTCCTCCCATCTCCCGCTCCCTCTCCCATTCCATTCACATCAAGATTCATTTTCAATTCTCTTTATATACAGAAGGTCGATTTAGTATAAATTAAGAAAAGATTTCATCAGTTTGCACCCACACAGAAACACAAAATGTAAAGTATTGTTTGAGTACTAGTTATAGCATTAATTTACATTGTACAAACACATTAAGGACAGAGATCCTACATGGGGAGTAAGTACACAGTGACTCCTGTTGTTGACTTAACAAATTGACACTCTTGTTTATGGCGTCAGTAATCTCCCTAGGTTCTTGTCATGAGTTGCCAAGGCTATGGAAGCCTTTTGAATTCGCCAACTCCGATCTTATTTATACAAGGTCATAGTCAAAGTGGAAGTTCTCTCCTCCCTTCAGAGAAAGGTACCTCCTTCTTTGATGGCCCGTTTTTCCACTGGGATCTCACTTGCAGAGATCTTTCATTTAGGATTTTTTTTTTCCCAGAGTGTCTTTGCTTTCCATGCCTAAAATATTCTCATGGGCTCTTCAGCCAGATCCGAATGCCTTAAGGGCTGATTCTGAGGCCAGAGTGCTGATTAGGGCATCTGCCATTCTACGAGTCTGCTGTGTATCCCACTTCCCATGTTGGATCGTTCTCTCCTTTTTTATTCTATCAGTTAGTATTAGCAGACACTAGTCTTGTTTATGTGATCTGTTTGACTCTTAAACCTATCATTATGATCAATTGTGAACTGAAATTGATCACAATGCGCTGATCCGAAGCCAGGAGCCGGGTACTTTTCCTGGTCTCCCATGCGGCTGCAGAGCGCAAGCACTTGGGCCATCCTGCACTGCACTCCCGGGCCATAGCAGAGAGCTGGCCTGAAAGAGGGGCAACGGGGTTAGAATCGGGTGCCCTGACCGAACTAAAACCCCGTGTGCTGGCACTGCAGGAGGAGGATTAGCCTATTGAGCTGTGGCGCCAGCCCTGTATGTGAGCCATTCTCACCAGGGTGAGGTGAAACCTCATTGTGGTTTTGATTTCCATTTCCCTGATGGCTAGTGATCCTAAACATTTTTTCATGTGTCTGTTGGCCATTTGGATTTTCTCTTTTGAAAAATGTCTATTGAGGTCCTTAGCCCTTCTCTTAAGTGGGTTGTTTGTTTTGTTGTTGTGAAGTTTCTTGATCTCTTTGTAGATTCTGATTATTAATCCTTTATATGTTGCATAATTTGCAAATATTTTTCCCATTCCATCCGTTGCCTCTACTACAGGGCAGTTGTAATCAAAACAGCATGGTACTGGTACAGAAACAGATGGATAGACCAATGGAACAGAATAGAAACACCAGAAAGCAATCCAAACACCTACAGCCAACTTATATTTGATCAAGGATCTAAACCAATTCCTGGAGCTAGGACAGTCTATTCAATAAATGGTGCTGGGAAAACTGGATTTCCACGTGCAGAAGCATGAAGCAAGACCCCTACCTTATACCTTCCACAAAAATCCACTCAACATGCATTAAAGACCTAAATCTATGACCCGACACCATCAAATTATTAGAGAACATTGGAGAAACCCTGCAAGATATAGGCATAGGCAAGAACTTCTTGGAAAAGATCCTGGAGGCACAGGTAGTCAAAGCCAAAATTAACAATTGGGATTGCATCAAATTGAAAAGTTTCTGCACTGCAAAAGAATCGGTCAGGCAATTAACAATTGGGATTGCATCAAATTGAAAAGTTTCTGCACTGCAAAAGAATCGGTCAGGAAAGTGAAGAGGCAACCGACGGAATGGGAAAAATATTTGCAAACTGTGAAAGTCTTTTAAAAATGTTTTCCTCTGTGTGACAATCTCTTCGATATTCTTCTGGTAAATGGTTTTAGGCCTTTTGTTTTCTTTCTGCTCATCCATTCCTAGTTTCAGTCCACTCTATGCCTAGTTTTAGTCCATGCCTGAGTTATTGATAAATTTTGTAAATAATAGGGATTTTATATAGATGAGGATTGTTAATTATTGTTGAAATGCTAGAAAGAAAAGTTTTACTAGGGTCCAACTCGTTGCAGGTACACTTTATAAAATTTTGATTAATTAGAACAAGATTAACTCTTTTTGTTAGCCTTCCTCTTATTTTGTACTTAGTAAATTTTCAATCAAAAACATTAAAATCATGTTCATATAGGAGCAGGCATTTAGCCTAGTAGTGAAGATCCTAGCATACATCCTTCAAATACATGGTTCAGTTCTCAGCTCCTACTCCTGACTCCAGCTTCCTGTCAGTGTAAACACTGGAATGCAGAATTAATGGCTCAAGTACTTGGATTCCTGCCACCCATGTTGGAGACTGAATTGATTTCTCAGCTCCTGGCTTTAGCTGGGTCCTTGAGAAAATTTGGGCAGTGAACCAGTAGATGGAAGCTTGCTCTGCCCCTCAAGTAAATAAAGTGGTTTCTTTAAGAGTTATTTATTTATTTATTTATTTATTTCAAAGGCAGCCTTGAGAGAGAGAGAGAGAGACAAAGAGAGAGAGAGAGAGAGAAACTTCCATACACTGGTTCAACCCCCACATGGCCACTATAGTCAGAACTTGGCCAGGCCAAAGGCAGGAGCCAGGAGTTTCTTCCAGGTCTCCTAGGTACAAGGGCCCAACTAATTAGGAATCTTCCACTGCTTTGCCAGGTGCATTAGCAGGGAAGTGCATTCGCATTAGAAGTGGAACAGCCAGGACTGGAACTAGTGCCTATATGGGATGCTGGCACTGCAGGTGGTAGCTTTACACACTATGCCATAGCTCCAGCCCATAAATAAAGTTTTAATGAAGTCTCGTTAGTATAACAAGCAGATTTTTGTTCATGCAACATATTTATCTTAATGTAAAATTGAGGCTTTATGGTTATCAAAGCTTACATTCATTTTGTTAGTTTTGTTTCATAATTTCCCTTTTCAAAACTGTTTTAAAAGTTTATTATCTTTTCTAATGTATAAGCATCCTCTGCCAGACTTGAGTCATCTACCTTCTGTTTACTGGTACAGTGTTGAACTATATCCTAAGGAATATCTATCCAGAACTTTGCAAATTACATATGTAGATTATGATAAAATAAGTCAATTAGTAACATGCTATTGTGAATGCAGAAGTTCAACTGCATATAAACTAAGCAAACTATGTTTTCATAATATTTCTCTGATGTCTGTTGACTGGCACAGGAAAATTTATAAAAGATCTTGGCAAAATCAAGATTTTAATTTCTGTAACATTTAACATAACTATCATTGCTAGCATCAAAACAGGAAATATTTCAGTGTCATTTATTCTTACTGAAACTCAAGCTAGTTTCTAAAGAGAACTCCTATAATTAAGTAAGATTATAATGCATGTGAAAAATATTTTTATATTTTAAAAGCATCATGAATTATGTATTAATGATTACTACTTGTTGAAAAAAATATCAACTTGGTAATAAGTCTTTCTATAATTTTTGAAGCAACATTAAACTCTCATAGTGCTTAAAGTCTTCAACTTCTATGAAAGGAATTTATAGTCATAAACCTCAATAGATGTTGATGTAATTAAAGGATGGGTGAATGTCTGTGCTTGAATGGGTTGATGTACCAAGTAAAGCAGAGGCTGTAGAAGCCCATGTGACTGCTGTACTAGGGGTCAATGTGACAGGGTGACAATAAAAGTCTGGGGTATGTGACAAATTCTGAGTGCACTTGAGGGAAGAAATAGAGAAAATGACAATCTCAGGCCTGGCAACTTTCTGTTCAAATCACTATCTGAACAGAATCAGAGCTTCCGTATCAGCTGAAAATGAAACAGTTATTTCTTGTATTTAAAGGGTTGATATTCTTGAAAATCAAAAAGAAAATATAACTATGTCGGTTACTGTTACAATGCCAGTTGAATTCACAGTCCTGACAGATTTCTTACAAAATTTAGAATATTAATTGGTGAACAGTGGTACCTGGATTTCTGGATTATGCACATCTATTGTTGGACACAGATGAAACAGACCATCTTTGCCTCCCAATCACTTTAGATTGGCATATTGTTAGAAGTAACTTGTCCTCCAGTATCTGAAGAGACTCACTATCTTCACTTAAAAAATCCCATGATATGGGTTGGACATTGTGGCCTAACAGATTAAGCTACTTGACTTGGGATGCCTGCCTCCCACATTGGAATGGAGTGTCAGTTCAAGTCCCTGCTGCTCTGCTTCCAATCCAGCTTTCAGCTAATATGCCTGGGAAGCAACAGGCTTCCTTGAGTCCAGCAACCTACCTGGGAAAGCACCGTTAACTGTAGGCTATGACCATGGAATCGACTTTCAGTCAACAAACCAAATAATCAGCCAGAGCCATTGCTGCTGCACAAGCTATCACATTAAAAACATAATCTCCAAAAGTCATAGTCATACAATGAATTCAGCCTCCTCTGCATTAATTTAACTCTCCTTGGCCTCACACCTGTGGAAATCATTCCCATTCATTCCTTAGGTTTGCATCAACGTACAGTATTTGCAAAGACTTGAAATTATTTATTGTGTAAACTATTTCTTCCTAGATATTATGCAATAATATGTCTTGGAACTTGCTGAGATTTGATCCTAGTTACGAATCCAGTAGCAAGAGAATGTAGTAATTCTTGAGAATTGATTTTTACAAAAAATTTCAGGAAAGAGAGAGAGAGAGAGTGCGCACCCACAACTAGGGCTAGGTTTAAAGCCAGAATCTTGATCCTAGTCCCCTACATGGGGACAAGAAATCCAATTACTTGAGCTATCATCACTACACTGGCTAGAGGTTGGAGTCAGGAGCCAGGGCCAGGAATTGAATTTGCACTCTGATGTGGGAGTTGGGTATCTTAAAATTTGCTATTCTAAACTCCTGCTTGCTATTACAGTCTTTTAAAAGATTACATTTATTTATTTGAAAGCCAGAGTTGCAGAAAGGCAGAGTCAGAAAGAGAAAGGCCACTCCCCAAATGGCCACAGCAGCGGGAACTGAACTGATCCGAAACCAGGGTCCCAAGGACTTGGGTCATCTTCCACAGCTTTCCCATACCATAGCAGAGAGGTGGATCAGAAGTGGAACGTCTGGGATTTGAACCGGCATCCAAATGAGATGCCAGCACTGCAGATGGTGACTTTACCTGCCACGCCATGGCACTGGCCCCTACATCAGGACTGGGCAAGGCCGAAGCTAAGAACTGTCGCTCATAAATATGTATGATTACTGTTAACAAAATTTCTAGTTAAAATAAAGAGTCTAAATGCAGATGGCCTTTTTGGATTTATGAGATATATCACATCTGAGTATGTAATTTTACACAATTACAAAATGACCTACCTGGCTGATAGTTTTGAGTAGAGATCAGAAAACAAGAGAGAAAACGCTGCAGCATGATCAGGCTACAGTGAAAACTTCCCTACTACAAAGATCTAATGACCTATCTGATCCAGTGAAAATACTTGAAATATCTGTAGCAAAGAAGACTGCTACATGGAGCCTCTGAGAAGTAGATCTCTGCATTTTAGAAAACATATGTGCCTTATTCTGCAAACAATTACTATCCTTTTAAAAAAGGAGCTTCGGGTTTGCTATGTAGCCTTGGCAGAAACTGAAAATTTAGGGGCTGGCGCTGTGGCGTAGCAGGTAAAGCCTTCAACTGCAGTGCCGGCATCCCATATGGGCGCCAGTTTGAGACCTGGCTGCTCCGCTTCCAATCCAGCTCTCTGCTATGGACTGGGAAAGCAGTAGAAGATGGCCCAAATCCTTGGGCCCCTGACCTTCTTGGGAGACCTGGAAGAATCTCCAGGCTCCTGGCTTTGGATCAGCCCAGCTCTGGCTGTTTGGAAGGTGAACCAGCAGATGGAATATGTCTCTTTCTCTGCCTCTGCCTTTCTGTAACTCTGTCTTTCAAATAAATAAAGAAAGAAAGAGAGAAGACGAAAGGAAGAACAAAACGGAAAATCTAACCCTGGGACATCAAGTCATGATGTGTGCTCAGCGTCCCAAGATGAAGTAACTCATATTGACCCACATGGCCAGAAGTTGAGTGAAGGCAACAGTAATTGTCCATTAAATGTAAGTGTTATATAAAGAGCAAGCTTGGGAGGATCCAGGAACTTCTGGAATGTAAATTAATCAGCATGAGCCAGTATGGCAAACTTCTTTGACAGGAACCATATAATGTTTATAATTAGCCAGACATTTTATTTTTAAATTTTTAAGTCTTATGTATATAAAGGCAACAAATTTCATGCATATTATATATAGTTTTATTTTTTAATTTTTATTTTAATTAATTTTAACAGATTCAATATGATTTGCAGATAGATGTCTAAGGATATAAAGATATTCCTTTCCTCCCTGTTTTTTTTTTTTTTTTAAAGATTTATTTAGTTAGTTGAAAGGCAGAGGTCCAGAGAGAGAAAGGGGAGAGACAAAGAAAGAGATCCTCCATTCACTGGTTCACACCTCAGGTGACCACAATGACCAGGGATAGGCCAGGCTAAAGCCAAGAGGTTCTTCTGTGTCTCTCACTTGGCCGCAGGTGCCCAAACACTTGGGTCACCCTCTGCTGTTTTCCCAGGCACAATAGCAGGGAGCTGGATTGTCAGTGGAGCAGCCTGGAATTGAACCATTGCCCATACGGGTTGCTGGCACCACAGGTGGCAGCATTGCCTGCAATGGCACAATGCTAGCCCAGTTAAATAAGGTTTAAAGAACATAGTGATAGGCCGGTGCAGCGGCTCAATAGGCTAATCCTCTGCCTGCGGCGCCGGCACACCGGGTTCTAGTCTCGGTCGGGGCCCATCTTCCAGGCCAGCTCTCTGCTGTGGCCTGGGAGTGCAGTGGAGGATGGCCCAAGTGCTTGGCCTCTGCACCCCATGGGAGACCAGGAGAAGCACCTGGCTCCTGCCTTCGGATCAACGCCGGCAGCAGCAGCCATTGGAGGGTGAACCAATGGCAAAAAAAGGAATACCTTTCTCTCTTTCTCTCTCTCTCTCACTGTCCACTCTGCCTGTCAAAAAAAAAAAAAAAAAAAAGTGATATTTCCCAACCCTACCCTTCCTCCCTCACTCATTCCCATCCTCTTTCTTCTTCCCTTTCTTAATTTTCTTTTAATTTTTACAACAGCATACTCTCAATTTACTTTATAATCACAAGCTCAATCATCCACTAAATGAAGAATTCAAAAGGTAGTAAGTAGAAAAACTACTATTCCGCAGGAGTGTAAAAATGGGCTATAAAAATAATCAAATCTCAAAATGTCAATTTCCCTCCTAAGCATTACATTTTTGTACTCTATAAAGTAGTTATCATAAATTAGGAAAAACATATATTTGTCTTTTGGGGACTGGGTTATTCATTTCACTAAGCATAATGGTCTACATTTGCATCCATTTTGTTTCAGGATTTTATTCTTTTAAATGGCTGAGTAATATTCCATTTTGTATATGTATGTATATATATATAGTATATATATAATATTCCATTTTTATATATACCACAACTTTATCCAGTCATCAGTTAATGGACATCTGGGTTGACTCTGTAACTTGGCTATTGTGAATTGAGCTGCTATAAATATGAGAGTACAGATAAGTCTTTCATATGCTGATTTCATTTCCTTTGGGTAAGTTCCCAGGATTGGGATGGCTGGATCATATTGTAGATCAATTTTCAGATTTTTGAGAAATCCCCATGCTGTCTTCCATAGAGGCTACACCAGTTTACATTATCACCAACAGTATTAGGGTACATTTCCCCCCATCCTTGCCAGCACTTATTTTTTTTTTTTATTTTTTATTATAGTCAATCTATCTGGGGTGAGATGAAAGCTCATTATGTTTTTTATTTACTTTCCCTAATGGTTAGTGATCCTGAGCATCTTTTCATGTGTCTATTGGGCACTTGTATTTCATTCTTTGGAAAGTACCTGTTCATATCCTTAGCCTATTTCTTTTTTTTTTTTTTTTTTTACAGGCAGAGTGGACAGTGAGAGACAGAGAGACAGAGAGAAAGGTCTTCCTTTGCCGTTGGTTCACCCTCTAATGGCCGCCGCGGTAGCGCGCTGCGGCCTGCGCACCGCGCTGTTCTGATGGCAGGAGCCAGGTGCTTCTCCTGGTCTCCCATGGGGTGCAGGGCCCAAGCACTTGGGCCATCCTCCACTGCACTCCCTGGCCACAGCAGAGAGCTGGCCTGGAAGAGGGGCAACCGGGACAGGATTGGTGCCCCGACCGGGACTAGAACCCGGTGTGCCGGCGCCGCAAGGCGGAGGATTAGCCTGTTGAGCCACGGCGCCGGCCCTTAGCCTATTTCTTAATTGGATTGTTTTGCTGTTGTCGAGATTCTTGCACTCCTTTTATATGCTGGATATTCATCTTCTATCTGGTGTATAGTTTGCAAATATTTTAATAGTGTTGAAATGTCAATACTACCCAAAGGAATTTACAGATCCAATGGAATCACAATCAAAATACTAAGATATTCTTCTCATAACTAATGAAAATGATGCTAAAATTCATATTGAAACACATGAGACCTCAAATAGCTAAAGCAGTCTTAAACAAGGAAAGCAAAAATGAAGGCATTACAGTACCAGATTTCAAAATATATTACAGCAGAGTTATAATCAAAACAGCCTGGTATTGACATTGGAATAGGCATGAGAGCCAATGGAACAGATTACAGACTCAGAAATGAATCAGTGCATCTACAACCAACTATTTTTGACAAACAAGCTAAACTCTCTCCCTGGAGAAAGGACAGTCTTTTAAAAAAATGGTTCTCAGAAAATTGGATCTCTGCATGCAGAAGTATGACACAAGACCCCTACCTTATACCCTATACAAAAATCAATTCAAAATGGATTAATATCTAATATATAATATCTATCAAGCTACAAAACATCTCCCTACTCCCTCTCCAACATCAAAACCACTGATCCCAAAGTTGTAGCTGGCATTCAAAGATGCAAAATGGTGGATTTGCTCCAGACAAACTAAGCAGCCCCAAAACATGGAGCAATGGCTGTAATTTTTCTTAGAATGCCTTATGTTCAGTCTGGGGACTTTACCAACAGTCAAACAAGTGAAGAATACACTTCATCTCCTGGGAAATGATGTAAGACGTTGGAGGATGGGAAGAGTTAGTAATATTGTCTGGTACTAAGAGCAAAAGAGACGGGAAGTTTAGTGGCATCAAAGAGGAAAGTGATTCTGGTGTCATCTTCCCCCTTCCTCTGGAAGGGTACCTGGAGATCGTCACAGAGTCCTTAGATTCTAGCTATTGCCAGAGCTAAATGATGTTTCTGATGCTTCTCTATAAGCAGTTAAGCCAAATTCTGTGTCATTTTATAGCAAGGTTGTCCTTTTCTTCATTGTCCAATGTAACGTGTTGCTTATTTCCATGTAAGGCTTCATTAATATCATCTTTACTGTGCATATTTCTATCCACATTCTATTCACAGTTACATGGGTATTCTCTGAGAAGGCGGAGACTATCTCTAACGTGCTTCTCCTTTCTTTCTGAACTCTCACCAGAATTACCTTTTGTAGTCTGTTAATGAAAGTCTTGGTTTCTCCTACTAAACAAAAGTACCCAAACTCTAAGAATTACTATCCTTCAAATCTGCTTCCATATGTTTCAATATTTGTTGTAGCAGCATCCCTCTTTTTTGTTGGTTCAGGCTGCTATACCAAGCTGCTATGGGTGGAGTGGCTTACAAATAATAGAATATATATTTCAATTTTTGGGAAGCTGGAAGTCCAACATCAGTTGTTGTGGGGGGTCTTTGTTTTAATTTCTATTATTATTATTTCTTTTTTTTTTTTTTTTTGACAGGCAGAGTGGACAGTGAGAGAGAGAGAGACAGAGAGAAAGGTCTTCCTTTTTTTGCCATTGGTTCACCCTCAAATGGCCGCTGCTGCCAGCGCTGATCCGAAGGCAGGAGCCTGGTGCTTCTCCTGGTCTCCCATGGGGTGCAGGGCCCAAGCACTTGGGCCATCCTCCACTGCACTCCCGGGCCACAGCAGAGAGCTGGCCTGGAAGAGGGGCAACCGGGACGGAATCCGGCGCCCCGACCAGGACTAGAACCCGGTGTGCCAGTGCCGCTAGGTGGACGATTAGCCTGTTGAGCCACGGCGCCAGCCTATTATTTCTTTTTAATTTGATTTTGAAATCTCTCCTTTTTTTAAAGTCAAACAGGTGATTGATCGATTGATTGATTGAATGATTGAATGATTTGGCCAACATTCTGGGCTAAGTTGGCCAAGGTAATGAGTAGATTTCTCAAAGCAACACTATGGAATATAGTAAGATTTTCTCCTTTTGTGATTATGGTGGGAAAGTTTATCATATTTTTCCTGCCAATTACATTTCCCTAAGAAAGATAACAGAAGAAGTAGGAAAAGCATTTTACCTGGGAAATGTAACAGCCATAATGTCTGTCTGTCTGTCTCTAGGTAGAAGCTTATGGCAAAAGCAAAAATTTTATATATGGTTTAGTCTTTTGAGGATAAACTAGACATCCTCGATTGATTCACAAGAGCAGACAGCATTATCTCCTGGATGTTTCTGTGAATATTCAAGGAGTAGATGATTAATTCTTTTATTTTCTTTTTTTTAAACACGGAACCAACAATGTTTTAATTTTCATCTGATTTTTAGTGTTTAGAGGAGAACACAAAACTGTGAATGACAAAAGACTTTGAATAGCATGTTTCAGATCATAAAATTCATTACCCAGCAAGAAGAGGTTCTTGCTCACTACACACAGTATTTTTTTCTGATGTTTCATAGTTTATTTATCTATTAAGAGACATTTATGTTGCTCCTAAGTCTTGGCAAACAAAGCTGCTTTAATAGTTGTGTGCAGGTTTTTAATTCATTTGGGTTTTTCCCTAAGAGGCTGATTGATGGATTATATAGTAAAAGTATATTTAACTTTGTAAAAAACTCTCAAACAGTCCACACACTATTTTTGAAATCACTTGTAAGATTTTATAAAATATTTATCCCTTTTAGACTTCTGGGCCTTTTTTTTTTAATTAAGATAACTGTCATGCCTGATAACAACCCAACAAGATCATTAGAATTTTATAACTTTTGGACATTTGTATCAGTAGCATTTTATATTATCATAACAAAATTTAGCACTACTTCATATCTTGATAATACCTTTATTATAATCTAAGTAGCCTAATTAGTTGGTGTCTCTTCAAAATTAGGTATATCCTTTGGCATTTCCAGGGGACCAAGTGGAAATATTAAAGTCCAAGGAACTCAGAACTTTGATTTTTTGAATGCCTGTCAAGAATGCCAAGAAGGTTTCAAATATTTGATAGAAATAGGATCCCTTAACATCATGACATAATATAGACTAGATTTGATCAATGTTATAAAGTAATCATTAGAAGGTTTAGAATAAGTATATTTAGAAACAAACCATAACTCTTATAAAAACCCAGCTGTTTTAAACAATCAGGAATTAACAGAGATAGTGAAGAACATAATAGATTACTTCAACAAACACAAAGTCTGTGTCTCTGATTATCCCCCAAATTATTATTTCTCCAGAATATTTTGTTGGAAAAACTATCTTCTTTTGATTCAATGATCTTGCCATCTTTGTCAATAATGATTTGAACAACATTCAAAGGCTTATTCTGAACTCTGTATTCTGTTGGTAAATATGCCAATATCACACTACTTGATTACTGTACATTTATAGTATCATTTGAAATTAAGAAGCTTCTTTTTTTTTTTTTTTTGACAGGCCAGAGTGGATAGTGAGAGAGAGACAGAGAGAAAGGTCTTCCTTTTTGCCATTGGTTCACCCTCCAATGGCTGCTGCGGCCAGCGTATCTCGCTGATCCAAAGCCAGGAGCCAGGTGCTTCTCCTGGTCTCCCCATGCGGGTGGAGGGCCCAAAGACTTGGGTCATCCTACACTGCCTTCCCGGGCCATCGCAGAGAGCTGGCCTGGAAGAGGGGCAACCGGGATAGAATCCGGCGCCCCGACCGGGACTAGAACCCGGTGTGCCGGCGCCACAAGGCAGAGGATTAGCCTGTTAAGCCATGGCGCCGGCCAACTGTTGAAATCTTTACCTAATATATACTAAACTGATCTTCTGTATATAAAGAGAACTGAAAATGAATCTTGATGTGATTGGAAGGGGAGAGAGAGTGGGAAAGGGGAGGGTTGCGGGTGGGAGGGAAGTTATGGGAAGGGGGAAGCCATTGTAACCCATAAGCCGTACTTTGGAAATTTATATTCATTAAATAAAAGTTTAATAAAAAAAAAGAAATTAAGAGGCTTGAGTTGTTCTACTCTATTTTTATTTTTCAAGATTATTTTAGCTATTTGGGGCCCGGTTAGATTCCATATAGATTACAGGATAGGTTTTTCTATTTCTTCAAAATGTCATTGGGATTCTAACAGGGATTACATTGAACCTGTAGATTGTTTTATGTTGTATTAACAGTTTGACAGCAATGAGACTTCTAATTTATGAACATTGGATGTATTTACATGTTTTTGTGTCTTCTATAATTTATTTTCATTAAATAAAATTCACTACTTTGGTTAAATTAAATCATAAGTATCTCATCTCTTTTGATGCTATTACACATAGAATTTCTTTAATAATTTTCAAATTCATTGTTAATGAATAGAAATGTAACAGAATCTTGGAAGCTAAATTTGTATCCTGCTACTTTGCTTAATTTATTTAATAGTTCTAGGAATTTGGGGAAATCTTTAAAAATTTTCTACGTAAAAAAATCACCTGTGAAAACAGATAATTATTTTTATTCTTTTTTCCACAATACTTTTCTTGTTTTAAGGTTGTTTCCTTTATTCCTGATTTCTTGGTGTGTTTTTATTTAGTGTGATAGGGTGTTATTTTGTTTCTCTATGTCAGTTTTCTTCTCTCATTTGATTACTTTAATGTATTACATTGATTGATTTTTGAATGTTGATCCATCCTTCTGTACTAGGAATAAAAGCCCACTCCATCATGATGTGTAATCCTTTAGATATGCTGCTGAATCAGTTTGCAAGTTTTTTGTTGAGCAAATTTGCATCAATTTGCATAACAGATATTAGACTCCAGCAGCCTAAAGTGTCTTCCTCTGACTTTGGTATCAGATATCTGTGTTTTCAACAGCCTCATTAGAAGATTCTGGTGCATAAAAACTTATACATTTTCATAAAGTTTTTCATGGAGTACTACTCAACCATAAAAGAAGAATAAAATTCTATCTTTTGCAACAAAATGGATGCAATTGGAGACCATTTTGCTTAGTGAAATAAGACAGTTCCAAAATACAAATATCATGTGCTTTCTTTGATTTGAGGTAACTAACATGCAAAGTACAAAAAAAAAATGTAATGTATATGAGTGAAATTGACATCTTGAAGTTTGAGTATGGTTTATAGCCCTTGTCTGTACTCCTGAAGATCAGTGGTCTTTCTATTTTCTAATTGTTGAATTAATTATAGAGTGGAGGATTATGCTTGTCATTAAAAGGAAACTGAAAGTACTTCAGTGCAAAAATTAAAAATAGTATAAGAAAGGAAGGGGGGAGGTTGGAAAATCAATCTAGGTTTTCTGTGTGGGCTGCAGAAAGCCAACTACTTTAACCTTCACTGTTGTCTCTAAGGATCTGCGTCAGCAACACTCTGGAGCCAGAATAGGAAGTCAAACTCAGACTCTCTGATGAGGGAAATGGGCATCTTAACCAGTGTCTTAACTGCTAGGCAATGCCTGTACTTTAATTCCTAAGTCTCTTTTTACTTTATTGAGCTTTTTGCATCCTATAACCTCCAGTTCCTTCATGAGTCTAGTAAGCTCTTATTGGATATTGGACCTTATATACACATATTGAGTCATTGTGGCATGTTGGTTTGGTTGTGATTTTAGAGTATCAGGCTATAGTCTGACAAGCAACTAAGTTACTTATCATTAACTTGTTTATTTTAAAGGAAGTTTTTGAATTTTCTGTGAATAGGCTATTTTGGACTGTTAATAAAGGGTGACTCTCCTACTATTGCCTTTCCTTATTGTCCTTGTCATTCAAAGAGGATTCTTCCCTCTGTCTAATCAGAAGTCCTGTCTCTAGCTCTTTGTGAACTCTAGCAATTACTGATTTTTAAAATATCTTTCAGTTATTCTTTGGCTGGCTTTTGGAGTTTTTCTGTATGAGTACATAGCTTAATATTCAATTACAGTGTCAGAGACATCCCAGTGCAGACTGCTGGACCTCTTTCTTTACTCCCAGTTCTCCAATGCCTTGCCCTACATCTTCAAACTGCCTCAATTTTCCCAAACACATATATCTCCCTCCTAAACTCAAAAGGCTGTTGTCTTTGCTTATCTTTCTCCCCGCTCCCTCCCACCTTTTCCTGCACTATGTTTTGGAAACAGCCCTCTGGAAGAATGCTGGAGTTGGACAGACTTTATATGTTTCCTTCTCCCTGTGTTCTTAGACTTGTGTTGCTTACTATCGAATATCTGAACATGTTTGCTTTACACATTTTTGTCCTGGATTTTAGTTGTCTTTGACAATAGGACAAGGTAATTTTAGTAACTCTCACAAGGTTTAAGTTGAAAGTAAATAATATTACATTTTGCAAATTTTTAGCCATCAACAAAACTAAATCTTATGTCATCATAGCATAAACATTAAGAATTGTCATAATACCCTTTTTCATTTTATACCTAATTGAACCATATTGATTTATGTGACATGCAGATAAAAGTCCCTGGAATGCTAAACTTTCTGACTAGTGCTAGTTTCACCTTAGTTATCACAGTCTAAAATACTGCTCTCACTTCATTCCCTTAATGTGGAGGTCTGCCACCTTAGATCATTCATTCAGAAGGAAAAAATAGCTATGACTTACAGTAGTGAATCATATTTTTATTTTGCAGTTAAAATTAAGAATTAGTTTTTTTTAAAAAAATATTTATTTATTTTGAAAGAGTGGCAGAGAGAGAGACTGATGGAGAGAAATCTTCTGTCTGCTGGTTCACTCCCCAGATGACTGCAATGGCCACCACTGGGCTAGGCCAAAGCCAGGAGCCAAGAGCCTTACCTAGTCTCCCATGTTTTGGGCCATCCTCAACTGCTTTTTACAGGTCATTAGCAGGGAGCTTGATTAGGAGCAAGTGGGACATAAGCCCACTGCTGTTACAACTTTGGCTTTACCTGCTACAATGTCACAATGTCGGCACAAGTAAGTTTTTTCTATTTATTTCAATACTTCTAAATTTCCCATTAAAGCCTCATGCAATTCTGTTGCTTGCTAATGCCAGAATTAAGCGTGCATGTCTATTGCTATTGCATAGTCAAACATAAACACAAAGTATTATATTTGAAGTATAAATGCTTTATATGCAACAGTAAAAGCTCTTCTTAAAAATCATTTAAAGCATAATTGGTAATAATTTGAAAGTCTTACTTCCTTCTATACAATTGTGAGAAGTGGCCCAATGGTTATGCTTTAGTTTGAGAATAAAATTTTCCATGAAAACAATTTACTTTACAATTTTAGGCGTTATTTCTGGTCAATAATTGTTTAGTGCAGCATAGAAAGTGTTCTCCTTCACAAGATGGAGGCGGACAGTTCAGTCAATAAAGGATCATTCTTCAGGGGCTTAGCTTGCTGACACAGCAAAACATCATTCTTAATGCACAGGTGCATCACTGAAAACTCTGTGCCTTGATAGATTCAGACAAGGACATTACCTTCTTTTTATTAATCAGGTAATTCCTCTCTCACTAGCATGCCCAAAAGTCTATATTTGAAAACTGAGTGATTCCAACAACCTCAATCTGATGACTGTTTCTGGGATTCTAATTGAAGGCATTCTAGTTTTTATTACACTACAATTTTTTTTATTAAACTTTTATTTAATGAATATAAATTTCCAAAGTATAGCTTGTGGGTTACAATGGCTTCCCCCCTCCCATAACTTCCCTCCCGCCCGCAACCCTCCCCTTTCCCGCTCCCTCGCCCCTTCCATTCATGTAAAGATTCATTTTCAATTCTCTTTATATACAGAAGATCAGTTTAGTATATATTAGGTAAAGATTTCAACATTTTGCCCACATAGCAGCGTAAAGTGAATAAACTACCATTGGATTACTAATTATAGCATTAAATAGCTATGTACAGCACATTAAAGACAGAGATCCTACATAATTTTTTTTTCAAATTAATTAATTTTCTATGCCATTTCCATTTTAACACCAGGTTGTTTTTTTTTTCATTTCCAATTATCTTTATATACAGAAGATCGATTCAGTATATAATTAGTAAAGACCTCATCAGTTTGTAGCCACACAGAAACACAAAGTGTAAAAATGAAAGATCTCTGTGAGTGAGATCCCAGTGGAAAGAACGGGGCCATCAAAGAAGGAGGTACCCTTCTCCGAAGGGAGGAGAGAACCTCCACTTTGACTATGACCCTATCGGAATAAGATCAAAGTCAGCGAACCCTAAAGGCTTCCATAGCCCTGGCAACTCATGACTAGAGCCTAGGGAGATTACTGACGCCATGAACAGGAGTGTCAAATTGTTAAATCAGCAACAGGAGTCACTGTGTACTTACATCCCATGTGGGATATGTCCTTAATGTGTTGTCTAATGTGCAGTGATGCTATAACTAGTACTGAAACAGTATTTTTACAATTTTAAAAATGAATACATTGGATATGAAACAAGTGATCATTTCAACACTTACTTCATTAATGGTAAAACAAAAAATAATATAATTTATTGAATTATTTATTATTTAAATGGAAAGTAATATAAAATTAGTCATAGAATAACCTATAATAAAGAAATATCAGTATATTTGTCTTTAATAATTTGCTTTCTGATTTGAAAAAACACACATTAAAAATATGTATTGTGAGAAATGAAAATGAACAACTTTAATTTGTATATGCTGTGGAATTTTTATGTTTGTTTCTTCTGTACCCTGGAAATATCAAAACAAGCAATGATCTTAAGTATTAAGGATACTATAAAGTTGTAAATATAGAAATGATTTTGAAATGTGTCTCAGTAACAATAAATAAAATTAAGTTTCACCGTTAAGTATTTATATTTAATTTTAGAATGTAAAAGAACACATGGCTGGAATTTATAAAAATTGTGCCAGCTTTTCTTTTGCCTGACACTGTAGACGAATCAGTGGGTGAATTGAGATGACAGATGCATTTGGGTTTTGTGGCCAAAATTTAATGCCTTGCAGCAATAAATTTGCTCTTCAGGTTGGCACAGGCTCCCTTTAGCAGAATGTGGGAGGTGAAGACCACATTCTGCAGAAGTAGGCAGTCTAAATCAGAACCCCACATTTGCTGGTGGTGTAGCCTTAGGCACATTACTTTAAAACTCAGTATATGAACAGTCTTCAAAAAGTATTTGGAAAATCTAGATTGTGAAAAAAAGCTGCACTTTTATTGCAAATTTATCTTTTAATTTTGTCTTTTCCATGGGCTTTATGAAGTACTCTCTTTTTTAAAAAGATTTATTTATTTATTTATTTATTTGAAAGGCAGTTACAGAGGGAAGAGAGAGAGAGAGAAAAGAGAGAGAGAGAAGTCTTGCATCTCTGGTTCACTTCCCAAGTGGCTGCAATGGCTGGAGCTGCAATGATCCAAAGCCAGGAGCCAGGAGCTTCTTTCAGGTCTCCCAGGCGAGTGCAGGGGCCCAAGGACTTGGGTCATCTTCTGCTTTCCCATGCCATAGCTGAGAGTTAGATCAGAAGTGGAGCAGCCAGGACTTGAACCAGCACCCATATGGGATGCCAGCACTCTAAGTGGCAGCTTTACCCACTACGCCACAGCACCGGCCCCTATGATGTATTTTTGTACTTATCTACAAAATGAAGAGAATCACAGTATCTACCTTATCACATTTTTGCAAAGCTTAAATTATATATATATATATATACCTAAATATATACATGCATCTATGTATGAATGTGTAAACACACACTCACACATAGAGAAGAGATATGTATTAGACATTTGCATTTGTGTCTGTAATTTGAAACCTTAATCATACCTCTGCACTTTACAGAACATAATGACTGATGGTTCTTGGCAGAACTGGCCACTCTGCTTTTCCTAATCTGCAGAACCTATTTCTCTTGTTGTAATTCTCCCACCTTGACTGTCTTCTTGTTTACTGAACTTTTGACTGTACATAGAAGCTGACAGGTGTTTTCCCAGAGGTGACACCAACTACTTCACACAGCTGTTATCTGACAGTTTTCAGGTCTTTCTGAGGAGAGTGCATGACAGAAAGGCCATCAGACAAACCAGCCAACAGTTGCATTTGGCATAATTACACACTTCCTCAAGGGAAGGAAACAGTCAATCTCACAGTTTCTAGTCAGGCTGACACTATCCACCTCTTTTGGAAGGTACATTCACAAAGTTCAAATAGTTGATTGACTAAAGCTGAGGAGGAAAGGCTAAATGTCAGGCTTTTAAGATGAAACCTGTGGCAGCTCTGCAGCAGCCTGGCAGGTGGAGTGAAGTCTGGAATTAAGAGTGACAGAGGAAGGCAGGTGGTAAAAAGAAGACTGTGTCAGCTGGCAAAATAGGGAGTCAGCCTGTGGCCAGAACACAGGGGAGGATTTGATTAGGGGAAGAAAGACTAACATGCATACTGATTCGGATTTACACAATTAAATCAACATTTTAAAAAATTGGCACTATTTACAAAAATAATAACTTTTTATCCTGTCTTAAAGAAATTAATGGCTAAATTAAAATCAGTCTTTTCACTGTTCATTTTTGGAGCAAAAAGTCATAGGATAAGAATTGTTAATGGGATTGTGTTCTCCAGTTTTCCTTCTTTAGTATCTAGTAATTTCCCAAGAACAATAATGGCTCAGTGCAGTAGCATCCAATAATTTGATGTTAAAATCAAGTCACATTTAAATTTCAAATTTTCTGTGAACTGTTAACAAGTATTAAGTAAAAAGAAACAGGTGAAATTAATCCTTCTAGTGCATTTTATTTAACCCACTATACAAAATGTTATTAAATCATTTCAGCAATATTAAGTTATTGAGATAATATTTAAAATATTATCACATATAAAATTGTTAATTAGATAAATCTTCAAACTTTTATATATATATTACACTTACAGTGGATCTCAATTCAATCAATACTCACAAGTGCTTAGAGGCTACCACATGGACAGCACATATTTATATAATTTTCACATTTTCCCATTTATTCATTCACTATGTACATTTAGTCAACTAATGAAATATTAATTTTTAAAGAGTTATTTATTTACTTGAAAGTCAGAGTTACACAGAGAGAGGGGAGGCAGTGAAAGAAAGAGAGGTCCTTCAGAGCTGGTTCACTCCCCAAATGGCCGCAACAGCCGGAGCTGCGCTGATCCAAAGCCAGGAGCCAGTAGCTTCTCCCAGGTCTCCCCGCAGGTGAAGGGGCCCAAGGACTTGGGCCATCTTCTACTGCTTCCCCAGGCCATAGCAGAGAGCTGGATCGGAAGTGGAGCAGCCGGGTCTCAATTGGTGCCCATATGGGATGCCGGCACTGCAGGTGGTGGCCTCACCTGCTATGCCACAGTGTCGGCCCCTGAAACATTACTTAATGGCAGACATATTTTTATGGTCTGCATTACATAGTAAACTGTATTTTCAAGTTATTTTCATTAATATTCTTTCAAGCTAAAGAATATTCATTATTAGTGATAAATCTTATCATTACAAATATTGTTAAAATTATCAAAATATTGGTCCTATTCCTATTGATGCACAATCACCCCAAGTTTTACCAGGGTAGGTCAGTCATGTTATTGTGCTCAGATTCTGTGATCAGGATGTGAAAGAGTAAAGCAGGGATGGCATGTTTCTGTTCCATGAGTTCTGGAGCCTAGAATGCAAGACTGGAAGGCAAGGAAGTGGCTCAGCGTGTGGGGGCTGGGTTTTCTGGTGTCATGGTCACTCATATACCTGTTGCCCTGTATGGGAAAACACAAATACAAGAACTGTCAAGCATAGTTACATACAGCTTCTCCATGTAGCTTGGCTTTCTGCATGAGGACTCAGGATTCTGAGCGAAAGGATGTGTTCCAGCATATAGGACAAAAGTTGCTCTACTTTATAGTTCTTAGCCTTAGGAATAACACTGGATAATTTCCATTCCTGCCCAGTTATTATACAAAGGGAAGTGAGGTGACATAGACCATGCATATTTTCAGATGTCAATGAATTGGAAAGCATTTTTTTTATTTTAATTAATATAAAAACAGATTTCATGTATTTCATAGGTAGAATTCTAAGATAAGCATACTTCCTGCATTCCCTCTTTCCATCCCTCAATACCCTTCCTCATTTTATTTCTTGTTTCTCCTTAATTTTTACAAAAACATAATTTCATTCCACTGTAATCACAGTGTAATGTACCACTAGCCATAATATACAACATGTAAAAAATATAAAGACCACAGTTCCACAAGAGTATTAACATGGGCTAAAAAAAATCAAATCCCAAGAAATCTGTTTTATTCCTATACATTTTTGTATTCTATATTAATACCACATATCAGAGAAAATCCATGATAGTTGTCTTATGGGACTGGCTTATTTAATTGAGCATAATGATTTCCAGTTGCATCCATTTGTTGCAAAAACAGGATTTCATTATTTTTATGGTTGAATAGTATTCCAGAGTGTATTTATAAAAAATTCTTTATCCAGTCATCAGCTAATAGACATCTGGGTTTATTCGATATCTTAACTATTGTGAATTGAACTGCAGTAAACACAGGGTACAGTCAATTCTTTCATGTGCTAATTTCATTTCCTTAGTGTAAATTCCCAGGAGTGGGATGGCTGGGTCATATGGTAGATCCATTTTTATATTTTTGAGTAATCTACATACTGTTTTCCATAATGGTTATATTAGTTGCCCACCAACAGTGGATTAGGGTATCTTTTTTCCTACATCCTTGCCAACATTTTTTTTTATTTTTTGATGATAGCCATTCTAACTGCAGTGAGGAAAGATTCATTGTGACTTTTATTTGCATTTCCTTGATGGCTAGTGATCTTTGGCATTTTATCATGTATCGTTAGCTATTTGTATTTCATCCATTGAAAAATGACTGTTCATGTCATTTGCCTATTTCTTATATGATTTTTTCTTTGTTTTTGTTGCATTTCCTGAGCTTTTTACAGATCTTGGATATTTATCCTTTATCAGTTCAATAGTTTGCAAATATTTTCTCCCATTCTATCAGTTGTCTTCTCACAATGTTGAGTATTTCCTTTGCAGAGCAGAAGCTTCTTAACATGATATAATCCCATTTGTCTATTTTGGCTTTAATTTCCTGTGCTTCTGGGATATTTTCCAAGAAGTCTTGCAGAGTTTCCCATTGCCTATGCCAATGTATTGCAGAGTTTCCCAATGTTTTCCTCTAGTAATTTCATGGTATCAGGTCATATATTTAGATCTTTTAAACTTTGTAAGCTGATTTTTTAATAACATATAAGAGAGGGGTCTTGTTTCATTCTTCTGCAAAAATAGATATATAATTTCCCAAATACCACAGAACCGTCATACAATTTTGCTTTATAAAGATTGTAATTCATATTCCCTATATCCACAGCTAACAATTTTCCTGTCTTTATCTATTATAATTTTAGACATTGTACTTAGACATTCATCAATAATTCTAGTTCTCTTTTACCTTATCATAGACATACGTGTAGAGTTTTGAGAATTATGTTAACAAATATATGTTAAGTATCCTGCAGAGACTTGACACACTGATAAACAATATATGTTAGCTTTAAATCTATTAAAGAACTATTATTTTAATGATAAATCTTGGGGCCGGCACTGCAGTGCAGTGGGTTAAAGCCCTGGCCTGAAGCGCCGGCATCTCTTATGGGCGCCAGTTCTAGTCCTGGCTGCTCCTCTTCTGATCCAGCTCTCTGCTATGGCCTGGGAAAGCAGTAGAAGTCCTTGGGCCCCTGCACCCACATGGGAGACCTAGAAGAAGCTCCTGGTTTCTGGCTCCTGGCTTAAGATTGGTGCATATCCAACCATCTGGGGAGTGAACCATTGAATAGAAGACCTTTCCCTCTCTCTCCACCTCTTTCTGTAACTCTGTCTTTCAAATAAATAAAATAAACCTTTAAAAAAATGAGAAATTTTTCCCAAGTTTTCCATCTCCACCACTTGCCCATTTTACTTTAATTATGTTATTTTTGTCCTGTAATCCTGTGTTTACTTGGAGGGAGAGTATTAGTTTGTTTTATAGGGCAATAATATTTTTAAGTGTTATAACCCACATTTGATTTATAAACTATGTCTCTTATTTCATTGATGATTTTTTGAGAAATGATTTTTAATTAATAAAGAGGAAGAGGTAATTATCTATTCCAATCAATAGAGAGATGACAACTTTGAAAAGTTTAATTTTGATATATTTTATTGTATAAATAATTTATAATATTCTAAGACTAATTTAACCTAGTAAATTTTGATTGTTAATAACTTCTGTTCAGTTGAAAAATCATAATTTATTAAATAAAATTAGATTTGTTAGTTGTCTTCTACACTATAGATTTTTACCTTAGCCTTAGATCAACCAGTTAATACAAATATTCATTGTCATTTTCTTACCTATACATTTAAGTATGTCACTGTCCTTCCTAAGCAGTTAAGAAATTGATGATGCATTTTTTGTTCTAACCATAACTTTGTTTCATTAATGAATATCAGAATTAAAATTGGTTAATTTTACCAATAATTATATGAATAGTACTTGAATTATAATGATTACTACTATTATTGTCAATGTAACTCTGATTTTTATTTTCATTTTGTGTTTATTTTCTGTGCAGATCAAAGGCATAAATCCATAAAGACTCTTACCATATCAGAAATGGCATACCAGGGTAGTTTCTCTATCGTGCAATACAGACTAGGCAACATAGAGCCAGGAGTCTCACTTAAACTAATTCTTATTGAAGAGTCTGTCATCCTTCATTTTTTACATGATCTATTTGATTTATGTTGTTGCACATATGTAATATTTTCAAGAATTATTACCTATTGATGGTTCCTACTTATTGAACCTATTTATGGTTCACAGATGATACTAAGAAACTATTCAAGAGAATAGTCAAAACAGGGCTGTTGGTAGTAAACACCACTGAGCTGAAAGTTAGGAGGGCTAGATTCTAGCCCTTTCCCACTTTCTAACTAGGTAACTTATTTTGAGTAGGTCACAAACCCCTCCTAGAGTAGTCAGTATGTACCTTATGAGATGGTCCAGAGGAAATTTATCCACAGTGTTCATTTCATAAAGCAAGGGATGGATTTATATTTCATAAGTAATTATCAAAGTTAAGTATATAGTTTTTAAAAACAAATTTTAGATTTTATTTGGGATTCTGTCCAATGCCCTTTATTCCTAAGTAATCAATGACATTCTTGAAGTATTTTCTGATGTTCTGTGCTCACTAAGAGATACTGAACTTCCTAAATATCAGATATAAATAAATATAATTTGGGTCTTTGATTTTCTTGACTCTGTGTTCCATTTTCCTATTTAACAACTTACCCAGCATTTTCTTGATCTTGCTACAAATTGCAGTCCTTTTTCATGAAATAAAATCAATTAAGCTTCTTGCTCTTCATTTCAAATTTGAACTTTCTGCAAACATTATTGTAGATGGTTAGGTTAAGAATGTATTGAAATATTTGAACTATACATTTCCACAATTAATTGCTGAATTCTTGAATATGACAAATAAAATTAATTGATGAAAGCTCTGACTATAAAAAGTATTTCCCCTTTATTTGATGTGATATGCACCAGATATTATAAATTCTAACAAGATCAGTCATAATGCTGTGCAAAACTTTATTTGTAAGTGCTTCAGATTAACCACATATACTCTGCTCGATAATTTTCAGAGATCCTGCCTTCTATTACATTAAAATTAACATAACAAAGTATAATGCAAATGTTAGAATCAATTTCCTGAATTTTATAAATAACAGATTTATGCAAGTCTTTCAGTAAAATTTAGTTTATGTTGGGGTATTAGTAATACAAACTTCTACAGTAATTGATCAGTGATGTCTTCCTGTTTACTCAGATATTATGATGGCTTGTTTGGTTTGGGTTTGGGTTTGGTTTTCTAGGAGTTTTGCTTTCCTTAAGAAAGCCACACTTTTTATTAGAAAGATTAACTGTATCATTTGTCAAAATTTTCAGCTATTATTTGAAAAAGCATAAAATGTAAATATACTTTAATTGTTTTATATTTCTGGAAGAGTTAAGGAATCATCGCTGCATAATTATTCAATGTACTCTTTAAAAAGCAATGTCCTTTTATTATATATCATAAGATAGGCATTGCTAAGAGGCTAATGTATCTCACAGTTTTACATACTTGCAGCAACCTTGTGATGTAAGTTATTGAACAATCAAGAAAACAGACTTAGAAATGAAAATTTCAACTGGAAATGTTTAGAGTATGACTTTAAGGCATGAATGCAAAGTTAATTATATCCGAATAATTAGAGGATAGTGGGTGTATTTTCAACTGAAAAAAATCTGATGACCGAATGAATTCGGAACATATTATATAGCAGAACATGCACAGAGAACTAATGGAAACAAATATACAGCATTTACATAATTTTTTACCTTTTTCATATATTTTAAAGGATTTAATGGCTACAGCGTTTTGTTTGTATTTGTTTTAAAAACTTACAGTACTGAAATATATTTTCTTTTTAGTTACTTTTCCCATGGAATAATGTAATTTTAAAATAAACTGAGATATGCAGAAACATCAGGAACTTGGCTAAAGCTTTTATTGAGTAGCTGGATACATGTGTTTAGTTCTACTAAGACACACCTCCTCATATCTTAGGTCTTAAGGAAACTGCAACTTCATGGTTTATACAGAACTAAATTGGACATCTAGAGAGATGTTGTTTCACTTCCACTAAAAGCTTTTTGCAAACAACTTGCTCTAGAACAATTCTATTCCACGTTACTGAGTCTTTACGGTAATTCAGCTCATTTCTGCCTTACTTGTTACTCAATGATAAATATTTTCCCACTCCTTACTTGACTTAAGACTTTCGGTCAGCCTTATCCCAGAATGTGTCTTTCTGGACTTCATGGGTTTTTTAAATAATGGTGATGAATTGGATTCGGCAATTTACAATTGCCCAGTTTCCCTCTTAAGTATCAGATATTGATGTGATATTGATGTATATGCTGTGTTGTCACACATTCTTTCCCTGAATGTATTAACCTTCTTTCTCTACATTTGTGTATCATTTGCCTGCCTAGTTTGGAATAAACCCTTCTGAGAAAAGTTTGGTGCGGTGTGTTCATTCTAAAGTCATTTCATGGGCACAGTAAATGTTTATAAATTGATATAAATGTCAATATTATTAATGGATATTGGTGATTCATGGTGATAACGATAACATGCACTGGTTATTATTAGGAGATAGCTAGTGGTACATCTCGTTTTGCTCTATTTGAAAAGAAGTACAATTAATGGGGCTGGTGCTGTGGCATAATGGGTAAAGCCCCTGCCTGGGGAGCCAGTATCCCATTTGGGTACCAGTTTGAGACCTGGCTGTTCCATCTTCAAACCAGCTCCCTGCTTAATGGTCTGGAAAGCAGTGGAAGATGACCCCTGTGCTTGGACCACCACACCTACGGAGGAGACACAGATGAAGCTCCTGGCTCTTTGCTTCGGCTTGGCTCAGCCCTGGCCATTGCAGCCATTTGGGGAGCATGGGGACTAAACCAGTGGATGGAAGACAATCTCTCTCTCTATCTCTGTCTCTCTCTCTCTCTTTCTCTATCTCTGTCTCACTCTCTCTCCCCATCTCCCACCTCTCCTTCTCTTTAACTCTGCCTTTCAAATAAATGAATAAATATTTTGAAAGTACAATTTAAAAACTAGAATTTAGAGTCTATAATTTAAAAATACTTCAAAAGTACAATTAATATTTGCATACATATATATATTTGATGATTCTTGTTATTTATGTCTACATGTTTCTTGTATGACTATTTTACTTTTCACATAGATATACTTTGATATTATCATCCTACAATAAAAATGAATATAACCAACACAAATCTAAATGGTATTTACATTAATATGTAATTAATTTAGAAAATATTTTTATTAATACATTAAAAAACATGCCAATTGTGCCAAATAATCTGCTACATATTTGAGACAAAAGGAGAAATAAAAGTGGTCCCTTACCCTCAAGTCGCCTATCAAGTAATGCACATATAAGTAAGTGGGCACTTGTATTCCAGGGTACTGCATGCTGAGGTCACAGTCAGGTATGGAAAGTTCATATAAAAGTTGTTCAGGAACTTTTATCTTCATGATACTTTCCTGATTTTGGAAGCGTTTCTTGAGCACAATTACATACCAGCTAAAGTCAAGCTTCAAAATATACTTAGGAGATATTTAGTTTCTAATTTCATGTGAGAAAACAAAATTTTAAGGGCAATGGGATTGATTTCTTCAAAGGCACAGATCATATATTTGATTCTAGGCCTGCCATCTTCTTTGTAACTTCTAATGACACTCTAAATAAAGCCTTAATCCAATCAATTAGAAAATATATTTGAATTTATATAGTATGAAGCATCCCTTAACTTCATCTACTAATGTATATATATGATCATTCTGTATTTTGAAGTACTGAGATAATATCCATGTAGGATAGAAGATAATATTTACATGTTAGTCTCATGGCTACTAAAACAGTTAAGCTGGAAAATCAAGCCAATGTTTTTTTTTTCTTTACAACATTGTACATTTTAGATTACTACATACCCCTGGAGTTAAAGGTAAATTCCACATTATTCTTAATTTTTAAAAATATTACTTAGAATCTGATAATACTCTGAAATTATTTGAAAAACAGGTTCTTTTCTTCTGCTTTGACTCAATATTATCAGAGGATGAAACAACATATTATTGCAATTTCTCTATCACTGTAAGAAAATTATAGGACTCATTGTGATCATAATCATAGGGCAATATTGATTCAAGTCTAAAATGTTGCCTATTATTGAATGTATCATTAAATGCAACATTCAGTAACTTCAACATCACTTTCAAATAGCAGTACTCAAACTTGAGATTCAAGAAACAAAAAAAAGTATGAATATAGCCCAAATAAATGTAAAAATGTTTTTCCTTGGTATTTTATCTATTCATAGATCATAGGATTATGGAATAATAAAAATGGCCCTTATTTTTACTCATTCTGATGGCAATACTAAGATCTAACATTTTTCAGCTAAATGTTAATAGAATTTCTAGATTTTCTTAAGGTTGTAAGCTCCATGGAGAGGTAAAATTAGGAGAAAAAGTCTTAGAGAATCATTCACTATTTGAGGAACTGATAATTCACTTTAACCTACAACCAGTTCCTCCTTTTGAATGATCCAATTGAAAATGCTTTATACAACTTTTAAAAATTTTATTCTAAAATATGTATCTCTAATTGTATTCCTGAAATACTTACTCCATAACACATTATAAAGGTTTCTGTAGGAAGCCAGTGCCACCATAGCTCAATAGGCTAATCCTCTGCCTGCGGCGCCGGCACACTGTGTTCTAGTCCCGATCGGGGCACAGGATTCTGTCCCGTTTGCTCCCCTTCCAGTCCAACTCTCTGCTATGGCCCAGGAGTGCAGTGGAGGATGGCCCAGGTCCTTGGGCCCTGCACCCGCATGGGAGACCAGGAGAAGCACCTGGCTCCTGGCTTTGAATCAGCACAGTGCCAATGGAGGGTGAACCAACGAAAATGGAAGACCTTTCTCTCTGTCTCTCTCTCTCACTGTCCACTCTGCCTGTCAAAAAAAAAAAAAAAAGTTTCTGTAGGAAAAAAAAATTATATTTAAAAGAATTCTTAGAAAATTTGAGGGAAAAGTAAATATGTCGTTTTAATAATATTTCTTAGAACTTTTCATTTTCTAGGGATGGATCAGGAGGGTTGTTTTGATCAAAAGCCAAAACTTAGGATTTCCTAGACTAATCTTTATCATACTTTGTAGTTACTGCATTTTAAACTTAAGTATAAATATGTATTGAAAACACAGAAAAAGCAGAGTTGCTGAATGTGACTTTCCACATGTCACAATTGCTGAAATTACAAAACCAAAGACGGCAGATTATGAATGGCCCACAATCTCCTAAAATGGCTGGACATATCACAGTAACCAAACATAAGACAACAGTCATCTCAGTAGTTTTAATCCCCAACAACCCCTATTAGAGAAGGCCAGACATTCAAAAGAATGCTGGCAAGAAACCATGGGTAGAGTTGTCAGCCTCCAAAAGAATCTGTCATGGCATCTCATAGCCCCACCACACTATTCCTTATCTTCCCACGTGGCCACATACCTACAGGAGGGGACTATGGTTCCCTAAAAGAACTACCTATGTAACTTTGCTATCTGCTTGAAGATCTAGGATAACATCACTCTCCTCAGTTGATCAAGCATTTTAAAATTTTTTCCAGCTTAACATTTATTTATTTGAGATACATATTTTTAATTTACATTATATTCAAAGGTTCAATGCTCCACTAAATAAATAATTCAAGAAATAAAAAAAAAAACCAAAAAGACCATAGTTCAGCAGTAATATAGGCTAGAGTTATCAAAAATAATAAAATGAAAAGATGTTCAACTTCACTAATATAAATATTATCATAGTCACAAAATCATTGAAAGTATACTACTAGCATATAATTCCTATAAATTTGTTTGACAAAGATTTAAAACAAAGTCTTACAATTTGCAGCAAAACTGATACACACAGGCATTTCTTTTTTGGTTTTGATTTTTGATTTTTTTTTTTTTAAGTTTTAGTTTTGCCTCCCATTTGTAAGGGGAAACATCCAGTATTTGTCTTTCTGTGTCTGGCCTATTTCACTCAACATTATATCCACCAGGTCAAGTATTGAGCTCTAAAAACATGAAGAATCTACATGTGCATTTGAGGAGGGTCAGCAAAGTAATTGTTGCTAGAGTTTGACATGGGTTGCTAAGTTAATAAATGTACATGAACATAAGAGTCTAGTGTCAGACTCACATGCATCACATGCATTTGCTTTCCCAGATGGAGGGGTTTTAAGGCAAAAAAGAATATTTCAGGATGAGGAAAGAGATCTGGGCTTCTACACTACCATAATATGCTGGCTATATGAGTTTGTGGTAGACCAAGTTGTTCAAATACCCAAGCTACTTCACCCCCAAGAGCTATCTAAGACAGAAAGAAACTGTAAGTTGTGCCACTACAGTGATTGATGAGAATGGCATGTATGTTAGGACATAATTCAATTAGGCATACTATACAGTACTATATAGAGTTTATAGTAGTCTCTGAACATAGGGAACACCCTGGCCATTGACTGTAATTATAAAGCTATAGTATATCATGGAGATGTCTTCCTGAGATCTTAAAGAGACTTCACAAAGAACATCTTAAATATGGGTGCTAGAGTAAAATAAAGCTGTTATCTGTTCTTTTCCATAGAATTAAGCCTGTCCAATAAGGCAGTTATTATGTTTAATTTTTGAGTAATTAATTTTATGTTGATTTATCAAATTTTATATGAATAGATTAAAATAATACAAATATATTAACTTTAGATGAATTCAATTGTACCTGAAATACAGAAGCAACATTTAATTTATATACAGGTGCAAAAATTATGTATAAAAGCTTATGAAATATTAGTGAACATAATTCATTGTGAAAACATATATTTTGAAATATTGTCTCTGGAAATAACTTTAAATATATAATATTATACTTTAGCTGGCGCCGTGGCTTAACAGGCTAATCCTCCGCCTTGCGGCACTGGCACACCGGGTTCTAGTCCCGGTTGGGGTGCCGGATTCTATCCCGGTTGCCCCTCTTCCAGTCCAGCTCTCTGCTATGGCCCGGGAAGGCAGTGGAGGATGGCCCAAGAGCTTGGGCCCTGAACCCACATGGGAGACCAGGAGAAGCACCTGGCTCCTGGCTTCGGATCAGCGAGATGCGCCGGCCGCAGCGGCCATTGGAGGGTGAACCAATGGCAAAAAGGAAGACCTTTCTCTCTGTCTCTCTTTCTCACTATCCACTCTGCCTGTCAAAAAAAAAAAATTATACTTCATTACCCTAATTCACAGTTGAAAGCAAATTATTATATTAATTATATTCAGTTTATCATATCTAGTAATGTCAGAACTAGAGGGAGAATAGCAGTTTAACTCTGTGAGATATTAGGAGAACAATAAGAATACCAAATGGGTCAAAGATACATGGATATGAAATAAGTGCAGACACTTTGTTTTGTAAAATTATTAAAAAGTCATATATAATATTTCTGTATCATGTAGCTGGAAGCAAAGACATCAATCATCACATTATCTGTACATTGAACATGATAAATTTATTGTGTTCTAATGAGAGGATGTAATTACTTAGAGAAATGAAGAGGGCACATGAAAGCTCTGTAGTTCTCTAAGGCCATACATTATCATTAATAGCACTGGACCTTGAATGGATTAATCCTTCTACTCAGTGTATTTTCAGAGATCCAGTCTTCCTAATTCACTTCTTTATAAAGTGATAAGTTAATTAATTTACCATCCTCCTAATAGAAGCAAGGAAAAATTTCATAGGAATATGAAATCTGTATAGTGGCTTATTGGAGACATTTTACTTGACTTTTTTTCACCCAGTCCTACTAAACGTCCATAGGTAAAAAAACATAAAGCTTATGCATAATCATTGTTTTAAAATATAATTAAGAAATCCACCCAGTAAAAATATCTTGTGTTCATAAAATTATGCTAAAGCTAATATAGAAATAAAAGAGAATCAAGATTCAAATTATTTCAATAAGCTGTAACTCAAGATCAAAATCAGAAAGGTAAAACAAAAGGGTACTTAAAAAGGCTCGTGGAAAATGGAATTAAAACAGATAAATTTGGTGTAAAAATGTTTTGAAATCCATATAAAGGTTTTATATAATACACATTTTCCCTATAATTTTTAAAACATTTTATATAATCAAGAAAATAAAAAATGCATATTGGAGTTTAACTGATCTTTATTCAAATATACCATAAAATGCATATGCTTTGATGTGAATGAATCAGAGTACAGCTGAGAGTGAGAATATGGCACAACATGTGAAAGCTGCTCATACAGAGGGAGCGCTAGATCTGTAGGCTGATGAACTTATGGAACTTACCTTTGAACATTTTAAAATGTATGAAATTGCAAGCTAATTGCCAGAGCATAAAATAATGGAAGTGACTGCTTTGTTTTATGGCAAATGTTCTTCCTTGGATCCTTCCAAAAAATAGCTAACTATTTCAGGAAAGCTGGTTACATAAAAAGTGTTTCTGCAATTAAGTCTCAAAGTTATGATAATATGACTTCTAGGATCTCCTCTGATTTCATGATGCCTTGGTTGTATTTTTTTTTCATTTGTAAACTTTATCAATTCTATCAGCTGTGTTTATATTCTCCCTTATTAATTATAGGTATTTTATACATGTCAGATCATTTTTGGATTTTTTATATAAATGATTCCACACAGTCAGTAACTACATTTTTCTTATATTATTCTCTCTTAGAAGAAGAACCCTTGAACATAGAAGCACACAAAAATATTTGAGTGTTTTGTGATATTTTATGTGATAATACTTTAAAAATAGCATGTCAGAGATATTTATTATAATAATAAAATAACATTCTCATAAAATATCTTTTAAGAACTGTGAACATTTGCATATCAACAACTCAACCTACCTCAGTTTTGAGAATGATGATTAAACACTCCAGACTCATAGGTCCGAGGTCACCACAGTTTCATGGATGCCAACAAAAGACCCAAGACTTGGGTTAGAGACAGAAGACTTAATTATTCAAAATGCATACAAAAAAGGAGCATTAGCACTGATATTTTGGAATAGATTCCCCTTGTCACTAAATCCCTGGAGGATAAGGTAGATGGGCCCAGATGGTGTATGTGTGCCCTGACCATGCAGAAGGAACCCAAATTTTTTATCATAGATAGTTACCACACTTTCCTTCAGTTCTGGAGAAAGAAAACATCTGTCATTTCATGCTGTTTGCTGTATAAATACCCTTGTAAAGAAAGTTCAGGGGGCGGTGCTGTGGCTCATTTGGTTAATCCTCCACCTGCAGCGCCGGCATCCCATATGGACTCTGGATTCTGTGCTGGTTGCTCCTCTTCCAGTCCAGCTCTCTGCTATGGCCCGGGAAGGCAGTGGAGAATGGCCCAAGTGCATGGGCCCTGCACCCGCATGGGAGACCAGGAAGAAGCACCTGACTCCTGGCTTCGGATCAGAGCAGCTCCGGCTGTAGCGGCCATTTGGGTGGTGAACCAACAGAAGGAAGACCTTTCTCTCTGTCTCTCTCTCTCACTGTCTATAACTCTACGTGTCAAATAAAAAAAAAATTTTTTTAAAAAGAAAGTTCAAAACAAAATTAAATCAGTGCCTCTCTCACAAAAGATATGCTGAAACATGACACCCAGGGTGAATTGCTGCCCCAAATCACCCAGTAACTACTTCTATTGTGAACTAAAGAGGGAAGAACTTGAGCCAGGTTTGGCATAGCATTGTGTGATAACAATGAGGAAAAGGAAAGAACATGGAAAAGCAAACAGGTATTCCCAGATTTAATGTCAGAAGAGAACTCAAAATGATAATTAACCTTTAGATAAATAATCTGTATCTAGGACTGGCAGTGGCTATCTATTGGCATTCATAATTTTTGCGGATTTTGTTTCTTACATACATTTATTTCTTAAAGAAATGTTTCTTAGATTCTATCTGGACAATAGTTCATTTCTTCTTTGTTGTTCAATTTTTTTTTTTTTTTGCTAGCAGAGTTAGTGAGAGAAAGAGACAGAGAGAGAGTTATAGACAATGAGAGAGAGACAGAGAGAGAGGGTCTTCCTTCCGTTGGTTCACTCCCCTAATGGCCGCCATGGCTGGGGCTGTGCTGATCTGAAGCCAGGAGTCGGGCCATCCTCCGCTGCCCTCCCAGGCCACAGCAGAGAGCTGGACTGGAAAAGGTGCAACTGGGACTAGTACCCGGTGCCCCAATTGGGACTAGAACCTGGGGTGCTGGCGCAGGTGGCAGAGGATTAGCCAAGTGAGCCATTGCACTTGCCTGTTGTTCAATGTCAAATGTGGCCTATAGCTCTTTTGTATCTGACTAGTTTCTATGTACCAAACAAGTGAACAGTTACAAATGATTTGTCTCCCTCCCTCCCCCCTTTCTCCCTTCCTCTTTCCTTCCTTCCTTCCTTCTCTCCTCCTTCCCTCCCTTCCTCCCTCCCTCCCTTCCTCCCTCCCTCCGTTTCTTCCTTCCTTCCTTCCTTCCCTCCTTCCTTCCTTCCTTCCTTCCTTCCTTCCTTCCTTCCTTCCTTTCTTCTGCCTTCTCCCCTTTCTTCCTTCTTCATTAGTCTAGTGGTCCTACCCAGGATGGGAGACTTTAAAAAAGCAAAAGAAAATCCCATATGACCTATGAAACCTAGTTTCCCAAAGGCTGGATTCTGTATTTAATTACCATAGTTTGCTTGATCTCCATATCTCAGAGACTGGAAATTCTATTTAAAATCCATAAGGGTTGATGGCAAAAATTACCATTAAATTACCATATATGAAGAGGATCCTTTTTCAATTTAAAAGTTTTAAAGATAACAAGTGTTTTTTACAAAAATGACAGTGTTTTCTCTGTTCTCTTTGCTTTCTTTTTTCTCCTCTATAGAAAGGTAAAGTTTTGTAAATTGATATTAATCTGTCTATTTCATATGTACAAATTGTGCCTTTTAAATTTTCTTAAACTCTTTGGAAGTTTTTGTTATAATAGTCACTAATTTTAGTGCCTCATTGAATTTTTTGTCATTTGTTAATATCTAATATCTTTATGGAGTACTTATTTGATACCAGCTTGTGAATACTAAGGAACAAAGCTAATTAATGCATATGAAAATAAAGTATGTGTTAATAATGAGGCATACTATCCCATAATAGTACCTGGAACAAAGAAAATATCCTATGATTTATGGCTGAACTGAGCAGATGGGGTTTATTACAAGCACAAAGATTTAAAATGACAACTTTCTGAAAATGTTTCCAAACTCATTAAAGGAACTACATTTCTTATTTTTCAATTACATATGGCATCATTCAGATTTTCACACAAAATGAATAATGTCATTCAATAATATATAAACTTCTTTGATCTAATAGGTAAATTGTTAGCCTACAGGTTGTTTGAGAATCACTGTATGAATTTCAAAACTTCACTGGGGCACTATCATTAGAGTGTGTATGTGATTGCTTTTACACATCATCCTCTTATAGTAAGTTTTTAAATAATTGAGTAGTTGAATTTTACGATTTTTCTTTAAATAAAAATAGAGGAATGTCTCACTAGTTTTAGGAGAATGAAATTATGTAATGGGTGGTAGGCTGTCATTCCAGAGATGTGCAAATCTACCCTTCTCCTTTCAATATGACAAGGTGGTTGTCATAAGCTCAGGCATTGGTAAAAACAGAGCTGAATTCTAACCCATTTGTGCCACTTACAAGAAGCTGCTTAACCTTTCCACTGTAATCCTTAGTTTCTTCATGTTTACTGGTGGCAATGTCTACCAGATCAGTCATGCACATCAAATGCAACAGAATGGACAAAGCTTGAGCGAAGTCCCTTACACATGCTGAACTTGAAGAGTTTATGAAGTCACTTAGCTTTTCTGGGTCTCAGTTTCCTTAACTCTAGGAGTATGATTAGACTGTATGATCTCCAAAGCCTTTCCAGCTCTATGTTAACATGCAAATTTGTGCTCTCTATTGGAATTATCCTGAGGTTCCTCATTTGTCATTGCCTATGTTTCATTTCAGTTTTGTTCTTTCTAATGCAGTTTGTTTAAGTAAAATTCACAGATTATGCAAAATTTAGGGCTGAGAATACATAGTTGTAACCACGGATGTGTGCCACCCCTTTGTGATAAGTATCTAATATCTAGACATGGCCTGTGAGGATCTGTCCTAGCTGCTATGGTCTGAATGTGTCCATCTTAATCACTATTAAGTGGGGGAAAGTAGGGAAAGATTTAAGTTATGAATAATCTGCTCTAATGAGTGAGATTACCCCTTTTCAAAGAAGGTTGACAAGAGCCCTTGGGGTGGGAGTTTAGTGAAGCTATTAAGACACAGTTCAAAGCCCTGCTGCTCCAATTCCCATGCAGCTCCCTGCTAATAGGCTTGGGAAAGCAGCGGAAGAGGGCCTAATTACCTGAGTTCCTGCCATCCATGTGGGAGATCTGGATACAGTTCCAGGCCTCTGGCATTGATTTGGCCCAGCCCTGGCTATTGCCATCTGTTGATAAGTGAGTCAGCAGGTAGCAGGTCTCCTTCTCTCTCCATAACTCTTCCCTTGAAGTAAATAAATATTTTTTTTAAAAAAAAAAAAAGCTATTTTGAATGCTTGCATTCTCGTATCAGAATACCTCGGCTCAAGTCCCATACTTCTGATTCTAGCATCCTGTACTCTGGAGTCAGCAGGTGACGGCTCAAGTACTTGGGTCCCTGTCATGCATGTAGGAGTCTCAGACTGAATTCCAGACTCCTGAATTCAGCCTGGCCCAGTCCTGGCCATTGCAGGAACCTAGGGGATGAAACAGAGGATGGAAGATCTCTCTCTCTCTCTCTCTTTCTCTCTTTCTCTCTCTCTCTCCTGGTGTGTGCTTATAAAATAATAATTAAAAAAAAGATTTTAAAGAACTATTTTGGCTTTTCCCAAGAGTCTCCAGTCTTCTTCCTTCATTGAGACCTATGGGGCTTGTCAGAGCAGCATCTGTTTGGTTTGGTTTCCATTTTGTATTTGTTTTTGTTAAATCTACCGAGTTTCTTCCATCTCAGTAGCTCTATTTTGTGTTAGAAATGATGCAGTCTCTCTCTATTTTCAGAACCTGACAAATATACCTTTCTCATTCAAGAACCTCACAATTGTCCCTTCTTCCAGGAAGCTGCCCTGAAATCCCCCAGATGCTATTAGTTGAAAAGCCCTTTCTAGGCTCACTATTTTGTAAGCACCTGTGTTATAGAAGTGATCAATCAGTGTTATAATCTGTTGCCTTTGACTCTGAATCCATTGCTAAACAATGAATTACCCCATTCAGCCAGCCACACACATCGCTTGTATATGTCATAGTCAGGATGCTTCCCTTGAATATTGTACAATGGACATATTACTTGGGGTACAAGGAACAAATTGACTATAAGCTCACCATTGATCACTTTCATCCAGCCTGAATGACAATGAGCAGAATAGAGTACTTTAAAGCATATGACCTACAGACTATTATTTCCAAGGAACTGGCTCCATTGTAGCATTCCCCCTGTATTATATAATATTTCCTTACATTATTCTCAAGGAAAATAATTATTTTGCTCTTTTCAGGTTGGCTGATTGCTACCAATATAAAGTTGTGAAAATATAAAATACTTTAAAATATTTATTTTAAAAATATTACTTCTAAAATTATTTATCTTTTAAATGTCTCCTCACATCTTAAAAGCTTCTTATACTAAAGGCAGAATAAAACATTTAACATTTGTTAGTTACTTCAAAAATATTCACATAAAATACTCTTACACTATCTAAAGCCCATTCCCAGTGATGTTTTCAGTATCATAGTTAAAAACCAACATGTTCCTATAAATCTCAGATTTCCCAAGGTGAAATAAAATACCTTGAAAAAAGTGGAGTCCACAATGGATTTGTTTATATGTCAAATGTGTCATCTTTTGGCACCATGTTGGCTTCCTAGGGCTTCTGTAACACAGTAACAGAAACTGAGTGGCTGACAACAACAGAAATTTATTTTCTTAGACTTCTGGAAGCTAAACATTTGAAATTAAAGTGCCAGCAGTACTGGCTCCTTCTGAGAACTCTAAGGGATAATCTGTTACACCCCTCACTCCTAGGTCCTGGAGATGGCTGGAAATCTATGGCATTCCTTGTCTTGTATATACATTATCCCAATTTCTGCCTCCATTGTTACACATTGTTCCCTATGTTTGTCTCTTTCTCTCCTTTTAAAAGAACCACCAGTCATATTGCATTAGGACTCACAACTAATGGTCTCATCTTAACCTTATTACATCTATAAAGACCTTTCTTCCTAGAGAGTCCAAGATGTTAGGACTTCAACATGGCATTTGGGGAACACAATTCAACTCCTAGTAGGCACTAGTACAAAAACGAATTAAAGTTTGTAATTCCAGCACCAGAAAAGCAAAGACAGTGGTTCACTGAAACTCATATCAACTATACTAACAAGCAACATTGTGGTTTTCATTATCTCTTATAAATAAATAGCTTAAATTATGAAAAGAATTGAGCATAGCACTTGCTGTAAGCACAGATGAATATAAATGAGTTCATATTTCATAGGACCATCATTGTACAATAATAAATTATAGGATAGACCTTTTCTTTTTTCAGTACAGGCTATTATTGACTCTGTGTGTGTGTGTGTGTATTTGTGAGTAAACAAATCTAGGGCTAGTTTCTTAATGCATTTTGTAGATTTTTAATATTTCCTTTAAGAAAAAAGTCCAGAAAGATGCCTATGATACATATTGACACACAATAAGAATTTGAAATTAAATAAAGATAAGAGAATGTCCATGTAAACCAAGACCTCTCTCAGATGAAAAGGTAGAAGTTTTCCTCCAAACATCTACTTCTAACATCCTAAGAAAAATCGTTTCTGCCCCTGAGATTTTTAGGAGTTTCCATCAACCCTTTCTAAAGATCTGCTGCATAATGATATAACTTCATAACACAGACTAAAGTAGTATAGACTGTTAAATTGTAGGCATCATCATTTAAAACCTATTAATATCTTATGCATTCAATGTAATAGAAACATATTACTTTATGTAATGAAAAAGGTGAATCTTACAGCAAAAAGCTGGAAATGGGGCATATAGGGAGTATGTCACACAGCTGAATCCAGGGAAACAAACAGGAAAAGACATTTTGCTGTAACTTGTGGACACGGAAGTGTCAATCAGAAACTAATAGAATCCAGACTTTTTTGTTAATAACAACTTTTTGCTATGCAATTCGCAAAATATATAACTGGCCCATTTAAAGTGTACAATTCAGTGATAGTCCATGTATTCACAGTGTTGTGAACTTATTACCATAAGCAGCATTAAACATTATCATTACCCCCAATACAGAAATACAGAAACTCCATGTACTCCCCATCCCGATTTTCCCTCTACCTACAATCCTAGACAACAACAAAAACAACAACAAAATAGACAACCATTTTGTTCTCTATCTCTAGTTATTTGCTTATTCTGGGCATTTCCAGTAAATGATATCATGAAATATGTGATCTCTTGTGACTGATTTCTTTCCCATAGTATAATGTATTCATGGTTTATCTATGATATAGGATTGTATTTATACATCCCTGAATCAATGTACATTTGGATTCTGTGATGTACTTTATGACTATTATGAGTAATGTTGCTGTGAACATTGTATACATAGTTTTGAGAGCACATTTGTTTTCATTTGTCTTGGAATACATTTATCCAAGAATGGGATTTCAGAGATATATGACAACTTCTTGTTAATCTTTGGAGGAACTGTGAGAGTATTTGGCAAAGTGCCTGCACTATTTTACATTCTTACCAGCAGTCTATGGGGGTTCCAATTTCTCCATGTACTTATGAAGAATTGTTAATTTTTCCTCATTCTGATTTTAATTTGCATTTCCCTAATGGCTAACAAATGATATTAAGCTCCTCTACAGATTCTTGTTAGCCATTTGCATATCTTCTTTGGATAAATGTCTACTTGTATCAGATGTATAATTCACTAATAATTTCCACATATTTGTCAGTTAACTTTTAACTTTTTATTCATGATCTCTTTAAAAGCAGAGAAATTTTTTGTTTTTGGTGAAATACATTTTGTTGTTTATTTTCTTGCTTACACTTTGGATATCATAAGAAAACATTGCCTGAACCAAAATCACAAAGATTTGCACATATGCTTTCTTCTAAAGTTTTATAGCTTGAGCTGTTACTTTTAGCTCTTTGATCTACTTGAGTTCATTTTTTTTTATGTTTTGAAGTAGAGATCCAAATATATTCTCCGCTTCTGTAGTTCTTGCTGTGTCAACAACCTAATTCAGATCCTCTCCCCCTACCCCATATATATGATCTTCTCTGTCTTATGAACTCTGCTCACTTATAATTTCTGAGAATTCATGGTCTGTGTTTCATCAACTGATAAATTTTATGTATGCATCTCAAACCTCAAATTCAGAGTACTAAATATGGCTGACACTAAATAACGTGATCTCTAGTGTACCAGAGTTTTCACAGATATCTATAGCAGATTGTTTTTTTCTTTGTGAACTTTTTTAACTCAATATTTTATTTATTATTTTTGAGGTAATGTATTTTTAATGTACAATATAGTCAGAGGCTTAATGCTCCACTAAATGAAAAGTTCAATAAAAAAAGAGTAAAAAGACCATAGTTGAGCAGGAAAATAGACAAGGATTGTAAACAATAATCAAATGGGGCCAGCACTATGGCACAGTGGATAAAGCGGCCACCTGCAGTGCTGGCATCCCATATGGGCAGCAGTTCCAGTCCCAGCTGCTCTAGTTCCAATCCAGCTCCCTACAAATGCACCTGGGAAAGTAGAGATGTTCCAAGTCATTGGGCCCCTGTACCCACGAGGGAGACGAGGAAGAAGCTCCTGGCTTCTGGCTTCAGGTCAGTCCAGCTCTAGTAGTTGTGGCCATTTGGGAAGTGAACCAGTGGATGGTTCTCTCTCTCTCTCCCTCTCTCTCTGTTTCTGCCTCTCCCTCTCTGTAACTCTGCTTTCAAATAAATAAAGAAATCTTTTTTTAAAAAAAATCAAAAGATGTCCAGCTTTAGTTATATCATTTTAAAATCATCACAAGATCATTAAAGTTATAGTAGTATATAATTATTAGCAATTTTTAACAAAAATTTAAAATAATGTGTGAGAAAATACTGTATTTCCAAAACTGATAAAAAATATAGCATCCTCTTAGTTGACATTTTTTGCAATAAATGGCACATTCTTTGTGTATTTTCACTGTAATATGATATCATATGAAACAGAATGTGAACACTTAGTGTATTATACACTATTTAGCCATGTGACTGCTAAGAGATCAGTAAGTCTTAGATTTGTTTGGAATGTGTGTAAACCTCTGTGCACAGGACACTTACAATTTTGGAAATTGTATTTTTTGTTTCCAGGTTAATTCATTTAAGCAGAAATCAGAATACTTTTATTCAATCTTCATTTTAGACCTAAGGGAACATTGAATATCTTTTTGGTTGAGAAATAATTCCTCTTTTTGGAAAACAAACACCTCCCTTCCTTACTGCCTGGTTCAGGTCCAGTCTCTCTACATATTTCTATGCTGGACATGCCCTTTAATGCATTGCTGCTTCTCAGAACTTTTTCATCTACTTTTTACATTCCTCTTCCATATGGATATAACTCATGGCCTACTGTACTTGTGTTCACTGCCTCATTTATGGTAGTATTTGTTCCCATTTTAATGTATCTTATAGCATTTTCCCACATTAATCCCCACCATGTTTTCAGTCTTAACTTTTTTATCTCAACTTTTTCTGTTTACCTGCTTATCTATACCCCAGTCCCTATACAGCTCATATATCGGTATCTAATTTCCTAGCCCACTTTAAGTACCAACTATCAATCAACTCCAATACCTAAAATTTCTGAAATATTTATTTTCATTTTGTAACTTTCTGTTGGGAATGAAAAATATCATGATGCAATCTATAGTAAGTTGGACAAAATAAGATATTTTGAACAATATAATTGTGCTGTATAGCACTTAATAATGTATTGAAAACACATTATATGTTATTAAGTTATTCATAATTATATAAAAAAGTTTTTCTCTCTTTTTTGGTCCTAAGTGAGACTTATAAAGAATTGATTTTATAAATTATATTGTATCAAAATTCATAAATACATGAAATTAAACATAATTTATTATTATAAGTGTTGTAATAATCAGGGTATTTCTGCTACTTTTAATAACACTAGGAGCAAATAGTTGAAACATTGTACTTTTCTGTAAAAATATGCAGACAACAATAAAACCTGATCATTTTAATAGAAAATATATTTAGTATTATAGCACAAAGCATTAGTTCTCCGGTCCACCAGAGTCATTACTTCAGTTAAAATGCAAGATATTTTTGGCTGATATAGGAGAAGACATATTTTCTTGTTAACATGATTTTTAAAAAAACTTAAATTATTCCAGCCTATTGATCCTAAATCCTAATCTTCAAAGAAAACTGATTTATTTCATTAAATGAAGTATTTAAACCAGAGAAGTCTATCAAGCTGGGGGTTCAGCCTGAATGAACCTCTTCCATTTAGAAAATTGATCTTCCCCTCACACTTTTATTAACCTTGAGTTTTTAGAGCATGGCTGCTTTTCAAGAGCGAGAGAAAGATCATCTCCTATAACATCTTACATCCTTGACAAGTTAGAGCACAGATATTAATGCAAACTTATTTGTGTTATATAATCTCCCCTAAAACAAATAAAACAAGCAATGCACTGTTTATATATGCACGCTCAAAAAATATAGAACAGTGAGTGGGCAGTGAGTGCTGTTAAACAGAGCATAAATATATACTTACAATTCTGAAAAAGGGCAAAACTACATAAAAATAATAATTCCTCAATGATCTCTTTTATTTTCCACATTATCTTATCTCCAAGTAAATAAATTACTGAACCATGTATATAGAGAATGAAAATAGCCTTGAACACAATTATTGGTGTTGCCTCTTGAGTCATCATGCAGAAGGCATTATTGGAAAATGCTTTACCTTGATATGCAGAGTGTCGTCCTCAAAATTAAATGGGAACAAGGTCACTATCTCAATGTAAGCCATTCACAAAGTATGTGCTGGAATATTTACTAAAGAAATAACTGATTGATTAGTGGAGTGGCTACGGTGTAAGCTTGGAGCCCAAAAGAACTAGATTTAAATTCTGGCAGCAGCACTTAAGTTGAATGTCCTTGGGTAAGTTTCTTAGCCTCTTTTAGCCTTTTAAAGTATGGGTAACACAGTTTCAAGGATCTGAATGTTGGGAAAAAATGCTTGAAACTATGTTTTCTAAAAAGGAACTACTCCAGAAATGGTGGCAATAAAACAGAACTGCCAAGGGCCATAGAAAAATCCCATCTTCTGGAAATAACATTTTCCCTCTGAAGAAAATAACAGGAGTGAAATTAAAATCATAAGGTTTTTTTGATGGCCAAGAAATCAGAGCAAATGGGATTTGTAGTATGAGTCTGATGTTTAAGACATGCACTTCCAAAATGTAAAACAAGCATCAAGAAGGACTCAGAAAAACTAAGCTGCCAGGATCCTTAGCAAGAGCAGCTTCTTCCAGGGGAGTGTGTTAAATCAAATCAGTTTCCTTTGAATTTCTCCCTCTTTCCTTCTAAGCACTTCATTTCACGTGACAGATACAGTCTTTAGACATTCTATTAGTTTACTATCAAATGGACAAGAAATCAGCTACATAGATTGTGACTAGGGTTCACTCTAAAGATTGAAGAAAACTCCAGATATTTTAGTTCAAATCAAATAATGTCACTACATTCTTCAATCAGGACATAAGTGTGTCTCATTGTCCATTTATCTACATTATTGCTGTCTGAAGGTCTCTGTTGTTTTGTGTTCACATCATTTGCTATAGCTTTATTTTTCTTGGTATCTGCAGTTATTTGAAAGTCTTGTCTCTTCTTTCTTGGTTCACGTTCCCAGAAGAAACTAGATGGGGGCATCAGCTGTCTAGGATTAGGAGAAAATTCTTGCCCAACAAAGAATACTTTGATCCTTATTTTTTTTCTTCTATTTGTTTTTTTAAGCTATGCTTCTTGCCAAGGAATTCTAAATTAAACAACCTTAACTGTTTGAGTATTCCTGGTTTCCCCGTCACCAAGCCATCTGGGGTAAACAAAGACTAATGTCAAACCAATCTAAATTACAGAAACAGAAACGAGTTACTCCATCTAATGATGTTAGTTTCACTACAAGCTTCTGCTTCAAACATACAGACACTAGGTTCCCTGATTAATTATTAATTATTATTAATTACTCTCTGAATAATTCTTAATCACCTAATCAAGTAAACACAGAGAAAAGTATCTTTAGGCTTATCATTCATATGGAGACACAGGAGACCTCGAATAGCTAAAGCAATCTTGTACAACAAAAAATAAAGCCGAAGGCATCACAATACCAGATTTCAGGACATACTACAGGGCAGTAGTTATCAAAACAGCATGGTACTGGTACAAAATCAGATGGATAGACCAATGGGAACAGAACAGAAACACCAGAAATCAATCCAAACATCTACAGCCAACTTATATTTGATCAAGGATCCAAAACCAACCCCTGGAGTAAGGACAGTCTATTTAATAAATGGTGCTGGGAAAATTGGATTTCCACATGCAGAGCATGAAGCAAGATCCCTACCTTTCACCTTACACAAAAATCCACTCAGCGTGGATTAAAGACTCAAATCTATGACCTGACACTATCAAATTATTAGAGAACATTGGAGAAACCCTGCAAGATATAGGTACAGGCAAAGACTTCTTGGCAAAGACCCCGGAAGCACAGGCAGTCAAAGCCAAAATTAACATTTGGGATTGCATCAAATTGAGAAGTTTCTGTACTGCAAAAGAAACAGTCAGGAAAGTGAAGAGGCAACCGACAGAATGGGAAAAAATATTTGCAAACTATGCAACACATAAAGGGTTGATAACCAGAATCTACAAAGAGATCAAGAAACTCCACAACATCAAAACAAACAACCCACTTAAGAGATGGGCCAAGGACCTCAATAGATATTTTTCAAAAGAGGAAATCCAAATGGCCAACAGACACATGAAAAAATGTTCAAGATCACTAGCCATCAGGGAAATGCCAATCAAAACCACAATGAGGTTTCACCTCACCCCGGTGAGAATGGCTCACATTCAGAAATCTACCAACAATAGATGCTGGAGAGGATGTGGGGAAAAAGGGACACTAACCCACTATTGGTGGGAATGCAAGCCTGTTAAGCCACTATGGAAGTCAGTCTAGAGATTCCTCAGAAACCTGAATATAACCCTACCATACAACCCAGCCATCCCACTCCTTGGAGTTTACCCAAAGGAAATTAAATTGGCAAACAAAAAAGCCGTCTGCACGTTAATGTTTATTGCAGCTCAATACACAATAGCTAAGACCTGGAACCAACCCAAATGCCCATCAACAGTAGACTGGATCAAGAAATTATGGGACATGTACTCTATAGAATACTATGCAGCAGTCAAAAACAATGAAATCCGGTCATTTGCAACAAGATGGAGCAATCTGGAAAACATCATGCTGAGTGAATTAAGCCAGTCCCAAAAGGACAAATATCATATGTTCTCCCTGATCAGCGACAACTAACTGAGCACCAAAGGGGAAACCTGTTGAAGTAAAATGGACACTATGAGAAACAGTGACTTGATCAGCCCTTGTCCTGACTGTTGATGTACAATGTAATACTTTATCCCTTTTAGTATTTTTTAATCTACTTAATACTAGTGTTTGAACTCTGTAATTAACACACAATTATCCTTAGGTGTTTAAATTTAACTGAAAAGTGATTTTTTCAATGATTTTCTTTAGTTTACTCTTCCCTAACTCTCCCTCCCTTTTTCCCCAGAGCTTGATTTGTATATACCTGCTATTGAACCTTTTGATGGAGAAGAAAGAGAAAGATAGCTAGATTTTCCATATTACTTAAAGAAACAAGATGAGAAATGAAATAATAGAAAACAGTAGTAAAATAGAAAACGAAAGAGCTACAGTTTCGATAAAATATTAAAATGAATTTAAATAGCTTTTCTGAAATAAAATCTAAAATAATGCCAGTTATCTAAGGCAGTGGAGTGTGTTCATAAATATAAAAGTAACAACAGATAGAAGTTTTTCTAATGTAATGAATCATGTAGTTGTTCTATTCCTGTAAGTCTTTAATCTCCATGGCTCTTAGGTTTCTCAAAATCTCAGATTCTATCCGGGTATACCCTAAAATGGACTTTCTTCTTCTAATTCTCTTTGGTATTTTTTGGTACCACAATCTACCCACTCACTTCCACCAAAATCTATATATTTTTCATCGTTTCTCCCTTGTGTTCACCATTTAATTACTAAATTCTGTTGGTTTACTGCCAAATATTCCTTCCTTTTTACTTTTTTTTTTTTTCTCCATTTGCTCTCTCCTAGCAATATCCTTGTTCAGGCTTACATAAGACGTATCACAAATTACTATAATGACTCTTAATAGACCTCTATAACTCTACTCTTGTGTCATTCGAGTCCATGTTCCTTAAATTTGGCCATCGTAGCAAATCTAAAGTAACGGTCAACAAAACATACCTTGCTAAGTTTATCTGAACCATTGTCTACTTTTGTATTGCCAACAAACAAAATGTAGGTTTTACATTTTCAAGTGTTTTCAGAAGTCAAGGAAAAATAATGTTTTTGACATAAGAATTAGGTGAAGTTCAAATATCAGTGTTGATAAATTTTATGGGAACACAGCCCATTCTGTGGTCTAACTACCGTCTATGCAGGTTTTTGTGCTGGTCAGTCTGGTAGCTGAGAGACCATAGAGTTCATGAAATGAATATATTTTCCCTTTGACATTTTGCAGAGGAAATTTATCAATCTCCATTCTAAACTATAAGGGTTACCCTGTCGTTTCTTTACTCATTTTTTAGTTATACCCCATCACCTGCAACATAAGCCATTACCTGAGCTTCATTCTCTTCAAATCCAGCCTCCTTTTTGCTTTTACCTTTCTGCGTATTATCATGCCCAGTTTGGGTTTCTGTATTTGTATGCCTGCAACAGTACATTGCTCCTGGTTTGTCCAGATGACTGTTTTTCATCCCTTTAGGAGGAGTCTCCTAGATCTCCACCCAGAATGCTGTGTCCCCCATGCACCACATAATTTTGAGAACACTTATCCATGCACAAGTCTAATTTTAAAGTTCCAGATTAAGAGGCCATTGACAATGAGAAAAGGATCTCATTTATTTAGTTTTTATCCCTAGTGAATCTCAGAATGCTTCACATTTAATAGTTGCTCCATCAATATCTATTGAACAAAATACCTGGCATGTAAGTCAATTTACAATAGTTTATATGTAAAAGATGACTTTGTATAAGGATACAAACAACTTGATACTAAAATATAGCACTGACATATTTTTAAACACTTAATCTTGATATATAAATGCAAAAATATGGAATTTTCAGTTTCAGAACCTTGCAGCAAGAAATACATAACCTTAATATTATTTCTTTAGATAAAAATTACATAGCTCATAAGGCTGGACAATATACTTAGTAACTATTAAATGAATTAGCTTGTCACTTTTCTTTATTATTATGTATCAGTGACCATTAAGAATTTCATAAATGTGCTATGATTATAAATAGAGAAAATTAAAACCTCATATAACTGAAATAGTTTATGTGTTCAATCTTGGCTAGAAGAAAAGATTTTGTATGGCTTAATTTAGCATGAATATATCACAGCATCATTTGTATCCCTTAATATATATAATTATAATTTGTCAGTATTCACTAAAGTAAAATTTTAATTATAGATAACACTTTGTATTTACTTTCTAAATCATGAAACAATATAGCAAAATAGTCTGCTTTCTCTGATAGGAGTTAATAACTACAATAAATATGCCACCAATTAAACATTTGTAAAATGATACTTTAAAAGAGAGATCCATGAAAATATGTAACTACTGATCTTCCTACTATGATTTAAATGTACTATTAATTAGTGATATAAAAAAGGAAATTACTTCCTTAGATAGCTCTAAGAAAAATACATAATTTTTAAGTATTTTATCATTCATCCTATTCACCACCACACTCTCCCACCTCCACCCGGGACACACACAAATTTAATAAATACTTGAATGGATTAAGGTGAATGTGAATATAAGTATGGGCCTCTCAAACAAAGGAAGCTTTTCCTCAAATATGAAATTTTGTATAAAGCTGTTTTAACAAGTGGATGTAAAGATAACCTTTTGATTTTGTGTTTACAGGGTGATGTAAGAAGTTTGTTGAAAGTTTAGCAGGGTATATACAATTTTTCTCAAGTCATCACTTAGATCATTAATTCTCATGGCCAAATCTAATTTGATGATGGAATCAGTTTGTTTTGATAGTCTCTCCCAAATTAATGAGAAATACCTAAAGTGTATACACATATGGGTTTTCAAAATGCTTCCTGTCACTATTTGACTTTGGAACTTTGTTGTTATTATTTTCACTTTCATGTTGATTTTAATATTTTGCTTTTTTGTCACTATTAAAAAATAGCTTGTGTAAGCTTTCATTATACTCCATCTCCTCAGTTGGACTCATCCTCAGCTCACCACTGTAATCTTTATTTTTTTAACCATATGATATTATGAAACATTCCAATGACTGAGCTAATATGTTTGCTTTTCTTGTGTGTGTGTGTGTACAGGCAAATCATGCACTCATTGTGAGCTCTTTTCCTATATTTTTGGTTCATGCTAAACTCTCTCTCAGCTTAACTTACTTAGTTTATCTTGTTACATCCACTTTCTGTTATTTTCCTGCTGAGCATATATATATATATATATATATATGTACATATATATAATATGTTTGTATATATGTGTATATATATATGTGTGTATATATATGTGTGTGTATATATATGTGTGTGCATATATATATGTGTGTGTGTGTGTGTATGCCTTTGCAGACTATGTAGAAAGGTCTGCTCTTTAAGAACTTAGTGGGCAAAGAGAGGGTGACATTTGAGGCAAAATGTTTTCCTAGGAGGATCCTCATCACTGACATTTGCTTTCCTTCCAATTCCCACAGTCTGAATTTGCAGGCCTCTGGGGCTCTGTGCACAGCCCATCTGTTGAAACAGGCTTATGCCAAGTTGATTTGGATATGAATAAGAGGAATGGGGAGGGATTTTTGAAAAATAGCCTCTATGATCATTTTCCTACCAAACAAAGATGCATTAGGGGGATGAACATGATTCTGCCACCCAGAACAAACTGACAATCTGATAGTAGGAGTAAACATCAAATAATACCTATAGAAATGCTCATTTATATTTAAAAGAAGTTAGATTTAATTATTTCTGTGTTTCTATTCACTGAATTACATCATGATATCATTGGCTGCCATCAATAACAATTAAGTCCATTAGCAGTTTCAGGAAACAGAGGACGCTTGTAATGTGTAATGCAAGGCTTGTATAAAGTCTTAGATATGATATCACAGATGGGGTTCTTTTCCTCAAGAATTTTCCACAGTAGGAATGACAGAACTAAGATATACCCAGAGAATAATATAAATGTATATAATATAATATAATATATACACACACACACAAACAGACACATACAAACAGCATAAACTTAATAAAAGAATTCCTCAAAAATTCATGGAAATTGAACTAAAAGATGTTTATTTGGGTGCAAAAAATTTGAAATTTATTCAGTTTTTTTCATACTATACATTTTCTATGAATTTTTAGAAAACTCACATTGATAACACTTACATTGTAGTACTACAAATTAGTAATTCACTGAAATGTATGTCTTATATAAATTTAATCATTTAATAAATCATTCTCAGTTTACAGTGAAGGGAATTATGGCTCCTGGTCTGTTGGATCATCAGGAGTGAGGTGCTGTCCTGTCCCCTATGTGTGATATTAACCATTGAGCTACAGATGCCTAGGGAAAGCAGACAAGGAATGAGAAAATGAAAAACATGTTCAATTCTGTGCCAGATTCTGTGCCTGACTCCAGTAGAAATGCTGTAAAAATATCTACTTCCCAGGCTTCCTAGGACAGACTTCTGGATATTTTATTTCAAGTGACTGACAAGATTTACAGTGGTCCAATTAGGTCAACTTTCCTCATTCTCACCTGACCCAATCTTCCTTCATGGAACACACAGTAGCTAAAACTGCTGCCACAATCTTGCAACATGTGAGAAAAAAAGAGGAGGAATTCCAAAGACCTGGACTCAAATGAGTTGATGAATGTATCCAGCATATGTCTTTGTCATTTATTTTTAAAACAATTATCTATTTAAAGGACATTGAGATAAAGATGATAGAGAAAGACAGAGAGTTAGACATAGATATAGACATAGATAGAAGGGATGGGGATATATATATGGAGATAGATAGATAGATAGATAGATAGATAGATAGATATAGAGAGAGAGAGAATGAGAGAGAGAGAGAGAGAGAGAGAGAGAGATGTCCCATCTACTGGTTCACCCCCTGAATGCCTACAATCACCAAGGCTAGGCCAAGTCATAGCCAGGATGTAGGGCACAATACAAGTTTCCCAGGTAAAAGAGACCCATCTAATTGATCCATCAATGTTGTCTCCTGGGTTGGGCATTAGCAGGATACTAGAATTGGAAGCAGAACTGGAGGGTGAATGAAGAGATGCCCTTTGATGAGAGATGAGGGTGTCACAACAGATTTCCTAGCTGCTAAGCCAAACACTTGCCTTGAATACTTATCATTAAATGAGAAAAACAAAGGCATTTTGTTTTAAGCTATTGTGAACAGGGTTGTCTCTTATTTGCATTGATCAGAAATTTGAAAAAAAAAACTTGGTTTTAAATTGGAAATTGCATAGAAAATTAATCAATTTTTTAAAAATATCATGTAGGATCTCTGTCCTTAATGTGCTGTACATTGTGATTTAATGCTATAACTAGTACTCCAACAGTCTTTTTCATTTTGTGTTGCTATGTGGGTGCAAACTGTTGAAATCTTTACTTAATATATACTAAACTGATCTCCTGTATATAAAGAGAATTGAAAATGAATCTTGGTGAATGGAAGGGCAGAGGGGGTGGGAAAGGAGAGGATTGCGGGTGGGAGGGAAGTTATGGGAGGAAGCCATTGTAATCCATAAGCTGTACTTTGGAAATTTATATTCATTAAATAAAAGTTTAAAAAAAATTGAAGAAACATAATCCATCTTTAACATATGTGTTGAAGCTGTTGTCACCATCTAGTGTTGTTTTTTGCTTTCTTGGTTTGTTTGACTCTACTTATTCTTGGTTTTGCATTATCTGCCTGGTTAGTCACACTTCATTTCTTTTGCTGACATTTCTTTTACATCTTGCATTAGATGCTATTCCCCAAACTGATTCTTGTCTTGTAATTTTCTTACTGCATACTCTCCTAAGTGAGCTCATCCACCTCTTTGTTGTCAAATAGTCGTGTAGTGTTAACATAAAACTGACTTAACCATGGCATCCTATGCACTTAACTTTCCAACTTGTGTTTTTACATCCACAAAGTTGGCCTAAGATTACACAGCATTTCTCACTTGAGTGACTGCAGCAAGCCTTAGTGCCCTCACTGCAATCAATCTCCCTCATTCCAGTCAATCCCCTACATTTTGACCACAGGGATTTTTCACTAATAGAAATGCATGGGCGCCATTTGTCTGCTGAGATCCTTCAAGGATTTTCCAGAACTTTTAAATTAGTGCAAACCTTCAGCAGGGCATTTCTTGACCTCAGCTCATTTATCTAATTTCCTTTTTTTAAAGATTTATTTTATTTATTTGAAAGAAAGAGTTGCAGAGAGGCAGAGACAGAGTGTGAAAGAGAAGTCTCCATCTGCTGGTTGACTCCCCAAATGGCCACAATGGCATGAGTTGAGCTGATCTGAAGTCAGGAGCCTGGAGCTTCCTTTGGGTCTCCTATGTGGAAGCAGGGTCCCAAGGACTTGGGCCACCTTCCACTGCCTTCCCAGGCACATTAGCAGGGAGATGGATTGAAAGTGGAGCAGTCAGGACTCGAACTGGTTCCCATAAGGGATGCTGGCACTGCAGGCTGGGGCTTTAACCTGCCACAGCACCATCCCCTATCTGATATCTTCTCTAGCTGTCTTACCTCTGACACTCATTTGTATTTAACCAATAAAGAAAAAGTGAGATACATGATATTGTGAAAATCAGACTGATTGCTGGGGCTCCAGACTTTGTCCTGGTCCTCATTGGGCTTACAATCAAGTGGAAGAGGCAGATAATGAAAAACATGAACCAAATAAGATCAGCCTGTGATGATTAAAGTCCAGGAAAGAGGTTTCTCTGACTGTGAATTGTGGTAGGAGAGTGCTTTATATAGCGTGGTCTGGGAAGGAAGATAGCATTGAAACTGAGGCACAAAAGATGGCAAAGACTAGTGCATGTGATGTGGTGAAGGTAAGAAAGCCCCAGGCATAAAAATCAGTGATACTAAATGTTCTCAAGAGCAAGAGACTCTGACACTTCCTAGAAATTGTCAAAAGACCAGTGTGGCGGGAGAGTAAGTAGTGAGAAGATGGTTTTGAAATCAGCTGTATGTAATTTTGTATTTCCCCTTGAAACAGGACACACTTTGTTTTGCTCCCTCTTTATTATTAATAATTATTATTCATATCATACTGTTACCTGAAAAGCCTCCTTGTTTTACCATTTTTAGGTTAAATATTACCATTCTTTCCAATCCCTTTGGAAAATAGCACATCGTTTCTCTTTCCATCTCATACTGTGAATAACTGATTGTAATCATCATATTCTATTATAATTATTTGTTTCCTCTATCAGATTAGATTCTTTGTAGGCTTGTATTGGGTCTTAGTCATCTTTAAATCAACAGTGTCTAACAGAGACTCTAGCATATAATTAGAATCCAACAAATTATTTTTAAATAAATGGATGAGTGAATGAAGAATGACATTGTTTATTATGACTAGCATATATGGCTTTGAAAATATCAAAACATTCATGAAGAAAAGGACAGGGGAAGAGAGGACTTGATGTAGGTAGGAAAATTCAGTTGGCTTCACAGTGAGACCAGGGAGGCTGAGGGCTATCCCTCTGACATAAGAGGAAAAAGAGGCAAGACAGGTGAAGTAACTCACCCAAATCGGCACATAAGTAAATGAGGGAGCTTGGAGGTGATCCCTAGCCTGGCAGGGATCTGCAGTCTTTAATTCGAAAAGCAGACTTGAATGACAAATAACATTTTCTCTGACATACATGGACATTTGCACTCTGGACTAGCGATGTGTTGTTGTCCTTGTTATGGTTTGATTAATTGTGTGGTTCACTGTCACTTTATTCAGGTCTCTGCTAAAATGCCAGCTCTTGAGAAATGTTTTCCCCAAGCCCACACTGAGGAAGCTTCGCCATCCCTACGCTTTACCCTCTTTTCAGCTGTTCTTTTTTTTTTTTTAATAGCATTCATCTCCACCTGGAATCTTCTGTATATTTGCCTACTCTTTAGGAAAGCAAAAACCTGAAACTCAGTAACATTGTGGAAAGACAAACATCACATATTTTATATATGGAAGTTTATATATATGGAGAAAATAAAAGTGGTGTGGATGTCTTCATGGATTTATACTGTCTACATGGCAATATATTCCTCTTTCCTCACTCCATGACCATTGTCATGAATCCCACATTGTAAAAGCTAAGAGCCAGCATGGTGGTATGACAAGTTAAGCTGCTACTTACGATGCTGGCATCCTTATTGGATTCCTGGATATTCCATTCCCAGTCCAGCTTCCTGTTAATGTGCCTAGGAAGGCAGTGAATGATGGCCCATGCACTTTGTCTCTCCGCAACCCACATGGAAGACCAGGATGGAATTCCTGGCAGGAGTTTCAGTCCTGCCCAGACCTGGCTGTTGTGGCCATTGGGGAGTGAGTCAGCATAAGGAAGATTTCTCTCTCTGTCTCTCCCTTGCTCTCTTTGTCTTTTTCTTCCACTCTCACTGATGCTCTGCCTTTCAAATAAATAAAACTTAAAAAAGAAAATAAAGTTAATTGCAACCCTTTCCTCCTTCAGAGTTCTTGCTGGCTAATTATAAATGAGGTGAACATTTTTACCCCCCCACAGAGAAGCGTGCCCTTCTGACAGATCTACTCGAATCTCTAATACTACCAGCTTTCTATGTCATAACTATTTAAGTGTTTTATTTTGACTGCATGTAAGTGGTGGAAGTAGGAGAATATGCTAAGTAATATGTCTGTGAATTTTGACTGCCTTTTTGTTTCTATCATGTTTATCTTAAACCTTTGCTTTCTACAAAAAGGACACATGTCAACACAGGCAATATGGTAGATCCTCACTAGCCCTCACTCTACCTGTGAGATTGATCTGAAATATACTGAAAGCCATCTGTACCCTGAGTGCCAAAAATAAGTACCTCCCCACTGCTTCTACCAGCAGGGTGCAATATATTTTCCACAGATATGCCTACATACTTTTAATTTCAGCCTCTGTAAAGCATTTAAAATATTTCTGTAAGCATTTTGTAAATGCAGTAAGACCTACCACATCATCTTAAAGAGGTTACTCTCTGAAATTGTAGCACATTTTAATAGGGTTGTTTTCCATCTATTCTCATTCCTTCCCTTAACCTCATATCATTTTGAAATCTGTTGATGTGTCACATTCAGGATTTGTTACCAAGAGAAACTTAACTGTCAGGTTTCAGGCTCCCTCTTAGAGGATGAAAAATGCTCTGTGGCTTTTACTTATTATGTGTGATAGATGTAGGAAAACAATGAAGGCAACCAATGTCTGAAGAGTGGTGGTAAAGCTTTGAAAAGTACTTTGGTGCCACCATGTGTTCAGAAGTGGGTATTTTTGAGACAATATGGAATGTTCATTCTATTTGTTTCACGTAACATTTTTTTTTTCTTTCTGTCACCTTCCTAAAAACTGGCTTTCCCATTACACTTGAAAAGATGATTCTTATTATAAAGTAAATTTCTGGAAGTGTCAGGAATTGATTTGAAGAATATTTACATTTTTGATCACAGTACACATATGTGCGTTCACACTGCATCTGTTTTTCCCTCTCTGTTTCCATTGATTGTGAAATAAAAGGATAAATATGGACTTACAAGCCTCACTTAAGGATTATTTAAAAAGATTGTTATCTTTAAGCTAAACAGATAATTTTTACTTGGATTTTCATCTTAGTACACTCTCCATGTGTACCTCTATTTTAATCCAAAGAATGTAATCTCTATATTTATTTGTGAATTTTAATATGACTTACTAGTGGCTACCCTAAGTAATCCACAAAATCCAACATTTAATTCTCTTGACAATGTTTTGTGGTGGGCACTGTCATCATCATCACCATCTCCATCATAATGTACTGTGCACTTACCCACTGTGACCTGCTCCATCTCCACTGGTAAAAGCCTGTCTCCGGGGAGTGAACCAATGGAAGGAAGACCTTTCTCTCTCTCTCTCTCTCTCTCTCTCTCTCTCTCTCTGTAACTCTACCTGTCAGATTAAAAAAAAAAAAGCCTGTCTCTAATACACATAATACAAGCTCGGTGGTCACTTATTTCTATCAGCCAGTACCCTCCAAGGAGCTGCTTATTTAATACTAATGTCCTCACTCTCTATATGCACAGCCCTGTTCATTATTTTTGGTAAACTCCAACTTGGGTAGGTTCCACGTTCCGTGTCCATAGTCATTATATCATTCTGTACATTGGTTCCATTATTACCCTTTTCCTCCAAATCCAGATTCTTTTGTTACCCAGACTTTCTCTGTAAATGCTCAATTCCACTTTCAGTCTGATTAGTCCCTTCCTATTGTGTGGGGTCAGCCAATATGAACTCCATAACAGTGCATACCACGTCCACACTGAGGAAGAACACACCACTGACTTCTGATTACCTTTAGAAGGCTGAACAGCAATGCCTGTGGCCCATTGACACCATGTTTCTACTGAAATGCCTCTGCTGCCAGGTTAAAGGTACCAGGCCCAAGCTTAAGTATCCAGAGCTTTTTGCAGGATTCATAGTTGCATGGATTCTTTATACAAGCAATCTTCACAGATGTGTCCACTCTGCTAGCTGGCATTCTAATTGTAACCCCACCTCTGCAGAAGGTTTTGTACTGCCATAAATGAAGTTCTTCATTTTTCTCTGCTATGCGATATTCCCCTATCTTTGTGTGTTTCCCTATTCCAATAAAACTCAAATAGTGACAGTTTCTTTAAAAAGCTGCTGACCTCATCCATACTTCACAAGACTGTCTGAAAAATTGATGATGGGGAGTTTATTAAATATTTTCCTCATTCACAGGAAATAAAATGCATCGTTGCCTTCAAAAATCCCCAACTATTTAGACCAGGAGAATGTCATACTTACTAGTGATATGGATAACTCCTCAATTTAGTGTGTGGTGACATGTGTGTTTATAATTGGGAAACACTAATGGTGTTTGTTTATGTTATTTTAATTTGAAAATACAAGAACTAGATGTTACAAGCTAGAACCATTCTGTGCATGTAGAAGATGAAATGGAGTCCTATTAATTTAATTGTATATTATTTATTTTCATTGTGCTTTGAGGATATCAATATATTTTAATTTTTTCTACAAAGAAATGCAGGGTCTCTCCATTGTATGCACATAATTCAAATATGCCTGGTACTGGCTTTTAAGTGTTTATCCAACCTGAAGTGGATGGCCAGGATCTCTTATGCATGGCTCCTTGTTCTGTAAAGTTAAGAACAGTTGTGACAGTCAATGTTTTTAATGTAAGCAGGGTATAAGGAAGGACTCATATTAAAGAATAATGTCCTATATGTAAATATATTTAAGGCACTAGATAAGGAAAATTCTCTGTGGTGTAGTAGAAAGATTTGGAGCCACAAATTGTGTTGTGATTCTGATCTTACTGTATTGAAAGTACTTAGTACTATTTTATGTAAGTGAAAGCATTTTACTTAAATGGGGGTATTAATATTCTCCTTCTGGAAATTAGATATGTATGTGTGAGTGTGTGTGATTAAAGATGATAAAGTTAGGTGGCATCATAAAACTTTAACTCAGTAACTTTTAACTCAATTCAATAAAAAACTAAGACAGGATTTCAAGCTTTTCTATCTTCCTTTATGATCACATCGTTTTTCTTCTTTCTTCTCTGCTCTTTTTTCCCTCTCCTTTATCCTAGGAACTTTGGTTCACATTTAATGAATCAACTCATTTCCTTTGACTCTTTCTAACCAATGGTTTTATCTGATTTGTAGTAATTTGATAGATTTAGGAATAATTGTAGAGAAACTTTGGAGAGTAATTAAGTATGAATTTTGGGTTATTAAATATGAATTCAGAGAGGTTGTTGAGCTCCAGAAATATATTTCTTACATCCTGGGCTAAAGAGAAGTCAACAAAAACATTTAGCAAATGATAATTCAGAATCAAGGGGTCTGCACCAGAGGAGAAAAGCAGCCCAGGCAGCAGGCCTGGGAGTGGTGCTGGGTGGGTCCTTGGCTGCCTTGGCTGGTCACTGGCTGATCTTTTTTTTTTTTTTTTTTCTGAAATATATCCAACCACAATACTGTTGCTCTGCTTATCTGGTGCTGTTATTGTGAAATTAACATCTGAATGGTCTTAAGAAACTGTGATGTGTTCTAACAATCTAAGTATAATTAAATTTATTTAAAACACAATTTTCTCCATATATTAAGAAAAATGAATAATGTACTCGCTTTTATCCCTAATACATACATAACTTTGAGACCTTCACATGATGCTATTTTAAAATTAGCAGAAAGAAAATTTTTCATGGTTTCAGCAAACCATCCTTGACCAATAATTATGCTAAGAAACTTTCTGATTTACAACTATTTCAGTAAAAATATTTTCATGTAAATTTTTTAAAGATGTATTTATTTATTTAAAGTCAGAGTTACAGAAAGGCAGAGGCAGAGGCCGGGGGGTGGGGGGAGAGGTCTTCCATCCGCTGGATCACTGCCCCAAATGGCTGCAGTAGTGGAGCTGGACTGATCCAAAGCCAGGAGCCAGGAGCTTCTCACAGGTCTCCTATGTGGGTTTAGGGGCCCATGGACTTGGGCCATATTCCACTGCTTTACCAGGCCATAGTAGAGAGCAGGGTTGGAAGAGGAGCAGCCAGGACTTGATCCAGTGCCCATATGGGATGCTGGCACTGCAGGCAGCAGCTTTACCCACTATGCCACAGTGCCAGCCCCTTCATGTAAGATATCCAGACTTTTCTCAAGGTTTGCCAACATCTTTCAGGCCCAAGATAGACTGCACAACTTGAGTTGTCCCTGCTCCTTGCTCAAACATTGTGAAACTATGGAAAACAGTCCTCAGTCAGCTTGGACTCTGCTGACTAAAGTACTATTTGTCAGGTGTCTTCTCTCTAAAGCTGGTTTTCCCTGTTCCCATTTCTGAACTCTTTGAGAAAAAGTCATTATGTACATCCCATAGCAGTGACGGATTAATGCTTCCTCCTGTAGGGTGGAGTAGCTATATAATGTATTTGGAATTCTTCTACTGCATTACATTTAACTATCTATTTTTACCATTGTGAAATCATGGATATTTATTGTATTCGAGGTTTACAATTCTATGCTCCTTTATATTGCTCATGTCATCCCAGCTTTGGCTCTTGGGAGTTCTTTCAGTTGGTTCCTGGGTTCTTTACCATATCTCCATCAGAGTTTGTAGTGTGTGTGTTTGTGTGCATACATGCACCTTGTTTGTTTTAGCACTTCCTTACTTTCTGGTAGCATAAGAGGCTCCAAGCTCATATTTATATTTCTTGCCCCAGGCCTACTATCAGATGTTCTTCCAAGGGTCTCTGATTCTTTCTAGTGGGAAAAGACATTAGAAACCAAGATCAAGGTACCAGATGAGTTTATAGCTACTGGAGTGCTATTCTGTTTGACATTTAGATTTTAAGGTGTACATTCATGGCATTATTTTTTAATCACAGTTTATTTTATCTGAAATATTATTTAGAGCAGCATTTTAAGAAGGTTTCACTGAGGGATTTTTGGAGATATCTAACTCACATAAGTTTTTCCTGTGTCTTGTAATTTGATTAATGGAAACACCGTTAACTCTCTAGAAGTTATAAGTGAAAAAAAGGAAAGTGTTAATTTTTTTTACTTTTTTTTAAACTTTAATTTAATGAATATAAATTTCCAAAGTACAGCTTATGGATTACAATGGCTTCCCCCCTATAACTTCCCTCCCACCCACAACCCTCCCCTTTCCCGCCCCCTCTCCCCTTCCACTCACATCAAGATTCATTTTCAATTCTCTTTATATACAGAAGCTCAGTTTAGTATATATTAAGTAAAAATTTCAACAGTTTGCCCTCACATAGCAACACCAAGTGAAAAATACTGTTGGAGTACTAGTTATAGCATTAAATCACAATGTACAGCACATTAAGGACAGAGATCCTACATGATATTTTTTTAAGAATTGATTAATTTTCTATGCAATTTCCAATTTAACACCAAGTTTTTTTTTTCATTTTCAATTATCTTTATATACAGAAGATCGATTCAGTATGTACTAAGTAAAGATATAATCAGTTTGCACCCACACAGAAGCACAAGGTATAAAAATACTGTTTCAGTACTAGTTATAACATTACTTCACATTGGACAACCCATTAAGGACAGATCCCACATGAGATGTAAGTACACAGTGACTCCTGTTGTTGATTTAACAATTTGACACTCTTGTTTATGGCGTCAGTAATCTCCCTAGGCTCTAGTCATGAGTTGCCAAGGCTATGGAAGCCTTTAGGTTTGCCGACTTCGATCTTATTCCTACAAGGTCATAGTCAAAGTGGAAGTTCTCTCCTCCCTTCAGAGAAAGGTCCTCCTTCTTTGATGGCCCCGTTCTTTCCACTGGGATCTCACTCGCAGAGATCTTTCATTTAGATCCTCTTTTTATTTTGCCACAGTGTCTTGGCTTTCCATGCCTGAAATACTCTCATGGGCTCTTGAGCCAGATCCGAATACCTTAAGGGCTGATTCTGAGGCCAGAGTGCTGATTAGGACATCTGCCATTCGATGAGTCTGCTGTGTATCTCGCTTCCCATGTTGGATTGCTCTCTCCCTTTTTGGTTCTATCAGTTAGTATTAGCAGACACTAGTCTTGTTTGTGTAATCTCTTTGACTCTTAGACCTATCAGTGTGATCAATTGTGAACGGAAATTGATCACTTGGACTAGTGAGATGGCATTGGTACATTCCACCTTAATGGGATTGTATTGGAATCCCCTAGTATGTTTCTAACTCCACCATTTGGGGCAAATCAGATTGAGCATGTCCCAAATTGTACATCTCCTCCCTCTCTTATTCCCACTCTTATATTTAACAGGGATCACTTTTCAGTTAAAATTTAAACACCTAAGAATAGTTGTGTGTTAATTACAGAGTTCAACCACTAGTACTAGAACAAACAAAATACTAAAATGGATAAAGATTTACATTGTACATCAACAGTCAGGACAAGAGCTGATCAAGTCACTGTTTCTCATAGTGTCCATTTTACTTCAACAGGTTTCCCCTTTGGTGCTCAGTTAGTTGGCGCCGATCAGGGAAAACAAATGATATTTGTCTCTTTGGGAATGGCTTAATTCACTCAGCATGATGTTTTCCAGATTCCTCCATCTTGTTGCAAATGACCGGATTTCACTGTTTTTGACTGCTGCGTAGTATTCTATAGAGTACATGTCCCATAATTTCTTTATCCAGTCTACTGTTGATGGGCATTTGGGTTGGTTCCAGGTCTTAGCTATTGTGAATTGAGCTGCAATAAACATTAACATGCAGACGGCTTTTTTGTTTGCCAATTTAATTTCCTTTGGGTAAACTCCAAGGAGTGGGATGGCTGGGTTGTATGGTAGGGTTATATTCAGGTTTCTGAGGCATCTCCAGACTGACTTCCATAGTGGCTTAACAGGCTTGCATTCCCACCAACATTGGGTTAGTGTCCCTTTTTCCCCACATCCTCATCAGCATCTATTGTTGGTAGATTTCTGAATGTGAGCCATTCTCACCAGGGTGAGGTGAAACCTCATTGTGGTTTTGATTTGCATTTCCCTGATGGCTAGTGATCTTGAACATTTTTTCATGTGTCTGTTGGCCATTTGGATTTCCTCTTTTGAAAAATATCTATTGAGGTCCTTGGCCCATCTCTTCAGTGGGTTGTTTGTTTTGATATTGTGGAGTTTCTTGATTTCTTTGTAGATTCTGGTTATCAACCCTTTATGTGTTGCATAGTTTGCAAATATTTTTTCCCATTCTGTCGGTTGCCTCTTCACTTTCCTGACTGTTTCTTTTGAAGTACAGAAACTTCTCAATTTGATGCAATCCCAAATGTTAATTTTGGCTTTGACTGCCTGTGCTTCCGGGGTCTTTGCCAAGAAGTCTTTGCCTGTACCTATATTTTGCAGGGTTTCTCCAATGTTCTCTAATAATTTGATGGTGTCAGGTCATAGATTTAAGTCTTTAATCCATGTTGAGTGAATTTTTGTGTACGGCGAAAGGTAGGGATTTGCTTCATGTGTCTGCATGTGGAAATCCAGTTTTCCCAGCACCATTTATTGAATAGACTCTCCTTACTCCAGGGATTGGTTTTCGATCCTTGATCAAATATAAGTTGGCTGTAGATGTTTGGATTGATTTCTGGTGTTTCTATTCTATTCCATTGGTCTATCCATCTGATTTTGTACCAGTACCATGCTGTTTTGATAACTACTGCCCTATAGTATGTCCTGAAATCTGGTATTGTGATGCCTCCGGCTTTGTTTTTGTTGTACAAGATTGCTTTAACTATTCGAGATCTCCTGTGTCTCCATATGAATTTCAGCATCATTTTTTCCAGATCTGAGAAGAATGTCTTTGGTATTTGGATTGGTATTGCATTGAATCTGTATATTGCTTTTGGGAGAATGGACCTTTTGATAATCTTGATTCTTCCAATCCATGAGCATGGAAGATTTCTCCATTTTTTGGTATCATCTTCTATTTCTTTCTTTAAGGTTTTGTAATTTTCATCATAGAGATCTTTAATGTCCTTGGTTAAGTTTATTCCAAGGTATTTGATTGTTTTTGTAGCTATTGTGAATGGGATTGATCTTAGAAGTTCTTTCTCAACCATGACATTGCCTGTGTATACAAAGGCTGTTGATTTTTGTGCATTGATTTTATATCCTGCTACTTTGCCAAACCATTCTATGAGTTCCAATATTCTCTTAGTAGAGTTCTTTGGGTCCCCTAAATAAAGAATCATGTCGTCTGCAAAGAGGGATAGTTTGAGTTCTTCCTTCCTGATTTGTATCCCTTTAATTTCTTTTTCTTGCCTAATAGCTCTGGCTAAGGAAAGTGTTTATTTTTATAGAAAATAGCTGCTGATATACACATTTTCCTCCATGTTATCAGTGCTCTTTCTATTATGAAAGATATCATAGTTTCTTTGGAAATGAATTGATTCCCAGAATGTGGAATTTTCAGTTTAAAAACAGTGGGCAAGCCAAGACTTATCAGCACTTCCCTGATTTTTTTTTTAAGTTTTCTACCCTACAGGCAACTTATAATAATTACTGTTAGACATAAATACACTTAAATAGAGATACATAATTAGGAGTGTTTTTATATGTGTATGTGTCCACATGAATACAAGTTGGGATTATATCTGATTTTTTGTCATATATCACTAACTCAGTGGCTTATTCTGACAGGTGCTCAATAAATATTTGTAAATTAAATGATTTATTGTATGAATTAATCTGTAACATGTTTGACTAACACAAAAAATATAGGGCCAAATATCCAGTAATTTGCATATTACTTTTTTTCAAAATGGTTTCTATCTACTTTCTCTGTCACAGTGATTCCCAGTATCTAGATTTTCTCTGTACTATAGATATGTTGAAATGTTTGGGATAGTTTGGAAGTTTTATTTTTATAACCATCTGTAATAAGTTCACGTCCCCCCCAAAACACAAAGCACTATCCCAAATAATCAAAGTATGGTGTAAGCAAACTCTAATCCCAATAAATAAGCTATAGGGTTTACATTTGTGAGCATGAACATTCTTTTGCTATGTGTCGGGTTGTCTCTATTATTTTAAATCTATGTTTGTGATTCTACCAATTAGTAAGAAGTCGTTTTATAATAATAGTATTAGTCTATTTTCTAATATATACTAAACTTTTTCTCCTGGCTTGTGGTTGGTCCTCTGCTGTGTAGAAGATTTCTACTTGGGAATTTTTAATGTGTGCTTTAGTAGTGAGATCATTATTCCTTTCTAATTTTTGGCTCTCGTGTCAATTGAGAGACTTATTTTTTTTTTTATACAGGAGCTATGTCAAAAGTGGCCCATATGGTTTGCTGTGTATTACCAAGTCATAAGTGTCTATCTTATCTGTTACCAAATACCACAGAATCATATCACAAAATATCACAAAATCATAGCAAAAATAAACAAAAAAATAGCTGTGATACTTTCCCTGTAACAAAGCTCCCCATCTATAGGCTTTGTGACTGATGTATCTGGAGTTTACCTTTCAATAAGAACAAGACTACTAGTGAATTTTATAAATCCAATACACAGCCGTAACCTGTGCTAGTGAGTTTTATGAATCCAATAAGCAGCCGCATCTGCTACAGAAAGTGACAGTGCAAAGAAACAAGATATAACCTATTAGCATACTCCAGCAGGGTATGTAGGAGACACGAGGAAACTATAATTCATGGACTTTGGTATGGCTGTTTTGAGAGAATATGATTCTTTTATTAGCATATTTAATTTTCTTTTGTGCCAAAAGAAATTTTTGAAAATATACACCTCTTTGCTACTTGTACATACTGCTTTGTGTTAGCTGATGCAAAAGCAAAACACTGTTTAAATGTCTTCTGAATAAACTAGGGATAAAAAGAGTAAGATTACTTCTTTTCAATATACTTGTAGCAAAATTGCTAATATCATTTTTAAATGTATGTTTATGAATTCAGAGTGACATTTTACAAAGAAAAAATTGCCACTGCATTTAAATCACTTGTATCTTCTAGTAAATACTAATTTAGTTATGGTAGTAAATTTTACTGTGCAAAATGGATTATGTTCACTCATTCCTTTGAAGATGGTTGCAAATGTGTTTATTCCTGATCCAAGTTCATGGAGTGCAGAAGCTCTTGAAAAGATTAGGGATTTATGAGTAGCTTTAGGTAAGGAAGTTAATCAAATACTGCAAAAGTCAAATATCTAGGTAAACAGAGTTTCAGTATAAAAGATTTAAAATTGGCAAGGTTATGCTTGTCTTACAGAATTGCTGTCTGAAAATCTAAATCTTCAAAATTTTATGAGAACTAAAACTAAACCCTTTAGAAAGAAATCAAGTTTAACCCAATAAAACTCTACCTGGAAATATAGTAAAAACCAATATGATATACTACTTTAAAACTAAACATCCGTGAGTTTTTACTGTTATTTCAAAAACAATTGATTCCAAACATTGTCACTGAATTGCTACAGAAAGCTGATGTTGTGTTACCCTGATTCGTAATGATAATAATCATGATTGCAACAGCTAGAACCCACAGAATACCCATGTGTGAGAATGACTCTTATGTAACTTGTACTAGTAACTAACTGAATATTCCTAATGATATTGCTAAAGAATCACCATTCTCATCTTCATTTTAAATGAGAAAAATTGAGTCCAGGGGGGTGAGATAAGTTATCTGAGGTTGCACATTCACTGGAGTAGACAGCAGTTCAATATAACATCCATTCTTACCACCAACAGATTTTTGTTGATCCCACATAATAGTGTAGAGGAAAGGAAGCTTTGAGGAAAATTACCATCCCCAACACAAGTGAAATATTAATATTGTTACAGGTTTTTCAGTCTCTCAAATCTTTTCTTCATTTATTCAGAATGATTTCTTAAGGTTAGAAATCTCCCAAGAGTTTTTACTCTGAAAAATTTTCTTAAAATTCTTAAGGAATATGATACATAGAGTTTACAATTCTTACTTCAACAGCTATACAACTTGAGGATCCCCAGCACTTTCTCTCTTTGAGCTTCATAATATAGACTCACATGCCAACACCATAATTTATAAGCATTCACAAATTAATTGTGTTGTTAAGCCTCTGTGTCCTCATCAGTAATATGAAATCCTTTAATAGTAACTACAATGTTGAATTAGGATAAGAATTATTGTTTGTTAGGATTAATTTTGAAAGATATTCAACTCAGGCTCTGTGTCTGACATAATCAGAACTCAGGAAGTCTTAGCTGTTGCTGTTAATAATAATAGGACTCTCAGAGTAAGTATTATTGTTATTCTTCAAATTAATCTTATCAGAGCAGAGAAAAACTTGTGTCTACACAACAATTCTATGCTAACATTATATTAATAAAATCAGAAAGGCTGGCTGGAGATGTGGATGTTTCCTGGATTGAGGTTGCTTGCAGATACTGCAAGGACACATGGAGATCAGTCTCCTGTATGGAAGGAACAGTCCCTACACTTGGTTTATGTCTGTCCTGTCTCTCCAGGCAGCCACTGTCCCTAACTCTTCAATTTTCTTCAAATATAGGTTGTTCAAGTTACCTGTCCAATATTACAGATTCTTAGGTGTTGAAGGCTGGAAGAAACCTTAGAAGTCATTTTGTTCAAATTCTTGTCTCAGCAGGGGCTGTGAAGTCAGGGTGAGCTGGCTAATGAAAGAACTGGGACTGCAGTCAGTTTGTTCCCTCTTACTGCCTTTTCTTTATTGTCTTGCTTTGGAAACATTTATATATTGCAGATAGCAAGAGTTTGTAAACTATGGTGACAGCTTTGAACTCACAGAACTATTTCACCAGGGCATGCAGTGTTTCCTGAACTCAGCTCCCTAATGCCTGCCTTTGAATGCCGCAGATTACCATAACATGAGGTCTTGATGCTGAAACCACTATTTTCTTGTACTTGTATTAGATTTTCAGTCTTTTTCATAGTGCCTGACAGCTAATAGTTCTTTTAGTAATATTTAATAAGTAAAAGGAAGTACATTTTCCTTTTATGTAGAATGCTCTCATAAAGTTACACTACAAGATACCCTGTGTGTTATGAGATCTTTCTAAAATGGGTAGTTACTTGTTCACTCTACTTGTCTCTGCTCCTTGAATAAACTGAATTTACCTATTTTACTAGTCCCAGAAGACTGTCAACTTTAAACACTCTCCCCTCTTCCTATCATGTTAAAAATATTTTTAAGAAGCAAAAAGAAAAATATGTGAAAGGGAATCCAGATGGTGTCTAAGTGGTCAGTATGTCATTTTATATATAACAGACAGCTGATATTGGCATGTGTTTAATAGCCAACTTATTCCAGAAAAAAATGACAATTGTTTAAACTGTCATTTTGTAGATTTAAATTAAGTTTGATTAATCAGTTTCAGCTAACTAATATAAATCAAAATTGGTAAGTACTATCAGACTTTAGTTAGAGAACTCTGATAAGCTACATGAAAGGTTCCATTTATTCTTAAATATTTGGATTTTTATGGATGTTTGGATTGGAATTTCTTTCTTAATTTCTCTGTCAGAAAGATTGTTCTTGGTGTATGAAACGCTACTTTTTTGAATGTTTGTTTTGTAACCTCTGAATTTACTGATTTGGTTAAACAGTTCTAATAGCTTCTTGGTGGAGCTTTTAGGTGTTTATATGTACAACATCATGTCATCTGTAACCGTGGATATTTTTATTTCTACCTGTCCAATCTCAGATCTGTATATATCTATAAATTATGTATAACATCATCTATCATATATATTTTACATAATATATTATAATATTATAAATATATATATATATATATCGGTCTGCCACATGTATTATCCTGGTTCCTTGCAATGCTAAATGCTAAATTAGCTGTTATCTTCTTTTTTTTATTTTTAAAACTAATTTTTCTTTTTTTTTTAAATTTTTGACAGGCAGAGTGGACAGTAGAGGGAGACAGAGAGAAAGGTCTTCCTTTTGCCGTTGGTTCACCCTCCAATGGACGCCGCGGTAGCGCGCTGTGGCCGGCGGCACACCGCGCTGATCCGATGGCAAGAGCCAGGTGCTTCTCCTGGTCTCCCATGGGGTGCAGGGCCCAAGCACTTGGGCCATCCTCCACTGCACTCCCTGGCCACAGCAGAGAGCTGGCCTGGAAGAGGGGCAACCGGGACAGGATCGGTGTCCCGACCTGGACTAGAACCCGGTGTGCCAGCGCCGCAAGGCGGAGGATTAGCCTAGTGAGCCGCGGCGCCGGCCTAAAACTAATTTTTCATTTCAAGTTTTTTGAGGTTTTAAAGATGCAATATAGCTCATAGATGCAATTCTAAGAATACAATTATATTCCCTCCTCCCTCCCTCATCCTCCTTCACTCTCCCTTTCTTTCACTTTTTTCTTTCAGTTTTTAAATAACATATATTTAATTTACATTACAGATGATGGCTTAATGCTCCAGTTAATAAAGAGTTCAACAAGTAAAAGCAAAAAGACCCTAGTGTATTATAACTATAACCAAGGGCTATAAACAAAAATCAGGTGGAAAGATGACCATTTCACTCATATACAGCAAATTTCACATTAATCACAGATTGTTAAAACTACAATAGTAGCTGGCGCCACAGCTCAATAGGCTAATCCTCCGCCTGTGGTGCCGGCACACCGGGTTCTACTCCCAATCAGGGCACCGAATTCTGTCCTGGTTGCCCCTCTTCCAGGCCAGCTCTCTTCTGTGGCCCAGGAGTGCAGGGAGGATGGTCTGAGTCCTTGGGCCCTGCACCCGCATGGGAGACCAGGAGAAGCACCTGGCTCCTGGCTTCGGATCAGCGCCGGCCGCGGCGCCCATTGGAGGGTGAACCAACGGCAAAAAAAGGAAGACCTTTCTCTCTGTCTCTCTGTCTCTCTCTCTCTCACTGTCCACTCTGCCTGTCAAAAAAAAAAAAAAAAACTGCAATAGTATAACATTCTTAATCTTTGCTTGACAAAGTTATAAAACAATGTTTGGCAAAACTATATTTGATCTGTGGTTACTAATAGAGTACAAAACAATGTAATGTGTATGAGCAAAATTACATTTTGAAAATTGATTATTGTTTACAGCTGTTGTCTCTACTATTGAACAATAAGTTTTATTTCTTCTGCATATTGAATTCTTATTTAGTGGAGGATTAATGATTGTAAAATACTGAAAGTGTTTCATTGTAAAAATTAAAAGAATAAGAAAAGAAAGAGGAGGGAGGATGGGAGCATGGGATTGTGGGAGGAAGGGAGGGAAAGGTCAGGCCCCCCCTGGGGCTGTTTCTCTTCTCCTGGGGCCCCCAGTGTGGTGCCCAGGAGACAGAGCAGAGGCTGGGTCTCCTGGGTCTTCACTTGGAGAACGACGTCAGAGGGCACAGGGCGTCTTCCTTCGCGGGGAAGGAGCGTGCCCCACCCAGCAAAGTCTCTGCTAGGAAGAAGGGAGCAAGCACAGGCTGCCCCTGCCCAGCTGGCCCTGCACAGATGCAGCCCTCGTGCCCGGGGACAAACCCTCCTGGGAGGAGGAGGCAGAGGCAGATAACACACACAGCACCCTCCGAGACCACCCCCAGACTTAGCAAAGCAGGGCCCTCTTGAATCTGCAGACCAGGAGGCAAAGGCGGGCTCCTGCCGCCTGCATTCTGCACACACTGTGGACACAGCCCCTTCCTTCCCCTGCCCTCTGGACCAATGAGGCAGGCACACAGTCCAGACAGCTCTTTTCCCTTCCGCTTTTTGAAGAAGGAAAGAGGAGCGGATCCCGACTGTAGACGGGGCTCACGATGTTCAGGCCAGGAGAGACTCTTCACAGAGCTCTGGGTAGCAAGCTTGGGATCAAACCCCATCCAAGCACTTGGCCATCTAGCCTCTCCTCCCAGATTCTCGGGGCCAGGATTCCATGGCGTCCTGCTCCTAGCCTGCCTTCAGCGGGCCACACCCACCTCGATGGCTCTGCGGATCTCAGCGGGCAGCACTTGGGCCCAGGCTTGTTCGAGCTGCTTTGGATGGAGAGCAATCGGGCAGCACTTTCTGCCTTCCCATTTTTAAATAAGTTGTCCCGTTGGTCTTCTCTTGGAAACTTAAGTCTTAAAAGGACCTTGGAGATCATCTAAATCCTCCTTGTTTTACAAGTGAGAAACTACAGCCTAGAAGGGGAAAAAGGCTTGCTTGCCAGTCTCCCCAGGAAGCTTCTCAAGCAGAGCCTGCCAAGGGGCCTGCCTGGGGACATGGCACAGATCTACTTGCCTCCTGCCTGACCCCCCCCACCCCCCCACCCCCCGTCTCTCCTTCCTTGCAAATGGCCAGGCTATGCCGAAGATCATGCCAACGAGTGTCAACCAGGAACACGCCTTCTTTCTTGAAATACATGGTGCATCAGCAGACAGGCCCCTCAAGACCCCAGCAATGTAGCTTGCACCCGAGCCCAGGACACAGTAACCCAGAAACATATGTGGTGAACAATGACAGTCATAAATTTTATGAGAAATTGTGGGAAGTGTCACTATACCCCTAAATATGAAATGTATGAATTTTTTACCTTATATAAATTTAAAAAATCTTTATTTTCAGCAATACTGATACACAATGACATTTAAAAAATATTTATTTATTTATTTTTGAAAGAGTTACAGGGAGAGAGGAAGAGACAGGGAGAGGGCTCTTCCATCTGCTGATTCACTCCACAGATGGTCACAACAGCCAGTTCTGGACCAGGCCAAAGCAGGAGCCAGGGGCTTCATCTGGGTCTCCCAGTTAGGTGGCAGCAGCCCAGACACTTGGGCCATCTTCTGCTGCTTTCCCAAGGGCATTATCAGGGAGCTGAATTGGAAGTGGGGCAGCCCTGACTCCAGCTGGCACCCATATGGGATGCCAGTATCACAGGTGATAGACTAATCCACTGTGCAACAATGCTGGGCCAAACACAGGAATTTCTTTTCTTTCTTTTTTTTTTCTCTATTTTTAAGACTGCCAACACAAAGTCTTGTGGGTCATGGAAAACCCATGTATGAAACAATGGGAAACAAAGGCTGCAAAAATACTTTATAATTTGAAAACTAATTTCTAGTTTGCAAGAATTGAAGTGTATATGCTAAGCTGTTGCTTTAATGGGGCAAATAAAACTTTGGATAGACACATGTATTACTATAAGACCTGAAGTGTTTTTGTGATAAATTAAGGAAAGACTAAAGACTATACCTTTCTAAGACAGTCATGTAAAATTTTAAATGGATACTTCTTTTCTTTGAAAGCTTTTATTTAATAAATACCAATTTCAGGCCAGCACCGCAGCTCACTAGGCTAATCCTCCACCTACGGCGCCAGTACTCTGGGTTCTAGTCCCATTTGGGGCACTGGTTCTGTCCCAGTTTCTCCTCTTCCAGTCCAGCTCTCTGCTGTGGCCCGGGAAGGCAGTGGAGGATGGCCCAAGTCCTTGGGCCCTGCATCCGCATGGGAGACCAGGAGGAAGCACCTGGCTCCTGGCTTCAGATTGGCGCAGCGCGCCAGCCATAGCAGCCATTTGGAGGGTGAACCAATGGAAGGAAGACCTTTCTCTCTGTCTCTCTATCTCACTAACTGTCAAAAAAATAATAAATAAATAAATACAAATTTCATAGGTACAGTTTTAGGAATATAGTGATTCTTCTCCCCATACCCACCCTCCCACTCCTATCCCTTCTCCTACTCCCTCTCCCATCCCATTCTTAAGATTCATTTTTAATTATCTTTATATATGGAAGACCATCTCTTTACTAAGTAAAGATTTCAACAGTTTGCACCCACACAGACACATAACATATAAAGTACTGTTTGAGAAGAAGTTTTGCAGTTAATTCTCCTAGTATAACTCATTAAGAACAGAGGTCCTACATGGGGAGTAAGTGCACAGTGACACTCTTATTTTTTTTTTAATTTTTTTTTTCTTTTTTTTTTAGACAGGCAGAGTGGACAGTGAGAGAGAGAGACAGAGAGAAAGGTCTTCCTTTTGCCGTTGGTTTACCCTCCAATGGGTGATCAGCCACGCTGATCCGATGGCAGGAGCCAGGTGCTTCTCTTGGTCTCCCATGGGGTGCAGGGCCCAAGCACTTGGGCCATCCTCCACTGCACTCCCTGGCCACAGCAGAGAGCTGGCCTGGAAGAGGGGCAACCGGGACAGGATCGGTGCCCCGACCGGGACTAGAACCTGGGACTAGAACTAATCCTCCGCCTTGCGGCGCCGGCCGACACTCTTATTTATGATGTCAATGATCACTCAAAGCTCGAGTCCACAAACTCTGATATTATTTAGACAAGGCCATAAGCAAAGTGGAAATTCTCTCCTCCCTTCAGAGAAAAATACCTCCTTTGATGGCCCCTTCTTTCCACTTGGGTCTCACTCACAGAGATCTTTCATGTAGATCAGTTTTTGCCACAGTGTCTTGGCTTTCCATGCCTGAAATGCTCTCATGGGCTTTTTTAGCCAGATCTGAATACCTTAAGGGATGATTCTGAGGTCACAGTGCTGTTTAGGGCATTTGTCATTCTATGAGTCTGCTGTGTGGCCTGCTTCTCATGTTAGGTCACTCTCTTCTCTTTAATTATATCTATTGTTATTAGCAGACACTTAGTCTTATTTATGTGATCCATTTGACACTTATTCCTATCTATATGATCAATTACACACTTAAAATGATCACTTTAGTAAGATGGTATTAGTACCACCCAACTTAATTGGATTTGGAGTCCCATGGCAAGTTTTTAGCTTTACCCTTAGGGTCTAAGTCTGTGAGAATGTGTGCCAAACTGTGCATGACCTCCCTCTCTTATTCCCACTCTTATTTTTTACTGGGATCAATTTTCAATTGGATTTAAACACCTATGAATAATTGTGTGTTAAGAGTTCAACCAATTATATTAAGTAGAAAAGTAAAATAGTTTAAAAAATAAAACAATAAACTGTTCCTCGACAGTTAAGACAAAGGCTGATGAAATCATTGTTTTTCATAGTGTCAATTTCACTTCTACAGGTTTCCTTTTTAAGTGCTCAGTTAGTTGTCACAGATCAGAGAGAACATATGATATTTGTCCCTTTGGGACTGGCTTATTTCACTAAGTATGATGTTTTCCAGATTCTTCTTAAGATATTGTGCATATAAGCTTACAATGTAGGTTACTTATGACTAACTAAAGGTTGTTAACTTGTAGAATTTTCGCAATATTATTTTGATCCAGTTCACCATGTGAAATAATAATTGAAACTCATTTTCATTTTAAAAGACTTTCACTGATAAGTATAGGAAAGTTAATGGAGAGGATAATTATGTTTATGAAATTAGTAAGTCTAAAATTTGTATTCTAAAAAACATCACCTGGGTTCAGCGCTGTGGCTCAGCGGGTTAATGCCCTGGCCTGAAATGCCAGCATCCCATATGGCCACTGGTTCTAGTCCCGGCTGCTCGATTTCTGAAACAGCTCTCTGCTATGGCCTAGAAAAGCAGTAGAAGATGGCCCAAGTCCTTGGGCCCCTGCACCTGTGTGGGAAACCCAGAGAGGCTCCTGACTTTGGATCAGCGCAGCTCTGGTCTTTGCAGCCATCTGGAGAGTGAACCATTGGATGGAAGACCTCTCTCTCTCTCTCTCTCTCTCTCTCTCTGCCTATCCTCTCTCTGTGTAACTCTGACTTTCAAATAAATAAATAAATCTTTAATAACAAAAAATCATCTCTTAGGTCTCCCTATTTTCTAGTGGTAAGTCATCAGTAATAATTACAATCAAATATATAGTCTCTTAATATTGAGATCATTGCTGGCACTCAGGAGAATTCTAGAGAAATAAGGAGGGTAAATTCTGACTTTGAGTGCATTAAACAAAGAGCATGAGATGAAAACATGGAGTCATGGATTACAGATAGCTCTTTAAAAAGCAGTTAGTCTAAGCAGGAACAGAAAAAATCGTGTGGGGATTTGATAATGGAGAAGAATTTTGACACAAATAGTTATCCTACACAATAATGATGATTGCTTTTCTCCAGTGGGCATCAAGAATAGGCTTCTGGGAAACATAGTGAGATGGAAGAAAACACTGAAGTTAAAACACTGACTCTCATCCTAAGTAGAAGGTTGTGTTTCTTTCTTTTTTCTTTTTCTTTTTTCTGACAAGCAGAGTGAGACAGTGAGAGAGAGAGAGAGAGAGAGACAGAGAGAAAGGTCTTCCTTCCATTGATTCACCCTCCAAATGGTCGCCAGGGCTGGCGTTGCGCCGATCCGAAGCCAGTAGCCAGGTGCTTCTCCTCGTCTCCCATGGGGTGCAGGGCCCAAGCACTTGGGCCATCCTCCACTGCACTCCCGGGCCACAGCAGAGAGCTGGCCTGGAAGAGGGGCAACCGGGACAGGATCTGGTGCACCGACCGGGACTAGAACCCAGTGTGTCGGTGCCGCTAGGCAGAGGATTAGCCTAGTGAGCCACAGCGCCAGCAGAGAAGGTTTTGTTTCAACACAATGGTTCCATCCTAAAGGAGGGAAGGCAGAGCAAGTGCTAGACAAATTAGAGAGAAAGATGTGCTGGTGGGAGATGAGGTACTTCTCTTTTGACTGCTCTCCTTTTCTGTGTAAAATCGTAATTAGAAATAAAAGCCTTACAGAAAAGATGTAAAGATTTTGTTTTTGTTGTTGTTGTTGTTGCTGCTGTCGTTGCTGCTGTTAGTATTTGTTGTCCTCATATTTGTACCTCCCTGGTACAGCAATCTGTTGCATGGAGTCAAGTGTTTTACATATGACCATCAAACAGTGAGCAGCTCTCCTTTTAGGAACAGCCTTTTCCAGGTTTACACATCACTAACTTTCTGGAAATTGTTTCTTATTGTACTATTTTCTTTCTTTTTAAGCTGTTACTGTCACAAATTTAGTGGCTAGAAACAACCCAAATGCATTAACTTGCAGTTATTAGTTCTGAAGTCCAGTGTTGGCTGTACTGAACTAAAATCAAGATTTCCACAGGGCTGTGTTCCTTCTTGGATGTTCTAAGAAGGAATGCCTTTCCTTGCCTCCTCCAGCTTCTAACAGCCACTCACATTCCCTCGCTCACAGCCCCCTTTCCACTGTCCATGCCAGCAGCCTTGCATCTTCCTGTTCTTTTCTTCTGCAGTCACAGCTCCCTCTGCCTGGCTACATTCTCCATCTACACAAGTGCACTTATGTATATTCCAGGATAATCTCTCCATCACTGTGCATGATCTTAATCATATCTGCATAGGTCCCTTTTGCATGCAGGATACCTTAATCACAGGCCCCAGGGATTGGGATGTGGCCATCTTTAGGTTTAAATCTTTTGTGCAGTTGGCTCTTAAGTTACTGTCTGCAATTGTGACACATACAAGAATCATCTTTCCCTTTTCCATAGAATAATGTTATCCTGTATCAATACAGCCTTCAAAGTGCCTTGTTGCTTCCTCATTTTTTAATCTCTCTGTTTCTCCACAATTGTAGTCCCAAACTAACCACTTATCGAGATCTGCCAGGTTTTCCAAAATTTCTCTTAAATGTAGTGCCCATAAGCATACATGAGACATATTCACACATATATCCTTGACACCAACCTCTTTGTGCATAGGAGTATAGAGAAACGCTTCATGCTAATGTGTACCTGGGACACAATAGGTGATGCCTCAAGTGGCTAGATCCCTGCCACCCATGTGAGAAAGCTGAATTAAGTTGCAGGCTCCTGTCTTTAACCTGGCCCCATCCTAGCTTTTATGGGCATTATGTGGAGATAGTAAATTTCTCTGCCTGCCTCTCTATCTCTTTGCCTCTGTTAATAAAAAATGAAAATAACTAAAAATATATTTTAAAGAGAGAAATGCATTCAGATATCGTCTGGAAATCATAGCATATAGAGAAATTAAAGTCAATTTCAATTAATTTATACTACAGCCTTAGAATTCCATGAAATATCCTTTTCAAAATGCAAAAAAATGTTCAGACAAAATTTTTGAAAGAGAATGGATTAAACTCTTTCAAGTAAGTTGATATGAGTTTGATTCAATCCCACCATCATTTATTGATCATTAATAATACCTTGTGAAACAATCTCTACAGGATTTGGGGCTAACTGAAAAGAAGGGCACATATTAATATAAATGAAATTACTAAAGTAAATGAAACGATAGAGTAATCATAGGGTGCTACGTAAGAGTAGTTTTACAAAGTCAAAAGTAGTTCCTGGAATTGTCACCTAAGCCATATTTTACTGAATGAAAAGTTAAGAAAGTGAAATCATTGGGAAGTATTACAAGCAGTAGTAACAGGAGAAGAAGGAGCACTATAGTACTAAACAGTACAGACTGTATTTGATAAATGCTCATGTGAGCACTAGTAGTAATTGTTGTTTTTGATTCAGATTAATGTTAACTACTTAACCATTAGCTGTTCTAAGTGTTATTATTTTAAACATTACAGTCATCCGGTAGAGCAGGTACCATATTACTCAAATTTGATGGTTTAGGAAACTGAGCCATCAGGAGATTATGCAACTGAGAGTGCACAGAAAGTCCAATATTTGAAACTGTGTAAGTCTGAGCTCAGAGATTCTATTCAGAAACATTACACTGAACTGAATAGAGTGTGTGCAGTGAAGGCTGATGGGTGACAAGTCAATAAATATCCACAGGAACTTGTGTTAAAGAGCTTAAACATTAACCAGTAGATGGAGTTCCCTTAATGGAGTCAAATTGAAGAACATTAATGGCTAAGCTGCATTACGTTTAACTTGTGTAGTAATGTGGAGAGCACAGTGATGACAAAGGAGATATGCAAGGAGCTAAATCACTGATGGGGGCACTGATCCGGATAAAACATGGCAATAGGATCCAGCAGGGTTAGTAGAATAGTGCTGAAAATGAGAGATATTTAGGAATTAAAATAACAGGATGAGATGAGAGCTTTATACATAAAGGTGTGCTAGAATGGAAAGGTAAAAAGCAATAATCCTAAATGATAACAGTTTGCATGACTTTTCACTGTTGTAAATCTCTTTAGTTACAGAACACCCAGTGGAGGTACAAAATGAGCTAATATTGAACATACTGTAATCTAGTCTTACCACAGGGTGGCTGCCTTCCAGTGCCTGCACTGAGCTAATTCTGCCTAGCTTTGCCCTGGCATGAATGATTGGTCAGTTAAATTCTTAATGTCCAAAGAACAGTCTCGATTTCTGTTGTACTATTAGCTTCTGACCACACGATGGCAGCATTTCTTCACATTTCCTCATACTTTTTTTTTTTTTTCTTGGTTAAAAAAATCCAGGTAAATATTAGATGAAATAATACATTTACACTATTAGAATATTCTTCTATAAAATTTAGTGTCTGCTTTAAGAAGAGCACACAAGTTAATTTGATGTGTATTGATGACCAACTGCAAATCATTTCACATGAATTTTGAGTGCTAGAAAATGTTAATTAACCAGGAAGACTAATTTTTATTAACAATTTAAAAAGAAACACTAAAAAACATAAGTATATTAAAATCTTGAGAACAGTACGTTGTATCACAGTGATAGATTTCATATAAATTTCATAAATCTGAGTCAAGTTTCTAATTCATCTACATAGGTGAATAATTGCAAGTTCATTATCAAGCCACAGTCTATGTCTCAGTATATTTCACTCAGTTGTGCATGATTCTGCCATGTTTTTATATATATGACCAAAGCTTGTCTTTAAATATTGATAGATAATGTTTTACAATAAAATTATAAAGCTGAAAACTGGTATCATTGATGCATCTTGGTTTCTTGTGCTATCACTTTATTTCATATGATGCTGAAAGATCAAATAAGTCCTTGTCTACAGGACAGATTCGGGGAAAGAGAAATCAGCTGTCATTTCCTCCCTTCACCCTGCAGCTTATCCTGCCTTTGGTACATCTTTGAGGTTTAACAACGAATCTTCAGTTTGATGTCCTAAATCTGTTACAATGTTTTTTAAATCACTGGAACAATAAAAAAAAATTATTGACATTTCTGAGCCGTATTAAAAGAACTAAAGGGCTTCTAAAATCTTAAAAATTAGTATTCCTCTCCCCACATAACAGGATCCCTCCCAGTATTCTCATTACAAGCTGCAATCCTTGTGGAATGAGTCCTCCCCAGGTATGGATGTTTCCAGTTCTCTGTTTAGAAGTTGGGATCCTGCAGACATGACATCTTGATGTTAAGGTGCTGTATGGAGGAAGCCTCACGGGAATGCATTTATTCTTGTCTCAGTGTTATCCACTGTCCCTTTCCCGACTCTCTGGGAAAATACCTGAAGTTCACCAACATGTCTAGCCTGCCAGAGTAATAGACGATTTTCCATATTTTCCCAGGTCTCTCACTGACACACACAGCATTCTGTTCTTCTAGCACTGTGTTCCCTATATTTCTTCCTACATTTCTGGTTACTCTTTCTCAGTTTCCTTTCCCCTATCTTTTTCACCTCTCACTTTGAATTCTTATAAATAGAAGATTCATTTCTGTAGCTCACAACTCTTCTATGAGTTCAAATAGGAAATCTGAAATAGAATTATTGATGTTGTCCACTTTCTTACCATACTTAATGTCTCACTTGTGCAAGTCAGAAACCTGATACCCACCCTAAATCCCTAATCTCTCTCTCTCTCTCCCTCATCTAAATCTAGTCCTTCAACATATCTTACAAAGTCTACCTCAGATTATACATCCACTAAGTTCACTTATTTTTATCCCCAACAATCTAAGTTGATCCTCTGTATAAATTTTCCATTTGGACTGTTATCCTAATTGGTGCTGTTTCTTTCTCTCTTGTCCCCGCCCCTTTCCAATCCATTCTGAGGAGTCTCAAAATAATTTATAAAAATATGAATAACAATAATATCACTCATTGTGCAGTTTTCCTCAATGACCTACTATTGGGTACAGAAAAATGCTAATTGCAAACTGACATGGTTCTCCTTCTTCTCAAGTAGTTCTGCCCTCTTCTCTCTGTTCCCCAGGCATCAACTCTGTGCATCTTCTCGGCTTACTACCATTCCCTTCCTGCAATTGTACATCTCAACTCTAAACAATTCTTAATTCCTGTGGCTGCTTCTCACCTATTTATTTATGTATGTGTTTTAATTTGAGAGGCAGAGAAGCATACAACATGGAAAACTATCATCTGCTGATTCATTCCCCAAATGTCTATACCTGGAGCTGGGCCAGATTAAAACAAGGAGTCAGAAATGCAACCCAGGTTTCTCACTGGTGGCAGGGAACTAATTACTTGACCCATAACTGGCTGCTTCCCAGGGCACACATTAGCAAGAAGGTGGAATGGGGTTTTGAGGCCAGACTTGAGCCCAAGCCCTCCAAGATGGGATATGGATATTCTAAGTGACAACCTAACCAGTCAGCAAATGACTGTGTCTCTGTCTCATCATTCAAGTTGCAGGTTAAGTAACATTTCATTTAAACAGCCTTTCTCACTATCTCATCCCATTATGATCCCCAGTAGTCATCGTTGTCTGTTGTCTTAGTAGTACTTCCTAATTTGGAGGCATTTATTTTACATGTATTTCTTGTTGACTGCAATTGCCTTTGAAGGCCGACAGATTTGCTTTTTCTCATCATAGTATTTATATTCTACATACTAGATGATTATTAACATTCACTGAAAGAATGAATAAGCATATTTTATGTCAGCGCACACAGTAATTAAATTTTGAATAATCATCTTGGAAAGTGGCAAACATGATACAGATTTTTTTAATTTAATTAATTTACTAATTATTTTATATATATGAAATAAGCAAATAGTGCGTGTATGTGTATACGCAACGAATTTCACAGGCCCAAAGCTTAATAGGTTGCACTCAGTATTGAAAGTATTATGTGAATTATGTGTAATAATTACCCCATTTTCTGCATTGTCTTATTGTTCTACAATGAATGTGAATTTGGGATGAAAAATAAAAGCATGCATACTTTTGAAACAAACTTTAACTTTGAAATTTTATAAATTATTATGCTGAGGTTCAGAAAAGTTAAATGGTAAATATCATACAGCATCTTAATTTTCCTTTGTAGAATATTATCTCTGAGAAACAGTACTCTGAATTTAATTATGATTAATTCTCTGTTTACTTGAAGAGAACTGTAAGAGAAAGGGACAATTATATGTCAAATGTTTCTGGCTAAGATTAGCACAAAAATTCCAAAAAAAAAAACTATCAATAAAAAAGAATGCTAATGAGAAATAGAATTCAGAATGGGTAGAAACTCTGAAAATGAAAAATTAGAAACTGTGTACTCATATGTCCTACAAATTAGTAAGAGGACAGCCATCCTGAGCATGGCCAGTGTGCTGCACCAAGCACTCCTGTCAGAAATGGAACTGGACTGTGTGACAGGATGGGCTCATAATCCAAGACACACGCATGAACACTGCTGGGAAGGCCCACAAGCTTGCAGAAACCTCAAATAGCAAACTTCTGGGAGTGGACATTGGGCTTAGGGGGTAAGTCACTTGTGTCCCACATTGGAGAACCTAGATTCAGTGCCTGGCTCCAGGTCCTAATGGCGGCTTTCTGCTAACACAGACCCTGTGGCCGGGGGGACAAGGCTGGGGTACAGTAATGACTTCGGTAACTGAATTCCTACAACACGTGTGAAGCACCTGGATTTAGACCACAACTCCAGCTATTGGCTTGATCATGGACTTTCAGCATCCAAAGCTGTGAGAGACAAATCTATGTTGTGTTTAAGCTACCTGGTCTACAGATTTCTTATAGCAATCTGAACAAAATGAGTTGCATATCTTCAGCTTTTGTTTTCTGCATCTTTAAAATGGGAAGGAAATTTTTGTGGGCTACATTCTTACCATATTAAAGATGGATCATGTCATTCGAAGTACATTCTGGAAATTCTGAGTAAATGCGTGCACCAGAAACAGCCATGTTGCCCCAAGGCCCATTAAGTACATCTCTGTTAGTGGTAGGTATCAGAAATCTGGAAACTGCTTTGTCACATTCCAAGAGAAAAATTTTTAAAAAGCAGTTGTCAATTCCAAAATCCAGTTGTAACTTTATATTGATAGGTAGGTGTGTGTGTGTGTGTGTGCTATATTACAGTACATTGATGACCTTGACTTACTCTAGCTGAGAGCAATACTAAATTTTATTATTTTATAAAGTACCTCATAGGAACTATTTGGAAGTTTGTTTTAGGAAAGCCTTATGGATATCTTCTAGTAACTTTATTTTGAATAGGAAATTAAAGATATCTTATCCCAAATGAGCATGCAGTATTTTCATTTCAACAACATTGAATTCAAACAACACACACACACACATATTCCTGTGTCTTTGAGTAAGTAACTGACTCAGTATGATTATATTTTCAGAGCACATCTCTATAATGTCTTCATGCCATGTGTATCACATTTCTATTCAGAAAGGAATAAATTTTAATTCAAATCCATATCTCAGAATCTCAGAAATATCTGTGAAAGCAACTACAATTGGTCGCACTTTTTCTGTCCGTAAAATTGGAGGGTTTAGCCATAGATTTAGATATATCATAAAATAATTTTTTTACTGATGGTATTGGACTTTTTCTAGCACTGAGTGTAGAAACTCCATCTTTAGTAAATCTCCATTTAATGTACTTTCCTAAGTATCTGCTATAAATGATATGTGTATTATTTCAAAATGTCCTGTTTAAGCAATAAACTTTATGGCTGGATGAGATTACATCCTGATAGTACCCAGATAGAGTTTATAAAGTAAAAGATAACTACTTACCACATCAGGTAAGTAAAATAGAAACTGAATCTCCCTGACTCCTTTTTCTTTTTTAAATTTTTGCTTGCAAGTTTGAAATAGCAAAGGATAGCTGTTCCCATAAAAATCACATTGTTTGTATTTATTTGTTATCTGATTGAAATAGAGAAACTTTTTACAAATCAAGGTGCAGATTAATTTCATAAATACAAATTTCTTTTAGTAAGCAATTATTTATTTTTCACTTAAGTAAGAATAACTTTAAATAATGCACATTTAAAACAAGCTCTCAAGTCAACAAGAACAATTTAAAAAGAGGCTATGAGTGAATACTAACTAAAGATTAAATTTCATTTAGCATTTGGGAACTGAAACTACTTTGTTTTTGGGTGTATGCAAGCTTTTCTTGTAGTATTTTTAAATTGGGGAAAATGAAAATGGGTATGTCTGCATCACATGTTTTCACTACTGAGACTGAGCATGCATCCTGCCATCAAAGACTTTGCTGTCATCCAAACCTAGATTTGAAGACTACCCCCACTCAGAATTGTTTCGATTTGGCAAAATGTACTTCACTTTATAAGACCTTGTGTTTAAAATGAATTGTAGGTCTGTACCTTAAGAGAGGCTGACTAATGATAAAATATTGTAATGATTTTAAATAACTTAGCATAGCTCCTGTCAACAAAATACTTCACTATTTACAAGATGATATTATAGCTGCAACTGGAAGAACTGAAAGTGAAACAGCATAGCCAGATAATGTTAACTTTCATATTATGCTGTGTTGGAATTTAATAAATCTATTTTGTACATGATTTCATATCCAAATAAGGGTACTCATAATAAAGGTGCTCTACTGTCACAGATTTGCATGTTGACCCTAAACATCTCTTTATTCTTCTTTCTTTCCTTCCTATTTTTGACCAACATCTTTCATCTGCCAACAGTATCCTTCCCCTGTTTGCTATCTGCGTTTCAAAGGCTTATGCATGTTGGAAACTCAACTGAACCATTCTATTCACTCATTTCACAAAATGATCTAGCCCTTTCCCTCTGCAAGTCATTGAGCATACAACAATAAATATGGGTAATGATAATAATAAATAAATGCCTATTTAAAGATTTTACCTATCTAATAATTAGATTGTTAGTAATCTCTATTATCAAGAATACAGCTGTGAATCTGAAAAAAAAATAATGCCTCTAAATACTAATAAAAGCAATTATCATAAAGACAATGTCTGACTCTGTAGTAGGTTCAATACTCCATTCAGAGTGGGCTTAGATGTGTATGTGTATTTATGTGTGTTTGTGTGTATGTGCATACACCTATGTTAAGAGTTTAATAAATTGACCGGCGCCGCGGCTCACTAGGCTAATCCTCCACCTGTGGCGCCGGTACTCCAGGTTCTAGTCCTGGTTAGGGCACCAGTTCTGTCCCGGTTGCTCCTCTTCCAGTCCAACTCTCTGCTGTGGCCTGGGAAGGCAGTGGAGGATGGCCCAAGTGCTTGGGCCCTACACCCGCATGGGAGACCAGGAAGAAGCAACTGGCTCCTGGCTTCGGATCGGCGCAGCTCTGGCCGTAGCGGCCATTTGGGGGGTGAACCAACAGAAGGAAGACCTTTCTCTCTGTCTCTCTGTCTCTCTTTGTCTAACTCTGCCTGTCAAAAAAAAAAAAAAGAGTTTAATAAATCAATCATCTAGTTTCCATTGGCAGCTATTCTTTTTTTCTTAAGTCTAGGGACTACAGCCTATAATCAGGAGTAATTGGGAATCACCAGAAGCAGGATCAAAGACAAGATTGTAAAGTGATGGTAGTTAAGGATGATACAGAAATAAATAACAATAAAACTGGTCATCTGGGCCTTTTGTGGGAAAGCAACCAATTTCACTGATATCTATATACTTGGAAAGTTCTGCACAGTCAGCAGATGAGCCAGCCACCCACAAACAGTAGTGCCTTGTTGGTACAAGATTACTCAGCAGCAGCTAGCTTGACTGTTAGCATAGCAAGTAGCCTTGCAAACCCCATGGGCTACAGATGATGCCATTGATCGACAGTCTTGATAATCATAGCAGAGCCTCAAAGTTAATCACATTTCGAGGAGGGATGACTTGAGCTGCACTTGTCTTGACTATCGAGGAGCAATTTTGTTTTCTTTGTTTTTTCGTCTATTTTATTTTCTTCATACTATTTGTTGAACTCTTTACTTAACATAGAGTTAATCATATATGTATAAAATCAATTGAAAATAGATCTCAGTGAAAAATAAGAGTGGAAACATGACAGGGAGGAGGAAATTTGTAAAGCTGTATAGTTCTTACATACTCACTTCTTATATATATTCTTACAGACTCTCTTCTAAGGGTACAGTTTAAAAACTTGTCATGGGACTCCAAATCCCATTAAAATTTGTGGTAAAATGTCATCTTAATTGTTAAAGTGATCATAGTAAGTGTTAACGTGAACATATAGATAGGATTAAGTGTTAAAGAGATCATATAAATAAGATCAAGTACCCAGCAATAATAATAGATAGAATTAAAAAAGAGAGAATGTCCAACATGGGAAGCAGTCCACACAGAAAACTCATAGAATGACAATCGCTTTAAGTAACACTCTGACCTCAGAATCACCCCTTAAAGCCTCCTGGTCTGGCTGATTGGCCCATAAGAGCATTTCATGCATGGAAATCCAAGACACTGTGGCGAAAAATGTTCTAAATGAAGGATCTCTGTGAGTGAGACCCCAGTGAGAAGAAGTGGCTATCCCTTTTCTCTAAAGGGAAGAGAACCTTCCACTTTTCTTATGGCTTTGTCCAAATACTGATGGAGTTTGTGGACTAAAAAGGCTTCCATAGCCTAGGCAACTCATTTTAAGAGCCTTCGGTGGTCACTGACATCAAGGAATCTTTACTAAAGTAATAATTCTTTATAAAGTAGTAATACTTTACTAAAGTCATAATTCTATAACTATATAGAAAGAACTTAATTTGTAGATGAAAAAAAAGCCTTTGCTGATTTTACAGGTATATTCCACATATAGGAAAATGTAGCCAATCAATATCCAGGCTGATTGAAGCAGTACTTGGATTACTAACGGATAGAAATCAGTCGTGCATTTAACAAGAATAGTGTGAAAAGCATTACTTGTGTATAATAGTTCTAAAATGTTTTCTGTCCAGTTCGAGATAATATATATTCATTGTTGAGCCTAGAATTTGGATTTTTGACATTAAATGAGAAGAAAATTGCCATGTGCCTGGCTTCATGTAAATGCCTAGAGTACCCAAAGGATATTAACTTTGTTAGTAATGGACAAAACTGACATTCTACTCAGTAAATTTAGTACATAGTTGACTAGATTGTTGGACTTACCAACTAGAACTCAACTTGACATGTAGGTTTTGGAGCCAGTATATAAATTATAATTAGGGGCCAGTGTTATGGTGTAGCAGGTAAAGCTGCCACCTGCAGTGCCAGCATCCCATGTGAGCACTGGTCCTAGTCCCGACTACTCCACTTCCAATCCAGCTCTCTGATGTGGCCTGAGAAAGCAATAGAAGATGACCCAAGTCCTTAGGCCCTTGCACTCATGTGGAAGACCTAGAAGAAGCTTCTGACTCCTGGCTTTGGATTGGTGCAGCTCTGGCCACTGCAACCAATTGTGGAGTGAACCAGCGGATGGAAGGACTCTCTGTCTCTTTCTGCCTCTCCTTCTCTGTGTGTAACTCTGACTTTCAAATAAATAAATAAATCTTTAAAAAATAAATAAATTATAGTTAAACTATTGAGTTGCACACATCACCTAATAGAAAGATAGAGTGAGAAGATGAGGTATTTTCTAGGATCAAGTTTAAACAATGGTAAATAATTAATAGAAAATTGAGAAGAAGTCAAACAGAAAGAGAAACCACAGTACGGCAGGTTTCAGAGAGAGAGAGAACTCTAACGAGTTGGGAAAGGTCAACATGTTCTATTGACGACCACTTCAGTTTTCTTGAACTCCTTTTATTGATGCTCAATTAATGGGGAGATATTAAGCCAATGGTTTCATTTAGGTTGGCTGCATTGCATTTACTGAGCTGATATCTTAGCCTTGTAAATTACATTCATGATTCCAATACATGTATTCATTATGTAGTTAGGGGATACCTGCTGTTTGCCAGATAATAGGGGTAAAATAATATGTGAGATAGTTATTATTCCCAATTCCTGTCATTAGGAAATGAACATCCTACTAACTGAGAGTAGTGTTTATTGAGTATTTATAAAGAGTTTAGTAACATGCTAAGGACTTTGAGGTTTTCTCATTAATTCTCAAATTTCTCAGTTAATTCTCTACAAGCAGGTTGTTCTATTATCATTCCCATTTTATAATATAAAATGGAAGCTTGAAAAAATGAAACAATACTCATACTTAATTGCTATACTATGCTGGGAGAAGACAAAATAAGCCCATTATCTTCTGCTTTATAGCCTTTCCAATTTTTTTTATAACAGATATAATGCCTCTTAGTACTGTCTTCTACAGAAGAGATACTCACAGATTCTTCAACTTTTCCCATATGGCAGAGTTTTCAGGCTTTTTCCCCCGCTGGGTGAATTTACCAGGACATGCTATATGTGTATTGCTATCTTTTGAAAGACATTTTGGGATATAATCTTCTAAGTGCCATACAGTATTTACATTTCTTATTGTGGAAACTTCAGTTCTCCTGACATTATATTCAATGTTTTAGCAGTTACATATGCTGTTGAGTCACAAAAAAAGTGACAAAAACTCCCAGTCCTTTTTATGTGAAGTGAAATCATCACTTTGTTATCAGATATAAGTAATTTTGAGTTAATTATTTGTGTCCAGGTGATATAATAAAATGACATATAAGTACATATCTAGGAGGGACCTTAATCTACGTAAGTTTTTTTGAATGGTGCCTGGAATGTAAGGGTTCACTTAGTATCATGACCTCTTAATACTAGCTTCTTGTTAAATAGATGAAGAAACAATATTTTAGCTTTTTCATGTTCAACACATAACTTTCTGCTTTCTAGTCCAATATGTGTTACCTTTGGTTTTCTAAACCAGCTTGGCTCTTTGAACCCCTGCCTGTTCCTAACTTGAGGCACTCCCAACATCGTTTATTCAGCTCTTCCATCTTCTCCCAAGATTTCTTGCTTATTTTGTATCTTTCCTTAAGAAAAGATATATTTATGTATTTAAAAGTCTGAGTTACTGAGAGAAGGAAACACAGAGAGGGAAGTCCCATCACCACTGATTCACTCGCCAAGTGCCTGCAACAGCCACGGCTGAGCCAGGCCAAAGCCAGGAGCCAGAAGCTTCATCTGGTTATCCCAAAAGGATATTGGGAGTCCAAGAATTTGGGCCATATTCCACTACTTTTTCCAGAACATTAGCAGGGAGCTGAATAGGAAGTAGAGCAACTGGAACATATGGAATGCCAATGTTGCACACAGTGACTTTACCCAGTATGCTATAGCACCAGCCCCTTGTTCTGCTTCTATAATGTAGAACTTTATAAGCAATCTTTCAACAAAGAGTCCATTTGAATTTCTTGTGGTTCTAGACACTTTCTTTACAATGTCTGTTTCTTTCTTATTAGGAACATTTCATTATTTTACCAGAAATAAGTTTTGCAGACATCTACAAAAAGCCAATTCTTCTAAAATAATACTATCTAAATCTGTAATTCTTACATTTGTTCTGAAATTTCTTGAATCTCTTCTCCTGAAACTTGGAATTATGGTGCTTCTTTAAAAAAAATATTTATTTATTTATTTGAAAGTCCGAGAGAGGAGAGGCAGAGAGAGAGACAGAGGTCTCCCATCTGCTGGTTCAGTACCCAAATGGCCACAATGGCTGGAGCAGAGCTGATCCAAAGCCAGGAGCCTGGAGCTTCTTCCGGGTCTCCCACGTGGGTACAGGGGCCCAAAGACTTGGGCCATCTTCTACTGCTATCCCAAGCCATATCAGAGAGCTGGATCAGAAGAGGAGTAGCCGGGACTAGAACCAGCACCCATATGAAATGCTGGTGATTCCAGCCAGGGCATTAACCCACTGCACCACAGCACCAGCCCCTACGGCACTTCTTAATAATACCTTTCAGGATAATATAAATTCAAAATAGAAAAATATATATTTTCCCCCTGGAGTTTGTTATGTAGAAACAATTGGCTTTAGTATCATGGAAGAGGTCTCCCTGTGAGACACAGAATGTAAGCAGAACAGGTTAAGAAGTATCCACATTTTGTATAACAGTAAAATTATCCAAAAGTTCCACTAGTAGCTCTTTGCTACATCTCAGTTGCCCCAGTTGGGAGGTAATTATTAAGGCAATGTCGCTGTATCCTCTGTCTAGCTGCAGAGCCTGTAATGCACTCTTACACTACTAATAGTTTGCTTCCTTCTTTTCGTGTCATCCAAATATTATTCTCTTCCATCTACTGCTTTTTTAATCTTTTGCAAGCATTTATCTTGCTGACAAACAGTGCTATTTCACTCTTGCTTTCAAATTGGTTTCTTTTACATGAAGAGCAATCTTCCATTGCGATAAACTTTATTGCTGGAAGTGGTGTATATTTTTTGAATATTGGGGGAGGGGAATGCATAGTAGTATTAAAGAATATCTCCAAGTCTATTTAAGGATAATATGGTAATATATTCATTGAATAAAAACCTTTCACAGCCTATTTCTCGCCACTTCACTCAAACACAATGACTGCTTATGCTGATGTTATAACTATTTTACAGTGGCTGGTATTTACCTAGGGAAGCTTGACCTCTAGGTCATATCTGGAAATTAATGAGGAATATAGTCAAATTTCTTTACCTTTAAGAAAATATATAGAATAGAGATGCTTGGTGAAACTTGAATACCATATTAGAAGTTATTATCCTTAAAGTTCACATGTGAGCAGAAAATATTATTTATATATTCTAAACAATATCAACTGGAAAAGTCTCCATCAATTCAATCTTTATCTTTTCTGAGGTGTATTTTCTCTTTCAAACTTATTTTGTCAGATATTTAAGAACATCAGGAGTTAGGTTGGAAAATCTGTGGTTCCTAATGGTAATAATATTCACTGCAACCCAGGGTCAGGTGAAATTGGCTAGATTTTTAGGCGTTTTCTCCTGTAGAAACATCAAGCTTGCAAAGCCATTATCATTCCCGTTTCCACAGATAAGAAAACAGATTAAACTTATTATTCATTCATTTAACAAATATTTATTGAACATCTATTTATTATGTCCTAATTTTAATCTCAATATTTGTTCATTATAATTTTCAAAACAGATAAAATACTTCTGCTCATGAACTGACATACAAATAATAAGCTTATTTATTATTGAATGTAATTATATATTAGAAATTGATACATGTTTCAGTAAAAAGGAATATCTTTATCACTGGAGTGGTAGCCAGAGAAGTTGAGCACTATGAAGTGGCATTCTATATGCATTTAATGATTTTGGATTAAATTATTCTTTATCTGATACTGGGATTCCAATCCCCCCTTTCTTGTGATTCATGTCATTGGTTAAATATTTGCCCACTCCCTTTTTTTACCGTTCTAGATCACTGTATTCCAAATTTTCTTTTGTACATAACACAGAGTTCAATTTTCCCTTTATAAATCAAACTTTAAAATTCATATTTTATTAAATCAATATATCCTACATTACTGCTGTTACTTATAGATCTTGTTTCTGTCATAATGGTCTATCTTGGAATTACTATGTTTATTATCTTGTTTTATTATGTTTTATCCTGCTTTGTATGTCCTCTTTGTTATTTTTATTCTGTGTCACTTGTTACCATGTTTTGATACAAAAATTTCTATTTTTGACATCATACTTTTAATAGTTTTATAGTAACATTAGTAATAATTTTCTTATCCTCTGCACTTTAAATTTTTTTTATTTGAAAGGCAGAGTTACAGAGAGAGAGAGGAAAAGACAGAAAAAGAATTCTTCCGTTTGCTGGTTCACTGCCAAAATGGTCACCACAGCCAAGGCTGGGGCAGACCTAAGCCAGTAGCCATGAACTTCATCCAGGTTTTCCACTTGGGTGCAGGGGCACAAGCTCCTGGGCCATCTTCAGCTGTCTTCTCAGGTACATTAGCAAGGAGATGGATGAGAAATGGAGCTGCTGAGATTTGAACTGGTATTCATGTGGGATGTTGGCATCTCAGGTGGTGGCCCAACATACTACACCACAATACTGGTTCCATGTCCACTACACTTTCAAGCCTTTATTATTTCTACTTTTTAATTGGCATCTTTTGAGTTCTATCTAATACATGTGTAGCAGTAGTCAGTAAACTAATTCTACTGTTCTCCTCCACATTTTTTTTTCATCTTTTGTCAGAATATACTGCATTTACATATTGTTCTTATATCATGATAAAGATTCTTAGTCATACATAGCCCTACTGATAAAAAAATATGAAATGATTTCAATACCTTTGCCACACTTGTTTGGATGATGCTCATCTTCTTGTAGATTTTTTTCATTTTCAATATTTAATATTTTTCTTCTGGGGATAGCATTATAGCTCTTCAGGTTAAGACTCTGAAATCCTGGTGTCCCATATGAGCACTGGTTAGAGTCCCGTATACTTCACTTCTGATCCAACACTTTTTTTTTTTTTTTTTTTGACAGGCAGAGTTAGACACAGAGAGAGATAGAGAGAAAGGTCTTCCTTTTCCATTGATTCACCCTCCACAAATGGCCGCTACGGCCGGTGCTGTGCCGATCCGAAGCCAGGAGTCAGGTGCTTCCTCCTGGTCTCCCATGCGGGTGCAGGGCCCAAGCACTTGGGCCGTCCTCCACTGCCTTCCCGAGCTGGAGTGGAAGAGGAGCAACCAGGACAGAATCCGGCGCCCCAACCGGGACTAGAACCAGGGGTGCCGGCACCACAGGTGGAGGATTAGCCAAGTGAGCCGCGGCGCCAGCCCAGCACCTTTCTAACACATCTGGGAAAGCAGTGGAGTGTAGCCCAAGTACTTGGACCCCGGCATCCCACTTGGGAGACCTGGATGGAGTTCAAGGCTCCTGGCTTCCACCTGCCCCAGCCATGGCAGTTACGTCCATCTATGGAGTGAACCAGCAGATGGAAGATCTCTGTCTGACTCTCCCTCTCTTTTTGTAACTCTGTCATTCAAATTAATAAATCTTTTAAAAATATTTTTCTTCTATTTCTTTTCTGTGTTCAGTTATTTCTCATTTTATTTCTTCTTTTTGCCCATGGCTGCTCTCATTTTAATGCTTTCAATTCAGCCTATTTTAAAGTGTTTCCAAGTGCTTACTGGAAGATATTTAATCCAGTTTGGTGTATTTTGTTACAGCTCTATTCAATTCTTCAATTGGTTTTATGGGGAAGATTTTCACCAGCTGAGATACTTTGATTCACTTTTACTGATTTTTCATGGTAGTTTTGTGTGAATGTGGTCTGCCTTTCTTTGTTGCTACACATTTCATAGTTTGAGAGTGTTCATTTATTTAGTTTTGCCCCAACCTGTACAATTTCTTTTATGACATGTCTTGATGGCAGAGTGGTAGATGGAGGTGTTGGAGCGTTTTTTTTGTTTTTGTTTTTTTGGTCTTCTTGGTCTTTTTGGCTTATTTCTTTCCTTCTCAGTCACAGCCCAAGTTGTCCCTCCCCACTTCTGCATTGTCTATGGCAAAGAAGTGTGACTGTAGTTGCCCCACTTTTCCTAAACCCAGGGCTGCAAATTACCGAGTCCAAACCTGTGTTCAGTATTTCCACACTGAGTACTGAGCTTTCTCTTTTTGGTGATTTTTTTATGTAAGTCACCTCCATAAATCCACTCTTCTTAAATTAATTTTGAAGATTTATTTACTTATTTGAAGGGCAGAGTTACTGAGAGAGGAAGGGAAACAGAGAGAAATCTCTGGTTCACTGCCCAAATGGCTGCAATGGCCATGGCTGAGCCAAACCAAAACTAGGATCTTGGAACTCCACCAGGATCTTCCATGTGGGAGGCAGGGGCCCAAGCACTAGGGCCATCTACTGCTGCTTTCCCAAGCATGTTAGCAGGGAGCTGGGTTGGAAGTGGAACACCCAGGATTTGAAACTGTGGTGGCTTAACCCACTGCACCACAACGCCACCCCGTACATTTTAAATTCTTAGCCTTCTTTACCTCCATCTCCTATCTATAAGCTTTTAGGACAAGCAGTAGAAAACCTTTTGGAACATATTTCTTCCACCTAGAGATAATTTTAAGGTAATTGTATTTTCTGCTTCTTTGTACTGATAAAGGTGTGGTCAGTTTTAACTTTACTTGCTTTCCTTGTTGGTTTTATATTTTTTAGGAGAGAAGATTAACATGGCCATTTGAATGCAGGCAGCCACAATTCTCCTCCAAACCCATTGGACTTAAAACCAAAGTAGGCTCAGCGAGGGCTATATCAATGAGAGGGGAATAGCAAAGACATGAAGGAAATTAGGAAGTTATGTAGAAGAATCTTATGGTAAAAGTGATTCAGGTAGAGGAAGCAGCATGAAGGTCCTGATATGTGACTATGTCCAGCATGTTGAATCAGAAATGAGAGGGACTACAGTAGATAATGGATATGGCTGTGGATATGAGGGGGAAAAAAGAGTAGAATCATAAGTCAGAGAAGTATTTGTAAAGACTGAACTGCATGCTTGAGTATAACAATTGGTGGAGCTGATCTTCAAAATAAATGTCTTCAGATCTCGTGTTTTTAGTGCAATGTTGTTTCTATTCATAAAGAACTTTTTTTTATTAAATTCACCCATGATAGAACTCTAACTCAGAATTCACAGTTTTGGTGTTGCCCAAGTGTCTTCTAGTGTGAAAGCATGTCAGGATATTTGTAGGTGCTTCTTATCCCTGGTATTCATCTTTTTCTCTATCCTATCACACATGTCTACTATCATCCCCATCTGAATATCCAGGGAATAACTCAACCACCTTAGGATGGAATTCAAAACAAGTAAGCAATCTTTTATCTTATATCTTTTTTTAAATTTTTAAAATTTTTTTAAAATTTTATTTGACAGAGTTAGACAGAGAGAGACAGAGAGACAGAGAGAAAGGTCTTCCTTCCACTAGTTCACCCCCGAAATGGCCGCTGTGCAGATCCAAAGCCAGGAGCCAGGTGCTTCCTCCTGATCTCCCATGCAGGTGCAGGAGCCCAAGCACCTGGGCCATCCTCTACTGCCCTCCCGGGCTACAGAAGAGAGCTGGACTGGAAGAGTAGCAACCGGGACTAGAACTCAGTGCCCATATGGGATGCTGGTGCTGCAGGCAGACGACTAACCAAGTGAGCCATGGTGCCAACTTGACCTTATATCTTTATACCTCTTAGAAGGTAGTGAATGCAACTAGAGTAATACAGTAAAGCTGTATTATAAGTAAAAATGAAATAGGTTGAAATAAATACTTCTACTATTAATAAAAAACCACATAATACATTATATAGTGCTCCTGTGTCCTAGGAGGTTTTAAAATCGTTTTGCACATACTAAATCAGTATCCCTAAGAACTAGGTTCCATATCAATATGTAATATCAATATCATTGTGCAGATAAGAAAAGGAGGCACAGTTGAGCAACTTCCCCAAGGCCACCCAGGAATTTAGATAATTTTTTATAGGATGCAGATTGCCAGTACTCAGGATTCTTCTTCATAGATCCAGACCTCCATCAAAATGAAAGTGTAAATATTTTCTCTCTTCAAAATTGGACCATTAGAGGGAGCTGGAATTCTTTTTCCAGCAGCCTGCTTCCTTTTACTCTATTAACACCATTCTCTTACAGTTGACAAAAGGATAGAATCTTCTTCCTCATAGATTCGACCTCTTAGTAATGGGATCTATTCCTTGCTTCCCAAAGAAATAATTTCTACTTAGAAATAAACTGATAAAGTTGGGTTAGTATGTAAGTTTCCTTAAAATGACTTAGTGGAAATTACAAGACTTCTCTTTCATGTTTTTGGAATTTCTTTTCTTTTCTTTTTTTAATACAAGGGGTCTTCAGTAAGTTCACAGAAAATATTTTTTTTGCCATGTAGTTCAGCAGATATACACAGGGTCTTTGCAGAGTTCATGGAAAATGCATATTATGATAAAAATATGATGAATTTTAAATTTTGTGCCAAAATAAACATTTTTCATTCCATTTTTCTATGAGCATTTAAAAGATGTTTTACATATTTACTTGAGAGTCAGAGAAAGAGAGGAAGATGGGGGGAGAGAAAGAGAGAGAGAGAGAGAGAGAATGAGAATGTATCAGAGAGCTTCCACCTGCTGGTTCATCAGGAGCCTTGAGGAGCACCTAAAATGGAAAGTAAAGAAACTTTTCCATATAGAGAACCCCATGTAAGTCCTCACTGTTAAACACTATTTATATAATGTGGCCACTTCCAAAAGCTAGGCAACAAACTGAAATAAATGAATAGTGATTTGAGTTACATAGATGAATACAATTACAGACGTAAGTAAAGCATAGGTAGTGTGAGTCATAAATAAATGTAGAAAGAGCTCCAAGAAGATCCATGTTTTTCAGCTCATAGAGGACCAGCCGGCAAGCACTGATCCTTGTCCTTTTCCTCTTCTGTTAGTGGAATCAGTCTGTGGTTCTCCTTCTATGTATTCTCCAAGATGGATTCATGATTACATTTGAGGATCTAGGATTTACCAGTGGCACATGCACATAAATGCTGATGCATAGAGTGGGCAGGGGTGTTTCCTATGTGTGCCTGGTACACAGAGGTCATTCAGCAAAAATGCATTGAATATTTAAGAAATGAGTGTCACAAAGGAGCACTTTATACAGCTCTTTTCTCATTAATTGAAAGAAAAGACATTGTTCTGTTCAGTGACTTAACAGGAGGTATCAGGGACATGTGTTTTTGTGAACAGGATTAAAGTACCATGGATTGTGGCAGTAGAAAGGGCACTTAAGGAGTCCTCAATTCAAATTCCAGCTTTACCATTCACTAAATATTCATTCATTTACTCTTATACTCATTAACAAACACATATAGGGTATCTATGGTGTGCCAGGAGTGTGCTGGTGGGAGGATGACAGTCATGAACAAAACTGATGAAACTCCTAGTGTCATGAAGTTTTCATTCCATGGAAAAAGACAAGAAGCAACATATTTAAGTAAAATATATAATAGGTGTGATTGTAGTAGAGTAGGAGGGGATAAGAAATATTGTGGGAATGTTCAAAATCTCTTGCAGTATAGCTAGGAGAGAGCTTATTGAAAAGGTAACATTTGAATTTAAAGCCTTAAAGATGTGAGGGCCTAGTACATGGTGTTCAATGATTGTGTACTTAATCTCCTCATCTGTAATTTGGGGAATGATTAAATTGAATGGTCTATATCAAAGTATAACATTTAGTAATGGCATATGTCTGATGCTTTTTGGCCAGGTTTAAAGTCAGTACCACAGGAGATTGTGTCATTGAGTTTCCATCAGGTTAAATGCTTTAAAAAAAAAAAAAAGACACATGACAGAGCCAGTGAATCCTGGTAAAGATTATTTTTTCCTCTGATTAGACATTTCAGCATGATTGCACCGATGGAGGTGGCCTCCTACAGACACATTAAAGCACGTTTTCATTAGTAATTAGCACAATCAGATTTCAAGAGTGTATCTGAATGCATCAATTGCTGTCAGAGTGGATGGCCCAGGTTTTCCATCATTAATGAAAAACGGGGGAAAAAGTTTATGTTTTATTCATTCAGTAGTATTTTGCAAGTGGTTTGATTAAACAGCAAAAAAAATGCAGTCAATAGATGGTGCCAGAGTGTTGCTTCTTGCTGCAAAAATTACTCTGTGAAGATGATCTTTTATGCAAAGATTCTGATTTCTTTTCTCTAATCATGTGAAATATTTCTCACACTTGGTGTAAGATTAACATAAGAAAAATCTAAGACTTTATATTAGATTCGCATTACATATATAGAGTAAATACATGCAAATCTTTTCTGAAAGAATTTACTTGTTACATTTCAAATTAGTTAGAGGGGGAAGTATTTAATTATAATTTTTTTATAATCATAAGAATGACATTTTGGACAATTTAGTAAAAAAAGAATACATATATTATTTGAATTTTGAATTCAATGAATCATTAAATGTGTTGAATGAATTTCAAATATATAGGTGTATTTGTAACTATTCATACACACAGGCATTTTTTGACAATATCAGAATCTCTTAACAAAAATTATACAGATGATACATGGTAATTCCATCTGCCTGAGACTTCCTGGTCAAATCCTTTCTCATTGCAGTGACAGCAAGAGGCTCCAAATTTATTGATCCATAACCCCTTTAAGAACATTACACTACACAGTACTCATTCATTCAGTAAATAGTTGTCTTCAAGACTTCCCATCATATTTCTTATTTTTATAAAAACTTAGTAACAATAATTAATTTTCCTTAGATCTACTTAATCATCACATATGTTGTCCCTGACACACTGTTACATAGTCCCTTCAGATCATTGACTATATTAATTTTTAAAACAATAAAATTCATTTAAAGCAATGTCTGGAAATAAGGACACCATAATATAAATTTTGGCATTACTAGTATTGATATAGTTAATATTAATACAATCAATGTTAATCATATGATTAATAACACATGCATAACCACTGCCAGATTACTTATTTGTAGACATAGTAATGGTAAAATGTTTATTGTATTAACTTAAGTCTGAATTATGATTATTGAATCACTGAAATGTACTTCAAATTCCAGGTTTTTGTAACAGTTAAACTCAGCGATAGAAACAAATTCTTTCCAATAATAGAATGAAAATATTTCATCTGAAAATGTTTAGTGTCAAAATTAACAACATAATATATAAAATTGCTATTTAGTAGAGCTTACTAACTGTATTAACTGACAAAATGAAGATAACTATCAAAAATTATAATTACATAAAGCATAATGTATTTTATGAAAATGGTTAAAACAGAAATAAGCCTTTTTTGGGGAAAGAGGAAGAAATATAGATGATCATTGAAATGTATTTCGAAAAAATAATAGGTAATATAATTAGTTAATGGAACAGAATGGAAAAATTCTATAGATTAAATCTGGGAAGGAAAAGCAAGTTGATTGGTTTAAGAAGTTTTAAAAGGGGGAGTTTGAATATCTCGAATTACAGAAAATGATCATACGTAGAACTTTACATAAAATAGGTCTGACAATTTTTGCCAGAATCTTCAAATTTATATTTGACATGAAAATTGAGCATGATATTAAATCCAACAGGCTAGAGTATCTTATGAGAATTCTTGTGATTATCCATAAGAACCTGAAGTGTAAGGCAATTTAGTGTCAAATGTGTTTTTACAAGTCGATATATAGCATTGGAATATAGTTGTAAAGGAATGGATTTTTTTAGAAAACTTTTATTTAATAAATATAAATTTCAAAAGTACAACTTTTGGTTTATAGTGATTTTCCCCCCATAACCTCCCTCCCACCTGCAAACCATCCCATCCCCTACTCCCTCTCCCATCCCATTCTTCATTAAGATTCATTTTTAATTATCTTTTATATAGAAGATCGACTTAGTATATGTTAAGTAAAGACTTCAACAGATTGCACCCACATAGACACACAAAGTATAAAGTATTGTTAGGAACGGATATTTTAAAATGTTTCTTTCAAAGTAACTTTTCCTATCAAATGTATCATGTTGAAGACATTGCAAACTTTTCCAATTTGGAGTAAGAAAGGACGTCCAATTATAGGAAGCATATAGAACTAATAAACATGACCAGAAAATCTTCACCACGACACACAGTAGTCACACTCTCCACAGTAAAACATAAAGAAAGTTTTCTGAAATGTGCATGAGAGAAATGCCAGATTACTTTTAGAGGATCTCCAATTAAACTCAGAGCTGACTTCACATCAGAAATCCTACACACTAGGAGAGAAAGGTGAGATACTTTTCAAGTCTTAAGAAAATTAAACTGTCAACCCTGAAAAGCTTTCATTTATGAATGAAGATGAAATAAAGAACTTCTGTAACAATCAGAAATTGAAAGAATTTGTCACCTCTTGTCCATCTTACAAAATATGCATAAGGATGTGCTACACACAGAAACATGGTCATCACTAAGCACCAACAGATACACACCGACTGAAAGTGAAAGGATGGAAAAAGATAGTCCATGCTAACAGAAACCAATAAATAAATAAATAAGTAAGTAAGTAAAAAACTGGTTTAGCCCATCCTAATATCAGAGAAATAGACTTTAACATAAAAACTGTTAAAGGAGACCAAGAAGGGCACTATGTAATGATTAAGGAATCAATTTAACAGGAAGATGTGACTATAATAAACATATATTAATATATATATTATATATATGTATATTAATATTATATATATTATATATAACATATAACATATAACAAACATATATTACAGGGCATCTGGCTATTTAAGAGAAATATTGATGGGTCAAAAAGGAGACATAAAATACATTATAATATTAATGGGGGACTTCAATACTCCACTTTCATCAGTGGACAGGTCAACCAGACAGAAAATTACCAAGGAAACAATAGAGTTAATAGACATTATAGACAAAATGGACCTAATGGACAGAACACATGCTAGGCCATAAAGCAAACATCAGCAAAATAAAAATAAAAAAAAATCAAAATCATAGCATGCATCTTCTCTGTCCACAATGGAATGAAGCTGGAAAACAACAACTCAAACATATGGAGACTGAACAACATGCTCCTGAATGAATAGTGGATCATAGAAAAAAATCAAAAGGGAAATAAAAAAAATTTCTGGAAAAGAATGAGAATCACAATACCACATATCAAAACTTTGGAATACAACAAAATCATTATTAAGAGGAAAGCTTATAGCAAGTCGTGCCTACATCAAGAAATTGGAAAGGCCCCAAATAAATGAACTATCAATGCATCTCAAGGACCTAGAAAAACAAACCAAACCCAGAAGTAGTCAGAGAAAATAAATAATTAAAATTAGAGAAACTAAACTAAACAAAATTTAAACAAATAAAAGGAAAGAAAAACAATACAAAAGATCAGCAAAAAAGGAGCTGTTTTTTTGAAAAACTAAAAGAGATCCCAATGAGCTCCTTTGCCCCTTCTTACCATGTAAGGACACCAAAAAAGACAGCTATCTATAACCAAGGAAACACCTTTAGTCATCTTTGATTGCTCAACCTACAGAACTCAATTTCCATTGTTTATGAGTCACTCAGTCTAAAGTATTGCAACAGTTTTAACAAGATAAGATATTCTTAGGATCAACTAGTCTACAAATGTTGATTAGAATCAAATTGATGATATCACTGTCCAAGTCGATTATACCCTTATTTTCTGGTTCCTTGATCTATCAATTATATTTTTTAAAGATTTTATTTACTTTATTTGAGAGGTAGAGTTACAGACGGCGAGAGGGAGAGACAGAGAGAAAGGTCTTCCTTCCATTGGTTCACTCCCCAAATGGCCACAATGGCCGGAACTACACCGATCTGAAGCCAGGAGCCAGGGGCTTCTTCCTGGTCTCCCACATGGGTGCAGGGGCCCAAGGACTTGGGCCATCTTCTACTGCTTTCCCAGGCCATAGCAGAGAGCTGGAGTGGAAGAGGAGCCAGAACCAGAACCGGCGCCCATATGGGATGCAGGCGCCTCAGGTGGAGGATTAACCTACTGCGCCACAGTGCCGGCCCAATCTATCAATTGTTGAAGGAAGAACATTAACATCTCCATCTGTAACAGTAGATTAGTTTATTTCTCCTTGCAGTTCTATCAGATTTTGCTTTATGTATTTTCTTACTGTATTGTAAGACATATTGATGTTAAAGATTGTGATGTTTACTTGGAGAGTTAAATTATCTACCACTATGCAATATCCTCTTTATCCCTGATACTTTTCCTTGTTCTGAGCTCTACTTTTTCTGAAATTAATGTGATTACTCTAGTTTCCTTTTTTATTAGTATTATCATGATACTCATTTTTCTAACTTGAGTTTTTATATTAAAAGTAGGTTTCTTATATGAAACAAAAAATGTATCATGTTAAATCAATCAGTCGGATATCCAAAAACATAGAATTATTTTAATATGAGAAGTTTCTATTTTCTAAATTTAAGAGTAGTAGATATTATATATTTTAACTACATCACTTTGATTTATATTGTTTCAGTTAAAGAAATAAGGAATATATTCTATTATTTATCCCAGAGTATCCTCAGACCCCCTACTAGTTATTCTGATACTCACTGAATAATTAGAGTCTTAGAGTAACTTAGACCATGACAGTTTTTATAGTATTTCCCTTTCAATAACTTCTACAATAATTGAGCATAATTCTCCTCACCTCATCCTTGAATCCTATCCTAAAATGGCTCTGTACTAGACATAAATGTGTTTTCATTTGAAAAAATCCACTGATTCAACTCTTGAGTTGTGTTTTGTAACTCTACATATTGATCTAACATAGCCTTGTGTAATGTTTTAAGTCCATTAGGGAGTAAGAGGTAAAGCTATAATTCAATTCTAGGTCTGCTTTACTCCAAAACTTTTGTTTGATCTGTGGCTGGGGCTCACAAATTCTGGTTGTCTGGAAAAGTTCTAATTTAGGTCCTCCAGTTCAACATTTGTCTTCTACTACATTATATTATTTTGTTTGATAAGTGACAGGGATACTGTAGATCACAATAAGAAACTAGGATTATTTAATCAAGATTCAGATATTGCATTGTTTCGCTGGAAAACCTACCAAATAATATCTACTTTATGCAGAAACAAAAATGGAAAGAGAACATGTACAGGACTTTTGCATGAATCTCATTGTTTACAACAATGAGTCTAATGTTAAAAGCAAACAGGATTTGAAGCTTAGTGGTGAGTAACAGAGTTTAATGTTACAAGTTTTGCTGTGCTTCTTTTAGCATGCTTCCTTTAGAAGGGATGTATACTCCTCTTGCTTTTAATTATCTTCCACTTTTTTAAAAACTGAAATGCAACCAAATAGGTTCTTTTATAAAGATTTACTTATTTATTTGTTTTCTGCTCTCCCATGTGGGTGCAGGGACCCAGGCATTCAGGTTATCTTCAGCTGCTTTCCCAGGCTGTTAGGAGGGAACCGGATTGGAGGTGGAGCATCTGGGACTGGAACTTGCACCTATATGGGATGCTGACTTCACAGGTGGATGCTTAACCTACTGTGCCTCAGCGCCAGCCCCAAAATGGGATTTTTTACCAACAGATTTCTAAAAATATTATCAGCTCAGTTATCTACGTACATAAATAAACATAAGTTGGGGATGAAGGCAAAATTCCTAAGTGGTCAATAGATACGCACACACACACACACACACACACTGGACTTCACTTTTTTTTTTTTTTTTTTTTTACCTTTTTTACTCACTGTGTTCAGCCACAGCAGCTTCTTGCTTTCCTGTTTTTTCCTAGACTCTACTTGAACTGCTCTTCCCTCTGATGTTTGCAAGGCTAGCTTCCCTTTTTCATGCCTTTGCTGGCTGGGACACTATTCAAAATTGGAGAGCTCTTTCATTAATTGAATTAAAACAGCAATATTTCATTAACCACACACCTTATTTTTCTTCCCCTACTTTAACCTTCTCCACAGAACGTACACTTTCTAATATGCAGTATCATTTACTTGATGCATTTCACTTGTTCTCTCTGTCCCTCTAAATGGTAAGGCCTTTACAAGCAGAGTTTGTACACTTTGTTTTGATTTGGTGGGAGATGTTTTGGATCCATTTTTTACTGATATTCTAGCACTGTATAGCACAATGTCTGGCAGACTGTAAACACATAATACATATTTTGACCAACAGAATGAAGAAATAAATTATGAATGTTCTGAATTTCAGCTTATAGTTGATTCTTTGACTCACTTCTTAGAAGTGTGTTTCAGAAATTACAGTTTTACTTTGTGTTTCTGTGTGGGTGCAAATGGATGAAATCTTAGTATATACTGAATCGATCTCCTGAAAATAAAGATAATTGAAAATGAAAAAAAAAAAACGGCATTAAATTGGAAATTCCATAGAAAATTAATCAATTTTTTAAAAAAATCATGTAGGATCTCTGCCATTAATGTGCTGTACACTGTGATTTAATGCTATAACTAGTACTCCAACAGTATTTTTCACTTTGTGTTGCTATGTGAGGGCAAACTGTGCAAATCTTTACTTAATATATACTAAACTGATTTTCTGTATATAAAGAGAATTGAAAATGAATCTTGATATGAATGGAAGGGGAGAGGGAGCGGGAAAGGGGAGGGTTGCGGGTGAGAGGGAAGTTATGGGGGGGGGGGCATTGTAATCCATAAGCTGTACTTTGGAAATTTATATTCATTAAATAAAAGCTTTAAAAAAATAAAAAAAAGAAAACCAGAGTACATAAAGAAAAAAAAATTACATTTTTATCCACCAGATCAGCAACCTTGTATTGATTAATTTAATGATACTAGCCATTACTGGAGACCAGAAATAGTCAACACATCATTTATATGTATCTTTCCAAAATTCACAATAATGCTACAATTGGATGTGAAACAGTTTGCCTTTCTTACAATTACAAAAGTGTAAAGGTGGTCAAGTCTTAACCAGACACAATTTTTTTGTGCGTGTTTGGTTTTTCTCATATGCAATAGGATATAATTTCAATGTGACTCCAGCTGTGTAAGACTGTTTGTATAAGATTGGTTTTCACCCTTGATAGTGGACATGGCTTGATTTCCTTTTAGTTATACTGCATATTTGTAGAGATGATTCTGAAGGGCCCAAAACAGCTTTCCTAGTAATATTATTGAAGTTCTTACTTAATGGGCAATTATTGATTATCATCTCCACCGGCAATCTTGAAATAGTTTTTCCCACTCAGGGAATGACTATACTTATTTAAATTAATCTTTAAATATGCTGTACTTGCTTGTTTTAAGTTAGTATAAGAAATCGCTGAGGCTGGAAAAAAAAAGATTTATCGAGTTACAGTTTTAGCAACTCAAAGGTGTGGCCAGAACATCAGCTCAGCATTGGTAAGAACCTCACCATGGATGGTGTCGAAATGGCAGAGATGCATTGATGAGGGAAAGCTCACATGATAAGACAGGAAACTAGAGAACAGGGAGTGGCCTGCCTTGCTCTTTTCATAGTAGCTATCTCAGGAGAACTCAGTTGGTGTCCCCAAAGAACTACCTTATCCCTTCCAGGGGCAATGACCCCTATGTTCTAATGACCTCCTACTGAGTTCCAATTTTGAAAGGGCCCACCTCCTTGTATCTTGACCACTTTGAACATCAAGCTTTAACACATGAACCTTTGGTGGATGCATTTAAACCATACCAAAATCATAGTGTAGGGAAATATGAAGAGAATAATATTAAATTATTCATTATGTGTTAAGCACACCCTGTCCTCATTCAAACCTTATGTGATATTAATATTTTGACTTTAAAGCAAGAAAGCCAAAGTTCTAGAAAGCAACATTATAATAGGTGGGGAAAAGTAAGTATTCAAAAGTATTATTTCCTTTATTTCCTCTGCACGTGCTGCAGCTCCAGTATTTTATTATTACACTTGAAAATGAGCAATGCGGATGTTCAAAATGGACTGTGAATTTCTTATAATTAGTGCAAGTATGAAAATTGATGAAAGTATTGCTTATATATATTTTTGAGAGACAGGGAGAAACATACACACAGAGGGAGAGGGGAGAGAGAGCACGTGCACAAGAGAGATATCTTTCGCCCACTGATTCACTCCCCAGATGGCTGCAAAGGCCCTAGCTGGGCCAGGCCAAAGCCAAGAGCCAGGAGCTTCCCTCAGGTCTCCCACATGGGTGCAGGGCCCCAAGCAGTGGGGCCATTTTGTGCTTCTCTCCCAGCCACGTTAACAGGGACCTAAATTAGCAGTGGGGCAGTAGGGAATTAAAGCAGTCCCCATATGGGATGCTAATGCTGCAAGCAGCAGCTTAACCTGCAACAACACAGCACCAGCCCCTACCTAAATATTTTTTAAACTACAACTTAAATGTATATAATAAGCTGAAATTTGTCTTTTCATTTATTTATGTAAATGGAACAGATTTCATATATACAAATTTAAGAACATAACAATGCTTTCCACCCTCCATCCCTCCTGTTAAGAAGCCATGAGATGCATCAGTTGAATATTTTAAATACATAAAGAAGCCTAGAAGCTTTTGTTTCTTCCACTTTTCTTGATTCTGATTCTAATTTTATAGCCCAAATCATCCTAAAATGCATGAGTCAATAGAAAAATGTTTGAAATGGCAAATATGAGCTCACTTTAAGCTGCTGATGCAGATAATACATAATGTTAAAATTATTTCAGAACCCGTATTATGAGAGCTCAAGAAATTTCAGCTGTAGAGAAATTGGTTTTTACTGTGCTGTAAAAGCTGATTAAAAATCTATAGGCTTCTTAGAAAATAGTGACAAATCCAGAAACTGCTGTGCTGTTTCAGTGGCAGTTTCTTTTTCACACTGTATAATCAGTGTCAGGTTTTCATTAATCTCTAAGTCTAAGCAAGGAATTGTTTCTTGTTAAATATTTGTGTATCAAATTAGTTTTCTTTTTTTGAAAATGAAAGAATATACTCTGATAGTAAATATTTCCAATAACTCAAAAGAATTTCAACTAGAGGGAAGTGTCTCTCCTTCCTGCAATCCTGGTTCTCAGACCAGATTAATCTGGTTATGGCTCCTTTATCAAGTTGAAAGGTAATACTGAGGTGCATATCCTTCTCCTCACAATACCGCATTAGTAACAGGGCTTAAAATGTTTACATGAGCAAGTTAAAAGAGAATATGGAAGCATCTGTCATTCATGTGTCTTCAAAACATTTCTTAGAAGACACAACTTGGATGGAAGGAAGTTGAGTGAAGAAACAGATCAGAAAGTGTCCCAGGCTGAGAACACTGTAATAGAACAATGGATCACTTGAGGATGCTCCTTTCTAAGAAATAGGACATGATATTCAGGAAATTCTGACTCCAACTTGACTCGAGGTGAGATTGTGCAACAGGGCTAGAGAGAGTGCCACTCAAGGTTGGAGTAGATACCACCAAGTAGGTGAGTAGGTGGAGAGGAAGGGTTACCGCACCAGAACATCTCATGAAGGGATGGATTCCATGGTTTGACAGAATTACTGTTCTCTGTACTTTATTAAGTATACATCTGTTTTTACTTTTGAATTATATTTCTCTTTTAAAGCATATTGTTCTTTCATTATTTCTCTCTCTCACTATTGATAATTTGGGAGGTGTATACACCAGAAATTGTGGATAAGCCTACAGCTTTAGAAAGAACAGGAAGTGTGTCAGTGATTGACAGAGTCATTAGTATACAGAATCACTCAGAAAGTGGTTCCAACAGTTGGCTGTAATGTGATGGGCAGACAGATAGCCTAAAAAGAAAGTAATAACTTCAAGCTGATGTCTCGCCTGCTGGGAGATAAAGTTTCATGTATTAACCTAGCAATTCTAAAAAGATATAAGAAGTAAGAGTGACGTCAACAGAAAACAGGTTGGCGAATATTCTGTGGCTAAGATTTTCAGAGCTGATGTGAAGAAGGGAAGTTCAAAAGAGGAGTTGGTGAGGGACATTCTGATCCATTTTAAACTAGATTCTCCTTTTGTCAGTTTGTCTTGGTTTGCAGCTGGGTGTGGTTTTTGTTAACAAAGGCTCCCCAGAACAAAAGTCAATGCAGGTATTGTTTGCCTAACTGATTGTTTTCAGGAACAATAGTTTATAACAAGCAGGGTGGTGGGAAAAAACACACCCAGTGGATTTTTATTTTATGCTGGTGGTTTCAGTCTCTGTTTACTTATTTCCAGGTTACTGGCCAAGGTGCCAATCAGACAAAAACAGCATTGCTGCAGATTGTATTCTCCAGGAAGGAGACACTGAGGTGGAAATTAGTTTACAGGACATTCATTAGGAACTGGCATAGAGATTAACAGAAAATTCATTTAAAAAGTGTTATAAAAATATTCACTGATTTAATTTTTTGCAGCAAAATAAATTCCAACAACATTTTAAAGTATTCTTATAATCATAACACTTTAAAATAACATTTCTTCTACTACAGTAGGTCTGCTTGGGTTTCATATCCTTTAAATTTAAAAAAAATTATTTGAAAGGCAGTGTTATAGAAAGAGGAAAGAGAGAGAGAGAGAATATTCCATCCACTGGTCCACTCCCCAAATGGCTGCAATGGCTAGAACTGGGCTGATCTGAAGCCAGGAGTGAGGAGCTTCTTCTGAGTCTTCCATTTTGGTGCAGGGACCCAAGCACATGGGCCATTTTACACTGCTTTTCCAGGCACATTGCCACGGAGCTGAATCACAAGTGGAGCGACTAGGACATGAACTGGCAACCATATTGGATAGCATTGCAGACAGGGGCTTTACCCACTATGCCACAGCACCAGCCCTAGGCTTAATATTCTTTCTGGAGAAAGGAAATTTGTTCTAAATTTTTAGACATATGTACATCAAATGGCGAATTATTTTAATTTGCCATTTGATTATTTCATTAATATTACTAATTTTGTGGTTTTTCTTATTTTCATTACTTTATTATGCAGTTGGTTTTGGTCAAGATCTTCAGAATATTTTTTTTTATTTATATACATGTTTTTGATAAACAAACGGGAGCTTCACCTAAGTGTTTGACCACTTATTCATTGATTTTCATCATTTTCTTTCCTGAGAGATAAACTGGCCTGGCTATGTAGAAGGAACTCTACTATATATATATATATATACATATATATATATATATACATATATATATATATATATATATAGACAGGCAGAGTTAGACAGAGAGAGAGAGAGAGAGACAGAGAGAAAGGTCTTCCTTCCATTGGTTCACCCTCCAAATGGCCGAGGGGCTGCGCCGATCCGAAGCCAGGAGCCAGGTGCTTCCTCCTGGTCTCCCACATGGGTGCAGGGCCCAAGCACTCGGGCCATCCCCCACTGCCTTCCCAGGCCACAGAAGAGAGCTGGACTGGAAGAGGAGCAACCGGGACAGAATCCGGCACCCTGACCGGGACTAGAACCCAGAGTGCCGGCGCCGCAAGCGGAGGATTAGCCTAGTAAGCCGCAGCGCCAGCCAACAAAATATATTTTTTAAATCTCTCTACCTTGAGGTAGAATCAAATCTACTTAGTCATATTTCAATCTATTACTTTTGTCTGTTTTTTCTTGTAAAAACTTACTCCTTCTAGTAACCCAAATTCTTTGTGACTTTGTAGGTTCTCTTAGAAAAAAAAAAAGTCCAGAAGAGAATTTTTCTAGTTGTGAAATCTGCAATTCTACATGTAATCTTTTTCCTGCTTCCCTAAACATGTATTCAACTTCTTTGTCTCTTAAATTTGTTCATGTATTTCAATTCTTAAATATTCAGAGAATTTTCATAGCTCTCAGAAAAATGGCCAAGCCTCTTCACAGAGTTTTTCATGGTCTTTGTGATAGGAATATGTTTTGACTGCCTACCTGGCTTCTGAGAACTTGCTTTCTCCCATGCTAATACGCATGCTGGATCATTAATCAGTTTAAGGATCATGGTTGGGTCTATATTTTAACAACCTATAAAGCAAAATTTAATAATTTTACTATTAACTATTTTAATGATAAAATATAGTTGTTAATATTTTTGAAGTGATGATAGTATTATGGTTTTTTTAAACAAAGAAATTTTATCCTTTAGACATATTTGATAACATTCTTCCAGAAAAATATGATGTGATGTACAAAATTTGGTTCAAAATAATCTATAGTTGGAAACTAAATGTAACATAGTTTCTGTGAGCTGATAATTATTTAAACTGGATGATGGATACATTGTTATTATTATACTGGAAAATTTCCATAGGGGAAAAAAAACAAAGACAAACACTGCTCTTGTCTATGTCATTGGTTTAAGCTTTCTTGAGTTCTCTTTTGAGAGATCATACTGAAAGGAACCATCTGGCAACAAAGAATGTAATGCAATACTGAATTACTTTTGCTTAATCTAGCACTTTCTGGAATGGACATGTGTTTTTCTTGTCAAAGTGAGAACCAATAATCACTATAATGGCACCTTCATTGATAGATTTATGGAGCTCTATGTGTGTTGGCAGCAAAGCACAGATAACGGACCTTTGGATCTGCCAACCATGACTAGTTCTGTTCTTGCATGAGAGATTAGTTTTCTTTTTTAAATTTATTTGACAGGTAGAGTTACAGACAGTGAGAGGGAGAGACAGAGAAAAAGGTCTTCCTTCCATTGGTTTACTCCCCAAATGGCCGCAATGGCCAGAGCTATGCCAATCCAGAGCTATGCCTTGGGAGCCAGGTGTTTCTTCCTGATCTCCCATGCAGGTGCAGGGGCCCAAACACTTGGGCCATCCTCTATTGCTATCCTAGGCCATAGCAGAGAGCTGGACTGGAAGAGGAGCAACTGAGACTAGAACTGGTGCCCATATGAGATGCCGGTACCACAGGCAGAGGATTAACCTAGTGCGCCACGGTGCCAACCCCGAGAGGTTAGTTTTAACTCATATATCCAACCACTATAACATAGTTTGGCATTGCTATGATATCCTTGCCTATTTTTCTTTCTTGTATCTCATGGCTTGTGTCACTACTGTGGAGACCATAGTGAAGACTCTATTCAATCAGGGTTTTCATAGTAATTCAAGATAACAGAATATACATATGAAAATGGGCACACGTGTGCACATTACTGTGTGTACTTGACAAAGAGATAAATTTAAACACTATAACTAGAATACAAGGATTTTGAGGCTATTCTAAGGAACCATGTTATTATGCGAGGTGATAGTTTCAGAGATTGAGTGGGATGGAAAAACATTGAAAATGGATTTTGTTGACTTCGTTTGACTTTATATATATATATATATATATATATATATATATATATATATATGTATTTGTTTTCCTTCCTGTGTTTTCTCTGAAATATCAGCTAAGTCTGGAGTCTTGATCAAATTTGGGTTAGTTAGTGTTGAGTACTTTCTTTTTTTTTCTTTTTTAAACTTTTATTTAATAAATATAAATTTCCAAAGTACAACTTTTGAATTATAGTGGCTTTACCCCCTCATAACCTCCCTCCCACCCTCAACCATCCCATCTCCCACTCCCTCTCACATCCCATTCTTCATCACGATTCATTTTCAATTATCTTTATATACAGAAGATCAAATTAGTATTTACTAAGTAAAGATTTCAAAAGACTGCACCCACAAAGACACACAAAGTATAGAGTACTGTTTGGGTAGTAGTTTTATCACTAATTTGCATAGTACAACACATTAAGAACAGAGATCCTACATAGGGGGTAGGTGCACAGTGACTCCTGTTGTTGATTTAACAATTGACACTCTTATTTGTGACATCAGCAATCACCAGAGGCTCTTGTCATGAGCTGCCAAGGCTATGGAAGCCTCTTAAATTCACCAACTCCAATCTTGTTTAGACAAGGCCATATTCAAAGTGGAAGTTCTCTCATCCCTTCAGAGGAAGGTACCTCCTTCTTTGATGGCCTGTTCTTTCTGCTGGGCTCTCACTCACAGAGATCTTTCATTTAGGCCTTTTTTTTTTTTTTTTTGCCACACTGTCTTGGCTTTCCATGCCTACAAAACTCTCATGGGCTTTTTAGCCAGATCCGAATGCCTTAAGGGCTGATTATGAGGCCAGAGTGCTGTTTAGGGCATTTGCCATTCTATGAGTCTGCTGTGTATCCCGCTTCCCATGTAGGATCATTCTCTCCTTTTTAATTCTATCCTATCAATTATTCTTTGCAGACACTGGTCTTATTTATGTAATCTCTTTGACACTTAATCCTATCTTTATTAGCAGTTAAGAACTTAAACTGTTCACTTTAACAAGTTTGATGGCATTGGTACATGCTACTTTGATTGGGTTGAATTGGAATCCCCCGGCACATTTCTAGCTGTACCATTAGGGATAAGTCTGAGTGAGCATGTGCCAAACTGTACATCTCCTCTTTCTCTTATTCCCACTCTTATATTTAACAGGGATCACTTTTCAGTTAAATTTAAATGACTAAGAATAATTGTGTGTTAATTACAGAGTTCAACCAATGGTATTAAGTGGAACAAAAAAAATACTAAAAGGAATAAAATAGTAAGTTATTTCTCAACAGTCAGGACAAGGGCTGATCAAGACATTGTTTCTCATAGTGTCCATTTCACTTCAGCAGGTTTCCTTTTAAGTGCTCAGTTAGTAGTCTTTTTGGATTTTAGATACCATTTATTATCAGTGCCAAATCTAGTATTTCTTCAGAAACTCTAAAATGGTGGTTTTCTATTATTCCTTCTTAATTTCTTTGGTGTATTATTTCATTTTTAAGATTGATTTATTGTACTTAAATGTCACAGTTTCACAGAGAGAAAAGAAGAGGCAGAGAGAGAGAGAGAGAGAGAGAGAGAGAGGTCTTCCATCCACTGGTTCACTCCCCAGATGGATGCAACATCCAGAGCTGCGGTGATCCAAAGCCAGGAGCCAAAAACTTTTTCCAAGTCTCCCATGTGGGTGCAGGGACCCAAGGACTTGAGTCATATTCTACTGTTTTCCCAGGCCATAGCAGAGAGCTGGATAGAAAATGGAACATCCAGGTCTCAAACTGGCACCCATATGAGATACCTACACTGCAGGCAGTGGCTTTATCAGCTATACAACAGCTCCCGCCTGGTGTATTATTTCTATGAGGGGAAACTTCCTCTCATCAGCTCTTCATGTTGCAGGGCAGTGAGTACAGAAAAATCAAGAATACTGATTAGTTCTTTATCCATTTTCAAAATGAGGAATTTATTCTTGAATATTATTTAAAGATGACTGATGAAATATATTCCCACTATTATTATGAAACCAGAGCTTTAAATATTTCATCTTTTCAATCCATTACAAATTTTTTTCCCTCAAATCGTCCCAAGTTGGGGTGAAATATATCAAGTTGGCTCCACAAAAATGTAGACATGATCCAAGTAATCTTTGAGAGCTTCTTGGTACATCCTATCATAGAATGCAACCAACTTATCTTGTACCTTTCCTGATTTACACACAGAATCAGTCAGTCCTCCGACTATCTTAATGGAAGTTAGTGTTTAGGGATCCAATATGAAACCTTCCTTATATTTATACAAACTAGAGAGGGTAGCAAAACTTTGCTGAGAATAAGAGAGAAGACTGGGTGGTCCACTTAGGCTGAGGTAGATCATGTTTTTCAGGTAGATCATGTTAAAGACAATGACCCTACCTAGGCTTTCTAATTATTATGATTATGATTATTAGTATTATTATTGTTAAGCCTTTAAGACAGATATTTGTAGGCTTTGCTTGCCACATTCTCCAGTGGACTACCACCTTGGAAAGTGAAAATGTATATGATACTAGAAGGCAGTTATTTTATGAATCACTTAGTACCACTGTTTTCTGTGGAGTTCTACATCCCTCATGAATGATGTACTCCTCAATTTATCATTGTAAAGCTATGTCATGACAAACCCACCATAAGTTGAAAATTTCATAAATCAAAAATACATTTGATGCAAAAATGCGGTTAATGTGTCAAATATCGTGGTTTCCTAAAGCCTACCTTAAATGTGTTTAGGACGTTTAACATTAGACTAGAGTTGGGGGGAGTCTGCTTTATAATAATATGCTGAATATCTCACAAAAACAGATGGATCTTTTGCAGAAATGATGAAATGCAAAAACACAAAACATCAAGTTCATAAAATTGCTGGCAACATAATACACTGTAGATTATTTGTTGCTCACCCTTGTGAATGCATGGCTGACTATGAACTGCTGCTCAGGCCACTGCCCAGCATCACAAGAGCGTGCTGTACCCCATATCTCTAGTCCAGGTAAAGACCAGAACTTCAAATTCAAAGTATCATTTCCACTGAATGTATATCACTTTCACACCACATTAAAGTGGAAAAAAAACATTAAGTGAAATCATTGTAAGTTGAGGACTATCTATATGATAATAAAATAATATTTACTAAATAGTCACCATGCTGAGAATAGGGTTTCAATATAATTCAGACTTTATTTTCAAACTGTTCCTCAGCTCATTTCCATAGAGTAATAATTGCTATTGGAAGAACCAAGAGGAAGAAACTACTAAATCTTACTTGAAAGAAAGAGAGAGGCACTCATGGAGAAAATTCTGACAAAAGGTCATGAAGGAATAAACTTGTGTGTGTCTGATGGCAAGAGGGTACACTGCATTATTTGAAACAGATAGAGTGATAGAATCAGACTCAATGATTTGAAAGTTTGAAGGGTGTTTGATCCATGGATTAGAGTATAGAGTATCTATGTGTAAATTTCAGTATTATGCTTATAAAGCATATTGGGTCAGTTTATTAAGGCAGTGAGTCACTGATAAAGTTATCATCTAAAATTTAGTAATTATAGCAGGGAGTAAATAGAGAAGCAGATTGCTGAGACACTGTAGAGGTGAAACAGTCATCTTGGTTACTGTATGGGAGGTTGAGTTTAAAGATGACAAAGTAATTTTACTTATGATGATTGATGTTGCAGCATGATTGATAGTGAACTGAGATCAATCTGGGGTGATTATAATTTACAGATAGTATGATAAGATACATAGGATATTAAAGAACTTACAGAATTAAATAACATATGGAAATAAAAAATGTGTATGTGTTACTCAGCTTTTCATTACTTTAACTAAAATACCTAAGAGTATCCACTTAGGGAAGAAGAAAGTTTATCTTGGCTCACAGTTTTGGAGGTTCACAGCCCAACATAAGGCAGCCCCATTAGTCTGTGTGTTGGATGTAGGTGAAATGAATGCAGAGGGAGGAGCACATGGAGAGCCAGGAAGCAGAGAGACACAGGGAACATCTCCTGCACATTCATGTATCTATATGAAACCATCACGCTTTGACCTCAAAGCTATGTGCTAACCACTTCCCAAAGGTCCAACATTCAGGCATCATAATTGCATCAAGCCTCCACTGTAATCTGTCAATCAGTCATTAGCATTAATCCATTAAGTGTTAAACTAAGACTTCAGGTTTAAACATCTGTATTAGTTTGTGGTATCAAATCCATGTGTTCAATCCATAGCAGTAGACTGTCAAGAATCAGAGAAATTCACCAACAAGTAGCAGTTATTTAGTGGAGAGCTGATTGGGATTAAGTGACTTGTTCACCATTACATTCATTTGCTCATTTGTTTATTCATTGTCATTCACTTTCTGATTATTGAAGCCTATTGTGTTCATGACACCAAGTTACTTCCAAGAACTACACATGCAAATACACACAAAAAATTGGTCACTTTGAGATGTTACAAGATGGTGACAGAAAACTGGGGTGCTAAGTCAGACCTTCCAGCCTAGCATTGGTGTTTTATGGCTGCTGTTGTTTTTGCTCACAATATCCCTATTCTATTTCATCTCTCTAGGTCTACTTTAAATGCTAAACCAAAAGTATTCCAGCATTTGCCCTCTTTGACAGTATAGTTGAACAGGAGTATTCTTTGTGCTTGGGAAGGCCATTTAGACATACTTATTTTGGAACATCTTTGTGCTTCTGAGCATATTTCTGATCAAGTTTTTCTAAGTCAGATGCCAAGGATTCATGATACCTTTTCAATACAAGAGATCTTCAAAAAGCTCAAGGAAATGAGCACTATGAAAACGCCAAACATGGATGTCAAAACTTTTTTTTTTTAAGAACAAGCATTTGGCTTAGCTGTTAAGATGCCAGTTAAAATTTCATTTCATATTGGAGTGCATGTATTCTATTCCTGGCCCTGGCTCCAGCTCACAGTTCCAGTTTACTGCCAATGTAGACCCTGAGAGACAGTAGGTGATGGCTCAAGTAGTTGAGTTCTTGCCACCCACATGGGATATTTGGATTGAGTTTCTGGCTCCAGGCTCAAATTCAGCGCAGCCCTAGCTTCTGCATGCCTTTAGGAATGAAACAGAGAATAAGAACTAACTCTCTCTCTCTCCAGCCTTCTGTCTCTCTCTCTCTCTCTCCCTCCCCCCCCCTTGTTCTTCCTCTTTCTCTCAAACAAATAAAATAATGATTTTGTGCCAAAGCAAACTTTTAGTTTTATTTTTTCTTGAATTTTTGAAGTATTTCATCTAATGTGACAGGTCATCATTCATAGTTCAGTCCTTAAGTAGAGGGTGTGTTTCAAACATAATGAAAAGGTATGTCAACTTTGTACTGCAGATCAGTGAATGATAAATTTGCAAAAATATTATCTACTCATTAAATAAGTATAATTTTACTTTTCATCAAACAATAACAAATATTTTACCCTCTAAAATGACTCTGTAAATAAGACAGTTCATAGACCATAAATGTGCATTGAAATTATATCTTAGTCCTTTCACACTGTTTTATGTTCTTCACTATTAATTTAGTTTCAAAACATCCAAAGATAGTTTGCACTGAACCTTGCTTATTTGTCATCAAAATTCCTGAGAGTTTGTTCCTCCATAGAAGGGTTTAATTGGTTTTTGTTTTTGTTTTTGTTTTTGTTTTTTACTTTAAGGCAAGTTCTCTGGCAACATTCTGCTGGCAAAAAAATAAATAAATAAAATAAAATAAACCATCTGCTTCCTCTTGCAGTGATTCCCCACTGTTACCAGTAGCCTGGTCATCGACTTTCTACCTATAATAAGGTTTAATATTTTTCAATTGAAAATACACCTGAAAGTATTCAATGCTCTTTCATTTGATTTTTACATTTTTCCCTGTAAGGAATAATTCATAACTCGTTCTGCCTGATATTCAGCTCATTTTGAACACAATACTGGTATACCAATTAATAGTTTCTGTTGATGTCCCTTGGGAAGGGGCTTTAGTAGAGAAAAGTCAGAATTCTCATCTTTCTCCGATAGTGATGATTAGTAAAAATTGAGGATTTTTATATTGTATTCACATAAAGAATTTCTGGTTTTTGAAAATGTCTTCACATAATTCTACTGGAAAAAATTTGCATAGACCTTGCCTTACCAAGTTTACTGAAGATACCTCAAGGAATGGTAGCATTTTTACAATGTGAATTTAGAGGCTTGACATTTCATATCTCATTCATTTTTGGGGTGATTAAACTGAGACTTACAGAAATGTGAAGACTTAGCAGATTATAAAGGTTTCCATGGAGGCTTGGATGTACAGCCTGGATTTTCTATTTCCTTGTCTACTGAACTCTTACTTCTCTTCCCCAATTTTCAACATCACACCAAATACCATATTTGGTATTTGGTATTTGGCTCTCTGTCTGCTTCTTCCTACTTTGTCTTGGTCAAATCCTGTAGTCTGGGTGGTTGCACAGTGCTTTATAACATCTGCAAAGCTAGTCTTATCCTGAGCTCATCAAGGCCATATAATCCTGATGGGAAGGACAAATTTTCTTTTATCTTCAGCATGCTTTAGCATGTACAAGGTACTTAATAAATTTGTGTTAAACAAAATGACCTCTGATTGCCTGTTAGTATGGTCAGTGCTTGCTTATTAATTTGTGTATGAAATTCAAGTTTATTTTAGAAGAATATCTGTCTACAAAGTATGCATACTTTGAATTCATTGTGATTCTTATATTTAGCCTTACCTATTTTACTTAAAATTTGATTATAAGAAGTTAAAGGCTAACATTTTACTTGTAAAATGAAGGGAATACATGAAATTTAATACAATTCACTTTTAAATAATTCTGAATTCTTAAAAATGTAAATGTGCTAAATTATATAATTAAATGAAGGATTTTAAAACATGAGACCAGTAACAAATAAAACTGTTTGTATTACCAACTTCAGATTGTTTCAGAAATATATTTTATTCTCAAAGTTTAGTGATAAAAATTTCAGTACAATACAAACTTGAATTTTTTAATTAATTTTTTATTTAGTAAATATAAATTTCCAAAGTACAGTTTATGGATTACAATGGCTTTCCCCACACCATAATTTCCCTCACACTTGCACCCCTCCCATCTCCCGCTCCCTCTCCCATTCCATTCACATCAAGATTCATTTGCAATTATCTTTATATACAGAAGATCGATTTAGTATGTATTAAGAAAAGATTTCATCAGTTTGCACCCACACAGAAATACAAAGTGTAAAATACTGTTTCAGTACTAGTTATAGCATTACTTCACATTGGACAACACATTAAGGACAGAGATCCTACATGGGGAGTAAGTACACAGTGACTCCTGTTGTTGACTTAACAATTTGACACTCTTGTTTATGGTGTCAGTAATCTCCCTAGGCTCTAGTCATGAGTTGCCAAGGCTATGGAAGACTTTTGGGTTCACCGACTTTGATCTTTCGACAGGGTCATAGTCAAAATGGAAGTTCTCTCCTCCCTTCAGAGAAAGGTACCTCCTTCTTTGATGGCCCCGTTCTTTCCACTAGGATCTCACTCGCAGAGATCTTTCATTTAGGTCCTATTTTTATTTTGCCACAATGACTTGGCTTTCCAAGCCTAAAATACTCTCATGGACTCTTCAGCCAGATCCAAATGCCTTAAGGGCTGATTCTGAGGCCAGAGTGCTATTTAGGACATCTGCCATTCGATGAGTCTGCTGTGTATCCCGCTTCCCATGATGGATAATTCTCTCCCTTTTTGATTCTATCAGTTAGTATTAGCAGACACTAGTCTTATTTGTGTGATCTCTTTGACTCTTAGACCCCTTAGTGTGATCAATTGTGAACGGAAATTGATCACTTGGACTAGTGAGATGGCATTGGTACATGCCACCTTAATGGGATTGTATTGGAATCCCCTGGCACGTTTCTAACTCCACCATTTGGGGCAAGTCCGATTGAGCATGTCCCAAATTGTACATCTCTCCCCTCTTTCTTTCCTACTCTTATATTTAACAGGGATCACTTTTCAGTTAAAATTTAAACACCTAAGAATAGTTGTGTGTTAATTACAGAGTTCAACCACTAGTACTAGAACAAACAAAATACTAAAATGGATAAAGATTTACATTGTACATCAACAGTCAGCACAAGAGCTGATCAAGTCACTGTTTCTCATAGTGCCCATTTCACTTCAACAGGTTTCCCCTTTGGTGCTCAGTTAGTTGTCAACAATCAGGAAGAACATATGATATTTGTCCCTTTGGGACTGGCTTAATTCACTCAACATAATGTTTTCCAGATTCCTCCATCTTGTTGCAAATGACGGGTTTCATTGTTTTTGACTGCTGCATAGTATTCTATAGAGTACATGTCCCATAATTTCTTTATCCAGTCTACTGTTGATGGGCATTTGGGTTGGTTCCAGGTCTTAGCTATTGTGAATTGAGCAGCAATAAACATTAATGTGCAGACAGCTTTTTTGTTTGCCAATTTAATTTCCTTTGGGTAAACTCCAAGGAGTGGGATGGCTGGGTTGTATGATAGGGTTAAATTCAGGTTTCTGAGGCATCTCCAGACTGACTTCCATAGTGGTTTAACCAGTTTGCATTTTCACCAACATTGGGTTAGTGTCCCTTTTTCTGCACATCCTCTCCAGCATCTATTGTTGGTAGATTTCTGAATGTGAGCCATTCTCACCGGGGTGAGGTGAAACCTCATTGTGGTTTTGATTTGCATTTCCCTGATTGCTAGTGATCTTGAACATTTTTTCATGTGTCTGTTGGCCATTTGGATTTCCTCTTTTGAAAACTGTCTATTGAGGTCCTTGGCCCATCTCTTAAGTGGGTTGTTTGTTTTGACGTTGTGGAGTTTCTTGATTTCTTTGTAGATTCTGGTTATCAACCCTTTATCTGTTGCGTAGTTTGCAAATATTTTTCCCCATTCTGTCAGTTGCCTCTTCACTTTCCTGACTGTTTCTTTTGCAGTACAGAAAGTTCTCAATTTGATGCCATCCCTGCTCCTCCAGGGTCTTTTCTAGGAAGTCTTTGCCGGGACCTATGTCTTGCAGGGTTTCTCCAATGCTCTCTAATATTTTGATGGTGTCAGGTCGTAGATCTAAGTCTTTAATCCATGTTGATACCTCAAGGAATTTTTGTTACAAACTTGAATTTTAATAAACCATCTTATATACCCTTAGAAAATATTTCAGTTTTTAAAATTACAATGAGTAATTTAAGTAGTTTCAGGGATTAATTTGGGGAATGTCTTCTTTCTAAATTATTTATCAGGTTAACCAATTCACCAATTCTATTATTTGTCCATGAATGTTTTTAACTAATTTGTCTTAACAGAAGCTTACATCAGGCCTCTTAAATAAGATATAGGAGTATTGAATGAAATATGTCTGATTTTTCCAGTCAGTGTTAGTTTAAAATTCATTTCATAATTACAAAAATTACTACCCAAAATTTGTAGACTATTGGGGGGCGGAGCCAAGATGGCGGATAGTGAGGACGTGTGCCTTAGTTTGGGAAAATAAACTTTCATAAAAGTGGAACAACTGTAGCCTCAGGAAAAGACTCAAGAAAAAAAACTGCAGAGGAAACGCTTCCGGATCTTGTGGATGAGACACAGGACTTACAGGGAACCCACCGCGTGGAAAACCAACCGAGACAAGCCGAGCGGCAGCTGCGGGAGCGGAGCCAGAGCCACAGAATCTCGCCAGCGCGGGAACGGAGGACGGTAAGACAAAGACCTGAGAAGTCCGAGACATTGGGGGGAGGGGGAACAGAGGCCTCTCCCTTCACTCACCAAGCAAAACAAAGAGCACCGCGATTTTACATATGTAAAGCTCAGCCAAACTCAGTATCTTTAGCGAAACTGGAGAACACATTGAGGGCTGCATAAAGTCTGTGTATGGTCCCAGGAGTAGATCAAACGAATACTCACAGAGGCTAGATTTCAACTACCCTCAACTCCACTCCCAACTGAGTCAAAAGAAAAAAAAAAAAAAGAGAGAGAGAGAGAGAGAGCATCCCAGCAAGGAGCAAGTATTCTGGGAGAGTCGCTCTTTACACAGCCTTAAACCTCAAGAAAAAAGCATAGCTCTCTGGCCACACCCATCACAGCCCCTAAGGCTCCAACAAAACAGACAGTTCACTTAGAGGCATAGTATAACGAGAGAAAAAAAAAAAAAAAAAAAAAAAAAAAAAAAACACCACAAATTATCTCTAACATGCCAAGCAAGAAACATAGAAGCGGAGGTACCAAAGATAAGGATAGCACTATGACGCCCCCAAGTGAACAAGACACGCCAATGCAAGATTATGAAGATAAAGAGTTAGAGCAAATGCACGAAGCAGATTGCAAAAATTTCATAAGAACATTAAGAAGTTCTCAAAAACAAATTCTTGAACTACAGAAATCCTTAATGGACAAGATAGAAAATCTCTCCCGTGAAAATGAAATATTAAGGAGGAATCAAAATGAAATGAAAAAATTAGTGGAACAGGAAACTGCGATACTGGCAAAAAACATCAATGAAATGAAGAACTCAATAGATCAAATGGCAAACACATTAGAGAGCCTTAAAAACAGAATGGATGAAGCAGAAGAGATAATATCGGAATTAGAAGACAGAGAACAGGAAAGGAAACAGTCAAATCAAAGAAAAGAAGAAGAAATCAGAAATCTAAAAAATACTGTCAGGAATCTACAGGATACTATTAAAAAACCCAACATTCGGGTTCTAGGTGTTCCTGAAGGCATGGAAAGGGAGAAAGGATTAGAAGGCCTTTTTAGTGAGATACTAGCAGAAAATTTCCCAGGTTTGGAGAAGGACAGAGACATCCTAGTACAGGAAGCTCAGAGAACCCCTAATAAACATGATCAAAAGAGATCCTCACCACGACACGTCGTAATCAAACTCACCACAGTGAAACACAAAGAAAAGATCCTAAAATGTGCAAGAGAGAAACGCCAGATTACTCTCAGAGGATCTCCAATTAGACTTACAGCTGATTTCTCATCAGAAACCCTACAAGCCAGGAGAGAATGGCGAGATATAGCCCAGGTACTAAGAGAGAAAAACTGCCAGCCCAGAATATTATATCCTGCAAAGCTCTCATTTGTGAATGAAGGTGAAATTAAGACCTTTCACAGCAAACAGAAATTGAAAGAATTTGTCGCCACTCGTCCAGCCCTGCAAACGATGCTTAAAGATGTGTTACATACAGAAACACAGAAACACGGTCACCAATATGAAAGAAAGTAAAGGAAGGAAACCTCAGAGCAAAAGATCACAGGAATCTCAAACCAGATATTAGAAAATATCTTTGGCAAATGGCAGGGCAAAGTTACTCCTTCTCAATAGTCACATTGAATGTTAATGGCTTGAACTGTCCAGTTAAAAGACACCGATTGGCCGATTGGGTTAAGGAACAAAACCCATCCTTTTGCTGCTTACAAGAAACCCATCTATCCAACAATGATCCATACAGGCTGAGAGTGAAAGGCTGGAAAAAGATATACCATGCCAACAGAAATGAAAAGAGAGCGGGCGTAGCCATCTTAATATCGGACAACATAAACTTTACCACAAAAACTGTTAGGAGAGACAAAGAGGGGCACTATATAATGATTAAGGGATCCATTCAACAGGAAGATATAACGATTCTCAACGTATATGCACCTAATTACAGGGCACCAGCTTATTTAAAAGACTTGTTAAGGGACTTAAAGGGAGACTTAGACCCCAATACAATAGTACTGGGGGACTTCAATACTCCACTCTCAGAGATAGACAGATCAACAGTACAGAAGATCAACAAGGAGACAGTAGCTTTAAATGACACTATAGCCCAAATGGATCTAACAGACATCTACAGAACATTTCATCCTACATCTAAGGACTTTACATTCTTCTCAGCAGTACATGGAACCCTCTCTAGGATTGACCACATACTAGGCCATAAAGCAAGTCTCAGCAAATTCAAAAGAATTAGAATCATACCATGCAGCTTCTCAGACCACAAAGGAATGAAATTGGAAATTGGCAACTCAGGAATCCCTAGAGCACGTGCAAACACATGGAGATTGAACAACATGCTCCTGAATGAACAATGGGTCATAGAAGAAATTAAAAGAGAAATCAAAAATTTTCTGGAAGTAAATGAGGATAACAGCACAACATACCAAAACCTATGGGATACAACAAAAGCAGTGTTAAGAGGAAAGTTTATATCAATAGGTGCCTACATCAAGAAATTGGAAAGGCACCAAATAGATGAGCTTTCAAGCCATCTCAAGGATCTAGAAAATCTGCAGCAAACCAAACCCAAACCCAGTAGGAGAAGAGAAATAATTAAAATCAGAGAAGAAATCAACAGGATTGAATCCAAAAAAACATTACAAAAAATCAGCCAAACGAGGAGCTGGTTTTTTGAAAAAATAAACAAAATTGACACCCCATTGGCCCAACTAACTAAAAAAAGAAGAGAAAAGACCCAAATCAATAGGATCAGAGATGAAATGGGAAACGTAACAACAGACGCCACAGAAATAAAAAGAATCATCAGAAATTACTACAAGGACTTGTATGCCAGCAAACAGGGAAATCTATCAGAAATGGACAGATTCTTGGACACATACAACCTCCCTAAATTGAGCCAGGAAGACATAGAAAACCTAAACAGACCAATAACTGACACAGAAATTGAAACAGTAATAAAGGCCCTCCCAACAAAGAAAAGCCCAGGGCCAGACGGATTCACTGCTGAGTTCTACCAGACATTTAGAGAAGAACTAACTCCAATTCTTCTCAAACTATTCAGAGCAATCGAAAAAGAGGGAATCCTCCCAAATTCTTTCTATGACGCAACCATCACCTTAATTCCTAAGCCAGAAAGAGACGCAACATTGAAAGAAAATTACAGACCAATATCCCTGATGAACATAGATGTAAAAATTCTCAATAAAATTCTGGCCAATAGAATGCAACAACACATCAGAAAGATCATCCACCCAGACCAAGTGGGATTCATCCCTGGTATGCAGGGATGGTTCAACATTCGCCAAACAATCAACGTAATACACTACATTAACAGACTGCAGAAGAAAAACCATATGATTCTCTCAATAGACGCAGAGAAAGCATTTGATAAAATACAACACCCTTTCATGATGAAAACTCTAAGCAAACTGGGCATGGAAGGAACATTCCTTAATACAATCAAAGCAATATATGAAAAACCCACGGCCAACATCCTATTGAATGGGGAAAAGTTGGAAGCATTTCCACTGAAATCTGGTACCAGACAGGGATGCCCTCTCTCACCACTGCTATTCAATATAGTTCTGGAAGTTTTGGCCAGAGCTATTAGGCAAGAAAAAGAAATTAAAGGGATACAAATCGGGAAGGACGAACTCAAACTATCCCTCTTTGCAGATGATATGATTCTTTATTTAGGGGACCCAAAGAACTCTACTAAGAGACTGCTGGAACTCATCGAAGAGTTTGGCAAAGTAGCAGGATATAAAATCAATGCACAAAAATCAACAGCCTTTGTATACACAGGCAATGCCACGGCTGAGGAAGAACTTCTAAAATCAATCCCATTCACAATAGCTACAAAAACAATCAAATACCTTGGAATAAACTTAACCAAGGACATTAAAGATCTCTATGATGAAAACTACAAAACCTTACAGAAAGAAATAGAAGAGGATACCAAAAAATGGAGAAATCTTCCATGTTCATGGATTGGAAGAATCAATATCATCAAAATGTCTATCCTCCCAAAAGCAATTTATACATTCAATGCAATACCCATCAAGATCCCGAAGAGCTTCTTCTCAGATCTAGAAAAAATGATGCTGAAATTCATATGGAGACACAGAAGACCTCGAATAGCCAAAGCAATCCTGTACAACAAAAACAAAGCCGGAGGCATCACAATACCTGATTTTAGGACATACTACAGGGCAGTTGTTATCAAAACAGCATGGTACTGGTACAGAAACAGATGGATAGACCAATGGAACAGAATAGAAACACCAGAAATCAATCCAAACATCTACAGCCAACTTATATTTGACCAAAGATCCAAATCTAATCCCTGGAATAAGGACAGTCTATTCAATAAATGGTGCTGGGAAAATTGGATTTCCACATGCAGAAGCTTGAAGCAAGACCCATACCTATCACCTTACACAAAAATTCACTCAACATGGATTAAAGACTTAAATCTACGACCCGAAACCATCAAATTATTAGAGAGCATTGGAGAAACCCTGCAAGATATAGGCACAGGCAAAGACTTCCTGGAAAATACTCCAACAGCACAGGCAGTCAAAACCAAAATTAACATTTGGGATTGCATCAAATTGAGAAGTTTCTGTACTCCGAAAGAAACAGTCAGGAAAGTGAAGAGGCAACCAACAGAATGGGAAAAAATATTCGCAAACTACACTACAGATAAAGGATTGATAACCAGAATCTACAAAGAAATCAAGAAAATCCACAACAACAAAACAAACAACCCACTTAAGAGATGGGCCAAGGACCTCAATAGACATTTTTCGAAAGAGGAAATCCAAATGGCCAACAGACACATGAAAAAATGTTCAAGATCACTAGCAATCAGAGAAATGCAAATCAAAACCACAATGAGGTTCCATCTCACCCCGGTGAGAATAGCTCACATTCAGAAATCTACCAACAACAGATGCTGGAGAGGATGTGGGGAAAAAGGGACACTAACCCACTGTTGGTGGGAATGCAAACTGGTTAAGCCACTATGGAAGTCTGTCTGGAGATTCCTCAGAAACCTGAACATAACCCTACCATACAACCCAGCCATCCCACTCCTTGGAATTTACCCAAAGGAAATTAATTTGGCAAATAAAAAAGCCATCTGCACCTTAATGTTTATTGCAGCTCAATTCACAATAGCTAAGACCTGGAACCAACCCAAATGCCCATCAACAGTAGACTGGATAAAGAAATTGTGGGACATGTACTCCATAGAATACTATACAGCAGTAAGAAACAATGAAACCCAGTCATTTGCAACAAGATGGAGCAATCTGGAAAACATCATGCTGAGTGAATTGAGCCAGTCCCAAAGAGAGAAATATCATTTGTTTTCCCTGATCGGTGACAACTGAGCGCCAAAGAGAAAACCTGTTAAGTGAAATGGACACTATAAGCAACAATGAACTGATCAGCTCCTGTCCTGACTTTAGATGTACAATGTAATACTCTATCCTTTTTAGTATTTGTTGTTGTTGTTGTTGTTCTAGTACTATTGGTTGAACTCAGTAATTAACACACAATTATTCTCAGGTGTTTAAATTTTAACTGAAAAGTGATCCCTGTTAAATCTAAGAGTGGAAAAAGAGAGGGAGGAAATGAACAATTAGGAACATGCTCAATCGGACTGGCCGTAAATGGTGGAGTCAGAAATGTGCAGGGGATTCCAACACAATTCCATCAAGATGGCATGTACCAATGCCATCGCACTAGTCCAAGTAATCAATTTCAGCTCACAATTGATAGCTCCGATAGGTCTAAGAGTCAAAGAGATCACACAAACAAGACAAGTATCTCCTAATACTAACTGATAGAATCAAAAAGGGAGAGAAAGATCCAACATGGGAAGTGGGATACACAGCAGACTCATAGGATGGCAGATGTCCTAGACAGCACTCCGGCCTCAGAATCAGCCCTCAAGGCATTCAGATCTGGCTGAAGAGCCCATGAGAGTATAGCAGGCATGGAAAGCCAAGATATCATGGAAAAAAAAAAAAAAGACCTAAATGAATGATCTCTGTGAGTGAGATCCCAGTGGAAAGAACGGGGCCTTCAAAGAAGGAGGTACCCTTCTCCGAAGGGAGGAGAGAACCTCCACTTTGACTATGACCCTATCGGAACAATATCAAAGTCAGTGAACTCTAAAGGCTTCCATAGCCCTGGCAACTCATGACTAGAGCCCAGGGAGATTACTGACGCCATGAACAGGAGTGTCAAATTGTTAAGTCAGCAACAGGAGTCACTGTGTACTTACACCCCATGCGGGATCTGTCCCTAATGTGTCGTCTAAAGCCAAGTGATGCTAGGACTGGTACTGAAACAGTATTTTTATACTTTGCATTTCTGTGTGGGCGCAGACTGATGAGGTCTTTGCTAATTATATACTGAAGTGATCTTCTGTATATAAAGAGAATTGGAAATGAAAAAAAAAACAAAAAACAACCTGGTGTTAAAATGGAAATGGCATAGAAAATTAATTATTTTGAAAAAAAAAATTATGTAGGATCTCTGTCTTTAATGTGCTGTACATTGCTATTTAATGCTATAATTAGTAATCCAATGGTAGTTTTTTCACTTGATGTTGCTATATGGGCAAAATGTTGAAATCTTTACCTAGTATATACTAAACTGATCTTCTGTATACAAAGAGAATTGAAAATGAATCTTTACATGAATGGAAGGGGAGAGGGAGCGGGAGGGGGGAGGGTTGCGGGCGGGAGGGAAGTTATGGGAGGGGGGAAACCATTGTAACCCATAAGCTATATTTTGGAAATTTATATTCATTAAATAAAAGTTTAATAAAAAAAAATTGTAGACTATTTGCAAAAAATTATGAACTGAAATTTGGAAATTGATGATTGGCTTAAAGAACTAATAAGCTGGAGCAAGTGCTGTGGCGCAGCGGGTTAACACTCTGGCCTGAAGCGCCAGCATTCAACATGGGAGCTGGTTCGAGACCCGGCTGCTCCACTTCCAATCCAGCTCTCTGCTATGGCTTGGGAGAACAGTGGAAGATGGCTCCCAAGTCCTTGGGTCCCTGCACCCATGTGGGAGACCTGGAAGAAGTTCCTAGCTCCCAGCTTCGGATCGGCGCAGCTCTGGCCATTGCGGCTAGTTGGGGAGTGAACCATTGGATGAAAGACCTCTCTCTCTCTCTCTGCCTCTCCTCTCTCTGTGTAACTCTGACTTTCAAATAAATAAATAAATCTTTTAAAAAAACTAATAAGCTGATGATATTCATGCGTTATGTAAAAAAAAAAAAAGATTTTTGTATGTTTTCACTAAAAGAAATGCTAAATGGTTGAAAGAATATTACCCAAATTCTTGACAGGCATTCAAAAAATCAAAGTTTCAAACAATCTGGACTCTGAAATTTCCAGTAAATCCTGGACTTTGGTTTTTCCAGTTTGGGCCCAACTGAAAAAATCGAAGGACCTATGTCTCTCATCTTATAGAGACACCAACTAATCAGGCTATTTGGATTATATTAGAAGTACTGTCAAGATGTGATGTGGTACCAAACTTTAAGTTTCTATAAAGGAAAATGCTATTAATACAAATGTTTGCGAATTAAAAAGTCTAATGATCTTGTGTTACTAGACATGAAAGTTATCTTAATGAGAAAGCCCCAGAGGCCTAAAGGGTTAAATACTTGTAAAATCCTACAGGTGCTTTCAAAAATACTGTGAAGTAAGCAAGTGCCTCTTGTTGGTTGATGAGTTTATAATTTTAAACATGGCGACTTAAAGTCTTGTGTCATCCACAGTTATATATGATGTGCTGCTCATAAAACTAAAGCGTTGTTGGTTCTGTGTTTAGCTGTCCTCCTATAGGTTCCTATGGACTTTTTCCAGCCACTTCTATTGTATTCAGTACTTTGGGATGGCTCTATAAACAGACGAAGCCAATAATGTATTAACAGTACCAACTGAGAGAAAGTATGGTTACCTGAGGTTACTAAAAACAAAAAGCAATTCAAATCAATTGGCAATCTACAAAAAGAGTTAAAGATCTTAAAAGCTATTATTAAAATTGCTATATTGCTCTATTATGTTATGTTATATGTGTGTACATATTGTATGTCCACATGGGGAAATTTTATTAAGAGTTTTATTTTAAATGGCTAATAGATAAGATTGTCCATAAATTTAAGCTGCTAAAATCAATCAAAGACACATTTTAATTTGTGTGACCTGAATCTGTGTATCATATGGTTTAAACTTGTTGGTAGAAAGAAACTAAAAACATTTTAGATGGTTGTGCTTAAGTTTACTGGTTAAACAAACTACACCATGTTAGATATTTAAGAGGTGTTTTCAAATACATGATTCTTAAAATTTATAGAAGGCATTGGACCTTCCGGTAAATGTTTTCTTAAGTTGTTATCTAATGGTTGAAACGGTTAGCTAAGTATTCATGTGATATTGCTATTGTCAGCAAGCGATCTAGGACTTGCTCCCTCATTTCTCTATTCTAAGCCCAACTTGTTCTTTCATTTCTCTATTCTCCTCAAGGTAGGAAACTAATTCTATTATGAAGGAATCTGTAGGACGCACAATTTAATCTTTAGACCTTATAAAAGAGATGACTAACATTTTTCTGTAATAGCATAGCCAAAATAAGAACTTAAATAATAATCTCATAGCTAGATTCACTTCGCCATCAGCCAAGTATACAGTAAATAGAAAAAAACCTCCCTTTCAGACCAAAGGGAAAGCAAGTTTTAAAGTGAGAATATAATTTTCCACTTGGGTATTGTCTACCTTAGAAAAACTACTACAGAACATGCCTGTGACTATAGACTTGTAGTTCAGGCCACTGAAGATTAGAGATGGGACACGGGCACTCCCTTGACTTGCATCCTCTGGTCTGCTTTAACACAAACCAGGAGGAAAAGAAAGCTAGGCATCAGAAGCAATGGGTGGCAGGCCTATTAATGGCTGATCTGTACAGTGATCTGCCCTCAAGGAGACCCAACAGGCCAGTCCACTGCAGTGGCTTTCAATGTGGTAAGCCTGGGCTTCAGCAGAAGTCAGCTTGTGAAGAGCCCTGGCAGCTCTGCCAGCCGAGTTGGATCACTGGAAATGGACCTGCCCTGGAGTCGAAGGATGCCCAGGTCAGAGCCACAGATCTTATTGGCTCTAAGCTGAAAAGCCCTTCACTCAGCCCAACTTCCAAAGTGACCACTGCAGCTGAGGGGATGGTCAAGTAGGGTCAGCAACATTGCAGATAGAACTGTAAATTTCTTGTTAGAGATGCCCCCTGCCTTTACCTGGCCAGCTCTCCTCCCAGGCCAGCCAAGTAATGAAAGTCAACAGAGTGCCTTCCCCTAGGAGGTTCACACCTCCCTTAGGATATACCCCATGTGAAGAGATAGATAGGTCTGGGCCTCTTAACTTACAAGGCCTAAAGCCCACCAGATTATTATCAAGCCCCTTCTATCAGGTTCTATTTGCCTCTAAATCAGAAAACTTAATTGTAGCTTAGACAGCACCTTTCTTAGCTCCTCTAATAATGATCTGTCCTTTGTTCTAGGCCCTGTCTAGTGCACTTGGCCCTCATTCCTTTGTAATCATAACCTCTACTCTACCACCAATGGCTCTACTCCCAACCTGTGTGTACTGATGGTCCTCTTCCCCACTTAATGCTGTATAATTGTTCAAACCTGGTAAATGCCACTCTTAGGATCATTGGTTACTATCCTCACTCTGTCTTTTATGACCTTGTCTAAATATGATCAGAGTCGGCAAACTTGGAAGGCTTCCATAGCCTTGGCAACTCATGAAGGGAGCCTAGGGTGGTTACTGGCACCATAGACTAGAGTGTCAATTTGTTGGGTCAACAACAGGAGTCACTGTGCACTTGCTCCTCATGTGGGATATCTGTCCTTAATGTGCTGTACATTTTGATTTAATGCTATAACTAGTACTCAAACAGTATGTTTCACTTTGTGTTTCTATGTGGGTGCAAACTGTTGAAATCTTTATACTAAATTGATCTTCTGTATATAAAGAGAATTAAAAATGAATCTTGATGCAAATGGAAGGTGAGAGGGAGCGGGAGAGGGGAGGGTTGCGGGTGGGAGGGAAGTTATGGGAGGGGGAAGCCATTGTAATCCATAAGCTGTACACTGGAAATTTATATTCATTAAATAAAAGTTAAAAAAAGAATATTACCCAAATTGCATATTACACATTTATACATGTAAAAAAATCACATATTACTCAATATTTATTTGTACAATTTTATATGTCTTAAAATTTTTAAAAGAAATATAATCAGCTATTTTTGTTTATTATGTCAGTTCTTATCACTGTGATAAATGACTTTGGAATTACTCTATCAATAAATGACTTGTACATAAACTTTAATAAAAATGTATTTTACAAGCAGAATAAATCAAAACCTTCACCACCTGTAATAAGCAAACAAACCCAAACACACAGAAAATTATCAAATTTAAACGTATCTTTTCCTCTGAAAGCCACTGTTGTCTTCTCAGTGGATTTCTGAATGCATGTTTATGCCAACTTTTTAAAAGTCTGTCTTTTTTGGAACTCCATTTTCTATCCATGCTGTCTTATATTTTTACCATAGTTTGTGTGTATTACATGTTCTTCTTTTTAAAAATGTTCTGATTAAAGTTACTTGAGAGAATATTTTCTCATTTGGAATTTCTCTGATCCAAGAAATCCCAAATTATAAGAATCACTCTTATAGAAATAAAGAGAGGATTGCTTTTACTATCTACATACTAGAAACATTGCTTACTCATTCCTCCAAATAGTCTCTGAGGTTTTGTAGCGAATATTCTGTATGTCATAAATAGATCTTAGTTTGTGACTTGCTTGCAAATATTCAAAGCTTGATTGTAGGTATAGTATCTTATCTTCTGTGGTATCTTTTGAAAATGTTGCAAGCAAAACCATGTCCTAACACTCTCAGTAGGACCCCAAATAACACACAACCAGGTGAGTGAACTGATTTTATGATGAGTACATAAAATATCTAAATATGTTGCCATGGATTTCAATGTGATTATTCTTAAAAGCAGATGACCATTTAAGTTCCCACTCAAACTTAAAATAGCAAGCATTGTAGACTCCAGAAAGCTAAATAATACCTAGTTATGTTATCATTATGAACTAGAAAATCATTGTTGAGGGCCATCTATGGTGAGAATTATGTGGAAACACAGTAATAAAAGCAGAAATTATAATCTTCTGAAAACGTTTTCAGTTGCTTAGGCTTGATTACATATACATGGTTAAGTATAATGTACTCTCACACTTTAGAAGATGAAATGAGGAATTATAGGAATTAAGCAGAAATATTTCATTAAGTTAGAGCCATTTGCTTCAAGGCTGAAATAGCTTTCCCCAGCTGTCAATGTCCTGGATATAATAAAATTGGTCTTATTTTCTTCTCTATTTAATATGAAAATATTAATAAATAATTAAAATTATTATTGTAAAATGTGTCATGAATACCCTGGTTAAGTTTTTTTCAGGCACCATCAAATATATATGGAAGATGATAAAAATAGTCAGAACTGCTCAATATACTGTATTTTAAGGAAATAATAGAAAGTATGATAAGTGAGAATAAGAATATATTGCACACTTAGAAACTGAATGTTATGATATAAAGAATAAACATTTTATCTATTCCTAAATGATCACAACTAAATATACTTTTCAGAGACTTTTTGAATCACAAAAGCTTACCCACAATATATCCTAATAATTTAAACTGTTGATAAACCTGGAAATAGAAAAGAAGAAAGATTTCCTCTGAATAGGAAAATGCTGAAGACGAGCAGTTTCTATTGATATTTTGTGTAATAAAAGAAGCAATTACTTCAGCTACTTTCCCAGTTAAAATCTGTTTTTAAGGAAAACCAGGAATAATGACTCACCCAGCTTTTGTCTTAGATGACATTTTATGACATTTTCAATGAAACTTCAATACATGTACTTCTGGTCTAAATTATTAGCTTTGACTATTTTCCCTTATCCACACTGGATAGCATTTTTCAAGAAATAAATATGTATAGCACAAGAAGAAAATAAAGCCACTTTGTGTTTCTTTGTTTATATAAGGTTGAACATCTTTGGACTGCTCAAGCTTTAGATTTTTCAGGATGTGTGCCACAGAGTCAATTCAAGTGATATCACTTTTCTCTTAAGTTGCCAGCTATCTACAAACAAACAAACAAACAAAAAAAAAAAACATTAATTCTAAATTTGAAATTCTACCTATATTATGAATTACCAGAAAATTTTGTTTTCCACTTGTCTTTTTACCTTGTCTGGAAGAGCTCAATCAAGTCTTGATTACCATGCTAAATTGTCAGCATTATGAATTACTTCCTTTACAAATGACCTCCTCTCACCTGCACAATGTAGCATTTTTTAATACAAACAACAAATTTATAATAAATAATTTAATAGGCCACAAAAGATAAGAAAAATTGTCTATGTGTATTTCAACATGCAGAACTTTCTTAATCTCTTTCACACTTTACATATCCTCAGAATAAAAATGTTGAACTAACAATAGTGTGTAAAAATAATCTAATTGTCATTTATTCAATACATGATATTTGTGCAACTCACTGTGCTGGAAAAATTAGCTTCTTTATTCACTAAATATTGAGCACCCATTATATATTTGTTAGCATTTAAGGAATTTGAAAATGGAAGATAATTATCACCCTCAATGACCATTTAACCAAATATTAAGTGATGTGTCAAAGGCAATTATTAAGATATGCAGTGAGAATTCTGAAAGCATAGCATTAGCTTGAAAGAAAGTTTTCTGGAAAAGTTGAATGCTGAGCTCCATTTTAAGGAATTAAAAGATGTGTACTTGAAGTTAAAGTGACATCTGAACAAAGAAGTTGTATGAACAGAAGCATTAATGGAAAAAAGAGTATCTGTTCAATGGAATACAAATAAGTTAGCATTTCTTATACACCAATAGTGGTTTATCCAAAAAGGAAAAAAAGGAAGTCAAGAAAGCAATTCTAAATGTAATAGCCAAACATACACACACACACAAAAGACCTAGGAATACGTTTCACCAAAATGTTTTATATCTTTGCAATAAAACTACAAAACACTGATGAAAGAAGTTAGAGGACACAAAAAAATTGGAAATCCATCATGTGTTCTTGTAGTGGAAGAATTAGTATCATTAAAACATATTTAATACCCAAAGCAATACACAGATTCCATACAATCCCTGTCAAAATAACAGCGTTTTTTTCCCCACAGAATTATGGAAAACATTATAAAATTTGTATATCAGAGCTGGTGCTGTGGCATAGCAGGAAAAGCTGCCACCTGCAGTGTTGGCATCCCATATGTGTGTTGGTTGGAGACCCGGCTGCTCCACTTCCGATCAAGCTCTCTGCTATGTCTTGCGAAAGCAGTAGAAATGGCCCAAGTCCTTGCACCTCTGCACCTGCGTGCGAGACCCGGAAGAAGCTCCTGGCTCCTGGTTTCCGGTGGGTGCAGGTCCAGCCATTTTGGCCATCTGGGTAGTGAATCAGCAGATAGAAGGCCTCTCTCTCTCTCTCTCTCTCTCTCTCTCTCTCTCTGCTTCTGCCTCTCTGTTACTCTGCCTTTCAAAAAATAAATAAATCTTTAAAAAAATTTGTATGTAAGCACAAAATTACAAAAGTACAAGAAGCTGAAACAGTCTTGAGCAAAAAGAATAAAGCAAGAGACATCAAACTATCTGATTTCAAAATATACTAAGAAGTTATAGTAATTAAAATACAATGGTGTTACCATTAAAGCAGATATATATATATACCAATGGAACAGAATAAATAGCCTAGAAGTAAACCCACTTATTTAAGCCAATTGATTTTTATAAGGGTACTAAGAACATGCCTGAAAAAAGACAGTTTTCCATAAATGGTGCTGAGAACAATTGAATATTCATATGAAAAAGAATGAAACTAGACCCCATCATGTGTAAAAATCAAATAAAAATAGACTAACCTAAATGTAAAACCAGAAACTATGAAACTACTAGAAGAAAACTAAGAGCAATGCTTTAGGACTTTCAAATGGACAGTTTTGTTGTTGTTGTTGTTTGTTTGTTTGGATAATACCTCAAGAACACAGGAAATGAAAGCAAAAATATACAAATGAAATTTGTATGCAAATGCAATCAAAAGCAAAAAGCTGCTGAAAGCACAGGAAGCAATGAAAAGAGTGAAAAGATAGCCCACATAACGAGAGAAAATATTTCCAAGCTATACATCTAAAAACTGGCTAATAACTAAATACATATATATATTTATACATACATCATAAAAACAGATAATTTAACAATGGTCAGTAGATCTAAACCCATTTTTCAAAGTATGACAAACAGATATCCAACAGGTACTTGAAAAATAGTTCAACATCAATAATTGTCAGGGAAATGCCAGTCAAAAGCACAATGAGTAACACATCATTCAAGTTAGGAAGTCTACTATCAAAAAATGTCAAAAGACAGAAAGTTCTAATGAAGATGTGGAGAAAAGGCAGTTTTTTCACATTGTAAAATGTGAATGTCAATTAGTGCAGCCATTGTTGAAAGCAATATAAAGGGTCCACCAAAATTAAATAAATAAATACAGAAATCCCACTACTGAATATATGTTCAAAGGAAATGAATTTGGTTCTTTGAAACAGAAACCCACACTCTTATATTTATTGTGGTATCATTCATAATATTGAGGAAGTGGATACAATTTTAAGTACCCCTAAACTGGTGAATGGATACAGAAAATGTTCATATACACTATTCAGCCATAAAAGGTGAAATCTTATCATTTTCAAGAGCATAGATGAAAATGGAGATCATTATTTTGAAAGAACTAAGTCTAGCATGGGTAAACAAGTATCCCGTGATCTCCTTCATGTGGGATCTAAAACAGTTAATATTATGGAGGTTGAGATTGGAATGGTGGTTACCTGATGTTAGGAAGAGTTGCAGATTGGTGCTTCTTCACATGAGGTACCAAAAATGTTAGGAAAAGAGGTGCAGAATAGAGAGGAGGCAGTGTACAAATTTACAGCCATACCGAATTTATTCAGAGAAAATAAATTCATAAAGGTAGGTGGCCAGCTGCCAGCATGCACATGATGGAATACGTGATAGAAGGCCCAACCCCCAGGGACCGGGCCTTTTTATATTTTAGGAGGGCTTTGGATAGGGGTGGGGGTACGGGACAGCAGGTGGAGGTGAATTCCTGGAACTGGCCCTTCAAGTGGCTGTAAGGGGCCAGGTATGAAGGCAATAGGGTGTGAGACCTAACGGAGATTCAAGGACAAGGAATAAATTCCAATGATTATCTATCTTTTAGGCAATGAGTGAGAATGACTGAGGCTTATGTCTTCGTTCCATCAATCCTGACTCTTAAGTATAGATAAGGAGATGAGGCGTCATTTGCCTACTTCCTGCTAATACTGGGCATAGACATGGAGCCAGGACTTTAGCAGGGGATCTATACTCAAAAAAAGATTGAAGAAGAAGGGCAGTCTTATTTTACTCTTGCAAGATGGCTTGAGATACAGCAGTTATTCGTTCCTGCAAGAACCTTTGGAATATGTTAATTTGCATACAAATTCCATTTGTATATTTTTGCTTTCATTTTCTGTGTTCTTGAGGTAGGGAGGCAGAGGTAGCAATTTGGGTAGGTGTGTATCTGCATAGGTCCATAAGTGAGAGTGCATTTCAGTAAGAAGAGGGAAAGGAGGAGGAGGGATAGCTTCAGAGTTCTGTAGTGGAGGGAAGTTAGGTGAAAGAAGAGGCTGTCCACAGAAAATTTCAATTGGGCTAAGCATTAAGGGGTCTCTTCCAGGGAAGAGATCTGTTTCTTAACAGAGTTAAAGGGAGGAGTGTCACCCAGTCTAAGTGGTCGTAGGTGGAGAGTTTAGTTAGACCCTGTTTTAAAATTCCATTCATCCACCCCTTCTACTTTCCCTGAAGAAGGGGGAGGATAAGGAATGTGAAAACGCCATGAGATATGAAGAGAGGCAGATACTAGTTGAGTAATTTGAGAGGAAAACTCTGGCCCATTGTCTGACTGAAGGGAAGCAGGTAATCCCAATCTTGGGGTAATATCATTTATAATATAGTGGAAACAGTGGACGCTCTTTTGTTAGTAGTGGGGAAAGCTTCCACCCACCAGGAGCAGGTGTCCACAATCACCAGAAGGTAACGTGCGCACCTAACTGGTGGCATATAGGTGAAGTCAATCTGCCAGTCCTTTCCTGGGGAGTGATCCACGGGCCTAGGGAGTGGGGAATGGGGACCCTGATATTAGAATTGGGGTTAGCAGTTTGACAGATACTACATGTCTGAGATATGTTATGCAGAGTTTCTCATATGGCAGGGGTTAGGTGTATGTGTGATTTCAGTAAGTGAAGAAGAGAGTTTGAGTTTGAGTGATAGAGAGAATGGGGTTTTTTTAGAAAGGTAGCTTGTAGAAAAGAAGGGAGTATTAGTTTTTCATCTAGAAACCACCCTTGTTGTTGTAACAGAGATTTCTGAGCATACCGAAGATAAGTTAAAGAGAAAAAATGGGATAATCTTCCCATGAGCCACTGCTGCTTTAGGTATTGTTTACCTTTCTGGTGTCCTTTGCAATGAATAATAGCAGCTTTTGTTGGTAGCTGGGCAACATCAAGAAGAGCTTTAATCAGCTTGCCATTTATTATACAGGTCCCTCAGACTGTCAGAAAGCCCCTTTCTTGCCATATCTGGGCATTAGAATGGATGATATTATAAGCATATCAGGATTCTGTATATATTGACTGTCTTTTCTTTGGCTAAGGTGAAGGCACGAATCAAGGCTAACTATTCAGCCTGTTAGGAGGTGGTGCCTTGATGTAGGGGTCTAGCCTCTCTGACCCCAAGCGGGGAAGAGGAGGAGGTGTCATCACAATGCCCCTCAATTATTGTGTATCCAGCAGGGAAAGGGGAAGTTTTAGAAGCACTACCATCAATAAACCAATCTGGGGCTTTGGGAATAGGAGTGTCTGTGAGGTGATGAAATGTAGTCAAGGAAAAATAAAGGAAGTCAGGAGAGGAATAGGGTTTGAGGGGATCAGAGACAGTGATGGGGAGGAGAGTAGCTGAGCTGAGAGAAGAGAGTGATGAAAGACAACAGTGGGAGAAGAGTAGACATGAGATGGCGATACAGATTGAAAAGCCCAGTGGCTGAGGAGGTCTTGCAACCTATGAAAGGACCAGATTTGTAAGGATTGATAAAGGGTTAGCTTCCAGGCCTCATGTATGAGAAGGGCTGTTGTGGCCAGGACCCTTACGCACTGGGGGCAGCCTTAATAAACTTCAATTAATTGTTTGGAGAAATAAGCCGCAGGTGTAATAGAATCTCCAGCCTTTTGAGCCAAGAGACTGAGTGCTTGCTCCTTAAAGCTATGAATATAGAGGAGGATTGGTTTAAGTGTGTTAGGAAGGCTCAAGGCAGGTGCTGGTAGAAGAGCCTCTTTAGGGTTTGGAATGGGGTATCTAGAGAGGAAGTCTCTTGCAAGGGCTCATCTAGATTGCTCTTG